>NC_090266.1:286387532-288887532 GCF_040414725.1 Anabrus simplex | reverse complement strand
ATGTTCAGTCACTTTCACCCCCCCTCCACCCAAGTGGTATGTCCGAAAATTAAAAATACACGTTTCTTTAGGTTTAATAGAGATAAAAATACCATTTTTCACTTCTGTAACATGTTAAGTTTTTTTAGATATACTGTAAAAATTCTCATTTTAAAATTTCACCCTTTTTGGGTTCCCCTTAAATGGAGTTTCCAAAAACAAATCACCTATGTTTCTTTACATTTACAGGAGATTCCAAACACCCACTTTTTACGTCTGTAACATTTTACGTTTCCAAGATAATCTTTCAAAAATTTACCCCAATTTGTCACTTCTGTTTAACCGCCATTAATAGGATTTTCCAAAAACTAAAAAAATACGTGTTTCTTTATTTTTAAAGAGATCCCATATACAAATTTATATATATATATATATTTTTATATATTTATTGAACGAATCAACGACTTCGCGCAATTACGGGTTGCCACAATGGACAAAGTAAAGCATATCAGGATAGAGAAAGTTTTCATCATATAGAAATATAGTGATAATAAGGATTTCTTAGATTATGGAGGTCCGAACAGGTGAGATTTCAGGATTTGTACTGATCCACGTATGGTGGTGGTAACTATTCTTTCAATGCTGTTGATGGGCAGGTCGAACTTTTTCCAGAATTCTACGAACAAGGCAGGTATTGTGCCACGAGCACCAATCATTAGGCCGATAATCTCTACTTCATTCAGCTGGTATTTATTTTTGTAGAACGGAATGGTGGGCGCGTAGATGTTCTGTTTTTCAAGATGAACTTCAGTAGACTGGCCGACATGGTGCTCGAATCGGATAGTCGGATCGATAATGAAGCCTTTCGTGTCGTTATCTTTAATGGCAATTATGTCAATTCGTCTTGTGCTCCCTGTCGTAGACAAACCGTGGACTTCTTCATATGCACGGAAGTTTTTGCTACGGAGTTCTTCTGCAATCAGTGATCTTATCTTGTGGTGACGTGAGTTTCTCAGTACTTCGCCGTAGGGGCAAGAACCCAGGACGTGAGCCAGTGTTTCTTTCTCTCTGACGCATCTGCGACAGAGGTTTCCGTCCTGAGTTCTGCCCGGGATAGTTCGTACTGCAGAAACATTCGATGTCATCTTGATTGCCTCTCGCCATTCGCTACAAGAAAGTCCCTGGTGATGCCTAATCCAATTATTGGCCGGTGTGTACTCTTTATACAACTCTACACCGATCCCCTTCTGAGGCAAAGAGCACCGTGTTGCCATTTCACGACTTCTTAGTTCTTGGCGGATTTTTCTTGGATTTGGAAGGTCACTGCCTTTATTGGAGAATCGGTTAATATCTGTGATGTTGAGGGCCTGTAGACAATGCGTCGTTTCGGATGTCAGATCACGCATCTTTAAAACGTAGCTATTGCTGGCTCGGCGAAGAGCGTTGCATGCGCTTATTTGTTGCAGGTGTACTTCCCAGGTTGCTTTGAAAAGTCCGAGGCCTTTGAATCTTAAATCAGAATACAGAGAACTATCGGGTGTATCCGTGGGTAATTGCAAAATTTCCTTTAGGGAGCTCTTTACCATTTTGTCGGCGGTTTTCAGGAAGCTAAGCGGTACTTGTCTAATTTCAGCGGTCTGAAAAGCATACACGAGAGTGGGACTGACTGCTTTGTTCAAAACAGTGAGCTTTTGATCTGCCTTTAACAAAGGTGAGGCTGTAAGAGCATCTAACTTCTTGTGCAAGGTTTTTAAAGAAGTGTTTGCATCAAAGGTGAGTGTTTCGTTAAAAGTGACACCAAGATATCGAATTTCTTCTCTTTCTTTAACAGTACTGACCTTAAAATTGTCATGAATATCGAGCACTCCGTCCACGAGTTTCCCCTTTTCAATACATATGCCCACACATTTGTTGGCATTTATCTGTAGACCGATTTCCTGGAACAACGTGATAGCGATGCGTGTCAACTCAAGAGCCGCTTCCTTATTTTTGCCAACAATAACTGTGTCATCGGCGAAACCTATAATACTAAGAGGGGGCAATTCTGCAGAAACTGATTTGCCATATGCTTGTAGTAGGTTTTCTTCTGTTATCTCATCAAAAATGAAATCTGTGGCCATGTTATACAATGCTGGCGATAATGGTGATCCCTGCATAAGTCCTCTCAACAAGCGAATTGGCTTCGTTTTACCCTTAGTGGTTTCGATCTGTGTTGTATTGTCAGTCTGTAGATTGATGATTAGTTCCTTCAGTTTAGATGGAAGTGGCTCGCCAGCTAGTGTTAGATTTAAGTGCTCATGTCCGATGTTGTCAAAGGCTTTTGATATGTCTAGAAAGATAACGGTAACATCTTGCTTATCTGTCTTTGCTGTCTTGAGGAGTCCTCTGAGAATGGAAGTATTTATAAGGCATCCTGGCTGGTCGTTAAAGCCTCTTTGGTGTTCGCTGAAAGTTACAAAGGAGCGCAAATGCTGATCTAATACCCTTTCAATAATACGTCTAATTACCGAAGAGATCGTTACCGGTCTCCAGTTTGACAGACATTCGACATCGCCTTTCTTATGTATCAACACGGTTCTAGCACTCTTTAGACACTGGGGTATTTTGCCTGTTGAAAGCATTCTAGTCGCAATGATTGCTATGATTTCGCATACCGCGTCGTCCCTGATGACACGTACTAAGACACGGTCAGGACCAGGAGCGGTATCTACTGCAATTCGACGTGTTGCGGCGGAGATTTCTTCTTTTGTGATTCTGGGGCTGTACGTTTCATCTAGCTCTACACGGTCTACGTCGCTGATTTTGGAGCAGTAATCATGCCTTATATTGGAATTTTCAATGGAAAATAAATCGGAGTATCCTCATTAAAGGCATTCAACCCATTTTTCACCCTTTTACACCCCTCCTATTGGGATTTACAGGAAACAAAAAATACGTGTTCTTTTATTTTTAGAGGAGATTCTAACTACCAATTTTTACATCTGTAAATTTTAAAGTTTTAAGATGTAGACACATTCATTTTAAAAAATTCACCCCCTTTTCACCCCTCAATATTTGGATTTTCCAAAAACAAAAAAATACGTGTTTCTTTATTTTGAAAGGAGATCCCAAACACCAATTTTCAAGTCTGTAATATCCTCAGTTTCTGAAATATAAGTAGCCTCATCAAAGGCATACAACCCCTTTTCACCCCTTTTCACCCCTCCTATTGCGATTTTCCGAAAACAAAAAAAATAATTGTTTCTTTATGTTTAATGAAGATTCTAAATACCAATTTTTACATCTGCAAACTTTAGAAGTTTGGAGATATAGATTCACTCATTTTAAAAATTCACCCCCTTTTCACCCTACCATTAATTGTATTTTCCAAAAACCAAAAAATACGTGTTTCTTTATTTTTAAAAGAGATCAAAAGTACCAATTTTCAGGTCTGTAATATCTTCAGTTTCTGAGATATAAGTACTGGTATCCTGATTAAGGGCATTCAACCCATTTTCCTCATTTTCACCCCTTTTCACCCCTCCTATTGTGATTTTCTGAAAACAAAAAATACGTGTTTCCTTATTTTTAAAGAAGATTCTAAATACCAATTTTTACATCTGTCAACTTTTAAACTTTCGAGATATAGACACACTCATTTTAAAATTTCACCCCTCTTTTCACCCCCTTAGCGAAGGAATATCCAAAAATCCTCTCTTAGCGAGCACCTACATCTTAATATGAATATATCCCCAAAATTTCACTTCTTTACGTCCAGTAGTTTTGGCTCTGCGATGATGAATCAGTCAGTCAGTCAGTCAGTCAGGACAAGTTATTTTATATATATAGATATAAATGATATGAGTAAAGAAGTGGAATCAAAGGTAAGAATTTTTGCGGATGATGTTATTCTGTATAGTGCAGGGGGGCACTAACCTTAATTCTGGGAGCCGCAAATTTAGAAGAGAAAATTGGAAGCATGTTTAGTAAATGGTTTGTGAAATGGAGACATTTTTTCATTTTATAGCAAATAAAGGAACATATATTTTCTACACTACACACCACATTATTTTTCAGGTACACATCGTGGAATGAGATTTTACTTTTGAAAAGGGCTTTTTCGAGTGTTTATTTGTGCTGTTATTTCAAATCTGGTTGATAAATGGTAAACGCAGTTCGCACAAGTTCACTTAAATGTTCATCAGTTAGTTCAGATCGATATTTAGATTTGGTGAATTTAAGTGTTGAGTACAGTGATTCACACACATAAGTAGTCCCAAAGATTGAGATAAGTCCATTGGCCGTCTATAAAATCTTTGAACTGTCGGTGTGTTTTGGCACATGAGCGAATACAATTCACAGTTTATAGAACTACCTGCATAATATGCAGGTTCTGAAAATATTTTACTGCTAGATGTTCTCTGTGAATAATACAATTTACAGGTAGGAAATCAGGAAATGATGTGTCTGCATTTAAAAACCCAATATGCCCTTGTTTCGTGCCAGTCATAGATGGTGCACCATCGGTAGCAATACTGACAATATTACCGATAGGCACTGAGTTTTCTGTAAAACACCATTCAGGGCTTCTTTAATGACACAACCACGAGTAGTATCCTTCAAAGTAACCAGGTCTAAAAGTTCTTCCACCACCTGCAAGTCCTTTGACACATATGGCTAGTTGTGGTTTATCTTTGATATCAGTATACTCGTCCAGAGCCAGACTTACTGCTGAGCACTCGCTTGGATTTTTTGTAAATAATTTTTAAATATCCGCACTAATTATAGAAACTCGCCTCACTGTTGTGTGTTTAGCAGCGGGCATTTCGTTGATCAGTTTCTGCAGTTTCCTATTTTCGGGTTCTAAAACAAAAATAACTTGTGCCATGTTGTTCTTAATAAACTCCCCCTCTGTGTAAGGCTTTTCTGCTTTTGCAATATTCAAAGCCAAGATGAAGCCAGCTTCGGTTGTCATATCTGCTTCCTCTGTAAAAATTGACGTAACCCTAATCTGACTTTGAAGTTTTTACTTTAGTGATTTCAGCTTGGTTTTCCTTAACTCATAGCCAAGAGGAATATCTTTGTTGAAACCGATGTGATTAGTGACATGATGGCGTTTTAGATTACTGGCCTTGAACTGTGACAAAGTTATTTGACACAAAATACACATTGGCTTACCGTTTTTCTACAAAGAAGGAATTCTTCCTCCCAGTCGGTATTAAATGCTCGATTCTCCTCTTCATATTTACGCTTCTTAGACAGCATCACAACTGTTAGAACTCTAGACCACAACTGTACTGAAATAGCACACAACAACTGCACATAGAAAAGTATCGGCACTCGCTATTGCCTACACGTGAGCGCGACTGGCTTCACCTCAAGACTCACTGACACACTCTCCCGCACAAAGCACGATCTAGCGGAAGGCTCCGGAACTATCTTCAGCTCCCATCTTTCACCACTAAAGCGCTAATAAGGTTAAGCTGCACATCACTGCTACTGACTGCCAGCGGCTGCAGATGTTGTTCGATTCCATTAATTATATCATTTAATTTTATTTTAAGGTTGGTGTCAGAACCGCACTAGACTCTCACAAGAGCCGCATGCTGCTCGCGAGCCTTGCCGTGGCCAGCCCTGGTATAGTGTAATAAATTAGTTACAAAATTGTAACCAATTGCAACATGACCTCTATAATGTTGTGAGACGGACAGCAGTCAATGGTATGATGATAAACGGGGTTAAAAGTCAGGTTGTGGGGTTGATGGGGTGAAAGTTCGTTTTGGGGTTCATTGTAAGTATTTGGTTGTTAATATAAGGAGAGATCTGCATTGGGGTAATCCCATAAATGGAATTGTAAATAAAGGATACAGATCTCTGCACATGGTTATGAGTGTGTTTAGGGGTTGTAGTAAGGATGTAAAGGAGAGGGCATATAAGTCTCTGGTAATACCCCAACTAGAGTATGGTTCCAGTGTATGGGACCCTCGCCAGGATTACCTGATTCAGGAACTGGAAAACATCCAAAGAAAAGCAGCTCGATTTGTTCTGGGTGATTTACGACAAAAGAGTAGCGTTACAAAAATGTTGCAAAGTTTGGGCTGGGAAGAACTCGGAGAAAGTAGACGAACTGCTCGGCTAAGTGGTATGTTCCGAGCTGTCAGCGCAGAGATGGCGTGGAATGACGTTATTAGACGAATACGTTTGAATGGCGTTTTTATAAGTAGGAAAGATCAAAATACGAGGGTAAAGTTGGAATTCAAGAGGTCAAATTGGGGCAAATATTAATTTACAGGAAGGGGAGTTGGGAATTGGAATAACTTACCAAGGGGGATGTTCATAAATTTTCTTGCAAACAGCGAAAATTTTCGAAAACATCAGCTAACAAAAGTACATCCGTCTTTAAATATAAGTCAGAGTATTCACCTAGCGTTTGAATGTGGAACTGCTCCCAGATATGTTGCGCATGTAAATAGTCATCATCACTAACATCAGCTGAATTCAGCGAGCTGTAAAATGATTGTTTTGATGGTAAAGCACGTTCTTAAGGCGTTCTAAGCAGTCAAGATATTCAAAACAAAAGACACCTTTACGCCGAAGTAAATTAAACTGTGCTTCTTCAGGAAAAACACGTCGAATTTCTGTAAATTGTTCTGGCTGCAAATTACTACAAAGTTTATCAAGGCTACCCGCCATCAATCGAAACGAGTCAAAAAATCTCAGTTTTATAGAATGCTCCTCATCTACTTTTACACACTTTGTAAGTGCAATGTACCGCATTTTGTTCTGAGGGATTATATCTACTTTTTCATCTGGAGCTCCAAATTGTGGAACGGTGAAATGTGAGTCGTAACCAGATAAGTTATGAAAAATTACGGGAATAAATTTTGGAACTCTGTACTTAAGATTACAGCTATTATGAGCGGGACATCTGTACATGCCAGTTAAATGATCATGATCGAAAATTTTAGGGTCATTTTCGGAAAATTCCCCATCACAAATACTACATTTTGTAGCACGTTCATGTTCATGTAACTGAAATTCGGTGAGCGGTTTCATAGAAATATTAGTATTTAGAATACTACCAAGACGTACTGCATCACTTTCAAGTCTTTCTAAAAATACTTTAGAAGCATCAGGTCCTCGATACAGCTCTATCTTGTTAAGCGTACTATTATAACTACACTTGAACTTGATGTAATACGCGAAGCTATACGGGACATGCACGTGTGTAGTATTAGTGAAGAGTTGTCAGTATTAGGCGTGCATGTGCTGCATGGTTTGAGGATGGCTTCAAAGTCTGCGTAAATGACGCAAGGCACCCAGATCTGTTTGTCATAATTCTTGAATTTTAAAACATAATTGCCTGTAGTAGGTATCTCTGTACATACATGATTGCAGTCATTCTTGGAATGATTCGTTAACTGATCTTCAGTTCTAAAATACTGCAAGCATCCATCATATAGCCACATTTTACCATTACGTATTGACAACTGACTACCAACAAGTCTACTCAAATTTTTAATCCAACAAAAGTGGCTATTCTCACTGTTTTCGATATGGAGTAAGTTAACATGAGTACTCTTCTTATTACATGTATAATTCTGAGGACATACTACAGGCTTTTTGTCTACACCATACACATTAATGCTAATATTATTTAGTTGTTCAAGGCGCTTAATATCCTTTAACTGCACAGGAACTTCTATACTATCTAAATTTAGTTGCGTTGAATAGTGTGGATACGATGATGTTCTTTTAGCTACGTCTGATTCCGCAGGATTTGAAGCCGACACCACAGCCCATGCAAAACACGCCTCGTCATCGTTTTGGATGTTTACAACAGCTTCATTTCGCTGAATCCATGTCGGCAGCTGGATGTACGATGAACCTCGCATGGAATTGTACTTATTGATGTGAACTTCTAGATACAAAATTTCAACTAAATCCCACCCTGATTCCTTTTCCTGAATTTACTCGCTCTTAGTTGAAATAATGTTCGAGACATCCCTAAATACATCACCAAAATTAGTCGACTCACATACTACAAAATTCTTTGTATTAAATGATTTAATGTCAGTTCGGATTCATCTGTGCTCTTAATATACAACGCAAAAAGTTCGAAATTAACTTTAAATAAATTATGATTAGACAAAGTTTTGTCAAGAAGCTGTTGTACATCCGTTTGAACGCAATTTAAAAAGGTTTCAATGCTTTGAAACTTCTGCAACTAAAAATCCTACTTTTAAATGCAGTATTAATTTCCTCGATGTTTGTATTACTAGCACTTCTACAGGCATTATTTTTATGCGCATTACTCCGTAGGTGTCCCTGAAAATGTGAAGATGGTACATCTGCTTTACAGTGCTCGCAGTGTATAGTTTGAAGTTCTTCATTTTTCCTTGGTTTTTCACTACAACTTTCTACAGCTACATCCGTATTTACACGCGTTTTTCCTACTACCTGAGGGTTATGGTTGTAAGTAGATACCTGATGTACCTCTTCTAAGTGAGCCTGGTATTGCTCCGCATTAGCGAAATACACCCCACAAACTTCACATAAAGCAGATTTATGCTAGGTTGTTTTGATTTTATGTGACGCGAAAGGTTATTTTCTCTCGTAAACGTCGCCTTACACTTCTCGCAGTGTAACGTATCGGATACCTGTTGATGTTTAGTTTTAAGTGACGCGTCAGACTATACCGTCTTCCGAACATTTTGTTACACTGCGAGCAGGGGAACATCGTATCTTCAAGTTCTGAAAAGAGAACAACCATTTATCAATAGAGATTCGACAAAAGTTGCAATGTTCGGAAGAAACCAAGTTTCAACCTATAGAGGTCAGACATTGTCGTAAATTTAAAAAGCAGACAGAGAGAGATGAATGTTCTATACCTAACAAAGTAGAAGCACTCATGTTGTTAAAAATATAGTAACTGAATATTCTTCGCTCGAGGCGCAAAGAAAGAACGAAAATTCAATTAATAACGATCAACCAGCATGAGGATTGAAGAGAACAACTATTTATCAATAGAGATTAGACTAGAGTTGCAATGTTCGGAAGAAACCAAGTTTCAACCTGGAGTTCAGACATTGTTGTGTGTTTGAAATTACAAGATTAACCTCTTCTATGTAAATGCCTTCTAATTCTCCTATCCTAGAATGCTATTTTTAAAAACAATGTAAATATATAAGATCGATAAAAAAAGTTCGAAACATACGCACTGCAGACTGTTACTCGGATGAATAAAATATACACGTTCAAGCCTGTAACTCGAATAATTGCCGACGAAATATTCTTGTTGTACCTAAAAGAGACCAAAAATATATGAATGTAGTGTAGGGATATGAAAGGGTAAGTCAGCTAGCCTAGCTATCTTTACAAACATGCAACTCAAAGTTCGAAATATACCTTAAAATATACGCACTGCAGACTGTTACTCGGATGAATAAAATGTGTACGTTCAAGCCTGTAACTCGAACGATAATATTCTTGTTGTACCTAAAAAAAGAAAAAATATACGATTGTAGTGTAGGGATATGAAGGGGGTAAGTCAGCTAGCATAGCTATGTTTACAAAAATGCAACTCAAAGTTCGAAACATACCTCAAATAAAATGTGCACGTTCAAGCCTTAACTCGAACGATAATATTTTTGTTGTATCTAAAAAAGAACACAAATATATGAATGTAGCGTAGGGATATGAAAGGGTAAGTCAGCTAGCCTAGCTATCTTTACAAACATGCAACTCAAAGATGTTTATTGCCTAATGTAGAAGCACTTGTGATGATCGGATAGGAAAGGGTAAGTTAGTTTGTTAACAGTAACTGTCTGAAAGTAGCGTTAGCACATTCTCATGCTTACACACAGAGCACTTGCATCGCACATAGTAATGATAGGATATGAAAGGGTAATTCAGCTAGCCTAGCTATCTTCAACTCGAAGATGTTTATTACCTAGCGTAAAAGCACTTGTGATGATCGGATATGAAATGGCAAGTCAGCTCGCCTAGCCTTCTTTACTAGAGTTGCGATGTTCGCAAGAAACCAAGTTTCAACCTATAGAGGTCAGACATTGTCGTGAGTTTGAAATTACAAGATTAACCTCTTATATGTCTATGCCTTCTAATTCTCCTATTCTAGAATGCTAAAAACAATGTAAACATATAAGATCGATAAAAAAGTTCGAAACATACCTTAAAATGTACGCGCTGCAAAGTGCAAACAGTTACTCGGATGAATAAAATGTGTACGTTGAAGCCTGTATCTCGAACGATAATATTCTTGTTGTACCTAGAAAAGGAAAAAAATATATATGAATGTAGTGTAGAAGCACTTGTGATGATAGGATATCTTTAACTCGAAGATGTTTATTACCTAGCGTAAAAGCACTTGTGATGATTGGATATGAAAGGGTACGTCAGCCAGCCTAGCCTTCTTTACTAGCGTAAAAGCACTTGTGATGATAGGATATGAAAGTGTAAGTCAGCTAGCCTAGCTATCTTTACTAGTATGAAAGCACTTGTGATGATAGGATATGAAAGGGCAAGTCAGCTAGCCTAGCTATCTTTACTAGTATGAAAGCACTTGCGATGATAGGATATGAAAGGGTAAGCTAGCCTAGAAGTTGCTTTCGAACAAAAATGCAAACACTAACCAACAGTTTAGGCTTAAAAGTTGAAGGCTGCAAACTGGAGAATAATATTCACAGCAGACAGTGATAAGACGGTAGGTAAGAAAGTAGAGGATGTGTACACAATTAACGCACACGGAGAACTGTGAGCGCTTGACACAGGCTGCACCTAGAAAATATGCAGCTTGTCACTAAGCGGATGTAGAAGTTGCAAACTACAGTTGTAACGAAATGTTTATGAATCAAGAGTTCTTCCGAGTGCCTTTAAAAGAGATGCTGAGTTCTGCAGGCTGACGTATTTAAGCACTAAGCCAGGATCGAACCTGCTGTTTTCGAAGATGTCGAGGTGTCGGAATTTAGGAGTTCTGCAGGCTGATGCGGATCGAACCTAGGAAGGCCAACGCGCGATTCTCGACCTCTGAACTTAAACGGGCACTAAGCTAAGCAAAAAGCTATCATCTACGGTATCCCTCGCCTGTAAGTAGACAAGGGCGCTGGGGTAAGAAGCGATCCTCAAGGGCATTGAGCTAAAATCACATCTACTGTATCCCCTACCTGTACTTAGCAAGGTGCTGAGCTAAGCAAAAAGCCTACATACACGTGTCCCTTGCCTGTAGGTAGGCAGAGGGCGCTAAGCTAAGAAGCGATCCTCAAGGGCATTGAGCTAAGACCGCATCTACGGTATCCCCAACCTGTACTTAGCAGGGTGCTAAGCTAAGCAAAAAGCCTACATCTACGGTGTTCCTTGCCTGTAGGTAGATAGAAAGCGCTAGGCTAAGAAGCGATCCTCAAGGGTATTGAGCTAAGACCGCATCTACGGTATCCCCTACCTGTACTTAGCAGGGTGCTGAGCTAAGATAAAAGCCAATATCTACGGTATCCCTTGCCTGTAGGTAGACAGAGGACGCTAGGCTAAGAAGCGATCCTCAAGAGCATTGAGCTAAGACCGCATCTACGGTTTCCCCTACCTGTACTTAGCAGGGTGCTAAGCTAAGCTAAAAGCCTACATCTACGGTGTTCCTTGCCTGTAGGTAGGCAGAGAGCGCTAAGCTAAGAAGCGATGCTCAAGGGCATTGAGCTAAGGCCGCATCTACGGTAAACCTACCTGTACTTAGCAGGGTGCTAAGCTAAGCAAAATGCCTACATCTACGGTGTTCCTTGCCTGTAGGTAGATAGAAGGCGCTAGGCTAAGAAGCGATCCTCAAGGGTATTGAGCTAAGGCCGCATCTACGGTATCCCCTACCTGTACTTAGCAGGGTGCTGAGCTAAGCAAAAAGCCAACAACTACGGTGTTCCTTGCCTGTAGGTAGACAGAGGACGCTAGGCTAAGAAGCGATCCTCAAGAGCATTGAGCTAACACCGCATCTACGGTACCCCCACCTGTAATTAGCAGGGCGCTAAGCTAAGAAAAAAGCCTACATCTACGGTGTTCCTTGCCTTAGGTAGATAGAGAGCGCTAGGCTAAGAAGCGATCATCAAGGGCATTCAGCTAAGAACGCATCTACGGTATCCCCTACCTGTTAGCGACCTTTGAGCTAGGGTAAGAACAACACGAGACGCTGAGGTGCCGAAATATAGAAGTTCGGTAAGTATACGTATTTGTACCGCGATTAAACTAGAAGGCCTACATCTCTAAGCTCAGCCCGACAAGCTGCTGCTGCTGATAATTTTGATGCGAACTGTACGTGTGCAGTGAACTTCGTACTTTTCTGAAGCATCACATTCCGGCAGCAGCTCGCGGACCTGATGTAGCTTGTATGTGTAGGCTTGCTTCGAGCTTACTTTAAAAATACACGTCCCCGATACTTTTCCTTGTTTAGGAACTGTAGAGTCTACTTATTCGAAACCCGGTGCTAGTACATACCTACTCGCAAAGCATAACGCTTGAACTACACTAAGAAGCAGCTAGCTGCTGCTCCCCCTACTCCTAGTCCTGTTTTACAGCCGGATGCCCTACCTGACGCAAGGTTTTAAGTCGCAGGTATCTGTCTTACGGTTGGATGCCCTTCCTGACGCATGATTTTAAATCGCAAGAATCTGTATTGCGGTCGGATACTCTTTTAGGCTTTTAAAACAAAGTATCTAGTGTCTCACATCATGAACCATTGTTTTACGGCTGAATACCCTTCCTGACGCTGAAAGACCGGGATTTAGCTGGTCGCCCTTCCTGAGGAAACAAGAGACGTAACAAGTCACAAAAGCATGTTAGGTGCAAGTCATGCGAAGCAGCATTAGCTTTAACTCGAATCCTAAAACAGATCCGTTAGATATGGGACCGTCCAGGCACCTAACAAATTACCTGTGTAAAGTTAGCTAGCACATCGTTGATGGTCGCTGTAAAATTACCTACTACTACATGCCAAAGGTACTAATGATGACGGATAACAGATGTCGAAAAAAGCACATTATCTACCATCACATGTCAAAGAATAAAGTTTAGTGTTATAAAGAGGGCAGCACGATGCTCTCTTGATTAAAGATGGCTGCTTGTCAAATTGTCCGCCTCAAAGGTAAGTAGCTAAAGAGGGCAGCACTATGCTCTGTGGATTAAAGATGGCAGCTTGCCAAATAGAATTATTCAAATTGCCCGTCACAACATGTTAAAGGTATGTAGCTAAAGAGGGCAGCACGGTGCTCTATAGATTAAAGATGGCAGCTTGTCAAATAGAATTTTTTGAATTGCCGCCACCACATTTCAGCTAAAGAGTGCAGCACGGTGCTCTTTTGATTCAAGATGGCGGATGACAAAAAGCACGTGGAATTTGCCGCCACCACATTTCAACTAAAGATTGCAGCACGGTGCTCTCTTGATTAAAGATGGCGGATGACAAAAAAGCACGTAGGTTTGTAAAGCATGTAGAATTTGCCGCCACCACATTTCAACTAAAGAGTGCAGCACGGTGCTCTCTTGAATAAAGATGGCCGATAAGAGCTAACGGAACTTTTCAAATTGAGCGTTACTACGTGCCATAAAGAGGGCAGCATGGTGCTCTGTTGATTAAAGATGGCGGATGACAGCTGTAAAAAGCACGTAGATTTGTTCACCGATTCAAATCTCGAGCTAGTAAGGTTAAGTTGGCACCACTGAGCTTTAGGCCCGTCAAGATGGCAGCAGTGAGGATAGCGAAGCGTTGTTGTCTGTCAGAAAGCACGTGGCTTTGTTTACCAATTCAAATTTCCCGCGGGAGGAGGAGCGGGCCCCTGGGAAAGCCTCCCGGGAGGAGGAGGAGGCGCGGGCCCCTGGGAAGCCCCCTCGAGAGGAGGAGGTGGACGGGTCCCTGGGAGCCGGAGGTGGAGGTGGCCGCCGAACTCTCCAATATATCTACTACCATCCACGCAGAAAGTAAAAAACTGCTCGTGATTGTTAAAAACTAGGTTGATTGGACCTTTCGTAACGTGACTATTTTTCCTTAGTTATGAAGTTCTTACTTCTAAGATAGTGTGAAGGATGTCGGGTTTAAATATACTAGCTCGGAAATGTATGGAATATTTTGGGTGGTTTAAGGTTTGTACCATACTAGTACGAAAATATACAACTTGGTTAAATGCCCATAATAGAGCTGGTTAATATTCTTCATTAACATTTCGTTTTAGATAATATTCTTTTAAAAGCTCTAATTTAACAAGAATGGGATGACTATATTTATTTCATTTGTTCAGAATATATTTGCTTGCAAGTAGTCGTCGTCTAAATTTTAATGGCGGTTCCGAATGCATCAGCTAAGAGTACATTCGTTGGGGATCAGGACATAGCTCCCAGTATTAATCGTATTGTATTATGCTGAAAGGTATCTTATTTTCGTATGTGGCAAAAGGAAGCTACGTCAATAAAATGGCAATAATATTCTAATACTGATTGGATTATACTTTTATATACCGTAAGGAGTATATATGGATCATATCCCATGTGCGTTTAGTGGGAGACTTTATAAATTTATAATATTATACTTAGTTTCTAATGTGGAGATAACATAATCCATATGTCCTTCCCAGAGTACATTATTAACAATTTTAATTCCCAGATATTTGGTCGAATTTTTATACTAGTCTTATCCTTTTTCAAGATAACTTTAAGCTTCTCCATATTTTCCCAACACAGTCCAGGCCCTGGGTTTAGTTCAGTAGCACCGATCACCACCACTGATGTTAACGCCATGTGCATGTTGTTACGGTTATTGATTCCAGCCTGCATTGCTTTCAATTTCATTCTGCATTGCCACATGCCTATAGCACACCGACATTGATCTATTGATACTCCCATATTTCACTCGCCTTTGTACTTTCTACACTTGTCACTCGCTCAGCACTACTGCGTCCTTTCGCCTTGCTGCCTGAAGTCCATCTGATGCAAAATAAAAGCCGAAATACAAATACTGGACAGGAAATTATGAAAACCTCGTTGAAATTATAATAACATTGATTATTTAGGTCTATTATGGCCTTTACCTTAATGTTTAGGGAATCAGACTGATACAACAATGTATAACTGCATAAAAATCTAACCAGTTTGCCGTCGATCTATGGTGAAATCTGCTTCAACTCTCTTACAGAGAGATCAAATCTCTTTATTTGCAAATGAGCTGTCTACCTCGGTGACAAATGGTACACTAAAATACATTATTGTCAAACACTAAATATTAAATTAACAACAGAAGAAATTTTCCTACAATACAATATTACACAACTTATAACAATAAATTTTTCTATTAAACACACACATCATCCTTAATAAATTTATATTGTTTAAAAAATTCTACTTATAATATCGCCTGTACTTACAAACATTGTCAACTCATATACAGTATGTGAAATTACTTCTAATAATACTATACAACTGGTATAAGATTAAAATTAACATTGTATTTATTTACATATTTATATTTTACCAATTTTGGAACCTAAGTAGCATAACGACCTGCTGCGTCTTAAGCAGAGCCCTTTTGCCACCAATTTTCAGAGTTCCTGAAGGGCCTTCACAGCTACCGTAGCGGTCCCGGGCCCCTCGAAGTCCCCACTGTAATTCACCCCTACAGGCAGTCCCCTACTTGGGCTGTCCAAACTCCATAGACCAGGGGATGGAATTAATTTAATCGCACACATTTTTATTTACAATATCCTGCACTGGTCGAATGCCCTCTAACATTTCAGTTATTTTCTCTGTTGCTGTTCATTCTCTTCTTGAATATCTGTACAGATTTTGGAAAAGGATCAAACACTACCCCTGGTAACCTGTTCCATTCTTTCACGCCCTTCCCAATGAATGAAAATTTACCCCAATCGCTTTGGCTAAAATTCCTTCTAATTTTGTACTTGTGGTCAGGTCTGCCAATATAATTATTTTCCAACCGAAGCCTCTCACAGATTTCTCTCCATGCTTCTTCTCCTGTATAAGCTCTATATAATCCTATAAGTCTAGTTTTCTCCCTTCTCTTACTTAAAGTTCCCCACCCAAGTTCCTTTAACTTTTCTGATACACTACTCTTTCTCCTGAAATCCCCTGTTATAAATCTTGCTGCTTTCCTCTGCACAACATCTAGTTCTTTTATTAGGTATTATTGGTGAGGATCCCAAACACTGTTTGCATATTCCAATAATGGACGAACCATACTTAAGTAACTTTCTTCTTTTAATTCGTTGTTGCATCCTTTAAGTAGCCTCATTATGACATGTAACGATCTGTATGCTTTCCCAACAATGTCATTAACATGACCGTTCCAGTGCAAATTACTTTCAAATCTCACACCTAAGTATTTGCACTTGTCATCTTTTGGGATAACTACCTCGTCCAAAGTATATTCAAGTTTAGTTTTAAAGCTCTTGTATGTAAATGTTGTAACAGTTGATTTGCGTCCATTAACCTTCATATTATTTTCTTCAAACCATTGTTGGATACTCTCGAGGTCCCTTTGTAATTCTGAACAATCCTCAATGTTATTTATTTTCCTATAAACAATTATGTCATCTGCATACAATCTTATTTTCGATGTTATATTGTTCCCTAAATCATTTGTATATATTAAGAAAAGTAACGGACCGATTTTACTACCCTGTGCAATTCTCTTCCAATCTTTCTCTTCCTGTGATATATTATTTCCTACTTTGACTTTCTGAACCCTTGAGTTTAGAAATGTTCTTATCCAACGTATAACCCTTACGTCAAATCCTATTCCCTCCAATTTATTTAATAATATTCCATGTTCCACTCTATCAAAGGCTTTGGAAATATCTATGGCTATGCAATCTAACTGGCCTCCTGAATCCAACTGATCTGATATGTCCTGCTGAAATCCCACCAGTTGTGCCTCACAAGAAAATTTTTTTCTAAATCCATACTGGCTCCTCATGAACCAATTTTTATCATCACATATCCTTCTGATGTATTTTGCTATTAAACTCTCCAGTATTTTACAAACTATACTGGTCAGGATGATTGGTCTGTAGTTCTCTGGTTTCCTTTTATCACCCTTTCCTTTATAAATGGGTATTATTATAGATTCCTTCCATTCCTTTGGTATTACTCCATTATTTATGACATAGTCAAAGAGAAATTTATATATGGCACTATGTACCACCTCATTGTCTTCAATACCTCCCCAGTAATTTGATCACTTCCTGCTGCTTTTCCTTGCCGAAGCAGTTGGATTTCTCTGAAAATATCTTCATTTGTGAAAGAGAAGCTTCTTGTTTCCCTGCGTGTCTCTCCCTCTCTACCTTCTGTTACGGTTTCCAACTCCTAACAATCTTCTACTGAATCTCTGAATTATCTACTAAATAGATTTGCTTTCTCACTATCTGTTAAATAGTGTTCACCCCCTTCTCCCACCATTGTAGGAATTTGGATTCCCTTTCCTTTTTGATTCCTAATATATGAATACAGCTTTTTCCATTTCCATTTGTGGTCATAACCCTCTTGAAGTATGCCATTCATATAATTCTCTTTTGCTTCCTTTTTCACTCTATTCAGTTCCCTCATTAGCTGTTTTCTAGTTTCTCTATTCTCCCTACCCTCTTTGATTTTTCTGTTTACTCTTCTTCATTTTCTTTTTAATTTTCTTATTTCCCTTGTATAATAAACAGGGTCTGAGGTCATTTTACCCTTCTTAACAGGTAAAAATCTCTTCTCTCCTTCCCAAATGATTCCTTTAAATTTAGCCCAAAATGTATCCACATTATTCCCTTCACTTATCCAACAACTGAATTGTGATTTAAGGCAAGTCCCAAATTCATCAACTTTAGTTTTTCCGTATAATTTCTTGTCTTGTGTGACCCTCTTATTAAGCATATTTGGTACCAGTCCAACATCCATTATTACAGCCTTATGGTCACCTATTCCTTCAATTACCTCAGTTTTATCAACAATTTCCCAGGGTTTATCCAAGAATACATCTAGCAAGTTATTGATACGAGTCGGTTCTTGTACTACTTGTGTAAATCCTCCCTCCCAAATTAAGTTATTTGCCAGTTTCTGTTCATGGGCTTCACTTGCAGCTCCATTCCATTCAACTTCAGGCAAGTTTAGATCTCCCCCAGTTATTACCATATCATTATTATTGTTTTTATGAGTATAATCTATTATATTCTCAAATATTTCCATGTCTCTTTCCTCTCTTCCAGGCCTATATGTTCCTATAACTCCCACCTCCTTCGTATTATCACAAACTAATTTTATCCCTAATATTTCATCCCTTTCATCAGTAAACCATTCATGTGAACAATAAGTTTCCTTCACCAGAATAAACACCCCCTCCCTTTTTATCTCCTCGGTCTCTACGATAGACTGTATATAATTCTGGATATACAGATTCAAGGGAACATTCAAATTCACTGATGAAATGGCATTGATAAGGAGATAAACAAGTGTGTCCATTTGGTTTATATCTAATACACGTTGCATAAACCTAAAAGCATACCGATTCTATTTCGTGTAGCTGAGCTGTGACTTCAGGAGATATATCCTTTGTTATGCCTGTCCTTAAAATACACTTCACAAGCGTACTTTTAAGTAGAGGGTCCTTATTCATTTTTCATATTTATATAAGATCCCCGTGAAGGCGAATTCCCTAATAAAAATTTTCCAGTGTCATTGGCCCAGATATTCAGCATTCTCCACAAAAGTCGCCTTTGAACGGGCGACTTGTCACAACTAAACGTTAGAGAAATTGAGCATGTTGTTCAGTGGGCAGCGCTCGAGTCTTGTAATAAGGTCATCACTGGTTCAATTCTCACTGCGTGCGGTCTTATGTTTCATTCTACGCATATTCTAGTTAAGATTATTTATAACGCATTAAAAGTTAGGTACAAAATTGTAAACGAAATATGTCAGATTCCAAGTTGATCATATTAGTATTTAACATGTCAAAGAATAATGAAATCTTGAATTTCCTACCCAACGTATATTCGTTTTTGTAAAAAATTCAAATTGTTACAAATATTCTTACCCGGAATGTAGGCAGAATGAAATATAAGACGGACAGAAAAGGATAAAGAAACCCATGCAAGCTGTTGGACTTGACCAATGGTACCTCGATTCCGAGACTCCAGTGCTACCGACGGAGCTACGCGCACGCTTGCTACTTCGATGACGTTTAGTTGATATAAAACAATTTCAATATATTTATGCTGATTTTCCGTAGAATGTCTGATATCTAGCCCAATGGCTTTGCGGCATTCATTTTCAAAGGTATAATTTTAATACAGTATACTTATGAAAAATAGGGGACGAGCTGCTCGACTAAGTGGTATGTTCCGAGCTGTCAGCGGAAAGATGGCGTGGAATAACATTAGTAGACGAATAAGTTTGAATGGCGTTTATAAAAGTAGGAAAGATCACAATATGAAGATAAAGTTGGAATTCAAGAGGACAAACTGCGGCAAATATTCATTTGTAGGAAGGGGAGTTAAGGATTGGAATAATTTACCATGGGATATGTTCAATAAATTTCCAATTTCTTTGGTATCATTTAGGAAAATGCTGGGAAAGCAACAGATAGGGAATCTGCCACCTGAGCGACTGCCCTAAATGCAGATCAGTATTGATTGATTGATTGATTAGTTGGTTGATTGATTGATTGATTGATTGATTGATTGATTGATTGATTGATTGATTGATTGATTGATTGATTGATTGATTGATTGATTGATTGATTGATTGATTGATTGATTGATTGACCTGATATATGTTTGTTTTTTGAAAGCTGTGTATGTTTTACCTCTACGTATTTTTAATACGGAATAATTCCGGGTTCACTGCAGTAATTGATAACAGTGACGGCTGGAGGTACGGTATCTGAAGCTGTATGTTGTACCTAATTTTTCATTGTCACATTTTATAGTAGAAGCTTACAGAAATAACAAGGAAATCTATTATCGTTAAGGGGATACGGAAAGGTTAAAATGGTCAAAAATATCATTTTATATTTTTTTATTTTATAAATCTGTGAAGTCTGCTCTTTAAAATGATGTATAATACATTATAGTTTAACCATCAAAGGTTGCCACAATTTTTATTGAAACTTGCGCTAACAATGAGAACATCGTAACTCTTTGTTCAGTAGACTGGTGCAAATATCTACGAGCAAAAGGAGAAGTAATTCCCTACGACCATTCCAAGCGCACACACCTTCCTCTTGCCTGTATGGAAGAAGTGAAGCCCATTTTTAGAGATCTGTTCAGCCCCCAGCTGTTGGAGAAGTGTCTTCATGAAAAAAGTCAAAATCCTAATGAATCGGTAAACAACGTTATATGGTCTCGCATCCCTAAAGGCACTTTTGTGGGCATAAAAACACTACGTTTTGGAGTTCTAATGCAGTGGCCAATTATAATAAACGAAACATTGTTAAATGAAAATAGGAAAGGAATTGTGTAAATGCCATGAAGGAGTTGGACCGAAGATCCAGATTCTCCTTCATATGGTGCAGGGATGCACTGAAATATGAAAACCTATGTGGGAAGTTTTAACTGCAGTTTTCTCAGTTTCCAATTTTTTCAAATGTTTGTTCCCTTTTCTAGGTGACTATTTATCACTGAGCTGTGTAATTTTCATCATGTATTTGTTTCATATTGGTTAACATTTTAACGGAGGGATTTCCTGATTTATATAAAACTTTTTGAGATTTGGCTGTTTTTTTTAGGAAAAAATAATTCTATTTATTGACTGATTTAAAAATACGTATCTGAGTCCCCTTAAGTCCAATTACAAAAACGCTCCGTCAGTATGTCAAGTAAGGTTTGAATAAAATGTGACATAAATTTCATTTTTATAACTTTATTATATCCTGAGAAAAAGGAACATGAATTAAACAAATTTAACATTGGTAAGTTAGGCGGCTCCGAATCCCCTTAAGTAGTGAACTACATTCCTATTGTAATTGAAATATTTCCCGCAATTAAAACACAGTTATTCTTACATCACTTGAATTGAATGTCTTCCCTCCCGTTTTTCGTAGATGCAAAATATTTGTAATATTGTGGGTTACAGTGTAATGCGCCCTCGTAGCGAGAATGAGAAATTGTCGTTGCTAGAGGAAACATAGCAGGCATGAAGTCATCTCCGCAGAGTGGAGCAATCAAAAGGAGATATTAGAAGTTTGTTACTCGATAGGGGTTTGCTGGTCCTGTGCAACAAAGCAAGGATCGATACTGGCGGGCGTGCTACCTAACGCTACGTATAGTCTTAGGCTTACCGCTTGGGAGTTCCCGAAGTAAAGCAAAACCCCTGATTTTGATTCGAAACCGGCAGCGTTTATTGGTCTATTATAAAGAATTAGTATATCGAATGACAATATATTGTTGTTTTTTATCATATTTTTATTATAATTGACAAATGTATCGCAATTGGAAAATATCCCGGTGGCAAGGATCACTTACAGTAGGGCGATAACAAAGTAATGCGCCGTTTTCATTGTCCTGATTAGGAAAATACGGAATTTAAAAGTCGTCACTTGCCGTGAATAACGCTAAAATGTTCGTATGTCAAACGGCCGAAAAGAACAAGTTAAATGATACGAGCAAATGGAATCATAGTGGCCTTGACAGAGATAAATATACTATTTCGAAATTGTTAAAATCAGCAGAGAGGACAAAAGAACACTGAATTGAAATAAGCTGCCGTGAGGATCGAGAGAGTAGTTTCGTAAAAGAAAATAACCTATTCTGAAGCTTTAATATAAAAAATATACCCTAAAAAGGAAGATATTGCGGGATCTTGCTTTCGTGCGTATCATATATATGAAATTTTAAATGAAATACGAAGGAGAAGATAAAATACAATAAGATTCGCCTGGGCTTGCATGGAGGAAAAACGGAAGTCTCTTTAGGAAATGCATTTTAAGAAAACGCTAGCATTTAAAGTAAAATATCAATAAATTAGACGATTATAAGCTATCAAACACATCTTAGAAATCTCTAAGCCGTAAGACCTATCTGTGTCGGTGCGACGTAAAGCAAATAGCAAGAAATCTCTATAGCAGATAAATTGACGTCACATTTTTAATGCACAAAGCAAAGTTATAGTACAAGGAGGCTTTGCAACTAAGAAGAATGTTATTAATGTTGTGTTTGAATATGTTTTTCATGAATGCATCCGACAACGACGTCATAAATTGCTAAATTAAAGATGGGATTGACAACTGATGGAAGCCAGCCGACAGCACCCGTGAATACGAGCTCAATTGCCGAGACTCGCAGATGAACGAACCGATGTCCAGAGAGGAACATACCCGAGGAAGAATGTAGCAATCAACATCAATCACGGTCATAAACAGACGCAAAATAAGATAAGATTCACAGTTTTAATTTTAAAATCGTATGTTTTCCTTTCTTGTAGTTAGTTGTTGATTGATGATGTTTCGAAGGAATAGATCGTTATACCTTCGTAAAGTGTTTTATATCTCATAGTTTCGACGCGAGTGATTCAATAGTGTTGCATTAAAGAAGGTTATAGGCAGTCTTCCGTAAGATTTAAATACATCCAAATGTAGGAAAGTGTACATATCTCAGTGAAGTGTTATGTTAGCAATATTTCAGTTAAATCTCAAAACGCCATGCCAAAGATAGGGAGTTGTGATGAAAATGAACTATGATACATGTTTATATCAATTCGTAAGTTATCAAATTCGTAAATATTGACGATTTATTGCCAAGTTAAAGACAATATAGGTTTAAATGTGGAGATATATGGATAAGTGAGTTGCGTATTGCTACGCATGTGATTAGTTGTTGATCCATGAAGTATTAAATGTAAGTAGTTGAGAAGTGAATTAAGTTATGCGTTACATAATATCGAATAAATAATATTTACATATGCGGCGATATAAGTACCGTATATGAAGAAATTAAGTGGAAATGAACGTGAGATTATGGAATAATGTTGTCTAAGAGTAGGTAGTTGTTGAATTATGATAAATATGAAGACGTATGAGGAAAGATTTTTCATATAAAGTTAAATAATGAATGATTAGGTAACCCAAATATGGATCAGGGTTATAGCGAATGGTATTAATGATGTTTAAATATGGAATAACCTATATTACGTATTTATGGCAACTTGGTAATAAACTTACGAGTCAATTATATATAATAGTCATCAAAATAATTTCAATTAACCTATAATTAATACTCTTATGGCAATTTCGAATATAACTTCAGATTATGTGTATGGTTAAAACTGATTTAAGCTAAATAGCAGGTCATTGATAGGATATATGATTTTAGTATCTTCATTGTGACAACCTATCACTAGTGTGTAATTAGGAATATCATCCATGGTATTCCTTATCAACTTGCAATCAAATGATTGAATTTTTATGATGTAGTATGACGTAATTGCAACATGACGACGAAGTTATTGAACTTATTTGGGACAATTTCGCCTATTTCTAAGGGGAATATTTCGAATATAATTATTTAAGAGTAATAATACTTCTTACTATTATGGTAGGTAGCAATTGGAAGCTACAAAAGTGAAACTAATGTTATTCTGCATATGCTTAAGCAAACAATTAATTTTGCACATTGAATACGAACTAAGTGATGGTGTTTAATGATTCCTAGTATCGTAGTCAGATATTTTACTTTCTTGTTATGAGATTTTAAAACTTTCAACCATGTTAATCAATAATTTATATTTTTGACATAATGAACTCTTGAATATTTAATTCTTTAATAAGATACATAGATTATGAGAGAAGCGATTTTATGTTAGGTCAAGATAATTTTCATTTAAATCAAATCCATCAAGATTTAAAAATTAAAAAAAATAAAAATCTCTTTATTTGCAAATGAGGTGTCTACCTCGGTGGCAAATGGTACACTAAAATACATTATTGTCAAGCACTAAATTTTAAATTAACAAGAGACGAAGAAAATTTTCCTAGAATACAATATTAAACAATTTACGCTAATAATTTGTTCTATTAAACACATACATCATCCTTAATAAATTTATATTGTTTACAAAATTCTACTTATAATATCGTACAAACATAGTCAACTCATATACAGTATGTGAAATTACTTCTGATAATAATATACAACTGCTATAAGATTAAAATTAACGTTGAATTTATTTACATATTTATATTTTACCCATTTTGGAACGTAGGTAGCATAACGACTTGCTGCGTCTTAACCAGAGTCCCTTTTGCCACCACTTTTCAGAGTTCCTGAAGGGCCTTCACAGCTACCGTAGTGGTCCCAGGGCCCTCGAAGTCCCCAGAGTACTTCACCCCTACAGGCAGTCCCCTACTTGGGCTGTCCAAACTCCATAGACCAGGGGATGGAATTAATTTAATCACACACATTTTTTATTTACAATATCCTGCACTGGTCGAATGCCCTCTAACATTTCATTTATTTTCTCTGTTGTTGTTTATTCTCTTCTTGAATATCTGTACAGATTTTGGAAAAGGATCAAACACTACCCCTGGTAAAATGTTCCACTCCTTCACGCCCTTCCCAATGAATGAAAATTTACCCCAATCGCTTCTGCTAAAATTCCTTCTAATTTTGTACTTGTGGTCAGTTCTACCAATATAATTATTTTCCAACTGAAGCCTCTCACGGATATCTCTCCATGCTTCTTCTCCTGTATAGGCTCTATATAATCCTATAAGTCTAGTTTTCTCCCTTCTCTTACTTAAACGTTCCCAACCAAGTTCCTTTAGCATTTCTGATACACTACTCTTTCTCCTGAAATCCCCTGTTACAAACCTTGCTGCTTTCCTCTGCACACCATCTAGTTCTTTTATTAGGTATTCTTGATGAGGATCCCAAACACTGTTTGCATATTCCAATAATGGACGAACCATACTTAAGTAACTTTTTCTTTTAATTCTTTGTTGCATCCTTTAAGTAGCCTCATTATGACATGTAACGATCTGTATGCTTTCCCAACAATGTCATCAACATGACTCTTCCAGTGCAAATTACTTTCAAATCTCACACCTAAGTATTTGCACTTGCCATCTTTAGGGATAACTACCTCATCCAAAGTATATTCAAATTCAGTTTTAAAGCTCCTGTTTGTAAATGTTCTAACAGTTGATTTGTTTCCATTAATCTTCATATTATTTTCTTCAACCCATTCTTGGATACTCTCAAGGTCCCTTTGTAATTCTGAGCAATCCTCAATGTTATTTATTTCCCTATAAACAATTATGTCATCTGCATACAATCTTATTTTCGATGTTATATTGTTCCCTAAATCATTTGCGTATATTAAGAAAAGTAACGGACCGATTATACTACCCTGTGCAATTCCCTTCCAAACTTTCTCTTCCTGTGATATATAATTTCCTACTTTGACTTTCTGAACCCTTGAATTTAGAAATGTTCTTATCCAACGTATAACCCTTACCTCCAGTCCTATTCCCTCCAATTTATTTAATAATATTCCATGTTCCACTCTATCAAAGGCTTTGGAAAGATCTATGGCTATGCAATCTAACTGGCCTCCTGAATCCAACTGATCTGATATGTCCTGCTGAAATCCCACCAGTTGTGCCTCACAAGAAAATTTTTTTCTAAATCCATACTGGCTCCTCATGAACCAATTTTTATCATCACATATCCCTCTGATGTATTTTGCTATTAAATTCTCCAGTATTTTACAAACTATACTGGTCAGGCTGATTGGTCTGTAGTTCTCTGGTTTCCTTTTATCACCCTTTCCTTTATAAATGGGTATTATTATAGATTCCTTCCATTCCTTTGGTATTACACTATTATTTATGACGTAGTCAAAGAGAAATTTTAAATAAGGCACTATATACCACCCCATCGTCTTTAATACCTCCCCAGTAATTTGATCACTTCCTGCTGCTTTTCCTTGCTGAAGCAGTTGGATTTCTCTGAAAATATCTTCATTTGTGAATGAGAAGCTTCTTGTTTCCCTATGTGTCTCTCCCTCTCTATCTTCTGTTATGGTTTCCAAGTCCTGACAATCTTCTACTGGATCTCTGAATTCGCTACTGAAGAAGTTTGCTTTCTCAGTATCTGTTAAATAGTGTTCACCCCCTTCTCCCACCATTGTAGGAATTTGGATTCCTTATCCTTTTTGATTCCTAATATATGAATACAGCATTTTCCATTTCCCTTTGTGGCCATTACCCTCTTGAAGAATGCCATTCATATAATTCTCTTTTGCTTCCTTTTTCACTCTATTCAGTTCCCTCATTAGCTGTTTTCTAGTTTCTCTATTCTCCCTACCCTCTTTGATTTTCCTGTTTACTATTCTACATTTTCTTTTTAATTTTCTTATTTCCCTTGTATAATAAACAGGGTCTGAGGTCATTTTACCCTTCTTAACAGGTACAAATCTCTTCTCTCCTTCCCAAATGATTCCTTTACATTTAGCCCAAAGTGTATCCACATTACTCCCTTCACTTATCCAACAACTGAATTGTGATTTAAGGTAAGTCCCAAATTCATCAACTTTAGTTTTTCTGTATAATTTCTTGTCTTGTGTGACCCTCTTATTAAGCCTTTTTGGTACCAGTCCAACATCCATTATTACAGCCTTATGGTCACCTATTCCTTCAATTACCTCAGTTTTATCAACAATTTCCCAGGGTTTAACCAAGAATACATCTAGTAAGTTATTGAGACGAGTCGGTTCTTGTACTACTTGTGTAAATACTCCCTCCCAAATTAACTTATTTGCCAGTTTCTCTTCATGGGCTTCACTTGCAGCTCCATTCCATTCAACTTCAGGCAAGTTTAGATCTCCCCCAATTATTACCATATCATTATTATTGTTTTTATGAGTATTATCTATTATTTTCTCAAATATTTCCATGTCTCTTTCCTCTCTTCCAGGCCTGTATGTTCCTATAATTCCCACCTCCTTCATATTATGACAAACTAATTTTATCCCTAATATTTCATCCCTTTCATCGGTAAACCATTCATGTGAACAATAAGTTTCCTTCACCTTTATCTCCTCGGTCTCTACGATAGACTGTGTACCCTTCTGGAAATACTTCTCTATTACCCACCCCTTCTCTCAACCATGATTCTACTCCTATCACCACATCAGTCTCATAAGATTCCATCAATGTACCGAATTTTAATTGTTTATTTACTACACTCTGACAGTTTACCAAGAGCAATCTCAGACCTCCTTCCTCCCTAAAACTTGACTGTTGCAATCGGGTAACGTATGACTCATGAGTTGAGAACGTCCCTGGAACCCAGATCCTTGTACATAGATCTTGATTTAAGGGTCTGTGGATGAATTATATTTACGCATGGAATCGAGAGATTAGAAAAACTGACATTTATATTGTTTTGATTGAAGGATATGACGACCAAGAAGAAGATAAAGAATTTAAACTTAGGGCTTCAAAGCAAGGATTACTCTAAATAGTGATGGATATTTGGACTTTTGATTTAACTTATCCAGAATATAGTATATTATTTTGAATGAATAATAGTTATTAAACCGAAATCTATTATTATTATTATTTATAGATGATAACAGTAGTATATATATAATGATATCTTAGTTGATAAGAAATTTCCGATCATGCGGTTGATTTTAAGCTCAAATATCCGTAAAACTTGCATAACATAAATGGAAGGAAGATATTGAATAACTCTCAGTCGAAGCCACGTAAACATTTTTATATTTAACATTATCCCTGAGATTTCGCCGACTCTAGCTGCGGATTTTCGTGGACGCCTCCGAAATACGGACACGGAATGGCGCATTTATACTGTAATTACCCAACATCAAAAATAACAACTAAAACAACACGCGTCAACAACAATTCCATGGAAAGAAAATATTACAGGAAATACTACTAGATTAACATTCAAAATCCAGCATCGTCATATACAAATTCACACACAACTAAAGTATTTCCAGTGCTTAACACTACGGCGTACTATAATATAGGTTGAGCTTACTATTAGCTTAACATTACAACACCGCCATATTCAAATTCACACGAATCTTAAGTATTTCAGAATGTTACACTATGATTTACAACACCCCCTGTGGGTGGGGGCGGTAACACCCACGGTATCCCCTGCCTGTCGTAAGAGGCGACAAAAAGGGGCCCCAGGGGCTCTGAACTTTGGAGCGTGAGTTGGCGACCACGGGGCCCTCAGCTGAGTCCTGGCATTGCTTCCACTTACTTGTGCCAGGCTCCTCACTTTCATCTATCCTATCCGACCTCCCTTGGTCAACTCTTGTTCTTTTCCGACCCCGACGCTATTAGGTATGCGAGGGCTAGAGAGTCTTTCATTTTCACGCCCTTCGTGGCCCTTGTCTTCCTTTGGCCGATATCTTCATTTTTCGAATTGTCGGACCCCTTCCTTTTTTTCCCTCTGATTAGTGTTATATAGAGGATGGTTGCCTAGTTGTACTCCCTCTTAAAACAATAATCACCACCACCACCACCACTGATTTACAACAACAACAACAAGCAATTCCATGGAAAGGAAATACTACTACTAATTTAACATTCTAAATCCAGCATCGACATATTATACAAATTCACATACATCTTAACCAATACCAGTGCTTAATACTACGGTTTACAATACTATAGGTTGAGCTTACCCTTAGCTTGACATAAAACACCGTCATATACAAATTCACACGTACCGGCTACCTTAAGTATTCCAAAATTTTACACTATTACTTACAATAGATTGGGGGCCCATTTCCTATTATCTCAGCAATGTAAATAAAGCACGTTCATATAGAAATTCACACATACCTGAAATAATACAAATGTCTTAATACTACAATTTACAGTCCATTAAATATGACACTAACACCACACACACACACACACACACACACACACATATATATATATATATATATATATATATATATTAGAATATTGTATATATTAGGTTTATTAAACTAAATAATTACATAGAAAACGACAAGTGAAGTATAAAATTATTGGGATTAGTGCAACACTGCAACAATACCACGCACCGCCCCTGCTGGATAGTAAATAATTTCATCTGACCGTCGGCAGCAGCTGATTCGTGGGACAATATCACAATTTAATGCAAATATCAATTTATTAATCTTCGGCTTATGAACATTGTTACAATATAGGACGAGGTTAAGAATTATACTTGGCTGTTACAATCAATCAATCAATCAATCAATCAATCAATCAATCAATCAATCAATCAATCAATCAATCAATCAATCAATCAATCAATCAATCAATCAATCAATCAATCAATCAATCAATCAATCAATCAATCACCACAGATCTGCATTTAGTGCAGTCGCCCAGGTGGCACATTCACTATATGTTGCATTCCTGGACGTTTCTTACATGATTGCAAAGAATTAGGAAATAAATTGTGCATCCCCATTGGTAAAATATTCCAATCCCTAACTCCCTTTCCCATACACGAATATTTGCCCCAATTTATCCTCTTGAATTCTAACTTTATCTTCATACTTTGATCTTTCCTACTTTTAAAGACACCACTCAAACGTATTCGTCTACTAATGTCATTCCACGCAATCTCTCCATTGACAGCTCCGAACATACCACTTAGTCGAGCAGTTCGTCTCCTTTCTCCAAAATCTTCCTAGCCCAAAATTTTCCAACATTTTTGTTACGTTACTCTTTCGTCGGAAATCACCCAGAACAAATCGAACAGCTTTTATCTGTATTTTTTCCAGTTCTGGAATTAAATAATCGTGGTAAGGGCCCTATACACTGGAACCATAACATAGTTGGTGACTTACCAGAGACTTACATGCCATCTGCTTTACACAGTAGCGGCGTTTAAGAGGGACGAGAAGTGGGAGTCACAGTCCCCCCCTCACTTTTGTGAAGAAAATTCATTTTTTCCATTTCAGCCGCCTGAAACAGGGAATTATTAAAACAAAATCAATTTGACAAAGCCTGTCTTATCAGCTAATCCTTTCCTTTAATTTATTTAATTATTAAGAAAATTACTCATTGGAATTAAGAAAAAATGTAATTCGTCGCGGCTAACCGAAATGTACATCGCCACAGGAATTAGTGAAGACCCGCGGAGCAATGTTTAGTATGTTCCGATACGAAGAGTAACAGGGGTATATTTTTGTCAAGGTCACCCGCTTGCTTTCGTCAATCTCATAGTTAGTAAATACGTACTCTATGGTCAATTTGGCAGTATCTCGTAGTCAATATCTGTTCACTTGTAGGTAGTGTCTGTTAATCAGTGTGTAGTCAAATACTTAATTATTTTGAATTGTATAATCACGCCGTACTTCTATTTAATTATAATACGTGCGTAGGATTACCAACTGAAAATTTCCAAATGCAGTACATTGCTTAGAAAAAATCAGGACATTTAAGAAAAATGCCTGACAATTTCAATCGATAACGAAATTATACATATATTACACACAACTTTTTACAAAAGGAAATACTTTACTTAATGATCAGTCCTTGCTGCAATTCATTTCCTTGAAGCTGTGTTCTTCAACAGAACCTAGTTTTGAAAGAAGACGCGAGATATTTTCTTGAAGTACATATTTATAAAATTCTTCACACGACACATCTTTGAAATTGAACTTCACAAATAACATTCCTTTCACTGATTCTACCAACAAACGGTGCCTTTCCTTTACCCATTGAGCATTTATGAATTAAAACACACGTTCAGTGGAGGCATTGCTGCCTGGTATGGCAAAGAAAACTGGCAAACGTTCAAGGTTCAGAAAATACCGCAATGTTCTGGAACTTATTAAATAGACAGACCTTTGTTGGTCTAGTGTTGTATCTTTATCCAAAGTTGAAGTTTTAGAATAAGCCCTTACGTTGCAGAACTGGTCGAATAATTTTGAATAATCTATTTCTACACCTTTTGACGGTAAGTACTTAATACATGGTACAATATCGTCAAAGCTGAGGTCTTTAATGTCTTGAAGATTCAACCACTTGAAACACTTGAATTCCTCTATAGGATGCATCCATTTATCCAAGTACTCAGTGCAGGTCTCATAGAAACAAGATACATTCTCCATAAACACTTTTCATTCTTTATCCAAACCATCTTCTGAAAATGTATTTAACATCTGTCTGACTTTAAGTGGAATGAATTGACCTTCAAGTCTGCCTTTCAATGAAGATTGGACAGATTCTAATAGTTCAAGCACTTCTACAACTGAATTATGTTCTTTCTCAAGTGACAACATTTTATAGTAAAAAATGTGCATGGTTGAGGAAAGAAGCAAAATATAGAGCTCTGAAAAGTCATTTTCAAGGATGTTTATAATTGATGAAGGCACTGACTTCCTACCCTGAGAAAGATTCTTTCAACTGCTGGATACAATGTTAACCACCTAATCTTATAATAATTTAAAAGCTGCAGATAATTTACATCAACAAATTCACAAACATCTTTCAGTTCCTGAGTGCGCACTGCATATATATGAAAGAAGTTGAAAATTTCCATCACCACAGACTCAATATCAAGAGGACGAGCATCAGCTCCATGTTGCAAACATTTATGTAGAATGTGAACAAGACATCCAACACCTGCTATGTTTTCATTCAAGTCTTTTTGAGAGCAGAGAATACCTTCTTCCCTTCCCTGCGTGGAAGGCCTCCAAAATTAACATCGGCATTGTCTCCAGAAAATGCAATGCATCTAGAAGTAATTTTATGCTTTTTGAGAGTATCTGAAATATAGGAGGAAATGCATTCAGAACTTTCATTTGGACATGCTTGTAAATCAAGAACTTTTAATCTGAATGCCATTATTTTTGTATTCAAAGCATTGGATGACAATGGAAACAACTTTAGTGCACCATGATTGCTTGCATCTGTTCCTAGGCCAAAAAAATGGAACTTTATTGTTAAGAGTTTCAATTATAATATCTGTCAAGTGAGGAACAATAGCATTATTTATTATGCCTTCTGTTTTAGTTCTTGCACAGGTCAGTTTCTCTGCTACTTCAGAACCTAAGAACATACTCTTATTCAATTAAGCTGTGCAGTCCATTGATTTGTACGACTGGTGATGGAAAACTGTATGAAATGATATTGTAGCTTCTGCGGCTTGAACTTTTTTCATCTGATGAATATTTGGGAGTGACAAATGATAACATTGAACATGATATCGACCTAGTTCTCACCGTCTTGTGTTTTTCATTGTTAACGTGTTTTTCCAAGTCACCAACACCTTTGTATCCGACATTAACATAACTATCACACCCTGCACATTTCGCTTCACTTTCACTGCGTCCGTGAGTAAAGCAAGGATACTTATGTTTTAGTTTATCCGAAAATTTACACTGTCTTTTTTAGATTCACTCCTTTCAGGTTGCAAAGATGACATACCGGTACGTAATAGGATGCAATGAGATTAATACTTCACTCCACTCGCTGCACACTCGCACTATAATTTACGACGACAACCAGATAACCAAACACGATAGCTGCAAATCATATGGCAAGCACATGTGAACTGTAGCTCTCGACACTTCCGGGTACACTCAACATAAACGTGGAAATGAAGCGCCTTGATTGGTTGATCGATGGCTGGACTACGAGTTCAATATATCGAATATTAGTATTACTTCTTTCCACCCTCGGAAGTAGCGCCCTGAGCACACGGAGTTGATGTACGATACAATAACATGCTGTCTTCAGCCTAAATTTTAAGTGAGCAATCTGGTAACGAAAAATGCCGGACAATGTCGACAATTGAGAAATGTCGGCCGGACATAACCAAATTGATTGAAAATCAGGACATGTCCGGCAAAAGCCGGACGGTTGGTAACCATATACGTGCGTAATTATTGTTCATTTATTGACAGTTTTATTGTATAGTACTATTATAACCGTTGTGAAGTTGGTAGACTGTGAACCCTATATAGAAATTCACTGAGAGGACATCAAATACTTGCCATTTTATAGCAATTTCTTTCAATTTTGATGTATACACCCCCCGCGATATCTTGGACCCGGGGACATATTTTTGTCTAAATGTTTTTGCTTCCCCCCATTTCTAATTTCCAATCGCCGCTACTACCTTTACATCGTTACTACAACCCATAAATACCCTCATAAGCATGTGCAGAGATATATACCCTTTATTTACAATCCCATTTATGATATCATCCCAAAGAAGATCTTTCCTTATATTAACACCTAGGTACTTACAGTGATCCCCATAAGGAACTTTCACACCATCAACGCAGTTATTAAAACTCGGAGGACTTTTCCTATTAGTGAAACTCACAACCTTATGTTTAACATAGTTTATCATCATACCAATTCCTGCTGTCCACCTCATAACATTTTCAAGGTCTTTTTGGAATTGCTCACAATCATATAACTTATTTATTACTCTATACAGAATAGCATGATCCGCAAAAGGCCTTATCTCTGATTCCAGTTATTTGGTAAATTCGTATCTACGCCACTGCGCCAAGAGCTCACGGGAAATTGTAAAATGACGATGATGAGATGATGATCATGATTATGATGGTGGTGGTGGTGGTGGTGGTGGTGGGTGCAACTCCCATCATTATGTGGCACATTACTACTCCTGATATGATCGTGTCCCATGAGACTGAGTGCCCAACGATGCATGTGTGTCCCAATGATGTGAAAAGGTTGTTCCTGTTTAACAGATGCTGACAAGCACTCAGAACCATAAATTGGGACTGGCTGCATGACGCTCCTGTGAACCTTGGCCTTCAGATAGATTGGTATCCTTCAGTAAAAGAGGATTCTGTCGACTTGCCTCCTCTTCCGTCAGTTCGTGTTGACATGAGTGCAGGCATGAGGTGAAATTGCCACCATATGAAGAGATCAGGGAGCTAACTTATTGATATGAGCTTGAGAGTTGGCGAGTGGGACATGATGTGGGGCATGGAGGGCCGCTTCCTTTCTAAATCAGCTCGACTATGGCTCTTGCGAAAAATATTTGCCCGGCATCTGTCAGCCTACCTGTGATAATTGACATGGTCAGTCCAACAGTTCGGTGGCCTTAAGGTTGTGTTATTAGCATTTATGAACTTTTATAAATAGGGTTTTTCCATAACACTGGTATAATAAAAGCAATGGCGTGTAGCCTCTGAAGAGGCCTGATGCAGGTCTCTCGAGTTAACGCCGTATAGGCGATCTGCGCGTCTGGGAAGATTGGGCCCTACCTATGATGAATTCTAATGATGAAAACGGCACAAATACACCCAGCTCCCGAAACATCGGAATTAACCAATGAAGGTTAAAATCCCCGACCAGGCCGGGTATCGAACTCGGCACCCACCGGACCGAAGGTCAGCGCGCGAACCATTTAGCCATGGAGCCGGTCAACACTGGTATAAAACATTGTTAAAGTTGTTTAAATATGAGTATTATAGTACCTTTCCGGAAGAAAGGAATAACTATTCGTTGTGAAACTAAGGAATTTTTCATACATATGATCCAAGAATATGATGAAAAGATAAAAAGGACAACGGAAACACTTACAGATGCAAGCCAACTTACATATACTTAATTACGTTGTAATTTCAGTTAGCTCAGTGAGTAGGATCTGCAAGGAAAATACAACAATTGGAAATATGTCACTATCAGCACCAAGGAGTCCGCCTCTGTAGCGTAACGGTTAGCGCCTGGGTTCGATTCCCGCCACTGCCAGAAATTTAAGAATGGTAGGAGGACCAGTATATGGTTAGAATTGTACATGCAGCTCGCCTCAATTAGGGGTGTGCCTGAAAAAAGCTGCCCCGCCTTGGAATGAGGACAGGAGTTTACTTAGCCTACAGCCTGAAGAATGAAAAGCGCACTGTGGTGATTTTAATTGGAGGGTGATTACGAGGTATCAATCAAGTCATCTATTTTGTCGACAGCCTACATGTCCGAAGCTTTGGAGTGCTATCAAGGATAAATGCAGTTTTCTGTGGAACATTCACATCTTTAGACGAATTGTGGAAGCTATGTAATTTTAGTGGAAACGTGTCAAAAGTTCCAGATAAAATTAACTGGATAACCGGACGTTGTCATTTGGAGCTGTAGGTATTTAAGACCAGTGCGATATCACAGGAAGGATAATTAGTAATAATAATAAGTGAATTGCGCACAAATGTGCAAAGAGTTTAATAGTTAATTGTCTTTACTGTATTCGTTGATTGATCTTGTTCTTTTTTCTCTTAAGTATGTGGTAGCGATCACACACTTCCTCACATAGAGAGCACACACACTCGTCGTTCACCTCATGGAATCGCTTAGTCGCACATAGCTAATGGTGGAAGCCATGGACTGCCATTCTTGTAACTATATGTCGCTGTTCGTAGTTCGCTTCTGTCCATTTTCGCTCCAGCATGGCGTCGGTGGCATAGAATTCGAGCTCAATTAGGGCTCGTTTCATTCTTCTCCCTTCAATTATCTTTGTGATTTGCCTTGTGAATGGCAGAACCAGATTGATTCTTAGATCCTCGATATAGAATGGTTCTTTACAAAGGTCGTACACTAACCTGGACTTTTTGTTCGTAGGCACACCTAATACTCGCTTTAGAAATCTGGCTTTTAGTTTCTCTAGAGCCCTAAGGTCAGCCACAGATAACTTTTCCCAAATAATTTCAATGCCATAAGTGGCAATTGCGCTTATTGCAGCATGAAATAACTCCAGTGTTTTTTAAGGAAATTATTTGAGGTTCTTAATTATATATATCGCTTTGATGGCTGTTGTTGTCCTTTCCTTTATGTGCATTCTGTAGGAGTCGATTGTCGTTTGTAAGATTATTCCAAGGTATTTTAAGGAATTCGTTATGTTTAAGTCTCTGTTCTGAAATTTAATTTTGTCCTTTGTTGCAGCTCTTCCTCCTTTTCTGAAGATCATCACTACTGTCTTAGATTCGTTTATCTGCAGATCATTTTTTTCTGCCCATGTTTCCAGCTTGTTCACTGCTTCCTGAAGGTCTTCTCATTTGGATGACCCAATTACCATGTCGTCAGCGTATATGTGTTGTGGTACTGTTTCACTGAATTCTACTATTTTAGGTACGTCTGCAGTTGCAATGTTGAATAGTATTGGGCTAAATGGGACACCCTGCATTACTCCTTGGGTCTGGTAAATATCTTGGGAAAGAGAGATGCCATCACTTATGTTAACTATGTTGTATTCTAGGATGGTCTTCAGAAGGACTGTAATGCTGTGTGTTTCTCCAATCATTTGTGCTAGTTTCTCAATCACTACTTTTCTGTTTAGGGTGTCGAAGGCTTTTGTGTTGTCGATGAATACTGTCTAGTATTTTCCGTTTGGAAATCTTAAGTCCTGTTCTATTTCACTTAGGTTGCAGTGTCGAGCGATGTTTTCTGAAGCCATACTGACGTTCAGGGAGGAGATGGTCCGTTTCCCTCACTAATCGGTCCGTGATTATTCTCATAAAGATCTTGAAAGCATTGTTTTCTAGGGCGATGCCTCTAAATGAGTTTGGGTCCATGTTGTTTCCATTTCCTTTGTAGATTACTTTTATCATGGACTTCCTCCAAGATTCAGGTATTTTTGCGCTGTCTAGACACGCGTTAAATAACTCAGTCCACACTTCTAGGAGTACGTCTTCGGTTGTCTTGATAAGTTCATTGTAGATCCCATCAGGACCAGCAGCTCTCCTGCTTTTGGTTTTTGATATGGCTTGTTTCACCTTATGAGTCCTTATTGGGATTGGGTGCAACATTGGTTGACTTCCTGTTCGTGTTGATACACTTGTAGTTGGAGTGGTGCACATCAGATTGAGGATGTTATTGAAATGGTTCTCCCACACGTCCATTCGTATTGTCGTCGTTTGCGGGACTCTGTTCCGTTTTAAGACAACGTACTGGTCTCTGTTCGCTTCTTCGACCAATTGTTCTGCTTCTTGTTCCTGATGATGTCGTTTTTTTATCTTTTAGAGTGAGTTTGTACTTTCTTCGTTTAATTGAGTATTCTTTAACGTCCTCTGTTTCTCCGCTATATCTCGCTAGGACTTGCAGTGTTATACGTCTTAGTTCACAGCATTCCCTGCCAAACCATGGCTTCGCATGTCTTTTCTTATGGGGGACGGTGACTGACCTAATGCTGTCTTCTATGGTTTTCACAGCCAGATCGAAGTTGTTGGTTTTAAGGTGGTGCATCGCTTCCTCCGCACCCTTCCGTAAATTCTCCGTCCTGCTTTCATTTATTTTTCTCTCCAGTGTGGGTGCCGTGTTGGTATTTTGTGTTTAATTCACTGTTGATTTGATTTCAATGTATGCCTTAATGGGAATGTGCTTCCTGAGCGGTGTTTTGGCCGACGACCAGAGTCCACCTTGTGATATAAAGTTTAGTGATCTTCCCTTGATAAACATTACATCTATGGCACTTGCTCCGTTGTGCGCATAGTACTTTAGAAGGTCTTTGCTGTTTACCAGTTTGAAATTCTCTTCTGTCATTAGATTGAAGATTAACCCGCTTTTATGGTCTGGCTTGTCTAGCCTGCAGCTTAGATCCCCAGCAATTATAACTCGATTAGAGAGACGGCTTGGGCAACTGACTCAAACGCATCTTCCGTTGATGATTGTGGTTGTATGTTAAGTCCTACGATTGTGATATTTGTTGTGTAGACAACAACCATGTTATCCTCTGTGTGTGTTTTCGTTACTTTGCCCATCTTGTTGTTGTTGTAAAGACAGGAGACACCTCCTAAGGGTCGGCCTTCCTGCTTTTCGGTTGCCAGAGCGTGCACTCCGTAGTAGCCCGAACGTCCATACGTTCAGTTAGAAAGGTTTCTGTTAGGATAACTATACCACTTCTGAAAAGTACTTGACTAGTAGAGATCTTTGCTACGCTTTTCAATCCCACGATGTTCCACAGTAGGACGGTCAGCTTTTGACTGATACTCAATTTATTATCCTCTGTTGATCGAGTCCCCGTGATGCTATGAGGGGCGTAATCGATATATTCGCACTGTGACGTCTTTTGGCCAGAAGGACGGTTCATAAGGTTTCTCATGTTTCTGAAAGTCTATTCCAATCGGGAAAGCTTTATTGCGACCCAGTGTTGTCAACTCTTTGCATGTTATGCATCCTTGGATTCCTCCGTCTTTCATATGTCTTGTTATATCTTCTGCGGTTGTTGTTTCATGCAGTTTCCCCATGTATAACCAGGCATTTATTGATCCGGCTTTGAGGTTGCTTGATGATTGGGCCTTTGAACCTGAGGTTGTTGGTGCATTCCTCCGTACAGCTTCTGTCCAAACATGTTCGTTTTCATTTGTTGATCTTTCCCGATTGGGTCCTCTCGAGGGTGAAGAATGAGCAGGAGTTGCATGGCCTGAATCTCCTCCGGTATATTCTCCTTCAGGTGGCTTTGAACCGGGGGGGGGGGGGTTGGTGCTTCCTTCCTTGCCTTCGTTCGTTCATTCGCCCTGTTGGTACTTCCCTCTGGTGGCGAGTGGATTATGATGATTTTGGGATCAGTTTCCTTTCTGTCGTAATTTACTTACCGATCGTTTTCCCTTAGGATTTCAGGGTCTGTTCTTGCGGAAGTTTTCTCCTTAAGTTCTCGTGAGTCACACTGCTGAGATTTAGTTTTGTTTAGCGTCTTCTCGTGTTCCCTTAGGAGACTGGCTTGTTCGGTGTCTGTTTCCTGGTGTGGTGGGGGTTTGTTATTATTGGTATCATGGGTTTCTCCTGTGGTTCCGGGCAATCTTTTTCCTTGCGTTAGACCCTTTTCATTTAAAATAATCTTTATCCTTCCATCAATCTTCGAATCAAGTTGTGAGTTAAAATATTTAAGCAATAACTCTATCGTTTGGACAATTTCAGGTATTTTTTCGATTTGAGTCTCAATTTTCTCTTCTTCCCTATTTATTTCTTTCAGACTGTCTTTCAGATACTTAGCGTCCATATTTATGAGCGTCTTGCATTGAGGGCACATCCACAACAGAGAGCACGATTTTCGTTTTTAAGTGCCTAATTCACCACTGGATATCCCAGCACAGTCCTTATGAAACCATGAGTTGCATGGTCCATTACATCCTACAACAATCTCTGTCTCCCTCAAGTGTTTTTTGCAAAATCCACAGTGTGTGTCGTTATCAGCGCTGCTGTTTTTTGCTGGCATGGTCAGCTGGGAGAAGGTACTTTAATAATAATAATATTATTTGTTTTACTTCCCACTAACTACTTTTTAAGGTCTTCGGAGATGCCTGAGAAGGTACTTTTGGACACGCTTTACACGCTCTCTTTATTTATGATGTATATATATATATATATATATATATATATATATATATATATATATATATATATATATATATATATATATATACACTGACTGACAGAGCAAATGCAACACCAAGAAGGAGTGGTTCGAAAGGGATGAAAGTTGGGGAAAAACAGAGACGGCACGGACGAATAATTGATGTTTATCTCAAGCCGATATGCAGGTTACACAATGCGCACGGCATCGGCTCAGTAGGATGTAGGACCACCGCGAGCGGCGATGCACGCAGAAACACGTCGAGGTACAGAGTCAATAAGAGTGCGGATGGTGTCCTGAGGGATGGTTCTCCATTCTCTGTCAACCATTTGCCACAGTTCGTCGTCCGTACGAGGCTGGGGCAGAGTTTGCAAACGGCGTCCAATGAGATCCCACACGTGTTCGATTGGTGAGAGATCCGGAGAGTACGCTGGCCACGGAAGCATCTGTACACCTCGTAGAGCCTGTTGGGAGATGCGAGCAGTGTGTGGGCGGGCATTATCCTGCTGAAATAGAGCATTGGGCAGCCCCTGAAAGTACGGGAGTGCCACCGGCCGCAGCACATGCTGCACGTAGCGGTGGGCATTTAACGTGCCTTGAATACGCACTAGAGGTGACGTGGAATCACACGCAATAGCGCCCCAAACCATGATGCCGCGTTGTCTAGGGGTAGGGCGCTCCACAGTTACTGAGTTACTGCCGGATTTGACCTTTCTCCACGCCGACGCCACACTCGTCTGCGGTGACTATCACTGACAGAACAGAAGCGTGACTCATCGGAGAACACGACATTCCGCCATTCCCTCATCCAAGTCGCTCTAGCCCGGCACCATGCCAGGCGTGCACGTCTATGCTGTGGAGTCAATGGTAGTCTTCTGAGCGGACGCCGGGAGTGCAGGTCTCCTTCAACCAATCGACGGGAAATTGTTCTGGTCGATATTGGAACAGCCAGGGTGTCTTTCACATGCTGGAGAATGGCGGTTGACGTGGCGTGCGGGGCTGCCACCGCTTGGCGGCGGATGCGCCGATCCTCGCGTGCTGACGTCACTCGGGCTGCGCCTGGACCCCTCGCACGTGCCACATGTCCCTGCGCCAACCATCTTCGCCACAGGCGCTGCACCGTGGACACATCCCCATGGGTATCGGCTGCGATTTGACGAAGCGACCAATCTGCCCTTCTCAGCCCGATCACCATACCCCTCGTAAAGTCGTCTGTCTGCTGGAAATGCCTCCGTTGACGGCGGCCTGGCATTCTTAGCTATACACGTGTCCTGTGGCACACAACAACACGTTCTACAATGACTGTCGGCTGAGAAATCACGGTACGAAGTGGGCCATTCGCCAACGCCGTGTCCCATTTATCGTTCGCTACGTGCGCAGCACAGCGGCGCATTTCACATCATGAGCATACCTCAGTGACGTCAGTCTACCCTGCAATTGGCATAAAGTTCTGACCACTCCTTCTTGGTGTTGCATTTGCTCTGTCAGTCAGTGTATATCTTCACAGTGCTAATCTGGGTTGTATTCCTTATCTCTCGTGACACATGCTGTATAGGGCTATACTAAACTTCACTTTAAACCAAGCTCGACAAAATTAAAGGAACTCAAACGAAACCGTTACAAAGCCTTTTAAAATGTGGTAACATTTTTATGTAATGAACGACTTATTCACCTTACTATTCACCTTAATGTTTTAATATTCAGAAAGTTGAAAATTCAGAAGATTATGTAGCTCTGCTTTAAATACATTGTACACAGCAAGTATCATATAGCCATGAAATTGATATTAAACAAGGGTTTAACGAACTTGTCAAAAACTTCGTATTTGTGCTTTCGGTTAAATCTCCATTTCACACCAGTTCACACATTTGGGATTTCACGCACATTCCCTAATTGATTCACACGTGTAAACCCGCATTCATATGTCACTGCCAAAATATCATCTACAATTCTAATTAGGCAGTTTTGTTATCTACTGTGCCGTGATTTCCAACTGTAACCGACACTATCGATTGTTCAACAATGGCTCACAACGGCTTCACGGGCCACGCAAAACTGTTATGCAACTCTAACGAGCTGTATGGCTGGTTATTAAACATTAAACCAATGTACATAAGAATTGCTCGATCACTTAAATATATGCAGTACGGTCTATCTGTTTCTATCTCAGATACGACGGATCACCACATACACCCAACATCAATTGTGAACAATGGCACTCAGCTTGTTGTCACCCAGTTCCAATACTTATAAATAATTTTACAGTACTGCACTCTCTCAAAACCCTTATAAATGTGTATACAATTAATGTTCTCCACATTGCCTGATGTAAATGAGATGGTTATTGAGTTAAATAGAGCGTGAAATGGCACAAATATTGGATCTAAAGGCACACGAAAAAGTTCACTCTAACACATAGCACATATTCACGCTAACATATGATTAAACTGCAATGAGTAAGGAGATCTGACTCCCTGAAACTTCATGCACATTCGTGCACTGTTATTATATATAAACTGCAATGATAACGAAAGATAATTAATCAATTTTTTTATATTGATGAAACTTGAGTGAATGATAATTTAACATTGAATAAGTTGTTGCAAATTGACAAACAGGTGTTACCATCAACTCAAGCTCACTGAATATCTTAATAATTCTACATGCAGTATCTCAAGATAGATTCCGTTACGTACCGTACTAATTTTCTGGACTGAAAAATCATGACGAGATTATCATGGCCAAATGTAAGCAAAAAAATTGAATCTAGCAAAGAAGTCAGCTAAGGATAACATGATGGCAAGCATAATTGGTGGCCATACACATTTTAGTGAAAAAAGGAAGAGTATGTATAGGTCAGGGGCGTATTCTCCTTGAATGCAAGGCATTCATTGCATGCGTTATGATAACACAAAGACTGTCTGATGTACGATTTAAGGTTGTTTCAAGTCAAATATTAACGATTTCATCTCTCAGAAGTTCAAAAGGTCCGCGCAACTGTACTAGTTCCGTTGCTTGACTACGTGTGGTGCTGGTGTATTTTCGCCGTCTACTCCACTCTCGGAAGAAAGAGACAGCAAATGGAGGAGTTAAGGGTGTAAAGCATTCAATCTTAAAATTGCATTCAGTGGCAGACGTAGTTCTGAAACCCTCCGAAGGATGTCGCTGCAGTTGAAACTTTGTCAGAATTTGTCACCCAATACCCGTGCTACCCTCTGCCATCTGTTAGCAACTTGGAGAAAATCGGCATGTTTACAGCGAACGGGACACACCGATTACCCTCCAGCGAGAACCCAACGTGACGAAACTGACCAATGCCACTGGGGTGACTTACATCCCGTGCTTGAGTTGTGGCTAACTGATTAGTGAGTTCATTCTGTGTGTGCTGTTCCTGTGTTATTCGTCGTTTTCGGTGTTTTATTATATTTTGGGCACTTGCGGTATTGGCGATGGATGAGTCTAAAACGGATAAAATTGTAAATCAATTTGAAAAGCCATTTACTGGCCGTTCGTTTGATGAAAAGAGATCCCACCTCTACCGCCTCACGGGCAGTGTCATGGAGCTTCAGACTCTGGGTTGGGGGATACATCTGGGGAGGATGACCAATACCTCACCCAGGCTGCATCACGTTATGCTGAACAGGGGCCTTGCGGGGGATAGGAAGATTGAAAGGGATTTACAAGGAAGAGGGAAGGAAGCGGCCGTGGCCTGAAGTTAGGTACCATCCTGGCATTTGCCTGGAGGAGAAGTGGGAAACCACGGAAAACCACTTCGAGTATGGTTGAGGTGGGAATCGAACCAATCTCTACTCAGTTGACCTCCCGAGGCTGCGTGGACCCCGTTCCAGCCCTCGTACCACTTTTCAAATTTCGTGGCAGAGCCGGGAAGCGAACCCGGGCCTCTGGGGGTGGCAGCTAATTACACTAACTACTACACCACAGAGGCGGTTCCTCGTAAATTTAAAAACAGAAAACAAGAATTGTGTACGCACGTTCAATCCAGTAACTTACAGTAAAACTGTTAGGCTCGAGTTCACCTACAGGTAATTAGGGTGAGTAGAATTGAAATTTACTTAATACATTGTGTTAACTACATGGTTACTAGTTGCATGCCTCAGTGGAGATTCCAAGATACGCCACTGGTATAGGTACTTCAAGGCAGAAACAGGTTCCAAGAAGGAAATTCCAGGAATCATTATTGAACAAGGGGAGTGTGCATGCGAGGATCTTCAAAAGGCCGAAGCATTCAGTCAGCAGTATGTAAAGATTGTTAGTTACAAGGATAACGTCCAGATAGAGGAGGTGACTGATACTGAAAAGGAGGTGACTAATACTAAAGAAGTATTAAAATTTACATACGACAGCAATGACATTTTCAGTAAGATACAAATGTTGAAAAGTAGAAAATCAGCTGGAATGTAAAGGTTTCGGGGGATATACTAAAGACAATGGGTTGGGATGTAGTACCTTATCTTAAGTACTTACTTGAATATTGTTTGCATGAAGCAACTATACCAAATGAATGGAGAGTTGCTATAGTAGCCCTTGTGTATAAAGTTTGACATGCATTGCATGTAAGCTTTGGGAAGGCATTCTTTCTGATTATATAAGACTTTGCATAATTAATAACTGGTTTGATAGAAGGCAGTTTTGGTTTAGGAAAGGTTATTCCACTGAAGCTCAACTTGTAGGATTCCAGCAAAGTATAGCACATATTCTGGATTCAGGAGGTCAAATGGACTGTATCGCGATTGACCTATCTAAAGCATTCGATGGGGTGGATCATGGGAGACTACTGGCAAAAATGCGTGCAATTGGACTTGACAAAAGAGTGACTGAATGGGTGGCTATGTTTCTAAAAAATAGATCTCAGAGAATTAGGTTAGGCGAATTACCTCACCCTGTAATAATTAAGAAGGGAATTCCTCAAGGCAGTATTATTTGACCTTTATGTTTTCTTATATTTATCAATGATATGTGCAAAGAAGTGGAATCAGAGATAAGGCTTTTTGCAGATGATGTTATTCTCTATGGAGTAATAAATAACTTACAACATTGTGAGCAACTGCAACGTGACCTCGATAATGTTGTGAGATGGACAGTAGGCAATGTTATTATGATAAATGGGGATAAAAGCCAGGTTGTGAGTTTCACAAATAGGAAAAGTCCTCTCAGTTTTAATTACTGCGTTGATGGGTTGAACGTTCCCTTTGGGGATCATTGTAAATACCTAGGTATTAATATAACGAAAGATCTTCATTGGGGTAATCACATAAATATGATTGTAAATAAAGGGTACAGATCTCTGCACATGGTTATGAGGGTGTTTAGGGGTTGTAGTAAGGATGTAAAGGAGAGGGTATATAAGTCTCTGGTAAGACCCCAACTACAGTATGCTTCCAGTGTATGGGACCATCACCAGGATGACCTGATGGAAAAAATCCAAAGAAAGCAGCTCGATTTGTTCTGGGTGATTTCCGACAAAAGAGTAGCGTTACAAAAATTTTGCAAAGTTTGGGCTGGGAAGAATTGAGAGAAAGAAGGAGAGCTGCTCGACTAAGTGGTATGTTCCGAGCTGTGAGTGGAGGGTGGCGTGTGAGGACATCAGTAGGGGAATAAGTTTGAGTGGTGTCTTTGAAAGTAGGAAAGATCACAATATGAAGATAAAGTTGGAATTCAAGAGGACAAACTGGGGCAAATATTCGTTTATAGGAAGGAGAGGTGGGGATTGGAATAACTTACCATGGGTGATGTTCAATAAATTTCCAATTTCTTTGCGATCATTTAAGAAAATTCTACGAAAACAACAGATAGGGGATCTGCCACCTCGGCGACTGCCCTAAATGCAGATCAGCAGTGATTGATAGATTGAAAGAATCTTGAAATATTTCGTGGGAATGTTGCCAGATCTTTCCAAGAATGCTGTTACTGCGGTAGGCAATGCCCTTTGTCATAGTGTGGAACAGAATTCTCCCAACCCCACCCCAACGAAGTGTTTCTTTAAGAAGGAAATTGTGTGTTGGCTGGTAATGATAAGTGAGCCATACGGTGAAGATGTGAGGAAACCAGAGCTCTTACATTTAATTTTAATTAATAGAGGTCCCAAACAATTCTTCCGACCTTCATGAACTTTTTAAGTTAGTTGGGCATAATGCCTTTCACTTACTGCCGTATATGTGCAAGCTTAATGCCTTTGAATTGACCTGGGTGTAGACAAATTGAAGTATACGGGACACTATATACAGTTTTCCCTGACAACGCTCAAAGCTGTTACAAGGAATGAAATTTATTTTATTAACAAGAAAGACTAGGAAGAATATTTTTCCCATGTTCATAAAGTTGAACTGGCAGAATGATGGACCGACGAGTGATGCGTTCGATTGATTAATTATTTATGTGCGTGGTGATTCAAGTGATGTCCACTTTTCCTTAGCCGAATGTGAACTCGCTCATCCATTGCCAGACAGTGACGCACCCACCCGGCTCATTCAATGGTATTTGAAGATTTGGTATACTCTGACTTACTGTTGGAGTGTATTAGCACTCGCCAGTCTATATTCTCGGAGCTCAGCGACTATCAACCTCATCTAACAATGGATATGTGCAATATCTGTAAAAATAAAACATCTAGTAGGTCAGACAAAACTAACAGGATTACGTGTGGTTTATGTGATAAAGCCTTTCATACTAAGTGTCTAAATTTACAAAAAGAGGAAGTAGACAATTTAGGAAGTACAGCTGCTTGTTGGATATGTGACATTTGCACTGACCAAAGTAACAGTCTCCCAACAATCGGGCATGAGGGGGATATTGCTGGCACTGTTGACAGTAACCAACCTGAAAGAGAGAGTTGTAATAATAAAACTCTTTATTCAGTAAAATTGATGATGAGTAAATTAAGTGAGATACAGGTAAATATAATAACCATGGAGAAGACACAGAAATCTTTAGAAACAGCTCTTGGAGAAATGAAGTATGAACTTGTGGAAATGAAACAGGGAATTGGATTGGTGAAGAATTCTCAGAAAGAACTTGACCGTGATTTGGTAAATATATAAAAGTGTGTCATGAAAAGTTGGACCACAGTATCACACAGCAACAAGAATATAATAAGGTGTTACAATAGGCCCTGGGGATGATCGAGAGTTTGAAAGATGAGAATATAAAACTCAAGAACGAAAATATGGAGCTAAACCTGCGTATTGAAGACTTTGAACAGTACTCAAGGGTAAATACAATAGAGATTCAAGGCATTCCAACACAAGCTAATGAAAATACAGTGAATTTAGTGAAGGCGGTGGGAAGATCTCTGGACATAAATATTAATGAAGAGGATATTGATGCATGTTATAGGCTCTCAAGTAATCCTAACTACCCGTCGTCCAATACTATCATCGTCAAATTCTGTCGGAGAGTACATAAAGATGAACTGCTGAGGAAACGCCGCTGTATCTGTCGACTTTGGACTTGGGATTCACCTACAACAATCCCGTTTATATCAACGAGAGCCTTTGTCCTACCAGGAAGCGGCTTCTGGCTCAATGTCGTCAACTTCGCAGGTCATCTAATGTGAAGCACCTTTGGACAAGGAATCGCTGAATCTTCATGAGACAAAGTGACAATTCACCACTTGTCAATATCGCCTGTGAAGAAGACATCAGAAAATTTAAGAACACTATTCATATTGGGTAATGTGTTTGTTAGATAATGAATTTGTAATTTATTATCAAAACATACGTGGATTAAGATCTAAAACGCATACTTTATACACAGGTATATTATCTAACAATTTTGATATAATATGTCTGACTGAGACTTGGCTGAATGATACTTTACATGATTCTGAACTATTTGATAATAGGTATACTATATTTCGTAAGGGGAGGCATGCCATAACTAGTCGCAAAAAAGATGGCGGTGGAGTCCTCATTGGTGTTCAGGCAACATTTAATCCAGAAATGGTTCATTCATTAGACTCAAACACTGAGTCAGTATGGGTTAAATTTACTGTCAACAATAACAAGTACTATATGTGCACAGTTTACTTCCCCCAAATTCACACTTAGATGCCTACGTAGATTTTTTAGTAGGTTAGAACAATATATTAATTTACTTGGAAATAACATTATTATAGTTGGCGACTTTAATGTCTCTGAAATAGTTGACAGTACGTATGATTTGAACAAAGGAAGTAATATAAGTCAAGAATTAAGTAGGGTATTACATTTTTCGAATCTCCACTCTGTTAACAATGTACAGAATATTAATAATAAGACACTTGATCTTGTGTTAACAAATTTATTAGGCATACGTATTGTTGAGGAAATTGATCCAATCATTCCAAAAGACGGGTATCATCCTCCTCTTCAGATAATACTTAAAGTTAACCGAAATAGGAGAAAAGAAAATAATCATCATAGAAGGTATAATTTCACAAAGGCAGATTTTGAGAAACTTTACAGTCTGTTGAAGGAATCGGATTGGATTAATATTAAAGAATGCAGAGATGTTAACTTAGCCACACAACTTTTCTATGATAAAATGTATGCTGTATTGGATCAATGTGTTCCGAAAACGAAAAGCTACAAGACAAAATATCCCATCTGGTTTACAAAGGATATTATATGTAATATTAAATTAAAGGAAAAAATTAGAAAGAAGAAAAATTCTGAGTATTAAATGCATATATTTAAAACTCTCAGAGCAAAAATATAAAGAGATATAACTATTGCATACAACCAATATGTCGAGAAGATTGAAAATAACTTGAGTAATGATTGTGAGGTATTCTGGAACTTTGTTAATAATAAGATGAGATGCTTAAAAAATAACCCACAGTTTGAATTTCAAGGTTGTCTGTTACAATCACCAGATGACATAGCTAATGGATTTGCAGACTATTTCAAAACTATATACTCTCAGGAAAAGTCTAAATATAATTTGGAATTTAGGAATAATGATCAACCAAATGAAATAGGTGTACTTAATATACAGCATATAACTATAGAAGAAGTCCTTAAAGCAATTGACCACCTAAAACCAAAGAAATCAGTAGCACCTGATGATATTCCCCATATATTTTGAAAGGTTGTAGAGAAGTGTTAGTATATCCTTTAACCATTCTCTTCAACCTAATTGTAAAAACAGAGACATTCCCTGACTTGTGGAAACATACCAAGGTTACTCCTGTATATAAAACTGGAGATATCAAATTGTTCAGTAATTATAGACCTGTTACTATTGTTTGTGCCCCAGCCAAAATTTTTGAAATTATATTGTACAAACAAATTTATGATCATGTTAGAAATAGTATCTCACCGAGACAACATGGATTCATGGCGAGAAGATCCACTGAAACAAATCTTTGCAACTTTACTGAATATATATCCGCTAGTTTAGATGATCATGCTCAGGCTGATGTAATTTACACGGATTTTCAAAAAGCTTTCGATAAGGTTAATCATGATTGCTTAATAAATAAATTTTCTTCCTTTGGATTTTCTACTACATTACAAAACTTACTGATATCGTATTTAAAGGATAGAGCTCAGGTTGTAAGTTACAATGGTCATATATCTTCCAAATTTGATGTGAATTCGGGAGTTCCACAAGGTTCTAACTTGGGGCCTTTGCTATTTCTAATCTTTGTTAATGACATACCGGAAACTATAACATCTTCTGAAGTTCTTATTTTTGCTGATGATATTAAAATATACAAATCTATTAAAACAGTATCTGATTGTCAACTACTTCAAAACGATTTAGATTCTCTTGTAGACTGGAGCAAACAGAATATGTTAAGTTTTAATATAGATAAATATGTAGCCATGACATTTACTCGGAAGAAACAGAAGATTAAATATAACTATGCAATGGATACTGACATATTAACTCGTGTCAAGACAAAAATGGATTTAGGAATAACATTCAATGAAGATTTAAGATTTAACGACCATATTCAAAAAATCACCAATAATGCTCTTAAAATGTTAGGCTTCATTATACGGAATTCATTATCATTTCGTCCAAAGACACTATTGACCTTGTTTAACTCATTTGTAAGGTCCAGACTTGAGTATGTCTCAGTTGTTTGGAACCCAATGACCACAAAAAATATTAATCTTATCGAGAGTACTCAAAACAAGTTTTTAAAATTCATGACTTATAAAATCACAGGAAATTACCCAACCTTCATAAATTACTCAGGTATGCTGAAGGAACATGGTGTGAATAGCTTGCGCCACAGACGAAGTTGCAAAGATTTGACTTTCCTGTATAAAATAATTAATTCTGTAATTGATGACTCAAACATATTGAAATCAATAACATTTTATGTGCCACATAAACTAAGTCGTCCTAGAAATATATTCTTTCTATCAACGGCTAAGACCGAAATACATAAGAACTCCCCAATTAACAGAGCAATGAGGCTCTACAACAATATTCATCCTTATGTTGATATTTTTAGTATGGCTGAAGCTACATTCATTTCGACATGTAACACTGTACTTCTGAATATAATTTAATAGATTATGAAGATTAAAAAAAGGAAAAAATAGTATTAACTTGTATAAATGTTGTAAACCTTGTTTTTAAAATGTATTACATTCCAAGTGGAAATCCTGTTGAAATAATTGTTTTAAATATTATACTGATTTTAATTAGAATGTATTAGTAATGTAATGTATTATTAGTTATATTAACCATAATTATTTTTTTTATTTTAGTAATGTGACTTGTGTGTCAGAGTAATTTAGTTTTAGGATTACTCTAACTAGGTAGTGGTTTTTGTTCTTAATATCTATTTTTAACATGTAATTAACAATTGTCGTGAACATTGTAATTGGGACTAATGACCTGTTATGTTCACAATAAATAAATAAATAAATAAATAAACTCTTGCCGGACGTAATCTGCGTTCACAGTCTGTATGACAATATTTCGTAGTCGTTATGGGTGCTCCTTTTTGACCATTAAGGCAAATTAAGAACTACTGTGACAGACTTTTAGTGGCGGAACGTAGTGGCTACGCAGGGTCCATTGACTTTCGTGACAGTCACGTGGCAACAGGTCCTGTGTTAAAAAATGTGTAAATAGAGACTTGTTTTGTATTGTTTGAAGAATCAAAGAGTGCTGTGTACTTTTCAAGGAGTATATATAGTAAAATGTCTATCTTGGAGCATGACTCATGTGATGGCGGCTTACGTTATGTATGGTTGATAGTGTTGGTGGCTTTGTAGTGCTCTGCTTTTTTGGTGAATTGTGTGATTTTGTGCAACAATTAACAAATTTATAATCGGCCAACCCATGTTTGATTATTTCCAATAACGTCGTTCGATAGTTTGAGGTGTATTTTTTAAAATTATCTTCCAACAATGAACGAAGTGAATATTAGAGGTTCAAGAACACCAAAATCTTCACCAATAACTGATGCATATGAAATATCAGATACAGTTCTAGGCCTTGGAATCAATGGAAAAGTAGTTCAATGTTATGATAAGAAAACTCGTCACAAATATGCTCTTAAGGTATGTAGGCTATAGACATGTCAAGTTAACCTATAACCCCTGTCGTATTTTCATTTTTGTTGATGTTGTAGACGTCATTAAAACTTTAGGCCTATACATATCATTCGTGATTTATGATTGGAAGGTTGCGTTCGTAACTAATACGGGAAAATTATTGTATTTGTGACATGAACATTAAGGCCCCTGTTTTGGTGTGATTTTTTAAAAGCCTGCTTTTCATGAGATACAGAACATAGACTGTAGATGAATGTTTCAGTGTAGTTCATACAATTCTCTGCGATTTAAGGATGCAGTAGAACCGAACAATTGGCTGTGCGGTTTGGATCATGTAGTTACCTGCTTGCATTCGATAGATAGTGGGTTCGAACCCCACTGTGGTTTTCCGTGATTTCCCATTTTCACACAAGGTAAATGCTGGGTAATGTTACTGCCTTTACGTCCCCAAGGTGGCAGAATTTAGTCCCGCAGAAGTTCCTTTACGTGCCAGTAAATCTACCGACACGAGGCTGTTGTATTTGAGCACCTTCAAATACCACCAGACTGAGGCAGGATCGAACCTGCCAAGTTGGGGTCACAAGGCCATCGCCTCAACTTCTGAGCCACTGAGCCCGGCGTACCTTAATTAAGGCCATGGTCGCTTCCTTCCCACTCGTAACCCTTTCCTATCCCATCGTCGCCGTAAGACCTATCTTTGTCGGTGCAACGGAACGCAGATTGTAAAAAAAAAAAAAAAAAAAAAATTGCAGTAGGCTCTGATTGTGTTCAATGTCACTAGGATCTTTATAGGATCAGAGAGCAGTTTAGTGAACAATAAATGGTAATTGGATTTCTGGTCAAAGGAATTTGATACAATTAAATATTTCTTGGTAGAAAACTGTGACAAATTGTCAGACCCTGAGTTCATTTTAGGGTTTTTTTATCTATAACTTGTTTGAAGTTTAGTATTTTCAAAAAAAAGTGTCACTACGTTCTATCAAACTAGCTCGTGATAATCTCTCTGAATTCGTGCTGTTTGGAGCAAGACATACTGCTGGAAAACTTGACATATTGTGAAGACCTTGCTTTTTTTTTTTTTTTTTTCTCGGAAGACCCTTCATTGCTCCAGCTCTGCATTCCAAATTCCTCGACACATTTTTTACAAATTTTTCTCCCCAGGATCACATCCCGATTCAATTTTTGTATTGTCTTACTTTACCTGCCTTCGTTGCTCTTGAGGGGTCTGACAGCTGAGAAACATTGTTACAGGCTTCTCACCAAATTGGCTATTGATCGAATCCTTGGCCAGTGCACTGGATTTTTTGAAATTGTAAGTTGCTATGATCATAATGTTGACAGTAATGTAGAATTACAAACTTGCTTGCATTGCTTTTGATTTAATGAAATTTTTTGAAATATTTTCTGTTTAACAAGTTAGTTAGTTTGTACTTGATTTAATTTTATATATTTGTGTGATTATTTTCTCTTTGTTTGAATTCTATCTGTTATGTACCTCACTACCAAGAAAACATCAGACACTGTATATACTACAGTGACTAAATTAATACAATATAGCTAAGCCCGTGCGACCACCATGTTCGTCCCAACCACTAACAGCTAATTGTATCACAGTGAGGGTAGGGGCAAAGAGAATGAAGAGACAGGTGACTTCTAAATAAGGTGACCAGATAGATTATCTTCAACTGCATTTTGCTCCTATACTGGTTTAGTTATTGTGCATTATTCTCCATCTGCCCAAATCTTCTTTTACACTCTTTCCTTGTACACGTGTGGTGGAATGTTTGTAGTTGACACTATGGTGTGTGATTTAAGTGAAATTTAAGATAAAAGTGATCTACAAAGTGTTCGGTTTGACAATTAGGAGTATACCAAATTGCTGGAGGTGGCAGATTCTCCCAGAAGTATTTAAAGTGAGTGCCCAACGTTATTAACTACTTGCATGTGCATAATGTTTTAAGTTATGCAGTCAAAGATAAACAGGAACATTGACAAAATTCTCCATTAATCCCATTGATTTACCATACTATTTTGTCTAGATTTCTACATTATGTAGTTTGTCAAAAGGCTTCTGGTAACCTTAATGTGTCAAACACAATTTAAATGACACCAATTTTCAGCCTAAATACAATGTACCTCGTTACGAATGTGTTCAACAAATCATGACAGTGAGCACTAGAATTGTAGAAATTTCGTTTTTCACTTTAGATACCAAAAACCTTTTATGTCAGTAGATTTGCTTTGTGACTTCAATACTTCAATATAGGCCTAGTTAGAAAACAGTTCTTCCATTTCTAATACAAACTGAAATGTAAGCCCAGTTACAAACCATATTGTGCTCTAACGTCTCATAGGATAAACCATACGGCTCTAAATCACCAAAGCTCTTTAAACATTTCTCCCAGTGCCTGGAATTCTCTTGTCTGTGTCTGTCAGGTCATCAGCCCAGAGGCTGGTTGGATCCTCAAATAGCACCACCAAAGGTTATGCGGTTATAAGGAAACCGCAAAAACCAATGGCAGCACCAGAATGAGGCGTACTAGGCAAGACGAGGAGTGAGGTAGTTTGCCATTGCTTTCCTCACTGGGTCAGAAAGTACTTTTGCAGCACGACTGACCCTATGAGCAACACCTTTCACAACACTCAGGTGCACTAGTCGTGCTCTGAATGTCATTACTCAGCACCACTCATACCCCAGCAGCTTCCATATTGTCACAGCCATGGATGAGACTGGGACTTCGGTGGAAGCTACACTTTACTCTGGCCTGTGCCAAGAGATGGATACAAAAGTACTGTATCGATCAAGAAATGACAACAGGCAAGGAATTCTCTTAATGCTCTTAATTATATAACCTAACAAACAATACAGATAATTATTTTCATTGGGGGTCAAACTTAGGCCGTTTTGCTGAAATGTTGAGGGATTTCAGGTTCTTGCATTTGCACTTTCTGCTGACACTCTTAATTGCTTAGCAATCAAGAAAACCTGTAAGGGCCTTTCTATCCTCCTCATAGCTTCCTCTTCTCACATTGAGAGAGCATGATCATCTTCAAATTTTGTTTGAACTGTAATGCTGTAGGAACAGGTTGCTTGGCTCTTACAAGACCGAAAAATATTCTCTAATGAATCTTGTGAGAATCTGGAAGTTAGAACAAAATGATACTGGTACTCATTCAGTAACACAGCCTGCAACTCAAGTGTGGATTTTGTGCAGAGAATAATTCCAGTTTGTACAGGTTTCCAAGCACGGCAAAAGTTCAGTTACTGCAGCACTTTTTCAGCGCAGATATCTAGGCGCGATTGCACTGTCATTCGTTTCTTTCTCGTCGACTTCTCACGATGGTCATGATCGTGCGGTGCACAGGGCTGCCAACTCTTCACCTTAAGGCGACACTCCGGAGATAAAAATATATTTTTACCTAATGCATGGATTTTCACAAAACTTTGTGCGAATGTCACCTAGACTATATAAAAGTAGAGATATCACGAGCATTTCTTTCATATACAATTAATAGTTTTTCCAAAATAGTTTTTTTTTTTTTTGAAATTTTAATTCCATTTTTTCATGAAATTTAATTAACATGTTAATGTAAATTCGTAATTAGGTAGATAATTCTTCATTTAAAAGCACTATGTATCAATTTTTCTGTACATAATTTATATAAGGAGATATATCGCACTAAAATTTGTGTAATTTTTACGTTCTAAAATTTTGGACTTGAAAAATCCCTACTAACTTACTTGAAAAAATTCTGCAATCAAAAATTCCATATGCAGGTTTCTTAATATAGCTCTGATACGTATACCATGCAAATTTTGTTACATTTGGCAGAATATTATGGGAGAAAAATGCGATTTAAATGTAAAATTACAATACGCAAACAGAGCATTATTACAGTGTAAATTGTTTGAATTCAGCAGATTAACTTCGTGACAAGGAAAAAGAAACTCAGTCCTTTCAATTTCATTCATTCATTTCATTCTCCGGAGTGTCGCCTTAAGAACTATTCGTACATTGTTACATGCGAAGGCGCTAGTTTTCAACTTACAAACTAGTGGATTGGTTTGGACTGTGACCAAGCCAAAGGGGTCTGGGGGCCTAAGTTACTAGGTTAGGGCCGCAAAGCGGCTGTTAGGCCTCTAGCATTCCATACGGTTATAGCAGCGCATTCAGAAAGCTAAAGTGATTTATCTTGCTGGCTAGTGGATTGGTTAGCTCCGGCTAGTGATACAAAACCATTGGACTGGGATCAAGCAAAGGGTGGCTGGGGGCGTAAGCCCCTAAGTTAGGGCCGCGAAGCGGCTTTAGGCCTCTAGCATTCCGTACGGTGAGAGCAGCGCATTAAAAAAGCTGAAGTAATTTATCGTGCCTGCTTTTGACAAAGCTATTGGTCTGTATTGTACATTGTTTTGTTACAGATTGCATTTAGTTGTGTTTTTATTGGGCGTGGGTTGGTAACGGAATACATTTCACTTGATTGCTGGGAATGATGTCATATTCGATTATTATCAAAGGGTGGAGAAGGGTCCACCCATTTAATACCATTAGCTTGTATAGTCTTATAAATCTGGGACTAGTTTCGACCCCATATATATTGGATCATTTTCAGCCATGCTCCAATTGGAAGATACAAGCGCACATATAACCAGTAATAATTTAAACAGTGGTATGTCACAATTTACAGTCTTAATTTAAAACATTGATGCAATCCGAACAACATATCCAAACATATCCAATATCCGATTGTATCTCATCCAATGGAAATGCTACAGCGGGCTCGAGTAATGAATAATGGCGTGTGATAAATTATATTAGGTTATAAAAGTAAATGTACTTCTGGTAAATGGTGGGTGGGTCCCTGGCTGTCACAGTGAACGCATCTCTCCACATAATATTTGTAACATTTCAAATCCCTTATATGATGCTATAAAACTTATGCTGCACATACTGAATTTTTACCCCAAGCACCTCTTACTCCTATTTTAAGATTAGAAAAGATGTCCGCAAAATGGTTGAGGAAGGAAGTATTTTCGTTATATGCCTCAGAAACGTGTTTGCTGAATGCCATGGTTGTGTTATGAGAAGTCGTAAGTACAAACCATTTTTCAGTGAAGTCTACGAACCAACAAGCAGTAGTAGTGTAAAATTCTGGAGGATCTAATTCTTCTGCCAGGTACTTCAGAACATTACTGACAGAATGACATCACTTGGTTGAAGTTTGTACCCGCACCTTATTGAAATGAGATGGGTTCACATCTTCTTCAGTAACTTTCGGTGTTAACTTGAAATTTAGTTCCTGTTGATATGCAGTTAGTTCCTCTACATGGGTCGACTTGAATAGAGGGTAGGCCAAATTCCTCAGCAATTGATTGTGGGATAGTGATCAGTTTGCTGTTACTGAGCATGCCTTTCATATTTTTGAAATGTGAACTGAATCTAGAATGACATAGATTTTCTTGTTTTCATCACAAGGATGCAAGAAATAATTAACTATCTTCCTGTGACGTCTTGCAGTTACACCGACACTCCTCCAAAATCCCTGATGTGGTGCTTCCATATCTGACACAACTGCCAAAATATTAAGATCTATTTCATGGGTTTTCAGTCTAATGTCTGAAATATTTCCATGCACAGCGCCATGTGTACTGTCTCCAGTGAAGAAGTATGCAATTGTCTATTTCCATCTGCTTGATAATCCACCCAACATAAACGCCAAAGCATGTGTAGCTTGCCCTTTATGACCAGGTAAGGTGAAGTTCCCATTGAATGCGTTGCATGAATTGTCATATTCATTCCCTGGTGTAATGGACATTTCAGCTGTTAATAGAACAGATCGTTTTTCTTCACTACTGAAGAGATCAGCTTTTATTTTCATGTTTGTGGGTTACTGTAGTCACGTCCTAGTTCGTGAACCATGGGCAACGGCTGAGTGGCCTAGTAAGTGGTCCTGAGAGTCGGGATACCAGTTGCTATGGAATGGGAGTGGGCATCTCGGACATATTCTGAGTCGTGGCCCTCCTTGTGCTCAGGCGGCTAGGACTATACACTTCACCGGTGGTCCATAATCCGTTAGAGGAGAGATCCTCACTTGGACTATATGCAAGTAGGGCAGCATCCTGCTTCATGAATTTCCCGAGCTCAGAACACTTTAAGCAAGCCTCGGACCTATGGGAGTAATGGAGTCCCACTCCCATTTGACAGGCGAGGGACTCGTTGGAAACAACTTGGTGAACGAAATGGAATTCGATGGGGAGCTATCAATATTAATGGGGCTTATGGAAGAAAGAAGGCAGAACTGGCCGAGTCAGCAAAGAGGATGTATCTGGACGTGCTAGGAGTAAGTGATATTCGGGTAAGGGGAGATAATGAGGAAGAGATAGGAGATTATAAAGTGTACTTGACAGGTATTAGAAAGGGAAGGGCAGAGTCTGGGGTAGGGCTCTTTATCAGGAATACCATTGCACGCAACATAGTTTCTGTTAGGCACGTAAATGAGCGAATGATGTGGGTAGATTTGTCAGTGGGAGGAATTAGGACAAGAATTGTGTCCGTGTATTCACCATGTGAGGGTGCAGATGAGGATGAAGTTGACAAGTTTTATGAAGCATTGAGGGACATTGTGGTCAGGGTCAACAGCAAGGATAGAATAGTGCTAATGGGCGATTTCAATGCGAGAGTTGGGAATAGAACTGAAGGATACGAAAGGGTGATTGGTAAATGTGAGGAAGATATGGAAGCTAATGGGAATGGGAAACGTTTGCTGGACTTCTGTGCTAGTATGGGTTTAGCTGTTACGAATACATTCTTCAAGCATAAGGCTATTCACCGCTACATATGGGAGGCTAGGGGTACCAGATCCATAATAGACTATATCTTAACAGACTTTGAATTCAGGAAATCTGTTAGGAATGTACAAGTTTTTCGCGGATTTTTCGATGATACAGACCACTATCTGATCTGTAGTGAACTAAGTATCTCTAGGCCTAGGGTGGAGAAAGTGAAATCTGTCTGCAAAGGAATAAGGGTAGAAAATCTCCAGGACGAGGAAATTAGACAGAAGTACATGGATATGATTAGTGAGAAGTTTCGAACAGTAGACAGTAAGCAGGTTCAGGATATAGAAAGTGAATGGGTGGCAAACAGGGATGCTGTAGTAGAAACAGCAAGGGAATGCCTAGAAACAACTGTGTGTAAAGATGGGAAAAGGCGAACATCTTGGTGGAATGATGAAGTGAGAGCAGCCTGTAAACGTAAAAAAGAAGGCTTATCAGAAATGGCTCCAAACAAGGTCCGACGCAGACAGGGATTGGTACGTAGATGAAAGAAACAGAGCGAAGCAAATAGTTGTTGAATCCAAAAAGAAGTCGTGGGAAGATTTTGGTAATAACCTGGAGAGGCTAGGTCAAGCAGCAGGGAAACGTTTCTGGACAGTAATAAAGAATCTTAGGAAGGGAGGGAAAAAGGAAATGAACAGTGTTTTGAGTAATTCAGGTGAACTCATAATAGATCCCAGGGAATCACTGGAGAGGTGGAAGGGATATTTTGAACATCTTCTCAATGTAAAAGGAAATCATCATGGTGGTGTTGCAAACAGTCAAGCTCATGGGGAGGAGGAAAATGATGTTGGTGAAATTATGCTTGAGGAAGTGGAAAGGTTAGTAAATAAACTCCATTGTCATAAGGCAGCAGGAATAGATGAAATTAGACCTGAAATGGTGAATTATAGTGGGAAGGCAGGGATGAAATGGCTTCATAGAGTAGTAAAATTAGCGTGGAGTGTTGGTTAAGGTACCTTCAGATTGGACAAAAGCAGTAATTGCACCTATCTATAAGCAAGGGAACAGGAAGGATTGCAACAACTATCGAGGTATCTCATTGATTAGTATACCAGGCAAGGTATTCACTGGCATCTTGGAAGGGAGGGTGCGATCAGTCGTTGAGAGGAAGTTGGATGAAAACCAGTGTGGTTTCAGACCACAGAGAGGCTGTCAGGATCAGATTTTCAGTATGCGCCAGGTAATTGAAAAATGCTACGAGAGGAATAGGCAATTGTGTTTATGCTTCGTAGATCTAGAGAAAGCATATGACAGGGTACCGAGGGAAAAGATGTTCGCCATACTGGGGGACTATGGAATTAAAGGTAGATTACTAAAATCAATCAAAGGCATTTATGTTGACAATTGGGCCGAAGCTGTACGCATAAACCGGCTTCGGTGGTGGGGTCATGTGAGGCGAATGGAGGAGGATAGGTTACCTAGGAGAATAATGGACTCTTATGGAGGGTAAGAGAAGTAGGGGGAGACCAAGACGACGATGGTTAGACTCGGTTTCTAACGATTTAAAGATAAGAGGTATAGAACTAAATGAGGCCACAACACTAGTTGCAAATCGAGGATTGTGGTGACGTTTAGTAAATTCACAGATGCTTGCAGACTGAACGCTGAAAGGCATAAAAGTCTATAATGATAATGTATGTATGTATGTTAATAACCCCATCTAGAATGCCAGGCTGAAAAGGAATATTCTGAAGTTTCCTACGAAGGGTCCTTAGGGAAGGAAGCAGATAATTTTGCTCTAAGAGTTCTTTATAGCCTGTATTTCCAGTAGAAAATTTGAGAGAGTTTTTGATTGTCATATTTGATCAAAATGTCTCTGTACCACTTAACAAACAAATCTGATCACTATTGAACACAGGTTTTTCTTTCTGCTGGGCATATCAGTTGCTTTGTTTTGTCTGATAATACGTTTAAATTTAGGACGTGTTGCTGTCTGCGATTTTGGTTCTCGAGCTTTGTATAATGGTTTTCATACTGCTGCAACTTCTCATTGAAAGATTTTACTATGTCTATATTTGAATGAGGCAGGCTGCAACTTGCTATTGCAGGCTCGTTTGGTGAAGCAGTTGTGAGTTAAAACTTACTGCATTCTCTTTTGTACCTACCACTGCACTGCCTGGTAGATTAGAACATATATTCTCTCTTTCTGCATATTTCTTCTTTTTTTTGGACTGCTTGGTTTCCGAGTGATGGGAGGCTTTCTTGTTAATGGAGGCTCTTGGTGAGAGATAATTGTGGAACGATTCAACCGAGACTGAGGCTTGATAGTTGAAGGAGATTGCAGGGCAAGGGAGACATATTACCACATATATATAGATAATTATGAAATACACTCTTCAATAATTGAATGGGTAGAATTAGAACACTGTCCATCACATTATTTTGAAAATTAGGATGTGCAATCTTATAAATCTTAACTCGTGTGATGGGTAGGAGAGATAGAAATGTTGATTGTCACTGCTGGGGACCCACCACCCAGCCTTAAATACTGTAGTTACTTAACTTTTATAGTAAAATATAATAAAACTACAACATTTTGGATAATATACTGTCTAAGGAACGCTGCTATTAGCTGAATCATTCTATATGGCATCATTTTCATAATTCAGTACAGGTACTTATGTAGATGCATGTCATTGCCAACTACGCCACAATAAAAACTCCTAAACAAATGGTGATATGGGTTATGCTCCCAGGGGATGCCTAGAGGCCTGCATGCCGCTTCGTAGCCTAATCTGAGGGTTTATGCTTCCAGACCCTCTCTGCTTGCCATGCAAATGGGATCTGTCCAGACCAATGGTCTAACCAGTCCAGACCTGTAGTCTTGTCAGTCACTGGACCTAACCAATGCAGACCATTGGCCTTGTCACTGTCACCTTTTAGGAGGGTCCAGGCCAATCTCTCTTGGTGTTCTGTGCAGGCAAGAAATTAATTAAATGGGGCCGATGACCTAGATGTTGTCTTCATTAAACAACAAGCAGCAGCATCAGATTAATTCAAGTTTTGTTTACTCTCGAACATAGAATATATTGCTGTGCTCTGTAGCTTAATGTGCCGACCAGCTGTCTCCGGAGTTTAGCTGAATAGGTGGTAGCATTGTCTGAGCAAGTGATGTAGCCACTAAGAACAAATGAGCATTGCTCTATGTTTGTAATGGAACACGCTCTGTTGTGGTACTTGATGGGACATGGTTAGAGTTCTGCCGTTGAATTGTTTGTTAGTTATGATTTAAGAAGCGTTATACAGTATCTACAAATGGTAATACTCTAAAAGGGTGGGTTCTACTGAGGAAACATGTCGGCCACACTCCTGAACAAAGCCTAATCCCTACATCTTCCTTTGCTCTGCATATTTATTGCAAAAGTAGAACATTACTGTGTACCACGGAAGTTCTATAGCATTCTAATGGAGTAGAAATGGTGCAAATCTTATGTGGAATACCTTGTAGAGGAGAGATGTGTTCACTACCAGAGTCAGGAACCCATTCGCCAGCCCCCAGAAGTACATTAAATGTACCACCGCCATTCTCCATTGCTCAAGCAGGCACTAGCATTCCATTGGCTGAGATATAATCGGATATGACGTCATTCCCAGCAATCATGACAAATGCATTCGGTTACCAACCTCTACACAATAAAAACACAACTAAGTGCAACCTGTCAAGGAAACAATGTACCGCTTCCCGGCCTATCTTTGCACACTACAGTTGATAAATTTTGTATTATTCCAATACCTTTTTTGACAAAATATCCAGTTGTCAAGGGAAAAGGTCCACCTATTCAACACTTTTTATATCATATATTTCCACAAACCTACTACACTGGCGTAGCAGGGGGGAGAGGTGATACTCCCACTTGGCGCGCCCCAGGTGGCGGATAGGGGGGTCCTAACCGGCTTGCCGGTGGACTTGAGGGAAATAAAATACCTCTCGCGGACCAAACACACTACCCCCTGCGGGTGGGGGACGCACATGTAGAACACACCCGTGGTATCCCCTGCCTGTCATAAGAGGCGACTACAAGGGGCGACCAAGGGACGATTGAATTAGAACTATGAAACTACTTTTGATTCGTACCATCATGCGGGGAACACCATGGGTTGCCTGTACTTGCAGGTAGTATCACTAAATTGGTACGAAATAGGTTTGTGATTAGTAACAGTAAAGAGGCTGGCCTGGGGGGTTTCCAGTACCCGTGCGTCGTACCCATGTGAGCAACACCGCGGGTCTGGGCGTAGCCTGTGAGTTGTACCGCTATATGAGCGGCACCGTGAGTCTGCGTTGCCTGTGATTAGTACGCACTATGTGAGGAACACCACGGAAATACCGGCGCCCGTGATTAGTACATCTAGGAGGGGAACCTTATCGGAATGCGTTGGCTCTGAGTGGTGTCATCGTGTGAGAAACACCATAGGTCTGCGTTCCCTGTACGAAGTGCAATCCTTGTGAGTAGTACCATCTTCTGTGGAACACCGTGAGTGTTCGCTACTTTTGATTAGTACCCCCAACATGACAAATGCCATGGTTCTACTTTACTCGTGACATGTACCATTCTGTGGGGCCTTAGACATGGATTTTGCACCCTTTTAGACATCAAGCATCATTGTACTTTATAAGTGGTCCCTTTGTCAGTAATAATATTATTTACGATCTTTTTTTGAGTCTGATCCACTGGTGGTTGTTTTTTTTGTTTTTTGTTGAATTCATGTCCATCCATTCATTCTTTACATAGAGATCTGTCACATGTCTTTAAGAGGAAATTAGTGCTTACTTAAAATATAATGGTGATTTAAAATCCAGGAAATTGTTTATGATGTTGATATGTTCCATTAAAATTAAGTAAAATGTTGATGGAAACTGTTCTCAGATAACAACTTGCATATTTGTAAGGAACAGATTGGAATTCGCCAATTATTCCATTGTTTATAGAGTCTAGAAATAAGAGAAAAAAGGGGGTGTAAATATTGTGTAGATGATGGTGAGGTGTCTCACGGGTACATAGATAATGTGCTACTCCCTTCCCTGCTGTTTCCTCTTGAAAGATTATGTGTGTGTGTGTTTCCTATTGTGTGGCACTCATGATACTGACGGTTGGTTTTACGAGTTGAACAGCTGTTAAGAAGGGACGAGGTTATGTATTGACACGAGGGCTGTCATGACTAGGTGGAGTGTGAGGGGAGTTGATATTTTTCTTATATCTCTGTTCAGTATATCTTCTTGGTAATAGTTTATAAATTCCAAAAATGACTTTCACGGCCCCAGATCAAAAAATCACGGGAATAGAACCAGCTTTTGGGTAGTTAGGCTGTGTGCGTTTGCAGAGTTTCACTCAGACGTGCCGTTTGGGCTCATCAGTTGGATTTGCACGCCCCTCCATGACTGCTTAGCAGTGGCAGACCATACTTCACTGACAAGTACGTGCTCCTGTTGAACAACTGCAGCCATTTGAACAGGGTCGCATTGTGGGTGTTGGGCACAGTGTATTGGTGGTGTGTCGCTGCTTTCAGCAGTGGTCTGTGGAACATTCCCACACCTGTAAACCAGGCTCTGGATGTTCGCATAGTACAGACGCACATCAAGATTGACATACTGTGCGAGCCAGTTGGTCTGCCACTGCTAAGCAGAGTCTTGGAGGGGCGTGCCAATCCAGCTGATCAGCCCAAATGGCATGTCTGCGCGAAACTCGGGAAACTCAAACGGCCTAACCACCCAAAAGCTTGTTCTATTCCTGTGATTTTCAGTTTATAAATGTCTTCAAATAACATGTTAGTGTTCTGTGATTTCCTTTATTTTGTAATTGGAGTTTGTTTTTTGATCTAACTCAAACATTTACCAATTAAACAATACTATATACACTGCTGGAAGAAAAACAGGCAACATCCTCAAGGACTGTGTTCAATGGCACCAGGGTATAATATGTGGATGGTGAAGGGTGGTTGTGTTGGTGATTCATTTGTCACAGACATCGGCGATCCGATAGTGCTCAGGGGGCCTGTCCATGCGTGCTCTGGTTTGGCTGCAGGCAGTAACTGTGCTGAGGTTAGAGGTGAAGTGTTTGCAGCATTCATTCAGGGTAAAACTAGGTCCCGCTGACGAGTACGTGCTCCTCTTGAACAACTGCAGCAATTTGAATGGGGTTGCGTTGTGGGGGTTGGGCACAGTGTATCGGTGGTGGTCTGTGGCCACACCCATAGACCAGGCTCTGGATGTCCACGTAGTCAAGATACACATCAAAATCGACACATTGTGCAAGCGGATATAGATGTTGATTCCCATAGGGAACCTGAAGTATTTGTGCCGAATGAATAAATTTATAATACCAATTTCCTATGGGAATCAACATCTATATCATCTGATAGCCAAGCAGGCATAAATTTTTTGATAAAGGGACAAAGTCTCTCCTAGTGCATTGGCACTGCCGGTGGCTCCAAGTAGCGTACGCAGTGGCCTCCACGGTATGCACTAGCCAGTGTCTTGGTGGGTGTGCTAGGTACCAACTTATGAGCCCAACCTAGCACATGGGAGCGAAATGCTGGCAACCAGGAATGAGTTAGCTGGAAAATTTATAATGTCCAATAATGGACCATTTATATTAGTATTACATTGTGCAAGTACCGGTGGCCAACTGAACATTATCCACGAATGAAATCTGGTCACATGTTGCACCTGTTGTCACCAAGGACCATTGGGAACTGTCTGCTTGAAGCAGGATTACGATCACGTGTGCCTCTGGCCGGGTTACCATTGACACCACGACACCGCCAAGCATGGCTACTCTGGTGTCATGGGCCGATGACCTTAGATTTTAGGCCCCTTTATAAACAACAAGCATCATCACTTTGGTGTCATGAAAGAGTCGACTGGAGAGGGGAATGGTGCTCTGTTATTTTCAATGATGAGAGTAGGTTCTGTCTGTATGCAAGTGATGGACATACATGGGAACAGCCTATTCCAGAGTGCATTCGCCCATGACACCCAGGTCCCATCCTAGTCTTCATGGTGTGGAGGGCCATCAGTTACAACTCGCGATCACAGTTGGTATTTCTGCAGGGTAACGTAACCCGAGCGCACTACATTGAACAGGTTGTTTTCCCCCATCTACTGCTATTTCTTCGACAGGAGGGTGATGTGCTTTTTCAGCAGGACATTGCACGTCCACATACAGCTGCTGCGACGCAGTGTGTTCTACGCGGTGTACAACAACTGCCCCGGCCAGCAAGATCACCAGATCTCTCGCCAGTTGAATTCGTATGGGACATAATGAAGTGGGAACTTACCGGTACGCGTTCTCCAGAGCCTGCCAGAACCATTGCCGAATTGCATCAAGAGGTGCAAGATGCTTGGGACAATCTACTGCACTATGCCATTTGGCACCTTTATGATTGTTTGCATGCATGAATATACGCCTGCATTGCCGCCAGAGGGGGGGATAAACTGTGTATTGATGCGATTGTTTGGTCACCCTTTACTGTGACATGTGTTTCATATTGTCTGAATTTGTAGTATACTCCTGCAATGATGAACTACTTGTCACATCGCTTGTTGAATAAAATGGCCTTGTCCTTGAGGATGTTTAATGTTTTTTTCCAGCATTGTACATACATCAGTTTGGGAGCCCCTGCTTCAGGCGTACTAGCAAAAATAAATATAGATCATTTTGAAAACTACAAAGAAAATAAATGGAATCATTGTGTGGATTAGATATGTCGATGACATATTTGCTGTTTTAGATCAACAGATCATCAGTAACACTGCAATAATAGAACAACCTAATAGCTTAGAAACACAAGTAAGCCATACTTTAAACTTTCTTGACCTCGTTGTAACAAAAAATGACAGTTATTTATCATAAAAAATCTATAGAAAGCCCACACAAACCATTAATGTAATCAAACAAAATTGTCTTCATCTTGGTGCCCACAAGAAGGCTGCATTTTATGGCATTATAACCATGCATTTAATGTTGCTCCATCAAAAATATATGTAAAAAGAATGAAATGAGACACCTTGTATACCATAGCAATTAACAATGGCTATAGTTAAAACTCCATCTATAAAATAACTGAAAAACAAACCAAGAAACTAATCTTCAAATAGAACTGAAGAATAAGAGTTTTGCTACTTTCATCTTCAGTCATAAAAACATACATCAAATTACTAATATAATTAAACATTTCCATGTAGCCATGCGTACACATAACACTAATAGCCATAATTTTTATAATCATAATGGCATTTTCCCTAAAAAAAAAAATTCTTAACTCAGAAATGCACAAACTAAAATGTTCAAAAAGTGAAACAACCTATTTCAGCCAAACAATGAGAAATTATCTCATTAGATATCAAGAACACATAAATGTGGAAAGATATGACAGATTATCTACTATGGGTACTCACATGAAAGGGTTTCATCAACCCTTTAGAAGTATTCACCAGGATTTAATTATTTTGCATTTAGCAAATAAAGGTACCCTTACAAATAGCTTGGAAGACATTTACATACAGTTGGATCAAAGAATGAGCCCCAAATAAAACATAAATGAAATCACGGAGAACACTAATATATTGTTACCAAGAAGATATATAGAAAAGACTTCATCAACTCCCCTTACACTCCTTGTTACTCCTCCTGTCAATACGTCACCTCGCCCCGCTTTAACAGCTGTTCAACTCCTAAAACCAACCATCAGTATTATGAGTGCCACACAATAGGACACACCCATCACCTTTCAAGAGGAAACAGCAGGGAAGTGAGTAGCATATAATCTATATATCTGTGAGACATCTCACCTTCACCTACACAATATTTTTACCCCCTTTTTCTTTTATTTCTAGACTATATACACTGGAGCAATTGGAGATTTCCAACGTGTTTCTTACAAATACACAGGTTGTCATGTGAGAAAAGTTCCTGTCAGCATTTTACTTGAATTTAATGGAACATATCAGCATCACAAACAATTTCCTGAATTTAAATCACCATTATATTTTAACTTACAAGGGAACTATCTGTAAGGTCATATTGAAACCGACAGTGAAATTTTGCAGAGAGGATGAGGGGTCCATAGGAAAGCAATGTACAAAGATTTAGCTGCCATTTCTAGCTGTAAGGTCTGAAATTGACACGGAAATGTCTAATAGGATTGCATGCGTTAGCATATAGCTCAACGTGGACAGCCCTGGTGACCAGCTGAAGCGAGTGTTTCACTTTGAGCTTTCTGTGCTAGGCAGTTAACACATGTTCCTTTAAGAGAGTAGTCATGAATCCGGCTAAAGGCTTGGTTTCTCAGAACTGACGCATGCGAGGTGGGAGGCCAATGTTGCGTACTTTCGTCACAATGAAGCTGCGAGGCTTGTAGTTTCCCACTCTGCGAAGCGGATCAGTTGTCGAGCACATGTCTTGTTCAATGGATCTCGCGGCCTGTGCGCTACTGTTGGAGGAGGAAGCGGATGATGAGGAGGAAATTATCCAACGTTGTTTTGGTGGAGAAGGCAGCGGTCATTAAAAATAGGAAAACCGAGGGGGCCTACAATATTCTTGTAAAGCGCCATTTGATTGACAGTGAAAGTGAATTCAAAAGTTATTTTCGGGTCTCAAGGGACCTTTTTCAAAGGATTTTAAATGTTATCAAAGAAGATATTACGAAGACACCGAGTAATAACAGGTATCAAAAAACCAGATCCAGATTTTTATTTCCTCCTTATCTTGATTTTTCTGTAGATATTTCGGATCGATCGCCACCTCGTTTTGTACCCATTTTTTAGGGAGGAAACAAGCATCAATTTAACTAAGCAACTACTACAAACAACTTTTAAGATTTACATTTGAAATTTATACCATTTTTATTTAATAGTTTTGTGGGCTAAATTTCATCTACCACTAACATTCACCTTTTTCGCAGGTACCTGTCCACGGGAGAATCGTTCAGATCACTAGCCTTCCAGTTCAGAATCATGCATGGCGTGATAAATTGCATTGTTAGGGAGACACTGAGAGCAATTTCCTGCAGGCTGATGAGTGAGGCCATACCTGTGCTCACTGAGGAGGTATTGAAAGTAGTTTCAAACTGTTGTGATGCGATCGATGGCAAACATACGAGAAAAAGTCCCAACAAGACTGGGTCACTGTGTTAAAACTATAAAGGATACTTTTCTCAAGTCATGCTCACTTTGGTAGGCCACAACTTCAAATACTTGTTTGTTGATGTTGGTTCATCCGGAAAAGAAGGCGATGCTGGAATATTAAAAAAAATCTCAGCTGTACACAATGATAACCGAAGGAACATACCCTTTCCTTCGACCCAGTTCATTACCTGGAACTGAGAAAAGTCTCCAGCATTCCAGCGTTTTGCCACACGTCATTGTTAGTCATGAGGCATTCAGTTTAACTACTACAATGATGAGACTTTATCCACAAAAGCAATCACAGCATGATGTGGAAAAGCGTATATTCAACTTCAGGCACAGCCGGGCTAGGAGAACAACTGAAAACACCTTTGGGATTATGTGTCAGTACTGGCGGGTTTTCTTCACCCCTATAGCAGTATCAATGGAAACTGTTGATGATCTTATGATGTCAGCCTGTATCCTCCACAACCTTTTCCGAAGTGAGCGAATTCCTTGCACAAATGAACACTTTATTGGAAATTTGGAATTACCAGAAGACAACATGATTCCTCTGGCAGCTGACAACGGAGGAAATTCTACACATGATGCTTTCATGATAAGAGACAGCTTCAAGCAATACTTTTGTAGCAGGGAGGGAGAATTGGCATGGCAAAGAGAATATGCTAACAGGGTGGAGTGAAAGATTTTTCTAACGGACAAACACGGGCAATTCTAAAAAGGTTGATGTTCAATTGTTTTATATCATACCAGATTATTTCATAAACTGAACTTGCTGACAGTCATCTAGCATCTGTTATAACCGGAAATTTCTGTAAACAATTTAATGTTGCTGACATTATATTGGGTTTTATATTCAAGAAAATTGTTAATGTGCCCCCTCCCCTGGAAAAGATCCTGCGGGTGCCCATGTGGGACAAACATGTGTTTGTTTATCTCTAGCTTACTTTTTCTGTGACCCAATTCGCATAATAACGGAATGAACATCGTTATTAAAATAAAACACGTGATTTTATTAAATGAACAATACTGAACACAAATTTTGTAAAATTAAATGTATTGGCATATTTGATATTAAAGGAATGGATTCACTGGTTGATATATCATGTCTAAATCTGTTAATTATTTAATCTTTTGGAACTGAATTCAGTATATTTGTTATAGGTAACATCGATAATAATAATAATAATAATAATAATAATAATAATAATAATAATAGGTACTCTACCACTGATCCACAGAGGCAGCTACCACATCAATGAAAAAACAAAGAATCCCAAGAACGGAGGTTCCAAATGACAGTAAATTAACATTAATCGTTTGGTACCTCCGTTTTTGGAGTTTCTATTTTTACGAACTACTTCCTTCTCAAGACTATCGTATAATACATAAAACTAGTGACATTTATTATGTGTTCCATCCAACTTCAGTGATATTATTTTCCATAAGTTGCCTTTCACAACGTTTTTGTAGCTCTTGTGTTGTAAGTTATACAACACTGGGTGCATTCGAACTTCTTCAATCAGTTCCTCGTCCATTTCGTCTGTAAAGCTCATCGTGTTGCTTAAAACAGTGAAAACAAGAACAGAAACAATGTCGCCTCGCACAAATCTGGCTGGACGAATCAGTGCGCGGTTACACTGTGGGGTCTCACTGCAAAGTTACGCAGACTGCGCACTGTGCAGCTTGAGAAACCACTTGCATAAGCTCGTGTAGTCTGGATTTGTGCGAGGCAGGCATCGCACCTCGTATGCGTCGGTTCTGAGAAACCAAGCCTTAATGTTCTGGAGTATGCATCACGTTATTTCTGAGAGAAAGGTTTCTCCTCTTCCCGTGAAATAACTTCTGAAGAAAGGGAGATGGCTCGACCTGTGATAGAACTAATTGAAAATCACCCCATGGGTGCCAGCATCATCTTGGAGTCATGTTTGGAGAGAAATAGCGAAAGTGATAGTGGAAACAGCAACACTTCATCTGCATTATCTGAAAGAGAAGGCAGCACACCATTGCCAGGTACGAGAGGTGTAACGGATCCGAGTTTAAGCCCCAAGTCTGATTCCTCCTGGCACGACAGGGAAAATATAGCCCTTGGATAAGTTTTTTTCAGGCATTAGAAGGCTCTGTATTGCCTTTTAACAGACATTGTCCTGGCTTGTGACAACTTTCCGTTTGATGTTTATCAGAGAAATAGCATACTGAAAATGTAATCATTCATTTTCAGTTTTCTTCCCCACGGTTCAAGGACATGATTTAATATTCGTGGTTTGCAACCAGTTACACAGTGGAGAGACCTGAGTTCAAAGTGCCTATGGAATAATACCTTCAAAAATGTAGCAAGGAAAACTGAAGAACAGTGTGGCATTAAAGTGCGTATTCATTGCTCATGGTGCCAAAAATACTTATGTTTTTATCATGCGATTAATGCACCTCATTTGAAGGGTTGGGGAAAAAAAACAGGTAAGTCACTTTTTTCTCTAAATGGAGATATTGTCCTTTTTACTTCAGAATTATCATGTGCATCTATCGAGAGGTCGGAAGTGGGAAAAAAGCAGGCGAGTCAGGAGAAATTAGCACTCAAAGTTTCGTAGTAGGGGGAAAGAACTAGGGAAGTCAAGCGCAGAGAGGAAAGAAGCAGACAAGTCAATATTGTCTCAGCTGGCCATGAGAGGGCAGAGCAAACAATCGTGGCGCTGTCTGTCTTAGACTTTGTTCTCTGTGTTCCCCTCCATTTAGTTGTGTTGTTTGTGTTCATTCATGAGATGATGATTTTTATTGTGAGGTATGTGTCGTGAGTCTGTGTTAGCAGTTATGGCTTCCAGTGCTGATGAACATCATATTGCAAAACATGAAGCAAAAAATGGAAAGATTACTGGACAGTTGTCAGAGGTAAACAAGAAACTGCAACTTTCTATCCATGAACCCCCCCATGTCATTGTAAACTATTTGACTGTTACATCATCATGAGTAAAGGGGAGAGGTAAGAAATATTATGCCATTTCAACAGTCTACAATCTTACAATGAACAAAATAGGTATTTGGGAGTGTTGATTACGGTTATGCCCGTGGCGCAAAGAAGGCCGTGGAAGGATGAAGTTGCTCAGTTTCGTGAAGCTAACTATGCTTACATGAGTGCATATTTTTCAAGAGGTGTTCGCAGTTCAGGACGTTCAGGTATGTGCGAAAGCGTTTTGTACAATTCATGGCATCGGCTAAAATAAGCTCTACTATCTGCAGAAAGGTTCGAAATCATTTGGGTTTGCACCTGTGGATAAAAGGGGTAAGCCTTCTACAAAACACAGACAACTAGATAAGGCAATTGCGACTATGGTTGAAATGACATTAAAAGATTCAGAGGCCGCCAAGAGTCACTACAGCCTTAAGGACTCCAAGAAAACATACTTGCCAGAAGATTTAAACATTAGGATAATTTTCAATCTTTTTAGAAAACTTCATCCTACCACGACTGTGTCGTATGACACATATTGAATGATTATAAACACAAAATTTAATATTTCGTTTGAACATCCTCAAACAGACACTTGTGTAGAGTGTGATGAATTTACTGCAAAAGTTAGAACTTTGAGGATGGAGAATGATGAAACACAGATTTAACAAAGATTAACATTCTTCATAAGAAAAAGGCTCAAGCATTTTATGACCTCAAAAGGAAAAGTAAACTGTCGGCATGGAAAAATGAAAAGAAGGTGGTTGGCTATCTGCATAGACTTTGCTAAAAATGTATAACTGCCACATATAGCAACCAATGACGTTCATTATAAACAGCAACTGTCTGTGTATTCGTTCAGTATCCATGTTCTTAAAACGGGCCAATGAATTTTGTATATCTATCCAGAATGTATTGCAAAAAAAGACCCGAATGAACTGACCTCATTCTTGTTTCACTTCATCACACATATCATGGATGAAAGCACTAAAGAACTCTCAGTTTTCTGCGATTTTGCAGGTGGTCAAAATGAAAACTATACTGTCTTCCACTTCATTCATTATGTAACACACAATCAAATTGCTGGCCTGAAGGACGTCGAACTTACATTCTCCGTGCGTGGCCATTCGTACTTGGAGTGCGATAAAAATGTTGGATTTTGGAATGTAAAAGCTTTGATGGAAACACCTGAAGATTTCAAAGAAATGGTGAAAGCATCCATATGTAAACCATCCCCTTTCACTGTGGTCAGTGTTACCCAACAAATGGTGCTAGATTGTAAGACAGTGTTGGATTCAAAGTACGCTGCAAAATGCCCTTTCAAAATTCAGCCTATTAAAGTAATATCTTCTGCATCCAGCCACAGTCGGATGCTGCAATATCGCACGACTTACTATGGAGGAATGCAAATGGGGATTATAAGGGCACCACAACAAGGTCCACCATTGAAGGATGAGGATGAGGTGTTTGAACCTCCCAGTCCAGCTTATAATGATATGTTTAACTTTTAAAGAATTTACTTCTCTCCTAAATAATCAGTTTGACGTAATGTACTGAGATATTTCCGTTCTTTATTCTAGATCTCCTCCCGATTTCCAAAGAAAAATTTGAAGATATACAAAGTCTGATGAAGTTTTGCAGTCCTCATGCTGTCAAGTTCTTCATTCAGCTTCCTCACAACTAGGTGATGCGAGCCTGCTCCACTTGACTTACCTGTTTCTTCCACATCAAAAATGTACTTTGATAGGCTTTTGTGGAATTACATCATTCTGGGGACAAACAGGATGCCTACAGCTCTGATTCCATGTTTTCTGAACCCAAGTTTTTTTTTTTTTTTTTTTTTTTTTCCAGAAACCAAAATTAATTTACGTGCTGTTACCCTGATGTCATAACAATTTGAAAATTAAAATTGCTTTTTCTCAAGTTTTAAAAATATTTACACTCCTGCTATTTTCCTCTGACCATTTATGTTTCACATTCATTCCCTAACAATAAAGTGACCTTGGCGCTTGGCAGCCTACCAGTTCGTTTTCTCTCTCTCTCCAGCACAGCTGCAACTCCACTCTGCTGTACGCCAAGCGAGCCAGCAAGATGTAAGTTTTGTCCAGCAGCTGCGTTTTGTCACACGGATTTTGTACGAAGATTTCGACACATCCCGTTTGAAATCGCAGCTAAATGTTTGTACATCTTTATGACCGAGCTCGATAGCTGCAGCCGCTTAAATGCGGCCAGTATCCAGTATTCGGGAGATAGTAGGTTCGAACCCCACTGTTGGCAGCCCTGAATATGGTTTTCCATGGTTTCCCATTTTCACACCAGGCAAATGCTGGGGCTGTACGTTAATTAAGGCCACGGCCGCTTCCTTCCTACTCCTAGCCCTTTCCTGTCCCATCGTCGCCATAAGACCTATCTGTGTCGGTGCGACGTAAATCAACTAGCAAAAAAAAAAACAAACTATTTTATGGTCTCCTCAACCTGTCTGCAAAATTTCGTAGTCGATTTCGATATGACCGTATGGATAGTTCCCTTGTTAGCACTAACTATTTTTCTCCTAAAGAGATGTGACAGATCACTGTGTAAACAACATATATTATTTCTTTTGGTTATTTTAACAATACTGCAGGAGCATAATGCACATTTACCTACTCTGTGGGATTTTTTGTGAAGGGAATGTGCGACTATGTGGCATCGCTTTATTGTATGCTACGTAATGGTGTAGTGCCGGATGTTTACCTTAAAATTGTGCCGTTTGGTTTTTGTGATGCCATACGGCTGCCAAACGTGACATTTATTCATTATATTCAGAGTAACTCCTTCCAGAGTGCGCATATGCAAAATGTGCACAGAACATTTTGTGATATCCATGATCCGACAAATAAAATTAGTCTTTATCAATTTTTTCATCTTACCGTTTGTGAGTTATGGTTCATTACATGTCACCATTGGTTTTGAACATGTTACCATCAGTTATTTATTAATGGATAAAATAAATAATGATAGTGCTGTTATTTACTCACAATAACTTTAATAATACAATGATATAGAACAAACATTACTAATAGAGTCATGTACAATGTTATGAAATACACATCTAGCTTCATTGGAAGATTTTGTCAAATATTTCTTTGCTCTTGATTTAAGAAACTATGCAAGTATGATCACTTGGTATTTGGTTAATATAAGGCAGATAAAAAAGACAAACCCAAATCTCCGGGAAGAGTTTATGAAAGGGAACTCTGTAGTAAACAAGAACCATTTTGTGGTTTGGGTGCAGACAAGGCTCCAGAACACCAAAATAGAGCAATGGAGGTAGCAGGAGGTCTTGTAAATATTACCTGAAAGAAACGTGTACTGGCAAGGTTTTTTTAAATTGTTCTTGAACTGTCAAGGCTAGCCACAGAAGCAAAAGACTTGACAGAAATGACAGAATATTCTCACTTACATCATCACAATCTTATAACATCAAAGTCGAACGTCAAATTTCTGATGTGGCTACAGTCTTCAGTGCCGTGAATAATTCAATGGACCCGATGTCATACAATGGTAATGACCTTATCAATATCAGCACAAAGGCTGTTTTCAGTGAAGACATTCAGACTGATGCAACACGAATGTCAGCACTTGGGAAAGAGCTGTACATCAGTTTCAAAACTGAGGGAATTGGGTCTGACTTAACATATTTCTGGGCAAAAATAAAGCAAGTTAAAATCAAAATTGTGTAAATCTGTTTTCAAGAAAGTATCAACAAAAGCGGGTGAAACAGTTGTACAACTAAAGGCAGATCAACCGCTTTTTACACGTTTCCTGGTCATGTTAAGAAGTTGACCTAATATCAGTCTGAAGGAGGCACTGGGTATATACTTTCTGCTGTTCCTCAATCAATGTTCGCCTTAGAACGGTGCACAGTTATTGTGTGCTAATACATCTAAACTCATGAAACTACTGGAAGATCAAGTCATTGCTATTTATGAAGTGTGGGCGGAGACATAATTGATAACCTGCAGCCACTAGCAGATCAGGTACCTGTCACTTCAAATCATTCTTCAGTAGTAGATACATCTAATAAACTCTCTGTAGTAGTTCTTGATGGTAAGGCAGAAGTACAAGCTGTGCAAAAACTACCTATTGCTAAAACCTGTAGTGATCTTGCAAACAAAACAGGAAAACGTAATATAAACTATCACGTTATGATGAAACGCACTTTGTCTTTGACACATACAGAGAAGATTCACTGAAATATTCTGTGTGTATGAAAAGAAGTGGCAGCACACAATCAGTCCAGTACAAGGTAAGTGGTACATTGGAAACACTTCTATGAAGTTATTTTTGTCGCACACCAAGACTAAAGATGAGTTAACTGCTTACCTAACCGAGAAAGCAATAAAGTATGCAGCTGAAAGAAATGAGTGTTTATTTGTATCTTGGACGGAAATACCAAACTCTTCATTGGGTATTGTAACAGATGAACTCAAAAGCTATCATGAGGAGGCAGATATGGAAATCATTTTACATTCCATATTTGCCTGTTGTCGTGGTGCCACACAGCATCATATATACTCACCTGATACAGATGTTTTCATCCTTGCTTTGTGGTGGTTCAAGCTCTTTCCACTGGACACTATGTTTGTAACTGGGGTTGCTCAAAATCAAAGAATGATCAGTCTCAGCAAAGTAACTGATTCCCTGGGCCTAAAGATAACTTCAGCATTACCAGGTATGCATGCATTGTCCGGAAGTGACACCACAGGAACATTGGCAAAGAAAGCAAAAACCTCCTTTTGGAAAGTCGTCAGTAAAGCAGATGACAGCATGCTTGAAGCTGTTAGCAAACTTGGAAGCTTGGAAAATTTTCTTGATAATGGCATTTAATAGAAAAGTTCATGTGTCAAGTTTATGTCTCTGGCACAAATATATCAAACATTGGAGAACTGAGGTGGTGGATGTTCACAAAGAAAGAAACTCTAGGAGAAAACTTGCCACCAACAAGAGTATCACTGATGCCAATGACCTTTTAAGTAAGAGTTCATTATCAAGCCGTAGTATGGTGCCGTGCTGACCAGCCCTACCCAGATCTGCTTTCACCATTAAACTGTGGCTAGGAATTGAAAGAGGGAAAACGACCATTATGCTCCGTATATGTGTATGCTACCGTGCGCTCCAGAGGCAGTTCTTGAGCTTATTCGGTGCTTTTGTGTTAAAAGAATGTGTGCTCCACCATGTAAATGTCTTTCCCACAATCTGAACTGCACTGAACTATGTGTGTGAAGGAGATGAAAATGTGACAATTACGGTGACCATACAAACCATGAAGATTCATCGGAGAACTTAGATAGTGATAATAATTTGTTTTAAAAGAATAATCTCATTAAATAATACTTTTTATGTCAATACATAGTATATTTTAAGTACTACTAGACTACTACAAATGAGGGGTTGCCGGCAAGAACCCCACTAGTCAGAAAATCACAATTGTGGGAAAACGAGAAAAACCCCATATCTTCGTCCCATAAATAGCTATTTTTTAATATTTTTTTTGGTTTTGTCTAAATATATTGTAGGCATCAGGGATGTTATCAGAACTCGGTGAGTGATACCAAATTATATTCTCTGGGCGTAAAGAAGGAAAATGGATTGGACTAGTGGGGTTTTTGCAGAATTCAATGCACGCCACTAAGATAATGCCTAATAATATTATATTTATATACCATATAAATGTGAGGGAAATGTGATATACTGCATACAATGACACCTCAAAACATTAATCTTCACATCCATCACTATTGTCATCATTGTCTGTTTCATAGTCACAACTGGTTGTAGGTACATCAACTGATGCAGCTGTGCCAAAGAGGCTTGATTAGTACTGTTTGCTTGCAGGATTTGCAAGATATTCAGCAAGTTTTAATATTTCCGTAGCCTTCGCAGTTTCACTGCAGGAGGGGATGGGAAGGCTCCTGGTAAGTTGATTGTGTCAGGAGTTTTGAACTTCGGATATGTGATGGCTCCAAGGACCACGGTACGTTTGTCGCAAATATACAGCCTTATGTTTGAAGTCGCACTGCATAGATCGAACACACTGAAGCCTGAATGCTGGCTTTTGTTTTTTACAAAACAAACTGTCAGTTCCTTTTATAAAATCCTTGAAATCATGGTGGATGAATATCTCCAAAGCAAATGGAGATGGGCACGTTCGGGCCTTCAGAATCCTTTCATCCCAGTCTTCAGGAAGTTTGGCGATGGTAGTCTTCCTGCGTTGAGCAGGAAAAAGTGAAAAGTCCTGGTCGTTTGGTAGGTAGCTATGACCACGAACAGGAAAAGTATGTAACCCTTTTAAGAAGTTTGAGAATGTGCACTTCACAGAAGAGGAAGTAAACCATTGTTTTATTTTTGTTTTGCCCAGGACAGCTGTCACTTATTAAAACTAGCTCATCCGTTAACTCGGAATGTGGGATGCTATTTATGAAATGTAGCAGCATTGAGACAACCTCATTGGACCATTTGTATCCACATTAACGTAAAACCTTGGAGAACAGGAGTACAACATAGAGGAATGCAGGCAGTTGTAAACAAAAGTGTAGTTTATCAGTGGTTTATTGGGAGTTGAGCAGAGCGCGCTCGCAGCACCTGCCTGAAGCACCACTGACTAGTGGTGTTCTCGCTAGCAACAGTCCAGACTGGTGGTTTTTATGCCAAATCGCCGTATGTTTAGAGGCTAATACAGTACAACTTGAGGTGTTTTTGACAAAATCGGTTGTGTAATCATGTGCACAATGCTGAACACTACAAGATGGGGCCTATAACTAGTTTTTCAATTTTTTTTGACTAGTGGGGTTCTTATTACATGTAACTAATCGCAATATTGTAAGCATATTATTAGTGGGGTTCTTGCCGGCAACCCCTCAAATTTATTATATGATGGAGTTAAATTTGCTTTATAAAGAGCAATGCCGTATCATTATCATTAGTTCATTAATGTTTGTTCAATATCATTGTACATGCATTAGTAAAGTGTGTTTCATACCATTGTATAGTACGCGAACCTTTTCTTAATACCAGGTTCTGATTGAGCACTAGGGAGCTCAGGTATCAAGAGAAGGTTTGTGTACTATACATGACTGTACTAGTAATGTTTGTTCCATATTGTATTATTAAAGTTATTGTGAGTAAATAACAGCACTATCATTATTCCTTTTATCCCGTAATAAATAACTGATGGTAACATGTTCAAAATCGATGTCACATATGGTGGCGATCTTGGATTTATAACATCGTAAAAATCAAGCGGTGGAATTTTAAGGTAAACACCTGGTATTGCACCATTAGTAGCATACCATAGAGAGATTCCACATAGTCGCACGGAATGCATTATGCTCCTGGACTGCAACTACTGGACTTCATCTTTAGATTATATCTACAAAAGTGGTTTTATTTTTAAGTGTGTGTGTTTCATATAGATTATAAGATTGGTGCTCATGATACTACTAAAAAATGAAATTTCACTATTTTAAAAATTATATCTGCAATAAAATTAAGTGTTATCTTTATGATCTAATGCTAAGTCTTTTAAGGAACTGAAGATGTCTCCTTAGGAAATGAAACATGTAGGCCTATTCCATAAAAACAATACACAGGTAAATATATGATATAAAGAAGCGTTGAATATGTGGATCTTTTCACTTGACAATTGGCTATCTTGGCACAGCCAGGCCAATCTTTGTCATGGAAACAGTGGCCCCTTCAAAAGGCTTTTTCTTATGGCCACGGCGCATACTGTCTGCATGGCAAGATAAAGAGTCATGTAGCCTTCGGCCTTAACCTGGGGGTTTACACAATCATCTTCTCCCTAGTTCCTAAGTTCATAACTTGGCAGGCTTGTGCACCGCGCGATCACATCGTCTGCGAGAAGGAAACAAGCGACAGTCAAATCAAGCCTAGATGTCTGTGCTGCAAGCTGTGATTCACGGTGCTAGTAAATTCGTGTCCTCATCCCAAGGTGTTGCAGCTCTTTTCCGGCACACCCCCAATGGAGGTGAGCGGCATTTACCATTTCGACCACATACCAGCCCTCCTGCCATTCTTAAATTTCTGGCGGTACCAGGAATCGAACCTGGACCCTCAACAATGACAGCTAATAACACTAACTGTTACGCTACGGAGGCGGACATGGTACTAATATCCCGTAATACATAGTAAAGCTTTGCCATTGCAAATAGATCAATAATATATTACTCATGAATATAGGCTAGACATGCATATACACTTAGTGACCAGACTTGCCATACCATCACTTCCATCACAAGAATGTACCAAACATGATATTGTGATAAATTTGGCTGGTATATGCAAGTCAAAAAATTTTGACCTCTACTACAGGAACGGCCATTTGGAGAGGGTGAATGTGTTCAGACACCTAGGCGTCACATTACAGACCACAAACTCCAGTTACAGACTGCATATGAAGGACAGAACAACAGCTGCAGTAAAAGCCATGTATGGAATTAAGGAGAAGACTGTCCCTACAAATGGCAGTAACTCTTTTCAGTGCTAAGATTGTACCAATGTTGACTTATAGGCTGGACCTAATCTGGCTGAAAGTGACTATAAGAGATCTATCCATATTTGAAAACGTGAAAACAGTCCTGGGACTGTTGATGTTTGTACCTTCAAGGCTTGTTTACGAGCTGGCATGGGAAACTCTGTCCTAAAAATACACTGCAGTCTACAGTCCATGGAGAAGACCACAAAGCTAAAGGAGGAGAGAATAGAACGGACATGTGGCCAGAGTTTTATTCAACAGACACTATGATGGATGGAGGCTGGATAGGTCCCAACTAAAAACTACATCATGTACTAACACGATTGGCCATAAACTGCTGCCATTACAAGACATACTTTCATAGGTTAGACGGAACTTGCATGTGCAGCTTGCGCCGCTCAGAGTGTATTTTGTGCCCACAAAGAAAAACTCTGCCCTGCGGGTCATAGGGTCTCGGGTTTGATTCCCGGCTGGATCGGGGATTTTAATCGCTTCTGATTAATTCTTCTGGCTCGGGGATTGGGTGTTTGTGTCCGTCCCAACACTCTCCTCTTCATATTCACACAACACACTACACTACCAACCACCACAGAAAAATGCATTAGTGATTACATCCCTCCATATAGGGTTTGCGTCAGGAAGGGCATCCGGCCGTAAAACAGGGCCAAATCCACATGTGCGACGCAGTTTGCACCCGCGGCCCTACAAATGTGGGAAATGCAGTAGGAAAAGAAGAAGAAAGAAAACTCTGTCTTGGAGTATACTGTATTGTGATCAGAGATCTAGTGACAGCAGCTAACATTCATTAAATGCATTTTTGTGCGCTATTCTACTAAACATATAAGCTTGACAAATGTGAACTTAAGCTGCCAATGTCCATAGTCCGTTGACTGTGTTGGTAACATTATTCGTTATGAAAACAGTACAGCGTACTGTGGATACCATGGCATCCTGAGCAGTATCTAACGTAATATTGATAATTTGTATATTGACTATAGTTTTCAATGTAACTTATTACTGACATTAGCTTTTGGAGTACCTCCAGGTCTACTTGCCCTCTTTTTCACTCGTTGGCTCTTTACTTAACTCATTGCTACCTGTATGTTAATAGAATAGATTTATTTATCATCAACAGGTTATTTTCCCAATTAAAGATGATTCAATAAAACATAATATACAACAAATACACCTTCAGTAAATAACACTAATTTCCTAAAATATTAACCAAGTTCAAACTAAATCTAAGAGACCTTTTAATATGCATATTTACAAAACCTTAAATAAAATAAAATAAATAAATTTAATAAATAAATAAATAAAACTAAATCTCCTTAAATAATTGACATTATTAAACTACATGTAGTAACATATACATGTATGTTTAGTCTTCAGCCCGAAGGCTGGTTGGATCCTCAACAGCTCCACCATCAGCTGTCATAGTTGGCCTAGGCATCACTGAAGAGGTGTACTAGGGAAATGAGGAGTAAGATAGTTTCCCGTTGCTTTCCTCACCGAGCCAGAAGTTGCTATTACATATCAGTCTGCCAAGCCCACTGAAATGCATGCACTAACCGACCCTATGAGCAATATTTTCACACCGTTCATAGCAGGGACTGTCTGCAGAAGGAATGGCATTACTAGCATCACTCATACCTCAGTCACTTTCATTTTGTGATAGCCAAGTATAAAGCTGAGACAGATCAACGAAAGTAACAAAATTGTTCTAGCCCATACCAGAAGACATACTGCACTGTAAGCACTAGGTCCGCCAGCAAAGGAACCACTGCTACCTATATATTCCAAATTGTAAATATTGAACCAACCGGCCAAGTTAAAACTATAATGGTAAATTTCCACATAATATAAACTTATTATGTGTACCAGAGATATGTCCGTTCTGTTTAAATGAATCCTTGTATGTGATGGATGTGAACCAATTTTACACTTTCTTTGAAAATTAGAATGCTGTTACACAGGTTCCCATAGTCACATCCTAATTTGTGAACGATGGGCAATGTCTGAGTGGTGTAGGAAGTTGTGAGAGTTGAGATATCAGTTACTATGGCATAGGAGCGAACATCTCGGATATGACAGCTAGTGCTAATGAATCCACAAGTGTCCTTAAACCATTAGAGTTTAACATTCTCAGTGGGAGTAAGGAAAACACCCTGCTTCTCAGAAATTTTCTGAGTATGCTTGGAATGTATTCAGAGAGCTTCATTTCGTCAGACTAGGGACTTCTTTGAAACAACTTGACGAACAAATGCAAATCTTTGGATTGCTATGAATATCAGTGGGGCTTACAGAAGATACACTGTGGAATGGCTGAAAAATGTTTGTACCTTGACTTGTTGGAAATTAATTATAAAGGGTCAATTGAAGATAAGGACGAAATGATTGAGTAATATAGGGTGTCCTTACAGGTGTTGTAAGGGGAAGGTCAGAGTGTATAGTTAGATAATTTTTGTTGTGAAATTCACAGAATGCAAAATTGTTTCTGCTTGGTGCATAATTTAATGAGTGATATGCATAGATTGGTGGTTGCAGGATAGTTTTTGTATTTTTACAGTGTGAAGGAGCAGATGATTGTGAGGTAAACCTGTTTTGATAGACCCAGAGTAATGTAGTAGTGAATGTCAACAGTAATGAGAGAATACTAATGTACAGTAGTGTTTCAATGCAAGAATTGGAAATACTAGTAGAACTGTAGAGAATGACGCAGTAATGGGTATGCTGGGAAGATGTACAAGCTAACATGATAGGGAAAAGGAATATTGAATTTCTGATCTAGTTTGGGATCAGCAGAACTAAATTATTCTTCAAGCGTAAAGCTATTCACTACCAGACTTGGGAGTGTAGGGGGTACTAGATCAGTAACAGACTATTTCACAACTGGCTTTGAATTCAAGCAGTTCATAAAGAATGTACAGGTATTCTTTGATGATACAGGCCACCACTGATAAGCGTATATGATCTGCAGTAAACAAAATATTTCTAGGCCATGGACACAGAAAATTGACACTGTCTGTTGGTGGATATATGTCAGAGAGCTTTGGATAAGGCAGTTGCACAGAGTTAATGGATACGATCAACTGAAACTTCTCAAAAATACATAGTAAGATTGCCTATGATTGAAAGAAGGTGAATTGCACACACATAAAGTTGCCTAAAATGGCGAGGGACGTTCTTCGAGCAACAGTGTGTGAAAATTTGGAAAATCACGCATTGTGATGGAATATAATAATTTCGTGTGGCTATTTCTAGCCGAGTGCAGCCCTTGTAACGCAGACCCTCCAATGAGGGTGGGCGGCATCTGCCATTTGTAGGTAACTGCATGTTATTGTGGTGGAGGATAGTGTTATGTGTGGTGTGTGAGTTGCAGGGATGTTGGGGACAGCACAAACACCCAGCCCCCGGGCCATTGGAATTAACCAATTGAGGTTAAAATCCCGACCTGGCCGGGAATCGAACCCGGGACCCTCTGAACCAAAGGCCAGAACGCTGACCATTCAGCCAACGAGTTGGACATTGTGATGGAATGATGCAATGGGAAGGCTAGATCAAGTGACAGTGAAACCTGTTTATAGTGTAATGAAGAATCTTAGCAGGAGAGGGGAAAAATGGAATGATAGGGATAATTTTAGATCCTGGAGAATCGCTAGACAGTTGCATATCTACTCTTTTTAGCCTTTTATTAGGTCTTAACAGTATTTTTTGCAACATCACCTACTTTTGACTACATTTTTACTGCCTGTTCTCAATTCAAATCATTAGTTCATCTATCTCCTTTTAAACATCTTTTCTGCAGTAAATCCATAAAAGTTACCTGAACCATATCTGAAAAGAGAGAAAAACATTCTTAGACGACAGAAGCATGTACGACCATATGGCAGGTGCCTACAAAGTTCACAAGTCAGATAAAGAAGTGGTGCATCATGGCAGTGACCTGGAGTAGAGAGTGTGGGGGTGTGGAGGTTGTCTTCAGGCTTAATGTTCGACTTCCGTTTGTGAAAGAAACCCAAACCGTTAATATACCTGAAGTGAAACGTAGTAAAACTTCTTTCTTTGCGAGAGCTTGTGTCTGAATTTTGACCGGAGGTGTTTTATACTGATGGAAGAGTTCTTTCGTGCAAATATTGTGAGCTGAGAGTTAGTGCGAAATGTTGGGCGTAAAAGCAGCTTCCCTTTCCGTGGAGAAAAAGGAAATTGCAGTTTCTATTAGGGCAAAGTGGTAGTGAATATTTTAAGTCATCTTCATGTTACAAAGACCTTTGTAGAGCGGTAGTTGGAGCAAATATCCCGTTATCAAAGATAAGTGTTGAATCTTCCAAAATGTTTTTGGCACATTCATGGTGTGGATTACTGTAGTCACGTCCTAGTTCGTGAACCATGGGCAACAGCTGAGTGGCGTAGTATGTGGTCCTGAGAGTCGGGATACAAGTTGCTAAGCAATGGGAGTGGGCATCTCGGACATATTCTGAGTCATGGCTCTCCTTGTGGTCAGGCGGCAAGGACTATACAATCCACCGGTGGTCCCTAACCAGTCAGTGGAGAGATCCTCACTTGAACTATGTGTAAGTAGGATAGCACCCTGCTTTACAAATTTACCGAGCTCAGAACATTTTAAGCAAGCCTCGGACCTATGGGAGTAACGGAGTCCCACTCCCGTTTGACAGGCGATGGATTCCTTGGAAACAACTTGGCAAACGAAATGGAATTTGATGGGGAGCTATCAATATTAATGGGGCTTATGGAAGAAAGAAAGTAGAACTGGTTGAGTCAGGAAAGAGGATGCCTATGGATGTGCTAGGAGTAAGTGATCTTCGGGTAAGGGCAGAGTGTGGGGTAGGACGGTTCATCAGGAATACTATTGCAAGCAACATAGTTTCTGTTAGGCACATAAATGAGCGAATGATATGGGTAGATTTGGCAGTTGGACGAATTAGGGCGAGAATTGTCTCAATGTATTCACCATGTGAGGGTGCAGATGAGACTGAAGTTGACAAGTTTTATGAAGCATTGAGTGACATCGTAGTCAGGGTCAACAATAAGGATACGATAGTGCTAATAGTTGATTTCAATGCGAGAGTTGGAAATAGAACTGAAGGATACGAAAGGGTGATTGATGAATGTGGTGAAGATATGGAAGCTAATAGGAATGGGAAGCGTTTGCTGGACTTCTGTGCTAGTATGGGATTAGCAGTTACAAGTACATTTTTCAAGCATAGGACTGTTCACCGCTACACATGGGAGGGTAGGGGTACAAGATCCATAGTAGACTATATCTTAACCTACTTCAAACTCAGAAAATCTGTTAGGAATGTAGGGGTTTTCCAGGGATTTTTCGATGATACAGACCACTGTCTGATCTGTAGTGAACTAAGTATCTCTAGGCCTAGGGTAGAGAAAGTGGAATCTGTCTTCAAACGAATAAGGGTAGAATATCTCTAGGACGAGGAAATTAGAAGTACATAGATATGATTAGTGAGAAGTTTCAAACAGTAGACAGTAAGCAGGTTCAGGGTATAGAAAGAGAATGGGTGGCATACGGGGATGCTGTAGTGGAAACTGCAAGGGAATGCCTAGGAACAACTGTGTGTAAAGATGGGAAAAGACGAACATCTTGGTGGAACGATGAAGTGAGACCAGCTTGTAAAAGTAAAAAGAAGGCTTATCAGAAATAGCTCCAAACAAGGGCTGATGCAGACAGGGAAATGTACATAGATGAAAGAAACAGAGCGAAACAAATAGTTGTTGAGTCCAAAAAGAAGTCATGGGAAGATTTTGGTAATGACCTGGAAAGGCTAGGTCTGAGGAAGGGAGGGAAAAAGGAAATGAACAGTGTTTTGGGTAATTCAGGCGAACTCATAATAGAGTTCACCTGAACTCCATTATGAGTTGTCTATTACAACTCATAATAGATCCCAGAGAATCACTAGACAGGTGTAGGAAATATTTTGAAAATCTTCTCAGTGTAAAAGGAAATCTTTATGGTGGTGAAATTTTGCTTGAGGAAGTGGAAAGGATGGTATCCATTGTCATAAAGCAGCAGGAATAGACGGAATTAGACCTGAAATGGTGAAGTATAGTGGGAAGGCTGGGATAAAATTGCTTCATAGAGTAGTAAGATTAGCACGGAGTGTTGGTAAGGTACCTTCAGATTAGACTCCTATCTGTAAGCAAGGGAACAATTTTTACAACTTGTTTTACGTCGAACTGACACGGATAGGTCTTGTGGGGACGATGGGACAGGAAAGGGCTAGGAGGGGAAGGAAGCGGCCGTGGCCTTAATTAAGGTACAGCCCCAGCATTTGCCTGGTGTGAAAATGGGAAACCACGGAAAAATCATCTTCAGGGCTGCCGACGGTGAGGTTTGAACCCACTATCTCCCGAATATTGGACACTGGCCGCACTTAAGCGACTGCAGCTATCAAGCTCGGTAAGCAAGGGAACAGGAAGGATTGCAACAGCTATCGAGGTATCTCATTGATTAGTATACCAGGCAAAGTATTCACTGGCATCTTAGAAGGGAGGGTGCAATCAGTGGTTGAGAGGAAGTTTGATGAAAACCAGTCTGGTTTCAGACCACAAGGGGGTTGTCAGGATCAGATTTTCGGTATGCACCAGGTAATTGAAAAATGCTACGAGAGGGATAGACAGTTGTGTTTTTGTTTCATCGATTTAGAGAAAGCATATGATAGGGTACCGAGGGAAACGATGTTCGTCATACTGGGGTACTGTGGGATTAAGGGTAGATTATTAAAATCATTCAAAGGCATTTATGTTGACAATTGGGCTGCAGAGAGAATTGATGGTAGAATGAGTTCGTGGTTCAGGGTACTTACAGGGGTTAGACGAGCTGTAATCTTTCACCTGTTTTGTTCGTAGTTTACATGGATCATCTGTTGAAAGGTATAAAGTGACAGGGAGGGATTCAGTTAGGTAGAAATGTAGTAAGCAGTCTGGCCTATGCCTGCGGCTTGGTCTTAATGGCAGATTGTGCCGAAAGCCTCGAGTCTAATATCTTGGAACTTGAAAATAGGTGCAATGAGTATGGTATGAACATTAGCCTTTCAAAGACTAAATTGATGTCAGTAGGTAATAAATTCAACAGAATTGAATGTGAGATTGATGATACAAAACTGGAACAGGTAGATAATTTCAAGTATTTGGACTGTGTGTTCTTCCAGGATAGTAATATAGTAAGTAAGATTGTATCAAGTTGCAGTAAAGCTAATGCATTGAGTTTGCAGTTGTGATCAACAGTATTCTGTAAGAAGGAAGTCAGCTCCTGAACAAAACTATCTTTACAACTTTGCTTTACGAGAGCAAAAGCTGGGGGGACTCTTGATATCTTATTCATTAGTTAGAGGTAACAGACATGAAAGTAGCGAGAATGATTGCTGGTTAAAAACTGGTGGGAACAATGAAAGGAGGGTGCTCAGAATGAGGAGATAAATGGTAAGTTAGGAATGAACTCGGTGGATTAAGCTGTACGCATAAACCGGTTTCGGTGGTGGGGCCATGTGTGGCGAATGGATGAAGAAAGATTACTTAGGAGAATAATGGACACTGTTATGGAGGCTAAGAGAAGCAGAAGGAGACTAAGACGACGATGGTTAGACTCAGACGCTAACAATTTAGCCTAAAGATAAGAGGTATAGAACTTAATGAGGCCACAGCACTAGTTGTAAATAGAGGATTGTGGCAACGTTTAGTAAATTCACAGAGGCTTGCAGACTGAATCTGAAAGGCATAACTGTGTATACTAATGTATTGCACCCGCTCTGAGCCTGAGTCCCAACCAGCATTTTTCTCAGGGGTGTTACGGTTCGAATCTAACGCAACTAATGAAAAAATGGAAAAAAATGTGAAGATACGGAATCTCCAATAAAATATCTGGGTGCCATCTAATCAGTACTACAGGGTTGAACAGGGCACTAAAATTATTAACTTTAAGGCTCATCATAAAAACAAACAAAAATACTTTACATCAGATCAAAGGGAAAAAAATTGAGGCTCTGTCCTAGGAAAGGGGACGGATATTTTAAACGGTCACCAAGGGTTTGCTATTCTACAAGAAGAAGAACCTGGAACTGTTTCCTTGCAAATGCTAAAGGAACATTTTATTTAAAAATAAATTGGAACACACACAAAATTCGTTGAACCTTATTTTGTCCCTAATTTGGCAAATCATTCCTGAAAATTCACATCATAAAATTTTACACTGTAGACCACCCATCCACTTGGGTGGTTGAACCGTTGATTGCTGAGGGTTGAAATATGACCGTCGTGACAACACCATGACCATCTATGGTCGGGACCTATTATCTGTTGGCCAGCTGGGCGCGATCACATGAATTATGTCATCGCCTCCACTTTTATTGAGATGAGACCAACCCGGGATAGCACAATACCGTCCCCGGGTTCCTAACCAAGATATGCTATCGTTAACTGAAGGAAATGACAAACGGACTCTAACCTAATGATCCAGATGTAGGGATTTGCCATCACATTAAACATCACAAACTTAACTTATTATTTACAACAACTTGACATCATTACGTTATTTCACCAACTGACTTCCGAAATAATTTTAAAAAATTAATTTTTTTAAATATTAGTATTATTATTATTAGTGGAGATCATCATCGTAACACTTAATTATCACCGATTTAATATTTCAGTTCATTTTTTACCATTATTATTCTCAAAAATAATATAATAAATTCTTCTTCTTATGCTTTTTCAAATTATTATGATAAATTAGTTTCCCTTGTTACATGGTAATTAACTATTATTATTTTTAATACTTAACCCTTTACAATTTTGGTCTTGTTTGGCACTAAGAACTCAGTTAAGACACGATTTACGTGGAATATTATTATTAATTTGAAATTTTAATTTCCAATCTTTAGAATTTAGTCACGTATGTTAAATCCCATATAAACCACTAAGTTCCGACTTCTCATCAATCGGGACACAATAACGATATTCGAACCGCAACCGTACTTCATTTTGTAGTATCGTTAATTTATGGGGACAGCGTGTCCTCTCAAGACAAATCTCAACTCTCATGGCACCTCGTAGCTGGGAATCTCCCTCCAGTCCCTGCTAGTGCTAAATTATTCCTTCCTTCTCATTTGAAGTCCATTTATTCCACTGGAACTCTTCAAACCATTTAATATACTAATCCTCGGTGCATGGACTTTTCTGCCACTCATAACACCGGAATCAGCATATGAAATCGATGTAGGCCTCAGGATTCATCTATTTCTTCAACATCAATACGACTCAATTTTATCTCTTGCCAGATTTTTGTCCCGCCCGAGTTCCAAAATAAAAAATGGGCTTAACCCACTCTGAGCCTTCAACATAGCGTAACCATCATATACAAGTGCCTCCATCGCTTCTAAACAAATTATTATGATTATTATGGAGTCTGAAAACGTTAAATCAACAATTAATATTTAAAATAAAATTTACTGCTCGAATTAAAGTCTCTATGTGCCACACGTCATCTCCACATTTAAATTACTTTAACTTGCAATCATTCTATCAAACTAGGCTCGTGCCATTATTCACAAAGCATTATTATTAAGCATTCATTTAGACATTACCCATGTTCATTTATCACTTCGATACTTCTACTGATTATTATTATTACTGATTATGATGATGATGATGATTATTATTATTATTATTATTATTATTATTATTATTATTATTATTATTGCTGTCCACTGGCAAAACTCGCGGCACACATAATCATTGATATTCACATACAAACGGTCTTCAGTCCAGTCCCACAACATTTAAATTCACTGGCAACCCTCTACCTCTGGATAATTGTACAACATGCCTTAATATCTACAAATTTTACGATTAACTGACCTAAGTCAGACAAACACATCTGGAGCATTTCTAAAATGAATTTCAATTTATCGTTTCATGAAACGTGCTCCTATACAATCATGAACACTTCAAGCACTTGAACAAACCAAAATCAACTCTAATCTACTCTACTAAATAATCAAGAATATTATGAGTGTTTGATGTTAATTTGTCCCTTTGTCTACCTATATCTGAATTTGGCGAGCCGGGAAGCGGCTCGTTTAACAATCAAGTTGCCATAATTAAAGAATATGATCTCCTTCTGCTAACGTCTAGCAATCTACAAAATTACATTGATATGGTACTCGTCTCAGCCTGTAGTCTGCTAAACTTGGACGAGGAGCACATGGCCTGTCCAGTTTAGCACGCCATTCTGCTGGTCTCCATGTCAGCAAGTAGAGGTAATCCTTTACACTATTCAATTTGACACATTCTTAATTGTAGGAAAACAAATAAAAATTAACACTTGGAAGATTTTACACTCTAATTTTGACAAAGGAATTTTTACACTGCTGGTTTTTATCTGGCTCACTTAATGTAAACATGCACAATCTTCATTCCTTCCCGGCACTGAGGAGCTCGTGACACATCGGTATCACCTTCAACGGCCCAGTGCGCACTCGAGTTTCACCTGGCACTTCCATGAATGTTCGCGTTTCTCGCGGCTTCCATTCATTTTGCTGACCAGGTATCAGTTTATAACCAACTGTTCACTGGCGTCTAATTATGCCGAAGGACCGCGACCGTCCTCGTGTAATATGCACTGTTCCCTAGATATATCACTCCTACCCGTAGGTTTATATTTAATTAGTTCCATAACTGTTTATACTCTTCTATTGCTTTGTCGGTAGGGAACTATTCGTAACTTTCTCTGGTATTCGAACTCATGATAATGTTTTTCCAAATGTCTACGCGCACTGCCGTAGTAACAGCTCGAATAACTTTTACCAAGTGTCTACGTGCACTGACATAGTAACAGCTCGAATAACTTTTACCATGTGTCTATGCGCACTGGCGTAGTAACAGCTCCAACAACTTTTTCCAAGTGTCTACGCGCACTGGCGCAGTAACAGCTCCAACAACTTTTTCCAAGTGTCTAAGTGCACTGACTTTGTAACAGCTCGAATAACTTTTACCAAGTGTCTACTCCGTCACCCTGACCTGGATTTTGTTTGAATCTCATCCCCTCTCCGAGTTCACGAGAGGTCACCTTAGAGTGAGCATTTCCAATCTCCCCATATGACTATTTGCGGACCTGCCAGTGGCTTAAACTTGGGATCCACTGATGTGATTATATTATTCTAGCCTTTTTTTGAAATTTCAACTCAATTCGGTCACTGGTAATTAATATAATTGTGAATTTAGCTCTTGTATTCTGGGCGGGCAAATACGCGTCATTTGTGGCGTCCCTTGCCTTCAACCAATCAGCGAATAGCGTCATTGATTTCTCAGAATTATGACAGTCAATCTTCATTAATTAATAACTTTTAATATTTGGTTAGGCTTCTAAATTTATCCGTATCTCGAATCTATAATCAGTTTTCTTTTATAAATTTAATCAGTGGAGTTACACTTGATAGCGCCTCCTATAATATGAGGTTGGCTCGACTGCTTCTCCCCGGCGAATTTTACTATTGGTCCATAGCTACGGAGGAGTGTGAAATTTCATATTTTTTTCCGTATGTGCCAACAGCTCGTTTCACCCCCAGCTGCCACCCTGGTCTTTCCCTGATGTCATTTCCAGGAATCTTGCGCGCCATATTTTCCCTGTTCCAAATATTACTTGGCCCTAAGGCTGGGGACTTTCCACTGACTCGGAAATAACCATTCACTTCTCTCTTCAACTTGGCAATAATTTCTATGAATACTAATTTAGCTGGCCATTGTGTTTCATAATCTCTAGTGGAGACAAGTGTCTGTAGAAGGTTTCACAATACCTTCCGAACTGGCCAGTACTTACAAGATATAATGTAAGATATTCTGCTTAGCGAATATGAAATATATTCCTTAATAAATAAGTACAATTGAATGATGCAGCTGACACCCCCATCAGGGTACAGTATGTATGCAAATCAGAACATTCCTGACGAGTCTATCAATCAATCACTACTGATCTGCATTTTGGGCAGTCGCCCAGGTGGCAGATTTCATATTTGTTGTTTTCCTACCCTTTTCTTAAATGATTTCAAAGAAATTGGAAACTTATTGAACATCTCCCTTGGTAACTTATTCCAATACCTAACTCCCTTTCTTATAAACAAATATTTGCCCCAGTTTGTCCTCTTGAATTCCATCTTTATAGTCATATTGCGATCTTTCCTACTTTTAAAGACACCCCTCAAACTTATTCGTCTACTAAGGTCATTCCACATCATCTCTGCACTGACAGCTCAGAACATACCACTTACTTTATATAATAACAGTAACTTTATTATTTTATCCACCTAATCAATACATTAAATACATACAGTTAGGACCTTGTCCTTATTAAATTGTTCGTTGACATATTATTTAAAAATATGGTACATGTTTTGTCTTAATTATGTAGGCATCATCAGCCATAATTTGACCTTAAAATAAAATCAGGCACCTGATTGACTTATGAACTAATGTTAAAATAGGACTGTATTAAATCTTAAAAGGTTGTGTGTAAATTTAACATGTGGCAATTTTTTTTTTAAATTGATGGCTTTAGAAGGCTTGTAACTATGAATGAAGTGACTAATACAACTGTTGATTGTGAACTTGTGATTTAAGGAAGTTGATACATAATAATATTTAACTAGTAAGTGCTTAAAAATGGAAAAACATTCTGAATTTTCGAATCAAATGCCGTCTTGTTAAAATATGATGATAAAAATTGACATTTAAAATGTCATTAAATGGTGGTGTTAAGACTATTGAATAATCAGATATGTGCGTAAGCTAAATGTCATTAGCATATGGTATAATATTTTCACTTTATTGGTGGTGTGAAAGCTGGTAGCTCTTAGTTGTTATTCAAATTTGATTTGGACTCCTTTGAACCATCTCACTTGATGTGATGTTTTGACGTCATTATGAATTGCATGCTTTGTTGACGTGTTGGTCAAAAGGGGCGATGCTACAGTTGTGTCTAGATAAGCATATTGATCCTTGATTCTAAGGTGAAGTCTGTAATTGAAAACCAGAAGCGTGGTGTTAACGTTGGATAAAGGACTCACTATAAAAATTACGTGAAGAACGTGCAAACCTACCTCTTGGCTTGCAGCGAGAGTAACTTGTGATGTGATCTTATGAGCTGCTGGCAACTGTCGAGTTCTTACTGCGCGTGTTATAGCGGTGGGATCCTGCTGGAGGGGTTGCGCTTGCGAAAACGTGGTTATTGGCCTGCTTGTTGTGCTTGAAGGGGAGCTGCTAGCAGCATGAGGAAAGAGGAGAGCGTGTTATGTATAGGGATGGTGGGAGTGCTTACTGATTTGAGGTCAAATTTTTGAGAAATTTTTTAGCTTGTGAGGGGAATTGAATTTTGCAAAAGTATTGCGATTTGTTTGTACAAAGGACTCTTTTTATCAATGACATCATTTAAGTTCCTATCTTTGTTGAACTGCTTGTCAAGAAATATAAATAATATGTTTTTGTACTCTGTCATGAGTTTACTCTTCTGAATTCTTTTTAAGATATATAAATCCTGTTCTATGGTAGTAATTTTATGCCAGGGGTGGCTTTTCAAGTGAAGTAGGTGAAGTGCCACTTCACCACTTATTTTTACCATAATGAATTACTTAAATTTATTTTTCTTATGACATTTGTTGGTTTTACGGAAAGAAAATGTTTTATTGTATGGCGTTCGGAGCACCTCATCACCTGATGAGAACCAGGGGAACTCACGAAACACCGGCTGTCGGCCACAGTACGGCGCGTGAGACTGAGTGAAGACTAGAGATTCCGCAGCTGCCTCTACCTCCCAGGTCCTCCCTCCTAACGCTTGGCCTTGGCAGTTGCCATGACAACCGTGACGTCACCCGCGTACTTTCCACATAGCGGAATGTACTAGTGAGGTTGTCGGAAGAGCGGAATGTTTCGTCTTCCCTGCGTTATCCTGTGTGAAGTACGAGTACTTACGCATCGTGGTTCATTCGTAGTGTTGTGCTGTTTTATTTAAATATGTATCCTATTTATGACATAGTGTGCATTTTATTATAAACACCATTTTCACGTTGGAGAAACGAAGATCAGAATGAAGTTCTACATCTCGATCGCTCTACTGAATCACTGCAAATTTGTGCTACAAAAGAAGTGAAAAATTCCGGTAAATCTTACAATCTTAGTTTCAAACGATCGTGGTTTAAGGAATTTCCATGGTTGTGCTCCTGTCCAGCTCTACAGAAGTTGTTTTGTTGGGCCTGCTTGTTTTTTATCAATAAAAATAATGTTTGGAATAAAGAAGGATTTTCAGCCCTTTTGAACATAACACATTCTTTACATAAGCACTCAGACTCTGCAGAACATAAAATATGGCAGCTAGATTTCAAGACATTGGAAAAAAACAAAATATGATCTCTGATGTCCTGAAGGAAAATGCCAGACTGTATATTGTAATTGTACAGTTCAGTGAAAATGTACATTTAAATAGGCTTTTCCTTCAGTTGGTAATTGATGCAGTGCTCTATTTAAGTAAGCAAGAACTAGCTTTTCTTGGTCATGACGAAACATTCAATTCAATAAATCGTGGTCACATGTTGGACCCTCCACAAGTACAAAACAACCAAAAACAACACGTAGTTCCTAAATCTTATCCTCCTCTGTGGTGTAGTGGTTAGTGTGATCAGCTGCCACCCCAGAGGCCCGGGTTCGATTCCCGAAATTTGAAAAGTGGTACGAGGGCTGGAACGGGGTCCACTCAGCCTCGGGAGATCAACTGAGTAGATTCCCACCTCAGCCATCCTGGAAGTGGTTTTCCGTGGTTTCCCACTTCTCCTCCAGGCAAATGCCGGGATGGTACCTAACTTAAGGCCACGGCTGCTTCTTTCCCTCTTCCTTGTCTATCCCTTCCAATCTTCCCATCCCCCACCAAGGCCCCTGTTCAGGATAGCAGGTGAGGCTGCCTGGGCGAGGTACTGGTCATCTTCTCCAGTTGTATCCCCCGACCCAGAGTCTGAAGCTCCAGGACACTGTCCTTGAGGCGGTAGAGGTGGAATCCCTCGCTGAGTCCATGGGAAAAACCAACCCTGGAGGGTAAGCAGATTAACAAGGGAAGAAAGAAAGAAAGAAAGAAAGTTCCTAAATCTGTCGCTCGAAACCGAACGGGTAATAACTTTACAGCCACGAGCCGCCACTGATTTATGTCCTGTGTCCCTCATGTGGTTGGCCATTGCAGAAAATTTATTGTGTTTCTGAGCATTGTAATGTTCAGCATATTTGGTAGAAAAACATCACGCTTCTGGTTTTCAGTTACAGACTTCGCCTTAAAATCAACGATCAATATGCTTAACACCACAATTTAATGACATTTTAAATGTCAATGTTTATCATCATATTTTAACAAGACGGCATTTCATTTGATAATTCGGAATGTCTTTCCGTTTTTAAGCACTTACTAGTTAAATATTATTATGTATCAACTTCCTTAAATCACAAGTTCACAATCAACAGTTGTATTATTCACTTCATTCATAGTTACAAGCCTTCTAAAGCTATCAATTAAAAAAAAAAATTGCCACATGTTAATTTTACACACAACCTTTTAAGATTTAATACAGTCCTATTTTAACATTAGTTCATAAGTCAATCAGGTGCCTGATTTTATTTTAAGGTCAAATTATGGCTGATGATGCCTGCATAATTAAGGCAAAACATATACCTTATTTTTAAATAATATGTCAACGAACAATTTAATAAGGACAAGGTCCTAATTGTATGTATTTAATGTATTTATTAGGTGGATAAAATAATAAAATAACTTATTGTCATTATATAAAAGTCACATATCAATACGGAACCAAAAAAATATTTATATCACATGTAATTGTCTTCTCAGCCCAAACTCTGCAACATTTTTGTAACATTACTCTTTTGTCGGAAATCACCCAGAACAAATTGAGCTGCTTTTCTTTGGATTTTTTCCAGTTCTTGAATCAAGTAATCCTGGTGAGGCTCCCATACACTGGAACCATACTCTATTTGGGGTCTTACCGGAGACTTGCATGCCCTCCTTTACATCCTTACTGCAATCCCTAAACACCCTCATAATCATATGCAATTACAATCCCATTTTTGTCATTACCCCAATGAAGATCTTTCCATATATTAACACCTAGGTACTTACAGTGATCCCCCTAAAGAACTTTCATCCTATCAATGCAGTAATTAAAACTGAGAGGACCTTTCCTATTTGTGAAATAACCTGACTTTTAACCCCGTTTATTATCATACCATTGACTGCTGTCCATCTCACAGCATTATCGAGGTCATTTTGCAGTTGCTCACAATCTTGTAACTTATTTATTACCCTATACAGAATAACATCATCCACGAAAAGCCTTATCTCTGATTTCACTTCTCTACCGATATCATTTATGCCTATATAAGAAAACATAAAGGTCCAATAATACTCCCTTGAGGAATTCCCCTCTTAATTATTACAGGGTGAGATTTACTTTGTGTACTCTAATTCTCTGAAATCTGTTTTCTAGAAATATAGCAACCCATTCAGTCACTCTTTTCTCTAGTCCAATTGCACTCATTTTTGCTGGTAGTCTCCCATGATCCACCCTATCAAATGCTTTAGACAGGTCAATTGCGATACAGTCCATTTGGCCTCCTGAATCTAAGATATCGCTGTATCTTGCTGGAATCCTACAAGTTGAGTTTCAATGGAATGACCTTCCCTAAACCCGAACTGCCTTTATCGAACCAATTATTAATTTTGCAAACATGTCTAATATAAGCAGAAATAATTATTTTCCAAAGCTTACATGCAGTGCATGTCAGACTGACTGGCCTAACCAACAATCTACATACTGCTGACTGTATACTTCTGCCTGGGGCACAAAGGGTCTTCATAGACCTACGTGTGGAGCTCTGCAAAAACAGGGCTCACCCATTTCTTATCTATCTATACTTCTGCCTTTTGAAGATCCTCACATACACACTCCCCATGTTCATTAATGTTTCCCGGAATGTCCTTGTTGGAACCTGTTTCTGCCTTAAAGTACCTATACATATTCTTCCATTTTTCACTAAGACTTTTATGACTGCCAATTATGCTTGCCATCACGTTATCCTTCGCTGACTCCTTTGCTAGATTCAATTTCCTAGTAAGTTCCTTCAATTTCTCCTTACTTCCACAGCAATTTCTAACTTATTTCTTTCCAGTCTGTACCTCCTTCTTAGACTCTTTATTTCTCTGTTATAATAAAGTGGGTCTTTACCATTCCTTACCACCTTTAAAGGTACAAACTTGTTTTCACATTCCTCAACAATTGCTTCAATCCCATCCCAGAGTCTAATGACATTTATATTTACTGTTTTCCACCGATCATAGTTACTTTTTGAAACTTCCATATGGTACTGCCCAATAGTCCTACTTTTAACCTTTTCCGGTCCAACGTCGAGGTCACCTTCACATTATGTTTTGTTCTATTTAAGAAGTTATTTATTGATGTTCTTTGACCTGATTGAGGTTGATCGATATCCCTAATGTTTCTAGAGCAAATTTTTGTACACAAAGGAAGCCGTTCTTTTGTTTACATTGAGTAGTGTTCACACATGTTGTACAAGGCGTGTTTATCTGTGAATGTGAATTGTCTGAATTGAATTTGTGATATAAAAGCACAAATATGAATGAAGGAGAAATACGTATGCATGTTTATTTAAACAGCAGTGACGATGATTATTTATTTGAATTAGACACAGAGTTTAGAGAACTGTCAAGTGAAGATAAAGGTGTAGTGAACTCCAGCATTGCAAGTGAAACTTCAGCGACTGGACCTGTGCGTAAAAAAACACGAAATGATCCCGGACCATCATATGATGGAAGAGGAAGTTCCAGTGCCTGCTACAAAAGCAAGAAGACGCACGGAGGTAATGGGCCGGGGTGGAGGCGGGGATACGGCACACGGCAATTATGGCGTTTCTGAGGTCAGTGTTGATCATTTGAGTAACCGCGATGCTGAAAATGCTTTCGTACATACAAATGGGAATGGAAACGACAATAGTGTTTACCGGAATGTAACATTTCATGATAATGAGCCTCCTAGACTAAGTTATTCATCAGGTCAGGAAACTAGAGGACTGTAGGTTCCTCCTAGCTGCATCACTCCACTTCAGTTTTTTATGTTATTTTTCACTCCTGCACTGATGACTTTTGTGTAAACCTGTAAGTAACTCACTAGACCCATGTTTATGTAATGTAATGATCATAATAATAATAATATAATTATAGTTACTAATAAAAGTTCTGAGTTTAATCTGACTAGGTAAAAATGTGCAAAATTAATTTGGACCAGACTGTTGTAACATGTGACAGAAAACTGGACTGCAAAGGGTTAATGCCTTCCTTTCTATCACATTTATTTTTAACTATGACGAAAACAGCTATTACTTCAGTTTCTCTATAGAGCTCGTCTGGTTTTACCAGCACCACGTCCTGAATATTCTTCCCTCTAGTTGGTTCCATCATTTTCTGAATCAGCTGTCCTTCTCATATTAACTTATTTGCCATTTGTTGGTCATGCTTCCTGTCGTTCGCATTACCTTCCCAATTTTGTGGCCACAGGGAATAAAACATGGTATTGTAACTACTCCTACCACTAATATTACTATTACTTTCCTTCACACAATATACTTTAAATTGGTTGAGTGCCAGTTGCTGTAATAAGCAACAAAATTTGGAGAGCATGCCTCTTATCTTACTTATTCTGAAGGTGTGATTGATGAACTCGCACATCTGGCAATATACAGGAATATGGATCAGGACAATTGTAGATTATGGTTGCATTTTCATAATTGAGGATTGTACTTGGAAATATAATTACTTATTATTAATATTGAAAGAAAACCATAGTTTACATCACAATGAACTTGCATTGCCGTATTTTAATTCAACGCTATAAAAAATACCCTGTGAGATTTGTTGTTACATAAAACTTGACCTAAATTTTTTTTAAAAGCTGTGGCATTCAGTGTGAATTAATTGTGAGATCGCCCCTGATTATATTCTTCTTCATGTTATTTATGCATAACATGTCTGATGCTGTAATTACCTGGTATCTGCACACACCGCTGTTGAACTTGAAACTCCTGGAAAAACCATCGGGTCGAAGTCGTCAGTCGTCTTCTATTATCTAAACTTCTTGCGTAACCTGGAGTTGACCTACTTTCCCTGGCCGAGTGTATACATCCACTCAATATTTATTGTAAGAAATTGGAAAACATTACAGAAGAACCTGTAATATTCAGGCATGATATATAGTCTAGTTTCACAACGTCCTGATAGCTAATATATAGACTGTTGAAATAAATACAACAGTTCTATTCAATATTAGATGCGTCTACGTTTAATTCAATTCTCTAACAAAGTTTGTGAATTGCATAGTGGAATTCAATAAAGAATTCGAAGTACACTGACGACTATTAATTGCATATATCGGTTAAATTCGATGTGTATACTGCCTATTCATCTACAGATCACGGCACCAAGTCTCCGGTGAATCTACTGAAATAAACTGGCATAAAGACGTTCTACCTCGCAATTAGATGCTGCTGCTTCTCCGTGAAATCTTGTTCAAATTACCACACGTCTCAGACCAGTACTAATCACCTCTGTGACCAAACAACTTAGACCACCTCTTAGACCACACAACTATCCTTACATCGACTTATATAAATTCGTGATGACCACTCAGATCCCCTCTATCTGGTCATCCTTTCCACATCAACACACGGTAGCTGGCGTATACGGACACACTATAGAAACCACGTGGCCACGCTCTTTACAAGATCAGTCATGTGTCTACAAAGCTTCCCCACGCGTACAAACGGTCACCACCTAGATGTGTCAGCAGAAAATTTGCTTGCCTAATGCCACCTCGGTTAAACATAGCCTTGGTTGCAAAATATCATGCCAGCTCATCTGCCTACAGTTACTAGTTAAAGCATGACTTTTTCAATTCGACAAATCTCACTTATTTATATACAGAATAATTAGAAACAAAATTCCCTTATCTAATGGTTAAATGACATAATATGTGATACCTAATTATATTACAGTCTAAATGATGAAAATCAGAATATAAAATTGAATGAATTGGGTCAATTAATGATGATGATAATAATAATAATAACATACATACATACATACATACATACATACATACATACATACATACATACATACATACATACATACATACATACATACATTGTAATTATAGACTGTTATGCCTGTAAGCGTTTAGTCTGCAAGCCTCTGTGAATTTACTAAACGTTGCCACAATCCTCGATTTGCAACTAGTGTTGTGGCCTCATTTACTTTTATACCTCTTATCCTTAAATCGTTAGAAACTGAGTCTAACCATCATCGTCTTGGTCTACCTCTACTTCTCTTACCCTCCATAACAGTCCATTATTCTCCTAGGTAACCTATCCTCCTCCATTCGCCATACCTAACCCCACCACCAAAGCCGGTTTCTGCGTACAGCTTCATCGAGTTCATTCCTAAATTAGCCTTAATCTCCTCATTCCCAGTACCCTCCTGCCATTGTTCCCACCCGTTTGTACCAGCAATCATTCTTGCTACTTTCATGTCTGTTATTTCTAACTTATGAATAAGATATCCTGAGTCCACCCAGCTTTCGCTCCTGTAAAGCAAAGTTGGTCTGAAAACAGACCGATGTAAAGATAGTTTCATCTGGGAGCTGACTTCCTTCTTACAGAATACTGTTGATCGCAACTGCAAGCTCACTGCATTAGCTTTACTACACCTTGATTCAATCTCACTATATTACCATCCTGGTAGAATACACAACCTAAATACTTGAAATTGCCGACCTGTTCTAGCTTTGTATCATCAATGTGACATTTAATTCTGTTTAATTTCTTACCTACTGACATCAATTTAGTCTTCGAGAGGCTAATTTTCATACCATATTCATTGCACCTATTTTCAAGTTCCAAGATACTAGACTGCAGGCTTTCAGCACAATCTGCCATTAAGACCAAGTCGTCAGCATAGGCCAGACTGCTTACTACAATTCCATCTAACTGAATCCCTCCCTGCCATTTTATACCTTTCAGTAGATGGTCCATGTAAACTACAACCAAAAAGGCTTAAGATTACAGCCTTATCTAATCCCTGTAAGTACCCTGAACCAAGAACTCATTTTACCATCAATTCTCACTGAAGCCCAATTGTCAACATAAATGCCTTTGACTGATTTTAGTAATCTACCTTTAATTCCATAGTCCCCCAGTATAGCAAACATCTTTTCCCTCGGTACCCTGTCATATGCTTTCTCTAGATCTACGAAACATAAACACAACTGCCTATTCCTCTCGTAGCATTTTTCACTTACCTAGCGCATACTGAAAATTTGATCCTGACAGCCTCTCTGTGGTCTGAAACCACACTGGTTTTCATCCAACTTCCTCTCAATGACTGATTGCACCCTCCCTTCTAAGATAATAATAATAATAATAATAATAATAATAATAATAATAATAATAATAATAATAATAATAATAAAAATGCTGAATGAAATCTGTAACCCTGTTGTACAATTACTGTATTGTTCTGCTTTTTCTCACTGTCGCAGCACCGTACATAGCAAAAGCTGGAAATGCTACTAAAGCGTTTTATCCAAAACGGGTTCTTCCTTGTGCATGCTTTACATCGAGTGTGTGAAGAAGTGCGAAAAAGTTTTTCCAGATGTTGACGTATTAGAGTCCAATGCTAAGAAAGTTTTCTTAAAATCCCCGTCTGGAGTGCGCCATTTTTGTTAGAACGCATCTGACATACCTCTACCCCTGGAACCACTTCTGACATGGTGCGGTACTTGGTTAAGCACTTGCATGTATGGCTACAATAATTTTGACGTTATTAAATCTGTGATTAACAGCTTGGATAGAGAAGATGCTGCTTGCATAGCCGTATTGCAAGATCTAATGGCTAAACCTCAGTTGAAGGGCAGTTTGGCATAGATGGTGTCCAGTCGGCTGGACAGTAGCCATGTTGATTTTGACAGGGGTGGCAAATGTTTGAACCAAAATTAAGTTGAAATGTTTTCCCCATTAACAGGGGAAGTCATGGAATACCTATATATGGCTACAAGGGGAGAATTCAAGTAGCAGTAAGGGTGTTATATGTTTTTAAAAACTGTCCAGCCGATTGGACACCGGGACTGAGGAGGTTAAACTATCTAACGTAATGAAGCCATTCATTCAATATTCTCTAAAGTGAATGATGTACAGCAACAATTGGAACAATGTGAAGGTGAAATTAGAAAACAAACAAAACCCCTGAAGGCCTGGAGATTACGAGGGGTCGTGTTTTTGGCACGGCATATCCTCTCGACTGTTATTCTTGGTTTTCTAGGCCAGGGAAATTAGAAACTCCATCAGCAAAAAGGAATAAATGAAACTAGTGCTTGGAAAAAACCCAGAGGTATCAGATTATGTGCAAAAGTGGAATATTTAAAGTAGAAAATCTTAAAATGTGTGTTTTTGAAGAGGAAGATCCCACTTGCCTCAAGTAAGTTATGAACCCTTAACATCCGTTGATGTGGAGAGAAGTTTTGCGATGGTTTGCAACGTGCTATCTGAATCCATCCGCAAAAAAGAATAAATGAAACTAGTGCTTGGAAAAAAAACTCAGGGGTATCAAATTATGTGTAAGTTAAGTGGAATATTGAAAGGAGAAAATCTTGATGAGAATGTTTTTGAAGAGGAAGATCCCACTTGCCTCAAGTAAGTTATGAAAACTTAACATCCATTGATGTGGAGAGAAGTTTCTCAATGTTTTGCAACGTGCTGTCTGAAAACAGACTATTCTTTACACCTAAGAACCTGGACATGACTATTGTGATATGATGCAAAGCCAATTGAGGTAAGGTTTCTGAATTCCAGTTTCTGTAACCCTAGTGTGGTCAGGCCAGATATGATTCCATTTATACTAATTTCAATTTCACGTCGCCATAAGACCTAACTGTGTCGTTGCGATGTAAAACAAATGCAAAAAAATGTTTCAATTTCTTTCTCCGGGATGTCCATTATGGGTTTGCTGAATTCATTCTATGTGGAAAAAAATATTTTCTAAATTGTGCTAGTACTTTCTTTAACAAACTCAGAATTTTTAAATTATGTTCATCTAAGGATGTATAATGCCTGAAAAAAAAGAAGTATTTCACTCATATTTTTGCACTTTATGTTGCATACCAGCAGAATTTTTCATTTATAAACATTAGGTCTATATTCCTTTATTAAATATGTAATTAAAACTAAAATTACAAATTAATTTGGATCCCTTTTTACATCCTTTTTGCCAGTTCTAGGTTCATTTTTGGATATTTTTAGGTCTTTTTATAGGTCTTTTTTAGGCAGTTTATAGGTCTTCAGCTTTCCGAGTCCTAGTTATGAAAGTTTGAAAACAGAATTTATTGGGACGAGAATGATCACCTTTGAGGAAGCAAAGTGTATGATTGTTAACCTCCAGTACCATAAACCAACAGGACTGGGTGGAACTCGGCCAGAAATGGTTGTATATACTGGTGGCATAAGGATAAAATGGCATAGATTAGCCTGGGTGGTGAGCTAGGCAATTTCGACTAGGTGAAAGTAGTATTTACACTAACTGATAAGCAAAGGAATGGGGAGGATGTCAACAATTAGCGAGACATATCTTTGATCAGTATATCAGGCAAGGTGTGTGCAGGCATTTTAGAAAACTTGTGATCATGATGAAAAATAAGATGAATAAAAACTGATATATTTTCAGACTATAGAGAAGCTGTCAGGACCAGGTTTCCATATACAGTGAAACCTCTCCTTACGGTACCTCTAATATGTGAACCCTCCCCTAATGCAGACAGAACTGTACGTTGTGTGTTTTTGGTGATATCTAAAGCCATCTCTCTTCAGTTTTGACTCATTTAATTTATAACTGCTAGGTTCTTCAGTCTGCTGAAACTAATTTTGAATAAATACATTTATAAACTACCTGAAAACAAAACATTTGGCAATAGAATGTTATCTCGAAATAGAATGTGAATACTGCCATAAATGGCAACATCTAGAATGTTGCAGGCTAACAAAGGGTAAATTACCGGGCAAGTTGGCCGTGCGTGTAGAGGTGCGCAGCTGTGAGCTTGCATCCGGGAGATAGTAGGTTCGAATCCCACTATCGGCAGCCCTGAAGATGGTTTTCCGTGGTTTCCCATTTTCACACCAGGCAAATGCTGGGGCTGTACCTTAATTAAGGCCATGGCCACTTCCTTCCAACTCCTAGGCCTTTCCTATCCCATCATCGCCATAAGACCTATCTGTGTCGGTGCGACGTAAAGCCCCTAGCAAAAAAAAGGGTAAATTTGACATAAGGAAACAGAAGAATTGCAAGCACACATGGTTATGCTCAGAGTATAAACCGAAACTCCTCTGCATGTTTGACATAGAAGAGAGAGTGACAAAGAACATATCAACGCAAATGAAGACCATTATGGAATCTTTGATGGAAGGCATCCAAGAAGCTATAAAGCAGGAATTACAACAGCATCGACCCCCTAGCATAAGTCACCGTAAGAAATATCGTGTGAAGAGTTAGAATCGAAAGGGCAATACAAGGCTTTCAAGGTTGGTATCAATTTTGAAGACTTAGAGAAAAACATAATACCCGGTTTTCTGGCCAGGAAACGTTCTAGTGCGACGTTACCACTTTAGAAGACCTGATCCAGGAGTTCTAATAGCTACGACGACGAACAAGAACGTCCAATGACTACCAGTTACCAGCCAACAACAAGAAGACACCACATCGTTTGACTGGACAGTGATTACTTGGAACGTGGAAGGTCTGAGAAACATATTAGACCATATCCCTGAATATACAATAAATTGCTACAATGTATTAGTATTGACTGAAACGATGACAACTACCTCACTAGAGATCCAGGGAAAATACTCAGCCCATTCAGTAGCGAAACAAGGAGCTCAAGTGAGACCATATGGCGGAATATCATGCTACATCAGTCCCAAGATGGGACAAGCCGTCTCAAGAACGGTTGATGAAGAATTCGTACTGATGAAAACTGAAACCGCAACGCTGCTAGGGTTGTATTTCAAACCAAATACTGAAGTAGAAACAATTCTGGAGACTATTATGAGCGCAATCTCATCAACAACCCCAACTGAACCAATAATCATGGCGAGTGACTTCAACTTTTGTATAGGTAAAGAAGTACAAAGCAGTAGGGTTCTAATAGAAGCTCTGGAAGAAATTGGATTTATACTCACAAATGAAGCTGACCAGAAAGCTTACATTTCGACGAATGCTTGTAGAACAATAAAACTTTGATTTCCACCTATTCAATACATTAAAAGCAATTATAAAATTAGGCTCTCATCCTTATTTTATTGCTTAATTGTTAAAACATAGGACACGATTAAAACATAGGACGTGTTTCGTTCATATTTTGAACATCTTCAGCTATAAATATTCTTACAAGGTTAAATTGGTTACATTGTTCTAGAACTTACACTTATGTTTTGCCGTTAACAAACTTGTCCATGATAAACTTTAAAAAACCTCTTAAATATAAAGTATTTATATATTATGTCGTCTTATTGAAAATAATATGTCTATTTGTTGAGTTTGAAACTTTAAAACCTTATTCTAATATTTAAAATACAATGCCATTAGTTAGTTTCTGTATAAATACATTTACAATCTGTTAAATTGCTGAATGTCTTAAAATTATTTTTTGTATGTATGTATGTTTAGTCCTCAGCCCGAAGGCTGGTTGGATCCTCAACAGTTCCGCCATCAGCTGTCATAGATGGCCTAGGCATCACTGAAGAGGTGTATACACATTAAAATATTTTTGTACATCTGACGTAAACTTTTTCACATGTTGTACCATATGGAAATGAAATCTTAGTACACTCTCAAAACAGCTGAGTTTAGGCATGAATATTATTATTTTCATCCATAAAATGACAAAAATGATGATAGTCTCTTGCAGTGGAATGGTAGTAGCACGATTGATCTCGTTTTCTATAGAGGGCTTAACCTACACGTGCTACAGCAGAAGGTAGATTATACATCCGCCATGGCCCCACTCAGAAAGCATGTCCCAATCATTACCAGATTTAGCACTAACCTCAGTAAAAATTGTCCACACCAGGAAAGGCCCACCAGAGCTTCACGAAAGCTTGACCTTCAAATCTTGGCAGGAAAAGAGGAGGAAATCAACTTAATAAAACAAATGATACAGCAGGATGTTTCATCTGCAGCCCTAAGACTACAGGAGATCATCCAGTCATCAATGTTACCTGTCAAAAATCGGCAAGCTAAGCTATGGTTCGACGCACATTGTTATACAAAAAGACAGGAAGTGTTGTGGGCACTGCATCAGGTGAGGCTAACAGGACTACAGCAAGACATACATCACTATTCTTTACAGGAAAGAACTATAAATCTCTCCTAAAGGAGAAACACGAAGAACATTTAGAAAATGAAGCTCAGAAATTAGCCAACAGAGCTGCAGCAGACCCATTTATAGCCCTGAAGCAAAGAAAACTGCCATCACCACCCACCACACAGATGAAGACTTGGCAAGCACATTTCAAAAATATTCTGAATCTTGATAGTGTACTGAGAGGCTTCCCTCGTCCACCGCCACCGACAACAAGAGAGCACAGTCCAATCACGGAAAGTGAAATTAAAGAGACTATCGCTCATCTAAAAACACATAAAGCAGCCGGACCTGACGGAATCTTCAACGAACACACCATTGCTTCATACCCATTACTAGCAAAGATACGGCAGTCCCTCCTAAATAAATGTCTTGAAACAGGAGACCTGCTGAGCAGCTGGAGAGAATCAACAATTAAACTACTCTATAAAGGCAAAGGTGCAAGGGATGATCCTAATTAATACAGAGGCATAGCTTTGGAAAACAACTCATTCAAACTGCTAACAACTATTCTAACAAAAAGAGTCACTCAAGTTGCAGACCCTCTGATCCCTGAACAACAATACGGCTTCAGGAAAGGGCGCTCCTGCCTACAAGTTGTACAAACCTCTTAGACGACATCCTTGAAGCTCTTCACATGCCGAAACAGAAGTTCTTCGTGATCTTTATAGACTACACCAAAGCTTTTAACAGCATAGATAGAACGATGCTCTTAGAAAAACTAGAAAAGATGGGAACGGACATCAATACTAATATCCCGATAAGAAACACATTATGTTACAACATGATCAGGATATACGACTCGGTCACATCATCAGAAGAAATCACTCAAGCAAGAGGAGTCCTGCAGGGTGATCCTCTTAACCCGCTTCTCTTCAACATTGCCACATCTGACAGCACAAATATATTTACCTACAACATCACTGTATATCTATGCTGATAACGTGGCCCTTGGTTCAACAAACAAAAACGACTTACAAAGATTACTTAACCTCCTTATAAATTAGGCGGACCAAAATAAAATGGAAGTAAATCAAAAGAAAACAGTCCAAATGGTGTTTAGAAAAGGTGGGAGAAGATCGAAGGAAGACATTATCCTGAGAAATGAGAAGCGATTGGAAATTGTGAACTCCTGCAGGTACCTGGGAGTAACCCTCCAACCAACAACAAAGTTGTTTAGAATACACATTATGGAGAGAGCCACAGCAGCGACCAAGGGAATGTTCGACATCAAGGAAATCAAAATCCTAAATCTCCCTTCTGCCTTAAAACTATTTGAAGCTAAAATCATTCCAACCTTGTGTTAAGGTATAGAAATCAGTGTAAAGGACCTCAAGAATCTGGAGAAAACAAAGGCCCGTTTCTTAAAGTTAGCCCTGGCACTGTGCAAATATACTCCGTCAAGATTAGTATATGAACTCACGAAAGAGACTTCCCTGTTGGAGGATCTACGAATAAGATTCTTGTTCCCCTTCACGACTAACTGGGCAAAAGTTGTACAAGAAAGACAAGAGAAGAGAAAAACCATATGGCCCGAGTTTTACACCACAAATGCAATGCTAGATTGGTCATGGACAGGACCCAAATAAGACCTTGATTACTTGACAACGGGATTAGCGGTGCATGGTTATCATCACAAAATTAAAAACAAAACGTTTGATGAACCTCAACAGGACTGCGTTTGTGATCTCTGCAACCTGCCGTGGGACAGATATCATATTACCAACTGTACAAAAAGAACAAACCCAATCAGTTCTTATTGTAAGATGTGATACTTCTCCCATTATGCACACTTGTGCACAATTCTTATATTAATAGATAAAATGAAACATGTCTTTCTATTTTAATTGAATTGTTTCCTTTTGTGCTCCCAGGTACCGACATGGAGACCTGTTCTATGGTCCCAAAGTATGCTTTTACCTCTTCACTACAGACACAAATAGAGTGAAGATTGAACTGCGCTACAGTGTAGGTTTATACATTTCAGAAGACTTGTGAATACAAATAAATGCAGTCCACTACAGGTATTTCGTGGAAATGTTTGTGTACTTAAGCTGCACATGGTAGCCTGCTGAGTATCAGCAGTTACATTGGGATAGTAGGAATTAGAAGGGTTGTCATAAATCTGTTACTCTTCATTTGAGTACAGGGAAGTCCACTCTTAATGCTGACAATGGAGTATCGAGGCGAAGAAAAAAGAGGCCCATTAATTCTCTGCGGTTGCTTTCTTTTGGTACATAGCTGGGAATCTATCAGGAAAAGTTTTAACAATTCGGGAAACGGTGGAAGTTATCAAATCTGCAGAAAAAATATGCGCTGTGTGCATGTGCTTGCAGATAAATGCAGTCGGCAAAAGATGCAAATAAATTCAAAAAGACATAAAGATGGCATATTAAAACAGTGCTACAAGAACAGTGATGACAATAGAAAAAACAAGTTTCCTAAAACTTCAGGTGTTTCTATTGATAAAGTTCTTACTGAGTGGTTTTCAGCTGCAAAAAAGCAATAACATTCCCATCTACAGTCCTATCATTCAAGAAAAGGCTAAGGAAGTAGTAAGAGAAATTGGCTATGAAAATATTAAAGCTTCAAATGATTGGCTGGAAAAAAAATCAAGTTAATCACTAAGTTAGCTAGAAAACTGTGTGTGGGGAATGTGGTGATGTAGCTGGCCTGTACAATTAACAGCAGAAAGAAAAAGTGTCCCTCCATTATTGCAGGTTAGTAGGAAGAAGACGTATATAATGTAGACGAATCTGGTCTTTTTTTTTTTTTTTGTTCCCCAGACAAAACTTTTAAGATTCCAGGGAGAAAAATGCAGCTGAGGAAAAATTTCTAACTAGTATCTGACTTTGGTACTCTGCCCAAATATGGCAAGTGAAAGATCAGAACATCTTGTTATTTGAAAGGCATCATACACTTGCTGTTTTAAAGAACTGAATGTAAGGAAGTTACCAGTGGAATGGAGAGTTAATAGAAAAGCTAGGATGACTCAAGAAGTTATGGCTGACTGGTTTGTTTCCAATACCAATATAATGGTCCGTTATTGGACATAATAAATTTTCCAGCTAACTCATTCCTGGTGCCAGCGTTTCGCCCCCGTGTGCTAGGTTGGGCTCATCAGTTGGTACCTAGCACACCTACCAAGATGCTGCCAGTGCATACCGTGGAGGCCACTGCGTAGGCATCAATTTTTGGTAATGAGACAAAGTCTCTCATAGTGCATTGGCACTGCCGGTGGCTTCAAGTATCCTATGCAGTGGCCTCCACGGTATGCACTGGCCAGCATCTTGGTAGGTGTGCTAGGCACCAATTGATGAGCCCAACCTAGCACACGAGGGCGAAACGCTGGCACCAGGAATGAGTTAGCTGGAAAATTTATAATGTCCAATAACGGACCATTATATTGGTATTATAAATTTACTCATTTGGGACAAATAATTCAGATTCCCTATGGGAATCAACATCTATAAAATGGCTTGTTTCCTTCGATAAGAAAATGAACCAAAACAGGGAAGAGTTACTTCTCCTAGACAATGCAACCTCCATCCTGAATTACACTTTGAAAACTGTCCCCTGAACACTACTTCTGTCTGTCAACCTCTTGATCAGGGCATGATTCAAGTTTTCAAAGGCCAGTACAGACAACTAATACTGATATGGCTCATAGCAAACCTTGACGCTGTATCTTCTGCCTCTGATCTCACCATATCTGTCACCATAGAGGATGCAGTTAAATGGATTGACTTGACCTGGAAAGCTATAACGAAGGACATAATTCAAAACTGTTTCTTCATAGTAGGATTTTGTACCAATGGGACCAAAGCGTTCTTGGAAAATCAATAGGAACAAGAAGTACCGGTACTATAAGATTTGATGCAGGGGTTTTTGAACCTGGCAGTGTACAAAAATGAACGTGAAGGCATCTTTATTGTTAGGCGTACAGTTTGAGGCAAAACAACAATTGCATGATATTCTGGAGAAGAAGAAAGTCAACGTGAAATGTTCTCAACAAACCTGCCCAGGCACTTTTTTTAAAGGGAAATAATGTCCTCAAATGCTAAGAGTTGGTGACTTGAAGTAAAATATATAGTAGGAGTATTGGTTACTTAGGAGAATGATAGACCTAGTCACGGATGTCTTAACATCCATCCATGGGTTGACTTAAGTTAGATGTAGTCTGTATAAGTACGTTGGCAGAAAGAACAGGATTTTTGGTCAGGCGACTACAGAATTATTAACACAAAATCAAACAGGGGAAATGCAGGAGTTGGTTTAATAATGAATAAGAAAATAGGGCAGCAGGTAAGCTATTACGACCAGCACCGGGCGAGTTGGCCTTGCGGTCGGGGGCACGCGGCTGTGAGATTGCATCCGGGAGATAGTGGGTTCGAATCCCACTGTCGGCATCCCTGAAGATGGTTGTCCGTGGTTTCCTATTTTCACACCAGGCAAATGTTGGGGCTGCACCTTAATTAAGGCCACGGCCGCTTCCTTCCAACTCCTAGGCCTTTCCTATCCCATCGTTGCCATAAGACCTATATGTGTCGGTGCGACGTAAAGCAACTAGCAAAAAAAAAAAAAAAGAAACTACGACCAGCATAGTGAAAGGATTATTGTTGTCAAGATAGACACCAAACCAACGCCCACCACAATATGCAGGTCTATATGCCTACTAGTTCAGCGGATGATGGAGAAATCAAAGGAATATATGAAGAGACAGAATATTTAATACAATGTGTAAAAGATGACAAGAATCTAATTGTGATGGGAGACTGGAATGCAGTGGTAAGCCAAGGAAGAGAAGGTAATACAGTAGGAGAATTCGGATTGGGACAGGAATGAAAGAGAAAGTCGGCTGGTTGAATTCTGCACCGATTATAATTTAGTCCTTGCTAATACTTAGTTCAAACACCACAAACGACGGCTGTATACGTGGGTGAGACCTGGAGACACTGGAAGGTATCTAATAGACTTCATTATGATTAGGCAGAGATTCAGAAACCAGGTGCTGGATTACAAAACTTTCCCAGGAGCAGACATGGACTCTGGTCACAACTTGTTGGTCATGAAATGCCATGTGAAGTTGAAGAAATTGAAGAAAGGAAGGAATGCAAGGAGATGGGATCTAGACAAGTTGAAAGAAAAGAGTGTGAGGGATTGTTTCAAGGAAAAAATTGTACGAGGACTAAATGAAAAGGCTGAAGGAAACACAGAGGAAGAATGGACAGTCGTGAAAAATGACGTCAGTAGGGTTGTCCTCTGTTTCTACATACATTATCTTTTAATCTTTCTACTATTCTTCCTGAACCACATACTGCCCACACTTAATCCACATTTCTCACATAAAAATACACTGACTTTTCTCCCTTTTTATTCTTCTTTCCTGATCCAAAGGGTCCAATTACTTCTTCCATTCCTCTTCTGTTGCATCCCGTCATTGATTGCAGTGAAGTCTCCCATGATAGTCATTTCCTTTATTTCTGCCTTCAGCATTTCCAGGACCTAATAAGTTGAAAGTTTATTTGAAGTAGAATGTGGTCGTAAGCTAAATATTCAATATGAGTAACCATCTTCTCCAAGATCTACTATGTTCATCGTAACATGACTGTTGGATATGTTCCTGCCATCTTTCTGCTTTGTATTCTTTCCCTAGAAGTTGTTTTCCATCTGAGTTCTTAATATTCATACACCTAGATTTCCTTTCTCCAAAGGTTTCCTTGATTTTCCTGTATGCAGCATCTACCTTGCCTACATTCATACAACGTTCAACATCCTTGCACTTCTTCTTCATCCATTCCTACTTAGCTATCTTGCACTTCCTATTAACTTCATTCTTTAATCGCCTGTATTCTTTTCTGCCCTCTACATTTCTTGCGTTCTTGTGTTTTCGTTGTTTATCAGTCAGGTCTAGTATTTCCTGAGTTATCCATTGATTCTTTGTTGATTTTTCCTTCCTTCCTAACATTTCTTCAGTTGTATCAACATAAAGACGTAGATGATTTGGTTCTGGGACAAGAAGAGGCTGTTGATGCAGATGAAATGGGAGACCCAATTTTGAGGTCAGATTTCGACAGAGCTGTGAGAGACCTAAATAGGAACAAGGCACCTGGAATTGATGACATTCCCTCTGAATTACTGACTGTCTTGGGAGAAACCAGCATGGCAAGGTATTTCCATCTAATGTGCAAGATATACGAGACAGGAGAAGTGCCATCCGATTTTTTGGCAGAATGTTGTTATACCTATTCCCTAGAAAGCCGATGCTGACAAGTGTGAAAACTACCGCACCATTAGTATAGTATCTCATGCCTGCATAATTTTAACACGTATTATTTACAGAGAGAGCCTCCGTGGCTCAGACGGCAGCGTGTCGGCCTCTCACCGCTGGATACCGTGGTTCACTCCATGTGAGATTTGTGCTGGACAAAGCGGAGGCAGGTCAGGTTTTTCTCCGGGTACTCCGGTTTTCCCTGTCATCTTTCATTCGAGCAACACTCTCCATTATCATTTCATAGCATCTATCAGTCATTAATATATCACTTTGGGAGTGGCGACCCCATCGTACTAATAGCCTATATATGCTTCATTCATTACATCCCTGACCTGGTCAATGACTGGTTGTAGGTTTTCATTTTCATTATTTACAGAAGAATTGAAAGACAAGTTGAAGTTGAGTTGGGAGAAGTTCAATTTGGCTTCAGAAGAAATGTAGGAACACGTGAAGCAATCCTGACTTTACGTCTGATCTTAGAGGATCGAATTAAGGAGGACAAGTCCACATACATGGCATTCGTAGATCTAGAAAAGGCATTCGATAATGTTGATTGGACGAAGCTATTTCCGATTCTGAAGGTGATTGTGATCAGATACCGAGAACGAAGAACGATCTACAATCTGTATAAAAAGTCAGTTGCAGTGATAAGAATCAAGGACTTTGAAAGAGAAGCAGAAATCCAGAAAGGATTGTGGCAAGGCTGCAGTTTGTCCCCCCTCCTTTTCAATATTTACATAGAACAGGCAAATCAAAATCCTAAGATTTGCCGATGATATTTTTGTGGTGTGTGTGAGACTGCAGAAGATCTCGAGAAGTTGCTGAATGGTATGGACGTAGTCTTGGGTAAGGAGTTCAAGATGAAAATAAATAAGTCCAAAACAAAAGTAATGGAGTTCATTTGAACGAAGTCTATGGAGTGATGACTCAAAGAACAACAACAACGATGACGTTGTGAACTTTTACTCCATATGTTTGGGATTTTTCAGGGAGTTACTGTCTAAATAGCAGTCGTCTTCTCCATGGTACCATTGACTTATCGATAACTAATGACTCGTCGGGCACAGGAATATTTTTGACCTTAGCATTAGGTAGTGTAATCAAGTTTTTGGTTTTTGGTTGGCGTGGTTCAACAATGGTTTGTTCCTCGTTATTATGGAAATGTAAGTATTTCAACGGGGTGTCAAATCAGTCCCTTGTCATAGTTTTCTTTATAACCTAATTTCCATACATAGGGCTGTTAAACCAGTACATTTTTCTATGGGGAAGAGGACAAATGCCCATGATCATAAGAACTCCAAGCAGCTTCTTCATTTCTTCTTTCGTGCAGTCCTTCCATTTAGCCGTTGGTGAGAGTCATTTTACACTTTTAGAGGCAGTGTATTGCCTTGCATATCTATTGGTTTCTAAAACAATTACATCTGAGATTTCATCATCTAAAAATTGCTTGTATGCTGTAAAATGGTCTGTTAAATCCAAATTATGCTGCAGCCCTGGCTGTCCATAAAAAGGAAATTCCCCACACGTGGCTTTCAAGTCAGGCCAGTCCAAAATATTGTTCACGTCATCATTATGAATAGCATTTACTACCATTTGTAGTGGATCACCGTCACTCCTTTCTGCATCACTTCATTTTTGCTAATTTTCTTCTACCACATGTATATTGTCACTATCACTTTCAGTATCTGATGGTAAATATTCACTTTCAGACAATTATATGTCACTAAGTTTAGATGCACATATGCTCTTGTTTAGGATTTTTTCGATCTCATCAGGATCCGTAATAAATATTTTGGCCTACCACAAATTGAAATAGGAGTGTGGTTTACTCTTTCTAAATCAGCACCAGCAAAAAGTATCATTTTATGCTATCTTCAAAATCTACTTCAACGACCATGAAATTCCATGTATCATCGGTGGCGCAAGGCAGCATTATATTGCAGCGTGATTACCAAATGCTGTAGTGTGCCACCAGCGGCGCTTAAAATAAAGTGCGTAAAGTGTCTCTAAAACTGTTATAATACACAAACTAACCATTGATCAGGGGATTTCATGTGAAGAACAACATTGTATGTATAAAAACTCAATGTAGTCTTTTAAGGAATACAGTGCTAAATACCAAAGCAATTTTTGAGAGGTAAATTTTTTAAAATCATGTACCACCGGTGGCACACATCAGGATGAACGTGTTAAAGAGAAGGGCATAGAACATTAATTTTTATTTTGTAACATTTTTAAAGGAAGTAAAAGCATTGTTATCTGTTAGAAAAATAATAATTTTGTAAATTGAGTAACGTGTTATTTCATGTGAAAACTGTATGAAAACAGATTGTTAAAAGCAATGTTTTTCTGTAAATTCCAATTGGGTCATTCGTATTCAACAGACTGTCTCAGTTACTATTTCATGTAGGCATTATGAACCTGGTAGCAGCAGTAGCAACAGCAGCTACTACGTGACTAACAACTTGCATGAGCAACTTTGGCTGGTTTCAGTTTTTAGAATAATTCATTTATTTTGTAACCAATAGTATGGCTATTGATAATGCGATCTTTTGTAATGTCACCTCATGCTACTTATGCTCTTAAGAATGCTGTAGAACACTTTAATCATAAAGGGATACTATGACCCTCACATTAGTCGGTCATTCTCTCATTTGGTCTGAAAAGGGTGAGTACAATGTTTTGCTTGTTTTAATGCCCCTGTGTTGTATAAATTTACATCTCTTACTGACAATTAGTTGCTTTGGGTACTGTCTTTTCTCTGCTGGAAGCTTGTGATTCCAGACCGCTTCTTTCGAGATGGATAGTTGCTGAGGAAAGCAATGGCAAACTACCTCACTCCTCATCTTGCCTAGTACGCCTCATTTGGGCTCTGCCATTGGTTTTTGTGGTTTTCCTATAACTGCACAGCCTTTGGTGGTGCTATTTGAGGATCCAACCAGCCTCTGGGCTGATGACCTAACAGACAGACAGTTGCTGAGAAATCACTTTGAGAGTATACAGTATAAATAAGAAGGAATCTAAGCATATCAACAGGTTTAATTTGAAGGAATTTATTGTAAATACACAACATAAAATATTGTGATAGTTCCAATGAAATTGTTGCTATATTTCCAGCTAACTTTTAATTTGCAGACATGTGCTTAAGCATTGGTTGTGAAACTTTATTGTCCTTTCTGAAATCTGATTGCTGGAACTGAATGAAAATTTCTGTTTCATATAAATGTTGGTTTTGTTATTTGAATGGATGAAAACCATAACGGTATAAGTAGCATTTTGGTCATTCAGAGAAAAAGGCATTTAAACATCTTCAACACTCATATAAAGCATGCTATTTGTAGTTATACCACCCACCACTAGAGAGCAGAATATTACCGCTATCACTTGTATCTATTTGCTAGTGAAAGGATACATCCTGCACTTAACTCATTTTTTTATAATGTCACTTATACTGTCATGGTTTTCATCCATTCATTTGTATTAACTCTGATTCATATATGAACTTTATCTGCTTTTTCCACAGTAGTTAATAATTTAGGGCACTTTGTAGCTGGTAAGATTTTGGGTCCCTGGCATGTAACTGGGTTAATTGATATGCATATGTAGAGGGACGAAACATGAATAAGAACAGATAAAAAAGATAAACACGACGATCTATGTGGGAAGAGAGAGTAATAGACAAGGAGAAATGTGAAACACAAAAGGACAGGGACATCCTTGTGTACTGCCATCTTCAAATAGATAGGCTCTCTCCTCATCAGTCGCAATTCTTATCAGCTCCAGATGAGCTTGTTCCTGCTTCCCAATTTCATTAGGAGAGTGGGCATCAACTTTCATTGAGGGGCCATCATGACAGATCTTTAGATGTGATGCAAGAAGTATAGTATAACAAGAAAGGAGAATAAACTCACGAAAACTGAAGAGACAAAAGGATATAGATGAACACCAGTGGTAAAAGACTAGGAACACAGGACAGACAAAAAGAGAAAAGGTTTCCAGCAGGTCATATCTCTTTATATATGACATGATTTGACACTTATTTGTTCCTTTCCAATGCAGATATGCATAAATGGGAAGTTTACAATTTGACTGAGATATTGGAGCAAGTGTTCATTTTGACCTGTGTACGTAAATCTCTGTTCTGTATTTATGCTCCACATGAACAAAATTGACTATCTCTGTATTCTTTTCCTGATATATCATATTCTACTTCACTTCAGAATGTTCACATTATTTTATCATGTATACTACTATGTTATTTTGAGTGTTTTTTTGAACACTCCCTATTCAGTATGTGATTTGTTTATGCTTTAGGTCCTTCACGATTGTACAAAGGCTCGTCGGGAGGTCGACTTACATTGGCGGGCAAGTGGTTGCAAGCACATTGTTAATATCATAGATGTCTATGAAAACACTTACAGTGGAAACAAGTGCCTTCTTGTGATTATGGAGTGGTAAGTGGTTTTGAACTTAAGTGTGTTTAACCCATGTTAAAGAATAATTTGAACAAATTGTGAGAGTGTATTGATAAAAACACTGCACATTTAAAAAAAAATGCTATTTTTCATGGCATCGACCTCTCAAGAGGCCACTACTTGCACCATATGATATGAACCTGCGTGCAATTGTAAATGCGGAAGTGTAGAGTGTTGAATGTGAGGAAAGGAACGTTAAGGATGGCACAAACACCCAGTCCCCAGGCCAGGGATATTAATCATTTACAATTAAAAACCCCTGGCCTGGCCAGGAATCAAACCCGGGGCCACCAGGTGACAAGCAGACGCGTTGCCCCCTACACCACGGGGCCGGACAACACCGCACATTTGAACACTATGAAGTATACAGTATTCTATAATCAGTGGTCTCCCCAGTAATTTTCGTCAGCAAGGTGGCAGGAATGAGTAGCCAGGTGGGGAACACATTATTTTGAACTTCTTGTGTTCTACTCGTTCATAATCATGTAACACTGGGGCTTACCACTCGGTTGCTGTGGAGTGCTATACAGGCTTGTGACATCATGCAAAATCGAGTGCTCAGATGCAATTCCATGCTAATGCAGACACCGTTTGGGCATGACACTACGTGATAGTCAAGCTAAACATTTTTCTCCGATGTAATTGATGCAATTATGCTGACAATAATTAAGATTTATCATTTAAGTAGTTTTTCAGCATTTACATTTTAATTTGGAGCACAGGACTCAAATATGTATTAATATTATGTAACTAGCACCCTATCTAGGTTATGTTAGCTGGGCGGTCTGAAAAAAACAGCAGGGCACTGCACCCATTAAAAAGGTCCTAGGGATCTCTGTATAATGTTATCATGCTAATTGCAAGAATTCCATTTCAATATTGATAGTGTACTGTGTATACCCAGACATGATTTGTTTACTGTATAGAACTCTTTCAGAAGTTTCTTATAGAATATTAAGGTGGTTTTGTGTTAGCTTAGTTGACCTCATCCCTGGCTTCTTACCAAGGTGGCCATGGTTTGATTTGTGGTTAGTGTATGTGTGATTTTTTAATTGAAAAGTCACAAAGTTGTTGTTTGGTTTCCTAAAAAACTGAAGGTTCTATGGCTTTGTTTGCAGTATTAAGTGCCACATAAAACTGCAGGCTGCTTTGTTTTCATATAGGATAACGGGACATTTGTAAGCACTGCCTCTGCGGTCTGTGATGTAAAAGAAATTGCCTGTAAGCTGTCTGTTTGGACTTATTCCTCCATAGTAAGGTATCTTTTGTTGAAAAACTAATTCTCAGAGAAGATCGTTCCTAAACCATTCTGAAAATTAGATGATGTTGCAAATGTTCCTGAATGAAATTTCTTATAAATTGCTCAGCTGAGTAATACATTTAGTTAGGAACTAGTCTGCGGTTTATTGTCATTGAAGAGTGATTTATTCAAGGAACCTATATCAGTCAATTTACTGGAGCATTAAGGAACCTGTTTCAGGCAATATTTCATTCCTATGGAGCCTCTAATGATCGGTATTAATAGGATGGCGGAAACGCGCTACTGTCAACTCACTTGAGTTCACATATATCGTGTTGCAATCTAATCTGTCCAAAAAGATGTGCTATATATTTTCCACACTCTACGAACTGTAGAGTTATCACACTGCAGCTCATGTCACGGCTGTTCGTGTTGGCTGATGTCATTGTGACTTAGAATTTGGTGACAGCGCTCCTCACGCGGAGCACAATTTTCTGCTCCAGCACATATCTGGTGACGTGAGCTGTGAATAGAAGCAGTTTGTTTTAGCAATATGGAACAAATGTTAATTGAATTGGTGTGTTTGCATGAGAATCTCTGTGATGTAGGTTCAATTAACTACAGAAACCAGAAAATGCAGCATGAGATAGGACAGAATAGGAAAGTTCACAGGTGACCACTGAAATGAAGTTATGATATAATTTCAATAGGCAGTCAGTGAAAACAACCATCTATATTTATGATAAGTATGATAATAATAATAATAATAATAATAATAAAAATAATAATAATGTACTTATCTTAAAAATACAGCTAACTTTTATTCGGTGCAGTTAGATTCTCGAAAACTCCCTCTGTGGATCAGAGGTAGATCGTCAGCCTCCGGTTCCCAAGGTAGCAGGTTCAAACCTGACAGAGGTAGTCGGACTTTTGAAGGGCAGAAAATGTGTCCATTTGACATTCCATGTCGTACGTTGTCAGCATATAAAAGATCTCTGGTGACAAATTTGGTGTTCACCCGACAAAATTCATTAAAACTACACCGTGGATGCCCAAGAGAGATTTGGTTTATTATGCCATCTAGTAGGCCTAGAGTAAAACAGAACGTCAAAATTGACTAGCAAGCAACCAGGTGGCGTCTAATTAAAATGCTTGCACATGGTAGCTGAGGCCATACGATTATTATTTATTTGTTTGTTATTTATTATCATTAGTTTCTCCAAATTATGTGTAATCATTCAGTAATTTCATCCTTGATGAGATTATGCAAGTAATTGAATTCTTCTTTGTTCAACCTAAAGTACATTTGAAATCTTCCTGGATGTCCATTTAGCTTACTAAATTGTGATATTCTCATTTTTCTTCCCTCTGGAAATACCTACTGCCTTCAGTGGCAGACAGTATTCATGGCAACAGAAACAGCACAGGCAATTTAAAGCTCATCAGAACTGAATGAAGTGAACGTAGTCTTTTATATCTAGATTTATTTTACTAATACAGTAGTTAACACGATTTACAGGGAAATGGTAATAGATCTGTAAATCATCGGCGTAAATATGATGTCACGCGTGGCATAATACTGCTGGCAGATCGTTTATATACAGTGAAAACAAAAGGAGACCCAACACGGAACCCTGAATGTCCGCTAGACCATTTAGAGAAAGTTTGTTTGTCAAATACTACAGGCTGAGACCTCCCTTTCAAGAATGCTTTAAACCAAGAAAGGGCTGATAGAGATATGTCCAATGTGTGTAATTTAGTCATAAGAAGGTCATGATGAACTCTATCAAATGCCTTGCTTAAATCGAATAGTACCAGGACTGTTGGTTCCTTTCTGTCCATTGCAAACTTGGTATCATTGGTGACTTTGAGAAGTGCTTTGAGAAGTGCTTTGCCGGGCTGAGTGGCTCAGACGGTTAAGGCGCTGGCCTTCTGACCCCAACGTGGCAGGTTCGATCCTGGCTCAGTCCGGCGGTATTTGAAGGTGCTCAAATACGTCAGCCTCGTGTCGGTAGATTTACTGGCACGTAAAAGAACTCATGCGGGACTAAATTCCGGCACCTCGGCGTCTCCGAAGACCGAAAAAGTAGTTAGTGGGACGTAAAGCAAATAACATTATTATGAGAAGTGCTTTCATAGTGCAATTGACTGTTCAAAAACCAGACTGAAACATGTTAAGAATAGAATGAGTAATTAAATACAAAGTGAGTTGTCGATAAACAATCTTTTTTAATCCTTTACCTGTCTGTTAGGTCATCAGCCCAGAGGCTGGTTGGATCCTCAAATAGCACCATCACAGATATGCAGTTATAGGAAAACCAAAAAAACCAATGGCAGCACCAAAATGAGGCGTACTAGGCAAGATGAGGAGTGAGGTAGTTTGCCATTGCTTTCCGCACTAGGCCAGAATGTACTATTGCAGCATGACTAACCCTATGAGCACCGAGCTCGATAGCTGCAGTCACTTAAGTGCGGCCAATATCCAGTATTCGGGAGATAGTAGGTTCGAACCCCACTGTCGGCAGCCCTGAAGATGGTTTTCCGTGGTTTCCCATTTTCACACCATTTTCACGGACGCTTCCTTCCCATTCCTAGCCCTTTCCTGTCCCATCGTCGCCCTAAGACCTATCTGTGTCGGTGCAACGTAAAGCAAATAGCAAACCCTATGAGCAACACCTTTCATAACACTCGGACGCGCTGGTTGTGCTCTGTCAGTCATTACTCAGCACCACCCATACCCCAGCAGCTTCTATATTGTCACAGCCATGGATGAGGCTGGGACTTTGGGTGTAAGCTACACTTTGCTCTGGCCTGCACCATGAGATGTATACAAAAGTATTGTATCCATCAAATGACAGCAGGCAGATCCTGTTGTAAGATTGACAAAATACTGATTGTTGAGAAATCATCATATTTTTAGGATAAGGAACTTTATTAACAGATCGGATATCTGCCATTTTCCAGACAGCTGGAGAGACCCCCTGACTATAAACAGAAATTATACAGGTCAGCTATGACTGGAGTGATTATATCCAAACAGTTCATTAAGAGGGAATGTGAGATACCATCTGGTCCAACAGCCTTGGTATTCATGCCCTTAAATACTTTGACTATATCCTTTGAGTTAATGTATGAGAAGTGAAAGAGATCATGTAGAGGTTCATTTGTATTCATGTAACTAAGAATATTTTTTGGATATTCTTTGAGAATTGTTTACTGGCAAATTTTTTACAAAATATTAATTTTGTAATTCTGCAGATATGAATGAGGATGTAAGTTGTGAACTTTTGTTGGCAATATCTAGTGATTTTAGTGTTCCCCATAGAGCAGATGGAGTTCACCTCTTGCTGAACAAAGAATGCATATGTTTAACTTTGGGATCTTGTATCACTAGTTTGCCTTGTTCCGTGCAGAGATTAATTTCTTAATTGCAGATGTTATCCGTGGGTTAGGTGGTTGTTTGGCTTGAGTTACATTTAATGGGGCATGCTTATCATACAACACAAAAAGTAAATTATTAAATTTATTTATCACACTGAGAGAGTACTTCATACCAGGGAGCTGAAATTACATCTTTCTGTAAAGCTTCAGAATTAAAACTGGATATCTCTAAATGTGATCCATTTCCTTTCATATCTGGGTGTTGATATTGAGAAGACAGCATATAGCATATCATGTCTAGAAAACCCACTCGTTGGGGTCTGTCCAAATTTCAGTAGGGTATCATTACAATTTGAAGCTATGGTATAGAGATTTGAATGACAATATGCAGTGTGGTATGTGTCATCAAATGGTATTCTTGTCAGATTGCATGAGACAAGTGCATTATCAATTACTACAGTTTCCGAGGACCCTGATCCAAAATGCCCATTCATATAAATTATATTATACATGTATTATATATGTAATTATAAATCGCCTCTACGAACAATTCCATGAAATCAATTTTGGGAGGATGGTAGATGCATGAAAATAATACTTTAGCCACAGCTAATTCAAGTTCGAGGAAAATATACTATGGCTTATGACATTATTCTGCAGGGGAGGTGTGAACTATTTTCTATATAAATTAAAGCCGGTATGACTCCTTGAAAAATGTCTCATTTACAGCAGTAAGATTAATTTTTGAGCTAACAAAACTGTCAAAAAGTTTACTGAAATATACCTTACCGACCAATGACTGTGCATTTAAGTGGATTATTTTCAAATCAGAGGGATAGGTTTCTGATAGATCTTCAATGATTTTATGACATTTAGGAGAGTTGAATCTAGAAGATGTGATTGAATTTGGATGGTTACAAAAATTCTAGAAAATGAATGTTCAGTTACAGGTCCTAATGAGATTACATAGAGTTTTATGTTACTTGAAGCAAAAGTAGAGAAGAGAATAGTGAATAGAAGATACTAATTTAACTTCAACAAGGAGAGATCTTTTTAAGTTCAGCAGTATTTTTCACACGGCGTTTAACACCCCCTTATACGAGGGTTGAGGCAAAAGTCATGGCAACTATTTTTTTTCTTGAAGATACCAGTCCGGTTGGAAAATGTGACATATACAGACGAAAGGACAAGGTGTTAACTACTTGTGTGGACAATGAATAGCACTGAAATATCGTAACACACTAATTTATTACGGTAGTATACAGGGCAATATGGCCTTCCCGGTGCAAAAGAATGACAACACAGTACACATAAAGTTGACATGACAAACCTGGGCCTAAAGACCCTCAAAGTAGTTCCCTGCTACTGACACCACACGCTGGTAACGATGTGGGAGGCACTGAATACCATCTGCCTCAGCATTAGCAATGTCCTCTCGTGTTGAAAACTGCCTACCCCGTAGTGGTTCGTTAATCTTTCGAATGAGATCAAAGTCACAGGGTGAAATGTTGGGAGAGTACGGTGGGTGCTCCAATTCTTCCCATCCCCAACGTCGCAGTAGCTGCCCTACACACTCTGCTTTATGTGGTTTTGCATTGTCGTGCAGGATTATTGCACTGTCCACAAGATCCGGACGTTTCTCCTGAACGCCACGTGGTACATGTCGCACCAGGAAGTCCCTGTAGTGCTGTGCGGTCACTGTTCTGCCATGTGGAACAAAGTGGCAAAAAATGACACCCCTGACGCGATGATCGCCATGAATTTGACTGGAGAAGGATTCTGACGGACCTTCTGCCTCCTTGGTGATCCAGCATGTCTCCACTCTGCGGACTGACGTTTCAGTTCTGGTTCGTATGCCCTGGCCCAATGGTGATCCAGCATGTCTCCACTCCACGGACTGACGTTCCAGTTCTGGTTCGTACGCCCTGGCCCAAAATTCATTGATGGCAATTATTCGTGACAAGAATTGATCGCCGTCCTGTTGCCAGCGTGCAAGGTGGTCGGAGCATATTGCATAGCGCACCCACCTTTGAACTTCCGTCGGTGCATGCGGTACCCACCGCGATGCGATTTTGCGCAGTTGCAGCTCATTATGCAATATCCTGTGGACGGTGCGTTTCTCTATGCCACTTACCCTCTCTAACTCTAGTAGCGTCCATCGTCTGTCTTCATCCAGGAGCTGCTCGATGACGGCACTTGCCATGTCGGTCTGCACACTGACAGGTCGTCTCAAACATTGCTCATCACTGGTTGACGCACGTCCTTGCTGAAACTTTCCTACCCACCATGCTACTGTACGTTATGGTAGGGCATTATTCCCAGGGGCTTCCACTAATTCACTGTGACATTCCATCGCATTTCTGCCTTGGAGACCAGCTATTTTGGTGTAAGCGCGCTGCTCAACACTGGTTACTTTCATCTCGCATGACACTCACCAACTGACTGATTTCACAGCCCTCGCTGCGCTACTACCAGCTATCACAGAACCATCTGTTGTTCTGCATACACACTATGCCTTATGCCTGCAGAACTTCCACACGACACATATACGTTTGTGATCCGTTCACATATCTACCAGAAAAAAATAGTTGCCATGACTTTTGCCCCAATCCTCGTAGTACGATGACTTGTGACATCAGAAGTCCACTTCTGCTTTTCGCCGAAGATGAACGTTGCCTGTTTCAAAAGGTGTTGTTTGGCGGAGGTAAGATCTTCACGAATCGTCACCTTGGTTCCACTTAACAGCCTCTTCGCACAGAAAACTGCAGATTCTTTGGTGCGGGTCGAGTTACATCGGACAAACTGGTAGAAACTTCCTCATAAGATATACAGAACATCGCAACGCTTTAAAATATTATCGTTTCTCTGCCATGAGTAACCATCACAAAGACGATAATAACAATTATACTACAATAGATCAAGATCTACAAATTCTACGACGTGAACAAAAAGGTCCACTACTCAACATTTTAGAGAATTTTTACATCAGTATGGATCAGTATAAGAACCCAGCCCCCAATTTAATTGAGATAAATGAAAAAAAAAAAAAAAAGAACATTGGGAAACTTTTATTCCGATCATTTGTAGTAAAAAACAGAAACATAAGAACTCACAATTATTAACTCGGTTTCAGTCACCGCCCCCATTATTCCACACACTCCCTTTCTCCCGCAAGCCCTGCCCCATTTCCCCACTCCACTTCCTTGTAGCAACACGCCTTGCATCTTCACTGCGGGAGCAAGTCAGTCGAGAGCTGGACTCCGTAGTCAGAGAACACGAGTGATACAAGCGGGCCACGTAACGTAAGTTACTTTTTCGTTCTTCATAACTTTATTCTAAATATTGTTCCTGTTAGTCACCATTTTTCAACCTTAATTCGATTTGTATTATTCATTTTACAGACTAAAATCAGACGGTTCAACTTCAATAATGCCTTTTTATATCAGCCCATGCTGAAACACAAACAACTAAGCCTACAGTTATACAGATACCAGTTGAACCACATCAAAGGAAAACAAAACATTGAAACAGAAAGATCTCCAGCTCAAGACTGTTGTAATGTTCAACATTTCACAGTTTCTTAACTTTCATCATGTTTTTTTAAAAAACTTTTAACATTTGTGTTTCCTATGTTTTTAATTCAATTTACATATCTTACTGAGGATGACCCAGTGCCGGGTCGAAATATGTCTATTTATATGTAAAGTTTCATCTTAATTGAACGTAAAACGTATAGTATTGACTAGGAGGATTAAAATAGTTTTGTACAATTTTGTAAGAAGTTCAACTGTCATTACGGATTTAAAATGAGATTCATAGTCTGTAATAAGATGGTATGTCGCAGTCCATTTTTCTGCCATTCGACAGTGTGGATGTGACAGTGAGTTTGTCCAAATAATTCCTATTTATTAATTGTTGTTTGGGTCATCAGTCCATAGACTTATTCAGCTCTCCACGCCACCCTATCCTTTGCTAACCTCTTAATTTGGATGTAACTACTACATCCTACATCTAATCTGTTTGTCATATTCATATCTTGGTCTACCCCTGCCGGTTTTACCACCTACACTTCCCCGAAAAACTAACTGAAAAAGTCCTGGGTGTCTTAAGATGTGTCCTATCATTCTATCTCTTCTTCTGGTCAAATTTTTGCCAAATTAATCTTCTTTCACCAGTTTGATTCGGTATCTCATCATTCGTGATTTCCACGAACCTGCTACACAGGCGGATAGGGGGGTCCTAACCGGCTTGCCAGCGGACTTGAGGGAAATGAAATACCTCTCGCGGACCAAACACACACCCCCTGTGGGTGGGGGAGGTAGGCGAATAATACACCCACGGTATCCCCTGCCTGTCGTGAGAGGCAACTAAAAGGGGCAACCAAGGGATGATTGGATTAGAACCATGAAACTACTTTTGATTAGTACCATCACGCGCGGAACACCATCGGTCGCTTTTACTTGCGAGTAGTACCACTCTGTTAGGTACTCCATATTTTTGTGATTCGTAGCACTCGAGTGGGGTTCAGTGTGGGTTTCCAGTACCCGTGAGTCGTGCCCGTGTATGCAACACCACAGGTCTGGGCGTTGCCTGTGAGTTGTACCCGTGTGAGCGACACCACACGTCTGGGCGTAGCCTGTGAGTTGTACCATTATACGAGCGACACTGTAGGTCTGCGTTGCCAGTGATTAGTACCCACTCTGTAGGAACACCACGGGAATACCGGCGCCCGTGATTAGTACACCTAGGTGAGGAACCTCATCGGTTTGCGTTGGCTATGAGTGGTGCCATTGTGTGAGAAACACCATAGGTCTGCGTTACCTTTACGACGTACAATACTTGTGAGTAGTACCTTAATGTTTGGAATAATGTGAGTTTACGCTACCTTTGATTAGTATCACAGCTTGAGAAATATCATGGTTCTCCTTTACTACCGCTAAGTGCCATTAGCATCATTGTGCTTTGTAAGTGGTCCCTTGGTCACTAATACTATTATTTACAAATTTTTTAAAGTCTGATCCTTTTTTTTTTTTTTTTTGTTGTGTTCATGTCCATCCATTCATTTTTCATGACATTTTTTATTTTATTTTTTTAAATTTTATTTTGGTCAGTGGATGCTTTTCATTTTTTGTTGTTATCTCATTTCGTACCATTAGGGGCCGATGACCTCGATGTTAGGCCCCTTTAAACATCAAGCATCAAGCATCATTCGTGATTTGATCTATCCATCTAACTTCAGTGTTCTTCTGTAACACTACGTTTCAAAAGATTCTATTCTCTTTCTTTCTGGGCTAGTTATCATCCATGCTTCACTTGCATACAATGCCACGCTCCAGATGAAAGTCTTCAAAACCATCTCTCTAATTCCTACATCAATGTTCGAACTGAGGTAATTTCTGTTCTTAAGAAAGGCCTTCCTTGCTTGTGCTAGTCTGCATTTTATGTCCTTACTTCTGCCATCATTATTTATTTACTACCCAAGTAACAGTATTCATCTACTTCCTTTAAGACTTCATTTCCTAATCTAATTTTATTTATTATTCTTAAATTATTCATTTATTAATTAATTCAGAACAGTACTATTTGAATTTTCAGATTAAATATTCTGTTTATGTTGTATGTGTTTTGTGGTGATGTATATTCGGAGACATTTTCTTTCATTTCAGCCCTGTTTGAATTGCAGGTAAGTGTAATGAACAAATCATGTTTGTCATATTTCCTGACATCGCATCTTGTGTTCATTCAGGAAGATACCTTGGCCCTCCTTTAAATGATGATGGCAATATGATCAACTGGTCAATATTTGCAGTATGTTCATTTTCCTGCAACACATCTTGCAAATGGATATGATTTCCACTCATAGTTTTGTCTGGTTATTTTGTATGCTGGCTAAACATTCCAGTTGTATTTTAGTGTACTGATCTACCAAATACATTTTTAGTAGCATTTCAAATCTAAGTATTGTATTGAAATCATTTTTGCCTGTACATAATATTAAAAGATATTGCAAGCTGTCATAAAATCTGTGAATTTCTGGAATTTTCTGAACCATGTTATCTCGACTAATATTATCACCTTTATGTCAAACTTCTGCCGTGGTGTTACAACAGCCACTTCACTTGTAGTAGGGGCATTTAACTGGGTGCAATGTCCACCCATAAGCAGTTTATCAGTGTGGATAACATTATTGAAATCCAGTATGTTTGGTGGGACACTGTCATTCGCAGTTTTGAAAGACTGAACATAATTATCATGGCAGTGTAACATTTCTTCCGAAGACCTCATTGAGGCATTATTAATAGGTTCTCTAGTGATGCTTCATCAAATAGAAGCTTGTGTTTCAGGATCTGCAATGAAATGAATCTGTAGGAACTTGTGATTGTTAGGCCCTTGGACCTTAAATGTCGTCATGAAGCCTCGTTCGGTTACTTGTGTTCTCAAAAATGAGGTAATTTGAAATGCATTATTATAATGATGTATCTGCTTCACTTTAATGCTTGGGTGATCACCTGTAAGAAGTAAATGCAAATGTTTGGGAGGGAGAAGGATTCCTTCTAGTTTTACTTTGCCCTGCAAACAATATGTACCTTTTAATGTCTTTCCATTTTAGAGCTAATCGATATTGGGAGACAGCAGACATTGTACATAAAGAAACTGAATGATCGCTTTTATAATTTATGAATAAGTCAAAATCCATAGCATCCACCCTCTCTGCAAATAGTGTCTGTTTCTATGGTATGAGAGATGGTTATTTCTGCCAGACGATTCTGCATTTCTCATTGATTATGCCCACCTCAATCTAATGACATTGTCTTTGTGAAGTCATACTTTCTCTGTCCTGTGACAATCAAGAACCTCTTTGTTGGTCAGTTTCATTGTAATGTTATAAACACACTGTTTTCTAATGCTATTTTCTACGACCTGTATTTGCTTACCATCTTGGCACGATGGGTTATGGGAGATTTTCAATAGATAACAGAAAATCACTGGAAAACTATATATTATTGTATCGTAGCATGTGCAACAAAATTTTCACAGATGGAATTTAAAAAGCCAAGGTGCATCAGATTTCTCGGGTAACTACAAACACATGCCCCCTAGCTCCACTCTTAACTCGATTCTGTGAATTGTGGAACGAAATGTTCACAGACTGAATGAAGAAAAACTGAGGTGCATCAAAATACCATAGAATCTCCAAACAGACTGTGGAACGAGATGTTCACAGATGGAATTGTGTGGGATGAATACACACACGAAAAAAGATAAACAAAATACACAAACTAAGGACAACTAAAAGTAATATGAATAGATGGACAGCAGGATGTGGAAGATGCTGGACATCCCCGCCTGGATCGTAACCTGGTTACACTTAAATTCTTGAACTCAGGCAATCATGTTCCTTCAAATGCTGTTTATTAAACATAAAACGTCTATCTTTTGAAATTAGATCTACTGTTAAAATACACAAATTCATGAAATACAAAATTCTTAAATGAACTGTTTCAATATGGGAGTGCGCACAGGCACTTTGGTTCGTGGTCCTGCCCTCAGAACCTGGGTACTGTTCCATACACCAAATAAATGCTGTCAGGTTTAAAAGCGATATCAAAAGAATTTAAAACTTTACATCCAAAGGTTAAACAGTAGCAACTTAGGAAACACAAGTAAGCTAGCGAACATCAAGGAGATTCCAAAGACATGACCATGCAATTACTTCCGTATAATGGATACCTACCATGAGGCGGCACCATATGCAATTGTAAACCTAGTTTGGTATTAAAGATTCCTTTAGTTCAATGGGCTAGCCGCATTCTACCAGAAGCAGGGAAATAAAGAAAAATACAACATGACTTTTATATTATGATTTATATGGTAAAGTTGCCTGCTCCCAAATAAAAATGCATCACAACATTGAAAAGCTTATTTCGAGTAAATTAAATCATCGAAAATGCAAGGCTGCCCTATAGGATTCCTACAAGAGAAACAAGTTCATTTAAGGCATAATAATAATATTTTCTCTGAGTCTGCAGAAGATCTGGAGAAGTTGCTGAATGGTATGGACAGAGTCTTGGGTAGGGAGTACAAGATGAAAATAAAATAAGTCCAAAACAGTAGTAATGAAATGCAGTCGAAGAAAGTCAGGTGATGCAGGACATATTAGATTAGGAAATGAGGTCTTAAAAAATGCACACCAGTAGCACAAGCAAAGAAGGTCTTTCTTAAGAAAAGAAGCTTGCTCCCCCTTGAACATTAATATAGGAATTAGAAAGATGTTTTTGAAGACCTTCTTCTGAGCATGGCATTGTATGGAAGTGAAACATGAACGATAACTAGCCCAGAAAGAAAGAGAATTGAAGCTTTTGAAAAGTGGTGTTACAGAAGAATGTTGAAGGTGAGATGGATAGATTGAATCACAAATGAAGAGATACTGAATCGAATTGGTGAGAGAAGATGGATTTGGCTAAATTTGACCATAAGAAGGGATAGAATGATAGGACACATCTTAAGACACCCAGGACTTGTGCAGATGGTTTTTGAGGGAAGTGTAGGCTGTTGGTAGGGGTAGACCAAGAGATTGATTTGGCTAAATTTGACCAGAAGAAGAGATAGAATGATAGGACACATCTTAAGACACCCAGGACTTGTGCAGATGGTTTTTGAGGGAAGTGTAGGCTGTATGAACGGTAGGGGTAGACCAAGGTATGAATATGACAAGCAGGTTAGAGCAGATGTAGGATGCAGCAGTTACTTAGAAATGAAAAAGTTTAGCACAATATAGGGTGGCATGGAGGGCTGCATCAAACCAGTCTGTGGACTGATGACTCAAAAACAGCAACAGCTACAACACCTAGGGAGCAGATTTTTATGTATTTTTTTTTTTTTGGGCACATGTTTTAACACAATTTACATTTATTATTCCTATTGTGTATCTCTAAGCGTTAAGACCTAATCTTATTTCACATAAAAACACATATTTTCACAACTTTTAAAATGTAAATACATATTTTAAAAAAATCCATAATAAGCACATAAATTGGCAATATTTGTTACTCCATAAAATTTAAAATGTTTCTGTTTTATAAAATGGTGCACATATTCTCATTTTACGGTTATGACATTGTATTTAACAGTGTATGTTAGTGATATTTCTGAATGTTGTGGCTATTTATGGACTTCCCTCTGGAAGTTCAAAGTCTTGCTGGTCACTGACTAAATGTACCTTTAGACAGCGATTTTATTTGCTGCACACAATGTTTTCTTCCATGATTCTAACTTGCTCATATTAGTCAGCCAACTCTGGTTTTGTTTATAGAATGTCAGCGAAAGGCAATTGTGGAGAGATAAGATGACAGGGAATACCATAAATTGAACTGCGCACTGGGGACTGGGAAGATATTCCCAGTGGGATTGTGTCACTCCTAAGAGTAATGTTAGTTGTTCAGGTTCATTCCTCTGGTCATGAAATTTTGTCTGAATTTCGGAGAGAAAAAATACAAAGGGCACGAGGAAAGTTTTGCAATGTGAGTGAACGCTTTAGACTTTTTCATAATAATTTCCACCACACTCAATACACTTCTCCATACGTCAAAACCAGTCACTGAACCAACTCTGCCACTTTTCTTCCGTTACATTTTCACACTCTTGATCCCATGTTGCCAGAAGCTCCTCATCGGATGCAAAACGCCGCGCTTTCAGCTTCATCTTCACTTCTGGGAAGAGTGCGAAGTCACATGGGACAAGATCAGGACTGTATGGAGGGTGATCAAGCACAGTCAACCCTGATTTGGCAAGAAAATCCATTGTTACATTAGCACGATGTGCTGGAGCATTGTCGTGATGCAAGAGCCAAGTGTTGAGCTGTGACCTTGGACAGAGCTGCTTGAGAGCCTGGATGACCTGAGGCAGACAAGTCTCACTGTACCACTTCGCAGTAACTGTCCCTTGTGTTTCTAGCACAACCCAAGTCAGGATGCCCCGTTTAGTGAAGAATACTGCAATCATCCTTTTCTTCACTGACCTTGACTTTCACACAGTCACAGGAGTACCCTTATCTTCAAACAGCCACACCTTGTTCTGGGATTTTGTTGGGACATCGTAATAATAAAGCCAAGTTTCGCCACCTGTAACTATGCTATTGACATTACGCGAAGTCCCATTTTCAAACTGTTTTAGCCTTTTTTGGCACCATTTCACTCGATGTGCCCTTTGTTCCTCTGAAAGTGAATGGGGCACCCAAAGGGAACAAACCTTTCTAACATGGAGATGGTCGTGTAGAACTGAATGAATAGCTGGTGCAGGGATGTGGAGGGTATCTTCTACCTGCCGATATGTCAACCGCCTCTCTTGCTGCAACATTTTCCTCACAGCTTCAATGTTTTTCTCAGTCACTGATTCAGACAGTCGCCCAGAACAAGGATCGTCTTCAACCCCAAAATTTCCCCTCTGGAACTCTTTGTACCAGCAGAAAATTGTTTTCCGATTTGGAGTCATTTCCTCCAGGCACTGGTCAACAGTTGATCCACGAGCAAAATTGTAGCGGATAATTGCGCGATATTCACCTTTAGATCACACTGACATCTTAACTTTCTTGCAATCCCACTGCTTGGTAACAACTGGTGTGAAGGTCACGCTTTGCTGTCTTCTAGACCGGTTTTCACCCCTCTTTTCATCCCTCACCATAACAGGGGTGTCCAGCCAACCATTTTTGCATATTGCAAAACTTTCCTAGTGCCCTTGTACTTTCTTCAATGTCTGTTGCTAATCTTTTTTATTGAAACAGTGATTCATCATAAATGCAAGTGTAACCTGCAAAATAATGCCAAAAGTGAAGTCGAGTACAAGATCACGTCTTCAGCAATACGTAGAGGAATTTAAAAATATTCTTTTTCAATACTGATGGATATATATTATTTTGCCAACAGTGGGTGCAGATCAACATTCTCAAGAAACCCAGCATTTGTCTGGAGATAAGCACATTATAACTGCTTTGCATTGTGTTCCCGATAATTACTAATAGATGAACCTGCTACTTCAAATGTAGGTCCATCCTAATACTCCCAGTATTATTTAGATTTATGTAGAACATTTGTTTGTGCTGACTCTTAGCAAAATAAATAATCCGGGACTGAGAAATTACCTAACAAATACATTAATTTCGAGTTTCCAGACGAATCCATATTAAGGAAAATCTATCTCAATAATAATTATTAAATTAATGTCGTATGGTCCACCTTTTTCAATACTATATCATGCAATATTATTGAATTACATTACTAAACTAGATGCAATACTATATCATGCAATATTATTGAAGTACATTACTAAACTAGATGCAATAGTATTGCATAATATAGTATTGAAAAAGGTGGACCATACAACATTAATTTAATAATTATTATTGTGATCACAATTCAATATGGATCAAAACCATGAAGTTTATATCCTATGGAAAACTATCTCCCAAAATGTTACGAAGAACTGTACAAAGAATTTGGGCGTATGTGACAGCGGAAACTTTGGGTGAGCATTGATGAAACCACTGATTCAAGGGACAGAAAAGTTAGAAATGATGTAGGTGGTGTGTTGATGAATGTCAAAACTGCTTGTGAACGTTCTTATTTGCTAGCATGTAAAGAAATGGCTGCTGGAAACCATGTCACTGTAGGTAGGTTGTTTAATAAAGCCATCACTTAACTTACTTTTGTCAAAGGGTGTAAAATTGCAGGCTGTCCACTTCATGACTGTATTGATGAATTCTATCAACAAATTAATTTAAAATCCCACCTAATCGATACTTTGTTTTGTAAATACTCAGATACTTTATCTACTACTATAGATGCTTTATTTAATAAAGTATCGATTAAGTGGGATTTTAAATTAATTTGTTGATAAAAGGTGTAAAATACGACAATGCATTACTTCTACTTACTGATAGTACAGCTCACATTAAAAAAAGCAGCCAAAGGCCTTTCTTTAAGCTTTCCGAAGAGCTACATGTAACTTGTGTAGTTCATGCTCTACACGGGTTATGTGAAACTGTAAGGGGTCAGCATGCTAAAGTCGATAAATTAGTGTCTAGTGCAAAAAAGTCTTTGTAGAAACACCCTCAAGAATCAATCTCTTTAAAGACAAAAACTCAAGTCTTGCGTTTCCTCTTCTGCCTATTGTCACACAGTAGATCCAATTCTGAGTGATACCTAGCTCAGTGCAGTGGTATACTATGCAGACAATTTTGAAGGTTTCGCATCCGTTGTGAAGGCAGTAGAGAAAAACGTGTTGTCAGTTGAGATTCTTCAAGAGTTACTGAAAGACAGCTCTTTGAAAAATGATTTTTAGTTTTTATCTGCCAATCTAAGCTTGTTTAAAACCACAGACATACTTGAAAAATCCACTAACCTTTTGTCCGAAACAGTGAAGGAAGTGCGTGCTGTTGAAATTAAATTAGATTCACTTCTAGCTTTGCAGGTACAGGGACTGTTCAAGGTCAAATATCAAAATTTGTTCTGTAAAAACAGAGGGTTTAAAAAAATGTGCTAAGTTGCTAAGGTATTGGAGGGTGCTCATGTTGGTAAAATTGAAGGCATTAGTGTTGGTGACATTCCCCTCTTTAACTCTGCACGTCTGATGTCCTGTGATGTGGAGCAGTAGGGCATTCTTTAGAGATAATCGACATGCATCTATGATGGAGAATTTGGAGATGCCCTTTGTTGTTCACTGCAATTCTGAGACTACTTCTAGCAACTAATATTCCAGTGTGTGATTGGTGAGTACGAACTAACTGGTACAATTTTTTCAAATATGATAGGTTGTTTTTGATATTTTAAAACAAAACAATACCGTTTTTGTAAATACCGTAATATCTACTCGGACACATCAAAAATTAATATACCGTACTGTACTTTTCCACATACGGACATCCATTTACCTTAAGGAGCACATTTGGTAGCACCATATTTTAATACAAAACTTAATACTTATTTACCTCTTGAACACGAGTGGTCATGTGATATTTAAAGCAGAATTTTGAAAGCTTTTTCAGCACATAAAAAAAAAATCCTTTTCACTTCACATAAAAATCCGCTCCCTAATAATAACGAAAATAATCCATTCATTCATTCATTATCATTATAGACTGTTATGCCTTTCAGCGTTCAGTCTGCAAGCCTCTGTGAATTTACTAAACGTCGCCACAATCCTCGATTTGCAACTAGTGTTGTGGCCTCATTTAGTTCTATACCTCTTATCTTTAAATCGTTAGAAACCGAGTAACCATCGTCATCTTGGTCTACCTCTACTTCTCTTACCCTCCACAGAAGAGTCCATTATTCTCCTAGGTAACCTATCCTCCTCCATTCGCCTCACATGACCCCACCACCGAAGCCAGTTTATGCGTACAGCTTCATCGAGTTCATTCCTAAATTAGCCTTTATCTCCTCATTCTGAGTACCCTCCTGCCATTGTTCCCACCTGTTTGCACCAGCAATCATTCTTGCTACTTTCATGTCTGTTATTTCTAACTTATGAATAAGATATCCTGAGTCCACCCAGCTCTCGCTCCCGTAAAGCAAAGTTGGTCTGAAAACAGACCTATGTAAAGATAGTTTCGTCTGGGAGCTGACTTCGTTCTTACAGAATACGGTCGATCGCAGCTGCGAGCTCACTGCATTAGCTTTACGGCATCTTGATTCAATCTCACTTATTATATTACCATCCTGGGAGAACACACAACCTAAATACTTGAAATTATCGACCTGTTCTAGCTTTGTATCACCAATCTGACATTCAATTCTGTTGAATTTCTTACCTACTGACATCAATTTAGTCTTCGAGAGGCTAATTTTCATACCATACTCATTGCACCTATTTTCAATTTCCACGATATTAGACTGTCGGCTTTCGGGTTCATGTTAGTGGGTTACTGTAGTTACGTCCTAGTTCGTGAACCATGGGCAACGGCTGAGTGGCTTAGTAAGTGGTCCTGAGAGTGGGGATACCAGTTGCTATGGAATGGGAGTGGGCATCTCGGACATATTCTGAGTCCTGGCCCTCCTTGTGCTCAGGCGGCTAGGACTATACAATCCACCGGTGGTCCATAACCCGTTAGAGGAGAGATCCTCACTTGGACTATGTGCAAGTAGGGCAGCATCCTGCTTCATGAATCGACCGAGCTCAGAACATTTTAAGCAAGCCTCGGACCTATGGGAGTAACGGAGTCCCACTCCCATTTGACAGGCGAGGGACTCCTTGGAAACAACTTGGCGAACGAAATGGAATTCGATGGGGAGCTATCAATATTAATGGGGCTTATGGAAGAAAGAAAGTAGAACTGGCTGAGTCAGCAAAGAGGATGAATCTGGATGTGCTAGGAGTAAGTGATATTCGGGTAAGGGGAGGTAACGAGGAAGAGATAGGAGATTATAAAGTGTACTTGACGGGTGTTAGAAAGGGAAGGGCAGAGTCGGGGGTAGGGCTCTTTATTAGAAATACCATTGCACGGAACATAGTTTCTGTTAGGCACGTAAATGAGCGAATGATGTGGGTAGATTTGTCAGTTGGAGGAATTAGGACTAGAATTGTGTCCGTGTATTCACCATGTGAGGGTGCAGATGAGGATGAAGTTGACAAGTTTTATGAAGCATTGAGTGACATCGTAGTCAGGGTAAACAGCAAGGATAGAATAGTGCTAATGGGCGATTTCAATGCGAGAGTTGGGAATAGAACTGAAGGATACGAAAGGGTGATTGGTAAATGTGGGGAAGATATGGAAGCTAATGGGAATGGGAAGCGTTTGCTGGACTTCTGTGCTAGTATGGGTTTAGCCGTTACAAATACATTCTTCAAGCATAAGGCTATTCACCGCTACACATGGGAGGCTAGGGGTACCAGATCCATAATAGACTATATCTTAACAGACTTCGAATTCAGGAAATCTGTTAGGAATGTACAAGTTTTCCGGGGATTTTTTGATGATACAGACCACTATCTGATCTGTAGTGAACTAAGTATCTCTAGGCCTAAGGTAGAGAAAGTGAAATCTGTCTGCAAACGAATAAGGGTAGAAAATCTCCAGGACGAGGAAATTAGACAGAAGTACATGGATATGATTAGTGAGAAGTTTCGAACAGTAGACATTAAGCAGGTTCAGGATATAGAAAGTGAATGGGTGGCATACAGGGATGCTGTAGTAGAAACAGCCAGGGAATGCCTTGGAATAACTGTGTGTAAAGATGGGAAAAGGCGAACATCTTGGTGGAATGATGAAGTGAGAGCAGCTTGTAAACGTAAAAAGAAGGCTTATAAGAAATGGCTCCAAACAAGGGCCGAGGCAGATAGGGAGTTGTATGTAGATGAAAGAAACAGACCGAAACAAATAATTGTTGAATCCAAAAAGAAGTCATGGGAAGATTTTGGTAACAACCTGGAAAAGCTAGGTCAAGCAGCAGGGAAACCTTTCTGGACAGTAATAAAGAATCTTAGGAAGGGAGGGAAAAAGGAAATGAACAGTGTTTTGAGTAATTCAGGTGAACTCATAATAGATCCCAGGGAATCACTGGAAAGGTGGAGGGAATATTTTGAACATCTTCTCAATGTAAAAGGAAATCATCCTGGTGGTGTTGTGAACAGCGAAGCTCAAGGGGAGGAGGAAAATGATGTTGGTGAAATTATGCTTGAGGAAGTGGAAAGGATGGTAAATAAACTCCATTGTCATAAAGCAGCAGGAATAGATGAAATTAGACCTGAAACTGAAGTATAGTGGGAAGGCAGGGATGAAATGGCTTCATAGAGTAGTAAAATTAGCGTGGAGTGTTGGTAAGGTACCTTCAGATTGGGCAAAAGCTGTAATTGCCCCCATCTATAAGCAAGGGAACAGGAAGGATTGCAACAGCTATCGAGGTATCTCACTGATTAGTATGCCAGGCAAAGTATTCACTGGCATCTTGGAAGGGAGGGTGCGATCAGTCGTTGAAAGGAAGTTGGATGAATTTATATTATTCCCATTAGTCTGGACTCCCCTTTGGAGCAAGAGCTGGAACGAATGATGTCCGCTCTTACTGAGAAACAATGAGATTTCCAAATGCTAACTTTATGCCTTAAGATATAAACCCCCTTGTTTGCACATGACACTTTCCAAAACAAGGGATCCAAATGACCAATCACGTGAGGAATTTGACCAGGGCAGACTTTGTATCGTTTTACATCGTTTAACACAAACCAGAATACCCAGAAATAAGGATTCCTTCTGGCACCATTCCCACACGCTCTGATATTCTCCAGAACACCAGAAATAAGGGTTCCTTCTGGCATCACTATATTACTGCACAGAACCAAGATTATGTTTTGTGTATAATAATAAACTACAGAACGAAGATTTCCCTCTTTACACACACAAGTCCAAAATTTTTTTATCGGTATGCATTTCATAAACTGGTACATCCTCCTTCCCCAAAAACCGAGCCCTGGCTCGGCAAAATTTATTACACACGTATTTTAAAAAGTTAACACGAAAGAAAACTGAAGGCCGGGGAAGATGACCTCTCAACGACTGATCGCACCCTCCCTTCCAAGATGCCAGTGAATACTTTGCCTGGTATACTAATCAGAGAGATACCTCGATAGTTGTTGCAATCCTTCCTGTTCTCTTGCTTATAGATAGGTGCAATTACAGCTTTTGTCCAGTCTGAAGGTACCTTACCAACACTCCATGCTAATTTTACTACTCTATGAAGCCATTTCATCCCTGCCTTCCCACTATACTTCACCATTTCAGGTCTAATTTCATCTATTCCTGCTGCTTTATGACAATGGAGTTTATTTACCATCCTTTCCACTTCCTCAAGCGTAATTTCACCAACATCACTTTCCTCCACCCCATGAGCTTGGCTGTTCACAACACCACCAGGATGATTTCCTTTTACATTGAGAAGATGTTCAAAATATTCCCTCCACCTCTCCAGTGATTCCCTGGGGTCTATTATGAGTTCATCTAAATTACCCAAAACACTGTTCATTTCCTTTTCCCCTCCCTTCCCAAGATTCTTCATTACTGTCCAGAAAGGTTTCCTTGCTGGTTGACCTAGCCTTTCCAGGTTATTACCAAAATCTTTCCATGACTTCTTTTTGGATTAAACAACTATTTGTTTCGCTGTGTTTCTTTCATCTACATACAAATCCCTGTCTGCCTCAGCCCTTGTTTGGAGCCATTTCTGATAAGCCTTCTTTTTACGTATACAAGCTGTTCGTCTTTTCCCATCTTTACACACAGTTGTTCCTAGGCATTTCCTTACTGTTTCTACTACAGCATCCCCGTATGCCACCCATTCACTTTCTATATCCTGAACCTGCTTACTGTCCACTGTTCGAAATTTCTCACTGATCATATCCATGTACTTCTGTCTAATTTCCTCGTCCTGGAGATTTTCTACACTTATTCGTTTGCAGACAGATTTCACTTTCTCTACCCTAGGCTTAGAAATACTTAGTTCACTACAGATCAGGTAGTGGTCTGTATCATCGAAAAATCCCCGGAAAACTCGTACATTCCTAACAGATTTCCTGAATTAAAAGTCAGTTAAGATATAGTCTGTTATGGATCTGGTACCTCTAGCCTCCCATGTGTTGCGATGAATAGCCTTATGCTTGAAGAATTTATTCATAACTGCTAAACCCATACTAGCACAGAAGTCCAGCAAACGCTTCCCATTCCCATTAGCTTCCATATCTTCCCCACATTTACCAATCACCCTTTTGTATCCTTCAGTTCTATTCCCAACTCTCGCATTGAAATCGCCCATTAGCACTATTCAATCCTTGCTGTTGACCCTGACCACGATGTCACTCAGTGCTTCATAAAACTTGTCAACTTCATCCTCATCTGCACCCTCACATGGTGAACACACGGAGACAATTCTAGTCCTAATTCCTCCAACTGCCAAATCTACCCACATCATTCGCTCATTTCAATCAATCAATCAATCAATCAATCAATCAATCAATCAATCAATCAATACTAATCTGCATTTAGGGCAGTTGCCCAGGTGGCAGATTCCCTATCTGTTGTTTTCCTAGCCTTTTCCTAAATGATTTCAAAGAAATTAGAAATTTATTGAACGTCTCCCTTGGTAAGTTATTCCAATCCCTAACTCCCCTTCCTATAAATTAATATTTGCCCCAATTTGTCCTCTTGAATTCCAACTTTATCTTCATATTGTGATCTTTCCTACTTTTATAAACGCCACTCAAACTAATTCGTCTACTAATGTCATTCCACGCCATCTCTCCGCTGACAGCTCGGAACATACCACTTAGTTTAAGATATTACCAAAATTTATTAGGATCAACCTATTCAATACAATCCTAATAAATTTTGGTAATATCTTAAACTGATGTACATTTCAATACGGACCAAATATGAAATTTGTAACATGTAACATACCACATAATCGAGCAGCTCCTCTTCTTTCTCTCAATTCCTCCCAACCCGAACTTTGCAAAATTTTTGTAATGCTACTCTTTTGTCGGAAATCACCCAGAACAAATCGAGCTGCTTTCCTTTGGATTTTTTTCAGTTCTTGAATCAGGTAATCCTGGTGAGGGTCCCATACACTGGAACCATACTATAGTTGGGGTCTTACCAGAAACTTATATGCCCTCTCCTTTACATCCTTACTACAACCCCTAAACACCCTCATAACAATGTGCAGAGATCTGTACCCTTTATTTACAATCCCGTTTATGTGATTACTCCAATGAAGATCTTTCCTTATATTAACACCTAGATACTTACAATGATCCCCAAAAGGAACTTTCACCCCATCAATGCAGTAATTAAAACTGAGAGGACTTTTCCTATTTGTGAAACTCACAACCTGACTTTTAACCCCGTTTATCAACATACCATTGCCTGCTGTCCATCTCACAACATTTTCGAGGTCATGTTGCAGTTGCTCACAATCTTGTAACTTATTTATCACTCTATAGAGAATAACATCATCTGCAAAAAGCCTTATCTCTGATTCCACTCCTTTACTTACATCATTTATATATATAAGAAAACATAAAGGTCCGATAATACTGCCTTGAGGAATTCCCGTCTTAATTATTACAGGGTCAGATAAAGCTTCACCTACTCTAATTCTCTGAGGACCGAGCTCGATAGCTGCAGTCGTTTTAAGTGCGGCCAGTATCCAGTATTCGGGAGATAGTAGGTTCGAACCCCACTGTCGGCAGCCCTGAAAATGGTTTTCCGTGGTTTCCCATTTTCACACCAGGCAAATGCTGGGGCTGTACCTTAATTAAGGCCACGGCCGCTTCCTTCCCACTCCTAGCCCTTTCCTGTCCCATCGTCGCCGTAAGACCTATCTGTGTCGGTGCGACGTAAAACAACTAGCAAAAAATTCTCTGAGATTTATTTTCTAGAAATATAGCAACCCATTCAGTCACTCTTTTGTCTAGTCCAATTGCACTCATTTTTGCCAGGAGTCTCCCATGATCCACCCTATCAAATACTTTAGACAGGTCAATCGCGATACAGTCCATTTGACCTCCAGAATACAAGATATTTGCTATGTCGTGCTGAAATCCTACAAGTTGAGCTTCAGTTCCCTTATCACCGCTCCCTAGGCCACCCCGTTTCCCTGAATGTACCTCCCTATTACCCTTCCAAACAAATTTCCTAACTTATACGTACCACTGCGGTTTAAGTGAAGGCCATCTGAGCGCAGATCCCTATCTCCTACCCACCCATTAGGATCTAGAAATTTCACTCCCAGTTTCCCACATACCCCACTCCATAGTCTCATTTAAAACCCCAATCACGTGCCTAACAGAAACTATGATGCGTGCAATGTAATTCCTGATAATCAGCCCTATCCCAGACTCTGCCCTTCCCTTTCTAACACCCGGCAAGTACACTTTATAATCTCCTACGTCTTACTCGTTATCTCCCCTTACCCAGTATCACTTACTCCTAGCACATCCAGATGCATCCTCTTTGTTGACTCAGCCAGTTCTACTTTCTTTCTTCCATAAGCCCCATTAATATTGATAGCTCCCCATCGAATTCCATTTCGTTCACCAAGTTGTCTCCAAGGAGTCCCTCGCCTGTCAGATGGGAGTGGGACTTTGTTACTCCCATAGGTCCGAGGCTTGCTTAAAATGTTCTGAGCTCAGTAAATTCATGAAGCAGGATGCTACCCTACTTGCACATAGTCCAAGTGAGAATCTCTCCTCTAACGGGTTATGAACCACCGGTGAATTGTATAGTCCTAGCCGCCTGAGCACAAGGAGCGCCATGACTCAGAATATGTCCGAGATTCCCATTCCATAGCAACTGTTATCCCGACTCTCAGGACCACTTACTAGGCCACTCAGCCGTTGCCGATGGCTCACGAACTAGGACGTGACTACAATAACCCACACCAGTGTAGTGTACATTTTTTACATGCATTCATACAACCATTTAGTAAAGAGAAAATACAGCACTGGTCGACAGTGAACTAAACCTGGAATCGCTGTACCAGTTGAGCTACCGTGGCATGCTGTCTTGCTCTGTTGGCCAAGGAACTGCTTGTGGAGATGACTCCACTTTGTCTTGGAGCTATGATATTAAACACACTGTACATGAGGCATGTCTCATGTCCTTTCATTACAAAGCCATAAAAAGTAAAGGGTCTCTGAGGGTCTGTATTGTTTTTTGAACATTCCTTATCGTGTGGCAGCATTTGATTGAATATGAGATGATTTATACTAGTCACATGTATTGCTAAACAATCCTGTTGTCCTCTTGCCTTTAATTTTTTCCGTTCTCTATTTTAATTTATTACACTTAACACCAGTGCATGTGTTGATGTTTATCACTTTCCTCTTCCTGCATAGTTTTTCAACTGAAAGGCTTGAAGATGAATTTGGAAGAATTTGAAACAAATGCTGATCACTCTGAGATTAGTTGAGCCAGTAATTAAAAGTGCAGGGGCAAAAAAAATGTACAGACGACAAACAGTACCCAAGTTTGTGGAATATAGCGGAAAGTGTGTGTGTGTGTGTGTGTGGGGTGGGGGGGGAATACATTAAAAATGAAAAAAAACTATGAAATGGTAAGTTTTTAATGCTGTATGAGTGAATTTCGACAGAGAGGTAAGGTTGACAGTTTACCAACTTAAGTGTGGTAGTAATAGTTCTTTTTTTAAAGATTTTGATTCAGTACTATACAATAAAATTTTCAGCATTGGAACAATATTACACATTACTACAATTAAATAGAAGTACGGCGTTATTATACAATTGCAATCATTTTGTATTTGACCTCACACTAAGAAACTGACACTAAAGAGACTGCCAGACTGACGAATGTGCACGGCAAGTGGGTGAATAATACCTCAGTATCCATGGCCTTGGCGAAAAAAAAAAAAAAAAAAAACACGTGTATATGTAATATATATATATATATATATATATATATATATATACACACACCTGCTACCCTTCCTCACAGCACATGCAAAGTCTTCTCTCCTTGCTGTGGTGTTATACAGATCGGTTAGCCGGGACGAACGACATTTTATGCGTATTTCCACAAATAATTTTGTTAATAATTAAAGAAAATAAAGGAGACAATTAGCTGATGAGACAAAAGAGGGTGTACAAATAGCCTTTTTAAAAATAATTCCTAGTTTCAGCTGGCTAAAATGGAATATAAAAATGTAATGTTTTCTCCACAAAGTGGGGGGGGGGACTGCCTTCCCCCACCCCCAATCGCCACTGGTGTTTACTGGTAGTGAGTAAGGCTGCGCGGCTTAGCTAGTGGTCGCGGTATGAGATTTTCTCTCACATTATTTTGTATTGTGAGTTTGCTTCTCAGTGATGCAAGGAAGGTGACTGTTCCCTCTTCTAGCTGAGTTAATAAATGTCGTGGTTAAGGCGATTCACATAGTGGGATCAAAGTTTCGTATATGTTCGTGCGCTCTGTGTGAGAGGTTTTCTCATCGCGCGATCAGTAGCGTTGGGTTGTATTGAGGATGAGAGGGAAACTTTCTCCTTTTGTAGACGTTAGTATTTGACTTAGTTCGCGCGCCAAACGTTTTTCTTTTGTAGTTACTGATAAATGAGTCTTCAAAAATTGAGTCGAGGAAGAATCCTGGGTAATAAGCACTGTTACAAAATCCAGCTACCTCAAATGTTAGAGAGAAGACCTATTGTATTTTATTTTTGCATTCGTATTGCGTCTGTCAGAAAGTTCTATATTAACACGTTCCGTGCGGTTCAGGTCACCATGTGCCCCACATGTTACTCTTATGCGTTGGTGCAAACTTCCCAAAATTGCGAAGTAAGTAACTACGTCTTAGTTACGAATTTCCGTTAACTAATGGCAACATAGTGTTCCAATTGAAGTAAAGGTTCGAGGCATACAGCTAGTTTTGATCGGCCCACCGGTGACCTGAAGGAAGTTTTTTCATCCTCCATTCATATCGCTTCGAGTCACCCTGAGTCCCGGTTGTTGTCTGACCCATATTGTTACGCGGGAATTGCTCAGCGCGGTTACGGTGAATGAAGCCTAGAGTGTTGCTGCCCGTAGATGGTAGATTGTTGTTTAAGGAGTACCACCCTTCTGATATCTTCTTTCTACATTGCTCTTAGGTAAGCGAATAGAGGTTATTGGAGTAGTTATTGACATATTTATTATCTTCCGTAGATGATATTTACAAGCAATTTCACGTCCATTTTTAGGAATGGAGCCTTCACATTCTGACACACCGGTGGCACAGAAAAGAAAGAGGGTTAGGACAGCACTGGATCCCGGACGAATTGTTCATTATTTGGAACAAAGTGCTGACAGTGATTTCTCTCCTGTATCTGATGATGACCCTACGTACAACCTCCAAGATAGTGACTCGTCTTCTGACACAGGCGGTGACTCTGAAGCATGTGGGTTAGCTATTTATGGGGACGAAACGCTAAGTGATAACTCTCCAAGTCATACTGTTGGTAATGGCGATGTAAGTGATGACGATGTACCAAGGTGGGGTCCAGTAGGGGGACATGACATTGGCATACCCATTTTCTGTGATGACACAGAATTGAACATTGTGACTAATTTTGATAGCACCGGGCGAATTGGCCGTGCGCGTAGAGGCGCGCGGCTGTGAGCTTGCATCCGGGAGATAGTAGGTTCGAATCCCACTATCGGCAGCCCTGAAGATGGTTTTCCGTGGTTTTCCATTTTCACACCAGGCAAATGCTGGGGCTGTACCTTAATTAAGGCCACGGCCGCTTCCTTCCAGCTCCTAGGCCTTTCCTATCCCATCGTCGCCATAAGACCAATCTGTGTTGGTGCGACGTAAAGCCCCTAGCAAAAAAAAAAAAAAAATTTGATAGCCCTTCTGATATTTATAACATGTTTGTAACAGCAAATTATGCAGACTATGGTAACTGAAACAGACTTGCTGCACAAAAGTTAGAAAAGTGTCCACCAAAGAAAGGGAGGCGGTTATCCAAATGGATTGATACCACTGACGAAGAAATGGTCAAGTTTTTGGGGATATTACTTGTTACGGGGTTACATTATGTCCCTGAACTGGCACTTATATGAGAATAAGGTAATAAAAACCACTATGACTCGTGATCACTTCTTAGATTTTCTCTCCTGTTGGCATTCGTGTGATAATGAAGCCCCTAGGGAGAGAAATGAAAGAGTGTATAAAGTGAAACCTCTAGTAGACCAGCTTCAGGAAAATTTTCAGAATGCCTTAACCCCTGGGAAAAATGTTGTAATAGACGAGTCTATGGTGCCGTGGAGGGGAAGATTGCCTTTCAGGCAATATATTTTGAACAAATCACATAAGTATGGAATTAAGCTATACAAAGTGTGCACGGAAGATGGGTGTACATTTGCAGTAAGAGTTTATCAAGGGAAAGATGATAATGAGCTGCAAGGGACAGGTCACGCTAAAGCGGTTGTCATGAACGTGTGAGCCATTGTTGGGAAAAGGTCGTATCTTGTTTGCCGACAATTTTTATACAAGTGTTCAATTGGCACAGAATCTATTGGACAAGCAAACACTTCTCTGTGGAACAATTCAACCTAATAAGAGCGGTCTCCCCAAAGATGTGCTTAATAAGCGTCCTCAAAGGGGGGAAATTTGTGGAGCAGAGAATGAAAAGAGGGTCAAGATAATTAACTGGATGGACAAGAGGAGAGTTTTGATGATATCCACTGTACCAGATCATGGTGATATTCTGGAAGACACCGGAAAAAAGGAACGGGAAAGGAGATCCAATTTTGAAGCTGAAATCTGTGTTGCACTACAAGATCAAAAAGGGTGTTGACCTTGGTGATCAAATGTCGTCATATTACACCCCATTGAGAAAGGGTATAAAATGGTGGAGGAAAGTTGCCATTAAGGAATCTCTTGCCTTCTCTCTATGTCAGTAGAGCACTGCTACATCTTGCACACCTCCAACAAGGAACAGGGCGCACACACTGGGTAAACTGGAAGGACCAGCCAGAAAAATGCAGTGACATTGTACAGTGTGCTACAAGAAGATATTTGCACAGCATGGTAAGAAAACTGCCGACAACAAAACAAAGATGGTGGTGACGTTCTGTGCAGAGTGTCCAAGAGCACCAAAAATGTGTATCGAGTGCTTCAATGAAACTTGCATGAAAAAGTGCCAGTGAACGTGAAAAACGCAACGGTGACAGTGTTTGTGTTACATCTCATCTGGAAATCAGTAGTTAATTTTACTTGATGTCTTTTCTGAAAAGTATTGGCAAATGATGCTATATTTTTGTTCCGTTTTTACTGTAAATAGCTGGGATTGTTTTCGTGTCTAGTAAATATTGTTCTGAATTTATATCTTTTCTCACCGAGCTCGATAGCTGTAGCTGTAATTGTTGAATCGGAACACTGTCACACAGGTAAATACGCTGGAATGTCTCCTCAACAATTAAACACACAACAAGTGCACATGCGTTGTTTAGGATTTCATACTAGGGAGTAAACCAAGTCAAATTCGTCTGGTCACCGGTGACCCGAACCGATAATAACTAAAGGCAGCATCGGGTCACGGGTGGGCCAATGCGACGTAACATTAAGTTATCAAAATTCACTGCCGCAGGGAACGTGTTAATAACAATGTAATTGGATTTTCGTATCAATGATTACTTTTTACAGTTTCCGTAGAGGCCGAGGTGCTGGAATTTTGACCCCCAGGAGTTCTTTTACATACCAGTAAATCTACAACTGACGTATCTGAGCACTTTCAAATACCACCAGACTGAGCCAGGATCGAACCTGCCAACTTTGGCTCAGAGAACCAGCGCCTTAACCGTTTAAGACATTCAGCCTGGCACTCTTGTGAATATTACGTACTGACATGTGACTGAACTAATGACTAATTTCCATTAAGTGGTAATTTTTTTCTGCAATATACGTCTAATAATTGAATTTTTAATCTAAAATGTATAACGCAGACTTTGCGTCTGATTTCAGTAATTCATTTCACTCTTACTCCCCACAAAATTGAGGAAGATATATTTATTGTAAATGAAGTTTAATGTGAGAGAAAGTCTCACGTGCGACCATTCGCAGCAGTAGCGGCGATAGAGAATTAGAAGTGGTGGGACAAAGAAAATTACAGGCAACAAGAAGTACCCAGGTTTGTGGAATATAGCAGCATGGTGGGGAAGGGGGAGGTAGTATGTCCCCCCCCCCCAAATTGCCGCTACTGAGTTCATCAAGCAAAGGTGAAGGGGTAAGGAATTGAAAATCATACCATGGACCCTTCAGAGACACGGTGCCCATCTTCATTAAGAAACTGGAAAGCAGAAACAAGCTTCCAACTTCGTATCTCTCTCCATGTGACCTTATTTGTTGCATGTCTGATCCCCTTCTTTAGTTATATTGAGATTTAAAAATCATAAACATGCACACTCAGGAATTGTTTAGCTAAATTTCAGCTGCATTACTATCCACAAATAATCATTCTTTTTTCAGCTGTTTTTCGTCTACCCGTTCAGAAAGAAAGATTTCTTTTCATCAGTGGAAGGCCAGTGTATTGCATGTATTGCAATTGTATGTCAAGTCTGCTGTTGTCACAAAAGTAAGGTAATGGTGGTTAACTAACCTGTTGGTTATAGGGATAAATTGAGACTCATACTACAGCAGTACTCCTGAAAGACTGAGGACAAAGTTTCAAGAATGCAGGAGGAAAAGAGTTTGACTGGAAAATTAAAAACAGAATTGTTTCAGAATCACAGAGCAAGTGGCTGTGCGGTTAGGGTCGTGCAGCTGTGAGCTTGCATTCGGGAGATAGTGGGTTCGAACTTCACTGTTGGCAGCCTTGAAGATTGTTTTCCATGGTTCCCATTTTCATACCAGACAAAGCCGTAATTAAGGCCATGGGCACTTCCTTCCCACCCCTAGCCCTTTCCTATCCCATCGTCGCCATAAAATCTATCTGTGTCGGTGCGACGTCAAGCAAATATTAATAATTATTATTATGTTTCAGAGTGATATTTAAAATTTATTGGTGGCTGTAGGAATTCTTGAATTGTTATACATTCCACTGCAGAGTCCCCGAGGTTGTGATCCAGTCAGTGTATACCTTCCCATGCACTAACACTAGGATAAGTGGAAGATAAGAAAGAAGGGGGGAGGGGGTATTTCCTGTCTCTTGCAAAGCGTTTATAAAAGACAACATTTTTTAAACATTTTGGCCCGGTTTATTCAACCTCGGTTAACATTTAACTGGGCATGCTGAGTGGATCAAACAGTTGAGACGCTGGCCTTCTGACCCCAACTCGGCAGGTTTGATCCTGATTCAGTCCAGTGGTATTTGAAGGCGCTCAAATACATAAGCCTCGTGTCAGTAGATTTACTCTCACGCATGAGAACTCCTGCAGGACTAAATTCCGACACCTCCGCATCTCCGAAAACTGTAAAAAATTTAGTTAGTGAACGTAAAGCAAGTAACAGTACTATTTATTAACATTTAACTGCATGTTAAAATAATTTGATCTTGAACTTAACCTGTTAGCAGTTACAGACTAACAATCTTTACCGCCGTGGTTCAAGCAGTTAAATTCTCTGTTAATTCAAAATATGGCAGATGCATTAGATGCAGAACTTCTGTGTCTTAAATATATGGAATATGATAGGCCTTTGCCAGAACGAGTTAGAAACAGAAAAATGATTTTCATACAGTTGTTTCAGTTGCTTGATCGTACATTGGCTAACGTCAGTATGCACATTAAATTCACTACAAATTTTCTGCCAAGCGTTATTTTTCACTTTGAGCCTGGATCCATTACAGTAGTTTGCTTACTTTCTGTAATAGGTATATACTTGAAAATAATTTCCAAAAGAAGACAAATTTGAACCACACATTCTCTTCCTAGCTTTTTTCCGTATTCTATAGTGCAACAGAAAATTTATGGTCAAGACAAAAAATTCTAATAAACGTTGACCTCATGCCTTGGTTTTCAGCTGTATTCATACAAAAGTGCATCAGAGGGGGCTCAAAAACTGGGTGGTTCTGTCACTGCCTTCTAGATTCTCACTGATCGTGACTCTTGTGAAAGTTAACACCGTGTTAGCCAACAGTTCTCAGGAAATGTTTGGATAAATGCAAGAATCTTAACATGCTGCTAAATTTTTACTGCTTTCTTAACAGTGTGTTAGTGTTCTTTTAACTGAGATTGAATAAACTGACCCTTTATTTTTCTAATAAACAATGAAAATCATTAACTTCTATAACTGAAATCAGTCTATATCTTGTTCTACTTATTAACTTTACTTGAATGTTTTAACATTTACCCTTAAATATACTGTGTACATTGTTATTTATAAAGAGGATGTATAACCCATTGTTTTCAGTCACCCTGTGAGATATCTGGACTGTAAATATTAAAAAGTATGCTTTGTTTTGCATAATGTCAGTAGATCTTGACATTGAAAGCTGAAAAGTAGGAAAAAGAATGCTTGAATTACATTTTAAAGCATTTGTGACTTTAATGAAATATTAAATATTGCTGATTGCATTTGTGTCTTTGAACAAATAATTATATATTTATGTTTCTTTCCATATGAAATACTTCTTGTGTCAGATCCTGTTTTTAATTTCCTTGGTACAAATTATTTTATTTTTCAGTATGGAAGGTGGCGAGCTTTTCCAACGGATTCAAGACAGACAGGATGGTGCTTTTACAGAGAGAGGTACAGTTGATCTTGTTGACAACATTGTCTTTTGGAAGGGAAATATAATGTATTTTATGCAGAATGCGGTGATTTTGTAGTATGTGAAATAAACACAGTAAATTCCTTTTGCCTGGTTATGTTGTTTGAATACAAGAATAAGAGGGTTTAACACCTTTGCCATTTTCTGATGGATACAGTATTTTTACATTAATCTGTTTAAGTTGAGGGATTGCAAAATGTAGCTTTTAGTGATATCTCAGTCTCATTTATGGCCGAATTGTATGGAAGCTACTGGTACTGAGTAACAGTTTTCAGGGCGCAGCTAGCATAGGTAGGTATTACTCACAGGGTCTGTGTGGTACTTACTTACTTATTTCCTGTTGCTCCCTCTGGAGCATAGGGCCTTGGCGAAATTTTTCCACACAGTACGGTTCCTGGTCATTCTCTTCACTTTGCTCCAGGTCTTGTCAACCTGTGCAATTTCCTTCTCAGTCGTCCTTTTCCAGGTCTTCTTGGGCCGACCTCGCTTTCTGGAGCCTTGAGGGTTCCAGTCCAGCGCCGCCCTCTCAACAGCTCCATCCGGCTTCCTTAGTGTGTGCCCGATCCAGCGCCATTTCCTCTTCTTGATCTGGATGTCAATCGGCTGCTGGTTGGTCATGTTCCAAAGATCTTCATTCGAGATTATGTCCGGCCACCTCACATATGTTATGCGACGCAGACATCTATTAATGAACCCCTGTAGCTGGTTATTGATCTGTTTTGTAACTTTCCATGTTTCACAGCCGTATAGAAGAATCGACTTTACATTGCTGTTGAAGAGGAGAAGCTTAGTCTTCCCGGAGATGTTTCTATTCTTCCACACGGGGTAGAGCTGGACAAATGCACCATTTGCCTTCCGGATATGGCTTCGAACATCTTCCTCTGCTCCCCCATCCATTGTAACTATACTTCCAAGGTATAGGAAGGACTCAACTTGCTCAATTTCCTTTCCATTTACTGTCAAGCTGGTCATGACATCCAAATTAATCCTCATCTCTTTAGTCTTGTTTGTGTTGATCATGAGACCTACACGTTCCGCTTCCTTCTGCAACCTACTCGGTTTACCTTCTATGTCCCGGTACCGCTGTGCCATAAGACAAATGTCGTCTGCGAAGTCAGGGTCTTCAAGCCTGTCTCTTATCCCCCACTGAACACCCCTCTTCCGTCCTCCTATTACCTTCTTCATCACACTGTCTAGGACCAGCAGGAACAGAGTGGGAGAAAGAACACATCCCTGTCTCACTCCAGACGTGACGTTTATCTTTTCTGTTAGTTTCCCTTCATGAAGAACCTGACACTCATACCCCTCGTACATCTCTTTCATGATCTTTATAATCTTTGATGGAATTCTGTATTCCTTGAGGATCTTCCACATGATTCTTTGGTTTACAGAATCGAAGGCTTTCTCGAAGTCCACAAATACAAGGTAGAGGATATTCCGCCATTCCACACTCTGTTCTATGATGATTCGAAGTGTATTGATGAGGTCCACACAGCTGCGATGTTGCCAAAATCCCGCCTGTTCCTTTCGAAGCCTTCTTTCTACTGAATCCTTTATGTGATTCAGGATGACTCGCGACAGCACTTTGCTTGGAATGGAGAGCAAGGTGATACCCCTCCAGTTGTTACAGATTGTTGTATCCCCTTTTTCGGTAACTTGACTATCAGCCCCTTCTTTGAGTCGGTCGGTATTTTCTCCTCTTTCCATATCTTCTCCAGCAGTGGGTGCAGCAATTTCATTGTAGTATCAAGATCTGCTTTCAGTATTTCCGCTGGAATGTTGTCCAGACCAGGTGCCTTCCCATTTTTCATTTGCTTCAACGCTGTCCGCATCTCACCCTGGGTTGGAGGGTCGAGGCCGATGCCGGGATCCCCTTCTGCTTCTTCATCTTTTCCTTGCTGCTCATTTTCCAGTCCTACATCTCCATTAAAAACCTCCGCAAAGTGTTCCCTCCATCTACTCATCTGTTGTTCGCACGTAGTGAGGATCTCACCTGTCTTGCTCTTCACAGGCATAGTTTTATTAAAACCTTTCTTCGAAAGCATCTTTGTGATGCCATAAAGCTCCTTTATATCCCCCCTTTTTGCCGCCTGTTCTGCTTTCTCTGCCTGCTCATCAATCCACTTCCTGTGATCCTTTCGCACACTCCTCTCTACTTCCCTATCTGCTATTGAATACTCAGCTTGTGTTTTGAGCCTTCTGCTGTCTGGTTTTGCATATATTTAGCTTGGCCTTTATCTCCTTCCTATAATTTATCTTGTCCCAGGTCTGATCAGATATCCATTCCGTCCGCAGGTAGTTTTTGTAACCGAGCTGTTTCTCACTTGTTTCCACATAGATGTTGTTTACCTCATTCCATACAGTCTCAACACCTTTCTCTATCTCAGAATCCAACACCTCGAATCTGTTGCTAAGTTCCAGTTGAAATTGTTCCAATGTCTGCTGATCCTTTAGCTTACCAACATCAAACTTCTTGTGCCGAGTGATGAACTTTTGGTGGACTGCCACGATTTTTATACGGAAGTTGGCGACAGCAAGATGATGGTCACTGCCAATGTCCGCTCCTCTCTTGTTCCTAACATCTTCCAAACTCCTTCTGAACCTCCTGCTCACCGCAATGTGATCAATTTGGTTTTCCGTGACTTGATCAGGAGACACCCATGTGACTTCATGGCACCGCCTATGCGGGAACACCGTGCCACCTATTACCAAGTCTTGGCTGGCGCAATATTCCATGAACTTTTCCCCATTTTCATTCATCTCGCCAAGACCGTGTATATCCATGATGTGTTCCAATCCTTCGTTTCTTGAGCCAACCTTCACGTTAAAGTCTCCCATAACTATGAGAATATCCTTCTTACTGGTTTTCATTGTGGCATCTTGCAACATTTGGTAGAATTCTTCCTTCTTTTCCTACTCCGATTGTTCTGTAGGTGTGCATCAATACGGACAATGAAGCTGATAGATTATAGTGTTCTGTAGGTGCATAGCATTGAATAATGGTCACATTCCTGATCTTGGTCTTGAACCTAGCAGTCAGAAGCCTACTGGAAATCGGCTTCCACTCGATGAGACTTCTCATTGCATTTCTACTGAACTGCAACCCCACTCCATCCCTGTGCTCTTCATCCTCACTACCAGAATATAGAAATGTAATTCCATCTGTTGTCTGTATCTCGCCAAATCCTGGCCACCTCACCTCACTTAATCCCAGAATGTCCAGCCCGTAGTTCTTCATTTCCCATGTCACTTGATTCAGTCTGCCTTTCTCCCTCAAGGTCCTCACATTCCAGAAACCAATTTTCGTTTTCCTCTTCATGCCAAAGGTTGTCATCAGGTTATCCGTCCGGTTTTGTAATTTCGCTTCAGTTTCTATAATCAGATTATTTAAGAAGAGTGAGTGATTGACCCACTGCTTCCGAGTGCCTTGACGGGGCTGCCATCTTAAGCCTGAAGCACCAGGTTGATTTTCTGTCGGGATTTCTTCCCTTAGCCTTTAAAGTTCCCACTTCTACTGCAAGGCAGCAGTTCCTATTCTATTTACCCAGAATAGGAGGGTTGCCCCTTCCGCCAGTTCCACTGTTCCGAAGTCCCTCTTCTTTGCCTTCACTACCGTTGAGGTCTTCACCGTAACCCTGGCAAGGGACCCTTACATGGTACTACCAGCTGGATCAAGGTTTTTTAAAGAGGTGTTACTCCTCTATCACTCTCCCTTTGTCCTGACTGGTGACAGGCAGAGCCTGGCTTCCCAAACATTGGGTCCAGGTTGGTGGGGTTTGTGTGGTACTGCTGCAGTTTATATGACTTAGTGAGGAAAGCAATGGTAGACTTCCTCACCTCCCCCCCCCCCCCCCCCCCCCCCTTCCCACCCTCATTCACACCTCTTTACTTTGTCTGGCACTTTATTTTTTTTATTTGCGAGGGTACAAGTTTTATGAAGCACTGAGTTGTGATGTAGACAGAGTCAACAGCAAGAACTCATTGTACCATCAGTTCTCACTGTTGCCAGATTGTCAACATACTCGTAAATGTCTTTGATTACCTGTGATAACCTACCCCTAATCTCATAATCTCCCAGTGTTGCTAACCTTCCCCTTAGCACTGTCGTATGCCTTTTCTAGATCAGTCCATTCTAATCATAGCTTTTTCATTTACTTGGCGCATACTGAAAATTTGATCCTGACAGCCCATCTGTGGTCTGAAACTGGACTGGTTTTCATCCAACTTACTCTCCACAATTGAATACTCTCTCCTTTCACAATGCCTATGAACACTTTGCCAGGTATGCTTATTAGTGAAATTCCTTGATTTTTTTCTTTCAATCCTTTCTAGGTGCAGTTAGTGCTTTTGTCCATCAGAAGATACCCTACTCACTTTGCATGCTAATCCTATTTCTCTGTAAAGCCATTTTGTCCATGCCTTCCCACTGTATTTCACCATTTCAGGTCTGATTTCCTCTATTCCTGTTGCTTTACGACTATAGTTTATTTATTTACCGTCCTTTCTGTACCCCCTCCTTGACATTCAGTAGTCTGAAAGAAAAAAAACTTTTTAGATATTTAAAATTACGCTGTACCTTGTAAAAGACAAAAATCACCACATCAAATAAATTCTGCAATGCCAGTATAACTACATAACAAGTATAAATGACTCCCTTCTAATCAGTTATCCTATGATCAAGACATCTAGTCCTGCATAACATGAAATAAATCAAGAAAACCAACATTCCACCTAATACTACAGAATTAAAGAAGATAGTATATTCATTAATAACCTGAAATAAGAAAATAAAAAAATAGTAATAATGCTACTTGACATTATACTGTATACGAGCCTCTGTATGGCATTATTGAAATCACTCCAGTATCTAACCGAAAATGCATTTGTAATCCTTTAATTCTATCTTTCGAAGGGCTTATTCAACGATGAACTCTTACTTGTTCATAATTTAAGTTCATTGTGCTTATTCCCCACAGACTTATCTTGCAGATTACATGAAAGGACAGTCACTTTTACAAACTAATATTTACTGTAGTTTTCTGCAATCTACCTTTTACTTTATATGGATGAACTGTCCTACTTATGTAACAGGGCTTTTCTAGTTGACTGTTCAACTCTCCCCAAGCTGGCTTATTTGTGTAGGCATTATACATGGCACATAACCCTGTACATTTCCTTCTAGTCCTCAGTGTCTCCCACCCAAGATTTTCTGTCATACTTGTCATACCACTTCTAGGGTTGACATCGTTAAGCACGAATCTTGCAGCCTTTCGCTGTACCATCTCAAGTGCCTTAATGAGTCCTGTTTAGTATGGATCCCATACAGGTGCTCCATATTCCAGGGCTGGCCTAATGAGTGATATATAGCCCTGCACTTTCACCTGTGAACTGCTGCCCTTTAGCACCCTCATCACGAATTGTAAGGACTTGAATGCTTTAGAAATTACACTTCCTACATGGGTGTCCCATTTTAGATCTCTTTTTTTGTGGATTCCTTGGTACTTACATGAGTCACACTCTACAAGAGCGTCCGATCCAAGACAGTATTGAAAGTCCCCTTGCCTATCTTTCTTTCCCATTCTCATGAGAGTGCATTATTAAGAATTTATTTTCATTTTGTTATCGAGTGCCTACTTACTGAGTACATTTAGATCAGCTTGTAATAATCTATTATCGCCAGCATTCTGTATTTTTCTGTATATTATGCAGTTGTCTGCAAACGATCTGCATTCACTTTGAATTTCGTTCGGCAGATCGTTGATAAATGCCGTAAGTACGAGTAGCCCTATAACACTACCCTGCACTACTCTCGACATTATAGAAACTTCGCCGGAGAATTTACTTCCCACCTATACCTTCTGTATGCGGTGTGTTAAAAATTCCCAGATTCATAGAACCACCCTTTTATCAGTCATTATTTCCACCAATTTTTGGATCAGAATGTCATGTGGTACTACATCTGATGCTTTAGCAAAATCAATTACAATAGCATCACACCTTCAATTTAGTCACTACTGATCTGCATTTAGGGCAGTCATCCAGGTGGCAGATTCCCTATCTGTTGTTTTCCTAGTCTTTTCTTAAATGATTGCAAAGAAATTGGAAATTTATTGAACATTTCCCTTGGTAACTTACTCCAATCCCTAACCTCCCTTACTGTAAATGAGTATTTACTCCTATTTGTCCTCTTGAAATCCAACTTTACTGTATCTTCATATTGTGATCTTTCCCACTTTTAAAGACCCCACTCAAACTTATTCGTCTACTAATGTCATTCCACGCCATCTTTCCATTGACAGCTCGAAACATACCAGTCTACTAATGTCATTCCATGCCATCTCTCCATTGACAGCTCGGAACATACCAGTTATACTTCTTAAAATATATAATTTGTTTATTAAACAGCCACCTATTCAGTACTGAAAAATCCTTATAATTAGGATATGATCTTTTTTACATTAGATTATAATGGGACATGTTTCGCTTGTATTACAAGCATCATCAGCCAATTATATCTTCTCGAGGCTAGATTAGGATCCTGATTTTGTTATTTGTATATGAGATTATCCCTTAAGAGTCTACTAATATTTACATGTTATGATAAAATTCTACAGTTATTTTTATTAAAACATTCAACATTAAACTGTGATGTGTGGATTGACTAAAAACAGTACATTGAATACTTTTTCTGTGCTGAACTCTCTTTAAATTCTTACCTTCTTGACCTCAATAAGTGAATGAAAGTTATAAACATAATGTCATAATACATCTGTAGTAAAATACTGGTTAAACACAACTCTTTAAATATCTAATAATACTTACAAGTTTATGGTTCATGGTATGTGTTACTGTAGTCACGTCCTAGTTCATGAACATGGGCAACGGCTGAATGGCCTAGTAAGTGGTCCTGAGAGTCGGGATAACAGTTGCTATGGAATGGGAGTGGGCACCTCTGACATATTCTGAGTCATGGCCCTCCTTGTGCTCAGGCGGCTAGGACTATACAATCCACAGGTGGTCCATAACCCGTTAGAGGAGAGATCCTCACTTGGACTATGTGTGAGTAGGGTAGCATCCTGCTTCATGAATTTACTGAGCTCACAACCTTTTAAGCAAGCCTCGGACCTATGGGAGTAACGGAGTCCCACTCCCATTTGACAGGCGAGGGACTCCTTGGAAACAACGTGGCGAACGAAATGGAATTCGATGGGGTGCTATAAATATTAATGGGGCTTATGGAAGAAAGTAGAACTGGCTTAGTCAGCAAAGAGGATGCATCTGGATGAGCTAGGAGTAAGTGATATTAGGGTAAAGGGAGAAAGTGAGGAAGAGATAGGAGATTATAAAGTGTACTTGACGGGTGTTAGAAAGGGAAGGGCAGAGTATGGGGTAGGGCTGTTTATCAGGAATACCGTTGCACGCAACATAGTTTCTATTGGGCACGTAAATGAGCAAATAATGTGGGTAGATTTATCAGTTGGAGGAATTAGGACGAGAATTGTCTCGGTGTATTCATCATGTGAGGGTGCAGATGAGGATGAAGTTGACAAGTTTTACGAAGCATTGAGTGACATCGTAGTCAGGATCAACAGCAAGGATAGGATAGTGCTAATGGGCAATTTCAATGCGAGAGTTGGAAATAGAACTGAAGGATACGAAAGGGTGATTGGTAAATGTGGGGAAGATATGGAAGCTAATGGGAATGGGAAGCGTTTGCTGGACTTTCTGTGCTAGTATGGATTTAGCAGTTACAAATACATTCTTCAAGCATAAGGCTATTCACCGCAACACATGGGAGGCTAGGGGTACCAGATCCATAATAGGCTATATCTTAACCAACTTCGAATTCAGGAAATCTGTTAGGAACGTACAAGTTTTCCGGGGATTTTTCAATGATACAGACCACTGTCTGATCTGTAGTGAACTAAGTATCTCTAGGCCTAGGGTAGAGAAAGTGAAATCTGTCTGCCAACTAATAAGGGTAGAATATCTCCAGGATGAGGAAATTAGACAGAAGTACATGGATATGATTAGTGAGAAGTTTCAAACAGTAGACGGTAAGCAGGTTCAGGGTATAGAAAGAGAATGGGTGGCATACAGTGATGCTGTAGTAGAAACAGCAAGGGAATGCCTAGGAACAACGGTGTGTAAAGATGGGAAAAGGCGAACATCTTGGTGGAATGATGAAGTGAGAGCAGCTTGTAAACGTAAAAAGAAAGCTTATCAGAAATGACTCCAAACAAGGGCTGAGACAGACAAGGATTTGTACGTAGATGAAAGAAACACAGCAAAACAAATAGTTGTTTAATCCAAAAAGAAGTTGTGGAAAGATTTTCGTAATAACGTGGAAAGGCTAGTTCAAGCAGCAAGGAAACTTTTCTGGACAGTAATGAAGAATCTTGGGAAGGGAGGGAAAAAGGAAATGAACAGTGTTTTGAGTAATTTAGGTGAACTCATAATAGATCCCAGGGAATCACTGGAGAGGTGGAGGGAATATTTTGAAAATCTTCTCAACATAAAAGGAAATCTTCATGGTGGTGTTGCGAATAGCCAAGCTCATGGGGAGGAGGAAAATGATGTTGGTGAAATTACGCTTGAGGAAGTGGAAAGGATGGTAAATAAACTCCATTATCATAAAGCAGCAGGAATAGATGTAATAAGACCTGAAATGGTGAAGTATAGTGGGAAGGCAGAAATGAAATGGATTCATAGAGTAGTAAGATTTGCATGGAGTGTTGGTAAGGTACTTTCAGATTGGACAAAAGCAGTAATTGCACCTATCTATAGTAAGGGAACAGGAAGGATTGCAACAACTGTAGAGGTATCTCATTGATTAGTATACCAGGCAAGGTATTCACTGGCATCTTGGAAGGGAGGGTGTGATCAGTCATTTAGAGGAAGTTGGTTTCAGACCACAAGAGAGGCTGTCAGGATCAGATTTTCAGTATGCGCCAGGTGACTGAAATATGCTACGCAAGGAATAGGCAGTTGTGCTTATGTTTCATAGATCCAGAGAAAGCATATGACAGGGTACCGAGGGAAAAGATGTTCGCATAGTGGAGGACTATGGAATTAAAGGTAGATTATTAAGATCAATCAAAGGCATTTATGTTGACAATTGAGCTTCAGTGAGAATTGATGGTAGAATGAGTTCTTGGTTCAGGGTACTTAGAGGGGTTAGACAAGGCTGTAATCTTTCACCTTTGCTGTTCGTAGTTTACATGGATCATCTGCTGAAAGGTATAAAATGGCAGGGAGGGATTCAGTTAGGTGGAAATGTAGTAAGCAGTGTGGCCCATGCTGACGACTTGGTCTTAATGGCAGATTGTGCCGATAGCCTGCAGTCTAATATCTTGGAACTTAAAAATAGGTGCAATGAGTATGGTATGAACATTAGCCTTTCGAAGACTAAAATGATGTCGGTAGGTAAGAAAGTCAACAGAATTGAATGTCAGATTAATGATACAGAGGTGGAACAAGTCGATAATTTCAAGTATTTAGGTTGTGTGTTTTCCCAGGATGGTAATATAGTAAGTGAGATTGAATCAAGATGTAGTGAAACTAGTGCTGTGAGTTCGCAGTTGCGATCAACAGTATTCTGTAAGAAGGAAGTCAGCTGTCTGACGAAACAGTTTTACATCGGCCTGTTTTCATACCAACTTTGCTTTACGGTATGAAAGCTGGGTGGACACAGGATATCTTATTGATTAGTTAGAAGTAACAGACATGAAAGTAGCGAGACTGATTGCTGGTTCATACAGGTGGGAACAATGCCCGGAGGGTACTTGGAGACTGAACGCTGAAAGGCATAACAGTCTATAATGATAATGTATTGCTACCTTTCCACCCCACGCCATTTGCCGCATAGAACCAATTGACTGCATGATAATCCCTAAAATGTCGGGATACCGCCATATAGCACCATACGCCAAGGCGCTTGATGGAAAAGGACCTTTTTAGTCTAGAGTCAGATGCCACCTCATCAGGAAGGAACGAAAAGGAAAATTTTTCAGAAATGATGGGTGAGCAAAAGCTCTTCCGACGTGCAAGGGTCTACTGCACCCTTCCGTTCCATAGAATCAAACCACCGACCTCCCAGGGCCATGGTGCGTTCGCGGCGAAAGATAAAAAAAATAACACATAACTAGCTTAAAGGCATAAATGAACGGAAGGAAACTAGGGATACAATGTTATTCGGCAAAATGACAGGCAGACAGAAGTTTAAATACCTATTTATTGAGCCTTGATAAATCAAATTAATTAAAAGTTGACCCTGAATATTTATAGTATATCAATGTTGAATATGCAATGTCCATTGGACTAAGTACCAATTGCAAAATGTCAAAATTTTATTTCTCCTTTACCTCTTTCTTCTTCCCGACATAATGATAAATATTACATTATAATTTGTATAACATAACTTTTTTTTAAAAAATCAGAAATATCCTTATAAATGCGACGGTTATCATTAAGAACTTTCTTCACTATCAGAAGAAGCAATTATTTATACAACAAAAAAATTGAAGATAACTTGAAGTGGTCACCTAGCTAAATGAAATATATTACAAAAAGTAAACAAATAATAAGTGAATGCTAGTCAATAAAATCCTAATCAAAATAAAAGACTGACGTCGGGTCCAGAAATCGAACCCACATCCCAATGAATCCACTGACAAAAATTACGAAAATAAAACTCGATTTGTCATCCACATAAAGAGTGAAACACGACTAAAAGAATGTATAAAAAAGGAAAGTATGTACACATAATATGAAAATAAACAATATACACATGCAATTGGCTGTATATAAAAAAAAATATGTCAAAACAAAAATCCATGGTTGCCTCAGAACTCGAACCGATGATATCCAGGATGGCATTGACAAACGGGTCTATAAAATCTCCCTTTTTTTAATTAATCATAGGGTCAACAAATAAATAATAATACTGGCGTTCCAGTTAGTTAAATATTATTATAAGATCTTACATGGAAAAGTAAAAGAATCCTTTAAACTATAATCGGTGTCGCGCTGCCTTCATTCTAAGTGGATTAGCTCGAACAATACAGTATACTGTAATCCTCTACAAGGGGCAAGCCTTCTTCTGACTCCCCTCGTCGTAAATCTCTGGACGTCAAAGCCCTAGCAAAAAATGGCCTGTTGTGGCAGAAATATCTTTTCAACATCTCAAGGCGAAACCAAATCGTTTCCCTTGGAACACATTTGTTAAAATAATCTCATTTCATTACGTATTCTCATATCAGATTTCCATAGCTCCACTGGCTTATTAGTTCACTGCCTTATCACAATTCTTTAACTCAATATCAGGCCACCTTTTATCTTATCAAATTCACATCCTCAGAATTAGAATGACCAGGTTTGCTTCCATCCGATTACAGAATGCAGCCTAGGTTTTTCCTACATTTTAAACTCAAATCAATAAAATCAAATATGGATTTTAAACATATCCATAATGTTATTCTCATATATAGAAAGGGAAAATATTTGACATTAAAGGAAAACGCGAATCTCAATAGGAGGGCGTCTGTTCGATGTCTAGGCATGTCACAAGTTACGCATATAATTAATACAGCCATCTACAAATATTATCATGCAAATTACATGAAAATAAGAGTGCCTTCCTATCCTGATGTTAACAGCCGATAGTCCATTTTTACAAGCATAATCACCATGCATTATCATAATAAGCTTGGATATCACGTAAATAAATTATACAAAATTACGGCTTGTCTCAGTGCCAAAACAAATTACATTTACCTAATCTAAGCACTCTCAGACTAACTAATATTTTATCATCATGTCAAATACATGCATTACGTAAATTATATATATATTTAAGCCCATGGAGCAGACTATTAATTCCATGAAATGAACATAAATGAATATGAAGACCACTCACAAGTTCTCTCTCTAATTAAAAAAAATACATGCAATTTACATGTCCAACCTAATTTATGTGATCTGCGTAATGAATAACCGCGCATTTATTAAAAAAAATTATTTCATTTTAGTTCTTATCATCATGTCGTAACAATCCAAGGTTCGGGTCCTGAGGAAGACCCTCATTTTTCCTTTTTAAGCTTCCATGGTGTTGACGTTGGTCACGGGTTCATGTCCGTTGCTACTCCTGCTGAGCGCGTTCATAATCCAATGGTTATCTTCTACACTTATAACAGCTTTTATGAGATTAACACTTGTTGCGTCACTTTAACACAAAAATACAATTATTACACTTTAATGAAATTAACACTTGTTGCATCACTTTTTTAAAAAATTACAATTATACCGTTCTTGTGGTCACATAACTTCAACCTTTCTTAAATACTATTGTTTGTAGACAATTATATATTCTCGAAGATGTGAACTTTATATTTGCAGTCTGAAACACTAAATAGATCAGAACACCACCAAACCGTGGTTCTGCTTTGGATCCTTCGCGTCAAGTGGATACTGTTGTCATCATCGCTATTCCTTTTATAAACTTTCCCCCTCTCATGCAAGAGACAGTGGCTAATCCCCACTACTTTTTTAAATTAATAGTTCCACGTGTCGTATGACATCGGTAATACACTCAAACGTGTGACTCAGATTCTTAAGTAGTCTGGTTATGTGCGGAACCTGAATTGTTCGGCCATTTATTTAAAATTAATTATCAAAATAATACCCGTACAATGTCCTCCATGAGAGTGCTGCGTACAAAGGACGCGTCATGACGCTTAGCGTGTTATATAATGCAACGATTGCGTATTCTTCCACATGTTAATATATTATAAAGAATTGGAATTTTGGCAGATGTCAATAATGAAATCATATAACATCCCGAGGTTTCCCATATTAAATATTATGCATGTCTCAAAATCTCATCATACAAATGCAACTTGCGAGCTGGCAACATTGTGTTTCGGCCATTTTTTCAACGGGTGAAGGTATCATCGATTTTTCTGGCTTGACATTTTCTTCTCTCTCTCTCTATCTGTGTATTCTTTTAGTTAAGACGGAGTGGTGTTTAGCAGGCTACAAAGGTTGTGTAAGCAGGTGCAACCTAATGCAACTTTTTGTAACAAGTACGAGGGAGCTTTACAAAGGTTTTTCACTGCCATGTAATTAATAAATAAATATGTACATGACCGATAAGGTCACATTTGCCTTTCCTTCGGACTCAAGAAATTTGGAAAGGGTTACAAATTTCTTGACTGATTTCAATTTATTGAAGAGACTCTCTTTCACATATTTATTTGTGGTCTCATTGGCAGTGTATTGTTCTCATGAGTTCTTGGTTTTTAACCCTAAACATTTGGTTATCCCGTTCGAGTATTGAGACTTTCCCAACTGTCTGACTAAATTTACAAATATTTTATAAAACTGCATTTAACATGAAAATTATGAAAATTAATATTCATTAAATAAAATACACACTCATCGGACCTTATACTCACACTTTCTTGTTACCTGCTTACTTACACATACGTTGTTTGAAGGGCGCCAGCTGCCACTCAGTGCAGCAATAATAGAACGAGACTCTTGACTATCTCTAGGGTGTGGGGTAATAAGCTTACTTTTGACAACATACCATATAAGTTCTGGGAAAAGGAGATTGGTGTTCGGTTTCCCCATTAATTTTGAGGTTAAGATATTTTACTGTCAATGAAATAAAACTATGAATTCGTTTGATAGAACAATATATATTCTTTAAATAATATATCAAAAAATAGTGATTCTTCTTGCGATAAAAACAGATGAGAATATGAAATTATGACATTGCAACTGAAAGAAACTAGGCAAGAATTTTAATTCTTCTTGACCGGACATTTAACAATTTATACGAAATATTTCCCTCACTGATTCACTTGACTGTACCTTCAACACTTTGTGTGTAATTACGATGTATTCCTTTGATCTGGTGTTTACTGTAGATGTGTCACGCCTAACTTGGTGATACATCCTTGTGACTGCTTCTTCTCCATGTCATCTGACTTCTTTGTAAGTCAGTATGGTATTACCTCTTGGCAGGTCCAGGGTTGCCCTCTCTGACTCCATGGTAAGCCCTTGCGTCCGTGTCTTCCACTAAGTGACGGACCAACCTTTGGCCTCACTCTCTCAATGACCAATGATTAATGGCTCACTGAGTCTTCTCCATCTCTCGTTCACACTCGTTGACTGACCGACTGAGGCTTCTTCATCTAGTAGACTACTTCACTGTTCAGCTTCCGTTTAACTAATGACTGACGCTACAATATGCACCCACCTTTTATAGACGTTGGTTGACACAGCTACATAATCTCCAGAAATAACAATGACATACTCCCACAACGCGGCAAATATTACATATAGTTGTGAAACCGCCGCCGGCTCGCTGGGTTTCTCAAGGAAAGTGAGCTCAGTGCTAACTAAATACGATGACGTAGCCATGACGTGGCGATGATTTGGCAGAATCGCCAGTAGTGCAAAATATAACAACGTCATATCCAACATCTGATAATTCGAAACTCTCACTGTACAGGTATTTAATGTTAATCTACATATACGTATATATGCATACACTCAATTATAAATAATAATTATAACAAAATAATAGTAATCTCATAGATAAAATAATAATAATACGGACATAATAATAATAATAATAATAATAATAATAATAATATTATCTTGTAACGGGATTTGAACCGTTACAGTATAAAAACAAGTTGACCCAAAATTTCTCGACGTTGTTCTAATTCTTCACAATTTTGACACCATGGGATATCCTCGTCTTCCTGGTTTTCAGTCCTTGTCATCTGGACTTCATCTTCCTCAAGATTCTCATCTTCTTCATCCTGTGGAATGTTGTCATCTTCATGTTGATCCTCTCCTTCCTCCTCGGAGTTCTGGTCTGGCTGGTCCAAATTTGCTCTAATGCTTCCTGGTGGATAATATGGCCGTAAATCGGCTGCATTATATATGGTTTCGGTTAAACCATCCATGCTTTGGACTTTATAGGCATTATTTTCAAGGTTTTCAATTACTCTGTAAGGCCCAATTTACAACTCCGCAAATTTATGATAAATTTTGCTGGCGGGATCTGACACTGCTGGTCTCTTTACCAACACATATTCTCCTACCCTCAGTGGTCGATGGTATCTCTTACCTCGAAGTCGTCACAGTCTTTTCTCTGCTTGTTGTCTCAGATATTCAGCTGTTGCCTGGATACAAAGTTCTGCTGAAAATCGCGGATCTTGTGGACATGGTATGGCATTTTGCCATGGTCTCTTCGGCATCTCATCAAAGTGGATGACGCTGGGGATCTGGCCGGTTGACTCGTGTACAGTCCCATTTATGCACTCGTCAATAATTGGGAGGACATCTACCCAACGCCAATGTTGACGGGGCAATAGATTCGGCAAAACTTCCCGATCTCCCTCATGATTCGTTCTGCAGGATTAGATTCGGGGTGACGAATGGAGCTTAAATGGTGTTTCACCCCTAATTGGTCAATGTCACGCTTGAAAACCCCAGAAGTGAACTGGGAACCATGGTCTGTCGGAATGCATTCCGGTTTTCCCATTTTAGGAATGATTTTAGTTTTAATTTGGTTGATGGCCGCTCGGGTATTGGCTTTTTGGACCGGACATAATTTTACATACTTCGAAAATACGTCCACACACACAAGAATATGTTGCAGGCTGCGCCTAGCACGTGGTAACGGGCCGTAAAAATCCAAAGCATATAGCTCCTTAGGCTTACTTGGCAGCAAAGGTCGTGGTAGCTGCTTCAACAAATAGGTATTAGGCTTCATCCTCTGACACGTGTCACAAGTAACCAATATTCGGCGGACTATTTTTCTAAGATTCGGCCAAATGAATGCCTCTTTCAGTGTTGCTGACACTTTATCTATCCCTGCATGACCTATGGCTCGGTGGGCTAACCACTCCAACTCATTCTGTAGAACTGGTGGTACCACAATTCGGTATCGTATATGATTTTCGTCTATGAACTTATGCAGAATGCCATTGAAGTAGTTATACTTCTCCGCTCGCTTCTCCAACTCTGTATATTCTGCCGTGCCTGGTTGGATTCTTCGCTTGAAGAAGTCAATCAACCGACTTGTCTCCTGATGCCTCTCTTGTTCCTCACCGGTGCTTTTTAATTTCTCTAATGTCTCACGATCCTCATCCACAAGCTGGATCTGATGGACGAAAGTACTCTCAGGATCAGGATTCCGACTGAGTGCATCAGCAATGACGTTATTTTTGCCTGCACAGTGTTCTATTGTCAAATCATATTGCTGTGCAAACAAACACCACCGATTAACTCTTTCGCTAGTCATGGTTGATTTTAACATAAAAGTAAGAGCCTTATGGTCAGTTCGCAATACAATGGGGAAACCATAAATATATTTCCGCCAATGACTTAGGGCTGTTATAATGGCTAACATCTCAAGCTCAGTTACGGTATATTTCCATTCATGTGCTTGTAACTTACGGCTCATGAATGCCAAAATTGAGATCTTCGGTTCCTTTTCGGGGTCTTCCTGATACAGGACGGCGCCTACTCCTACATTTGATGCGTCCGTCTGTACAATGAACTTCTTTTTATAATCTGGATACCCGAGCTTTACGCTGTTTGTGAGGAGTTCCTTCGTTTTTACGAATGCTGCCTCACATTCATCATCCCACTTCCGTCGATTATTCTTTTCCATCAAATTTTGCAGAGGGGCCACTACCTCTGTGTACCCTGGACAGTGGTCTGCGAAGAAATTACAAATACCCAGAAACTGCCTAATATGTTTCACCCTAGTTGGTCTCGGAAACTTCTGAATGGCCTGAATTTTTACTGGGTTTGGGGTCACACCTTCAGAATCAATAATATGACCCAGAAATAAAATGCTCCTTTGGCAAAATTGGGATTTCGAGAGATTAATTTTAAAATTGTTTCTGTCCAAATCTACAAGTAATCTTGATATTCTCGAGATGTTGGTCTACAGTCTCTGATGCAATCAAAATGTCATCGACATATCTTATTGTGAAGGCTTTCACCTCATCACTCAAATTTCTATCTAAAGCTCTTATGTAGGCAGATCCTGCATTCATTATCCCAAATGGGAGCCTGTTAAAAACATACGTAGTTTGATCAAACATGAAACCTGTTAATATTTTAGTTTTTGGATCAAGTTCCACATAGTGAAATGACGAAGTCAAGTCAACCCCTGTGAATAACTTCATAAGAAGAAATTTCTTCATAAATTCCTTGATACAAGGAGTCTGGTCATACTCGGGGACTAGGCGCTGGTTTATTGCCCGAGCATCTAAACACACTCTTAATGACCCATTTGCTTTCTCTACAATCACCAACAGATTTAAGTATGGTGTGGGGAATTTACAAATCAAGCCGCTCTCTTCCATTTCATGAATAATCTGGCTTACTTGATTTTGGTATTTCTCTGGTACAGGATAAGGACGCTGTCGAAAAGGTTCCCAGCTATTTACCACTAATGTGTATTGGAAATTTGGAATCTTCCCAGGTCTTGATCCGAAAACTTCCCTTTGTTGTTCAATAATTTGTTGCAAATGAATTCTCTCTTCATCTCCGATCTTGGCCTCACTGATCTTCTGGACTAAGGATTCCAATAACAACTCTTCTTCTTCTTCTTTCACCGCCGTGACCATAATTCCAGATTCATCGATGACCTTCCTACTTATCTCTTCCATTTCTAAGAAATTTTCTTCCCTTTCTGGTTCCGAACATAATTGAGTGTGCCAAATCATCTCTTCTTGATCTAAATTTTCAACGTCATTCAATTTCATCTCCTTTTGGACTGAGTCGAATATAAAGCAAATCTCGTTACTATCCATGTTGATATTTGCTTTATATTCTCGTAGGAAGTCTGACCCAATAATAACATTGTACTCCATTTTTGTTAGTACAATGAACGGATGTGAAATAATATTGTCCCTCAGTTCCAAATCAAGATATTCTTGAGTATTGCAAATCGTAGTCCGATCGGGTATCACACCACGAACTTTAATATTCAATGTTGGAATTACTGGAATGTGCTTCTACAACTTCAATTCTTCCAACAAAGCCTTAGATACGAGGCTGACACTTGCGCCTGTATCCACCAAGCATCGAACCCGTACTCCATTTACTCTTATGTAGATTACTGGCAATTCTCTTACGACCTTTGAATTCAATTGGATCTTGTCTTCTAATAACTCATCCGGCTGTATCACCCACATGTCGATCGTTACTATAGTCCATGTATGAGCCTGAGGATTGATAACCTCTGAAACTCCGACTATCTCCTCGCTTAGCAATCGCGCTTTTTTTAGGATGGATTTCCTCGTTAGCCTCATATTCAGGGGCACGAGGATTTAAACTGTTCTGATTAACTTTATGATTCTGTAATGCGAGACTTTCGGCTCCTTGGCATTCCGCTGTTTCCGTCAGCCACCGTATGGGTTGTTCCCATATGTCTTTCCCTTGTCTAGACCCATTTAAGTCTCTAACATATTGCTGAGATTCCCTCTTTCTGTTTTCGAGATCTCCTTGGTAGTACTCTTTCTGCTGTCTGAAATTCTGATCGTTCCGACGTGGCCATCTAGAATAGGGCCGACGATCTCTGTTAAAGCCCCTTTGCCTGTACTGCTGTTTGCCATATTGTCGTCTAGGTTCTCCCCAAGAACGAAAATTCCATCGGGTGTCCCTCATATTTCGATTACCAACATATCCCTGAGTGGTATTCGTGCCTTGATCTTTAACTACTATTGTACTTTGTTTCTCTTGACAATCCAGTGTATTCACCATTTCTGATTGTCTGGCCCTAGTTTGATGTCCACTCGATGTTTGGTCGAGGTGTCGTAAGATCTGTTCTGCTTCTACAGCCGTCTTTGCATTCGCTGCAATCAAGATTCGTTGAACATCAGCTGGGAACTGTTTAGTAATGGCCGATAGAAGTTCCACTTCAGCCGGAGGGTTATCCAGCTCCCTCATTTTCACTAATTGCCCGGTGAAAAATTCACAAAATCGTGTCGGGCTGGTCATGGAATAACGACGTGAATACAGCTCCAAACGCAATCCTAATTGCGTTTCCATTCCCCAGTATTTATCGAGAAACATTCTCTTAAAGGTATCGTAGCTTGAAACCATACCAAGGCCTGGTCCTCTAAGAATTTCTCCACGACCCTTAATCTACGTTCTGGAGCTACCTGATGGTCAACCATGTAACCGTCCATCTCAGCCAAAAATTTCTTTGGTGTTACAGTACCTCCTGGTTTGAATCGCTTCGGTTTATCTTCATTCATCCAAATTACATTATAAAACGGTATGGATTCAATCGGCAATGTTGTAGAATTATGCATCTGTGCCGCCGATATCTGATCTGCACTATTATTCACACCCTTGAATAAACCCATTCCTTCTCCTTCTATCTTAAGATCATAAGGATTAACGTAGCTTTTTTTTATCGGATCTGTTTTTATTCCTAGTTCCTGAAAGTCATCCTGTAATTCCAGTTTCACAATCTTTTCTCTCAACTCATGTATAAGGTCGTCATGCATATCTACTTTTATCGTCTTTTGCATCTTATGCGACCATTCCTCGATCCTATCTGACGTCCTATCCTCATTCCTCCGTACCTCCTCTTGACCGTGACTATTCCATCGAATGCCTGTTTTCTGACCTCAGATGTTAGCTTATCCACGTTGGTAACAATTTCCTGTTTCAACGCATTGGTTTGGTTCCGAATGTCATGCATATCGACCTGAGTCTGATGGACCTCCTTCTTAACATCTTCTATTATCCTATGTGTACTTTCCTGGTGATCTGTCATCGTTTGAATATGAACATCGATTTGTTCCGCCATACTTAATATCTGAGCCTCAACACGTTCGACGCGCTCAATTACCGTGCCTAACGAGTTTTCTAGCCGTTCCTGTTTTTCGTGCGTATTATCCAGTCGTTTTTCAAACTGTGCTGTGTTCCTTTCACATTGTGTCTGGTACCCCGTTATCTGTCCTACCAGTTCATCATAATGTTCAATTGTTTCCTCCAACCGTACGTTAAAGTTCCCCATCTGTTTATTAATTTCATCTCTCCCTTCCTTACACTCCTTCTGTATTCTCTCCATATGTTCATTAACCTGATCGAATTTCTGATCAATCATATCCTTAACTGTTTCATTACTCTGATCTATCTTCTGATCAATCACTTTCATATTTTTATTAATGTCCTCTTTCATGTCCTCAAACCTTTTATTACTCTGATCTGTCTTCTGATCAATCATGTCCTTAACTGTTTCACTACTCTTTTTAATGTCTTCACTATTCTGACCTATCATATTTTTAAATTCCTCTTTCATGTCCTCTATCAGAGCCCTCATGGCTTCCATACCCATTCTACACAATATTTCAATAAAGTGGGCCCCCCTTGACTCGAACCTCGGATTAGGAGAAATCAACTTGAAAATGAAATCAATTCAGGGTTACCTCAATCCAAAATCACAAAATTTTCACAACAATGTAATTTGAATTAAATTTATAGCCTGAATACAGCTATCTCAAAATTATTCAACAGTATAATTATCAAGGGTACCTTTCATCACAATATTTTAAATATGTAGCCTATCATTATTATTATTATTATTATTAATTTTGAATAAGTTCGTATCGCAAGTTAAATACCAACACAGGTGGTATATTCCAATAAATTAGGCCATCCTTCCAGTATTGAGGCAGATACACCTAATACACTGGGTAATACCGTCCCAAAACTTTCCACATGAATCCTAACTTACTGCCACTTAACAACAAACACTAAAGGCCTGAGGTCACCTTTACCTACCGCGAAACACTTACACAAATTTAATAAATGATTCACTATGAGTAATGAGGCCTGTTACAACCAGTACCTCCTGACAAGTACCCATGAATACGATTACCTGAAGGGTATCGATATTCATTTTTCCTCAGATTTGGGAAAACCATTTTATTGTTTCCCGGGATTTAATTAAATCCCTACATGATTTTGGGTACCTCAATTACTATGAATGACTGTCCTGGTTATCGTCACTTAGACTATAACCAGGACTATGTTTTCATTTTGCCATAAATATCACATTAATTTTAATCTGCCATTCACTTCTCATACTGATCCAATTATCAGCATCCCATAAATTGAACAACCATCGTGTTCCTTCATATAATAATTGGTCAGTCCTATATTCCTAAATATGGCATTACCATGCCTAACGCTCATTTTCGCAAAAGTTATCATTTGAAATTAACTCTATCGAAAACATCGAAAAATTCTGAAAATGCCGAAAAATTCAAAAATTCCGAAAATGCCGAAAATACCTAACATTGTAAATGCCTAAAAATGCCGGAAATGCCCCATGTTGGGCGCCAAATGCTACCTTTCCACCCCACGCCATTTGCCGCATAGAATCAATTGACTGCATGATAATCCCTAAAATGTCGGGATACCGCCATATAGCACCATACGCCAAGGCGCTTGATGGAAAAGGACCTTTTTAGTCTAGAGTCAGATGCCACCTCATCAGGAAGGAACGAAAAAGAAAATTTTTCAGAAATGATGGGTGAGCAAAAGCTCTTCCGACCGTGCAAGGGTCTACTGCACCCTTCCGTTCCATAGAATCAAACCACCGACCTCCCAGGGCCGTGGGGCGTTCGCGGCGAAAGATCAAAGAAAATAACACATAACTAGCTTAAAGGCATAATTGAACGGAAGGAAACTTGGGATACAGTGTTATTCGGCAAAATGACAGGCAGGCAAAAGTTTAAATACCTATTTATTGAGCCTTGATAAATCAAATTAATTAAAAGTTGACCCTGAATATTTATAGTATATCAATGTTGAACATGCAATGTCCATTGGACTAAATACCAATTGCAAAATGTCAAAATTTTATTTCTCCTTTACCTCTTTCTTCTTCCCTACATGATGATAAATATTACATTATAATTTGTATAACATACCTTTTTTTTAAAAAGATCAGAAATATCCTTATAAATGCGACGGTTATCATTAAGAACTTTCTTCACTATCAGAAGAAGCAATTATTTATACAACAAAAAAATTGAAGATAACTTGAAGTGGTCACCTAGCTAAATGAAATATATTACAAAAAGTAAACAAATAATAAGTGAATGCTAGTCGATAAAATCCTAATCAAAATAAAAGACTGATGTCGGGTCCAGAAATCGAACCCACATCCCAATGAATCCACTGACAAAAATTACGAAAATAAAACTCGATTTGTCATCCACATAAAGAGTGAAACACGACTAAAAGAATGTATAAAAAAGGAAAGTATGTACACATAATATGAAAATAAACAATATACACATGCAATTGGCTGTATATAAAAAAAAATATGTCAAAACAAAAATCCATGGTTGCCTCAGAACTCGAACCGATGATATCCAGGATGGCATTGACAAACGGGTCTATAAAATCTCCCTTTTTTTAATTAATCATAGGGTCAACAAATAAATAATAATACTGGCGTTCCAGTTAGTTAAATATTATTATAAGATCTTACATGGAAAAGTAAAAGAATCCTTTAAACTATAATCGGTGTCGCGCTGCCTTCATTCTAAGTGGATTAGCTCGAACAATACAGTATACTGTAATCCTCTACAAGGGGCAAGCCTTCTTCTGACTCCCCTCGTCGTAAATCTCTGGACGTCAAAGCCCTAGCAAAAAATGGCCTGTTGTGGCAGAAATATCTTTTCAACATCTCAAGGCGAAACCAAATCGTTTCCCTTGGAACACATTTGTTAAAATAATCTCATTTCATTACGTATTCTCATATCAGATTTCCATAGCTCCACTGGCTTATTAGTTCACTGCCTTATCACAATTCTTTAACTCAATATCAGGCCACCTTTTATCTTATCAAATTCACATCCTCAGAATTAGAATGACCAGGTTTGCTTCCATCCGATTACAGAATGCAGCCTAGGTTTTTCCTACATTTTAAACTCAAATCAATAAAATCAAATATGGATTTTAAACATATCCATAATGTTATTCTCATATATAGAAAGGGAAAATATTTGACATTAAAGGAAAACGCGAATCTCAATAGGAGGGCGTCTGTTCGATGTCTAGGCATGTCACAAGTTACGCATATAATTAATACAGCCATCTACAAATATTATCATGCAAATTACATGAAAATAAGAGTGCCTTCCTATCCTGATGTTAACAGCCGATAGTCCATTTTTACAAGCATAATCACCATGCATTATCATAATAAGCTTGGATATCACGTAAATAAATTATACAAAATTACGGCTTGTCTCAGTGCCAAAACAAATTACATTTACCTAATCTAAGCACTCTCAGACTAACTAATATTTTATCATCATGTCAAATACATGCATTACGTAAATTATATATATATTTAAGCCCATGGAGCAGACTATTAATTCCATGAAATGAACATAAATGAATATGAAGACCACTCACAAGTTCTCTCTCTAATTAAAAAAAATACATGCAATTTACATGTCCAACCTAATTTATGTGATCTGCGTAATGAATAACCGCGCATTTATTAAAAAAAATTATTTCATTTTAGTTCTTATCATCATGTCGTAACAATCCAAGGTTCGGGTCCTGAGGAAGACCCTCATTTTTCCTTTTTAAGCTTCCATGGTGTTGACGTTGGTCACGGGTTCATGTCCGTTGCTACTCCTGCTGAGCGCGTTCATAATCCAATGGTTATCTTCTACACTTATAACAGCTTTTATGAGATTAACACTTGTTGCGTCACTTTAACACAAAAATACAATTATTACACTTTAATGAAATTAACACTTGTTGCATCACTTTTAAAAAAAATTACAATTATACCGTTTTTGTGGTCACATAACTTCAACCTTTTTTAAATACTATTGTTTGTAGACAATTATATATTCTCGAAGATGTAAACTGTATATTTGCAGTCTGAAACACTAAATAGATCAGAACACTATCAAACCGTGGTTCTGCTTTGGATCCTTCGCGTCAAATGGATACTGTTGTCATCATCGCTATTCCTTTTATAAACTTTCCCCCTCTCATGCAAGAGACAGTGGCTAATCCCCACTACTTTTTTAAATTAATAGTTCCACGTGTCGTATGACATCGGTAATACACTCAAATGTGTGACTCAGATTCTTAAGTAGTCTGGTTATGTGCGGAACCTGAATTGTTCGGCCATTTATTTAAAATTAATTATCAAAATAATACCCGTACAATGTCCTCCATGAGAGTGCTGCGTACAAAGGACACGCCATGACGCTTAGCGTGTTATATAATGCAACGATTGCGTATTCTTCCACACGTTAATATATTATAAAGAATTGGAATTTTGGCAGATGTCTATAATGAAATCATATAACATCCCGAGGTTTTCCATATTAAATATTATGCATGTCTCAAAATCTCATCATACAAATGCAACTTGTGAGCTGGCAACATTGTGTTTCGGCCATTTTTTCAATGGGTGAAGGTATCATTATCGATTTTTCTGGCTTGAAATGGAAAATCCGTTATATGAACAAATTCTGAAATTTCTTTTAACATTTATTATAAAGGATAAACATTTAACTCTGAACCCACAAACATTTCCGCTACACTAGTGACTGCTACTTCCCCCTCCTCTATTTACGCCAATTCCCCTCCGCACGCTACCAGCAATCCTAAAGCCCCGCCCATCGCTCTTTCCCCTACTCAGCCTCCACTACAACAGATGCTTTTATAACACGAGAAGCAGAAGCAAATCAACGGTCAGACTCTCTGGTGCAGTTAATGCTGCAAGCCAACGCTACAGCAGTCAAGGGGGGTAAGCGTTAATAATTCCACTTTACTAATTAAATTCCTTCAAATCTGACATTCACACAAAAAAAATTTCTTTCAGTTGCAGAACTTCAACACGCAATCCCACAGTGGACTCACAGTTACATCCATCGTTTAAGTTGAACATCCCCCTTTTGACTAGTTCGTATTACAAGATTCCAAGCACTTCCAACTAAGCGGCAATATCAATCCTAATTAGTTCTAAAGCTCCTTTAACATAATTAAGGAAGGAGTCTACATCATTTTATATAAACAATTCATCAATAAGATGCTTAAATACATCGTAATGACAGATCATGAATCTTACCACAAGTTTTTCAACCAGTATTTTACTAGTATTTTATTATGAGACTATGTTTTACAACTTCCATTCTATCATTGAGGTTAAGAAGATAAGAACATTATAGAAAGTTTAACATACGAAAGTATTCAATGTGTTGTGCTCAATCTACACTTCACCACCTAATGTTAAATGTTTTAATAAAAAAAAACTGTATAGAATCTTATATCATAAACTTGTAAATATTATTAGATTTATAAAGAGTTGTGTTTAACGAGCATTTTACTACAGATGTATTATGACATTATGTTTATAACTTTCATTTTCTTATTGAGGTCAAGAAGATAAGAATTTAAAGAGAGTTCAGCGTAGAAAAAGTATTCAATGTACTGTTTTTAGTCAATCCACACATCACAGTTTAACGTTGAATGTTTTAATAAAAATAACTGGCCAGGCTGAGTGGCTCAGACGGTTGAGGCGCTGGCCTTCAGGCCCCAACTTGGCAGGTTCGATCCTGGCTCAGTCCGGTGGTATTTGAAGGTGCTCAAATACGTCAGCCTCGTGATGGTAGATTTACTGGCACGTAAAAGAACTCCTGCGGGACTAAATTCCGGCACCTCGGTGTCTCCGAAGACCGAAAATGTAGTTAGTGGGACGTAAAGCAAATAGCATTATTATCATTATAAAAATAACTGTGTGGAATTTAATCATATCATGTACATATTAGTAGACTCTCAAAGGATAATCTCATATACAAATAACAAAATCAGGATCCTGATCGAGCCTAAAGAAGATAAAATTGGCTGATGAGGCTTGTAATACAAGCGAAACGTCCTATTATTATCTAACGTAAAAAGGATCATATCCTAATTATAAGGATTTTATTGTACTGAATACGTGGCTGTTTACTAAAAAAATTATGTATGTATTTTAAGAAGTATACAGATTCAATACGGACCCAAAATGATTTTAATAACTTGTAACATACCAGTTAGTCGAGCAGCTCATCTCCTTTCTCCCAAGTCTTCCCAGCCCAAACTTTGCAAAAGTTTTGTAATGCTGCTCTTATGTCGGAAATCACCCAGAACAAATTGAACTGCTTTTTGTTGGATTTTTTCCAGTTCTTGAATCAAGTAATCCTGGTGAGGGTCCCATACACTGGAACCGTACTCTAGTTGGGGTCCTACCAGAGACGTATATGCCCTCTCCTTTACATCCTTACTGCAACCCCTAAATACCCTCATAACCATGTGCAGAGACCTGTACCCATTATTTACAATCCCATTAATGTGATTACCTTTGTCTAATGACTCACTGATATCTTGAAAGCGCGACATCTGGCTCCCACAGGAGATAATATTTTTTTAAACCATGTTGATGGCCATTAATCCACAGACTTTCCTCCACTTGTTCCCTGAGATATTCTGAAATGAGGTGTTCCATTTCTTTGCAAACAATGGATGTAAGGTTAATGGGGCTCCATTAGCAGCCTGTTGCTCCCTTCAAAATTCGGGACTACAGTTACTTTCTTCCAGTCATGTGGAATTTGCGTATTGTTGAGAGACACAGTAAATAGTATTTCCAAATAGTGTCGAATAGCTCTACCTCCCAGATTCAGAACCTCCCCAGCAATATTATCTAGCCCCGTCAACTTGTTTTTCGTTAAGTCTTTCCTGAATTTTTCTATGGCTAATTTGGAAGAGAGAGCAATTGGCGTTATCGATAATGTCTATCGCCAGGCTATTCTGCTCATTAAATACATTACCATACCGAAGATTTAATTCATTAGCTATTAGATTGTCAGTAATTACCTCACCTTCTCTGGACATTATCTTTGACACATTATGGCTGGCTCCTTTCCTTTTCCTAGCATACTTAGAGATTTTACCATCCATTTTCCCTGGAGGAAAGTATACCTTTCATATATTTGTCATGAGCAGCTTTCTATTTAGAAGAGAGTTCTTTGGACAACTTGTGAAACCTGTTCATATGCTCCATACTAAATGGTCTTTTGTTGTATGCTTTCCTTACTTTCCTTTTAAGGCTCCTAATTTTCCTATTGTAGTATTCTGGATCTGGGTTCCATTTAAGTATTTTAAGGTGTACAAACTGTTCAATTGCCCTGTTAATAATATTAACAAAATTATCCCACATTACATCTATGTGTCAATCACATAAATTCAGGTAAACTCAGGTAATTCAGGTGAACTCATAGTAGATCCCAGGGAATCAGTGGAGAGGTGGAGGGAATATTTTGAACATCTTCTCAATGTAAAAGGAAATCATCATGGTGGTGTTGCAAACAGCCAAGCTCATGGGAAGGAGGAAAAGGATGTTGGTGAAATTATGCTTGAGGAAGTGGAAAGGATAGTAAATAAACTCCATTGTCATAAGGCAGAAGGAATAGATGAAATTAGACCTGAAATGGTGAAGTACAGTGGGAAGGCAGGGATGAAATGGCTTCATAGAGTAGTAAAATTAGAGTGGAGTGTTGGTAAGGTACCTACAGATTGGACAAAAGCAGTAATTGCCCCTATCTATAAGCAAGGGAACAGGAAGGATTGCAACAACCATCAAGGTATCTCATTGATTAGTATACCAGGCAAAGTATTCACTGGCATCCTGGAAGGGAGGGTGCGATCAGTCGTTGAGAGAAGTTGGATGAAAACCAGTGTGGTTTCAGACCACAGAGAGGCTGTCAGGATCAGATTTTCAGTATGCGCCAGGTAATTGAAAAATGCTATGAGAGGAATAGGCAGTTGTGTTTATGTTTCGTAGATCTAGAGAAAGCATATGACATGGTACCGAGGGAAAAGATGTTCGCTATACTGGGGGACGATGGAATTAAAGGTAGATTATTAAAATCAATCAAAGGCATTTATGTTGACAATTGGGCTTCAGTGAGAATTGATGGTAGAATGAGTTCTTGGTTCAGGGTACTTACAGGAGTGAGACAAGGCTGTAATCTTTCACCTTTGCTGTTTGTAGTTTACATGGATCATCTGCTGAAAGGTATAAAATGGCAGGGAGGGATTCAGTTAGGTGGAAATGTAGTATCAATCAATCAATACTGATCTGCATTTAGGGCAGTCGCCCAGGTGGCAGATTTCCTATCTGTTGCTTTCCTAGCCTTTTCCGAAATGATTTCAAAGAAATTGGAAATTTATTGAACATCTCCCTTGGTAAGTTATTCCAATCCCTAACTCCCCTTCCTATAAATGAATATTTGCCCCAGTTTGTCCTCTTGAATTCCAACTTTATCTTCATATTGTGATCTTTCCTACTTTTATAAACGCCTTTCAAACTTATTCGTCTACTAATGTCATTCAACGCCATCTCTCCGCTGACAGCTCGGAACATACCACTTAGTCGAGCAGCTCTTCTTCTTTCTCTCAATTCTTCCCAACCCAAACATTGCAACATTTTTGTAACGCTACTCTTTTGTCGGAAATCACTCAGAACAAATCGAGCTGTTTTTCTTTGGATTTTTTCCAGTTCTTGAATCAGGTAATCCTGGTGAGGGTCCCTTACACTGGAACCATACTCTAGTTGGGGTCTTACCAGAGACTTATATGCCCTCTCCTTTACATCCTTACTACAACCCCTAAACACCCTCATAACCATGTGCAGAGATCGGTACCCTTTATTTACAATCCCATTTATGTGATTACCCCAATGAAGATCTTTCCTTATATTAACACCTAGATACTTACAATGATCCCCAAAAAGAACTTTCACCCCATCAATGCAGTAATTAAAACTGAGAGGACATTTCCTATTTGTGAAACTCACAACCTGACTTTTAACCCCGTTTATCAACATACCATTGCCTGCTGTCCATCTCACAACATTTTCGAGATCACGTTGCAGTTGCTCACAATCTTGTAACTTATTTATCACTCTATAGAGAATAACATCATCCGCAAAAAGCCTTACCTCCGATTCCACTCCTTTACTCATATCATTTATATATATAAGAAAACATAAAGGTCCGATAACACTGCCCTGAGGAACTCCCCTCTGAACTATCACAGGGTCAGACAAAACTTCACCTACTCTAACTCTCTGAGATCTATTTTCTAGAAATATAGCAACCCATTCAGTTACTCTTTTGTCTAGTCCAATTGCACTCATTTTCGCCAGTAGTCTCCCATGATCCACCCTATCAAATGCTTTAGACAGGTCAATCGCGATACAGTCCATTTGACCTCCAGAATCCAAGATATCTGCTATATCTTGCTGGAATCCTACAAGTTGAGCTTCAGTGGAATAATCTTTCCTAAAACCGAATTGCCTTCTATCGAACCAGTTATTAATTTCACAAACATGTCTAATATAATCAGAAAGAATGCCTTCCCAAAGCTTACATACAATGCATGTCAAACTTACTGGCCTGTAATTTTCAGCTTTATGTTTATCACCCTTTCCTTCATACACAGGGGCTACTATAGCAACTCTCCATTCATCTGGTATAGCTCCTCTGACCAAACAATAATCAAATAAGTACTTCAGATATGGTACTATATCCCAGCCCATCATTGTCTTTAGTATATCCCCAGAAATCTGATCAATTCCAGCCGCTTTTCTAGTTTTCAACTTTTGTATCTTATTGTAAATGTCATTGTTATTATATGTAAATTTTATTACTTCTTTGGCCTTAGTCTCCTCCTCTATCTCGACATTATCCTTGAAACCAACAATCTTTACATACTGCTGACTGAATACTTCTGCCTTTTGAAGATCTTCACATACACACTCCCCTTGTTCATTAATTATTCCTGGAATGTCCTTCTTGGAACCTGTTTCTGCCTTAAAATACCTATACATACCCTTCCATTTTTCACTAAAATTTGTATGACTGCCAATTATGCTTACCATCATGTTATCCTTAGCTGCCTTCTTTGCTAGCAGTTTGACCTATGCTGACGACTTGGTCTTAATGGCAGACTGTGCCGAAAGCCTGCAGTCTAATATCTTGGCACTTGAAAATAGGTGCAATGAGTATGGTATGAAAATTAGCCTCTCGAAGACTAAATTGATGTCAGTAGGTAAGAAATTCAACAGAATCGAATGTCAGATTGGTGATACAAAGCTAGAACAGGTCGATAATTTCAAGTATTTAGGTTGTGTGTTCTCCCAGGATGGTAATATAGTAAGTGAGATTGAATCAAGATGTAGTAAAGCTAATGCAGTGAGCTCGCAGTTGCGATCAGCAGTATTCTGTAAGAAGGAAGTCAGCTCCCAGACGAAACTGTCTTTACATCGGTCTGTTTTCAGACCAACTTTGCTTTACGGGAGCGAAAGCTGGGTGGACTCAGGATATCTTATTCATAAGTAGAAGTAACAGACATGAAAGTAGCGAGAATGATTGCTGGTACAAACAGGTGGGAACAATGGCAGGAGGGTACTCAGAATGAGGAGATGAAGGCTAATTTAGGAATGAACTCGATGAATGAAGCTGTACGCATAAACCGGCTTCGGTGGTGGGTTCATGTGAGGCGAATGGAGGAGGATAGGTTACCTAGGAGAATAATGGATTCTGCTATGGAGGATAAGAGAAGTAGAGGGAGACCAAGACGACGATGGTTAGACGCTGTTTCTAACGATTTAAAGATAAGAGGTATCGAACTAAATGAGGCCACAACACTAGTTGCAAATTGAGGATTGTGGCGACGTTTAGTAAATTCTCAGAGGCTTGCAGACTGAACGCTGAAAGGCATAACAGTCTATAATGATGATGTATGTATGTATGTACATTTATGTGCCTGCCTTTTGATGCCTAGCTGGGAAATATTTGCCATAGAAATGCTTGGAATTTAAAGGGGTAAGCTTTACTCTTACTGGTATTCTTTTATTATCACCTGATTATCTATTTAGTGTTTAAGTGATACCCAATATTTAATTCTGCAGCAGAGAGGTTGCTATTTCCTGGTACTGCCATACAGCTAATGTGTAGGTCAGTGGGTCTTACAAGATAAACATCTAAAGTGTTTCCTCTAGTGAGAAAGTGTACTACCAAGCTTGATAGCTGCAGTCGCTTAAGTGCGGCCAGTATCCAGTAATCGGGAGATAGTGGGTTCGAACCCCACTGTCGTCAGCCCTGAAGATAGTTTTCCATGGTTTCCCCATTTTCACATCAGGCAAATGCTGGGGCTGTACCTTAATTAAGTCCACAGCCGCTTGCTTCCCATTCCTAGGCCTTTCCTATCCCATTGTCGCCATAAGACCTAACTGTGTCGGTACGACGTAAAAAAGAAGTCTACTTGGGTAAATTCACCATCCCTAATTAGCTTGTTTACCACAACCTGACTGTAGCCCCTTCGCCGTAGCCGTGTCAGACCAGTTTATGTCCGTAAGATTTAGGTCACCTGCAATTTAAAAACTTTTCTGCATATTTTGCTTGTACACATAACATTGTACAGCCTATCATATTTTATAACTTTCACTTCCATGTTGACTTTTGACTTGTATAATAGGAATCAGTCGAGGGATGTTCCACCATTCAACACTTTATATAATGTGTAACGTTTATATCTTTAATAAATGAAGAAACCACACCCGGGCGACTGGAGTGGGACATTGATGATGGTGATGATGATGATGATGATGATGATGATGATGATGATGATGAATAAATGAAGACTAGTTTTGATTCTCTTGGTATCATTATTAGTTCAAGCAAATACATAAATCAGAAAGGTGTCTGGATTATCACACATTTTACATACAATTTGCCTTAAAAATAAAATGGTTAACAGGAGTTGTATGTCATAAAAACACATTGAATTTTAAATGGCTTCCTTAGAGTCTAAGTCGCAGATAATTGGACCACATATGCACAGTATTAAGCAGTTTTAATATATTATGTAAAAAACTTGAAGCTGAGGATGTTATGAAATTCCTATGATGCTGCAGATGTAACCATGTATATAAGAAAACATACAGGTATGTTAAAAATGTTAATTTATTCATAGTTGAATCGTCGAATAAAATAAATGTAGCTGAGACGGGCAAAGCGTACCCAGCGGCATTCAAAGAGTTCAGCAAACGTTTGATCTCCCTGGCCACTCACTTGCCTAGCAGGGGGTGATTTATGACGGCAGTGGGCTTTAAAACGGAAGTTCGCATTCCCCTTCAGAAATCCTCACAACTTTGTTGCCAATGCACCTCTTGTTAAATAGACGTCAGTCTCTTTTTTCAGCTCAGACAATTCACACTTGCTTTGTTCGCTGTTTGAAAGTTTTGGATTATTTCTTTGCTTCGTTAATTAATATTTGTGAAGTGTGTTGCTTTTCATTTCACTTCATGCAGTGATGTGGAGACCATGGGAATCACACCTGGAAATTATACAACCGGGGAGAATGACCAGTACCTCGCCCAGGCGGCCTCACCTGCTATGCTGAACAGGGGCCTTGGTGGGGGATTGGAAGATTGGAAGGGATAGGCAGGGAAGAGGAAAGGAAGCGGCCGTGGCCCTAAGTTAGGTACCATCCCGGCATTTGCCTGGAGGAGAAGGGGGATTACACGGAAAACCACTTCCAGGATGGCTGAGGTGGGAATCGAATCCACCTCTACTCACTTGACCTCCCGGGGTTGAGTGGACCCTGTTCCAGCCCTCATACCACTTTTCAAATTTCGTGGCAGAGCTGGGAATCGAATGTGGGCCTCCGGGGGGTGGCAGCTAATCACACTAACCACTACACTACAGAGGCGGACAATTAATATTATTATTATTATTATTATCCCAGTCCCTAGTTCGTGATTTTACTTTTCCTTTGCTGGGCAAGTTGGCCGTGTGGTTAGGGGCGCGCCGCTGTGAGCTTGCATCGGGGAGATAATAGGTTCAAGCCCCACTGTCGGCAGCTCTGAAGATGGTTCTCCGTGGTTTCCCATTTTCACACCAGGAAAATGCTGGGGAAGTACCTTAAGTAAGGCTACGGGCACTTCCTTCCCACTCCTAGGCCTTTCCTAGCCCATCGTCGCTATAACACCTGTCTGTGATGGTGCGACATAAAACAAATTGTAAATAATTGTTGTACTTTTCCTTTCTTTACTGAAAGCGAGACACTGATATTAGCAGCATGAAATTACGTATAATATTTTAATAGGCCTACTTTGGTATCAATTTAAGTTTAGTCTTTGTCGAGTTTATTTGCCAATTCCTTCATCCTGTTTTTTTTTTCTTTCTTTCTTTCTTTCTTTCCTGAAAATGGTTTTCCGTGGTTTCCCATTTTCACACCAGGCAAATGCTGGGGCTGTACCTTAATTAAGGCCATGGCCGCTTCCTTCCAACTCCTAGGCCTTTCCTATCCCATCGTCGCCATAAGACCTCTGTGTCGGTGCGACGTAAAGCCCCTAGCAAACAAACTTTCTTTCTTTCTTTCTTTCTTTCAACATCTGCGACCACCGCACGTGTTAACCACGAAACACATTATTCTGCGATATCGGTGTGTGCTGCGGTTCATGATCAAGTTTTTATATTTATATTTTGACTTCAGAATAAATTAAATGTTAACATGTTTAAATAATCGACGCAAAATATGACAACCTTGCTTTTGACAGAGCTCACTTGCCTTTTAAACGACACGCGCCTCTTGTGTCCAGAGGAAAGAAACCGACTGACAACCCTCATTATCACTAGGGCGGGCAGAATGACAACCCTCATTATTACCAGGGTGGGCTAAGTTTTGAGATCAGAGGATACCGCGTGGGTATGCTTTGAGCGTCAGGACTATATATTTAAAAAAGTGTTTCGAAATTAACAGTCTTGTAAGAGTGCCGATTTTAAGGCAGTCGGAGATTGTAGAATTCGGATGTGCTTATTTATGAATTATGTACAGTTTGCAGAGGAGTTAAGGGAACATCCTTTGTTGCTTGTAGTAAGCAAAGCAAAGTCGTCTCTGTGCAAGCCATGAAGCCCCTTGGAGGGGTGGAAGGTAAAGGCTTCCACTCTCCGAAACCTCGGCACTTGATGGGGTAGAGTGGTTAGCTCTATGCCCAGCCGCCTTTGCTCCCAGGAATTAACTTGGTACTCATTTTTGGTGTAGGCTGAGTGAAGCTCAGGACCATATGCACCTCCGGAAGTGGAAATCTTGTTTCTTAAAGTTTTTGACTTCCTGATGGGGAATCGAACCCATGTCCTCTCGGGTGAACCGAGCACGCCTTTACCTCCTTGGCTGGGCAGCCCCAGCAGTGAAGGATGTTCTCCCAACTCCTCGGCAAACTGTACATAATTCTACAACCTCCAGCTGCCTTAAAATCGGCACTCTGTCAATTTTGAAACACTTTTTTATTTTTTATTTTATTTGACGATTCGACTAGGAATAAATGAACATTTTTAACATATGTTTTTATATGCATGGTTACATCTACAGCATCATAGAAACTTTATAACATCCTCGACTTCAAGTTTTTACATAATATTTTAAAACGCTGCATAATATTGTGCATACGGGCTCCAATTATTTGTGACTTACAGTAGACTCTAAGGAAGCCATTAAAAATTTAACTTGTTTTTATGATCTACAAGTCATATTAACCATTTTAAGTGTATTTTAAGGTAAATTTTATGTAATATGTGTGATAATCCAGATACCTTTCTGATTTACCGTTTAATCCCATATACCACCCGCCACCAAATAAAACCCGCACCCTAAATTTGAGACAGCAAAATACGGAAAAAAAAAAAAAAAAAAAAAAAAAATCAAATAACTTACATACCGATTTAATTTTCTTCAAATACAGTATACCACAAATATAAATTCAAAACAGCTTACAATTAATAAGATCATCACAAAAATTGTAAATAAAATCGGTCCAATACTCAGATCATTCACAATTCACTGTCATCTGAAGTTTCACCATAGGAACTTTTGTCGCTGGCATCTTTCCACAAATAGTCGTCCTCACTACCGTCCACTGAATTTGAAATTCCACATTTCTTAAAGCTTTTGGACACTAGATCGTTGGGAATGCACGCCTGTGCGGTCCTGATCCAGCTGCATATTAGTCCCACTTCAGGCCTCTTCACTTGTCTGGTTGGTGTTAACGCGTGATCACCATCAGACATCCATTTGTTGTACAGCTGTTTCATTGCAGTTTTGAAAGGCCGGTTCACACACACATCCAACAGCTGTAGAATAGAATCGAGTCCTCCGGGAATTATCGCAAGATCGGTTTTTCCTTTCCTCATCATATCTTTTACGCCGTCAGTTGTATGTCCTCAGTAACTCTCCAACGCAAGCATGTTTAATTTTTGTAACAAAGCTCCCGGGCGACGTTGCCAAACGCACTTCACCCAGTCCTCAACTAACGCACTGTCCAGCCAGCCGGACTCGTGTTCTAACAATAACACCGGATGGCAAGTTTCCTTTCTGAAGTGTTTTCTTTTTCAGAACCACATATGGAGGGAGTTTGGTCCCATCCACTAATACGCACAGCATTACCGTGCATCATTGCTTTTCGTTACCACCTGTTCTGATGGTTACACTTTTAGAACCCTTCGTATCCACTGTATTTTCCAATGGCATTTCAAAATAGATGTCTGGTCAACATTCCCAATTTGCGACAGCAAATAAGAATTTTCCTGAAATGAATAATGTGATGCTGAAAGGCAGTTAATTTTTCTTCATACGACCCAGGGAGACGTGAAATAGACATACGTCTCCGAATGCACAATCCCTTTCTCTGATAAAAGTTTCGGATCCATCCGCGGCTTGCAATAAAACCCTGTGTTTTGAGTTCTTTTGAGATCTCTAGTGCTTTCAATTGACACATTTCACTAGAAAAACCTTATCCTAACTCACGTTTTTCTATCACAAATTTGTGGAGTTGTTCTTCAATTTCCGGAAACACTGCACTTCGCCCGCGGAACGCTCTGCGATTGCCGTTACTTTTTAGAAGTTTTCCCTTCTTCTCCTGCCAATCACAAATACACGATTCATCAATATCGTACTTTCTGCCAACGGCACGATTTCCATATATTTCAGCTTCGCTTACAACTTTAAGTTTATCATGCACAGCAAATGACCGCAAACGCCGTTTTGAATCCATCGCTTACTATGGAGAAAGCACTTTAACGGGACAGATACGAAACACGAATGTGAGCGAGATAGACTTCCGTAACCAACAGTCTCGACTCTCGCAAAGTACGATTTCCCGCGAGATCAGCTATTTGCGCACCCAGCATGCCAGCAACACTTGCAAAAGAAATGACGATCAAGCATCTGCAGCAGCGGCTTTCATATTTAGCGCATATTTACCCATATTTTTGATTAACCGTATTTCATTACCCTACATTTCGCGTTAACATGCCACTGTAACCGCATTGAGAAAAATCGATCTTGTTTTCTATAGAGCGTTCCAACCTTAAATTGCAGTACAGCGTAGATGGAGCGCGCTGTTGCGAAATCGACTCGAGAAGATCACGCTCGAGTGTGACTCAAACAGAGCGTCACAGTTCCACATTTTTCGTTTGTAATTTTGTAATTTTAACTTCATTCATTCATAAATTAATATTTGTAGGGTGGTAAAATAAATACAACGTACCTTAATCACTGGCGTTGCTCTTAGACATTGGACGTACACCTTCTATCCTTTCTGCAAGGCCCGATGTTCCCGCGTTGGATGAATCGGCTTCGGGAGATGAACTTGAGGATGATACGGACGATGAAGAAAGTCGTATTAAAAATTTTCATCGTCGACATCGTCCTGTAATTCGTCTGCTTTCCACAAATCTCTTTCATTTTTCTTTACTTCGTTCACGTAATTTGCCCAATTGTCTTATGTTTTTATGGCATAAAAATGTTACGTTCAGCATTATGAACAATACCATGTTCATTACCCGCATTTTCCTTGCATTTTTCTGCCGTCCTTCTCTTTTTTTGCTTTTTTTGCGGGAGTTCGCAAAGGACCATGTGTGTGTGTTCCTTCCTTATAGCATAGATTGTTCTTTCGGAACAACCTGTAGCTTTAGCTGTTTCACTGACTGCGCTGCTCATAGTCATAGTCTTTAAAAAATAATCCAGGACACTCATTATAATATTACTTTCTTTTCCCCTGAGTTTACCTACGGAACGTTTCTTTTTAATTTGACGATCCATTGTACATCCTTCTGCACTTTTTCTTCGAACTAATAACCCCCCGCAAGAGCACAAACTGACAACTACACAGACTACACAAACACAACAAACACAATCCACTTGTCCTCAAGAACTATACATTTATTACTGATCTTGTCCGGCCCCATGGCTTAAATGATTAACGTGCTGGCCTTTGGTCCAGAGGGACCCGGGTTCGATTTTCGCCCGGGTCGGGGATTTTAACCTTCATTGGTTAATTCCAATGGCTCGGGGGCTGGGTGTGTGTGCCGTCTTCAGCATTAGAATTCATCACAGGTAGGGCCACATTCTTATAGACGCGCAGGTCGCCTATGTGGCGTCAACTCGAAAGACCTGCACTCGGCCTCCTCGGAGGCCACATGCCATTAAATATTTTATATATATCACTGATCTTTATATAATCAATCTTATAATACTGATTAAATGAACACCACTGCACACGGCTGTCAGTATATTTAACAGCTCAGCCAGCCGAGTCACTCGTGAAACGTAAACAAACGAGACGTTCTCCCTGTCATAAATTAAGAGATAACGAGATAAAGACTTGAGGTATGATTTAAAAATAACTTCCATATCCGAAGACCGTTTGCTTTGCTTTAACCACGCCATGATCCTTCTGCACTTTTTCTTAGAAATTAGATCCCCACGCACGAGCACGAACTCACGAACCACACAAACGAAATACACTTGCCCTCAAGAATTGTACATATGTCACTGTTATGTATTTAATCACTATTATACATACTACTGACGAAATGAGCACTGCACTGCATGCGACTGTCTGGAAATGTTAAAAGCGCATATTTGGGAGATCATTACCGTACTTCAGCCAGCCAGCCAGCCAGACGAGTCACGCGCGAAACCAAAATTCAAGGATATATTCTTCCTATCACAAATTAAGAACTAAGCAAGATAAGAACTTCGGGATTGTTTTAAAAATAACTTCCATATCTGAAGACCATTTGCCTCGCTTTGACCCCCCATGTAAATTCAATAGGAAAGGCGCTGGCCAGCGACTGACTTTTTCGTGCCTGCACATAAAATTCCCGGAACATGACTGAAAATAAACGCATATAACTGCATTTTGTTATTTTTTAAATGTAAACATAAACTTATCTACATCGAGCTGAAATGTTTCTTTACCAGCAGTGAAAAAATTAGGAAAATTATGAATATAAAATAGGAGTTATGACATGATAAGTTCTATGCAATGAAGATTTTGCATTTGGCGAAACTTTCCATTATATTGCCATTTTCACACTAAATTATTTTTTTTACATTTTTTTTTGTTAACGGCATCAAATGCGCCTTGAAATTCTGTACACAACACGATATTCACCCATTTTAAACGATAACATTCTGATTTACGGATATTTGGCAAACCCGCTGCATTAGAGTAGGACAGCGCTACCCGCAAAACACGGGAGAAGGAAAGAGACGGAATTATCCCATTACTGCTGTACTGCAATTTAAGGTTGGAACGCTCTATAGAACACAACTAAAACACGGTAAGACCTGAATGCCCATTTACATGCGGTATATTGAGTACGGTAACCATATTCAAATCTATTTCAATACTCCATGTAAACGTAGTAAATATTTACGAGAATGAACGGCTTGAATATGACCCGCACCCAAGATTTAGAACCAATATTTTGGGGGAAAAAGTGCGGGTGGTAATCGGGATTATACGGTATGTATTTGTTTGAACTGATGATGATTCCAAGAGAATCAAAACTAGTCTTCATTTATTAAAGGTATAAATGTTACACATCATACAACCTATGTCTGAAAAGTTCGGTGAATGGTCTCATAAAATATAGACAACATAAGTTACACACAAAACTCCTTTACTGGCCTTCAAAGTAATCTCTGTTAGCTAAAACACACTTTTGACATTGACTGTAAAGCTGCTGGAAGCTGGCAGCAAACGCTTCTTTTGGAATCTCCCAGAGAACCCTTGTAACGCGTTATTGGATACCTGCTACACTGTCGAACCCGTGGCCTTTCAGGGCTAATTTAAGACAGGGGAACAAAAAAAAAATCTTCCTGCACCAAATCCGGAGAATACGGAGGGTATGGAAGAACAGTCACCTGGCCTTCAGCGAGAAACTGGGTCTCGCGGTGTGCAGATGGGCATTGTCGTGGAGGAGCTTCCACTGAGCACTCCGGTACAGTTCAGGCCGAACCCGTCTGATGCGTTGCAGTAGCCGTTTCAAAACTCCCTCGTAAAATTCCATGTTGACAGGTTTACCCTGGGGTACAAATTCGTCAAAGAGGTGCAGTGAGTGTGATACAAAAATTTTGAAGATTGAGGTGATGTCACTTGCAAAGAAACCTAAGGAGATTAAACGTTGGGTGAGAAATACAAAACTGGAACACACTATTTATTTCTAGTACTTTGGATGTGTATTTTCACAGGATGGTTGTCGTCACCGTCGCCGTTGTTGTTGTTGTTTGGGTCATCGGTCACCCTATCCTGCTAACATTTTCATTTCCATGTAACTACTACATCTACTCTGATCTGTTTGTCATGTTCATACCTTGCTCTACCCCTACCCTTCTTACGACCTACTGTACACTTCCCTCAAAAGCCAGCTGAACAAGTCCTAGGTGTCTTAAGATGTGTCTTGTCATTGTATCCCTTCTTCTGGTCAAATTTTGCCAAATTGTTCTCTTCTCACCAATTCAGTTCTGTATCTCTATATTGAAGATTCTATCCACCCATCTCACCTTCAACAGTCTTCTGTAACACCACATTTGAAAGTTTCTGTTCTCATTCTTTCTGGGCAATAATTAGTCCATGTTTTACTGCCATACAGCTCCACACTCCAGATGAGAGTCTTCAAACAAATCTTTCTAATTCCTATATCAGTGTTCGAAGTGAGTAAGTTTCATTTCTTGAAAGGACTTCCTTGCTTGTCCTACTTGGCACTTTATTTCGTCCTTACTTCTGCCATCATTAGTTCTTGTGCTACCCAAGTAAGAATATTCAACTACTTCCTTGAAGACTTAATTTCCTAATCCAATATTTCCTCTGTCACCTGACTTTGTTCGGCTGTTCTCTATTACTTTTGTTTTGGATTTATTTATTTTCATCTTGTATTCCTTCTCCAAGACTGTGTCCATACCATTCAACAATTTCTCCATATCTTCAGCAGACTCAGATGAAATAACATCATTGGCAAATCTTGGAGTTTTGTTTTCCTCTCCTTGGACTGTAGTTCCCTTTCCATTCCTCTTTTATTTAAAAAGGAGAGGGGACAAACTGCAAGCTCGCCTCACTCATTTCTGGGTTGCTGCTTCCCCTTCATAGTCCTCGTTTTTTATTACTGCAGACTGATTTCTGTACATCATAGATAATTCTTCTTTCTCGATATCTGATCTTGAATACCTTAAGAAACTCAAATTGCTTTGTCCAATCCTCGTTATCAAATAACTTTTCTAGATCTACGAATGCCATGTACGTGAGCTTATCATTTTTATATCGATCCTCCAAGATCAATTAAAGTGAGGAAAGTCCACCTTTCAATTCATATATTGTGCAATCTCTTAAGAATTACACTTATTTGGTTTTGTTATAAGTACATGCTTTGTCTCCCTTTATGAGATATCTTCAGCTTAAAGAAGATTTTAAAATACATTAAAATTGACAGTGGACACACTAAACACTGGAAAATAATAAATAATTTTAAAAGTCTTTAAAACATTGCATATGATTAATACTTCTGTTGTCTTCTTTCTTCTTTGACATATGATTCATCTTTCTGCCTTGTCTTCTTTTCCCAGAAGTGTACTTCCATATTAGCTCTAAAGATTTATACACTTGATTTTCCTTTCTCCAAAGGTTTCCTTGATTTTCCTTTGTGCAGCATCTACCTACCATACAACCTTCAATATCCTTGCACTTCTTTTTCAGCCACTCTTCCCTAGCTGCCTGCACGTGTTACCTACTTCATTCTTTAGTCGTCTGTATTCTTTTCTGCCCTCCTCATTCTTTCCATTCTTGTGTACTTTTGCCATTTGTCAGTCAGATCTAGCATCTCCCAAGTTACCTAGTGATTCTTACTTGATCTTAACCTTTCTGCCCTACTGGTCTCATTTTTCGTGACTGTTCATTCTCATCTATTGTGGTTCTTTCATTTTTTTCATTTAGTCATTGTTTAACACGTTCCTCAAAACAATCCCTCACATTCTTTTCATTCAACTTATCTAGATCCGATTCTCTTGCATTCCTTCATTTCTTTAATTTCTTTAACTTCAGATGACATTTTATTACCTTCAAGTTATGGTCAGAGTCCACGCCTACTCCTAGAAAGGTCTTGCAATCCATCGCCTGGGCTTTGGATCTCTGCATAATTATAATGAAGTCTATTTGATACCTCCCAGGGTCTCAAGGTCTCATCCATGTATACAGCCATCATCTGTGGTGCTTGAATCAAGTATTAGCAAGGATAAATTATGATCGGTGCAGAATTCGACCTGTCATCTACCTCTTTCATTCCTTTGTCCAAGTTCAAATTATCCTACTGCATTACCTTCTCTTCCTTGGCCTGCCATTGCATTCCAGTCCCCCATCACCATTATATTCTTGCCTTTTTTTTTTACATATTGTATTGAAAACTATTTATTTATTTAATCTCCAAAATGGTGGTGAACCCTTTTTTTTTCTATTTGCTTTACGTCGCACTGACTCAGATAGGTCTTATTGCGATGATGGGATAGGAAAGGCCTAGGAAGTGGAAGAAACCGACCGTGGCCTTAATTAAGGTACAGCCCCGAAAATGGGAAACCACGGAAAACCATATTCAGGGCTGCCGACAGCAGGACTCGAACCCACTATCTCCTGATTACTGAACCCTATTTTACCATAAGGTATGTTAGGGTTGTAGTTTATACAAAATATACAATTTCTCTGATAAAATTCAATACATAAACAGCAAAATAGACATGAACAGAAATGGAAAGATAAAAGTATGATATATACAATCCTTCATACTAGAGTACTAATATTTAAAATACCAGATCATAATATATACAATACATATGTTAAACAGCTAATAAGCAGACAATATCAAATTATATATGTTTAAATACATAATCAATAAATTCTGAAAATTGAAAAGTGCAGCATTTTTTTATAAAATATGAAATTTAATGGTTTTTTCAAAATAGCAACTGCAAGTTAACAAATGCATCTTAGGTTCAAAACGTTCTCTCTCAAAAGCAGGACAGTTGAATAGAATGTGTTCTACAGTTTGAATGTCTTCAGTGCAGAATCACAGTGAGCCATTTTGTGTTGGAATTTTGACCTGATAGCACTTGAGTTAAATGAAAGTTGCACATTATATATTTACATCCCAGCCTACTATATACATTTGGAAAACAGAACTCTTTGGTTACTGAGCCATTTTTACTTGCTAACCACAGTTCATTCCAACGAGAGAACATTTCATCCTTTACGGTTCTTTTGACAAAAGAAATTGGGCCTTTAGTATAACTCTGTGACAAGTTAGACTTACAAGCTTCTTTGGCCAATTGGTCAGCCCTTTCGTTCCCTTTTATGGCGGAATGATCTCGCACCCAACCGAAACATATATGTTTATTGTACTTTGATATATTCTCTCTTACATGTACTGCCAAATTGTGTAAGTTATATTTATCTTTTATGGAGTTCAGTGCCGCTTGTGAGTCACTGAGTGTAGTCACACACGTATTTTTGTTTATGCACCACTCGACTGCTTTCAATATTGCAAGCAGCTTGGCTTGAAACACGGAACAGTATTCCTTTAGTTTTATTTTCTCAGAATGAACTTCGTCTTCACCCTCGTATACCACGAAGGTGCAGCCCACTAGTGTTCCGCTGCTGGAAATGCTAGAACCATCTGTGTATATTGAATGGCTGTGATCTCTGGTACATGGTTGGTCAAATACAGAGCTCATATAATCTGCTGGATGTCCGGCGGCAGTATGATGTGCAGGAAGTTCAAGTTTCACTCCTTCCAAATCCTGCGGATGTATTCTGTTCTCCTTACAGTTGACAGAAGTTGACATGCTGAGTCCTGTGAGATGCAGAGGTTCTATACCAGAAATAATAAGGACAGCGTCAGTCGATATTGTACGGTAAGCGCATGTGATGCGTAACGCGAAACCTCTTTGAATTTGATACAATTTCTGTTGCGCCCATTTTTTCTGCAGAACATGTTCGAAAGCAGTGACATAATTAAACACCATTGGTTCAACAGCTCCACGATATATAATCTTCAAAATTTCCGAGTTTAGTGCCCAGGTGGGTCGTGCTACAATTGTCAGGCTCCTATACAATTTGGCTGCTTTGGTTTCCAAATGTTGAAAGTGCGATCTAAATAAAAGTTTGCTGTCTAAAATTATTCCTAGATATGTCATGCTGTCTAAAATATCTAATTTTTGGCCATCTAGTTTAACCACAGGTGTCTCAAATTTCCTTTTCTTGGTGACTAGCATAGCAACAGCCTTAGATGCATTGAATTTTAATTTGTTGTTCTGTCCCCACCTTAGAAGTATGTTGAGTGCTTCATTTGCTGCAGATGTTAATGTATTTGTTGTTCTACCCCTAATTAGTAGTATTGGATCATCTGCATAAGCAGTTAGTGAACAATCATCGGCAAGCTTCTGTTGAAGAATATCTTGATAGAGTATGTTCCAGAGACCTGGGCTACAAGTAGAGCATTGTGGGCATCCTCGATCTACGTTTCTTGTCACAGTTGTGCCACAAATGGTCAGGTGCACTTTTCTATTCGTGAAGTAATTTTGCATTAGCCTATAAATGTTTTTTGGACAACTTTCAGCTGACGCAACACTTTAGGCCACCATGCAAAGTTGAATGCACCGGAGATATCTAATGATACTAGTAGTCCGAATTCTTTGCAATCGTAGATAGATTTCATCCATTGTGTCACCTTATGTACTGCATCTTCTGTAGATTTTAATGGCATAAACCCAAATTGGTTTTCATGTAAACTGTTCTTTATCGCAAAGTTAAACATCACTCTGTTAATTATAAGTTTCTCTAGGACTTTTCCTAACACAGGGAGTATGCTTATTGGGCGTAGACAATTGGCTGTATATTTATTTTGCTTTCCGTGTTTAGTTATCACTTTTATCGTGGTCTCCTTCCAACAGTGTGGAAAAACACAAAGTTCTAACCATTTATTGAACAGTTTCAGGAAAAAGTCAGGACAGGCACTATGAATATGTTTCATAATATTTGCAGATATGGCATCAATTCCTAGGGGCTCTCTTATCATCTAACTTCGAAATCACATGATTAACTTCTTTCATGCTAAAAGGCTTTTCATCTTCTGTTTCTCGTGCAAGCATGGTTTCCTTTCAAAGTGCAGCCTGCCTTTCATTATCAGCATCGTCTTTAGGAAAAAATACCTCTACTAGGGTATTTGCAGTTTCTAATGGTGGTGTTGTGAACCCATTGCCAGTGTTAATAGTATGCAGAGTAATGTTGAGGTTACCTGTTTTTCGACATACTTTATAAATTTTCCCCCAGGGATTTCTGGTTGCTTCCGAGGAGCAGAACTCTTTCCAGCTATTTAATTTAGTTTGTATAATTGTCTTTCTATATAGTTGTCTGTTACGTTTATACGAGGCTTCATATGCAAGCTTGAGAGTGTCACATGTGCACCTTTTGTATCTTCTCTGAGCTGCTAAGAAGCGATTTCGGAGTGCTGTAAGTTGAGGTGTCCACCAGTAGTTCTTTGGGTGGTTGTGTGACTGTTTAGGAAGGTAGGAGTTGCACAGATTTACAATATGTTTTGTGATATCTTGCGTAAAGTTGTTTAACTCTTGTGCAGTCGAGATAACCTCCATTTTCTCAATTGAAATTTGGAGAACTCGTTTGGCAGATAATTAAAAATGGAGCCACTTCACATTTTGAGTTTTGAATTTACATGTATGATAAAGGTTTGCAGGAATGACAGGAGGACATCTTGTATCACTAATTTCGGTTTTAATTAGCCCATGATCAGTCGTTGGGTCTTTGTTAATCCAATCAGAAACAAATGGAAGGAGCCTAGCACTGCAGGTGATGATATCAATAAAGCTCTGGGAGTTAACATGGCGATAGGTTGGTGTAGTACCGTCATTTAGTATATGAAGACTATGTGTACAACAAAAATCATAGAACTCCTTTCCCTCTTCGTCTGAAATGGGGCTCCCCCATGCTTGGTGTTTTGCATTTATATCCCCTAGTAACAGTAACTGACTTCCATTTAATGACTTAGGCCGCTATTAGCCGTGGGCAACTAGTGGATTTAAGTACCGGGCGATCAGTTGTGCAACTTGTGAATACTTGCTCGGTTCATACCGGGGAATAGCCAGTTGAGAGAATGGCGTCCTACGAAGAACTTCTTCTTCTTGAGCATCTATTAAAAAGGAAAAACCGAAGGGTTAGGAAAGTGCGGAAACATCCTATATTTGTTTCTCGGCTGACTAGAGGATTATATTATACGTTGTTTGACGATCTAAATGAGGATGACAGTAAATTTTTCAATTACCTGCGCATGTCAAAGTCATCATTTTGTGAACTGCTTGGCCACATAAAAGAAGAAATAACGGAAAACGACATACGACTAAACAAGTGTTTCCCAGTTGAGCTGTAATTCACTAATAGAGCCATATAATGGATCAATGGTACTTGTAAATATAAACGATTATAGAATTTATATGGGCATTACATACTGTATTTCTATATAAGAGTAGTAAACGTTTTATAATACACACCGGGCGAGTTGGTTGTGCGGTTAGGAGCGCGTAGCTGTGAGCTTGCATTCGGGAGATAGTGGGTTCGAATCCCACAGTCGGCAGCCCTGAAGATGGTTTTGCGTGGTTTCCCATTTTCACACCAGGCAAATTCTGGGACTGTACCTTAAGAAAGGCCACGGCCACTTCCTTCCAACTCTTGACCCTTTCCTATCCCCTCGTCCCCATAAGACCTATCTGTGTCGGTGCGACGTAAAGCCACTAGCAAAAAAAAAATAATAATAATAATCACCCAAAGTTCTTTAAAATGCTGTTCCAAGAATTCAGTGTTTTTTATTTTGTCAGTGTAGGCCTAAGCTTCAGTTCTGGAATCCCAAGTGACCGGTTGTCATTCTAAGTCTAAAATGGTCTTCATTATTTATTTGACTTTCAAAATATTTTTCCATCTCCTTCATTTGCTGTTGTAGTTTATTTGATGTCTCCATGTTCAATAAATAAACTATCACAATAAGTAAAATATTCACTCTGCCATAGCACGAGACCAAACAAGGTAATGAAGAAAGATAATGGTTAGGTGGATCGCTGATTCAATTGCGTTCCATCGTCCGCATTACGTCAAGCTGGTGTAAGAACACGAACCTGAGTGACGTTTCCATATGCGCAGGGAGGTACATCCAGCGACTAGTTGCGCAACTAGTTGCCCACGGCTAATAGGCTACATTTACTGCAATGCCCCGTCATGCAGTTGAGCAACTAAAAGTCGCCAGAGCAGTTGCCGGCTCAGATGACGGCCGGCAACTAGTTGCTCAGTTGCGCCACTAGTCGCTCGCGGCTAATAGGCTTCATTTGATCCAATGGTCCGTGACTCGCCGGGCAACTAGTTGCGCCACTAGTCGCCCACGGCTAATAGCGGCCTTACATATTCTATCTCTTCATATATATACTTTCGATTTCATCATCATCCACTGAACCGGTTGGCATATAGTCTTGCACTATTGTGGTGGGCATTGGCTTCGTGCCTGTCTTGGCAACAATAATTCGTTCACTATGCTGGTTGTAGTAGCTTGCCTCCCTGCCCTATTTTCTTATTCATTATTAAATCAAATCCTGCATTTCCCCTGTTTGATTTTGAGTTGATAAATCTGTAGTCACCTGCCCAAAAATTCTGTTTTTCTCTTATACCCACTTCATCTAACTTCAGTCTATCAATTTCCATTTTCAGATTCTCTAGCCTACCACAACAATTCAGACTTCTAACATTCCACACTCCCAACTTAGGTTTTAAGAAATGATTTCCACCTTCCAATACTTTTTAATGGCTAATCTATGATTACATAAACTTAGCTTATCAACTAATTTTGGACTTAGCTTGACATCTAATTAGTGCATGTTTCGTCCCGTTTTGTGTTATATCTTCATCTAAAAAAGCATGCAATACAAAAACTGACAGACAATAAAACATTAGGTGATTTAGAATTGTTTAAAATATGTTCAACACTGGTAAAATGTTTCGTGACACTTGAGAAACCATGTTAATATTCCAATCTATGAAGAATAACGTGCACTAATGAAAATTTTGCTGAGTGTTGTCTTGTTTTCTTCCTCATATTTATAGTTGGTTGAATGTATATATTATGTGAAATTAGTGCTGTCTACTGAAGTTCTTGTGGACTTTTAGTTTCTATTTGGACAGGGAGAAACTCCTTTAAACCGTAGTTGAAGTTTGGTAGGAACGTAGTGTTATCTGTCCTGAAGGCTGGTTTGATCCTGCACAGCTCTGCCAACAACTGTCATAGATAGCCTAGGTGTCACTGAAGAGGCATATTAGGGAAATGAGGAGTGAGGTAGTTTCCCGTGGCTTTCCTCATTGGGACAGAAGTTGCTATTGCATATCAGTCTGCCAAGCCCACTGGAATGCATGCACCAGCCGACCATATGAGTGATATTTTCACACCATTCATAACAGGGACTGGCTGTGTAAGGAATGGTATTACTAGCATTCCTCATACCTCGGTCACTTTCATATTGTCAAAGCCAAGGATGAGACTGAGACAGGTCAATGAAAGTAACAATTTGCTCTAGCCCAAACCAGAAGACGAGTACTGTAAACTGTAAAAACTACATATCGCCAGCAAAGGCATTGTGTTATCTTTCAATAATAAATGTGTAATTACGAGTCTGAAATGAACAGGAAAGAAAGGAATGGTTGTAGAAGTGAAGAAAACCTTGTTGCAGTGTTGGAAATGGTGAAAAAATGTCAAATTGCTCACCTTCCCACTGTTCCCATTGGGCCAGCTATGCTTTTGCTGTCTGTTGGCTGAGTGTATGTGTCGAGTAGCTGATCAGTGAGAGGGACAGGAGGGGAAACGAAGGGGAAAGTAGGTGTAGTGTTGAAGTGAACAGAACTAGTGGAGGATCAGGAGCTGGCGTATTTTTATCTTTTTCTAAACTGTGCATATAAATTTCTGCAAGAATGCCAGAAGCCCGAGCTCCCATTGGAGTCCTTTTTGTTGGTATATTGTGTTGTTAAATGAGTAGTTGTTATTAAGAGTATAAAGTCCAGAAGGGTCATGAATTCCTCTATTTCTTGGTTACTCGGTTTGTATTATGCATGAAGCTCTTCTTGATTAAAACAAGTGTATCTTTAACTGGAATATTAGAATACATGTTGGTGACATTGAACGATTTTAAGGTAAAAGAAGGCTTAAGTTTAATGCTTTTGGAAATGTTGCAGAATTCTGTCGAGTTTTTCTACATTTCTACAATCATTCTTTTCTTCTCTTTTCATTTCATACTCCTAACTGCACATTTATTGTCGAAAGTTAACACTACGTTCCTACCAAACTTCAACTGCAGTATAAAGGAGTTTCTCCCTGTCCAAAAAGAAACTGAAAATCAACAAGAACTTAAGTAAACAGCACTAATTTCACATATATATGTTCAAGCAGTTATAAATATTCATCAAGTTACAACACAGTGTTAATGACGAAGAAGAGGAGGAGTAGATGGTACTCCAAGAGTGATGTTAATCATAAGAAGCCTGGTGTTTACCAGACACTCGGCGTTAGCCAGATGGGTGTGAGGTCCGTACGTGACCATCTTGTGCTTATTCAGGTCTCCGCTTCTCTTCATTCCCTCCCACGGATAACCAACTGTTCTCCACCTGACCCATCGTCTGATTCGTTGAGTCGGGCAGCTAAATACATCTAAAACTTAACTATATTCCCAGTGTTTTTCCATTCTTTCACTACCCATTCTATGATCTTCTGTTCGTTACGTGGCTGTTTCATGATTTCTGACTGTTTCTCACTCAAGTTTCCTTGCACACTTTAAATAAATTAAAAATGTTCTCTTGTTTCTCTGCACAATATACATATCAAAGTGTCCGTCATTATTGTCCATCTCTTATTCTTATATATACTCGTCATCCACCAAATTAGACCTCTTCTCTCTACTTATTCACATTTCCTACTCTTATATTAACTTTTTTTCCTATTTGCTTTACGTCGCACCGACACAGATAGGTCTTACGGCGACGATGGGATAGAAAAGGCATAGGATTGGGAAGGAAGCAGCCGTGGTTAATTAAGGTACAGCCCCAGCATTCGCCTGGTGTGAAAATGGGAAATCACGGAAAACCATATATTAACTACTTGATTAATTCTAATAAACATGGTGAGGGTCTCCCTCTTCCTGCAGTCAGCCTTCATATCCTGTGCTTTAATATCTTTCATCCTTTTTATAATATTCCTCCAACACACTTCGTTCCTCCTTTCCCACTCCTTCTCCCAATAGTACTTTTAACCTTATCTATCCAGTGATGCCCATACTTACTCTTATATTGGGGCTGGTAAGCCGTCTGCAGGAGTAGACCGCCCCCACCCATTTTTATTCTTCTTCAATAACGCAGCACTCTCTTCATAATATCGAACTCTATGTATCATTACACATACAATTGGGAAGGCCCATTACAATTTTACTAAATCTGCTATCTGATTTAATGTATAACGTTCCCTTTCAACTTCCCATATTTCTACTCCATATAACACCGTACTTATTACCACTGCTTTAAACACCATTCTCCGAATATTATAATTGATACCCGGGAATTTATTTTCCAATGTCCTTATACCTGAAAGTGCTGCTAACCGCCTCCACTTTGCTTGTTTAATTTGCTCGAACCATTCATCATTCCTACTTATCCAAACACTCAAATACTCTAGTTTGTCAGTCTCCTCTATTTCCTCTCCTTTCATCACCTCTTTCCTCTTTGTTTTCCTTTTCCTACTTTTTCTGCATACCATCACCTTTTTCTTACTACTGTTTATTTTCATCGATCATTTACTAGCATACTCTGATACCTCATTTATACTTTTTTGTAAACCCCTCCTCTCATTGTCATCAATAAAACATCATCTGCAAATATCAAGCCTGGGATTTCCTTTTCTTTTAGTACAGGACAAGCCTGCTTCTCATCATGCCCTCCTAATATGTTATTTATAAATATAAAAAATAGAATTGGATATAATTTACAGCCCGGTTTTAAACCTGTATTTGACATGATTAAACTACTTACAACCCCTTCCTCTATTCTAATGCTACAATACACTTCCTCATATATGGCCTCAATCGCGCATCTCATCTTTTTTGAAATTCCCACCCTCCCCAATCTCTCAGATAGCACCCTCCTACTCACTGTATCAAAGGTCTTTTCAAAATCCATCGCTGCTATATACACATTCCTTCCTTCCTTCCTCACATATTTATCTATTATTCTCTTAACTATCATAACATTATCCATCATCCTCTCTGTCCGTTCCTAAAACCACTCTGATAAATCGATAGTATGGGAAACTCTTCCACCCAGTTTCTCAGTCTGTTTGTTAATATGCCCGTATACACCTTACTCAATAGTCTAATAAAGTTATGCCCCTGTAATTACTAGGATTATTCGTTATTCCTTTATTTTTATAAATAGGACATATAAATCCTTTTTTCCACTCCTTCGAAAATTCGGCACCTTTTAACACCTTGTTAAATAACTTTACTATACTCCCCCTCATTAGGCTGTTTTTTACAGCTTCTTTCCAAAACACATGTGGTATTCCATTACCAACCCCGCTGTCATATTTTTTTGCTTTTCCTAGCACTTTCAACACCTCTTCCCCTGATATTTCTTTATCCAGCTCATAGTTCCCTATTACTATCACACTCCCGATCTCCTTAGCCCATTTCCCTTCCTTCCACCCATCTTTCCCTCCTAACAGTTTACAAAAATATTTCACCCATGTTTCGTAGTTAATTTTAGATTTTACATAACTCTTCTCTCCCCTGTTAATTTTGTTGATTCTCTCCCGTACCTTCTCTCCTTGCTTGTTTTTACAATCGCTGTTAATCGCCTCTGTTTGTTCCTTCTTCCATAACTTTTTCCTTTCTATTATTTTTCCCTTGTACTCCCTCCTCAGCCTACAAAAAACCTCCCTCTCTCCCCTCCCCCATGCTTCCTGAACTCTCTTAGTGCCCTCATGACTACTTTCCTCAATTCCGTGCACTCCCCATTATACCAAACCTCTGCCTCTTCTATTTCCCTCTGTTTCTTTTTACCTCTGCTACCCTCTTAATGGGGTATTCTAATAGCTCTACAGCCTTATCCACATTATTACATCTCAAGGCTTCTTCACACCTTACCTTAATAATTTGGAAATCCTTTCTGTCCGTTTATATTTAGTAAGTCTCATACATCAGCAAACTGCAAGCATGTCAAATGAAATTTTTACGATCTGCTATGCAAAAAAACAAGAAGAGACAGAATTAGAAATGAGTACATTAGAAATGACATGCAAGTGACCTGTACGATGGAAGAAAGACTACGCATTGCACGGTTGAAATGGTTTGGGCATGTGCAAAGGATGGAAGAGACTAGAACCCCCAGACAGTACTTGGAAATGGCAGTACCTGGAGGGAGACCTGTTGGTTGTCCCAGAAGAAGGTAGCTGGACCAAATAAATGCAGACCTTATCATGAAAGGAACAACACTGCAGGACGTGAAAGGAGAGGAACTCTATAATGACAGAAACCGATGGAGGCATATTGTCCACAAGTCCTACCCGGCCTGCTGGAAGGATACCCAGGTGATGATAAAGTCTCATACCCTTTTCTCTACCCCTCCTTCCTAATCTCTCCCCTTCCCCATACTCTATTCTCCTCAGGTTAATAAATACCAGGGCATGGTGAGATTCAACCCAGGCAACTACCTCAATCTTATTTATTCTTGCCAACATGTCCTTTTTTTTTGCTGGTGGCTTTACGTCGCACTGACACAGACAGGTCTTATGGTGACGAAATAGGAAAGGGCTAGGAGTGGGAAGGAAGCAGCCATGGCCTGAATATAGGTACAGCCCCAGCATTTGCCTGGTGTGAAAATGGGAAAGCACGAAAAACCATCTTCAGCGCTGCCGACAGTGGGATTCGAGCTAACTATCTCCCAGATGCAAGCTCACAGCTGCACGCCCCAAACCGCACGGCTAACTCGCCCGGTAACATGTCCTCTGAGCTGATTATCAGATCAATAACACTACCTCCTTGCCTTGTAATGTAAGTCAACTTCCCATCCCTATCCCCAGTCTTCCAACCACCGAGCTCAATAGCTGCAGTCGCTTAAGTGCGGCCAGTATCCAGTAATCGGGAGATAGTGGGTTTGAGCCCCACTGTCGGCAGCCCTGAAGATGGTTTTCCGTGGTTTCCCATTTTCACACCAGGCAAATGCTGGGACTGTACCTAAGGCCACAGCCGCTTCCTTCCAATTCCTAGACCTTTCCTATCCCATCGTCGCCATAAGACATATCTGTGTCGGTGCGCGTAAAGCCAAAAAAAAAAAAAAAAAAAAAAGTCTTCCAACCGTTCAGAATGTACAGATTACCTGCCGAGCATAGTACCCGCAGTTTCTGCCTATAACATTGTCTCCCTATATCTTCACTCCGTCTCTCTCCCCTCAATACTTCCTTCCCCTCTTTGTTGTATACTGGATTTAAACTACCTATTCTTGCATTCCCCTCTCCCATCAATATCATCCCATCCTCCTCATACTTCTCACTGATCCCACTAATTTCCTCTGTCAGCTCCTCAAAAAATTTATCATTAGCATATGTCGATCCCCTCGGGTGGTTATAAAGAAAAGCCAGGCATACCTCTTTTGCCTCCCCACTTTCCATCTTAAACCTATTCCAAATCACCTCCATCTCATTTTCTATTTCTTCAATTAATTTGCATATTTCTTCCTTTATTAATAATGTTATTCCCCATGGATTTCTTCCCCTCCTGCCCTGTTTCCTTTTCGTTCTGTTCCTTACCACAAACCTCTTCCACGATAGACTCTTCCCTACTTCTAACCACGTCTCCAAGAGGGCCACGATATCAAAACTCTCCACTAATTTTACCACCTCCCCGGTACACCACCTCCCTGTTACCCATCTTGCTTATCACCCTTTCAATATTTACAAAACCAGGAGAGTTGGCCGTGCGGTTAGGAGCGTGCAGCTGTGAGCTCGCATCTGGGAGATAGTGGGTTCGAATCCCACTGTCGGCAGCCCTGAAAATGGTTTTCCGTGGTTTCCCATTTTCACACCAGGCAAATGCTGGGGCTGTACCTTAATTAAAGCCATGGCCGATTCCTTCCCATTCCTAGGCCGTTTTTGTCAAATCGTCGCCATAAGACCTATCTGCGTCGGTGCGACGTAAAGCGACTAGCGACTAGCAAAAAAAAAAAATTTACAAAACCCAGCATTTACCTGGTGTGAAAATGGGAAACCATGGAAAACAATCTTCAAGGCTGCCGACAGTGAGGTTCAAGCCCTCTATCTCCCGAATACTGGCTACTGGCTGCACGTAAGCGACTGCAGCTATCAAGCTTTGTGGTTTACTATGTTAATACCCCCAAAATAGTATTGTCCCGTGAAAATGCAGTTCACTTGGTGTATTCAGAATCTGCTGTGGTTTCAGAGGTTTCATTAGAAGTTAATTTTAATTCAATGTTTCAGTTTTGTTGATAAGCCACTTGATTTATAGTTTAAATTCTCTCTGAGAACTGGTGAGTAATTCTGAGGGTTTGTCATCAGTTCTCAGTGCCTTGATCCTATTTAGGTCTCTCAAAGTTCTGTCGAATTCTGACCTTAAAATTAGATCTCCTACTTTATCAGTATGGACAGCCTCTTCTCGTTCCAGAACCATATCATCTACTTCTTTACCTTGATACAACTGTTGGATATGTTCCTGCCATTTTTCTGCCTTGTCTTCTTTCACTGGAAGTGGTTTTCCATCAGAGCTCTTATTATTCATACACCTAGTTTAAAATTCACTAAGTACACTTTCTCAATCATGCTCAGTTTTATGTACAGGCACACAACAAATGTACCCCTTGGTAACAGGGACAAAGCAACAAAGGAAGTGATCAAAAACTTGATGCGATACTGAAAGCCCTCTGGGAAATATTTGTGCTGCTATCTTGTGCGTGTTTCTAGGAAATTATTTAGTACCAAACACTATGGGAAAAGCTAATAAATACAAATATACGCTGAGTGGCCCAAAGTCACGGGAAGGGGTGTCCCATTAGAAAATGTGCCGTGTATGATCCCTGAGCGTTTGCGGCTAGCTGCGGCGTTGCTGAGCTGTCTGTCACAGACACCAGTGTCATGAAGAGGCAACACGTCCCGAGTTAACTGACCTGAACGAACGGACATCACGTTGCCTCCGCAGAACCATACTGGGCGCTCAACGGGCTACTGTGAGTCAGTTCACCACCCAGTTGAATTTTGGGAGTCAGGAACCCATTTCTATCAGGATTTTAAGGAGGCAACTGCACAGCATAGGCTTCACCACCCGACAACCAACTCGTGTGCCTTTGCTGACACCTCGATACAGAGCTCAACGATATACATGGGCCCGTGAACATCGGCAATGGACCATGGAACAGTGGCAGCTTGTGGTATGGTCCGATGTATTCCGGTTCCAGTTTCATTGAGCTGATGGGTGCGCGAGAGTGTGGTGTATGCCTCATGAAGCTATGGATCCTGCATGTCAACAAGGTTGTGTCCGGGTGGAAGGTCGCTCAGTTCTGGTCTGAGCGGCATTCTCATGGTCGCAATTAGGGCCCGTTGTGCGGCTGCAGGGAGTACTGACAGGTGCACGTTATGTGGACATTCTTTCAGACCATCTGCATCCCTTTCTGGCCCTAGAGTACCGTGATGGAGATGCCATGTTTCAACAGGACAATGCACCATTTCACTGCTCTGTAGTGGCACGCAGGTGGTTGGAGGAGCAATCCAGTGAAGTTACTACGATGGATTAGCCCTCTTGATCCCCCAATCATAATCTAATCGAGCATTTGTACGACGCTGTCGATGCTGGTGTACATTCCATGAACCCCGCACCAACCACACAAGACCAATTGTGCGTAGCAGTGCAAGATGCGCAGGTCTAGATCCCTCCAAAATGATTCCAACACTTTGTATAGTCGATGCCTCGCCATATTGCTGCCTTTTCGAGGGCTCGCGGAGGAGCAACTTGTTATTAACATCCCATTCTGTGTCTTCCTATGTGACTTTCGGCCACTCAGTGTATTATTGATGACCTAAAAAGAAGCAAATTCAGCAATTTTCTAAGAATCCGCCCGGACGCAGGAAAAATCCACGCGAAAGAGGACACGTCTCATCACCCTACCTCAAGCTGATTTGCCTTGTCTTTTTTAATGTTTTTAATTTTTACAGTTGGCTTTACGTCACACTGACACAGATAGGTCTTATGGTGATGATGGTACAGGAAAGTGTTATGAGTGGGAAGGAGGCGGCCGTGGCCTTAATTAAGGTACAACTCCAGCATTTGCCTAGTGTTACTTTATATGGTCTAAATTTCCGATTTCTTTTTTTCCCCTGTGCAGTAAAATATGAAGCATTGGCTTGTGCAAGCTTCCTTAAGGATTTCCTCGGGGATTGCTCTAATCATTTTTGAATATCCTAGAGCTTTTCAACCATTAACACTCTGTTCCCCAACAACTTTCTGATCTAACACCGAACCCACACATTCAGATTTATTCACAATTTTCTTATTCCATTGTGGGTTGGGACACTCACACTGAGAAACTCCTCACTGAATTCCCTTCTTACTTTTCCAGTAAATCGTGCTTTTAAAATCTGCAACACACAAAAATATGCTGTTCAGTAATCATTTGTTAAGGCATCAACTGAAAATCCATCACTTATACAAAGCAAAGAGCAGATACGTGCACACTATCTTTACGTCAGCTCAGGCTGTCGGCAGGCAAGCTGGGTCAGCTGTGCGTATTATAACTGTGCGTCATTGGGAAGACCCTGTTCATTTTCTGCCAGCTGGTTGCAGAAATATATGGATAGTGCGGAAATATTGCCCTGTACATGCTTAGTATCAACTATCTCCATCCTTTTAGTTCACCAACAGGGTTGCTAATGGCAACAAACGCCATTTAAAAATTGAAATTTTTGCCACAAAATTTGGTACAATTTTCTTGGAATGTTACTTAATGAATCATCATTCTTTTATTTAAGTTAGTAACATTCGTACGTATGCAAAAATTATTTTAATATGTTAAATAGGCTATTATTTTCCCCCTAAAAATTTGGAGGTGTTTGGAATATTGCCATACTATTTATATTTTAGAGAAAAATGTACGTTTTTCAGATTGTGGTGCATGTAAGTGCTTAAAGAAGTGTGCTGAGTTTGATTTCTCTAGCTCTTACGGTTCCTGTGATGTACCTAAAGATTAAAAATGCCATTTTTAGAAATGTGATGTTAGCTGACAACTGAAGGGAGATGTTAATGTTGTTGCCATGTTTCAGTAGCCATTTACTATGAACTTTAGTTGCAGAAATGTAAGTTACACATATTATGAATTTTTTGGTTTCAGGAAGACTTACTGTATTCAAAGAAGTGTAAATTAAAAATGTGAATTTTAGTGACTTCTCATATCGAGGTGTTCTTAGTAATTGCATCTATAGTGTAATAACCTCTTGTTTCCCCGTTGTGATTGTTCCACCTTTTGTGTTTGCAGAGGCTGCAGAAATAATGCGTGAAATATGTTTAGCAGTGAAATACCTACACAATATGAATATTGCTCACAGAGATTTAAAACCTGAAAATCTTCTTTATACAACACCTGGTAAGTATTGATCATTTTATTAATTTATTTTATTTTTGCCTTTCTTTTCATTGTTTTTGAAATTGTACATATCTTAATGAATGTTTTTAATGGCAAAGTCTAAAGTACCTGACTCGTTTGTGATGAATATGTATATTTTGCTGCCTCATGTCATAAGGTGTGAAGCACAAGCAGCTGCTCTATTAACAGTGAGGAAGATCGTTGCCATAAGACCTATCTGTGTCGGTGCGAAGTAAAGCAAAATAGAAAAAAAAGAAAAAAAAAACAGTGAGGAAGTTGTGATTGTGATTACTGTTTGCCCACAAGAAAGCTAACTGCTAGAGCATTTTATAGAAATGTGATTAGTCAGATACATAATAATTACCCTCTGTGGGTGGGGGATGCAGATGAAGAGTACATCCATGGTATCCCCTGCCTGGTGTAAGAGGCAACTAAGAGGGGCGACCAAGGGATGATCAAATTAGAACCATGATACTACTTGTAATTAGTACCACCACACAGGGTTGAGGGTTGAGAATCAGATACAGGAAAATCAGTTTGGTTTCAGAAGTGGAAGGTCAACAATAGAGCCCATTTTCATTATGAAACAATTAATGGAAAAGCAATGGGAGTACAGGAATTATATACTGATGACATTCATTGACATTTAAAAGGCATATGACAGTGTCCCCAGGACTAAAGTTTGGGATAGTCTGGTGCAAAAAAGGAATTGGACAAGGATTAATAAAAATGATCATGGCATTGTACAAGGAATGTTGTAGTTGCGTGCAAACACAAGTTGTCAGGACAAGTTGGTTCAAAATACAGTAGAAGTCTGTTGTAGCGAGAATTCATAACAGCGAAAAATTTACTCGCTATAGCGGATTGTCGTTATACCCGATTTTTGTATGAAATTCGGAAAAAAACCATACACATTAAAATCGGTATGAAACGGCTATCAGTTTGCTCAAAACTTGCATTTCTGCGGATGATATCCACTCTATGGATTACTTGTTTGTTATTTTTCGTGGAAGTGTGTATTTAATTTCACTCTGAAAAATTATAGTACCGTATTTCTCCAAATCCAAGACAAACCCCATTTTTTCCTTCAAAAAATTTAAATCAGGCTCAAAAAATGCTTTGTAAAATCATATGCCTTTGTTGTATAGTACGCTTTTTTAGACGCCGAACGTTGGCTTTCATTATGCCGTTTTTTGCGGCTGTACAATTAATTATTCTTTATTTCCGCGGGTTTAATAACCACTAATTTAAAATTGACATCATAATACTAAAGAGAACCCGTTGAAAATTTGCCGGCAATACCTCTTCCATGCGTTTTTACAATACGACGATCCAGATATAACCGTCTACCGTTATACGAGTTTATTGCACCGCGCTATGGCAATTCTGCCCTTGAGCTTTTTGTGCACATACCTTACATTCCATCTTCGACATCTTTAAAGCGTCCTTGTTGCGGACCACTGAATGCATTTTTTGTACAGTACGCATTTTTCAGCTATCTTTGTCTTCACGCTAACATCAAATATGGCTTTAGTTAGTCCTATACCGTATTTTCTTGCGGCTGCACAATTTCCGAGTGTTTAAAAACTATTAACTTAAAATTGGCATCATAATATCGACGAGAACCCGTTGATAATTTGCCGGCAATACCTGTTGCACGTATTTTTACAATACGACTATCCATCTTGAAAATGTTCCTGCTGTCTATAAAACTTAAGTTTACTAAGTGTCAGGTACGGTAGACGTGTTATAAAACTCTGCCACTGAGTAGCCGTGGCCTTTCTAAGAATTCGAAGGCTCGCACATTTTGATCCCATTCTGCAGATTTGAGAAACGTTTTTGTACAGGCTAATAGAACGTAATTCTCTCTTCAGTAGGTATTTCCCATGATCCAGTGACGTTACGCACAGGCACTGTACAACCGGTTGTCACGGCTAGCAATGTATAATAAAGAGGCAGTCGTTTATTTTCAACGAGTTTTTTGTGTGCGTGCGCGTGCGGTGGTGAAAAGCAGCAGCGTGGTTACTGCGGTAGTTGCCAGTGGTATTTGTTACTATCAGGCCGCGAATGCAAGACAACCCTTGATTTTTCGCATTAGATTCTGACAAAAAAACAAAAAAACAAATTTTAAAAAACGCCGCTTCGTATTAGGAGAAATACGGTATCACTCCAGAGACTTATATGGTGAACATTTCAGTTTTCTTCTTCAAACGGCGTCACCTAATCTAACTGCATATGTATCATGAAGACATATTTCAAACACATGTAGAGAAATTTCCATGTGAATAGCCTTTCCGAAATTTAACTAGACGCGATAAAATATGAACTATCCTCTGAAATCAGCAATTTACTCTGCCATATCTTGAGGTGTATCACATTCTTACTTAATTTCAGTATATAACATTAAAATTAAGCGATCGTTTACTTCAGCCTTTATTTTTAACAAGTTGACAACTGCTATCAGCCACGTTATTTACGCATTTATTGTGAAAACGTGTTATCCTATTTCATTTCGAATTTTCGTTAGAGAACAGCAGTCGACGGGTATTATTAATCGACTCCAACATCGCCTTCGAATGTCTACGAGAGAGCTTGCAAATGCACATAGCGAGAAAACTACTGTATACCATACCGAAGATGATCGATTGCATTTTGTGGCAAACGTTTCAGTTTTCTTATTCAAAACAGTGTCACCTATCCTAACTGAACCATACTATATTTACTATGAAAACACGCTTCAAGCGCCAGTAGAGAAATTATAATCTTCTCGCTATAAATTTACACGATAATTGCCTTTCCGTAATTTAACCAGAAGCGAGAAAATATAAACTAATCTCTGAAATCAATTATGCACTCTGCCATATCTCGAGGTGTTGGCCTATCCCATTCTTACTTAATTACAGTATTTTGCATTCAAATTAAGTGATCGTTTAGTCGGCCTTTAATTTTAACGAGTTAACAACTGTTGATTCACAATTAAGTATTTATTTTCCACCTAGTCGATACAATGATTGCTTAAGGCAATTTTTAATGGTCAAAAGTGGTACATGTTTCGTATATTATCAACATCTTCAGCCACATAACACTGTTTAGATGAAAAATGTATAAAATTGACAAAGTAATGCTTTAGAGGAAGTGTCCTTAAAATTAACATAAGATTGACAAGATTAAAACAAATAAATAACTCAAGAGAAAATATATAAATTATTTCTACAATAGAAAGCAGTCGTCAAGGAAACACTTGTACAATATTCCATAGAGAAATTGTCCTAATAAATATTCTTTTCTTAATAATTCATGAAAAAAGATCAATTTATAAATTAAAAATTATACAATTTATAACTAATTATCGAAATGAAGAAATCCTGATATCACAGTGCGGCTCTTATTATTAATGTAGATGAAGATATAACTAATTCCTAGTTGTCAAATCTTATTAAGCCTGCTTTCCTTTGGAACAGTAACTCCTGTCATTCTTTCACAGTTTTGCGCCGGGTGTAATATTGATGATGCGTTCTTCCTTGCTCTTGCACCTGAGGAGGTGGAGGAGCGGGGGATATAGGTGTGTCAAGAACTTCCTTGCTGTCACCTATAGCTTCAACTGAGGAGGAATAAGTTGTAGGGCTATCTGTAGGAGGAGAAATTCCAATTCTTTTTTCGTGATCCTTCTCAAGCATTTTCAAATATACTAGAATTTGATAATATAATGGATTCTTATATTCTACAGCCTCATTAAGGTTATCATTTTTCTTTACAAGTTGGTCTAGATGAATGTATAGGTCTTCATATGTGTTCATTAAGCTGCCCTTTTTTAACTTTTTTATGATGGTCAGGTCTTGTTCTATGTTGGTAAATTTATGACCTGTGGCAGTCATGTGTGATCCCATTGCTGAGAATCTTCTATGTTTTTCAGCATTCACATGTTCCAAATATCTAACTTTAAAATTGCGGCCAGATTGTCCTATGTATGTATTCTTACATTCAAAGCATGTGAGTTTATATATTCCGGAATCAAAAAATTTATCTTTTTTCGAGAGATTTATTGTATCATGGTTGAAAATACTATGTTTCATGTTGTTATTGGTGGAAAATGCAATTTTAAAATTTTTTCTCTTAAATAAATTTGTTATTACATGAATGTTTGGATTATTATATGTGAACTTGATATATTTTTCAGTTTTGCTTCTCCGAAAATTTATTAATTATTTTATCAATCATGTTATTTTTAATTTATAAATTGATCTTTTTTCATGAATTATTAAGAAAAGAATATTTATTAGGACAATTTCTCTATGGAATATTGTACAAGTGTTTCCTTGACGACTGCTTTCTATTGTAGAAATAATTTATATATTTTCTCTTGAGTTATTTGTTTGTTTTAATCTTGTCAATCTTATGTTAATTTTAAGGACACTTCCTCTAAAGCATTACTTTGTCAATTTTATACATTTTTCATCTAAACAGTGTTATGTGGCTGAAGATGTTGATAATATACGAAACATGTACCACTTTTGACCATTAAAAATTGCCTTAAGCAATCATTGTATCGACTAGGTGGAAAATAAATACTTAATTGTGAATCTATTGTAGTGCGATACGGACCATGAAGCTGATTTTATGTAATTAACAACTGTTATCGGACACGTTATTTTACGCATTTATTATGAAATATGCCCTCTTTCATTTCGAATTTTCGCTACGGAACAGCAGTCGACGGGTATTACTAATCGACTCCGACATCGCCTTCAAATGTTGACGAGAGAACTCGCTAGTGGAAATAGCGAGGGAACGATACCTAAGGTAATCGGTTGTATGCAACATAATTGCTGGGTGCATAAATACCAGTAATGGAAAAAATCGTGCCCGCTTAATCACTCGTAATAACTGATGCGTCTGTGATAGGACTCTCGCTGTAACCGAAGATTAATACACAGTTTAATATAAGAATTTTGAAAGGACAGCAAAATATTGTCGTTATAGCGGATTTCTCGTTATATGTCGTACTCGCTGTAGCGGACTTCTACTGTAACTAGTGGGCTGAGACAGGGAAGTGTTCTATCACCAATCCTGTTTACAATAGTAATAGAAGACATCATGAGAACAGCAAAAGCAGCATATGGAGGAAGAGAAATGAACATGTTGTTATTTGCAGATGATATTGTGATTTGGGGAGAAGACGACAGGAAGGTTCAAGAACAGTTGGCTGTGGTGAATGGGAAAATCGAAGAATGTGGATTGGAAATAAGTGTAGAAAAGAGTCAAACTCTTGTTATGACTAGAGGGGAGAAAGAAGGGAAAGGTCAGATTAGCCTTGCAGACAAGCCCCTAGAAGTTGTGGAAACGTTTAAATACCTGGGGTGTGAATTAATGGAGAATGCTTGACTGGATGATGAGATTAGCAAGAGGATCCAAGCTGGAAGTAGATACATGTTATGGGGCAAAGATGTGCCGATGGAAGCAAAGGAGACTATGTACAAGATGTGTTACGTACCCATAACAACTTACGGAGCAGAAACTTGGACAATAACAAAGAAGGATGAGAGTCGAATGCAGACAGCCGAAATGAAGTTCTTGAGGAGTATGATACAGAAGAGTAGAAGAAACAAAATAAGGAAAGAGAAAATCCCAGAAGGAATTGGAGTGGGGAAAAAAAAAATATATATATATAGAATAGAGAAGAGCCGACTAAAATGGTTTGGGCACATAAAGTGAATGAGTGATGAAAGAATGCCAAAAAAGGTGATGGAAATGCAAATGCAAGGAAGGAGAGGCTGTGGACGACCACGATTGAGATGGAAGGACACAATCCAACGCAGTATTATAGGAAGAAACATGGACTGGGACACAATGTTGGAGGAGTCTGTCTGTCTTCAAGAGGCTTAAGAAAGCTAAAAGCTGTATTATGCACGTCCTATCGAGCCACTCTTCTAACAACAATTGAATGGGAGGTGATAGAAAGCATGATAGTGTGTCTTTCGACCAAAGAAAGTGGAGAGGAACCATATTTGCCTCTCTCCGGCTACAACTGCATAAAGGGAAATGATGATGATGATGATGATGATGATGATAGTTGATGAAATAGCACATATTTCATCTTCAAGAGGCTTAAGAAAGCTAAAAGCTGTATTATGCACGTCCTATCGAGCCACTCTTCTAACAACAATTGAATGGGAGGTGATAGAAAGCATGATAGTGTGTCTTGAGCCATGCTTAGAAATATCAGACCTCCTTGGTGGTAGCAAATATGTGACAGGTAATGTTATATTGCCTGCGGTAACACATGTGAAATTATCTTTATGTTGCTCTGATGTTGATCCTGGGTACATAGCTGGATTTAAAAGGATTCTTGTAGAAGATTTAAAGGCTAGGATAGATGATTGGTGTAATATGAAGAGATATCAGGAAGCTACTGCCCTTGATCCTAGATTTAAATATCTTAGATGTATTGCAAAAAAGGACAAGGAATCCCCATGGAAAAGGATTTCGGAGAGAGACGTGGATGGAGTAAATGTTCCAGTAAAACCATGCAGGAAGAAGAGGAAATTGAAGTTGGAAACTGTCGAAATGAACAGGATTCTGGTCATGCCATTTCGGTTTCTAGTTTGACACCACTTATGGTGGAGACTGCAGTCTGCGAGTTGTTCGTGAAACTAGAAGGTGACATCGCAGACCTTCTGCAATGGTGGAAAATACATTCAGTCCAGCTTCCACATCTCGTACTCATAGTGAAAAATTGCTTTGTATTCCAGGTACTTCAGTTCTTTGTGAGAGAGTGTTCAGTGATGCTGGGAATATTGTTACTAGGAGAAAGGCAGCTGTTAGTTCTGAACGTCAACGTACTGACATGTCTGAAGTCCTGGAGCAAAGAGGTGTGGCTGCAATAATCAACTTCACAGTTTCAAACTTTAATAATAATAATAATGTTATTTGTTTTACGTCCCACTAACTACTTTTTAAGGTCTTTGGAGACGCCGAGGTGCCGGAATTTAGTCCTGCAGGAGTTCTTTTACGTGCCAGTAAATCTACTGACACGGGGCTGTCGTATTTGAGCACCTTCAAATACCACTGGACTGAGCGAGGATCGAACCTGCCAAGTTGGGGTTAGAAGATCAACGCCTTAACCGTCTGAGCCACTCAGCCCGGCAGTTTCAAACTTTTGTACCATGAAATCATCAATATTGATGTATACACTGTGACGTACCCACTGTTGCCCACAGATGTGTGACAAAATTGTGATGTGGCGGGTCACCTTAATTTTAATATAAATAAATAATATCTCAATATTTCTCTAAAAACAATATCCCATGGGCGCCAGCCTTCAAGCTTATGGCTTGAAAACTATAGTTGATAATTAATAATAATAATAATAAAAACTCCCAGGGGTGTGGTGACGGAACACTAACCATTAAGTACACTAACTTGGAAGTTAAGGATCATTAATAATAATTTCAAAAAATACTAATTAAAACAGCCATTTATTAGGATGAAAAATGTGACATAACGGCATATTAACGGAATCTGAACTTACAGAAGCAAAAGAAAAATTGAATGAAATAAACTCTGTGAAATGAACTGTTATGTGGAGACTTGGAGTAATTTATGCCATTAGCTCACCATTTGTAGACTCTGTTATCTGGATACAATCTATGTAGCAACCGATGTTTCATGGACCTCTCGTACAGGCGGCGTCATCTCTTGTTGTGGATTCCAGTCCTACTGCTGCTTTGTGCATAGTACAGGGTGTCTGAGAAGTCCCTGTACCCCTAGTTTCATACGTTTCATATTATTATTTTGTTATATTATGGCATGGACAATTCAGTTTGTATAATTGCTGAATTCAATAATTGTTTTATTGGTAATGGTATCCCTGCTGCTAGTGTTGTTTGTCAGTCTCATTTCAGTTGTTAAGTCTTGGCGGACGTGAGCGGACACAGCTACACTGTTGAGGAGCGATTAGTGGCGTGTGTTTGGGTGCACGAACGAACACATACGGGGCAAACAATGACAGTGATAATGAGTGCTTTGGCAAATCCCCACCTCGTAAAGCTACTCTGCTTGATTGGGAAGAACGTGCATTTGCTTCAGGCAGTGTCAAAGACAGGCCGCGTAGTGGACGTAAGAAGACGCGGGAAGAAACGTGTGCCACCGTCACTCAATCAATTGAGCAGTCTCCATTGAAATCCATTCACAAAAGAGCAGCTGAACTTAAAGTACCACAGTCAACAATGCATGACCACATTAAAAGAGATTTGAAAATGAAAGGATTTAGGCCGATGCATGTGAATGAATTATCTGACAATGACATGGAGCAACGAGTTGCAGCCTGCCATGCTTTGTTCGAACAATTCCCAAATGCCGTGTCTCGCCAAGAGTGTTATTTTCTGTCGAATGTGCGATATATTGCAGTTCACATAGGAGGAATGTGGTTTTCTGGTCTAAGGAAAATCCTCATTATGTGCAAGAGTTGGAAAGGAATCCCACTCATGTTATGGTATGGGCCGGAATATCATCACGTCACTTGTGCGGACCGTATTTTCTTGATGGGTATGTGAATGGAAAATCTTATTTGTATATGTTACAATCTTGGTTAATACCTCAGGTTCAAGACAAGGGAATCATGGGTCATGTGGTTACAGCAGGATGGAACTCCAGCACATTTTGCTATTCAGGTACGCGAGTTCCTTGATGAACAATTTCAAGGCCTCTGGATTGGCCGTGGCTTATCAACATTTCCAGCCCCGTTGTAATGGCCACCACGAAGCCCAGAGCTTACCACGCCAGACAACTCATTATGGGGAATAATCAGGTCCCATGTGGCTCAACGTCAGTACACGACTAATGAAGAATTACGCAAAAGTGTGGAGGAAGCCTTTCATTCCATAACTCCTGAGATGCTCCGCAAGATGTCAATGAGGACTTGGAGACAGATAGAATTCTGTGTAAGGCGTGATGGTGCACATACAGATTCCCTGTATTCAAAGTTTTTATATGTAAGTACTCCACTATAATATGAAACGTATGAAACTAGGGCTACGGGGACTTCCCGGACATCCTGTACACTAGCTGTACTACGACTTTCCTGCCTTTAACACTTCCTAATGTACTCCTTACATAAAGTCGTAATGAGTCCTAATTTTAATAACAAAAACACTATGGGGTACGTTCATGGAGAGAATACACGTGTATTCCGTATTACAGAACAGTAGCGTAACTAAATTCATAACAAAATCTCTCCTGCCCTATACCAGTCAAAACCGGTCTCCCGTTGACTTTAACTCTCGTCATTGAGATAACAGGTCTCAATGAGAGTAAATTTTGAGTAGTAAACTACTCAGATGCAAAGTGAACTAAGCTAAGATCTTCTCCGATGTCAAGACGTACAGCCCTCCTCCGATGATAGTTTAGAATCGTCCTTCTAAGTAGTTGTAAGTAAGAGTGAGAGTCCTCCAAGCAAGTTGTAAGTAAGAGTGTCCTTCCAAGCAAGAGCCTCTCCGGCTCTTGTCGTCGAAGTATATCGGTTCCAAAGTCTCCCTCCATCAACTATATCACATGGTCCAGTAAGATCTGATGTACTATCCCTTCTCCTATGTATTGCTGTGAATCCATCATGTTGCTTGCTTCATTACGTCCATTCACATAGGTTGAACTTTCCCACAGAAACAAAGCGTCAGGTAGCAAACTTTGAAAAGTAGGCGTTAACAAGGTTTTAACTGTCTCTTCAGAGTGTGGAGAGGGTAAGGTCTCTCGTAAGCTTGATGACGTACATTTCCTGGTAATGGACTGAAATTAGCCTGCTGATTCCGGTCACCTGACTTCGGCTATTGGAAAATTTATTGCAAGTTATTAATACGAATGATGTTGAAATACTTTATTCAGTAAGTCGTTCGTTCAGAATGCGTTATAGCTGCGATACAAAGAAACGAAATGATGATGTGAAATGGATGATTAAAACCCTATATACATAATAATTTAAAAATGACCTACCAGTGATTAACTTTTCAATTAATTACACAGATCAATAATTTAGTACATGCTGTGATGTTCCAAACATCACATTCGCCCTTCTGAGCCCGAAACAAGTGGCACTTCCGTTGAGGGCTCCCACCTACACTCTGCCACTTACGTTTCACTTGTTTTTAAAGCAGCTCTACATTCACTCATTATACAACATAACAGTATTTTACAAAATTACATCTTGGTCTCTTCTACGACCAACTGTTTGTCATCTTGATGATTCCACATACAACTTAATTACAACAGATAATATTTAACACTTCAAAATTTCCTTTAAAGAAAACACAATATTATAACTTAGCGAGTTTCTGATGTCTCTCTTCAAATGTTCATCATCTCTTGCTGATTTCATGAATCCAGTGTATGCAACACTTTGACAATTCAATTTACATCTGTACAAAATTTACACAAACAAAATATGTCGTATTACTCTTTCAAGTGTTTTATACGTTCTTGCTCTATGACTTATCACTTGACACACGCTAACACATTCACGTGGTTTTAGCCTAGGGTAAAATTATTGCAAGTCTTTAGGATGATTTCGTATAGTCTACGGGGAATCTACAAATCTTAATCTGCAATATTAATGATCCTCGTTATAGTAAATCAATTCTATATTACCCATATATGGCATTACATAAAGGGAACAGACGTAACCTTGGTAATGAACTCATGTGTATCGTATACACACACCCCGTCTAGATGGCAAAACAAAACTTGGGAAACTCCATGGCACCGGACTCCCTGCGACAGGTACATTATATAAGAGATAAGAGTGGCCTGGCCTACTGACCCATATCCCATCTTTATGGAAAATACAACGGACTCATAATATATTTACGTAAACTCCTAATGTTGTACGATGCCAGTAAAATGCTATCGCCGTCAGCTAATTCATAAGCACAAGGTCCTGGTTTCTTATGTATATAATACGGTCCTTGATATAAAAAGAATTTTTTTTTTTGTGACTTTATCTTCACTGTTAGACAACATGGGAACTCTTAAAAGAACAAGGTCACCTACCTCAAATTCATCCAATACCTTACGTTTTTGCTGCTTCTTTCGAAGGTTGCCTGATTTTACTAGATTTTCTCTGGCCACTCTTATATAAAATTCATCAATACGCTGTGGCTCCTCGGTAATACCCAATACTCTCACCAATTCATTTTGTGGCTTAGTACCAAAAAGAACTTGCAACGGTGTCAATCTAGTACTCTCGTGCTGTACAGCATTGATCCATGTCTCAACAGGGGATATTTGCGCTACCCAAGCGGAATGCTTCTCGTTCACTAGTGATCTGAACATGCGTGCATGTTCTTTCATCACCCGTTCACACATGTTACCCTGAAGATTTCTTATGGATGAATGGACCTGAGTAATACCTAATTCACTAATTACGGCTTTCCACTTCTTCGATGTGAATTGTGGTCCACTGTCTGACAGTATTCTCTGAGGAGTACCTAATTTAGGGACATGCTTCTCTCGAATTATACGACTACAGGATTTTCCTGTTGCTTTCCTCATAGGATATAATTGACCAATTTCGAAAATCGACTATCGAGACAAAAATATATTGTAAGCCGTATTGCCCTTTAACTATTGGTCTGAAGAGGTCGATACAAGTAATCTATGATCTTCATATCCGTATTGACGAACTACACGATTAGAAATAGGAAAGGATTTCCACCTATCAATACTTATTTATTGCACTTATTATGCTACAGTACCGGTTTCGACCCCGTACATAGGGTCATCTTCAGCTGAACAATACATTCACGTATACATCATGAAGCTATGATTAAGATTACATTGTCTGGGGAATGCCATATGATAACAAATATTTGGTCACGTCCAAATGGGGCATGATATAGATGTTGATTCCCATAGGGAACATGAAATATTTGTCCTGAATGAGTAAATTTATAATACCAATATAATGATCCGTTATTGGGCATTATAAATTTTCCAGCTAACTCATTCTTGGTTGCCTGCGTTTCGCCCTCATGTGCTAAGTTGAGCTCATCAGTTGGTCCTTAGCACACCTACCAACACGCAAGGCTTGTGCATACCGTGGAGGCCACTGCATAGGCCACTTGAAGCCACCAGCAGTGGGTGATATTTTCATGCCATTCATAACAGGGACTGGCTGCATAAGGAATGGTATTACTAGCATCGCTCGTACCTCAGTCACTTTCATATTGTCAAAGCCAAGGATAAGACTGAGAAGGATCAATCATTTAACGTAATAATGAGAAAAATCCATTCATGCTTTTTTTTTTTTTTTTTTCTCTCTCTAGTTGCTTTATGTCGCACCGACACACATAGGTCTTATGGCGACGATAGGATAGGAAAGGTGTAGGAGTTTGAAGGAAGTGGCCATGGCCTTAATTAAGGTACAACCCCAGCATTTGCCTGGTGTGAAAATGGGAAACCACGAAAAAACATATTCAGGGCTGCCGACAGTGGGATTCGAACCCACTATCTCCCGGATGCATGCTCACAGCCGCGTGTCACTGACCGCACAGCCAACTCGCCCGGTACATGCTTACCTAACAGCATATCATAATCGCTGTGATCCATTCGCAAATAATTCTTGTAATAAACTTAACCATGATAGGTTAATATTGTGTTTGGTCCGTATTGACTGGTCTAAATGTACAATATAACTATTTATAATAGTTTATTTAAATCCGCCTTGATCAATACACTCATTAAATGAAAGAAACATTATTTATTAAACCATGGTCATGCCTGGCAGGCGGTCTGTCAGATCTGGCCCCAAAGGCGAGGCCTGCGAAAAAATCTGTCCGTGTTTGGCCAGCTATTGATCTACTTGAAAAATTGCGGACTGTGAAAGGTCGATTTCCGATTTTAGGAAAGCTCCTTAGTATACAGTGGCAACAATTCCTGTATCGACTCATCATGTGAGTGAGGGTTCAGCACGATGAATATTATTAAACACAAACTGCTAACCAAGCTTGCCGAGAAGAATGTATTGATCGTTGGTGTTTTGGTGCGAAACAAACAGGCACATGCAGTGTAATTTTAAAGAAGCTGGCCTTGAAGGTGACTGGTGATTATTTGGGTTAGTATCTCCTAAAATATAAATTTCCATTCTTATATGAACTGATAGACTATACTACTTAAGGTCACATTTCAAAAACAATATGTAGCTTTATCCTAGTCTAACCTGTGTTCTTCATAATGTATATTTGGAAAAAATGTGCTGGCTCATGATAAAAAGTGGCTGGCTACTGAATTATTTCTATTTTTTTCTACCCCTGCCTATTGTTGATGATGACAAAAATGTCATCATCAAATCTACACCAAAAAAATATATTGTCTATTTTACTAATTGATGTGTGCTCTAAATGGTCTATGTAAATTTCGGCAAGTATACCAGAGGCGGGAGATCCCATCGGTAAGCCTTGCTGCTGGTAAATAGTATCATGGAATTTAAAGTAGTTGTTACTAATGGCAAAATCAAGTAATTTAATGAACTCTTCTATTTCTAAAGTGCTTAGAGTGCTGTGACTTTTTAGATTGGATTCAATGATTTCTGTTGTTCGTTTTGTGGGAATTATGTTAAATGATGCGAGAATGTGGTATTGTTCAATCTTTAATCCTTTCGTTCTATTACAAAAATCTATTGAATTCCGTATTGTTTTATTAGCTAAGAATACGTAGTGCTTTTCAAGGAATTTTTGGATACATTGTGAGAGTTTATAGGTTGGGCTTGCTCTGTAGTTGATAATAGGTCTCATTGGTATGTGTTCTTTATGTATTTTGGGATAAGCTTTAGCAGTTGGTATTTGAGGATTCATTACTATAAGTTTTGAGGATTCTACTTCAGTTAAAAGAAAGCGTGTATTTTTTAATAAGGCTTTGAAGTTTCTTTGTGTGTTATTAGTTGGATCTTTACGTTTGATGAGGAAAGTGTTGTCTTGAAAACATTCTTTAGTTTTCGATATGTATTGGCCTTTAAAAAACTGTATATAGGATAATATCTTTTGTTTATTTCCACCTATTCAATACATTACAAGAAGTTGGCATTTACTTTAAAACATTATTCAGATGAGATATGTTTCGCCTCTCACTGTGAGGCATCTTCAGTCATTATCAAAAACCTTATTATTTTACCAGGCATCTGGTTAAAGATATTCAAAAATGTGTTTGATGATTATAAGAGAGGTAAGATTTACGTTAGTTATAAACATGTTCATGAAGTAACTAAAAATCCAATATATTGATAAAAACATATGTAGTTTTTTGTTGAATAGGACTTGTTTGATTCTACTATAGTAAGAGAAGGTGGCTTGAAGCCGTAGTCGTTAATAGATGTCTAATACATAGTGGAAGGCATAAAATATCAGTTCTATGAGAATATACATTACATTCAAATGATACTAAAAACTAGTGGATTCAAAGGTAGTACATATAAAATGTTCAATGAAATAACTATAGATCTAATAAAATGATAAACACATATGTAGTTCTTTGTTAATTAGGACGTTGTAAGATTGTACGGCTTAAAGCCGTAGTCATTAATAGATGTCTAATACATAGTGGAAGGCATATGAAATCAGTTCAATGAGAATATATAATACAAACAATTCATACATAAAAACTGGTAGATTCATAAGAGGTACATTTAAAAATGAAGGCGTCATGTGACTATAAAAGACAGTTGATGGCTTTAAGCCGTAGTCAAAGTTTGAAATGTAGGTCAAATAACTGCTAAATATATGGTAAAAAGATATAAGTCAAAATATACAGCTTAGTAAAAAAAAAATATGAAGGAAAAACATTCCAATTGCTTGACAAAAGTTACTTGACGTTGGCATGCGTATGTCCGTGATATTTATTGGTCAACATTTCGTAGGTTATTTTAGATTTATTCGGCAAGATTGCGTTGACAAGAAGTTCACCAGATGTTTATAGTTGGCCTAATTTGTAAAAAGAAAGTTGCAGAGATGATGATGGGTGGAAATTCTCAACGTTGGTATGGTTTTTTTGACGTGAAGGTTGGAGAGCTGTTGTGTTCTTCTTCGATGACAATATATTTTATAAAACGTTGATTGTAAATAATTTATACTATTGAAGAGTATTATGGAAGTTTGATGAAGCTGTTTAATTATTGTTGTTATAGAAAGGTTCTGAAATGAAGAAAAAACTGTAGTTAATTTTGACGAAAATGAAAGAAAACATGGGAAGGTTTTGTTTAAGTGTTGTTAGTGAGAAAATGTTGGTGCTTACCTATGGCGTTGTAGGCCCATTTAACAAGCTGTGTGAGGCGCTATTAGGATACTAATGGTCACTAACGGTTTTTACTCCTTGTGTTGTACGTATGTCGTCTGGCTAGAGGGGGGTGGGTAGGAGGGGGCGGAGTTGTAGGTTTGTGATTCGTGAACGGGAGGGAGTTGTGAATGGTAGGGGAAGCGGAGGGACGTGTATCATTTATAGGTTTATGAATGGTGCGTGGAGGGGAATTACGTAAGATGGGAGGGGGAGGGGGGTATGATGTATTTGTTGACGTAGGGGTGTTTGTTGATACTGTTTTGAAAATATTAAAAAACTTTTTGTCCTGAAGGTTTACATTATTGAATAATGTTACTATTTGGTCATATAAAGGGCTTCTATTGTCTATTGGATCATTTAAATTCTTATTAGCATTGAATTTTTGGTCCAAAAATATGTATAAATTTTCGAATTCGGTCATAAGTCTACCTTTTTTTACTGTTTTTAAAATTTGAAGGTCCTGTTCAATTGTGGTAAAGTTGTGCCCCGTTTCTTTCATGTGATTGCTCATTGCTGAGTGTTTATTATGTTTCTGAGCATTGAAATGTTCTGTGTACCTAGTTATGAAGCTTCTGCCTGTTTGTCCGATGTATGAGCTGAGGCACTCATTACATTTTAATCTATAGATACCGGAGCCTGAGTATTTATTATTTTCTGAATTTATTGTATTATGGTTGAAGAACATTTTTTGGTTTGAATTTTGAGTTTTGAAAGCTATTTTGATCTCTTGATTTTTTAAGGTGTTGGTTACTTGGTGTATGATTGGGTTGGTGTATGTAAAGGTTGCGAACTTTGATTTTTCATTTTTTATTGGGGAGAGGTTTGTGGATAGTTTCAATTTAACTTTATTGATTAGTTTGTCTATGATAGAGGGATTATATCCATTGAAAGTGGCTATTTCTTTTATTGTATTTATTTCTTTTTTAAAATTGGTCGCTGAAAGGGGAATTTTTAGAGCTCTGTACACCATACTATAAAATGAGGACTGTTTGTGTGATTGTGGATGAAGGGAACTTTGTTTAATAGTTATAGGTGTGAATGAGGGTTTTCTGTAAATTTGGAAATCAAACTTATTGGAAGTTCTTGTTATTGTGATGTCAAGAAAATTAATTGATTTGTGGTTCTCATCCTCTTTAGTGAATTTAATATTGTTATCCAGATTATTTAAATAAGTTAATATGTTTTCACTATTGTTGAGGTTTTTGTCAATTATTACTAGCGTGTCATCAACATAGCGTAGCCAGAGATTTAATCCATTGATGTTATTTATTATTTTGCTGTTTTCGAGGTTTTCCATATAAATTTCAGCAAGTATTCCGGATAAAGGGTCTCCCATGGCCAGGCCTTCCTGTTTGTATATTTTATTGTTGAAAGTGGAAAAAGTTGTTTTGTAAGACGAAGTTTAGTACTTTTAAGAATTCTTCTATTTCTATTTTGCTTAAATTGCTATGTTTGGAAAGATTGTTTTTTATTATTTCTATAGTTTTTTTAGCGGGAATGTTTGAATACTTGTTAATAACGTCGAAAGAGCACAATGTGTGATTAGGTTTTAAGTTAAATTTTTTTAGAGTTTCACATAGTTCTATTGAATTTTTGGGGTGTTTGTTATGGAATTTGAAATGTTTTTTGAGAAATTTCTGGAGGAATTGTGAGGTTTTATATGTCGGGCTATTTTGGCTGTTTATGATTGGTCGAATGGGAACGTCCTTTTTATGTACCTTCGGTAGTGATCTGACGGTGGGTAGTTTGGGGTTCATATTAATGAGACTTTGGTATTCATGTTCATTAAATAAAAATGAAGAGTTTTTTAAAAGTGTTTTTAGATTACGTTGAGTTTTTGTAGTGGGATCCTTTGAGATTATTGTGTAGGTCTCATTAGAGAAGAACTCCTCTGTTTTATGAATGTAATCTTGTTTTTTCATTAAGACTACAGTATTGCCTTTGTCGGCTTTAGTTATTATTATGTTATTAGTGTCCACTTTTTTTCTTAATTCTTGGATCTGTTTTAGTGAGGACGGGTTATTTTTGTTAAAAATTTCTTTTACAAGGGCAGGTAATTTCTTTTTAATTTCATATTTTATGTCGTTTTGTTTGTCTGTTGGAATTTGTTTGTTTATGTTTGTTTCAGCTTCGGCTATTGTAGTGATTATATCTTCTGCTTTATGTGGGTTGGGCCAATTATGTTTTAAGCCTTGGTTGAATAAACGTGTTTCTTTATCTGTATACTAAGCTGTATATTTTGACTTATATCTTTTTACCATATATTTAGCAGTTATTTGACCTACATTTCAAACTTTGACTACGGCTTAAAGCCATCAACTGTCTTTTATAGTCACATGACGCCTTCATTTTTAAATGTACCTCTTATGAATCTACCAGTTTTTATGTATGAATTGTTTGTATTATATATTCTCATTGAACTGATTTCATATGCCTTCCACTATGTATTAGACATCTATTAATGACTACGGCTTTAAGCCGTACAATCTTACAACGTCCTAATTAACAAAGAACTACATATGTGTTTATCATTTTATTAGATCTATAGTTATTTCATTGAACATTTTATATGTACTACCTTTGAATCCACTAGTTTTTAGTATCATTTGAATGTAATGTATATTCTCATAGAACTGATATTTTATGCCTTCCACTATGTATTAGACATCTATTAACGACTACGGCTTCAAGCCACCTTCTCTTACTATAGTAGAATCAAACAAGTCCTATTCAACAAAGAACTACATATGTTTTTATCAATATATTGGATTTTTAGTTACTTCATGAACATGTTTATAACTAACGTAAATCTTACCTCTCTTATAATCATCAAACACATTTTTGAATATCTTTAACCAGATGCCTGGTAAAATAATAAGGTTTTTGATAATGACTGAAGATGCCTCACAGTGAGAGGCGAAACATGTCTCATCTGAATAATGTTTTAAAGTAAATGCCAACTTCTTGTAATGTATTGAATAGGTGGAAATAAACAAAAGATATTATCCTATATACAGTTTATGAAACTTTCAATACGGACGAAAAATGATTTTCATCACTTGTAATGTATTGGTCTTTGTCGATGAGAACAGTGGTGTTGCCTTTGTCGGCTTTCGTTATAAGTAGATCATTCTGTTTTATTTTATCTTTTAGTTTGTTTATGTGCATTTTATTGGCAGAGTTATTGTTTTGGAAGTTACTGTGAATTTTGTCGATATATTGTGGGAGCCTTTTTAAAATATCATATCTGACTTCATCTCATAGCTCGTGTGGGATTTTCTGTATGGCATTTTCTATTTCGGTGATGGTGGTTGTGATGTTCTGGAAGGTTGATGTGTTGCCCCAGTTGTGCTTGGGTCCCTTGCTCAAGTAAATTTTTAGTACTACTCAGATGCGAAGCAAACTAAGTTAAGATCTTCTCCGATGTCAGCACGTACAGCCCTCCTCCGATGATAGATTAGAATCCCCCTTTAAGTAGTTGTAAGTAAGAGTGAGAGTCCTCGAAGGAAATTGTAAGTAAGTGTGTCCTTCCAAGCAAGAGCCTCTCCAGCTCTTGTCGTCGAAGTATATCGGTTCCAAAGTCTCCCTCCATCAACCATATCACATGGTCCAGTAAGATCTGATGTACTATCCCTTCTCCTAGGTATAGCTGTGAATCCATTATGTTGCTTGCTTCATTACGTCCATTCACATAGGTTGAACTTTCCCACGGAAACAAAGCGTCAGGTAGCGAACTTTGAAAAGTAGGCGTTAACAGGGTTTTAACTGTCTCTTCAGAGTGTGGAGAGGGTAAGGTCTCTCGTAAGCTTGATGACATACATTTCCTGGTAATGGGCTGAAATTAGCCTGCTGACTCCGGTCACCTGACTTCGGCTATTGGAAAATTTACTGCAAGTTATTAATACAAATGATGTTGAAATACTTTACTCAATAAGTCGTTCGTTCAGAATGCGTTATAGCCGCAATACAAAGAAATGAAATGATGATGTGAAATGGATGATTAAAACCTTATATATATATTATAATAATTTAAAAATGACCTACCAGTGATTAAATATATATATATCTTTTCAATTAATTACACAGATCAATAATTTAGTACATGCTGTGATGTTCCGAACATCACAACACCGGCAGAAATATATATGCAAACACCATGAAATAAGGAATGTAGAATACGAAATGTTGGCAGTATATTTGTCCAGGTAACATATTTAATTGATTAAAAGTACAAGACTGCAGGTTAATATCTGCGTGAGAAAAGTCATTGCAAATGTGCCTTGCTGCTCCATTAATAACCTGTGTAATCGCCCGTCTGTTGAATGCAGGCATGCAAACATGCATGCATTATATCGTACAGGTGCTGGATGTCAGCTTGTGGGAGGGAATGCCATGCCTGTTGCACTTGGTCAGTCAATACAGGGACAGTTAATGCCGGTTGTGGATGACGCTGGAGTTGTCATCCAATGATGTCCCTTACGTGCTCGACTGGGGACAAATCGGGGGATCGAGCAGGCCAAGGCACAATGTCGACACCCTGAGGAGCACGTTGGGTTACAACAGCGGCATGGGGGCTTGCATTATCCTGTTGGAAAACACCCCTGGGAATGCTGTTCATGAACGGTAGCACACCAGGTCGAATCACCAGACAGACGTACGCATCTGCAGTCAGGGGCGTGGGACAACCAAGAGAGTGCTCCTGCTGTCATAGGAAATTACTCTCGAGACCAGAACTCCCGGTGTAGGTCGAATGTGTTGACGCTGCAGACAGGTGAAATGCAGGCACTCGCCTGGCCTCCTAACCAACACACGACCATCACTGGCACCAAGGCAGAACCGGCTTTCATCGGAAAACACAACGGACCTCCACTCCATCCTCCAGTGAGCTCTCGCTTGAGATCACTGAAGTCGCAGCCGGCGGTGGTTTGGGGTAAGTGGAATGCACACTGCAGGGCTGGGCCGGAGCTGTCCTTCAGGTAACTGATTTCGAACAGTTTTTTTGCGTCACATTGGTGCCAACTGCCACTCAAATTGCTGCTGCAGACGCAGTCCACTGCCGCTCAGCCATACACCGAATACAGCTGTCCGTCTCAGTGGTGCCACGTTGACGCCTGGAGCCCGGTCTTCTTGTGAGCGTACCTTCTTGTGACCACTGCTGCCAGCACACATGCACAGTGGAGACATTCCTGCTAAGTCGTGAAATAGCGCAGAAGGAAAATCCACCTTCACGTTGCCTATTATACAGCCTCATTCAACCGCAGTGAGCTGTTTATACTGGCCTCTTCGATGTCGTAAAGGCATTCTTGACCCACTCACAGTCACTCCGTCCAATCTCACAGATAACTAACATTCTCGCACAGTACAGCCCATATTTAAACAAACTTGATGTGCAAAATCATGGAGTCGCTACTAGCGCCACACTAATGCAATTTGCGGGAAATTTGAATCGGCGTCATCCTTCAGATGTATATACACTACTAACAATGTTCGTTAATCTAGCAACTCCTTCTTGGTGTTTGGATATCTTTTTGTGCCAATGTATTTAAAATATTAACATAACTGCTTTTTTATTTATTTGCATGCCCCCAATACAATTAAAAATTTAAAATAAAATATGTCCTCTTTATAGCATATGAGATTATATGTATAGGCCTATATTATGCCGGGTGTTTTTCTCCAAGTTATAGTGTGTGAAACAGAAATTTTGATTAATCGGACCATTAATCGATTAAAGTCATTCAGTTAACCGATCCTTGATCGACAGTTCTAATAATAATAATAATAATAATAATAATAATAATAATAATAATCGTCATATCTTTCTGTGCAGTATGTTGTTGACACACATACCACCTGAATATGAATGTCTCAAGGAGGGGAGAGTTTGAGCGCTTCCTTATTCAGTTATAAATAGTTAATTGTAAATTAGCCATTGTGCCCATTTTTAACTGGCTAGTTTTTTGACAAATGCAGCAGTGTGGCCATCTGTCGGAGATGAGTGGCAGCAGAACAGACAGGGGACCCACCATTTAGCAGCATTCAGTCAGTCACCAAAGATAGATTTAAAAGATGTTTTTTTTTTATGATAGTGTGTGTGTGTACTTTATAGGTGTGTATGCATATACTATAGGGTATCGTCAAAGTACTGTTTTGTTTTCCTGCTTTATCATTATCCTTCCTGGATCCTGCCGAATAAGATGAATTAAGGTTCCGTTAAAATTGAACTTGGGACATATGGAGCGTGGTAGACGGACTTACTGTAAACCTTTATTGGATAACCCATCTGGAATTTATTACTGTTTTATTTTGTCTTACAGACCCTACAGGGATCTTGAAGTTGACTGATTTTGGTTTTGCCAAGGAGACCTTCTCAAAAGATACACTCCAAACTCCATGTTATACGCCTTATTATGTGGGTAAGTTCATCTGAGTAATAAGATTATTTGGAATTTATGCTGTTGTAAATTCTTTTCAGGACTCTTGAGAGAAAGAAGTATTTCATTTGATGTTTTACTGCTCATTAATGGAAGTATATTTTAGCTTTTAGAATGGTTTAAGAAAACCATAATTAATGATTTCTTTATTTCTCTCATTCCTGACCTTTTCCCAATTATCTGGAGTCATCATTGATATAGATTAAGCCCAGTTTTATATCTGGATGCCCTTCCTGGCACCAACCCTATGTGGAGAGATGTATTTAATCTACTGTGTTCAATGCACAGTGTCAACAAACTTCAAAAATGTATACATAATTATCTAAAACACGTTTCGACTCCTTGGACCATCATCAGTGCATACACATTTTTTTTTTTTAGCATTAAAATATAAAACTACTTGTCGCAAAGTCTCTTCAGAAAATTAAATTTTCTCAGTGCGATCTTCTTTTAAGTGACTTCTTGCGTATCTCGTATTATGCTATGTAAACATCATTAAAATGTTTTGTGGTTTATGTTCTTGAGGTTATTAAACACAGAAATAGTGGAAGTTTATTGGACCTTATATGACTAATAGTCTTAATATTTTTGTCAAATGTGGACCAAGGTTGATTTGTAGTTGTCAGTCTTCTAAGAGTTATAAGAGTTACTGTTCTGTGAGATGGAACCTATAAGAAGGGAAATTTTCTGTTAAAATTGTGGAGAAGCTTGAGATTTTGACGTAAAATTATGAAATAGAAAATGGATTGTCTCACTTCATGGTCTGATGGAGTGGCATGTGTGATGTGACCGGTAGTGATCCCACTACTGATCTGGCTTTCTCTCGACAAAAGCACACGGGGGGCGAAACGCTGGCAACCAGGAATGAGTTAGCTGGAATGTCCAATAACGGACCATTTATATTGGTATTAAAAGAGGACCTGACCTCAAATATTCAAAAGAACCTAAAATCCCTTTTAAAAAATTCCATGTTCTTACATTCCGATCAGGAACACTCCCAATTAGTACTAATGAATCCTATAGTGCCTATGGCTAGAACTGCACCAAAAATTCACAAACAAGATGTCCCCATTAGACCAATTACAGTAAAATGCCATTATAATGAATGCCAGTTTAACAAAATGTTCAGAATAGCGAAATTTATTTTTAGGCCCCTTCCGTTTTCCTTATTTAATGTAAGTTAAAATTTTCATTGTAACGATTATCGAACTTTCAGTATAATGAATTAAAAATGTAGCCTTTTTGCTTATATTTAACATCTTTTTCCTTCAAAATATAATTGAAATTCATCCTGTTTTAATCACCATGTATTTTGCACAACATGTCTCTATACAGCTAATACCACGCAGCACACACTATGCAACACACAGGCGAAACTAACCGATTACAAAGTAGGGGAAGGTAACCAAAACACGTTACAATTCTGACGAGCAGGTTGCCTACCCAACAGCACATAAAGATTATCTTATTCAGTTTTGGTGTACAAGTACTGAACGTTATTATGTAGGATTAATTTCTTATACATAAAATGCAAATTAAAGCCAATTTTCTATTAATAAAAATATCCTCAAATATTGGGGTGCGCAGATTGGATTAAGTGTATATGTTACAGTATTCGCGTTTACAGGATACGGTTCAGGTAGCCATTTTCTATACATGGATGTACGCGATTGGTCGAGCTGGATATCGATTTCAAAGTAACCAATACGTAAGAAGTAATAATGCTATTGGCTGGGTAGGAACACCACATTTACAATCAGCCAATGAACGTTACAGTTTCACATCTCTACACTCAGTACTGCATTTCGTTTATTCACGTCTCATGAGGTGTTCATTGTGTATCTTTTGTTCGTGAAGCAACGTGTGTATTAGTGTGCCAGTTAACTCTTTCGCCAATATGGATCAAAAGAAGTGAAAGCAGTTTTCTTTAAAGGAAAAATATAAAATACTTTTATAACAAACACCAGTTTAACAAAATGTACAGAATAGCAAAATTCCTTTTGAAGTGAAGAAAGGAGAAATAGCGAAGATGTATGACGTCAACCCTTCAAAGTTGTGAAATTCTTTACTAACGAAAACAAAATTAAAATCTGTCAAAAAGTGGACTGGGCGTCCGCATCTTGAAGCACACTGAGGTCGCGAATGTTGAACTCGCACCTTCGAGTTTCGACTCGATCACTTAAGTTGGTCGAAGTTTTGTTCCATTGAAAATCGCGGCCAAATAATTCCTGCAGTTGGACATGGTCTAGTGTAACCTCCAATTTACTGTCAAAGAGTGTGACCAGAGAATAATATTTTAAAACCCCCTGCTCCAAAATAAAAGGCTTCTACTAACATTTGTTTTAGAAAAAGTGTGATCTGCAATAATACTTTGATATTTTTATTGGCCCCCGTGCACATGTTTTCATATTTGTAGTTTGGTGTTTTTCACAGCTTTCAGTGCACTTGTTATTTTATGAGCCGCAGCAGGAAAGGTTTTCATATTTGTTCTCTCGTGTTTTTCACACCTTTTAATAATACTTTCCCCTCATCTTTAGATGTGGTAAATATAGTTTACACTGTAGCCGTGGATACACGATGTAAAATGCCCTCATGTCAGAAAAGGCCGTATTTAGTGTTTCGATATCCCTGTTGGAAAGTTTTCATTCGTATATTCAGTACTGTAGTACCTTTTCTTGCTTAACACATACTTTTTTTTTTTTTTTTTTTCGTCCCCTGTAGAAACGTTATAACGAGGTTTTACTGTATACCATAAATGTCATAAAAGAATAATAAAATTACACTATTCATAAAATAAACACATCCATAAGTTCAAGAGTAAATTTGAAAAATAGGCCAATCTATATAATGGCAAATTTTATACAGATTCTTTTAACAGAAACATTGTAAGTTTACTTCGACAGCAGTACTCTACAACTTGAATTTTGCAACAGAACCAAGGATTTTGAATTAAAGGAAAGTAAGACAAAATGACATATAAGTAACATAAAAGGCATGTATTCCAACATACCGATTTCTAAAACAAAAGATATTATAAATGATAGGAATCTGTGTGATGATGAGGAGGAAGAGGAAGATGTGCCTCAAAGTGTTCAACAGAGTTTGACTCTTGTGCAGGCAACAAATATGGCATATAGTCTTCAGGATTTTCTTCTGTCACAAAGTAATGTGCCAGAATCTGTGTTAAATTCAAGTGCAGTGGTTGCTGACTACCTTGAATATTCATTTGTGTGTGGGTGTTCAGAAGAAAATCACAGATTTTTTCAAAATATAAAGTCGAGGACATAATGTACTGGTACAGGGTAAAATTTGAGATGCTGGAAACTTCTTGCAAAAACCTGTACTTCATGTATATATTATGTATGTATCCTAATTTTCCTCTCATTTAATAAATACAGTGTTGTGTGTTGTGTTTGAGTCATCAGTCCACAGACTGGTTTGATGCAGCTCTCCATGCCACCCTATCCTGTGCTAACCTTTTCATTTCTACGTAACTATTGCATCCTACTTCTGCTCTAATCTGTTTGTCATATTCATACCTTGGTCTACCCCTACCATTCTTGCCACCTACACTTCCTTCAAAAACCAACTGAACAAGTCCTGGGTGTCTTAAGATGTGTCCTATCATTCTATCTCTTCTCATCAAATTTAGCCAAATCGATCTCCTCTCACCACTTTGATTCAGTATCTCTTCATTTGTGATTCGATCTGTCCATCTCACCTTCAGCATTCTTCTGTAACACCACATTTCAAAAGCTTCTATTCTCTTTCTTTCTGAGCTAGTTATCGTCCATGTTTCACTTCCATACAATGCCACGCTCTACACGAAAGTCTTCAAAAACATCTTTCTAATTCCTATGTCAATGTTTGAAGTGAGCAAATTTCTTTTCTTAAGAAAGCTCTTCCTTGCTTGTGCTAGTCTGCATTTTATGTCCTCCTTACTTCTGCCATCGTTAGTTATTTTACTACCCAAGTAACAATATTCGTCTACTTCCTTTAAGACTTCATTTCCTAATCTAATATTTCCTACATCACCTGCCTTCGTTCGACTGCACTCCATTACTTTTGTTTTGGACTTATTTATTTTCATCTTGTACTCCTTACCTAAGACTTCATCCATATCATTCAGCAACTTCTCAAGATCTTCTGCAGTCTCAGATAAAATAACAATATCATCGGCAAATCTCAAGGTTTTGATTTCCTCTCCTTGGACTGTGATTCCCTTTCCAAATTTCTCTTTGATTTCCTTTACTGCCTGTTCTATGTAAACATCGAAAAGGAGAGGGGACAAACTGCAGCCTTGCCTCACTCCTTTCTGGATTGCTGCTTCTTTTTCAAAGCCCTCGATTCTTATCACTGCAGACTGATTTTTATACAGGTTGTAGATAATTCTTCGTTCTCGGTATCTGATCGCTATCATCTTCAGAATCATAAATAGCCTGGTCCAATCAACATTATCGAATGCCTTTTCTAGATCTACGAATGCCATGTACGTGGGCTTGTCCTTCTTGATTCGATCCTCTAAGATCAGACGTAAAGTCAGGATTGCTTCACGTGTTCCTACATTTCTTCTGAAGCCAAATTGATCTTCTCCCAACTCAGCTTCAACTTGTTTTTCCATTCTTCTGTAAATAATACGTGTTAAAATTTTGCAGGCATGAGATACTAAACTAATGGTGCGGTAGTTTTCACACCTGTCAGCACCGGCTTTCTTGGGAATAGGTATAACAACATTCTGCCGAAAATCGGATGGGACTTCTCCTGTCTCATACATCTTGCACACTAAATGAAATAACCTTACCATACTGGTTTCTCCTAAGGCAGTCAGTAATTCAGAGGGAATATCATCAATTCCAGGTGCCTTGTTCCTATTTAGGTCACTCACAGCTCTGTCAAACTCTGACCTCAAAATTGGGTCTCCCATTTCTCCCATTTCATCAGCATCAACAGCCTCTTCATGTTCCAGAACCAAATTATCTACTTCTTTACCTTGATACAACTGTTGGAATGCTCCTGCCATCTTTCTGCTTTGTCTTCTTTCCCTAGAAGTGGCTTTCCATCTGAGCTCTTAATATTCATGCACCTAGATTTCCTTTCTCCAAAGGTTTCCTTGATTTTCCTGTACGCAGCATCTACCTTTCCCAGGACCATACAGCCTTCGACATCCTTGCACTTTTCCTTCAGCCATTCTTCCTTAGCTACCTTGCACTTTCTATCCACTTCATTCTTTAATCGCCTGTATTCTTTTCTGCCCTCTTCATTTCTAGGATTCTTGTATTTTCGTCGTTCATCAATCAGGTCTAGTATCTCCTGAGTTATCCACTGATTCTTAGTTGATCTTTTCTTCCTTCCTAACATTTCTTCAGCAGCCCTACTGACTTCATTTTTCATGACTCTCCACTCTTCCTGTACTGTGTTTCCTTCGGCCTTTTCATTTAGTCCTTGTGCAAGATATTCCTTGAAACAGTCCCTCACACTCTTTTGTTTCAACTTGTCTAGATCCCATCTTTTTTTGCATTCTTTCCTTTCTTCAATTTCTTCAACTTCAGATGGCATTTCATGACCAACAAGTTGTGGTCAGAGTCCATGTCTGCTCCTGGGAAAGTTTTGCAATCCAACACCTGGTTTCTGAATCTCTGCCTAATCATAATGAAGTCTATTTGATACCTTCCAGTGTCTCCAGGTCTCGTCCACGTATACAGCCGTCGTTTGTGGTGTTTGAACCAAGTATTGGCGAGGACTAAATTATGATCAGTGCAGAATTCAACCAGCCGACTTCCTCTTTCGTTCCTTTGTCCCAATCCAAATTCTCCTACTGTGCTACCTTCTCTTCGTTGGCCTACCACTGCATTCCAGTCTCCCATCACAATTAGATTCTCGTCACCTTTGACACATTGTATTAAATCTTCTATCTCCTCATATATTCTTTCAATTTCTTCATCATCCACTGAACTAGTAGGCATATAGACCTGCACTATTGTGGTGGGCATTGGTTTGGTGTCTATCTTGGCTACAATAATTCTTTCACTATGCTGGTCGTAGTAGCTTATCCGCTGCCCTATTATCTTATTTATTATTAAACCAACTCCTGCATTTCCCCTGTTTGATTTCGTGTTGATAATTCGGTAGTCGCCTGACCAAAAATCCTGTTCTTCCTGCCAGCGTACTTCACTTATACCAACTTCATCTAACTTTAGCCTATGCATCTCCCTTTTCAGATTCTCTAACCTACCACAACGATTCAAACTTCTAACATTCCACGCTCCGACTCGCAGAATGTCGGTATCCATCTTCCTGATGATCGCCCCCTCTCGTGTAGTCCCCACCCGGAGATCCGAATGGGGGACTAGTTTACTTCCGGAATATTTTACCCGGGAGGAAGCCATCATCAGTACATCCTTCATACAGAGAGAGCTGCATGTCCTCGGGAGGTAGTTACGGCTGTAGTTTCCCGTTGCTTTCAGCCGTGTAGCAGTATCAACACAGCTAAACCATGTTGAATATTATTACAAGGCCGTATCAGTCAATCATCTAGACTGCCGCCCTTGCAACTACCGAAAGGCACTACCCCCCTTTCGATGAACCATTCGTTAGTCTGGTCTCTCAACAGATACCCATCCGATATGGTTGCACCTGCGGCTCGGCTGTCTGCATCATTGGGACACGCAAGCCTCCCCACCGCTGCAAGGTCACATGGTTCGCAGAGGAGGATAAAGTATTAAGGTTTTTTATGTGTAAATTCATGTTGAAATGACATAGATTCTTCAACAGGTTTAGTAATGGGCGAGTTCTTAAGAATTGACTTATTTCAGTATAACAAAATTTCACTATAACAAATTAAATTCTGAGGTCACCAAAATTTTGTTTTACTGGTATTTTACTGTATAAAATATTGAAACAGCTCGACCTACAAATGGTCTCATTTTATTCGCTCTTTTGTTGACCAAATATTTTAAATTTAATAATCATTCAGCAATCAAAAATTCAGTATATTTTTTGTAATAAGGCTAAGGATCTAGTATTATTTCCTTCACACACCACGCATTCCTTATATATAACAAACATGTATGTTAATATCCCTATAAAAGAGATCTTAAACATAGTCCAAAACAACCTAAATAAATACAGCCAACTTAGTGCACATGAGGTCAGCAAATTTATTAACCTTATTAAAGTTTGTTTTGAACAATAACTTTTTCGCATTCAACAACATCTATCACCAAGCCAGCCTCCCAATGGGAACCCCATCATCTGGAATCCTAGCAGAAATATACATGAATAATCTTGAGCATACAAAAATTTATAACCATATTCAAGGTATATACTTTTCGATTCATTCCGTAGATGATGTTTTCGCGATACTAGATCATCAAACAACTAATGATTCCTCCATAACTAAATTCAGTAGACCCTTACATAAAATTCACTAAAAAATTAGGGACATATTCCACCATTAATATTACTTAGATCTTAAAGTCACAAAGTCTAACATGTCCCCTCACATATGACATTTACCGAAAACTTACAAGGCAGCATTTTACAGTCTAGCCCATAGAGCCATTAATATTCCACTGTCTAAACAGAACTGCAGGAAAGAATTGGAAACTATTTAAACAATAAGGCAAGATAATGGTTAAAACAAATATTTTGTTAACAAGATTATTAATCAAATAAAGAACAAATAAAGACATGCCCAGAAAAACAGGTTAACCCTCAAAATTAAAATATTTGAGTTATGCATTGCCATATGTTGTCGGATACGAGAGCTATCTGTTGTGATATTGGGTTATCCTCCATTGACCATATTAGCTTTAATACAAAAGGCAAATGTTCTTGCATTTCTGGTTTTGATCTATCTGTAATGTCAAGAACGGGCTAACCCACTGCTGCAGCTGACATATTCGGTATAAACAGTGGGCAAATGTCTCGCGTAATTCAACAGAAAAAACATACAGTTCTGCTCAGGTAAGCTTGCATGTTTTACTTTTATTATGTACCACTAGGTAAAGCAGTAAATTCACATTAATGGAAATTTTACAGTGTTTTAACAATACAACCCAAGTTTCTTTATTAAATACCACATTTTTTTATTTACTTATTAAAGATGGACAAAAGAGGACATTACAGTAATCGCCCAAGTAAATGCAGCGATGAAAACCTGGCATTTGCTCAAGCTCACACCAACAGTTTTCCTGCTCAGTCCAGTCATTATTTGGTACCCGGACATATATTTTTACTATGTGATTTTTTTTTCTTTTTTAATAATTTGTGTTACGTCGCACAGACACAGATAGGTCTTATGGTGATGATGGGACAGGAAAGGGCTAGGAGTGGGAAGGAAGTAGCTGTGGCCTTAATTAAGGTACAGCCCCAGCATTTGCCTGGTGTGAAAATTGGAAACCACAGAAAACCATCTTCAGGGCTGCCGACAGTGGGTTACGAACCCACTGCCACCTGGATGCAAGTTCACAGCTGTGCGCCCCTAACCACACGGCCAACTTGCCCGGTTTTACCATGTGACCGGGGCTTTGGTCTCATTGAGAAAAAAAAACCAGGCAAGTGTCTTATATTTATGTTCCTGATTAATGGATGGAGCTAGTTAAGAAAACTAGAGTTTAAAATCCTTGCAGTATTGTCAAAATGACAACTGGTATATTTATCACTGCAATGCCTTTTCTCGATAAAGTCCAGACAAAAATAGTGGGATAATCTGGTCAAAAGGTACTGCCGAACAAGACTACTTGTTTGAAAGTAACTTAAAACTAACCTTTTAAGCTCTTTCTTAAGTATAGCTATGGTGAAATTGAGAGTTATGATTCTGTGGACATTAAAAAAAAAAAGTACCTGGTTCACCTTCACATAGTTGTGAGACATTTCCCCTCAAATATCATCGTCCAAGAGCTATAAATCATGCAAAACTGAAAGATTTGCGGGAACTGATGGATATTCCACCAGTTTATCATAAATACTACCAAAACCTTAAATCTGTTCCAGAATCTGAGACTATTTATGATGTACCATTTTTTTACCATAGCACTGATTACTGTTAAATAATACCTTTAACCATAAATTTCTGGGATAAGATAGTGTTATACTATTTGGGAAGTGCAATAGACAAAGTATAACATGTTAAAAAAGAGGGTAAATGAAAGGTGTAATGATTACTTTCGAGATATTACAAAAAATATTTTTTTCATTACCATCTGTGACAGGTATGTAAAGGAGTGACAAGTTTAATGTAAAGTTTCTCTTTGTTTATTGATGTCTTGTTTTGGGTAATGAAATTTGAAAAATTATACTTTCTGCTTGAACCTTATGTTTACAAAAATGAAGATAATGTCTTATCTTTTTTTCAGCCTCATTCACAAACCTCAAATTTTCTCCATTTTAGATAAGCGTGGGATAACCCGTTTTTTCCAGGCATGTCTTCAAATCCACATCCACACTCAGTCAACCTATCAAGAAAAAGATTTACACTTTGTTTACTTTCAATAGTGATAACATATACCATATTACAAATATATTAAAGAAACGTAACATTAATATAGCTTTCAAAACCAATAAAAATAATACCAATCTATTTTTTAAAATCCACACCTTTAACACTTCCAATAAATTCCTAAATTCAGGCGTGTATAAACTCCAGTGCGCCAAATGTGACTAACTAACGTTACATTCACCAGACTGGAAGGAGCTTTCTGAACAGGTATCTAGAACATTTTAATGCCATAAAGTACCATAAATTCTCGGCAATGAGTCAACACATGGCTGGTTTTAGACACAGTTTCCGATCTATAGAGAATGACATGACTATTTTACATGGAGCTAATAAGAGTAAACTATTAAATTATCTTGAGAACCTATATATTGACATAGATTTTTTTTTAAACTCCTACATACAATTTGAATGACATATCACAAAAAATTAATATTCTATTAGAAGACGTTTTTAAACATAATTTCAAACACTGTATCCCTTTACCCACTGTCCCTCCACCCCTCCTTATCTATAACCTATAAACTATCTATAAACTTTCTATAAACCAGATGAGCTCTATAGAGAAACTGAAGTAATAGATGGTATTAGTGATTATGAAGCTGTTTTTGTCGTAGTTAAAAATAAATGTGATAGAAAGGAAGGTCTTAAAAGTAGGACTATTAGGCAGTACCATACGGCTGATAAAGCAGGCATGAGGCAGTTTCTAAAAAGTAACTATGATTGGTGGAAAACGGTATATAAAAATGTACCGAGCTCGATAGCTGCAGTCGCTTAAGTGCGGCCAGTATCCAGTATTCGGGAGATAGTAGGTTCGAACCCCACTATCGGCAGCCCTGAAGATGGTTTTCCATGGTTTCCCATTTTCACACCAGGCAAATGCTGGGGCTGTACCTTAATTAAGGCCACGGCCGCTTCCGTCCTACTTCTAGGCCTTTCCTATCCCATCTGTGTCGGTGCAACGTAAAGCAACTTGCAAATAAAAATAAAAATGTAAACAGACTCTGGGATGGGTTTAAAGAAATTGTTGAGGAATGCGAAAACAGGTTTGTACCTTTAAGGGAGGTAAGGAATCGTAAAGACCCACCTTATTATAATAGAGAAATAAAGAGACTAAGAAGGAGGTGCAGACTGGAAAGAAATAGAGTTAGAAATGGCTGTGGAAGTAAGGAGAAATTGAAGGAATTGAATCTAGCAAAGAAGGCAGCTAAGGATAACATGATGGCAAGCATAATTGGCAGTCATACGAATTTTAGTGAAAAATGGAAGGGTATGTATAGGTATTTTAAGGCAGAAACAGGTTCCAAGAAGGACATTCCAGGAATAATTAATGAACAAGGGGAGTGTGTATGTGAAGATTTTCAAAAAGCAGAAGTATTCAGTCAGCAGTATGTAAAGATTGTTGGTTACCGTCCAGATAGAGGAGAGGACTAAGGCTAAAGAAGTATTAAAATTTACATATGATAACAAAGGCATTTACAATAAGATACAAAAGTTGAAAACTAGAAAAGCAGCTGGAATTGATAAGATTTCTGGGGATATACTAAAGACAGTGGGTTGGGATATAGTACCATATCTGATGTACTTATTTGATTATTGTTTGGTCGGAGGAGCTATACCAGATGAATGGAGAGTTGCTATAGTAGCCCCTGTGTATAAAGGAAAGGGTGATAGACATAAAGCTGAAAATTACAGGCCAGTAAGTTTGACATGCATTGTATGTAAGCTTTGGGAAGGCATTCTTTCTGATTATATTAGACATGTTTGCGAAATTAATAACTGGTTCGATAGAAGGCAGTTCGGTTTTAGGAAAGGCTATGCCACTGAAGCTCAACCTGTAGGATTCCAGCAAGATATAGCAGATATCTTGGAATCAGGAGGTCAAATGGACTGTATTGCAATTGACCTATCTAAAGCATTTGATAGGGTGGATCATGGGAGACTACTGGCAAAAATGATTGCAATCTGACTAGACAAAAGAGTGACTGAATGGTTTGCTATATTTCTAGAAAATAGATCTCAGAGAATTAGAGTAGGTGAAGCTTTATCTGACCCTGTAATAATTAAGAGGGGAATTCCTCAAGGCAGTATTATTGGACCTTTATGTTTTCTTATATATATAAATGATATGAGTAAAGTAGTGGAATCAGAGGTAAGGCTTTTTGCGGATGATGCTATTCTCTATAGAGTAATAAATAAGTTACAAGACTGGGCAACTGCAACGTGACCTCGAAAATGTTGTGAGATGGACAGCAGGCACTGGTATGTTGATAAACGGGGTTAAAAGACAGGTTGTGAGTTTCGCAAATAGGAAAAGTCCTCTCAATTTTAATTACTGCGTTAATGGGGTGAAAGTTCTGTTTGGGGATCATTGTAAGTATTTAGGGGTTAATATAAGGAAAGATCTTCATTGGGGTAATCACATAAATATGATTGTAAATAAAGGGTACAGATCTCTGCACATGGTTATGAGGGTGTTTAGGGTTTGTAGTAAGGATGTAAAGGAGAGGGCATATAAGTCTCTGGTAAGACCCCAACTATAGTATGGTTCCAGTGTATGGGACCCTCACCAGGATTACCTGATTCAGGAACTGGAAAAAATCCTAAGAAAAGCAGCTCGATTTGTTCTGGGTGATTTCCGACAAAAGAGTAGCGTTAAAAAAATGTTGCAAAGTTTAGGCTGGGAAGAATTGAGAGAAAGAAGAAGAACTACTCGACTAAGTGGTATGTAATACCAATATAATGGTCCGTTATTGGACATTACAAAATTTTCCAGCTAACTCATTCTTGGTTGCCTGCGTTTTGCCCTCGTGTGCTAAGTTGGGCTCGTCAGTTGGGACTTAGCACACCTCCCAAGACGCAAGGCTAGTGCATACCGTGGAGGCCACTGCATAGGCTACTTGAAGCCACCAGCAGTGCCAATGCACGGCATGCACTAGCCTTGCGTCTCGGGAGGTGTGCTAAGTCCCAACTGATGAGCCCAACTTAGCACACGAGGGCAAAACGCAGGCAACCAAGAATGAGTTAGCTGGAAAATTTTGTAATGTCCAATAATGGACCATTATATTGGTATTATAAATTTACTCATTCAGGACAAATATTTTAAGTTCCCTATGGGAATCAACATCTATATCATTAAGTGGTATGTTCCGAGCTGTCAGCGGAGAGATTGCGTGGAATGACATTAGTAGACGAAAAAGTTTGAGTGGCGTTTATAAAAGTAGGAAAGATCATAACATGAAGATAAAGTAGGAATTCAAAAGGACAATCTGGGGCAGATATTCATTTATAGGAAGGGGAGTTAGTGATTGGAATAACTTACCAAGGGAGATGTTCAATAAATTTCAGATTTCTGTAAAATCATTTAGGAAAAGGCTAGGAAAACAACAGATAGGGAATCTGCCACCTGGGTGACTGCCCTAAATGCAGATCAGTATTGATTGATTGATTGATTGATTGATTGATTGATTGAACCCGAACTCCTCCCTCATCCTCACCTCCTGTCTTCCTCTCTTCTCTCCCCACCTGTACACTAGGAGCACGCCATCCACTGCAACTTTCATTCAGTAGTGGGATCACCACCAGTCACATCAGACACGCCACTCCATCAGACCATGAGGTGAGAAAACCCCTTCGCTATTTCATAATTTACTCCAATAAGTTTCTTTACAATTATAACATAAAATTTCCCTTTTTATAGGTTCCATCTCACGGAACAGTAACTCTAATAACTCTTAGAAGATTGACTACTACAAATCAACCTTGGTCCTCATTTGTCAAAAATATTAACACTATTATTCATATATGGTCCAACAAACTTCCACTACTTACTTCTGTGTTTAATTTCTTCAAGAAAATAAAGCAAAGAACATTTTAACGAAGTTTACATATCATAATACGAGATACGCAAGAACTGTCTTAAAAGAAGATCGCACTGAGAAGATATAATTTTCTAAAGAGACTTTCCCACAAGTATTTTTATATTTTAATGCTCCAAAAAGATGTGTGTGTACTGATGATGGCGCAAGAGGTCGAAACATGTCTACATTTTAGATAATTATGTATACGTTTTAAAGTTTGTTAACACTGTGTATTGAACAAGGTGGATTAAATCCTATTTTCAACTAGAACTAGTCAATACGGACCAAAAGGTTGTTTTCATCACATATAGTGGTAGTGAGAAGCGCAGTACGTAAATGAAGTGCTTGACAAATTAACAAAAAATTCCCAGTCCGCCTGGCAGTCGAAGGACACTATGCTGACCATTCGGCCAAGGAGCTGGTCAAAGCCTTAAGTTATAATAATAAAAACATTGGAATATATAATGAGTTAATTGTACAAGATTAACCCAAAGAACATCCGAATTGGAAGACCCAAAGACAATGTAAATATAAATTGCCTAGGATTTGCTGATGACCTTGCTCTCTTGTCCAACAATATTCAGGAAAAGAGACAAGAAGTTATATCACTAAAGGAAATAGCACATAAAATTGGTCTTGGGATATCTTTTGAAGAGACAGTAATCATGTTAACTCACATCACTCATAAATAAAATTGACATAGGAAACCAAGAAATCAGAATTGTAGATAAATTTAAATATCTGGGAGAAATCATAACATATAACCTAAATGAAAAGCCAACATGGCATAACAGAATAAATAAATTGACCAGAGCACAATGTGTCACCAAGAATACCTACAACAGAAAGAGCCTGTCAATAGCAACAAAATTAAAACCCTACAAAACAGTCACTCAACCAGAAATAACATACGCAAGTGAACCCATCTTCAAAACAACTATCACTGCACAAATATACAAAATACTCAAGATAGAGAGAAGAATACTTAGAACATGCATCAACAAATCGTACCAAAAAGATGGACACTGGAGAGTAGCTTCTAATGAAACAGTGTACAAGGAAATAGAACCAGTAATGAGCACAATAGGAAGAAATGCATTTCATTTTTTTTGGACATCTAATCAGGACACCAGAGAACAGGATCATCAGGAGAATAACAGAAAAATTATGGAATAGTAAGTGCAACATTAATTGGATTACAGAAATCAAGGAAGATATGAACTACAAATTACAGTGGAAGACCAAAGAAACAAAACCGACAAAATCAGGAAACTTGCAGCCAATAAACCGGACTGCAAACCAGAATCAACGAACAGACAATAGGAAGGGTGATTTCCGATGAAGAAAGACAGATGAGATCCGAGAGAATGAAGAAGTACTGGGCTGACAGGAAACTGAAAAATTCTTTGTATAAAGTTGGCTAGATTGGTCCAATGAAGGCCATAAAATGTAAATAAATAAATAAATAAATAAACAACAAAGTATGAAGAACTGAATTGAAATTGGCACATTGTCCTTAGTAGGCCTCATCGGAAAGAAGAAGAATAACATAATAATTTCTTCTATTCTAGATGCTGCCAGGTCAGTGCAAATATGTTTTTCTTCCCCTACATTTACTCTATTCCATTTATTACCCCTTATCTATCTCTATGCTCCTTTCTAGATCCTGATGCGTTATATTTTTGCGCAGCCCATTCATCATAATTCACTTTAATTTACAATATCTTAGTTTGTTTTGGGTTTTATTCTTTATTTGTTTAATACGTCGAGTCCAGCTTGGTCTAGTTTTCTTCATTTATGATTGAACCTTTCCATATTTATTTCCTTCCTTTTGCCTTCATTCGTCACCCTGTCTTGGTTTCCTGTAACATATTCCTTAGAAAATTTATTACCAGACGAGTTGGCCATGTGGTTAGTGTAGTGGACTCAAACCCCAGTGTCAGCAGGCCTGAAGATGGTTTTCCGTAGTTTCCTATTTTCACACCAGGAAAATGCTGCGGCTGTACGTTATTTAAGGCCACGGCCGCTTCCTTCCTGCTTTTAGTCCCATCCTATACTTTAGTCGCCATAAGACCTATCTGAGTCGCTGCAACATAATGCAAAATGTAAAAATAAAAAATAAAAAGAACGAAAGAAAATTAATTAATTTCTGTTATCTGTATTCACCTGTCATCTTCCTCAGGCATTGGCCAGATCTCAGCTGCACTTGTCATGATGAGTATGTAATTCACTGTATACATTATTTCCTTAGTCGGCATTAGTATGCCTGGTTCCTTAGGATGATGGTCGTATTGAAATTATTAGGCAACAGTTTATAAAAAATCAGAATCCATAAATAAAATATAACAAAGTGCATCTTCACAATCTGCCTATACAGTGCATTGGGGTCTTGTGACATCATTAGTTTTGATCGCATATGCATGGGCTAATCTTATAAAAAGGCTGATAAATGGTGTTTCCTTTCGCCAGTATGCTGTCATTTAATTTCTTTTAAAAGAGAAAATTATTGCTGCTGCTGAAATTCACCATGGACTTCAGTGTGCATGTAGAGGTGTGTACATGGATGTTAACAATGTTAATGATATGATTGTTCGTGTTTCCATCTTTGAAATTTTCAGAATAAGATTTGTAGCAGTTGCCCTTGAACTACTTCCGCTGAATGCAATGTGAAAAGAGTTAACACTATCATTAAATAAATTAGACGGGTCTCTTTGGATACAATTGCTCCACCATGACAGTATAAGGCCCCATTCACAATGCAAACGTAACCGTAAACTTAACGACATAACGGAACCGTAAAATTAACGTAAAATTTGTGGTATTCACAATGGAGGAACGTAACATTAACGTAAAGAGTACACAGCAACCTATCAAAACACTGCCATGTTATTTAGTACGGAAGTCAGGTTTTGGGCTATCACTCAGTTTTATATTTCAATACCTCGATGGAATCAAACAACGTGGTAGCGGAATCCATATTACTTCAAACATCTATTGCTTTGCTTCTGGGAGCTGTGTAGGCCTACGGTACCTGAAAAGGCGATCTAAACAACGATGCAGAAAATGGGTTCATCCCGTGAATCAAAGAAGGTTATCTCAGGGCGATTTCGGTAATCTACTGTAAGAAATGACCCTCATCAGTTCGTTTTGGACATGCGGATGAAACCTGAACTGTTTGCCTTTCTTACGATTTGCTTCCCCTTTTGTAATAAAAAGAAATGTAAGGTCTCCTTTACCGACATCTATGACTCTATCTATCACACCCCGATGAGATGTTTGCATGATATCGTTTTCGTAAACTAGTAGTCCGTCATAATGTTAAGAAATATACAGGGACACTATTTTATTTATGACAAGGATTGTCTCTCGTCCGTTTGCCAGCGCTGCGAGCTTGTCTCCCGCCATTTATTGTCAGATTTCATTACTACAGGATATAAATTTCCACCTATTATTTTTCGCTACAGCGTATTTGTAATTATTTTTCCTTCTATCATACATAGCCTATACACAAATGTTATTTTGAAAGAGAATTACAGGTGTTTCGTCGAAAGAAGCCATTATATCGTGCACAACACACAATGTTTACCTCTGCTCTGATTGGCTGGTTCTTAAAGTTAACGTAAAATTAACCGCAATAGCTTGGAGTTTGCAATCCCTTAATTTTACGGACTCGCAGTTAAGTTTACGTCAGCGCATTGTGAATGGATCCATTCGATAAGATGGCCGCTAACTTCTAAGTTAACGTTAATTTTAAGTTTACGTTACGTTACGTTTGCATTGTGAATGGGGCTTAAGAAAAGAATTTGTTCTAGGTACAGACGACGTAAGAAATCAGCCCATTGTGTCCAGGGAGAAGATTTTGTTACCACCACTCCATATCAAACTTGAATTGTTCAACAGTTCACGTACATGTTACATGTGAACATGATAGTCAACTATATTTACAACCTTGTTAATGTGGTCCCCTCAATTGAGGTCTTTCCTTATATTCCTTATATTAACAGTGATCCCCATGCCAGGCTGAGTGGCTTAGACGGTTAAGGCGCTGGCCTTCTGACCCCAACTTGGCAGGTTCGATCCTGGCTCAGTCCGGTGGTATTTGAAGGTGCTCAAATACGTCAGCCTCGTGTCGGTAGATTTACTGGCACGTAAAAGAACTCCTGCAGGACTAAATTCCGGCACCTCGGCGTCTCCGAAAACCGTAAAAGAGTAGTTAGTGGGACGTAAAACAAATAACATTATTATTATTATTATTATTATTATTATTATTATTATTATTATTATTATTATTATTATTATTATTATTATTATTATTGATCCCCATGAGGTACTTTTACCCCATCAACACAGTAATTAAAACTGAAAGGACATTTCTTCTTGGTGAAGCTTACAACCTGACTTCATCCTATTTACCATCATACCATTGTCTGCTGTCCATCTCACATTGCCAAGTTCTTTTTGCAGTTGCTCACAATCCTGTAACTTATTTACTACTATATACAGTATAACATCATCCATGAAAAGCCTTATATGTGATTTCAGTTCTTTACTCTTATCATTTATATGTTTAAAAAACAGGTCCAATAATACTGCCTTCCAGGAGCCCCTTCTAAATTGTTACAGGATCAGATAACACTTCTTCATTTCCCATTTCCAGTCTTCTGGATCTTGTTGTGAACCAAGGACCTCCACAATTTTCTATTCTCTTCTCTTCACCACTCCCTTCCTTCCTCCAATATTTCTTCTACTCCTCTCTTCTCTATACTCTTCTTCACCGTATCCATCCACCACTTCCTGGATCTTCCCCGTTGTCTTCCTCTTATTATTTTCTCTGTAAATACTCACTTTGGAACTCTATCCTTTTCCATTCTTATCATATGTCCATATCATTTCAATTTATTGGTCTCTATCTTGTCTTCCAGTTTAGGGAATCCAATTCTCTCTGATTTCTGTGTCTGATTGTATCCCTTTGTGTCTTCCTAATTATTCCTCTAAGTAATTTCATGTCGGCTGCTTGGATTCTGCTTTGATCATGTTTTGTTGTTGTCGACGTGCTCGCCACGAATGTCAAAATTGGTGTGTAATACTCCCGTCAATGTTCTACCACAGGCACTGTCTGCCCCACTTACAAATGCCCTTTTGAAGTTGGACCATTAATCTTCCACATTTTCTGCTTCAGTTATTTCAGTCTCTCCAGAACTTCCTCCTGTATATTCTTATCTTTTAATTTCCACACTTTTATTTTGCTGTCTTCTGTCTCCTTTAATTTTTCCTTTTTTCCCACTCACATTTTTGCTAGCACACCTTTGTGATCTCCATCAAAAGCTTCTCCTGGTAAAGCTATTACATCCATCAACTCTCTGCAATTTATACTTTCCACCAGGAAGTAATCAATTACTGATATTATTCTTGTCACCCCAGCCATATCTTGTAATTATCCTGCTGTTTTTCTTCTGAAACCATGTGTTGCCTGCAATCATTCCATTTCTTTGACAAAACTCGTCTAGTTTCTCTCTTTCATTCCTTTTCCCATGTCCATATGGTCCGATTACTTCATCCTTTCCTTGTCTTTTATTTCCCACCAATGCGTTCCAAGTATCCGATTTATAAACGCTTCCACATCAGTTATCACCTTTTCTAGTTTCTCCAGGAATTCTTTGATATACTCTTCTTTGTTCCCTGTCTATGGTGCATACACCTGTATGAATTTCTTCACTTCGTTCTTCATTCTCAGTCTAATTTTCATTACCATATTGGCATACTCCTCCAGCTGTTTTGAAATCACCAGGCCCATTTCAGTTTTTGTCTCTCGGCCACCACTCAGTGATTGTGTATATCCTTTCCTCTGTCTCTTTTTTCCTTTCCCCTTCCATTTAACTTTGCTCAACCCAATCATTTCTATACCCTCTTTCTCCATAAAATCCACCACTTCTTCTGCCTTTCCTGTCAGGGTCATAAGATTGATTATGCCCACCTTCATGATGTTGGTTACTGGTCATCCATTCTTCACAGTTTCACCAGTAACCCAAGGAACTACACGTCGTTTGGAGGACATGCCCTTACTATTTCCGAGGCACTTTTAGAAGTACCATATCATATAAAGGCTATTATTACGGTGGGTTCATCACTCCCAGAGGCATTTTATACCTCCTGCCTGGTGTAAATTTAGGCTGCTCCTCAGGAGTACAGACATCTTTTGCAACCACTTCACTGAAATACAGACTTTGCTGACAGGAGAAAGTTCTTCTGTCTTATCTGCCATTGGGACTCGGGTATTCCTCCACCATGTAAACCGTTGATCATGTTCTCCTTCCTGGTGAATTTATGTGTCATTTCCTATACAAAGGCTTTACCTGACCTTCAGAGGGAGGACTCCTCTGGCCGTTGTTGTTGGTCCCTCCCCCCTTTTGAGTGTCAAGTTTGATAATGGCTGCTTGACCCTCAGCCAGATAGTCGCAGGTAGTTCCGTGTGCTGTCACATGCATTAGCAGGTTGATCCTGACCTGACATCTAAATATTTCACGTACAGCACCATATCCCAAGTCATTGCCTTTCGCATATCCCCAGAAATCTTACGAAATCCAGGTGCTTTTCTTGCTTTCAACTTTTGTGTATTTTTGTAAATGGATTTTATTATCATAGATAAATTTCAATAATTTGCCTGCACTGGTCACTAGCTCTACCTGGACATTTTCCTTACATCCAACTATCTGAATATACTACCGACTAAATACTTCTGTCTGCTGTAAATCCTCACATATACAGTGTGATTCAGCCACTCCTTTCAAATGTAGTTTTATGCAACCCACAATATTCATTCTGCCCTGAAATCATCTGCCCTGCCGGTATGCTCAGACAACACAACCAGATATCTTGGTATTTACCGCCTCACCATGATAGGATGCAGTAATGTTATACTTGTATTAACACGTTCAGTACCTGCTTCTGAGCAGGACACATGAATGCCTGGACCAGCCATTTTCATGCCCGGCCCTCTTGACGTGCATCACTTAATAAAATTTACAATTACTCCTAAACTATTAATGTTAGAAAAATGATACTTTGTGCTTACATCTAGTGAATATTTAGGGTGTGATAACTGGTGTCACAGGTTTCAAAATACGTCTAATTTTATACAGCCTATCTGTATTTTCGGCATAATGATTACTGTCACCGAAGTGAAGAAATGAAAGAATATGAAGGAAGCATATTCGAAACATTGTATTAGAAAATATCGGAGTATGAAAAACAGGGTCTTTGGTCCAGTACATTTTAATATCAGGATTTTGGACTAATCGGTTTCCGCGATTGCATGATCGAATTCTTTGTGAAGGGCCGGGGCACCGCACTTATCACTTGACTCACGTATAGATTAGTCTGCTCACACACATACTGATAAAATTTGTCATTCATGAAAATACTCGTGTAACTCAAAATGTCTTGCTTATTTTCTATTTGAACGTTTATACCTGAATTCTCTGTAAATGGTGTAACAGGTGGACAATAACTAGGATGATATGTATCAGGCACTTCACTTTTCTCTACAGGCCTATCGGATTCGGGAATCGGAATTTCCTCGTCACTGTGACGAATCTATGTCAGGAATAAGTTCATCACCAGAATAATCATTGTGAACAATATCTAATAATTAATTTTCCGTAAGAAACTTTGTTTTATAAGCCATTATACTACACTCAGTAAGAACAACACGCAGTGCATTGTAATCTCGAGTACCGTCTTGACACGCGAGGAAGTGCTGAGATATTCCCGCTAAAACAGCTAAGATAAACATGAGCACACTCAACGCGAGGGTTATCTCAAAAAGGTCAACCAACTTCCTGCTACAACCAGTAACGCTGACTAAGGTATAAGAATGCATAGATGACGAATATAAACAGCATTGCTTCGCGCGGAACATTAAACGTCTTACGCCGTCCACAGTCCGCAATGAGTTAAACACTGGAAGACATGCATGTGCCTTCTAGATCATATGAACCTGACACGCCGGTGAAACTTTAAATTGATATTGTGACCGCAGTAAACCTAATACTAGCTATAAGCTGCCCAGAGTGCTGTATGGAACCGTCATGTAGTTGGTAAAGACGTGGTGGAGCAGGTTTGCATGTCAGGTGGGAGGTTTGAGTCCGGGGCGAAGATTACAAATTTTTGAAATATTTAATACGTACAGCACGCAATATAAGTTCAGTACCTGCTTTCATGCAAATTTTGTGTGAATGAATGTGTTTGTGGCCCTAAGAAGGGCCGATTAGTTAGCAAGCCGGACACATACAGACTAGAAATAATAGAAATACAACTGTCCTGACAATGTTTTATCGCAGCAAATGCTCGATGTGATGACCGTTTTGGTTTATGCACATTCGGGCCCGGTGTCCAACAGATCGTCTTGGCACGTTGAAGCATTGCACTGTAATTGCTCTGCAGGCATCCGTGATGAGTTGCCGGAGCTGTTCGGAGTTTTCTGGCGCTTAAGTGTAAACGACGTTCTTCAAATGTCCCCACAAGAAGAAGTCTAATGGTGTTAAATGCGGTGACCTGGCAGGCCAAGATACAGGGCTCCCCTTGTCCTATCCATTTGCCTGGAAGTTCCTCATTCAGATGGTTACGAACGGGCAAAGTCAAATGTGGTGGAGCTCCATCCTGTTGCAACCACATCGTCAAACGATTATGCAAGGGCACATCCACCAGCAGCAGTGGGAGTTCCTGACGCAGAAAGTGCAGGTAGTGTGGGCCCGTCCAATGGCCCTCAATCAGGCGATCCCCCAAGATTCCACCCCAAACATTCACTCCCCAAACCTACTTGATGGGCCGCCTGGCGCACCCAGTGAGGATTGTCCGGACGTCAATAGTGCATGTTGTGGAGATTGACGTTCCCATTATTGTTGAAGCGCGATTCGTCTGAGAACAAAATATGCGATACGAATGCTGCATCATTGTCCAGCCTGCCTAATAGCCACCGACAAAACTCTATTCGAGCTTCAAATTCCCACCCATGGAGCTCTTGGTGTAGCTGAAGATGGTATGGGTGAAATTCATATTCATGCAATATTCGCCAGATGGATGGCTTTCTGGTGTTAACCTGTTGTGCAGTTGCCCTTGTAGTGATGTGTGGATTATTACGAGCTGCCTCCAGAATGGCCTCTTCTGTTTCACCAGATGTAACGGGCCTATCGCAGACTAGTGGCTGGTTGGACATCACTCCTGTTGTCCTTAGGCGTTTTTCAATGCGGCGGAATGTCGTAGCAGCCGGGTGTCGCTTATCGGGCTACCGTTCCTGGTACAGACGTAGTGCATCGCACGAGTTTTGTCTTGCTTCCCCATAAATGAGGAGCATGTCAACGTATTCCTCTGTGGAAAATATGCTGAATGACAGCAGAGATTATAGTACCTTCAGGCCGTAACCAGAAGTGCACAAGGCACAAGATGAATAACAGCGTCATTCTGCTGTATCAATGTGGCAAACATGGACCTTTGTTTACGTATTCAAACATCATACCAGTGCAAAAATATTTTAACGATGCAGGATTCGAACCGCCGCTGGCACGTTCCGTCAATTGCTATGCGAACGCCTAACCCCATCCGCTACGCTACACTGCTGGAGACGTGCTGGTAGTACGACAAGAGCAGAGTACATACGCCATCCGGTTTGGTGTTTAAGACATTAATAACTGCACTGTTACCTAGTTTTATGCATTGATTCCCCTCTTCGTTACACCCGGTCATGAGGCACGACACATTTACACAGTTACGTGGTAAAAGGACATTGCTACATGATTTCAAGGCATCATGGTATGCAAACGGATGATATAACATTTCGCTAGGGTTCAGAATCGTGTGCAAAAATGTGCTCACTGAACATTAGTACCATACGGTACGCTTGCAGGGGAATAGCACTCCTATAACCATGTGCACACTAGTTGGGCTGCAGCAAACGATATTGGAAGGGGCTGCTGAATCACAGTGCGTACTCCCCTTGTCATTAATGATTCCTGGAATGTCCTTCCTGGAACCAGTTTCTGCGTTAAAGTGCCTATACATACCATTCCATTTTTCCAAAAAGTTAACATGACTTCTAATTGTGTATGCCATCATGTTATCCTTAGGTAATTTTTTTGCCAAATTCAATTTCCTGAACTCAGTTTGCTAAATTAGATTTGATTGCAAGCTTAGGCTATAGAAAAGTTTGTGACCATGTGGTTGCACATTTATTGATTGACAACCAGAATGTTCAGGGATAATCATAGCTGAACATCATCTTTAGAGATAGCAAAACAAAATGGCGGAGCATGGAATGGCAACGCTAACATTTGCTCCAGTTATGTCAAAACATTTCGCAAACTCTGCCTGGCATTGTGAGTTAAATATCTTGGATAGATGATCATCCTTCAACATGATAATGCATGCCCTCACTAAAGAGAGAATTGGGAATATGGGATTGGATGTTTCACAATTTCAACATGGCACCCTCTATCATTTTAACTAGTTATTTTTTCTAAAATGATCACAGATAACATATATGTATCACCTCGATGGTCTTCCTCTGTTCCTCTTATACAGAACTAGCAATTACCCACGGCTTCACTCCCATGGATTTCATAACTTGATCAAAATAATCGATTCTCGGCATTGTACTAAGACATTATATGAAAATTCCTAAAAATTCCCATAAATTGAGTTTCATTTACCCCAGAAATTCTTTGTAAACTATGATTGTGCTATTACCCTTTGGGGCTAAAACGACCACACGACATACTGTAGAAGTGTACATGTGAGAAACAGTCTTCTCTCAAGTCGAAAAAATAACTACATGTTTCTTTATTTTTAAAGGAGATTCCAAATACTTATTCCCACATCTGTAACATCTTCAGTTTTTAAGATATACATAAGTATCCCCATAAAAAGAATTCAACCCCTTGATCAGTCCATCCCCCTGACACCATCCCCACCTAAGTGTATTTTCCAAAAACAAAAATACATGTTTCCTTATTTTTAAGGAGATTCCAAATACCACTTTTCACGTCTGTAGCATCTTCAGTTTTCAAGATATATGTATCCACATAAAAAAATAATTCAACTATTTTTCACTTCTTCTTACCCTCCGTTAAGTGCCTTCTCCGAAAACAAAAAAGGTACGTGTTCCTGTATTTTTAAAGGACTTTCCAAGTACCAAGTTTTTGGTCTCTAACATGTTAAGTTTTTGACATACAATGTAAAATGAAATGGTGTATGGCTTTTAGTGCCGGGAGTGACCAAGGACATTTTCGGCTCACCAGGTGCAGGTCTTTCGATTTGACGTCCGTGGGCGACCTGCGCGTCTTGATGAGGATGAAATGATGATGAAAATGTCACATACACCCAGCCCCCGTGCCAGTGAAATTAACCAATGATGGTTAAAATTCCTGACTCTGCCTGGTATCGAACCCGGGACCCCTGTGACCAAAGGCCAGCACGCTAACCATTTAGCCATGGAGCCGGACACATACAATGTAGATATACCGGTGCTTTTTTTAAAAATTTACCCGCTTTTCCAATTCTTTTCAGCCCCTTAACTGGATTTTCCAAAAATAAACTTGTTTCATTATTTTTAAGGAGATTCCAAATACCAGTTTTCATGTATGTATGCCTGTAACACCTTCAGTTTTTGAGATAAATGTGTACTCATAAAAATAATTCAACTTCTTCTTCACTTCTTTCCACCCCTCTCCCGCCTTAAGTGGACTTTTCGAAAACAAAAAAATACGTGTTTCTTTATTTTGAAAGGAAATTCAAAATACCAACTTTCACGTGTGTAACAGCTTCAGTTTTTAAAATAAAGTATCCTCATAAACATATTTCGACTCCTTATTTACTTATTTTCAACTCCACACTCCTTAATGTAGAGTTTGAGGGATGTTCCACCATTCAACACAATGCAACAATTTATTAAATTATAAGAAGACCAGTTTCGACATCCATGGAGTCATCATCAGTTCTGGGTAAAAATTAAATTAAGGGAAATCTGATAACAATCATCATAACGAAAAATCCATGCACCTATAGGTGGTTGCATGGAAATACATCATTGAGTTGATAGATATAACCTTGAAATGCAACATACACTTGGCAAGGAGAACTTGGAGCTTAGAAAGTTCCCAGTTCTGGCTCTAACAGTCTTGTGTTCATAGAACTCGGAACACTGGATTACATGTACTGGATTGAAAATAATTACAAAACACAATAAGGGCACTTATAATGGTGTGGAAAACTTGGCTCTCTAAGAGCATTTTTGGATTTGACAGTCCTGTTTCTGTCTGAAAAAGATTGGATGAAATACACAATGAAGCAAAATGTATAAAAACATAGAACTAGTCTAAACTGTTGGGCGTTCATGTACACGGAACACTGGGAGCGCTTGTATTGTTTGATAACACACTCGTTCAAATGTAAACACTTATAACCATATAAAATATTGGCGTTACCAGAACGTTTATGGGTTTGACTATCCTGCTTCCCCTGACTAAACTAGTGAAATAAATATACATTGAATGTTAAAGATAAACTACTTGGTAGACACCATCAGAACAATCGCTCTTTCCAATGGATACAACAAAAGGTTCATCGACCAAATTATTTCTAAAATCCAAAACAAACTTAAATCTACTCTTATCAAAGAAAAGAAACAAAAAGACAGCTTTTCAGTTTTTACCTTCAACAGTGATTCAGTTTACCAAATAACAAACCTATTTAAGAAACACGGGGTAAAAATAGTATTCAAAACAACCAGCAACAATAGTTCTCATTTCTACAATCCAGGGACCATGAATAAATCGGACAAATTTGGCAAATCAGGCATCTACAGATTACAGTGCCAAACTTGTACGGCAAGCTACATCGGACAGACAGGGCGGAACTTTAACACCAGGTACACCGAACATATTAATGCAGTTAAACATAACAGACATTCAGCCATGGGTCTACACATGCACGAATCCTATCATAAATTCTCCGACATAGATAATGACATGCAAATTATTGAAACCATGGAAAAGGGACCCCTACTCAATATCAAAGAAATATTTTACATATCATTAGACCAACAAGTTAATTTTAATCATAATCTGAACGAATCCACCGTAAAAACAAACATTCTTTACGAGGCCATTCACCCCCTCATCATCAAGACGTATGTAGACAGAACGGCTTGACAACAAAGCACTCCTCCCCCTCTCTCTCTCTCTCTCTCTCTCTCTCTCTCTCACACACCCCTTCCACACCTCAACCAATCCATAGCAAGCCACACCTCCCCCCCCCTCTCTCAACCAACAATAGCACCACACGCACACACGCGCGCGCGCGCACACACACACACACACACACACACACACACACACACACACACACACACACACACACACACACACACAAGCACAGTTGAACAGATCGCAACCCACTCTTCAAACGGCTGGTCAGCACGAGCGGATACAGAGTGAGTAAATTAATGAAAACACGTTTCCACAAGCCAAGGCCATACCATCACCATACTACAGCAACAATAGCGACGACAGTTACAACTACAATAGCAAGTATTCCATATTGAAGGATGTTCCCCCAGCTCTTCAACCAGCTTAATTCTACTAATACGTCCATGTGTGGTTGTAATAGTCAACAAGTCCTTGTTTTCTGTTTTTATTTTTTTTCAAAGGGTCACATATTTTGGTTCATTGTGACAAGACCGCCTGACAAGTCTATGCCAAGTTGTGTAAACATACAACGATATTTTACACAGATCCAAGAATATTAAAGTGCCAAGTGTTTCGCATTGGTGTATAAACTTTCAATCAATTAATTTCAACTGCCTTAATGCATTAGTTTCCAGTAGACAGAAGCAGCACCAGCAGTTCTATTCTGTGTTCCACGAACACATGACAATTTTTGTAACAAAAAACCAGAACTTTAAATATCAAGTAGTTTATCTTTAACATTCAATGTATATTTATTTCACTAGTTTAGTCAGGGGAAGCAGGACAGTCAAACCCATAAACGTTCTAGTAACGCCAATATTTCATATGGTTATAAGTGTTTTCATTTGAACGAGTGTGTTATCAAACAATACAAGCATTCTCAGTGTTCCGTGTACATGAACGCACAACAGTTTAGACTAGATCTATGTCTTTATACATTTTGCTTCATTGTGTATTTCATCCAATCTTTTTCAGACAGAAACAGGACTGTCAAATCCAAAAATGCTCTTAGAGAGCCAAGTTTTCCACACCATTATAAGTGTCCTTATTGTGTTTTGTAATTATTTTCAATCCCGTACATGTAATCCAGTGTTCCGAGTTCTATGAACACAAGACTGTTAGAGCCAGAACTGGGAACTTTCTAAGCTCCAAGTTCTCCTTGCCAAGTGTATGTTGCATTTCAAGGTTATATCTATCAACTCAATGATGTATTTCCATGCAACCACCTATAGGTGCATGGATTTTTCGTTATGATGATTGTTATCAGATTTCCCTTAATTTAATTTTTACCAAGAACTGATGATGACTCCATGGATGTCGAAACCGGTCTTCTTATAATTTAATAAATTGTTGCATTGTGTTGAATGGTGGAACATCCCTCAAACTCTACATTATTGGTTAAACGTCAACACGGAAATGAAGATCGTAACTTACGATACCACACTCCTTAAGTCGATTTTCCGAAGGAAACAAATGCACGTTTCTTTATTTTTAAAGAAGATTCCAAATACCAATTTTCACGTCTTTAACATCTTTAGTTCTTGAGATATAAGCATCCTCATACAAAGAATTCAACTAATTTTTCAATTCATTCACCCCTTAAGTGGATTTTCCGAAGACAAAAGAACCCATGTTTCTTTACTTTGAAAGAAGATTCCAAATACAAATGTTCATGCATCTAACATCTTCAGTTTTTGAGATATAAGTATCCTCTTAAAAGGAATTCAACTCCTTTTTCACCCCAGCCCGTTAAGTTGATTCGCCTCCCCCCCAATCCAAAAAATGCGTTTTTATTTGAAAGGAGATTCCAAATACAAATTTTCACGTGTGTAAACTTAAGTTTTTGAGATATAAGTTTCTCCATATAAAGAATTAAATACTTTCACTTCCTTTCACCCTCCAATCGTAAGTGAATTTTCCGAAAACCAAAAATACCTGTTTCTTTATTTATTAAGGAGCTTCCAAATGCCAATTATGACGACTGTAACATCTTCAGTTTCAAGATATATGTATCCTCATAAAAAGGAATTAAACTCCTTTTTAACCGCCCCCGCCCCAAGTTGATTCCCTCCCCCAAAACAGCATGTTTCTTTATTTTTAAAGGAGATTCAAAATACTAATTTTAACGTCTGTAACCTTCAGTTTTGAGATATAAGTTTCTCCGGAAGAAGACTTCAGTTTTTTTCACTTCCTTTCACACTCCCCACTCAAGTGAATTTCCTAAAAACAAACAGTACCTGTATCCTTAAAAGACCTTCCAAATACCAATTATCATAACTGTAACTTCTTCAGTTTTTGAGATATATTTATATATATATCCTCGTAAAATGAATACATCGTATAGACAAGAAATGTGTTTTTCCACCAATCAATACACGATTTATTGTAAATAGATTACACTAGTTTTTTTTTAGACACCTGATTGGTTGTATTTGTTATTATTATTGACTGTTTTAGTTACGTATAATGTTGGTGCTGTTGTGTGTGGTTTTGAATGATATTTTCATGTTGTGCTTCTTGAAATATATTAGTTATGGTATATATATGGGTGTTGTTAAAGGTAAATAGGGCATAATCTTTTTTGGGTTTGGCTGTTTTAGTTAATTTAGTTTTAGGTTGGGATTCTATTTTGTGAATGATTTTGTTGACCATTTCTTTGCTCCATCCCACTCTGACGAGTCTAGTGTCAGACCTAAGACGAAACGCTGGTTAATAGAGCAAACGCCTGAAAAGCCTTACATGTGATATGTTTTTGACATGCTCTGTTGGTGAAAAATATCTAATTCCCTGTATGGGAATTTGGAATTTTCCATTCGGAATTGGTAGGCGGGCAATAATTCCATTGTGAAGATTTATCTCCCGTATGCAGTTATCAGACTGTGCCTCATATATAGGCTTCTGATAAGCTCACCTGCATACAACCAGCGTCAGTGGGTAGGGTCTGACGCATCCCACTCTGACGAGTCTAGTGTCAGACCTAAGACAAAACGCTGGTTAATAGAGCAAATGCCTGAAAAGCCTTACATCTGATATGTTTAGCTATCCAATTAATTAATGAAGAAAAGGTTCCACCTAATCAATATTTTCATTAATTAATTGGATTACATTATCGATACGGACATGAAGTGGATAGTCTGTAATATGTTTAGCTATGTCGTGGATTAATTTCAATTCATTATTTTGGTCTACTGTCATTGGGATGTTAAAAGCTCTATATATCATACTATAATAGGCTGCTCTTTTGTGTGTATTGGGATGAATGGAATCATTTTTTATGGTATTTAAGGTGTGTGTGGATTTCCTGTAGATCTTGTAAGATAAGTGGTTGTCGTGTCTGGTTATTGTCAAGTCTAAGTAATTTAGTGTACGATTATTTTCGGTTTCTTTAGTGAATTTAATTTGGGGGTCTAAAGTGTTAAGTTCATCTAGTATAGTTTGTGATCAGTGGATCCATTATCTATAATTACGAAGATATCGTCAACAAATCTGCACCAAAAATGTATATTATCTATTTTATTAATTGACGTGTGTTCTAAGTAATCTATATATATTTCTGCCAATATTCCGGAGGCAGGAGACCCCGTAGGTAGGCCTTGTTGCTGATATATGGTATCATGAAATCTGAAATAGTTATTGTTTATGGCGAATTCAGGTAAATTTATGAATTTGTTTGTTTCTAAGGTGCTCAAGTTGCTATGGTTTTTTAAATTAGATTCTATTATTTTGATTGTTTTTTAACAGGAATGTTAGGGTACATGTTTATGTCAAATAAAGCAAGGGTATGGTGTTGTTCGATCTTTAGTCTTTGGTTCTGTTGCAAAAATCTATTGAGTTTTGTATTGTTTTGTTTGCTAAAAATGATCGCGGATGGTAATTGGGGGTTCATTGTTATAAGTTTAGCAGATTCAGTTTCGGTAAGAAGAAAATGTGTGTTTTTGAGTAACATACATACATACATACATACATTATCATTATAGACTGTTATGCCTTTCTGCGTTCAGTCTGCAAGCTTCTGTGAATATACTAAACGTTGCCACAATCCTCGATTTGCAACTGGTGTTGTGGCCTCATTTAGTTCTATACCTCTTATCTTTAAATCGTTGGAAACCGAGTCTAACCATCGTCGTCTTGGTCTCCCTCTACTTCTCTTACCCTCCATAGCAGAGTCCATTATTCTCCTAGGTAACCTATCCTCCTCCATTCGCCTCACATGACCCCACCACCGAAGCCGGTTTATGCGTACAGCTTCATCCATCGAGTTCATTCCTAAATTAGCCTTTATCTCCTCATTCCAACTACCCTCCTGCCATTGTACCCACCTGTTTGTACCAGCAATCATTCTTGCTACTTTTATGTCTGTTACTTCTAACTTATAAATAAGATATCCTGAGTCCACCCAGCTTTTGCTCCCGTAAATGAAAGTTGGTCAGAAAACAGACCGATGTAAAGATAGTTTAGTCTGGGAGCTGACTTCCTTCTTACAGAATACTGCTGATTGCAACTGCGAGCTCACTGCATTAGCTTTACTACATCTTGATTCAATCTCACACCATCCTGGGAAAACACACAACCTAAATACTTGAAATTATCAACCTGTTCTAGCTTTGTATCACCAATCTCACATTCAATTCTGTTGAATTTCTTACCTACTGACATCAATGTAGTCTTCGAGAGGCTAATTTTCATACCATACTCATTGCTCCTATTTTCAAGTTCCAAGATATTAGACTGCAGGCTTTCAGCACAGTCTGCCATTAAGACCAAGTCGTCAGCATAGGCCAAACTGCTTACTACATTTCCACCTAACTGAATCCCTCCCTGCCCTTTTTATACCTTTCAGCAGATGATCCAAGTAAACTACGAACAGCAAAGGTGAAAGATTACAGCCTTGTCTAACCCCTGTAAGTACCCTGAACCAAGAACTCATTCTACCATCAATTCTCACTGAAGCCCAATTGTCAACATAAATGCCTTTGATTGATTTTAATAATCTACCTTTAATTCCATAGTCCCCCAGTGTAGTGAACATCTTTTCCCTCAGTACCCTGTCATTTGCTTTCTCTAGATCTACAAAACATAAACACAACTGCCTAATCCTCTCGTCGAATTTTTCAATTACCTGGCGCATACTGAAAATCTGATCCTGACAGCCTCTCTGTGGTCTGAAACCACGCTGGTTTTCATCCAACTTCCTCTCAACGACTGATCGCACCCTCCCTTCCAAGATGCCAGTGAATACTTTGCCTGGTATACTAATCAATGAGATACCTCGATAGTTGTTGCAATCCTTCCTGTTCCCTTGCTTATAGATAGGTGCAATTACTGCTTTTGTCCAATCTGAAGGTACCTTACCAACACTCCACGCTAATTTTACTACTCTGTGAAGCCATTTCATCCCTGCCTTCCCACTATACTTCACCATTTCAGGTCTAATTTCATCTATTCCTGCTGCCTTATGACAATGGAGTTTATTTATCATCCTTTCCACTTACTCAAACATAATTTCACCAACATCATTTTCCTCCTCCCCATGAGCTTGGCTGTTTGCAACACCACCATGATGATTTCCTTTTACATTGAGAAGGTGTTCAAAATATTCCCTCCACCTCTCCAGTGATTCCCTGGGATCTATTATGAGTTCACCTGAATTACTCAAAACATCGTTCATTTCCCTTTTCCCTCCCTTCCTAAGATTCTTTGTTACTGTCCAGAAAGGTTTCCCTGCTGCTTGACCTAGCCTTTCCAGGTTATTACCAAAATCTTCCCATTACTTCTTTTTGGATTCAACAACTGTTTGTTTCACTCTGTTTCTTTCATCTACATATAAATCCCTGTCTGCGTCGGCCCTTGTTTGGAGCCATTTCTGATAAGCCTTCTTTTTACGTTTACAGGCTGCTCTCACTTCATCATTCCACCAAGATGTTCGCCTTTTCCCATCTTTACACACAGTTGTTCCTAGGCATTCCCTTGCTGTTCCTACTACAGCATCCCTGTATGCCACCCATTTACTTTCTATATCCTCAACCTGCTTACTGTCTACTGTTCGAAACTTCTCACTAATCATATCCATGTACTTCTGTCTAATTTCCTCATCCTGGAGATTTTCTACTCTTATTCGTTTGCAGGCAGATTTCACTTTCTCTACCGTAGGCCTAGAGATACTTAGTTCACTACAGATGTGATGGTGGACTGTATCATCGAAAAATCCGCGAAAAACTCGTACATTTCTAACAGATTTCCTGAATTCAAAGTTTGTTAAGATATAGTCTATTATGGATCTGGTAACCCTAGCCTCACATGTGTAGCGGTGAATAGCTTTATGCTTGAGGAATGTATTCATAACAGCTAAACCCATACTACCGAGCTCGATAGCTGCAGTCGGTTAAGTGCGGCCAGTATCTAGTATTCGGGAGATAGTGGGTTCGAACCCCACTGTCGGCAGCCCTGAAAATGTTTTTCCTTGGTTTCCCATTTTCACACCTGGCAAATACTGGGGCTGTACCTTAATTAAGGCCACGGCCGCTTCCTTCCCACTCCTAGCCCTTCCCTGTCCCATCGTCGCCATAAGACCTGTCTGTGTCGGTGCGACGTAAAGCAACTAGCAAAAAAAAAAAAAAAAAAAAAAAAAACCATACTAGCACAGAAGTCCAGCGAACTCTTCCTATTCACATTAGCTTCCATATCTTCCCCACATTTACCAATCACCCTTTCGTATCCTTCGGTTCTATTCCCAACTCTCGCATTGAAATCGCCCATTAGCACTATTCTATCCTTGCTGTTGACCCTGACCACGATGTCACTCAATGCTTCATAAAACTTGTCAACTTCATCCTCATCTGCACCTCCACATGGTGAATACACAGACACAATTCTTGTCCTAATTCCTCCAAGTGACAAATCTACCCACATCATTCGCTCATTTACGTGCCTAACAGAAACTATGTTGCGTGCAGTGGTATTCCTGATAAAGAGCCCTACTCCAGACTCTGCCCTTCCCTTTCTAATACTCGTCAAGTACACTTTATAATCTCCTATCTCTTCCTCGTTACCTCTCCTTACCCAAATATCACCTACTCCTAGCACATCCAGATGCATCCACTTTGCTGACTCAGCCAGTTCTACCTTCTTTCTTCCATAAGCCCCATTAATATTGATAGCTCCCCATCAAATCCCATTTCGTTCGCCAAGTTGTTTCCAAGGAGTCCCTTACCTGTCAAATGGGAGTGGGACTCCATTACTCCCATAGGTCCGAGGCTTGCTTAAAATGTTCTGAGCTCAGTAAATTCATGAAGCAGGATGTTACCCTACTTGCACATAGTCCAAGTGAGGATCTCTCCTCTAACGGGTTATGGACCACCGGTGTATTGTATAGTCCTAGCCGCCTGAGCACAAGGAGGGCCATGACTCAGAATATGTCCAAGATGCCCACTCCCATTCCATAGCAACTGGTATCCCGACTCTCAGGACCACTTACTAGACCACTCAGCCGTTGCCCATGGTTCACGAACTAGGACATGACTACAGTAACCCATAAACATGAACCACGTTTTTGAGTAAATTTTTAAAATTCCTTTGTATGTTATTGGTTGGATCTCGGCGTTTAATAGAAAAAGTGTTGTCTTGGAAGCATTTTTTAGTCTTTGTTATATATTCATTTTTATCCATAATGACCGTAGTGTTGCCTTTGTCGGCCTTCGTTATTAGTAGATTATTCTGTTTTATTTTATTTTTGAGTTGGTTTAAGTTTGATCTATTGGTGGTATTCGTGTTTAAGTTATTATTGTGAATATTATTGATGTATTGCGGGATCTTTCTACTGATTTTGTGTCTAACTTCGTCTCGTATATCATATGGGATCCTTTGTTAAGCAAGTTCTGTTTCGGTAACGGTTGTTATAATATTCTGGTAGGATGATGCATTCCTCCAGTTGTGTTTGGGTCCCCTGCTCAACATATCCTTTTCTATGTCGTCAAATGCGGTTAGTGTAAGATTTTTTTATAGGTGGATGGAATTTATGTTGGGAATCCTTGTTAGGAAGAGAGGGATCTTTGTTTTGGATTATGGTTAGTGGTTTTGGTTTACTTTGTTGTTTCAGTGTTTCCAGTTTTTTGTTTAGTGTGTTTTATTTCTTTATGGCTAAGTCTTTTATTTTATCTCTGGAAATTTTTTGAAAGTAATTCCAATAGCTGTGTGGGAGTTCAAGGGATGCTTTCAGATGTGTTGAATAAAGTTCATTATTGAGGTGTTGTTTCTTACGATATAAGAATTTTAATTCTTCTTTTAACCAAATTTCATTAGTCCTGTTTTGTGTTTTGCGTGTCTGAGCAGTTCGTCTGTCTTTATTATTGTATTTCTGGAGAAATTTCGGTGTTAAGTTGTTTGAAAGGCATTCCTTCAAAAAGGCAATGCTTTTGCTTGCGTTCATTAGTTTGATTTTCAATTTTGATATTCGAATGCATTACGTTTTGCCTGGTTGGCTTCCGTATTATTGTTTATAAATTTCATTTTCCGTATTGATAGATTCAATGTATAGACAAGAAATGTGTTTTTCCACCAATCAATACACGATTTATTGTAAATAGATTACACTAGTACTGGTTTCGGCCCTTAACGGCCATCATCAGCTAGTACATGATTAGTTTCCAGCCATTAGACAAAATCACAAGTTGTTATTGTGTTAGACATCTGCATGTCTAATGGGGGATGGAAATGCAGTATACAGTAGCATGAAGTTAAAATATCTGTGGTCAAAGGTAAAACGTTACAATAAGTTAGAACATGAGTATACAGAACACATTAAAACATATGGGCCACAATATAAAACACTTAAAAAGTTTTAACACATTAAAATGCTTATTAAAAGTTCATGTTGCTTAGATTCCATTCTTCTATCTTCTGTGTGGTTCCTTTGCTTCTATGTCATGTTGGTTTAGCTGTGTGAGATAATCTTCGAGAATGTTCTGAGGGCGATACGTGTCATGTTGGCATGAACCTTCGTCATGAAAAAAATTTGTGTTATATAATCCAACTGTGATGTACTCCAGTAAATTTTAATATAATAAACTGCAGGTCTTGAGTTTGAATTTAGAAGCTGTTGGTGGCAACACCTCTCTCGTCTATGTTCGTTTGTGGTGTAGTTATTGTTGTTGTGGAGGTCTTGTACCAATATGTCTGTACCCTAACATTCCTGTTAAACAAACAATCAAAATAATAGAATCTAATTTAAAAAACCATAGCAACTTGAGCACCTTAGAAATAAACGAATTCATAAAGTTACTTGAATTCGCCATAAACAATAACTATTTCAGATTTCACGATACCATATATCAGCAACAAGGCCTACCTATGGGGTCTCCTGCCTCCGGAATATTAGCAGAAATATATATATATATAGATTACTTAGAACACACGTCAATTAATAAAATAGATAATATACATTTTTGGTACAGATTTGTTGACGATATTTTCGTAATTATAGATAACAGATCAGCTGACGCACAAACTATACTAGATAAATTTAACACTTTAGACCCCCAAATTAAATTCACTAAAGAAACCGAAAATAACCGTACACTACATTACTTAGACTTGACAATAACCAGACACGACAACCACTTATCTTACAAGATCTACAGGAAACCCACACACACCTTAAATACCATAAAAAATGACTCCATTCATCCCAATACACACAAAAGAGCAGCCTATTATACTATGATATATAGAGCTTTTAACATCCCAATGGCAGTAGAAGACCAAAATAATGAAATGAAATTAATCCACGACATAGCTAAACATAACGGATATAGCAAAGAAATGGTCAACAAAATCATTCACAAAATAAAATCCCAACCTAAAACTAAATTAACTAAAACAGCCAAACCCAAAAAAGATTATGCCCTATTTACCTTTAACAGCACCCATATACATACCATAACTAATATTTTCAAGAAGCACAACATGAAAATAGCATTCGAAACCGCACACAACAGCACCAACATTATACATAACACTAAAACAGTCAATAATAATAACAAATACAACCAATCAGGTGTCTAAAAAAAAACTTAGTGTAATCTATTTACAATAATGATTGGTGGGAAAACACATTTCTTGTCTATACATTGAATCTATCATTACAGAAAATGAAATTTATAAACAATAAATGAATACATCTCCGTTTTCATCCCCCCTACCATGTTGATTTCCCCCCCCCCCCCCCCAGATGCGTGTTTATTTTTAAAGGAGATTCCATATACCAGTTTTCACGTTAGTAACATCTTTAGATTTTTTGGTATATATATATATATATATATATTCTCATACAAATAATTCAACTAAATTTTCAATTCTTCCATCCCTCCCCCCCAAAGTTAATGGTTTTTTTCCAAATACCAAGAAGACATGTTTCTTTATTTTTAAAGGAGATTCCAAATACCAAATTTCACGTCTGTAACATCTTCAGTTTTTGAGATCAGTATCCTAATTAAAAGAATTCAACCCCATTTTCAGTCACCTTTACCCCCTCCTCCCACCCAAGTGTTTTTTCCTAAAACAAAAAATACATGTTTCTTTATTTTTAATAGGGATAAAAATACCATTTTTCACTTCTGTAACATGTTAAGTTTTCGAGATATACTGTAGAAATGCTCATTTTAAAATTTCACCTAATTTTTAGTTCCTCTTACATGGAGTTTCCAAAAACAAATCACCTATATTGCTTTACTTTTACAGGAGATTCCAAATACCAATTTTTCGTCTGTAACATTTTGCGTTTCTGAGATATACTGTAGATATAGTCTTTCTGAAAATTCACCCCAATTTGTCACTCCTGTTTAACCCCCATTAATTGGATTTTCCTAAAACAAAATTACGTGTTTCTTTATTTTTAAAGGGATCCCAAATGCCAATTTTCAGGTCTGTAATATCTTCACTTTCTGAGATATAAGTATCCTCATTAAAGGCATTCAACCACTTTTTCACCCTTTTTCACCCCTCCTATTGGGATTTTCCAAAAAAAAAAAAAAAAAAACGCGTCTTAAAGTTTTGAGATATAGGTACCCTCATTTAAAAAATTCACCCTCCTTTTCACCCCCTTAGCGACAGAATATCCAAAAATCCTCCCTTAGCGAGCACCTCCATTGTAGTATAAATGTATCCTCAAAATTTCATTTCTTTATGTCAAGTAGTTTTGGCTCGGCGATGATGAATCAGTCAGTCAGTCATTCAGGGCATGTTATTTTATATATAGAGAGATTTTATGAGAAGGGTTAGAGTCTACTTGGTAAATTCACACCATTCATTCATGTTGCATAATCCTACTATCTGAGACGATTTATATACTTATTCTGTTGGCTCATTCTTAGTGTAGTACTAGTAGTAGTAGTAGTAATTCTTACGGCTTCTTCAAAACGAATCCATTTTGTTTTTGGCGTTCCAGCAAAGCCGAGCCAAATTTGCTTCTTGGAAAAGTTGGTTGAGTCCAGTGCAGTGTAGGAGATAGGCAGCATCCATAGCTGAAACCAGAGTATGGCTAATAATGCACTCTTCTGATCGATAGATTTTGAATTGAGTGAGATTCGCTGCAAGACATTCATGTCCAGTATGTAGCATGAATGTCACCACAGCTTCCTTCATGGTCTCTCTTTGTTTTTTATTTTTTCTTGCAGTTCTTTATTATTTGCACATTTTTACTCTTTTGCCTTATTTTATTGCTTCTTTCATGCAAGCTTCTCTGATTTGCTGAGATATGAGACTTTTGGAAGAGTGCACATCCTGTCATCTTGCATCCATAGGGCCTTCAGTGCCTTTCTGGACTAGAACGTCTGACAGTCCATTGGAGCAGTATAGTTTTCTGGAGAGATTTCAGGTATTTCAGAGATTGTTTAATACTCTGATATCACGATGTTGCCAAGTGTCTGTTGGAAGATATTGCCTGGATTTCTGCCTTAATGGTGCCAGTAGAACAGCCATTTGAAACACATTGGGTCGATACATTAGCTGTTGCGGAGCCAGGTGAAGTGCTTCAATTTCTCCCCGATCAAAATTTGTGTTTTGTCTGGCTACTGGAGCATAATTAGAGAAGAGGCAAACCCTGCCCCTGTTCCAGCACTGTTTTTGGATCAATTTGCATACATTTGCAACTATTCTCTTTTAACGTACTGAGGGCAGAGCCTTTTACTTCCATTGGATATGCATTTACCTCTGTAAAGTTATGCAGGAGATTCAGATGACTTGCTATAGTAATACAATTCAGTGGGTTAGTTAACTGTCCAGTTGATTCAATTTCCCTGGGAATTTTCAGTTCTGTCAGGATTTTTCCAAATACTGTGATAGCTCTTTCTTGAGTCTTGAAGGATGTATGTTATCCAGCCAGCTCTGTGGGAAGCTTTCATCTTCAGGAAGCCTGTCACTTTTTTTGCATTTCCCACTAAATTGGAAGATTTTAGGTGTACTGCTAGTGAGCAGTGACCAGGGTTGACTTCACAACTCCGAACATTAATCTCAGGGCATTATACTGTGTTCTTTCCAGGATATCTAGCTTTGCTGTGATCAGAACTTCACATTCACTTTAACATTGGTGTTATAAGTTATATTTAGTGTGTCCTGCCTGCACTCCCACTTGGCTCCTGGTAGTCTCTTCATTAACCAAGTCAGCAGTTCCACACAGATGCTCTTCCCATTTTAGTTTGTGGTCTAGAACTGTTCGCAAGTATTTTATTTTCAAGCCCTTTTGTAACAGCTCATCTCCTAGTTTCAAGTCAACATCTGTGTTACTGTTCTTGAGATATTGTTGCTGGTATCTAGCAGCCCTTATAAGGCAGACCCTCCGATGAGGGTGGGCGGCATCTGCCATGTGTAGGTAACTGCGTGTTATTGTGGTTGGGGACTCCACAAACACCCAGCCCCCTGGCCATTGGAATTAACCAATGAAGGTTAAAATCCCTGAATCGAACCCGGGACCCTCTAAACCGAAGGCCAGTACGCTGACCATTCAGCCAACGAGTCGGACGTGACTGACAGATGAAATTAAATGATATTGGAGAGTGTTGCTGGAATGAAAAATGACAGGGGAAACTGGAGTACCCGGAGAAGAACCTGTCTTTTCTCCGCTTCGTCCAGCACAAATCTCACGTGGAGTGACCGGGATTTGAACCACGGAACCCAGTGATGAGAGGCTGGCACGCTGCTGTCTGAGCCACGGAGGTTCTTCAAGGTCTATTGAATATCACCAGGAGAAAATGGTGTGATTTTGTAGTGTACACAAGGAAAGGAAAACTCTTTGTAGAGAGGATAAAAAATGATGAGTTATGTCAAACGAAGATTCTTCCAAAATCAGTACAATTTTATAAGGAGTGCATTTTGCCAGAAATTGTATACAGTCTAATTGCAGGCAGTGCGTTTGCTGTCACCTCTTTTCTGCGCTCCTATACCTCGGCTCCACTATGAAATCTTGAATGACATTCCTTTTACTTTTTTAATGGAGTTGTCTCTTGGGGAAAGGCTGTGTGACATCAAAACTTGATGCGAAGAAGTGACTGCAGGAGAAAGCTGAATCTCGAAAGCCGGATGATGCATAGGAAAGCAGTTCATAGAATGAAGACCAGATGATAACAGTGAGCATTGAATGCTGTTGCTGCTGTCTTATCAGTACCAAATCAGTACACACTACATGGATGTAATGGGAACAATGACTAATGTGCCATGAATCGGATCACAATATTGATTCAGTAACGTGAACGGAATCAAATTAATCAAATATCCCATCACGACTTGATATACGTACAACTCGGGTTCCTGTGTACTGCCCATATGAATGAAACTGATGTCGCTGTGAAAGGAATCATTTACTTTATAGGGGTTAAGTTTCTGGGAGATGGTGAGTTCGAACCCCATTGTCAGCGGCCCTGAAGGTGGTTTTCCATGGTTTCCCATTTTCACACGAGGCAAATGCTGGAGCTGTAACTTAATTAAGGCCACAGCTGCTTCTTTCATTCTCCTAGCCCTTTCCTAGCCCATCATCGCCATGAGACATCTCTGTGTCAGTACGATGTAAAGCAAACTCTAGAAAAAAGGATTAACACAATACCTATTTATTTCCATAAAAGAAATTGTGAAGAAAATGGGTTGATGTGTACATTGCAAGATTACTCAAATAAGGATCTGTTCGTTGCTGCTTTATAAGAGGAATGGATCAACTTTTCATTGGTACTTTTGCAGAAGCTTACAGATTCTATGCCACGAATATGTGCTGTGGTTATCGGTGCTTATGGATGTGCAGCCAAGTACTGAATTTATACCTCAGCACCTGACAATGTTTTTGTGTATTGATGTATTCTCCTATCACTTCTGCTTGTGTGAGATGACCAACTCCATGTCTAGAAAAACAACCCCATAGCATGATGCCACCACCTTCATGTTTCATGCTTGATACTTGCTCTGACATATTGTTTCTCTGGTTTATTGGTTGGAAAATATACCTGGTACAGTCAGATGAGACGATGTTGAGCTCTTTCATCACTCCGTAAGGCCTTTGACCAGTATGTACTCTCCCATCACTCCGTAAGGCCTTTGACCAGTATGTACTTTCCCATGTGACATAGCTTATTGCAAACTCTAATCTGGCTGTTCTATTTTTTGGACTGATCAGTGGTTTTCTTGCAGGTCATCTACCCTTTAAATCAGCAGCTGCTAAACAGCGTTTTGTGGTGGAAACATGAAGATCCAATCCATGATACTCTTGTAAACAATCCATGATTTCCCTTGCAGATTTCTTGGGATGAGCAACTGATTGCTTCCAAATTATTCTATCTTCCCGTATGGTGGTTTTCTGAAGCTGACCTGACCTGGATTTGTTGTGTTACTCTTCCTTCTTGTTGTTGACATCAATTCCATGCAATTTCCAGCTGTTGGGATATACAAAACTCCCTAGCTACACTACACTAGATTGGGATTTCCCTTCTTTCAAGGTATTTAAGGCAGCCTGTCTTAGATCTACAGAATATTTCTTCTTTTTTAGCATGTTCACAACCTTTACTTATTTTAAATATAACGTCTTCCCATTTAATCGTACAATATACTGTTTGGAATATTTCACAAAATACTTACATACATGTGTTTTTGTGGATACTAGTTAAATGTACCTTTTTCTTAGACAGGCAACAATGGTAACATGCCACTATATACCGCATGACTCAGATGAAGGTTCTGTCCCGCTGTGCCTACATGTAACAGTGCAGACAACAGACAATACCGAGCTTCAAAATACTGTTGAGTGCTACTCTATTTCATGTTTGGCTTTCAAACAGCCTGCTTTATGTTCTGATTAACAAGTAAAGCAAAATTATTGTTAGAAACTCTGTTGCAGTTAGTTTCTCTTACAGTTCATTTCTCTCAGTATTGTAACATCACTGTTAATGTTTTTTGTTCCAGCTCCTGAAGTTCTTGGGCCTGAGAAGTATGACAAGAGCTGTGACATATGGTCATTGGGAGTCATCATGTATATTCTGTAAGTTTCTTACTTGCTGTTTCGCCTTTTTGAAATGTATCCTTAAGCTTATTTATTCCTGTAATTTTTGTTATGTCTAATTACATTTTAAACGTAACTTACTTTCAGTTTGTGTGGCTTCCCTCCATTCTACAGTAATCATGGGTTAGCCATCTCACCTGGTATGAAGAAACGTATTCGTACTGGACAATATGACTTTCCTAATCCAGAATGGCAGCATGTGTCTCAGGATGCCAAAGATCTGATTCGATTCATGTTATGTATAGATCCAACTCAGCGACTCACAATTGACCAAGTGATGCGAAACAAATGGATTGCGGTAATTTTTCTATATGAATCATTGTGGTTAAAAATTCTGTTACTGTGAGTGAATTGTCTGTTGTTTTATGTCCTGCCTTCACTGATATACTCTTGATTTTTTAAATGTGCAGGAATGGTAATGTCTGTGATATATCACCACCTGAATGTAAGAACATTGTAACTGGATCTTTTTTTATTTTTTTAATATGTTATGTTGAAACAAAGAAAGTGTACAGAATTTAATCACAAGAATAGAACCAGCTTTTGGGTGGTTACGCCGTATACGTTTTTAGAGTTTCGTCCAGACATGCCATTTGGGCTCATCAGTTGGATTGGCACGCCCCTCCAAGACTCAGCATAACAGTGGCAGATGAACTGCATGGTCCCGCTGTGTTAGCAAATAGGTATTGCTAACCTGCTAAAGGAGAAATGAATTCTCCGTTTTCAAAAATATGTACTACCCAAGGAGATACAATTCCAAAAATAGCTTTCACGGCTGCAGATCTTTTTGGAAATATACAAAATTTAATGCTAGCACTAGATATCTTTCCAGCAAAACAAATAATATACGACAGGGACCCAAAAATAACCGGACACCACTTTAAAAATATACAGAATTTATGTTTTAGTTTCACAAACGCTTTTCTACTGTGTGAAACTCCTTTCCTACTTGTCATTTTGAATGCCTTCCAGAACTGCCTTCGATTCTCTTTTCACCATACCAATATAGTTGGTCCATTATTGGACATTATAAATTTTCCAGCTAACTCATTCCTGGCCGTCAGCGTTTCGCCCCAGTGTGCTATATTGGGCTCATCAGTTGGTAAATAGCTCACCTACCAAGACGCATGGCTAGTGCATACCATGGAGGCCACTGCTTAGGCTACTTGGAGCCACCGGCAGTGCTGATGCACTATGAGAGACTTTGTCTCATTTTCAAAAATTGATGCTTGCCTGGCCATCACATGATATAGATGTTGATTCCTATAGGGAACCTGAAATATTTGTCCCAAATGAGTAAATTTCTAATACCATGATATAGATCAACATCTGTATCATCTCTTTTCACCTCCAGAATGCCTGCAAAACATCTCCCTTTCTGCTCCATTTTCATTCAGGGAAACAAAAAAATCACAAGGTGCGAGATCGGGTGACTAGGGTGGGTGAGGAAGCAGTGTCATGCGGTTTTTCACCACAAAAATCACACACAGAAATGGTGGTGTGAGCTGGAACATTGTCATGGTATAAGAACCAATCTGCACTTTGCTAAAAATCGGACCGTTTCAACTGAATACCCTCATGCAACGACCTCAAAACACTCAGGTAGAAGACTTAGGTCGCTGTTTGATGCTCAGGGACATACTCTTGAGTGAAGAATGCCGCAAACATAAAAATGAAACAGATCAACATCGTATTCATGACTGATTTGACTAGCCAGGCCTTTTTCGGGCAAGGACAGTTGGGTGCCGTCCACTGCAGCGACTGTTGCTTTGTCTTGGAGCCATATCTATAACACCCCGATTCATCCTCGGTGACGATTTTGTCAAAAACATTCTCGTCCGCTTCCAAATGGTCCAGCAAATCATGTCAAGCAGCGACACAAGCCGCCTTTTCATCAGCAGTCAACAAGCACGGGGTGAATTTAGTTGCAATTCATCTCATTTTCAAATTCGGCGCTGAATCTCTTCAATCGACATTTTGTCACATTTGAATCTTGAATACCACTCATACAATTGAGTTCTTTCCAAGGCGTGTTCTTCATAAACTGTGGACAACATATCAGCTGCATCTAACACTCATTTACCGAGCAGAAAACAAAATTTCAATGTTGCACACTGTTCCCAAATATCACCCATTTCACAAAATCACAGACAGAGAAATTACTTTTTTCGATAGATAATTCACGCGCAGTTTCCAAACCCCATAGCCATAAATCTTCTTCACTTACATTTTAACTTCCCCTTCTTGGGAATAGGTAGAGTTTTTCATACATAATATTTTTGTGTTTAATTGGACTTGTTTACATACCTGTATTCATATAGATGTTGATTCCCATAGGGGACCTGAAATATTTGTTCCGAAAACATAAATTTATAATACCAATATAAATGGTCCGTTATTGGACATTATAAATTTTCCAGCTAACTCATTCCTGGTTGCCAGCGTTTCGCCCCCATGTGCTAGGTTGGACTCATCAGTTGGTACCTAGCACACCCACCAAGACGCTGGCTAGTGCATACCGTGGAGGCCACTGCTTAGGCTACTTGTAGCCACCGGCAGTGCTGATGCACTATGAGAGACTTTGTCTCATTTTCAAAAATTGGTGTCTGCTTGGCCATCAGATGATATAGATGTTGATTACCATAGGAAACCTAAAATATTTGTTCCGATTGAGTAAATTTATAATACCAATATAAGTGATCCGTTATTGGACATTATAAATTTTCCACCTAACTCATTCCTGGTTGCCAGCGTTTTGTCCCGGTGTGCTAGGTTGGACTCGTCAAAATAATGAATTAAAATTAATCCACGACATAGCCAGACATATGTCTCAAATATTATTACAATATTATAAGTCCACCTGTTCAATACAATACAATATGATCCACTGTTTCATATGGTCAAAATTTTTGTACATAATACATAAAAGTCAATGGTACATGTTTCATCCTCCTTACGGGCATCATCAGCCTATATCAATCTTAAAAATAATACATATGGAGTCATTCTAATCTTATAAATTACCGTGTAGGTTAAAATGTTGAAAAATGATTTCGTAAAACATTATACAATAACATCTAAAACAACGATAATGCACCAAAGTATGTTAAAAGAGAGTAAATTAACTGTTTTTGAAGATTAAAACATGGTTAAACATGAATTTTGAGAGTTTAAAACTAAAATGGATCCTTTTTTTTTTAATAATATCATTAAGACTGTGATGGCCTTGAGTGTAAACACAATCATCAAAAGGGGATGTTTCTTCAATTCCCATAGTTTGAATCGAAGATTATTTTTAAGATTGATATAGGCTGATGATGCCCGTAAGGAGGGTGAAACATGTACCATTGACTTTTATGTATTATGTATAAAAAATTTGACCATATGAAATAGTGGATCATATTGTATTGTATTGAACAGGCGGACTTATAATATTGTAATAATATTTGAGACATACGTCAACTTCAATACGGAACCAAAATGAGAATAGTTAATAGCCAGACATAACGGATATAGCAAAGAAATGGTCAACAAAATCATTCACAAAATAAAATCCCAACCTAAAACCAAATTAACTAAAACAGCCAAACCCAAAAAGATTATGCCCTATTCACCTTCAACAATACCCATATATATACTATAACTAATATTTTCAAGAAGCACAACCTGAAAATAGCATTCAAAACCACACACAACAGCACCAACACTATACACAACACCAAAACAGTCAACAATAACAATAAATATAACTAATCAGGGGTCTACCGTATCAAATGTAACAACTGTGACACAAGTTATATTGGACGTACAGGCAGAAACTTCACCATCCGCTACAATGAACATATAAATGCAGTAAAACACAACCATTTCTCATCAATAGGTCAACATATAGAAGGATCTAAGCATAGTTTCACAGACATCAATAACGATATGACAATATTAAACATAAACTCTAAGGGCCCCCTGCTCAGCATAACCGAAGATTTATTTATTTCTTTGGACCAGTACACTAATCCCAATCATAACATTAACGACATTACGGAGAAAACCAGCATCATCTTTGATAAATCCATTCCTGCATTAAAGAATGACTATCTCAAAATAGTAAACACACACGCTAATAAACCGACGAATCACAAGCCTGACCCCGCCCCTACCTCCACAATAGTCACTCCTCCTTCCCCTCCACCTACATCCCTCTCCACAGCTAACGTGAGCCCCAAACGCACTCGTAGTAGAACACAGCAAGCCTCCAAACATATCGGTACATGACCTCCACAACAACAATAGTAAGTACTCTTTTCATTTCCATACATATACCGGGCATTCCTTCATACGCACACTATACTTATATTAGCTTATCTTTACAGATAACAACCACAACACGACCATAGGCGAGAGAGGTGTCGCCACCAACAGCTCCTAATCAAAATTTAAACTCAAGTCTTGCAGTTTATCATATAAAACGTACTGAAGTACATCAACAGTTGGATTACATAGTACTCAAAATTTTTTTCATGACAAGGGTTCTTACCACGTATCAATATGACATATATCAGCCATAGAACAATCTCGAAGATCACCTCATACAACCAAATCAACATGATACAGAAGCACAAGAACCACAAAGAAGATTGAAGAATGAAATCCACCCAACACGAACTCAAATTTTAATAAGCGTCTTAACACACACACACTCACTCTCTCTCTCTCTCTCTCTCTCTCTCTCTCTCTCTCTCTCTTGCCTATGTATTTTAATATGTTTAATGTACTCATGTCCAATGTACACTCAATAGGTTTTAATTTATTGTAACCTTCACCACCACCTTTGATCACAGATATTTTAACCTCACACTACTGCAATATATTTTATTTCCATCCCCAGGTACTAATGTAAATCCATTTACAATAAATAAGTATTGATCGGTGGAACACATTTCTTGTCTATACAGTGTAGGGGGCAATGCGTCCGCCTGTCACCCGGTGGCCCCGGGTTCAATTCCCGGCCGGGTCAGGGGTTTTAAATTTTAAATGAGTAATATCCCTAGCCTGGGGACTGCGTGTTTGTCATCCTTAACTTTCCTTTCCTCACACTCAACACTTTACACTTCCGCTATTTACATAATCAAAATCAAATCAAAATCTCTTTATTTGCAAATGAGGTGTCTACCTCGGTGGCAAATGGTGCACTAAAATACATTATTGTCAAGCGCTTAATATTAAATTAACAAGAGAGAAAAATTTTCCTATAATACAATATTATACAATTTACACTAACAATGTTTTCTATTAAACACACAGCTCATCCTTAATAAATTTATATTGTTTACAAAATTCTATTTATAATATCTCCTGTACTACTTACAAATATAGTCAACTGATATACAGTATGTGGAATTACTTCAAATGATACTATACAACTGGTATAAGATTAATATTTACATTGCATTTATTTATTTATTTACTATCTTTTTTTTTTTTTTTTTTTTACCCGTTCTGGATCCTAAGTAGCATAACGACCTGCTGCGTCTTAACCAGAGCCCCTTTTGCCACCATTTTTCAGAGTTCCTGAAGGGCCTTCACAGCTACCGTAGCGGTCCCAGGGCTCTCGAAGTCCCCACTGTACTTCACCCCTACAGGCAGTCCCCTACTTTGGCTGTCCAAACTCCTTAGACCAGGGGATGGAATTAATTTATTCACACACATTTTTTTATTTACAATAACCTGCACTGGTCGAATGCCCTCTAACACTTCATTTATTTTCTCTGTTGCTGTTTATTCTCTTCTTGAATATCTGTACAGATTTTGGAAAAGGATCAAACACTACCCCTGGTAAACTGTTCCACTCCTTCACACCCTTCCCAATGAATGAAAATTTACCCCAATCGCTTCTGCTAAAATTCCTTCTAATTTTATATTTGTGGTCAGTCCTGCCGATATAATTATTTTCCAACTGAAGCCTCTCATGGATATCTCCCCATGCTTCTTCTCCTGTATAGGCTCTATATAATCCTATAAGTCTAGTTTTCTCCCTTCTCTTACTTAAAGTTTCCCACCCAAGTTCCTTTAACATTTCTGATACACTACTCTTTCTCCTGAAATCCCCTGTTACAAATCTTGCTGCTTTCCTCTGCACACTATCTATTTCTTTTATTAGGTATTCTTGGTGAGGATCCCAAACACTGTTTGCATATTCCAATAATGAACGAACCATACTCAAGTAACTTTTTTCTTTTAATTCTTTGTTGCATCCTTTAAGTAGCCTCATTATGACATGCAACGATCTGTATGCTTTCCCAACAATGTCATCAATATGACCCTTCCAGTGCAAATTACTTTCAAATCTCACACCTAAGTATTTGCACTTGCCATCTTTTGGGATAACTACCTCATCCAAAGTATATTCAAATTCAGTTTTAAAGCTCCTGTTTGTAAAAGTTGTAACAGTTGATCTGCCTCCATTAACCTTCATATTATTTTCTTCAACCCTATTGTTGGATACTTTCAAGGTCCCTTTGTAATTCTGAACAATCCTCAGTGTTGTTTATTTCCCTATAAACAATTATGTCATCTGCATACAATCTTATTTTTGATGTTATATTGTTCCCTAAATCATTTGCGTATATTAAGAAAAGTATCGGACCGATTATACTACCCTGTGCAATTCCCTTCCAAACTTTCTCTTCCTGAGATACATTATTTCCTACTTTGACTTTCTGAACCCTTGAATTTAGAAATGTTTTTATCCAACGTGTAACCCTTACGTCCAATCCTATTCCCTCCAATTTCTTTAATAATATTCCATGTTCCACTCTATCAAAGGCTTTGGAAAGATCTCTGGCTATGCAATCTAACTGACCTCCTGAATCCAACTGATCTGATATGTCCTGCTGAAATCCCACCAGTTGTGCCTCACAAGAAAATTTCTTTCTAAATCCATACTGGCTCCTCATGAACCAATTTTTATCATCACATATCCCTCTGATTTACTTCGATATTAAACTCTCCAGTATTTTACAAACTATACTGGTGAGGCTGATTGGGCTGTAGTTCTCTGGTTTCCTTTTATCACCCTTTCCTTTATAAATTGGTATTATTATAGATTCCTTCCATTCCTTTGGTATTACACTATTATTTATGACATAGTCAAAGAGAAATTTTAAATAAGGTACTATGTACCACCCCATTGTCTTTAATACCTCCCCAGTAATTTGATCACTTCCTGCTGCTTTTCCTTGCTGGAGCAGTTGGATTTCTCTGAAAATATCTTCGTTTGTGAATGAGAAGCTTCTTGTTTCCCTCTGTCTCTCTCCCTCTCTATCTTCTGTTTCGGTTTCCAACTCTTGACAATCATCTACTGAATTTCTAAATTCCCTACTAAATAGGTTTGCTTTCTCAGTATCTGTTAAATAGTGTTCAGCCCCTTCTCCCACCATTGTAGGAATTTGGATTCCTTTTCCTTTTTGATTCCTGATATATGAATACAGCTTTTTCCATTTTCCTTTGTGGTCATTACCCTCTTGAAGTATGCCATTCATATAATTCTCTTTTGCTTCCTTTTTCACTCTATTCAGTTCCCTCATTAGCTGTTTTCTAGTTTCTCTACTCTCCCTACCCTCTTTGATTTTCCTGTTTACTATTCTACATTTTCTTTTTAATTTTCTTATTTCCCTTGTATAATAAACAGGGTCTGAGGTCATTTTACCCTTCTTAACAGGTACAAATCTCTTCTCTCCTTCCCAAATGATTCCTTTAAATTTAGCCCAAAGTGTATCCACGTTTCTCCCTTCACTTATCCAACAACTGAATTGTGATTTAAGTAAGTCCCAAATTCATCAACTTTAGTTTTTCTGTACAATTTCTTGTCTTGTGTAACCCTCTTATTAAGCCTTTTTGGTACGAGTCCTACATTCATTATTACAGCCTTATGGTCTCCTATTCCTTCAATTACCTCAGTTTTATCAACAATTTCCCATGGTTTAACCAAGAATGCATCTAGTAAGTTATTGAGACGAGTCGGTTCTTGTACTACTTGTGTAAATCCTCCCTCCCAAATTAACTTATTTGCCAGTTTCTGTTCATGGGCTTCACTTGCAGCTCCATTCCATTCAACTTCAGGCAAATTTAGATCTCCCCCAATTATTACCATATCATTATTATTGTTTTTACGAGTATAATCTATTATTTTCTCAAAGATTTCCATGCCTCTTTCCTCTCTTCCAGGCCTGTATGTTCCTATAATTCCCACCTCCTTCATATTATCACAAACTAATTTTATCCCTAATATTTCATCCCTTTCATCGGTAAACCATTCATGTGAACAATAAGTTTCCTTCACCAGAATAAACACCCCCCCTCCCTTTTTATCTCCTCGGTCTCTACGATAGACTGTGTACCCTTCTGGAAATACTTCTCTATTACCCACCCCTTCTTTCAACCACAATTCCACTCCTATCACCACATCAGTCTCATAAGGTTCCATCAATACACGCAGGTTCCTCACATATGGTGCAAGTAGGGGCAAAAGATCTTCATAGGTCGACGCCCTGAACAAGTAGCTTAAAAAAAAAAAAGAAAGACCCCTTTAGACTACAAGCATCATCGATTCAGGATTGTGCCAGTAATACTACTGTTTTACACTAGTTTCTGGGAATGTGGGGCATTACGGGTCAGATCCACTGATTGTTTTAAATTCATATCCATTCATTCATTCTTTGTTATCATGTTTTGATTTCTGGTGATTGGATGATTTTGGATTTTTAAATTGTCATTACATTTCATCTCATTTCGTACCATTATGGGCCGATGACCTAGATGTTAGGCCCCTTTAAAGTTCTTGCCTTATTTTTTGAAGCGTCTTTGTATTTTGGGACAGCAATTCATTAGGATTTGGAGATTGTCCTTGTTCTTTTGTGCTTTCTTTCCATTTCTCCTTCTCACACTGACTTGGCAGTGTTTTTTTTTCTGTTCCTATCTTTCTACATGATGCCCAAATGTGCTCTTGTTTATTCCTTTCCATTACAGTAGAACTTAAGTTAGAAGCTTTTCAGTCTGACGAACACATTAGTTCAAAACGTAATATATATCACTATAACATACCTGTAAAAAAATACACACTATGAAACAAAGAATGACGTGTTTCATTTTACAAGAACATTCTCAGATTCTATCAAATCACTTTAAATCGTGCACATATATGTACAGTATTGTTTATGTTGTGTAAACTGGTCAATTATTATGAATTGGTGATGTTATGAACAAATGTGCACAAATAATGAATGTATACACTACTGTCAGATTAGTTTATTGATTGATTGATGGATTGATTGATTGATTGATTGATTGATTGATTGATTGATTGATTGATTGATTGATTGATTGATTGATTGATTGATTGACTTTAGCAGTGGCGAAGTTAGGGCTCATGGCCCTGTCTTACACTTAACCACATAATTAATATACAGATAATACATATATAAAAGAAATGTACTATTCTATCATAAAATCAAAGATAAGCTAAAAATTACATATTTGGACAACATACAGTATAATAAAGAAAGAAATCACAGTTCAACAAATAAAATAGAATAAAATTCGGAGCGTAAAGATAAAGAGAAAGAGACAGTCATAATGAAAAAGTAAGATACAAACTGAAAAAATAAGCAATGAGTGAATCGTGTGTGGCTTGCCACTCAGCAATTAACGAGAACTATAGACGGTCATGTCTTAAACGAGGTAAGGCAGAGTACAAGAGAACAGGAAAGGAGCATATTGCAAATATAAATCATCAATTAATAGTAAATAACAGTGTATAAAGTAAAATACAAGTACAAAATCTAGAGACGGCCAGGGTGAAATTAGTGAGGTTAAGTACAACGAGAAACTGATCATCCACCTGAAGAGGAAACGTTAGTGAAACACTCGGAGGAGAAACAAACAGATCGCCCACGTGAAGAGAAAATCTTAGTGAATCACTCGGGGGGAGAAAACTCATAAGTGTTTTGAGGGTGGTGGAAGATTTTAATGCACACAGCAAAGAGGAAACGTAGATGCACGTAGTGAATCACACGAGGAAGAGACCGCATACTTGTATCAAGGGTGGAGGAAAGTTCGACCCACACTGGAAAGAAAAAGCATAGTTGCACATAGCGAATCACAAGGGGAGGAGATCGCATACGTGCACAGTTGTATTAAATGCGGACAGACATTCTCTGATATATATGTATATAGTATATGGTAGTATATATAGTATATAGAATAACTTAAACGTGCGCTCTCACGGCGGTAATACTAGTGCGTGATATATCTGTCTATAAAAGAACTAAGTCTCTTTTGTTTCGTTTGTCGTCGTAGCCACGGCCACTTAGAGAGTTTTCAACATGCCAGAAATAGCTACACAGAGCGATCTAAAGGGTTTCTGCAGAACCTGCAAGAACGATTTTGATAGTGATTGCTATTCGGTGGAATGCGAAGGATGCGGAGCTTGGCATCATAAGAAATGTGCTGGCTTAACACGGGGAATTCGATACTTTAAAACGAACTAACTGCAGATTGGCATGGGTATGTGATGAATGTAAAGCAAAGATGAAAAGCTTGGGAAATTATGAGAGCAGTCTGTTCGGAATGATAAAAGATATAGAAGATATGAAGCAATATATGAAGTTGATATTCGTAGAGAACAACTCAAGAAACCGTGGAAGGGAGGCAGAAGTAGATATAGGGAAGAACATAAGTGAAAAGGAGACCAGACCAGCGGATGAAGTAGCGCACCCCCCGCAAGATCGCAGAAACAGCGTGAATAATGAAAAACGATCATATGAGATCTCCCCAGCTGAGCAGATAATTATAAACACGTCCGCTGTAGCTACTAAGATCAACACAAATGAAAAGAAAGAGAAGGGCGATCTTGATAAGTCATGGAAAAGTGGAAATCGAGACGGAGCGCAGATGAGGGAGGAAGTTTACCAGATAGTGGAAGAAGATAACAGTAGTTTTAAGCCTGACGCATGCAAACGTGGAAATAGGATTGTCTCTCAGATGACGAGACAACTTAGACCAACATCCAGACAGGACGCTAACGAAGCTCAGAAGGGAGTCATCCGATGATGGGAAAGGAAAGATACGGACGGCTATACAGATGCTGGCCCGCATGAAGTTACCGTGCGAAGAGAGGGCGACACTACCCCCTGGAGAAGCGATGGGACCGAACCTGCAAACGCTGAAAATACCAGACTCAAAATGACACAAAGAACACAAAGAGGGACAGCTATAACATCCAAAGGCAACTTAAAACTAAGGGCGGGAGACAGGATGGCTTGGATTTATATAGGCCGAGTACACCAGGACATAACTCCAAATGATGTAATCGACTACTTGGGGGACAAGGGGATCAAAGATGGAGTTAAATGTGAAGAACTTCAAACCAAAGGAGAAAATAAAGCCTTCAAGGTCGGAATTCCTCTAGAAAGCAAAGATAACGTCTACGAGCCAGCTTTCTGGCCAACGGGCGTAATTTTTCGGCCCTTTCGTTTCAGCTCAAAGAGACGGTAAAACTTCATGGCAAATGAGAATCTCAGAAGTGAATCTTTTACTATGGAATGTTGAAGGCATGTTAAATGTTACCAACTTAGAGCCAGAGAATATCTTTGATCGCTACGACGCAGTGATAGTGTTAGAAACCTTCCTGACCTCAGAGTGGACAGCAAACAAGCATTACACAGTTAACGTACTAGCAGAACAAGGACTCACAGGAAGACCAAAAGGAGGAATCACATGCCTCCTCATGCCGAAATTCTTGCCCTTTAAAGCTATATATAGAACTAATAATGTCTTAGTAGTAAAAACTAAACTGTGTATTTTCATTTGTGTGTACTTCCAACCGGACTTCAACTCTCTCCAAATCATAGATGAAATAGGCACAGCCTTGAGCACAACAAACAGAAATGACGGCATCATCCTTGCGGGTGACTTCAACTGCAGAGTAGATGTTCCTTCGCAAAAATCAAGAGAAGTATTAGAATATTTGGAAGAGGAAGGACTATCCATGGTTAATAGAAGCGAAGACAAAACATACATATGTCATAATGGAGCCAAACCTGGGTAAACTAAAACCAATAGGACAGAAAATTATCCCAAACCCAGTAAGGAAACATCAGATGGTAGAAACCATGCTTCTGATTAAAGGTGATTATGATCAAGAGGAGATTGAAACCCGTAGGATATCGAGGAAATTCCTCCAGCACGATGTTTGTGAGACAGATAATCAGGCAATTGTAAAGATGGTGGTGGAAGGCAACCTGGAGGAAGCGGCCAACAAGCTAGAAAATTTACTACAAGGCACAGTCATTTCAGAGCCTACATTTAAAAGGAAAGCAAAGCCTTGGTTTAGGAGAAATTGCTACATGGCAAGAAAGACTGCACTGAAAGCGCTGCACGCAGCCCTTGAAGCCCCAAACACCAATCTACTGGAAGATTACGCCAACAAGAGACGGACCTATAAGGCACTCGTAAAGCAGGAGAAAAAGCTATTTCATGAGCAGGAAGAACAAAGATTGATAGAAAAAGCAGAGCAATGCCCGTATAAAGCTCTTAACCCAAGACGCCCAAAATATCCGCGAAATATTCCTATTGAGGTTTGGGAGAAGCATGTGGGCCACGTATTAAGTACAAGAGACACACGTCCTTGCAGTATTTTAACTCAAACACCCACGGGAGAAAAAGACCTAGACACTGTACGGTTTACATTCAAGGAAGGCGAAGATGCTATAAACAGCTCCAAGAATAATAAGGCTTGCGGTCCGGATAATATCTACAATGAACACATCAAAATTGCTTTCCCGACACTAAAAGAAGCAATAACATATGTCTTGAACCAATGCCCCAGGCAAGGAACGATTCCAAGCAGCTGGAGAAAGTCCACAGTCAAAATGATATATAAAGGAAAGGGAAGCACTGAAGACCCAAACGCTTATAGAGGCATCGCTCTCAAATGTACTATGCTAAAGATCCTAACAAAACTCCTATGTCAACGCCTTACTAGAGAAGTCGATTCCAAACTACCAGAAGAACAATTCGGTTTTAGAAGAGGGAGGAACACGATTCAGGCCATCAAGTGTCTAATGGATGATATTGAAGCAGGTACAACTAGAGCGGGAGGCAAGCTGTATACCATTTTCGTCGACTTCTCCAAAGCCTTCGACTCTATCAGCCGAAAAATTATAATGGAGAAACTAGACAGATTAATGAGAAGCAATGCAAGTCTCAAACAACTAATTCAGAACATACTGGCCTCAAACTGCATAGAAATTAGTGACGGAATAGCGAAGTCCAACCCAATTCAACAAACCACCGGTGTACTACAAGGGGATCCACTAAGCCCACTACTATTTATAATTGCTACGGCGGACATCACAGAAGTAATCCCTGAAGAAACAAGCATATATATGTATGCAGACGATATCGTGATTGCCTCGAGTTCCAGCGAGAAACTGCAAGAGACACTTGACGCGCTGGTGAAATGGACAGAAGAGAATGAACTTCAGTTAAATGAGGAAAAGACAGTAACAATGACATTTAGGAAAGGAGGGAAAGCATCAGAGTTTCATATACATGGGAGACCTCTAAAGAATGTATCGAACTTCAAGTATTTGGGGGTCACACTACAAACTAGAGGTAATGTTTTCTCTACCCACATCAATGACAGGACAAATGCAGCAATCAGAGCCATCAACGACATACAGAATTTGAATAAGCTATCTATCAAAACAGCCCTGAAAATATTTGACCTCAAAGTGTCACCAGTGATCACCTATGGATTAGAAATTGTATGGCCGCATCTAAAAATGAAACAGTTTGAGCAGTTAGAAAAAGTGAAAGCTACGTTTCTGAAAAAAGCATTTTGTGTCTCGAAGTATACGCCTTCAAGGCTTGTATATGAGTTAACCCGCGAACCTTTCTATGTAGAAGATGTCCGTTGTCACCTACCACTACCAACTACACCAACATATCTACAGTTCATAGAGAAATTACGAGCAAAGAAGAGAGACATATGGAGCGAATTTTACTCGACGGACGCAATGGTTTACAAAGACTGGCAAGCAGGAGGATATGAGCTCAGACACATGATTACACGCTTTGCAATACACGGATTTCATTACAAGCTGTGTAAAACAAAGAAATTCCATCAACCAGACACGGACTGTGTATGTGAACGTTGTGGTAAGAGCTGTGAACAATATCATGCCATGAGCTGTACTTATCGGCGCGAATTGATGATAGCCTTCTGCAGAGATGACTAATGTTGTGTATTAATGTAAATATCTTTTGGCCCTTGGCTGCAATAAAATATTATTATTATTATTATTATTATTATTATTATTATTATTATTATTATTATTATTATTATTATAAAGAGAACACAATAAGTAAATGGAAATATAAGTATGGCCATAACAGTGATCTATGTACATGAGTAAGAAGCTAAATATTATGTACATTACACTATAATAATAATAATAGCAACAACAACAATCACACAACCTATCATACGTCATAATGCACACGAAACAATCGGCGGCATTCAACAGGTAATCTCTACGTGCAGTCTTAAATTTTGATATTGAGTTAGAGTTCCTGACAGCAGCTGGGAGTGAATTCCAAAGTCATGACCCAGCCACAACAAAGGATCTGTTATATATTGAAGAGTGGTTGACGGGAAGAGCGAGGGAAGTGCCAAATCTAGTGTTACAATTATGGAATGAGGATAATAAATGGAATTTTGAAGAGATGTATTCGGGTAGATTTTCCTTCTGAGTTCAATATATCTTCATAGTTCGTGGAATTTCCGTCGCCTCTCTGGTTTCAGCCAGGAAAGAAATATGTAGCTAGGGGTTATGTGAGCATCGTAACTCAAGTTAAAAACACATCGAAGACCAGAGTTCAATGTTCATTGAAGTTTCCTAGTTTGTTCACGGGTCGCATCAATGAGGACAATGTCGCAGTAGTCAAGTATTGGCAGTATCAAAGTTTGGAGTAGTTTTATCTTTACGTCTTGTGGCAAAATGTCCTTATGTCGTTTCAGAGGGTGTAGCATCTTAACTTAGCTGCCGTCGTCTGTTAACTGTGTTTAGACGGATGCCAGTTCTTTATCTCTGGTCTTGGTAGCTAAGTAGCGGGGTGAGGAGAAATATTATAGGCAATAACTCTGTTTCATGGAGAGGGGAGGGGAAGTAGGTGTGGCAATGGAAATATGTACGCATTGATTCTGTACAAGAGAGAGGGGTGAGGGAGTTTTGCTTCTCACCTTATAATGTATTTTTGTGTATAAGAGTTTTAAATATAAATTAATGATTTTGATGAAACAAAAGAAAGGAATTGAAGTGGAGTATTTTCTAAGATTATTTTTATTGATAGATAATAACCTGCTAAAACATCTTGATTGGTAAAGATGCTGCATAAATTCAGGGAATTTACTGCAAATAAGGATATCCTAACCCATATTCCATACATTTAAATCAGGGTAGCCTTCTCGTCCTTAACTAAAATATTGTAGAAAAATTCTTTTCTTCCAATAAGAAGATAAAAAAGTCTTTAAGTGTCTCTTTTAGCTTCTGTTGAGAAGCGTATTTGAAAAAATACTGATTAACTTTTCACCAACTAACTACTTAAGATGTTATTAAAGTATAATTAAAACTTATTCCTAACTAAAATATTAAAAAACATATGTTAGCTTCCAGTTGAGGAGTTAAAATCTTCTATACTACTTCGCTACTATACCAGATGAAGGACGGAGGACTCTGACACAGACCCACACCCAGGATAGCGGGAAGTAAAGAGAAATCCAGACAGGGATCATGTTACAAGCTGCCCAATTATATGGTTTGTGGACAGAATTACTTCTAAGCACATCCCAACACATAGAGCAGCAAGGGTATTCTAAGAATTTACCTTTGGCAATAAAAAAGTAATTAAAAAAATGTTAACCAGCTTTTTCTACAAGCCTTCAAGCCCAAACATGAATGGGACTTAAAAAAGAAGATTTTAACTCCTCGACTGGAAGCTGACATGTCTTAATATTTTAGTTAAGAATAAGTTTTAATTATACTTTAATATCTCAAGTAGTTAGTTGGTGAAAAGTTAATCTGCGTTTTTTCAAATACGCTTCCGAACAGAAGCTAAAAAAAGAGACTTCAAAGACATTTTTATCTTCTTATTGGAAGAAGAGAATTTTTTAACAATATTTTAGTTAAGGACAAGTTATTAACCATTTTTTAAGTATTCTCCCCTCCCACTCCAACCCCCCCACCCCTCACTACCACCATCCTCCCCCAATGGACAAAACATTTTAAGTTTCCCATGAGAAGTTATCAAGGCTAATATGAAAACATATATTGTGCATACTTTTACCTTATTTACACCTAAGCTTGCGTGAACGTAGCTGATGATGACTGCAAAGCCGCCGAAACATGTACTGTTAATGATTTTATAAAATTGCCAAAGGCATATAAAGGTATTGATTAGGTGGCTAAATATTTCTTTTGATTGTTAATGTTCTGTAGGCAATAACTGTGTTCTGAGCATTGGTTTCTGTCTGGGGGGTGAGGTGAATGTTGTGGGTATTAAATCTGTTCATTTGAGAGGGGAGTGGAAGTATTGCTTCTTCATCTTATATAGTATTAGGCAGTAATGTATGTTAGTGATTTTGATGAAAATAAAGTATAGAATTGAATTGAACATAACTTGTAAGACCTTATTTTTAGTTATAAACAACAACCTAATAAAACATCTCAATTAGCGAAGACAAATTGCAGAATTTACTACAGATAAGAATATCCTAACCCACTTTCCAGACATTTAAGTCAGAGTAGCCTCCTGTGGGATTCATTAACAGTAAAGCAAAAAATGTAGTCAGAAAATTAATTTAGTTGGACAAAAAACAGTGAAATTTGTAAATGTGTGTTGTCATTGAGGTTGGTTTGATTGGCTTTTTGTGTGATGTAAATTTCAATAGCCTCTGCGGATAACATTCCACTTAACAAACTGCAGCATCCAGTCCTACGTGAAACGTTAGAAAAGTACGTTCAATTTTCTCTTCGCCATGATTCAACACCAATTTAAGATTATCAAAATTTTATTAGTCAACCTATTCAATACAAATGATATTTGCAAAGTTAGGACTTACATCCTATTAAACTAAGGTGGTGTTTTTTTTTGCTAGGGGCTTTACGTTGCACCAACACAGATAGGTCCTATCCCATCGTCGCCATAAGACCTATCTGTGTCGGTGCGACGTAAAGCCCCTAGCAAAAAAAAAAATACCTTAGTTTAATAGGATGTAAGTCCTAACTTTGCAAATATCATTTGTATTGAATAGGTTGACTAATAAAATTTTGATAATCGTAAATTGATGTACATTTTCAATATGGACCAAATATGAAGCTTGTAACATGTAATGATTCAACACTGCGTAAGTACTATTTACCAGAGCTTTACTCTGATACAGTACATAGAATTTGTGGTGAAATTGGCGAGAATGCAGTAGGATTACAGCGGACAAGACAGCTAATAGATATGTTAAGATGGTCCCACTTCGAGTTTCGGTACCTAGCCCCCTTGATAAAGTTGGGAAGTAGAAACAAGCTCATCTATGTTGGTGTTTAATCTATGGAGACCCATAATTTGTTGCTGCCGACACTATTTCTGTCAAAGTTATTGAAGATCTTCCCAACCTCTGTGTAACAATTTGTGCAATAGTAGTTTGCAACATGAAAGGAAGTCTCCCAACATGTTAGAACCGGCTGCAGGAGTAAGGGTAGTGATGGCACCTCTTTTTTAAACTTCTGCACTGAAAGTGGAGCCTACTGAGCTCGATAGCTGCAGCCGCTTAAGTGTTTCCTGTGCCATCATCGCCATAAGACCTATCTGTGTCGGTGCACCATAAAACAACTTGTAAAGAAAAAAGAAAATGGAGCCTTAACAAAAATATTTTTGCCGTTTGCAATGTATTTCTTATTTTGTTCATTGTATTTTCATAACAGGAAGTTTGATAATTATTTCTTAACATGGACTCAGAGGTGGGGAGGGATAGAATAAGCCATGTACTTTTTAAGAACTTCTGGAAACTAGGTATCTCTACCTTATATAAAATAATCTTTGATGAAACCATAATTTTATATAAACATCCGTAGAAAACTGAGATGCATTGCCCAATGGAGATGAACTGCTGTGTGGCTTCTTAAACAGCAATTGCTGTGTGCTTTTCATAGTTAATTCTCTGTGTACACAGCTTTGTGTTTAGCAGTATTACAATGTTGTTGCACTGTAAAGTGTTCCCCAGGTGTAATTTTTACCGAAATCATTAACAAAACTTTGCAACATCGCACTGTATTTAGGCATCTTGAAACTACATTGAACTACTCATTAACAGAGACAAAAGGATACTGTACTGGAGCATAGACACTGTGTGGTTGAAATTCCTTTCCACAATTCTTCAGAACAGTGAAACTGTTTGTTGGCTATCAGGAGGGAGTAAGAGAGGGAGAGAAAAGTAGCTATTTGTTTCTTCCTTTAGGCATCTCAAATGAACTCATGCTGTTTCATCCGCAGACTTTGACAGGACATTTCTGGTAAATCCCGCTACCACCAGGTGAGGGGTGGCAAACAAAGTTACTTACAATGGGTTGCACAAGCATTATGAAATGGTGTTTAGAACAGTATCTGATAAAATGTTAAATACTACATAAATATGACTAAAAGCATGACCTACTGTAAAAACATGGTAAAATATTCATTTTTATAACCAATAAAATCTGCTTCATCATGTTTAAATATGTTAGAACCCTGCTTAAATTAAATAAAGCATGAAAAAGCTGCATAAAAATATGACATGTCATAAAACTTGAACCTAGTAATGCTTATTTTGTAATGTTAATTTTTCTGTTTACAGCAATATACTGAAGTTCCTCAAACTCCCTTGCACACTGGACGAATGCTCCGTGAGGGTGAGGATATTTGGCCTGAAGTTCAAGAGGAGATGACTCGTTCATTAGCTACAATGCGTGTTGACTATGACCAAGTGCATATAAAGAACTTGGACAATACAAACAATCCTTTACTTAACAAGAGACGTAAACGAGGTACTGGTGAAATTGCTGAACCTCAGCCTCAGTAGCGTGCTCTGGCTGGAGTTTGGGAAAAGCACTTGCAGATTGTGGAAATGAGACATGAGTGGTCGTGTGGAGTTGATGATGTGCCTGGTGTTTATTTTAAAATATACATTTCACATAGATTGAGAGTGCTTGTATATTGTACATGATCATACCTCATCTACTTATTTATGGAGACTTCCTAAACCTTTTACTTTCATTACCATGCAGAGCAGAATCAGTCGTGTTCAGTATTTGAGTATTTACCATTATTGGTCTGAAATATGCTGTTTGTAGACTCTGAAAATCAAATGAGATTAATAAGAGACTTTGGTGCTTGCATTAGTTTACCTTTGTCTAAACTCTAGTCTTTCTTTGATAATATGTTTTAGTTACTGGACAAATTATATATTCAGGTTTTATGGAAACCCAACTTTCACCAAATACAGATCGGTATTATTATTTCTAGCTCTAGCTTGTTATACAAAATGAGTCTGAGGGTAAGATTAAGGAGGTTATTCAGTATTTTTAAAATGAAAATTGTGAAGGGACATTTAGTACACGTAATTGTTGGTTCTTACCTACAATGTTTTCAGCTTAACTCTTAAAGAGAGAGAGAGAGTAAAGCCTTCCTCTTGGAAAATATTCCCTTTCTATAAATTCCTCCTAACTAAATTGAATATATCTATTGCCTATCATACTTTCAAAGACGAGAATGAATGACTTTCAGCAGTCAAACATATATGAGTGATCATTTACACATGTTTGTTTTGTCTTCTTCCGTTGCACAGATTTAGGAATACAATGTTGTTTTTATTTGAATATATGTCCCAGAAACCTCTCTTTTTGTTTACTTCATCTCTTGACTCGCCTGTTGTAAATTCATTGTTACATTTCTTGAAAATTAGTTCATACTTCCCTCATTAAAGAAGATTCCTGAAATGGAGCTATTGTTTATTACAACTACAGTTTTAATGCTGTACTGTCTGTTATCTGTTATTTTATTACAAATCTTCAGATTTATATAACTGCTTAAATATTGGAAGAATTTTTATGCAGCATTGCTTGTATTTTCAATTTTGTCATTTTTGACTCAAGAACTGATGTATCTAGTGAGATGTATGGATTATTGGATTAAATGATCCTAACATAATTCAGTTTTCTATGCTGTTTGGTATCCTTTGCTTCATTTTCTTCTTGTTTCTATCTTACGTACTCATTGCAGTGAAATGTAGATAAGCCTAAATAAAAATATTGAAGTATTTAATTATCATTTATTTCCTTAGTTTAAAAAATGAGTACTGTAGTAATTATTTCATCCCCAACTCTTTTACACAATATAAATGTGATGTTGCCTAATGTATATTCTGGGTGTTATGAAGTTAGAAGTTGAAGGAACATTAAATACACTTCTGTTAGTCAAATGTATAAACCTTCTTATCTTTGGAAACTGTTCAAAGTTGTTGAGACATTTAAGATATCTGTTATTTTTATTAACAAATTTTATCCATCTAAAATTTGTCATCATTAGGGAACAGATTTTTAGGAAAATAAATATTTTCTATGTGAGTATATATTTTAATTTTTTCTATAAATACATAAATTCTTATTTTTCACTTAATAGACCTTATTTTTTAATTTTTTTAGTAATATGCTAGAGATTTTAGTTTATTGCACTTTCGTTTTGTGTGTACTTAAATGGGGAAATACCTGCACATGTCATGCCGAATTTGTCATCATGTAGTGTAACTATGTGGAAAGGGCATTAGGGAAAGTACAGCCCGTCCCCTCTTCAGATCCCAGTGGCCATGACATTCCCTTTTCTGCTTCCAAACACAAGATGTATTTTTGTTCATTCAGTTGAATATGATGTGTTGAGTAGATCTTGTCTCATTAGTATGCTTGGCACAATGCCAAAATTAAAGTAGCTGGTTGCAGCAATATTTGAAAGAATTTAAAGTCTTATTCAGCACAGATGGAAAATTGCTATATTGCCAGCTTATGGAAACTCGATAAATGCTGATCAGCACTACCAAGTAACACAGCCCAGCGAGTGCTTATTGGTGAAACAGGATCCTCCAGATGAAGTTACTTTTGGGAAGCACTGCCTTCTAAAATGCTGTGAAGAAACAGTTGATAATATCAATTTCTTACGTATCATTTTCTTAAATATTTTCAAAGACCTTGGAAATTTATCGAACATTTCCCTTGATAAATTATTCCAATCCCTTACTCCTTGTCCTATAAATGAATATTTGCCCCAGTTTGTCCTTTGAATTCCAGCTTTACATTCACATTATGATCTTTTCGACTTTTAAAGCTCCGCTCAAGCTTATTCATCTACTAATGTCATTCCAAGCCATCTCTCCACTGACAGCTTGGACCATACCACTTAGTCAAGCATCTAGTCTCCTAACTTCCAAGTCTTCTCAGCCCTAAGTTTGCAAAATTTTCGGAACGCTACGCCTTTGTCGGAAATCACCCACAACAAATCCTGCCACTTTCCTTTCGTTCTTTTCCAATTCTTGTATCAAGTACAGTAGTCTGGTGCAGGTCCCATACACTGGAGCCATACTCTAATTGAGGTCTCACCAGAGACTTTTACACCTTCTCTTTACATCCTTATTACAACCCGTAAATACCCTCATAACCACACAAAGCGATCTGTAAACTTTCTTTACAACCTCGTTAATGTGATTACTTCAATGAAGATCATTCTTTATATTAACATCTAGATAGTTACAGTGATCCTCTTGAGGGAGTATTACCCCATTGACACAATAATTAAAACTTAGAGGACTTTTCCTCTTGGTGAAACTTATAACCTCACTTTTCATCCCACTCACCATCATGCCATTGTTTGCTGCCCATCTCACAACATTGTCTAGGTCTTGTTGTAGTCGCTCACAATCCTGTAACTTATTTACTACTATATAACATCATCCACAAATAGCCTTATCTGTGATTCCAGTTCTTTACTCATATCATTTACATGTATAAGAAAATATAATGGTCCAATAATACTGCCTTGTGGGACCCCCTCTCTCTTAATCATTACACGATCAGATAACACTTCACTTACTCTGATTCTCTGAGTTCTGTCTTCTAGAAATGTAGCCACCCATTCAATCTTTTTTTTGGTTTAGTTCAATAGCCCTCATTTTCATCAGTAATCTCCCATGATCTACCCTGTCAAAAGCCTAAGATAGGTCATTTGCGATACAGTCGATTTGACCTGAATCTAAAATATCTTGTTGGAATCCTACAAGTTGAGCCTCGCTGGAATAACTTTTCCTAAGTCCAAACTATCTTCTGTCAAACCATTTAGTAATTTTGCAAATGTGTCTAATATAATCGGAAAGAATGCTTTCCTGGAGGTTACAAACAATACTGCCTTTAATTATTGGCTTTGTGTTTATCACCCTTTCCTTGTACACTGGAGCTACTATTGCAACTCTCCTTTCATTTCGTATTACTCTTTTATACAAGCAGTAATCAAATACGTATTTCAGATATGGCACTGTAACCCAACCCATTACCTTTAATATATCCCCAGAAATCTTATAAATCCCAGCTGCTTTTCTCGCTTTCAACTTATGTATCTTTGTGGTAAATGTCTTTATCATCATGTGTAAATTTTGATAATTCACCAGTATTAGTCACATCCTTTACCTGGAAATTATCCTTATATCTTACCTTTACATACCGCTTACCAAATACTTCTGCCTTCTATAATTCCTGCCGGGCTGAGTGGCTCAGACGGTTAAGGCGCTGGCCTTCTAACCCCAACTTGGCAGGTTCGATCCTGGCTCAGTCCGGTGGTATTTGAAGGTTCTCAAATACGACAGCCTCGTGTCGGTAGATTTACTGGCACATAAAAGAACTCCTGCGGGACTAAATTCCGGCACCTTGGAGTCTCCGAAGACCGTAAAAGTAGTTAGTGGGATGTAAAGCAGATAACATTATTATTATTATTATTATTATTATTATTATTATTATTATTATTATTATTATCTATAATTCCTCACATATACACTCTCCTTGTTCATTAAGGAGTGCTGGAATATCCTTCCTGGAACATGTTCCTGCCTTAAAGTATCTATACATATCCTTTGATTGCTCCCTAAAATTTGTATGGCTACCAATCATGTTTGCCATCCTATTATCTTAAATTTTTCCTAAATTCAGTTTCCTAGCCAGCTACTTCAATCTCTCCTTACTCTTGCTATCATTCCTAACTCTCTTTGTAATCTGCACTTCCTTTTTAATCTCTTTATTTCCCTGCTATAATATAATGGGGTTCTTACCATTCCTTAGCACTTTTAAAGTTACAAACCTGTTTTCGCACTCCTCAACAATTGCTTTATTTTTTATTATTGATCTTTATTTTACGTCGCACCAACACAGATAGGTCTTATGGCAACGATGGGTTAGGAAAGGCCTGGGAGTGGGAAGGAAGCGGCCATGGCCTTAATTAAGGTACAGCCCCAGCATTTGCCTGGTGTGAAAATGGGAAACCACGGAAAACCATCTTCAGGGCTGCCGACAGTGGGGTTCGAAACCACTATCTTCCGGATGCAAGCTCACAGCTGCACGCTCCTAACCGCACGGCCAACTCACCCAGTACAATGGCTTTAAACCCATCTCATAGGTGGTTTGCATTTTCCATTAATCATAATTGCTTTTTAACAATTTTCCCATGTCTCTCTTATCAACCATGGAATCGCACAGGTACAAGTACACTTGTGGGTAGTCACTAGTAATCATATTATTCGAACAACCAAACAATATTAAGGCAAAGAGAGGCGACACAATGTTTTGATACTGTCACTGAGACCATGAGATATCGACCCCAAAGTTCCGCCAACTTAGAAAGAAGATTTATTTTGATCTAGTGAGAAAATAAAACAAAGTCTATTTTATCTTGCGAAGAATAACATAACCCTACCAGGAGTTGAAACAGTAATAGAATATGCAGACATTAAATATCCTTTAACCACGCCCACAAGGCGCTTTCGTCAGAAAGCACGCACCGGACTTGTATTTCAAGATCGAACCATACACCCAAATACTCAATTAGCAGAGCAACACAATGCAGTGCTGGGATTCCAGAGCATTATCCATGGTAGGTACAGCTAAAGAGAGGAAATGTGAGGGGAAAATTAGAATAGGCACACTTTTCATAACAATACTAACAGCAGAGTATATTTTCATACTTTAGAAGTTAACAATGGGTAGAATGAAACATCTTTACAACAAGCAGAAACACGCTTTGAAGGGTTTTTGGTCAACATCCACCTATATACTTTTTATTTATTTTGAACACGGTTGGTAAAAGTTTGTAGAAAAATAGATTCCTAAGAATCGTGACTAGAATTTCAATGGATCAGCCACTAAACGTTATCACAAGTTTTTCAGAAACCATGGCATTACCACAATAAAAAAGGTTTACATAAAAAGATAGCTTTCAACATTCAATCCTCTTATAGGCCACTTTAAAAATGAAACCACCAGGACACCAGGCAAATGCTGGGGCTGTACCTTAATTAAGGCCACGGCCGCTTCCTTCCCATTCCTAGGCCTTTCCCATCCCATCGTCGCCATAAGATGTATCTGTGTCGGTGCGACATAAAGCAAATTTTGAAAAAAAGAAAAAAACCCACCAGGGTTATTGGTAAAACTTTGACAACAAGAAAAATACAAATGAATTGTATGTTGGGTATTCAGCCCGAGAGCTGGTCTGATCCTCTGAAGCACTGCCAACAGCTGTCATAAATAGCCTAGGCATCACTGAAGAGGCATACTAGGGAATAGAGGAGTGAAGTAGTTTCCCGTTCCTTTCCTCACCGAGCCAGTAGTTGCTATTACATATCAGTGCGCCAAGCCCACTGAAATGCATGCACCAACCGACCCTATGAGTGATATTTTCACACCATTCATAACGGACTGCTGCATAAGGAATGGTATTACTAGCATCACTCATACTTCAGTCACTTTCATGTTATCAAAGCCAAGGATGAGACAGAGACAGGTCAATGAAAGTAGCAAATTTGATATAGCCCATACCAGAAGACATAGTGCACTGTAAACCATTCATCTCGCCAGCAAAGGCATACAAATGAATTAACAATAAGAAATCTGACCAAAAGGGAAAATAATGTGAGATGGGCGAGGGAATAGGAAGGAAGAGTCTGGCTGTTTAACTTATCTTACACCCACCCATGTGAGGTGCATTTGTTCCCTAGAAACACTTATTGTTCATCTTTCCAGTTGTCTACACGTAATGTTAAGCAGCACCAAGACCAAGTTTATTTGTTTAGGAGCAAAGTTCTCCTATAAAAGGAGAGAACACAACAAACCATGAAAAATGGCATAAAATTTATACTACATATGTTGCCCTGGGCAAATGAGTAAAGAGTTCAAGTAGAACTTCTAAGGTAGAATGAATTTTGCTCACCCAGTCCAGCGTTGACACGTCAGATGTTCCAGTTTGACAGAAGGAGATAAGTACGTGCGGACGAGCTGCATCAAGGTCAATGCTCCGTCCACACACAGTATTCCTCACTCATACCTGATTGCCGAGCTGGGGCTAGCACACTCATTTGTAGTGGATTGGAAAGAGGGGTGAGAAAGATCGAGAAGGATCTGTGATGCAGCCAATGACGTAGAATAGGGCAGGGTAGGGAGCAAACACATGCACAGTACACAACCAGCAAGCCGAGCAGACGAAGTAGAATGCCGGCGTTAATGTTGAAATAAATGTAGCAGCAGGCAGCCGATGATGATAACCGACGAAGCAGGAGAACAGGTAGACGATTTATGTAGTTGTGCCGTATGTTTTAGGCAATTCCCTTGCCCCCTTTGGGCTTTGTTGGCTGCCTGGTTGCGCCTTTAACATTGATGTTTGTTTTTTCCATTTATTATTTATTATTATTATTATTATTAGCTGTGTACGGCCTTTTACGGGTTATGATTTATAAATGTCACTAACTAGCTCCTTCTTTCGACGTTGATTTTCTCCCTTCATCCTGCCGCCGCGCTACCTTGGCAACATGCCTCCCCGCTCTTCCAGCCAATTGGGCTGGCCTTCCTCCCCTCCCTCCGGTCCGCCGCTCGCTTGTCGAGCTACGGACGGAGGTGAGGGACTTGACTTGCCTGATAGCCAGCAGCGGCTGATGTACTCGGTGCCTTGAGTTGTGGCGGCTGGTCCGTTTGGGTTTCGAACCCTGCCTTGTCCACGGTGTGGAGGTAAGCTCTTCTACAAGATAAAACTGATGTACTAGCGTGGGGTAGAACGAAGGGAGGATCTCACTATTGGGATTCCGAAATATTCAGTCCTACGACGTGCCTTTTAATGTTATCGTATACGGGCAGGCACCTTGAAAATTAGCTGCCACCTCCAATGTTACTGGTTAAGGATAATAGATTCTCTGCCATTGTATGTACTGAGTGCTTTTGAACGGACGGCAGTTTGAATGGTTGAATTTTGTTTTTAATGTTCTGGCTCAATGCCCAGTATGAATGTACTTAGTTCACAGCCTGAAGCTGTCTCGAGATTTAAACTATATTGTACGTGTTAACACGTTTAAAGGAAAACCCACTAAGGGGATTTGTATTGAAAATAAATGTGGTTATTCACTAAAAGGAATGTTAGTTTGAAACAGGCCCAGGCCCATGCGCTTTTACCTTCATTCCTTCCCCTGTGGGGATGTTTGTAAACCTACGCAGGGGTACAGAGTGGTAGCCCGGAGCGTGGTTGAATGGGCCTGGTTTCAATTCGAGTATTATTCCGTTTAGTTGCGAGTGTACTCTTCGAATTCTTTCGACCTGAGGGTCCAACAGTGTTCGAGCATTATGGCGGCTCGAGATGTCTCTTATCCGGGGGCCTTGCGAAAGGAAGAGTTATTGTATGAACTGCTCATTAGGAATTTGTAGTCAAAAGGAACGGTGAAAAGCGATGAGAATTTATTAAGGTCGAACCTTGATAAACCTATTACTGTGCCTGTTTATACTGATAGCGAGGTCGGTGGGGCGACGTCCTTGATCCGAGCAAACTTAACAGAGATCATCTCAGTCATGGATTTTTTGGAAACTGATATTGCTTCGGTTCATCAGTTAAAGAGGGTTCAAGGTCGTCTGAGCCACTATTTACATAGGATCGAAGATTTGGAGAAAAGCCAATCAGAGTTTGACCGGAGATTGACTGGCAATCAGTGTGGGTTTGATTGGCAATCATCCTATGTGAGTTGCAGAAACAGCAATCAGTGTTTGATTGACGATCAATCTCCCATCAGATTTGACCAGCAAATTCATGCTGATCAAGCACTGATTCTCCAATCAATTCTTGCAGTCGTTAAAACACAAGGATGCTATTCTTTTGTTAAATACATCTGATTTAACGTTTCAGTGATAAATAAATCCAAGTTCGTGTAGAAAATGGGATTTGAGTGACGTACTGTTTTGTTTTCCGTAGTCATTATTCTCACATATAACCTCAGTGTTGAACATGGAACGATTAATTTATACCACCCAAATCTTGAAATAAATATTTATCTCTGGCATTTTTATATCTGTATAAAACAAGAATTTTTAGAATTAATAAGCCAACATGACAAAACTTCAGCCTATCCCGCAGCATGTTTGTTTATGTTTTGTAATTTTCGTACCGTGCCGTACTCCTACTCCTGCCGTGGCCTGTTCGCCGGTCAGTTGTTACGAGTGTATCTAGTACAGTAATTTATTAACATGGATTCTTCTGACGAAGAAATCTTCGAACAATATGAAGAAATTATATTAAGAAGATGAATTTTTCATGATAGACATGAACTGTTTTTTATGTGTAACGAAAGTGAGTTTGTGAAAAGATTTAGGTTAAGTAAGGACGCGTGTGTTTTTTTGTTGTCAATTGAGGAAAGAATTTGTAGACAAACAAATAGAAACCACCCCCTCTCTCCCATGAACCAGCTTCTAATAACACTTCCGTTTTACGCTACTGGGTGTTTTCAGATTGTTTTGGGTAACTTGGTAGGGGTTCACAAATCAACCATCTGCAGAGTGGTTAGGCAAGTGACACACGAGATTGCAATGCTCGCCGAAACTTTGATCCAACCCCCCACTACTGACAGAGAACGTCAGGAAATTCAAAGAGAATTTTCTGCCATGTCAGTGTTTCCAAGAGTGATTGGTTGTATAGACTGTACTCACATTCCCATCATATCACCAGGTGGAAATGATGCAGAACTGTACCGCAATAGAAAAGGTTTCTTTTCTATAAATGTACAGGCAGTCTGTACACCTTCATTAAAGTTCTGGAATGTTGTAGCCCGTTGGCAGGGATCTACACATGACAGCACCATATTTTTAATGAGTAGGCTGCGTGCTCAGTTTGTCAATAGAGAAATGGGCAATGGAATCCTTTTAGGTGATGGAGGTTACCCATGCTCAAATTTTCTATTGACACCCTTAGTAAATCCCAGGACTGAACCAGAGATGATGTACAATTCTACTCTGGTATACACTCGGAACTGCATCGAACGAGCATTTGGAGTTGTAAAAAGAAGGTTCCCATGCTTGTCAGTGGGTCTTTGGTTCAGACTGGGAAGGCAAAGATCTACCACTTTAGAATGCATTACTGCATGTTTTGCACTCCACAACCTACTACTGGAGAGAGGAGAAAATGATCCCCCACCTCTCGATGAAGATATAATTGCAAGAATGTACCCAGAGGCAGATGAGGATGAACTACTTGCAGGAGGAAGAGGAAATGGGAGAAATGCAGTCAGAGCTGCTCTCATAAATACACATTTTATGGAAGTGGCAGAAAGGTAAATAAAGTTTTAACACATTCTCTCACTGAAATGGAAATTATTTATTCATTTCTCTATTTAAAATGGCTCTCTTTATTTCTAATTCTGTTTTTGCCATCTGGAGATTTTGTGCGTAAAATATCCATCTCTAACTCATGCTTTTCCAGTAAGAGTTGGCGTCTAAAATCAGTGAAATCTGTTTTGCTGGCAGTGTAGTCTCCCAGCCTGTTCCTCTTTTTGTGCCTTACATGCTCGGAAGAAACACATGAGTTGGATCTGGATATTCTGCCTCCTCTCAAAATTTGTGACACCGCATGCGGATGCTGAACTGCTGACTGTGAATGTGAATTTTTATTTGAAGGAGACGAAGACAAGAGAACAGGTGAAACTTCATCTTCTGTGCGATCTGCAGAATCACCACAGCCAGCAGTCGCAGTGAGATGTGTCACAACAGGGACGGAAACATCTAACAGGGTTTCCTGCGTATCCTGTAATGAAGAGATGCATTCCATTAATTAGATGTCAAAACTTTCAATAGAATAGTTTGTCATTATTTGAGATAATATATTTGAAATTAGTTTGAGGTAACAACTAAAATCTGTATTTATTTATTTATTTCTGCATTCTCCTTAATATTACTCTCCTATATGTCAGGCTCCCTTCCAAACCATCAGCACTCTGCGTTCTTCCTATTTATGTTTTGCAGGAAGTGAGAGTTTTCTACAGCATGTAATGCATCCAGATTATGATGCTCAAACAGGTTGTGATTCTCAGGGCAAAAGGCACCTTTAGATTTTTTTAAACTTAAACTGAAATAAGTTAACATTCTCTAGGTCAAACTCTATTACACTGTGAAAAGATACCACTGAACTTCATCATTCAGTTTACCAGGCACTGCAGTTCAACTATCTGTAACTTTGTTTTGTTTGCCAACTTGTTTATCTTCACACATACTAGACTGTACCATACTACTTTGTCTTACATTTTGCAAGTACATAATTCAGTTACATTTTTTCAATATTCTTATATATACACTCTTCCTTTCATTGGTTATTTATTCAATTTTAGGTTATCTCCACATCACTTTTGTATCCTGTTACTGTTATGTAATTATGAAAGGATACTCTCTCATTCAAAACCAGTAATATTCATAACTATTTTTGATGTTAAATTAAAGTTACTTTTGATCTGAATGAAGTCCTTATCATGTTGTGTATTTTATTATGTTGAGATAGCACACAAGAGAGAAAGTCATGTTTACTGACTTCAAACTGCACATTTGCAGTGGAGAGGATGCAATCAATGAGAATAGATGAACATTTACTCTGAAGAAACATGCAGAGAAATTAGTTCACATAAGCAGTGAATAGTGGAATAGTGGTTAAATAGGTCCTGTCAGGACTGCAAGAGTGATCTATTTCCCCACAACATATGGCACAGAATTATGAAGTAATACTTCCCAGCAGAATTTTTATAAATTTTGCAGAAACTAGCCATTAAGTTGGATACCTAGCAAAATTCAAATAAAATGAACTGTGCAAACACCTACACGTTCAAAACAATGTGTAATGTTATAAAACTCAGATATACTGTTCATTACTGCAGTACAAGACAAAAAGACTTGCTTGCACTGGTAGGCTGCAAGCTTTTAGAATTTTCAAAAAACAAGCCTAGCTATATGGGTAGAAATAATGTTTATGCCTTACACATGTGCTCATAAATTAAGGTTAATTCTGAAGCAGCTGCAAACAAAATTTTGGTGTGCATGTTGTGGCTTGAAATCACTGTACCAAACACCTTGCAGTAACTGTGATCTTGGTCAGATGGGTGGTGGTGTTTAACTGGACCGATGACTCACAGGTGTGATTCTGCTGTCAGTGGTGATTGTGAGTTGGAAATGGCTCAAAACTCACATAATGATGATATAATGAGGGGCAGGATAGAGAAGGGACTAGAGGCTGGCCTAATGCAGAAGGGTGTACTACAGGACCTACATATGCCATGAAGTGTCATCTCACCAGGCATAAAATATATCTTGGCAATACAGCAGAGAACATCTACAGTGTACAAGAAAGGTATCTCACCATAAGTGCACGAGTACTGCAAGGGCACCTTGCTGCTCCCACTGGAACAGTTGTTCCTGGACACACAGTGCACAGATGACTCAACGAGCATGGAGGCCTACAATTTACATTCCACTGACCAATGCCCACAGAGGAGCCTGTAATGCCTGGTATAGAGTGGACCCAGGTTCGCTTCACTGACTATTCCAAGTATACTCTCAAGAGTGATTTTTGTCACGCAATCGTCTGGCGTGAAATATGAACGAGGTATCTACCTGCTATAAGCAGCATTATGTAGGGAACTGCAACACATCTGTTGTACCAGGATGTCAATCTGCAAAATTACACCTGCCTTTTAAGGAATGCAGTGGGTCCCACGTTCCTACTGATGGATGACAATGCACAACTACATTGGGCTGCGATCAACCATGAAACAGAAGACACCAGATGAATGGCTTGGCCTATCCATTCCCATATTCTAAACCTCATTGAGCGTGCCTGAAATGCTCTCTGTCGATGTGTGGGTGCATGTTTTCCCCTCCCACAAATCTTCTGGAGCTATGACAGGCACTGGTGCAAGAATGAGAGACCATCTCCCAACAGCTGCTCGACAACCTGATCCACAATACATCTACCCATTGTACTGTATGTACAGTATCTATGTGCATGGTCATCACATACCACACTGAAACCTGTGTATATGGTCAAAAGAATAGTTATGCATCACATGTGTACATTGGTTCTTTCTTGCATGTTTGACTGTATCTATGCTGTCAGCACTAGTTTAGTACAAAGTCATGCCCCATGGTACCAAAAGCTCATATTATCCTTAATTTATGAGCAAGAGCATGTTTTAAATCTCAAAATATCAGCTATTCTGGAACAGTCAAGTGAGATTCTTTACTGATACAGTTTATTACTTGGTTAATGAATATCTGGAGGAGTATAACTTTTACTCCATCCAGTCATGCATGCATTTGCATTTTTGTCCAAGTTGTTTCTTGTATTACAGATGATCTTTGTTTGTTAATCACAAAGAAACATAAACTACCATTAAGACCTATTAGAAAATATTTAATGTATATACTGTATATTGAAAATAGAAATATCTGATGTTATTTTCCATGAAAATACTAGTTGCTGAAATATATATATATATTTTTTACAAGTTGCTTTACGTCGCACCGACACAGACAGGTCTTATGGCGACGATGCGACAGGAAGGGGCTAGGAGTGGAAGGAAGCAGCCGTGGCCTTAATTAAGGTACAGCACCAGCCTTTGCCTGGTGTGAGAATGGGAAACAGTGGAAAACCATCTTCAGGGCTGCTGACAGTACGGTTCGAACCCACTATCTCCCAAATACTGGACACTGGACACACTTAAGCGACTGCAGGTATCGAGCTCTGTACTGAAAAATAGAGCTCCATTCTCTCCAAATGTGATCATTATGGAAATAAAAACTACAAAAATATTTAATATCTAAGAATTCAGTGCAGCCAGGCAATACATGCTAAGGTACATGATTATTATAGGCCTAAAGTTTTAAAAATGTATATTTAAAATAAATTAAAATAAATTTAAAATATGGACTTTCCTACATATTTTTATCTTGCAAACTATATAATATAAAAAAAATAAGACTCTTGTAGGCTAGTTGTTAGATGTTCCATGTGCAGCACACAGGCATCTCTCTGCAACATACAGTCTTGTTGCTAGTGAGATGTTCCACATGCAGCACTCACATCGGCTTACTTGCAATGAACTGTTGCCAGTTGCACAACTCCAGAAGTTGTGTGGGGGAGAAACAGGTAAGGGTGTATGGGACATAGACTGTCTTTCAACAAATTGGGCTACAGCTTCCCTTTTTTGGTTTGTGGCCAGTGACAAAGATCAATTTTTGTCTAACACTGATTTTGTTTCTGTCATTGGCCTGTATCGTTTAGGAATTTTTTTTTATTATTATTAGTCTACGTATGTATTGGATAGTGACAAAAACATTGATCTGACATGTCAGGGGTGTTCATCAAACAGCCCTCAGAGGGAATGAGTGGCTGTAAAGGACTTTTTATTGTACAGTAACTTAGTTAGAAAGGAAATATCTCTCTCTTTTTGCTTCTGGGAAGATTTCCATTGTTTACCTTTTGCTATAATGTAATTTACACTTCAGAGGGTCTTATTAACCATCTACCCCTGATCCTTTCGTAGTCATTGATAAGTAGGCTAATGTAGTTAGGTACATATATTTTACAACCTAAATTATACAAAGTTTATTTATACTTGCCTCAAGATTGGAGGTATCCTCAGAACTTCCTTCAAACACCTGATATTGGCCATCGCTATCACAGGAATTGGTTAACGGTGCAAAATGGGAGTTTGGCCTGGATACCAGTCTTTCCCCATCTGCATCCAAGCTTTTTCTAAATGTCCCGCCACCAGTTTTGTAGAGTTCAGCCTGGAAAGGTGATAAGAGAATTGATGACGTAATGTTTCAATTGCTCATTATGTTTTCAAAGTTCCTCTATATAGTACCAATTTCATTTTTTTTTTTTTAATCTGAAGTGGTTTATTCTTCGTTAAATATACTGAAATGTTAAATGTACAAGGTGTAATTATCTTATAAGGAGCTATGTAATGTTCTGTTATCCATAGTCAATAATCTAACATAACCTCAACTAATACCGGTTTTGGACACAGAACAACTCAGATTTTAACAAATTATCGCAAATGAAATTCCTTGAAATAAGTATTGGTACTTATCTGTGGCATATTAAACTTCTGTACACTCAAAATTTGAATTAATTAACCAACAACATGATAAAACTTAAACTTACCTTATCAACTGCAGCCTGTTTCTTTGCTCTTCTTTTAAAATTTTCAAAGGCAATTTTCAGCTGCTGTGGTGTCCTGGAACATTCGCAACTGGCTTCATTGAAATCAGAAGCAATTTCCTTCCAAGCCGTCTCTTTTTGTTTTGCCCACACAGCATCTTGTTTTTTTTATTTTCGATTATATGCATGTATCCCTCAACTATATTAAGTAAGAGGGCTCTATCATTTAATGAAAAATTCGGCCCTCTCATTTTCTTAGTGGGGATATCATTCATTTTAAGCCGAAAACTAATATCGCTTCAAAACCCGCTATTTTTCACTTTTCCAAACACGATCTGGATCAGCTGTTCTCTGATTCACTGCCACTTTGATGTCTCTGCTACACACCTTCCTTAACGAATCAACACGGCAGTGGTCACTAGTTGCGCTGTTGCCAGATATAGTTTCTCCTCAGATTTTCAATCAGTAAATTGGAGAAACCTGATCGGGGTTTAGGTTTCCTGCAACGCGCTCTGAAATTAAAGTTGATGGGCAATCAGCTGATCTTCCATCAAGGACTGATTTGATGGACCTTTCTGCAACCGGCCCTTAGAACTTAAAGATGACCTTAAGGGTCAGGTTGAGGTATTGCAATCGGAAACCTCCACTTTATTAGAGAAGGTTGATTCATGGTTGATGAGGTTGTCAGGTAAATCTAAGAACACTTGCCTTTCCGTTACTGCGGCTGAAGGTGAGTCGAATAAGGCAGTTGACGGAGTTGAGTTAAATGGGCAGTCGGCCCCTTTGTCTATGCCTCCATTAAGAGATCGTGACGGCCTTTCAGGCAAGGATCAGCAGTCTACTTCGGTGCTCTATAACGCAGGGTTTTCTAGTCTTCCTCACCCCTTGAGTCTGGTGTTAAAAAAGGCTTCTTGTTATTCGGTCAGTTCGGCGAGTGAGATTGTGTCGTTCCTTCGATTTTTGGTCGAATTCCAGGACCATGCCTTGGTCTTTGGAATGTCGAACGTACAGGTCCTCCAAATTATTTACCCCTATGCCACCGATGTGTTAGCTGATAAAATCGTTCATGCCATAGCGGCCCAAACTTCCGTGCACGAGTTCCATGCGAACTTGTTGACCTATTTTATTCCTGCACGTGCGCTTAATTCCTTAATTCAGAAACATTATTTTAGAGTGCAGCGTTTAGAGGAGAGCTTGTCTGACTTTATTTCGGATATTAAATTTTATGCTCGGGTGTTCGCACTTGGTTACTCTGAAGAGCAAATGGTGTCTACGATCGTGGAGGGCATCTCCCCTAATTATCGGTCTTATGTGTGTTTTGCTACTCGCCCTCGTACATTTAGCGAACTCGAGGCTGTGGTGGTATCTGCCGAGGGAGTTCGGCACGCCGACTCTCTCCGCGAGTCGAATGTACCTTTGTCAGACCAACGTACTCAGCCGCCATCGTCTGGGAAGCTTGCTCTTGTTAGGAAGTGTTACGCCTGTGGGGCAATAGATCATTTGCGTAATCGATGTCCTTCTCGTACTTCCACCAATTCCTCGCCTAATGCCGGTGGTAGTGAGAGGAATAACACGGGGTTATCGGGAGTCGTCTGCTTTCGATGTGGGTTAGCGGGACACATGGCGAGGCGGTGTCCTAATCGTTCCGCAGAGCTCTGACTAGGCCGGGAGTCGGTTTCCATTCCAGCCGGCCCTTCTTCCCTTGTTGTTGAGAGACGTGATTCCCATTTTCCTTTTCAGTCTGGGGTTGATTGCCCACCGGACTGCTTGGAAATATCGGGTGATGTTAAGGGTTTCGCTCCCTTTATTTCGATTGAGTTAAATAATTAACCTGCTCAAGCACTCTTGGACTCGGGAAGTGTCCTTTCCCTTGTGAGTGAATCTTGGGTTATTTCACACAAGGCCATTTGTAAAATTGCTAATATTCAGCCTGTATCCTTTTCGTGTATTTCGGCTAACCTGTCTAAACTTGAAGTAATTGGTTTAATCAAATGTAAGATTCGCATCTCCAATTTTACGTGGAAGTATAGCTTTTATGTGGCCAAGGATTTATCGTGTCCTGTGGTGCTTGGGGCTAATTTTTTTGCTTATGCTGGGCTCGTGTTAGACATGCAAAATAGCCATTGCTGGTTTAAGTTTGCTGAACGGGAAAAACTAAGTTTGTCTTTGCATAATTCTGCTTTAGCTTCATGTGTCGCGCCCCCTCAAAACGAAATGGTCTCCGACCTTAGCCATTTGTCGGAGGATAAGGCACAGTGCATTAGGGAGATATGTAGTGCGTTTCCTGATGTTTTTACAGAAAAATTGGGAGTTACTAACATACTTGAGTATAAGATCGAAGTCACTGATTCCGTCCCTGTGAGGATTCCTCCTTATCGCCTTTCGCCTCGTAAAATGCAGGCGTTGAAGCAAATTATTAACAAAATGCTGGATGACGGGATCATACGACCTTCTACTTCGTCATACTCCTCTCCCATTTTTCTTCTTCCAAAACCGCAAGGTGGCTTTCGCCCGGTTCTTGACTACAGAGTGTTAAATAAGATCGTATTGCAATTGGTTCCTCTTCCAGATCTGCACTCGTGTTTTTCGTGGTTCAAACGGGCCAAGTATTTTACTGTCGTGGATTTGAACCAAGCTTACTATCAAATTCCCTTGGCCGAAGAATCTCGTCACTTAACTGCATTCGCGACTGACTGGAACCTATACGAATTTTGCCGGGTGCCTTTTGGCATTTCTACGGGGGCTGCCGTGTTGACTAAGCTCCTTGATCACTTGTTTTCGGACATCAAATTCAGCTATTTGTACCATTATTTGGATGACGTAGTCGTGTACTCCGAAACTTTTGAAGATCATCTTCAGCATCTCAAGGAAGTCTTGACACGCTTGCGTCAAGCCGGGTTGATGGTTAAGCTCTCTAAGGTCTCTTTTGCTAGGCCTCAGATGTCCTTTCTTGGTCATATCGTTTCCCCTAGCGGGGTCTCGGTTGACCAATCTCGCACCCAGGCTATTCACCAGTTCCGGCCCCCGACGGATGTTAAAGGCGTCGCTCGGTTTGTGGGGATGATAAATTTCTTTCGCAAGTTCATCCCAAACTTCGCTAATCGTGCTGCCCCGCTTAACTCGCTTCGTCGTAAGGGGGTTAAATTTGAATGGGGGTCTTCGCAGCAGGCAGCCTTTGAGGACTTGAAAATGGCTATAGCTAACGCCTCCTCGTCCGCTGTCGCGGCGGTTTTGTTACAGGATTCAGAATCGGGTAGGCGCCCCATCGCGTACGCCTCTAGGACGCTATCCCCGCTCGAGTCGAAGTATTCGGTTTATGAGCTTGAGGGTTTAGCGGTTTTGTTCGCCCTAGAGAAGTTTAGGATGTATTTGGAGCATGTTAAGTTTCTGCTCGAAACCGATAATCAGGCGCTTAGCTGGGTCCTTGGTAAGCCTAGAAGGACCGGTCGCTTAGCCAGATGGGCTATTCGCATTTTCGCTTTCCAGTTCGATGTCCACCATATCCGGGGGATGGAAAATGTCGTCGCCGATTCCTTAAGTCGAATGTTCTCTGACCACTATGTTGGTTCTTCTGAGTCAACAGGGTCGGAACCCGTGCTCTCGTTACCTCTTTCCGGTGGTATCCTATTAGATACCCCCTTGCTGTTCCACCAGATTGCTAAAATTCAGGGTGAGGATCCGGTGTTGGGCCCTATTATTCAGGATCTTAAAACCGGGCAGAATATTGCCCCCTACGTCTTGAGAAACAATGTTCTGTGCTGCCCTTCCCGGGCCGATAAGAAAATGAAAGTGGTTATCCCCTCGGTCTTGGTTCCGGTGATTTTTAAATATTATCACGAAACTCCTTTAGGTGGTCATCTAGGAGTGTTCAAGACTAGGGAGAAGATTCGGGAGAACTTCATCTGGAAAGGCCTAGATGGGGAAGTTCGCGAGATAGTTAAGGCCTGTAAGGTCTGTGGCCTTAGCAAGCCTACTGTGAACTCGAGAATGGGTCTCTTGTCGTCCCACCAAGCTACTCGCCCCATGGAGCGGATGTATATTGATTACGTGGGACCCCTCCCCCGGTCAAAGGGCGATGGGAATAGGTTTATTTTGGTTTGTGTGGACGGGTTTACCCGTTTTTCTTGGTTTTTTCCCACCAGACTTGCTACCGCTGAAACTACAATTAGATGCCTTAAGTCCATCTTTTCATCCTTTGGGCCGTGTCAATTTTTGGTGTCCGACAATGCTAGGGCATTTACTTCCAATTTGTTTAGAAGATTTTGTTTCAGTCTTTCGATTTCCCATGTCACGACTTCCCCACATTACCCTCAGCCTTCGTATGCTGAAAGGGTCAATCGCAACCTTCGTTCGGCCCTCATTGCTTTCCACCATCAGGATGTGTCGAGATGGGATACCTCGCTTCCTTGGCTCGCCTTCGCCTTCAACTCAGCTGTCCATGAAGCTCACAAATTTTCTCCAATTTCCCTGATGTTTTCTTTCGTGCCAAATTCTCCTATTTCCAACTTATGGAATATTAATGAGTTGCTTCCCGAGAAGATTGTTCCTCCTAACATTAGGGAAATTTGGAAGAAGGCGAAGCATAACCTTAAGGTGTCGTACGAGCAGAAGCGTGCCCGCTACGATCAAGGCCGCCGACCTACCGATTTGGTTGTCGGTGACAAGGTGTTTATTAAAAACTTTGTGCCATCTGGGAAATTAGGTCCACGTTTCAGAGGCCCCTGTACTATTCTCGATTTCCTCACCCCCGTCACCTTGCTGGTCAGTGACCCGGAGACCAAGAGAGTTTTGAGAGTGCACCTGTCTCAGGTTAAGCCCGCTTGAGAGTTGGCCTTCGCGCTTTTCATGTTTCCTTTGTTTATTACTTTTGATTTTCTTCCACCTCAGTGGGTTTTCCTATTCTTAATGGGTAATTTAATTATCTTGGCAATTTTGCCTTCTTAATTGTTTTATCTGAGCATGTTTGTAAATCCTCCTGGAGTTCCCCCCGCGTCCTTTTGCTGACCTCCACACCGTTGATTGTGCCGCCGCGGCGCCTCGACTGACGTTCCGCCTCATCACCTGACTATCTACTTGCTTCAACGTGCTGCTGGCTGTCTGATTTGTGTTTGCAGTGTCGGGAAGATCGTCGCCTGTGCCCCCAAGCTTCGAGGGAGGGCCCCCCGCTGGAGCTGGCCCCTGGGCATCTTACTCTCCTGAGGCCGTGTGTCAGCGGCAAAATCTTGCAAACTGCAGCATGTGTCACCTCGCCCTAAGTTACGGGGTTCGAACTTTCTCAACCATCACCATTGTTGGGTGATGTGCTGGGCCGCCTACTCCTAGGCCTTACCATCTTGCGGACCTGTTGCCAATGCTGGCCAGTCTGGTCCAATTGTGTGTTTTGGGACTCATCAGCTCTGTCATTTGTCATCGTGTCATCCCGGGAAGACATATTTCTTCATATTTCATCTCTCATCTCCACAAGGAAGAACTCGTCGAAAACAAATGATGAAAATTGTATATCAAGATGTATATTTGTGTAAAACTCTTGTATGTTTCTTCAAAAAAAAAAAAGAAAAAAGATGCCCCTTCTACCCCCCCCCCTGTTAAGGGTCTTGGGAGGGGAGATCTGTGCCGTATGTTTTAGGCAATTCCCTTGCCCCTTTGGGCTTTGTTGGCTGCCTGGTTGCGCCTTTAACATAGACGTTTGTTTTTTCATTTATTATTTATTATTATTATTATTATTAGCTGTGTACGGCCTTTTACGGGTTATGATTTATAAATGTCACTAACTAGCTCCTTCTTTCGACGTTGATTTTCTCCCTTCGTCCTGCCGCCGTGCTACCTTGGCAACATGCCTCCCCGCTCTTCCAGCCAATTGGGCTGGCCTTCCTCCCCTCCCTCCGGTCCGCCGCTCGCTTGTCGAGCTACGGACGGAGATTAAGAAACTTGACTTGCCTGATGGCCAGCAGCGGCTGATGTACTCGGTGCCTTGAGTTGTGGCGGCTGGTCCGTTTGGGTTTCGAACCCTGCCTTGTCCACGGTGTGGAGGTAAGCTCTTCTACAAGATAAAACTGATGTGCTAGCGTGGGGTAGAACGAAGGGAGGATCTCACTATTGGGATTCCGAAATATTCAGTCCTACGACGTGCCTTTTAATGTTATTGTATACGGGCAGGCACCTTGAAAATTAGCTGCCACCTCCAATGTTACTGGTTAAGGATAATAGATTCTCTGCCATTGTATGTACTGAGTGCTTTTGAACGGACGGCAGTTTGAATGGTTGAATTTTGTTTTTAATGTTCTGGCTCAATGCCCAGTATGAATGTACTTAGTTCACAGCCTGAGGCTGTCTCGAGATTTAAACTATATTGTACGTGTTAACACGTTTAAAGGAAAACCCACTAAGGGGATTTGTATTGAAAATAAATGTGGTTATTCGCTAAAAGGAATGTTAGTTTGAAACAGGCCCAGGCCCGTGCGCTTTTTCCTTCATTCCTTCCCCTGTGGGGATGTTTGTAAACCTACGCAGGGGTACAGTAGTATTTATGATGAGAGTACGTTACATACTCCCGCCACCAGGTGGAATCCGAAGGATGGGTGGACGATGGATGACGAAGGTCCGTCGATGTCCAAGAGAGGCGCCTTCTCAGGAAAACGATCGTCGATGATGATAACCACCAATTCAGGAACAAAAAACACAAAAGCAGCAAAAAAATAGGAAGTACAAAAAAGATGGGAAAAGGTAAAAGAAAAGGGGAAGAAGGGAGAAAAGGAAAGAGGAATGCCAACAAGGTGGGGGTGGTTCGAACCGTGTACAGTGATCAGTTACAAAAATTTGTATAATTAGAGTGGTCTTAGTATATACATTATTATACAATGAAGTATTTTCCCATAGGAAAAGGAAGACAAAATCCTTAGAAAGGGAAGAGAGAATGTAAAATTACATGGGAGAGTCAGACATGAAATGGGGTGGTAGGAGGGAGCGGAACTGGGTGAGCAAAAGGAAATAATTTTTTTTCAGTAAGTATGTGTATATATATATACACATACATTATCATAATAGACTGTTATGCCTTTCAGCGTTCAGTCTGCAAGCCTCTGTGAATTTACTAAACGTCGCCACAATCCCCGATTTGCAACTAGTGTTGTGGCCTCATTTAGTTCTATACCTCTTATCTTTAAATCGTGAGAAACCGAGTCTAACCATCGTCGTCTTGGTCTCCCTCTACTTCTTTTACCCTCTATTGCAGAGTCCATTATTCTCCTAGGTAACCTATCCTCCATTCGCCTCCATTCGAAGCCGGTTTATGCACACAGCTTCATCCATCGAGTTCATTCCTAAATTAGCCTTTATCTCCTCATTCCGAGTACCTTCCTGCTATTGTTCCCACCGGTTTGTACCAGCAATCATTCTTGCTACTTTCATGTCTGTTACTTCTAACTTATGAATAAGATATCCTGAGTCCACCCAGCGTTCTCTCCCGTAAAGCAAAGTTGGTCTGAAAACAGACTGATGTAAAGATAGTTTCATCTGGGAGCTGACTTCCTTCTTACAGAATACTGCTGATCGCAACTGCGAGCTCACTGCATTAGCTTTACTACACCTTGATTCAATCTCACTTACTATATTACAGTGGCGGCCCGTGGCCAAATTATCCGGCGGGGCACAACTTATAAAATAATATGGACAGTCAAGTAGATATTTAAGGTATCGGTTGCAAAATATAACAATAATGCGCATGTGAATAAATACACTAACAACTGACTTGTAAATCAGCTTATCCCGTTTACAGTTGGTGCCAGTTAGATATTAACACCAAGGAAAAAGACAGTGAAAGGTGGGGTCAAAGGAAACGGGACACGAACCTGTGACCTCTCCATTTCCGGTCAAGTGTTATTTCACTGAGCTAAATGGCAAGGGATAAGCTGATCCACATTTCGTTTATAACCAGTTCCCCTACAAGTCAAGTAATAATGAATATACTAACCTTCTCATTTTTAGATTAAGTCTATTCTTCGATCCTTTGCTTGAGCAAATACTTCGATAACTCGCTGGTTGAAGTCGGGAATCGAACGTAGCATTTTACTTTCAATTGAAAGCATCGCCAGGGCCGTTAGTCTGTCTTGGCTCATCGTATTCCTCAAGAAGGTCTTTATTCGATTTAGAGTAGAGAAAACCTTTTTACTTTCCACTGTCGACATCGGGTTTGTAACAATGATGCTCAGTAACCTAACGCATTCATTGAAAGTGTCTTGCATATTGTTGCGCAGGAAAAGTTGCAAAAGCGCCGCAGCACCATCTGCCGCACGCACGTCTACCCTGGAATATAACTCTTCAAGTTCGGTCCTGAGCCTGGCTTTGTTCACTTTCGGGTACTTGTTTACGGTTGACGCGAAATTTTTTCCGGAAAGAGAGTACAAAATTCTCCAAAACTTGATACCCGAATAAGGTTGGCAGATGCTAAATGGTCTATTAGAAACACGGCAACCTCATTTAAGATAACTTGTTTTAATAAAGAAAACATCTGAAAGCAACTAAATCCCTGCATGAGCGATATGAACGCATTTTTAAATAAACAAGACTAAAATATTATTGGATTTACTTTAGTTACAGAATTGGTGAATTGGCTACACTGATGTTTGTAAAGCGCGGATATTTCTCGTGATCTGTTATTTGCTCTATGCGCATGCGCTGCAGAAGGCCTCAAGGATCTGAGTGCCCAACCAGAAGTACTCCCCGTCGCCCGCTCACCCACACAAGCCCACAGCTGTCATGGACTTTCACCATCTTCAAATACTGTGTTCTAATGCGCAGGCGCGTCGTTTGGGCACAAGACGGTCTAGTGCCCAGAGCTGCGCATTTCGCCTGCCACTCGCTTCGCAAGACTCCTGCAGTTATTATTGTCGCACTGACAGCAACAGCTTGTCTCTTTAAATACAAAAGGTATCCTCTCTTCGTGCTTAAAGACATGGTGGGTTTAAATACCTACCAAAATCCGTAATCCAGTTAAGAATATAACATTTCGCCGTGATAATATTTGTAGAAATAATTCTGTTGTTCGGCTGTAGCCCAACTAAATTATAAATTATTTCCTGAAATTCTGAGTGCAAAAACTTGACAGGGCACGTGCCCCTGTGCCCCTAAGGGCCCACCGCCACTGCTATATTACCATCCTGGGAGAACACACAACCTAAATACTTGAAGTTATCGACCTGTTCTAGCTTTGTATCACCAATCTGACATTCAATTCTGTTGAATTTCTTACCAACTGACATCAATTTAGTCTTCGAGAGGCTAATTTTCATACCATACTCATTGCACCTATTTTCAAGTTCCAAGATATTAGTCTGCAGGCTTTCGGCATAGTCTGCCATTAAGACCAAGTCGTCAGCGTAGGCCAAACTGCTTACTACATTTCCACCTAACTGAATCCCTCCCTGCCATTTTATACTTTTCAGCAGATGATCCATGTAAACTACGAACAGCAAAGGTGAAAGATTACAGCCTTGTCTAACCCCTGTAAGTACCCTGAACCAAGAACTCATTCTACCATCAATTCTCACTGAAGCCCAATTGTCAACATAAAAGCCTTTGATTGTTTTTAATAATCTACCTTTAATTCCATAGTTCCCCAGCATAGTGAACATCTTTTCCCTCGGTACCCTGTCATATGCTTTCTCTAGATCTACGAAACAGAAACACAACTGCCTATTCCTCTCGTAGCATTTTTCAATTACCTGGCGCATACTAAAAATCTGATCCTGACAGCCTCTCTGTGGTCTGAAACCACACTGGTTTTCATCCAACTTCCTCTCAACGACTGATCGCACCCTCTCTTCCAAGATGCCAGTGAATACTTTGCCTGGTATACTAATCAATGAGATACCTCGATAGTTGTTGCAATCCTTCCTGTTCCCTTGCTTATAGATATGTGCAATTACTGCTTTTGTCCAATCTGAAAAGGTACCTTACCAACACTCCATGCTAATTTTACTACTCTATGAAACCATTTCATCCCTGCCTTCCCACTGTACTTCATCATTTCAGGTCTAATTTCATCTATTCCTGCTGCCTTATGACAATGGAGTTTATTTACCATCCTTTCCACTTCCTCAAGCATAATTTCACCAACATCATTTTCCTCCTCCCCATAAGCTTGGCTGTTTGCAACATCACCAGGATGATTTCCTTTTACATTGAGAAGATGTTCAAAATATTCCCTCCACCTCTCCAGTGATTCCCTGGGATCTACTATGAGTTCTCCTGAATTACTCAAAACACTGTTCATTTCCTTTTTCTCTCCCTTTCTAAGATTCTTTATTACTGTCCAGAAAGGTTTCCCTGCTGCGTGACCTAGCCTTTCCAGGTTATTACCAAAATCTTCCCATGCTTCTTTTTGGATTCAACAACTATTTGTTTCGCTCTGTTTCTTTCATCTACGTACAAATCCCTGTCTGCCTCGGCCCTTGTTTGGAGCCATTTCTGATAAGCCTTCTTTTGACGTTTACATATATATTCAAATGTGGACAAGAACAAAAGGAAAAAAGAAATAAAAAAATATAAATATAAAGATATTAACCAAAAGCCAGGCATTTCATCCCTCCCCACAGCGCCAGGAAAAATGATGGCTAAGTGGAAAATTTATTGAGTCGGGAAAAGTGGGCCTTTTTGATGTCGAGGATTAGACACCAATTGCAACTGAGCAGTGACAGGGGAAGGAAAAGAAAGAATTTGAAATGGGCCAAGCCAGCGGGGAGAAAGCTTGGCAGAAATATTGTGTTGGGTGGAACTGATAGGGTGGTTTTTCAACAAAACCATATCAAAGATCTTTGGACTACGAACACGAGAATTACAAGCTTTTTATGAAGATCTCTAGCATGGTGCAACTTTTGAAGAGCGTCTTGCAATTGAGAATCAGTTAGTAGATGAGAGGGGGTATCCAACAATGAGGACAGGTTTCAATTTAAACAGAGGGGTGTGTGAAGTTCTCTACCCAAAGTAACTTAGCTGGAGTATAGGAGGTAGAACTATTTTCCATAGCATTTAAAGCTAAAGCAAAATATGGGAGTTCATTGTCCCAAGATTTATGATCGTTAGAATGGAAAATAGAAAGAAAGTATTTTAAATTTCGGTGATAGTGTTAAAAAATATTGGCCTGCAGATAATACGGAGAAGTGCAAGTTTTCTTTATGCCATTAGAAAAACAAATGTTATAAAAAAACCTTTGAGGTAAAGATAGTGGCATTATCGGAAACCAAAATTTTTGAAAGGCCAGTAATAGGGAAAGCGTGATTTAATAATAGATTAATGATGATCTGAGAAGACATTTTTTGCAATGGGCAAATAATGAGAAACTTGGAAAAGCCGTCTAGCAAAGTAAAAATATGTGCATTTGATTTAGAGGATTTGACAAGAGGTCCAACAATATCTATATAGAATTTTTCAGCGGGATAAGTAGAAGGAGAAGCAGCATAAGCACCAAAAGTTTGGTTATTTGGGGGCTTATGCTTTTGGCATAGATTACAGGAGCGAACCCAAGAATAAAGGTATTTTCTCATCTGAGGCCAAAAAATTGAGAAGCGAGGCAGGAGTAAGCCTTAGCCATCCCAAAGTGTCCACCAGTAGGAGAACCATGGAAATATTGAAATACCATAGGTGTTAAGTCGTGGGGAAGAACCAGATGAGGAGTAGCTGTAGGGGTAGGTTTAAAAACAAGAAGTTGATTTTAAAAATGAAAGGGGCTGGAGTAGGTAGGGGATGAAAGATCATTTTTAAGTTGTTGACAATATGGATCAAGATTTTGATGTTGACATGATTGAAAAGAGAGGGGAAAATTAGTAAGAGAAGAAATAGAATTAATGGTATTATCAGGAAGTTGATTTATCTCAGAATCATGGGAATAATGATCATCTGAAAGATGAGATAAAGCGTCGGCAACAGAATTGTGAAAACCAGAAATTAATTTAAGAGATAAATTAAAACGGGATAAACGAAGCAACCAACGACCAGTAAGACCTATTTTGGGGGCAATTTTGAGTAACAAGGAAAGAGCTTGATTATCGGTACTCGCAATAAACTCTCTATGAACGAGATACTCAGCAAAATGCTCAATAGAAAGAATTAAAGCGAGGGCTTCTCGTTCATAAACGGAGTATTTACGTTCAACCGGAGATAGAATACTACTAAAATAAGCTATGGGAAGTGTGTGACCATTAAGGGTTTGTTGTAATACAGCACCGATCACAACATCGGAGGCATCGGTGGAAAGTTCAAACGGGAGATTGAAATCGCGAAGTTGTAAAAGAGGAGCTTGAGATAATTTTGCTTTTAACATAGAAAAAGCAGTTTACTGGGGTTCATGCCAATGAAATTTTATCCCATTTCGTTTTAATAAGTGAAGAGGTTCCAAAATTTGGAATGTATTTTCCATAAAAAATCCAACCATACCGAGAAAAGAACGTAGTTGCTGTAAATGTTTAGGAGGTGGTACCTTGTGTATAGCCGAAATCCTGTCGGGATCGACAGCAACACCCTGAGAACTTAAAATATGTCCTAAAAATTTAATGGATGATTGGGCAATTAAGACCTTGGAAGGATTAAAGGTAAGACCCACAGAGCGAAGGCGCATTTAAACTTTGCGAACATGTTGTAAATGAGACTTAAAATCAGAAGAATAAATGAGAATGTCACCAGTAAAGGGAAACAGATACTTGTGTTTAATGTTAAAAAACAGAGAATCAACAAAACGTTGCATAATTTGTGAACCTAAATTTAAACCAAAGGGAACTTTTTGAAACTGAAATAAACCATTAGGGGTAATAAATGCAGTATAACTAGAACTGATTTCATCCAAAGGAATTTGATTATAAGCAGCATTGAGATCAAAAATAGTATAATATTTAACATTGGAAAAATGCTGAAAAGCAGACTGTAATTTAGGCATAGGGTAGGCATCATGAAGTATATGAGCATTGAGTTTCCTATAATCAACAATGAACCATGATGATCCATTAGGTTTATCGAGGATTGAAGCCGGAGAAGCATAATTGGAAGAGGGAGGAGTTATAGTTTTATCTTGAAGCATTTTATCCACTAGTTGATTTAAGATTTTCATTCTAGGCGGACTTAAAAATATGGGGAAGAACGAACCGGAGTAGTATCAGTGAGATCAATATAACAGCCGTAAAATTTCTTACCTTGCCAAGAACAGGGGTGATGATGTGAGAATTCAATGAGCAAAGACTGAGTTTGGTCAGAGTGAATAGTATTAATATTGGAAATAATAGATGGTTCCAAAGAGGGATAGTCAACATAGTTGACTAACGGAACTTATGTAGAAGAAAAATGAAAAGAAACAGTAGAGTTAGAGGAATCAAGAATAAGGTTCAGTGTAAGAGAAAAAAATCATAGCCTAAAATAATAGAAGAAGATAAATCTTCAACAACAAGAAAGGTAAACGACCAAGAAAAAATATTGAATCTTAACATTAAGAGAAATATTGCCAAGAACATTCATGGTTTGATTAGAAGCGGAGACAATGAGTAGTAGTTGGGGAGTAATGAGGATGAGAAAAAAATATTTTGTAAAGATTCAAAAAAAAGATAAGCTAATGAGTGAAACATCAGCTCCAGAATCTAAAAGAGCAACTGAAGGTACATTATTAATAGTGACCACAATATGCAAGGTATGAGGTACGAATGAAGAACAGTTACCGAGACAAGTGTGAGGAGATAATTGTGAAGTGGATGGAAACTGAGAATTATTGTGGGGAGAGTGGGAAGAAGGCTGAATAAGGCAGATTTTCCCCATAGATATGTCTACTGCCTAACGGCGAGGGTAAAATATGTTTCCCGAATAGGGAGTAGGACAATTTTTTGAAATATGTCCCTTTCCTTTGCGTAAACAAATAACGGGTGAGCGAGGAGTATCTGGGGAAAGAGTAGTAGAAGATGGGGATGGCAATATAGCTGGTTGGGTAGAAGTAACAACAGGTGGCAGAATAGAAGAATAATAAGAAAGGTCTCCTAGTGAATTTATGGCATGAGATTGGGCGAAGTTATACAACTGGAGCATTGAAGTGGGAGAATTAAGAGTATTAAAGAGCTGACTAAACGAAGGATTAGCATAGAATTGGACAATCGAAATTAATTCATTGGTGGTATAAATGATGTTTAAAACATCACTATAAGTTGTGATGAATCTAGATAGTCATGAGCAATGTTTTCTACTGATTCTCTTATGATGTTTATCACTTGAATGAAGTGTGACAGCAAATTTTATTTTTACATCATCAGCTGTTCTTGACTGCAACTGGTTGTACATAATGTCCACATGTGGCATCAATTTATGAAAAGAAATATAGCCAAAAGATATATTCCTCATCCTTTAAGCTGCGAAAAGCCCGTTTGCTTCAAGGCAAGTTTTATACTATGGGGTTTTCTCCAACATTTTAATAAACACTCCTTTATGGATTCACTTTGTTCGTACACCATATTTACGGTGTGCGATCTGAAAAAAGAAATTCTACTTAGTCGCTGGTCCTGTGGAATTCTTCGAGCTGCCACTGCTTCTAAAGCAGACATCTGTTACGGTGACCTTGAAAAGAAAATGGGGAATGCTGAAAGGTGAACGAAGAACACACTAGCTGACTGATTCTGTGAAGCAGCATGTTCCATTGTCAGATTCAGTTGGTGTGCATAGCAGTGGATGTAATGTGCGCTGGGATGGCAGGCTTTTATCGTTGCTTGCACTCCACCTTTACCACCACTCATTACTGATGCCTCGTCGTAGTTCTGCGCAATAACTTTGTGCGGTGTACCTTTAAACATGTTGTTCATTTCACTTAAAATACATGATGCAAGAGCATCCACATTCTGACCTTCTGGTTTAAAGAAGCCCCAAAATTGTTGGTATGGAATACCATCTTTCTCATACCGTACCGTCAAATGAGGTGAAGTTGACTAATTATACATTTCACATTTAAATATTTTTATAATGAAAAATGATAGAAACATCGTTTTTCTTTTAAAATTTGTCTCTGCCACTATTAAACTTAACAGTTTTCTTAGTCTTTGCAAATGTTGCAAGTTACAGATGAAGAGGAAATGGTCGTAAATGTCCATTGGGTGAAATTGACTGGTTATTTATTTTGCGTTAAATTTGGTTTTATAGTAATGTGGTGTGAATATGGTGGTCTAAATCTATGATAATCAATGTGAAGAACACGATATAAACTTAAAAAAACATTTTAATATCCTTAAACAGCCAGTAAATATTACAAATTGAGAATTTTCACACAGGTTTTCACAAAGAAAGCCTCTTCTTCTTTCACATTAAAAACAGTCTGACTGCCTTGATTTTGACCGTGAATTCAGTTCATGAGAGTTCCTTTAGGGATGCTGTACACTTTGCTTCATTTCTTCTAACACTTTTTTAAACCCTTTCCCATAATTTAATTATTATTCCTTTTTACTGTAGATTTTAATTCATAAACATGTGGCATTTTCACACTCTGAATAGCTATGAACTAAACTGCACGAAAGAACAAGAACAAATGCGACACTGACAGAAAATCACTACAGGTGCCAACTGAACCCGTCAAAACAGTTTCCCGCAGTGGATCCATTGTTGTGTTGAGAGATCACTTGTGAAAATATTTGTATTATTGTTATTAAAATCAATCCTATTTTTAAAACAATTCTATCTATTGTTAAAATCTGTAAAATTGTCAACTTCACCCCAATTTCACATGAATTTGACAGAATTGTATATAATGTCTAGAAATGTCAGTAAATACAAATAAATTCATATTCCAGTTCCACTGACGGCTGTTCTAATGAATCAAGGTACAACATACTAAACTTTAAGAACTGTATGATATTTTATCTTTTATATTTTGTCGCCTGTCCATATGAAAGTTTAAACGTGTTTTATAAATTGAAATATTCAGGGTTTAAAGTTAAAAAAATGTATTTAAATAGTGCATCAATGGTTGGAAAAAATAATTGTCATCATGACTTGAGTAAACTTTAAATAATTGATTCCCTATGTTGTTATGAAAATATTTAATGGATAACATATACATACATAGTTAAGAAACATTTTACAATTTTTCGGTCAAGGTCACCCCATTTGACGTTACCGAAATATTAACACTAACTGCCCTCTGTTATGTTGAGCTTATTTAGTTAGTTCTAGGATGTTTTTAATTGACCTACTGTCTTTAGCAAGAGATATTTTTTCTTTTAGCATTTGGTTGAGTAGTATGCTTACGTTGTAACATGGCACTTTTTGGAGTTTACTATTGGTCTGTTGGGACATGAGTCTTTGTGTACTGTATTTCGGGGAGGGTTCATAGTGTGGGGAGTTCAGAATTTTTGATGGTAAGTCTTTCTTTTTTTCCTGCTTTGTGAGAAAAAGGTCTGTTTTCTTGATTGCTTGTTTTATCTTGTTTTGAAATTTATTTGTTGGGTCGTGCTGGATCTCTTGTATTCCATTGTTGTTAATGAATTCTTTATTATTTTTTGCTATGTACTCGTCTTGTTTCATTATGTCTGTTGTGTTCCCTTTATCTGCTTTTATGCCAGGCTGAGTGGCTTAGATGGTTGAGGCACTGGCATTGAGACCCCAACGTGGCAGGTTTGATCCTAGCTCAGTTGGATGGTATTTGATGGTGCCCAAATATATCAGCCTCATGTCGATAGATTTTCTGGCACATAAACGAACTCCTGTGAAAGCCAATAAAATTATTATTATCTGCTTTTGTAATGATTAGGTTCAGTTTTTACGGTTTTTAATGCTGAGTATTGAGTTTTGAAATTTGGTTGTTTAATGGAATTTTTATGTCCAATTATTTTTAGGGCTTCATAAGTGACTATGGTTATGTTATCGCAGGCAATTTCTCCGTCAGTGATTAGTTGTTAAATATACTTTTCTATATGACATTCGTAGCAGCTGAACTTGAAACCTTTACCTAGCAAATTTATTTCATTATGTGAAAAGATGGTGTTGGATCTGTTTGTTACTCTAGTATGAAAATCACCGGGTGAGTTGGCCGTGCGCGTAGAGGCGCGCGGCTGTGAGCTTGCATCCGGGAGATAGTAGGTTCGAATCCCACTATCGGCAGCCCTGAAAATGGTTTCCCGTGTTTCCCATTTTCACACCAGGCAAATGCTGGGGCTGTACCTTAATTAAGGCCACGGGCGCTTCCTTCCAACTCCTAGGCCTTTCCTATCCCATCGTCGCCATAAGACCTATCTGTGTCGGTGCGACGTAAAGCCCATAGCAAAAAAAAGTATGAAAATCTATGAGTTTGCCTTTTTGGTTATTTTCTGGCTTAGTTTGTTTATTGCTTAGGTTACAGATTTTGTTGTCAATGATAGTTGTTGAGTCCTTCTCTTTTAAAATATTTGTGTAAAAAGAATCAGTTTTCAGTTTTTTTCAATTTTGCTTTACGTCACACCGACACAGATAGGTCTTATGGCAATGATGGAATAGGAAATGGCCATGAGTAGACCGCAGTGCTAGTTACGATTAGAGGATTGTGGAGGCAATTAGCAACTTCTCAGAGGCTTGCAGACTGAATGCTGAAATGCATAACAGTCTATAGTGAAAGGGGTGTGTGTATGTGTTTTTTATATATGTAATTCCTCCATAGAAAAAGTATCCATGACTCATTGATACCTTTTTATAAACAAACTAGCAAGATACCCCTGCTTCTCTAAGGCTTTAAAATGAAAGATATTATTCAAAGTTTTACATTTTGGAGAGTCCACTGTCAGGTGAGCCTGTAAAATACGTCCTCAGTTTGTACGTCATACAGTTTTGGGGGGAATGATTATTTATTTTATAATCTACCACTCACTTGAACCCAGTACAGAAGTATTTGGATGTTTTAAACCATATTTGATTTAACGTCCAGGGCGTAAAAGCGACCAACCTGTGAAATTTTTATTTTGTACATCGAACAGTAATGGAGGAATGAATACTTTTTAAAGGGGTGAATGTTTTGAAATAGGTATTTATTAACATCTAGGTTTTAGAAGACCACCCATCATAAAAATAAAAATAAAAGCTTTGTTCGTGCCTGAAACGGTTTTGGAAGAATGGATATTGTGTTTTTGAGGGTCAGTTACCATCTAAACCTCTTAGGGAAGAAATGTTTTGAAGTATACGGTATTTTACACCTAGGACATGAAAGAAGACCCTTCTCATAAAATTACAACTTTGTACGCCAAACGGATTTTGAGGGATGAATAATTTAGTTTATGGAGCTAACTTCATTTGACACTTTGAGGCGGTGGAACGTTAAAAGATATTTTGTATTTCACACCTAGGATTTAAAATATATACCGCTATTTGGAATTTTGTCTTCATACATTAAACCGTTTCGGAGGAACGAATTAATATATTTCTTTTCAGATATTAACCCCCATTTAACTTTCTAAGGCCCGATTTCATCAATGTGGGTTAACTGTACTCTAACCCAGGGTTTGTTAACTTAGGGTTCATATTTTAACTCGTTCTTATGAGTCACACATTTAATCAAGCTATTTCAACAGATGGTTAACTAACACCGTATTAACCCTCGTCAGAAATAACTGCCGTATCAATCAAGGAGGCAGCGACTAAAAATCAGAGATTATGTACGCACTTTTCGCGTCGTTCTTTTGTTTATTTTTTGTGCGATAATTTGTTTTCTTCCTCATTTCGATGGTAAATATTATTCTTCCATGATCATGAAAGAACTGATTGCAGTGATCAAAAATGGAAGAAATTCGGAAGAGAAATAGGCGTACAAATTTTTCTGCTTTAGAAACAACCTTACTAATTGAATTAGCCACCAAGTACAAAAAAGCATTATAGAATGCAAGACTGACGGTGTAAAATTTAAAAAGGAGCACACAGGGAAAACATAACGGTGGAATTTAATAGCATCGCCCATGCTACAGGCCATCTTGCAACTCTATCATGAATTCAGAGGTTAGAATCACTGAATATAATCAATTCACAGAAAAATAACCCTTGTTGTTTCTAACCATTATATGAAACAACCCTGTGGTATAAAACCTTAATGCAATCAATACCTGTAGTATAGGAGAGAGAGGCCTGTTTCAGTCAGTTGTGTATTCTGACCTCTCGCGAATTTCATCGATGACTTTACGGACAACGGTTTTTGACAGTCTATACCTCTTCAGAAATTGTTCCTCAGATAGATTTTGAAAGTAGTTCCTTCTTATTATACGCCTGTTTCTGATATGAACACTATTTAACAAATCTAAATAAAGCAACTCTGTTTTAAACGCATGATTTACGGTGGCCATTTTGCTTTTAATCTCAAGTTAACAGTTTAACCCTGGTAAAAGGAGGGGTTAACTTAACTCAGGCTTTAACCTAGAGTTAAAATTAACTCTCCTTGATGAAACCGAATGAATAGTCAAATTCAGAGTTAAAACTGTATAACTCGAGGTTAAAGTTTAACCCACGTTCATTAAACCGGGCCTGAGGGGTTAAATTTGTTTCAGACCGCCTGTTATTTAACACCTAGGATATCGTTTGACATTTTAACTTCGTAATTCAAATGGTTTCATATAAATGTATATTTTTGTCATCATTCCTCATCCCCCAGTCAAAACATCATAGGAGTGTATTGTTTTAAGTCCACTTCTTGTTTGTATCCTCATAAAAAGAATTCAACTCCTTTTACACCTCCCTTAAGTTGATTCCCTCCAGCCCCCCTAAACGAAACATGCGTTCTTTATTTTCAAAGGAGATTCCGAATACCAAATTTCACGTCCATAACATCCTTTGTTTTTGTGATATAATTATCCTCAGTTGTTGTTGTTTCAGTCATCAGTCCATAGACTGGTTTTATGCAGCTCTCCATGCCACCCTATCCTGAGCTAACCTTTTCATTTCTGCGTAACTATTGCATCCTACATCTGCTCTAATCTGCTTGTCATATTTATATCTTGGTCTACCCCTACCGTTCTTACCACCTACACTTCCTTCAAAAACCAATTGAACAAGTCCAGGGTGTCTTAAGATGTGTCTTATCATTCTATCTCTTCTCATCAAATTTAGCCAAATCGATCTCCTCTCGCCACTTTGATTCAGTATCTCTTCATTTGTGATTCGGTCTATCCATCTCACCTTCATCAATCTTCTGTAACACCACATTTCATAAGCTTCTATTCTCTTTCTTTCTGAGCTGGTTATCGTCCATGTTTCACATCCATACAATGCCACGCTCCACACGAAAGTCTTCAAAAACATCTTTCTAATTCCTATATCAATGTTTGAAGTGAGCAAATTTCCTTTCTTAAGAAAGCTCTTCCTTCGTTGTGCTAGTCTGGATCTAATGTCCTCCTTACTTCTGCCATTGTTAGTTATTTTACTACCCAAGTAACAATATTCATCCACTTCCTTTAAGACTTTATTTCCTAATCTAATATCTCCTGCATCACCTGCCTTCGTTCGGCTGCACTCCATTACTTTTGTTTTTGACTTATTTATTTTCATCTTGTACTTCTTACCCAATACTTCGTCCATACCATTCAGCAACTTCTCGAGATCTTCTGCAGTCTCAGATAAAATAACAATATCATCGGCAAATCTCAAGGTTTTGATTTCCTCTCCTTGGATTGTGATTCCCTTTCCAAATTCCTCTTTGATTTCTTTTACTGCCTGTTCTATGTAAACATTGAAAAGGAGGGGGGACAAACTGCAGCCTTACCTCACTCCTTTCTGGATTGCTGCTTCTTTTTCAAAGCCCTCGATTCTTATCACTGCAGACTGATTTTTATACAGATTGTAGATAATTCTTCGTTCTCGGTATCTGATCCCAATCACCTTCAGAATCTTAAATAACTTGCTCCAATCAACATTATCGATTGCCTTTTCTAGATCTACGAATGCCATGTACGTGGGCTTGTCGTTTTTGATTCGATCCTCCAAGATCAGACGTAAAGTCAGGATTGCTTCACGTGTTCCTACATTTCTTCTGAAGCCAAATTGATCTTCTCCCAACTCAGCTTCAACTTGTTTTTCCATTCTTCTGTAAATAATACGTGTTAAAATTGTGCGGGCATGAGATATTAAACTAATGGTGCGGTAGTTTTCACACCTGTCAGCACCGGCTTTCTTGGGAATAGGTATAACAACATTCTGCCGAAAATCGGATGGGACTTCTCCTGTCTCGTACATCTTACACACTAAATGGAGTAACCTTGGCATGCTGGTTTCTCCTAAGGCAGTCAGTAATTCAGAGGGAATGCCATCAATTCCAGGTGCCTTGTTCCTATTTAGGTCACTCACAGCTCTGTCAAACTCTGACCTCAAAATTGGGTCTCCGATTTCATCAGCATCAACAGCCTCTTCTTGTTCCAGAACCAAATTATCTACATCTTTACCTTGATACAACTGTTGGATATGTTCCTGCCATCTTTCTGCTTTGTCTTCTTTCCCTAGAAGTGGCTTTCCATCTGAGCTCTTAATATTCATACACCTAGATTTCCATTCTCTAAAGGTTTCCTTGATTTTCCTGTATGCATCATCTACCTTTCCTAGTACCATATAACCTTCGACATCCTTGCACTTCTCCTTCGGCCATTCTTCCTTAGCTACCTTGCACTTTCTATCCACTTAATTCTTTATTCACCTGTATTCTTTTCTGCCCTCTTCATTTCTAGCATTCTTGTATTTTTGTCGTTCATCAATCAGGTCTAGTATCTCCTGAGTTATCCACTGATTCTTAGTTGATCTTTTCTTCCTTTCTAATATTTCTTCAGCAGCCCTACTGACTTCATTTTTCATGACTATCCACTCTTCATCCATTGTGTTTCCTTCACCCTTTTCATTTAGGCCTTGTGCAACATGTTCCTTGTAACAACCCTCACACTCTTTTCTTTCAACTTGTCTAGATCCCATCTTCTTGTATTCTTACCTTTCTTCAATTTCTTCAACTTCAGATGGCATTTCATGACCAACAAGTTGTGGTCAGAGTCCACGTCTGCTCCTGGGAAAGTTTTGCAATCCAACACCTGGTTTCTGAATCTCTGCCTAATCATAATGTCTATTTGATACCTTCCCATGTCTCCAGGTCTCGTCCACGTATACAGCCGTCGTTTGTGGTTTTTGAACCAAGTATTGGCAAGGACTAAATTATGATCGGTGCAGAATTCAACCAGCCGACTTCCTCTTTCGTTCCTTTGTCCCAATCTGAATTCTCCTACTGTATTACCTTCTCTTCTTTGGCCTACCACTGTATTCCAGTCTCCCATCACAATTAGATTCTCGTCACCTTTTACATATTGTGTTAAATCTTCTATCTCTTCATATATTCTTTCGATTTCCTTATCATCTGCTGAACTAGTAGGCATATAGACCTGCACTATTGTGATGGGCATTGGTTTGGTATCTATCTTGACGAGAATAATTCTTTCACTATGCTGGTCGTAGTAGCTTACCCGCTGCCCTATTTTCTTGTTCATTATTAAACCAACTCCTGCATTACCCCTGTTTGATTTTGTGTTGATAATTCGGTAGTCGCCTGACCAAAAGTCCTGTTCTTCCTGCGAACGTACTTCACTTATACCAACTACATCTAACTTTAGTCTATCTAAGTCCACTTCTTGTTTGTATCCTCATAAAAAGAATGCAACTCCTTTTACACCTCCCTTAAGTTTATTCCCTCCAGCCCCCCTAAACAAAAGTGCATTCTTTATTTTTAAGGGAGATCCCGAATACCAATTTTCACAACCATAACATCCTTTGTTTCCTCAAACAAAGAATTAAACTCATTTTTCATTTCATTTACCCACCTTTAATTTTCATTTTCCGAAAACAAAAAAAATGCATGTTTCTTTATTTTAAAAAAATATTCCAAATACAAATTTTAATGTCTGTAACATCTTCAGCTTTTGAGATATAAGTATCCGCATAAAAGGAATTCAACCCTTTTCAGACCTTTTTACACCCCCTTTAACTGGATATTATGAAAATAAGTGTTTCTTTATTTAAGGAGATTCCAAATACCAATTTTAATGATTGTAACATCTTCAGTTTTTGAGATATAAGTATCCACATAAAAGGTATTCAACCCCTTTTTCACCTTTTTTACCCCCTTAACAGGATTTTCCAAAAAAATTGTTTTTCTTTATTTTTTAAGGAGATTCCAAATACCAATTTTCATATCTTTAAACTCTTCAGTTTTTGAGATATAGATACACTCATTTTAAAAATTCACCCCCCTTTTCACCCCCAAAGCAAAGGAATTTCCAAAAATCCTCCCTTAGTGAGCACCTACATTGTAATATGAATCTATTCCCGAAATTTCATTTCTTTATGTCCAGTAGTTTTGGCTCGGCGATGATGAATCAGTCAGTCAGTCAGTCAGGACAAGTTATTTTATATATATATACTAGCAGTTTCCTGCAGCTTCGCTCGCATGGATTTCGTGATTTGATAAAAGTAATCGTTCCTCGGCACTGTACTAAGACATTATCTGAAAATCCCTAAAGTATTAAAACTCGCTGAAGAATTGAGTTTCATTTACCCCAGAAATTCTTTGTAAAACACATTTGTGGTATTGCCTATCGGGGGTAAGACGACCATGCAACATAGAACTGTACATGTGAGAAGCAGTATTGTCTCAAGTCGAAAATAACCCACGTTTCTTTATTTTGAAAGGAGATTCCAAATACCAATTTCCACGTCTGTAACCTTGAATTTTTGAGATATAAGTTTCTCCATAAAAAGAATTCAATTTTTTCACTTCCTTTCACACTCCCCCTTAATTGAATTTTCTGAAAACAAAAAATACCTGCTTATTTATAAAAGAGCTTCCAGGTACCAATTATCACGACTGTAACATCTTCAGCTTTTGAGATAAATGTATCCTCATAAAAAGAATTCAACTCCTCCCCCCAACCCCACCTCAAGTTCTTTTCCCTCAAAAATGCATGCTTCTTTTTTAAAAGATATTCCAAATGCCAGTTTTCATGTCTTAAGTACCCTCATACAAATAATTCAATTAATTTTTCAATTCTTTCACCCCCTTAAATGGATTTTCCAGAAACAAAAGAATATGTGTTTCTTTATTTTTAAAGGAGATTCCAAATACTAATTTTCACATTTGCAACATCTTTAGTTTTTGAGATATATGCATCCTCATACGAAGAATTCAACTAATTTTTCAATTCTTTCAACCCCGAATTTCTGAAAACAAAGAAATATGTATTTATTTATTTTTAAAGGAGACTCCAAATACCAATTTTCACGTTTTTAACATCCTCAGGTTTGAGATATAACTATCCTAATAAAATAAATTCAACCCCCTTTTCAGTCCTTTTTACTTCCCTACTGCATGGTTTCTTCCTAAAACAAAAAAATATTTTTTTCTTTTATCTTCAAAAGAGATTAAAAATACCAATTTTCACATCTGTAACATGTTAAGTTTTTGAGATGTTCAAGTGCTCATTTGAAAAGTTCAGCCCCTTTTTCAGTTTTCCTTAAGTGGATTTTCCAAAAACAAATTATCTATGTTTCTTTACTTTTACAGGAGATTCCAAATACCAGTTTTCAAGTCTGTAACATGTTACGTGTCTGAGATGTATTGTAGGCCTACATATATTCTTTTTGAAATTCACCCCGTTTGTCACCCCTGTTCACCCCCTATTCAATGGATTTTCCAAGAACAAAAAGATACATGTTTCTTTATTTTCAAAGAAAATCCCAAATACCAATTTTCATGTCTGTAACATCTTCAGTTTTTGAGATATAAGCATCCTTATAAAAGGTATTCAACCCTTTTCCCACTTTTTTCATTCCCCTTAATGGAATTTTCCAAAAACAAACAAATACATGTTTCTTTATTAAAAAATGAGATTCCAGATACCAATTTTTACGTCTGTAAACTTTTAAGTGTTTGAGATATAGATATCCTCATTTAAAAATTTCTCCCCCCTTTTCATCCCCTTGGGGACGGAATATCCGAAAATCCTCCTTTAGTGAGCACCCACACCCTAATATAAATGTATCCCCAAAACTTCATTTCTTTATGTCCAGTAGTTTTGGCTCGGCGATGATGAATCAGTCAGTCTGTCAGTCAGGACATGTTATTTTATATATATAGATAGATAAATATAAATAAATATCATTTATTATTTTGAAAGATTATATTAAAATACATTGCAATGCTATGGCAATGATGCAGGTATCTATTCTGTAATAAAGTAACTGAAGAGATTCCATAACTATTATATTTTTATACCAATACTAGCAAGATACCCGTGCTTCGCTACGGTATTATACTGAAATTTATAAATAAATGCTTATTGTTTTAGATATATAATCCACCGAAATTCGCGATCTGACTCGTTTTCTGCAAGAATCCACCAAAATTCGTGATCTGACTCGTTTTCTATTAGATTATGGCACGTTTCCTCCCATTTTTCAATCTTCCTTTCCAGCAATCGATTTCGTACTTCCCGGGCTAGGCTCTGGTATTCGTCCCGGTCAGTTGGGTCCGTAAATCTTTGCCATCTTTTCCTATAATAATTTTTAATATGGATAAAATCCTTCAGGAGATCCGGCGTGGTGTCATATTGGGTGCCTTGGCGGCACTGAACCCGCGGCCGGACTGCATTCGTAGTTATTACCCGTCCAGGAGCCGTTTCCAGCTCGGTCCGCATATTTGACGACGATCCGGAAGATTATTATTACTATTATGTGTTGCTGGAATGAATGATGACATGGAAAACCGGAGTATCCGGAGAAAAACCTGTCCCGCCTCCGTTTTGTCCAGCACGAATGTCACACGGAGTAACCGGGATTTGAACCACGGAACCCAGCTGTGAGAGGCCGGCGCGCTGCCGCCTGAGCAACGGAGGATACTTATAAGTACATTAAGAACAGTAAAATCAATTGGTCTAACCTCCTTTTACACTCCACCGCCGTTAAGTTTACTTACTGCCACCCCTCCAAAAAAATTAAAAGAAGGCATGTTTCTTTATGTTTAAAGGAGATTCCAAACACCAATGTTCACGTCTATTACCTTCAGTTTTGAGATATAAGTATCCCCATAAAAATAATTTACTTTCTTCACTTCATTTCACACTACTCCCCCACCCCCTAAGTGAATTTTCCCGCAAAAAATACTTGTTTCTTTAATAGTAAAGGATCTTCTAAATACCAATTATCACGGCTCTAACTTCTTCAGTTTTTCTTATTTATGTGTCCTCATGAAAGGAATTCAACTCCTTTACACTCCCGCCCCCAAGATGGTTTCCCCCCCAAAACGTGTTTTTCTTTGTTTTTAAAGGAGATCCAAATACTAATTTTCACGTCTGTAACAACTTTAGTTTTTATTAGATGTATGTATTCTCATACAATTAAGTCAATTAATTTTTCAATTATTTCACCCCCCCCCCTTCATTGGATTTTCCGAGAATACGTGTTTCTTTACTTTTAAAGCAGATTGCAAATATCAAATTTCACGTTTGTAACATCTTCATTTTTGAGATATCAGTACCCTAATTAAAAGAATTCAACACCATTTTCGGTCACTTTTACCCCCCCCCCTCCACCCAAGTGGTATTTCCGAAAACTAAAAATCCACGTTTCTTTATGATTAATAGAGATAAAAAATGCCATTTTTCACTTCTGTAACATGTTAAGTTTTTTAGATATACTATAAAAATTCTCATTTTAAAATTTCACCCCTTTTGAGTTTGCAAGTTTGAGTTCCCCATTAGTGGAGTTTCCAAAAACAAATCACCTATGTTTCTTTACATTTACAGGAGATTCCAAACACCCACTTTTTACGTCTGTAACATTTTACGTTTCCGAGATATTCTGTAGATATAGTCTTTCAAAATATTCACCCCAGTTTGTCACTCCTGTTTAACCGCTATTGATTGGATTTTCCAAAAACTAAAAAATACATGTTTCTTTATTTTTAAAGGAGATCCCATATACAAATTTTCAGTTCTGTTCAGTTCTGAGATATATGTATCCTCATTAAAGGCATTCAACCCATTGTTCACCCTTTTACACCCCTCCTATTGGGATTTACAGGAAACAAAAAAAATACGCGTTCCTTTATTTTTAGAGGAGATTCTAACTATCAATTTTTACATCTGTAAATTTTAAAGTTTTAAGATGTAAAAACACTCATTTTAAAAAATTCACCCCCCTTTTTACCCCCCCCCCCCAATATTTGGATTTTCCAAAAACAAAAAAATACGTGTTTCTTTACTTTTAAAGTAGATCCCAAATACCAATTTTCAGGTTTGTAATATCTTTCAGGTTCTGAAATATAAGTAGACTCATTAAAAGCATTCAACCCCTTTTTCAACCTTTTCCACCCTTTCTATTGGGATTTTCCGAAAACAAAATATACGTGTTTCTTTATTTTGAAAGGAGATTCTAAATACCAATTTTCACATCTATAACCTTTAAAAGTTTTGAGATATAGATCCACTCATTTTAAAATATTACCCCCTTTTCACCCCTCCCTTAATTGGATTTTCCAGAAACAAAAAATACGTGTTTCTTTATCTTTATTTTTAAAGGAGATCCCAAACACCAATTTTCAGGTCTGTAATATCTTCAGTTTCTGAGATATAAGTAGCCTCATTAAAGGCATTCAATCCTTTTTTCACCCCTTTTCACCCCTCCTATTGCGATTTTCCGAAAACAAAAGAATACGTGTTTCTTTAATTTTAATGAAGATTGTAAATACCAATTTTTACATCTGCAAACTTTAAAAGTTTGGAGATATAGATTCACTCATTTTAGTAATTCACCCCCTTTTCACCCTCCCATTAATTGGATTTTCCAAAAACAAAAAAAATATGTGTTTCTTTATTTTTAAAAGAGATCAAAAGTACCAATTTTCAGGTCTGTAATATCTTCAGTTTCTGTGATATAAGTACCAGTACCCTGTTTAAAGGCATTCAACCCCTTTTTCACCCTTTTTCACCCCTCATATTGGGATTTTCTGAAAACAAAAAAATACGTGTTTCCTTTTTAAAGAAGATTCTAAATACCAATTTTTACATCTGTAGACTTTTAAAGTTTTGATATATAGATACACTCATTTTAAAATTTCACCCCCCCCCCTTTTCACCCCCTTACCGACGGAACATCCCAAAATCCTCTCTTAGCGAGCACCTACATCTTAGTATGAATATATCCCCAAAATTTCATTTCTTTATGTCCAGTAGTTTTGGCTCGGCGATGATGAATCAGTCAGTCAATCAGTCAGTCAGTCAGTCAGTCAGGATAAATTATTTTATATATATACAGTAGATTTTAAAGGAGTGTAACAAAACATAATATTGTTCTTCATGTACATACCAGTTCATCTCTGTGTAGTGTTAATATATCAGAAGACAAACAGTAATAGGCCTATATAGGGGATACAATTATTGTATATGTATATATACTGCCTTTTTATTATTTATTATTATTTACATTTTATGGCCTTCATTGGACCACTCTAGCCAACTTTATACAAATAATTTTTTAGTTTCCTGTCAGCCCAGTACTTCTTCATTCTCTCTGATCTTATCCTCCTTTCTTCATCGAAAATCACCCTTCCTATTGTCTGTTTGTTAATTCTGATTTGCAGTCTGGTTTGTTTGTCTGTGAGTTCCTTGATTTTGTTGGTTTTGTTTCTTAGGTCTTCCACTGTAATTTGTAGTTCATCCATATCTTCCTTGATTTCTATAATCCACTTAATGTTGCACTTATTATTCCATAATTTTTCTATTATTTTCCTGATGATCCTGTTCTCTGGTGTCCTGATTTGATGTCCAAAAAATGAGATGCGTTTCTTCCTGATTGAGCTCATTACTGGCTCTATTTCCTTGTAGACCGTTTCATTAGAAGCTACTCTCCAGTGTCCATCTTTTTGGTATGATTTGTTGATGCATGTTATAATGATTCTTCTCCCTATTTTGAGTATTTTGTGTATTTGTGCAGTGTTAGTTGTTTTGAAGATGGTTTTGCTTGTGTATGTTGTTTCTGGTTGAATGACTGTTTTCTAATGTTTTCATTTTGTTGCTATTGACAGGCATTTTTTGTTGTAGGCATTCTTGGTGACATATTGTGCTCTGGTCAGTTTATTTATTCTGTTATGCCATGCTGGCTTTTCATTGAGGTTATATGTTATGATTTTTCCCAGATATTTAAATTTATCTACAATTCTGATTTCTTGGTTTCCTATGGCAATTTTATTTATGAGTGATGTGAGTTAACATGATTACTGCCTCTTCAAAAGATATCCCAAGACCAATTTTATGTGCTATTTCCTTTAGTGATATAACTTCTTGTCTGTTTTCCTGAATATTGTTGGACAAGAGAGCAAGGTCATCAGCAAATCCTAGGCAATTTATACTTACATTGTCTTTGGGTCTTCCAATTCGGATGTTCTTTGGGTTACTCTTGTACCATTCCCTCATTATATATTCCAAGGCACAGTTGAACAGCAGTGGTGACAAGCAATCTCCTTGTCTTAAGCCTGTTTTTATGATGAATGGCTCAGAGAATTCCCCTCTGAACTTGACTTTTGATTTAGTGTTGGTTAAGGTGAGTTCAATCAATTTGATTAATTTTGGATGGAGCCCAAAATTTCTTAATATTTTCAACATTGAAGGTCTATGGATACAGTCGTAAGCTTTTTTAAAGTCCACAAAGGTTATTGCAAGAAGTTTGTTTTGCTTCCTGTAATATGCTATGGCTAATTTTAAAGTGATGATTTGTTCTGCAAAGCTTCTCCAAGGTCTGAAGTCTCCTCTAGTTGCTCTCTGATCCTCCTGTATAGGATTCTGGAGAAAATCTTGTATGTGCAGTCTAAGAGGGAGATACCTCTGTAATTATCTGGATTGCTTTTTATCTCCTTTTTTTGTGGAGTGGGTGGATTTTGGCTGTGGTCCAATGTTCGGGGAACTTTTCTGTTATCCAGATTTTTGTTAGGGCCATGTGTAAGGATGTTCGAAATGTATCACTGGGATATTTCCACATTTCTGCGAAAACTTGGTCTTCTCTGCATGCCTTATAATGTTTCAACTCTTATTGTGCTGTTTCCACCTCTTGCATTGTTGGGGGATTTATGAGTTCAGGCGGGGTTTTGATGGGCGTGTCTGTATTAATTGCTAAAAGTTCCTGGGGTTCTTCACAATTCAAAAGTTTAATGAATGCTTTTGCCATGATTTCGGCATTTTCCTTGTCATTATGTGACGTTTTTCCATCCTCACTTTTCAGCATTAATGTGGGAGGGGCAAATTTTTGTACTTGTCTTCCAAACATTTTGTAAAAGTCTCTGGAATTGGTTTTGTGGTAGTTTTTTTCTGTTGAGTTGATTAAATCTTTCTGTGATTGTCTCTTGGTTTGCCTGATAATTTATGTGAACTTTTTCCTGATATTTTTGAGGTTGGTTGCACTTTCTTCTGTCTTGTGTGTTTCAAATTTTAACCATGCCTGATGTCTTTCTTCATGAATTTTGTCACATTCTGAGGTCCACCAGGCATGTCTTTTACGTGTGTTCAATGGGGCTAAATTTTCAGCTTGTTGCCTGAGAATTGGAACCAGTTCTTCTAAGTTATCTGTCAGTTTTATGTTCTGTGTGACTTCTCTATATTTATCATTCCTAATTAACTGGTGTGGATCAAAGTTCCTCTTTCGTTTATTGCGTTTTGGTTTCTTTTTTAGTGGTGTGAACTTCATTTTTATTTTGACTATGTAATGATCTGAACCTATATCTACCCCTCTTAATACTTTAACAATGTAGATTTCTCTGTGGAAGGTTTTGTCCATAAATATGTGATCCAGCTGCCATTCCCCCTTTCTTCAATCAGGATGTTTCCAAGTTTTAAGTTTGTTGGGCCTCCTTTTGAAGTAGGTGGACTTTGAGATTAGTTTGTGTTCTCTGTAGAGTTCAACAAGTCTTTGACCATTCTTATTTGTATGTTTATGTGGAGCCCATTTCCCAATGATATCTCGGTATTTCTTTTCTCTTCTGAGCTGGGCATTGAAGTCCCCTAACAGGATCTTAACATTGTTAATATTTATTTGGTTTACAGTTTGGTCAAGGAGATCCCAAAACTTTTCCACTTCTTTCCTATTCTTTGTTAGACAATTCTTTTCATTAGTAGGGGCATGGGCATTTATGATGGTATAAATTTTGTTGGATGCTTTTAAACTCAAAGTTGCAATTCTAGGTGAGATGGCTTGAAAATTGATTATTGGATCTATTATTTTCACATTGACTATAAACCTAGTTCCAAATTGGGGGCATTGTTTCATAACCCTTAGTCCAGGTTTCCCATTGTAAATTCTGTAGCCTTGAGATTCGAATGGTTCTTCTGTAGTATTTCTCATCTCCTGGAGTCCTGCTACTAAAATTTTCTGTTTATCTAATTTGTCCGTCAAGTTCTTTAGTTTTCCTGCTTTAAGTAGAGAATTGATATTATAAGTTGCATTGTAGTTGATCTGATCTTGTTTGATCCTGTTCTTATGTGCTGGCATAGGAATGGGTGATTGCCAACGCTCCGACTCGTTGATGTCTTCAAGGTGGCTACCCACCAAATCCTATGTAGCCTTCTCCTGCTTTCTTGGACAGGACGGTGGGATTTTTTTCCTAAAAGACCTTTCCATGGTTGACTTTTGAAGGTAGTTAACCTTGGGTGGAGCAAGCTCCGATTTACAACTACGGTTGTTAACCGCAGAGGGACAACCCCAAATGTTCAGGGTTCTGGGTTGGCATTTCCTCCCAACCCAATGAGGTATGGTTTTCCCGCCAATACTCTCAAATTATATTACTTTCTTTGGCATTAAGGATATTTAGTAATATGCAATAAGAGACTATGCTAACTGGGCACTGAAAGTGTGGCAACTTTGTGAAGGATATGAACTTTAAACTTTATTAAACAAAGAAATAAAGTAAATTTATGTAAGAACAAAATTTATGAACTTTAAACATAAATAACAAAATATAAATAATGCCTGCTTTTTATTAAGTAAATTTATGTAAAAACAAAATTTATGAACTTTAAACCTAAATAACAAAATATAAATAATGCCTGCCTTTTCATTTGTACATTTTTATGGATAACAAGGATGTCATTAATCTCCTCTGGATCTAGGTTAGACCATTTATCTCCTACAAAGAGCCCTGAACAGCTGAAAACTCTCTCATTTGGGGCACTTTTGCTGGAATACATAACACTTGTTTTGCCGTGATTGCCAAATGTGGAAGTATATTTATGCTGTTTCTCTACCACTGAAGTAAAATATTGTCATCAACATGCTGATGTACATTTATATACTGATCATGTTAATCATGATCTGGTAGATCTCTCGTCCAGTCCTCAAATTATCTTACTTTCCTTGACACTATAGTTGCTGTTGAAGATGGTGTTTCAGCTTCCCTCGATGCAGTTACCGACACTGAGAATATTTAGTAATATGCAATAAGAGACTATGCTAAACATTAAATAAAATTGAATTATATATTCGTAAAGATAATATTGGTGTTCTCAGAGAGAGACTGAAGCATTAGGCCTACCTTTTGCAACATTTCATGCACAGTTATATAGACCTATTTCCTTTCATCTTGGGGCAACTTCTTCAGGGAACAATAACTGGGCACTAAAAGTGTGGCAACTTTGTGAAGGATATGAACTTTAAACTTCTGATTCAGAAACATGTTGCCAGTTTGTTTCTGAAGCTCCGTTATCTGAGAAATGAATGTTGTTTATTATACATCTTTTATATTTATTTATGTATTTGTTTTATTGTTTATTTTTTATTTACTTATTTCGTACAAAGTAAATGCAACAGCCCATTAATTATCCAAACATATTAGTGGTGTATGTAAATTTAATTTTACCTTGTCATTTCCATCTTCATCTGTACAACATGATAGCAATGAATGAAACCATAGCAGCACCAGCTATAAAGTTGGTTCCTTGTTCCATTCTAAATCATCTGTAGCATCCCCAAAAGGCTGTAGGAAAGCAGTAAGCTGAGCAGCTACATTTTGGTCATAGCCAGTTATTTTCTTCCTGGCTTTTTCTCTATCTAGAGTTGTTGATACATCCTCATTTTGGGAATGAATGAATGGTCTCATAACTATTCCAGAATATTACTATAGCTGTCAGTCCACAGGTCTGTGGTGGTCAAACAATTATCTCCTACTGAGTAGCTTTAAGGTTTTCTGGTATCGTGCTTGCTCGAACCTTATCAACTCGGGCTTTTACGTAATTCGTGAAAGCATAACATGACAGATATTCAAAGCACCATATTTGTCATCCATATCAAGTAATGTCCGAAATAAATTCAATAACCCCACAGCCTCGATTGTGGTAAATGGCCAGAGGTCTTTAGCACACATATCCACACATTTCTCACATATGAGCTCCTTATCTTCTTGTGATATATCTTTAAATTTTTCTTTCTTTCTTTCTTTCTTTCTTTCTTTCTTTCTTTCTTTCTTTCTTTCTTTGTTTCAGCACACATGGTGCAGTAAGCCAGAAGTACCCCATGCACTATTCCTGTCTTCTCACAAGTATTGCAGTGAGCATGTCCGACACATTTTTTTTGAAATTAAGTTTCTTCAGTAATACAGGAAAATTTATCCCATGCTTGACTAATTTGGGTGCCAGTGGTGGTCTCTTTTGATTACAATAAATTCTCCTGATTCCAGTTTTTCCTTTACCTCCTTGATCTTGTACATTGTCTTCTGTCCACACTTGCAACCCACACAGTATTAATAGGATATATTTGTTTTCCACTTACAGAATAATACTTCCCTCCATTTCACGATCGCAGTTAAAAGCAGGACTACCAGCACTTGTTGGAAGTCGAGGTAGTTGCAGTGATAGGTATTGCTGCCTTCCCCTGTCATCTGTGCAGGAGTGAAGTAGACTGCTGATGGCCAAGTGAAGTGAGGCAAGCAGGTGTAAAGCAAAAATGTACTCCCCTGTCATCAGTATTATCATTTCTTGGAGTTGGTCACTTCAGCATTGGCGTGTATGTTAAAAATCCAGAAATTCCACTTTGCAAGTAATGACTTCCTGTTATAAGAGTTTGCAGTTTTGACAAGTTTATCAAGAACAAAAGGAGCCTCCGTGGCTCAGGCGGCAGCGCGTCGGTGTCTCACCGCTGGGTTCCGTGATTCAAATCCCGGTCACTCCATGCGAGACTTGTGCTGGACAAAGTGGAGGCAGGACAGGTTTTTCTCCAGGTACTCCGGTGTTCCCTGTCACCTTTCATTCCAGCAACACTCTCCACTATCATTTCATTTAATCTGTCAGTCATTAATCATTGCCCAAGAGTAGTGTGACAGGCCTTGGCAACCGGCACAATTCCTATCCTCGCCGCAAGGTGGGGCTTCATTCATTCCATCACTGACCCGGTCACTGACTGGAAAACAGGTTATAGGTTTTCATTCATTCATATCAAGACCAAAAGGTTTAGCTATGACTTCTATGTCAAGATTTTAAATTCATTCTAATTAAAACAACAATCACTGAGCGAGTTGGCCTTGTGATTAGGGTAGCTTAGCTGTGGACTTGCATTCGGGAGATAGTGAGCCTGAATCCCACCGTTGGTAGCTCTTAAGTTGATTTCTCATTTTCACGCCAGACAAATTGTGCGTTAATTAAGGCCATGACCACTAACTTTTCAATCCTAGCCCTCTCCCATTCTTCCATTGCTAAAACCTTAAACAGAAGAAAAAAAAACATTTGTCACCAACTCTTTTATAGAAGAATGAGTCTTAAAATATGTATACCGCATCCCGTGCTATGATCTTTTATAGTAATATATATTTTGTCCAATACACTCTTTTGTCATTAAATTTATGTAGTTCTATTCTGTTAGGGAAGTGACCAGCAGTGTTTGGGGATTCGTTTGTGAATGTTATCACTGAAACTTTTTAAAATTGCATAAAAGTGTACTACACTGACTGACAGAGCAAATGCAACACCAAGAAGGAGTGGTTCTAAAGGGATGAAAGTTGGGGAAAAAACAGAGACGGCATGGACGAATAATTGGTGTTTATTTCAAACCGATATGCAGGTTACACAATGCGCACGGCATCGACTCAGTAGGATGTAGGACCACCGCGAGCGGCGATGCACGCAGAAACACGTCGAGGTACAGAGTCAATAAGAGTGCGGATGGTGTCCTGAGGGATGGTTCTCCATTCTCTGTCAACCAATTGCCACAGTTGGTCGTCCGTACGAGGCTGGGGCAGAGTTTGCAAACGGCGTCCAATGAGATCCCACACGTGTTCGATTGTGAGAGATCCGGAGAGTACGCTGGCCACGGAAGCATCTGTACACCTCGTAGAGCCTGTTGGGAGATGCGAGCAGTGTGTGGGCGGGCATTATCCTGCTGAAACAGAGCATTGGGCAGCCCCTGAAGGTACGGGAGTGCCACCGGCCGCAGCACATGCTGCACGTAGAGGTGGGCATTTAACGTGCCTTGAATACGCACTAGAGGTGACGTGGAATCATACGCAATAGCGCCCCAAACCATGATGCCGCGTTGTCTAGCGGTAGGGCGCTCCACAGTTACTGCCGGATTTGACCTTTCTCCACGCCGACGCCACACTCGTCTGCGGTGAATATCACTGACAGAACAGAAGCGTGACTCATCGGAGAACACGACGTTCCGCCATTCCCTCATCCAAGTCGCTCTAGCCCGGCACCATGCCAGGCGTGCACGTCTATGCTGTGGAGTCAATGGTAGTCTTCTGAGCGGACGCCGGGAGTGCAGGCCTCCTTCATCCAATCGACGGGAAATTGTTCTGGTCGATATTGGAACAGCCAGGGTGTCTTGCACATGCTGAAGAATGGCGGTTGACGTGGCGTGCGGGGCTGCCACCGCTTGGCGGCGGATGCGCCGATCCTCGCGTGCTGACGTCACTCGGGCTGCGCCTGGACCCCTCGCACGTGCCACATGTCCCTGCGCCAACCATCTTCGCCACAGGCGCTGCACCATGGACACATCCCTATGGGTATCGGCTGCGATTTGACGAAGCGACCAACCTGCCCTTCTCAGCCCGATCACCATACCCCTCGTAAAGTCGTCTGTCTGCTGGAAATGCCTCCGTTGACGGCGGCCTGGCATTCTTAGCTATACACGTGTCCTGTGGCACACGACAACACGTTCTACAATGACTGTCGGCTGAGAAATCACGGTCCGAAGTGGGCCATTCGCCAGCGCCGTGTCCCATTTATCGTTCGCTACGTGCGCAGCACAGCAGCGCATTTCACATCATGAGCATACCTCAGTGACGTCAGTCTACCCTGCAATTGGCATAAAGTTCTGACCACTCCTTCTTGGTGTTGCATTCGCTCTGTCAGTCAGTGTATTTTACTGGCAAAGTGTGTGTAAACTTCCATGTATTAACTGTATGATGCTGCTTCCTTTCACTTGTGCTATACTCAGGAATTTATACAGTTTCAGGCAATCCCTTTTCATGTCAAGAAGTATTAACACTTCACAGGTGGTGGTAATTTATGGGCTCTGTCAGAAAAAAAAAAATGTTTGCAAAATTTTGGAAAATTTACTAAAACCATGAAAATATACCTAAGTAGATCCCGTACCTTGTTCAAGATTGGAAATCCAATTCTGAAGCAGTTTGAAGACAAAATAAAAATTGTCAAATCATTTTCTCATTGGAAGAACAGCATAAGGGACCATCCATGATATGATGTGACAGTGGTTAACTTGAGGTACACTGTAGTCTACTATTATGAAATATAGTGTCTGTTCATCAAAAGTGAAAAAATCAAGTCAGAAAATAGTCATAGCAGTTGAACCTATAAAAAACCAAACCAAACCCCATGGCACTACAGCCCTTGAAGGGCCTTGGCCTACCAAGCGACCGCTGCTCAGCCCGAAGGCCTGCAGATTACGAGGTGTCGTGTGGTCAGCACGACGAATCCTCTCGGCCGTTATTCTGGGCTTTCTAGACCGGGGTCGCCATCTCACCGTCAGATAGCTCCTCAATTCTAATCACGTAGGCTGAGTGGACCTCGAACCAGCCCTCAGGTCCAGGTAAAAATCCCTGACCTGTCCGGGAATCGAACCCGGGGCCTCCGGGTAAGAGGCAGGCACGCTACCCCTACACCACGGGGCCGGCAGTTGAACCTATGCTTAATACAAATAATTTGTGAACAACCTTAGTTGTCTTTAAATCTTGAATGAAACCTTTCTTTGAAAGTTATAGTACTTTCATCCACAGAAATTGGAGGACCTGGTTGGTAAAATATCATACATTGTTTCCTAATTTTTTTTAGAACATCCTGTATGTGTTCACTCTTTTTCAGAGACATATTTCCTTCCCCGTGAGCAAGTGCATGTTCCAGAAAATAAGTAAAAACTCTTCCCGAGAGAACACATCACTAAAAAATGGCATTTTGTTAACCTGGGTCATTGAAAAATAGTCTTTGACATCTGACAAGTGATGAAACCGCATGTTGATGATGACACCTATAAATGCCTTTATGTCGCTCAATGTTGGGTGATGCCAATTTCTCATTCTTCTTTTCTTCGTGGTTGGTGTTGTCTGGATTTTCCCTTTTCTCCCCAAATAATTTAGTTTTTCTGAGAATATCATCAAATAGTTTATTATAAAAAAAATAGATGAAAATATTTTACAGGAGGCATTTCAGTATCAAAGTGTGATGGTAATATTGACCCTTGATCAATATTACGTACGGGAATAATAGTTGTGGGTCCATGATCACCCTTGCTTATGCCCATCCACTCTGTTGCTATCTGTGTCAGCATCACTTGTGTCGTTGCACTCAGATGAGCTGAAGAATGAATTTTCGTCTTCAGAATCACATTCACTAAAATTGGACACTTCTTCGACTGTATCATCCAGTACTGACACTATATCAGTATCACTAATCCATTTTCGCAATGCCATTTTACCAGCAAACCATGAACATACATAAGTATGCACATGAGGAAACTGCATCACGCATTGTGTGTATTGTGTAACTTCCGCTAACAGGAGAACAAACTCAGCAAGATACTGAGAGGATCTCTCTCACCAGAAGAGTTGAAAGAACAGCTCCTGCCATCTCTGAGCATATTTTTGTACCTCCTTGGCTACTAAACCCACGATATTCAGACGGAACATATATATATTTCCGCCCTGAGTGGTGGAAAAGTAGAGTATACACACACACACACACACACACACACACACACACACACACACACACACACACACACAAGATATATGTTTCTGCCTGCAAAGAGTTAGTCCAATGTTTATAGTAGTATTTATTTTTTCACACAATATATTTTTAAAAAATTCTTTGTGGAGTTTTGGAATTTCTAGAAAAATTTATATAACATGGGGATATTATATTACATGGGAAGTTTATATAACTCTTTGATCAAAAGAATGGAGTAGAAATATGGCATTCGGTGGTTACCAATATGTAACTGGCACTTCAGCGGCTACACCGAACACAGTTAAAGGGAGGAAAGTAAGTACAGTTACAGGGTACCTAAAACACTACACACACAATAAAACACTGCCGATAACAATATTGGTAAATATCAGTAGGGGCAACTTGATGATAATAAACCAGGAAAGTAGAAAGGGAACTGGGAAACCTTACCAAAGCCAACAGTGATCTCTTGTTTTCAAAATATTGTTTACAAAATCGGCAATACAAATTAACTTCCTAAACAAATTCGCAAGAGAGATGACTGAAGTACCGTATTGATTACCTTTTCTGAATTTAAAATTTGTGACCTTGATAGCATGAGCTCCTCAGTTAATGCAGAACTTAAGATAAATGGGACTCAGTATATCAGGATCATAATATGTTTTTCGTCCGACTCGGCTGAACGGTCAGCGTACTGGCCTTCGTTTCAGAGGGTCCCGGGTTCGATTCCCGGCCAGGTCAGGGATTTAACCTTAATTGGTTAATTCCAATGGCACAGGGGCTGGGTGTATGTGCTGTCTTCATCATCATTTCATCCTAATCATGACACGCACGTCGCCTACGGGTGTCAAACAGAAAGACCTGCACCTGGCGAGCTAAACCCGTCCTGGGATATCCCGGCACTAAAAGCCATACAACATTTCATAATATGTTTTGATGTTATGTAAATTACAGTGAACTGTCTTTTGTTGCCAAATAAATTTTTTCTTCCTTTATCTGCTTTTTTTTGCTAGAGGTTTTACGTCGCACCGACACAGATAGGTCTTATGGCGACGATGGGATAGGAATGGCCTAGGAGTTGGAAGGAAGCGGCCGTGGCCTTAATTAAGGTACAGCCCCAGCATTTGCCTGGTGTGAAAATGGGAAACCACGGAAAACCATCTTCAGGGCTGCCGATAGTGGGATTCGAACCTACTATCTCCCGGATGCAAGCTCACAGCCGCGTGCCTCTACGCGCACGGCCAACTCGCCCGGTCTTCCTTTATCTATCCTGATTTTAGATTTGAATTTGGTTCTTTCAGCTTTTAAAGTTTTCAATCTGCCTGAAATTACAGGTGATCACGAGGATTCAGAATACTACAGCAAGTAAAACTAATAGCCTACAGCATTTATGAATATAGGAATATTTCATCTACTGTACCACGTGACGGACATCCATCCTGGTTCAAGACCGAAAGTGGAGTCCAGCAAGGCAGTGCACTATCCCCATTATTGTTTGTCACCATCATGGATGACATAAAGAAGAACATCAAGAAAACCTGGTGAACTAAATGCAATGGCCTTTGCTGATGATGTTATGAACTGGGGAGAAACTGAGGAACAAGTACAGTCGAGACTCAATAAATGGAAGGTTAAGTTCCAGGAGTTCACTCTCAAGATAAGCAAACTCAAAACAGTAGTGATGGCAATAAACAGAGAGGGACGACCAGCGAACATCATGCTAGGAAACCATCCACTAGAAAGTGTGGAAAGCTTTACATACCTCAGCAGTGTAATATCTCGAGATACACCAGCCACAAAGGAGGTGGCAAATAGAGTGCAGAAGAGCTCTCACTTTTACCAGCAAGTACGAACACTCCTCTGGGATCCCAAAGTACCAACAAAATCAAAGCTGGTGATGTTCAATCAGTACTTCATACCAATCTTAACCTATGGTATTGAAACCTCCACCCTCACTAAGAAAGACTCATCAAGGTTGCAGACATCCGAGATGAAGTTCCTTAGGTCCACAATTCAAAAAACCAAACTGGACAAGTTGAGGAATGATGTGGTTACAAAGGAAGCTGGGATTGTTACATCATTGTTAGATCGGATCAGCATGTCCAGACTAAGGTGGTTTGGGCATGTAATAAGGATGGAGCAACAACGACAGCATACCGTATGTTGACTTGGAGTGACATGTGGCAGGGAAACGGATGGTGGGAAGACCAAGAGCCCACTGGATGGACATCGTAAAGATGGACATTGCAGATTGGGGAAGGACACAGGAGGACATCATTAACAACAGAACATATCTCAATAAGACAGAATGGAAGAGGCTCGCCAACAGTACCCGGGAAACTGGAACTGTAAAATGATGATGTACTGTGTATGAAGTGCTGTTGTATTGTAACAATTGTAATAATACAGTATTTAAGTACTGTGAAATAGCTTGTGTAGCTCTCTATTGGAATTTTCAATTTCAGTAAAATGTTGTAAGATGGAGTATTTCTTACAAACTTTCATTGTGTTCTTTCTTTGATTATGTCCATGTTGGCAATTACAAATGGTGTTGTGTATGAAATTACACAATCCTTCTCCAATAGTAAATGAACTTCCCTATTTTTTTAAACACTTTCTTAATTGTCTGTAGAGCAGGCTTTCAGATCATTAAGCTTTGTCAAACTCGTAATATTTATTGACGTTTCCTCAGCAAGTGTTACTGGTATCTTCAGAGTAAGTGATGCAATCTTTCTGAACAAATGGTGGGTGATAATAGCAATGATTGTGATGTCAGAACTTCCTTGGCTGAAGTATTACATGTGTTTTTTTTTTTTGCTTTATGTCGCACCGACACAGATGGGTCTTATGGCGACAATGAGACAGGAAAGGCCTAGTAATGGGAAGGAAGCAGCCGTGGCCTTAATTAAGGTACAGCCCCAGCATCTGCCTGGTGTGAAAGTGGGAAACCACGGAAAACCATCTTCAGGGTTGCCGACAGTGGGATTCAAACCCACTATCTCCCGGATGCGAGCTCACAGCTGCGCGCCTCACATATAGTTAAGTTTCATTTTTACTCATACTGATCAGACAGAAGTGCTTCTCGCCCTGCCACTTGCTGGTCACTCATTTGTCTTTGGTTCACAGGCGGATAAAGTGAGGGTGGTCAGAGGAAACTTACAGTGTATGGTGGTAACTCAAGACAAATCTGAGACTGGCGTGGGGTGAGGCAAGAAGCACCATTAACATTTTTTAGTGTGCCATTGCATTTTACATCATGTAAAAAAATATTGCCTAATTCTGTGAATGAAGTTATGTGAAATGGAATTGTGCAGAGCAAAGGCAAACAAGAGTATGATTTAGAAGTCAATACGGGCCTAACTTAGAGAAGAAGAGCGTAATCGATATGGCAGTGGTGAAGAAGACAAAGAAAAGCGAGCTAGATTGTTAAAAGAAAGGATTATTAAACTACTACAACAAATGGGCGACAAGTTTTTAATCGTATCTAATGACAGATAAGTAATTTTTAAAGGGAAGAAAATGAAAAGTACTTCAGAAAGAAATATACCCATTCATAGAAGAAGTATTTCTTGCAAGAGGAGAAGAGAAGAGACTGACAACCAGGCCAAGTTGTTATACAATAGCCGAGATGGCAGTAGTCAGCGAAATACCGAGATTGGCAAGTGGAATCCAAGCTATATTCAAGAATAAAGAAGAGAAAATAGAAATTATCATGGAAAAACAAGCAGATTGTTAAAACCTGATCATCTTGGAAATAAAATATAGATTGGGAGCAATACCAAGATCCCCATGATACAATTCAGAGCAGTCTTAAATAGAACAGCAAAGTCAGTAAAGCAATATATATTACCTACTTCATAAGGATATCGATATAAATTCCCATATTTCATATGTATATTTTTTTAACATGTGCTCAAGTAAGAAGATCAGCATGAATTCCAGCTAATTGTGCAGTGGGCAGCCCTTGAGATGTGTTCGATACCATAGAATGATGTAGAATGTCAAGGTAGCGGGTCGTTGGTTTTCTGAGCAGCTGAGAGAGTAACAGACCAAGGATGGATGGCAGCTGAGTCGCCCCAAACTGGAGAATGATTGAGCTAAGTTTCCATAAATTACAATTCTTAGTTAAAATAAATTTAAAAAATGTTTGTAACCTACAACAGAGAGTATGTAGTTGTAATATGGATATATTCAATGAAAACTACATTTTAAATTAAGCTCGCATATTAACCTAAATCAGCGATGTTAGGAAGCCTCTGCTAGAGGCAATGACCCCAGTATATATGTGCCACACCTCCTCTCCAGTCGAGCTGGGGCGTGAAGGGAAGAAGCAGGTCTGCCAACCTGAATAGCGGAATACCCCAGGGCAGAAGAAAACTTCCCTTTTTCCTGGCGCCATAAAAGGGAGGGGAAAAATATAATATATAATATATTAGAAGACAGGGAAAGATCATACACACAAATAATATCAAAATAAATACAGATCGATCTGCCATAGTTCATAAAATTCAAAATAACGAAGGTGAACGAGGAGGGAGAGAAATTCACGGTTCAGACCTCCCTCCCTAAATCCCCACCAGGTTGGGGAGGTTTATTTCTTCTCAGACATAGGAATTCTTGAGAAAAGTCCTTTTCTTGCAATAGGTACATATCAACTTGTTTTTTTTTTTGGCTAATTTGCTTTTACGTCGCACCGACGCAGACAGGTCTTATGACGACGATGGGACAGGAAAGGGCTAGAAATGGCAAGTAAGTGGCCGTGTTCTTAATTAAGGTACAGCCCCGGCACTTGCCTGGTGTGAAAATGGGAAACCACGGAAAACCATCTTCAGGACTGCCGACAGTGGGGTTCGAACCCACTATCTCCCGAATACTGGATACTGGCTGCACTTAAGCGACTGCAGCTATTGAGCTCGGTATCAACTTGCGTAACAGCCAATAAAATTAGTGAACACATTCTTGCTTGGCAAATAACCGATGAGAACTGAGTGTGTGAAAATTAACATCCTGGGATAAATCAAAACTCATTTTCCAAGAAAAGAAGGCGTTCCAACAGCATAGCCAGGCAAAATTTTTTGGCTTCCCAGGTCGAATTAAGATGGGCACAGGCAAGGCCCAATGTCAGGCATGATGCAGAGCGTGTGGCACGCAGCCACACCAACACGTAGAAAACGAGATGGAGCATGCGTCCCACTACCGGCAACGGACGCTGGCCCACACGGTGAATAAAGAAACGGCGGCCAAGAGGAACAGGCCAAGGAGTCGGCGCACGCCAAGATTTGCCCACATGAGGGGCCCTTCCCACGGAGCGATGGGCGAAGGTAAAAACTCCATGATACTGCAAGACAAATGTTTAAAGGCCAGCAATTTGGTCACACAAAAGCCGATAAGGACGAAGGAATGAGATGGCAAAAAAGACCCAGGCATCGCGCCAGGTGTGGAGGAGAAAGGCAAGGTAGGGCTCCAGGAGGGCTCACATATAAATGAATTAAAATTCTTACAAACTAAGGCAGATATGACACCTCCATATACTCCAGTTACCAAACCAGCAGGGAAAAGAAAGACATCCAAACTGTAACAATAAAGACCGAAAAACGCACTAAGCGGATTGAACCTGTGAAAGGTGAATGCGAAAGCCCCCCCCCCCCGCCCCCCATCTCGCGATCCTTTGCCAACAGGGTGACCGGAGTTAGAAAATCAAGAATCTGAAAGGGACCACGAAAACATGGAGCCAGCTTTCCGGAAGGAAGAAAATTGTTAATAAATACACTGACTGACAGAGCAAATGCAACACCAAGAAGGAGTGGTTCGAAAGGGATGAAAGTTGGGGAAAAAACAGAGACGGCACGGACGAATAATTGATGTTTATTTCAAATCAATATGCAGGTTACACAATGCGCACGGCATCGACTCAGTAGGATGTAGGACCACCGCGAGCGGCGATGCACGCAGAAACACGTCGAGGTACAGAGTCAATAAGAGTGCGGATGGTGTCCTGAGGGATGGTTCTCCATACTCTGTCAACCATTTGCCACAGTTGGTCGTCCGTACGAGGCTGGGACAGAGTTTGCAAACGGCGTCCAATGAGATCCCACACGTGTTCGATTGGTGAGAGATCCGGAGAGTACGCTGGCCACGGAAGCATCTGTACACCTCGTAGAGCCTGTTGGGAGATGCGAGCAGTGTGTGGGCGGGCATTATCCTGCTGAAACAGAGCATTGGGCAGCCCCTGAAGGTACGGGAGTGCCACCGGCCGCAGCACATGCTGCACGTAGCGGTGGGCATTTAACGTGCCTTGAATACGCACTAGAGGTGACGTGGAATCATACGCAATAGCGCCCCAAACCATGATGCCGCGTTGTCTAGCGGTAGGGCGCTCCACAGTTACTGCCGGATTTGACCTTTCTCCACGCCTACGCCACACTCGTCTGCGGTGACTATCACTGACAGAACAGAAGCGTGACTCATCGGAGAACACGACGTTCCGCCATTCCCTCATCCAAGTCGCTCTAGCCCGGCACCATGCCAGGCGTACACGTCTATGCTGTGGAGTCAATGGTAGTCCTCTGAGCGGACGCCGGGAGTGCAGGCCTCCTTCAACCAATCGACGGGAAATTGTTCTGGTCGATATTGGAACAGCCAGGGTGTCTTGCACATGCTGAAGAATGGCGGTTGACGTGGCGTGCGGGGCTGCCACCGCTTGGCGGCGGATGCGCCGATCCTCGCGTGCTGACGTCACTCGGGCTGCGCCTGGACCCCTCGCACGTGCCACATGTCCCTGCGCCAACCATCTTCGCCACAGGCGCTGCACCGTGGACACATCCCTATGGGTATCGGCTGCGATTTGACGAAGCGACCAACCTGCCCTTCTCAGCCCGATCACCATACCCCTCGTAAAGTCGTCTGTCTGCCGGAAATGCCTCCGTTGACGGCGGCCTGGCATTCTTAGCTATATACACGTGTCCTCTGGCACACGACAACACGTTCTACAATGACTGTCGGCTGAGAAATCACGGTACGAAGTGGGCCATTCGCCAACGCCGTGTCCCATTTATCGTTCGCTACTTGCGCAGCACAGCGGCGCATTTCACATCATGAGCATACCTCAGTGACGTCAGTCTACCCTGCAATTGGCATAAAGTTCTGACCACTCCTTCTTGGTGTTGCATTCGCTCTGTCAGTCAGTGTATTTTCAGTGATCCCTGTGCTATTCAAATGGATTGCGCAAGAAACCATATGGAACGTCTAGATCCCAGGACTCCAAGAGCCAGCGCCATGGAATAAGTCAACATGGGTAGGTCCCCGCAACTCCGGATGGGCCCGAAGACATCAAATTGTTGAGTACCAAGTTATGTTTCTACTCCAATGCTAGTATTTCCCTTTGTAAATAATAGTAATGTAAGGATAGGGTTATTAATAATATGATTTGATAGGCTAGTTCCGCTTAGAATGGTCGGGAGACCCTTTATTCATTTTGTTTCAGTTAATTAGATATGGGAAGGGAGTGATTCAATGTCAGTGTATAGAATTTGGGACCCCTTTTAGTGGCTATATTTGCATGTTATCATAGTTTTGTTTATTTAGTGCTGAGAAGAAATTGAGGGGGGAAAAGGAATAGAAAATCGTGTAGATTAATGTTGTAGATCTCACCTGAGCGATTGCTTAAGTCAAGCAGGGATTAGCAGGTGACAGAGTGCCCGTATAAAAGAAAGATTGGGAATAGAGTCAGCACTACAGTCGTAAAAGTAGAATCAGTAGTTTATTGCATGTTAGTGTATGCTTTGGCTGCAACTCCAAGATGTTTGAGAATTGCTGTGCTGAGGTTTGAACGCTTGCTCCCCCCCACTACACTAGTGAGGTTACGTGTAGAAGCTCTGTTTAGTGTTTGGCGGGATTTTAATAATTTAAATTATTTTTTATGATAATTTTATTATTATTATTATTATTATTATTATTATTATTTTTATTTTTATTTCTTTTCGTATATGTTTGATCGATGATTTCATGCCGATCTATTTAAATGGCAGGTTAGTTTGATGCCAGGTACACAATCTCGGCCCAAACGGGAGAGATTAGGAGGCATTGTCCTTCGGTGAAAGGCGAACGAAAGTGTGAACTAGGTTACGAGAAGAAATGAGTGGTTGAATTCCAACTTCTGGCAAAATGAGGGAGTTCTTGATATAATATGGCTGTTTAATGTGAGAAATAATTATTAGTAATGATTGTATGAATTGGTTCGAGCAGGTGGACCCTGCATTAGCTCAATTGAGTGATTTTATTGACCCAGTGACTGCCGCTATTGAGCGTGTTAAATAGTCTCTCGCAGTGGTGTGAGGGGAGTATATTTGATTCGTGATTTATTGCCCCGAGAAGGGAGGTCCGTGAGGGACACAGCCAAAAGAACTCGCCTTGCCAAGGAAGTGTTTTCTGTTAAAATGTTGCATTCTACTGTGAGAAATAAGGCAGAAATTATATGTAACAACCACACACAGTCCATTAGCCTTGATCCGAAGAACAATGTAGAAATTGACGACTGTCCGTGACACGATTAGCTAAGTTAGGGTTTTTATTACAGCGCCCTGGATGGAGACGGCCAGAGTCTCAGGTTCAGACCTCACGTGAGCACAGAAGGGATCGACCGCTCGCTCATACAGCGGGTCACAACGGAATGACTACAGCCCTTGTATTTATTTGTACATGTGTTTGATATGTTTCTTTATCAGGGTGTGTTCTTGTTTATTGTTAATCAATGTCAATTTGAATTTAGACTTCGTGAGAGTCCATTGATAGTAATCGCAAGTGATAAGTTTGTTTCAAGTCGGTGCTCGATTTCATATGGGAGACTTGAGACCATCTATTTCTTTTCCGCGTTTAAGTGATGGATTTTTGATATGGTCGGAGCATTTGGATTAATTATTTCCAATTTTGTTATTTTTATTGATTTCTAGATATTTTCTGTGGTAGAGCTAAGTTAGCCGACCATTCTAACGCGGAAATTTTTCAGTGTAAATATAGTTTTATTGTGTAATACTGGATTGAGTCCCAAGGAATACTCGCATTGGGAGGGACATGGCTTGCTTTTGTAAATATTGAAGGGTTATTTTATTAAGTTGTCATACTCGACAGTTTATGTTTGACCGGTGGATAGCACACATCTAAACCAATGTGGCATTTATGTAAACAATATAGGACACAGGTAATCCAATGGGATAAAATGTGAAAGTATGGAGAAGTAGTGTCATCCTCTCGGACATTCTTCGTTTCATAGAGAGGAAGGTAACCATTAATGTACGTGTCATAAAGGAAAATTTGGTGTATAAGAGACATTACCAGCGATCGTTGCCATCTACATAGATTTTCTGTGGAATGTGGAGGCAACTGCTGATGTCGATGGTAGCACGGACTTTTCCGCTGCTAAAATATATGTTTTGTAATGTCACTTGTCTTATAGTTATCCAGGATGTCAGTAATTGTTGTAAATATTTCCCCGAGTGATTAGTAAATTGTTTGAAACTATTTCGTGCCTATCTATATCGAAAAACAAGCATCCAAAAACCTCTTCCGTTCATTGTAAGCCTGTAAGATGGTTTAAGTTTTATAGCCTTTACTTGCCGCGGACGGTCTTCGACCCTGAGTAGCCGGTGTTTAGACCTCAGGAACGGGAGAGTAGCATTGACCTTGCTGTACTGCATGGCCGATGACTTCTCATGTGAGTGGATTTATGATACAATCCCAATGAGGGGAAATCGGCACAAGCCGAAAAGGTCCCTTGACTATCGACTTCCGTGGAGCATGGTCCCATGTGTTCGTGGCCCACCGCTACGTGCAGCATGTGCTGCGGCCGGTGGCACTCCCGTACCTTCAGGGGCTGCCCAATGCTCTGTTTCAGCAGGATAATGCCCGCCCACACACTGCTCGCATCTCCCAACAGGCTCTACGAGGTGTACAGATGCTTCCGTGGCCAGCGTACTCTCCGGATCTCTCACCAATCGAACACGTGTGGGATCTCATTGGACGCCGTTTGCAAACTCTGCCCCAGCCTCGAACGGACGACCAACTGTGGCAAATGGTTGACAGAGAATGGAGAACCATCCCTCAGGACACCATCCGCACTCTTATTGACTCTGTACATCGACGTGTTTCTGCGTGCATCGCCGCTCGCGGTGGTCCTACATCCTACTGAGTCGATGCCGTGCGCATTGTGTAACCTGCATATCGGTTTGAAATAAACATCAATTATTCGTCCGTGCCGTCTCTGTTTTTCCCCAACTTTCATCCCTTTCGAACCACTCCTTCTTGGTGTTGCATTTGCTCTGTCAGTCAGTGTATATTGTAGTTGACACAAATTTACAGACATCTTATTCACACGTCACCATTCACTCCCACTACCTCGTTCCTTAACCACCGACGGTTACGTGTTGATAATGGCTAATTTCAGCTAGTCTACTTCAATTATGACACAGCTAAGACGGACATTCTCAGCATTCGCATGGTTCAGATTTATTGCCACGTAAAGTGACGCTAGTCAACTGTATTTATCTCTATCTTCTATCTAGTTTATTGGTTCTGGAACACTTCTCTCCGCCTGATAATCAGTGTAATAATCTCACCCTAAGCTTTGTTCATAAATTAGCGTAGATTTACACAGTTCTTCGTCAGACGTCTACCTTTCCTTTTTCGAATAGGTCTTCGAATACCATGATTCTATCCCTATCAATTGTTCTCTTTTACAGCTACTGATTATTAGTTTACAAGAGCGTTCTTCGACAGAAGTTCTGCATACTATCGTGTAATCACTTTCTATACAAAACCTACTTCATATTTCATGAACTTACAGTCTACCTCGCGGCCGATATATCAGGTACGTCTCATTATCATAATCGTACCTTGTCTATCACCAAAATACAAGAGAAAAACACTGAAAATTCACTCACGCTTTGTTCACTTCATATACAAAGGAGCGGCAAATTCGATAGCGAACCGGCCGTCTTTTCTCGTCAAAAGCTCCTTCACGACTGCTGCTGTCCCCTGGGAAGTGCAAAAACTTATAGGCGAGCCAGGGATAGGGGTGGCCGGCGGACCTCGCCCCCTCCCTTATTTTCACATCTCCTAGATCAACCAGCCTGTGGAAATCAGCAATACGCCTGATTGTGTGACTCGTTATTCACAAGTGCGCTATGCCGTCGGAGTTGAAAATGATCGGCGGGTTTACAGCAATTAATTAATAAGATCGGAGGGGAAATGGGGAATTCCCGGAGGCATCTGGCTTCACCCGTAGCGTCAGTACGCCAAGCCTGTTACGTACGCTGTTTTTAAGCGCATATACCTTGGAGAATCTCTTCTACCATAACTCCTGATTTCAAAATTTAGCCAATATTCTTTCTACTGCTCTGACAGATGCATTTTGGTTAACCAAGCCTTATTTAAGCCGAAAATACATTAACATTGTCCCGGTCGCTTTGGCATCGCTGTACGCTGGCATTTGTTTTCAATATGGAGTCACTAAAATAGTGTTCTTCTGCTGCTTCTTCTATGACGTGTGCCTAGTTCGGGGTTTTCTAAGCCACCCACTGGGAGTGTAAGGCGCCGCTCTGACGGGCGTTCTGTTGCGCAATCTGATGCTACTCCCAACATCCACACAAAGAAAGCTTGCTGCCTGCTTCCTTCCCAAGCATATAACTTAAAATAATTATTAATTGTGATGATACGGTCACAATACAGACGTTCCATAGGGCGCGTACCTTGCATAGAAGACAACAAACCAACTCGGGATTTAATAATAATAATGTTATTTGTTTTACGTCCCACTAACTACTCTTTTACGGTTTTCGGAGACGCCGAGGTGCCGGAATTTAGTCCCGCAGGAGTTCTTTTACGTGCCAGTAAATCTACCGACACGAGGCTGAAGTATTTGAGCACCTTCAAATACCACCGGACTGAGCCAGGATCGAACCTGCCAAGTTGGGTTCAAAAGGCCAGCGCCTTAACCGTCTGAGCCACTCAGCGCGGCAACTCGGGATTTAATGGAGGGCTTACTGACCCTACAAATCTTGCATGCCTTGACAAGTTCCTGAACTTCTCCGTCCAGTCCCTTCCAAATAAAATTTTCCCTGATATTTTCTCTGGTTTTAAATACTCCCTGATGTTGTGCAAGGGGAGTTTCATGGTAGTACTTAAAGATCATGGGTACCAAAACTGATGGAATTACCACCTTCATCTTATGATCATGATGGGAAGGACAACAAAGAACGCCGTTCCTCAATATGTAAGAATCAGTAATTTTCCAATCTTTCTTCAATTATAGGTCCCAAGAGAGGATCTTCTAATTGAAATTTATCTATGTCATAATACGAGAGAGGGCTATCAGATAAAATGGCTCCAACCAAAGGTAATGCAGGTAAAGACTCCAATAGGCAGGTTCTTCTTCAAGAGTCGGTTGATCCGAGAACATACGGCTGAGGGAGTCAGCTACAACATTATCTGAACCTCGGATATGACGCACGTCAAACTGGAAGGGGGAAATCCTTATGGCCCAATGGGCCAGACGTCCAGTTTTCCTAGGTTTCCCAAGCACCCCTGTAGTATAGGGATAAAGAAATTGTAATATTTGAATGTGTGTTAGTCCGAACACTAGGGCATGATCTTGAAAATTGCAAGAACGCGACCACATCATTTGCGGAATTTACCGAATAACGAGGAACATTTTTCAACATAATATTTAATGGATTGGGGATACTAGAAAAGGGGAAATTCAGAAAAGGCAAGGTTGGTTGTTGAACTGAGGGACTCGCCTGAAGGGGAACCCCTAATTAAAAAAATTGCTGCGGCTCGGACGAGTCTTGCTGCCCATTCGACTCGGGACTGCAAGTTGCCTTATTCACTTCCTCCTCGACCCGATCAACCGAAGGAAAAACAGGTTTCAATTTAATGGAAAGTGCGGCCAACCAAACCTCAACCTTTCCTGAAAGTTTGACAAATTAGTCCTTTAAAACTTCAACTTGCCTTAATAAGTCCTCCTTAATCCTAAAGAAAGTAAGTCTTCTGAGCGATGAACATAATGGGTTAGGTGCCGTTGTATTCGTTTTAGCTAATGAAGGGACGCTACATTTTTTTCTAGGAAATACGTAACTGAGGATATCTCAGTTAAATTAGCTTGAATCAGGGACGCCGAACTCGCAAGCTCACCGTTGGAAAAATGGGGCACTACGATGATTTTGCCTAGGTTCGTTCGTAATAAGAGCTCATCTACCTTGACTGTCCCTTTTGACTCTAAATTACGAATTGATAATTTGTACATGCGAGCACAGAAATGGTGTCCCGGTATAAACAAAGCATGGTATACCCCCACCTCCACGCTTAACGCATTGCTGCAGGTAGACAGCCCGCTACAAGACTGTTGTGATTGAAATGGGCACAGTGGGGGATGTATAGCAATACACACACCGTGCCTTCAGCACTACTCGTTCACTCCCTCCCCTCTTTCTCCGTACTGGAGTGGCCTTCGACACTACCCCTTCACTCCCTCGCCACCTATCAGTACTGGAGTGGGGCAGTGTTGATTGTTTACGTCGGGACACCATTTCTGTGCTTGCATGTACAAGAGCTCCTCTTTCGAAGATATCCCGGGTAGGCCATATCTCGAGTAGCCATAATATAATATTTGCCGGCCACCAAGCAGGATAAGGAACCATAAACGGAGAACGGCCCCCGCGCTCAAAATCGCCCGGAAAAAAAGAGTGGTAGGTGCTCATATAAATGCTCTGCTACCAGAATTCTGCTCAATTAATAGACAGAGGAAGGCAAAGAAGGTGCGGGCCAAAGATCGGAGCCCTAAATCAGTCAGACTATGATAAGAGGGGAAGGGGTTAGCGCGAACCAAGGCCATCTGTTATGCTAAACATTTATTAATACAAGAAAACCCAACCATTAACAAGAAATGCTCAAATGCACGCAGTTACAATGATCAGGGTGTGCGTGTGTATCACTTTCGAATACATGATCTTATGAACGGGGACCTGCCCCTATACAATTCAAAGTTTCATCGATCCCCAGAATATGGGTGAGGTGTACCTCGAACATATGCTTCCTTCAATATTACAAACCATTTCCATCAAAGATTAAGTTAAGTCAATTATTATATACGGTTCTCAAACAACCTGAACATTTAGGAATTTTAAAGGCATTTAGCCATGTATGACTCAACTTCGTCGAGGGCAAAATAATACACAATGCCCAATCTGCCTAAAAGTTAAGTTAGAACATAACATACGGGGGCTCAGCCTCCCAACCAATCGTATAAAAATTTAATAATAATAATACTAATTGCTTTACGTCCCACTAACTACTTTTACAATTTTCGGAGACGCCGAAGTGCCGGAATTTTGACCCGCAGGAGTTCTTTTACGTGCCAGTAAATATACAGACACGAGGCTGACATATTTGAGCACCTTCAAATATCACCGGACTGAACCAGGATCGAACCTGCCAAGTTGGGGTCAGAAGGCCAGCGCCTCAACCGTCTGAGCCACTCAGCCCGGCGTATGAACATTTAACAGACTAGATTGGAAGTAAACAATCTAATCTATATATATAAAATAACTTGTCCTGACTGACTGACTGACTGACTGACTGACTGACTGACTGACTGACTGACTGACTGATTCATCATCGCCGAGCCAAAACTACTGGACATAAAGAAGTGAAATTTTGGGGATACATTCATATTAAGATGTAGGTGCTCGCTAAGAGAGGATTTTTGGATATTCCGTCGCTAAGGGGGTGAACAGAGGGGTGAAATTTTAAAATGAGTGTATCTATATCTCAAAACCTTAAAAGTTTAGAGATGTAAAAATTGGTATTTAGAAGCTTCATTAAAAATAAAGAAACACGTATTTCTTTGTTTTTGGAAAATCCCAATAGGAGGGGTGAAAAGGGATGAAGAAATGGTTGAATGCCTTAAATTAGGATTCTTATATCTCAGAAACTGAAGATATTACAGACCTGAAAATTGGTGTTTGGGATCTCCTTTAAAAATAAAGAAACACATATTTTTTTGTTTTTGGAAAATCCAATTAATGGGGGGGGGGGGTTGAAAAGGGGGTGAATTTTTAAAATGAGTGTATCTATATCTCAAAACATTTAAAGTTGATAGATGTAAAAATTGGTATTTAGAATCTCCTTTAAAAATAAAGAAACACGTATTTTTTTGTTTTCGGAAAATCCCAATAGGAAGGGTGGTAAAGGGCGAAAATGTGTTGAATGCATCAATCAATCAATACTGATCTGCATTTAGGGCAGTCGCCCAGGTGGCAGATTCCCTATCTGTTGCTCTCCTAGCCCTTTCCGAAATGATTTCAAAGAAATTGGAAATTTATTGAACATCTCCCTTGGTAAGTTATTCCAATCTCTAACTCCCCTTCCTATAAATGAATATTTGCCCCAGTTTGTCCTCTTGAATTCCAACTTTATCTTCATATTGTGATCTTTCCTACTTGTATAGACGCCATTCAAACCTATTCGTCTACTAATGTCATTCCACGCCATCTCTCCGCTGACAGCTCGGAACATACCACTTAGTCGAGCAGCTCTTCTTCTTTCTCTCAATCCTTCCCAACCCAAACATTGCAACATTTTTGTAACGCTACTCTTTTGTCGGAAATCACCCAGAACAAATCGAGCTGCTTTTCTTTGGATTTTTTCCAGTTCTTGAATCAGGTAATCCTGGTGAGGGTCCCATACACTGGAACCATACTCTAGTTGGGGTCTTACCAGAGACTTATATGCACTCTCCTTTACATCCTTACTACAACCCCTAAACACCCTCATAACCATGTGCAGAGATCAGTACCCTTTATTTACAATCCCATTTATGTGATTACCCCAGTGAAGATCTTTCCTTATATTAACACCTAGATACTTACAATGATCCCCAAAAAGAACTTTCACCCCATCAACGCAGTAATTAAAACTGAGAGGACTTTTCCTATTTGTGAAACTCACAACCTGACTTTTAGCCCCGTTTATTAACATACCATTGCCTGCTGTCCATCTCACAATATTTTCGAGGTCACGTTGCAGTTGCTCACAATCTTGTAACTTATTTATCACTCTATAGAGAATAACATCATCCGCAAAAAGCCTTACCTCCGATTCCACTCCTTTACTCATATCATTTATATATATAAGAAAACATAAAGGTCCGATAACACTGCCCTGAGGAACTCCCCTCTCAACTATTACAGAGTCAGACAAAGCTTCACCTACTCTAACTCTCTGAGATCTATTTTCTAGAAATATAGCAACCCATTCAGTCACTCTTTTGTCTAGTCCAATTGCACTCATTTTTGCCAGTAGTCTCCCATGATCCACCCTATCAAATGCTTTAGACATGTCAATCGCGATACAGTCCATTTGACCTACAGAATCCAAGATATCTGCTATATCTTGCTGGAATCCTACAAGTTGAGCTTCAGTGGAATAACCTTTCCTAAAACCGAATTGCCTTCTATCGAACCAGTTATTAATTTCACAAACATGTCTAATATAATCAGAAAGAATGCCTTCCCAAAGCTTACATACAATGCATGTCAAACATACTGGCCTGTAATTTTCAGCTTTATGTTTATCACCCTTTCCTTTATACACAGGGGCTACTATAGCAACTCTCCATTCATCTGGTATAGCTCCTTCGTCAAACAATAATCAAATAAGTACTTCAGATATGGTACTATATCCCAACCCATTGTCTTTAGTATATCCCCAGAAATCTGATCAATTCCAGCCGCTTTTCTAGTTTTCAAATTTTGTATCTTATTGTAAATGTCATTGTTATCATATGTAAATTTTATTACTTCTTTGGCCTTAGTCTCTTCCTCATCTCGACATTATCCTTGTAACCAACAATCTTTACATACTGCTGACTGAATACTTCTGCCTTTTGAAGATCCTCACATACACACTCCCCTTGTTCATTAATTATTCCTGGAATGTCCTTCTTGGAACCTGTTTCTGCCTTAAAATACCTATACATACCTTTCCATTTTTCACTAAAATTTGTATGACTGCCAATTATGGTTGCCATCATGTTATCCTTAGCTGCCTTCTTTGCTAGATTCAATTTTCTAGTAAGTTCCTTCAATTTCTCCTTACTTCCACAGCCATTTCTAACTCTATTTCTTTCCAGTCTGCACCTCCTTCTTAGTCTCTTTATTTCTCTATTATAATAAGGTGGGTCTTTACCATTTCTTACCACCCTTAAAGGTACAAACCTGTTTTCGCATTCCTCAACAATTTCTTTAAACCCATCCCAGAGTCTGTTTACATTTTTATTTACCGTTTTCCACCGATCATAGTTACTTTTTAGAAACTGCCTCATACCTGCTTTATCAGCCATATGGTACTGCCTAACAGTCCTACTTTTAAGACCTTCCTTTCTATCACATTTATTTTTAACTACCACAAAAACAGCTTCATGATCACTAATACCATCTATTACTTCAGTTTCCCTATAGAGCTCATCTGGTTTTATCAGCACCACATCCAAAATATTTTTCCCTCTGGTTGGTTCCATCACTTTCTGAATCAGCTGTCCTCCCATATTAACTTATTTGCCATTTGTTGGTCATGCTTCCTGTCGTTCGCATTTCCTTCCCAATTGACATCTGGCAAATTCAGATCTCCCGCTACAATCACATTTCTTTCCATGTCGTTTCCCACATAGCTGACTATCCTATCAAATAATTCCGAATCCGCATCAGTGCTACCCTTTCCCGATCTGTACACTCCAAATATATCAAGTTGCCTATTATCTTTAGAAATGAGCCTCACACCTAGAATTTCATGTGTCTCATCATTAACTTTTTCGTAGCTTACAAATTCTTCTTTCACCAGAATGAAAACTCCCCCTCCCACCTTTCCTATCCTATCTCTACGATACACATTCCAGTGCCGTGAGAAAATTTCTGCATCCATTATATCATTTCTCAGCCATGATTCAACTCCTATTACAATATCTGGTAAATATATATCTATTAAATTACTTAATTCTATTCCTTTCTTTACAATACTTCTACAGTTCAACACTAACAATTTTATGTCATCCCTACTTGATTTCCAGTTCCCTGTTCCCTTATCACCGCTCCCTAGGCCATCCCGTTTCCCTGAATGTACCTCCCTATTACCCTTCCAAACAAATTTCCTAACTTATACGTACCACTGCGGTTTAAATGAAGGCCATCCGATCGCAGATCCCTATCTCCTACCCACCCATTAGTATCTAGAAATTTCACTCCCAGTTTCCCACATACCCACTCCATAGTCTCATGTAAATCCCCAATCACCCTCCAGTCAGTATCCCTCCTACACAGTATTCCACTAATAAGAATCTCCGCTCTCTTAAACTTCACCCGTGCTGCATTTACCAGATCCCACACATCTCCAACTATGTTGGTACTTATATCAGCTTGCCTTACGTTGTTGGTACCAACGTGAAACACTACCACCTTCTCCTTCCCCTCCTCCCTCTCTTCTACTTTCCTCAAGATCTGCCTCAACCTAATTCCTGGATAACATTCTACCCTGGTTCCCTTTCCTCCACACACTTTCCCCACGTGTCTTACGATGGAATCCCCCATGACCAGAGTCTCATTTAATGAGGCTACTTATATTTCAGAACCTGAAGATATAGCAGACCTGAAAATAGATATTTGGGATCTACTTTAAAAATAAAGAAACAGGTATTTTTTGTTTTTGGAAAGTTCAAATAATGGGGGGTGAAAAGGGGGTTGAATTTTTAAAATGAGTGTATCTACATCTTAAAACTTTAAAAGTTTACAGATGTAAAATTTGGTATTTAGAATCTCTTTTTAAAAATAAAAAATGTGTATTTTTTTTTTTCGGAAAATCCCTGTAGGAGGGTGAAACAGTGGTTGAATGCCTTTAATTAGGATACTTATATCTCAGAAACTGAAGAAGTTACAGTCATGAAAATTTAAATTTGGAAACTCCTATAAAAATAAAGGAACACATAATTTTTTGTTTTTGGAAAATCCAAATAATGGGGGTGAAAAAGGGGGGTGTGATTTTTTAAAATGAGTGTATCTATATCTCGAAACTGTAAAAGTTTACAGACGTAGAAATTGGTATTTAGAATCTCCTTTCAACATAAAGAAACACCTATTTTTTGTTTTCGGAAAATCCCAATAGGAGGGGTGAAAAGGAGTGAAAAGTGGGTTGAATGCCTTTAATGAGGATACTTATATCTCAGAAACTGAAGATATTACAGCCTGAAAAAAGGTATTTGGGATCTCCTTTAAAAATAAAGAAGCATATACTTTTTGTTTTTGGAAAATCCAAATAATGGGGGGTGAAAAGGGGGGGTGATTTTTAAAAATGAGTGTATCTATATCTCGAAACTGTAAAAGTTTACAGACGTAGAAATTGGTATTTAGAATCTCCTTTCAACATAAAGAAACACCTATTTTTTGTTTTCGGAAAATCCCAATAGGAGGGGTGAAAAGGAGTGAAAAGTGGGTTGAATGGCTTTAATGAGGATACTTATATCTCAGAAACTGATGATATTACAGCCTGAAAAAAGGTATTTGGGATCTCCTTTAAAAATAAAGAAGCATGTACTTTTTGTTTTTGGAAAATCCAAATAGTGGAGGGTTAAAATGAGTCTATCAATATCTCAAAACTTTCAAACTTTACAGATGTAAAAATTGGTACTTAGAATCTACTTTCAAGATGAAGAAACACGTACCGTATTTTTTGTTTTCGGAAAATCCCAATAGGAGGGGTGAAAAATGTATGAATGCCTTTAATAAGGATACTTAAGGATACTGAAGATGTTACAGACCTGAAGATCGGTATTTGGGATCTCCTTTATAAATAAAGATGCATGTATTTTTTGTTTTTAGAAAATGCAAATAGTGGGGTGTGAAAGGGGCGGTGTATTTTAAAAATTAGTGTATCAATATTTCAAAATTTCAAAAGTTTGCAGATGTAAAAAATTGATATTTAGAATCTCCTTTCAAAATAAAAGAACACATATTTTTTTCGTTTTCTGTAAATCCCAATAGGAGAGGGGGCTGAGAAGTGTGAATAAGGGGTTGAATGTTTTTAATGAGGATACGTATATATCAGAAACTGAAGATATTACAGACCAAATAGTTAGTATATGGAATCTCCTTTAAAAATACAGAAACATTTATTTTTGTTGTTTTTGGAAAATCTTATTAATGGGGGTTAAACAGGAGTGACAAATTGGGGTGAATATTTAGAAAGACTATATCTACAGTATATCTCAGAAACGTAAAATGTTACAGACGTAAAAACTGGTATTCTGAATCTCCTGTTAATGCAAAGAAACAGGTATTCTCGGAAAATCCAATGAAGGGTCGGTGGGGGGGGGGGGGTGAAAAATTGAAAAGTTAATTGCATTAATTGTATGAGGATACTTACATCTAATAAAAACTAAAGTTTTTACAGACGTGAAAATTGGTATTTAGATCTTGTTTAAAAATAAAACAACGCATTTGGTGTGGGGAATCATCTTTGGGGCGGGTGTGAAAAGGAGTTGAATTCGTTTCATGAGGACACATATATCAAAAACTGAAGATAATCGATATTTAGAAGATTTTTACGATTAAAGAAACAAATACTTTTTGCCGGAAAATTCACTTAGGGGAGGGGGGAGTGTGAAAATAAGTGAAAAATGTGAATTATTTTTATGGGAATACTTATATCTCAAAACTGAAGGTAACACACGTGAACATTGGTATTTGGAATCTCCTTTAAACATGAAGAAACACGCCTTCTTTTTTCTTGGTGCGGGGTGGGGGGGATAAATCAACTTAACCGCAGTGGGGAGAAAACGGAGGTGAGGCCAATTGATTGTACTGTTCCTAATATACTTAACTTATAAGGAGCCTCCGTCTCTCAGGCGGGAGCGCACTGGCCTCTCACTGCGGGGTTTCGTGGTTCAAATCCTGGTCACTCCATGTGAGATCTGTGCTGGACAAAGCGGAGGCGGGACAGGTATTTCTCCGGATACTCCGGTTTTCCCCGTCATCATTCATTCCAGCAACACTCTCCAAAATCATTTCATTTCATTTGTCATTTATTAATCATTGCCCCAGAGGAGTGCGACAGGCTTCGGCAGCTGGCACAATTCCTATCCTCACCGCTAGCTGGGGGCTTATTCATTCCATTCCTGACCTGGTTGAATGACTGGAAACAGCCTGTGGATTTTCAATGTACTTATTCTGATCATAAACCGATAATTTTTAATCTTGCCTGGGTTCGTTTTTCAAGAGCCATATTTTCCTTTGGAGAACCTTCTTAGATTACAGTAGATTCTTCTGGCATATAAATAAAAATTTAAACACATTTGAAATAAACGATAGGTATAAGATTGACCGTGGAATTGTTCACTTCTATAATAAGGTCAATAATACACGGAAGTATGTCATTCGTATCGCCAGAAGTCCTGCGCACTTGCCTACGGGCGACAATGATGCTGGTCATACTGTCATCTATGACAATGGCAGCAGATATAATTTACCGACAAGTAGAGGTCTTGCATCTTGCTGTGGGGTCCAGAACATCAATAATAAAAAATAATAATAATAATAATAATAATAATAATAATAATAATAATAATAATAATAATGATAATAATAATAATAATAATAATAATAATAATAATAATAATAATAATGTTCTGGACCGTCGTCAAAATGTGCGGACTGTACTGGAAACGGGTCCTGGACGGGTAATGACTACGATTGCAGTCCGGCCGGTTTAGTACCACCAAGGCACCCATGAGGACACCACGCCGGATCTCCTCAAGGATTTGATCCACATTAAAAATGCTTATAGGAAAACATGGCTAAGATTTAGGGACCCAACTGACCGAGTGGAATACCTGGACCTAGCACGGGAAGTACGAAATCGATTGCTGGAAAAAAGATGAAAAATGGGAGGAACGTTGCCGCAATCTCTCAGAAAATGAGTCAGATCGCGAATATCGGCGGGTTATATATAAAACGATAAGCATTCAAGTTTCAGTATAATACCGTAGCGAAGCACGGGTATCTTGCTAGTACATTAATATGACATCTAAAGAATTAATTCTTTTCAAATAACTACGCCCGCAGGCTTCCCCTAAAACAATTGCCTTAAGACCATACATATTCAAATAGAAAATTCTCCCTCCCTTAGCCCAAAAGAAATCTCGAGAAACGAACTTCCTACCTCCACACCCGTAGATGGCCTGGGATCGAGGAGTGAGCGGGGTAAGCCCACGCTAGCGGCCAAGCCAAGTTACTCTGTACACTGCGATGTCAGGAAGCCTCACCTAGAGTTACTGACCCCAGTATATACGTGCCACACCCCTCTTCAGTCGAGCCGGGCGTGACGGCACGGGCGTGAAGGGAAGAAGCAGGCCTGCCAACCTGAATAGAGGAATACCCCAGGGCGGAAGGAAACTTGTCTTTTCCCTGGGGCCATGAAAGAGAAGCGGCAAAATATAATTTATTAAAAGACGGGGAAAGATCATACACACAGATGGTATCACAATAAATACAAATCGATCGGCCATAGTTCATAAAATTCAAAATCATGAAGGTGAATGAGGAGGGAGAGAAATTCACCGTTCAGTTAAACAAGTTAGGGGTCTAGTATGCAAAATCAAATTAGGAAATTGATAAATAGTCATGTTGAGAACAGATTTGTTTCGAGTGATCTACATATCAATTTATATGTGTTGGAAAGGAAGTAAGGCTAATCATTACAAAATAGATATTGTATGGTGGTTAGCTGATCTTAAAGCAGGGGATGGTCATACTTAGAAGATAAAAGAATACTATAATTTATTGTAAATAATATTTCCCATGAGATTTATTTGAACATTAAGTATTATGAAATGATTTATGTCACAGTAATTTTCGCTTTCAAAGATATTCTAGCTATTTAATAAACCATTTAGTAAAATTTTACCATGTGACAAGGTATTTATTGATAGATGTTGTAGCTTAAGGATATAGATTTAAGTGAATTTCCATTTTTTTAAATCTTTCGCATCATATGGTACGTGGGTGGAGACATCCACCTGAGATATTGATAGGTCAGAGTTGTGGAGTACCGTACTCTTTCTCTGACACCACGTTAAGCCAAGATTTGTTAAGATGTACCCTGAGATCATCTGAGTACTTGGAGTTTTCTTTTACTCTCCTACTGGCCGTGGTAGATGGGTAGATTAGTAAAGAAAACTGAACTTCAACCAAATGACTATATAGCAGATTAGAATAGTGCAGAAAAATCCTCGTCTAGAAATGTTCAGCCCTGAGAGAAGTAAGCGATACGCAAGGACTTAAACCTATAGGAAGCAGTCAAACGTATAGCGCAAAATCCGTTACGAGAAGCGGCAAAGTTATACCTAAAATCCCATACAGTGCACAGGCGAAAGCGTCGAACATTCTTATATTTGGTGATAGCCAGGCAAGGGGAATTGCGGAGAAAATGAACAATGAAGATATTGCAGCATCAGCCGTCATCTATCCTGGAGCTCCAATCAAGAAGGTATTGGAAAACACCGAACAGGCAGCAAGAAATCTTGGAAGTCGTGATGCAGTACTGATCATCGGCGGGACGAACGACGTAGCTCACAACGACGCTAAGAGGTAATTTCTCAACTTAAATGTACACTAGGTTAGCTGACTCACACTAACATCTTTGTAGTGAACGTGCCCCACAGGCATGATTTGATTAGAGACTCGTGTGTGAACAATGAAGTGGACAAAGTTAATACAGATATGGTTAAAATTTTTAAACATTTTCGTAATACACAGATAATTGATAGCAGCAGTTTCGAGAGACTCTGTTACACAAAGCATGGCCTTCAGGTAAACGAAAGATAGCAAATATTGTTTTAGATTTTATTAATCTTAAGATATGTACTGTAAAAAAGGCAACTCCCTTGAGTTATAATACTGACCAGGAAAACTAGTAGAAAGAGCCAGCTGTACTTCAAGCGGCTCAGTCAACTAGAAAATGAAACTCAGAAAAGTAAGGAATTTCAAGTTACCCAATTGCAACAGTCAAGTTTTAGGGAGGAAGGGGGTCTGAGATTGCTCTTGGTAAACTGTCAGAGTGTAGTAAATAAACAATTAAAATTCCGTACATTGATGGAATCTAATGAGACTGATGTGGTGATAGGAGTGGAATCGTGGTTGAGAGAAGGGGTGGGTAATAGAGAAGTATTTCCAGAAGGGTACACAGTCTATCGTACAGACCGAGGAGATAAAAAGGGAGGGGGGTGTTTATTCTGGTGAAGGAAACTTATTGTTCACATGAATGGTTTACCGATGAAAGAGATGAAATATTAGGGATAAAATTAGTTTGTCATAATATGAAGGAGGTGGGAATTATAGGAACATACAGGCCTGGAAGAGAGGAAAGAGACATGAAAATATTTCAGAAAATAGTACATTATACTCATAAAAACAATAATAATGATATGATAATAATTGGGGGAGATCTAAACTTGCCTGAAGTTGAATGGAATGGAGCTGCAAGTGAAGCCCATGAACAGAAACTGGCAAATAAGTTAATTTGGGAGGGAGGATTTACACAGGTAGTACAAGAACCAACTTGTCTCAATAACTTACTAGATGTATTCTTGGTTAAACCATGGAAAATTGTTGATAAAACTGAGGAAATTGAAGGAATAGGTGACCATAACGCTGTAATAATGGATGTAGGACTGGTACCAAAAAGGTTCAATCAATCAATCAGTCAATACTGATCTGCATTTAGGGCAGTCGCCCAGGTGGCAGATTCCCTATCTGTTGCTTTCCTAGCCTTTTCCTAAATGATTTCAAACAAATTGGAAATTTATTGAACATCTCCCTTGGTAAGTTATTCCAATCCCTAACTCCCCTTCCTATAAATGAATATTTGTCCCAGTTTGTCCTCTTGAATTCCAACTTTATCTTCATATTGTGATCTTTCCTACTTTTATAAACACCGTTCAAACTTATTCGTCTACTAATGCCATTCCACGCCATCTCTCCACTGACGGCTCGGAACATACCTCTTAGTCGAGCAGCTCTTCTTCTTTCTCTCAATTCTTCCCAACCCAAACCTTGCAACATTTTTGTAACGCTACTCTTTTGTCGGAAATCACCCAGAACAAATCGAGCTGCTTTTCTTTGGATTTTTCCAGTTTTTGAATCAGGTAATCCTGGTGAGGGTCCCATACACTGGAACCATACTCTAGTTGGGGTCTTACCAGAGACTTATATGCACTCTCCTTTACATGCTTACTACAACCCCTAAACACCCTCATAACCATGTGCAGAGATCTGTACCCTTTATTTACAATCCCATTTATGTGATTACCCCTATGAAGATCTTTCCTTATATTAACACCTAGATACTTATAATGATCTCCAAAAGGAACTTTCACCCCATCAACGCAGTAATTAAAACTGAGAGGACTTTTCCTATTTGTGAAACTCACAACCTGACTTTTAACCCCGTTTATCAACATACCATAAGAGGGTCACACAAGACAAGAAATTGTACAGAAAAACTAAAGTTGATGAATTTGGGACTTTCCTTAAATCACAGTTCGGTTGTTGGATAAGTGAAGGGAGTAATGTGGATACACTTTGGGCTAAATTTAAAGGAATCCTCTGGGAAGGAGAGAAGAGATTTGTACCTGTTAAGAAGGGTAAAATGACCTCAGACCCTGTTTATTATACGAGGGAAATAAGAAAATTAAAAAGAAAATGTAGAATAGTAAACAGGGAAATCAAAGAGGATAGGGAGAGTAGAGAAACTAGAAAACAGCTAATGAGGGAAATGAATAGAGTGAAAAAGGAAGCAAAAGAGAATTATATGAATGGCATACTTCAAGAGGGTAATGACCACAAAGGGAAATGGAAAAAGCTGTATTCATATATCAGGAATCAAAAAGGAAAAGGAATCCAAATTCCTGCAATGGTGAACACAATTTAACAGATACTGAGAAAGCAAACCTATTTAGTAGGGAATTCAGAGATTCAGTAGATGATTGTCAGGAGTTGGAAACCGAAACAGAAGATAGAGAGGGAGAGACACAGAGGGAAACAAGAAGCTTCTCATTCACAAATGAAGATATTTTCAGAGAAATCCAACTGCTTCACCAAGGAAAAGCAGCAGTTAGTGATCAAATTACTGGGGAGGTGTTAAAGACAATGGGGTGGTACATAGTGCCTTATTTAAAATTTCTCTTTGACTATGTCATAAATAATAGTGTAATACCAAAGGAATGGAAGGAATCTATAATAATACCAATTTATAAAGGAAAGGGTGATAAAAGGAAACCAGAGAACTACAGACCAATCAGCCTGACCAGTATAGTTTGTAAAATACTGGAGAGTTTAATATCAAAGTACATCAGATGGATATGTTATGATAAAAATTGGTTCATGAGGAGCCAGTATGGATTTAGAAAGAAATTTTCTTGTGAGGCACAACTGGTGGGATTTCAGCAGGACATATCAGATCAATTGAATTCAGGAGACCAGTTAGATTGCATAGCCATAGATCTTTCCAAAGCCTTTGATAGAATGGAACATGGAATATTATTAAAGAAATTGGAGGGAATAGGATTGTACGTAAGGGTTACACGTTGGATAAAAACATTTTTAAATTCAAGGGTTCAGAAAATCAAAGTAGGAAATAATATATCGCAGGAAGGGAAAGTTTGTAAGGGAATTGCACAAGGTAGTATAATCTGTCCGTTACTTTTCTTAATATACATAAATGATTTAGGGAATAATATAACATCAAAAATAAGATTGTATGCAGATGACATAATTGTTTATAGGGAAATAAATAACATTGAGGATTGTTCAGAATTAGAAAGGGACCTTGAGAGTATCCAGCAATGGGCTGAAGAGAATAATATGAAGGTTAATGGAGGCAAATCAACTGTTACAACAATTACAAACAAGAGCTTTAAAACTGAATTTGAATATACTTTGGATGAGATAGTTATCCCAAAAGATGGCAAGTGCAAATACTTAGGTGTGAGATTTGAAAGTAATTTGCACTGGAAGGGTCATGTGGATGACATTGTTGGGAAAGCATATAGATCGTTACATGTCATAATGAGGCTACTTAAAAGATGCAACAAAGAATTAAAAGAGAAAAGTTACTTAAGTATGGTTCTTCCATTATTGGAATATGCAAACAGTGATTGGGATCCTCACCAAGAATACCTAATAAAAGAAATAGATAGTGTGCAGAGGAAAGCAGCAAGATTTGTAACAGGGGATTTCAGGAGAAAGAGTAGTGTATCAAAAACGTTAAAGGAACTTGGGTAGGAGAAGGGAGAAAACTAGACTTATAGGATTATATAGAGCCTATACACGAGAAGAAGCATGTGGAGGTATCCGTGAGAGGCTTCAGTTGGAAAATAATTATATCGGCAGGACTGACCACAAATATAAAATTAGAAAGAATTTTAGCAGAAGCGATTGGGGTAAATTTGCATTCATTGGGAAGGGTGTGAAGGAGTGGAACAGTTTTCCAGGGGTAGTGTTTGATCCTTTTCCAAAATCTGTACAGATATTCAAGAAGAGAATAAACAGGAACAGAGAAAATAAATGAAATGTTAGAGGGCATTCGACCAGTGCAGGTTAATGTAAATAAACGAATATTTGCACCAATTTGTCCTCTTGAATTCCAACTTTATCTTCATATTGTGATCTTTTCTACTTTTAAAGACACCACTCAAACTTATTCGTCTACTAATGTCCTCCCACGCCATCTCTCCACTGACAGCTCGGAACATACCTTGTAGTCGAGCAGCTCGTCTCCTTTCTCCCAAGTCTTCCCAGCCCAAACTTTGCGACATTTTTGTAACGCTTCTCTTTTGTCAGAAATCACCCAGAACAAATCGAGCTGCTTTTCTTTGAATTTTTAACAGTTCATAAATCAAATAATCCTTGTGAGGGTCTCATACACTGGAACTATACTCTAGTTGGGGTTTTACCAGAGACTTATATGCCCTCTCCTTTACATCCTTACTACAACCCCTAAATGCCCTCATAACCATGTGCAGAGATCTGTACCCTTTATTAACAATCATATTTATGTGATTACCCCAAAGAAGGTCTTTCATTATATTAACACCTAGATACTTACAATGATCCCCAAAGGGAACTTTCACCCCATCAACACAGTAATTAAAACTGAGAGGACTTTTCCTATTTGTGAAACTCACAGCCTGACTTTTAACCCTGTTTCTCAACATACCATTGCCCACCGTCCATCTCACAACACTATCGAGGTCACCCTGCAGCCGCTCACAATCTTGTAACTTATTTATTACCCTGTACAGGATAACATCATCTGCAAACAGCCTTATCTCTGATTCCACTTCTTTACACATATCATTGATATATACAAGAAAGCATAAAGGTCCAATAATACTGACTTGAGGACCCTCTTAATTATTAAAGGGTAAGATAAAGCTTCGCATACTCTAAATCTCTGAATTCTATTTTCTAGAAATATAGCCACCCATTCAGTCACTCTTTTTTCTAGTCCAATAGCACTCATTTTTGCCAGTAGTCTTCAATGATCTACCCTATCAAATGCTTGTATATAATAGTAAAAAAGTTACAGGATTGTGAGTGACTGCAAAAAGACCTTGACAGTGTTATGAGGTGGAAACACAGTAATATGATGCTAAACAGGATGAAAAGTCAAATTGTAAGTTTTGCCAAGAAGAAAAGTCCTCTCACTTTAAATTACAGTGCTGATGGAATGGAGGTACCTCATGGGGATCACTGTAAGTATCTAGGTTTTAATGTTGCAGTAAGCACATTAAAGGGATTATAAATAAAGCTTACAGATCTCTTCATACAGTTATTAGTGTATTTATGGGTGTTTGTAGGAGAGGACCCACTAAGCTTTTGTTAAGACCATGATGAGAGTATAGTTCCAGTGTATGGGACCCTCACCAAGATTACTTAATTTGAGAACTGGAAAGATCTAAAGGAAAACAGCACAATTTGTTCTGGGTGATTTCTGACAAAAGAGTAATCTTATAAAACTGTTGCAAAACTTGGGCTGGGATGACTTGGGAGTTAAGTGACGAGCTGCTCGACTAAGCGGTTTGTTCCAAGCAGTTAGCAGAGAGATGGTGTAGAATGATATAAGTGGACAAATAAGCTTGAATCAAATTTTTTAATGTAGGAAAGTTCATGATATGAAGATAAATTTGGAATTCAAAAGGACAAATTGGTATTAAAACATATTCATTTATAGGAAGAGGAATTAAAGATTGGAATAACTTGCCAAGGGAAATATTTGATAAATTTCCAAGTTACTTGAAATCATTTAAAAAAGACTAGGTAAACAACTGATAGGAAATACGCCATGTGGGCAACAACCGTATATGCCCATCAGTGGTGTTTGATCTGGACAAAGTGGAGGTAAGCTGTTGCAATAGGGTAAACAAGATTCCATAACCCTTCATAGATCTAGTGTTTTCTGGTGTTACTATATCAAGAAGTAATACGAATTAGGAACCTGCACAGTAGTCAGTCATCACTGACTTTGGATTGCTTCCTTTTCTTAAATATTGCTGCCCATTAAAATTAATAATTAAGGCAGTGCTTCATTTACATAGCCATCACTTCACATTATTTCTCAAGATAGATTCATTCAGAGTAAAAATACATTGGGTTTAGATTAGTTTATTGAATACCTAAGACTGTACCGTTTTCCACGTATGTTCTCTTGTAAACTCTCCACCAATGCAATCCACAGCTTTCACTGCAGGGTTTCTACTAAAATCTCATGTGAATGCTTTTGCACAAACTATGTAGCCTACTGTATGTCATTACATCTTTAAAGACATAGTGTTACAATCATTCAGAAATATGGTGCAGCTTGCATTCAGGAGATAGTGGGTTCGAACCCTACTGTTGGCAGCCCTGAAGATAGTTTTCTGTAGTTTCCCATTTTCACACCAGGCAAATGCTGGAGCTGTACCTTATTTAAGCCCATAGATGCTTCCTTCCCACTCCTAATCATTTCCTATACTAACGTCGCCATAAGACTCTAATAATCCCAGTACTGTAAGGGCTTTTTTTCATTCCTTACATTAGTCTTACAGGGCTCTATTTTAATGCATTATCTACTTCCTGTCCGACTCGTTGGCTGAATGGTCAGCGTACTGGCTTTCGGTTCAGAGGGTCCCGGGTTCGATTCCCGGCCGGGTCGGGGATTTTAACCTTAATTGGTTAATTCCAGTGGCCCGTGGGCTGGGTGTTTGTGATGTCTCCAACATCCCTGCAACTCACATGCCACACATAACACTATCCTCCACCATAATAACACGCAGTTACCTATATACGGCAGATGCCGCCTACCCTCATTGGAGGGTTTCCTTACAAGGGCTGCAATCGGTTAGTAATAGCTACACGAAATTATTATTATCTACTCCCTGGCATGTATATCAGAGAGCTAAAATAGATGGCTGGCCATCTAACACTTGCTGTACGAACATTTTGACTAGTCAGCTGAAAGTCCTATAAGAATCATTTCAGTTAAATGCATAGCTGTGTGCAAGATTAATATTACATCACTTGTAGGTTTGAAGAATATGTATTTATCTGTAAAATTTATTTTCAATAGGTTTCCGTTTGTTGTTTGTATAAAGTATTCATTAATACATTTCCTGGTTTGCACTCAGTGGGAATATTCTGAGTGAACGTCAGTTTTTAGATACAGTGCAGCGGGTCGGCGGAAACTACACTGCTGGAGAGAGATGTCATTCAATCAATCAGTCACCCCTGATCTGCATTTAGGTTTGTTGCCCAGGTGACAGATTCCTTATCTGTTGTTTACCTCGTCTTTTCCTAAAAAATTGCAAAGAATTTGGAAATTTATTGAACGTCATCTTCCTTGCTAAGTTATCCCAATCGACAACCCCTCTTCCTATAAATAAAAGATTGCCCCTAATTTTTCCACTTGAGTTCCAAATTTATCTTCATATTGTTATCTTTCCTACTTTTAAAAACACCACTCCAACTATGAATGTCTTTCGATGTCATCTCTCCAGCGACAGCTCAGAACATAGCACTTAGTCGAACAGCTTGTCTCCTTTCCCCCAAGTCTTCCCAGCCTAAACTTCATAGCATTTTAATAATGCTACTCTTTTGTCGGAAATCACCCAGAACAAATCGAGCTGCTTTTCTTTGGATTTTTTCCATTTCTCAAATCAAGTAATCCTGGTGAGGGTCCGATACACTGGAACTATACTCTAGTTGGGGGTCTTACCAGAGACTTATATGCACTCTTCTTTACATCTTTGCTATAGCCCCTAAATACCATCATAATCATGTGCAGGGATCTTTACCCTTTATTTACAATCCCATTTATGTGTTTACTCCAATGAAGATCATTACTTACATTAACGCCTAGGTACTTACAGTGATCCCCATAAGGAACTTTTACTGCATCAACACAGTAATTAAAACTGAGAGTACTTTTCCTATTAGTGAAACTCACAACCTGACTTTTTAACCCATTTAACATCATACTATTGCCTGCTTTCCATCTCACAACATTATTGAGTTCTTTTTGCAGTTGTTCACAAACTTGTGATATATTTATTACTCTATACAGTATAACATCATCTGCAGAAGGCCTTATTTCTGATTCCAGTTCTTTACTCATATTTTATTTATTTGTATCAGAAGCATACGTTTTACATAGCAAAAAATGACATACATATCAAACAGTGTCTGCCCAGAATTTTGCCAAATCACGAGCATTAGGTGTCGCAGCCATCAAGTCCTCCATTGTGCAACGTAAAGGACACTTACTACAGTTCATGAAATGGGCTGTGGTTTGGTCTTCACCGCATTCACATAGCCTGGATGTGCCAGAAAATCCCCACTTTACCATATTGATTATTGATCTACCAACCCCAGTGCGGAGCCTGTTCAACGATTTCCAAGTAGACCAATGTTCCTTGTGTCCTGGAAGGAGATGTTCAATTGGTAGCATCCAACCAGCAAGTTGAGGATTTCTAGTTTTCCATAATCTCAACCTTGTGGATTGAGCAGATTAATTTAGATCTTCGGTTGTATTCAGGAAACTCTTCCTAGACCTCAATCTTGGGTGGGCACGTTCATATCCTTACAATGGGTGTGCACATGAGGCAAACGCTTTAGTTCTCTCATTCATGGATGCAACTTCTCTTCTAATATCTGGTGGGGTGATTCATGCCAAACAGTAGATACTATTTCGTGGTGTTGGTCTCAAACAGCCAGTGATAAGTCGACATGTTTCATTTAGAGAAATGTCAACTTGTTTAGCATGACTGGATCTGTACCAAACAGGGCAAGCGTAGGCCTACTCTGCAGCGGAGTAACACAGGGCTGTAGTTCTCATTGTGTTTGGATGTGTACCCCAATTGGTTCCAGACAACTTGCAAAGGATGTTGTTTCTAGCTGACTCTTTCTGCTTGATGTTCATGCAGTGTTGTCTGTAGGTGAGAGCACGATCCAATGTTATACCTAGGTATTTAGGTGTGGCCAGTGATCTAGTTGAGTATCTTCCCATACTACCTGCAATTCCTTTGATGCCTCTTTGTTCTTTAAATGGAAGGCACACCCCTGAGTTTTAGATGGGTTAGGCTTCAATTGGTTTCCTCTGTAGTAGTACCATAAAATGGGGTGAATAGAAATAATAATAATAATTTCGTGTGGCTATTTCTAGCCGGGTGCAGCCCTTGTAAGGCAGACCCTCCGATGAGGGTGGGCGCATCTGCCATTTGTAGGTAACTGCGTGTTATTGTGGTGGAGGATAGTGTTATGTGTGGTGTGTGAGTTGCAGGGATATTGGGGACAGCACAAACATCCAGCCCCCGGGCCATTGGAATGAACCAATTAAGGTTAAAATCCCCGACCCGGCCGGGAATCGAACCCGGGACCCTCGGAACCGAAGGCCAGTACGCTGACCATTCAGCCAACGAGTCGGACAATAGAAATAATGGGGTGAATAGAAACAAATTTAACTTTTGAAATTGTCTGGACAACGCTTTACAAAAGATACACAAATTATTTTTGTGGTATTGTATGGGTGTAGGTCAAATTATTAACTGGTCAAATTATCATGGTCTTGGCAGTTGCCATTCACAAAATATGTTTATAAAACATGTCTGTTTCTATTTACCCGCCGGTGGGGTGAATGGCAACAGGCATACATATTACCAGAATGTTGCTATTGTACCTTCATTTGAGGGATTGGAAACGGTCTATATCTAACATTAATGCTATAAGTGGGGTAGAATAATAACGTAAACATCCTTTCTCAACATTTTTATGTCTATCTTCAATAAATTCAGTACAAAATGAGTAGGTTAAATTGAATAAATGTTTACAACATTCTGATATATTTCTAAAATTTACACATTTACAATGTCAAATGGCATTTCTGTGCACAAAATGCCTACTAAATCATATATGCCTGTACTGTATAAAATGCAAAATTTGAAAACAAATGAAGTCCCGGCCAGGCATATCGCCTCTGAACTTCTTTACGATCTTCCCACGAGAATTAAGATATTGTTTTACAATAATCCTCGCATCATATGGGTCCATTGGGTAAGCCCACTCAGCACATACATTTAATCTATCTTCTAGCAATTCTCCTTCTCCTGCAGTTAATACTGTCTGTCCACCTTGTTTCTTTATGGCACCCTTTTGAGTCAAATGATGGTACAATAGAGAATAGTTTATTTTATGTTTCTTGCTTGTGTCCCTATAGCTGAGGTCATTGTTGGTAATAACATCTTTCTTTCTTTCTTTCTTTCTTTCTTGAGGAGGTTGGTTTGGGATTAAGTGTGCTGTCTCCCAGTCACAAGCCCTAATTAATATTTCACTTGAGTCACTTTACGATACACTCACATTATTAATAACCGTTTTAGACACAAGTATACTTGGTTATATGTAATATGAATAAACACTATTCTGTCCTTTGTGAGTAGAGCCATACAAAATATTACACTTTATGAACTTTTAGAATACACAGGTATCCTAAAGGTCTTTAGCAAAACAAAACTAAAAACACTTAACTAGGATGTAGCAAGAATGAAACGCTAAGGGTCGTGATACACTCTGCGGAAACGTGTAGAAGTGCCACTTCTCTGCATTCCGGAAAAACAACTGAATTTCAATAGTGCAATTACAATTTGATTTGAGTGTTGTCAATATACTCGTTAAGAATAGTGATGATGTGCGGCGAAGGTTGTGATAGCAAGACTGAAAGTCGAGTAGGCAAAGGTACGTGTAATCTAATTAATTTCCGCATTAAAATTTCCTGGTGCCGTGCGTATTGGGGGCATTGGAAAAATAAATGGTCGCTGTCTCCATAATTATGTTCACAGGAACAAGCTGAGTCATTCGTGATATGAAAACGGTGTAGGTACACAGGGGTTAGCGAATGATTAAAACGTAATCTAATAATGTTAGTAATGTGACGTCGCGTGTACTTACCGTTTGCAAACCACGGTTGTATTGGGATGTTAGGTTGCAATTGATAATAGTGTCCTTTCGTACCAGCTGATAAACGCCATTGTGTGTGCCATGCAAGCTGAGCTTCATGTTTAATACGTGAGAAGAAATCGGAGACCGGAATTTTGATTTGTAATAAATGAGCGGTATCTGCACTTGCTTCTTTGGCTGCTAAATCGGCTATATCGTTACCTACGTGCTGACTATGCCCTTTTATCCACAATAACGTTATAAAAAAGCCAGACGTCTCGAGTTGAAAAAGAAGATATTTAACTTCGTATACATACGTATTTTGACTTTGGGAGAAAGATTGTAGAGCTTGTAGTACACTTTGGGAATCACTGAAAATATTTATTTTTCTGTAATTCAAGTGCTGGACGTATAAAAGAGCTTGGTATATGGCATATAGTTCTGGTGTAAAAATGGTTAAACTATTCCGCAACGGATATTTAAAGCTAGTGTGTGTTTGTGGATCAAAAATGCTATAGAATTTATTAAACCTTTAAATTACTTATGAGCAGGTGGTTTGAGGGTAGGTGCACGAATAGATTGATTCGACGAGCCAGAAGGCACAATAATAATATATGGACGGAATATTTGAATATCATAGATATATGAGTACATATTCAAGCGTGGTGTTCGTAGAATGGCCTCGGGAATATGTTGCATTTCAACGTATGCCATATATATTGCGGGGTATTGATGATTATTAGTGGGACGCTGTTGGTAATATTCATGTAATAATTTTAGTCTAGGGAATATAATGGAGTTCGAACGACTTATATGTTTGAGTAGAAATTTTTTCGAAATTTTTAACCTTCGAATATGAAGCGGTTCGTCTGAAGTTTCCACCAACAGGGCGTTGGTTGGTGTTGTTCTGAGGGCACCCACACTGATATGTAATGCAGAAAGTTGTAATCGACCAATCCAATGCTAATAGACTTTGTTTAGAAGCTAAATCAATTATATGTGCACTGTAATCAAGAGTGGAACGAATGGTTGCACGGTATAGCTGTAATGCTGACAAGGGGTCAGCATCCCATGTACGTTTCGTTACTGTTCGTAATATATTGATGTATCGATCAGATTTTCTAATTAAAGACTGTATTTGAGGGTGCCATGTTAGCCTATGGTCTATATAAATGCCTAAATATAAATGTTGTGGGACAAAGGGGATGTTATAATCATCGAAAGTAATAGGACTTCTATCAAAAACTCTTTTGTTAGTGAAAATCATCGCCGCACACTTAGGTAAGGAAAGAGAAAGTCCATGGGTCGTTAGCCACCGAAAAACTAGACTCAAAACATGGGATATTGTGGCTCTACAAAATTGTCAATGTTGTAGTGTGAACAATAAATTACATAATCATCTGCAAAAGACTAGAATTCGGGCATACGGTGTTACAATAGATTCTAGATCTTTCATATAGAGAGAAAACAAAATTCCGCTTAGTAATGATCCCTGTGGCAAACCCTGTGATGTGAACCGGCTATAAATTTTATGTTGAGTTGATTTAATTGTTAAATTACGATTGGTGAATAATTGGTTTAAAATAGAAATGAATCTGATGGGAAATCCATAGGTAGATAACTTCTCCCATAGGATATGTAATAAAACGGCATCATAGGCGCCTTTTATGTCCAAGAAAACTGCAATAGTAGATTGCTTCCGCCATTTTGCTAATAAAATATCGAGAAGTAATATAATAATAGGTTCCTGCGTACTATGACCGCGCATAAAAGCGAATTGGTACTTAGGTAATAACGAATAATATTCTGGTATCCACGCCATTCTTTTCATTAGGATGTTACAGAAAATTTCTCGGATACATGATCCCATTACAATTCCGCGAAAATTCTCGGGTACAGTGGGTCGTTTGGTGGGCTTTAAAATGGGAGTTATAAAAAAAATTGTTCCATTGCATTGGTACTTGTAGTGTCTCAAAAATGCCATTGAAATATTGTAGTAAGTGGATATGGGCTTGGGAAGGCAGTGCCTTTAGCATAAGATACGTGATTGCATCAGGTCCTGGAGAGGAACTATTAACATTATATAGGAAGTAGTATAATGCAGGGATTCGGCCGCCTCCTCCCGCGGGAAATTTGAATTCTGGCGGGATATTTGAATTCTGGCGGGAAATTTGAATTTTGGCGGGAAATTTGAATTTGTAAACAAAGCCACGTGCTTTTTGACAGCTGTCATCGACAGCAACGCATCGCTAACCTCACTGCTGCCATCTTGACGGGCCTAAACCTCAGTAGTGCCAACTTAACCTAACTAGCGTGAGGTAAACAAAGCCACGTGCTTTTGACAGCTGTCATCGACAACAACGCATCGCTAACCTCACTGCTGCCATCTTGACGGGCCTAAACCTCAGTGGTACCAACTTAACCTAACTAGCGCGAGGTAAACAAAGCCATGTGTTTTTTGACAGCCACGTGCTTTTTGACAGACAACAACGCATCGCTAACCTCAGTACTGCCATCTAGACGGGCCTAAACCTTAGTGGTACCAACTTAACCTAACTAGCGCGTGGTAAACATAGCCACGTGCTTTTTGACAGCCACGTGCTTTTTTGACAGCTGTCATCCGTCATCTTTAAACCACAGAGCACTGTGCTGCCCTCTTTATCGTAGTAGATGAAAATTCGTCACCTGTCATCGGCAGTGCTGCCATCTTGGCGGGCCTAAACCTTAGTGCTACCAACTTAACCTCACTAGCGTGAGATAAACAAAGCCACGTGCAGCTGTCATCCGCCATCTTTAATCTAGAGAGCACAGTGCCGCCCACTTTAGCTACTTACCTTTGAAATGTGGTACGTCACAGCTGTCATCCGCCATCTTGCATCGTAAACCTCAGTGCTGCACTCTTTAGCTAGATACGTTTGAAATGTAGTGGCGGCAAATTCCACGTGCTCTTGTTTGGAAACAAAGCCACGTACAGCTGTCATCCGCCATCTTTAATCCAGAGAGCACCGTGCTGCCCTCTTTAGCTACTTACCTTTGAAATGTGGTACGTCACAGCTGTCATCCGCCATCTTGCATCGCAAACCTCAGTGCTGCACTCTTTAGCTTGAAATGTAGTGGCGGCAAATTCCACGTGCTCTTGTTTGGAAACAAATCCACGTGCAGCTGTCAACCACCATCTTTAATCCAGAGAGCACCGTGCTGCCCTCTTTAGCTACTTACCTTTGAAATGTGGTACGTCACAGCTGTCATCCGCCATCTTGCATCGCAAACCTCAGTGCTACACTCTTTAGTTTGAAATGTAGTGGCGGCAATTTGAAAAATTCTTTATGCTCCTGTTTGGAAACAAAGCCACGTGCAGCTATCATCCGCCATCTTTAATCCAGAGAGCACCGTGCTGCCCTCTATGTGGTGGTGGTAAATTCTACACGCTTTACAAACCCATGCGCTTTTCTGACAGCTGTCAACCACCAGAGAGCACCGTGCTGCCCTCTTTGTGCCGGTGACAAATTCCACGTGCTTTTTGACAGCTGTCATCCGCCATCTTGCATCACAAACCTCAGTGCTGTACTCTTTAGCTAGATACCTTTGAAATGTGGTGGCGGTAAATTCCACGTGCTCTTGTTTAGTAAACAAAGCCACGTGCTTTTTTGACAGCTGTCGTCCGCCATCTTTAATCAATAGAGCACTGTGCTGCGGGTAATTTCGTCAGCTGTCATCCGCCATCTTTAATCCACAGAGCACCGTGCTGCTCTCTGTAGTAGCGGGTAATTTGAAAAGTTCTGTTAGCTGTCATCCGCCATCTTTAATCAAGAGAGCACCGTGCTGCCATCTTTAGTTGAACTGTGGTGGCGGCAAATTCCACGTGCTCGTGTTTAGTAAACAAACTCACGCGCTTTTTGTCAGCTGTCATCCGCCATCTTACATCGCAAACCTCAGTGCTATACTCTTTAGTTGAAAAATAGTGGCTGATAATTTAAAAAGAAAAATTCTACAGCAGCCATCTCTCGACGCTAATTGCACAAGATGGTGGCTATACATGACTCCTTAAAGGTGCTTATGCGAGATGATCGCTAAGCATAGTTTCTTGTGAGAATCCCTTGGGATGCTTGCGCAAGATGGCGGTTATACAAGGCTCCTTATGAGACACCCTAGGGATGCTTGCGCAAGATGGTGGTTGCTCTTATGAGGCGGCTTAAGGATCCTTGCACAAGATGGCTAGAGACGCCCCTAAGGATGCTTGCGCAAGATGGTGGACGCAAGATGGCGGCTATACATAGCTCCTTATGAGACAGCCAGTACTCGATACAACATGTGATCAGAACATTGATTGATGTGTTCAGAACTCAAAATAAGTGATCGAGACTAGAATCGAACACTGTACTCGATGTCGTTAACTTCAACATGTGATTAAAATATTGTTTGGTGTGTTCAGAACACTACATAAGTAGAATCGAACGCTGTACAACATGTTAGGGGATACCTTTGTTCTAAGAAGATCAGATTGAAACATAACAAGACTAGAATCGAACACTGCACTCGATGTCGTTAACCTTAACATGTGAACAGAACATTGATTGATGCGTTCAGATCACTAAACAAGTAGAACCGAACACTGTACAACATGTTAGGGGATACCTTTGTTCTAAGAAAATTAGATTGAAACATAACAAGACTAGAATCGAACACTGCACTCGATGTCGTTAACCTTAACATGTGATCCGATACAACATGTTAGGGGATACCTTTGTTCTAAGAAAATTAGATTGAAGCATAGCAAGACTAGAATCGAATACTGTAAGAACATTGTTTGATGTGTTCAGAGCAAAAGTACAACTTCAATGATTTACCTAGTGTAAAACACACACTGTGCACATATCGCATACCTATCCCGCCTATCACTTGCCTAGTATGAAAATCAAAAACACACTGTGCACATATCGGTTAGCTAACTCGGCAACACTTCAAATGATTTGCTTAGTACGAAAATAAAAAATCTATACCGCGTAGCTAACTCGTTCATCGCACTGCTAAGACGCTTAGTAATTGCAAATACACTGATATATGTCATACGAAAATCAAGAAAGCATACTGCGTAGCCAACTCGCTCGGGTCACTCGCTTAGTAATTGCAACACGACTAGAACACTGATACACACACGGATAAGAATGTTGCGAGATACTACATACTTACATGTTAAAAAAATATTGGGGGTGAAAGATCATAAATTATATGTACACATGTTGTCTCCTCCAAGTTGTAAGACGAAATAGACGCAGTACTGCGAGTTTCCGCTATAGCTGGCGAACGGAAGTAGGATGATATCTCAGCAAAAAAAAAAAAAAAAAAAAAAATACGCGTGAGCTTGCAAGTCAGACACAATGATGGATACCGCGATTCAAATCCTGGCAACTTATGCCGTCAGGAAGGGCATCCGGCGAGCATCTAGCTGTAAATCCCCGATTCTCATGTTAGAAAGAGCAACTTGTTGTAAAACATTCTTAATCCCAGTTCTTTGACGTCAGGAAGGGCAACCGGTCGAAAACAATAGTGTATGATGTAAGAGGCTAGATACTGCTAGTTTTGCGTCAGGAAGGGCAACTAGTCTTAAAACAAATTCTTCTGATTTAAAATCTTAGTTTTGCGTCAGGAAGGGCATCCGGCTGTAAAATAATAGTTCATGATACAGCGATTTAAAATCTAAGAAGTGCATCTAGCTGTAAATCCCCGATTCTCGTGTTAGAAGTTGAAAAACAGATTCTTAATCTGAGTTCTTTGACGTCAGGAAGGGCAACCGGTCGAAAACAATAGTGTATGATGTAAGAGGCTAGATACTGCCAGTTTTGCGTCAGGAAGGGCAACTAGTCTTAAAACAAATTCTTGCGATTAAAAATCTTAGTTTTGCATCAGGAAGGGCATCCAGCTGTAAAACAATAGTTCGTGATACAGCGATTTAAAATCTAAGAAGAGCATCTAGCTGTAAATCCACGATTCTCGTGTTAGGAGTTGTAAAACAGATTCTTAATCCGAGTTCTTTGACGTCTGGAAGGGCAACCGGTCGAAAACAATAGTGTATGATGTAAGAGGTTAGATACTGCCAGTTTTGCGTCAGGAAGGGCAACTAGTCTTAAAACAAATTCTTGCGATTTAAAATCTTAGTTTTGCGTCAGGAAGAGCATCCGGCTGTAAAACAATAGTTCACGATACAGCGATTTAAAATATAAGAAGTGCATCTAGCTGTAAATCCCCGATTCTCGTGTTAGAAGTTGTAAAACAGATTCTTAATCCGAGTTCTTTGACGTCAGGAAGGGCAACCGGTCGAAAACAATAGTGTATGACGTAAGAGGCTAGATACTGCTAGTTTTGCGTCAGGAAGGGCAACTAGTCCGAAAACAAGTTCTTCCGATTTAAAATCTTAGTTTTGCGTCAGGAAGGGCATCCGGCTGTAAAACAATAGTTCGTGATACAGCGATTTAAAATCTAAGAAGAGCATCTAGCTGTAAATCCCCGATTCTCGTGTTTTAAGTTGTAAAACAGATTCTTAATCAGAGTTCTTTGACGTCAGGAAGGGCAACCGGTCGAAAACAATAGTGTATGATGTAAGAGGTTAGATACTGCTAGTTTTGCGTCAGGAAGGGCAACTAGTCTTAAAACAAATTCTTGCGATTTAAAATCTTAGTTTTGCGTCAGGAAGGGCATCCGGCTGTAAAACAATAGTTCACGATACAGCGATTTAAAATCTAAGAAGTGCATCTAGCTGTAAATCCCCGATTCTCGTGTTAGAAGTTGTAAAACAGATTCTTAATCCGAGTTCTTTGACGTCAGGAAGGGCAACCGGTCGAAAACAATAGTGTATGATGTAAGTGGTTAGATATTACCAGTTTTGCGTCTGGAAGGGCAACTAGTCTTAAAACAAATTCTTCCGATTTAAAATCTTAGTTTTGCGTCAGGAAGGGCATCCGGCTGTAAAACAATTGTTCGTGATACAGCGATTTAAAATCTAAGAAGTGCATCTAGCTGTAAATCTCCGATTCTCGTGTTAGAAGTTGTAAAACAGATTCTTAATCCGAGTTCTTTGACGTCAGGAAGGGCAACCGGTCGAAAACAATAGTGTATGATGTAAGAGGCTAGATACTGCCAGTTTTGCGTCAGGAAGGGCAACTAGTCTTAAAACAAATTCTTGCGATTTAAAATCTTAGTTTTGCGTCAGGAAGGGCATCCGGCTGTAAAACAATAGTTCGTGATACAGCGATTTAAAATCTAAGAAGAGCATCTAGCTGTAAATCCCATATTCTCGTGTTAGAAGTTGTAAAACAGATTCTTAATCCGAGTTCTTTGACGCCAGGAAGGGCAACCGGTCGAAAACCATAGTGTATGATGTAAGAGGCTAGATACTGCTAGTTTTGCGTCAGGAAGGGCAACTAGTCTTAAAACAAATTCTTGCGATTTAAAATCTTAGTTTTGCGTCAGGAAGGGCATCCGGTTGTAAAACAATAGTTCACGACAAAGCGATTTAAAATCTAAGAAGAGCATCTAGCTGTAAATCCCCGATTCTCGTGTTAGAAGTTGTAAAACAGATTCTTAATCCGAGTTCTTTGACGTCAGGAAGGGCAACCGGTCGAAAACAATAGTGTATGATGTAAGAGGTTAGATACTACCAGTTTTGCGTCAGGAAGGGCAACTAGTCTTAAAACAAATACTTGCGATTTAAAATCTTAGTTTTGCGCCAGGAAGGGCATCCGGCTGTAAAACAATAGTTCACGATACAGCGATTTAAAATCTAAGAAGTGCATCTAGCTGTAAATCCCCGATTCTCGTGTTAGAAGGAGAAACTTGTTGTAAAACATTCTTAATCCTAGTTCTTTGACGTCAGGAAGGGCAACCGGTTGAAAACAATAGTGTATGATGTAAGAGGCTAGATACTGCGAGTTTTGCATCAGGAAGGGCAACTAGTCTTAAAACAAATTCTTGCGATTTAAAATCTTAGTTTTGTGTCAGGAAGGGCATCCGGCTGTAAAACAATAGTTCATGATACAGCGATTTAAAATCTAAGAAGAGCATCTAGCTGTAAATCCCCGATTCTCGTGTTAGAAGCTGTAAAACAGATTCTTAATCCGAGTTCTTTGACGTCAGGAAGGGCAACCGGTTGAAAACCATAGTGTATGATGTAAGAGGCTAGATACTGCTAGTTTTGTGTCAGGAAGGGCAACTAGTCTTAAAACAAATTCTTGCGATTTAAAAGCTTAGTTTTGCGTCAGGAAGGGCATCCGGTTGTAAAACAATAGTTCACGATACAGCGATTTAAAATCTAAGAAGAGCATCTAGCTGTAAATCACCAATTCTCGTGTTAGAAGTTTAAAACAGATTCTTAATCCGAGTTCTTTGACGTCAGGAAGGGCAACCGGTCGAAAACAATAGTGTATGATGTAAGAGGTTAGATACTACCAGTTTTGCGTCAGGAAGGGCAACTAGTCTTAAAACAAATACTTGCGATTTAAAATCTTAGTTTTGCGTCAGGAAGGGCATCCGGCTGTAAAACAATCGTTCACGATACAGCGATTTAAAATCTAAGAAGTGCATCTAGCTGTAAATCCCCGATTCTCGTGTTAGAAAGAGCAACTTGTTGTAAAACATTCTTAATCCTAGTTCTTTGACGTCAGGAAGGGCAACCGGTTGAAAACAATAGTGTATGATGTAAGAGGCTAGATACTGCGAGTTTTGCATCAGGAAGGGCAACTAGCCTTAAAACAAATTCTTGCGATTTAAAATCATAGTTTTGCGTCAGGAAGAGCATCCGGCTGTAAAACAATAGTTCGTGATACAGCGATTTAAAATCTAAGAAGTGCATCTAGCTGTAAAACCCCGATTCTCGTGTTAGAAGTTGTAAAAGAGATTCTTAATCCAAGTTCTTTGACGTCAGGAAGGGCAACCGGTCGAAAACAATAGCGTATGATGTTAGAAGCTAGATACTGCTTTTTAAAATCCTAGAAGGGCATCCTGTTGTAATACGGATTCTTCTGATTTAAAATCTCATGTCAGGAAGGGCAACCGGTCGTAAAACAAATTCTTGCGATTTAAACTCCTGCGTCAGGAGGAGGCACTCGGCTTTAAAACATATTTTTAATCCCGGCCCTGCTACGTTAGGAACCACATCTAGCTGTAAAAACAGGAGCTTCAAACATTTACAGTTTTAAGCTTTAGGAACGGGTTATGGGTTACATTTTCTGTTCTACTACATACAACACTATCTTTGAAGTTGTATCGGCGCAGTCTGAAGCGAGGTACGGAATGTATGTGTTAGCTGAAATTATACACTCGGCTTCCGGCTACACTAACCTTGAACGAAGACACGGTGTGCTGATACGCAACTTGTAACTCATGTAACGTCTTATTGCTAGATTATAAGCGTATTAAGGTTGTAAAATATTATGTTCTGTAAAACTGAAATAGTCCTCCTCTGTGGTGTAGTAGTTAGTGTGATTAGCTGCTACCCCCGGAGGCCCGAGTTCGATTCCCGGCTCTGCCACGGAATGTGTAGCATTTAGCCTATGTAAGTTCCTAACGTAAAATATCATGATTGTACGGAGAGGTTAAAACACAGTGCCAGCATATAGCCCACTCCTATCGAAAGAGCCTGCACGGCGCTGGCATGTGGGCTTCTCCTGATGAAGGAGCCTGTACAAGGTTTAACACCCACCATCAACAGCCCTTACTTAATACTAGCTTTTTTTGCACGCCCTCGAAACTGCCTAAGAATGTAATATACTATCGTAGGGAGAGGGTAAAACTCGATGCCAGCACATAGCCTACTCCTACCGAAGAGGCCTGCACACAGCTTAACGCCTCCATCCGACAAATGAATCATCCTCAACACTCTTGTACTCACAATCAGTTTCGGGGAAGCCTGCACAAGGTTTAACACCCCCATCAACAGCCCTTACTTAATGCTGGCTTTTTGCACGCCCTCAGCCTGCACACAGCTTATCACCTCCATCCGACAGATGAATCACTATCAAGATCTTGTACTCACAATCATTTTCGAAGGAGTCTGCACAAGGTTTAACGACCCCATCAACAGCCCTTACTTAATGCTGGCTCTTTGCATGCCCTCGAAACTACCTGAGAATGTAATATGCAACAGTAGGATCACCCCCACGTCCGACAAATGAATCACCCTCAACACGGGTTTTACAGCTAGATGCACTTCTTAGATTTTAAATCGCTGTATCACGAACTATTGTTTTACAGCCGGATGCCCTTCCTGACGCAAAACTAAGATTTTAAATCGCAAGAATTTGTTTTAAGACTAGTTGCCCTTCCTGACGCAAAACTAGCAGTATCTAACCTCTTACATCATACACTATTGTTTTCGACCGGTTGCCCTTCCTGACGTCAAAGAACTCGGATTAAGAATCTGTTTTACAACTTCTAACACGAGAATCGGGGATTTACAGCTAGATGCACTTCTTAGATTTTAAATTGCAGTATCGTGAACTATTGTTTTACAGCCGGATGCCCTTCCTGACGCAAAACTAAGATTTTAAATCGGAAGAATTTGTTTTAAGACTAGTTGCCCTTCCAGACGCAAAACTGGTAATATCTAACCTCTTACATCATACACTATTGTTTTCGACCGGTTGCCCTTCCTGACGTCAAAGAACTCGGATTAAGAATCTGTTTTACAACTTCTAACACGAGAATCGGGGATTTACAGCTAGATGCTCTTCTTAGATTTTAAATCGCTGTATCACGAACCATTGTTTTACAGCTGGATGCCCTTCCTGACGCAAAACTAAGATTTTAAATCGCAAGAATTTGTTTTAAGACTAGTTGCCAGTGGTATAATTGGATGGTTCTGGCGCCTCCTCCCGCGGGAAATTTGAATTCTGGCGGGAAATTTGAATTTTGGCGGGAAATTTGAATTTTGGGGGGAGATTTGAATTTGTAAACAAAGCCACGTGCTTTTTGACAGCTGTCATCGACAACAACGCATCGCTAACCTCACTGCTGCCATCTTGACGGGCCTAAACCTCAGTAGTGCCAACTTAACCTAACTAGCGTGAGGTAAACAAAGCCACGTGTTTTTTGACAGCCACGTGCTTTTTGACAGACAACAACGCATCGCTAACCTCAGTACTGCCATCTTGACGGGCCTAAACCTCAGTAGTGCCAACTTAACCTAACTAGCGCGTGGTAAACAAAGCCACGTGCTTTTTGACAGCCACGTGCTTTTTTGACAGCTGTCATCCGCCATCTTTAAACCACAGAGCACTGTGCTGCCCACTTTATCGCAGTAGCTGCAAATTCGTCACCTGTCATCCGCAGTGCTGCCATCTTGACGGGTCTAAACCTTAGTGCTACCAACTTAACGTAACTAGCCCAAGGTAAACAAAGCCACGTGTTTTTTGACAGCTGTCATCCGCCATCTTTAATCCATAGAGCACAGTGCTGCCCTCTTTAGCTACTTACCTTTGAAATGTGCTGGCGGATAATTTGAAAAATGCTTTTTGACAGCAGCCATCTTTGTGCACCGTGCTGCCCTCTTTAGCTAGATACATGTGGTGGCAGCCAATTCCACATGACAGCAGCCATCTTTAATCAAGAGAGCACCGTGCTGCCCTCTATGTGGTGGCGTCAAATTCTACATGCTCTTGTTTGGAAACAAACTCACGCGCTTTTTTGACAGCCGTCATCCGCCATCTTTAATCAACAGAGCACAGTGCTGCCATCTTTAGCTAGATACCTTTGAAATGTGGTGGCGGCAAATTCCACGTGCTCTTGTTTGGAAACAAAGCCATGTGCTTTTTTGACAGCTGTCATCCGCCATCTTTAATCAACAGAGCACCGTGCTGCTATCATGCGGGCAATTTCGTCAGCTGTCATCCACCATCTTTAATCCACAGAACACCGTGCTGCCCTCTTTATGGCTACTACCTTAAGCACGTAGTAGCGGGCAATTTGAAAAGTTCTGTTAGCTATCATCCACCATCTTTAATCAAGAGAGCACCGTGCTGCCATCTTTAGCCAGATACCTTTGAAATGTGGTGGCGGCAAATTGAAAAATTTCACGTGCTCTTGTTTGGAAACAAACTCACGTGCTTTTTTGACAGCTACCATCCGCCATCTTTAATCAACAGAGCATAGTACTGCCCTCTTTAGTTTGAAATGTGGTGGCGGCAAATTCCACGTGCTCTTGTTTGGAAACAAAGCCATGTGCTTTTTTGACAGGTGTCACCTGCCATCTTTAATCAACAGAGCACCGTGCTGCTATCATGCGGGTAATTTCGTCAGCTGCCATACGCCATCTTTAATCTACAGAGAACAGTGCTGCACTCTATGTGGTGGTGGTAAATTCCACGTTCTCTTGTTTGGAAACAAATGCTATGTGCTCTTCAGCTGTCATCCACCATCTTTAATCAAGAGAGCACCGTGCTGCCCTCTTTGTGGTGGCGGATAATTTGAAAAATTCTTTTCGACCAGCAGTCATCTTTAATCCAGAGAGAACAGTGCTGCCCTCTTTAGCTACTTACCTTTGAGGCGGTTAATTTGAAAAATTATTTTCGACAAGCAGCCATCTTTAATCCAGAGAGAACAGTGCTGCCCTCTTTAGCTACTTACCTTTGAGGCGGTTAATTTGAAAAATTCTATTTAACAAGCTGCCATCTTTAATGAAAAGAGCGTCGTGGTGCTATCTTGCGAGTAATATTTTACGTCACAGCTGTCATCCACCATCTTGCATTGCTAACCTTAATGCTGCCCTCTTTAGCTAATTACCTTTGAATAAAATCTATTTGACAAGCTGTCACCCGCCATCTTGCATCGCAAACCTCAGTGCTGCACTCTATGTGGTGGCGGATAACTTGAAAAAATCTTTTTGACAAGCAGCCATCTTTAATCAACAGAGCACCGTGCTGACATCTTTAGCTACCGCCATCTTACATCGCTTACCTCGCTGCTGCACTCTTTAGTTGAAATGTGGTGGCGGTAAATTCGAACAAGTTTAATCACGCATCGGGAAAGCTAGAGTAAGCACGTGCTGCAGTGATGACGTCATCATGCATGTTTAGACTTGTCCGTTTTCTTAAGAGTAAGTCGGTGTAAAGGAATGTGGTAGCGGTAAATTCGAACAAGTTTAAACATGCATCGGGAAAGCTAGAGTAAGCACGTGCTGTTGTGATGACGTCATTGTGCATGTTTAGACCTGATCGTTTTTCTTAAGAGTAAGTCGGTGTAAAGCAATGCAATAAGTACAACATTTTTTGAATGCGATCAAATATTTATTTACAAATGTACTACAACAGTGTTCGTTTTCGCTGCTGACAAGGTTGGTGTGCTTCTTAACAACGTATGCTTCTGAAATGCCTCCTGCAACATTCAAATTAAACAAAACATTTAGAAATATATTATACTAAGTATGTTATGCTTTACAGAGGAGATCATATACTTCTTACCTTGCTGTTATTCCTTTTCGGAATCATCATCATCATCATCATCATCATCATGAGGTACTAGAGAAAGTTCATTCATACACTGTCCTCGGATTTGGTCCATCCCAATCATCATCACCATTTTCTCCTCGATGCTTGTAATGTCGTTCACAAGTTCTGCATAAAGCTACTTCGATCGACATCTTACTGTGTAGAGGAAGGATGTCCCAAAAATTATGTACGTAAGAGGCAATGTACGTATATAAAAATCCTGGTGGTAAGTATTGAATAAGATGTTTCGGCATCGACGATCTATGTTTATAGAACGTCTTAATAGCCTCACTCACTCGTGAAACATAAATAAGATGTTGCGTATGAGCATGCAAACAGCATGCACATTTACAGTTTTGTTCCATAGCGTACGATGTCGAAGCACACACTAATGAAAATGATAAAGATCTATTCTTATTTATAGTCTCGTAACAATATTCGTTAGCGGATGGTAAGTAACATCACTCATATGAATAATAAGACAATAGGCTGCTGTGTTAGCAGGAATGTTTTCAGATGTTTCAAATTCTAAACGAATATCAACCGGAGATTCTTTTATAGATTCTTCATGATAAGAGCAGTCTATAACTACAATCGGAGCTTTAGTTTTAAATTCTTGAGGTGTAAATAGCGGACGATCTTCTTTCTGATAATACGATGATTGAAATTTACAAAACATGTCATAGAGCATCCCAAACTTATTTTTCTCAAAGTTAATGTCGATGTTTTCGTAGGGATACGTAATTCCGTTGAGATATAGTCTAACGTGTCTTACTTTACAGTGATCAAACAGTGAACTATCTATTTCGTGATTGAATTTACGATTAGTTTGAAATCCAAAAATAATGTACAAGTGCTTCTCAGTAAAACGTGATGTTTTAACAGCCCAGCTATGCTTGTTTGTGGGTGGTAACACAGGATATTCATGCAGCTCCCAACTTCTAAAACGTATAGGTAATGGTGTATCATTTTCTACAATCTTGAGCAATCTAAGTTTTTCACGATCAGATAAGGTTACATGTGGAATCCGCCACAGTATACGATGCAGTGTTATTTTCTATTCTACTGGTGTTTCTACTGCTTTAAGAGATTTGTAGTCACTTCGATCACGGATTAGAATAAGCTCTTGTTTTGCGTTGATTATAATACGTGTAAAGTCTTCTGCGAATCCAAGAATATGTTTCAGTGATAACATACCCGTAAAAGTTCCATCCTCATTAATCATCCAGTTGTTAGTAGCTTTTGGACACCATCCAGCCATCCGCAAAAGATTACTTTCTTCATCACAGAAAGAAGGGTAGAGTTTCATTGCACTTGTAATACCAACATTCTTCGTTCGATCTATTTCAACATTATTTACTTCATATCGCGCTTCAGAAAAGAGAAAAGCTAGAGCATGGTTGTTTAGTTGTGAAGTGCTTGGTCCACTTCCATCAGACTTTTCTAGTCGTCCTTCAATATAGAGGTAGCTTTCGTGTGGTAAGGTGTAAACATCTTGCTGATTAATAATAAAATGAATTTCATCATTGTTATTTAATCCAAACGTAAAAGGTTGATAAGGAATGAAGCTCACTTCGTACTACACCTTCACGACTTTCTACTGTATTCGTAATGTCTAGCATTTCTTCCATTCTGTTGTAGTAGTGTATATCCTAAATCTTGGAGTATCTGCTTATGGGTATCTGTTAACTCGATGAGTCTCTGCACACATGTAGTATGTCTTCGGAATGTACACCGTGTTTTATAGATGGTTTTCATACTGGTTTAAGATGTAGTTTGTAAGGTACGTACGCGTGCTGATCAGAATGAATAAGCTGATTATGTTTATTTACAAGTCTAAGAGTAATGTTGCTAATGTGTTTTACAGACACAGGATGATAAAGAACTACTGCTGGTTGCTCACAAATAGTATATCCACGTTCCTCTGTAACAATAAAGTCGTGCAGGACGTGCGAAGGTTGTAGATTACTATTCAAGTCTGTAATAATATTACAAGTAATGTGCACATTATAATCATCGAAGTGTTTTATAGGTTGATCAGGCTCCTAACGTACGTTCGGTAGGAGCTCCCTCGATGAAAATCCAAGCAGTGGTCCAATCGAATCAGGTTGTGATTTGAAGTCAATCTTAAATGATGATTCAATAACACATTTAGGTGTAATGTTGCTTATAGTGATTGAGAATTTGTAATTATGATTACTAAAACTATCTTCCCCAAACTGATCAATTAACGTACTTTCAATATAGTCATGAATATCGTCTACTGTATAACTACCTGAGGGTAGTGTTAGCACATACTCATCGTAATAGAACTTGTTTAAACCATCACGCACATTATAGATTTTATTGTAGCTTTCAAACGATACTAGTCCAAGACTATGCGGCTGATAACGAAGTTCGATTGGTGGATTAAAATAGACGGTTGTTTCAGGTCCTTCTCCACGTACAGCAAACGTTCTTTCACTGTTCGTCATCACGTAGACACTAATGCACTTTCTCTACTGTCTGGGTTTGATATAAGAACATAAGACATAATCGTCCGCACATGCGTGTATTAAAGTTTTGCACACGGTTTTTATTGTAAACAATGTCTGCACTGCTTCCGAAATAACGTATGAGCTCAAAAAGAGGAGGTAAATCTCCATAGCTATCAAAATACCATACTTTAGATTTACGTTTTACATAAGCAACGTAATGAGTTCCAGGTCCACGACTGTCGTCCAAGTTAATTACGGCACTTTCATGTTCACGTGGGCGCACTGGTAGTTGATCGCGCATATACACTACTCGAAAATAATGAATTCCTATTTGTTTAGCAAACGTAAAAACTTCATCATGCGTTAGAGCTCGATATGGCAGTGCATTCAGTAGACGTTTTTTGGAGAAATGTAGATACCAAGCCCTTTCTTGTATGGCGCTAGCTTCATGTTCACACCTTTGCCTCGTAACGCAATTGCCTCCATCGTCTTGTTATGACGTTCACTCTCTTTCAACTGTTGTTTCGCTTCTTCTACAGCTTTGACAGTTCTCGCTACAGCACTAGCACCACCTAGCAATGACCCTAAAGCTGCTAAGCCAGCAAACAGCGCAGGAAGAAATCCTCCTCGTTTTGGTACAGGAATAATTCGTGCACGTTTACTAAATATTGCTCTGCATTTTGGAGAAATTCTCGCTCTTGCTGCGCGTAACGCCTTAGTAATAGCTACACGATGATTGTATTCCCCTCGAATAGCTTTTTGCGCAGCCTTTATAACATCTTTCCATCCAACAGTTTTTACTTTCTTCTTCTTCTTCATGTCGTTTGGATATCGTTGTTTCACCATGCTGGACACGACTTTACTAGTCAAGAGCAAATCATAAACTAACCGTTGCCTCTTGTTTCGTTTAATATATATATTACTATTACGTACTTTATGATTCAGTTATCATGAAGATTATAAAGCAGCAAGACACGCTACCTGTTACCGACATTGTACCACATCTCTTACCTAGTTCTAGTACAACTACAAGAAAACGTCATGGAACGTTTTTCCTTTTACTGTTCGATGTATTATATCAGGTCCGTCGGGATGCGGGAAAACAAATCTTTTACTCACACTTATTACTTCTGTAAATGGTGTACGCTTCGAGAATATTTACGTTTTCCCAAAGTCACTCTATCAGCCGCTATATACTATTCTACAAACTGTAATGCACGATCTAGTTAAAGATGGACTAAGATATTTTAAATTTAATTCACATGAGCAAGTACCATCACCAGACTATGTGCTTCCTAATTCTCTTATGATCTTTGATGATGTCGCAACAGACCAGCAAAACGTTATTCCTGCATTCTTTAGTATGGGTCGGCATAAATATGTTGATTTGATCTATTTGTGCCAAACCTATTCTCGTGTGCCTAAGCAGTTGATACGCGACAACGCAAATGTTACTGTGCTTTTTCGACAAGATGAACGCAACATGCGACATGTGTATAACGATCATGTTAACACTGATATGACATTCGATGACTTTAAACGTATGTGTGCTAAATGTTGGTCATTACACCGTTACAGCTTTTTAGTTATTGATAAAGAAAGTGATGTACAGCATGGACGATATCGCATGTGTTTCGATCATTTTATATGCATTAACACAGAATTACAGTAACTACTTGATTAAAAACCATCATCATGTTAACATCTAGCAAGGAGATCACAAAACATATCATCCAAGCTCGAAACAATATTCGACGGAAATTTAAAGAGCTTAAACGTATTCAAGCAGATAAGGATTTATTTTTAAAAACACAACTTAGTACACCACTCAAAGAAATTTTTAATTCTACTTCATTACCGCAGTCTACTTCAAGTTTTGCTTCTATGCAAATATCATATCATAAAGAGAAGCATGAAGAAGAAAAGCATGAAGAAGATACGGAAGAGGAGAACCAGGATGTAGATCAAGAAGAGGAAGAGGAAGATAAGGAAGAAGAAGAAGAAGAAGAAGAAGAAGAAGAACTTAATGATACATCACCATTTAAGCGTGTTGAGTTTTTAACTACAGATGTTATTGCTGAAACATCTACTACATCGACGCAAAATCTACCATCTTTGTCTGAGGTTATGATTACACCAGAGTATCGCAATCAGTTTAGAACTTTTATTCAAGATACCTATGGATCTCTCTTTGCACCTTATATAGAAAAACTTTTTACAGGACAAACTGACACTACCTACGGTATTCGCTACGAAGATGACTGTTTCCGGATAGGAAATTCAAATGTTAAGATTAATAGCAACAAACTCATTGTAAAAGGTGTTACCTATAAACCTACGAAAGGACTCTTAGAACTTCTTTTCTCACGAATACCTGACAAGGATATAATTTTACAAGATGATCTTAAAAAATATAAAGCAATACTTTTTGCTACTGACGCAACACGACGTAATTACAAGAGAACAGAAGCTGTAAATGCGAATAAGAGTTACAAGTATCGTGAGTTTATTTCTAAGCTGTTTCCGACTGCACGTATTCTAGACGTTATCTACAAGCCTTTGTTGCCGTATGTGGATGTAAGATACTGGAATGACCCAAACTTACTCGTTGAACGATTACAACTTTTAAGAGCATCGCAAGAGGCTGGTCACACTGGTCACGGATCAGAAATTCTAGAAATAGAAAGAGAACTACGTTATGCCGGTATTATTTTGTAATGGCTCGTCAAGAGAAGATCTCACCTGTAAAGGTAAACATCGCACATGAGTTACATAAACCAGCACGTCGCACCTACTGTCGCAGACGCGTTATTACACGAGGAAAAGATGATCTCTGGCAAGCAGACTTAGTAGAAATGATTCCATATGCTTCTAGTAATAAGCGGTATAAGTATCTACTTACTGTTATCGATGTGTACTCGAAGTTTGCTTTTGCACAACCCGTGCGTTCTAAAACAGCAGCTCAAGTTAAAGAAGCATTTAAACATATTGTTGAAGAATCGAAACGCTGCCCAAGGCTTCTTCAAACTGATCAAGGTAAAGAGTTTTACAACAAGGATTTTTCTTCTTACCTCAAGTTACTTGGCATTCAACACTACTCTACGTTCAGCAATCTCAAGGCAAGTGTTGTAGAACGCTTTAATCGTACACTCAAAACAATGATGTGGCGAGAATTTACAGCGCAAGGTTCATATAGTTGGATTGATCTGCTACCTAGACTTTTATCTGCCTACAACGATACACCTCATCGCACTATCGGAACAAAGCCACGTCTTGTTACAAAGAATACACCTCGTATAAATGCTATTCATCTTGTAATTTAAACAGCTGATCCACGTCACCATCGCTTTAAAGAAGGTGATTTTGTTCGCATCAGCAAACACAAGTCTATCTTTGCAAAAGAATACACACCTAACTGGAGCACTGAAATTTTTCAAATCAGAAGTGTTAAGCTTACTAATCCAGTTACGTATTTACTTCGCGATCTCAGAGGACAGCCTATTGAAGGAGGATTCTACATCGAAGAACTGCAGAAAACAAAATATCCTGATCACTATTTAGTTGAACGTGTTATTCGACGTCGTGGCAATAAACTGTATGTTAAATGGCTTGGTTTTAATAACAGCTTTAATTCATGGATTAATAAATAGGATGTACTTTAAATCTTATGCGTGTTTTCTTTTAATTCCCTACGTTTCCTTTCTTCTAAGTCACTAGGACATGCTGTAGGATTAAACAACACCTGTAATATGTTTTAACAATTCATATTTATTTTAGAATATATATATACATTTTTATCCTTTGTTTATTTTGCGGTCTTTGTCACTCACTTTTCGTTTTATTACACCAACAACGACAAGTGCTGCTATATTCTTCTGAGCAGCTAAAGCACTAGGTAATAACACACACACACACACACATACACACAGCATAACTGTACGAAGCAGATTTTAACAGCTACACGACATACTTTATGCAGGCAGCATGTAACTACGTGTCAGGCGAACGTGTTCTCGGGGCGCAGGGGAGATGAAGCACGAAGAAAAGAAGATCAATCACTCTATTGATGAGTCCACGCCCAACATGCTTCCTCATCTTTCTCCCAGCACGTTTCTTCACCTTTTCCTAGTTTACTCTCTCCACAGCCATGATAAGTGTTTATAAGCGAAGACAACTCGTTAGTTTTAGGTCCGTGATACAGTTTAATTAGTTGACATGTACGGCACTGTCTCACAGAAGGTCGTCTACCTAAACTCACGTGTTCATGATGTAAACTAGTCGTTTGAAGCTCTGACAAAACAGGATCTTGAGTCCACTCACGAGGCACCTTATCCCAAATCTTCTTTACAGCATTCGCAGCTACATTAACCAAAAATGCCTTTGGTAATGCATTTAACTCTTCTTCAGTAAAAGTGTTTAGTTTCTTTTTGCATGCATAAAACTTTACGATCGCATTTTCAACTGCGTTACACTTAGTATCTTTTAGAAATGACATGATGTCTTTACTCTACAAATGTTTCTTTTACACTAAGGTTATTTCGACACTGCAGTTTACATATGTTGTTCACTTCCCGACATGCACTGCGACACAACCAATCAAAGAGCATGCATACATGTTGTAAAGACTGTTTACCTGTTTCTCTGCTATGCTCTTTCGGAAGAGTTTTAAATGATGGGCACCCTAATTCATGCATGTCGATAATTTCACATGATGATGGTAGAAAATCACGCAACCATTCTTTCTTTTCACAACCCTTTGAAAGAACAAGATCTGCTCTTGACAAATGCGCATTCATCATTAAAGGTAGAAAACGATAAGGTATTCCTTTTTCTTCCCACTTCAAACCTAAATTGTTTTCAATCCACTGAGTCTGCTTTTTATCTTCATCTGTTTGCAAACAGTAAGGGAACGGTGGACTAAATACTAAACTAACAAGTTTTGGAGCCCACAACACACTGCAATCTAACACAGCCACCTCTTTAAACACAAATTTGTTTCCGTTTACTTTAAAGCCTTGCACATCAACTATTCATGTTTTCGTCATGTTTGCACTCCACACACTATCACTGTTTCTCGAAGACTAAAGCTTTTAGTCAACGAACGGGTTTAAACATGCACAATGACGTCATCAAAACAGCACGTGCTTACTCTAGCTTTCCCGATGCGTGATTAAACTTGTTCGAATTTACCGCCACCACATTTCAACTAAGATGTAAGATGGCGGTAGCTAAAGATGTCAGCACGGTGCTCTGTTGATTAAAGATGGCTGCTTGTCAAAAAGATTTTTTCAAGTTATCCGCCACCACATAGAGTGCAGCACTGAGGTTTGCGATGCAAGATGGCGGGTGACAGCTTGTCAAATAGATTTTTTTCAAAGGTAAGTAGCTAAAGAGGGCAGCACTAAGGTTAGCAATGCAAGATGGTGGATGACAGCTGTGCCGTAAAATATTACTCGCAAGATAGCACCACGACGCTCTTTTCATTAAAGATGGCAGCTTGTTAAATAGAATTTTTCAAATTAACCGCCTCAAAGGTAAGTAGCTAAAGAGGGCAGCACTGTTCTCTCTGGATTAAAGATGGCTGCTTGTCGAAAGGAATTTTTCATATTAACCGTCTCAAAGGTAAGTAGCTAAAGAGGGCAGCACTGTTCTCTCTGGATTAAAGATGGCTGCTTGTCGAAAAGAATTTTTCAAATTATCCGCCACCACAAAGAGGGCAGCACGGTGCTCTCTTGATTAAAGATGGTGGATGGCAGCTGAAGAGCACATAGCATTTGTTTCCAAACAAGAGTACGTGGAATTTACCACCACCACATAGAGTGCAGCACTGTTCTCTGTAGATTAAAGATGGCGTATGGCAGCTGACGAAATTACCCGCATGATAGCAGCACGGTGCTCTGTTGATTAAAGATGACAGATGACACCTGACAAAAAAGCACATGGCTTTGTTTCCAAACAAGAGCACGTGGAATTTGCCGCCACCACATTTCAAACTAAAGAGGGCAGCACTATGCTCTGTTGATTAAAGATGGCGGATGGTAGCTGTCAAAAAAGCACTTGAGTTTGTTTCCAAACAAGAGCACGTGAAATTTTTCAATTTGACGCCACCACATTTCAAAGGTATCTGGCTAAAGATGGCAGCACGGTGCTCTCTTGATTAAAGATGGCGGATGATAGCTAACAGAACTTTTCAAATTGCCCGCTACTACGTGCTTAAGGTAGTAGCCATAAAGAGGGCAGCACGGTGTTCTGTGGATTAAAGATGGTGGATGACAGCTGACGAAATTGCCCGCATGATAGCAGCACGGTGCTCTGTTGATTAAAGATGGCGGATGACAGCTGTCAAAAAAGCACATGGCTTTGTTTCCAAACAAGAGCACGTGGAATTTGCCGCCACCACATTTCAAAGGTATCTAGCTAAAGATGGCAGCACTGTGCTCTGTTGATTAAAGATGGCGGATGACGGCTGTCAAAAAAGCGCGTGAGTTTGTTTCCAAACAAGAGCATGTAGAATTTGACGCCACCACATAGAGGGCAGCACGGTGCTCTCTTGATTAAAGAAGGCTGCTGTCATGTGGAATTGGCTGCCATCACAGGTATCTAGCTAAAGACGGCAGCACGGTGCACAAAGATGGCTGCTGTCAAAAAGCATTTTTCAAATTATCCGCCACCACATTTCAAAGGTAAGTAGCTAAAGAGGGCAGCACTGTGCTCTATAGATTAGAGATGACGGATGACAGCTGTCAAAAAACACGTGGCTTTGTTTTCCTCGCGCTAGTTAGGTTAAGTTGGTAGCACTAAGGTTTAGACCCGTCAAGATGGCAGCACTGCGGATGACAGGTGACGAATTTGCAGCTACTGCGATAAAGAGGGCAGCACAGTGCTCTGTGGTTTAAAGATGGCGGATGACAGCTGTCAAAAAGCACGTGGCTGTCAAAAAGCACGTGGCTTTGTTTACCACGCGCTAGTTAGGTTAAGTTGGCACTACTGAGGTTTAGGCCCGTCAAGATGGCAGTACTGAGGTTAGCGATGCGTTGTTGTCTGTCAGAAAGCACGTGGCTGTCAAAAAACACGTGGCTTTGTTTACCTCACGCTAGTTAGGTTAAGTTGGCACTACTGAGGTTTAGGCCCGTCAAGATGGCAGCAGTGAGGTTAGCGATGCGTTGTTGTCGATGACAGCTGTCAAAAAGCACGTGGCTTTGTTTACAAATTCAAATCTCCCGCCAAAATTCAAATTTCCCGCCAAAATTCAAATTTCCCGCCAGATTTCAAATTTCCCGCGGGAGGACGCGCCAGAACCATCCAATTATACTACTGTTGCCCTTCCTGACGCAAAACTGGCAGTATCTAGCCTCTTACATCATACACTATTGTTTTCGACCGGTTGCCCTTCCTGATGTCAAAGAACTCAGATTAAGAATCTGTTTTTCAACTTCTAACGCGAGAATCGGGGATTTACAGCTAGATGCTCTTCTTAGATTTTAAATCGCTGTATCATGAACTATTGTTTTACAGCCGGATGCCCTTCCTGACGCAAAACTAAGATTTTAAATCAGAAGAATTCGTTTTAAGACTAGTTGCCCTTCCCGACGCAAAACTAGCAGTATCTAGCCTCTTACATCATACACTATTGTTTTCGACCGGTTGCCCTTCCTGACGTCAAAGAACTGGGATTAAGAATGTTTTACAACAAGTTGCTCTTTCTAACATGAGAATCGGGGATTTACAGCTAGATGCTCGCCGGATGCCCTTCCTGACGGCATAAGTTGCCAGGATTTGAATCGCGGTATCCATCATTGTGTCTGACTTGCAAGCTCACGCGTATTATTTTTTTTTTTTTTTTTTTTTTTTGCTGAGATATCATGCTACTTCCGTTCGCCAGCTATAGCGGAAACTCGCAGTACTGCGTCTATTTCGTCTTACAACTTGGAGGAGACAACATGTGTACATATAATTTATGATCTTTCACCCCCAATATTTTTTTAACATATAAGTATGTAGTATCTCGCAACATTCTTATCCGTATGTGTATCAGTGTTCTAGTCGTGTTGCAATTACTAAGCGAGTGACCCGAGCGAGTTGGCTACGCAGTATGCTTTCTTGATTTTCGTATGACATATATCAGTGTATTTGCAATTACTAAGCGTCTTAGCAGTGCGATGAACGAGTTAGCTACGCGGTATAGATTTTTTTTTATTTTCGTACTAAGCAAATCATTTGAAGTGTTGCCGAGTTAGCTATGCGATATGTGCACAGTGTGTTTTTGATTTTCATACTAGGCAAGTGATAGGCGAGATAGCTATGCGATATGTGCACAGTGTGTGTTTTACACTAGGTAAATCATTGAAGTTGTACTTTTGCTCTGAACACATCAAACAATGTTCTTACAGTATTCGATTCTAGTCTTGCTATGCTTCAATCTAATTTTCTTAGAACAAAGGTATCCCCTAACATGTTGTATCGGATCACATGTTAAGGTTAACGACATCGAGTGCAGTGTTCGATTCTAGTCTTGTTATGTTTCAATCTAATTTTCTTAGAACAAAGGTATCCTCTAACATGTTGTACAGTGTTCGGTTCTACTTGTTTAGTGATCTGAACACATCAATCAATGTTCTGATCACATGTTGTATCGAGTGCAGTGTTCAATTCTAGTCTTGTTATGTTTCAATCTGATCTTCTTAGAGCAAAGGTATCCCCTAACGTGTTGTACAGTGTTCGGTTCTACTTGTTTAGTGATCTGAACACATCAATCAATGTTCTGATCACATGTTAAGGTTAACGACATCGAGTGCTGTGTTCAATTCTAGTCTTGTTATGTTTCAATCTGATCTTCTTAGAACAAAGGTATCCCCTAACATGTTGTACAGTGTTCGGTTCTACTTGTTTAGTGATCTGAACACATCAATCAATGTTCTGATCACATGTTGTATCGAGTGCAGTGTTCAATTCTAGTCTTGTTATGTTTCAATCTGATCTTCTTAGAACAAAGGTATCCCCTAACATGTTGTACAGTGTTCGGTTCTACTTGTTTAGTGATCTGAACACATCAATCAATGTTCTGATCACATGTTAAGGTTAACGACATCGAGTGCTGTGTTCAATTCTAGTCTTGTTATGTTTCAATCTGATCTTCTTAGAACAAAGGTATCCCCTAACCTGTTGTACAGTGTTCGGTTCTACTTGTTTAGTGATCTGAACACATCAATCAATGTTCTGATCGCATGTTAAGGTTAACGACATCGAGTGCTGTTTTCCGATTCTAGTCTTGTTATGTTTCAATCTAATTTTCTTAGAACAAAGGTATCCCCTAACATGTTGTACAGTGTTCGGTTCTACTTGTTTAGTGATATGAACGCATCAATCAATGTTCTGTTCACATGTTAAGGTTAACGACATCGAGTGCAGTGTTCGATTCTAGTCTTGTTATGTTTCAATCTGATCTTCTTAGAACAAAGGTATCCCCTAACATGTTGTACAGCGTTCGATTCTACTTATGTAGTGTTCTGAACACACCAAACAATGTTTTAATCACATGTTGAAGTTAACGACATCGAGTACAGTGTTCGATTCTAGTCTTGATCACTTATTTTGTGTTCTGAACACATCAATCAATGTTCTGATCACATGTTGTATCGAGTACTGGCTGTCTCATAAGGAGCTATGTATAGCCGCCATCTTGCGTCCGCCATCTTGCGCAAGCATCCTTAGGGGCGTCTCTAGCCATCTTGTGCAAGGATCCTTAAGCCGCCTCATAAGAGCAACCACCATCTTGCGCAAGCATCCCTAGGGTGTCTCATAAGGAGCCTTGTATAACCGCCATCTTGCGCAAGCATCCCAAGGGATTCTCACAAGAAACTATGCTTAGCGATCATCTCGCATAAGCACCTTTAAGGAGTCATGTATAGCCACCATCTTGTGCAATTAGCGTCGAGAGATGGCTGCTGTAGAATTTTTCTTTTTAAATTATCAGCCACTATTTTTCAACTAAAGAGTATAGCACTGAGGTTTGCGATGTAAGATGGCGGATGACAGCTGACAAAAAGCGCGTGAGTTTGTTTACTAAACAAGAGCACGTGGAATTTGCCGCCACCACAGTTCAACTAAAGATGGCAGCACGGTGCTCTCTTGATTAAAGATGGCGGATGACAGCTAACAGAACTTTTCAAATTACCCGCTACTACAGAGAGCAGCACGGTGCTCTGTGGATTAAAGATGGCGGATGACAGCTGACGAAATTACCCGCAGCACAGTGCTCTATTGATTAAAGATGGCGGACGACAGCTGTCAAAAAAGCACGTGGCTTTGTTTACTAAACAAGAGCACGTGGAATTTACCGCCACCACATTTCAAAGGTATCTAGCTAAAGAGTACAGCACTGAGGTTTGTGATGCAAGATGGCGGATGACAGCTGTCAAAAAGCACGTGGAATTTGTCACCGGCACAAAGAGGGCAGCACGGTGCTCTCTGGCGGTTGACAGCTGTCAGAAAAGCGCATGGGTTTGTAAAGCGTGTAGAATTTACCACCACCACATAGAGGGCAGCACGGTGCTCTCTTGATTAAAGATGGCGGATGATAGCTGCACGTGGCTTTGTTTCCAAACAGGAGCATAAAGAATTTTTCAAATTGCCGCCACTACATTTCAAACTAAAGAGTGCAGCACTGAGGTTTGCGATGCAAGATGGCGGATGACAGCTGTGACGTACCACATTTCAAAGGTAAGTAGCTAAAGAGGGCAGCACGGTGCTCTCTGGATTAAAGATGGTGGTTGACAGCTGCACGTGGATTTGTTTCCAAACAAGAGCACGTGGAATTTGCCGCCACTACATTTCAAGCTAAAGAGTGCAGCACTGAGGTTTGCGATGCAAGATGGCGGATGACAGCTGTGACGTACCACATTTCAAAGGTAAGTAGCTAAAGAGGGCAGCACGGTGCTCTCTGGATTAAAGATGGCGGATGACAGCTGCACGTGGCTTTGTTTCCAAACAAGAGCACGTGGAATTTGCCGCCACTACATTTCAAACGTATCTAGCTAAAGAGTGCAGCACTGAGGTTTACGATGCAAGATGGCGGATGACAGCTGTGACGTACCACATTTCAAAGGTAAGTAGCTAAAGAGGGCGGCACTGTGCTCTCTAGATTAAAGATGGCGGATTACAGCTGCACGTGGCTTTGTTTATCTCACGCTAGTGAGGTTAAGTTGGTAGCACTAAGGTTTAGGCCCGCCAAGATGGCAGCACTGCCGATGACAGGTGACGAATTTTCATCTACTACGATAAAGAGGGCAGCACAGTGCTCTGTGGTTTAAAGATGACGGATGACAGCTGTCAAAAAAGCACGTGGCTGTCAAAAAGCACGTGGCTTTGTTTACCACGCGCTAGTTAGGTTAAGTTGGTACCACTAATGTTTAGGCCCGTCAAGATGGCAGTACTGAGGTTAGCGATGCGTTGTTGTCTGTCAAAAAGCACGTGGCTGTCAAAAACACATGGCTTTGTTTACCTCGCGCTAGTTAGGTTAAGTTGGTACCACTGAGGTTTAGGCCCGTCAAGATGGCAGCAGTGAGGTTAGCGATGCGTTGTTGTCGATGACAGCTGTCAAAAAGCACGTGGCTTTGTTTACCTCACGCTAGTTAGGTTAAGTTGGCACTACTGAGGTTTAGGCCCGTCAAGATGGCAGCAGTGAGGTTAGCGATGCGTTGTTGTCGATGACAGCTGTCAAAAAGCACGTAGCTTTGTTTACAAATTCAAATCTCCCGCCAAAATACAAATTTCCCGCCAGAATTCAAATTTCCCGCCAGAATTCAAATTTCCCGCGGGAGGAGGCGGCCGAATCCCTGCATTATATTACTATAGGACAGATTGGTTTTAATAATAAAGTGAAATAATAAGAATCACCCACAGGGGCGGATATAAAGGGGGGATTTACTGATAATGGGGCGAGAGTGTGCAGAACGTCCTCTAAAACTTGTCGAGGAAATGAAAATTTAGCTTGATATTGAAACGTTCTTGTTATCATGCGAATGCCATTCCAGAATTTCGCGGCCGGTAGCTGTGGATTTAAAGTAGAAATGAAAGATTGCCATGCCTTACGTTTCTTGGTGTTAAAAACTAGCTTTGTTTTTGATATATGATTAAGTAATTGGAAGTAATGATGCTGTGTCATAGATTGACGATATTGTTTAAATGATCGTTTTCTCTTATTAATGAGGTCAAGGCATTCTTTATCCCACCATTTTATTTCGTACTCCGGGGGAGGGCTCATTACCTTAAGAGGTCTGCACGGATGGAACATATTTAAATAATGAGTTAAATAGGGAATCAAGGTTGAAAAGGTGATAGATGTACCGCGTTCGTGCTGTAGAATATGATTGATATATGCTTGATAAGTTTGAATATTGAAATTTTTATAGGAACGTACATTACTTACGATTGAAGGGCCATTATATCTGGAGGTTGTTGGGTTATTACCATAGGTTATGATGATTGGAAAGTGGGCACTGGTGTAACTGTCTGATAATGCGTGCCAAGTGGTAATAGGAACCATGTCTGTACGGCAGAACGTAAGGTCCACAGCACTTTGTGGGGATCCAGGCGGTGTAAAATGTGTTGGTGAGCCATCATTTAAAATAAAAAGGTCATGATGATTTGACATAACAAGTAAATTTGATCCCTTTATCGTGTCCGATGTACACCCCCACTCGGTGTGGTGACAATTGAAGTCGCCGACAATGAAAATGTGCTGGAATTGTGCAAATTGATCGAAAAATTGTGTCCATTGACTTTGAGTAACATAAATTTGAGGGGGACAGTATATATTCATAAAACAAATATTACGGTGTACTATCCCTACCGCGTACGTGTGTGGAATAATATATTGCAAAGTTCGCGGTATATAACTTAATGTCGTTTGTACACATGTGGCTACACCATCGAAACCATTACCATCATGGCGGAGAACCTGATATCCTTTTAATCGGAAGGAAAAATGTGGTTCAAACCACGTTTCCTGCAAAAATATAATGTTGGCCTGCGTTTCATTTATTAAAAATTGTAATACGTGTTGCTTAGAAGTGACACTTCGACAGTTCCATTGTAATAATCTAATCATAAAAGAATGTTCATTATATGGTCCCTTAGTTTGTATAGTACATGATGAAGCTGTGGCTCATGGCTCATATTTTGGAGTAACATTAGTCTATTATAAGTCGCTGGATTTCCTGATGAAGGCGTTCCTTCGTAGGGGTATAATTTATGGCTTAGGGGCCACAGAAAGTTGCTGCCCACTTTGTTGTGACAAACATGGTGGCTGTGATACTTGCTCAGATGGTATCATCGTACTCGATGATGGGATAGGGTTTACTGGGGCAGGATGCTCATTTCGAAGTATGGCCATGTATCCTTGCTTATCGTAGCCGGGTTCAGGTGTGGGAGGGGTTGATTGTATAATAACTTGGGTAAACTTTCGTTTACGAGGTTTTGTTGTCGGTGGAGATTGAGGATTCGTTGGTAAAGGGGAGAATTGATTTTCCTGTTGTTCAGAATGATGAACTGGAAGTGATGTTCTAGCTTTAGCTTCCGGAAAGGACAGGTATTCTGTGCTCATTAGCCGTTTAATTTTAACCCGATATTTGTGTTCAGGACAGTTCGGAGATCCCGTAATGTGATTCTTCTTACAATAGACACATTGCATGAATTGCTCGGTACAAGCATTGGTTTCGTGCTGCTGGGAACATTTGCCACAACGTGCATTTTTTGCCTGACATTGCCGTATCGTGTGCCCATAACGCCGGCATTTGCGACAGCGGATAGGTGAAAAAATAAAGGGTTCTACTTCCATATAAACCTTATATAATGCAACATGTGGTGGGAGCATTTGAGCCCGGAATACGATTTTAAGAGAACCCGTAGGGAGATATTGCGTTTCACCATCTTGGACCACTCGACGATTGATTCTTAGCACACTTTTGACCGGTACTTCAGATTCTAAATACTGGAGTATATCCTCATTAGATAGACCTTTCTCGACTCCGCGGATTATTCCGACACGCGAAACTTGCGATGAAGGGATATATGCTTTGATTTTCTAAGTTTCTAGAATGGAGGTGTTCAAAAAAGCATTGGCTTGAACAGCCGTATGGAAAGTAACTTGAATTCTGTTGCGAGCTTTACGTTGGATAGATTTAACATTTCACTTTGTTTCGTAGAAACGGCGACCAAGAACCATAGGGTGTAAACTACCTATGTTCTGATCGGTAGTGGATTCCACAAATACAAAATAAGGTCCATGATGAAACCTGTTATAATATTCCGGAGGAGATACTACTTGTGACACCTCTGGTTGTTGGTTACGTTGTTCATTATTAGAACGTGATGACACGTCCGTATTGAGACGTTGCGGATCATTCCCAGGTGACTGAGATCCCTGCTGTTGCCTCGTATCGATAGATGAATCAGTCATGGATTCCTCATCCATGGGTATTTCAATTTCACGATCCACTAGTAAATTAGTCCCGGACATTGCCAATGTCCCCCACTATCGGCAGCCATAGCTTACCACTCCTTCACCACACATATACTATGCACAAATTATCACCAATGCCGCGCTCAACTGACCCGCACAAACAAGGTAGTGTACCGCACGACAAATAACGACCAACTGAGGGGTAATAACATCCACTGCTGCCTGGATTTCTTCTTTGGCTGTGTTTGTGATAGCACTTGCTCCTAGGATCGTGTTTATAAATTCGGGGCATGATGAAACTCTTTGTTTCTATTCACCCCGCAAATCGACAATTTGTGCTCAAAAATAAATTGAGGTTAGATATACAAACACATGTAAAAGTATAATAATGCCATATTTATGATATCATTTATTAAACATCAGACTATGTATTTCATAAAATAAGATTGGCCTACGCCAACATTTTACCTGCTGTCTGAATTAAGTTTTTCCGCGCCAATTTTCTCGTGGTGATTTGGCTCCACTTTACCAGACAATGGGTTCCACAAAACAAAGCAACAATTACAGTATTATTTACAGTAACTTGCTAAACTTTCCTTGTTTTTGTTTCTATTCATCCCACTGTTTCTATTCACCCCATTTTACGGTAGCATAGTTCAGAAAGAGCTTCTGATAACTTTTCTTCTACAACCTCAAAGCAGTTTGCTTGAGTAGCAATAGGTTTATCATCCGCATATATGAAGCTTCTGGTGCCAACTGGAAGGTTGGTCATTTGTATAGATATTGAAGAGCATATGGGCGAGAATACTGCCTTGTGGCAAACCATGCTTTTGTGTCCTCCATCGACTATTCTGATCCTGAAATTCGACGAAGAACCTACGATTTTGGAGAAGATTGCAAATGACTCGAGTCATCTTGTAATCCTTTGTCATGTTGTATAATTTGTGCAACAGTATACGATGATTAACTGTATCATATGCAACAGATAAGTCGATAAAAGCCACCCCTGTGATTTTATGATTTTCGTATCCATCTTCGACATACTATGTTAGATGGAGGATCTGTGGAAATACAGCTTTTCCCTTTTCGGAATCCTGCTTGCTCTGGGAGGAGAAGTGGTTCAATGATAACTGTAAGTCTTTCAAGGATCATCCGTTCTAGGATCTTGTACAGATGACACAACAATGAGCGAAGTAACATCTATTATCTGTCATTTATATTTTTGTATTTATATATAATTATATATGTATATATACCTGTTACCCGCGACTTTGCTCGCGAGAATTTTATAATTTGATAAAATTAATCGTTCCTCGGTACTGCACTACGACATCATCTGAAAATCCCTGAAGTACATGTAAAAACTCACCGAAAAATTGTGTTTCATTTGTCCCAGAATCTCTTTGTAAACTATGTCTCTGGTATTGCCTTTCAGGGCTAAGATGACCAGGCTACTGGCAGTGTTAACTATGGAACATACCACGTGTTTGCATAAGTTTTTGCCGGTTTTGTGGTAAAGAAAAGACGTGATTTTCAAGGAAAATTCACTTTTTGTTTATTCAAAATATTGGCCATCGGCTTCTGCACACTTCGCCCATCTTTCAGGTAAGTTATGAATACCATGCCAGAAACTCTGCTTGTCTTTTGCGGCAAACCATTCGTTGAGCCATTTCCAACTTCCTTGAAATTGCTGAAGTTCTCCTCTGTGAGCGTGTGCCCCATTGATGCGAAGAGGTAATAGTCAGATGGCGCCAGGTCGTGGCAGCACGGCGGGTGCGGAAGGATATCCCATCCAAGCGACTTCAAGGCGTCTTTCACTGGTTTTGCTGTGTGAGATGGCGCATTGTTGTGTAACAAAATCACTTTGCCATGTCTTCTGGCCCATTCCGGCCATCTTTCCATCAGTGCGTGATTTAAATTAATCATTTTTGCATTAACGGTTTCGCCGGGCTTCAAGAGTTCATAATACACAATACCACTCTGGTCCCACCAGACCCAAAGCATTGTCTTCTTGCTGAAGCAATTTGCCGAAACCATGTCTCAAATGTTCTAATCAATGGAGCATGCAAATGATGATTTTCCATAGCCTTTTTCTTTTGATTAAATAAGAAAATCTTCTTGATTAATTAATTTCATTATGATCTGTATTGATAATTACCATATATCATAGAAAATAAAAGCAATGCGTGCCACAAATGTTCTTTTTCAGGCACAAACGTCGACATTATCACTGAACGATACAACACAGAGGCTAGAGCCAAATTCAAATGCTGCGTACTCTTTGCTGGCGCCATAACTTAGTGAAACCGGAAAAGACTTATGCACACACCTGGAAGGCCTATGACATGGAACTCTAAATGTGAAAGGCAGTCCTCTTTCAAGTAAAAAAAGTGTTTCTTTATTTTCAAAGGGGATTTCAAATGCCAATTTTCACGTCTGTAACATCTTCAGGTTTTGAGGTATAAGTATTCTCATAAAAATAATTCAACTCCTTCTTCACTTATTTCCACCCCCACCTCTCTAGTGAACTTTCCAAAAACAAAAAGTAGACTACATGTTTCTTTATTTTGAAAGGAGATTCCAAATACCAATTTTCACATTTCAAAGGATTCAACCCCATTTTCGGTACTTTTCACCCCCGTCCGCCTTTAAGAGGGTTGGTAGACTTTTGTTTGGTGGACGTGATGGCAAAATGTGATGTGGAGAATGGCTTGGTATTTAAATTAGATTAAGCATGGTTAAATATGATGAGTAGGAACAGAGAAATAGTACAATGATAAAGTTGCAACGTGAGCAGAATGGGGTATACATAAGCGGCTGGTGATGTAACGTAAGTCTTGACTCAGCTAGCCAGAGTGGGTCGAGTAGTTGGATGGTAGGAAGAAATGTGCAAGGTTTGCATGATTTTGAAAAGGCAATAGGATACAGTAAGTGTAATAGAGGGATTGGAAGGAAAGGGGGATATTGTGGAAGACAGGTGGTCTAATGTTTTAAGGGGAAGGAGATTGCAGGCTAAGGACTCCATTCAGGATCAAAATTCAGGACAGGTGTCGGTGAGAAATCGGTACGAGTCACTGCAGGTAGAACAACCGAGGAAAGATGAGGAACAGGGAATTGTTGCCGAGAACTTTGGTAGTAGGAGAAAGGGAAGAGGTAGGAAAGGGAAATGTGGAGTAGTGGATAGGAAAAGACAGGTGGAACAGGGTCATGGGATGGAGAAAAGGGAGGAGGAAGTAGCTTCTGCAGTTGTCAGGAAAGATAGGACTGACCTGGAGGGGAGGGGATCAAATGAGGTGGGTAGGGTTGAGGCTCTGGTCATGGGGGATTCTATCGCAGATGTTGAGGAAAGTAGAAGAGAAGGAGGAGGGAAAGGAGAAGGTGACAGTGTTTCACGTTGGTAGTAACAACGTAAGACAAGCAGGTATAAGTACCAACTTAGTTGGGGATGTGTGGGATCTGGTAAATGCAGCACGGGTGACATTAAGGATGCGGTGATTGTTATCAGTGGAATACTGTGTAGGAGGGATACTGACTGGAAAGTGATTGGGGATTTAAATGAGACTATGGAGTGGGTATGTGGGAAACTGGGAGTGAAATTTATAGATCCTAATGGGTGGGTTGGAGATAGGGATCTACGCTCAGATGGCCTTCACTTAAACCGCAGTGGTACATATAAGTTAGGAAATTTGTTTAGAAGTGTTATAGTGTGGTACATTCAGGGAAACGGGGTGGTCTAGGGAGCTCTAATCAGGTTACAGGGAACTGGAAATCAAGTAGGGATGATATAAAAATGTTAGTGTAGAACTATAGACGTATTGTAAAGAAAGGAATAGAATTAAGTAATTTAATAGATATATATTTACCAGCTATTTTAATAGGAGTTGAATCATGGCTGAGAAATGATATAATGGATGCAGAAATTCTCTCACGGAACTGGAGAGTGTAAAATTATTTCTGGAACAAAATGACTGTGTCCACCTATTCAATACAATTATATTTTGTAGTGATTACAATCTTCGTGAAATATAAACACTAGTTAGGGGCATGTTTCGCCCTAGTTTTGGGCATCTTCAGCCTAATACTAATCTTAAGCTCAAGTCTTAACTCTATTAACATTGGAACTTAATACTAAACTTAAATTAAAATCAAATACTGAATACAATGGTCTTATGCTTATTACATATTTACATAATTTACATTATGTACATTAACTAACTGCCAGAATTTGGGAATAAGGGAGCAATAAAATATTTTATTTTACATGACTAGGAAACGTCTGAGACGTCTGGATGAATGTTATGCAAATGTGTGCGTATTGGCTAGAGGTTGATCACAGCGTGAATTGGAGTATCTCCAACTGTTTGGCTATAGATTGAACACAGCGTGAATTGGGGCTTCTCCAACTTATGGATGAACATTAGGTTGAAGGTTTTACAGCTGGTTCGTTCAAAGGTGGTTATGGTCATTATCATAAGTATATTGTTGCAAAACCGGTACCGTGGTTAAAGTTGGTCGTGTTGGATTTGAATATTCCTTTAGAAAGAAGCATGGTTGGACGGTAATATTTAATAGGTTAAAGCATGTATGTTGGAAACATTGTTGGTAATGTTCATTGGTGCTCATTCGATACATTTGTGTTTGAAAATTGTGCCATTCTTGTTGATTAACGTTCCCATTGGTGCATTGTTCAACCTTGGGAGGAATATGAGATGTCTGTAACTGAATAAGAGAAAACAGGAATTTAGAATGTGAATGTAGAGCCCAATATAATCATAATTGTAAAGTGAAAGTGTTTACCGCATAAAAGTGGACAAACTTACTTATCTTGTCGATGTTAGCTGGAAACATCAGTTCCGGTTGCGTCTGAACGACTAACCTTACTACTCCTAGTGAAGTATTGGTGCGGTAACGTAGGGGTGGAGCGTAGAGGGGAAGGGGGTGTGAGTTTCAATTTGTGCTTCTGTGTTGTTGTTTGAGAGGCGTTACTCGAATTGGATTCGGCGGGCCCAGCATTAGGCGTGACAATTGGAGCGCATACGGAACAAAATGAGATTAGTTACTTGTAACTGGAGAGTGTATCGTAGAGATAGGATAGGAATGGTAGGAGGGGAAGTACTCATTCTGGTGAAAGAAGAATTTGTAAGCTACGAAAAAGTTAAAGTTGACAAACATGAAATTTTAGGTGTAAGGCTCATTTCTAAAGATAATAGGCAACTTGATATCCTTGGAGTGTACAGACCGGGAAAGGGTAGCGCTGACACGGATTCAGAATTATTTGATAAGGTAATCAGCTATGTGGGAAACGACATGGAAGGAAATGTGATTGTAGTGGAGATCTGAATTTACCAAATGTCAATTGGGTAGGAAATGCGAACGACAGGAAGCATGACAAACAAATGGCAAATAAGCAAATATGGAAAGAACAGCTGTTTCAGAAAGTGATGGAATCAACTAAAGGGAAAAATATCCTGGACATGGTGCTGATAAAACCATATGAGCTCTATAGAGAAACCGAAGTAATAGATGGTATTAGTGGTCATGAAGCTGTTTTTGTCCTAGTTAAAATAGATGTGATAGTAAGGAAGGCCTTAAAAGTAGGACTATTAGGCAGTACCATATGGCTGATAAAACAGGCATGAGGGAGTTTTTAAAAAGTAACTATGGTCAGTGGAAAACGGTACATAAAAATGTAAACAGACTCTGGAATGGGTTTAAAGCAATTGTTGAGGAATGTGAAAATAGGTTTTTACCTTTAAAGGTGGTAAGGAATGGTAAAGACCCACCTTATTATAATAGAGAAATACAGAGACTAAGAAGGAGGTCCAGATTGAAAAGAAATAGAGTTAGACATGGCTGTGGAAGTAAGGAGAAATTGAAGGAACTTACTAGGAAAGAGAATCTAGCAAAGAAGTCAGCTAAGGATAACATGATGGCAAGCATAATTGGCAGTCTACAAATTTTAGTGAAAAATGGAAAAGTATGTATAGGTACTTTATGGCAGAAACAGATTCCAAGCAGGAATCATTAATGAACAAGAGAGTGTGTATGTGAGGATCTTCAAAGTGCAGAAGTATTCAGTTAGCAGTGTGTAATGATTGTTGGTTACAAGGATAATTTCCAGATAGAGGAGGTGACTAATGTTAAAGAGTATTACATTTTACATATGATAACAATGACATTTACAATAAGATACAAAAGTTAAAAACTAGAAAATCAGCTTGAATTGATAAGATTTTTGAGGATATACTGTACCGGTAACGGAGGTACAAAACTAAGTCCCCGTAATAGAAATCCTAAAAAAACTTACGCGTTACGCTCCGGGCCGGCTACGAAAGACTGACTGGACGGCGAGCAACAGCTGTGTGCGTGTGACGTAGAGAGCGGGTGACGTCACAGCATGCCTCGCCGCGACACAGAGCCTAGACTGATGTGGAATGTTCTTCGAATTTCTATGGGTAAGAACTTTCCCCACAATAACAATTAAACAAATTTAACAATATCATAGTGTAACCCGATCCCTTATCTACGTTCCTGCAGAGTTTCACGTAAATCTGACATGAGGCGATGAAGTTATGGAACGAGATGTGAAGGCCCGGATCAGATATAAATACAGTACTGCTTCGCTCAGCAGAGCAGTGTGTGGCCTGAGTATGTGGCCAGAGTGTGTATGTGCACGCTAGGCAGTGGAGTTCATACAGTCGGTTCGCGAGGACCGTGATCTAGCGTGAAGCGGCTATCAATCTTCGAGTCCGTGGACTTTAACCCAATCGCGTCGAACATGGACTTGTACGGATTTCTTTATACTGTGAGTGATAAACTTTTTCTCCGACGGGACGTGATATAAATTGTGTTTCGTCTGAACATTATCAAGTGACTGTTTATCCTACACGAGTGTCTAAGACTTGCGAATGTTTTCGAGTGCTCGTAATTTGAAGTTTAATGTTCTGGACAGGACTTAGAACAGTTTGCTCCTTACAGAGTACTAAATACTTCAAGTTTATGAGACTGTATTTTAATCCAGATTTACTCGATTGCAAGCATGACTACGTCACTAATTTATCATTTCATGAACTGTGTAAATATTTGTAGGTCATGAACTGTGAACTGTGCATGTGTGAACTGTGCATTTCAATTCTACTAAACAGCACATTTCAATTCTACGAACATTCAGTTGTGCGTTTCGATTTTACGAACAGTCGAACCGAGGACTGTCAATACATGATTAATTTCGTCTTGTAATTTCATGTTATTATTACGTGAATAAGTTCGAATTCACGAGTGAAACATCTTTATTTTCTTATCCAATTAAATTACGTTGAACAGTGTTTCAAACTAAGAACTAAGTTGTGTGGCATTACTTTACATTATGCCAAGTGCCACATACTTCAAGTGACTCTGTTAAAATTCGACGATAAGTTTCGAGTGGACTTTTATTTTTATGAGTATTAAACTTACATGCTCATTCGAGTCTAGTGGCCTTCTTTTATTTAACACGGGACAAAATTTAGTGACATTTCACCGTGTGATAAACTCTCAAAGATACATTTTTTTCGTGTTTGAACCTTGTTAAAACCATTGATAAACTTTCCTCTCATCTGTGCAGAAGCAGTCTTTGCATTAACTCGCCCCAAGGCTTAACGATGTTCATTCACGTTCATCATTCACGAGGACTGCCTCAACGCCCTTCATTAGCACCGTATGGATCTTCAAGACGTCGAATGGATCTTCTAGAACTTCCATCGGGGGAGGAATGGTGGTTCACTGGTATGGGAAAAGGAGCTGCCGGAATCCAAGGACATCGCCAGCCCTAGGACGAGGAATATTTTCTACTGTATCTGCTGTACAGAGGTGACATGACTTTGAATTTATTAATAAACTCAGAGGAAAAATTTTAAGATTTATTTCTAAACAAACCCTCTCCCTCTGTACGCACTTCAACGAATGGTACACGCCCTGCGTCTCATGTCTACCGAAGTACCACATTTACTGTTACAATACTAAAGACAATGGGTTGGGATATAGTACCATATCTGAAGTACTTATTTGATTATTGTTTGCATGGAGGAGCTATACCAAATGAATGTAGAGTTGCTATAGTAGCCCCTGTGTAGAAAGGAAAGGGTGATAGACAACATGACCTCAATAATGTTGTGAAATGGATAGCAGGCAATGGTATGTTGATAAACGAGGTTAAAAGTCAGGTTGTGAGTTTCACAAATAGGAAGAGTCCTTTCAGTTAAGAAAAGGTTAGGAAGACAACAGATAGGGAATCTGCCACCTGAGCAACTGCCCTAAATTCAGATCAGTATTGATTGATTAGTTATTGATGAGCTCCATTGATGTCATGATGTACCATCTCCCACGAAGTACCACGTTCAGTCTCTCGTTGTACCATGTCGTACCATGCACCATCTCCCACGTCGTACCATCTCCCACGTCATATCTCGTTCAGGTTGATATGATAATGGCAACACTCGGTCAAGATTTCTGTGTCAGTTTTAATTACTGCGTTGATGGGGTGAAAGTTGCTTTTGGGGATCACTGTAAGTATTTAGGTGTTAATATAAGGAAACATCTTCATTGGGGTAATCAAATAAATGGGATTGTAAATAAAGTGTACAGATGTCTGTACGTGGTTATGAGGGTGTTTAGTTGTTGCAGTAAGGATGTAAAGGAGAGGGCATATAAATCTCTGGTAATACCCCAACTAGAGTATGGTTCCAGTGTATAGGACCCTCACCAGTATTACTTGATTCAAGAGCTGGGAAAAATCCAAAGAAAAGCAGCTCGATTTGTTCTTGGTGATTTCCGACAAAAGAGCAGCGTTACAAAAATGTTGCAAAATTTGGACTGGGAAGAACTGAAATATGACGAGCTTCTGGACTAAGCGGTATGTTCCGAGCTGTCAGTGGAGAGATGGCGTGGAATGACGTAAGTACACGAATAAGTTTGAGTGGCGTCTTTAAAAGTAAGAAAGATCACAATGTGAGTATAAAGTTGAAATTCAAGAGGACAAACAGGGGCAAATATTCATTTATAGGAAGGGGAGTTAGGGATTGGAACAACGTACCAACGGAGATGTTCAATAAATTTCCAATTTCTTTGAAATCATTTAGGAAAAGGCTAGGAAAGCAACAGATAGGGAATCTGCCACCTGGGCGACTGCCCTAAATGCAGATCAGTATTGACTGGTTAGTTATTGATGAGCTCCATTGATATAATGATGTATCATCTCCCACGAAGTACCACGTTCAGTCTCTCATTGTACTATGTCGTACCATGCACCATCTCCCACGTCATATCTCGTTCAGGTTGATATGATAATGGCAACATTTGGTCAAGATTTCTGTGTCATGTGTTAAATTGTATTGACACTAGAAAGTTCAATTGACGGATTAACTTATAAGAATGATGAACTAGTACGATTCTACTTATTTGGAAGTCAGTAAAATAGCACTAAATATTACAGTTCATATCACAGTCTATCATTTGAAGCTGAAATTAGAAGCATAGTTCTAAGTAAATATACTTGACTAGCAAAGAATTCACTTGGAAATGAAAGCACAGTTCAAAGTTTCGAAGTACAGTAAAGGTTCAAAATTCTATCTCTATGACACAGTTCAAAGCATAGTTCATTCTATTTACACAGTACAACTCATTCTATTTACACAAAAATAATGCCACAGTCTCTTCTGGTTCACGGTATTGGATTGAAAATGAATTTAAAGAGTGTAGTGAAAGTTCCGTTCTCTAAACACACACGAACATACCGTATGTTTAAATGTTCCTGGTTGTTTATTGCATCAATAATAAGCAAATAATATTTGTTAACTTCCTTCAACTGAGTTGATATTTCCTTAATTTATGGTAAAGTCAAGAGTGCCAAACAACATTTTTGGCAAAACTGAGCTTTCGGTGCCATCTGTTGACGATTATGACAAGCTATCAGTAAATACTGGAAACTTGCATAGAAACACATTCAGGTGGCACTGCATGTGACTTTCATCTTGTTGCCACCAACAGTTCTTAGGGAGCAAAACAGTGTTGAGCAACCAGGAGACCCAGATTACCATGGACTGTAGGAGGAATCTTGTGTTATCGAGTGATTCTGAAGAATATCCCAGTAATCCTGATGTAGACCCTGACTATCTTCCTCACATAGCATGTAAAATTTCCTCTGAAAGTGGAAGTGAGGTAAGTGTTGCTTGGCATTATTTTGACCATAACAAAAGTTTCCGCCATTGTTGCTGGGGTTATCTAACTTAATAAGTCATTACCATAGGTTATGTTTTAGGAGCCGTTATAACACACTCTTGGATCTATAGTAAGTGGATTTTTCAGGTCAAAGTTTACTCTGGTTAGTTAAGGCCTTTGTTGACCAACATTCGCAAATATACTTTGTGTAGCTTGGTACTATATTGTTCCAATTTTAAATCTGTTGCTGTCAGTCATCATTTTTCTCAAGAAAGGTTACATTGTCACTTATGATCAGAGATTTATACGAGTTAACAGAAAAACTAGTCCATAATTTTGCAGCATTCTTGTTAAAGTAATCGTTATTAGTTACATAACAGAGGATACAACATGGGTATTTCTCGTACTAAGACTTGGTTTTTTGCACTGTTTAGGATATCCTGGATCATTCAAGGTCACCGTTACATTTGACTGAGAAAAGTCCAAATTCTATGAAGAGAAAGAGACGTATTAAGAAGATACATTTCAATAAGAAGAGGCGAAACGAAGGAAGAGTATACGTAGTGCGTAAAACCGAAAATGTTGTTCCAGGAGCAAAAGTTAGAGAGCTGTTTCGCTATCCCCTGGGATGTTTTGAACTTGAAGAACAACAGATATTGTCAGTATTTAATGGGTTTTGGGATCTTGCTGATTTTGATAAGCAAAACGCTTATTTATTTGGATGCATGGAAGCTTTTCCTGTAAAACACAGATACAGGGCACCTGAAGGAAAGCCAAGCTACAAACAAAAAACCTTTGTTTACCGAGTGAAAACCGATGGTATCACCCGGTGAATCTGCAAGAAGTCATTCATGAGTATTCATGGTCTTCAGAACCACATAGGAAGATTAAACAATATAATAAAGAGAATAAAGTCTAAGGCAAGCATACCTCCAGCAGATAAAAGAGGAAAACATAACAACAGGCTTAATGGTGCTTCAGATGAAGCTGTAGCACTAGTTCACCAACACATTATGAAGTTCCCGAAGTATCTATCACATTACAGTTGAATGCAAAACCCCAGTTAGGAAGTAATATGAACATTAAACAAATGCATGACTTATACTTGAAATTTGCTGCTGAAATAAACGCCCCCAGCTGTGTCAGAGGATAAATACAGACAAATTTTCAGTGAAGAGTACAATATTGGCTTCAAACTCCCTCCCTCAGATACCTGTAAGACGTGCAACTCACTACAAGAGTGTATAGTCGTGAATTCATTTTGTTATTGCTTCATTGATTGCCATTAAATATTTTAAATAAAGGATGAGATGCTCGTATAGGTTTGGCCACTAAACGTTTTGGAAGATATTTGTGATTTTTACAATCACGATTAGAAGATAAAAATCTTCCAAAATTGAGAAATTATTCCATCTACGGTCTGCAGATGCACTGACAGCATAGATGGCTGAATACTGTGAGTTAGCAAAAGAAGATTCTTCAGTTCGTGTAATATCTGTCGATTTACAGCAGACCTTACCAACACCTAAACTCACCTGTTCACCAGCATTTTGTCTACGGACATTGAGGACATACAATGTGGGAATTCATGGCTGTGGTAACAAATTAGGGTGCATGTTTTCGTGGGATAAGAGTATTGCAGGAAGAGTCAGCGATGAAATAGGTAGTGCAATTTTGAAGTATCTGAGAACAAACGCCGTCGATGTTAAAAAGCTTGCGTTTTTTCTGATAACTGCGGGGGCCAGAATAAAAACTGGAATATAATGGCACTTTGGTCTTATTTAATTCATACTAAACAATTTAATGAGATCGAACACTGGTTTTTAACATCTGGCCACGCATTCTTGCCATCAGATTGAGACTTCGGCAAAATTGAGAAGTACCAACGAAATCAACCACATGTGTATGACCCTGCCGACTGGAAACGTATCATTCAAGAATGTGGGAGAAAGAAGAAGTTCAGTGTAACAGACATGAAACAAGAGGACTTTTATGACCTGGCGGCATTAAAAGTTGGACTCCTGAACACCAGTAAAAACATGTGTAAGTGGCATGGAATTTAAATTCACAGACGTAATTTGTTTCTAATTTGAAGCAAGTAATCCATGGTTTATCAAACTAAAAATAAGAGTAAATATAGATTTTGAAGACTGTAGCGTGCGAAAAAGCGGCAACACCACAACGTTGAGGATGAAACAAAAGTACACTACTGTGCGAAAAATAAAGAAAAACGAACTGCAAGATGTGCCGAAACTTCTTGGACTATGTCTCACCTGTCCATCACCAGTTTTATCTCAGCTTGATTCCTAACTCTGAAGACACTAATGAAGTTGAAGAAGTGTAGGAAAGAAGCAGCTGATCTGTTAGTTTTTATGTTATGCATATGCAGGTATAAGTTCCTAAATTCCATATTTTGAAAAGAACATCACAATGAAAAGATACAAACAGACCTTTTCCATGACGGATTTATGTTGATTTATTTAAATTTCTAATCAGTTGCCAGTTCCACCCCGATTTCCACTGCTACAAATTTAAATATTATTGGTGGAAATTTTATTTTAAACTGAAGATTGGTGTTAGTATTCATTTCTGATTAAGATATTTGAAATATCAGACATTGTTTCATTATCATAAAATAATATTCCTAAGATAAGTGTCACTGTCATTGAGGCAATAAAGTGTCAAGCCACGGTATTCTGTGACATGGTATTAAAAGTAATGACTTTTGACCCTACAAATAGCAGCCCAAAAGAAATTATGCCTGCAAATCACATACAATGAATATTACTGAACCTTTCAAAGCTATTAATACATCAATCCCATGAATGGTACGATTTCACGATTTGCACAAATTTTCTAACTGCTCTCCCTTAAAATTAAGAACATGTTGCTTGGCACTATTTTCCCCGACCCGTTCAAATAACCTTAAGATTCACTGTATCATTTTGTATTACTGTTCACAAATAAGACAACATTTGATAAATGTAATCACTGAAAATGTTAATCTCGAGAATTTTCTAAGTCCTGAGTATCATTGATACGAATTTTATAAGTCTCGAATAGCACTGGTTGAATGTTAAAGTCACATTATCACATGCGGTAAATATCGGAGATATGTTAATCTCGACACACGCTGGATATTTTCAAAGTATCAACGCACTGTTGAAAAAATTTATAAGTCCGGCGAATAGTACAACATTACGAAAGACAAAGTTCCAGGTTCACGACCCGCGCAGTGTCAGCACGACACGCCGTCGCAGTTGAGTTACGATGCATAACTGATTAGTAGTAGCAGCCGTCTCATTGGAGCAGGCAGCGCCTGATCCGTGAGGATTGTAGCCCATCAGCCTATTGAGGCTTTGAGTGTAACTGATTCTACCTCCCTGAACGCTCGCTTTTATATGCGCAGCCGAGGTCACTGCTGTTCGCTCACAGAAAAATGTGTTTTCTTTCCACTACAATATCTCTGTAACCTGTGGGTCTATTGGCTTGAAATTTAACATGGTGACATCGCAGTATTGGGCTTTACGGTGATATGCTTCATTTTTATATCTCAACGGGTTTCCTAGATCTAAAAATGTTTCTGGAATGTTCCAGACGATAGCGAGTCAGCTACATGTGGCGATTACATCACAGCCAATGACGTAACATATCACTCACTCTGAGCTTCCACGCCATCTCGTTAGCCTGCACGCTGTAATCAGCTGTTTCTGCCGTCTTGTTGCAAATACTTGACGACATAATGAACTATGTTCCAGGAAAAAATACGCCCTTTGGCATTCCTGGCAATATATATTGTGATAGTACATATATCACACCCCCGAATTATATGTAGAAGTTAGAGATATTATTGTCAGTATTTGCTTTATTATTATTATTATTATTGTCATTATTATTATCAGTATTTCATTTGTATATTTTGCCATTTATATTGGTAAGCTGGAAGATATCCACATATGTAGGTATGAGTAATTTGTTTTGCACGAGTGGGAAAACACTGCTTTAATAACTCCGGTAATTTGGATGAGTCATATGGCTACCCCAGTGTTTGTTGTGATGTACTTATGTCGGGAAATTCATGAGTCATGTATATATCCCAGCCTGATGAGATGAGCTTGTTGTTGTATTAGGAAAGTTTGGTGACTCATGAAATATACCCCAGAGTTTGTTTATCTCTTGGGAGCAAGGTCTTGACTAGAGATCACTCATGATTGGCTGGCAAGCACCAATCCAGTCGTATCATCTGAGAGGAGTGGGATGTTGATGTCTATAAAGGTTGATCATACGGCGGCAACCAGGGACATTGTAAGGGTAATTGTAAAGGAACGAGAAGGAAGATAACTACAACCAGTGACACTGTATAAGAGAACTACAACTGACGCACTGTACGAGAAGGAAGTAGTGCTGATACACGGTGCTGGAGTGACACGGCAGCAATGGACTGGACTTCAAACGTTCGAGAAGCGTAGTCTTGTTATGTTCGTGGAAAGTGGATGATTGTGGAGAGTGCTTGCGCATTAAGTATTGTAGCACTTGTGGCGGCTTAGCATTATATGTTGGTGAAAGCTATCTCAGACTTTCCATAAATTTATGTTGAGGATCGACAGACGTGTGTATATATCTTTACAACAAGTGTTAAAATATGTGAACACAGTAGTACAAGGTACAGTATCTGTGTGATGTGATAAACTGCCGATTATGAGAATCGGTAAGTCGAATTGATATAGAGACAGTGAAGGGTATTTATCTTCATACATGTACATTGTTCATCGGACTATCTACAAATGGTAGCTTAGTTCTCGCTTTCGTTTTCCCACGATTTTCATTATTGTTGTTGTTGTAAATATGGAGTCTTCCAGCAATATTTTATGTGTGTATTATATGTATAATATTGTATGTTGATGAGGTGCTCGTGCACGGAATTTATTAAGAATATAGTTAGCTATTTTAGAATCAGTGTTATTGATGAACCTAGGTACAGATCCTACCTAATTAGTCGTTTTCAGGAGGTTATGTAAGGCCTGCAGCAGATGTACCAGTACGCAGCATTATGTACACACCCTGGGATATAAAGTTTATCATGCTCTTATCTAAATTCGAGGGATCCATTCTGGTGAACTCTGGCGCCCATACTACGGACATTTCGGTTAATTATGCTTATTAATTTTATTAAGTTTTTGAGTAATTTTATTTATATATTTTTATTCATGATTTTATTTATTATTATCATCAAAAAGTTACAATATATAAGAAAACATAAAGGTCCAATAGTACTGCCTTGAGAAATTCTCCTCTTAATGTTTACAGGATCAGATAATGCTTCTCATACTCGAATTCTCTGAGTTCTTTTTTCTAGAAATATAGCCACCCATTCAGTCACTCTTTTGTCTAGATCAATTGTACTCATTTTTGCCGGTAGTCTCTCAAAATCTACCCTGTCAAACGCCTTAGATAGGTCACTCACAATACAGACCATTTGATAGCCTAAATCTAAAATAACCGCTATATATTGCTGGAATCCTACAATTTGAGCTTCAGTGGAATGACCTTTCCGAAACCGGAACTGCCTTCTAATAAAATCAAATCATATCATATCAAATCAAATTACTTTATTTGCAAATGAGGTGTCTACCTTGGTGGCAAATGATGTACAAAATACATTGTTCTCAACAAACTAAATTTTAAATTAAAAAGAAAAGAAGACATTTTTCCTAAAATACAGTATTATACAAATTACATTAACAATATTTCTATTAAACACACAGCTCATCCTTAAGAAATTTATATTATTTAAAAATTCTACTCATAATATCTTCTGTACTTACACATATAATCAACTCATATACAGTATGTAGAATCACTTCAAAAAATTCTATACAACATTGTTTTTTTATCCCATTTTGGTACATAACGTGCATAACGATCTGCTGCGTCTTAACCAGAGCCACTTTGCCACAGCTTTTTAGAGTTCCTGAAGGGCCTTCACAGCTACCGTAGCAGTCTCAGGAACCTCGAAGTTCCCACTGTACTTTACTTCTACAGGCAGTCCACTACTTCAGTTGTCCAGTCTCCATACACAAGGGGATGGAATTAATTTATTCACAAAAAAATCTTTATTTACAATAACCTAGACAGGTCGAATGCCCTCTAACATTTCTTTTCTCTGTTGCTGTTTTCTTGAAAATCTGTACAGATTTTCAAAAAGAATCAAACACTTTCCGAGGTAAACAGTTCCACTACTTCATGCCCTTAGTTATGAATGAAATTTTACCCCAATCATATCTGCCTCTCGCGGATTTCCCCCCATACTTCCTCTCCTGTATAGGCTCTATATAATCCTATAAGTCTAGTTTTCTCCCTTCTCTTACTGAAAGTATCCCACCCAAGTTTCTCTAACATTTCAGATACACGACTTTTTCTCCTGAAATAACCTCTTACAAATCTTGCTGCTTTCCCCTGCACACTATCTATTTCTTTTAATAGGTATTCCTGGTGAGGATCACAAACACAGTTTGCATATTCCAATAATGGACGAACCATACTTAAGTAACTTTTCTCTTCTAATTCTTTGTTGCATCCTTTAAGTAGCCTCATTATGATCTGTAAGCTTTCTCAACAATGTCATCAACATGACCCTTCCAGTGCAAATTACTTTCAAATCTCACACCTAAGTATTAACACTTGCCATCTTTTGGGACAATTACCTCATCCAGTTTTTAAGCTCCTGTTTGTAAATGTTGTGACAATTGATTTGCCTCCATTAATCTTCATATTATTCTCTTCAACCCATTGTTGGGTACGGTCAAGGTCCCTTTGTAATTCAGTACAACCCTCTATGATATTTATTTCCCTATAAACAATTATATCATCTGCATACAATCCTATTTTTGATGTGATATTGTTCCCTAAATCATTTGCATATATTAAGAATAGAAATGGGCCAATAATACTATCCTGTGGAATTCCCTTCCATACTTTCTCTTCCTGTGATACATGATTTCCTACTTTGACTTTTTGACCCCTTGAATTTAGAAATGTTCTTATCCAACATATAACCCTTATGTCCAGTCCTATTCCCTACAGTTCCTTTAATAATATTCCATGTTCCACTCTGTCAAATGCCTTGGAAAGATTTATGGCGACGCAATCCAACTGGCCTCACAAATTCAACTGATTTGATATATCCTGCTGAAATCCCATCAGTTGTGCCTCAAAACCAGTTACTGATTTTGCAATCATGTCTAATATAATCAGAAAGAATGCTTTACTAAAACTTACATGCAATACATGTCAAACTGATTGGCCTGTAATTTTTGGTTTTATGTTTATTACCCTTTCCTTTATGCACAGGGGCTATTATGGCAACTATAGCAACTTTCCATCCATTTGTTATAGCTCATTCATGCAAACAGTAATCAAATACTGTAACTTCTTCAGATATGGTATTATATCGCAACCATATACAACCCCAGAAATCTTATAATTCCAGCTGCTTTTCTAGTTTTCTATTTCGTATCTTATTGTCTTTGATTTCATAGGTAGATTTCAATGCTTCATTAGTATCAGTAGTCTCCTCTATCTGGACATTATCATTTTAACGAACAATCTTTACATACTGCTGACTGGACACTTCTGCCTTCTATAGACCCTCACATACAGACTCCCCTTGTTCATTAATGATTCCTGGAATATCCTCCTTAGAACCTGTTTCAGCCTTAAAGTACCTATACATACCCTTCCTTTTTCACTAAAATTTCTTTGACTGTATTATGCTGTCTTTGCTAGATTCAATTTCCTAGTAAGCTCCTTCATTTTCTCCGTACTTTCACAAATGTTAAAGATCCACCAATTCAATACACTATTTAATCAGATAAAAAGATATCACCTGATAGCAAATATTAGTACATGTTTCTGGTAGGCTTATATATGTTAAAATACTTAATTCTATTCCTTTCTTTACAATACTTCTACAGTTCAACACTAATATTTTTATGTCCTCCCTCCCGGCAGAATGACGTCAATGTGTTCAGGCCAGCAGTGAGCAAAACAGCAATGCCAGCAAATTGTTGAGGTTCACGTTAAGGAAGCTCCTAGAAGAAACTGGAGCTCATAATCAATGAAGAAGGTGCCCAACATGATCTGGAAATGGAAACTACATAACTTTTCTATGGGCCTGTGTAAAGAACGCAACTGCGATAGAATCACGACTCTGTGATGAATGCCTCAGTGAAGTGAACTGTTCTGAATCGACACTGCACTGTAGAGGCTGATTTCAGTTTGATGCACCAGTGAATAGGTGTGTGATTAAAGAAAAACTGTATTGAGTTGAAAACTCATACGCGAGTGAACCTGTAAATAACTGTAAATAGTAGTAAATATTTAGTGGGTAGTTGAATATGCTAGCTCCCAGAGCACTGTTTATAGTTTATAGGACCCTGATTCCCCTCCACTATAGTATAAATTATAACAAATTTATCAGAATCTTGAACATTTGTCTTGGAAATGTCTAATTAAATTAGCTCAACAGGTAATTGTCTTTTCATCCTCTGTGAGTAATGCTACAAATTTAAAGTGTGCTTCAAACTTCCTTTATTATTCACGAGTGCATGTTCTTACTCAAGTAAATTAGTAATTGGTTTATAGAATCTGTGGAAGGTGTTTTCATTGACTCATAGCCTTTTCTTTTCGCAGATTAATCTTGGTTTCATTTAAGTGGAAAATATTTGCACCGCACAGGTTAGCCATCCATTCCTCAAGATCAGATTGACATTGTGAGTGCTCTTGTTTCTGTTCAGGACGCATTCTGCGTGCCTAATGTGCAAAGAGCAATTCCCATCACTGCACTGCCGCTTCAGGTAGCTGGCACATGCACGTTTTATGAAAATGTTCTACGTACGAGTAGGGAATAGGACATTTTTTAATATTACACCCAGTGAACTGAGTGAGTTGGCTGTGCTGTTAGGGGCGCGCAACTTTGAACTTGCATTCAGAAGGGAGTGGGTTCAATCCCCATTGTCAGCAGCCCTGAAGATGGTTTTCCATAGTTTCCCATTTTCTCATCAGGCAAATGGTAATTGAAGCCACAGCGGTTTCCTTCCCACTCCCAGCCTTTTTCTATCCCATGATCGTTATAAGGCCTATCTGTGTCGGTGAAATGAAAAAAAAGAACACCCAGTGAGGACGGATATCGTAGACTACTATTGGAAGCATTTTCTCAACACTTGAAAGAAAAGGGAAATTGTATGGTTAGTTGTAATAAGATAGTTACTTTTTATATAACTGCCAACTCATAAATACAATAAATAAAGTGTTTGATGACAGAGTTAAAAGTGTAAGTTTGCATTCAATTTGTTTACCCAGCAGTAAGACTGTATGTCATTCTTATCTTGAGACACTTGTACATTGAGTACAAACTAACAATTTCTTTTGCTGAGTTCAGGTGAGCGAGCGAGAACAGGTTTTTGCAGTATAGGAGCTGCTTATTTGGAAAGGGAACATCAACATTTCTAACATTTGCTTCAAAATAACTTAATACAATTAATTTAACTTTACTATATCATTTTCATCTATATATATAAAATGACATGATCTGACTGACTTACTGACTGACTCATCGTCACCGAGCCAAAACTACTGGCCATAAAGAAATGAAATTTTGAGGATACATTTATATTATAATGTAGACGCTCACTAAGGGAGGATTTTTGGATATTCTGCCACTAAGGGGGTGAAAAGGGGATGAATTTTTAAAAAGAGTGTATCTATATCTCAAAAACATAACAGTTTAATGACGTAAAATTGGTATTTGGAATGTCCATTAAAAATAAAGAAACATGTATCTTTTTTCGGAAAATCTACTTAAAGGGTGGTGCGTGGGTGAAAAGAAGTGAAGAAAGTGTTGAATTCCTTTTATGAGGATATCAAATATTATAGATGTTGCAGACGAAAAAATTGGTATTTGGAATCTCCTGTAAAAGTAAAGGAATATGAATTAATTGTTTTCTGAAAATACACTTAATAGAAAGGATTAAAGGGGTGAATTTTTAAAATGAGCATATCTACAGTGTATTTCAGAAACTTAACATATTACAGACATAAAAATTGGCATTTTAAATCTCTTTTAAAAATAAAGTAACACTTTTTTTGCTTTGGAATAACACTTAAGGAGTGGGGGTTGTAGAAAGGACTGAAAAAGCAGTTGAATTCTTTTTATGAGTGTACCGGGAGGTACACCTCAACCCCGCACATTTAAAAGAAGCGCCTAAAGAACTCTATGTACCAAACAAAACGTGAAACAAGTAATGCATGAAGTTGGAACATTGACCAGAAGTTGTCACCATTGAATTATTGATGTAATGTGGTATATTTAAGTTGCCTAAACTGACTGGATTTATTTCTTTTGTTTTGGTTTACGTCAAGAAGTTCTAACTTGTCTCCACAGATGTCATCACAAACAAACTGAGGTAATTGGTGCAAGGTAGAAGAATTAGTGATGTAAAGAAATTTTTTGTTTATAAGTTTTCACAACTAAACTAACTTCATTTATTTCTAAATTTCAAGGTTTGCAACACTTCCTTTTCATTCCGCCAGCTTTTGAATCTGGCCAATCACAAATTTTCTGTAATTATTTTTCAACCAATAAAATAGGCTTGTTGTACCTTTTAAATTTGCCAATAAAAATGAGAGGCTGTGTCCGGCTTTAGTCCAGAACCTTCTGGAATCAGCCCCTGGGGTATATAAGCTGCGGCTTTTCCAGCTACCTAGTCTTATATATTGTCGTCTTACTGTGTGTGTGTTTGTTAAGACAGGAACCTCAGGGCACCTCATTCTTTGCCAGGCAGTTCAACAGCCCAGGTAATTGCCACCAGTTATATATTTCTGTAGCTACCTTCGCTGACTTACACGAGGGGAAGGTTCTAATTTCTAAGTATGTAACCAGCTGTTTTCTAAAATGTAAACCTTTTTACGCTAACATAAAATTTCATAAAGTCTTTAACTGTAAATCGGGGATAGAGAGTGCGTTACCCTCTCGAGTTCCCCTTCACTTTATCTTGAAGTGACTACGATTTTGTATCTGTTTCTCTTTTCTGTCAAGCATTAAATTAATCTTCATTGGAATCACCTCAGTAGCTTGGAATTGGCCTCTGCATCATCGGGCCGCGAGCCCAAATAGGGTTTTATACTTAATTTTCTAGGGACGCGCGAGTGTACGCCTCCATACATTTTGTGTTCGAGCCAGTAATATAACCTGTTCTTCTTTTCCACAAAGACCCAGTAGGTTGGGTAATATATATACCCCGGTGTACAAATTGTAAATTGGGCTTAGAGAGGCCAGAAATTTGTAAAATTTTCGGTGTAATGTTGCCTTGAGTGGGCTATAAGAAATTGGGAGCGCAGTCTCCTTGGTTAAAGTTGGAGAGCATGTAAGATCTTTTCTGTGATTGCTAGTTTTACTCTAATATTGAGAGATGCCTTTAGAAGGCCGTATCTGTAACCGTTGGAGCAAAGTGCTCTTGAATTGGGAGATTCTCCCCTCGTCCAACTAAACGCAACATTTGCGATATTGTAAATTTGTAAATTTGGAGCTGGAAGCTCAGCACTTGTAAATTCCAAACTGTTATTTGTACCTGTACCCTTGTTTTTCCACTCAGTGAAACGCGTGTTAAGTTTGTGATTTGAAAAGAAATATAACCTTCATTTTAAAAGTTTTAAGTTAATCTTTGATATAGCAGATAGACCCATTCAGCCTGCACCTTCTTTCACCTCTCTGCGATCCACAAAAACACAGTAACAAGTGGTGGCAGAGCATGGTTCAATGGGTCTAGATTGAGTCTTTTTGACGGCTAAATGTAGGATCTGTTTCGAACTCTCAGAATTTCCTCGGTTGCTGGGAATTTTTCCTAATTATTAACTTTTCTGTCAACATGTCGGGTCCTCGCGAAGTCCTTGCTACTGAGTACCTGCACAAGAAGGAATTGATCTATGAACTCCTCATTAGAATGGTCCAATCTGGAGGCACGGTTGTGGCAGATATTGCCAAACTTAAAGAATCCTTAGAACTGCCTATTTGTATCCCAGTTTTTGGCGAATAATAAATTGATGAGGCTCTATACACCATCACTGACAATACCACCGAACTAGTGTCTGTAGTGAGATTTTTTGAAGTGAGCGATCCATCTGCTAACCAACTTACGAGAGTACAGGCTAGACTGTTTCATTTCTATAACAGGGCTAGGGACCTATTGTCTCTCAAATTAAAAGTGGATCACGGTAAGGAGGCTGGTATTCTGGTTGAACATCTCTCAGATATGTCTAATAGGGCTAGTCAATTGTTGACTGGGGCAGCTGCTCCCAAAACCGACCAAGTCCCTTTAATAAACGTGGCTACTGAGGATTCTTGTAAGGCTGTAGAAATTCGGAAATCTGTGGCAACTCAGCAAACTTCTGCCCCGTTGGAAACTAAGTCTGGTCATCCTAGACGAATTCCACCTTTCTTTTTGAATAATGCTGTGTTAGAGACCTCTCAACCTTCTATGCCGTCACCAATTATGTCACCCGGTTTCAGCAGTCTGCCTCATCCATTGGCTATGTTGCTGAAGGGCATTTTAAAATTCTCAGTCAACTCAACTAATGAAGTACAGTAATTTCTTTATCAATCAGCCAATACTGATCTGCATTTAGGGCAGTTGCCCAGGCGGCAGATTCCCTATCTGTTGTTTTCCTAGCCTTTTCTTAAATGATTTCAATGACATTGGAAATATTTTACCATCTCCCTCAGTAAGTTATTCCAATCCCTAACTCCCCTTCCTATAAATGAATATTTGCCCCAATTTGTCCTATTTTATTCAAATTTATCTCCATATTGTGATCTTTCCTACCTATTAAGAGGCCACTCAAACTTATTCATCTACTAATATAATTCCACGCCATTTCTCCGCTGACAGCTCGGAACATACCACTCGGTCGAGCAGCTCACCTCCTTCCTCTCAGTTCTTCCAAGCCCAAATTTTGCAACATGTTTGTAACGCTACTCTTTTGTCGGAAATCACCCAGAACAAATCGAGCTGCTTTTCTTTGGATTTTTTCCAGCTCTTGAATCAAGTAATCCTTGTTCTCCCTATCTCATTCCCAAATACTTCAAATTATGTATCCATATTCCGTAGGCATCCTATCGGACGAAATAGTTAAGGCCATAGTCGATCAATCATCCATAGAAGACTTTCACGTTCATCTCTTGGCAAACTTTATTCCGGCTAGAGCAATGTCATCCTTGATAAAAAAGTTCTATTTCAGAGTAAATCGATTGAATGAAAATCTTGCAGATTTCATCCAAAATATCAAATTTTATACCCGGGTGTTCGCTCTGCATTTTTCCGAAGATCAGATAGTGCAAACAATTGTCGAAGGCATCTCTCCGCCGTACAGGTCTATCCATGTTTCGCGTCTCGTCCTCAAACCTTTTCAGAGTTAGAGGCTATGGCTGTATCAGCCGAAGAGGTAAGGTATGCCGACACCTTACGAGTTGCGAAGGAGCCCCCTCCGTCTTCTAACAGTAATCGGCCTCCACCTCGCCGAACTTTCACCATCCGCAAATGTAATGCGCGTGGTTCAACTGACCATCTTCGCAATAAATGCCCATTGATAAAATCGAGTGGGACGAAGAATGGGGCAGGTTCTTCTCAAGGTTGCTTTAAATGTGGCTCGTTTTCTCACCTCGCCAAAAATTGCACTAATGTCAACAGCACCCCGTCTTGCTCACCCTCTGGTGCTACACCCGCTAACCCTGAGATTAGGAAATGACTAGTGTCATCGGCTGAGTCAGTATGTTTGCCTTCCCCAGGCTTAGCCCCTGTTGAACACAGTAAAAGTTCTGATAAGGGTAAAGTTGCTTCTAATTCATAATTTGAAGGTCCCAGAGAATGACTCAGAATTGCGGCAGAGACCCCCGCATTTGTGCCATTCCTTAAAATTGAAGTGAACAATGAACCCATCACTGCTCTATTAGACTCAGGGAGTGTGTGTTCCATAATTTCGGAAGAATGGTACTCTAAATTAAAAACTGTTTGTAAGTTTCCAGACTATTATTCGTCCCTTGTTAAACGTGTTTCAGCTAACTAATCTCCATTAGAAATTTTGGTTTCATTTTTGCTAAAAGTTGTATTTCAAAATTTACCTGGAAGGTGAAGTTATTTGTTGCTAAACAGTTGTCTTGCCCTGTAATATTGGGGGCCGATTTCATGTCTTATATTGGTCTGGTGCTCGACATTCAGAGCAATTTGTGCAGCTTGAAATTTGCTAATAATTGTAAGATTCCCCTTTTGAAGTGTAATTCTGTGTCATGTTCATCTGTTTCGCCTACCCAGGGTGAGATGTTGTTAGATCTTTGACATCTACCTGAGGAGCAGGCTGAAAGTATTCGTAAATTGTGTCCGTCTTTTCCTGATGTATGTTCTGGTACTCTCGGCGTTACTGACCTTATCGAATATAAGATTCAGGTTACGGATTCGATTCCAGTTAAGTTTCTGCCTTATAGACTGTCCCCACCTAAAATTGAAGGCTCTTAAGGAAATCATCGATCAAATGTTGAAGGATGGTATAATTCGACCTTCTAAGTCGGCATATTTATCGACTATTTTTCTTATGCCGAAACAGTAAGGTGGCCTCAGGCCTGTGATTGATTACAGGGCTTTGAACCGTTAGGTAGTGTTACAATCTGTGCCCCTTCCTGATCTCCACTTTTGTTTTTCATGGTTTCGGAAAGCCAAGTTCTTTACCATTCTTGACCTTAATCAGGCATACAACCAGATACCTCTAGCTGAAGAATCGAAACATCTAACAGCTTTTGCCACGGATTGGAACTTGTATGAGTACAACCTCGTGCCTTTCGGGCTCCCCACGGGGGCATCTGTTCTTACTAGACTGCTAGATAGGGTCTTCTCGGACATCAAATTTGAATACCTGTATCTCTATCTCGATGATGTCGTTGTATTTTCTGAGACCTTTGAAGAACACTTAGATCATCTAAAGGAAGTACTCCATCGCCTTCGTAAGGCTGGGTTGACTGTGAAGTTATCTAAGGTAGCTTTCGCTAAACCTTCCATGTTGGTCTTAGGGCAAATTGTGTTGCCTTATGGTGTTTCCATCGATCATTCCAGAACACAGGCCATCCGTGATTTCAAGCCTCCTAAAGACATCAAAGGCATTGCCAGTTTTATAGGCATGGGGAATTTCTTCAGGAAATTTATTCCTAACTTCGCTAACAGAGCGGCGCCCTTGAACTTACTCCGTACCAAAGGCGTGAAATTTGAATGGGGGCCGTCTCAACAAGCTGCTTTTGAAGATCTGAAACTAGCTCTTTGTAACGCCCCTGTATTAGCAATGCCAGATTTCTCGAAGAAATTCATTGTCCAAACAGACGCCTCGTCACCTGCGGTTGCCGCTGTCCTTCTTCAGGAAACGGAACTCGGAAGGGGACCCATTGCCTATGCTTCTAGGACCTTATAGGCTCAAGAGGCCAAATATTCCATCTGAGGGTTTGGCAGTTTTGTTTGCACTAGAAAAGTTCCGCCTCTATCTGGAACATGTCAAATTCGAGCTGGAAACGGGTAACCAAGCATTACATTGGGTGTTAGGTAGGCCTCGTTGTACTGGTCGTATAGCCCACTGGGCCATCAGGATTTCTGCTTTCCAATTTGATGTGAGGCATATTACAGGAAAGGAAAATGTAGTTGCGGATGGACTAAGCCGCATGTTTTCTCTTGAAGTGGAAACGACCGAACAGGAACATAGTTCTTCTCTTCTCACGCCCATATTTTCGGGTATTAATGCTATTCTGACGGATGCACCTATGTTATTTCGGGATATTGAGAAATATCAACGTGAAGATCCAATGCTGGCTCCTATAATGGACTTTCTTCTGGGGAACATGTGGTCCCTTATGTGTTGAGAAACAGGGTTTTGTGTTGCCCTTCGAAGCACGATCAAAAGATGAAAGTAGTGGTTCCAGCTGTGCTTGTGCCTATGGTCTTCAAGTACTATCATGAGACCCCATTAGGGGGGCATTTGGGCACCTTAAAACTCGGGAAAGGATCCGAGAGATGTTTATTTGGAAAGGTATGGACGGTGAAATTGGAGAAATGGTAAAATCTTGTAAATCTTGCTTGCTTATTAAGCCCACCTTGTCCACTAAGCTAGGGCTCTTGTCATCACATCAAGCGTCTCACCCCATGGAACGACTATATATAGACTACTTCGGACCTTTCCCACTATCCAAGGGGAACGGAAATAAATGTATTCTGGTGTGTGTAGACGGCTTCACTAGATTCTCTTGGTTAATAACTAAGCTTGCAACCTTGCAGTCTACAATATCTTGTTTGAATAAGACTTTTGCTTCTTTTGGTCCTTGTCAACACATAGCTTCTGATGATGCTAGGGCATTCACATTTAACTTATTCCGCAAATTCTGTTTTGACCTGTCAATTTCACACGTAACCATTTCAGCTTATTACCCTCAACCATCTCTGGCTGAGCGGGTCAATCGTAATCTCCGATCTGCTTGGTTTGCAGTTCATCATGAAGATCATTCCAGGTGGAATACTTCCCTGCATTGGTTAGCTGTTGCTCAAAATTCAGCGGTTCATGAGTCACACAAGTTCACTCCAGCTTCTCTGATGTTTAAGTTTGTCCCTAACTTGCCACTCTCTAATCTTTGGTCACTTAACGACATATTACCAGAGACAATAGATCCCGATATTATTAGAGACCTATGGAAGAAGGCTAAAAGTAACCTAAAAGTTTCCCACGAAAAAGTTAGGAAAAGATCTGATCGTGGACGGAGGTCCACCAATTAAAAGTCGGAGATCAGGTCATGGTTAAAAATTTTGTTCCTGCGGGCAAGCTTGCCCCCAGATTCCATGGGCCATGCATCCTCCTAGATTTTCTAACACCGGTTACATTATTGTAATTTGTAAATTTGGAGCTGGAAGCTCAGTACTTGTAAATTCCAAACTGTTATTTGTACCTGTACCCTTGTTTTTCCACACAGTAACAAGTGGTGACAGAGCATGGTTCAATGGGTCTAGATTGAGTCTTTTTGACGGCTAAATGTAGGATCTGTTTCGAACTCTCAGAATTTTCTCGGCTGCTGGGAGTTTTTCCTAATTATTAACTTTTCTGTCAACATGTCGGGTCCTCGCGAAGTCCTTGCTACCGAGTACCTGCGCAAGAAGGAATTGATCTATGAACTCCTCATTAGAATGGTCCAATCTGGAGGCATGGTTGTGGCAGATATTGCCAAACTTAAAGAATCCTTAGAACTGCCTATTTGTATCCCAGTTTTTGGCGAATAATAAATTGATGAGGCTCTATACACCATCACTGACAATACCACCGAACTAGTGTCTGTAGTGAGATTTTTTGAAGTGAGCGATCCATCTGCTAACCAACTTACGAGAGTACAGGCTAGACTGTTTCATTTCTATAACAGGGTAAATTTGTAAATTTGGAGCTGGAAGCTCAGCACTTGTAAATTCCAAACTGCTATTTGTACCTGTAACCTTGTTTTTCCACTCAGTGAAACGCGTGTTAAGTTTGTGATTTGAAAAGAAATATAACCTTCATTTTAAAAGTTTTAAGTTAATCTTTGATATAGTAGATGGACCCATTCAGCCCGCACCTTCTTTCACCTCTCTGCGATCCACAAAAACACGGTAACAATGAGGATACTTTTATCTCATAAACTGAAGATATTACACACATAAAAATTTGTATTTGGAATCTGCTTTAAATAAAAGAAACATGTATCACTTTGTTTTTTGAAATGCAATTGGGGGAATGCAAATCCCGGTTACTTCATGTGAGATTTCTGCTGGACAGAGCGTAGGCGGACAATAAATGTATTGAAAAACGAGTTGAATTCTTTGTTGAGGATACTTATATCTCGAAAACAAAGGATATTAGGTCGAGAAAATTGGTATTTGGAATGAAAATCCACAGACTGTTTCCAGTCTTTCGACCGGGTCAGAAATGGAATGAATGAAGCCCCTATCTAGCGAGAGGATAAGAATTGTGCCGGCTACCAAAACCTTTCACACTCCTGTGTGGCAACGATAAATGACTGACAGATGAAATGAAATGTTAATGGAGAGTGTTGCTGGACTGAAAGAGGACAGGGAAAACCGGAGTACCCGGGGAAAAAGCTGTCCGCCTACGCTGTGTCCAGCAGAAATCTCACATGGAGTAACCGGGATTTGAACGAAGGTAACCAGCGGTGATAGGCCGAAGTACTGCCGCCTGAGCCACAGAGGCTACTTGTATTTGGAATATGCTTTAAAAATAAAGACACACGTATTATGTGGCCGGGGGGTGGGGGAGAATCAACTGAAGGGGGTTGTATAAGGGTTTGAATTCTTTTTATGAGGAAACAACTCCAAAACGGTTTAACGTACAAAGACAAAATTCCAAGTAGCGGTATATACCGTATTTTAAATCCTAGGTCTGAAATAGGAAAGCTTTCTTTAAGGTTCCACCCCTAAATGAGGTTAGCTCCGTAAACGAAATTATTCATCCCTCCAAAACCACTTGAAGTACAAAGTTGTAATTTTACGAGAAGGGTCTTCTTTTATGTCCTAGGTGTAAAAATCGTATACTTCAAAATATTTCTCCCCTAAGGAGTTTAGATGGTGGTTGACTATCAGAAACACAATATCCATTCTTTCAAACCCTTTCAGGCACGAACTTAACATTTTTTATGAAAGGTGGTCTTCTATATCCTAGATGTTAATAAATACCTATTTAAAAATCATTCATCACTTAAAATGTATTCATTCCTCCATTACTGTTCAACATACAAAATCAAAATTTCACTGGCTGGTTTAAAACATTCAAATTCTTCCGCATGTGGTTCAAATGAGTGTTAGATCAGAAAATAATAATTTTTAAACGTTCCGCCCGTAAAGTGTTAAATGAGGTTAGCTTCGTAAATGAAATTATTCATCCTTCCAAAACCGTTTGAAGTACAAAGTTGCAGTGGCGGCTCGTGGCTGTAAAGTATGGTGAGGAGCTATTACCCGTTCGGTTTCGAGCGACGGATTTAGGAACTTCTTTCTTTCTTAATCTGCTTACCCTCCAGGGTTAATTTTTCCCTCGGACACAGCGAGGGATTCCACGTCTACCGCCTCAAGGACAGTGTCCTGGAGCTTAAGACTCTGGGTCGGGGGATACAACTGGGGAGGATGACCAGTACCTCGCCCAGGCGGCCTCACCTGCTATGCTGAACAGGGGCCTTGGTGGGGGATGGGAAGATTGGAAGGGATAGACAAGGAAGAGGGAAGGAAGCGGACGTGGCCTTAAGTTAGGTACCATCCAGGCATTTGCCTGGAGGAGAAGTGGGAAACCACGGAAAACCACTTCCAGGATGGCTGAGGTAGGAATCGAGCCCACCTCTACTCAGTTGATCTCCCGAGGCTGAGTGAAACCCGTTCCATCCCTCGTACCACTTTTCAAATTTCGTGGCAGAGCCGGAAATCGAACCCGAGCCTCCGGGGTGGCAGCTAATCACACTAACCACTACACCACAGAGGAGGACAAGATTTAGGAACTAGGTGTTGTTTTTGGTTGTTTTGTACTCGTACCTCGTACCTGTGACTGGAGGAGGGTCCGGTACGTGACCACGAGTTATTGAATTTAATGTTTCGTCATGACCACGAATACTTAAATAGAGCACTGCATCAATTACCAACTGAAGGAAAAGCCTATTTAAATGTAAATTTTCACTGAGCTGTACAATTACTATATACAGTCTGGCATTTTCCTTCAGGACATCAGAGATCGTATTTTGGTTTGTTTCCAATGTCTTGAAATCTAGCTGCCGTATTTTATGTTCTGCAGAGTCTGAGTGCTTATGTAAAGAACGTGTTATGTTCAAAAGGGCTGAAAATCCGTCTTTAGTCCAAACGTAAAAAGGCAAGCAGGCCCAACAAAACAACTTCTGTAGAGCTGGAGAGGAGCACAACCATGGAAATTCCTTTAACCACGATCGTTTGAAACTAAGATTGTAAGATTTACCGGAATGTTTTACTTCTTTTGTAGCACAAATTTGCAGTGATTCAGTAGGGCAATCAAAACTTAGAACTTCATTCTGATCTTCGTTTCTCCAACGTGAAAATGGTGTTTATAATAAAATGCACACTATGTCATAAATAGGATACATATTTGAATAAAACAGCACAACACTACGAATGAACCACGATGCGTAAGTACTCGTACTTCACACAGGATGACGCAGGGAAGACGAAATATTCCGCTCTTCCGACAATTTCACTAGCACATTCCGCTATGTGGAAAGTACGCGGGTGACGTCACGGTTGTCATGGCAACCGTCAAGGCCAAGCGCTAGGAGGGAGCACTTGGGAGTAGCGCTGTTAACGGAGCGGTTGTTTACGGAGCGGAGGCTCCGGGCGCTTTCAATCGTTTGCCTCCGGAGAACCTCCGATTGAATTGCAAGCGCGTAGTTTGAACTTGGCACGGGAGAAATGAACGAGCATTTGTACAGGAATTTATAACTTGTGGCTATTAATGTGAAAAACTACGCCCCTCCGTTAATACTTCAGTTATTTGGCGATATTACAAATAGGCCTAGCATTCTTACGTACAGACATAATAATTATGTAACAGAACCTCCGAATGAATGACAAGCGCGTAGTGTGAACTTGGTACGGGAGAAATGGAAGAGCATTTTCTCAGGAATTTAAAACTTGTCGCTACTATTGTGCGAAACTAGGCCCCTCAGTTAATACCTTAACTATTTATCGATATTACACATAGCATTCTTACGTACAAACATAATTATGTATTTTCTTAAATATAAACATGTTATAATTTAGGCCTTGCCCGTGACTGTAAATTACTTCGTTATGAAATAATTAATACTATTATCATTGCATGCCGGGCTGAGTGGCTCGGACGTTTGAGGCATTGGCTTTCTGACCCCAACTTCGCAGGTTCGATTCTGGCTCAGTCCGGTGATATTTGAAGATGCTCAAATTCTTCTGCCTCGTGTTGGTAGATTTAATTACACGTAAAAGAACTCCTGCGTAACCAAATTCTGGCATCACGGCGTCCCCGAAAACCTTATAAGTAGTTAGTGGGACGTAAAGCCAATATTATTATTATTATTATTATTATTATTATTATTATTATTATTATTATTATTATTATTATTATTATTATTATTATTATTATTATTATTATTATTATTATTATTATTATTATTATTGTACCGGGCGGTACACCTCCACACCGCTAATTTAAAATGTGCGCCTGTTGAAACTCCTCTGCTGGAGGAAGTCTGAACTTTATGGACAGTATTAATTTTCAAGTTTCTCAGAAGATGTCTCTACCTGTAAATTTTGGAGTTTTTGAACTGTGTCATTTTCGACGTATTTTTGTTTTGCTTGTAGTAAGAAGTGTGAACTTTCTCTTCTAGAGGACACTACTGAAGATCAACAATAGTGCACCCTAGTGCGGAGTGAAAGAACTATTTTTTTGGAGAAGTTCTTATTTCAAAAGTTTGTTTCTTGTTAAATTTCTTTCTGTTATTGTTTAAGTTGGCTTTATACCCCTCTTTTTCCCCTTGTTTTAGATTTATCCAATCCCGAATTTCTTTGATTAATTTCCGACCAATCCGATGTATCTTCCCCCAACTTGGATATGTTTCTGTACCCTAGCCAATAAAGTGATTGTGGGCGGGTGTTCTCTTCCCTAAAACGCCTAGAACCTTCCGCGAGAGTATTTAAACTGCTGATTTTTGGGTCTCCGGGCCACTTCTGTTCCATCTTTCAGTGTGTAAAGTACATAGCAGGGGGCGGGAAGCGCCTCTTTCTTCTCCTGCTGTTCAACACCAGGTAATGGCCTCTTAATAACTTCTTTTCTTGCTAGGTTGGCAGTTTAACTCTCGGAGCGGGTTCGAAGCGTTTCCACCATGTAACCTTTTCCTAAAATGTAACCAATCTTTTCATCTATTCTCTTTTAAAGCTGCATATTGGGATAGAGAGTGCTAACCCTCTCGAGCCCCCACTCACATTGTTTTGAGGTGAACTTATTTTCTCAACCTATTCTTCGTTAACGTAAAACAAATTGCTCTTTTCTAAAGTCACCTCTGTAGTATGGGATTAGCCCTTGCATTAGTGGCCTAGAGCCAGATTAGGTTTTAAAAACAAGTGTATTAGGAGTGCAGATCGCCTCCTCTCAAATTGTTATTTTAGAAGTCATGTAATTGCCCCTTTTCATTTAATAGACCTCAGTAGGTTGGGTATTTTACCCCTGTGTCTATGTCCAGTGAGGACAACTCGAAGGTGGAGTTTGGTGTGGCCTTTGAGAGGCTTAAAGTTGAGAGCGTGTGGCTCTTTTGAAAATTGAGTGTTGTATGCCTCGTGGAGGCTTTTCAGTGTAATTTGGAGCAAGGACTCCTAGGCATGAATGGGGTTTTCTGCCCCTCTGTTGAAACTTGTGTTTGGGGTAAAACTGAGCTGATTGCCCAAGCATTGTGAAGTCAGGGCGCGAAGCCCAAATCCTGTAAATATCGTAACTACCCTTTGGACTTGCTACTTTGTACCTGCCATGCTTGTTATTTCTTTGTTTTTGAAAAGAAAATATAACCTTGTTAAATTTTACATTAACTTTGATTCCGTAGTTTGAGACCCGTTCACGCCCGCACCTTCTTTCACCTCTACCTACCACTAAAACACGGTAACAAGTGGTAGCAGAGCGTGGTTGAATGGGTCTCAATTTAGCCCTTTTTGACGGTTAAACATTGTTTTATTCCGAACTCTAACAATTTTCTCAGTTGCTGGATTTTTTTTTTAGTTTTTCAAAATTGTTCTGTCATCATGCCCGGACCTCGCGATGTTCTCCATCTTAACTATTTGCGCAAAGAGGAGTTGATATATGAGTTAACTATTAGAAATGTGCAATCTGGAGGCACGGTTGCAGTAGACACAAACAAGCTTAGAGAGTCCCTTGAATTGCCTATTTCAATCCCCACCTTGGGAGAGAAAGAAGTTGACGACTCTCTTTCCACGATCGTCGAGAATATTACTGGGCTAGCATCAGTAGTTAGTTTTTTTTGATGAAAATGATCCTTCTCCTAATCAAATTAAGCGTGTGCAAGCCAGGCTATATCACTTTTCAAATAGAGTTAATGATCTGTTGTCTCTGAAGTTGAATGACGTTCAGAGGAAGGAAGCTAGTACGCTGCTTGAAAACATTTCTGAATTATCTAGCAAGGTCACTCAATTGTTAACTGGGGAGGTTCCTCCCAAAACTGATCAACCCGTCACGGTGAATGTAGGTAGCGAGGAAGAGCCTCATAAGGGAGAAGTCAATAGGAAAACCATTGCTGCTCAAACAACCTCTGCCCCATTGGACGAGTCTGAACGCCGTAACTCATTAAATAATGTACGTTCTGAATTAACTACCTTGCCATTGAAACCTTTACCTACTATGTCACCCGGGTTTAGTAGCTTGCCTCATCCATTGGCAATGTTGCTCAGAGGTATCTCTAAGTTTTCCGTTAATACCACCAGTGACGTAATTTCATTTTTAAGATTTCTAGTTGAATTTCAGGATCATGCCCTTGTTTGTTCTCTTTCTCCATGTCAAATTTTGCAAATTATCTATCCGTATGCTATTGGTATTCTCTCTGATAAAATCGTAAGAGCCATTGCCGAGCAATCATCTATTGAGGATTTCCATGCCCACTTGCTAGCTAACTTCATCCCTGCTAGGGCCAGGTCCTCCCTTATTCAGAAGTACTATTATCGGGTACAGCGCTTGGATGAAAACTTGGCAGACTTCATGCAAGATATTAAGTTTTATACTAGGGTGTTTGCTCTTCATTTCCCTGAGAATCAGATTGTACAAGCTATTGTGGAAGGGATTTCACCACCCTACAGGTCATATTTGTGTTTCGCGGCGTGCCCGCAAACTTTCTCGGAACTTGAAGCATTGGCCGTCTCAGCGGAAGGAGTTAGATACGCCGATTCTTTGCGTGTAGCGAAAGAACCCCCGCCTTCCTTTAGTAATACTCGGCCTCCACCTCGCCGATCAGTCACCCCTCGTAAATGTTATGCTTGTGGGTCGCCTGACCACCTGCGCAATAAGTGTCCACTGATCAAGTCGAGTGGGACAAGTAATGGGGCTGGTTCATCACAAGGCTGTTTTAAATGTGGGGCTTTCTCACATATCGCCAAGAATTGCCCAAATTCGAATAGCACCCCCTCCTGCTCAACTTCTGGTGCAAATTCCACCTATGCCAATAATAAAAAGTGACTAGTGGCTTCGGCTGAGTCGACTAATCCATCTTCCCGAGACTCAGCCCCTAGTAAACAGGTTGTAAATTCAGGGAACGAGCAATTTTCAAATGCATCTTTTGAATGTCCCAAAGAGTGTCTTAGGATTGCGGCGGATTCCCCCGCACCTATTCCTTTTCTTAAGATTGAGTTAAATAATGAGCCTATAACCGCTTTATTAGATTCAGGCAGTGTCTGTTCGATTATTTCGGCTGAATGGTATTCTAAATTGAAATCTGTTTGTAAACTACCTGACTATGTCTCATCTCCTGTTCTATATGTTTCGGCTAATTCATCTCCATTAGAAATTCTAGGTTCCTTACTGGTCAAAATTCGTATTTTTAAATTTACATGGAAAACCAAACTGTTTGTGTCTAAGCACTTGTCTTGCCCCATCATACTGGGAGCGAACTTCATTTCTCACACTGGTCTTGTGCTCGATCTTCAGAGTAAGTCGTGCACATTCAAATTTGCGTCCAATTGTAACATTCCCTTGTTAAAGTGTAATTCTGTATCATGTTCATCTATTTCGCCTACCCGGGATGAGATGTTGTTAGACCTTAGACATCTACCTGAGGAGCGGGCTGATAGTATTCGCAAATTGTGTCAGTCCTTTCCGGAGGTGTTCTCTGATACTCTTGGTGTTACTGACCTTATTGAATACAAAATTGAGGTCACGGATTCGATTCCTGTCCGTTTTCCACCTTATAGGCTATCTCCACCTAAAATGAAGGCTCTGAAAGAAATTATCGATCAGATGTTGAAGGATGGTATTATTAGGCCCTCTAAGTCAGCGTATTCTTCGCCTATTTTTCTAGTCCCGAAACCCCAAGGGGGCTTCAGGCCTGTCATTGATTACAGGGCTCTCAATCGGAAGGTGATGTTACAATCTGTGCCCCTTCCCGACCTTCATTCTTGTTTTTCATGGTTTCGTAAGGCCAAGTTCTTTACTATCTTGGACTTGAATCAGGCCTATAATCAAATTCCCCTTGCCGAAGAGTCTAAACACCTTACAGCGTTTGCCACGGACTGGAATTTATATGAATACAACCGCGTGCCTTTCGGGCTCCCCACGGGAGCAGCTGTACTCACTAGGCTGCTAGATAGGGTCTTCTCCGACATCAAATTTGAATACTTGTACCACTACTTGGACGATGTCGTCGTATTTTCGGAAACCTTCGAAGAACATCTAGATCATCTGCGAGAAGTTCTCAATCGCCTTCGTAAGGCTGGGTTAACTGTCAAGTTGTCCAAGGTTGCCTTTGCTAAGCCCTCTATGTCATTCCTAGGGCATATTGTGTCACCTGATGGTGTTGCAGTCGATCATTCGAGAACACAGGCCATCCGTGATTTTAAACCTCCCAAGGACATTAAAGGCATCGCCAGGTTTATTGGTATGGTGAATTTCTTCAGAAAGTTCATTCCTAACTTTACTAATAGAGCGGCGCCCTTAAACCTTCTTCGTAGGAAAGGCATCAAATTCGAGTGGGGACCTTCTCAACAAGCCGCTTTTGAAGATCTTAAATTGGCTCTCTGTAATGCCCCTGTACTTGCTATGCCTGATTTCTCGAAGAAATTCATCGTCCAAACTGACGCGTCGTCGTCAGCAGTAGCTGCAGTCCTTCTTCAAGAGACTGAACTAGGGAGGCGACCCATCGCCTATGCATCTAGGACCTTGTCGGCTCAAGAAGCCAAGTATTCCATCTATGAGCTCGAAGGTTTGGCAGTCTTATTCGCCTTAGAAAAGTTCCGTCTCTATCTGGAACACGTCAAATTCGACCTGGAGACAGATAATCAAGCCTTAAGCTGGGTCTTAGGTAGGCCGCGTCGTACTGGTCGTATAGCCCGTTGGGCCATCCGTATTTCTGTCTTCCAATTCGATGTCAGGCATATCAAAGGTACCAAAAATGTTGTTGCTGATGGACTCAGTCGTATGTCTTCTAACGACGTCGAGACCCATGAACCGGTCGACAGTTCATCACCTCCCGAGTCCATACTATCTGGTGTTAATGCCATCTTAACAGATGCTCCCATGCTTTTTAGGGATATTGAGAAATACCAACGTGAAGATCCGACGCTGGCTCCGATAATGGAAACCCTTTCTTCTGGGGAACATGCTGTCCCTTATGTTCTGAGGAATGGTGTTCTATGTTGCCCATCGAGGCATGATAAGATGATGAAAGTTGTCGTTCCAGCTGTTCTTGTACCTATGATCTTCAAGTATTATCATGAGACCCCATTAGGAGGGCATCTGGGTATCTTTAAAACTCGTGAAAAGATTCGTGAAATGTTCATCTGGAAAGGTATGGACGGTGAAATCCGTGAACTTGTAAAAGCTTGTAAATCTTGTTTGCTCAGTAAACCCACCATGTCCACCAAGGTAGGCCTTTTGTCTTCGCATCAAGCGTCGCGCCCCATGGAACGCCTGTATATTGATTATGTAGGACCCTTCCCCCAGTCAAAGGGAAATGCTAACAAGTTCATCTTTGTATGCGTAGATGGCTTTACTAGATTTTCCTGGTTATTTCCGACTAAGCTGGCTACCGCTCAGTCTACCATTACTTGCTTAAATTCTATTTTTGCTTCTTTTGGTCCGTGCCAATATATTGTATCTGATAATGCTAAGGCTTTTACATCTAATTTATTTCGTAAATTCTGTTTTGACTTGTCCATCTCTCATGTAACTACGTCTGCTTATTACCCTCAACCATCCCTGGCTGAACGGGTTAACCGTAATCTCAGGTCCGCACTTATTGCCTATCATCATGAAGATCATTCCAGGTGGGACACGTCCCTGCATTGGTTAGCTTTTGCTTTGAATTCGGCGGTTCATGAATCACATAAATTTACTCCAGCCTCGTTGATGTTCAAGTTTGTTCCCAACACGCCGCTCTCTAACCTCTGGTCTCTGAGTGACATTCTACCCGAGACAATATATCCGGACAACATTAAAGATCTTTGGAAGAAGGCTAAAGCCAATCTTAAAGTGTCTCATGAAAAGGTTAGGGAAAGGTATGATCGTGGACGGAGACCCACCCCTTTGAAGGTAGGTGACCAAGTTATGGTCAAGAACTTTGTTCTCGCGGGCAAGCTTGCCCCCAGATTTCATGGGCCTTGTATCATTCTCGATTTTCTTACGCCGGTTACATTGTTAGTAAGCAATCCAGCCACCGAGAGGATATTTAGGGTTCACCTGTCCCAGGTGAAACCGGTGTAAATTTTGTGTCAACTTGCTTCATATAATTTGATAGGAATATGAAGGTTATATATTTTTTTGAGTTCCCACTCTTAAGGCATTCTGCTCCTTCTATTTTGTTTTATATGTAAGCATTTTTTGTAAAACCTTCCCCGATCCGTTAAACTGCCATTCTGTCCTTACCATGGCCATTACCACGCTCCCGTCTCCTGCTATACACACTGTGGCTTGCTTAGATTAAATGCCATGGATATTTGCACGCCGCTGGCCCCTCTACCTCTCCAACAAGCCTGTGCCCTCAAAAAAAATGATGATGGTCCAACAAAATTCTGCCGCCTAGTTTTAATGTTTCAGTGCCCCCGCAGCCGCGCGGCGCCGTGCCGCGACTGGGTTTGAGGAAGGGCCCCCTCGGCCCCAGCGAGGACGACATGTGCACGGCGAGCCGGAGCTCTCCTCCCGGCCTAGGCTGATGTGCGGCGCACGACCTGCTACTTGCCCGCAGCCTGTATATGTTCACCGCGGGCGCGGCGTGCTTCTACACCTCTGCTCCCCTCATAGTGCGGGCGAGTGGTATCTCAGGGTACTTGAGGGGTCCGAGCGGCCTCCTTTGGACGCAAGCTGCAACGGCCGGTCTGGCCATCCAACTTCATCAACATCAACTACATGAACAGTTACTATAAGCAATGACTACACTTGGGAATTCAACAGCAATATTTGGTGGACATTGCAAAATTTTTCATCACTTTTAAGTATTAAAAGTTTATCTTCAGAATTCTACTTCTACAAACATGAAGACTGTACTTCACCTGCAACAACAAAATTTTGAAACTGAATCAAACCAAATTAAGAAAATCTTATAAATTTTTTTGGCAATTAATCTCCATATCTACATCAAAACTTGGACCTTGTTTTCAAACAATTTCATGTGTCACCCCGGGAGGAACTTTTGGGGGGGGGAGGTCTGTACCGGGCGGTACACCTCCACACCGCTAATTTAAAATGTGCGCCTGTTGAAACTCCTCTGCTGGAGGAAGTCTGAACTTTATGGACAGTATTAATTTTCAAGTTTCTCAGAAGATGTCTCTACCTGTAAATTTTGGAGTTTTTGAACTGTGTCATTTTCGACGTATTTTTGTTTTGCTTGTAGTAAGAAGTGTGAACTTTCTCTTCTAGAGGACACTACTGAAGATCAACAATAGTGCACCCTAGTGCGGAGTGAAAGAACTATTTTTTTGGAGAAGTTCTTATTTCAAAAGTTTGTTTCTTGTTAAATTTCTTTCTGTTATTGTTTAAGTTGGCTGTATACCCCTCTTTTCCCCCTTGTTTTAGATTTATCCAATCCCGAATTTCTTTGAGTAATTTCCGACCAATCCGATGTATCTTCCCCCAACTTGGATATGTTTCTGTACCCTAGCCAATAAAGTGATTGTGGGCGGGTGTTCTCTTCCCTAAAACGCCTAGAACCTTCCGCGAGAGTATTTAAACTGCTGATTTTTGGGTCTCCGGGCCACTTCTGTTCCATCTTTCAGTGTGTAAAGTACATAGCAGGGGGCGGGAAGCGCCTCTTTCTTCTCCTGCTGTTCAACACCAGGTAATGGCCTCTTAATAACTTCTTTTCTTGCTAGGTTGGCAGTTTAACTCTCGGAGCGGGTTCGAAGCGTTTCCACCATGTAACCTTTTCCTAAAATGTAACCAATCTTTTCATCTATTCTCTTTTAAAGCTGCATATTGGGATAGAGAGTGCTAACCCTCTCGAACCCCCACTCACATTGTTTTGAGGTGAACTTATTTTCTCAACCTATTCTTCGTTAACGTAAAACAAATTGCTCTTTTCTAAAGTCACCTCTGTAGTATGGGATTAGCCCTTGCATTAGTGGCCTAGAGCCAGATTAGGTTTTAAAAACAAGTGTATTAGGAGTGCAGATCGCCTCCTCTCAAATTGTTATTTTAGAAGTCATGTAATTGCCCCTTTTCATTTAATAGACCTCAGTAGGTTGGGTATTTTACCCCTGTGTCTATGTCCAGTGAGGACAACTCGAAGGTGGAGTTTGGTGTGGCCTTTGAGAGGCTTAAAGTTGAGAGCGTGTGGCTCTTTTGAAAATTGAGTGTTGTATGCCTCGTGGAGGCTTTTCAGTGTAATTTGGAGCAAGGACTCCTAGGCATGAATGGGGTTTTCTGCCCCTCTGTTGAAACTTGTGTTTGGGGTAAAACTGAGCTGATTGCCCAAGCATTGTGAAGTCAGGGCGCGAAGCCCAAATCCTGTAAATGTCGTAACTACCCTTTGGACTTGCTACTTTGTACCTGCCATGCTTGTTATTTCTTTGTTTTTGAAAAGAAAATATAACCTTGTTAAATTTTACATTAACTTTGATTCCGTAGTTTGAGACCCGTTCACGCCCGCACCTTCTTTCACCTCTACCTACCACTAAAACACGGTAACAATTATTATTATTATTATTATTATTATTATTATTATTATTATTATTATTATTATTATTATTATTATTATTATTATTATTATTATTAGCTTATGTACCCGTGCTTCGCTACGGGATTCTCAAAAAGACTGACTTGGTGGTTTTCCTAACTGAATTCAACATAGGTCATTACAAAAACGTCAGTAGGAATGTGGCGATTGAAAGCAATATTATCATATAAAATACTCGATCAAATGAAAAACCGCACACTGTCTCACTTTCAACGAACAGTACTACGGTGCCGATCTAAGAGTCCAAAGTTCCAGAACTGGAATAACCAGGTCGCAGACTGCCGTGACCACTCCTCTGTCATTATTTCGTTAAATATGCACACTACTCATTGCAATCAGTGGCTCAGAGTAGGGATTTTATAGCTCGAATACAATGATGAACCAGTGTGTTACGTACCAGATATATCAGAAAATGTATGAACCAGAGGAATGGCATGCTAAAGAAGAAAGTTATCTTACACCCCAGCTACTTCCCACCAATATACAGGCAGGCTGTTACAGTCGGTACGACCAAGCGAGTTGGCCGTGTGGTTAGGGGCGCACAGCTGTGAGATTGCATCCGGGAGATAGTGGATTCGAACCCCATTGCCGGCAACCCTGAAGATGGTATTCGGGAGTTGATGGGTTCGAGCCCCACTGTCGGCAGCCCTGACGATGGTTCTCCGTGGTTTCCCATTTTTACTCCAGGCAAATGCCGGGACTGTACCTTAATTAAAGCCACGGCCGCTTCCTTCCACTTCCTAGACCTTACCTATCCCATCGTCGCATAAGACCTATCTGTGTCGGTGCGACGTAAAACAACTAGCAAAGAAAAAAAAAACATTGAATGACAAGCGCGTAGTGTGAACTTCATACGGGAGGAATGAACGAGCATTTTCACAGGAATTTATGACGTCGCTGTTTTTGCGCGAAACTACACTCCTTCTTTAACTTTTTTAATGCTATTTGTTCGGGGCGTCGACCTATGAAGATCCTTTGTCCCTATTTTCACCATATATGAGGAAACCTGCGTGTATTATGTAAATGGCGGTAGGGTAAAGTGTTGAATGCGAGGAAAGGAACGTTAAGGATGACACAAATACCCAGTCCCCAGGCCAGGGATATTAATAATTTACAATTAAAAAACTGACCTGGACGGGAATCGAGCCCGGGGCCGCCGGGTGACAGGCGGACGCGTTGCCACCTACACCGCGAGACCAGTGGTTAGGAATCATTTGTGCCAAGTTTTACAGAGCAGCATTTACAGATTTGAACCGCTTGAACTCCTCCCTCCGCTCGTAAATAATCATCCCTTACTTCTGCCACGTCTTTCACGTGTTTTACATATGTCCAGAAATTAAAAACGAATTCAAATTTAACTTGAAATTACTGTATTCTAGCGCCAATATAATGGGAATATTTCCATAATAATGATAATAATAATAATGAACGAACCACTGTGTACGTTCTGCACAGGTAGGGCCTGTACTTTTCTGAGGAACAACTGAACCTGTTAAGATATATTGTTTGTTGTATCTACAGGGTTTATACCTACAGGTATATGGGGTATGTATTATATGTCGATATAATTGCATTTTCTTGATAACAAGTGAGAGGATGCATTAATTATTCTGAATGACTATACGTTCTTTGTTAAGGGGTATTGTATGGAATATCGGTGATATAGATCAATTTTTGTTTATGTAGGTAACGATTTTTATAGGGCGCCTACATTCATGGACGTAAGTTTGAAATTACAGCCCACTAAGTCCTTACACTCGGAGCTACTGTTGCGAATAGAGCTGGGAACGGAGCAGTTGCTCCTATGATTGCAATCGGTAGTGCGAGTGAGCGCTCCCACCGGTATTCTCCGGTAGTAAACTGTTGCTGGGAAACCAATCGGTGCTTCGGCACGCGAGCGGAGGGCGAGCGGAGGACGGAGCAACAGTACTGAATGTGTGCCTCGCTTGCCGTTCCATCCGTGGTGCGCAACGGATGTGCTAGCGACATAGTAAATACTGCTTTATAAGTATGACGAAGGAGAATATAGGAAATATATACATTCTCATTTATCGTTCGTGGTTCATTTGTCGATTACTTTTGTAAAAATTTGCTTTACGTCATGCCGTCTTATGACGACGATGTGATAGGAACGGCTAAGGAGAGTAATTTCTAGGCGTGAAAATGGAAAACGACGTAAAACCATCTTCAGAGCTGCCGACAGTGGGGTTCGAACCCACTTTTATCCGGAAGATAGTGGGATCGAATCCCACTGTCGGCAGCCTTGAAGATGGTTTTCCGTGGTTTCCCACTTCTCCTCCAGGAAAATGCCGGGATGGTACCTAACTGAAGGCCACGGCCGCTTCGTTCCCACTCCCAAACCTTCCCTATCCCATCGTCGCCATAAGACTTATCTGTGTCGGTGCGACATAAAACAAAACCCAAAGTCTCACGCTCCAGGACACTGTCCTTGAGGCGGTATAGGTGGGATCCCTCTCTGCGTCCGAGGGAACACCCAACCCTGGAGGGTAAATTGATGGAAGGATTATTATTATTATTATTATTATTATTATTATTATTATTATTATTATTATTATTATTATTATTATTGTACTCCCATAACCACTTCTGTGGTTTTCTGTGACGTTAAGGTGCCGACATTTTGTCCCACAGGAGTTCTTTCATGTGCCGGTACAGTAGCGGCGATTAGGGGGGGCGAGAGGGGACAGTCGCCCCCCTACTTTGTGGAGAAAACTTTGCATTTGTATTCCATTTTAGCTGGATGAAACAAGGTATTATAGGAATTATTAAAACAAGCAATTTGTACAAGGCCTGTTGTCTTATCAGCTAATTATTTGCTTTAATTAATAACGAAATTATTAGCCGAAATACGCAACAAAGTCGTTCACGCGGTTAACCGATTTGTATAGCGCCACAGCGAGTACTGTAGTGGAGACTTTGTATGTGCTGTGAGGAAGGGTACGCGTGCATTCGTTAGTCTGGCAGTCTATTTAGTGTCAGTTAGTTTTTTTTTTTTTTAGTTTGTAGTCAAATACTAAATGATTTTAATTATATAATCACGCCGTACGTCTATTTAATTGTAATACATGTGTAATATTTTTCCTCTCGTGAAAGTTTTCTTGTATAGTATTGAATCAAAATCTCAAATAAATATTATCAACACAGGTAAGTTGGTAGGCTGAGAATCTTTACCTCTCTGTCGAAATTCCATTTAGTAGCTTTTTTTTTCAGTTTTAATGTATAACGTATATACCCCCCCCCGCCCGCTATATCCCACAAACTGGGGTACTTTGTTGTCTTTACATTTCCCCCCCTACTTCTAATTCCCAATCGCCGCTACTGCCGGTACACCTGACCACCTTCAGGTACCGCCGAGCAAAGTCGGAATTGAAACCGCAAGCTTGAGCTCAGAGGCCAGCGCTCTACCGTCTGAACTACTCAGCCCGGTACAGCATATAACCAGTTTCAATCAATTCGTACTCTTCAGTAAAAATTGAAATGGCGTATGACTTTTAGTGCCGAGAGCGTCTCGAGGACAAGTTCGGCTCACTAGATGCAGGTCCTTTGATTTGACGTCTTTAGGCGATCTGCGCGTTGTGATATGGATGAAATGATGATGAAGACGACACATACACCCAGTTCCAGCGCCAGCGAAATTAGCCAATTAAGGTCAAAATTCCCGAACCTGCCGGGAATCGAACCCGGGACCCCTGTGACCGAAGGCCAGCCCGCTAACCATTTAGCCATGGAGCCGGATGTACTGTTCCGTAATAAATGAGCTACGAGTATAATTATTAATTAATGTAAGAACATCGTATATAATACATGTTTACATGCAATGGAATATAATTACCACTTAAACTATTTTACTACCAGTATTAATAATATTGTTAACGCATTTGCAACAGTATAATATATGCCAATATTCAGTCTACAGTATTCTATCCACCTGCACCTATTGCAAACTGAACGTCAGCAGATCAAAAATCTGTTATTCATAACGTAACAAATAATGCGGCGATCTTGAAACGACTACATCATTTGAATAACAAACGTAGGGGAACACATGCATCTGTGGAATTAGTACTGAAATCTAAATTGTAATTCCTCCTAAGATCACCGTTGCAACATTGCCCACATCAAAGCATTTGAATTTTCCGCCAGTGAATTCAATCGGAGGACTACCGGAGGTCTCCGGAGGAGCGCTGTAATCGTATTATCCGATTCAATCAACAGGAGGTCCGCCTCCTCTTCACAGCGCTACTTGGGAGGTAGAGGCAGCTGCGGAGTCTCTCGTCTTCAAGGTCTGTCTTTGGCTCGTGTTCACTCAGTCTCACGCGCTGTACTGTGGCCGACAGCCGGCGCTTTCGTGAGTTCCCCTGGTTCTCATCAGGTGATGAGGTGCTCCAAACGCCGCACAATAAGACATTTTCTTTCCGTAAAACCAACAAATGTCATAAGAAAAATAAATTTAAGTAATTCATTATGGTGAAAATAAGTGGTGAAGTGGCACTTCACCTACTTCTCCTGAAAGGCCGCCCCTGCGAAAGTTGTAATTTTACGAGAAGGGTCTTCTTTTAATGTCCTAAATGTAAAATATCGCATACTTCAAAATATAGGAATTAAGGGTTTATTTTACATTCTCAGCTGACAGTGGATTCTCCAGAATGTAGAACTTTGAATAATAACTTCCAGTTTAAAATCGTAGCGAAGGACGGGTATCTTGCTAGTGTATATATATATAAAATAACATGTCCTGACTGACTGACTGACTGACTGACTGACTGATTCATCATCGCCAAGCCAAAACCACTGGACAGAAAGAAATGACATTTTGGAGATACATTTATATTACAGTGTTGGTGCTCACTTAGAGAGTTTTTTGATATTCCATTGCAAAGGGGATGAAAATGGGGTGAATTATTTAAATGTGGACATCTATATCTCAAAAACTTGACACTTTAGAGATGTAAAAAACGGTATTTGGAATCTCCTTTAAAAAGAAAGGAACACATTATTTTTGTTTTATGAAAATCCTTTTAAGGGGGTAGAAAAGAGGTGAAAACATGGGTTCAGTTCTTTCTATGAGGATACTTATAAATAAAAAACTGAAAGTATTGCAGGCTTGAAAATTGGTATTTGGTATCTCCTTTAAAAATAAAGAAACACGAATTTTTTTCAGAAAATCCACTTAAGGGGCTGTAAGGGAGTGGGGAGATGTGAAATAGATTGAATTATTTTTTTGATACTTAAATCTCGAAAACTGAAGATGTTACACATGTGAAAATTGGTACTTGCAATCTCCATTAAAAATAAACAATTATTTTTTTGTTTTTGGAAAATCCACTTGGGGTGGTGGGGGGGCTGAAAAGGATTGAAAAAGGAGTTGAATTATTTTTATCAGGATACTAATATCTCAAAAACTGATGATGTCACAGACGTGAAAATTGGTATTCGGAATCTCTTTTAAAAATAAGGAAACATGCATTTTTTTGTTCTCTGAAAATCCACTTGGGGAGGTTGATTAGAACTGGAGGATTTGAATTCCTTTTATGAAGATCCATATATCTCAAAAACTGAAGACGTTACAGACGTGAAAATTGATATATAATATAAATATATGAGGCAGTGGACACCCATTAAGGAAGCATTTCAAATTATTCCACTCCTAAGGGGATGAAACAGTGGTAAAACCCTAAAAGCCAAAATATTCATTCCACCAAAATCGTTGACCATACAAAGTTGAAATTGCCCTTCATGATTGCTTCCTTATGTTCTAGATGTTAAGTACGACAAGTTTAGAAAAAATCAGCCCTTGAGGGTAAAATGGGTGGTTAATACCCAAAACTAATTTATTCCTTTCTCCGTAGCTTTTTGACATACAAGTTTGAAATTTAACATCATGGTTCCTCCTGTAGGCCTTAGATTTTCAATAAAATGTGGTCTTAAAAATAATGCACCCCTACGGAGGTTTTGACAGAGTGGGGGCACCTGACAACATAAATATTTATTTCTTTCAAACCATTTGGCATACGAGTTTGAAATGTCACACGATGGTTGCTCCTATATGCATTAGATTAGAAATAAAAAGTTGTCTTAAAATAATACACTCTAAGGAGTTTTGACCATGAGGGTGAGGCCTAAAAACCCAAATATTCATATCTCTGAAATCGACTGACATATGAGTTTGAAATTTCACATGATGTTTGTTCCCATATGTAATAGATTTTAAATAAGAAGCATTCTTAAATTAATTCATACTTAAGGGTGACGACATAAATATTCGATTCTCTCAAACCGTTTGAGATACAAGCTTGAAACTTCACATAAAGGTTGTCTTATATGTCTTTGATTTTAAATAAAAAGTTTTCTTAAAATAATATGTCCCTAAGGTGTTTTGACCGGGACGGAAAGGCCTGGAAAGAGAAATATTTATTCCTCTGAAACTGTTTGACTTACGAGGTTTAAATTTCACATGATAGTTCTTCCTATATGTAATAGATTTTTAAATCAAAAGTTGTCTTAAAACAATACACCCCAAAGGGGTTTTGACTGGGGTTTGGGGGCTGATGAAAAAATATTCATTTCTCTGAAACCGTTTGACATACGAGGTTAAAATTTCACATGATGTTTTTTTCGATTTTAAATAAGAAAAAAAGTCTTAAAACAATAAACCTCTAAGAGGTTTTGTGTGGGGGTGACGACTGATGACAAAATTATTCATCCCCCCAAATCGTTTGTCATATGAAAATTTACAAAAACTTTGGGTGTTGTAGGTGTCAAATATGATATAATTCAAAATATTTCCTGTATAAGGATAGGAATTATGTAGAAGTTGTTGAAGTTGTAAAACTAGGTCTCCACAACAGCCAAGGTACCTACTCGACGGAATTTCCGACTCCTTTTACTTTATTCCCCCCAAAAGTTATTTGTAAAACTCAAGTGTTTAGCTGAAATAATCTTGAACTTGATACACAACTGGAGGGAAATTTTTAATACTGTATACCATTAATGGTACCTACGAATTCTTGTGGTCGTTGAATGTCTAATATTTAAAGATTTAAACCTCTCAAATTACTAATCACTTTCCACAAGCTTAATACATACAGTATAATAGGCCTAAATAATAAAGGAGTTTTCGTCTCAATTTTTATCAGAGATTGGTGCTGCCTTCTATACATACTAAATTATATATCTTAGATTTTAAATAAGAAGTGATTTTCAAACAATACGCCTCTAAGGGGTTTTGACTGGGGGATGAGGATTGATGACAAAAATATTCACTTCTATGAATATTTGAATTATGAAGTTAAAATTTCAAATCATATCCTAGGTGTTAAATAACAGAAAGTTTGAAACAAATTTAACCCCTCAGAGAATTAAATGGGATTTAAGATCCAAAAACAGATATATTCATTCCTTCCTCCAAAACCGTTTAATGTGCGAAGACAAAATTCCAAATAGCAGTAAATATTTTAAATCCTAGATGTGAATTAGAAAATATTTTTAAACATTCAACCCGTAAGGTGTAAAATGGGGGTTATCTCCGCAAACAAGATTATTAATCCCTCCAAAACAGTTTTATATACAAATTTGTAATTTAATGAGAAGGTTCTTCGTTTATGTCCTAGATGTAAAATATCATATACTTCAAAATATTTCTCTCCTAAGGGGTTGAAATGAAATGGCATATGGCTTTTAGTGCCGGGAGTGCCCAAGGACAAGTTCGGCTCGCCAGATGCAGGTCTTTTGATTTGACGCCCGTAGGCGACCCGCACGTCGTGATGAGGATGAAATGATGATGAAGACGACACATACATCCAGCCCCAGTGCCAGCGGAATTAACAAATTATGGTTAAAATTCCCGACTCTGTTGTGAATCGAACCTGGGACCTCTGTGGCCAAAGGCCAGCACGCTAAACATTTAGCCATGGAGCCGGACCTAAGGGGTTTATATGGTGACTAATGCTCAAAAACACAATATCCATTCTTCTGGAACTGTTTCAGGTACTATCTTAAAATTGTACTTGAAGGGTCGTCTTCTATGTCCTAGATGTTAAGAAATATTTTTTAAACATTCAAAAACATCCTTTCTCCCATTACTGTTTGATGTACAACATCTACATTTCACAGATTGATCGCTTTTACATCCTAGATGTTAAATAAGATAGGGTTTAAAAACATTCTAATTCTTCTCTACGGGGTTCAAATGCATATTAGATAAGAACATTTATAATCATTCCCCCGTTGGAATTTAGTGGGGAGAATTGTGATATTATGAAGTAAGTTCTGCCGAAGGGGAATTCGAAAGTGACAGGAATTTATCTGGAAAGAGTACTGCAAGCTCGAATGTACAGGATTTGGGCGTAGCTGATGCGAATGTTCAGGAGTCGCAAAAGAGATAACACGTGTTCGATTCCAGTTCAAGTAGCGATCATGACAGTGACAGTTGTGACGATAATACTGATTACAATCCAACCATTGCAAGTTCTTCGTCAACTTATACTGAAAATGGACAAAGAAATTCTAGCTTTGATCCAAATTTCCATCGTGATGTAAAAAGAGTGTTTTTAGGGAAAACAAAACTGAGCGAAATATTGTAATTCCTTTCTTATGACGAGATATGCCAGAACATAGCTGAAGAGACAAAAGATGCCGAGCAGGAAATCACACATAAATCCCAGTTTAGTAAGACAAAAGGAAGGAATCGAGATCAAGACCGTATCCGGACAAATAAGGACGAAATAAAGCTTCTTATGGCCATACTCCTCCTCTGTGAACCATGTGACCTTGCCGCGGTGGGGAGGCTTGCGTGTCCCAATGATGCAGATAGCCGAGCCGCAGGTGCAACCATATCGGATGGGTATCTGTTGAGAGACCAGACTAACGAATGGTTCATCGAAAGGGCGGTAGCAGTCTTTCGGTAGTTGCAAGGGCGGCAGTCTGGATGATTGACTGATACGGCCTTGTAATAATACTCAACATGGCTTAGCTGTGTTGATACTGCTACACGGCTGAAAGCAACGGGAAACTACAGCTGTAACTAATTCCCGAGGACATGCAGCTCTCTCTGTATGAATGATGTACTGATGATGGCTTCCTCCCGGGTAAAATATTCCGGAGGTAAACTAGTCCCCCATTCGGATCTCCGGGTGGGGACTACACGAGAGGGGGCGATCATCAGGAAGATGGATACTGACATTCTACGGGCCGGAGCGTGGAATGTTAGAAGTTTGAATCGTTGTGGTAGGTTAGAGAATCTGAAAAGGGAGATGGATAGGCATAAGTGAAGTACGTTGGCAGGAAGAACAAGATTTTTGCTCAGGCGACTATCGAATTATCAACACAAAATCAAACAGAGGAAATGCAGGAGTTGGTTTAATAATGAATAAGAAAATAGGGCAGCGGGTAAGCTACTACGACCAGCATAGTGAAAGAATTATTGTCGTCAAGATAGACACCAAACCAATGCCCACCACAATAGTGCAGGTCTATATGCCTACTAGTTCAGCGGATGATGAAGAAATCGAAAGAATATATGAGGAGATAGAAGATTTAATACAATATGTAAAAGGTGACGAGAATCTAATTGTGATGGGAGACTGGAATGCAGTGGTAGGCCAAGGAGGAGAAGGTAGTACAGTAGGAGAATTTGGATTGGGACAAAGGAACGAAAGAGGAAGTCGTCTGGTTGAATTCTGCACTGATCATAATTTAGTCCTTGCCAATACTTGGTTCAAACACCACAAACGACGGCTGTATATGTGGACGAGACCTGGAGACACTGGAAGGTATCAAATAGACTTCATTATGATTAGGTAGAGATTCAGAAACCAGGTGTTGGATTGCAAAACTTTCCCAGGAGCAGATGTGGACTCTGATCACAACTTGTTGGTCATGAAATGCCATCTGAAGTTGAAGAAATTGAAGAAAGGAAAGAATGCAAAAAGATGGGATCTAGACAAGTTGAAAGAAAAGAGTGTGAGGGATTGTTTCAAGGAACATGTTGCACAAGGACTAAATGAAAAGGCTGAAGGAAACACTATAGAGGAAGAGTGGAGAGTCATGAAAAATGAAGTCAGTAGGGCTGCTGAAGAAATGTTAGGAAGGAAGAAAAGATCAACTACGAATCAGTGGATAACTCAGGAGATACTAGACCTGATTGATGAACGACGAAAATACAAGAATGCTAGAAATGAAGAGGGCAGAAAAGAATACAGGCGATTAAAGAATGAAGTGGATAGAAAGTGCAAGGTAGCTAAGGAGGAATGGCTGAAGGAGAAATGCAAGGATGTCGAAGGCTGTATGGTCCTGGGAAAGGTAGATGCTGCATACAGGAAAATCAAGGAAACCTTTGGAGAAAGGAAATCTAGGTGTATGAATATTAAGAGCTCAGATGGAAAACCACTTCTAGGGAAAGAAGACAAGGCAGAAAGATGGTAGGAGCATATCCAACAGTTGTATCAAGGTAAAGATATAGATAATTTGGTTCTGGAACATGAAGAGGCTTTTGATGCTGATGAAATGGGAGACCCAATTTTGAGGTCAGAGTTTGACAGAGCTGTGAGTGACCTCAATAGGAACAAGGCACCTGGAATTGATGACATTCCTTCTGAATTACTGACTGCCTTAGGAGAAACCGGCATGGCAAGGTTATTTCATTTAGTGTGCAAGATGTATGAGACAGGAGAAGTTCCATCCGATTTTCGGAAGAATGTTGTTATACCTATTCCCAAGAAAGCCGGTGCTGACAGGTGTGGAAACTACCGCACCATTAGTTTAGTATCTCATGCCTGCAAAATTTTAACACGTATTATTTACAGAAGAATGGAAAAACAAGTTGAAGCTGAGTTGGGAGAAGATCAATTTGGTTTCAGAAGAAATGTAGGAACACGTGAAGCTATCCTGACTTTACGTCTGATCTTAGAGGATCGAATCAAGAAGGTCAAGCCCACGTACATGGCATTCGTAGATCTAGAAAAGGCATTCGATAATGTTGATTGGACCAAGCTATTTATGATTCTGAAGATGATAGGGATCAGATACCGAGAACGAAGAATTATCTACAATCTGTATAAAAATCAGTCTGCAGTGATAAGAATCGAGGGCTTTGAAAAAGAAGCAGCAATGCAGAAAGGAGTGAGACAAGGCTGCAGTTTGTCCCCTCTCCTTTTCAATGTTTACATGGAACAGGCAGTAAAGGAAATCAAAGAGAAATTTGGAAAGGGAATCACAGTCCAAGGAGAAGAAAACAAAACCTTGAGATTTGCCGATGATATTGTTATTTTATCTGAGACTGCAGAAGATCTTGAGAAGTTGCTGAATGGTATGGATGAAGTCTTGGGTAAGGAGTACCAGATGAAAATAAATAAGCCCAAAACAAAAGTAATGGAGTGCAGTCGAACGAAGGCAGGTGATGCCGGAAATATTAGATTAGGAAATGAAGTGTTAAAGGAAGTAGATGAATATTGTTACTTGGGTAGTAAAATAACTAACGATGGCAGAAGTAAGGAGGACATAAAATGCAGACTAGCACAAGCAAGGAAGTGCTTTCTTAAGAAAAGAAATTTGCTCACTTCAAACATTGATATCGGAATTAGAAAGATGTTTTTGAAGACTTTCGTGTGGAGCGTGGCATTATATGGAAGTGAAACATGGACGATAACTGGCTCAGAAAGAAAGAGAATAGAAGCTTTTGAAATGTGGTGTTACAGAAGAATGCTGAAGGTGAGATGGATAGATCGAATCACGAATGAAGAGATACTGAATCGAATTGGTGAGAGGAGATCAATTTGGCTAAATTTGACGAGAAGAAGAGATAGAATGATAGGACACATCTTAAGACACCCAGGACTTGTTCAGTTGGTTTTTGAAGGAAGTGTAGGGGGTAAGAACGGTAGGGGTAGACCAAGGTATGAATATGACAAGCAGATTAGAGCAGATGTAGGATGCAATAGTTACGTAGAAATGAAAAGGTTAGCACAGGATAGGGTGGCATGGAGAGCTGCATCAAACCAGTCTATGGACTGATGACTCAAACAACAACAATGGCCATACTGTTGCCGCAGAGGATTGTAGAGAAACCTAAATTAGGACACTATTTCTCTCAATCGCTTGTTCACTACGCCTACTTTCTACGGACTGATGACACCGAAGAGACTTTTTTCTCGCCAGATTGAGTGGCCTGGCCAGCCTCCTGACCCCAACTTGGCAGGTTCGATTCTGGCTCAGATCGGTGGTATTTGAAGGTGCTCAAATACGTCGGCCTCTTGTCAGTAGATTTCCTGGCATGCAAAAGAACTCTTGCGGGACTAAATTCCGGCACCTCAGTTTCTCCGAAAACCGTAAAAGTAGTTGGTGGGACGTGAAGCCAATAACATTATTATTATTATTATTATTATTATTATTATTATTATTATTATTGTTATTATTAGATTTTCCTCCACAGCTTTTTACGTATCTCTGACAATGTGGTGAATTATGCACAACTTCCTCCCAAAGTAAATCCAGTATTTGACCACCTGTTAGCAACATTTTTGGATGCTTATATCCCTGGTGGCAAAATGTCAATTGATGACAACCTCTTTCTATGGAAAAGGTGGCTAGGGTGGAAAATTTACATAACAAGAAAACGATCGCGTTTCGGAATGTCAATTGATGACAACCTCTTTCTATGGAAAAGGTGGCTAGGGTGGAAATTTACATAACAAGAAAACGATCGCGTTTCGGAATGGAATTATATAAATTATGCGAAGACGAGACAGGTTATATAACATGACCTGCTTCCATTTGTATCATAATGAACAGCTGTAAAAGACATAACACTGTGAAGACTGTAAATACTGTAAATATTACCTGTATTGTAGTGCAATATAGTCCGTTTATGTCACATGAATTGTAGGGAGGCTATATAAACTTGATCCCTCGAAAGCGCTAACCAACATAACAGAAAAATTCGTGAGTATTATAATTTATTCCATTGTACACCTTTTAAGTACATGTAAACTTTGTAAATCTACAATTTACATATGCAGAAACATTTATTTACAGGCAGAGATTGATAGTAAACTGCCTAAAATATTCAGGTGAAAGTTACTGTATAAGAAAACCAGAGTTTTGCTGTTAGGAAGAAGCAATCTCGATTTCACAGTGTGAAAGCACTTAGTACGTTTTTGCACAAAGTATTGAAAAATTAAAATAATCGAATTTTTCAACAACGAAATACATTATTTTCGAGTAAATATTTCTCTTTTGGCCCTTCAATAGTTCATTTTAGTCTAAGATTGTTTTTAATCAAGTAATTAAATATTTCCTTCAGTAAGGGAAATCGCTTCCCACCTGGGAGTGAGCTAGTGTGAACCGAGCTCCCCGCTTAAGGGGTAATGTGCTGGTTTTTATATATTTTGCTATTGGTTTAAAGTTGCACTAACACATTGAAGGTTTTTGGCAATGCAAGAATGAGAAATGGCTAGGATTGGGAAGGTAGCAGCCATGGCCTTAATTAAGGAACAGCCCCAGCTTTTGCCTGATGTGAGAATGGGAAATCATGGAAAACCATATTCAGGGTTGCCGACAGCGGGATTCAAACTCATCATCTACTGAATGCAAGCTCACAGCTACACGACCTTAACTACATGGCTAACTCAATCGGTGATTTTTGTATTTAGGCTATATTTTAATATAATTCAGCGTTTTTGTTGTGTTCGTAGGTTGCCTGTGAACAGCGGTTATTTTGTCCATTGTGGGTTGGCCAGAAAGGCAGATAACATGTTAAATAAGGAATCTCTAATTTCAAATTTTTATTGATTTATTTTAATCCAAAAGCAGCTGGCAAAACCAACAATGAAAGGAATGAGCACGCTACGAGAGACTGAGGTTGACAGGAGAAAGAAGTTAAGGTCATAAATAAGAGAAGAAGTGTTCACAGTTGGAAATTTTCTTTATAAGAATTGTAGAAAGAGAGAGTATCTTCTGTTTTTCACAACTCAAGCAACACAAAATAACCTTCATCATTTAAAGCACTGACATATTGTTGATCAGTAGACAAACGTAACAACAGCACAGCAGTGTTCTTTTCTTCTGAAAATAAAATAATCTTCTTTCAAACACAGAGAATTTTATTAAAAGTCAATACTTCACACAGCACAAAATGTTCATTTCTTCATATCGGAAGAAGACGAGGAGGTTCAACAGTTAACTAGTCTGAAGATCTGAAATGAGAAAAATAAATTTGTTAAGAGATTGTAACACACATGTACTTTGGGTGAAAATATTATCATGGTCCTCCAGAAATAAAATACTTATAGAGAGAAGAATATCTGTATTTTCTGGGTTTCTAGACTGTGGTGTAGGAGCATAAGATGGTCTTGACGCTTCACCGAAGACTCTGTTCAACATCTTCAAGGGTTCCCATTGACTTCGATCGCTATGAAGCTCTCAGTGGAATGGAGTGGTGTCAGAATTCCACCTCAATATATAGTGCAGCCTGTGGTCTGCAATGGAGGGCGGTTGGTCTCTGATTGGCTGTTCTTTGGGGATTGATAGTACAGTTTACAGTGTGCCATTCGCCAGTTGGTCTGCCATGGTGGGCGTGCAGTCACTGACTTCTTGTTCTTTGTCCAATTATTGAAGCAGTGTGGAGACCGACATTGGTCGACCTGCCTTGGCGGAGACACGCAAATGATCACGCGTTGCTTTTTCTGCCCTGCCACGGCCACCATGTCCTCCAGGATATAAGGTTTTCAGGACTGGAAATTAGGCTTTGTTGACCCATTCAGATTCCTCCGTACGGTTCAAGTTGTTGGTGTGCTTCAGAATATTGATGGCTTCACTTTGTAGCTGGGCCTGGTAAGACACACCAGTTGACCGTACTTCGGTGTTGCTATACTGTATGTCGTGGCCTGCTAGCAGAGCGTGTTCAGCGACTGATGACTTTTCTGCTTGTCCCAGCCAGTTTTGCTCCTCCAGTTGGGTGGCGATGCTGTGTTTCGTAGCTCCTATGTACACATGGTTGCGGCTGGAGTAAACACCTGCTGTGGAGGGAGGTTGGCACTTGTCTTTAGCAGACTTTAGCAATTCCTGGATTTTCTTCGTTGGCCTACAAGCTTTTTACTCTATAGGACTCCACTAGCCTCCCTATTCTATTGGTTATTTTCCCTATGTATAGCAGAAAGATCTTAGCTGCCAGCCGCTAGTCTTCCTTCTCCCTGGTTGTTGAAATATTTATACTTGCTGTATATCTTTATGGCTGTACCCATTAGCACGTAGGGCTATATCGAGGTTGCTGAGTTCCTCGTTTAAGTGCTGAGGTTGGAAAATTCTTCTTGCATTGTCAGTTAGTGCTTTTATCACTTCGTATTTTCGTTGTGGGTGATGGTTGGATTTCTTCTGCAGATAGCAGTCTGTATGGGTCCGGTTGTGGTACACTTTGTGTCCCAAGGTTAAATTGGCTGTCTTCATTACCAAAACATTGTAAACATTAGTAAATTGAATATTGGTGTTAATGCTATTCAGGTGCTGTAGAAACTGCTGTACAGTAGTTGTTCCTTTCCATGGTTTCAGATTACAAAGGTGTCATCTACATAACAGAGCCACACTCTAGGTTTCAATGGTACGGTCTCAAGTGCTGTTTGCTCAAAATTTTCCATGAAGAAATTAGCCATCACCAGACTCAGAGAACTGCCCGTGGTGACACTGTCAGTTTGCTCATAGAAGTTGTCACTCCACAGGAAATAGCTCGTGGTGAGGCAATGGTTGAACAAATTGGTGATATTCAGAAAAAATCTGAACAATGTGGTCCAGCGCAGAGACTCGAGGATAATTCCCAGGTTCCTGAGAATGAAAAGATCATTCAACTCTGCCCGGTCACATAGGATCTATGACCAAATAGAACCCCCACTGCTGTAGGAATGTATAAGCTCCATACGCAAGGAGCTCACTACCATTGACCAGATACTTTTACAACTACAGTATATTTTCAGCGCTACACTTTCACCACTGGACTGAGAGAAAGCAGGACAAGTATGAGCAATATGAGGAGAACCGACCCGTGCCTAAGCCTGCCCTGGACTCCTCACAAACAATTGTCAACCTGACCAACCGATGCCTGTCAAGAGGCTGAAATCTCTCTGCTAGCTAAAGAAGAGAACTTGGCTGTTAACCCTACTTCGATTTCCGTGGAGGAGATCATTGCGAATATTGAAGCAGATATTTGCATTTCACCATCAGACCAAGCAGAAGAAATCCGTCATGAAGCCTTACGCATACTGAAGAAGGCATCAGCACTGAAGAGCAACAATGGTTCAAGAGAGGAAGGCCATAAAAACTCTGAATATAATGAGAGTGTACCCATTTTCTCTTCAGATAAAAGGAACGCCACTGTTATCATGGTTACTAATGATTACACTATGAATATGTCAGAGCGTATTAGACCCAGAGACCTACCAGAGACTACCAAGAGATCCAAACAACTGGATTCTTCAAAACACTAATGGCCTTATTAAGGCCTCATCGCTGCCAGACAATGTGAAGAGAGTAACCTCCAAAAGTGAAGCTCTGCCACCGAGGCTATACGGCTTACCCAAGATTCATAAGGATAACATTCCTCTGTGGCACATCGTGAGTAATAATGGATCAGTGAACTACAGTATTGCAAAATATCTGGCCACCTTGCTACTACCTTACATCGGTGGCACACAGTCGTACATGAGAGATTCAGGCCACTCATAGAAAATCAGTAGAACATCCAGTTAGAAGCCGAAGACCTGCTTGTCAACTATGACATGGTCTCACTCTTCACTAAATTACCAGTAAAGGATACCCTGTACCATATTGCTCGGTTTTTTCCCGACAACATCAACTTGTCAAGAAAACAGCACTTGAGACTGCACCACCGAAACCTAAAGTGTGGCTTCGCTATGTAGATGACATCTTTGTAATTTGGAGCCATGGAGAGGAACAACTACAACAGTTTCTACAGCACCGAAATAGCACTAACACCAATATTCAGTTCACTATGGAAACAGAAAATGAAGGGAAACTCTCTTTCATCGATGTTCTGTAATGAAGACAGCCAATTTATCCTTGGGACACACAGTGTACCACAAGCTGACTCATACAGACTGCTATCTGCAGAAGATGTCCAACCACCATCCACAACAAAAATACGGAGCGATAAAAACGCTAGCTGACAGTGCAAGAAGAATTTGTCAACCTCAGCACTTAAACGAGGAGCTCAGCAACCTCAATATGGCCCTATGTGATAATGGGTGGTACAGCCATGTCCTGGAGGACATGGTGGCTGTGGCAGGCCAAAAAAAGCAGTGGGTGATCAATGGCCTGTCTCCGCCAAGTCAGGTCGACCAACGTCGGGCTCCACACTGCTTCAGTCATTCGACAAAGAACAACCAATCAACAACAGCACCCCCAACATGGTGGACCAATAGGCAAGTATATATTCCAACAACCAGGGAGATGGAAGATGAGCGGCCATCTAAAATCTTTCTGATATACATTGGGAAAATAACCGATAGAATACGGAGGCTACTGGAGTCCTATGGAGTATAAATCATATAGGCCAATGAAGAAAATCCAGGAATTGCTACGGTCTGTTAAAGACAAGCACCAACCTCTCTCCCCAGCAGGTGTCTAATGCAGCTGCGGCCAAGTGTACATAGGAGCTATGAAACAAAGCATCGCCACCCAACTGAAGAAGCACAACCTGCATAACTGGCTGGGATAAGCAGAAAGGTCATCAGTCACTGAACACTCTCTACTAACAGGCCACGATATACAGTACAGCAATACCAAAGTACTGTCAAGTACTATGCCTTACCATGCCTGGCAACAAAGGGAAGCCGTTGAAATCCTGAAGCATACCAACATTTTTAACCATTAGGGGGAATCTGAATGGGTCAAGAAAGCCTGGTCTCCAGTTCTGAAAATCTTACATCCTGGAGGACATGATGGCTGTGGCAGGCCAAAAAAAGCAGTGGGTGATCAATGGCCTTTCTCCGCCAAGTCAGGTCAACCAACGTCGGGCTCCACACTGCTTCAGTCATTCGACAAAGAACAACCAATCAACGACAGCACCCCCAACATGGTGGACCAATAGGCAAGCACCGTAACATAGCCTGCCCTATCATTGGCCAAAGAACAGACAATCAGAGACTGCCGCCCGCCACGGTGGACCACAGGCTGAAGTGTATTTCTGACACCTCTCCGTTCCACTGAGAGCTTTGTAGCGATCAAATTCAATTGGAACCCTTGAAGATGCCGAACGGAGTCTTTGGTGAAACATCAAGACATTCATATGCTTCTAAACCACAGCCTACAAGCTCGGAAAATATATTCTTCATAAATCCTGGCCATGAAAGCCTTAACTACTACTTGTAGAGAGAAATACGATTCCTAAAGATGTAAGAGAACCTAGAGAACAGCTGTGTTATCATCATAAACTGAAAGAACAAGGCATGATCTCTGGTAGAATTAAGGAATTAAGAATATTTAGCTTATTGTCAATGAACTTGCTAGGAATTTTAGCTATACAATAGCACAGTATGAGAATGAAAAAGCTTTGCTATACAACCCTTCTGTCTCCTATCCCAATCTAAACGTTATTTACCCCCTTCATCTTACCTGGTCAACTTGGCTCCTCTTGGGAAGACATTTTTCTTTCTTCGTCTTTCCCCATATCACATAAGTCATACAGTTTATTAGACTGTAATTGTACGTCTGCATTACATAATTTCTGATAAGGAGCAGGTCCAATAACACTCAGAATAACTGGTAGGAACACCACACCATGGAAGAGGCCAAAACAGACGACAAGTAGAAATATCTGGAACAAGATCGAACAGTTGTGTATCCCAAGTTAATAGAGGAACACAATGATTCTTAACAAGCTGCTTCAGTACGAGGATACCACAACATAAGGACGTAGCTGGATCAATAAAATGACACCTCAGTTGTCGAAGTGTCAAACATACAGGTAAGTATCACTCAAGTCTGATAATTAATTGTTCATAGTTACTAATGAGTGAAAATGGTCAGGTTTGTAAAATAATAATATTCTATGAGTTTGGCTGTTGATTACATGTCTCCTAAGTTGCCCCCATGTGGACGACTTGCTTATCTGTTACAACATTTCCACCCTCTCTCACTGACGGTTCATATTATTGTTCGCATTCCTGGCAGTGAAAATAAGAAACCTATGTGGAGATGGTAGGATGCCCAGAGATAATTCTGCCATTTGAACATCTAATGTGTGCACTAAGATTCTTTTACATGATGATGTGCGTGACATAGTAAGCTATGGGTTTTCTTGTCTTGGCTAGGATGAAACTTGAAACATAGGCACAAGGCGTTAGCTTGATAACCACTCAACCAGCAGTAACAACAGATTTCTTCGTCTATTTGCTTACATACTTACTTGCTTGCTTGCTTGTCTGCCACCAATAAGTGGAGAACAAGGGTCAAATCTCCCAGAAAGTCAAAGCCAAGCCCAAACATTAAAGGAGTCGTCGGTAAGCCTTCTTTCTTTCATTTTTGCACACAATAAGTTATTTTACTTTTTCTTTTCTTTTCATTTTTCCGTAAAGAATGGCTAAGGAGTGAAAGTGTAGGAACTATGGGTGTGGCGAGGCATTGAGAAGTATGAGGGATGAGTTGGAGAGTTTGAGGGAGATAATTAGGATTCTCTCAGAAGACAGGAAGGAAGATAGGCCTCCGTCAAACAATGTACAGGAGACAGTAGGTATAAAAGAGGGATGGGTAGGAAAGGGGGAATTTTAGAAGACAGGTGGTCTAAATTTTAAGGGGAAGGAGATTGCAGGATAAGGGCTCTATTCAGGATCAGAATTCAGGACAGGTTTATGTGAGAAATTGGTACAAGTCACTGCAGGTAGAACAACAGGGGGAAGATGAGGAACAGGGAACTGTCGCTAAGATGTGTGGAAGTAGGAGGGAGGAAAAAGGTAGGAAAAGGAAATGTAGAGTAGAGGATAGGAATAGACAGGTGGAACAGGGTCATGGGAGGGAGGAAAGGGAGGAGGAAGTAGCTTCTGCACATTCAGAAAGGATAGGGCTGACCAGGAGGGGAGGGGATCAAATGAGGTGGGTAGGGATGAGGCTCTGGTCATGGGGGATTCCATTGTTAGACATGTGGGGAAAGTGTGTGGAGGAAAGGGAACCAGGGTAGAGTGTTATCCAGGAATTAGGATGAGGCAGATGTTGAAGAAAGTAGAAGAGAAGGAAGAGGGGAAGGAGAAGATGGCAGTGTTTCACGTTGGTACCAACAACTTAGGGCAAGCTGGTATAAGTACCAACATAGTTGGGGATGTGTGGGATCTGGTATATGCAGCACGGGTGGAGATTAAGGAAGCAGAGATTGTTATCAGTGGAATACTGTGTAGGAGGGATACTGACTGGATGGTGATTGGGGATTTAAATGAGACTATAGAGTGGGTTTATGTGAAACTGGGAGTGAGATTTCTAGATCCTAATGGGTGGGTAGGAGATAATGATCTACACTCAGATGGCCTTCACTTAAACCACAGTGGTATGTATAAGTTAGGAAATTTGTTAGGAAGGGTAATAGGGAGGTACATTCAGAGAAATGGGGTGGTCTAGGGAGCGGTGATCAGGTTACAGGGAACTGGAAATCCAGTAGGGATGACATTAAAATGTTAGTGTTGAACTGTAGAAGTACTGTAAAGAAGGGAATGGAATTAAGTAATTTAATAGATATATACTTACCAGATATTTTAATAGGAGTTGAATCATGGCTGAGAAATGATATAACGGATGCAGAAATTTTCTCACGGAACTGGAGTGTGTATCGTAGAGATAGGATAGGAATGGTGGGAGAGGGAGTATTCCTTCTGGTGAAAGAAGAATTTGTAAGCTATGAAAAAGTTAAAAATGACAAACATGAAATTCTAGGTGTACGGCTCATTTCTGAAGATAATAGGCAACTTGATGTCTTTGGAGTGTACAGATCGGGAAAGGGTAGCGCTGACACTGATTCAAAATTATTTGATAAGATAATCAGGTATGTGGAAAACGACACGAAAAGGAATGTGACTGTAGCGGGAGATCTGAATTTACCAAATGTAAATTTAGAAGGTAATGTGAACAACAGGAAGCATGACCAACAAATGGCAAATAAGCTAATATGGGAAGGACAGCGGATTCAGAAAGTGAAGGAATTAACTAGAAGAAAACATATCCTGGACATGGTGCTGATAAAACCAGATGAGCTCTATAGAGAAACCAAAGTAATAGATGGTATTAGTGATCATGAAGCTGTTTTTGTCCTAGTTAAAAATAAATGTGATAGAAAGGAAGGCCTTAAAAGTACGACTATTAGGCAGTACCATGTGGCTGACAAAGCAGGAATGAGGGAGTAACTACGATCAGTGGAAAACAGTAAATAAAAATGTAAACAGACTCTGGAATGGGTTTAAAGAAATTGTTGCGGAAAGTGAAAAGAGGTTTTTACCTTTAAAGGTGGTAAGGAATGGTAAAGACCCACCTCATTATAATAGAGAAATAAAGAGACTAAGAAGGAGGTGCAGACTGGAAAGAAATATAGTTAGAAATGACTGTGGAAGTAAGGAGAAATTGAAGGAACTTGCTAGGAAATAAAATCTAGCAAAGCAGTCAGCTAAGGATAACATGAAGGCAACCATATTTGGCTGTTATACAAATTTTAGTGTAAAATGGAAGGGTATTTATAAGTACCTTAAGGCAGAAACAGGTTCCAAGAAGGAATCATTAATGAACAAGGGGAGTGTGTATGTGAGGATCTTCGAAAGGCAGAAGTATTCAGTCAGCAGTGCGTAATAATTGTTGGTTACAAGGATAATGTCCAGATAGAGGAGGTTACTAATGTTAAAGAAGTATTACATTTTACATATGATAACAATGACATTTACAATAAGGTACAAAAGTTAAAAACTAGAAAATCGGCAGGAATTGGTAAGATTTCTGGAGATATACTAAAGGCAATGGGTTTGTATATAGTACCATATCTGAAGTACTTATTTGATTATTGTTTGCATGGAGGAGCTATACCAAATGAATGTAGAGTTGCTAAAGTAGCCCCTGTGTAGAAAGGAAAGGGTGATATACATAAAGCTGAAAATTACAGGCCAGTAAGTTTGACATGCGTTGCATGTAAGCTTTGGGAAGACATTCTTTCTGATTATATTAGACATGTTTGCAAAACTAATAACTGGTTTCATAGAAGGTAGTTCGTGTTTAAGAAAGTTTATTCCTCTGAAGCTCAACTTGTAGGATTCCAGTAAGATAGAGCATATATCTTGGATTCAGGAGATCAAATGGACCGTATCGTGATTGTCCTGTCTAAAGCATTTCAGAGGGTGGATCATGGGAGACTACTGGCAAAAATGAGTGCAATTGGATTAGATGAAAGAGTGACTGAATGGGTTGCTATATTTCTAGAAAATAGATCTCAGACAATTAGAGTAGGCGAGGCCTTATCTGACCCTGTAATAATTAAGAGGGGAATTTCTCAAGGCAGTATTATTGGAATTTTATGTTTTCTTATATATATAAAAAATTAAAAATGGTGTATGGCTTTTATTGCCGGGAGTGTCCGAGGATATGTTCGGCTCGCCAGGTGCAGGTCTTTCGATTTGAAGCCCTTAGGCAACCTGCGCGTCATGATGAGGAGAAATAATGATGAAGACGACACATACACCCAGCCCCTGTGCCGGAGAAATTAACCAATGATGGTAAAAATTCCCGACCCTGACGTGAATCGATCCAGGGACCCCTGTGACCAAAGGCCAGCATGCTAACCATTTAGCCATGGAGCCGGACATATATATAAATGATATGAGTAAAGAAGTGGATCAATAAAGTAAGGCTTTTTGTGGATGATGTTATTCTGTAGAGTAATAAATAAGTTACAAGTTTGAGAGCAACTAAAAAATGACCTCGATAATGTTGTGAGATGGACAGCAGGCAATGGTATGATGACAAAAGGGGTTAAAAGTCAGGGTGTGAGTTTCACAAATAGAAAAAGTCCTCTCTGTTTTAATTACTGCGTTGATGGGGTGAAAGTTCCATTCGGGGATCATTATAAGTATGTAGGTGTTAATATAAGAAAAGTTCTTCCTTGTGGTAATCAACTAAATGGGACTGTAAATAAAGGGCACAGATCTCTGCTCATCGTTATGAGGGTCGTTGTAATAAGGATGTAAAGGAGAGGGCATATAAGTCTCTGGTAAGACCCCGACTAGAGTATACTTCCAGTGTATAGGACCCTCACCAGGATTACTTGATTTCATGAACTGGAAAAAAACCAAAGAAAAGCAGCTCAATTTGTTCTGGGTGATTTCCAACAACAAAAGAGTAGAGTTTAAAAATGTTGCAAAGTTTGAGCTGGGAAGACTTGGGAGAAAGAAGACAAGTTGCTCAACTAGGTGGTATGTAGTACCAATATAAATGGACATTATAATGTCAAATAACGGATCATTTATACTGGTATTATAAATTTACTCATTCGGGACAAATATTTCAGGTTCCCCATGGGAATTAAAATCTATATCATAAGTGGTACGTTCCGAGCTGTCAGCGGAGAAATGGTGTGGAATGACATTAGTAGACAAATAAGTTTGAGTGGTGTCTTTAAAAGTAGGAAAGATCACAATATGGAATTCAAGAAAACAAACTGTGGCAAATATTAGTTTATAGGAAGGGGAGTTAGGGATATGAATAATTACCCAGGGAGATGTTCAATAAATTTCCAATTTCTTTTAAATCATCTAAGAAAAGGCTAGGAAACAACAGATAGGGAATCTGCCATCTGGGTGACTGCCCTAAATGCAGATCAGTATTGATTGATTGATTGATTGATTGATTGATTGATTGATCCATGGCAATGAGAGTTGTGGACAAGAAAATAAATATTAGATTATCTATTATCTTTTTTTGGTTCATATTAGCATTAAATCGTCCCCCTTTAAATAGGCATTATTTTTCATTGAACTGAGCTTTTCAGGTAGAAAAAAGGGCTCCAGATACATTTAAAAATAAGAAGTCAGATTTACGATTAAAGCCAGCCATAAAATTATAATATTACCTAGTTTTATTGTTTTCCCTGGTGTCTTCCGTTCTGTATTTAATAACTTAGCAGTAGTGTAAAGTTCAGGTTTATTTTCGATTTTACCTATGCTCTTAACATCTACCGGTACTGTACTGGCCTTTTGGGAGGTAAGCCACTCTCTCCCATATCTTTATTGCATAAAATGCATCAATTTTTTCTGTTTGTCTTATGCCTGGGATAGTATGTCCCCAATTCACACATCATTAACATTTGTGTTAAAAGTGAATGAAATGTGTTAAAAGGAATTCTGACTCAGAGTATAAATCATTCTTCATTTTAATTGCACAGTTCCTTAGGTCCATAGTTGCAGATTTACGATTTTTTGTCCGTGAAGAGCTTGTTGTGTGTGAGTTGCAGAGAAGTACAGAGACAGCACAAACACCCAGTCTCTGAACCATAGAAATAGACCATCCATAGTAAAAGTCTCATAATCCGACTGGGAATTGAACCTCAGCACACTACTATACGGTCATAGTAGAAATATGTAATTATTGATATGGCATGATGAACTGTTGTAAACCGCGAACATTGACAGAACAGCAACTGGTCAGATTATGAAGTATCATGATATTCTTCACAGATCTTTTGAAAAACTGTGAGACAATTTCCTCTTCGTCATGTGTGGTGATTAGTGCTTCATACACAGTAACCACTCTTACCATTCTTTTTAATCTGTACTCCTCTGCTTTTATTGACAAGTGGTTAGTTAGAAGTACCAACTGATAAAAGATGCCGATTACTATCTTAATAACAAAGAACTTCATGCCAGACATTCCACTGACAGTACTACTCAGAATTAGTACTCTACTGTACAAAGAATACCCCTGAATACCCGCTTTCCTTCTTGAAGTACCATGAACGATTAAGAACTTACCTTGTTTAGCAAGTTACAGAACCTGGTGGGTAGGTACCACAGTCTCAGAGAGCTTGTTGTTAAAAGTTTATCAAGAATTGTTACAAGGAGTCCTCAGGATTAGGCAGAAGAGATCTGCTTCAAAACCTTACAGTATGTCTATGTTCTTCTGAGTTCAGGTACTCAGCTGCATCTAACAGTACTGTTGTATTGGGATGAGGAGCAAGAATGCTGAGTGCAGGGGCGTATTCTCCTTGAATGCAAGGCATTCATTGCATGCGTTATGATAACACAAAGAACTGTCTGATGTACGATTTTAGGTTGTTTCAAGTCGAATATTAACGATTTCATCTCTCAGAAGTTCAAAATGTCCGCGCAACTGTACTGGTTCCGTTGCTTGACTACGTGTGGTGCTGGTGTAGTCTCGCCGTCTACACCACTCTAGGAAGAAAGAGACAGCGAATGGACGAGTTCAGGAAGAAAGGCATTCAATCTTAAAATTGCATTCGGTGGCAGACGTAGTTCTGAAACCCTCCGAACGATGTCGCTGCAATTGAAACTTGGTCAGAATTTGTCACCCTATATCCGTGTTACCCTCTGCCATCTGTTAGCAACTTGGAGAAAGTCGGCATCTTTACAGCGAACGGGACCCACAGATTACCCCCCAGCGAGAACCCAACGTGACGAAACTGACCAATGCTACTGGGGTGACTTACCTCCAGTGCTTGAGTTGTGGCTAACTAGTGAGTTATTCATTGTATTTTCGGTGTTTTATTATATCTTGCGCAGATGTGGTAGCTGTTAGAAATATACTTAATCTTCCCTACTTAACACCAATAAAATATCTATACCTAAGTGCTAAAATACCACCCCTAAGCATGAGTGCAGAATTCAATACAGCTGTACTCATGTATAAAATAAAACATAAATTTATACAACACAACACTACTCTGAATTCTGACAACCATCCATATAGTACTAGGCATGCAAATGACTTTGCCTTATACAATGTTTGCTCTTATAAATATGGTATAAACAGCTTGAAGTTCTCTGCGATCCTGTTATTTAATAACATCCCTGTGGAGATAAAAATAGCACCAACTTTGGTAAAATTCAAACAAAGAGTCAAGCATTATTTTTGGGAAAGGTACAGTGCTGTTTAAATCAAAATATCAGATGTCATTTAAGGCGTTCTCCCAAACAATCTTGCAAACTGTCCGGAACTATTCTTGTACCTCTACAACTTTTATGTTATGTAAATGTAAATACTCTGTAATCTGTTCTTGTACCTCTGCAACTCTGTGTCATGTATATATACTGTAAATACTCTGTAATCAATTCCTGTACGTCTGCAACTTTTGTGTTATGTAATTGTAAATAATCTGAAATCTATTCTTGTAGGTACTTCAGCAACTCTTATGTAAATGAAAATACTCCATAATCCATTCTTGTACCTTTGCAACTTTCATGTTACGTAAATGTAAATACAGTCAGAAATAATTCTCTGTAATCCTCATATTGATGATGTACATATTTTATATATTGTATGTGTTTATATGTTCAACCATTTACTAATTATCTTATATACACAAACTATATTTTAATGTGTAAGTGCCCGCCAGTATGTAATGTCCTGTACAATTCCTATGTATGAGCCTGCAGGCTCGTTGGAATTAATTGAAATAAATGAATGAATGAATGAATGAACGATGGATGAGTCTAAAACAGATATAATTGTAAATCAGTTTGAAAAGCCATTTACTGGCCGTTCGTTTGATGAAAAGATTCAAATAGTTAAAGCCGGGAGACCTCAACCTTCCCTCGTAAATTTATTCCTCTTCTTCTTCTTAATCTGCTTACCCTCAGGGGTTGGCTTTTCCCTCGGACTCAGTGAGGGATCCCTCCTTTACCTCCTCAAGGGCAGTGTACTGGAGCTTCAGACTCTGGGTCGGGGGATACAACTGGGGAGGATGACCAGTACCTCGCCTCACCTGCTATGCTGAACAGGGGCCTTGCGGGGGATGGGAAGATTGGAAGGGATAGACAAGGAAGAGGGAAGGAAGCGGCCGTGGTCTGAAGTTAGGTACCATCCCGGCATTTGCCTGGAGGAGAAGTGGGAAACCACGGAAAACTACTTCGAGGATGGCTGAGGTGGGAATCGAACCCACCTCTACTCCGTTGACCTCCCGAGGCTGAGTGGTCTCCGTTCCAGCCCTCGTACCACTTTTCAAATTTCGTGGCAGAGCCGGGAATCGAACCCGGGCCTCCGGGGGTGGCAGCTAATTACACTAACCACTACACCACAGAGGCGGACCCTCGTAAATTTAAAAACAGAAAACAGGAATTGTGTACGCACGCTCAATCCAGAAACTTACAGTAAAACTGTTTGGCTCGAGTTCACCTACATGTAATTAGGGTGAGTAGAATTGAAATTTACTTAATACGTTGTGTTAACTGCATGGTTACTAGTTGCATGCCTCAGTGGAGATTCCATGATACGCCACTGGCTGAGTGACATTATTGCTAGTTTCTCACCAAGACAGTTTGAATCCTGGACAGTGCATGTGGGATTTCTAAAATTATAATTCACTTTGCTGTGGTTTGGATTTCACATAAACTGGAGGTCCTATGGCTATACTCACATAAAACAACAAGCTTGATTGTTTTTTGTTGTAATGGAGATGATGATCATCAATGCTCATCACTGCTTTACCATGCCATGAAATAGGAATGTATTCTGAGCATTATAATAAATGATGTAGCTCTCAGGTATTAGTTCTCAACATTCCTTCCTGTAAGGGAGCATAAGGGCACGTGAACATTGTAATGTACTAGTAGAACCCACTTTATGATTTAATAACTCATTACCCACTGAATAAATTAGATGTGTACTATTCCATAAGTAAAATTTGCTATGTTGCTTGCTTCATTTCAGCTGGTGTGTGACAATTTATTATTATTATTATTATTATTATTATTATTATTATTATTATTATTATTATTATTATTATTACTATTATTATTATTATTGCATGAAAAGAGCTTGGTATGGGGACATGGATTTACTTTCTTAATATTCATTCTTCTTGCTTTATTGCCGTTAATTCTTTCACTTTTAGCAGGTCTGATCGCAAACATAATATATACAGAATTGAAGAATTGGCACTTTGGGGTATTTATTTTCTAAGTTATATCAGCGACAGGATAATGAAAATGTGACTGAGAATGAGAACCGAATTGAAGGACTTCAAACAAGTGTTTGCACCATAGACAGGGAGCAGAGAGGAGAATATTGAGGAATTCCTGGAGTAACTAGAACAGGAGATAACTGATGTGAACGTGATTATAATGGAGACTTAAATGTACAGCTGGGAAACGAAAGACAATGAAAGGAAGAAGTAATCGGACTATATGGATATGGGAAAAGAAATTAAGAAGGAGATATATATATATTTTTTTTTTGCTAGTTGCTTTACATTGCACCGACACATATAGGTCTTATGGCGACGATGGGACAGGAAAGGACTAGGAATGGGAAGGAATCGGCCGTGGCCTTAATTAAGGTACAGCCCTAGCATTTGCCTGGTGTGAAAATGGGAAACCATGGAAAACCATCTTCAGGGCTGCCGACAGTGGGGTTCGAACCCACTATCTCCCGGATGCGAGCTCACAGCTGCGCGCTCCCTAACCGCATGGCCAACTCGCCCGGTGGAGAGAATCTAGTTGAGATTTTTGAGAGGAATTGAGTGATTGCAGGCAACACATGGTTTCGGAAGAAAAACAGTATGAAAATTACAAGATATGGCTGGGGTGACGAAGGAATAAAATCAGTAAATGATTACTTTCTGGTGGAAAGGACGAACTGCATATAGTTGATGGATGTAACAGCTTCATCAGGAGAAGCTTTTGATGGAGATCATACATAGAACTGAGATAGAAAAAATGGGAGTGGAGAGACTGAAACAACAAATTCCAGTTAATGAAGTAGGAAATGTGGAAGAATTGTAAGTGGAGCAGAGAGGGCCTGTGGTAGAACATTGACAAGAGGGTAAGAAAAAGGAGAGAGCGTGGTTTAATGAGAAGTTGAGGGAAGCACTAAAAGAGAAGAAGGAAGCATGGTAAGAATGGAACAGAGATAAAAATAATAAATCAAAAGGAAGTATCTTGATAATAAAAGCAAATGTAAGAAAATGGTAAGAGAAGAAAAGTTAGGAAGAATTTATACAAAAGATGGAAATGGATCAAGCTGGCAGTAAAATAATGCTGTATGGATTTATACAAAGTGACAGCAAAGAAAGAGTTTACACAATGCTGATGAAAGAGGAGATGGAAGGAGTATTTTAATAAAATGGTGAATGTGAGAAATTGTGCAGAGACGGTAGTAATACAGCGTGATGTCTCAACAGTAGAAGATGGTATAACAATGTTACAGGTGGAATTAGCACTCCATAAAATGAAAATTGCGACGACACCAGGGGTGGGTGAAATTAGTTTGGAAATTATAAAGGCTGCTGGACCTGTTGGACTACTATGGTTGTACAGATTGTTAAAGTGGATATGGAAACAGAAATGTACGCCAGAAGACTGGGAAAGGCAATAATAATAATAATAATAATAATAATAATAATAATAATAATAATAATAATAATAATAATAATAATAATAATAATAATAGGTGAATACCAAGGAGGGTTCAGAAAAGGTCGCTCAACAGCCGAACAGATCCAAAATCTTAAAACGATCATCAGATATTGTACACCAAGGTCCAAGCAGTATGTGTCCGTCTTTGTGGACTTCAAGAAAGCGTACGACTCCATTGACCAGGAAGTCCTGCTAAATACCTTAAATGAATTTGGAGTTGATTTGCAACTGCTGGCATTAATTAGAGCCACCCTGACCGATACAAAATCCAAGGTGAAGTTCCACGGATGTGTCTCGCATTCCTTTGACATCAAAACAGGAGTCCGACAAGGTGATGGGCTATCCCCAATATCGGTACTCTTCAACTGTGTTCTTGAAAAGATCATCAGAACCTGGCGGGTGAGATTACAGGAAATCAACTACAGTCCATTAAGAATAGGAACCAAATCCAAGGGGATCGCAACAAACTGCTTAGCATTTGCTGATGATATTGCTGTTCTCTCAAACGACATAGAAACCGCTAGAGCTCAAGTTGAAATTTTAAAGGAAATTGCCGAACAAACTGGTCTGCAGATATCGTTTGAGAAAACAGAAGTAATGACTAACATCAAAGAGGCTCCACCAAAACTCTATACAAAATACAGGGACATCACCCGAGTAGATAAATTCAAATACCTGGGTGAGATCATCATGAAAAATGGACTGGACAAAGAAGCACTTCAGGAGCGAGTACGCAAACTGGAAATAGCCTACCAAACTTCCCGCACAATCTACAACAAAAAATGCCTTTCCCAAAACACCAAGATATGTCACTATGAAACAGTTCTGAAGCCAGTAGTTCTAGGCCTATATGCAGCCGAAACCCTGTCTCTAAATGCCAACAAAGGACTCCTTGAAGAACTGGAGAAAAAAAGCAACGCAAAATTGTGAGAGGAATCTTGGGATCAAAGTACAGAAATGGAATCCATCAAAAGAGATCCAACGAGGAAGTCTACAGCAAAATAGAGAAAATTACCGACACAATCAGAAAAAGACGGGCACGATTTTATGGTCATCTGAAAAGAATGACGGAAGAAAGTTAACTAAAGAAATCTTTCACTTTTTTTATTCAAACCCCAAAACCACAATTCCCTGGTTTAGAAATACCAAAGACAACCTGAAAATGCTACATATCTCAGCTGAAGACGCCCTTAACAGAGATCTCTTCCGCAAGAAAATATTGACGAACGGGCTAAACCGAGACGAGCAACCGAAGAGAAGACACGGTGCCCCTTAGACAGAGTAGCGTAAGCAGACCCTCTCACAAAGAATGAGGGAAATTTGGGCTCTAAAGAAGGCCAAGTTCAGTGTCAAGTGCAGCAAGACTTAACGTGGTCCTTGATAGCCCCAGCGAATAATAATAATAATAATAATAATAATAATAATAATAATAATAATAATAATAATAATAATAATAATAATAATAATAATAATAATAATAATAATAATACGAGTCTTTAAAACCTACTACGATGTTATAGCAGGCAGATAGGTGATACTCCGACGTGGTGTGTCCCAAGTGGTGGATAGGGGGTCCTCACCGGCTTGCCGGCGGACTTGAGCGAAATAAAATAGCTCTCGTGGACCAAACACACAACAACAAGAAATCCACTAGTGTCTCTTCTGGTATCAAGCGACTAGTGGTCTACGTCTGTTCACCTAGTTGGTGCAGCAGTGAAATATGGCTTGATCTCAGCAATCAAGTCTGTAATTACTCCAACTTCAACTTGAAGTAATCATGATGGAACAAAAGGAAAGAAATCCACTAGTCCAGGCCCCAGTCAACGCACTGAACTTTCTTGGTCATCGGATTCTGGGGAACCAGGAACATCATGAGGAGAAGAGTCGGAGCTTCTCAAAATCTCTTTGTAAACACTACATTGGCACTCTCAATGCAATGACTCTCTTCAAACTTGGAAAACCAAAACAACTCACAGACATGCTAGAAAAATTTCACATCAAAATTCTTGCCATTCAAGAGACACGCTTCACAGATGAAAACCATTCTGACACAGAAAATTACAGGATTTCCAAAGGTAAACCTGCTGTCAGAAGAGGGGCAACATTATTGTTTGCTACAGGATTTGTAGTACACAAATCAGTTGTGGATAACATCTTAGACTTCAATTCCATATCAGAACATATCTCCACACTCTCCTTCAAATCAGGTAATAAAGCATACACAATTATCAATGCACATGCACCTACAAATGACCATAACAGAAAGAAGCCACAAGAAATTGAAGACTTCTGGGAAGACATGGAAGAAGTAACCAACAACGTACCAGAAAGACATGCAAAAATTTTAATGGGTGACTTCAATGCGCAATTAGGTAAGGAGAGAAAATACAGACAAATGACAGGCCTGTACTCGGCACACATTCGCACAAACAAAAATGGGGAACACCTTATAAAATATTGTCAAAATTTTAACCTCAAAATCATGTCAACGCAATTTCAAAACCAAGACGAAAACTTACAACATGGAAAGCACCCAAAACAGTGTGGGGAGAATTTCAGATTGATCATGTGGCCATTTTCAAGGAAAGTACGCGGGAAATTTTAAATGTCAGAACGCATAAAGGATTCTTCAAGTCTGGTCATTATTTACTACAAGTTAAGATTAGGCCAATCCCAAGACAGAAAAAGACAGTGCAAAACAAAATAGTCAAATCTGATCCGGAATACTTGAAGATAAACAGGGATAAAATCATTGAAGAAATTCATAGGCATTCAACAGACACTTGGACAGATCTTGCGAATACAGGCAATACGCGGGGGACTACCTCGTAGAAAACGAAAAAAAATATGGTGGAACTTAATTTGTGATCAAGCCACTGAGAGAAGAAAATAAGTATGGGAGAAGTTCAGCAGTGACAGAACATTAGAAACATGGAAGAAATTTCACTTAGTTCAGAAACAATCATCGAAGGAAATCAGAAGAGAAAACGAGCATACGACAATAACAGGCTAAAAGAAACTGAGAAAGATTTCAAGAGAAATAACACAAGAAATTTGTACAGAACTTTCAAAGAAAATATTAATGGCTATCAACCTCATAGCCTCTTGCTTCCAATGAACAGATGGATCCCTGGAAACAAACACAAAAGAAAACTGTAAAATTCTCAAACATTACTTTGACAAACTTCTTAATTGCAAGAAACCTACAGAAAACTAACATTAAAAAAACGACGTCCAACCCCGATTCTAATCCATCCACAATAGAAGAGATAGAGGAAATCTTAAAACAAATGAAAAATAACAGAGCAGCAGGAGAGGATGGTATTATCGCCAAGATCTGGAAGCTCCAAGATGAAAATATCACCAAAAGAATCCACAAGATTATCACAGAAATTTGGGTCACAGAGAAAGTGCCAGAGGAATGGAAATGTGCATTAATCCATCATTTACATAAAAAGGGTGATAAGTCAGACCCAAATAATTACAGAGGTATTTCGCTAGTACCAGTTGTGTACACAATTTTCTGTAAGGTGCTATTAAACAGGCTAGAACCACAAGCAGATTCACAAATAGGGGAATACCAGGCAGGCTTCAGAAAAGAGAGATCATGCATCGAACAGATCTGGAACTTGAGAACACTGTAGTTACCATTGTGGACTTTAAAAAATGCGTACGACTCCATACACAGACAGACGCTCTTTGACGTACTAGAAGAATATGGCATTGACAGAAAAACCAGAGCACTTATACAACAGACGCTTACAGACACCACCTCCAAGATCAATTTCATGGGAGAAATTTCGGAACCCTTCCAGATACACGCAGGTGTCCGACAAGGAGACGGGCTCTTGTTCAACATGGTGTTAGACAAAATTATCAAGCAGTGGGAGGAAGAAGTTAAAGGAATACAGCTGGGAAGAACACGTGAAAAAAACCATCATAAAATGTCTGGCATTTGCAGAAGACATAGCCATACTCAGCAATAATGCACAGGAGGCAAAGGAAGCACTGAAATGCTTGCATGAAATAGCTGCCAAAACAGGTCTACAGATATCTTAAGTTATGAATTTCATTATGGTCTGTATTGACAGTTGATCACTATCAAAGGGTAGGAAGTGTTCACCTATTCAATACCAGATGCACGTAACTCACGAACAACATAGGGACATTCACCTCCAAATAAATTAAACAATAGATCACTACACTGATGATAAGGAAAACCTATTCAAAGTACGAATGTTCCCCTTAAAGCTACATAAGTCTTGACCTATATTACTATTGAACAAACATGAATATCAATCAAGTTGCTCATTTACACAGAAAAGGATACCAACTCCCAGATCACCTAAAAAAGAATGGCTGCTGTGGAAACGACAAAATAGTTCGCCATCAACCACAACATTCTTGATGTGTTATTTAGCTTAAGTGTGGATATGTTATTCGGACTTCCTCAATGGTTTAAACTAAGGCTATAAATTGTGTCATATCAGTGTTTATATCTTTATTGGTTATATGTGTGCATATATCTTCCAATTGGAGTGTGGCTGAAGATGACCCAATATATATGGGGGTCGAAACTAGTCCCAGTTTTATAAGACAATATAGACAATATATACAAGCTAATAGTATTGAATTGGTGGACCCTTCCTACCCTTTGATAGTCTTCAGATATCTTATGCGAAGACCCAATACATGGAACGACAGAACAACAACGTGCACACCATGCATACTGTATATGGATCCGTAAAGAGAGTCAAAAAATTTAAATATTTAGGGGAATAGATAGAAATAGTAGGATCAAACAAGGCGTCTAACATAGAAGGAACGGAAACACTCCAGAAAGCACACGAACTCACATGGTCACATTATAATAAGAAAAGCACATCAAAACAGGCCAAACTTAGACACTACAAAACAGTCGTATTACCAGAAGCATTTTATGCGTCAGAAATGGTCTGTAACATCTTTATCTCTTAGAGATATTAGTACCCTCATACAAATAATTCAAGGAATATTTCAATTCTTTCCCCCCGTAAGTGGATTTCCGAAAACAAAAGAAGACGTGTTTCTTTATTTTTAAAAGAGACTCCAAATACTAAATTTCATGTCTGTACATCTTTTCTTTTGACATATAAGGATCCTCACAAAAAGAATTCAACTCTTTTTTCACCCCACCCCCATTAAGTTAATTCCCCCCAAAATGTGCGTTTCTTTATTTTTAAAGGAGATTCCAAACACCAATTTTCACGTCTGTAACCATCAGTTTTTGAGATATAAGTATCCACATAAAAATCATTAAGTTTTTCACTTCCTTTCACCCTCCCTACTTAGGTGAATTTTCCGAAAACAAAAAATACGTGTTTATTTATAAAGGAGCTTCTAAATATCAATTATCACGACTGTAACATCTTCAGTTTTCGAGAAATGTGTCTTCATAAAAGGAATTCAATTCCTTTTCACCTCCTCCCGCCCAATTCTACTTTCCCCCTAAAATGCGTGTTTCTTTATTGTAAAGGAGATTCCAAATACCAATTTTCACGTCCATATCAACTTTAGTTTTCATAAGGTATAAGTATCCTCATACAAATTATTCAATATATTTTTAAATTCTTTCACCCCCCTTAATTGGATTTTCCGAAATCAAAGGAATATATGTTACTTTATCTTTAAAGGAGATTCCAAACAACAAATTTTCACGTCTGCAACATCTATAGTTTTTGAGATATAAGTAGACTCATACAAATAATTTAACTAACTTTTCAATTTTTCACCCCTGCCTAAGTGGATTTTCATTAAACAAAAATATATGCATTTCTTCATAAGATTTCAATCAGCAATTTTTACGTCTGTAATGTCTCCAGTTTTTGAGATATCAGTATCCTAATACAAAGAATTCAACCCACTTTTCAGTCCTTTCTACCAATCCTTCCCCCCGCCTTCCCCAAGTGTTTTCTCCGAAAACAAAAAAATACGTGTTTCTTATTTTTGAAAGGGATTAAACATACCAATGTTCACTTCTGTAACATGCTAAGTGTTTGAGATATACTGTAGATATGCTCATTCTAAAAATTCATCCCTTTTCTGTTCCCCTTAAGTGGATTTTCCGAAAAAAATATCTATGTCTCTTTACTTTTACAGGGTTTTCCAAGTATCAGATTTTTAAGTCTGAAGCATGTTAAGTATCTGAGATATATTGTAGGCCTAGATATAATTTTTAAATTTCCAACCCGTTTGTCACTCCCGTTCACCCCCTATGCATTGGATTTTTCAAAAACAAAAGATTGCGTGTTTCTTTATTTTTAAAGGATATTCCAAATACCAATTTTCATGTCTGTAACATCTTCAGTTTTTGAGATATAAGTATCCTCATAAAAGGTATTCAACCAATTTTCCCCCTTTTTTCAACCCCCTTAATGGGATTTTGCAAAAACAAAAAAAACACGCGTTTCCTTATTTTTAAAGGAGATTCCAAATACCAAGTTTTACGTCCGTAAACATTTAAGTTTTTGAGATATCCCTTTCAGACCTGAAAGAAAACTGGCAGTGTGCATTTTTGTTTGTACCCCAAAAACTGACTAAAATGCTCTTAAATACATATATTTTTAGTTGATTCTACAAAATAAAAATTAACGTCTGAAAAAAGCACCCGCACAATTGTGCGTGTCAGGACTTAATTCACTACTTACCAAAAAGTAAAATTACCTCAGTGCATGTGAATATACATATGTATATAATCAAATGTTCTATTTTACAGTGGAGAATAATTTAAAACAATTAAATCTTCGTTCAAACACAAGTAAACGTTACATTTTCTACATTGAAGAAGAGTTTTGCTTTTATTGCCCTTTTGGCAGCAGCAACTTGTCATCAGACCTGAAAGAGGTGTCTGGAGGTGTCAAAACGTCAAAAACTTACTAAAATGCTCTCAAATACATGTTTTTACAGTTTATTTTACAAAATAAGAACTATCGGCTGAAAAACAGAACCCACACAATTGTGCGTGTCAGGACTTCATTCACTACTTGCAAAAAATAAAAAATAAAACAAATTCAACTCAGTACATGTGAATATGCGCATGTATATGATCAAATGTTCTATTTTACAATGTGGAACGATTTTAAACGATTAAAATCTTATACATTACATTTCTCATGTAGAGTACGAGTTTTGCTTTCACAGTCCTTTTTGTGACAGCACCCAGCACTCCTGCATGCATTGCCTGTAAGGAAACCTAGCCCGCACATATGTGCGTATCAACATTCAAAACCTCATGTTATTACGCACGATGTTGTAAGTTCACAATTTACGTTTGCTACACAATTTACATACTTCATCGATTATATTCTGATATTCAGTAAAGCTTCTAGATTAATATGAATGCAATAAATAAATACTTACTTTAGGCATTACTGCTTCCTGCCATCTTGCTAATGAACTGTATTTTAAAACTCTTTTTCCTGCCCCCTAGTGGTCAACTACTAAATAAAAACAGCTGAAGTACATGCTACGTGTCCCGCACAAGCACTGCAGTCCGGTCTAACGCCAAGAAAACGTCAAATAAGCTCAGACATAAAAAATACGAACCCGCGAAATTGTGCGTACACGGTCTGAAAGGCATATAGATAGCCTCATTTAAAAATTTCATCCCCACTTTTCACCCCCTCAGCAACAAAAACATACGCGTTTCTTTATTTTTAAAGAGATTTTAATACCAAATTTTACATCTGGAAACTTTTAAAGTTTTGAGATATAGATACACTGATTTTAAAAAATTCTAATAACTCACCCCATTTGTCACTCCTGTTTAAACCCCTTTAATTGCATTTTCCATAAACAAAAAATACTTGTTTCTTTATTTTTAAAGGAGATTCAAAGTACCAATTTTCAGGTCTAATATCTTCAGTTTCTGAGATATAAGTATCCTCATTAAAGGCATTCAACCCCTTTTTCACCCTTTTTCTCCCCTCCTAGTGGGTTTTCCCGAACACAAAAAATATGTGTTTCTTTATTTTTAAAGAAGATTCGAAACACCAATTTTTACATCTGTAAACTTTTAAAGTTTCGAGATATAGATATACTCAATTTAAAAATTCACACCCCTTTTCACACCCTTAGCGACGGAATATCCTAAAATCCTCCCTTAGCGAGCACCTACACTGTAATATAAATGTATCCTCAAAATTTGATTCCTTTTATGTCCAGTAGTTTTGGCTCGGCGATGATGAATCAGTCAGTCAGTCAGGACAAGTTATTTTATACTAGCAAGATACCCGTGCTTCGCTACGGTATCATACTGAAATTTATAATTGACTGCTTATTGTTTTGTATATAATCCGCACTGGTTATCCGAGAGAATCCGCCAATATTCGCGATCTGACTCGTTTTCTAATAGATTACGGCAAGTTTCCTCCTATTTTTCAATATTTCTTTCCAGCAATCGATTTCGTACCTCCCGGGCTAGGTCCAGGTATTCCACCAGGTCAGTTGGATCCCTAAATATTTGCCATCTTTTCCTATAAGCATTTTTCATATCGATCAAATCCTTCAGGAGATCCGGCGTGGTGCCGTCTTGGGTGCCTTCTGCCTTGGCGGTACCGAACCCGCGGGCGGACTGCATTCTTAGTCATTACCCGTCCAGGACCCGTTTCCAGCGCGGTTCGCACATTTGACGACGGTCCAGTATATTATTATTATTATTATTATTATTATTATTATTATTATTATTATTATTATTATTATTATTATTATTATTATTATTATAGATGTTCTGCACCCCATAGCAAAATGCAAGACCGCTACTTGGCGGTAAATTACATCTGCTGCCATTGTCATTGTTGACAATGTGACCAGCACCATTGTCGCGCGTAGGCAAGTGTGCGGGATTTCTGGCGATACGAATAACATACTTCCGTGCATTAAGACCTTATTATAGAGGTGCACAATTGGACGGCCAATCTCATTCCTATCGTTTATTTCAAATGTGTTTAAATTTTTATTTATATGCCAGGAGAATCTACTGTAATCTAAGAACGTTCTCAGAAGGAAAAGGTGGCTCTGGAAAACGAACCCAGGAAAAATTAAAAACGATCGGTTTATGATCAGAATAAGTACATCGAAAATCCACAGCCTGTTTACATTCATTCGACAGGGTTAGGAATGGAATGAATAAAGCCCCCATCTAGCGGCGAGGATAGGAATTGTGCCGGCAGCCGAAGCCTGTCGCACTCCTCTGGGGCAATGATTAATGAATGAAAAATGAAATGAAATGATATTGGACAGTGTTGCTGGAATGAATGATGACAGGGAAAACCGGAGTATCCTGAGAAAAATCTGTCCCGCCTCCGTTTTGTCCAGCACGAATGTCACATGGGTGACCGGGATTTCAACCACGGAACCCAGCTGTGAGAGGCCAGCGCACTGCCGCCTGAGCAACGGAGGCTCCTAATAAGTACATTATGAACAGTAAATTCAATTGGTCTCACCTCCTTTTACACCCCACCGCCGTCAAATTTATTTATTTACCCCCCCCCAAAAATTAAAAGAAGGCGTGTTTCTTTATGTTTAAAGGAGAGTACAAGTACCAACGTTCACGTCTATTATCTTCAGTTTTGAGATATAAGTATCCCCATAAAAATAATTCACATTTTTTAAATTCCTTTCACACACCTCCCCCCCCCCCTTAAGTGAACTTTCCGGCAAAAACTTGTTTCTTTAATCGTAAAGGATCTTCTAAATAACAATTATCACGACTCTAACTTCTTCAGTTTCTTGTTTTACGGGTCCTCATGAAAAGAATTCAACACCTTTTCACTCCCGGCCCCACAAAATGTTTCCTCCCCCCCCCCCAAGATGATTTCCCCCAAAACGCGTTTCTCTTTGTTTTTAAAGGCGATCCAAATACCAATTTTCACGTACGTAACAACTTTAGTTTTTATTAGATGTAAATATTCTCAAACAATTACATCGATTAATTTTTCAATTCTTTCACCTCCTCCCCCCAGATTCATTGGATTTTCCGAGAATACGTGTTTCTTTACTTTTAAAGCAGATTCCAAATATCAAATTTCACGTCTGTAACATCTTCAATTTTGAGGTATCAGTAGCCCAATTAAAATAATTCAACACCATTTTCAGTCACTTTTACCCCTCTCCACCCAAGTGGTATTTCCGAAAACTAAAAATGCACGTTTCTTGATTTTTAATAGAGATAAAAATACAATTTTTCACTTCTGTAACATGTTAAGTTTTTTGAGATATACTGTAGAAATTCTCATTTTAAAATTTCACCCTCTTTTTAGTTCCCCTTAAGTGGAGTTTCCAAAATCAAATCACCTATGTTTCTTTACATTTACAGGAGATTCCAAATACCACTTTTTATGTCCGTAACATTTTACGTTTCTCAGGTATTCTGTAGATATATTATTTCAAAAAATTCACCGCAATTTGTCACTCCTGTTTAACCGCCATTAATTGGATTTTCCAAAAAACAAAAAATTCCTTTTTCTTTATTTTTAAAGAAGATCCCATATACAAATTTTCAGTTCTGTAATATCTTCAGTTTCTGAGATATATGTATCCTCATTAAAGGCATTCAACCCATTATTCACCCTTTTACACCCCTCCTATTGGGATTTACAGAAAACAAAAAATACGTGTTCCTTTATTTTTAAAGGAGATTCTAAATATCAATTTTTACATATGCAAACTTTTAAAGTTTAGAGATATAGATACACTCATTTTAAAAATCCACCCCCATTTCACCCCCCCCCCACCATTTGGATTTTCTAAAAGCAAGAAAAATCTTTATTTTTAAAAGAGATCCCAAATACCAATTTTCAGGTCTGTAATATCTTCAGTTCATGAGATATAGGTATCCTCATTAAAGGCATTCAACCCCTTTTTCACACCTCCTATTGGGATTTTCCGAAAACATAAAGTACCTGTTTCTTTATGTTAAAGGAGATTCTAAATACCAATTTTTACATCTGTAAACTTTTCAAGTTTTAAGATGTAGATACACTCATTTTTAAAATTCACCCCCCTTTCCCCCTCATTATTTGGATTTTCCAAAAACGAAAAAATACCTGTTTCTTTATTTTTAAAGTAGATCCCAAATACCAATTTTCAGGTCTGTTATATCTTCAGTTTCTGAGATATAAATATCCTGATTAAAGGCATTCAACCACTTATTCACCCGTTTTCACCGCTCTTATTGGGATTTTCTTAAAACAAAAATACGTGTTTCCTTATTTTTAAAGAAGATTCTAAATACCAATTTTACATCTGTAAACTTTTAAAGTTTTGAAATATAGATACCCTCATTTTAAAATTTCACACCCTTAGCGATGGAATATCCAAAAATCCTCTCTTAGCGAGCACCTACATCTTAATATGAATGTATCCCCAAAATTTCATTTCTTTATGTCCAGTAGTTTTGGGGATACATTCATATTAAAATGTAGGTGCTCGCTAAGAGAGAATTTTTGGATATTCTGTCCCTAAGGGAGTAAAATGGAGGGAGAATTTTAAATATGAGGATATCTATATCTCAAAAACTTAAAACTTTACAGACGTAAACATTGGTATTCGGAATCTCCTTTAAAAATAAGGAAAGACATATTTTTTTGTTTTCGGAAAATCCCATTAAGAGGGTTGCAAAAAGGGGTAAAAGGGGTTGAACACCTTTTATGAGGAGACTTATATCTCAAAAATGAAGATGTTACAGACATAAAAATTGAAATTTGGAATCTCCTTTGAAAACGAAGAAATAGTTATTTTTGTGTTTGTGGATAATCCGATGTATAGGGGGTGAACAGGGGTGACAAAATGGGTGAATTTTTAAAAAGACTATATCTTCAAATTATCTCAGACACGTAACATATTATAGATTTGAAAACTGGTATTTGGAATTTCCTGTAAATGTAAAGAAACATAAATATGATTTTTCGGATAATCCATTTAAAAGGGAACTGAAAAAGGGGGTGAATTTTTAAAATGAGCGTATCTACAGTATATCTAAAAACTTAACATGTTGCAGGTGTGAACATTGGTATTTGGAATCTCCTTTAAAAATAAGGAAACACGTATTCTTCGGTTTTCGGGGTAAACCCTTTAAGAGACGGGGGGGGGGGTGTATGAAAGAATTGAAAAATTAGTAGACTTATTTGTATGAGAATATATATACCAAAAAACTAAAGATGTTTTAAACGTTAAATCTGGTGTTTGGAATCTCCTTTAAAAATAAAGAAATACACATTTGTTGGGGGATTCAAATTGGTAGGTGGGGGAAGAAAACGGAGATAAATTCCTTTTTACGAGGATACATATATATCAAAAATCGAAGATGTTGCAGTCGTGATAATTGTTATTTCGAATGTTTTTAAAGAAACGAGTACTGTTTGTTTTTGGAAAATCCACTGGAGTGGGGAGTGTGAAAGGAGGTAAAAAAAATGAATTCTTTTTCTAGGGAAACATATATATCAAAACTGAAGGTTAAAGATGTGGAAATTGGTATTTGGAAAATACCTTTAAATATAAAGAAACACGCATTTCTGGGGAGGGGGAATCAACTTAACGGGCAGGAAGGGTGGGGTGGTTGAAAATGGAGTTGAATTACTTTTATGAGGATACTTATATATCAAAACTGAAGATGTTACAGACATGAAAATTTGTATTTGGAATTTTCTTTCAAAGTAAAGAAACACGTAATCTTTTGTCTTTGGAAAATCCTCTTAAGGGGGGTGAGTTAATTGAAAAATTAGTTGAATTCTTTGTATGAGGATACTTATATCTCAAAAACAAAATATGTTACAGGCGTGAAAATTAGTATTTGGAATCACCTTTTCAAATAACGGAACACGCATTTTTTGGGGGGGGGGGGGAAATCAACTCGGGTGAAGAAGGAGCTTAATTAATTTTCATGTGGATACATATATCTTAAAACTGAAGATTTTACAGTCGTGATAATTGGAATTTGGGAGCTCCTTCATAATAAACAAGTCTTTTTGGTTTTCGCAAAATTAACGGGGGAGGGTGAAAGGAAGTGAAAAAATGCAATTCTTTTTATGGAGCAACTTATATCTAAAAAATTTAAGGTTACCTACGTGAAAATTTGTATTGAGAATCACCTTAAGAAACAAATAGACACACATTTTTGGAGGGAGGAATCAACTTAACGGGCTGGGGTGTAAAAGGAGTTGAATTCTTTTTATGAGGATGCTTATATCTCAAAAACTGATAGAGGTATGGACATTTGTATTTGGAATCTTCTTTCAAAGTAAAGAAACACGTATTCTTCACTTAAGAGGGGTGAATGATTTGAAAAGTTAGTTGAATAACCTTAAAAAGTAAATAGACACGCCTTTTTTGGAGGGAGGAATCAACTTAACGGGCAGAGGTGTAAAAGGAGTTGAATTCTTTTATGAGGATACTTATATCTCAAAAACTAAAAATGTTAAACACCTGAAAATTGGTATTTGGAATTTTCTTTAAAAATAAACATGCATTTTTGGGGAGGGGAAAAACAACTTAACGGATAGGAAGGGGAGTGGAAAAGGAGTTGAATTATTTTTATGAGTTCGGTCCCGCGGTGTAGGAGGCATCGCGTCCGCCTGTCAACCGGCGGCCCCGGGTTCGATTCCCGGCCGGGTAGGAGTTTTTAATTGTAAATAATTAATATCCCTGCACTGAGGACTGGGTGATTTTGTCGTCTTTAATGTTCCTTTCCTCACATTCAACACGTTATACTTCCGTCATTTACATTATAAACGCAGGTTTCTCACATGTGGTGCAAGTAGGGGCAAAAGTTCTTTCTAGGTCGACGCCGCGAACAAATATTAAAAAGAACGTATATCTCAAAAACTGAAGATGTTACAGACGTGAAAATTAGTGTTTGGAATCTCCTTTAAAATGAAGAAACACGCATTTGTTGTTTTTTCGGAAAATCGACGTAAGCGGTGTGGGGTTGAAAATAAATATATAAGGAGTTGAAATACGTTTATGAGGATACTATATCTTAAAAACTGAAGCTGTTACAGACATGAAAGTTGGTATTTTGAATTTTCTTTCAAAATAAAGGAAAACGTGTTTTTTGTTTTCGGGAAGTCGAGTTAAGGTGGGAGAGGGGTGGAAAGAAGTGAAGAAGAAGAAGTTGAATTACGAGTATACATTTATCTCAAAAACTGAAGGTGTTACAGAGGTACAGGCATGAAAACTGGTATTTGGAATCTCCTTTAAAAATAATGAAACACGTATTTTTTGTTCTCGGAAAATCCAGTTAAGGGGCTGAAGATAATTGGAAAAGCGGGTGAATTTTTAAAATGAGTACCGATATATCTACATTATATGTAAAAATACTTAACATGTTAGAGACAAGAAAGTTGGTATTTGGAATTTCCTTTAAAAATAAATGAACCTGTACCTTTTTGTTTTCGGAGAAGGTACTTAACAGGGGATGAAAAGAAGTGAAAATTTGTTGAATTATTTTTTATGAGGATACTTATATCTTAAAAACTGAAGATGTTACAGACGTGAAAACAGGTCTTTGGAATCTCCTTTAAAAATAAAGGAACATGCATTTTTGTTTTAGGAAAATACACTTAAATGGGGGTGAGGGTTGGGGGAGGATGATCAAGGGATTGAATTCCTCTTATGGGGACACTTATGTATATCTCAAAAACTGAAGATGTTACAGATGTGTGAATAGGTATTTGGATTCTCCTTTAAAAATACAGAAACATGTATTTCTTTTTTCGACTCGAGAGAAGACTGTTTCTCACATGTATGGTTCGATGTCACATGGTCATCATAGCCCCAAAAGGTAATGCCACCAAAATGGTTTACAAAGAATTTCTGGGGAAAATGAAACTCAGTTTTTGGGTGATTTTATACTTTAGGTATTTTCAGATAATGTCTTAGTACAATGCCGAGGAACGATTACTTTGATCAAATTACGAAATCCACGCGAGCGAAGCCGCGGGCAATTGCTAGTATATATATATATGGTACTGTAATGTAGTTAAATTACAAAAATTCATGTGAAATCACATACATGACTTTCCAAGTCAAGTCTTTCTGTTATAAGGGTTAACATACCTCCAACTGAAGAGCTAGTAGTTATCAAAGTATTCCTTACTAAACATGCATATAAGGTGAAAAGCAATTTGGAAATCTAGGACAAATACAGATGTCACGTTCTGTCCTTTTGTAGAGATCTAGCTGAGTGAAATAACTTTACGTTTGATGGGCTTTGGTGCACGGACACGAGACAGTCACTTGTTACAGTCTTAGAGTTATGGTTATGTTGTGTATATAGATGTGTCGGAAATACAGTCTTACCTTGAATAAATCAATTTGTTGTTACTGTTTCCGAAAATAAGAAGTGCCTGCATTTTTGACAAACCAGTCTGTCAGGTAGGTTTTCTGGTTTGAATGGAACATTAGTGGCGACCGTGACAGGACGTATTCGATTCGACGTGAAGAAGCTGTAAGCAAGTCAAGATGGAGAGACTCGTAAAGTCGAGAAAACCCATACGTGCAGCATTTACGAAGACTTTTGACTCATTGATGACGGAAACACAACTCGACAAGGTAAGATTATATTTAACTAAGTTAGAAAGACTGGCTGTTGAACTGAAAGAAGCTGATGATAAAGTTTTAGACGTGCTTCTCAACAGTAGCGATGACGCAGATTATGAAAGTGAATACAATAAAGTGCAAGAATACCGCGATAAATTAGACGAAGCACGTCAGAAGGTCGAGAACTCGTATGCAGTGAATGTAGCAACTGTCTCAAGTGAAGGTGTCGATGTGTTGAGTGACAATTCCAGTTCCTGTAAGAAAAAACTTAAGTTGCCTAAGATCGAACTGAGGAAATTCAGTGGTGAAGTTAAAGACTGGTTAGGTTTCTGGAGCCAGTTCCGTATGATACACGATGATCCGGACATAGAAAGGGAAGATAAATTCCAGTACCTAATTCAAGCTACTACAGAGGGCAGTAGGGCGAGAGACGTCGTAAATAGCTTTCCGCCTACAGCTGATAACTATGAGAAAGCAATTCAGTGTTTACAGAGTAGGTTCGGAAGAGAAGAATTATTGGTGGAGTTTTATGTTCGCGAACTGTTAGGATTAGTTATTCAGAATTTCACAGCGACTCAGAAACTCACTCCCTTGCAACTCCATGATCGATTAGAGTCGCACCTTAGGTCGCTGGAATCGTTAGGAATGACCAGTGATAAATATGCAGCCTTTTTATTCCCCCTAGTTGAATCATCACTCCCAGAAGATCTGCTAAGAGTGTGGTTAAGAACTGCCATTTATTTGCCTATCAGTGAAACAGCAGAGAATCTTTATTGTGAGAAATTGTCACAGCTATCACTTTTCCTGAGGAATGAAGTGGAGGGAGAACAGAGAATTTCTCTAGCCCAAGGGGAATTCCACATATCCTCACAGAAACCGGGAAAGCAGAAGAGCAAGTCACCTCAACCTGAATCTATACCTACTGCTAGTAATCTGTTTTCTGGAGAAGCAAGAAGTTCATCAAATGGAAGCAATTGTGTCTTCTGTAAGAGAAACCATGATACGAACGATTGTTTCAAGGCACAGAATATGACTTTGTCTGAGAAGAAAAGTATATTGATGAAAACGGGGTGCTGCTACCAGTGTCTGAAACAAGGTCATGCGGCTAAGTCTTGTAAAGCGACTGTGCGGTGTCAGGTATGTGGGAAGAGACACCGTGATCTTATGTGTCCAAACTTGCCATCGAAGGAGTCGAATGAAGAGCAGAAGAAGGAGGAGCGAAGTACGGAAAGACAAAGTGCTACTTTGAGCAGTCAAACCTATGGTCAAGAGGTTCTTTTTCAAACTCTAATGGTGAAGATCCTATCCGGAAGACAAGAACGCATCGTCAGGGCTTTGATCGACAGTGGATCGCAGCGATCTTATTTGTTGGATAAAACTGCTCTGTCTTTTGGACTTCAATCGTCAGGTACAGAGACCTTAACTCATGCTTTGTTTGGAGGTGCCGAAACGGACAGGCAGTTGCATTCGACCTACCAGTTGAAGATCTGCAGCATGGATGGAAAATATTGTTGTGAGATTCCTGTGCTCAGTCAGCCTGTGATTTGTGGTGAAATTCCTAGGCTCCAGAGGGGTCCCTTAATGAAGGAACTGAAACAAAACAACATTTTTATTTCTGATTGTGGTCCCAATAGACCTGAAATTGAACTGCTTCTGGGAGCTGACGTATATGGGCTGTTACTGAGCGGGAGAATTAAAACTTTGAACTGTGGGCCAGTAGCTGTAGAAACCCGTTTGGGATGGGTTGTTATGGGAAGTTTGGCGGGTCGTCATTCCTCCTGTAGCGCTAACATGTTTGTAACATCCTTGCTGACATTGAATTCTAGTGTGACTGAACTGTGGAAATTAGACACTCTTGGAATCAAAGATCCTGTGGAAAAGAAGTCCCGAGAAGAAATGGAAATGGCCACACTTGACTATTTTAAGAGTACCGTTTCTATTAATAGTGAGGGACGCTATGAGGTCAGCTTACCTTGGAATGAGAGGTTCGAGGATCTGCAAGAAAACCTGGAAATTGCTGAGAAGAGGTGCAGGTCTACTTCAGTGAAACTGATCTGTGAAGGAAAGTATCGTGACTATGATGAGGTACTTTAAGAATGGCAACAAGAAGAAGTGATAGAAGAAGTACCACTCAAAGAAATGAATAAGAAATGCCACTACTTACCACACCGGGGAGTTTTCAAAGACAACTCCAATACATCTGTCAGACCGGTATTCGATTCCTCCAGCAAGGGTAAGGGATCTCCATCTTTGAATGAGTGCCTAGAAAAGGGTCCCAATTTACTGGAGCAAATTCCACCGATTCTGACAAGATTTCGCCGTGGGAGAATAGGTGTAGTTTCTGACATCAGGTAGGCCTTTCTTCAAACTTCTATTGATCAACCTGATAGAGACTTTCTCAGGTTTCTGTGGTGGGAGGATTTTTCCCAAGGAAAATTCAAGGTTTTTAGGCATAGAAGAGTAGTGTTTGGACTCAACTGTAGCCCTTTTTTGTTGAGTGCTGTACTTAACCTTCTTCTGGAGAAGAGTCCACCCGAATTAAGGAATACATCTGAAATGCTAAAGAGATCTTTCTATGTTGACAATTGTGTTGCGTCCGTTGACACCGAAGAAGAATTGATCCAGTTCATTGAGGAATCCACACAACTTCTTGCAGAAGCAAAGTTCGAACTTCGAGGCTGGGAAAGTAACTGTTTGGAAAGGACTATAGGACTGCAAAGTGTTAATCCCGTTCTTGGCCTGCTATGGGATAAAGAGAATAATGAACTGTTCTGTGACGTTCGAATGATGACTGAAACGGGGACAATCACCAGAAGAAAGATCTTGTCTATGGCCCAAAGGATTTTTGACCCTGTTGGATTTTCATGTCCATTTACTTTGATCCCGAAACTTCTTATACAGAGTAGTTGGAACCTCAAGATGGGATGGGATGATCCATTGCCTGAAGAGATGCAAAAGAAATTCAAAAGTTGGGAGCAAGAAATTCCGCAGCTTTCTGAGTTGAGGGTACCAAGACGCATAATTGCTTGTGAAACTGAAGAAACTTGGAGCCTCCACACCTTCTGTGATGCCAGCAAAAGTGCCTATGCCGCAGTTATTTTCCTGAGAAGTGGACTGGAAGGATCTGTTCTGGTGCAACTTGTCATGGCGAAGTCGAGAGTTACGCCTCTGAAGACTTTAACAATGCCCAGGTTGGAACTTCTGTCTTGTTGTATAGGGAGCCGTTTGGCAGCCACTGTGAAGGAGACTCTAGGTAAAGACATCCCAGAATATTTCTGGACTGACTCTTCTACAGCCTTGCACTGGATCAAGACAAATGATTCGTGGGGTCCATTTGTCAGTAACCGTGTGAAAGAGATTAGAACACTGACGAGACAACAAGACTGGAGACACATAGCCGGTGACCTGAATCCTGCCGACCTTCCATCGCGAGGATCTTCTGTGCGATCTCTGATTGACTCCCGATGGTGGGAGGGGCCAGGTTGGTTAAAGCTTTTAAGAAAAGGACTGGCCCCTATCATGTATTAATGCAGACGGAGAAGAAATTCGGCAAGAGAAGAAAAAGTCATCTCCATGCTTGGTTAGTACTTCGCACCAAGACGCAGCATCGTATCTACGACGATTTTCCAAATTTACTCAGATTGTCAGACTTGTAGCTTGGATACTACGCTTCGTTGCCAGAACGCTGAGGCAGATAAGGTGTGAAAGCGATGACCTCACAGTTGATGAAATAGAAGAGGCTGAAAGAAGGCTTCTGAAGCTCGTCCAGACAGAAGCACTGGGAAAAGGAGAAAGTGACAGTATGAAATCACTTTGCACCTTCATTGATCGGGATGGCCTTCTAAGGCTGAAAACAAAAACTACTCGAAGGGAGGACGATGAAAACTTCAGATACCCTATTATATTACCTTCCAAACACAGAATCACACAACTTCTGATAGAAGAGTACCATGTGAAACATTCACACGCTGGAGTTCAGATGTCGTTGGGAGGGCTAAGAGAAAAATATTGGATTTTAAGAGGCAGGAAGACAGTTCGTGGAGTAATATCCAAATGTGTTACCTGCAGAAGATTTGAGTCAAACAAGATAATGGCTGAGCCTGTACCGCTGCCAAAGGACAGGGTAAATGATGCTTTAGTTTTTGAAGTAACTGGAGTGGACCTCGCCGGCCCGCTTTACCTGAAGAGTGGTGAGAAGGCATGGATCGTGCTATTCACATGTGCTGTCTATCGTGCTGTACATTTGGAGCTGGTTCTGAGTCTCTCGACAGATGCATTCCTCCAGCGTTTGAGGAGGTTTATCGCAAGAAGAGGAAGGCCTCGTGTAATTTATAGCGATAATGGCACAAATTTCACCGGAGCAAATAGCTTGATGGCCTCACTAGACTGGAGCAAGCTAAAGGAGGTTGCAACCATTCAGCGAATCCAGTGGAAATTCATCCCACCCACTGCGGCATGGTGGGGTGGATGGTGGGAGAGGGTGGTGCAGATGATAAAGAAACTATTAAGGAGGACACTTGGAAGGGCTTCTTTGAACTATGAAGAGATGTCTACAGTCTTGTGCGACGTGGAGAGTGTGGCTAACGCCAGACCCCTGACCTACCTGTCCGAAGACCCAGATGACTTGACACCACTGACCCCTGCAATGTTCCTGCAGGACAATCTTTCAGTTGGGGTGGCAGATCTTGACCACCTGGATGCTATAGATATCAGGAAGAGAGCAAAGTACGTCCAACACCTGCGGGAGCAGCTGAGGAGAAGGTTTCGGGAGGAGTATCTGAGTGTTTTGGTGCAGCAGCAGACTGGGAAGGTACACAAGGAACCTTTGAAGGTTGGTGATATAGTTCTGGTTGGTTCTGATGATAAAAGAAGACTGGAATGGCCTGTTGCTAGAGTGGTAGAGGTAATCCCAGGACAAGATGGTCACGTGAGAGTAGTGAAAGTTAGAGTTGCAGGAAGAGATATCATCAGACCTATTCAACGAATTTTTCCCTTGGAGGTGTCTTCACCAGAGGATGTACCACATCTGGAAAGAGATAGTGATGTCAGCCTGAGAACTGACGTTCCAGCTGTAGAGCCTGCAGTCTTGAAGACTAGGAGTGGGCGTTCAGTGAATGTACCAGTTCTGTTTAGGGAGTAATCTAATGATGATAATTTTTTGGGGTGATCGTTTGATTTTGTTGTATAACAAAAAATCAAGGTGGGAGGTATGTCACGTTCTGTCCTTTTGTAGAGATCTAGCTGAGTGAAATAACTTTACGTTTGATGGGCTTTGGTGCACGGACACGAGACAGTCACTTGTTACAGTCTTAGAGTTATGGTTATGTTGTGTATATAGATGTGTCGGAAATACAGTCTTACCTTGAATAAATCAATTTGTTGTTACTGTTTCCGAAAATAAGAAGTGCCTGCATTTTTTACAAACCAGTCTGTCAGGTAGGTTTTCTGGTTTGAATGGAACAACAGAGATGTGTTTCTAGATACTTTACAACTTCTGGCTACTGTAGATACATTTGGCTGCAGCTCTGCCACTTTGATGGCAACCAGTCAGCCTCAAAGATTTTCCATTTAATTTTCTTGACCTTTAAAAGGAAACACACAGGAGTAGTGGACATTGGAAAAGTGTTGAAAAAATTCACAGAAGAAAAGAAGACGATTGCAGCTTAATATGTTATATGTTTCTGTCTCAAGATGACTTGCTGTCAGACGTATTATTCATGATATTGCATCTTCCTTTTTGCAGTCGACTTTTATAGAAGGATACTTCTATTTTCACATAATATATTTGTTAGCAAGCAGCAATTTCTCATAGGTGTTTTATTCTATTTATTCCTTGTATTTTTTGTTTTTGTTTTGTAAGATTGGTATTATGGTATGTAATTGTTTTATATGCATTGTTATTTAATAGTGGTGTAACAACAAGTGATATGAGGACTCTCTGGGAAGCTTTGTATAAGTTGTAACTTATAAGTTGAAATGTTTTTACAGCTTCGATATGATAATTGTTTTACTACTGACGAACCTTAATTTCTGAGGAGAGTTAATTCATCCAAATAACAGGTTATGGGCCCAGGAGTATGCGAAAGCAAAACTGGAGACGTTATAAACAGTGAAATAAGTTATAAGTAGAATATAAAAGAACTTGGTGCAACGTAGACATCCTTTCTAGTTCAATATGGATAATGAAAAAATTACGAGATTTTTAATTTTCAATGGGAAAGTCTATGACAAGTGGAAATACCGAATGGAAATATTTCTAGAGGAAAAGGACTTGATGCAACATGTACAAACACCCCTTGAAAAACTACTGCAACTCTTTGAATTTGTAGAAGTTGACAATGAGGCAACGTAAAAAGAAAAGGAAATAAAAACAGCTGAGGTGTGGCAAACTGAGAGAGAGTGCAAACTGTTTGTGGTACAGTGCCTAGCCAAATCCCAGATTCTCTTAGTGAGGAGCAAAAAAACCGCCTATGGGAATGACTCTGAAGAAGCAGCCGGTGAATATGAAATTTAAGCCTAGTTCAGAACCACTTGACGATTTCTGCATGAAGTATGACTCTCTCATTCTAGATCTGGCCAGGATTGGGGACAAAATGGATGATGAAGGGAATGTCTGTCATTTTCTAATGACAACGCCAGATGAATATGACAACGTTGTGTCTGCACTAGAAATTCTGACGCCAGGAAATTTGACAATGGATTTTTGCTGACTTCGAATTAGTGAAGAAGCCAACAGGAAAAGCAGAAAGGGAAAACAGAAGCAGAGTAAATTACAAGAAGTTCCAGTGGCGTTCAGAGGAGCTCAACACCACCGACGGTCTCAGCAATGGGCAAACAACTCCCAACAAAGGCAACCGGGTCAAGGACAGGGGCAAGAAAAGAAGAAAAGGTTCCCATTTTCCTGCAATAACTGCAAATTTGTTGGGAATACGTTTTCGGAATGCTGGCGACCAGGATGAGGCAAGTATTGGGGTCCACAGCAAGCAGACAGTGGTAGTGCAAACTGTGTGTCCCAGGTGTGTTTTAACAGTGGTGGTCATGGTGACAGTGAAATCCCAGCATACAGCTTTGTTCCTATGTTGGAAAGAGAAAGTCTTGCCACAACAGCTGATAGTTTAGGTTCATGGATTTTCGACAGTGGAAGTGGAGCATCGGATCATCTTGTGAAGTCTGATATGCCTGTAACTAACAGAAGAAAATTGTCTGTGCCTGTTCGAATCCGAATACCTAAATCAGAAATGTTTTTGTTTTACAAGGAAATTGGTAATGTAATTGGAACCACCTATGTGAACGGTGAGGTTAGGAAAATAGAGATTAAGGATGTTTATTTGATTGACAATTTGGATTCTAATTTGATTTCACATTCAACATTGGAACAGAAAGGGTTTAAGTTAGCAATGCAGAAGGGTGAGTGTAGAATTCAAAAGGGGAATGACTTGCTGGCAGTAGGGAAAAGAGATGGGAGATTGGTTATCAAAGATACCAGTGAGGGGAGTGCTTATATTGCACACGGTGATGGTGGCCTTTGGCAAAGGAGAATGGGTCATATAGGAGGTGATGGGCTAAAAAGGCTAAGTGTGGCTATAGATGGGTGTGAGGATGTCAAGAGCCTTGACATGGTCATGTGTGATATTTGTGTTCAAGGTAAGCAGACATGTCTTTCTCACAAAAGGACCAGGCAGAGGGCTCACAGACCCTTGGAGAGAGTGCATAGTGGTGTATGTGAGCCAATCTCGCCTGTCACCTACAATGTAATTAAAATATATATTGATATTAATTGATGATTACTCCCATTTCACAGTAATTTTTGGTTTAAAAAGAAAGAGTGAGGTTTCTGGATATATTAAAAATTATGAAGCAATGGCAACTAGTAGATTCTCAACAAAAATCTGTCAGTTTAGATGTGATAATGGGACATAGTATGTAAATGATGAAGTTAAGTACTTTTTTTGAGCTAAATGTGTCACATACACCGTCACTTAATGGGATCTCAGAGCGCACGAACCAGTCAATACTGGACAAAGCCAGATGCATGCTGCTGGGGTCAAACCTAAAGAAAACATTTTGGTTGGAGACAGCCATGACCGCAGTGTACTTGATTAACAGGAGCCCAACAAAAGCTTTGGAGGATGGTAGGACACCTTCTGAGTTGTGGTATGGGTATCGCCGTAATGTCAGCAAGTTGAGGGTTTTTGGTTGTGTAGCCTATGCTCACAAACATAAGCCAGAAATCAAGGGAAAGTTTGATGCTCGAGGTAAGAAATATGTGCTACTTGGTTTTTGTACAAATGGTTATAGACTTTCGAGCTTAGAAGACAGGAAGGTCACTGTAGCTTCTGATGTTACCTTTGACGAATATAGGAACAAGTTTTCAGGAGAATAATGGAAAGACTCTGGGAAAAGAAAAGGCTCAGTCTTCAGGAAAGAGACAAAATGAAGTATACCATATGATCAGTGTAACCTCTCCCGATGCCTTTATCTTTGATTTGCGACCTTTATTGGCATTTCTGTCTCATGTTATTGCAGTATTATCTGAGTATTCACATATCTAAATATTGCTCCGGCCACTAAATTCTAAGCATCGGGTCGCAAGTCATACAAAGATTCCAAACTGGAATAGTATTTATGGGCTTAAGTTCCAACATATGGCATATAATCATTTCCCAGGGTAAAAATTCGCTTCGTTGTTCCTATATGCATTAAATAAATCGCGGATTCCGTTGAAGAGTCGCCGACCGTTGAAATATTCATACTATATCCTTATGTTAAAAGAAATTATCAGATCCTCACCTAATATTAAGCGTAAGCTAACTCAATAATTCCGTATATTATCCTACTACTATCTACTTAAAGAATAGAAATGCAAAATCAAATCTATATCTGATTTATTAGCATGCTAATGTATAATAAAATTTAATCATATATATTCATTGGCAATAAGGAGAGGAAAATCGTAATATTTTAAGTATCATCCTCAAAGTGCTTGGATTCCGGAATAAACATATTTGAAAGACGTTTAAATCTTCAATACATTTGCTTACATAATTGATAATAACCAAATTATACCATATCTTCCATGATTATATTCATATAAGGGGAAAAATAGGGATCAGAACTTTATTAAATCAAGGAGGAGTGGAATATCTTTCATTTAATGTTGTTTGGAATTTTCTTTGGGGCATAAGTTAAGTTTCATTTTGGTTTTCGGTCTATTTGACCAAAAATTTATTCAAACACATCTTTGTATTCTTGTTTGGATTCTTGTTTGTGACTCACCACGTTACGAGATAAGCATTAGCATTAATTATGGGTTCAAAACACCCATACAGTTACCAAAATTCCTATCATAACCCAAATGAATAGATTAATTCAGTACATCACCATATGTACAACTCAAATAAAATAAATCTAGTACGGAGTGCCATAGATTTGACGGTACGTCATTCTAATCTGCGAAAATCGTGCCATACAGTCCTAGTCATGTGCTAAAATATTTACATATTCCCAAATATTTCTCTGCTGTGCCATAGTTTCGATAAAACAGACCGTACTCCGTGTAAGCGCTAACGTGCCGACCTTCAAATACGTAAATGTGCGAGTTTCCATTCCATTCCCAAATATATATAACGTACTGCATAATAAACACGTAACCTCTCCATATCATCCTCCGAAAGTTACAACAAAACACATCCTGCTTGGCTCGAAACATGCATTCAAGTCAACATGGCCTATATTCTTTACTTGCAGTGCTAACCCAACACAGGAATTCGCATTTCAATTATCTATCCCATTCTTAAATAACGAACAGAAACATATCTCCTCATTCTACTCATAATATGCCACATTAACACTTCATTTCCTCCGTATTTATATATTCCTTCATATTTAAACTATATCATCACTCAATTCCATTAAAATAACCTCTGTGTTACGGACGCAATATTCAATGACCTCATTATTCTCTTATACACTGCAACTTCGTAATATTTCAAACACTTCTTTACCATATTATTATCATACTGGCCATGGTTGGTATACATATTGACCTGAATTTCTAGGTTACGTCTTATATCTCTCCTATATTTATACATCCCCAACTGGCTAAACGCTTCACGGTCTATACGTATTAATTGGCACAAAACATGCATAAATACTCAGTCAGATCTAGTTTCCAATAACCTTAACATTATCACATTAGCACTGCAGTTATATAGCACAAAATAGCACTTTATCGGCTAATAAATCGCATTTATATTCATATATCTTCTCATTGGCACTTGATCTCTTATATCTAGCACTCCTGTACACCTATAAATATTTTTCATTAATTGATTTGAAATTTATTACGATGCAACTCGTAATACTTATCTCGTGACGGGATTTATCCGCTGGATCTCTGCTGGACTACGGCATCTCGGAGTATGCAACCACTGCGATCCGAAGACTACGTCATCTGCGGCTTCATCTTGGGTCTTGGCTTGAGCTAATCAATCTTGAGCGAAACATTCCTTCTGTTTAAGCTGAAGCCATCTTGTCACCAGTCATCATGCAATCACAAAAGAAGAAATACATAGTAGAGTTCATAGTATACTGGTGAAAACTAGGCAATTCAATTCACAATATTTGTTTTTTTAGAAACTCGAGTTAGACGAAAATATTCTCTTCTTTAAATTTATATATTTCTCTAATCTGGCCTATTCCTTGCTCTTTCTTTTGCTTAAACAGATATTGTCTCCCTCCTGGAAACAATAAATTATGCCGCTATGGTGTTATTTTCGGCAACATGTAATTTAGCTGAAGCTTCCTTTCCGTCTCTGAATTCAGATTTCACAGTGACGAATATCTCTTTCAAATCTACTCCTTTTCCGTATTGTGTTCTTGCAGATAGAGTCTTCTATTCTGGTAATATATCAATATTTTCGTATATGACGTTGAGTTGATCCTTTTTAATAATCTTACTATAAGTCGTGCAACTTCCCTTGAACTTGTAGCTTTTATCTTCACAAAGTAGTCAAGAATCGTTCTCTTTCAAATTTTTCCGTCCATCATTATTTAACTCTTGAAATTCTTTTCCCTTGCGGCCGGGCGACATCGATTTATTAGATCACTACTCTGTGTACTCGCACCTGAAGCTACTGTCCGCCATCTTTGTCCACTGTATCCATTATATTGACGGCCGCTAATGTAACGTAATGGTACAGAAGGGAACGTAGAAAGGTCAGACATAGGAGGAGGAACTGATAATGAGGATTCTATGGAAAAAAGTGTAAATAATGAGGGGGAAGATCAGATAGTAACTGGAAGATTAAAGAGGAGTAATAGAATAACAACAAAATAAGAAACCAAGTTATTTGAGGGATTTTGTGACTTCAGTTGCTCAGGCAGAAAATTACCAACACTTTTTAAGTGGAGAATTGAGGAAAGAGAGATGCATGCATTTTTCATGACTGTTTCAACCAAGGGTAGAAATGATATTGATAGTAATAGCTGGACCACTTGGGAAAAAGAAAACCGTATCTTGCTCTGAATGCTATTTCTTATTGTAAAGGAATACCTCAATGTTATGTAGAGGTACAGGGCAGGAATGACCAGTTACACTGATATGAAGCAGTAATGAGGAAATGCAGTCATTGAACAAAAATGGTATCTGATAGAATTACCGAATAGTCAAAAGGCAATTAAGAGTAAATGGGTGTTCTAACTAAAGAAGAATGGTGATGGCAGTGTGGATCATTATACAGCTAGGTTAGTTATAAAAGGTTGTTCACACAGGGAAGAGCTTGATTATTCTGAGACATATTAGTTGCAAAGCTGGTAACACTCAGAATATTATTGTGTGTAAAAAATGCTAAACAGTACTTTGCTCATCAATTTGATGTAAAGAATGCCTTTTAAAATGGAGTCTTAAAAGAAACCATTTATATTTATCCACCAGAAGGAATGAAGGTCAAGGAAGGTATCTATTGTAAACTTAACAAGACACTGTATGGCCTAAAGCAAGCACCCAAAAATTGGAATGTTAGATTCAATGTATTTGTAAAATCCCTTGGTTTTGTGCAATGTCAGACTGATAGAAGTTTGTAATGTAAGAGTGGAAGGAGATGTACTTGTACATTTGCTCTTGTATGTGGATGATTTAATAATTACAAGTAACATGCTTGAGGTGTTAATGGATGTGAAGCAAAAGTTGATGAGAAAATTTGAAATAAGAGATCTAGGAGAGCTAAGTTAATTTCTGGGAATTAAAATAGAGCGCAGGGGACACATAATATTTATATTTCAGAAAACAGTATTTGCAAAAGGAAATAAATAAATTTGGAATGCAGTCAGCAAACCCCAAAGAAACCCCCTTAGAATACAGCCTATCAGAGAGATAGATACAGTACAGTACCTCAAACCTAACTTAATAGGAATTAAACCCTATTTTGAACTTATTGGAGCATTAATGTATGCTTGCCTGACCAAAGGCAATAAATATAGTTTTACAGTCAGTACCAACAATGTGCAACTAAAGTTCAATGGGATGGATTGAAAAGGATTGTGAGGTATATTTAGGGTACATTAAATTAAGGTCTATGGTATAAAATAAATTCTGATGTAGAAATTATTGGGTATGCAGATGCTGACTTTGCTAACAATCTGAATAGAAAAGTATTTTTTGCTAGTTGCTTTACGTCGCACCGACACAGATAGGTCTTATGGCGACGATGGGACAAGGAAGGGCTAGGAGTGGGAAGGAAGCGGCCGTGGCCTTAATTAAGGTACAGCCCCAGCATTTGCCTGGTGTGAAAATGGGAAACCACGGAAAACCATTTTCAGGGCTGCCGATAGTGGGGTTCGAACCTACTATCTCCCAAGTACTGGATACTGGCAGCACTTACGCGACTGCAGCTATCGAGCTCGGTAATAGAAAATCTGTGTCAGGATTTATCTTTGAAATGTATAGGGATACTGTAGTGTGGGTCTCAAGGAAACAGAAAACTGTGTCTTTGTCATCAACTGAAGCTGAATTTATAGCACTGGCTTCGGCTGTAGCTGAACTAATTTGATTAAAACAACCACTCGAGGAGATGGCGACTGCAGTAAAATTTCCAGTTAGAATATATGAGAACAACCAGTCGTGTATCAGTTCTTTATCTTTTAGGGATCAGAAAGACTTAAATATGTAGATATAAAGTACAACTTTGTGAGAGACATGTGCAGCACGAAATGTATTGGGGTTATGTATATTCCATCTGAAAATTAGACGGCAGATATTTTCACAAAGGGACTACCTTTTGAGTTGTTCAGGAAGCACAGGGAGAACTTGGGCATGTGTGAAGTAATATGTAATAAGTAAGTAAGAGAAATTGAGGGGGAGTGTTAGTAAGCAACAATTTCTCATAGGTTTTTTCCTGTTTATTCTTTGTATTTTGCATAGTTTGTTTTATGTGCATTGTTATTTAATAGTGGTATAACAACAAGTGGTCAGGTCAGGAACATCCTGCTACCATATGTAACAGTAGACGGTACTACCTGCGACTGTCTGTCCGAGGGTCAGGCGGCCAGTACCAAACCTGGCAAACTAGGGGAGAACCAATGGCTACGGGCGGATGAGCTCTCCCTTAGTAGGTTTGATGAAGCCTTTGTGTAGGAAATGACACATAAATTCGTCATAGTTCAGGGCACTCTCTTGCCCTTGGGGCGGAAAACTTCCCCTAAAAGCGGATGAACCATATTTGGTCAACGGCATAGAAAGTACTCAACGGCGGGCCAGGCGTAAGGACATTAAGTCCCACCTCGGTTGGAATGGAGGACGAAGGCTGCAATGACTAGGAACCCTTCAATCGTCTTGCATCTGCTTACCATTGAAAAAATTCCTTAGTCATCAAGTACAGTGCATTTGTTGAAGTGCAGCAACACTCTTACTCTAAAAGAACCTCACGCACAGCAGTCTTCCAACAACAAATTGACAAACAACAAGTGATATGAGGACACTCTGGGAAGCTTTGTATAAGTTATAACTTATAAATTAAAATGTGTTTTAATGTTACACAGTAAAACAGCGTCGATATGATAATTGTTTTGTTAATGACAAACAATAATCTCCGAGGACAGTTAATTCACCCAACTAACAATATTTTTTGATCATGGCTTATATACCGAGCATATAAATTTGCGTGCCCTTCCTAAAACATTATTTTCCCCACACCCTCCCCACCGAAACATAAAGCTGGGCTATGGACCTGACATGATGTGATAACAGATGTATCAAAAACTGAAGACAAAAACGTCCTAAATTTTTAAGCTTATAACCATTCAAAAATATAAGTACAGTATTTAAACACATAATATTAGGACAGTGGACTACGTTTTCTGGTTTCCATATTTATATTACAATAATAAAAGATCAAAGAATAACATATGTACAAATGAATAACTTTGTCTGAAGTGTAAATAAAATTTAAAAACAAACAATCCAGGTATCTCACAAATATTTTCATTTACTTTCTTCAATAAATGTGTTAAATGTGTTGATAGAGAAATATCTAAAGATGGCAGGTTTTTATAGCTTGATTTCAATTGTTTTATTTTGCAAATGCTTTATTTCAGAATAGTTTTGATTTAATAGGTTGACTTCTGAAAACCTATACGTGCTGTTTAAATTCATCGAGTCCATTCTAAAACCCATAATCAGCATCACCAGTGGGATACTAAAGAGAGAAAACATTTAGGAGTTTATTTAAAGATCTGAAGTCATACCTCAAGAATACCAAAGAAAGATTAGGCTGTAGATTGAAGAATGGAAAAAGATGCCCGTTACTTTACAGTGCAGGTTTACTGAGTACGAAAAAGAACAAGTTTAATACAATAAATCCGTCTGAACAAGTCAAGTGACTGGCATAAACTAAACAGACCAAAAAAGGCTGCTCATAACCAAAGAGAAAACACCAAAGAATACTAGGTGGCAGAACTAGAGGGCAGCTCGATTTGAATCATATATAACACCCCCACATAAAGTGATGATCACCCAAATAGTTCACTTCCTCAGACAGAGGATGCTCAGAAATTCCCATTGCTTGACTCTGGACAATCCTTTTGTGAGCACATCGGCTGGTCTCTCTTCCGTCGCAGGATACTTCAGGTTGATTTCCTCTGCAGACAGAGCTTCCCTCACAAAATGATGATGCACACGAATATGCTTTGTGCATGAGTGAAAAACATGATTCTCGGCCAATTTCTGAGCTCCTTGGTTATCGATGTGCAGAGTGACAGCTGGCAGTAGACTAATCTCCTTTGACAGTCATCGCATGTGTATTGCCTCCTTGGAGGCATCACTGAGAACCATATACTCAGACTCTGTAGATGAAAGCACAATTGTGTACTGTTTCCTTGCCTCCCAGGAAACAGGACTTCCACTCATTGCGATGGCTTATCCAGTGTAGGATCTCCTATTGTCGATGCAGGCAGCCCATAAAGCATCAACGTAATCAGCTAGACTGCCCTCTCTTCTTTGAGGGTGATGCCTAAGTCCAGTGTTCCTTTGAGGTAGTGTAGCACATGTTTTGCAGCCTGCCAATGGCTGACACCAAACAGTCATTGAATTGACATAGAACACTGGTTGCATGAGATATGTCGGGGTGCATTCCAACAGACAGGTACATGGGCGCACCGATAAACTTGCAGTACAGCGGTTTCTCTCCATCCTCAATGGTCCAAATGTCTGTCTTTGACATCTTCGTCCCTGGATCAAGTGGCATTCAGACTGGGTATCATGATGACATTCTGAAGTGATCAAGTATATTCAAGATATATCTTCGTTGACTCATCGTCATTGTCGAATCAGTGCAAGTGAATTGGATTCCCAAACAGTATGATATGTTACCCAAACCTTTAATCTCGAAAGACTTCTTCAGGAATCCGTAGAGGTCACAGATTCTCCTGAATTTCTGACTTAGAACAATAATATTGTCGACATAGACAATAATTATCAGCAGAGTATCCCCTGTAGTCATTACTTAGACACTCGTGTCCTCAAAAGTCGGCTTAGCTCCAAACTTCTGTAACCCCTGGTCCAAACGCTGGTACCAATAGCGTCCAGCCTGTTTCAGTCTGTATCAGCATGCATCATACTCTGTTTCCTTTCAGCAGCTTATATAACATCTTCTTGGTCTTGTCGATTACATCTTCAGTGGCATACTTCCTTTCTATGATGAACTTCAGAACTCTTTCAATGTACTCCGGAAATCCCATCCAAATCTCTTCGTCAACAATTATATTAAGGAAGACAGTGGAGACGTTGAACTGTCGCACATGCATACCACATTGTGCTGCGCGAGCCATACCAAAGTGAATACAAATGATTCGCGCCACAAGAGCATAAGTCTCGCCGTAATCCATCCCAGAACATTGAGAAAATCGCTTTTCGACAACCCTAGCATTCAGTTTAGTTATAGAACCATCAACGTCATATTTGTTTCTCAATACTTTCCGACTCCCGACAGTTGAAGAATTCTTCAGATGCTCCACCAAGTCCTAGGTATCATTCTTTAGTATTGGGGAAAGCTTGTCGGCCACTGCCTGCATCCAATTTTCTTCATCGGGACCAAATACTGCAGACTTAATGGGAAATTCTGCTATGTGCACGACATCTGGATGATCTCCGACTTCCTCTTCAGGATCCTGGTGCTCCCTTGGTCTGCGTGCTTTCCTGTGAAAACCTTCTTAGGTCTACCCGGCCTGCGCTTCATCAATGTTGTAACTTCAATTGGAAATGGGCCATAACCTATTTATAAGGCTGTGGATTGCAACATGAAATACGATGCCCATTACTTTAGAGTGCAGGTTTATTGGATATGAAAAGGAACAAGTTTAATACTGTGAATCCGCCTGAACATGTCCCATGACTGGCACAAACCAAACAGAACAAAAACGGCTGCTCATAACCAAGGAGAAAACACTAAAGAATACTAGGTGGTGGCACTAGAGCGTAGCTTGATTTGAATCATATTTAACACTAGTTATGTTCATACATAAAATTCTCACTTTTAAACAAAGGAAAAATTCAAATATATAAAAAAAGAATATAAAATTATTTTGTACCTTCATTTATAAAAGAATGAGTTACTTATGCATTACTCAGAACCCAACTTTATACTGATTATATCGATTCAGTTTGGACATCCACTGATTATTAATCTTGCATTAAATTGCTTGATTTCTAAATTTTAGACAATGAGCTGTTAAATATATCAATATTCACTTTGTTTATAGATCTTGACATTCGTTCAATTGGCCCATTGATGCATAGTTAGTTCTATGCCAATTTGTAGACAATATCTTCTTGAACCTTGTGCGTCTGTTTGGTACATGTACGCTAATTTTTGCAAGGGGTTGTGGACAATTCACCAAGGAATGGAGCAATTTAAACATGAAGAGTGTATCCAGGATTCATGGCATTGTGACAGACTATGCAGATTTAAGTACTGTTGTAGGGTTGTATAATAAAACATTAACATATGAGAATCCTGCTCTAAACTAATATAAATTAAGAAATTTATGTTGTTCTGAATCTTATATATGGATAGAGGTCTGATGAGAAGGGTTCTAGTATAGGGCGTACCACAGATACATACAGCAATCGATAGGTAGATAAGTTTGAAAATTCTCTGGAATATATAGTAATGCAACCCAATCTTTGAAATGCTTTCTTACAAATATTTACAATATGTTCATTAAACGATAGGTTATAACTGAATAAAACACCAAGGTCATTAACTTGTGAAACAGGAGTTAGAATGTTGTTATTACTAAATTTGTACTGAAATGATATTTTCTTCTTTATTTAAAAAACAATATTATTTTACATTACTCATGATTAAGTTTCAACCCATTTCGAATACAGTACTTTTCCAGATGATGTAAATCATCTTGAAGTTTTAAACAATCAAGTGGACAGTTAATTTGCATAAATTTTTTAGCATCGTCAGCAAACAAAAGCAATTTAGAATTCTTAAGTATATTTTAAATGTCATTTATGTAGAGAGTAAAACGTAAGGGCGCAAGGTGAGATCCTTGAGGAACTCCACGGGTAACAATAATAGGCGCAGAAAATGATTCTTTATTTTAACAATTTGCAGGTGATTTTTAAGATACGGTTCAAACCAGGAGAGGAGAGTCCCATTAATTCCGTAGCCTGTTAGTTTTTGCAGCAAGATATCGTGGTCAACAGTGTCAAAAGCTTTTGAGAAGTCTGCATAAATGCAGTCCACTTGAGAGTGGTTCTCTATTGCATCCAAGAGGAACTAACAGAATAAAAGAAGATTGCTACAGGTTGATCGTCCTGAAAAGAATTCATGTTGCTCATCAATGATGATGTTTCTAAAGAGAGGTGTGATCTTGTCAAGAATTATTGAGTCAAAAATGTTGGAAATATGAGAAGAAATTATAACTGGTCTATATTGTTTTATGTCAGTTTTCTCGCCATTTTTGAAAACTGGACTAACAAATCCTTTCTTCCATTTTACTGGAAAAACACCTTGGTTTAATGATAAGTTGAACAGATAAAATGGTGCTTCACATAAAATAAACGAGCAGTACTTGAGCAGGTAAGTTGAAACACCATCAGGTCCTACAGTTTTCTTTAATTCCAGAGATATCAGTTTGTTATAAATTTCTGCCTTACTGATAGATTGACAGAGAAACGATAATCATATGACATACTACTACTATTCGGATGAAGAATAAACAGATGAAAATTGTTTAGCAAAAAGATTGACAATATTTTATCCAGTATCTGCTGTAACTTAATTAAGATGCATTGCTGAAGGAATATTATTACATGACCTTTTAGAACTTAGATATTGCCAGAATTTCTGTGGATTGGAAGTAATACTTTGTTCACAGTTGTATAGCAAGATTTGGATTCAGACTTGCATTCATTTCTTAATTTCGAGAAATGCTGATAATCACTCTTGAGACCTGATATTTTGTACCGCTTGTGTGCTTTATTTCTTTTCCATAATCAGTGACTTCAAGTTAAGATTGAACCACTTTGGGAATTTGGGAGTCTTAAAATTCCATATAGGGATGTAAAGTTCCATGCCATAATGTAGTATTGTATAGAAGGTTTCTACTGCTTTATCAATTGATACATTTTGAAACATCACCTTCCAGCTGAACTGTGGCAGGTAAGAATTTAGTCCATTATAGTCACCATTTAAAAAGTCAAAATAAAAACTATCAGCAGGCAAGGAATTTTATAGCTCATTTATAGGTACAGAAATCTCTATTGCTGGGTGTTGTCTATCGAGGGGGACAATACTTTCATTACTAGATTTTACTTCAATGGAACTGCAGTTACTGAAAACCAAATCAAGAAAGTGATTTAAAAAATTAGGGATAGTATTAAACTGATTTAAACAGAGATAAGAAAATTGTCTATAACTAAACTGGACTGCACCATATGGTTACCTACTGACGCAAGGCCAGAAGATGTTTCTTCAATCACTATCCAATTAAGATGTGGTAGATTGTAGTCACCAACAATGAGCAATAAATGGTGGTTAAGATCTGATATAATTTTTTCAACAGCACTGCAATGTTCGAAATATTTTTGGACTGGAGACTTGGGTGGAATGTATACAGCACCAATGATTAATTTTGTGGTGTTAAAAGTCAGGGACACAAACTACTGTTGAACTGTGTTAATGCACGCTATCAGAGTAGGTTTAAACCTCTTGCTAATACAGATCATTACACCCCCATGGGATGCCTTGATACTCGTTAAAGAAGACCCATCACATCTAATACTTGAATATGTTTCGAGTCCGAGTTTCGCATCACTAATTTCATCACTTAAGTTTGTTTCAGTTAATATCATGAAGACATCGTCAGCTAAACATGAAGAAATTCTAAGTTCAGTTAGTTGGCTTCGAAGTCCATTTACCAGTGGCGTATACTGAGGGCTACCAAGGCTATCAGTGAAGCCCAAACCTCAAATGCGAACGATGGAAATCTAAAGCACATTATATTGTAAGCATCTGACACATTGTTCCATTTGCAAAACTTGAAAGCAATGAGAAAACACGTCGCACGTATTTCTGAGAACAAGGCTTCGGAGACTGATATTGCAGCCCAGACTCTCGTCCCTTCCTATCGACTCGCCTCACGCGGCTTGTTGCTGTCTGCCTCCAGGCGCGGGGACCGGCGGAGGATAGCTGTGCTAGGCCTCGGTCCGTCAGATCGCCACTGCTAACTATCACCATGCGTTACTCATCGTATATACTTCTTCACCCCATCCTTCTGCCTTAAATATATAGATAACGGAGTGCTAGCATTTCACTTCCGTTTACTTCTACATCCTTGTAGGAAGACACTGCAGGGCTGCTGTTATAGGAGTAATATAGTTTTCTTTTTATTGGTAGATCTGCTAAAATGAAACACAATCTTTCAGGTTTAGTGTTCTCTTTTGTTGGTTGGAATCGAACCCGTGATCATGGGTCGGACACCACCACTGATCTTCCGAGGAAGATAATTAACCATTGAACGATGGGTACGACGTATTCTTAAATACGCATTCACAAGAAGCATTAAGACTATTAAGACTAGCATTACTTCCATGATTAGATCCACTGCACTTCATACACATATTATTACTGAACATTTAACTCGGAGAAAAATTAAATCACTCTTTACCGCCATTGTACAGATTTCACCTGGCATGTGTTTCCTCTCAAACTTAGTTTCTCAAGTTTTTCGCTCTCCTCTTTACTTTTTGTGATGGTGACTCAACAGAGGCAGACTGTCATTTTGAATTTTTAGCACAGTGATTTCATCCTGTTGTTCTAAGTATAACACACTGCAAGTTTTAGACTAAGAGGTTCACTATAATTCACTTATTGTTTGTTTCCATCTTGCCTCATTTGTTTTTCATTCTTTTCTTAATTACTTTTTTACACATTTGTAGCATCAATTATGGAAAGGATGTTAACATTTTTCACTGAAGATGTCTCATACGAATTGATGTTTACTCCATCTAATGATGGAAATGTGTATATACTGAATTGTTTTTTATTTCCGTCATGTCCGACTCGTTGGCTGAATGGTCAGCGTACTGGCCTTCGGTTCGGAGGGTCCCGGGTTCGATTCCCGGCCGGGTCGGGGATTTTAACCTTAATTGGTTAATTCCAGTGGCCCAGGGTCTGGGTGTTCGTGCTGTCCCCAACATCCCTGCAACTCACACACCACACATAACACTATCCTCCACCACAATAACATGCAGTTACCTACAAATGGCAGATGCCGCCCACCCTCATCGGAAGGTGTGCCTTACACGGGCTGCACTCGGCTAGAAACAGCCACACGAAATTAAACAACATTAATTTCCGTCATGTCTGTTTTGTTCTTCATTCTTTCCTTCATTATATTTTAACACATTTTGTAGCATCTATTAGTATATAAATAACTTTAACCTTTTTTTCACATGTTTGACTATTGTAACTCCATCTAATGATGGAGATGTGTATGTACTGAATAGGAGGACATATTATATTTTCTTTGTAAACTATTCAGAACAATCATTTCTGTATAACATGGTGATTCAATATGTGTTCTTCAATGGCATTTACACACCTGATTGTCCTGAGTACTTTACCACACTGAATGAGTTCACTTTTGATTTAAGTGAGGTGAACTTTTGTGATCAATGCAGCAAGTTACTTTTCATTTGCTGATCATTGTGCAAGTTAAAAATCCACTTCAATCATTTTGTGAACTCTGACAATGGCCACTTTGTGAAATGTAACTCTTACCTTCTACAGAGCATCTTCCTATTCAGAAACAGATGCTTTTCACACCAATCACTTTCCATCATTACTATTACTGTGCATACAAAATAGATTTTGGCTGGTGTGCTTTCAATGATATCTACAACATAGTGTTTTCCTGATCTCAAAGTGGGAAGGGTTCTATGTTCATGCCAGAGGCAAAATCTAGATATGAACTCTCATTGATTATCGTCAATACAATCTATGCCGACTATTATGACAAGGGGATATCCTATCAGCTGGAGGAACAGAAGTTCTAAAATAATGTCCCATTAGTTAACTTGAGTCTTCCTTGGCTGAATGGTCAGCATTGAGGCCTTTGGTTCAGAGCAACCCGGGTTTGATTCCGAGCCGGGTCGAGGATTTTCATCGTGTCTGATTAATGCTTCTGGCTTGAAGACTGGGAGTTTGTGTTTGTCCCAACACTTTCCTTTTCATATTCAGGCAACACATCACACTATCAACCACCACAGATACACGCAATAGTGATTACATCCCTGTATAAAGGCTATAAAACAGGGCCCAATCCACATGTGTGACAAAGTTCACACCTGCGACCCCACAGGTGTGGAAAAAGTTGTACAAGAAGAAGAAGAAGAAGAAGAAGAAGAAGTTAACATGAGTCTTATAATTTTATACATAATAGCCCATAACACTAACAGTTGTTATATAGAAATCAGGAGGAGGATTGCCATGGCCAAAAACACAATAACTCGGACTGTCTCATATTTGGAAACATCGTTCAGTTTCAGTAAAGCTTAAAATGAGACTAGTCCTGACACTAGTATTCTCAGCCTCCATCTACAGAGCTGAAACCTGAACACTGCGAGTTGGTGATTAAAAAGTCCTTTGAAACATAGTTCTGGAAAATAATGCTTCACATACCACAGACAGCATTTTGCACTGACGAGTCTATCCTGGATAAGATGAAGATTAGCAGCATGTTATCGTCATTGCGTGAGCAAAGGGTTCTCCAATTCTTTGGTCACTCAAGGCGACGTGGTGAAGGGAGCCCTGAAGGGCACAGAATATTAAGAAATGTGCCAAGGAAGAGGGAATATGGAAAATCTTGTAGAGGTATGACATACTGCATAAAACGCACAACCAAGGTGTCCCTCCTACAAGCAACTCGTGTGGCAGAAGGATTGAGGGAATGATAGTGAGAGAGCCTATTAAGCAGGAAGTTCTGATACACATGGGAAATATGTTATGTCTAGTATTATACGTTGTAGTTAGTTGTGATTAACACCATTGCATTTTATCATTGTGTTTCTCATTATCACTGTACCAGATTTATGTTTTCTTACCTTAAAGAAAGATACAAAGATGTATGACTCAGAATTTGCTAGTACAACCAGAGCCAATAGAGTAGCAGTTCCTCCACTCATAATTGCTGGTCCGATATCTTCAACAGTCTTGAGGGCTCGTTCCTTACGTGTTCCAGAACAAGTCAAAAATGTGTGACCAATATGGGCAGCATAATCTACACACAAGCCAGCTGCCAGTTCTAGACCAATGCATGAGACTATGTCAATAGTCAAACCCCAGAAGTACATCATACCTGCAACATTGACCTGAAACAGAATGTTCATTTTCAATTCAGGATGTAACATATGAGTTAATTATCTCACTCTCTCCTTGTATATTGTTTATCCATACGTGGGCAAAAACACTGAAGAATTTCTCTCAATGTGAGTGAAGAATTTTTACATATATTCGTTTATGAAGCTAATTTTATTTTGCAATGTTGAAGTTTCATGGCCTGAAATCCTTGGAGACAAACTCAACAAAAGAGAAGTTTTGAAAAGCTCATATGGATACAGAACACACTTTCTTCTTCTGTATATATTATCCTGGATAAAATAAACATGCTAAATACATAGCCATTTAATTTCCTTTTACTTTCAGATGTTTTAATACACAAACAGGGACTGTTCATGAGATAGGCTTCTAAAACAATGAAGTTTGAATTCTGACGTTATAACAGAAGTGGAATTGGTACGTTCATTCGTCTTCCGTATGTGGTCCAAGTGGTCCACTGGACGTGGTACAGCGCTAGCGTTTGAAGCCGAAGGTGACGGATCCATCAGAATCAGTCTGAGAGGGTCACGTAACATGACAGGTGTATACACATATTAAAGTATGACATTGACACAATGCTTGATTTGAATCATATTTAACACTAGCAAGATACCCGTGCTTCGCTACAATTTAAATTGAAAGTTATTATTCAAAGTTTTACATTTTGGAGAGTCCACTGTCAGCTGAAACGCCCTCAGTTTCTACATCAAACGGTTTTGGGGGAATGACTAAATATTTTCTGATCCAACACTCACTTGGACCACATACGGAAGAATTTGAATGTTTTAAACCAACCAGTGAAATTATGATTTTGTACGTTGAACAGTAATGGAGGAATGAGTACATTTTAAGTGCTGAATGTTTTTAAAATATTTATTAACATCTAGGATATAGAAGACCACCCTTCATAAAAAAGTTAAGTTTGTGACTGAAACGGTTTTGGAAGAATGGATATTGTGTTTTTGATAGTCAACCCCATCTAAACCCCTTAGGGGAGAAATATTTTGAAGTATACGATATTTTACACCTAGGACATAAAAGAAGACCCTGGCTATCGTAAAATTACAACTTTGTACTTTAAACGGTTTTGGAGGGATGAATAATTTCATTTACAGAGCTAACCTAATTTAACACTTTAGGGGTGGAACGTTAAAAGAAGATTTCCTATTTCAGAGCTAGGATTTAAAATATATACCGCTATTTGGAATTTTGTCTTTGTACGTTAAACCGTTTTGGAGGAAGGAATGAATATATTTGTTTTCGTATCTTAAACCCCATTTAACTCTCTGAGCGATTAAATTAGTTTCAAATCTGTTATTTAACACCTAGGATATCATTTGAAATTTTAACTTCATAGTTCAAACGGCTTCATTTAGATGCATATTTTTGTAATCATTCCTCACCCCCCCAGACAAAACCCCCTTAGAAGTGTATTGTTTTAAGTCCACTTCTTATTTGTTTCCCCATAAAAAGAATTTAACTCCTTTTACACCCCCTTAAGTTGATTCACTCCCCCCGGTCACGTAATACGTGTCTCTTTATTTTTAAAGCATATTCCAAATACCAGTAGCCTCTGTGGCTCAGGCGGCAGTGCGCCAACCTATCACTGCTGGATACCGTGGTTCAAATCCCGGTCACTCCATGTGAGATTTGTGCTGGACGAAGCGTAGACAGAGAGGCTTTTCTCCGGGTACTCCGATTTTCCCTGTCCTCTTTCATTCCAGCAACACTCTCCACTAACATTTCATTTCATCTGTCAGTCATTTATCATTGCCACAGAGGAGTGCGACCGAGCTCGGTAGCTGCAGTTGCATAAGTGCGGCCAGTATCCAGTATTCGGGAGATAGTAGGTTCGAACTCCACTGTCGACAGCCCTGAAAATGGTTTTCCGTGGTTTCCCATTTTCACACCAGGCAAATGCTGCGGCTGTACCTTAATTAAGGCCACGGCCGCTTCCTTCCCACTCCTTGCCCTTCCCTGTCCAATCGTCGCCATAAGACCTGTCTGTATCGGTGCGACGTAAAGCAACTAGCTAAAAAAGAAAAAAGAGGAGTGCGACAGGTTTCGGTAGCCGACTCAATTCCTATCTTGCGTTAGATGGGGGCTTCATTCATTCCATTTGTGACCCAGTCTAATGACTGGAAACAGTCTGTGGATTTTAATTCCAAATACCAATGTTCTCAACCGTAATATCCTTCGTTTTTGAGATATAAGTATTGTCAGACAAAGAATTCAACTCATTTTTCTATTCATTTATCACCCTCTCCTTAATTCCATTTTCCGAAAACAAAAGAATACTTGTTTCTTTATTTTAAAGGAGATTCCAAATACAAATTTTCATGTCTGCAACATCTTCAGTTTTTGAGATATAAGTATCCTCATAAAAAGAATTCAACCGCTTTTTCAGTCCTTGCTACAACCCACAATCCTTAAATGTTTTTTCCAAAGCAAAATAATACATGTTACTTTATTTTTAAAAAAAGATTAATAATACCAATTTTCACGTCTGTAATATGTTAAGTCTCTGAAATATACTGTAGAAATGCTCATTTCAATAATTCACCCCTTTAACACTTTCCATTTAGTGGATTTTCAGAAAACAATTAATGCATTTCCTTTACTTTTACAGGGGATTCCAAATATCAATTTTTTTTCAAGTGTAACATCTTCAGTATTTGATATATAAGTATTATCATAAAAGGAATTCAACACTTTCTTCACTTCTTTTCACCCACCCACCCCACTTTAAGTAGATTTTCCAAAAAAGATGATACATGTTTCTTTATTTTTAAAGAAGATTCCAAACACAAATGTTCATGTCTGTAACACATCTTCAGTTTTTGAGATATAAGTCTCATCATAAAAAGAATTCAACCCCCTTTTCAGTCCTTTTTACAACCTCACTAATTCATATGTTCCGGAGTACCCAGTGTCCTTAGTGAATTTTCCAGAAACAAAAAGAGTTGTGTTTTATTTATTTTTAGAGGAGATTCGAAATACCAATTTTCATGACTGTAACATCTTCAGTTTTTTAGATATAAGTATCCTCATAAAAGGTATTCAACCCCCTTTTCACCTCCCCCCCCCCCCGCCTTAAGAGGATTTCCCAGAAAAAATATGTGTTTTCTTATTTTTAAAGGAGATTCCAAATACCAATGTTCAGGTCTTTAAACTGTTAAGTTTTTGAGATGTAGATACACTCATTTTAAAAATTCACCCCCATTTTTCACCCCCTTAGCGGCGGAATATCCAGAAATCCTCCCTTAGTGAGTAGCTACATTGTAATATAAATGTATCCTCAGAATTTCATTTCTTTATGTCCAGTAGTTCTGACTCGGTGACGATGAATCAGACAGTCAGTCAGTCAGATCATGTTATTTTATATATACTAGTTATGATCATACATAAAATTCTCATTTTTAAACAAAGGAAAAATTCAATTTATAAACAAAGAATACAAAATTATTTTGTTCCTTCATTTATAAAAGAATAAGTTACTCATGCATAGTATAGATCTCTTCTTCCAGAAGAATAGATTTCCTCCTCCTTAATTTGTTGAATTTTGAAGACGACTTAAAAGTTTCCTCCCCATAGAGGTTTTTAATGTTGCCATTGATGCCTTCATGGCCCATACTTATAGACCCTACCACTCATGTGTCCAATGCCACTGTGGAGCTCTTAAGGCAACCTTCAATTCCAAAAGAGGAGTGTTGGAATGTTGTGGTTTTCTCATAAAAATAAAATGTCATGTAAATATCTTGTGTATATCTTAAGGAAAGCAACATTGAGGTTATGTGTCGGTAGCTCAGATAATTGAGTGGAGTGGTTTATCTTTGTTTGTTTTGTTCTTTGAACGTTTGAACTGCTTGATGTGTGTGATGCTTAGTTGTAGCATTGCCTACGATATAATAGAAGGCCTGGACAAGCCGACACATTTCTGGGCGAACAAAGTAGTTCAGGCGATGGCCGCTTGGATCGCGTTTATATTCTGTTGTTTTCATGTTCTGTCTGTATCGTTATATTGAAGATTCATACAATAACGCGAAACAATGCATTTTTATTATCATTATGTCCGGTGTGAATCAGATATAAATATATAAAACAACTTAGAACACACTACACTTCATAGATTTCTTTCATTTTGCACTTGTTTATCACACAAGAATAAAGAATAGGGAAATAGGCCTAAATAGAGGTACTCGCCCGATTTTTCCCTATTTCTATAATTTCAACACTCTTCTGCCCAGAGGTTTGCTGTTGAATTTGTTTAACTAATCACAGTCATTAGTCACTTTCTTTGCATTATTATCAAGACTTTCCTTGGTCAACTCTAGTTCTTTAACGACTCCGACGCTATTAAGTTTCCGAGGCCTAGGGAGTCTTTCATTTTCACGCCCTTCTTGGCCCTTGTCTTCCTATGGCCGATACTTTCATTTTTCGAAGTATCAGGTCTCTTTCTGTTTTTCTCTCTGATTAGTGTTAAATTGAGGGTGGTTGCCTGGATGTACTTCCTCTTAAAAAATAATCACCACCACCACCACCACCATGGCGGTAATTTGGAAGCACGTCACTAAACAAATGTTAAATGCATCTCATCAACCGTCCATATACTGCAAATCGTGAGCCCAAATAAATTAAAAAACCGTCAAAACTCTTTATATTTCATGTTAGATAAGGCCTTATCTTATAAAATGAAGTTTAATATGTTATTTCTTCTCATAAAACATGTTGCAGTAACACACGTAATCATAGAATTCGCGCCAAATAACAGAACATAAACGTGAACCTAGCGGTGGAAAAGAGAAAAACTATTACCCCGCTTTTAATGCAAGAAATTGGCTTTCTGTCCAGGCCTTCTAGTATCTAATAGGCTTTGATTGTAGTCAACAGCTAGCAGCGCCCAAGAAAATCCTAAGAAGAAGAAGTCAACAGCTCGTAATAAATGGATGTGTGTCATGAAGCTGGTGTTTCTATGGTAAAATTTGATTACAGTACCTAAAATGGTGTAACGAGCAGAAATGAAGATATATCAAGAGGTTACGGGTCCAGAGCTCCAGAGCGCCAAAACGCCCCAGTAAATTTTCGGACAATATAAGTTGAAATGGAGTAACGAGAATTAACGGACGAAGCAAGTTGTGACATTATTGACGGGAAAAGTGGCGACCTCGTGGACCGGTGAAGAAACACTGAATAGGAATGTAGCCAAGCTTACAGTGGAGAATTATTTTTCGTGGGCATTAAAGGTGAAAGAAGAGCTGTTGTTGAAAGATGTATGGGAATCAGTAATAGGATATGAGGATACGCCAGGTTGTCAACTGCCTCAGACAGAAACGAGACGACGAGCGCGAAACAATGTGATCGCATTAGCGGTTATTTTCTAAAATGTGGGAGAAGATTTTGAAAGTGACATTGCAGGTATTGAATCAGCGAAAAAGGCATGGGAAAAACTGTACGAGTTATGTAATGACGGAGGGCTAATGAATTGTGCTATGACACTGAAACAGTTAACTCATTTTGTGAAGCCCAAGGACATGAGTGTTCAAGAATACTTCACAAAAATAAATCAACTGTGGAGGAGAACGAGTAAAGCCGGATACAAGGTCACAGATCAACAAGTTGCAGGAATGATCATCGGAAATCTTACAGAGGAATATGCAATTTGTATCCCTTCCTTGGAAGCTGATTTGGCGAAACTGACCATCCCGAAGGTGAAGGCGAGATTACTCACGGAGGAAAGCACAAGGAAACTTCAGCAAAATGGAGGAAAGGCTTATGACACTGGAAAATGTGAGGAGGATGAAGCTCAAGCCATGGTTGTTCAACAGAAGCGAGATATCAAGAAAGATGACGTGGGACGAGGAAAACAGTATAGTTGCTACAATTGCGGTAAGCAGGGACATGTATCTAAATATTGTCGCAGTACCCAAAAGTGCTTCATTTGTGGTGAGTCGGGACAATATTCAAAAGTATGTCCAAAAATGAAGAGTGACGAATCATCGCAGGGGAGTAGATCAGTGAATGCGAGTGGAAAAGTGGTAAGCTCAGAAATTATATATGTAGTAGATAAGGCAATGAGCATGGTAGTTTCTGTAGAAACTGAGAAAATTAAAGAATGGCTGTTCGATTCAGGTGCGTCCCATCATATGTGTCCAACAAAGGAGATGTTTATAGACATGTTAACAAATGTAGCCGGGAATGTAGAAATAGGAGATAACAGTAAGCTGGATATCAAAGGTATAGGTAAGGTCAAAGTAAAAATGTCAACAGGCTGGATAATTACATTTACGGATGTGTTGTATGTACCAAACTTAGATGCAAATTTAATATCAGTTGGTAAGTTAACCAGCAAATGTTTCAAAGTAGGATCTGCAGCTGAGAAAGCAGTGGTTGTAGATAAGAATGGTGATGAAACATTGTTTATTGCAAACAGGAGGAATGATGTGTATGTAGTACAAATAGAGGAGAGAAATGATATTGTACCTGTGAGTGACTGTGATCAAATAATAGATCAAGAATGTAATAACAATGTAGCATTTAAATGTGTTGGGCAGGTTAGGTTGTGGCGTGAGAGATATGGACATGTTCATTTTGAAGCTTTGTTTAAATTGCCTATGTTAGAATTGAAAAGGAGTAATGATATTAATACTTTTTCTGTATGAATTCAGGGGAAACTAAGTAACAAGGGAGTACCTATGTCTTGTGAGCGTAAGGCAGATAAACCACTTGATGTGCACACTGATGTAGTTGGAAAAATTAGTCCACCATGAGTTAGAGATTAAAGATCTAGGGAAAGCAACTAACTTACTGTCAATAAAAATATAACAGACAAAAGAAGGGGTTATGTTGAGTCAAAGTTTGTACATTGAAAAATTACCTGCTCATTTTTTTCATGTGTGACTGTAAACCAAGTAAGACTATTTTACCAAGTGGGTATTCAGCAGCTGAAAATGATGAGTAGGAATTTGATTGTACCATTTATTGCAGTGCAGTAGGAAGTTTACTATATTTGTCAAATAATACTAGACCTGAAATTGCATTTGCAGTAAGTAAAATTAGTCAAAATTGTCAAAAACCTAAGATTAAAGATTGGAAAGAAGTGAAGCATACCATGAGATATCTATGTGGTACTACAGATTTAAAGTTGTGTTTCAAAAATTGTGAGGAGTCAGTACAAATCTTCTGTGATGCAGATTGGGAAGGAGATACTAAGTCAAGAAGATCAGTGAGTGGGTATGTAAGCACAGTGGCAGGGGGAGCAGTATCATGGTATAGTAAGAAACAGAGTTGTATTGCTAGATCTACCATGAATGCTGAAAACATGGCAATGGCAGAGGTATCTCGAGAAGTAACTTGGATGAAAGATTTGCTATCAGAGCTAGGGCTGGAAAGGTTTATGGATATACCTTGTAAAGTTTTTGCTGACAATGCAGCAGCAATTAAATTGGGTAAAAACGATATTGTGAGTGAAAGGTCAAAACATATTGACATCATGTACCATGTATGTAGAGAGCTAGTAGAAAAGGGGTTCATTGAGTTTGTTTATGTAGCATCAGAGAAAAATGCTGCAGACTTGTTCACAAAGAATTTATCTGGCAAAAAGCTTGAGAGTTTGTATAAGCTTATAGGTTTGCAATGAGAGGATAATTGATTGAAGTGTAGTATTTTATTTTTTTCAAAAAGGGGGGAGTGTTGGAATGTTGTGGTTTTCTCATAAAAATAAAATGTCATGTAAATATCTTGTATATATCTTAAGGAAAGCAACATTGAGGTTATGTGTCAGTAGCTCAGATAACTGAGTGGAGTGGTTTATCTTTGTTTGTTTTGTTCTTTGAACGTTTGAACTGCTTGATGTGTGTGATGCTTAGTTGTAGTCCAAGGTAAGTAGACTATTATAAGTTAGGCCACTCCCACCCGTTCAGCGGAGAATTTACCCACACTGCTTTGCGCGCTGTGACGTCATGTGGCGGATAACTCAGGCCCCGGCAGACTTAGGAGTGAGTGAAAAACGAGGTAGCTAGTGAGTGTGTGCGTGAGGAACTAGTAAAAAGGAAGTGTTGTGAGAGAAGCTGTTATCCATGAGTAAAAATAACTGTAATTGTGCAGTTGCAAATTGCAAAAATTATGGCCGTAAGACGAGTGGTATAATGTATCATCGTTTCCCTAAAGATGCAATGACACAGACAGAATCGTTATCGCGGTGCAAGCGTGCCGATGAAATCAACGTGAACAATGCACGTATATGCTCAGCTCATTTCCTTCCGGAGGATTACGAGCGTGATTTAAAGATGAGCTGCTCGGTTTACCGCTAAATAAGAAACTAAAAGCAAATGCAGTTCCATCACAGCATTTACCAAATTGGCACGGAGAAGTACGTACAGCTGAATGTGGCACGAATAGCGAAGCAGTCGAAGAGGTAAGGATGCTAAAGATTTTGCTCCATAAGTACTGTTGAACTGATTAACCTTGATTTAGATTATTCATTTGTTAACTTTTATCTTCTCGAATAACTTTTTTTATTCATAGGTAGTTATGATTCCTCATTTGTAAGAAATAAAACAGCCGACCTCGTTGGTGTAGTAGTAGCAGCGTTATTGACTACTATTCCCGAGGTTTCGGGTTCGATCCCCGATTCCGCCAAGTAATTTAATCTGGCATGGAGGATTGGTACAGGGTCTCACCAGCCTCGTGAGGTCAGTCGGTGGATTAGGACACGTAGAACATCATCGGCGTTCAAGTATAAGACCTACGGGGTTACACGTGTTATGTTACTTAGAAATAGAACGGGAAACCTGGAACTGTGGCAATCTACCTTATTTCTTTTGCTCTTTTTTCGTTTTAGGCTGTACGTGATCGTGTTCAATGGCATCGAAGTAGAGAAGCGCGAAAGAGAGCAATTGCAACCTTGGAGTCTATATCCCCGAAGAAAAGGAAACTGGACCAAGTCACAAATACAGAGCCCATCTGTGAACTCTCTGATATGAAACTGAAGGACGAAGAAATTAAGACTGAAAACCGGGTGAGTTGGCCGTGCGGTTAGGAGCGCACAGCTGTGAGCTCGCATCCGGGAGATAGTGGGTTCGAACCCCACTGTCGGCAGCCCTGAAAATGGTTTTCCGTGGTTTCCCATTTTCACACCAGGCAAATGCTGGGGCTGTACCTTAATTAAGGCCACGGCCGCTTCCTTCCCATTCCTAGGCCTTTCCTATCCCGTCGTCGCCATAAGACCTATCTGTGTCGGTGCGACGTAAAGCAACTAGCAAAAAAAAAAAAAAAAGACTGAAAACAGAAATAGAAGTCCTAAGGAAGAAAAATGCAGTTCAAGAAATTGCCTTAAAAAAGTGTGATGCAGCCCTTAAAAAGGCCAAAGCTGCAAGGCACATGTTGCCAAACAAGAGGAAATTATCCAGAATTCTGAAAGAACGTGTCGTGAGGAAGAAAGTGGAAAGTGTTCTGTCGAAGTGTTTCACTCCCGGACAAATTCACTGCTTGTTACGAGGCAACAAACGAGTAAGATGGAGCTCCGAGGATATTGCCAACGCACTGACTTTAAAGGCCCTTTCTCAAAAGGCTTATACCTATTTAAGAAAGCGCAACATTCTTTTGCCGTGTCGTGCTACGCTTCAGAATTGGACTAGGAATTTTAAGTGCAATCCGGGTGTTTCGGAAGAAGTTCTTTCAATTTTGAAAGTTAAGGCCCGTACATTTAGCGAGTTAGATAAGAAAGCTGTGTTGTGCTTTGACGAAATGAACATAGATGGCCGTATCTGTTATGATGCCTCGGAAGACAGAATTTTAGGACCGCACAGCAATGTTCAAGTTGTGATGATTCGCGGTTTGTGTAAATCTTGGATGCAACCACTTTATTACGATTTTGACGTGACAATGAACAGCGAAGGGCCTCCGTGGCTCAGACGGCAGCGCGTCGGCCTCTCACCGCTGGATACCGTGGTTCAAATCCCGGTCACTCCATGTGAGATTTGTGCTGGACAAAGCGGAGCGGGACAGGTTTTTCTCCGGGTACTCCGGTTTTCCCTGTCATCTTTCATTCCAGCAACACTCTCCATTCTCATTTCATAGCATTTATCAGTCATTAATAATCACCTTGGGAGTGGCGACCCCATTGTAATAATAGCCTATATATGTTTCATTCATTACATTCCTGACCCGGCCTAAGACTGGAAAACAGGTTGTAGGTTTTCATTTTCAATGAACAGCGAATTGCTCCAAGATATAATAATGAAAGTTGAAGATTTAGGGCTACATGTCGTGGCGGTAACGAGTGATATGGGGGGAAAGAATTCAAAAGTGTGGAACGAACTCTGCGTCAACACATCAAATTTTTTTTCATAAATCCAGCGGACAAGGAAAGAAAGATCTGGGTTTTTTATGACGTGCCTCACTTACTGAAGCTCCTTCGAAACCACTTTTTAGATGAGGGGGTAATTTTTCCCGATGGAACTGAGATAACGAGGAAGATAATTGAGGACGTATTAGATAGCCAGAAAGGCGATTTATCTATTACGCATCACATATCAGAAGCTCACATCAGTGTCACAGGTCGAGCGCGACAGAAAGTAAGAATGGCTGCGCGCTTGCTTTCACACTGTACAGCTAAAGCATTGAAGTATGTTCTAGGTAAGGAACGCGAGAGCATTTTCTTTGAATTAGTGAGTGATGTTTTCGATGTTCTGAATTCTCGAGTTCCCTTTGACCATGGTACACCTCTCCGTAGCGGATTCGGTCTCAATCTTACGAGCCAGGAGAATACATTAAGAAGGTTCATGGACGTTTGCCGTGGCATGTGCTTTGGAAGTAGAAAAGGTTTGTTGCCGTTTCAAAAGGGATTTCTCATCTCCATCACGTCACTTCTGGGACTGTTTCAAGAAATCCGAGAAGAGAATGGAAGATACATCCTAACATCTCGACTAAATCAAGACTGTCTAGAAAATTATTTTTCGAGAATTCGAGGTCTTGGTCAACCCTACAGCACTTAAGGTGAAACACAGGATTCGGCTTCTTATCTTAACAGGAAACTCAAATGACATACCCTTATCAGGAAGTACATCAGTTGCTGAAGAAAGAAATAGTAACTTACTTCTGTGGCAGACATTGAAACACGGGACGAGGAAACAGATGAGGAATTCTTCAAATTCATAAGTAGTGAACTGTGGATTGAAGTAAGAGAAGAACGCCCAGCGAATATTATACGTAGTTCTGACAATGAAGACATTAAAGTACACGAAGAAGAGTTACTGAGTAAAGTCCACGAGTTAGGGCAGAAGTGTTCTAATAATGAGGACGTTTCTCCCGATACTGTCCAGTACATGGTGGGCTACATCGCATTTAAATGCAGAGCGATTGATAAATCCTTGGGATCAGAAACTGAAATGTGCCCGATTCCTGGGGCAAGTTCTAATTCCTGGATATCTACTGTTTCTCGAGGGGCCTTTTTACTCCGACAAACACAGACAAACAATTCAAAATTATATTTGCTGGTTTTCATGGACATGACAGTTCGAAGTGTGACAAAGTGATTAAAACTTTGTCTTCAGTTATTAAATCGAAGTTTCCTCAGGTTCATGAAAATATAATTCATTTATATACAAGGACGAGGACATTTATTCGCATCAGGCATTTGAATAAGGAAAGGCAGTTGCAAGCAGCAAAGAAATATACCCCAAAGAAGAATCTGATGTGGACTGCATCTCAGCCAGTAAAATAATGAGGATGCCCTTCACTCTCTTGCATACAGGTATGTTCGGTTTACGACAAATTAAATTAAATTAATGCATCGTGGCCGTGGAACTTGTTCAATTGTATATAGTACCGTATTACCGTATTAATTTTGTATGCTATGTATTTGTGTTTATTTTACACATTTTTAAAACGTGTAAATTACGAAAGTAGTACGTCTCGCAACCTACATAGCATGCGCTGTCTCAAGGCTATCCGCCATATGCTCTCTGAGTTAATTTCCACAGAGAGGTAAATGTTTTACCAACTTAAGTGTGGTAATAATTTGAGATTCTGATTCAATGATGGACTATACAATAAAAATTTCACCAAAGAAACAATATAGGACCTATACATCTATTACAATTAAATAGAAGTACGGCGTGATTATGCAATTAAAATCATTTAGTATCTGACTACGCCTATACACTAGCAAACTAATAGACAGTAAAGAGACTGCTAGACGGACGAATGTGCGCGGGAAGTCGGTGAATCATACCTCAGTGTCCATGATCTTGGCAAAAAATTATACCCCTCGTACCCTTTCTCACAGCATATGCAAAGTCCTTACTATTTGCTGTGGCGCTATGCAAATCAGTTAGTCGCGACGAGCGACATTTTGTGCGTATTTCCGCTAATAATTAACGAAAATAAAGTAAAGAATTAGCTCATAAGAAAACAGGGTTTGTACAAAGTGCTTTTATAAAAAATAATACTCCTATATTCCTAGTTTCAGACGGCTTAAATGGAATAATTTTTTCTCCACAAAGTGGGGGGGGGGGGGCGACTGCGCCCCTTTGTCGCCGCTACTGCAGCCACACATAGGATGTACTGAATCATATGTTGGGGACTCTCGGTATTTTGTCAACAAGTTGTCAGCTGTAACCCTTCAACCTGCACTTTCGGTGAGTTTCGATGTGGAGTCCTTGTTCTCGCAGGAATTGTGGTTGTCTTTCAATCACATTACTGCTATACAGGCTGAACACAAATTCAACCAGGTGTCATTCAGACAGAAATTTATGTTCCTCTGACTAGCTCAGAAACAGGCCCAAAAGCCTATATGATGTCTATAAGAACAGTCCGTGATAGCATCAATGGCAACAGATGTACTCATGTTATGAAATTAAGACACTTAACACATAGCCTGGAATGAACCATCTGATGAGGAACGTGTGAATTTGGAAAACCCCAAAAACAAATAACAATAGTGGAAGGACAGGGAAGAAAACTACCTATATAAATCCATAATGGCTGGTAACCACGTATTACTTCATTGATAGCCAGTGTCTTAGTTGAAGTTGTTAGGATTTTTACATATTTCCATATTTTCCTGTATAATTCTAGACCTGTAGTGTATAGTATGGGTAAGAGCTTGAACATCTTGGAACATGACATCATGGCCCGACAATAGGGTGTGCTCAGCTAATGCTGACTTGTCTGGCTGTTTGGAACAGATATTTCATTAGTGTTCCTTGGTATGAGTACCAATGGACCAGCATGTTTGGCCAATGTATACCTTGCTGCAAGTACAGGGAATTTTTTACACCCCAGTGTGTAACAGAGTGGACAATCTGACCTTACTTTTACCTAAACTGTGAGAAATTTTAGTTACGTTGCCAAGAATGGTTTTTATATTGTGCTTGCATTAGACCTTGGCAGTTTGATCTGTGGTATTTTGAATGTAAGGCAGGTAGGCAGGCAAGCCTTCTTTCTGTGAGTTTTGCTTAGTTGTCCCTCTGGGATGCAGGGCTCAATGAATCTATACATCATTGTAACCATTACCCTTGAACATGACTTTGAGTGTGTCCATCTCCTCCTGGATATTTGATGGCTAACAAATTTGTGTCACTCTCATGGTGAGTGTTGTGAGAATGCCCTGTTTTTGTGCTGGATGGTGGTGAGAATCTGCATGGAGATAGAGATTTGTGTGGGTAAGCTTACGATAGACGGTATGTCCTAAGGGGCCGTCCTACTAGAACATACAAGAAAGGAAGACATCTGTCTGACTCCAACTCCATAGTAAATTTAATTGAAGGATGCTGATGATTTAGGTGGTTTAGAAATAGATTAAATTTCTCATGACCTTCTGTCCAGACCACAAATGTATCGTGAACATACCTCCACCAAATCATAGGTTGACGGGCGCCGAAGCAATAGCTTCCTCCTCAAAATGCTCCATAAAGAAATTAGCGACTATCGGTGAAAGTGGACTTCTCAAAGACACACCATCCGTTCGTAAAATTGCCTATCCCACAAGAAATAGCTGGAAGGCATGCAGTGATGAAAAAGCTTAGTAACATCATCAGGGAACAGATGCTCAATGAGAGACATGACTGAGTCAATCGGTACTTTAGTAAACAAGGAATACACATCGAAACTCACCAGAAGTGCATTGCATTGATGGGTTATGGTTGACAACTTATTGACGAAATAGAGAAAGTCCCTAATGTATGATTCAGTACGTCCTATATGTGACTGAAGCGATTTGCTTGGGTATTTAGCCAGAGCATACATAGGAGAACCCATCACACTAACTATTGGTCTGAGGGGAACGTCTTCTTTATGAATTTTTGGAAGTCCATTTAATCTTAGTGGCACTGTGTCCTCCGGAGACAGATGTTTAGCCTCCTCCTTTGAAATTGAGGATTGCATTAAGAGCTTCATAATAGAGTTGGACACACGACTGGTAGGGTCACATGAGCTCAGTCTGTAAACAGACTCTGACCATATAGCCAAGATCTTTTTCTTATACTCGTCAGTGTCCATAACCACTGTTGCATTACCTTTATCAGCTGAGAGAATGGTCTGTTCAGAATTATCTTTGAGTTCCTTCAGAACTCTCCTCTTTCAGCCCCCGATTTGTTTGATGACCTTGCTGTTACTTCACAACACACATACGGTGTAACAGAAATATCTTAATTGGAGCTTAGATGGTGTCATCAGCTCCCACTTAGAATGCGAGCGTACAGTGAGTCTTCTGGTGATGAATGAGACTACTACTTACTATACACTAACAGTAAAGCATTCTTAATTTCAAACCTTCATTACTGGAGAAATCTACCTCGTGAACAGTCAAGAGTTTCTTCTGAACATGTGGACCAAAGTTTCCTGCGAAACGTAATGTATTTCACCTTGTTTTCTTGACACAGCAAAAGCCCAAAAGCTTATTATCGTGTCTTATCCTGCTTAATTTATTACTGCCAGCACTGCTCAGCAGAAGAATGGGTGCAGCTCTCACCAAGCTGGACTATGGATTCCATCTTCATATATATATATATAAAATAACATGTCCTGACTGACTGACTGACTGACTGACTGACTGACTGACTGACTGACTGACTGACTGACTGACTGACTGACTGATCGCCGAGCCAAAACTATTGGACATAAAAATATGAAATTTAGGGGATACATTTATATTACAGTGTAGGTGCTCACTAAGGAAGGATTTTTGGATATTCCATCACTAGGGGGTTGAAAAGGTGTGGGGGTGAACTTTTGAAATGATTATATCTATATCTCAAAAAGTGAACAGTTTAAAGACGTGAAAATTGTTATTTCAAATCTTCTTTCAAAATAAAGCAACATGAATATTTTTGTTTTTAGAAAATTTACTTAAGGGGGGTACAAATAAGTGAAAAGTGGGTTGAATCCTTTTTATGAGAATGCTTATATCTCAAAAGCTGAAGATGGTACAGACGTGAACATTGGTACATGGAATCTCCTTTAAAAATAAAGAAACACATACTTTTTGGTTTTAGGAAAATCCACTTAAGGGGATGAAAAGAATTGCAAATGGGGAGAAATTTTAAAATAAGTATATCTCGTAAACTTAAACATGTTACACATGTAAAAATCTCCTTTTGAAAGCAAACATTTTTTGTTTTCAGAAAATACACTTAAGTGGTTAAAAGAAGTGAAAATTGGGTGAATTTTTAAAATGAGTATATCTCAAAAACTTAAACATGTTACAGACATAAAAACTGGTATTTGGGATCTCCTTTAATAATAAAGAAATACATATTTTTTGTTTTCAGAAAATTCACTTAAGGGTGTAAAAAAATAAATGAAAAGGGGTTGAATCCTTTTTATAAGGATGCTTACATCTCAAAAACTGAACATTTTACAGACATGAAAATTGGTATTTGGAATCTCCTTTAAAAATAAGGAAACATGTAATTTTTTGTCTTTGGAAAATCACTTAAAGGGGTGAAAAGAATTGAAAACGTGGATAAATTTTTAGAATGAGTATATCTACATTATATAAAAAAAACCCAACATTTTATAGACGTGAAAATTGGTACTTGGAATCTCCTTTAACAATAAATTAACACACATTCTTTGTTTCCAGAAAATCTGCTTATGGGGGTGAAAATAAGTGAAAAAAGCAGGTGACTTTTAATAATAACGTTATTTGCTTTATGTCTCACTAACTACTTTTTCAGTTTTTGGAGACACTGAGGTGCCGGAATTTTGTCCTGCAGGAGTTCTTTTACATGCCAGTAAATTTACCTACATGAGGCTGACATATTTGAGCACCTTCAAATACCACCGGAATGAGGCAGGATTGAACCTGCCAATTTGGGGTCGGAAGGCCAAGAGCCTCAACCATCTGAGCCACTCAGCCAGGCAGGTGAATTTAAAAAATGAGTATATCTCATAAAGTGAAGATGATACAGATGTGAAAATTGGTATTGGAATCTCCTTTAAAAATAAAGGAACATGTATTGTTTTTGTTTTTTTGGAGAAGCCACTTAACGGGGGTGAAAATAAGTGAAGAAGGAGTTGAATTCTTTTTATGAGGATGCTTATATCTCAAAAACTGAAGATGTTACAGATGTGGAAATCAGTATTTGGAATCTCCTTTAAAAATAAAGGAACAAGTATTTTTTTTTCGACTTGAGGGAGGACTGTTTCTCACACGTAGAGTTTGATGTCACATGCTCTAGAATTAACTCTGCCAGTAGCCTGGTCATCTTAGCTCCAAAAGACAATACTACAAACGTGGTTTAGGAATATGTTCTGGGGTAATTGAAATGCAATTTTTCAGTAAGTTTTTATACTTTAGGGATTTTCAGATAATGTCTTAGTGCAGTACTGAGGAACGATTAATTTTATCAAATTACAAAATCCTTGCAAGCGACGCCACGGGTAACAACTAGTATATCCACATAATTTTAGGTATTTTTCACATAAGAGATTATCCAACTTCTTGAGGTTGATAGTTTTGTTTTTTAATTCCTTTAAATATTTGAAGCCATCACTTTTCAGTTTCAACTGAGTTAATTTATAATGGTAGGTTCTTCAGTCTGCCGAAACTAATTTTGAATAAATAAATGATAGTGAGAGAGCCTGTTAAACAGGAAGTTCTGATACACATGGGAAAGATGTTATGTCTAGTATAATAAGCTGAGGTTAGTTCTGATTAACACCATTGCATTTTATCACTGTGTTTCTCTTACCACTGCACCAGATTTATGCCTCCTTACCTTAAAGAAAGATACAAAGATCTATGATTCAGAATTTGCTAGTACAACCAGAGCCAATAGAATAGCAGTTATAAATTTCTTGAGGATGGAAAAAGGTGTGTAAATATTTGCACATGGTCATGATTAAGATTTCTCATTTCTTTTTCTTTTTTTTAAGTATTTAGACATTGTGATCAACAATTTAATGTACTTAGAGAAAGTTGGGCATATCATGGACTTTGTCTAGGTTTGAATACTACTTCTAGGTTGGTCAAGATTGAAATTTCAATGTATTGCTCTTCTCAGAGGTTCCCATAAAAGCAAGCTTCATACCAGGATTAGAATCCTCCATGACAATGGTGGGAAGTGAACTCTTTATAGCAAAGAATAATCCTGTGAATAAAGGTAATGCAACGGTGGTAATGGACACTGATAAGCATAAGAAAAAGATCTTGGCTATGATGTCAAAGCCTGTTTACAGATTGAGTTCACCTGACTCTACCACTCATGTGTCCAATGCCACTGTGAAGCTCTTAAGGCAGTCCTCAATTTCAAAATTTCTACGACAAGCGCTTTTCTTTCCATCCTCAACTCTGTTCTATTCTTCTATCCTTGCCAGTCTGCATTCCACTTTATTTTATTTGTATTTATTTCTTCTACCACATTCATCCCTGATTTATCTGATGAGCTTGATGTTTACTTCGCAATGCACATACGATTGAACACCGAACATCTTAATTAGAGCCAAGATAGTTTCATCACCTCCCACTCAGATGTCTAATGCACAGTGAGTCATCTGGTGGCGAATGAGAGTACCACTTACTATACCGGGTGGTTCACCAGCCCCTCATTATTTTTGGAGTAACTGGACTTTGGACCCTTGAGGCATAAAACATTTTATGACTTTTTGTTCACACGCTTCCAGCTAATGGTACTGGAAGGCTAGAATCCTGGGCTAGCATTTACAGTACTACTACAGAACCCCTTATTATCTTCTTGTCAAATCAGTGTATTTCCATACAGCAGAGATGCCAAACTTCAAAGGTGGTTGTCTGTAGTGGCATGGTCTTCTGCGGATAAGAGAAGGTTGTAATAAACCAAAATAGTGTGAAAAAACATTAAATCCATATAAAACTATTACTGTACAAAAATTCCTTGAGATTCATAAACTGTAGTAGTAACACTATTACTGTCAATTTTTGTCTCAAAAAAAGATGAGAACACCTTTGCACTGCCCTTCGATGCATACATACTCTTGATGTTCTTCTTATTTCTTTTAATTTTCCAAAGCATGGACAGTCATTGAGTTCTCCATGTTTCATTGAAAAATCACATTTGCATGTTGCACAGAACACGTGTCCTGGTGAAATTTCTGAATGTCCTAGGCATGAAAAAGTTTTCTGTGTACTGCTTTCAGTAAATGGTTCATGGTGTGGGTTACTGTAGTCACGTCTTAGTTCGTGAACCATGGGCAATGGCTGAGTGGCCTTGTAAGTAGTCGTGAGTATTGTGGTGCCATTACTGAACTGAACGCCACACGCCTACGTGCCTACATCTGCAATCAACATGCCAGAGTGCAGCGCTGGATAATGACGTCTTGTGCAGTATAAATTGGCATGCAGGATGAGCTGCGGGGCATTGCCGTGCGCCGATCTGTCTACACTGTACTCCAGCCATGTATGGTATTCCCTATTTGAAAATGTGATCTGGATAGGTGGACCGACACAGGTCGTGAGGTTTCACCTCTGCACGCACATTCAGCCATTCCCTTTTTCCCTCTCACTGTAGTCATCTTTGCCTCCAGCAAACTCATGACATATTCTATTGAACAGAAGGACTTTCTTCCTTACTTTTGATGTCATGTGCTTTAAGATAGGGCTTCCCTTAATATTTGTGTTCTGGCAGTGAGAATATTACTGTGACTTAAAGGACACTCAGGAACTGACAACAGTCATACCCACTAATAAGCATCATTGTAAATAATGTAAATAGTTAATTTTTATGGTCATCAGCGAGAACAACCTGTAGTTTCAGTGCTATTTAAAATGAATGAATACTTGAAAACTGGTGAATCAATAAAGTTAAGTTTGTGTTTTTACAAGTGTTTGCTTTTGTGCATAACACAAAATTGGCGACGAGGTTAGGTTACACAAGGGCCACATACCGCCAGTTTCTTACGAAATTGGCGACGAGGTTAAGTTACGAAAGGGTCACGTATTGCCAGTGTTTACTAAATTGGTGACAAGGTTAAGTTACGAAATGGCCACATACCGCCAGTTTTTACAAAATTGGCGACGAGGTTAAGTCACGAACTTGGCGACAAAAAACAACTTATGAACGCCCATATTTTAAATGAAATTAGCAAGCAAGGACAAGTATGACAGTGGCACAACAACGTAAAAGTGCAAAATGAGTGACGAGGACAATAACGAAATGGTTCCACTGTGCCTTATACCAGGCAAACGTACAAAATTCAGGTGGTAGACAGTTAATCAATTTTGATTACTACTTACTGTTGTAAGACTCTGATTATTACCCACCATATCGCCTTATTCAGATTACACTAGTGTACCGTTCTGCAGTTATCATGCCTAATACAACCCCCTTGGAGTTCATCATCCACATGATGCAACAGCAACAACAGCAGCTACAGAAGTTGCTACAACAGCAAGTGCAACAGCAGACAACTTTTGTCAAAGCATTACAGGCAATTTCTGTCCAGAAGACAAGCTTTTCTGTCCCTACATTTGACCCTTTTGATCTCACAAAAGAAGTGTGGCAGTATTAAGACAGCAGTGGGAATTGATTGGAATTTCTTAATTTATTGTTTAATTTTTTTGTGTATAAGATTTTATTTTGTTTGGACGTTTGAACTTGAAAGAATTCTGTTTTAGAAACTCTTATTTATAGGTTGTATCTAAATTATCATTTATCTGTGAATTTTTATATATATATATATATATTCTTTTTGTTATCAAAATTTGTGAAAAGGCATGTACCTACAAGTGCAGTTCTGGAAGCGCACTTCCTGTTGCATAAACAAAGACTTTTCTCGAACATTTGTCAGCAAGAACAAAGAGACTTTTGATTGGAGAAAATAATGGTTAATGTAATTGGTGAATGGAAAGTCGAGGGTGAATTCCGTATTCTGATTGGTTCTCTTTGGTGGTTGCACTATTTCCTGTTTCTGGATCTTCCCTGCTCCTTCGGTGGGAGCAAGGTAGGATCTGGATCTTTGATCGTCTGACCACTTTAGTGAGAGGATGTGCTCCTCTTTCGGTCTCCTCGTGGGAAATCCGGTCTCAGGGTAAGCACTGTTTCTATGTTTATTTCAGTTTTCAACTTAATTTAAATGTAATAATTTCTTTTTCTTGCACAGGAGTTTATTCTTGAGTTTTACGTTCACTGCTAAAGTTGTCGAAATGACATAGCTCTTCATCTAAGATCTTGTACCATTTGTTTTGGAGGCAATACCTTCTTTTTAACTTTGTAACTTATAATGTAATTATCCCTCGGGTTTGCCTCCCCATATTTCTGTGTCGCCTTACATAAGTACTGAAATTCTATGCTCATTACCTGAAGTGTTTTAGGTAGTGATGCAAATTTCCTGTACCTCTGTGTTTACTTTTATTTCTACTTTGTGTAGATTGGGATTAGCCCTCATTTAATCATCATGTATCATTGGACACTTTTCTTTCAATTCAAATTAAGTTATTAAATTTCTTTTTAACATAATGCGCATGACTACAGGCATGCTTAACAACCTTTTAATTACCATTTATAAAGATCTTTCTATTTCGAGTTCTTAATTTGTTCCTTTCTATTATGAGTTTTGATTTGTTTCCTTTTTAAAATAAATAAATGTGTGTAACCCAAGGGCAATTACCCTCTATGTTTTCTTTCTTCGCAAAAGGCTATGTTCCATTACCTCTCAGGGTTCCATGCCACTTTCCATATCCATTCTGTAGTTGTCATGTTTCCTAACCTTTTATTTACATTTTGTGCTGCAACGCTTTTGTTGAACCTTAAGTTTTTGTTTTACTAAGTTTAAATATCATAACATTATTATTCCTATTATTTTATTTGTGTAATCAAGCTGTAACGGTTACATTGAACCACGCTCTGCTACCAGGAGAGTTCCTACTGCTGTCGATAATAGTCCAAATAGTTTTTCCATCCTTACCACATAACTGATTCTCTGGTGCAAATGAAGGAGACTTCACCAGTTCATGACCTCTCCCACCTCGTCCCTTTCCTCTTTGAACAGGTTGCCTGCTGCTAAGAGATCGTCCTCTGCTGCAAGATTGATCACGGCTGGTTGAAGAAGTAACTTTGTCTATTGTAGGTACAAAGTCCAGTGTGTGCACATTTTCATTAGCTGAATCACTATCACTATCCGACATATTACCACACTATTTACCGAGCTCGAAAGCTACATTTGTTTAAGTGCGGGCAGTATCCAGTAATCGGGAGATAGTGGGTTTGAGCCCCACTGTTGGCAGCCCTGAAGATGGTTTTCGGTGGATTCCCATTTTCACACCTGGCAATTGCCGGGGCTGTACCTTAATTAAGGCCACTGCTGCTTCCTTCCACTTCCTAGACTTTTCCTATCACATCGTTGCCGTAAAACATATTGGTGCGACGTAAAACAAATAGCGAAAAAATACCACACTGTTGAGGTATAAAATCCTCATCATCACTCATTACGTCTATGTATGATAATGTATCTTCGTCACCTGATTCGTCTTCTCCTAGCTTTTCAAGTTCTGCTAATAAATGAACCGGAGTAAAGAATTTGCCGCCGAGCCATTATTACGCACTATACTACACAAGAGGCAGGCACTAACTCGTGCACTCACGACCACTGCTAGAGGCATATTATTTAGTTACATCATGTGCCAATATAGCGCCACTTGTAATTATATATCACAGGAAGCAAGCAGTGAGCAGAATAGAGCTTTCTCTATCAAGGAAGTGAAGCAGTCAAAATGACCGCTTATGGTCTTCCTAGGTATAACAGTCAATATCGGTGTTCCCTTATCATCTACAGATGTCATTTTTTGTGCGAATGTGCATAACCCTAAAAGAATAAAAGTCACAAAAGCGCAACCTCGTGCCCTAAAAAAAATGAATACGAGCGTGGAAATACCTTGAAATTGTCTAATGGTCAAAATGACCACTCTGGTCATTCTAGTGCTAAAGGAGAAAAAGTATATTTGAATTCTTCTAAGGGATAACTTTATTATTTTGTCTTAAATTTAAATGATAAATTCCTGGCTTTAGCAATGGGCCTTGGATAAGTATATGATGATGGATGAGCAGTACTGAAAAGACAGAGTAAAATGAAGAGGAACCATTTGCCTTGATCTGGCTGCATCTGGAATACAGAAAAAGATGATGATCGTGGTGGTGGTGGTGGTGATTGAAGAATAAATAAATCTTGAGTTGCTCCACCTGGATTCATGTATCTTCTTAAGCTCTATTTTAATGAGACCTTTCCATAGACAATAAAGTATTCAGTTTTCTATTCTGTAACATTACACATAAGCAGGTAAAAAAGATACTAAAAGAAACTTACTAGAGTGAGTATTACGCAGACAAATATGAAGAAACAAGTCACCAGGTTGATGATGAGAATGAGGGTGCAAATCATTACGCAAGCACATACCAAAATCATGTTCCTGTACAGTTCTGTATCAATTACCTGTAACAAAGAAAGAAAACAGAATTATCTTAGTGTTTAATGTAGGAAAATTTGGGGATTATACCTGATGTAGTCTGCATTTATTTACTAGGATATTGTCGGTTATGGTAATGTTGAGAGAAGAAAACCACAAAATAATATTTCAAATTTCTAGCAGATTGATTGTATTTATACATACATACATACATACATACATTATCATTATAGACTGTTATGCCTTTCAGCGTTCAATCTGCCTCTGAGAATTTACTAAACGTCGCCACAATCCTCGATTTGCAACTAGTGTTGTGGCCTCATTTAGTTCTATACCTCTTACCTTTAAATCGTTAGAAACCGAGTCTAACCATCATCATCTTGGTCTCCCTCTACTTCTCTAACCCTCCATAGCAGAGTCCATTATTCTCGTAGGTAACTATCCGCCTCCATTCACCTCACATGACCCCACCACCGAAGCCGGTTTATGCGTACAGCTTCATCCATCGAGTTCATTCCTAAATTAGCCTTTATCTCCTCATTCTGAGTACCCTGCTCCCATTGTTCCCACCTGTTTGTACAAGCAATCATTCTTGCTACTTTCATGTCTGTTACTTCTAACTTATGAATAAGATATCCTGAGTCCACCCAGCTTTCGCTCCCGTTAAGCAAAGTTGGTCTGAAAACAGACCGATGTAAAGATAGTTTCGTCTGGGAGTTGACTTCCATCTCACAGAATACTGCTGATCGCAACTGCAAGCCCACTGCATTAGCTTTACTACTCCTTGATTCAATCTCACTTTCTATATTACCATCCTGGGAGAACACATAACCTAAATACTTGAAATTATCAACCTGTTCTAGCTTTGTATCACCAATCTGACATTCAATTCTGTTTAATTTCTTACCTACTGACATCAATTTAGTCTTCGAGAGGCTAATTTTCATACCATACTCATTGCACCTATTTTCAAGTTCCAAGATATTAGACTGCAGGCTTTCGGCACAGTCTGCCATTAAGACCAAGTCGTCAGCATAGGCCAAACTGCTTACTACATTTCCACCTAACTGAATCCCTCCCTGCCATTCAAACCTTTCAGCAGATGATCCATGTAAACTACGAACAGCAAAGGTGAAAGATTACAGCCTTGTCTAACCCCTGTAAGTACCCTGAACCAAGAACTCATTCTACCATCAATTCTCACTGAAGCCCAATTGTCAACATAAATGCATTGATTGATTTTAATAATCCACCTTTAATTCCATAGTCCCCCAGTATAGTGAACATCTTTTCCCTCGGTACCCTGTCATATGCTTTCTCTTGATCTACGAAACATAAACACAATTGCCTATTCCTCTCGTAGCATTTCTTAACTACCTGGCGCATACTGAAAATCTGATCCTGACAGCCTCTCTGTGGTCTGAAACCACACTGGTTTTCATCCAACTTCCTCTCAACGACTGATCGCACCCTCCCTTCCAAGATGCCAGTGAATACTTTGTCTAATCAATGAGATACCTTGATAGTTGTTGCAATCCTTCCTGTTCCCTTGCTTATAGATAGGTGCAATTACTGCTTTTGTCCAATCTGAAGGTACCTTACCAACACTCCACACTAATTTTACTACTGCATGAAGCCATTTCATCCCTGTCTTCCCACTATACTTCACCATTTCAGGTCTAATTTCATCTATTCCTGCTGCCTTATGACAATGGAGTTTATTTACCATCCTTTCCACTTCCTCAAGCATAATGTCACCAACATCATTTTCCTTCTCCCCATGAGCTTGTCTGTTCGCAACACCACCAGGATGATTTCCTTTTACATTGAGAAGATGTTCAAAATATTCCCTCCACCTCTCCAGTGATTCCCTGGGATCTATTATGAGTTCACCTGAATTACTCAAAACACTGTTCATTTCCTTTTTCCCTCCCTTACTAAGATTCTTTATTACTGTCCAGAAAGGTTTCCCTGCTGCTTGACCTAGCCTTTCCAGGTTATTACCAAAATCTTCCCATGGCTTCCTTTTGGGTTCAACAACTATTTGTTTCGCTCTGTTTCTTTCACCTACATACAAAATCCCTGTCTGCCTCGGCCCTTGTTTGGAGCCACTTCTGATAAGCCTTCTTTTAACGTTTACAGGCTGCTCTCACTTCATCATTCCACCAAGATGTTCGCCTTTTCCCATCTTTACACACAGTTGTTCCTAGGCATTGCCTTGCTGTTTCTACTACAGCATCCCTGTAGGCCACCCATTCACTTTCTATATTTTGAACCTGCTTACTGTCTACTGTTTGAAACTTCTCACTAATCATATCCATGTACTTCTGTCTAATTTCCTCATCCTGGAAATTTTCTACCCTTATTCGTTTGCAAACAGATTTCACTTTCTCTACCCTAGGCCTAGAGATACTTAGTTCACTACAGATCAGATAGTGTTCTGTATCATCGAAAAATCCGCAAAAAACTCGTACATTCCTAACAGATTTCCTGAATTCAAAGTTTGTTAAGATATAGTCTATTATGGATCTGGTATCCCTAGTCTCCCATGTGTAGCGGTGAATAGCCTTATGCTTGAAGAATGTATTCGTAACAGCTAAACCCATACTAGCACAGAAGTACAGCAAACCCTTCCCATTCCCATTAGCTTCCATATCTTCTCCACATTTACCAATCACCCTGTCGTATCCTTCAGTTCTGTTCCCAACTCTCGCATTGAAATCGCCCATTAGCACTATTCTATCCTTGCTGTTGACCCTGACCATGATATCACTCAATGCTTCATAAAACTTGTCAACTTCATCCTCATCTGCACTCTCACATGGTGAATACATGGACACAATTCTTATCCTAATTCCTCCAACTGACAAATCTACCCACATCATTCGCTCATTTACGTGCCTAACAGAAACTATGTTGCGTGGAATGGTATTCCTGAAAAACAGCCCTACCCCAGACTCTGCCCTTCCCTTTCTAACACCCGTCAAGTACACTTTATAATCTCCTATCTCTTCCTCATTATCTCCCCTTACCCGAATATCACTTACTCCTTGCACATCCAGATGCATCCTCTTTGCTGACACAGCCAGTTCTACCTTCTTTCTTCCATAAGCACCATTAATATTGATAGCTCCCCATCGAATTCCATTTCGTTCGCCAAGTTGTTTCCGAGGAGTCCCGCGCCTGTCAAATGGGAGTGGGACTCCATTACTCCCATAGGTCCGAGGCTTGCTTAAAATGTTCTGAGCTTGGTAATTTCATGAAGCACGATGTACCCTACTTGCACATAGTCCAAGTGAGGATCTCTCTTCTAACGGGTTATGGACTACCGATGAATTGTATAGTCCTAGCCGCCTGAGCACCAGGAGGGCCAGGACTCAGAATATGTCCGAGATGCCCACTCCCATTCCATAGCAACTGGTATCCCGACTCTCAGGACCACTTACTAGGCCACTCAGCCATTGCCCATGGTTCACGAACTAGAACGTGACTACAGTAACCCACAAACATGAACCATGTATTTATAGCACCTGAAAATTGCAAATTCTCATCCTGTACAACAGGTTTTAACTTACCTCAGATTACATTTACTATATCATGTATTATATTCTATCTATCAATCTATCTATTGTGTGTGGCCTCCAAAGAGGCCTGGTGGAGGTCTTTTGAGTTGACGCCGTATAGGTGACCTGCACGTCTGTGAGAATGGGGCTGTACCAACGATGAATTCTAATGGTGAAGACAGCACACACAACCAGGCCCCGAGCCATCGGAATTAACCAATGTTGGTTCAAATCCCTGACCCAGCCGGGAATCAAACTCAGGACCCTCTGGATCAAAGGCCAGCATGCTAACCATTTAGCTATGTTGCCGAACATTATATTCTATGGAAAAAGTGAATAATTGTGGCTTTAGACAAGCAATTATTAAATCACATACCACATAATACTGTAGGTTTTGAAAACAGAATGTAGACATGGACAAAATATATTGCATAATTGATCCAAGGAAAAATAGAATGTGGAAGGGAATGTCATAGGGAGTAAATTGAAGGTAGGGACCAGATAGATATGACCAAGACACACTTAGATATTGCAAAAAGAATTTTGCACATTGTACCTTTATCAGGGGCATAGCTAGAGGCATGATTTTTTCACATTAATTTTTGAACGATTTTGCGACCAGGATATTAATTTTCACATTATTTTGCGAAATAGATATTGCCGTATTGCTTTAATTTTGTTTTAATGAAATTCTTAAATTAATCATTAAAGGTTTCATTACTATCACTGATCGCTGATTGTGGAGGTGTAATTAATAGACTGTACATACCTGGTACATACTTTTGAAGCCATTCCCGGACTGCAGGGTCATCTACCTTCTCCAGTGGGATGTTGGCTTTGAGTAGCATCGCTGTTGTTTCATGAATAAATTCTATGTTTTCACTCTTAGCTTTCTTTTGCATATCTAATGAGAGTTCTATTGTTGCCTGCTGTTTCACTATTGGTGTGCTAAATTTATGTTCTGAATATTCCTTATTTTTAAAACAATGTTTTGTGACAGTATCTTTTTTCTCCCACTCGATACGAACATTGCAAAATTTACACATTAAAATATTGCTTTCCGAAACATAAACTTTCACTCGCAAACTGTTTAGCTCTGCTGTACACCACAACACTTGTAAAGCGACCCATCTTTGCTACGGTCTGTGATCACTTTCTTAATTTTACCTGACCACGAAGCCGAAATACACCAGTGAATTGTGCTGCTTGTAGACGTCATTAGGGATTCCAGGATTGCACAGTGCCACGAGGAGGCAGGCTGGGGTGGGATTACCAGCCACCACAAGAACAACATTCCAAACATTTTGTTTGGCAAGAAGCTTGGAGCCAACCCCTTTTCTTTGATGCCATGTCTTAAAGAGATTTTCCAGAACATTAATGATAACATATTTCTTTCCTGTTGATGAATCTTTGCTCGCTCTTCCTTTTCTTTACATACATAATCTTGGAACAAAATGTCATGTTCGTTATTCACTATAGATTTTGATGTAATTTCATGCTTATTGTGAAATAATTGAATTTTGCTTTAAAATGGCCTTATCACTTTAATTCGCGAACATAACACCCATATTTTCTTAACCAGAAACATATGATTCATAAAGATATCGCAAAATCACTTCAAAATATTTTTTGGCGCGCTTATCGTTAAAGTGAAAAGTCATGCCCCTAGGCCTAGCCAAAGAGGGTTACTGGGAGTTAGAACCCCCCATATAATTTTTACAAAAGAAAATAAACATAAACCAACAATAAACAAGTGAAAATTGACTCAAAGGGTTGGTTCTTCTGAATATTCATAGAGATTGTAATATGAACATACCATTCACCATAAAACTATTTACTTTGATCATATCGTTGTTGTTCTGCATTTTAGTGTAAGATTTTGTAATGTACCGGACTGCAATCCGAATACCAACATAATTTACTTGTATCAGTGTCCTTATGACACCTGTCCATGCATGCACCACATATGCACAAGCACCTTCATTTTGTTCTATCATCATGTTGTAACCATACCCCTCCCCCCCCCCCGACCTTCAGTTGATCCTGGTTATGCTACTGACCTTTATGCAGAGGTTAGTAAACTTGTGTCCTCACTCCAAGATAGTGTAGCTCTTTTAAAGCACACCCCCAATGGAGGTAAGCTTCATGTACCATTTTTACCACGTACCAACCCTCCAGCCAAACTTAACACTAGAATTGCTAGAATATATTATATACCTGGAACAGCTGATGTGGTCATTTTCACTGCTATTCTTATTATTAGACTTTTGTACTCAATATGCATAATTACTCATTGTTTCCATTTTGCCTCTGTTTCTGTACATTGCTTTATGTGTTTTAATACTGATTCATTAATAAAAAGATGTCATGCACTCATTACTCTATCATCAGAAGCATGCTACATTGAATATACAGTAGGTCCTTGATTTTCTTTCAAGATGTTATGGCGAGCAAACCTACCAGGTGTAGTCTTCCCAAAGTCTGATACAATCCACTCTGTGATGCCATCAATAACTAGTAATGTATTACCTGGCCCTGGGAGGTTTTATCTTGGTTGAAGTGTCCCCTCTGATGGTGTGCTTTATGGGTTACAGTTTCCATGGCAGTAAAAAACAAAACAAAAAAACTGAAAAATAGTCAGTACTCAGCCTATTAGGCATCAATACAATTTGAATATGGTATAAATCAATGTATTTCACCAAAGCTGTTATGCTCATTATTGTAATAATAATAATAATAATAATAATAATAATAATAATAATAATAATAATAATAATAATAAAATTAAAAATAACTATAGAGAGAAAGTAGTAAGTACAGGAGATGCTATAACAATGAACTGTATCTGCATGTGGAAAGTATAATGGACACCATTAAAAAATGGAAGATTAAGTTTTATGGCCACATAACACGTATGAGCTTGCAGAGATTGACCAACCGGACCTTTTCCTACTTTGTAAACAAGAAAACCAAGAAACGCTGGTACACCGAAGTTGAAAAAGTCCTTCAAGAAATATGGATCACACATGAAGACATCGAAGAACATGTTCCTCTCCAGAATAAAGTTTGAGCATTCCAGCGATTCCATGAAAAGCCAAAGTTGAAAACTGGCAAGAAGTGGAGTGATGAAAGAAAGGAGGGTCACAGAAAGTTTGAACAGAAGAGTGTAGATGGACAAAAACACTCAAGTGAAATTCCATCCCAAAAATTTTCCTAAGCCATCCAAGTCTTTGAAATGTTCTAGGAAAGTTTCCAAACAAAGACTCTTTTTAAAAGAAGCAACAAAGGTAATAAGAACTGTGTAATAATATTATTCATGTTTTCCAGTTAACTACAAAAGGGAGGTCATTTAGGAAAAATTAAAGTAAGGAGCCTGACACAAGTAGGCTAAGTGAAGAAGAACCAGGACCCAGCTAAGGGCCCCATAGTCGCCAACCTGTGGTCCCAAGTTAAGAAACATTGGGGGCCTCTTTTAGTGTCCTCTTACAACAGGCAGGAAATGGCTGCATAGGTTATTGCAGGTTGATTTGATTCTCCATTTACTTCTGATTTTCATTTTTACTGCCTATTAGACAAAACAGAATGGTGTCAGATTGTATCTAATGGTTCTGCTTCGCAAGAGTCCACTAGTTCTAAAAGCTCACACAGTTTAAACCTGACTTGAAATTCTGAAGAAATCACTACCAGATGTTTGAATTAATTGGACCAGAAATGCTGCAAATCAGATCCTTAAGTCAGTAGAATATCTGTGGGTCAGACTACAGAATATTGAAGAAAACCTCACCCATACAATAGGGAACACTTTGTGTGTTACATACAAATGGAATTAAATTATCATTGAAGAGATCACGGTATTTGTGGAAAATTTTCAGTAACCTGTGGAAGAATTTTCAATACAGATAGAATGAATCATTTCACTACCGGTATGCAATTAATTTGAAAACTTCATCTTAATACCAAAGCCAAGAAATTAGGGTAAACTAACCATCTCAGTTCAAAATGTGTATGTTGCAAAGTTAAGTTCACTCTACTATGTAACCAATGAGAATGACTTCTGTGAGTTTAAAAATATTTACGGCTATGTACAGCTGCACAGCCACAGGAGAAGCTAAAGGTTCTTAGCTCCCTGCACTGATAGATGATTTCCTCTTTTTTCTTCAATGAATCAAGGTCAGTCTAGGGAGGTCAAGGCACGAGTGTTACTTATGGAGCCACCAAAAGGCAAATGTATTCGAATTTAGACGATTTAGGTATCAAACATTGAAATGAAAACAAACAAACTAACAACTATTTTTCATGTAGAATTTAATTGGGTACTGGTATCTATTGTTCATGCATAGATAACTGCATACTTGTAAATTACATGAATACATTCACAGCTGTGAAACCATTTTATGGAAACATTATTTACCTTCAGAGCTGCACAAGATGAGAAACATAGCACGGGGGAACAAGGAATTGAAAGTTGAATGCCTTAATTTTGGGGTAAGATGTCTTTTGGCAGTTATTCCACATACTGTTATGATTTTTCTAGATACAGTATCATCAAACCCACTGCAGTAAAAGATTGTATATACTGAGTACCAGAGCATAGCCTATTTCCTAGTCCCAATTATTTACATTTACAGGTATTAGTACTGGCACCCCAACAACTCTCCACATTCAAAATAAGTATGCAGAGTTGATGTCCATCATGTCTGTATCTTTTAACTGAAATAATGTTCAAGTAAGAAAGGAGAAATTTTCTAGCCACCCAGTATTTTGAGGAACAGTGCCTTGAGGCTTAGATGGCATAGCCTCTGTTAAAACTCTCTGAATTTACAAGTTTGTATTAAACTCTAGTAATAGGTATTTGATAGCTCATTTCCATTTTTCTCAGCAAGTGAAGACTAGCAGTGAATAAAAAGTAATTTAATGAAAGTGACTAATTATTTTAGTTTCCCTGTAATTAAACTTACCATCAACTCTATATGATATACGGTACTTTGTATGGCTACCTTTAGCTGCCATTAGCTATTACACTATTTAGCACTAAAAGGACTCATTGATGCAATTACACTGACCTATCATTGTGTTCATCCTATTGTGTGTTCCTTTTTTATGTTCCTATCTTAATATAACTCAGTTTGACACTTGTTTGTTACTTTGCCATACTTATAGCAGATGAGTATACAGTAAAAGCCCTGTTTTTTCACATAACTTAGCAGTGAACAGGTCATATTTATAGAAGTGAATGGCTAGTGACTTACCTCATCTGTCACCCAGTTAGCAAATATCTTTCCCCATACAGTGGCAAATTGATCTCCAGTAGTAAAGTTTGCTTCTCTCACCAACTTCTTTACTCTGTTCATGGCAGGCAAACTTTCTTCAGGGCCATGAAACAACTTGAACTTGAAATCAAAACTAGACACCTAAAATGAAAGGAAAATCCAGGGCACTGTTAATGGAGGAAATCCATAAATACAGGTAGAGAGATTAAGAAATTGAGGCTAATGATGATGTTTGGCATCTTTAAACAATCATAATCATCATCACTAAGAAAAGTCACTTTGCATTAGGTTATGTGTGTATAACTTGAAAACAATTTTTCTTACATGTTATAGGTTAGGTTAAATCATGTGTATATAGATTATGTATTAAAGTTAGGTTATACTTATTACTTGTAAATAATCTTTCATGTGTTCTAAGCTGTATGTGTGTTGAGTGAAGTGAACTCTGGAACACTGATGTACCAAGAACGTCTGTATAGTTATTCTACTTCTTTCTGGATATCATGAGGTACCTGCACATTGGTGGCAGATGCATGATGGCTGTCTTTCTGATGTCTGCCACTACTCAGGAATTCAGTCCTGTATCTTTGTCTGGGCAGACTTATTTAGGAGTACTATTGCCCACCCCATGTGGAGAAGGGCCCAGAAAATGTAGGCTAAACATCGGTACCGGTAGTCACACAATGGATGTGCAGCCACACCCAGCGGGTCACTCCCACTTGCAGTCAGAAAACGAATCAATCAATTAATTTGAATGTGGAATATCAGAACACTTCTGGATATAAATAAAGACAGACCTGAAAGATGAACAGCACTTGTCACTCACAAGCTAACTAGATTGGACATCAGTGTTACCACCTTTGATGAAACCATATTGTCTGATGATGGAAATATTGTGGAATTTGGATCAGGCTATACAGTACCATATTTTGGAAGGGAAGGGAAGGGAAGGGAAGGGAAGGGAAGGGAAGGGAAGGGAAGGGAAGGGAAGGGAAGGGAAGGGAAGGGAAGGGAAGGGAAGGGAAGGTGAGACTTGTATGCATGGTGTTGGATTTGCTGTAAAGATAAAACTGGTAAATGCCCTCCAGGTCACTCCCACAGCAATCAGTGAATGGCTTACAACTCGCAGCGGATATTTTCATCACTCTCATCTCCTCATAGTGTAGATGCTGATGAAGAGGTTAAGAATAAGTTTTATCACCAGATGAGCATACTTATCTACAAAGAACCACCTTGGTGATTTCAATGCAAGAATTGGAGAATGGCTGTGGGAAAATGCGATGGGCAAATATGGTATTGGGAAATAAAAGACCCTGGGTTATTGCTTTTTGGCCTATGTGCTGAGCATGAACTGTCTGTCAGCAATACTCAGTTCCACCTACCTAATCATTTTAACACCATGTGGACGCACCCACACTCTAAGAACTGGCATATTCTTGACTACGTCATCACCCATCAGTGTGATAAGAAAGACATTCTGATCACCAAAAGCACAAGAAATATTGATGACTGCTGGATAGATCACAAACTTCTGACCTGCCAAATCAGAATTTCTTTGCACTATAAATTGCCTCCACATCGCACATGTCTGTCCAGAAGTAAGGTTGATATCCATAAACTTTCAGACCGAGCCATTGCTACACAGTTCCAGAATGCGATCTCCAAGTAGCTGGCATCTAATCCAACTATCAAAATGATGCGTTGTCACCATAAGACCTATCTATGTTGGTGCGACGTAAAGCCGATTGTAAAGAAAAACAAAAAAAACAAATGATGTGGAGCAAGAATGTTCAACAATTTGAACTGTACGATTTGAGTCAGCTAAGGAATCTATTGGTTTCAAAGAAAAGAAGATTCAAGACTGTTTGAGGAGAACAATGCAGAAGTTATTATCCTCATTGCTGCCAAACAGCAAGCTCGTATATCCCTTCCACACGATCAATCCTTCAGCTTGAAAAAACTCATTTTCAAAATCCTAATGCCAGATTTGAATCAGGGAAATGAAGAGCAATTGGTAGCAAGAGAAAACTCAAGAACTTCAAAGCTTATCCGATGCCAGAGACCTGTAATCTTCTATGCAGGGATTAAAGAACTATATGGACCAATTTGTTTTTTCAATAGGAATTTTGTTTTCTGCCAACAATGCTACCAACTTTACTGACAGCAAAGACATCTTGGAGCACTGGAAATAGCACTTCTCTACTCTTTTAAATTGTAAATCTATAGCCAAGGAGTTATTCCGAGTTGTGCCACAACAGCCCCCATCCCACAGCCATGGATGGCAATGCCAATGTCATACCAGGAATTCTGTGAGGCTTTTAACAAATAATAATGATGTTACTTGCTTTACATCCTACTAACTACTTTTAAGGTTTTCAGATACACCAAGGTGCCAGAATTTGGTCCTGCAGGAGTTCTTTTATCATCATCATCATCATCAATGTCCCACTCCAGTCGCCCAGGTGTGGTTGAGTTCTTTTATGTGCCAGTAAATCTACCGACACAAGACTGATGTATTTGAGCCCGTTCAAATACCACTGGACTGAGCCAGGATCATACCTGCCAAGTTGGGATCAGAAGGCCAGTGCCTCAACCATCTAAGCCACTCAGCCCCGTACTCTCAACAGACTGAAACACAGAAAGACACATGGACCTGACAACATTCCATGGAGGTTTATCATTAAAGACAAGATTCTTCACATTAATCCTTTGAATCTAGAAAATTCAGCAAGTACCTGGCAACCAGAAGAATGCTACCAGAAGAATGCTACTATCATCACCATATTCATGAAAGGTGATCTCAGTGTATATGGCAACTATTGCAGTATATCCCTCCTGTTCATAACCAGTAAACTTCTTGCAAAGATTCTACTTGGCTATCTCCAGGTTGTCTCTGAAAAGATTCTCCTTGAGTCTCAGTGTGGTTTCCATGTCTCAAGAGGCACAATTGACATGATCTTATGTGCAAGGCAACTTCAAGAAAAATGTGGAACACAACAGCAACCTCTCTACTTTGTGTTTTACGATCTGGAAATGGCCTTTGACTCTGTCCCGAGGCATGCTATGTGGGCAGTGTTGAGACGCTTTGGTTGCCCTGAATGCTTAGTAGGCCAGGTTTGAGCACCCCTTGATGGTACGTCTTGACAGGCTCTCCAGATACTTTTCCTGTCATACATGCCCCAACACCCTTTGATTTGTTACGTGGCTGATATACTTTGTGATTAATCATGTACTAACCCTTCTGGTATTGCTTTAAGGTATTGTCTTGATGGAATTTTCTTCAACTTGATGAGACTTTGTTCATGTTGCTTAACTCATGTGACCAGAATAACTGAACGGCATCACCTGCTCTTACACCCTGTGGACCTGCAGCGGTCAGCCAATAGTTTCAAGAGTGCATATGATTGTTTTGGCCTCACCATCAATGCAAAAAAACAAAGATCCTTGTCCAACCTGCCCCAAGGTCTAGCCTTGCAGAATTCAATGTCTCTGTCTCAGACGTCATTCTGGAACAGGTAGATCACTTCTTGTTTAAACAATGCAATGCACCTCAGAAGAGGATGTAGAAAACAGACTCCATGCTGCTCATTTGGCATTTAGTCAGCTATCACTGCGGGTATGGAACCTAACAGTTCATACCAAACTCTTGGTGTATAAAGCAGTCATCATTAAATCGCTATTTTATGGATGTGAAACCTGGACCCTGTACTGCCATGACATCAAGAAACTTGAACCTTTTCATCAGCAGAAATGTTGTTCAATCTTAAATATCAAATGGGGTAACCATGTCTCCAATCTTGCAGTTCTTGATAAAGAGTGCATGAACAGTGTAGAAACCTCTATCATAGGCCATCAGCTTTGGTGGACTGGGCATGAATGTTATATGAACGACACCAAGCTTCCTTGCCAATTCCTTTATGGCGAACTTTCCTCAGGCACAAGACTCTGTGGTGCCCCTTTGAAGCTTTATAACAACCAACTTAAACAAACCATGAAATTCACCCATATCGACCCTCAAACCTGAGACAGACTTGCCAAGGATCATATGCTTTGGTGCCAAACAACCTCTACTGCGCCGCTGAACTATTTCAGTAAGAGCGTCACAGGCATGAAGAGGTTAAAGGACAGTTATGAATACCCCATCAGATGCAACCTTGTCTTCCCCCATCCGTCGAGTGCTATCACTGTGGACACATGTTTCATGCTGGAATTGGCTTGTTTAGTCATCAAAAATACAGTACAAGCACAATCAACACTGAGTGCTAGTGGATTGTAAGCAGGAGAATTTGTATACTTGGAAATGAATAGCAGCTGGTGACGCTACGTGTTATCTTATAATTAGTGTTCAGATAGACTGGAAAGCTTTAAAGTTACATTAACTGAGTTGACACTGGAAAGTATGGCTTCCTTCTTATCAAATTATAACTCTGTATTCACTAGGAGACCCAAGTCCTTACTTCAAATAATTGTTTATGTGGTACAGCCTTGTGGCACAGTCTTCAGTCTTAAAATCCCTTACATAGCAGTTACATGGCATAAGCTCCCACATATTCTGTATACTGTTAATGTTCAGTAGTTCATATCATAATGTGGAAAAAAATAATCTGTCAATGTCGATGTGACAGGACTATAAAATGGTGATGAACTGATGTGTGTGATTGGTCCCAAGTTATCACATCATCTATAATAACTTGATTGCCTTTTCTCTAAAAAAAAAAGGGGTTTTAGAATCAATCAGATATGCAGTTCTCCAGTGACAACTGTAGGGGTTGATATAGTTTGTACAGTATGGTAATACTTCATGAAAATGACTAGAGAAGTGGTCTCCACTTTATGTAAAAGGGTACAGTACAGCAGTTTTAAGATGAACCTCACTAACTTCCTCTTGTACGGTTTTTGCATTATACAGGGAAGTGTATATCAAGCCATATGCACATAAACTTGCTGTAAGATATTGTGTGAGATATGACTAAGAAATATTTAATTTTTAACCAGTTTTATGCATTCAAGAAAGAATAGGCACAGCTAATTCACCCTACTATAGATATGCATGGACTCTCACACCATAAAAACAGTATTAACTTGAATTTCTTCATGTCTAATCTACCCTTCTTCTTGCAACACCCAATATCTTTTGACAAACAACATTCCATTGTTAATGTTAAAGGAGAAACAATATGGACTTCAGTTCTTCCGTTATTAGAGACTGTTGAATGAAAATCCTCTTTTTTTTTTTTTTTTTGCATCGCACCAACACAGATAGGTCTTATGGCGACGATGGGACAGGAAAGGCCTAGGAGTGGGAAGGAAGCGGTCGTAGCCTTAATTAAAGTACAGCCCAGCATTTGCCTGGTGTGAAAATGGGAAACCACGGAAAACCATCTTCAGGGCTGCCGACAGTGGGGTTCGAACCCACTTGATGCAAGCTCACAGATGCACAGCGGCTAACTCGCCCGGTGAATGAAAATCCTTAGTGGCCATTAATGTTAATACAATTTTGCCGAAGTCCAATTTACTCCTGTCTTTATTCATATAAATATTTTTACAGGTGGGGTGAGGTTGGAGATGGGGTGTGTTCTGTGTGTGTTCCACGTCTACTTGGATCCTGATGTTTTCTGTGGGTGCTTCAATCTGCAGTGTACTTTTCTGTTCTGAAGCAGAGATTGAAATTATGAATAATGATGCTACCATCAATCTGGCAGAGAGAACATGTCACAGAGACTCCAACTGAAATTTAATGGCAGTTGTAACCATATTTACTATACATAAATGCCTAAATTGAAATATCTCTATATATAAAATAACATGTCCTGACTGACTGACTGATTTATCATCGCCGAGCAAAACCACTTGACAGAAGGAAATGAAATTATGGAGATACATTTTTATTACACTTGCATTACATTTGTATAATGCTCACTAAGAGAGGGTTCTTGGATATTCCATTGCTAAAGGGGTGCAAAGGGGGGTGAATTGTTTAAATGAGTATATCTATATCTCAAAAACTTTAGAGATGTAAAACTTTAGAGATATAAAAATTGGTATTTGGAATCTCCTTTAAAAGTAAAGGAACACATATTATTTTGTTTTCTGAAAATTCTCTTAAGAGGGTTGGTAAGAGGTGAAAAAAGGGTTTAATTCTTTTTATGAGGATACTTCTATATAAAAAAACTGAAGGTATTAAGGGGGTGGGAGATGTGAAATAGATTGAATATTTTTATGAGGATACTTAAATCTCAAAAACTGAAGATGTTACAGATGTGAAAATTAGTATTTGCAATCTCCTTTAAAAATAAAGAAACAATTATTTTTTTGTTTTCAGAAAATCCATTTTGGGGGGGGGGGGGGGGATGAAAAGGATTGAAAAAGAGTTAAATTATTTTTATGAGGATACTAATATCTCAAAAACTGAAGATGTTACAGACTTGAAAATAGGTTTTTGGAATCTCCTTTAAAAATAATGAAACACGTATTTTTTGTTCTCTGAACATCCACTTGGGGAGGTGGATTAGAAGTGGAGTTAAATTCTTTTTATGAAGATCCTTATATCTGTAAAACTGAAGGCGTTACAGACATGAAAACTGGTATATATATAAAAGGCAATAGGCACCCACTAAGGAAGGGTTTCAAAATATTCCACCCCTAAGCAGACGAAACAGAGGTAAAACCCTAAATTCCAAAATATTCATTCCACTGAAATTGTTGACCATACAAAGTTGAAATTGCTCTCAATGATTGCTTTTTTATGTACTAGATGTTAAATATGACAAGTTTAGAAAAAAAAATCAGCCCTTAAGGGTAAAATGGGGGTTAATAACCAAAAACAAATATATTCCTTTCTCTGAAACCATTTGACATACAAAGTTGAAATTTAACATCATGGTTCCTCCTGTATGACTTAAATTTTCAATAAAACATGGACTTAAAATAATACACCCCTACGTGTTTTGAAGGGGGGGGGGGGGGCGGGCACTAACAACATAGATATCCATTTCTCTCAAACAATTTGGCATGTGAGTTTGAAATGTCACATGATTGTTGCTCCTATATGCATTAGATTTGAAATAAAAAGTTGTCTTAAAATAATACACTCATAAGGAGTTTTGACCATGAGGGTGAGGCCTAAAAGCACAAATATTCGTATCTCTGAAATCGACAGACATGTTGTTGTTGTTGTTGTTGTTGTTTGAGTCATCAGTCCATAGACTGGTTTGATACAGCTCTCCATGCCACCCTATCCTCTGCTAACCTTTTCATTTCTACATAACTACTAAATCCTACATCTGCTCTAATCTGCTTGTCATATTCATATCTTGGTCTAACCCTACCATTCTTACCACCTACACTTCCCTAAATAACCACCTGTACAAGATCTGGATGTCTTACGATGTGCTTTATCATTCTATCTCTTCTTCTGGTCAAATTTAGCCAAATCGATCTCCTCTCACCAATTCGATTGAGGATCTCTTCATTCGTGATTCTATCTACCCATCTCACCTTCAGCATTCTTCTGTGACATCACATTTCAAAAGCTTCTATTCTCTTTCTTTCTGAGCTAGTTATCGTCCACGTTTCACTTCCATACAATGCCACGCTCCAGACGAAAGTCTTCAAAAACATCTTTCTAATTCCTACATCCATGTTCGAGGTGAACAAATTTCTTTTCTTAAGAAAGGCCTTCCTTGCTTGTGCTAGTGTACATTTTATGTCCTCCTTACTTCTGCCATCATTAGTTATTTTGCTACCAGTAACAATAGTCATCTACTTCCTTTAAGACTTCATTTCTTAATCTGTCCATACCATTCAGCAATTTCTTCAGATCTTTTGCAGAGTCAGATAAAATAACAATATCATTGGCAAATGTCAGAGTTTTGATTTCCTCTCCTTGAACTTTGATACCGTTTCCAAATTCCTCTTTGATTTCCTTTATTGTCTGTTCTGTGTAAACATTGAAAAGGAGAGAGGACAAACTGCAGCCTTGCCTCACTCCTTTCTGGAATGCTGCCTTTTTCAAAGCCCTCGATTCTTATCACTGCAGACTGATTTTTGTGTAGACATTGACTGACATATGAGTTTAAAATTTCACATAATGTTTGCTCCTATCTATAATAGATTTTAAATAAAAAGTGGTCTTAAATTAATTTACCCTTAAGGGTGTTTGACTAGGGGTAGGGTGTAGCTGACGACATAAATATTCAATTCTCTCAAACCGTTTGACATACAAGCTTGAAATTTCACATGATAGTTGTCCTATATATATCTTACATTTTAAATACAAAGTGGTCTTAAAATAATATTCCCCTAAGGTGTTTTGACTGGGAGGGAAAGGCCTGGAAAACATAAATACTCATTTCTCGAAAAATGTTTGACATACGAGGTTGAAAGTTCACATGATAGTTGTTCCTATATGTAATAGATTTTTAAATCAAAAGTGGTCTTAAAACAATACACCCCTAAGGTGTTTTGACTGAGGGTTGGGGGGTGAGGCCTTATTACAAAAATATCAAATTATCTGAAATTGCTTGATATACGAGGCTGAAATTTCACATGGTGGTTACTTCTCAATGTCTTAGATTTTAAATAAAAATTGGTCTTACAATAATGCACCCTAAGGGGTCCGATGATAAACATATTTATTTCTTTGAAAACATTCGACATATAAGGTTGAAGCTTCACATAATGATTGATCCTATGTGCATTACATTTTAACTAAGAAGTGGTCTTAATCCAACACACCCTTAAGGGGTTTTGACTGGAGGTGACTTCTGATGACATAATATTCATTTTTCTGAAATCGTTTGACATACGGTACGAGGTTAAAATTTCACATGATGTTTGCTCCCATATCTTTTAGATTTTAAATAAGAAAAAGGTCGTAAAACAATAAACCTCTAAGAGGTTTTGGCTGGGGCGTGATGACTTATGACAAAATTATTCATCCCTCTAAATCGTTTGTCGTATGAACTTGAAATTTTACAAGAACTTTGGATGTTGTAGGTGTCAAATATGATATAATTCAAAATATTTCATGTATAAGGATTGGGATTATATACAAGTTGTTGAAGTTGTAAAACTAAGTCTCCAAAACAGCCAAGGTACTTGATGAAATTTCTGACTCCTTTTCTTTATTCCCCCAAAATATGATTCGTAAAACTCAAGTATTTAGGTGAAATATTCTTGAACTTGATACACAACTGGAGGGACATTTTTTAATACTGTATACCATTAGTGGTACCTACGAATTCTTGTGGTCGTTGAGTGTCTAATATTTAAAGATTAAAACCTCTCAAATTACTAATCACTTTCCACAAGCTTAATGCATACAGAATAATAGGCCTAAATAATGAAGGAGGTTTCATCTCGATTTTTATCAAAGATTGGTGCCCCCTTCTATACAGATTAAATTCTATGTCTTAGATTTTAAATAAGAAGTGGTCTTCAAACAATACACCTCTAAGTGGTTTTGACTGGGGGATGGTAATACTAGCCTGCAAAAAAGCCCTTTTTTGTGCGCTAAAAACGAAAATAGGTGGGTTTTATGGATTTCTTAACGCAGAATTCGAGAAAACATTAGTTTTGGCGTATCATGTCTTGTTTAGTGGCAATTTTACAAAATGTTCTTTTGTTCTTACATAAAATTGTTGGTACTTAGTATTGATTAAATTTTATATATTAATGTAAACTTCAGCTTGCAAAATGTAATTATATTTTGCATGCATTAAATACACATAAATGCTGTTTTGTAAGCAAGTAGATGGTTTGTATTATATTTTAACTGTTTATTGAAATTCGTGAAACTGAAGCATAAGGTGCCTATTTAGTTTCGGCTTTACAGTTGCTTTTAAATTAATATAACCATACCTTGAATAAAAATTACATGGTTAAACTTACATAGTTTTGTTACTTACATTATGTGCAGTTTAGATTCACACATCCGTCTTTTCCTGTTTTCCATGGAGTTTCCGGGTTTTTGAAGTTCTTGAATGATCTCTAGAAGGGTCGTCTCGTGCAACCGACAAACAGTAATCGGCCATCATATTCACATACCAACGCCTCTGATAGTGTCGTTTTGTATATTTGAGATCCTGGTGAAATCTTTCACCTTGTTCTTTACTGACAGCTCCTAAATTTGGAGGGAAATAATCCAGATGCGAAGCTAAGAAATGAAGCTTAAGGCTCATATTACAACCGAGTTCCTTAAACTTTATCAACATTTTCCTTACAATTTCTTTGTATTGAGGGTCCTTAATGTTGCCAAGGAATTTAGTCACTACATCTTTGAATGTGTTTCATGCCTCTTTCTCAATTTTGGTCATCGTATCTGTGAAATTTTTATCCTTCATCAGTTTACGAATCTGTGGTCCATCAAATATGCCTTCTTTGATTTTTGCATCTGATAATGAAGGAAATTTAGTGGATAAATATTGGAAGCATAGGCTACTTTTATCTAATGCCTTGACATACTGTTTCATCAATCCTAATTTGATGTGCAAGGATGGAAGTAGAATTTTTTCACGGTCAATAAGACTTACATTCAAGACATTTTTGGATCCTGGTTGTAGTTGTTTCCTTTCTGGCCAATTCACTTTATCCCAGTGTTTATCCTGTGCCCTGCTATCCCATTCGCATAGGGAACAGCATGGGCGCCCGCAAGGGGGGGCAAGGGGGGGGCACTTGCCCCCCCCCTGGAATTCTAAAGATGTTGATGTTCAATTGTTTAATATCATACCAGATTATTTCATAAACTGAAATTACTGACAGTCATCTAGCATATGTTATAACTGGAAGTTTCTGTAAACAATTTATATTTATAATAACGTTATATTGGTTTTTATATTGAAGAAAATTGTTAATGTGCCCCCCCCCTGGAAAAGATCCTGCAGGCGCCCATGGGGAACAGGGACATTTTGTATAGCCTTTTTGTTGTCCAAGCAACAATCCAATGATCTTCAAAACACCGCAAATTTGCCACCCATGCTCGTGATATTTAATGTTTTCAAGCACCAACTTTAAGGTCTCGTATGTTTCAGACATTTTTGTGGAGCGTTTAAGTGGTATGAATGCCAGAACATTTGTATTATGAAGCAAAGAGTCAATAAAAACACGCCAGTTAGTAGGATCATACACTTTCTCTCCCAATTGACGTAGAAGATTTGAAACATCCGTACAAAATACAAGTTCATCTTCGTGAGTATAACACTTTCGGACTGTTATCTTTGAAAGGAAACTGCTTTATCAGTCCATCATAAACATTGCATAAGGGCTGGGACTTTTAATATGTCTGTTTATTCAAGTGGTCTAAGATGAAAGACAAACGCTCAACTGTCTTGTCTTCAATCCTACATACCTCGTGGTCTATTGCATATCAGGGGGAGTTTGTTATAAATTTACCAGGAAACCCCAAATACAAAATGAAAATTTAGACAGCAATAAACCTATAATAAAATGCAAACAGTAACAAATCAAATCACATAGTGTAGAAGTCCGTTATAGCGAGAATTCGTAACAGCGAAAAATTCACTCGCTATAACGGATTGTCGTTATATACGATTTTTGTATAAAAGTCAGAAAACCCTTCATGCACATTAAAATCAGTATGAAACGGCAATCAGTTTGTTCAAAACTTGCGTTTCCGCAGATGATATCCACACTACGGCTTACTTGTTTGTTATTTTTTGTAATCCGATACTATGTGAAAGTGTATGTTTAATTTCATTCTGAAAAAATATAGTACCGTATTTCTCCGAATCCTTCAAAAAACTGATATCAGACTCAAAAAGAAGTTTGTAAAATCATATGAATGACTTGTTGTACAGTAGGCCTACGCATTTTTTAGACGCCGAACATAGACTTTCGTCACGCCGTATTTCTTTTTTTCTTTTTTTTTTTTTTTGCGGCTGCACAATTATTCTTTATTTCCGCGGGTTTGAGGACCATTAACTTAATATTGGCATCATAATACCGAAAAGAACTCGTTGAAAATGTTCCGGTAATACCTATTCCATGCGTCTCTACAATACAACGATCCATCAGGAAATTATTCCTGCTGTCTATAAAACTGTTACTTCTATTACGCAGCGTCAGATATAACTGGCTACCGCTACACGCACGTCTCGCTTATCGGGTTCGGCCAAATTCAGCGGCTAGCTATGTATAGGCCTAATCGCGAACGTTGAAAGTCAATGAACGAGTTTATTGCGCCACGGTATGGCCATTCCGCCCTTGCGTTTTTCGTGCACATACCTCACAATTTCATCTTCTACTTCTTTAAAGCGTCCTTGTTGCTGATCACTGAATGCAATTTTTGTACAGTACGCATTTTTTTAGCTCTTTGTCTTCACGCTAACGCCAAATATTGGCTTTAGTTAGGCCTATGCCGTATTTTCTTGCGGCTGCACAATTATTCTACATTTCCGAGTGTTTAATAAACATTAACTTAAAATTGGCATCATAACATCGACTAGAACTCGTTGAAAAATTGCCGGCAATACCTTTTCCACGTATCTTTACAATACGACTATCTATCACGAAAATATTCCTGCTGTCTTTAAACCTTAATTTTACTAAGCGTCATGTACAATAGACGCGTTATGACACTGTCACGGAGTAGCCATGACTTTTCTAAGAATTCGAAGGGTCGCATGTTTTAATGCCATTCTGCAAATTTGAAAAATACACAGGCAGTGTACAACCGGTTGTCGCGGCTAGCGATGTGTAGTGAAGAGGCGGTCGTTTATTGTCAACGAGCTCTGTGCGCGTGTGAAAAGAAGCAGCGTGGTTACCGCGGTAGTTGCCAGTGGTATCCATTAACTTACTGTTAGGCCGCGAATGCAACAACCCTTGAGTTTTCGCATGAGATTCTGAGAAAAGAAAAAAAAAGTCTTGGATTCGGAGAAATACGGGTATCACTCCAGAGATTTCTGCGGCAAACACCTCAGCTTTCTTCTTCAAACAGCGTCACCTAACCTAACCGTATATGTAGCCTATCATGAAAACATATTTGAAACGCATGTAGAGAAATAACCTCCTCGCGAAAAATTTACATGTAAATAGCCGTTACTACACGCCAGAAGATATGAAATATTCTCTGAAATCAGTGATGTACTCTGCCATATCTTGAGGTGTATCACATTCTTACTTAATTCCCGTACATAACATTAAAATTAAGATATCGTTTATTACAGTCTTTAATTTTAGCGAGTGAACAACTGCTATCGGCCACGTTATTTACGCATTTATTATGAAAACGTGTTATCCTCTTTCATTTCGAATTTTCTTTAGAGAACAGCAGTCGATGGGTATTACTAATCAATTCCAACATCGCCTTTGAATGTCAACGAGAGAGCTCGCAAATGCATAAAGTGAGAAAACTGTACTGTACCGGTACCGAAGATGATCAATCGCATTTTGTTGCAAACGTTTCAGTTTTCTTAGTCAAACAGCGTCACGTATCCTAACTTAACCGTACTATACGTATGATGAAAATCAAGCGCCAATAGAGAAAGTATAACTTTCTCGCTATAAATTTTCATAATAGCCTTTCCGTAATTTAACCAGACGCGACAAAATATAAACTAACCTCTGAAATCAATTAAGCACTCTGCCATATCTCGAGGTGTATCCCATTCTTAATTGCAGTATTTAGCCTCAAAATTAAGCGGTCGTTTAGTCGGTCTTGATTTTTAACGAGTTAACAACCCTTATCGGACACGTTATTTACGCATTTATTACGAAAATATGTTCTCCTTCATTTCGAATTTTCTTTACGGAACAGCTGTCGACGGGTAGGCTATTACTAATCGACTCCGACATCGCCTTCGAATGTCGACGAGAGAAATCGCTAGTGCACATAGCGAGAAAACGATGCCGAAGGTAATCGATCACATGCAGTATCAACGCTGGGGTGCATAAATATCGGTAACGGAAAAAATCGCGCGTGCTTAATCGCTCGTAATAACGGATGCGCTAGTGATAGGGTTCTCGCTGTAACCGAAGGACGATACACAGTTTAATATAGGAATTTTGAAGGGACAGAAAAAGGTCGTCGCTATAATGGAATTCTCGTTATATGGCGTACTCGCTATATCGGACTTCTACTGTAATTGTATTCCGAAAATTGTATTCAATGTTACATCTTACGAATTCAAGCAGATACTAAAACACCGAATTGCGTCAAAACTAGACATGATAGGAAAAAAATAGCATCATTTTTGGAATCAGGACAGCGATTTCCATAAGAATTACATACTTTCTATTTTACCGCAAAATCATGTTGGCTAGTGTAATTGTTGACAAAAATATTCACTTCTATTCACGTTAGAATTACGAAGTTAAAATTTCAAATCATATCCTAGGTGAATAACAGAAAGTTTGAAACAAATTTAACCCCTCAGAGAGTTCAATGGGATTTAAGATCCAAAAAGAGATATATTCATTCCTTCCTCCAAAACTGTTTAATGTGCGAAGACAAAATTCCAAATAGCGATATATATTTTAAATCCTAGGTGTGAATTAGAAAATATTTTTAAACATTCACCCCTAAGGTGTTAAAATTATTCATCCCTCCAAAACCGTTCGACGTACTAATTTGTAATTTTACGAGAAGGTTCTTTGTTTATGTCCTAGGTGTAAAATATCATATACTTCAAGATATTTCTCTCCTAAGGGGTTTAGATGGTGATTGACACTCAAAATCACAATATCCATTCTTCTGAAACTGTTTCAGGCACAATCTTAAAACTGAACACGAAGGGTGGTCTTCTATGTCCTAGATGTTAAGAAGTATTTTTAAAACATTCACCACCTAAAAAAATATTCATTCCTCCATTATTGTTCAACATACAACATCTACATTTCGCAGGTTGATAGCTTTTACATCCTAGATGTTATATAAGATAGGGTTTTAAAACATTCTAATTCTTCTCTCATCATCTTCATTTCCTGTTTCCAGCTTCCCGGGTCGGGTTGTGAATCAAGGACCTCTATCGCTGCCTGTCTCTCCACCACTCTTCTCCTTTTTTAAGTACATCTTCTGGTTTCCCTCCCCTCTTCTCTATGCCCTCCCCCACTGAAACATAACGGGTTCAAATGTGTGTTAGATAAGAAAATTAATAATCATTCTCCCAAAACCGTTTGACATATGAACTAAGGGTGTATTTTACAGGTTCAGTCAACAGTAGACTCTCCAAAATGTAAAATGTTGAAAAATAACTTTCAATTTAAAACCGTAGCGAAGCACCGGTACCTTGCTGGTAATAATATACATTTTGCATCGCTCTAATTATCAAAATGATACTTGATTGCTAGAATTTCACCCTAGGAAGTGGTTCTTTAACATGATACTCATACTTGATATACTGATATAGGACATTTGTCATATTAGTAATCTTAAACACCAACTGACTGAGTACGTACATACATACAAGACCCATGTCTAGACTGAGATTAATAGTGAACATTATCATATAAAGTACAACTATGATGATAATGTAATCTTCAATTAGCACTACTTTCCTTAAACATACATCATCTGTGCCAGAAGGCAGCATAACTACATTTAAAACATTCACAACGAAGAGAATTACTTTCTTCAGAGAAGGGGCAAAATATTAAAGAAAATAATTAGTAGAATCTTGGTACTTCAAACTATGAGTAACATTATGTTCTAGTTTTAGAAACAGTAATAGAGAGAGAAATGGTAAGATATATACACTGCTGTCAAAAAGTTTGAACTCACCTTAAGAAAACACCAGTTCTTGCTATTCATTAGGCATTAGATTAGTGATATTTCACATGACAAACATTTCCAATCAAAATACAAAACTTGGTATGCATTATACATAAATTAACACACTATAAAGCATTTATGCTCCAAATAATGGGATACAAACAACTTTTAGAGCTATACTGTTCAAACTCTGCACTCGTCTGTTTTCCATTTTTAATAATAATAATAATAATAATAATGTTATTTCCTTTACGTCCCACTAACTACTTTTACGGTCTTCGGAGACGCCGAGGTGCCGGAATTTAGTCCCGCAGGAGTTCTTTTACGTGCCAGTAAATCTACCGACACGAGGCTGTCGTATTTGAGCACCTTCAAATACCACCGGACTGAGCCAGGATCGAACCTGCCAAGTTGGGGTTAGAAGGCCAGCGCCTTAACCGTCTGAGCCACTCAGCCCGGCTTTTCCATTTTTACCCTGATAAAAGGGTGACAAAAATGTGGCATTATTCTGATTAGTTTTTCAACATCTCTGTGGTCATGGTTTACCATGCTTGCAAAAGGCATTGCCAGAGATCTTCACAACTGTTGACAGAACATTGCTTTGCCTTAAAGTTGATATAGCAATTGAGGTTTTCACGGCCGCATTACAAATCATGTCAGTGTTTTCCGGGCTTGTACGTTGTGGTCCAGGAGCGTGTGATGTCTTGATGTTTCATTGAAGACTGCATTTGGCATCATCAAGGGTTCCAACCGACTTCGATAGCAGTGAAGCTCACAGTGGAATAGAGTAGTGTTGCAATTCCACCTCATTATATACTGTAGTGCAGGCTACAGTGTGCTGCTCGCCAATTGGTCTGCCATGCTGGAGGGACGAACGCTGTTTGGCTGTTCTTCGGCCATTGGTTGAAGCATTAAGGAGCCCAATGTACGTCGACCTGCCTTGGTGGAGACAAGCAACTGATCACCTGTTGCTTTTTCTGGTCTTCGGTGGCCATTGTGTTCTCTAGGATTTAAGGTTTTCAGGACTGGAAACCAGTTGAAGATGTTGGTGTGCTTCAGGATTTCAATGGCTTCTCTTTGCAGCCAGGCGTGATACGATACAGTAGTTGACAGTACTTTGGTGTCGCTGTACTGTATGTCATGACTTGCTAGCAGTGAGTGTTCAGAAACTGATGATCTTTCTGCTTGTCCCAGCTGGCTATGTCCGTTATGCTCCTTCAGCCGTGTGGCGATGCCGGTCACGTTGTATCTATGATAGAACGGAGCGCTCACTGCTGCGGGAATGTATAAGCTCCACATGCAAGGAGCTTGCTACCTTCAACCAAGCGCTTTTAAAGCTGCATTATCTTCTGAACACATACTCTCACCACAGTACTGGGATAAAGCAGATCGTATCACCCACTCTTCCATAACTTCAACATTCGATCAGTTGACCAACCAGCAGAAGAACAAGTTCAAGCAATATCAGGAGAATCGTCCTGCGCCTAAGAGTACGGCTGCCGTGGATACCTCATGGACAATCGTCAAGCTGACCAACCATTGCCTGTCAGAGGCGTAAACCTCTTTACTGGCTAAAGGAGGAAACTTTGCTGTTACACCTCCCTCTATTCCCATGGAGGGGATCGTTGTGAATATTGAAGCTGCTATTCACAATTTACCATCTGACCAGGCAGAAGAAATCTGCCACAAAGCCTCATGGATACTGATAAAGGCACCAGCACTGAAGAGCAACCTTATGGTTCAAAAAAGGAAGGCCATTAAAACTCTGAACATGGACGAGAGTGTACTCATTCTTCCTGCGGATAAAGGGAACGCCGCTGTCATCATAGCTACTAATGATTACACTGCAAAGATGTTGGAGAGTTTGGATCCAGAGATTTACCACAGACTACTGAAAGATCCAACCAATCGGATTCTTCGAAACACCAATAGCCATATTAAGGCCTCACCCTTGCCAGACAATGTGAAGAGGGAAACCTCTAAAAGTCAAGCTTTACCTCCGAGAGTATATGGCTTACCCAAGATTCACAAGGACAACGTACCTCTACAACCCATCGTGAGTGCTACTGGATCACCAAACTACAATATTGCTAAACATTTGGCCACGTTACTACAACCTCACATCGTTGGCATATAGTTGTATGTCAGAGATTCAGGCCATTTCATAGAAAAGCTGAAGAACAGCCACTTAGAAGCCGAAGACCTGCTTGTCAGCTTTGACGTAGTCTCAGTCTTAACGAAAGTACCTGTAAAGGAGGCCCTAGACCACATCGCTCAGATTTTTCCTGAGGACATTACCAACTTGTTCAAACATTGCCTCACCACAAGCTATTTCCTGTGGAATGACGATTTCTGCAAACAAATCAACGGTGTCACTATGGTCAGTCCTCTGAGTCCAGTGACTGTAAATTTCATTATGAAAAAGTTCGAACAAACAGCACTCGAGACCACACCACTCAAATCTAAGGTGCGGCTTCAGTTCGTAGATGAAACCTTTGTGATCTGCAGCCATGGGCAGGAACAACTACTTTGGTTTGTACAGCATCTGAATAATAGTAACACCAATACAGAGACAGAAAATGAAGGAAAACATGCTTTCCTTGATGTTCTGCTAATGAAGATGGCCAATTTAAACTTGGTATCGCAAGCTGATCCACACAGACCGCTATCTTCAGAAGATGTCCAACCACCACCCATGACGAAAATACGGAGTGATTAAGATGCTAGCCGACCATGCAAGGAGAATTTGTCAACCTCAGCACTTAAATGAGGAGCTCAGCCACCTCAACATAGCCCTACTTGCTAACGGGTACAGTTCTAAAGATATACTGTGAGCGCTCCATTCAGACATCCCACAACCAGGGAGAAAGAAGAGGAGTGGCCAGCAACTGAAGCCTTTCTGCCATATATTGGGAAGATAATTGACATAATAGGGAGGCTACTGGTGTCCTATGGGGTTAAAACCATACATAGGCCAACAAAGAAAATCCACGAACTACTACGGTCTGCGCCATCCTCTTTACAGAACAGGTGTCTACAAGATCCCGTATAGCTGCAGTCAGGTATACATAGGCACTACCAAATGCAGCATCGCCACATGACTGAAGGAGCATAACAGACAGAGCCGGCTGGGACAAGCAGAAAGATTATCAGTCGCTGAATACTCACTGCTAGCAGGCCATGACATATAGTACAGCGACACCAAAGTACTGTCAACTACTGTATTGTATCACACCCGGCTACAAAGGGAAGCCATTGAAATCCTGAAGCACACCAACAGCTTCAACCGGAAGGAGGAATCTGAACGGGTAAACAAAGCCTGGTTTCCAGTCCTGAAAACCTTAAATCCTAGAGGACACGATGGCTGTGGCAGACTAGAAAATGCAACTGGTGATCAGTTGCTTGTCTCTGCCAAGGCAGGTTGACATACATTGGGCTCCTTAATGCTTCAATCATTGGCCGAAAAACAGCCAATCAGTGTCCGCCCCTCCAGCATGGCGGACCAATAGGCGAGCAGTGCACAGTAGCTTGCACTATATAATGAGGTGGAATTGCAACACCACTCCATTCCACTGTGAGCTTCACTGCTATCGAAGTTTGGTCGGAACCCTTGATGATGCCGAATGGAGTCTTAGGTGAAATGTCGGGATCATCACATGCTTCTGTATCACGGCCTACAAGCCCAGAAAATAGTGACATGATCCTTACCGTTGAGTTCATCCTGCAACAACTCAATGGGGAATTGTAGTGTAGTTATTTTATCAGTCAGTATCTTGCTTGGCTTACTGTAACAAAATCCTTGTATAGTATACAGTATTTATTTCCTCTGATATATACTTTCATTCACATAATATGCTATTTTATTTCTGTTGACATTTCCATATTATTTCATATTTCTGTGAAGAAAGTAAAATAATGGTTGAGGGAGGCAAGTGCGGGGACTGTAGGTGTGAGTGGGCATTAAGGAGTATGAGGGAAGGGACAGCAAGTTTGAGGGAGATAATTAGGCTCTTAATAGAGGATATGAGTGAAGGTATATCTCCCTCAAGCAATGTACAGCATACAGTAGGTATGCAAGAGGGAGGGGAAGTAAGTTGTGGGAGTCAAGTGGCCTAATATTTTAAGAGGAAGGAAAATGAGAGCTAAGGGTTCTCATCAGGGTTACGTAGACAGACAGACAGACAGACAGACAGACAGACAGACAGACAGACAGACAGACAGACAGACAGACAGACAGACAGACAGACAGACAGACAGACAGACAGACAGACAGACAGACAGACAGACAGAGAGATACATAGATAGATAGATAGATAGATAGATAGATAGATAGATAGATAGATAGATAGATAGATAGATAGATAGATAGATAGATAGATAGATAGATAGATAGATAGATAGATAATTGACTTTATCTGGCAAAGTTAGGGGCACTTAACCAGTGTTTACACATATTTAGTAATTTGTAGTAATATACACAGTAGAAAAATATCAATATTAAGCCAATTATCATTGATATTAAACTAGGTGTTGATGGTAATCACAATATGAGGTAATAATGATGATAATAATAATCTATATATATATAATGAGAATTATGTCTGTACATTGCTTGGAATTAAAAAAGAGGAATGGTATTTCTGTATTGGTCATGTCCAGAGTAAGAAGGAAATGTAATATTTAATTTTCCTTTATCTATGTATGTATGTATGTATGTATGTATGTATGTATGTATGTATGTATGTATGTATGTATGTATGTATGTCTGTATGCGCATCATGAGAAAATGGCTAAGCAGAATTGAATTAAAATTGGTATATAAAGTCGGGGAATAAGGCACTACAGTCTAGGCTATAAATAATTTTATTCATCCTGAGTGAAATGGTAGTGTAGGGGTAGGCCTAAAATGTAAATCTCAAATATCTATGTTATCACTGCCAGCCCCATGATATAGGGGTAGCATACATACCTGCCTCTTACTCAGAGGTCCCGGGTTCGATTCTTGGCCAGGTCAGGGATTTTTACCTGGTTCTGAAGGCTGGTTCGAGGTCCACTTGGCCTACGTGATTACAAGAGAGCTGTGCGAGATAGTGGCCCTGGTCTAGAAAGCCAACAATAACGGCCGAGAGGATTTGTCTTGCCAATCACATAATATCTTGTAATCTGGAGGCCTTTGGGCTGAGCAGCGGTCTCTTGGTAGGCCATGGTCCTTCGGGGCTGTTGTGCCATAAGCGGTTGGGTTTGGGGGTACATTATTAATGGTCCAATTCATAAATAATACATAACAAAAGTTATAGAGAAGACAATTTCTAATCATTATGTCTTATACAGTTTCACCGTACTGGCTATGATAACAGAGATATTCACGAGTTCATACTTTTGTTGCTTAGTCCATATCAACACCGAGCACTACTAACATGGAAATACTGTAATGTTAAATTGTGTTAAACATAAAGCAAATTAAAGAAAAAAAGAATGCAATACCAGCACCCGTAACTACCGCAAATATATCTTAAAGGAAGAAGTGAGTGACAGATGGAGGAATTGCAGAGAAACAACTGAGACAGTGGAGCAAATTGTGGGTGCATTTAAGGCCATGGCAGGTGAAGAACATACTCATCAGCAGGATGAGGTAGCTAAAATTGTGAATTGTGCACTAAGAGCTGGGAATCAAGTCAGGACTTATAGATGTGAAAATCCCATATTATGTGTACAGACCATCTGATGTGCTCAAAAATGAAAGGTTCAAGCGGTACTGGAATCTATCTTTGCAGACAGACAGGATCATAATATCAAACAGCCCTCACTGATAAATAGTTCATGAAGACTAATCTTCTGGATGCCCTCCAGATCAAAATGTCCACCAGGGCTATGTCCAGAAGACTGAAAAGTACACTTACTTTGCAGCAGAAGTTAGAATATTGTAGGAAATGGACCTGGCAACAATGAGGCCTTTCATCATCTCTGTCACAGGACAGGTGCACAATAAGATGCAACACTTTGAGGATCTGGACATTGCCTATACACTTCCACAAATGCAAAACACCTGCCGCATGAAAAGAAGAAAAAAACAACAACAACAACAACAACAACTCCAGGAAGACCATGATGTTACTGCAATATGAAATAAAAAGGTATGGTATACAAGCCAGTTGGTGCAATGCCAGTGGGATTGTATTGTGCAACATTGCACTCCTAGGTGGACCAGTGAAGGGAGAAGAACCGTACGAGTAGCACTTCATTAATATAAGTTTCGACATTCCAACAATTATTATTGGAAGAGTGGACACAGGTTTTAACATAAATGGTTTAACACTTCTCAATAATATTAATCAATTAATAATTTATACAAAAAATTAAAAGTGTGTGATTTGATAGAATCTGATTCATTCATTCTATTTTAGTTAAGTTGTTTCTTTTTCAAGTATTTTCTAAATTTTAATTATTCATAAATTAGTTTCGACAGACTGAAGAACCTAACAGTTATAAATTAACTGATTCAAAACTGAAATGAAACTTTTTGATGCTAGTGTATGTTTTTTGAATCTGTATCTGACTTTCAGAAATCATTTAGTGTAGAACTTATCTGCTGATGGCTTCTGAAAGAAGTAATTCACACTGGGACAATGTTAATCTTTACATTGAATAAAGCAAATATTAAGAACTCACTGTAACTGGAGGTGCAGGTATCCCACAAGATAGATTCCCATCAAATCGGAAGTTCTTCTGATAGCTAGCCCCACTGGGACTAAATAAATATCTTGAAAGAAGATTGCTGAACTCATCATCTGAGAGTGTGTCATGAGGAAGATCTGAAGATAACAGTGAGATAAATGTAATTCATTAGAAATGAAGTTTATTCATATCTGAAAATAAACTGAAGTCCACTTCATCACAAAATACCACTGAATTTCTAGAAATTAAATAGCATTTCTAGCCAAGTGTTTTGCAATATCAATTGTCAAGATCAATTTTGTTAATGACAGAACAATATCTATGACTATGCTCATTGTTTAACATAAATACATAACCTACACTTTAATCAAAATAACACAGAAACTGCTAGAAATGGCTCTCACAGTATTCTACTGGTTCCTGTACCCTCCTGCTGGGCTTGATTCATTTAAGGGTTAGGGACAACGTCGGTATCAAATCTATGTTTATGTGTGGTACATGTCTGATACCAGTAACCTGTGTTATTTACCGGTAGATGTCCAGTTGTGTAAGTAAACGTAATTTAGGATTTGGAATTTGAGTAGGTGCTCAAGACCAGAAATAAGGTACCGGTTTTACTATTTAACCTAGAATTTTTCTTGGGTTGTACTGGTATGAATTCTGAGAAAAAGCCATAATTATCATATAAAGTTAATTGATAGTTCCGTCATTAACAGAATGGAGAAGGATTTCAAACAGAGATAACATTTTGAAAATGGTAAAATGCATATGTAAGGCTGTTAAAGTAATCAATTATTCCAGAAAAACAAAGAGGATCTTGTAATAAACAATGTTATCCAGATCAGAAAGCTATATAAAACAAATGCCTTACTCAGGCAAGATGTTACCAGAAACAGAGATAAGTTAGTGAGACAATATGCTATTCCATCCTTACTGAGAGAAGAAGGAATTTGAAACATCTCAGTTGCTATTTCTTTCTGTTCTGGTCTTGGTGCTGAGAAAATTTAAGTACAAAAGGCTATACAAATTTTAATTCCTGTGCAGTGTGTTACATAGTTTTTTATGGTAAGCTATGTCTATACAGTAAGTATGAAGCTGGACAGTATATATACCTGTAATGGCCTGACCATATATACAATAACTTTATTGACATACAGTAACTACAAATGCAAAGAGGAGAGGAACTCCACCTAATCAATACTTGTTTATTATTATTATTATTATTAAAAATACAGGACCAGTTTCGACTCTAACGGGTCATCCTCAGCTGAACATACATATAACACATCGTACAATTGCAAACGTTACCATATTTAGAAAGGAATATCATGTGACGGTAACATGTCAGGTTGTACTCATGAGTAGGGTGTTCGTCAAATTGCGCATCTGAGAAAAGTGAATACAGTATTCCTAAACTTAAAACTAACTTATGAGTGTATATAAAATGAAAACAACATATGCGTAAAACACTTTCATGCTTGTGAATGTTCAAGTTTATGACTTGCACTGTTTCTTAGTTCTTCAGTTAGACTAAACTTAAAACTAACTTATAAGTATTCATAAAATAAAAACATGTGCATAAAACATTTTCATGTTTGTGAATGTTCGAGTTCCTTGCACTATTTCTTAATTCTTCAGTTTGAGTGTTATCATTAAGTCTAGTTGTCCACAACTGTGCATTATATTAAAAATTCAATGGCTTGAATTGTAATATGAGTTACATTTAAAATACCAATATCTCATTTAAAAATATTTTGTCACATATGTGCACAAAGGATAAGAACACTTTGCATCTCTAAAAGGCAAAATATAGACGTAGTGTGGATTCAGTTGAGGCTTGGATGGAAGTGTAGAAATTGCAGCTTGTCGTATATAAAATCCAGTTGTTTACATTAAAAGATGGGTCATAATGTCCTTTGGCATATTAAGATGATGATGTGTTACATTAAGCCAGAGTGGAGGAGGCTCCTTCTTTCTTGTAGTTGTGTGATATTGTAAGAATTGTCTGTGAAAGATAAAAGTAAGATGTGAGTGATACTAATATGTTGAAGGAATGTCTTAGGTCATGTAAGAGAATCTATATGTGTACTTACTGCTATTGTGGTTTTGAGGTTGTATATGGTTTGGGAGCATGTTGTGTACTACTTCGTGTCCGTCTCGGGCTAATGCCATTTGCTGTGAAGGGCAAACAGACAATTCTTACAATATCACACAACTACGAGAAAGAAGGAGCCTCCACTCTGGCTTAATGTAACACATCATCATCTTAATATGGCAAAGGACATTATGACCCATCTTTTAATGTAAACAACTGGATTTTATATACGACAAGCTGCAATTTCTACACTTCCATCCAAGCCTCAACTGAATCCACACTACGTCTATATTTTGCCTTTTAGAGATGCAAAGTGTTCTTATCCTTTGTGCACATATGTGACAAAATATTTTTTAAATGAGATATTGGTATTTTAAATGTAACTCATGTTACAATTCTAGCCATTGAATTTTTGATTTTATGCACAGTTGTGGACAACTAGACTTAATGATAACACTCAAACTGAAGAATTAAGAAATAGTGCAAGGAACTCAAACATTCACAAACATGAAAATGTTTTACGCACATGTTTTTATTTTATGAATACTTATAAGTTAGTTTTAAGTTTATTCTAACTGAAGAACTAAAAAACAGTGCAAGTCATAAACTTGAACATTCACAAGCATGAAAGTGTTTTACGAATATGTTGTTTTCATTTTATGTACACTCATAAGTTAGTTTCTCAGATGCACAATTTGACGAATGCCCTACTCATGAGTACAACCTGACATGTTATCGTCACATGATATTCCTTTCTAAATATGGTAATGTTTGCAATTGTATGATGTGTTATATGTATATGTATGTTCAGCTGAGGATGACACGTTAGGGTCAAAACCGGTCCTGTATTTTTAATAATAATAATAATAATAATAAACAAGTATTGATTAGGTGGAATTCCTCTCCTCTTTGCATTTGTGTGAACTATCAATATGGATATGAAGCTTATAAATTACGATACAGTAACTAGTCGTGTAGATATTTAAAACACATTACGGAAAGAAAGAACATTATATAGCCAATCTGGAGAAACAGAGTTTCCTAAACTTAATCTTCAATTATATACATGAATATCTTATGAAGAATTTATTGTATCAGACAGACCAATTCCTTGGCTGAATCGTCAGCATTCGGTTTAGGGGATGACGGGTTCGATTTCCGAATGGGTCAGGGATTTTAAGAGTGTGTGATTAATTCTTCTGGCTTGGGGACTGGATGTTTGCACCTGTCCCAACACTCTCCTCATCATATTAAGACAATACACCACACTACTAACCACCAAAGAAACACACAATAGTCATTACATCCCTCCACATTGGCATCAGGAAGGGCATCTGGCTGTAAAACATGGTCATATCCACATGTTTGAGACAGTTCACACCCATGACCCTACAGGTGTGGGAAAAGCAGCATAAGAAAAAGAAGACTGGAATGTATTGGACAAGAATAACTTAGTAAGTATGCGTTAACTGTTAAAATATTTCTAAAGGTCTGGTTAGTAAGTAACATATCTGTATAGACATGATACTGTATAGGCTTTTCGGGCTTGTGCCATGTCAAGAATATAAGGTGAAAGCATTAATGGCAACATACAGTACTGAATACTTTTTTTTCTCCTGGCTGTTGTCATCCCATATTTATTGACAATATAGTACTTGTATAGTACTTGTGTTTCACAACACACATTATTGAAGAACCTCATTACACTTTGTGCTGAGGGGATATAATTTAAAAGACACTTAATTGCCCCCAACTAAAATCATATTCCATCATTGTCAACTTACCCATTCCTCTAACTTGCACATTGTTTCCATTTCTATTTTCATGAAGAAGAGGAAAGAGAGAGAGCATTGTACAACAGTTCTTGGAGACACTTACAAACACTATTTGTGGATTACACTCATTCCTTAATTTACAACACTGACCAGAGTGGATTTGTACATGGGATGAAACTACCATAAACAGACTGTCTTTTGTCAGCAAGAAGCATATAAATATGATAGCTCAATCTGTTAGTGCATTTTCTCATCTTTATACCATAATGATCAAAATTAACATGGCTGATTCTTCTTTATCAAATGTATTCACTATCTTGTTGCAGACTACAGGAAATTTTTATCCACAAGTTTTGAAACAAATATTCAACTAATTACGGCCAAAGTTCTAACTATCCTAGCCACGAAATCAGGAAAAATAGAAAAGAAAGAACTGAAAGTCTGGTTTAAGGATGCTTTCTGTAGACAATTGTGCCATTCTGTTTAATTCCTTTATGATGTACAGCAGTGTAGGTTGTCTTGGAGACAATCCTTAGGTAAAACCACTATAGACCTTTTCCAGATTTCTTGCAGTATCAAGAGGAAAATCCAGCCACTAGGAAACTTTTTGTCTCAGTAGAAAAAAGCTTTCTACCAATGACAGGTACAAATTGTGACAGCGTGTGATCATATTTTGTTTCAGATTTTCCAAAGAGACAACATATTGAATGTTCTTTTAAAAAATTCATATTCAATTTTTCCCCTTGCTTCCAGGACATGGTCAAATATTCATGCTTTGCAACTTGTGACACAAAAGAACAAGTCCTGGACAATATGAAGCCAGCAAAACATTTCTGACAGGCAAATAAACAGCTATGTACAGACTAGAGTGAATAAAAAGTACTGTCCATTGTATTTGATGCCAGAAGACTTCGTGTTTCCATTATTTGGTCAACACAGGTTATACCTGCTTCACTTTTGTTCCTCAGTGAACACTCCAATTGCCCTAGTCACTGCACTGAGCCAACTAGAGGGCATCCTATTGCTGCTTCTAGCTGCTTTTCTTCGAGAGATTTTGATATGTATTGTGATCTTGCAGTTGAAAATTCAAAGATACTTCTTTTGTATATGGATTTTCTACAAGATGTTTGTTCTCTTGGTGAAATTTCAAGATGTGATTGGATATGAGTTTATTGACAGTTCCCTATTTAACTATACAATAAAGAAGGAAGGAACAGGAGAAAGTAATTTTGACTTCAGGATTGATTTTGATATTAAATAATGTTTTGCTCTTAACCTCTATTCTATGTTTCCAGTTTTCATGTATGTTTTGTTACACATTATTTTATTTCTGTGCCTTGTCTGCCTTGTGTACTTTTCTTATTATAACATTCATGCTGCGTAGCATTCATATTCCATTTCTTCCTTCCCTCCCAAAAGAAAATCTTAAAATATTGTTTATAACTGTAATTGCACAAATCCAGGAAAGCAAATTTTGAAAATCTTTTAAAATCCATCATATATGAGAATATTATATCAGATAAAATGTGTTTTGATCCTCCTATGAATAAACACAATACTATACTAAATGCCATATTTCCCTCCCTGGCTATTTCATGCACCCCAATTTATTGAGGACCAAATAGGGGAAAAATTACTCCCGGCAAATTTCATGCACCACATTCTACAATAATATCAGTTGTAGTTATGAATCTCTACTCCCCTAAAGCCTGAAAATTATCTTTATTACCGCTCCTCCTTGGCTCCTCTGACAATGAGTTACCTCACGGTCACTAGCACCGGTGCAATATTTCGTGTAAGGGTACTTTTGACCTCCTACACCTCTTCTCGTTCTCCCGCGTGACATAGGCATGCTGGCTTTCATTTTTGAAATTAGCAGTGTTTTCCAGGTTGGTTAGCTCTTATGTGTGAGTAGAAGTGATGTACGATTGGTAAGTTCTTGGTGTGGTATTCTTCTTTCAAGCATGATAGGCAAGTATTCAAGCAATACAGCTAGATTTAAACTCTCCATAGTACAAACAGCAACAGGTAGCAGGTCATAAATTTGCATTGTCCAAATTTAATGTACGATACTGGCAAAAGCAAAAGAGGGAACTTAATGAAAAAAAATAAAAAAAAAAAATAAAAAAAATTTAAAAGCTTTCCATTGTCTGAAGAGTGGAAAGTTTTTGAAAGTTGGAAAAGAAATGTTGGAATATATTCAGGCTTTAAGTAGTGATGGATATGTAGTTAGGTACCTTTAAATTGATGCAATTTAAAGCACGCCGATAGCCACAAAGCATGGCATCATTTTCTCAGATTTCAAAGTGACCACGGGCTGGATGACAGGATTTATAAAGCAAAATAACCACTCGCCAAGGCACCAAACATTGTTATGCCAAAGAATACCAGATGGCTGCAATGAATAAATTATAAACCTTCACTGATACATTATTGAAAAGAGAATGCATACTTGTTTTCACAAATAGGCAACACCAACCAGATGCCATTGAATTTTAATATGACTCAGAATCAAACCGTTGAAGAGAAGGGAAAATCAAGCACCACTGAGTGGACTACAGGAAATGAGAAATAGAGATGCACAGACATACTTGTGGTGACTACAGATGGAAAGAAAGTACCTCCGTATGTTAAATTTAAACAGAAAACAATGCTGAAGGGTAAACTTCCAGGAGGAATACATGTTCATCTTCATAAGAAAGGCTGGATGGACGTATCCCTGATTAATGATTGGACTTGTACAGTTTGGAGAAACTGACCAGGGTTATTGCTTCAACTTCTGGCTCTACTTGTAATAGACAGTTTTCAAGGACATTTAGCAGATAACATAAAGCAACTGTCGATTAAAATAAAGACTAATCTGGCATTAAATCCTGGAAGTCTAACATGTGCACAGCAACCTTTAGATATTTCCATAAATAATTCATTCAAGGACAACCTGCGTAAAGTGTGTCGTAACTGGATGGCTGAAGGTGTGAACAAGCTTACTCCAGGAGGCAAGATCAGGAGAAATTGTGTGTGACTCGATTTTCATCACACACTGCTTCTAAAAGTTTCAAGAAAACAGGAATTTCAGACATGCTTGATGGAAGTGAAAATTACTACTTATGAGCGAGTTGGCCAAAGGTTAGGGTCGTGTAGCTGTAAGCTTGCATTTGGGAGATGGTGGGTCTGAATCCCACTGTTGGCCATGAAGATGGATTTTTCGATGATTTCTCTTTTTCACACCAAGCAAATGTACCTGTACCTTAATTAATGCCATGGCCACTACCTTTCCAATCCTAGCAATCCCTCTCCCCACCATCCTTATGTCAGCAAAAACCTTCAATTTGTTAGTGCAATGTCAAACCACTAGCAAAAAAACAACAACTTGTGGATAGGTTTAGATTCAGGTGATGATAGCAGTACTCCAGATTTAAAAAAGCAGTGAAAGTGAATAGATGTGGTAAGTTATGTACATGAATTTAATACTAATGCTATTTGCTTTACGTCGCACCAACACAGATAGGTCTTATGGCGACGATGGGATAGGAAAGGCCTGGGAATGGGAAGGAAGCGGCTGTGGCCTTAATTAAGGTACAGCTCCAGCATTTGCCTGGTGTGAAAATGGGAAACCACGGAAAACCGTCTTCAGGGCTGCCGACAGTGGGGTTCGAACCCACGATCTCCCAGATGGAAGCTCACAGCCACACGCCCCTAACCACATGGCCAACTCGCCTGGTGGTATCTAATGCAATAACATGTTGAGTGATTATGTTTTCTTTAGGTAAAGGTGTCCATACCCAATCGAAATTATAACAGGCCAGCAGTAGAGGTGCACATACAGTTTACCACTTCGTACTTAATGGGATTTACGAATCAAAGAAAAAACCGAACCAAACCCCATGGCACTACAGCCGTTGAAGGGCCTTGGCCTACCAAGCAACCACTGCTCAGCCCGAAGGTCTACAGATTACGAGGTGTTGTGTGGTCAGCATGATGAATCTTCTCGGCAGTTATTCTTGGCTTTCTAGACCGATTTATGAATCAGCATAACTGAAATATTGTGCAGTATAACTGAGAGTATACATATATACATTATCATTATAGACTGTTATGCATTTCAGTGTTCAGTCTGCAAGCCTCTGCGAATATACTAAACGTCACCACAATCTTCTATTTGCAACTAGTGTTGTGGCCTGATTTAGTTCTATACATCTTATCTTTAAATCGTTAGAAACTGAGTCTAACCATCGTCGTCTTGGTCTCCCTCTACTTCTCTTACCCTCCATAGCAGAGTCCATTATTCTCCTAGGTAACCTATCCTCCTCCATTCGCCTCACATGACCCCACCACCGAAGCCGGTTTATGCGTACAGCTTCATCCATAGAGTTCATTCCTAAATTAGCCTTTATCTCCTCATTCCAAGTACCTTCCTGCCATTGTTCCCACCTTTTTGTACCAGCAATCATTCTTGCTACTTTCATGTCTGTTACTTCTAACTTATGAATAAGATATCCTGAGTCCACCCAGCTTTCGCTCCTGTAAAGCAAAGTTGGTCTGAAAACAGACCGATGTAAAGATAGTTTCGTCTGGGAGCTGACTTCCTTCTTACAGAATACTGCTGATCACAACTGCAAGCTTACTGCATTAGCTTTACTACACCTTGATTCAATCTCACTTACTATATTACTATCCTGGGAGAACACACAACCTAAATACTTGAAGTTATCAACCTGTTCTAGCTTTGAATCACCAATCTGACATTCAGTTCTGTTGAATTTCTTACCTACTGACATCAATGTAGTCTACGAGAGGCTAATTTTTATACCATACTCATTGCACCTATTTTCAAGTTCTAAGATATTACACTGCAGGCTTTCAGCACAATCTGCCATTAAGACCAAGTCGTCAGCATAGGCCAGACTGCTTACTACATTTCCACCTAACTGAATCCCTCCCTGCCATTTTATACCTTTCAGCAGATGATCCATGTAAACTACGAACAGCAAAGGTGAAAGATTACAGCCTTGTCTAACCCCTGTAAGTACCCTGAACCAAGAACTCATTCTACCATCAATTCTCACTGAAGCCCAATTGTCAACATAAATGCCTTTGATTGATTTTAGTAATCTACCTTTAATTCCATAGTCCCCCAGTATGGCGAACATCTTTTCCCTCGGTACCCTGTCATATGCTTTCTCCAGATCTACGAAACATAAACACAACTGCCTATTCCTCTCGTAGCATTTTTCAGTTACCTGGCGCATACTGAAAATCTGATCCTGACAGTCTCTCTGTGGTCTGAAACCACACTGGTTTTCATCCAACTTCCTCTCAACGACTGATTGCACCCTCCCTTCCAAGATGTCAGTGAATACTTTGCCTGGTATACTAATCAATGTGATACCTTGATAGTTGTTGCAATCCTTCCTGTTCCCTTGCTTATAGATAGGTGCAATTACTGCTTTTGTCTAATCTGAAGGTACCTTACCAACACTCCACGCTAATGTTACTACTCTATGAAGACATTTCATCCCTGCCTTCCCACTATACTTCACCATTTCAGGTCTAATTTCATCTATTCCTGCTGCCTTATGACAACAGAGTTTATTTACCATCCTTTCCACTTCCTCAAGCATAATTTCACCAACATCATTTTCCTCCTCCCCATGAGCTTGGCTGTTTGAAACACCACCAGAATGATTTCCTTTTACATTGAGAAGATGTTCAAAATATTCCCTCCACCTCTCCAGTGATTCCCTGGGATCTATTATGAGTTCACCTGAATTACTCAAAACACTGTTGCCGGGCTGAGTGGCTCAAAAGGTTAAGGCGCTGACCTTCTGGCCCCAACTTGGCAGGTTTGATCCTGGCTCAGTCCGGTGGTATTTGAAGGTGCTCAAATACGTCAGTCTCATGTCGGTAGATTTACTGGCATGTAAAAGAACTCCTGCAGGACTAAATTACAGCACCTCGGCGTCTCCAAAAACTGTAAAAGTGTAGTTAGTGGGACGTAAAACAAATAACATTATTATTAAAAAACACTGTTCATTTCCTTTTTCCCACCCATCCTAAGATTCTTTATTACTGTCCAGAAAGGTTTCCCTGCTGCTTGACCTAGCCTTTCCAGGTTATTACCAAAATCTTCCCATGACTTCTTTTTGGATTCAACAACTATTTGTTTCGCTCTGTTTCTTTCATCTACGTACCAATCCCTGTCTGCCTTGGCTCTTGTTTGGAGCCATTTCTGATAAGCCTTCTTTTTACGTTTACAGGCTGCTCTCACTTCATCGTTCCACCAAGATGTTCGCCTTTTCCCATCTTTACATACAGTTGTTCCTAGGTATTCCCTTGATGTTTCTACTACAGCATCCCTGTATGCCACCCATTCACTTTCTATATCCTGAACCTGCTTACTGTCTACTGTTCGAAACTTCTCACTATTCATATCCATGTACTTCTGTCTAATTTTCTCGCCCTGGAGATTTTCTACCCTTATTCGTTTGCAGACAGATTTCACTTTCTCTACCCTAGGCCTAGAGATACTTAGTTCACTACAGATCAGATGGTAGTGTGTATCATCAAAAAATCTGTGAAAACCTCATACATTCCTAACATATTTCCTGAATTCAAAGTCTGTTAAGATATAGTCTATTATGGATCTGGTACCCCTAGCCTCCCATGTGTAGCGGTGAATAGCCTTATGCTTCAAGAATGTATTCGTAACAGCTAAACCCATACTAGCACAGAAGTCCAGCAAACCCTTCCCATTCCCATTAACTTCCATATTTTCCCCACATTCACCAATCACCCTTCCGTATCCTTCAGTTCTATTCCCAACTCTCGCATTGAAATCCCCCATTAGCACTATTCTATCCTTGCTGTTCACCCTGACCATGATGTCACTCAATGCTTCATAAAACTTGTCAACTTCATCCTCACCTGCACCCACACGGACACAATTCTTGTCCTAATTCCTCCAACTGACAAATCTACCCACATCATTCGCTCATTTATGTGCCTAACAGAAACTATGTTGCGTGCAATGGTATTCCTGATAAAGAGCCCTACCCCAGACTCTGCCCTTCCCTTTCTAACACCCGTCAAGTACACTTTATAATCTCCTATCTCTTCCTCGTTATCTCCCCTTACCCGAATATCACTTACTCCTAGCACATCCAGATGCATCCTCTTTGCTGACTCAGCCAGTTCTACCTTCTTTCTTCCATAAGCCCCATTAATATTGATAGCTCCCCATCGAATTCCATTTCATTCACCAAGTTGTTTCCAAGGAGTCCCTCGCCTGTCAAATGGGAGTGGGACTCCATTACTCCCATAGGTCCGAGGCTTGCTTAAAATGTTCTGAGCTTGGTAAATTCATGAAGCAGGATGCTACCCTAATTGCACATAGTCCAAGTGAGGATCTCTCCTCTGACGGGTTATGGACTACCGATGAATTGTATAGTCCTAGCCGCCTGAGCACAAGGAGGGCCATGACTCAGAATATGTCCGAGATGCCCACTCCCATTCCATAGCAACTGGTATCCCGACTCTCAGGACCACTTACAAGGCCACACAGCCATTGCCCATGGTTCACGAACTAGGACGTGACTACAGTAACCCACAAACATGAACCATATATATGAGTGTATATGTTAAAAAATATAATGTAATATATTAATCCAGTAAAATACTCCCATATCAACCTAATTACTGGTATAATTCTTGCACCTGAGTTTTTTTGTTGTAATATCCAAAGAAAAGTGTGAGAATTATAACAGTAAATATGGTAGTTCATCAATTTTTTAGGAATGTTCTAACTAACATAACAACACAGTTGAAGCAGTGTTGAATGGACCTGGGAGTCCAACAGTTGAGGTTAGGATTATCTGGTCTACCCAGGTTTAAATTTGTTAACTGAATTCTAACATTCATATATGTATGATAAGCTTCAAGAAATATTATTAGTGCTACTTCACAAAATTTTCAGATTCCCAGTTCCAAAGTGATTAATTTTATTCTCTTAAGATTATAATGCATTGCCTAACAAATTGTTCAACCTGTTGCTTTGTTCCTCCCAATTTAGAGGAACTCTTATACTTATCTTTAACCACCCTTCAGAATGATGAGTCTTCTCCTATAGGGTGCATCTGTGATACATGAAATTCTCTCATGGAAAACAGTTCCTCTCATAAGGACCATGATAACTAATTCTACTTCTCTTGGTTTTATGACAAAAAGACATGAGAATAAAATCCAGGGCAGTGAAATGACATGTTTAATAGCTATGATATTAAAGAAAGAAAGGACAGAGTTAGAAATGGGGAAATCAGGAAGGAAATCTGACAAGGGGAACCAGCTAAGTGTAACAACCCGATTTCCCCGAAACTTTGCTCAGTAAAAGAGGGGTTGAAATAAGCAAACACATGTTTCAGCTTATCTATAGATACTCGACCATTTCCAAGAAAACTAGCCATGCGTCTTGGTAGGTGTGCTATTTACCAACTGATGAACCCAACTTAGCACAATGGGGTGAAACGCTGGCAACCAGGAATGAGTTAGCTGGAAAATTTATAATATCCAATAACGGACCAACTATATTGGTATTATGGTTTTTAGGGGTTAAAAATGTATGCTTATACACTATGTGTATGAATTACGTACAGTATTTTTCAGTTATTTTAACATGATTTTATGGTGCATATAACTGCATATTTTCATTATTTTGATAAATGAATTATATTTCATTATTTTAGAGCCTATATGGTAAATTTTAATGAGTTTTCAGAATTTTTTAATTTTCTGATTTTAATAAATGTATCATTTTTCAATATTTTAGTGCCTATATGGCATATTTTAACAATTCAATCACATTGGCAGTTATGTTGCAAGTGATGAAGCAACTCGTCACGTGGAGAGGAGTAACACTGATGTGATGTCATGCAGTTGTTGCATCGTCCTTTCATGCTTTGTCTGGCCACTGGCAGTCGAGTTATAATTAGTAACGGTGATGTGAAATAGTTGCATGCCACACTAAGTTACGTGTATAAAGTGTGTGTTAAGAGTCCTTTACATGCCAAAAATAAGTCCAACTTCAAATGGTAGATTAACAGCTAATTTAAAGAGTTTTCGGGTGACAATATCTACAGATAATAGTGTACTGTTCTGTGGAGCATGTGCACAATGTGTAGGGAGTGAGAAATGTTTCAAGTAGTTAAGCACATAAGGAGAATTTAACCATACAACTAGCAAATGAAGAGCCTGATCAAAAGCAACTAGTAGGTGTTTGGGAAGTAAGGTTACATAATTTTCTTATAACTTGTACCAAGCTTTCTTAGCTGCTGAGATATCCTTGTGGAAAATTAATAATCCCATATTACAATGTTTTCTTACCAAATACACTCAACAACATGTGCCTGAAGAAAGTATGTTGCATAAGACATATGTAGGACATTGTTACAATAACATAATCTCAGATTTACAGAATGAACTAATGGATGAATTTGTGTGGTTGTCTGTTGATGGAACCACCAATTCTGAGGGCTGTTTTATTGCCAATAAAATTGACGGTGCCTTAAATAAGGAACAAAAGACAATACCTTTTCTTCTTAGTGCGTATGAATTGCCAGCCACTATCAATGTAACTATGACTGAATGTATGATGGACCTTGAAATTATCATGGCCATCTAGTATCAAATATGCCCAGCTACTTTTATTTGTTATAGATGCAGATTATTACAGATACATGGTACTTAGTTCATATAACTTGCTTAACACATGCTCTTCACTGCATAGTTGGGACAACACACAATTCTTTTTTACTGGTAGATCAATTTCTGGCCTCTACAAATAAACATTTTCTTAAATCTCCTTGGAAAGTCGAGCTGCTTAGATCAACAGCACCTAATATCCAACTTCCTCCTGCACCAGTGTTAATTCTTTGGGGAACGTGGATGGATGCAACATTGTATTATGCTCAGCACATAGAATTAGTCAAATAGATTGTTAATTCATTGGATTCAAATGATGCTGCATCAATAGGAACAGATCAAAATATTCTGTCATGCATAGAGTTGGAAGAGAAACTTGTTTTCATACTTGACCAATTTTCTTTCTTACCTAGAGCCATTCTCACACTTATGCTTACTCTCAAGATTGTGCAAGTAGATATTAATGTCCAGCTTGAGAACTTCAAATATAAAGAAATTGGTATTAAGTTGATTTCTGTATGATATACTGCAAAGTGAGCATGGTCCTTATGCTCAGGTTCTATGATGTACTTATAGGAAAAGACTCATCACTTTGAAGGACGGTGGAAGTCAAATATTTTTCACATAAAGATGTGGTCTTGGTATAGCATAATACAACAAACTGATTACCGGTACATGTTAACAAATCTTGTGATTAGCATTTGAATAATTATTTCTGTAAATTTCCATCATCATTATGTGCCCTGTTTTACAGTACCCATCTACAAATTCATAAACCTAAAAGCAACCTTATCCCTTACAGCCAAACCAGTTGCCACTATTCAATTTTGTGATCATTATTTTATCACTTAAAAGTCTCTCCTGAATTTCTGCATTAACAGAAGTACTTGTAGTGACAACAGTTCTATTATGGTATTTTGTTCGCTGCAAAGGGCTAAGTTGAGAGAAAATATTTACTTATTCTGAATTAGACATGGCTAAACCATTTAATGGCCAGTGGAGAGCTATTCTGTTTTAGTTTTACTAGACTCCCTTACGTCATAATGCAGGATGACATACGGTAACAATAATCTTCATCTTCATCATCTTCTTCTTCCTCCTCCTCCTATACCCTGATGGGATTGTGAGTGCAACAGTTTTACATCCAGATGTCTTTCCTGACATCAACCCTGATGGGATGTATTCAATTATTTCGTGTTTCTATGGTAAGATTCAATGTATATTTTGAAGAAAACTATGTTTCTGTGGTGTACTGGCATTGTAGACAATCCTGGCATGAAACTTGACATGCAATATAAACAGGAATACTTGATATTAATAGGACAGGTAGCATTTCAAGATTATTTGTTATTGGTAAACTTCAATTTGAGAATACACACACTTACAGTTTCATCTGCTGTTGCAACAAGAGAATCATTTGATTATTCCTATAGTTGTTGTTATAGCTCAATTGCACCTGTTATGGGATTAACTAAGTGATAAGGGTGATTTGAATGTGTTACCATAGTTTGCTTCTTTAGAACAGAGTGTAGCTAGAATGGCAAAAACATATGATTGAATGATTGCCACTGCTGATTCTAATGTTATTAAAGATATTTAAGCAGTAAGTACAAAAGTGTTGAGAGGACCAGAGAAGGGCCAGTATTTCCAAGTTGATAGGAATACACTTTCAACTTTCAGTTCCTTTTAGGCTATAGCTGCAGCACGAGCTACCTTGAGCATTTTGTATGTGAAGATTATAGAGCAAAGTCAATTGGGTCGGAATTCACAATTGTCCTACTTTGAGCAGGGACAGATTACAGTGTATAAAGAAGAGGGATTGTCTTTCTGGGAAACAGCAAGGAAAACTGACAGATAATCTACTATAATATACAATTTCCTGAAGTTAAAGGAAAATAATGGAAAGAAAGAAGCTGCCTGGAAGATCACACAAGCTGACACCTAGACATAACAGATCATTTATTAGGAAGCTTACTGCTGATGGAACATTGTTGGAACCAGAGGCATACATCACACTCTTTCAGCTCATGCTAGCTTGTTGATGATGAGGTAACTTGTACTAGGTGAGCTGGAGGTTTGTCAGATCATCTGAGCTAATTCAACTTACCATGAACAGCACAGAACACCAAGCTGGAATAGAGCTGTCAGCCAGCATGCTGGTTTTGACTAGCCACAGGTAATGCATAAGCTACAATCCGAACCTGTATATTTATATGACTAGGTCAGTGTTTAATTTCATCCAGGACATGCTTGAACAGCATTCCGACACCTCCCAGGAATTTCTTTCTGAACAGTGTTTTTAAGGGAATTGCTCAATAAAAAATTACTTGAACATGTATGTTCATACATGTTTCATCATACATGTTTCATACAGTTTTATCACGAGTTTTCAAATATCGAAACTTGTTACATTTGAAGGGGATGGGGTGGCGGCGTATGGTTCAAAACGGGGGCAAAATGTGAGGGTATGCATTCTGGCACCTAAACTTTTAGAAATTAAGCACTGGACTAGGATGCTAACACTTGGTGTAATACACACTCAGTTTCAAGCTTATAATATGTTAATGACACAAATAATCTAGCAGAACTGTAAAAAGTGTCACTATGAAGAAAACATTTATTTCTACTTGAATAATTGGTAAATGTGTGTCTTTTTCGAGGAGGATTAATATATTTCCCATAAAGATGTGCTCTTGGTATATCATAAGGCAACAAACTGGGATGTGTTGGGGAATGTTGGTCACTTGTTGTACCCACCTTTACCCTGAAAACAATAATGCATAAAGTTTCATAAAGTAAGAATGCAGGGACACCACACTTATTCATAGATCAAAGCACAAATGAGTACAGAAGTGAAGTGGTATAGCTTTACAACATAATTGTGGCACTAGTAGGTCATTTACATTATGAGAGCTAATTGTAGCACTTTCTTCGATGCTCATTAGTGCTCATTTGCTGAAATTTCTTTTGGCAAAAGCACTCATTACATGGATAGCTAAAATTTTGGTGTTTCAATGACATGTTATTATCTTTACAATTGCCAGGTGTTGTATTTACAGAATGCCCCACAATTGAAGCCAAAAAAGCTTGTCCCATATTGTCCCCATAAAGGACAGCAGAAGTCCCATCTTAATAGACCAGTAAAACAACCAATCATTTTTACTTTTTCCTTATTTCATTCACTAATATCATAAGGATATCCTGTATGTAGAAACATTGCTTCAAACAACAATACATAGGAAAATATATCATATAATCCAGCATGTTGTGTTATCATACAAAGGTCGATCAAATATAAACAGAATTTTTGTTCCTGAACAACAACAGTTGGTAGTACTGGCCCCACACTTCTGCTGTGCTTAGGCAGGACCATTAGGAGTGGGGAGTGCGTGCTGTTAGATATTTCCCATCGTTTCATCAGTAACGCTCACGATGTCGGGGCAACAGGTGCACCCCTGCACTGCACAATGCATAATTATAAAATTTCTTGCTCGTGAAGGAGTTACAGTGGTCGAAATTTGCCAGAGATTGACTGCACAGTTCGGCGATCAAACATTGTCAAGGACACGTGTGTTTGCCTGGCATAAAAAATTCAAGGAAGGATGAGAACATGTGGAAAATCAGCAACACGATTGCACAGCAGAAGTGTGGGGCCAGTACTACCAACTGTTGTTGTTCAGGAAATGAAATGTCGTATGGCTTTTAGTGCTGAGATATCCCAGGAGGGGTTCGGCTCACCAGGTGCAAGTCTTTCTATTTGACTCCCGTAGGCGACCTGCGTGTCGTGATGAGTATGAAATGAGGATGAAGACAACACATACAACCAATTAAGGTTAAAATCCCCTACCCAGCCGGGAATTGAACCTGGGACCTCCTGAACCGAAGGCTAGTACGCTGACCGTTCAGCCAACGAGTCGGACATTTGTGCGATTAAATACATTATTGACGACGATCAATGAGCGACAGTATCAGAAATTGCAGAACAAGTTGGAATCAGTTATGGGAGCTGTCAAGCAATCATTGCAAACAACCTACAGTTCCATAAAGTGCATTCCAGATGGGTTCCTCGCCTTTTGACCGAAAATATGAAGTTGAGACGTTTGGTGATCTGTCAGAGGCTTACAGCAAGGTTTGCGGAAGAAGGTGATGCATTTTGTGTCGGATCATCACCTGCGATGAAACACGGGTCCATCACTACACTCCTGAATTCAAAGAAGCCAGTAAAGAGTGGTGGAGGAAAGGAGAGGCAGCACCAGTGAAAGCCAAGACTTGACTGTCAGCTGGCAAGGTTCTTGCAACCTTTTTTTATCGGTGAGGCATTTTGCTGATTAATTCTTTTGCATGAGCGATGCACAATCAATGCTGCTGTCTACTGCGAGCTGTTGAATAAGGCGAGGGTTGCATATCGCTGCAAAAGACGAGACCAGCCGATTCGACAGGTCATCCTCCTCCACGACAATGTGCGGCCTCGTACTGAAGCTCTAACTGTCTCCAAGCTACAGGAAATGCACTGAACTACACTTGATCATACTCCTTACAGCCCAGACTTGTCGCCCTGTGATTTCCATTTGTTCGGACCTTTTAATGAAGCTATAGGAGGGCAACGATTTGAATATGACGAGAGTGTGAAAGAGTTCATGCGCAACTGGCTGGTGACACAACCCTGTTCTTTTTATAATGAGGGCATCAAAAGGCTGCCCATACACTGGGACAAATGCATTTCTCAAACAGGAAACTATGTGGAAAAATGAGTATGAACTTGAATTCTCATATTGTAACAATGACTCAGTGTGTTTATAGGAACATGGGAATATAGTCTATTTTCTTGGTTTGCATCTGCAGATGACAATTCTTGCAAATCACACACACAGTTTGTAATAGAGAATTTTCTTTTGCTCACAAGGAGTGATATACAACTATTCCTACTTCCCTGTTTTTAAGGTGTCCACCAGGGATTTTATAGTCCGACATGTTTGATTGAGTGATGAAAAATAAAGTGAAATTGCCTTGTGTTTTTCAATGAATGAATTTAAATAAAAATTAAATCCTATTTATATTTGATCCCCCCTTGTACATGGCCTTGATATTCATATTCTTCAAGCATTTCATTCCTATTTGCTGGTAACTGTACAACACAGAATGAATACATTAGAACCCAACTGCAACAAAGCAATGACAAACTTGGTAACTCTAATTATCTTGCCATTACAGAACTGGATTGGCACTCTCAGCTACCAGGTAACCACATGGCACATTGATACTATGCATAGGAGCTAGCTCAGCTTTCTGTAATGTGTTGCGCATGGCATTCAGGGTGTTACATTGAAGAGCTAGTTTACCAGCACCAAGCTGGCATGAGCTGAGAGAGCATAATGCATGCCCGTGACTGGAACAACTATCAAAAGATCGCACTTAATGGTGTGCAAAGTCTACATTATCAAGGATGGTCAATCAGAGCAACATTTTGTAAAACAAGGGAAAAGGAGAAGCAGCCTTGTATAATGGTAACACATAAGGAGAACACAGTTAAGTGAGCTACAGGGCATGTGACTTGGAAGGAGGAGTGGAAATCTGTGATCTTCAGTGATAAAAATAAATTCTATTTAGATGGTTCTGGTGGTTGGTCATACTACAGGCATGACCTTAGGAAAGAAGAGCAGATAAAGTATTTTCTAAGGGACAGCAAGAGCAAAAGTCTCTGCTGGTATGAAGTGGATTTGGTTATTGAGGGAAAACAGATCTTTCTTCCACCTCAGGTCATATTAAAGTCTCAGACTATCAGAAACTGCTTGCAGACCAACCTATACCAGTTGCAGATGAGACTGGCTCAGATTTCTCAGTGTTCCAACAACACAGTGCATCAATCCATTGTGCCAGGTTAACCAAGATGTGGTTTGATGTAATCATGGCCAGCCATTTCTCCAGTCCGATGAAAATTTGCAGGGCTATATAGGAAGGAAGGAAGGAAGGAAGGAAGGAATATGATGTCAAAGAACTGAAGGCAACTATAATTTCTCTATAGATGATTAAAATTTCACTGTTACAGAACCTTGGTCAATACATCATAAATTTTCAAATTCAGTTTTGGTCTAAAGTTTCAAGAGATTCACAACAGCGAGGAAATCAAGTTTACTACTTAACCAGGAAACTTGTTTATGAGGCATTAAGAATAAGTGATCGTATCATCTTTTGCAACTACAATTACTTTTGTTTTCAGATACTGGTGTATATTATATCAGTTATTCTGTATTATTTAACTGTCCTGTAAAGTTTATAAACCTTTACTGCAAGTAAATAATTCTTTTTTCCTTTTCTCTCAATTGTTATTAGATAATCTAATCATTTTGCATAGTACCTTAGTTGGCAGATGATGTGTTGTGTGGAAATGAGGAGACATGTATTAAGACTAACAAAATCCCAGTCCCTGAGCCAAAGAAATTAACCAGACACAGCTAAATTCCCTAACATTCCTGAGAATCGAACCCAGGACTCTCTGAATCGAAGGTTGCAATGGTGACTACTCAGCCAAAGAGACAGACATTAAGAGGCAGGCAGACATCTTACAGGCAATTCAGTCACAGCCTCATCTCAGTAATTCCAGTTATTTTGTGTAATTTGAACCACCAGTAGGAAAACTCTATTTAGATTCAACATTAAAAGAATGTGTAGAAAATTATATTTAGATTCAATATTCAAAGAATGTTTAGCCTTTCAGAACTTGGCTATCAACTGCGACACCTCAAGGATTGCTCTTGTGTGCCTGTACACACGCATAATCCCTGAACATACACATTTACCAACACCTAAGTATTTAAACATTGCTTCTCCAAATGTTGCACATTTTATGATTGAACACCAAGACTGCATTAAAGTATTTTGATAATAGAGAAGAATGCAAATTAAGCTGTGTTACTGATGCATTAGTAACATTGCACTTTTAAGGTAACTATGTGAACCATTCAAAGCTATTCTTCCTTTCAATTTGGAGGTATAGATTTTCATTCTTAGGAGTTGAATTACTCCTTTGAACAACATCAGCTTCAAACATTCAGGGTAATTAAATTAAACAGAAGAGGAATTTCCTTACTGTATCCAAAGTTCACGTTGACGTAATTCTCGAATCCATCGTACCAGTCTTCAACATCCTTTAGAATATCTGATTCTTTCCTCAGCTGTTCAGCAAGTTGCTTTATTTTTGGTATTTCTGCACTGTAGTTAAGGCTTCCAAAGAAAACTCCTGCATGTTGTCCCATATCAGGGTAATAAGTAGATTGTTCTTTGATGAACTGGTAAAGATGTGTTCTCTCAGGTAAGAACCACACAGGGTCAAATTTCTGTCTCAGATCCATATTTCCTTTAATACTGATTGCAGCAAAGCCAGCAGTTAGTAGGACAATGAAAACCTAGGTTATAAAGAAAGAAAAGGAGTTAGTTAATACATAATAATAAAACATGTAAAGTATTAATGTGTAGTAATGTTGGTTTACTCAGAAGTCGTAACTTTTAGTGTTGCCTAGTTCGGGCATTTCAGTTGGTCAGTATGTCATAAATTTTCAAATTTAGTTCTGGTCTAATGTTTGAAGAGATTCACAACAGTGAGGAAATAAGATTACTACTTAACCAGGGCACACCCCCAGGGTACCGAAATGGAGAAAAATAAAATGGAAATAGGATAAATCTACATCTGTTCAAGTTCATCATTCATATAGTTTACTCATTAATGCTCAATGGTTTTAATTCATTCTGGGAGTTAAGAGTGCTTCAAATCTGTACAACAATAATTTCTAAAAGTACTGAAAATATTTGTATGTACGTAATATTTTGACAAGTTTATTTCATAACTTACACTTGAGTTAATTTTGAGAAGTTTATTTCATAACTTATACTTGAATTAATTTTGCCTGGGTCTAATGATGATTGCTTGACAACTGAAGCAAACCCCTTTACATATTTATCTATATATTTAAAATGCTAGGCTGACTTTTGTTACAGTGAGTTTGAGAGAATGCCTGAACCGATTGATGAAAGCTCTTGGCCTATAAATTTGCAGAGTGTCTTTAAAAGAATAAAAATTTCTTAATGTATATTGGCCAAAGCGCTTGCTAGTACTTCAAGGCAGCCTGAACCATAAGGGCACTGAGGCATGTGGCATGATAGAGAAGGTGGAAGGAGGTAAGCATGCATACGCAATCAACTATACTTTGGCTTCTTCCAATTCTAGCCTGTGTTGGCCGAGAAGTAGCTTTCAGTGCAATTTTGCAGTCTCTTAAGTAGTTCTCCCAATATTTGCTAGCTTGAAGTGATTTCAGAGAAATTTTAACTTTCTTGTGTCGAAATTTTAATACCGAGGCTGTGAACTTCTTCCATTCCAGTAGTTAGTTAAGTTGGTCTAATGTGTCAAGAGATTCACAACAGTGAGGAAATCAGTTTACTACTTAACCAGGGCACACCCCCAGAGTACCAAAATGGAGAAAAATACTAATATGCTAATTTTCAATTTTGATTTGGCCGACATGGTACTCATAAAAAACCAGGAACAACTTTCAATTATTAATTAAATCATTGACGTACTTCAACAAAACAACACAATGTCAAGAATGCATTTTACATCGGTGGTACCGGGGGCACTAGAAATTTTTTTTAGAATATATAATACAAAAGTGCTTGAATTTAGGGCTTTATGTTATATGAGTAATGTGGACAGGAAGAGCCGCTGTTTTGCTGCTCAGCGGTTGAACAGTGCACATTACATTAAAAATTCAAATTCCAAAGCAACTGACAATATTCGACTAACATGGCTCAATGTTGGATAAAGCACAATGGCAAATAGTCATTCATTAATGTGTGTGAATTGTCTTATAAAATATATCATAGGTAACAACATTCCTTTCCTTCTGGTGCAAAAATTATTGTTCTTGTGGGAGACTTCATAAAGGTTTTGCCTGTTTTGCCACATGTTTATTGCCAAACAAATATTTACTTATAATTGTATTAAATACTCTCCTCTTTGATCCTTTTTCAAAATATGCTGCTTAGATAAAAATATGCTGGCAAAACCACAAAAATAAAATAAGAACAAAGAATTTGATGATTTTTTTGCAAGAAAACGGTAACAGAGACTACCGCTCTGTAGATGGTGATGGATCAAATGTTACTTAACTACCAGCCAGAATTTTAGCACATGATGATATCATGATTGAAATTTATAGCAAAACGTTCACTTCTGCGAAAGATGTCATCATTTTTTTGAATGTTGCCATTCTTCATTAATTTGAAATTCATTGGGCTTATACCCGGTAGTTCAAAACCATACACTGGAGTCAACAGATTAATACTGAAGATGAAAGCTAGCTACTTCAATTTCTTACATAATTCCTGAAATAATGGTTTGCCTCCACACATTCTTATTCTAAAAATTGGAGTCATACAACACTTACGCTCCTTAGAAATCTGAACATTTCCAAACACCTCCTAAATGGAATCAGATTAGGGCTGAATTGTAAAAGGTATGTTTGAAAATTGCTTATATTATTTGGAAATAATAAGTGGAGATAAAGCTGGACAGAGAGCTCTAATCCCTCAAATTGTCTTAACAACATCCAATAAAACACTTCCAGTTTGTTTTAAAAGGCATCAATTTCCAATTCACTTGGCATTTTGTATCACGATCAATTTTCAGCCATGGCCAGTTAAATGTTGCAATGTTAAGAGAGGGATATTTTAAAGTTGCAATGGTGCCAAAAGGTAATTGTACAAGGAATGCACCAAGAAATTGCCTGCACAGTTTGGGTCCCGTAGCTATCAGCTTGCATTCTGGAGATAGTGGGTTCGACCCCCACTGTCGGCAGCCCTGAAGATGGTTTTCCATTTTTTCCCATTTTCACACCAGGCAAACGCTCGAGCTGAACCTTAATTAAGGCCACAGTCACTTCGTTCCCACTTCTAGCCATTTTCCATCCCACTGCCGGCGCAATGTAAAGAAAATTGTAAAAAATAAAGTACAAGGATTGTCGTATATATAAGGAAATCCTTCAATAAATATTCACCCCAATGATCATCATATCTTGATGGGTTTCAGTTAATTTTATTTATTAATCTGTCTAAAATTATAGGTGACCACAAGGATCCAGAATACTACAGCAAGTTTATACATTAATAGTCTACAGCCATTAGGAATGAAGGTGAAATATTAAAACACACACACACGCACACGCACGCACGCACACACAAAATTCCTCAAGACAAGGGATCAGTTGGGTTGGATGGTAAGCAAAGTATTTCCTTCAGTGTACATTTGATCATTTTATCTGCATCTTCCAAGAATTTTCATGGTATTGTTTTGATTGGTATCATTTGTAAGGGGTATATGAGAGTTGGACAAATTGAGGCAGTTAGTATCCAGAACTTCTGGTCCGGATGAAGAAGTGGAGTGGACATGAGTAATTCTAGTTGGTTTTTGAGGTCGTGAAGAATAGCCTAAGGACTGAAGACAATTCTGGACATCAGAGGTAAACTATCGTCACTGGGCAAGTTGGCTATGCAGTTAGGGGTGCGTAGCTGTGAATTTGCACCTGAGAGATAGTGGGTTCGAATCCCACTGTCAGCAGCCCTGAAGATGACTTTCCATGATTTTCTGTTTTCACATCAGGCAATTCCTACAATTCCTTGTTAAATTCCGTATTACTTATTAAATAAGCATCAATTCCAGGTGGTTATTTAATAATTAATTTAATTTAATTTAATTTAATTTAGTTTAATTTAATTTAATTTAATAAATGGCTGAGAATATCCCAGAGGATGGGACGAAACGTGTCCCACTAAATTTTAATTTTATTTTATCAAGCAAATACATTGTTTATAGTATTCAAAAGGTGTCATTTCTATCAAAATATTTAAAATATATTTAATCACCGCCTTTAAACTGACATTTTTTTTTTCATACAATGCCTTAAGGATAGTAAACTATGCGCTTCAGCACTTTTTTCTGCTCTCCTGCAAAGTTGGTGAAATATCACTTACGATTGTTTACCTCTGATATCCAGCAGTAAATCAGAAAATCTGACACCAAGGTACTTCATAATTTTGCCCACAAAAATGCGTTTTACATTGAAGTCGTGGTACACTTCAAGGTCGCTACTGGTAAGCTATTCCCATATAAACAATCTGTTATTGGAAATTACACATTATTTCCAGCTAACTTATTCTTGGTTGTCGGTGCTTCACCTCAGTATGCCAATTTGGGCTCATCAGTTGGTAACTAGCAAGTCTACCAAGGTGCATGGCTAGTGCATATAGTGGACGCTAACTAATTACAAAAGTTTTCATTCCATTCCCTGAAGGGTTACAGTGGGCCTCTTCGAGGGTAACGCTCTCTCTCTTTAAGGCCAGGAAAATTTGGAGCAGTGAAGGTGATGTATGGAGAAGATACAAGGTGAGGTGTTTGGCAGCCGTGGCCTGAACAAATGGACTGCCCCCGCATTCACCTTAATGCAGGAGAATGAGAAACCAGGGAAAACCATTCTCACGACAGCCAACAGTAGGAACCAGCCCTCTCCGTCTCCCAAATACAGAGGTGGAAAGCCATGCTCGCTGCTCCTTTGGTTGGTTGGTTGGTTGGTTGGTTGGTTGGTTGGTTGGTTGGTTGGTTGGTTGGTTGGTTGGTTGGTTGGTTGGTTGGTTGGTTGGTTGGTTGGTTGGTTGGTTGGTTGGTTGGTTGGTTGGTTGGTTGGTTGGAATGAATGCAGAGTTGTTGACCTAGCAGAGGCGAGTGAGCAAGAAGAAGTTGGTTCATTCCTGCTCCCTGCTGAAGCAGTGAGCAGATGGCCCACAAGCTGAAATTTGCAGCTCTTTGGCCAGTGCAATTGAATTTTAATTTTTGAAAACTTTTCCTCTTTGCGTATGTGTATTACATAATGTACTTAAAATTTTTTATTTATGTATTCTGGTGCAGAGGGAACCACAGCCCTGCAAGACAGACCCCAGAGCATGCACACACAGCACTCACCGTAACAAACCACTGTTACCCCTGTTCATTTTCAAAGAATGCAAAAGAAGGCTTTATGCCCATTGATTTGGCACTTTATTTACAAGGTAAGGTAAAATTACAAAAACTAACATAAGATTCTGTGCCTTGTTGTGACTATATATATGTTGCCATTGATGCTTTCACGACCTGTACTTATAGACATGGTACTCTATAGGCTTTCGGGCTTATGCCGTGTCAAGAAAATAAGGTGAAATTCTTAACATTTTGCAGAGAACTGTGCTCTGTGTCCTCAGAAAAAATCTCAACTGTCCACGAGAAAGGCTTCTTAAACAATGACTCTTTGAATTTAGACGTTATAATAGAAGTGGAAATGGTACGTTCATTCGCCACCAGATGGCTCCCAAGACGTGCCACAATGGTAGCGTTCGAAGCCAAAGCTGACCGAACCATCAGAACCAGTCTAAGCGGTTCACATAATGTGTGTATATAACATATGACACTGACAGATGTATGACATAGACACAAGCCTGGAATGAAACATCTGGCGACGAGGAACATACGAATTTGGAAAACCGAGATGAAATAACAATGGTGAAGGGACAGGGAAGGGAACTACCTACGTAAATTCTTAATGGCTGGCAACCAGGTATTACTTAATTGATAGCCGGTGTCCCTGTTGAAATTGTTAGGATTTCTACGTATTTCCACAGCTTCCCATATAATCCTGGACCTGTAGTGTCTAGTGTGGGTAAGAGCTCGAGCATCTTGGGACATGACATCATGACCCGATGATAGAGCATGCTCAGCTATTGCCGATTTGTCTGGTTGGTTGAGACAAATATTACGTTCATGTTCTTTGATACGGGTACCAATGAACCGGCATGTTTAGCCGATGTATACCTTACCGCAAGTACAGGGAATTTCGTATACCCCAGGATGTAAAAGTGGGGACAATTTGTCCTTGGTTTTACTCAGACTGTGAGCAATTTTAGTGGTGGTGTCAAACACAGTTTTTATATTGTGTTTACGGAGGACCTTGGCAATTCGATCTGTGGTGTTGTGAATGTAAGGCAAGTAGGCAATTCTCTTCACTTCTTCCTTCTGTGAGCTTTGCTTGGTCGTTTCCCTATTTCTAAACCACCTAAATCAGCAATGTCCTTCAATAAAATTCACTATGGAGATGGAGTTGGACGGATGCCTTCCTTTCTTGGATGTTCTAGTAAGAAAGAAACCGGATGGCTCCTTAGGACATACCGTCTCTCCTAAGCCTCCCCACACAAATCGCTATCTTCATGCAGATTCTCACCACCATCCAGCACAAAAACAAGGCATTCTCACGACACTCGCCAAGAAGGCGAGACGAATTTATGAGCCATCACAAATCCAGGTGGAGATGGACAACCTCAAAGTCACGTTCAAGGGTAATGGTTACAGTGATTTGCAGATTCATAGAGCACTGCATCCCAGAGAAACGACCAAACAAAGCTCACAGAAGGAAGAAGTGAAGGGAACTGCCTACTTGCCTTACATTCACAATATGTACAATCTTGATGAGGAATTGTAGAAGTCTTCTTCGTAAGAGTGTTAGCAGTTATAAGTACTAGATAATAGATTACTTTTATTAGCAATCATAATTATAACAGTGATAATTACAAGAACAGAACTTCAAAAAATGCAATTTTCAGTTATTTATAAGTGTTGCAATAATAATAATAATAATAATAATAATAATAATAATAATAATAATAATAATAATAATAATAATTATAATAATAATAATAATAATAATAATAATAATAAGAAGAAGAAGAAGAAGAAGAAGAAGAACGTTGGGGTTTCAGCCTGTTCCCCTATCGGGCGCATCCCAGGTGGCGGATCGGGAGGCTCGCCGGACTTGTCCGGAGGGTTTGAGGGAAATAAAATACCTCTCACGGACCAAAAACAGGCACAGCTCGCCAATATCTTCAGCAACCTCTGAAGCTCACTAATTCAGTTGTAACTATGATACTGACACAGATCGAAGTCCCCAATACTTTTAACTTGATAGCATGATGGAATCAACCTACAATATAACTACCCCAGGCCCTAGTAGACATACTAGTTTTTCTCGGTCATCGGATTCTGGGAGACCGAGAACATCATGCGGGAATGTATCGGAGCTTCCCAAATCTCTTCGCTCAAAATGCAAAACTTTGTTTGATAGTCTAAACATCAACACACTTCGGAAAACTGGGAAGTTAAAACAATTAACAGACATGTTAGATAATAATAATAATAATAATAATAATAATAATAATAATAATAATAATAATAATAATAATAATAATCTGAAGAAGAAGAAGAAGAGGAAGAAGGAGGTACACAATTTAGGTTTCAAATCCCATGGAATTAAAATAATGCACTTATATAGTACGAACACACACACATACAAGAAATGCATATTCCAATTATAGTACGGTAACCAAAACATGCTAACCATCACAATATTGAGAAATAATCTCGTTCCTAGGACCAAATGATTTACAACTCAACTGTCCATTGTAAGCCTACTTAGTTACACTGACTGCCGAGAGTTATAAATTGGCTCGAAACTTCAGTATTTAGAGTTCAAATAAGGGCGCTGTCTTTGTTGTTCTCAGAATGGATTAATTACTTCAACAGCCTTGTTGATTGTTGTGAGTGGCAGAAAGAGATGGTTATTATTGGAAAAGCTTGGGAAACCCACATTATTTCAGAAATAACTACCGTACTCCTATTGACGAAAGAAGTTCTGCACTACAACAGCCTAAGTTTGGAATAATACTGTGTTGTGTGCTGTAGCTTTATCAATATGTAAAATCACTCTTCAGCTACTGAAGTAAGAAACAGTCATTGGCCTCCCCGCCCTGCGGGGTCTGCAGGGTCCTTATCGCTGCCACTGCTGGGGAGCATATAGTGGAGACCACTGTGTATGCTACTTGGAGCCACAGGTAGTGCCAATGCACTCTTAGAGACTTGGTCTCTCTTATAATTATATGCACTATATGCACTAGCCATGCATCTTGGTAGGTGTGCTAGTTACCAACTGATGAGCCCAAATTGGGGAGAAACACTGGCAACCAAGAATGAGTTAGCTGGAATTTTTTTATAATTTCCAATAATTTACCATTTATATCAGAATTATTAATTTACTCATTCTGGATAAATATTTAAAGTTCCCCATGGGAGTCTAAATCTATATCATCCGATGGCCTTGCAGGCATCAGTTTTTGTAAAATAGACCAATTCTCTCATAGTGCATTGGCATTGCCTGTAGCTCTAAGTAGCCTTCACAGTGGCCTCAACTAGCCTTGATTAGCCTAGATGATGAAAAAGTATTTGATAAGGTCTGGATATTGGGCCTTATTTACAAGCTTCGTCCTTTGCCTCTTCCTATCACAATAATCCGTTTTCTTGCAAATTTCCTTCATTCCCACTCCGCTCAAATTACGATTCATAATACTCTATCATATTCCTTTCTTCTCACAGCAGGAGTAGCCCAAGGGAGTCCTCTATCCCCCATGCTGTATGTCCTTTATGTTACAGATATCCCTCAACCATCCCCTCCCATTGGACTATATCAGTTTGCTGATGATACTGCAATACTTGCCCTCGGAACTACTCTTCAATCCATACAGTATCACCTTCAATCCTATCTAGATGAGCTTGAAGAATGGCTTAATCTATGGCAAATAAAAATTAATATAAATAAAACCCAATTTATTATATTCAAAAAACCGTAAACATAGATACCAAGGTAGTAATCAAATTTACCTCACACTAAATAATCAAACTCTCACAGAAACCTCTACGCTTACTTATATTGGTGTCACATTTCAAAATAACCTAAAATAGAATGTACACTTGAACATAATTTATCAAAAGGCACCCCGCAGTTTTCACCTTATACAATGGTTGGTCGGTCATACCTGGGGTTTAAAAGCACCGCAAATTATCAAACCTATAAAGCTGTTATTTGGCCAGTAATAACCTATGCCTTCCTCTCCTTGATTGCAGCCTATCTCCTCCAATACCTCGACCTCCTTAAACTGGACAGAAATGCTACACAAGTAGTTTACAGACTACAACCAGAAACAAGAATCGAGATAATAAATGACTTCTATACCTTCCCAATGATCCTTTTCCATCTTCACTCTCTTTGACTTCACTACCTTGAAAGATGTGTATTCCGTAATCTTCCCCAACCACTGGAAGCACTTAGCTTATACCCGCTCGCCAACACTATCCTTCACAATCAGCCAACTCCCACGACAAAACACCTATTTCCTCCACCAACCTCTGCCCACCCATAAATATTATTTTATTAATAACCAATATGACAAGTCACTGCAGATACCACATGCCTGGGAATGATTCCATCTTTGGTTTGCTGGCTACCTTACAGCGATACCACCGCCATCTCGTATTGCAATTGCCAACTATGTACTACACACTAATTCTCAAGCGCTTTGATGACATGAGTATGTTTATGGACATGATACGGACAATTTTACAACGTCGTCATCAATTGGTCCTACCTTTTAGTGAAAGTATATTTTTTCCTCCTATCAACAACTGTAATAGAATTTATTTTTAATTCATGAAAATGATTTTTTAAAAGTCTCTTTTACCTTCTTCCATGATGATGACCGTTACAGAAAAATAAGCAATACAAGATTATGTTTTGTTATATAAACCAGGAAGAGAATATTATTACTATTTTTTGAAATTGTGTGTGTGTGTATACATATATACTTTGTATGTGCAACAGTGCATTATCAAAGACAATTTAAACTTGTAACGTAAGAATTTTCATCCACATAATGCTAAAAAGCAAATAAATAAATAAATAAATAAATAAATAAATAAATAAATAAATAAATAAATAAATAAATAAATAAATAAATAAATAAATAAATAAATAATTTACTTCTACAATTAATTTTTGTTTACAACTTTGAAACAGTGTGATATATTACACAACACCCACAAAATGTAACAAATGCAAATAAAACCATGTACCAATGGCCCACTCCCATAAAGGGAGAATGAAATAACAATAAATTGATTGATTGATTGATTGATTGATTGATTGATTGATTGATTGCCTCAACTACACTCTCAGTACAGCACATGATAGAAGAGGAGGCTCTCTTCAACCATCATAACATCAGATTCTTGACAGCATGAGGCTATGAGACTTCTCATCTAGTCAACACGAGTGTAATAGCACCATCTGTCTCGAAGCAATTGAACCCTCTGCCCAGATCGTCTGTACGACAAGTGGAAGTGGAGTGACTTAAACTGGCTCGAAGATGTGAAGAGGCTCAAATTCCTAGCCCTCATCTAGGGCATAAGAAGAAATGTCCAGACCAGTCTCGACCAGTCTCCACCAACCACGATTAGATCAACATACACATCTCCAAACTCTATACTACAACAGGGGAACGTCCGGTCTCCTTTAGGGATTGAGCCTCTGCATGAGAACTTAACAGCTAACTTCCATCTATCCAGCCCCATCTCTCAGTTACTACAAGATCATCATGGACTGGCCATTATCTTCAACCATTTCCAGACATTCTACACATCAATTCATTCTTCTGGAAGCTTCGGGAACCATCCAGAGAACTACGGGCTTCTACTTTGATGTTCCATCAGTGGAATATTCTAGATCAACAGCACTTCTCTCTTCGCCAAGTATGAGCGAATCACCGCAAATTGATCAGGCTCGTTTGCTCGCCCAACTTGAGCAGGAAGAAATGGACGATCAGAGCAACAAGGTTGCTCGCTGTTCCGACGACGAGTCACCCAGTAGCACCAGCGGACGCAAGAAGGTCTGTGCCGTCGCACAACCTTCTGATGGCAAGTCCTCCGGATCCACATGCACCGGCAACACAGCAACTGAGCGAGCAGGCACGCCGTCCTCAGTCGCTGGGATCCAATGTCTACAACTCTTCGAGAATGTTCCAGAACCATCTCCATCTATCTTCGCACTGCCAGCTCTCTACAGGCCAGACAACATACGCAGCTACTCCGATGCAGCAAAGAACCCTGCCTTTCCGAATCACATCCGTCAACACAGTACCATCACACCCACCACCACCCCTCCTCCCCAGTTCCATGTAATCAAACTCACGAATATCGAACCTCATCAAAGCCAACACCCGCTTGATCTATCAGCTTATCTCCCATTTCACCCCTAAACTTGCTTAGTACAATCTTGAAATCCAGCATACACGAGAAGGTCTTAACCTCAAAACATTCATATCATTCTACAATCATCTCACCGGGGCCACTGGTATCCACCAACTGGACAAGCACGCCAGGGCTACCAACCTCACACAGCAGTGACCAGTGTCTCACCAACACGCTTCATCTCAATGCACCCCCATACTATCTGTGGTGGCATATGGGGTCGAACGTGATTACTCCGATGAGAAAGCGGCTGCCCAACTCCAGCTTGGGGGCCACATCATCTACCGAGTCATCCGGATCAAGAACGAGCAAGGACCAAAGACCCTGGTGCAGATTCTCTCTTGAGATGTGAACACCCTCGACAACCTACTATGGGACAGCACATTGATTTACGCCCGCCGCCATCATGTCGAAGCATCTCGATCTGCCCTGCCACGCCATATCCACTGCGAACGCTGTCAGCGCTTTGATCATCTACCCTGCATACAAGCTCAGGTATGTGCCATTTGTGCCCAGGATCATCCGACTTATTCTTGTACTAAAGCAATCCCCCAAATGTGTAAATTGCAACAGGTCTCACCCCTCTTTTCAGTTATAAATGTAAAGTAAAACCTCAACCTATACCTAACCTTCCTGAAACTACTGTTCCCGTCATCTACCACATACTCATATTCCCCCTCCCTGACCTCCACCCACCCATGGATATATTCATATAAATTGGACTGAATACCGACAGACTCTCACTACCCTTCTTCGTGATTCCTCTCCCCCCACCTCTCACCAGAACCTCCTATCACTTGTTACTTAAATAGAACACGCCTTACTAACAGCAGATAACCTTCATGTCCCTCGCCACTCTTATACCCCACTCAAACCACCTATCCCACCCAAAGGACTAGAATTATTATGACTCACACATGACTTATATGATGAATACGTTCACACACACGACCCAGCTACTTTACTTCAACATAGATGTACACTCTGACATGCACGCTCATATATCAAAGCTGTATGTCATAAACAATGGACTATAGCTTGTAATGATCGTTCTGACACCTACGAACCATGCAAATGATGGACGACTTTTAAACGTCTTACACAGACTCGCAAACCTCTTCTTACTTACCCTATTCGTCACCATAACCATGTCCCCGCTACTGACAAACGAAAGCTGATACCTTTGCCCAACACTCTGCTACTGTTTATTTCCCCACCTATTCTCCCAATTTTCACCATCCTGACGAACCATAATTAACTAACTTGCCCACCCCACTTGCCCTGAATTACAAACATCCTTCTCACACTACACTAATATTGACTATATTCATCCTCTTAACACTCCTATCACCCGTACTGAAATCCGTCCCTTCCTTCACCATTGCTGAAATACTGCTCCCGGCTCCGATAAAATCACATATCGATACATCTGTGAAGCTCCTCCCCTCCTCATTGACTTACTCAGCATTCTATATACCACCATGCTATACACTGGTTTATTTCTGGAACACTGGGGTAGAGCAAATATTCTCTTGTTTCTCAAACCTGGTAAGCCCGCCTTCTGAAATCACTTCCTACTGCTCCATCAGCCTGTTAAGTATCCTTTCTAAAATCTTTGAAGGGATACTTGCGTGCAGAATTTCCCACTACCTTACCTCCTTAAACCTCCTCCCATCCTCTCAAACCGGCTTTTAAGTCTCACTTCTCTACTCATGATCACCTCTTTCATATCACATCATCTCTTAACTCTTTCCTCCACCCACTCAAATCCATTGCATTGGTATGCCTGGATGTCAATCGAGCCTTTGACTCTGTTCGGCATCCGGGTCTGCTTTTCAAACTTCATTTACTCCCCATCCCTACTACGCTTATATGTTTCGTTTGTAACTTCTTGCACTCCTGTACTGCACGTATCATTATACATCATACCACATCATACTCCTTTCCTACTACTTTTGGTGTTGCACAAGGTAGCCCATTGTCTCCGATATTACATCTCCTATTTACCCATGATATTCTACATCCTGATCCTCCCCTTCGCCTATATCATTACGCGGATGACCTCACGATCATTGCACTATGTAACACAACAGTCTCCCTTACTAAGAAACTCCAACAATACCTTGACGTCCTTGAATCCTTGTTCAATTCCTGGCATATTTCTGTTAATCCTATTAAAACTCAATTCATGGTTTTCCGTAAAAAATCCCGTCTCTGCCGTCCTCGTCATCGCATCCCACTCACATTATAAAACATCCCGTTATTGGAAACTCACACACTAACATACCTCAGTATTCTATTTCAGAACAACCTCCGTCGGAACCATCACGTTACCTCAGTCTATAAGAGAGCCTACTCCCCTTTCGGACCCCTTTGTATGCTTACTGGATGTACCTGGGGTCTCAAACCCTCTCACATCTTTAACATTTACAAATCTTTCATTCATCCTATCATTACGTACGCATCACTTACATGGATAACAGCTGACTTTTGACAGTATATGCAATTACTCAAACTTGACTGACATGCCTTACGTATCACCATCGCCTCCCACTTGATACTCCTTCCGCAAACTTCACTCCCCTTTACTCCTTTTGAACTATTCCTTAACATATCCACTCTCTCCGTCTGAAATACCTAAAAGGAAACCTCAACCACAATCCCCTTATCATTGAACCACTAACCCTTTTCCCTGTAGCCACGATCATCTTGAATTATGCCCATACCCCTGCCACTTCTCATCTTTTCCCTTCCCCCATCACTTAGCTTTAATCCTTAGCCACTATTGTCACGTTACATTTATGTAAGTTTTCTCTTCCATCAACTTGTCTTTGCTCCTGGGTACAGTGGTTCACACCACACTTGTAGTACTGCGTGATTTTTTTTGTTTTCATCTATTATTATTATTACTATTGTTATTATATTTATTTTAATTTTATTTTTATTCTTAATTATATTATTATTATCGTATTCTTAACACTCCTATAATTACCATCGTTACATTTACAATCCTGTATGGTAATTTGTTCTTTCATATTGGTACATCACTTCTGACATAGTATATGAATATCTGCTTTTCACATATGCTATTCTTATTATTTTTATATCTTCATCATCATCATCATCATTATCGATTTGCCCCTCCTGCGAGCCAGGTAGGGTGTTTGAAAACGAGAATCTTCCAAAGTTGCCTATTCAAAAAGATTTTGTTGTCCATGACAGATTCCCAATTCCATCCTCTTCTCTCCACATCTTCCCTCAATTGGTCCATCCATCTTCTTCTTGGTCTTCCAACTGGTTTTCTACCTGTTATTCTCTTTTCCAAATAAGCACATGGTAACCTTGTGCTATTCATTCATTTAACATGTCCAAACCAATTTCAGTCTAGATGACCTAAGTCTTTCCTTTATCGATTCATTTAGACCTAGGTTAGATCTGCTCTCATCATTTTTCACGTGATTAAGTCATGTCTTTTGGAGAGCAGTTCTAAGATATTTCATTTCACAGGCTTGAATCCGACTAAAATCCTTGATGTTAGTGTGCAGATTTCCAGAGAATATGTAAGGATGGGAATGAAATATGACTTGTACAGGGTCATTTTTCTTATTTGTGGGACCTTCTCATCCCATAGTAGGTGTCTAACGATACTGTAAAAGTTAGAGCCTTTGGTTACTCTGTTTGTTATTTCTATCTCAGCTCTGTTATTACTAGCCATTATGCCTCCTAAATATCTGAATTGGTGTACTACTTCAACTTGGTGGTCCTGTATTTTTATGTTGCATTCTGTATTATGTCTGCGTCTGTATTATGTCTGCTGATTTTCAATTCTACTGTTTTTGATGGGTTCAATTTCATTCCATAATCATCAAACTTCTTACACCATGCATTCAGATTATTTTTCACTCCCTCCTCTGTTTCATCCCATATTGCCACATCGTCTGCTATTAACCAGAGCCTGAAGATCTTTATTACCTTTTCCTTTTAGTTCCTTTAGAATGGTATCCATAACTGCTGTGAATAGAAGAGGTGATAAGGCACTTCCCTGTTGTACTCCTTTGGTTGTATTGAACCATTCAGAGTGACCATCTCCAATACTGACACAGCTTTTGCAATTAGTATATAGCATTTGGTTCTTCCTAATAAGGTACTCCGGTACGCCAAGTTTTCTAAGACTTTTCCAAATAGTTGATCTAGGAACATTATCATATCCCTTTTCAAGGTCCATAAACACAATAATTAGGTCTTTTCCTCTTTCCCAGTGTTTCTCTATATATCTATTATTATAAAATTACTAGAATTATTCTTTTACTCCCACTGCAAAAATTTTGTAATTTAACTCATTATTATTACCACTGTTGTTATTATTATTATTATTATTATTATTATTATTATTATTATTATTATTATTATTATTATTATTATTATGCATATTTATTTATTATTTTAATTTTTAGGTATTTTTATTTCTAGGTTTGAAATATCTCAATATGCATCTTCCTTTAATTTTATACATTTCCTTGCCGTGACATGTGACACGGATATTTTTCTTATCATTTTCTATATTTCCATTTGTGCCGTGCATTTAAGTGACTGTTTCTGTATGTGCTTTCATGCTTCAAGATGTGTGATGCAAGATTTGCCTCTTTTTTTTCATGGCACAGGATATTTTATGTTTCATAATGTGTCACAGTGTAAAAATGTTAAGTTCTATTACTTTGTTTTGTTTGGCCTCTCTGAAATTTATTTACTTTTGTTGGAACTTTATGACTCTCTCAGTACAATCAGGTCATTGACCTCAGTATTTGTCATGTCTTATTTACAAACTATAAACTGGTATCATCGGCAACAGCAAGTTCAAAACCATCACTTCTCTGTTTACGTTTTTCTTTTACCCATCTTCTGTTTACAAACATTGCACTCTTTTAAACATTGTATCTTGTTTTATGATCAATAAACGGGGTGTTTGGGGGATCTATGACCTATGCGGGGTGCTTTGCGGACTTCCCCTGGTGGTCCGTCCTGTTGCCGCAGTTGATCCTCTGCGCAGATCAGGTATCATAAATTTTCATCCCTTTTCATGTATGTACAAGACATACACATATAAACAATTTATTTCATCCTCGCAACTCCTCCTCCCTATCCTATGGCCGAAGAGCTACAATGTATAGCTGAAGGCCCACCCACCCCTCCTCGAGGTGTGGGAATGAAATAACTCGTTTCATTGATTGATTTTCTATCCAGCCCACCTGTTGCGCCAGAGTGGTGACTGGAGGTGGCTTATGGGGTGAGCAGGGACTTTTCAGGCGACAAGGTGGCAGCCCAACCTCGACTTGAGCCCCACCAAATCTACCGGGTGGTCTGAATAAGGAATACCCAAGGAACCACCTCCCTAGTCCACATCATGTTGAGGGACGTGTTGACCCTGGACTCACTGCTGCAGGATGGTGCCATGGTGTATGGACAGCGACATAGGGTGGAATCTTCTAAATCTTCTCCACCACAACAGATCCGCTGTGACTACTGTCAGCAGTTCGATCATACACCTGGTAAAGATGTTGATTCCCATGGGGAAGTTGAAATATTTGTTTCAAATGAGTAAATTTATAATACCAATATAGTTGATCTGTTATTGGAAATTATAAATTTTCCAGCTAACCCATTCCCGGTTGCCAGTGCTTCACTCCAGTGTGCCACGTTGGCTCATCAGTTGGTAAACGGTACACCCACCAAGACACATGGCTAGTGGATATCGTGGAGGCCACTGCGTAGGCTACTTGGAGCCACCGGCAGTGCCAATGCACTATGAGAGACTGTCTCATTTTCAAAAAATTGATGCCTGCCTGGTCATCAGATCAGATGGATCCGCCTGCATTCAGCCCGATGTATGTGTCATCTATATCAGTGAGGAGCATCTAACTAACGCCTGTTCTAACAAAGCTAATCCCAAATGTATTAATTGTAACCAGAATCACCCTGGTTTCAGTTACAAATATAAGGTTAAACCCAGCCCTGAACCCAATAAGCCCAAAACCATGATTCCCGGCCAGTCTCAAGACCACCCCTGCCTCTTCCTTCTGCCTCCCTTTCCCAAGTTCTGAAAACATCATTCGTTTTATAACAATGGTGTTGCAGAATATCCTACCCTTTCACAGCCCCCACACTCTATCCCAAATCCAACTAGCAGCTCAATGATGTGCCATTTGTAGGAAATAAAATGCATTTCTGATTTTTTCCCCCTAAATGCAATACATTTCATGTGTTAGCAAAATAAAAATTTACGATGTTAACATCAAATCAATCAATGCCAATCATCAGCTGCTAGAAACCTTCCTTTCCCAGCATGCCCCAGACGTGTTCGTTCTTAATGGGACCTTTCTGATATCGAAACAAAACCCAAAGTTCTTACTTACTTACTTACTTACTTACTTAATTCCTGTTGTTCCTCGTGGAACATAGGACATCAACAAAGCATCTCCATCTGGTCCTGTCGACAGCCAGCCTCTTTACCTCACTCCAGGTCTTGCCTTCTTCCATTGCTTCTATGTGAACAGATGTTCGCCACGTTTGCTTGGGTTTCCTTCTCTTCTTTTGACTCTGCCGGTTCCAGTCCAGCGCCTCTCTCACAACTGCTCTGTTCCCCTTCCTCGGTGTATGGCCTGATCCATCCCCATTTCCGCTGTTCTATCTGTATGGCCATCTCATTCTCTCCCGTCCTACTCCAGAGTGCATGGTTGGAGGTTTCTTCCAGCCAGTAGATGTTAAGAATCCTTCGCAAACAGTGGTTAACAAAAGCCTGCAACCTGGATGTAATTACTCCAGTCACTTTCCAAGTCTCAGACCCATATAAGAGAACAAAACTGACATTACTTCGGAAGATGTGGAGATTGATCCTGATAGATATTCTCTTGTTCTTCCACACCGGATAAAGCCGAATAAAGGCACCATTTGCTTTTTGAATGTGCTGCGAGTCATCTTGTGCTGCTACACTGCCCAAGTAAGTGAAGCTATTTACATCCTCCATAGATTCACCACTGAAGAAAAATGGGTCTGATTTGTTGGTGTTAATCCTTAGGGCCTTGGTCTTCTTTGAGTTGATCATTAGTTCCACCTTTTTCCCTTTCTCTACCAAATCTTTAAGCTATTCTTGAATTTCCCCATTTGCCTCAGACAGGGGACAGAAATTGTCAACAAATTTCAGATCTTCAAGCCTATTGACTAATCCCCATTGGATACCACGTTTCACACTTCGAGTCACGTTCTGCATTACCGCGTCAATCACAACCAAGAACATAGTTGGTGACAGAATACACCCTTGATGAACTCCTGAACGTATTGATATAAACTCAGATATACGGCCCCCATAAATGACTCTACATGTCTAATCACGGTACATTTCCTGAATGAGATCGACAATTTGTGCTTGCACTCCGTAACGCTTCACTTCCTTCCACATGGCTTCTCTGCTGATCGAGTCAAAAGCTTTCTCAAAGTCAACAAACACTGCGTAGAGACGAGATGACCATTTGGCACAGTGCTCCAGAATTATCCTCAAGGTGTTCATTCAGTCGATGCATGAGCGATTCGGATGAAAGCCTGCCTGTTCTCGTTGGAGCCTTACATTTACATACTCTTTAATTCTGTTGTGCAGAATCCTGGTGAAGACTTTGCTAGGGATTGAGAGAAGCATAATGCCCCTCCAGTTGTTACATTTAGATGTATCCCCTTTTTTGGCAATTTCACCAACAACCCACATTTCCAGTCTGCCGGCATTTCTTGAGTAACTCATATCTTCTTGAATAGAGGCTGCAATGTTGGCAGTGGTGTTCTTCTACTGTTGGAATGCAGGTTTTAATCCTTGGGTCAGACTGAATGTCTTCTTCTTTTGCTTCTTCCTCCCCAACATCTGAGTGTTCTTCTATGGAGCGGTTTAGAACTGCAGAAAAATGTTCCAGAAAAATGTTCGTGCCATTGTTTTAGTTGATTATCAGGGTTAGTTAAGAGGGTTCCATCTTTGTTCCTGACTGGACAGTTTTACTGCATCTGCTTCCTTGCCAGAATTCTCGTGATGGTATAGAGTTCTTTGAGATTTCCCTTGTTGGCTGCCTTTTCTGCCTGTTGAGATAGGTCATCTGTTCAGTTACTTTGATCCCTCCTCACACTTGTCTTTACTTCCCTATCTTTTGCAGCATATTTTAATAGGCACCACCACAATATTTTAGTCTGGCTTGTATAGTTTTGTAGAGGATCAAACAGTTACTTACCAAGCATAGGATGTGGCAAAATTATACTCTCTAAGTGGCATACCCAAATTTTGAAGAAAAAGAAGAAGAAGAAGTCACTTTTGAATTAAATCATTACTCCTTCCTGTCATCATTGGGTGAGCATTATAGAATAAATTTTATAGGAGCTTGACTTGGCCTACAGTAGTTGCATCTCTAGTGAGATATGCTGTAGTATTTACAGTGCATTGCGTCCTCTGGTATGGGCTAGAACAAATTTGTTACTTTCATTGACCTGTCTCTCAGTCTCATCCTTGGCTTTAACAACATGAAATTGACTGAGGTATGAGCAATCAGTCTCTGTTATGAATGATGTGAAAGTGGCACTCATAGGGTTGACCAGTAAGCTTGACAGACCAAGATATAACATCATCATCTGGCTCAGTGAGATGCCACGTTTCCGTAGAACACCTCTTCTGTGATGCCTAGGCTACTGATGGCAGGTGATGATGAACCTTTGGGCTGAGAACTAACTGCACATACACCTCTTCACCACTTTCATCAAACAGCATTTTCCATATTTATTCCTCATGTTCTACCCCAGGCACTTACAGACTGGCCATCAAGGATCCAATTCTCTGGTGATACATTTTAACAGTGCATTTGCAGTCTTGGCTGTCTATCTGATGATACATCTTATCAGGACAACTTATGACTAGTAAGTAGAGTACAACTGAATACATTCAATTTTTTTGGGAATATTTATTAGATTTAAAAATAATATAAATAATAACATTCCTGAATTTGCAGTATAAAGTAACAAGATAAACTACAGCACATTACATTGTGAGTCCCACATTACCATTACCTACTGAAAGTGAAAACAAAGTTTCTTTGATGGTTTGGTGATCATTACATCTGACTAACTCAGTATATAATATTTTTCTGTTTCAAATACAGTGTAAAGTATATTGGGTGCTTTCTAATAGGGAAAGATGCCTGATTCAGTTTGAATGGATAAATGAACATCCATGGTTCGAAGTTGTATCCTACCAGTTGATGATGGATCTCCTTAAGTTGGAATATGTAAATAGCAGTGGTGAACTAGGCCTAACTTCACTTAATGTAAGAAAACCTATGTGATGCATAAACCTGAGTTATCAGCCTTTCTGTTTTGATTCAAGGGAGATATATTACCCTAATATTGCTCAATCAACAAAAGAATCAGCAAAGGCAGTCAGACATAGAGCAAATCACTTTCTCACTTGGTGATGAGGTACAGAGGAAGCCGTTACCTCAACACCATGACAACTGATGAATATGGAAGAAATTCTTATCCTTGCTTGTAGGCCATGAGTAGAGGTAGCAGAACCCTTCAAAATGTCTAACCCAATTCGATCAAAGAAAAATGATTTCTTCCATATTCGTTGAGACACCGGCTGTGAAAGTCTGAGCTGTTATGTCTGTGAGATTTCATGGCCTGTACAGAGATGTCTTTGAATGACAGGCAGATGATCAGTTATGTTATGTTATGTTATGTTATGTTATGTTATGTTATGTTATGTTATGTTATGTTATGTTATGTTATGTTATGTTATGTTATGTTATGTTATGTTATGTTATGTACTACCAACCAAGAGGAAGCCATTATGCAGTTTCTTTGGAAATAATCTGATGACTTTTTGAGATATGTTGAACCAAGTCTAGCTGGTTAATACGTTACCAGCACGAAAGGAACTATGGTACTTTTCTGTGCTGTTGCATCTTTGGTACACAGATTAGAAGTGTATGGTAAACATAAAGTTAAGGAGAACACTTAGAATATATCTGGATATCAGAGGTAAACACTGTAAATGCAAAAACAATAATTTTGAGGTGACTTGTTTTGGTCATGTCTTCTTATGGGTACCGTATTATATGTGTGTGTTTTGAGGAATGAGGATAAGTTATGTGATATTATCATATGTGCAAGGAGAACCCAGCAATAAACACTGGTAAATAATCATACAACAGTTCAACTTTATGGTGTCCGCTGCAGTGCTTATCATATTGGCTCTTACCATTGTTTACCATGATCAGAACTGCCAATTTGACCAGAATTAAAGGAAGTAAAATATGCGCCTCAGAAGCTTCTTCCTCCTCTCCTGTAAAGTTAGTCAAATGTCACTTACGGTAGTTTACCGGTACCTCTGAAATGTCACGATAGTTTACCGGTGCCTCTGACATCTAGATATATAGTAACATTTTTCCGAACTGTTGTTGAAGGTTTCAAACTTGGTATTAGAGGGAAAGTAACACTTACCTATTCACACGGAAGGCAAATCAATCAATCAATCAATCAATCAATCAATCAATCAATCAATCAATGAATCAATCAATCAATCAATCAATCAATCAATCAATCAATCAATCAATCAATCAATCAATCAATCAATTTTATTTGTACATATATCAAAAATACTTCTTACCTGGCCAGGTATTGTGAGGATGACATAATTATACAGTATGTGGAAGATTCTTTTTGATAAGTCCATTTGGCTACATGTATTAGGTTTGTAATCATGATGTTTGATACAGAATAATAAGCCATTGCGTGAATTCTGAACACGCCTCTCGTCCAACACAAAGACAGCCACAAAAAATGTTGCCTGAAATACGTATGTGACTAAGACGCCAACAGCAGCATATAGACAGAATGACTGAAGAGAAGGCAATATCTGTAATGATAGATTAACAGAGAAGTCAAATGATGTGCTCCTAAGGACTTTAATTAATTTTATTAAGACAGTATTAATAATAATTGATTTATAGTAGGTAATAGTAAGAGAATTCAAATTAATTAGAGAAACAATCTTAATTTCCAAAAAAATCAATTTTCTAACAGCAGTGATACACATAAATTACCATATTTCATAAAGGATATTTTAAAAAAATGTTATTTCTACTCATTTTTAAAAATAACAGACAGTAAAGCAGTCAGGTCCATGTCTGAATAAGAAGTTTAATACTAAATAATTTGTAATTCTCACAGTGATTAAGGACCACACCCAAGCAACTGGAGTCAGTTCAAGATGATGATGATGATGATGATGATGATGGTGGTGGTGGTGATGATGATGATGATGATGATGATGGAATAAAGAGATACCAATTTACTTTCTAAATCACTTACCCAAATGTAAATACTGTACAACATCTGACCATGACCACTCTGTCGCAGAACTGCACACATAAAAGAAGAGTGTATATGATGATCCTCTGTTTTTGAATAGATATAGGAGCTTTAAACAGCTCTCTCCTAAATCTACTGAGGTAAAATGCTTTGTTATACTAGCAAAGAGGACACTAACTTTGAGAAAGTTGTTTACAGTCCACAGTAAAATAAACGTTTCATGTATCAGTACCATTGCCTACATTATAATACAAGGGCTTGAAATGAACTAATGGAAATGGGTGGCATCTTAGTTCACAATTCAGCCACTAGGATCGCATTCTTGCCCCCTATGTTCGCAAGGCCATATATGTCAGTAAGTAAATTATATCCTAAATAAAGAAAGTTGAATGTTGTTTTGAGTATTTACAATACCTTATTTATAGAGATGTGCTTCATTGGCTTGGATAGGTCACTAAAGTTTTAAAACTTTCCTACCCAGGTGCATCTTATCAAGTTTCAAAACTCTCTTCTACTAGAGTGGCTCAAAGCAATGTTGTCTAATAGAGGTCGCATAAATTTTTGGAGTGGAAAAAGAGGTAATTTGTGGTCTTTATACTTTCTACACTTAATTTCACTGATGAACCTGTCTTTCAGAAAAGAAAAAAACCAACTCATTTTTAATAAGTGTCATCAGGGTAAGTACTGCATAGCAGAGGTGAAAAATTCCACTGTGCACTGCAAAAGAGCACAAATGTTGATTTCGGGTATCCGAGGGCTCCTCAATCTTGAAAAAAAAAAAAAAAAAAAAAAAAAAAAAAAAAAAAAAAAGATGCAATTTTGGACTTCCACAAGCTGGAGAGGAGATATATTCTAAACAGCCTTCACAGTCTGTTTGTTCTTCTGCTACATGCACTAAGTATCCTGCTACCATAGCTACAGAAATACTAGGCATTGTAGCTGTTGAACCTGAAACAAATGAATCACATTGAAACAAATGAATCACATTTATATACTAGCGGACACTTAACAATAAAGTATTGTTCAAACAGGTCTGATGTAATTTATCCTGAAAGGGTTTTTTAATGATAGACATTATGTATTCAGGAAGCAGCGGAATTTGCACATCCTTGCAACTTTCATTCCTTCTATCTTTTTCAGCCATCTGGCACATTCTTGATTGAAGTAAACTGGTTCATACAGTGTGGATCTTATCTTCATCCCTCAGCTCAACATTGCCATCTTTTGATGCCGCAGTAAACCCAGTATGGAGTGTTCTTGACTGCATTAAGGCATGACCTTCCGTCCATTGTGCCGCTGTATCCTGCTTGCATCATAGATGGCTGAAGAAAAGCTCAGTGTCACCGTTTGTTAGGTTCTACGTCCAGACATAATGAAAGTGTACGCTTACGAGGTATTTTACCCAGGCCACAGTGGACTGGGTAGTCAAGACCAACACCTGGTACATTTCCCATGTGAATCTTCTCACTTTCTCAGGATGCATTTGAATTTTCTTAATATATGAAAGGAATTCCTTAATTAACCAACTGAGGTGTTCATCTTCAATGCTGAAAAATGACAGTTTGTTCTCATTCCTGGAATATGTCCCATACAAGGTGTTGTAGACATCATGAGCATCAAACTAGTTCATAAAATGTTCCATTAAACAAATTGTTACCTCTAAACTGCCCCTGTCTTTAATATTCTCAGGACAAACCACCTCCATACTCTTCAAACCTGTGATTGTTTCAGGGGAAAATACAATTTTAGTTCTTGCTACATTCATTTTCTCCAAATCTGTCTAAACTACTTTTCTGGTTAGTTTCCTTACCGGCTTCATAACTGAAGATTTGTGAAGTTTGAAAAGGCCTCCTCATATGATCGCTGGCCATGGTAGCATTGTTTACAAGAAAATCCAGTGACAAATGTTGGGATCACACATTTTTTTATGACATGCTTGGGATCAAAACTTAGGAACAGAGACCTAGTTTCATCAGCTGCATGTCGTATCTCACGTGTAATTCTTCCTCCACATAATGTTTCAAACATCGAAACATTTACCTGGGAATTGTTGGTCACATTCTGATCACTCTGAAACCACACTCTTCAACAACATTTAATGCATCCAAGTTTAATTTTGCAAGTTGTGCGTCTGTAACGGAGGAAGTGAAATAGAAAGGCACCGGTATACTGTAATATGTAGAAAGACCCTTGAACAAAATGCAGAGTAGTTTATTGGCCAACCTATCTTCAATTCCAGGAGCGTCAATTTCAATGTCATGAATGACATATCCAACAAACATATCTAATTTCCTGTCATACATTGATCTTGACTTTATGGGCATGTCATCTATCATAAGGGAGCCATCCTTTTTGTTATTGTTGACCAAAAAAAGTTTTTCTACCAGTAATCATGCTTTAGTTAGCGAAGTTATTCCTGTTTCCACTTTTGAGTACCTAACGTACGATTTCAAGGTTCTTGCATCAGGAAGATGCAAAATATCGAGTGTTCTGAGAAGCCGATAATCCATTGGCAATCTTGAAGTTAACAGCACACAAATTTTAACCGTTGTCTCTTGATATTTACATTCCTCTTTTTCTGAAACTCTGAAGTTGCTCTAACCAAAAGTTGCTTCCATATTACCTCCCTGAGCTTTATTCTGAATGTTAGAAACCTGACCTGCAAGATTTTAATGATCCTTCTTTACCTTACTGTGTTCTGCTTCCAAATCACATATTTTTAAGCACAACTTCTTAATAATGGTCACGTGCTTTCCTTTTCTTCTGATCTCCTTCCTCAGTTTTTTGGTGATGTATTTTGGTACTGTTGGCTTCAGGATGGGAGAAAACTATATAGGCCTAACTACTGTTGCGGTGCCTACATTTATCGGGTCGGATTCTCCAGTATTATCAAACGCAGGAAATTCGATTGTTCCGCACATTTTATTTTATTTCTTATATACTCATTTTCGCTCTCCGGTATTTCCAGCTGTCTTTTCTTGGGATCTTTTCTGCATTTTGAAATGACTTGTGTTTGTGTTTGGGAAAGTCTGTAAAAACTGAAGGAACTTTATTAGATAGAAGTGTCCTTTTAGAAGTACTTACACGAAAGTCTTCTTCTTTGAAGTGTTTACTGCATAACCTAGATTCTTCTGTTGGAATCCAGAGAGATACTGGTTTGTCTCCTTAGCGAGAAACAGCAACAAGCCACCATTCCTTCAAAACACTACTCACTGGAAACTTGTAAAATGAAATTCCACTAACTTTAATTTCTCGTGATTGATAATCAAATCAAATCAAATCAAAATCTCTTTATTTGCAAATGAGGTGTCTACCTCGGTGGCAAATGGTACACTAAAATACATTATTGTCAAGCACTAAATATTAAATTAACAAGAGAAGAAAATTTTTCCTATAATACAATATTATACAATTTACGCTAACAATGTTTTCTATTAAACACACAGCTCATCCTTAATAAATTTATATTGTTTACAAAATTCTACTTATAATATATCCTGTCCTACTTACAAATATAGTCAACTGATATACAGTATGTGGAATTGCTTCAAATGACACTATAAAACTGGTATAACATTAATATTTACATTGCATTTATTTATTTACTTTTTTTTTTTTTACCCGTTCTGGATCCTAAGTAGCATAACGACCTGCTGCGTCTTAACCAGAGCCCCTTTTGCCACCACTTTTCAGAGTTCCTGAAGGGCCTTCACAGCTACCGTAGCGGTCCCAGGGCCCTCGAAGTCCCCACTGTACTTCACCCCTACAGGCAGTCCCCTACTTTGGCTGTCCAAACTCCTTATACCAGGGGATGGAATTAATTTATTCACACACATTTTTTTATATACAATAACCTGCACTGGTCAAATGCCCTCTAACATTTCATTTATTTTCTCTGTTGCTGTTTATTCTCTTCTTGAATATCTGTACAGATTTTGGAAAAGGATCAAACACTACCCCTGGTAAACTGTTCCACTCCTTCACACCCTTCCCAATGAATGAAAATTTACCCCAATCACTTCTGCTAAAATTCCTTCTAATTTTATATTTGTGGTCAGTCCTGCCGATATAATTATTTTCCAACTGAAGCCTCTCACGGATATCTCCCCATGCTTCTTCTCCTGTATAGGCTCTATATAATCCTGTAAGTCTAGTTTTCTCCCTTCTCTTACTTAAAGTTTCCCACCCAAGTTCCTTTAACATTTCTGATACACTACTCTTTCTCCTGAAATCCCCTGTTACAAATCTTGCTGCTTTCCTCTGCACACTATCTATTTCTTTTATTAGGTATTCTTGGTGAGGATCCCAAACACTGTTTGCATATTCCAATAATGGACGAACCATACTCAAGTAACTTTTTTCTTTTAATTCTTTGTTGCATCCTTTAAGTAGCCTCATTATGACATGTAATGATCTGTATGCTTTCCCAACAATGTCATCAATATGACCCTTCCAGTGCAAATTACTTTCAAATCTCACACCTAAGTATTTGCACTTGCCATCTTTTGGGATAACTACCTCATCCAAAGTATATTCAAATTCAGTTTTAAAGCTCCTGTTTGTAAAAGTTGTAACAGTTGATTTGCCTCCATTAACCTTCATATTATTTTCTTCAACCCATTGTAGGATACTTTCAAGGTCCCTTTGTAATTCTGAACAATCCTCAATGTTGTTTATTTCTCTATAAACAATTATGTCATCTGCATACAATCTTATTTTTGATGTTATATTGTTCCCTAAATCATTTGCGTATATTAAGAAAAGTAACGGACCGATTATACTACCCTGTGCAATTCCCTTCCAAACTTTCTCTTCCTGAGATACATTATTTCCTACTTTGACTTTCTGAACCCTTGAATTTAGAAATGCTTTTATCCAACGTGTAACCCTTACGTCCAATCCTATTCCCTCCAATTTCTTTAATAATATTCCATGTTCCACTCTATCAAAGGCTTTGGAAAGATCTATGGCTATGCAATCTAACTGGCCTCCTGAATCCAACTGATCTGATATGTCCTGCTGAAATCCCACCAGTTGTGCCTCACAAGAAAATTTCTTTCTAAATCCATACTGGCTCCTCATGAACCAATTTTTATCATCACATATCCCTCTGATGTACTTCGATATTAAACTCTCCAGAATTTTACAAACTATACTGGTCAGGCTGATTGGTCTGTAGTTCTCTGGTTTCCTTTTATCACCCTTTCCTTTATAAATTGGTATTATTATAGATTCCTTCCATTCCTTCGGTATTACACTATTACTTATGACATAGTCAAAGAGAAATTTTAAATAAGGCACTATGTACCACCCCATTGTCTTTAATACCTCCCCAGTAATTTGATCACTCCCTGCTGCTTTTCCTTGCTGAAGCAGTTGGATTTCTCTGAAAATATCTTCGTTTGTGAATGAGAAGCTTCTTGTTTCCCTCTGTCTCTCTCCCTCTCTATCTTCTGTTTCGGTTTCCAACTCTTGACAATCATCTACTGAATCTCTAAATTCCCTACTAAATAGGTTTGCTTTCTCAGTATCTGTTAAATAGTGTTCACCCCCTTCTCCCACCATTGTAGGAATTTGGATTCCTTTTCCTTTTTGATTCCTGATATATGAATACAGCTTTTTCCATTTCCCTTTGTGGTCATTACCCTCTTGAAGTATGCCATTCATATAATTCTCTTTTGCTTCCTTTTTCACTCTATTCAGTTCCCTCATTAGCTGTTTTCTAGTTTCTCTACTCTCCCTACCCTCTTTGATTTTCCTGTTTACTATTCTACATTTTCTTTTTAATTTTCTTATTTCCCTTGTATAATAAACAGGGTCTGAGGTCATTTTACCCTTCTTAACAGGTACAAATCTCTTCTCTCCTTCCCAAATAATTCCTTTAAATTTAGCCCAAAGTGTATCCACGTTACTCCCTTCACTTATCCAACAACTGAATTGTGAGTTAAGGTAAGTCCCAAATTCATCAACTTTAGTTTTTCTGTACAATTTCTTGTCTTGTGTAACCCTCTTATTAAGCCTTTTTGGTACGAGTCCTACATCCATTATTACAGCCTTATGGTCTCCTATTCCTTCAATTACCTCAGTTTTATCAACAATTTCCCATGGTTTAACCAAGAATACATCTAGTAAGTTATTGAGACGAGTCGGTTCTTGTACTACTTGTGTAAATCCTCCCTCCCAAATTAACTTATTTGCCAGTTTCTGTTCATGGGCTTCACTTGCAGCTCCTTTCCATTCAACTTCAGGCAAATTTAGATCTCCCCCAATTATTACCATATCATTATTATTGTTTTTACAAGTATAATCTATTATTTTTTCAAAGATTTCCATGTCTCTTGCCTCTCTTCCAGGCCTGTATGTTCCTATAATTCCCACCTCCTTCATATTATCACAAACTAATTTTATCCCTAATATTTCATCCCTTTCATCGGTAAACCATTCATGTGAACAGTAAGTTTCCTTCACCAGAATAAACACCCCCCCTCCCTTTTTATCTCCTCGGTCTCTACGATAGACTGTGTACCCTTCTGGAAATACTTCTCTATTACCCACCCCTTCTTTCAACCACGATTCCACTCCTATCACCACATCAGTCTCATAAGATTCCATCAATGTACCGAATTTTAATTGTTTATTTACTACACTTTGACAGTTTACCAAGAGCAATCTCAGACCCCCTTCCTCCCTAAAACTTGACTGTTGCAATTGGGTAACTTGAAATTCCTTACTATCCTGAGTTTCTTTTTCTAGTTGACTGAGCCAGCTTAAAGTATAGCTGGCTCTTTCTACTAGTTTTCCTGGTCAGTATTATAACTCAAGGGAGTTGCCTGTTTTACAGTACATATCTTAAGATTAATAAAATCTAGAACAATATTTCCTATCTTTCGTTTACCTGAATTGTTTAGATGGAGGCCATGTTTTGTATAACAGTATCTCTCAAAGCTGCTGCATTCAATAACCTGAGTATTCCGAAAATGTTTACAAATTTTAACAATATCTGTATTGACCTTGTCCACTTCAATGTTCACACACGAATCTCTACTCAAATCATGCCTGTGGGGCACGTTCACTACAAAAACGTTAGTGTGGGTCAGCTTCCCTAGTGTATGTTTAAGTTGTGATCTTACATTCTTGGCGTCGTCGCGAGCTACGTCGTTCGTCCCACCGATGATAAGCACTGCATCGCCGCTCCCGAAGTTCCTAGTTGCTGCTTCTACGTTTTCCACAACCCTGCTGATAGAAGCTCCTGGATATATTTCTCCGGTTGCTGCTATATTCTCGTCGTTAATCACTCCCGCAATTCCCCTTCCTTGGCTATCACCAAACACAGCTACCGGTACCTTCGCTGATTTAGGCCTAACTGGGTCTTGAATCTGAATTCTAGGCCTAAATTTCAAACTCGGCACGGCAACGGATCGCGATGATTTGGCTTCACGCGCGCGATCACTTTCTTCCAGGATTAAATTATTTATGGCAGAAAACCTATTTCTAATGTTTATTTCCGGAAATTCAGTTGTAGATTTCTTCTTAGCCGGCCATCCACGAACTACTTGACACCACGTGCTCGAGTTTGTTACTTGTACCGGTATATCACTCGAAGAATGGTCAGACCCAAATTCTAGCGATCGCAGTCTTTCTTTTAATTCTTGATTTTCAACTTTAAGAGTCTCATTGTCCTTTTTTAGAATGTTTATAATTTCTAATGCACTTTTATATTCCTCATCGACTGTTTTCGGTGCTTCGTCAATGCCGTCCCCAACAACAACATTCCGAACACACTGCTCACAAATCCAGTCAACATTTTCATTAGTTTTTACGTCTCTAGGGCAATTTCCGCACTTATAATGCCACCATCGATCACATGAATCACACAACATTCCATTTTTCACTAATTTTCGACATTTTCCGCACTTTTCGTCACATTTTACGGTTAATTTACTCGGCGAATAAAATACTACGTCGTCATTACCGGGCGCCATTTTGAAAAAAAAAAGAAAAAAAAAATAGTGAACACAGCATGACTGGAACTGCGAGTGCTTAACATCACATTTATAAACATTCACAACCAACTCAATAAACATGTTTAATGGTGTTAACCTGGTAAACAGCAAGGTCTAAATGCATAGGTCATGACACTAATGTTACTTATGGAGCTGCTATTTTGGAACTCGATATGGGCGCTCTCTACAGCATGTCCATGTTTCATATAGGCGAGTTTTGGATTTAAAAAATGTATTTAAAAACACAAAAGCTGTTAAAATGAGTTTTATTAGCTTCAGACTATATGTAATTACTGTAATAGCTTTCCTACAACCTGCAAATTGTGATATAATGATCAGAGATCTAATTTGCCATCTATAAGAACTCGGGTTTCATAACTTGTGAATAGTTGCAATGGAATTAAAACCAGACTATATGACAAAATTACCATAACATTGAGCTAGTAGACCTAATTTAGTGTACCTGAGCATGAACAAAGTAATATAATGATTAAAAATGTGTGGATGGTTGAAATTAAATAATAACATATAGGTATGCAGGAGGAACCAAAATAAAAGTGTAGGGAATCTGGCTGTAAACTGCTGATAGGTAATAACCTTCATTGATAGCCTGTTTGGTGGCCTAAAATAAAATTATTACAATAAATATTACAGCCAGCAATTTGGGCTACATTTCCATTAGCAACAAAACATGCAAATATTAGAAAACTGAGATACAGTACAACAGTGTGTCCACCTCCTTAGCATAATGGTTAGTGTTATTAGATGCCGATTTTGGCGCCCGGGGTTGATTCCTGTGTCTAAATATTAAAGAATCTACATGAATTTACAAAATTGTTAAAATTATTACAATTATTATAATATTCTGCCTCTGTGATATAATGGTTAGTGTGATAAGCTGCCACCCTCGGAGGCCCGGGTTTGATTTTCGGCTCTGCCATGAAATTTAAAAAGTGGTACAAGGGCTTGAACAAGGTCCTCTCAGTCTCGGGAGGTCAAATGAGTAGAGGGGTTTCGATTTCCACCTCAGTCATCATAGAAGTGATTTTCCGTGGTTTCCCACTTCTCCTCCAGGTAAATGCCATAATGGTACCTAACTTAAGGCCATGGCTGCTTCCTTCCCTGTTCTTTGTCTATCCCTATAATCTTCCCATCCCCCACGAGGTCCCTGTTCAGCATAGCAGGTAAGGTCACCTGGACAAGGTTGTATTCCCCCAACCCAAAGTCTCATGCTCCAGGACACTGCCCTTGAGGTGGTAGAGATGGGATCCCTCACTGAGTCCAACAGTAAAACCAACCCTGGACGGTAAATGATCAAGAAAGAAAGAAAGAATGATTAATACAATCAATTGACACATACAATTTTATATACAAGCATTGAAAGCAGTCTTTTGTTTGAGGCATTTCAGGGGATTAGGAAAGTCGAAGAGTGCAGGGTGGCATTCAACTTTAGCAGCTTCCTTTCATCTGCTCTCTTTACTTGGAATTGACATTCCTCAAAACGAAGCTGCAGGGAAAGATTATAATGAAGTTATGGTCAGTAAAAATACATTGATAGACAAGCTTTTTTACAAAAGCAAATAGAATAAACTTGGTGATTATTACTTCATTTTTCTCTAGCAAAATTTATACTAACTTCACACAGCTGTGAATGTTCTGTTGGCTGTCATTTATGTTGTTGGCAATTCTGCACCCATTTTTCCCTCCTACTCTTCTCTTTTGGGAATCTAAATAATCTAGTCCCTTTCTAATAATAATAATAATAATAATAATAATAATAATAATAATAATAATAATAATAATAATAATAATAATAATAATAATAATAATAATAATAATATTGGCTTTACGTCCTAATAACTACTTTTATGGTTTATGGAGATGCCAAGGTGCTGGAATTTGGTCCTGCAGGAGTTCTTTTACGTGCCAGTAAATCTACTGACACGAGGCTGACGTATTTGAGCACCTTCAAATACCACCGGACTGAGCCAGGAACAAACCTGCCAAGTTGGTGTCAGAAGGCCAGCGCCTCAACCGTATGAGCCACTCAGCTTGGCTAATCCCTTTCTGATGAGTAACTTTAACCACCTGGAGTGACACAATAACCCATTATAACTTTAATCCCATTGCATCTGATAACATGCAGACGATAGCTAATAGAGAGCTTTAGTCCCAAAATGACCACTGCCGCAAAGAATTCTGGTAGCGTGACCAGACCTGTGTGTATAGACCTTGGTAAACAGGGGGAAAGAAAGCGATCCTAGCAGCTCAGTATTGAGCTGCAGTGTGACCACTTTGATAGTGTTTTAGCCTATTTCTAGACCTTGTATTATAACGCAAGCAACGATCAGTACATAGACAAACATTACTAAGAATTGCTCTCAATTATCGTGGCTTGAGTGTTGTTAGTAAGATGGTAGACTGTGAAGTTGAATGTGTAGCAGTAGCTGGTGAAACGTGTAGTGATATATATATATATATATTTGCTATTTGCTTTACATCGCACCAACACAGATAGGTTTTATGTTTTATGGCAATGATGGGATAGGAAAGGCCTAGGAATTGGAAGGAAGCAGCCATGGCCTTAATTAAGGTACAGTCCCGGCATTTACCTGGAGTGAAAATGGGAAACCACAGGAAACCATCTTCAGGGCTGCCGACAGTGGGGCTCGAACCCACTATCTCCCGATTACTGCATACTGGCCGCACTTAAGTGACTGCAACTATCGAGCTCGGTGTGAAGTCAAGTGTGTGGAGTGTAAAACGAGGCAAGTCAGAGATGTACACATGTTATGCATGCAATGTCAAGAAATAAAATGAGAATCTGATTATTATGCCGTTGAGGAAACAAAAACACATGACCTTCGATGAAGTGCCTGCTATAGTTAACCAACCGACCGACCGACCAATCAATACTGATCTGCATTTAGGACAGTCGCCCAGGTGGCAGATTCCCTATATGTTGTTTTCCTAGCCCTTTCTTTAATAATTGCAAAGAAATTGGAAATTTATTGAACATCTCCCTTGCTAAGTTATTCCAATCCCTAACTCTCAAGTCAGAGCTCGCTACTAAGGATGAAATTATTAGAGTGAAAATGGCATCAAGGTGAAAATGATATGTAAGGGTTTCCACAGTTTCCAGTTAATAGTGCGTGTCCGATAAAGTTTTGGCGGCAAGATAGTGTGATACCATGGTAAGTGATTGCTGAAAATAAGTTATTATTTATAATGCAACAGGTCCTCTTTATGAAATGTTGAGACTTAATTGCATGATCTAACTCAATTAAGGTTAGAATGTCACGAAAGTCCAACAAGAAAGGTGGTCCCAACAAGTCAAGGAATACAAAGATAAGCGGGAGTGAAGTTATGCGCACCCAAGCGGAGGAAAATAACAACAACACAGCCTCTGATCTTACTTCTGCTGTGAACGTTCTTCTCTCTAATTCATGTTTCTTGGATAATCTGTTAGATCAGCTTGTGGACAAAGTAATCAATAAATTAAAGGAAAGTATTGATTTTTACACAAATGGCATAAATGACTTACAAGAGGAGTTCTCTAAACGCGATCATGTCATTTAAGAACTCCAACAAGAGTTAGAAAATGCCAAAGACAAGTCAGAAAATGAGAAAGAACAACTACACCAATATCTATGGCAGAACCGTTTTGAAGTACAGGATGTTCAGGAAGTACAGCGAGAAAATGTCTACAACATAATAGAGAACATTGGTAAAGCTGCTGGATGTCCAACTGAAAAACAAGATATTGATATTGCTCACAGAATTCCATCAAGTAATAGGTCTCAACGAAGACCTATAATATAATATTATTGTAAAATTTTCAATACATTGAAGAGAGAGTTACAATATTTATGGCAGGAAAGAAGAATGCTAGACTACTTTCATCTTGAACAACTGACATCAATGCATCAAACCAGACAATCTACATCAATGATCACCTGACTCCAAGAGCAAGAGGATTACTGAAGCGAGCAAAGGACTTACGAATGAAAGGATTTTAAGTATGTATGGTTTAGGGAGGAAAAAAGTTTAGTAAGGAAAGATGACAAATCTAATGTTGTACTTATTAGCTGTGTTGATGATACATGTGCACTTGAGTCTTGATAGGTTTAATAACCCCCCCCCCCCAAAAAAAACAGTTGCATGTTTAAATTTTCATTAAAGTTTGGAAGCTACTGAACATCAGTTAGTAAATTTATGTGAGCTAGTGGAAAGAGGAAATAACTTACAAATATTTTATGCCAATGCCCACAAAGTATTTGTAACAAATGAAGTGATTTTTCTATATTAATTAATGATTTATATTTTCCAGACATTGTAATAATTGCTGAAACATGGTTATTTCTGGAAGAAGAGAAACATTACAATTTACAGTAGAGTGATATGATGCTTATTTTTGTGAGGTCCGTAAAAGAGGAGACAGGATAGTAATTTATATGATGGAGACTTATAAAGCAATGGAAATCTTGTCTATTAATAGTCCTGATATCCCAATGAACTTACTATTACTTGAAGTACCAGTACTTGGTATCAAAGATGTAGCATGTTATAACCATCATGTACAATAACTTTATTAGAAGACTAGCAATTACCCGCGGTTTCGCTCGTGTGGATTTCGTAATTTGATCAAAGTAATCATTCCTCGGCACTGAACCAAGACATTATCTGAAAATTCCTAAAGTATAAAAACTCACCCAATAACCGAGTTTCATTTACCCCAGAAATTCTTTGTAAACCATTTTAGTGGTATTACCATTTGCGGCTAAGGTGACCATGCGACATAGAACTGTACACGTGAGAAACAGTCTTCTCTCAAGTCAAAAAATAAATACATGGTTCCTTTATTTTTAAAGGAGATTCCAAATACATGGTTCCTTTATTTTTAAAGGAGATTCCAAATACCTATTCCCACGTCTGTAACACCTTCAGTTTTTGAGATATACATAAGTATCCCCATTAAGAGAATTCAACCCCTTGATCAGTCCTTCCTCCACCCGCACCCCCATTTAAGTGTACTTTCCGAAAACAAAAATACACATTTCTTTATTCTTAAAGGAGATTAAAAATACCAATTTTCACATCTGTAACATCTTCAATTTTTAAGATATAAGTATCATAATAAAAATACTGTAATTCAACTATTTTTCACTATATTTCACTCCCCGTTAAGTGCTTTCTCTGAAAACAAAAAGGTACATGTTCCTGTATTTTTAAAGGACTTTCCAAATACCAAGTTTCATGTCTCTAACATGTTAAGTTTTTGACATATAATGTAGATACACCGGTACTCATTTTAAAAATTCACCCGCTTTTCCAATTACTTTCAGCCCATTAACTGGATTTTCCAAAAACAAAAAATACGTATTTCATTATTATTAAAGGAGATTCCAAATGCCAGTTTTCATGTCTGTATATCTGTAACACCTTCAGTTTTTGAGATAAATGTATACTCATAAAAATAATTCAACTTCTTCTTCACCGCTTTTCACCCATCTCCCGCCTTAAGAGGACTTTAAAAAAGATGTTTCTTTATTTTGAAAGGAAATTCAAAATACCAACTTTCACGTCTGCAACAGCTTCAGTTTTTAAGCTAAAATATCCTCATAAACATATTTCAACTCCTTATCTACTTATTTTCAACCCCACACCCCTTATAATAATACTTTATTAACGGAAATACCATTTTACATAACAGTAGAGAAGTATAGACAAAACACAGTAAAAAGAAAGTTCAGTGGAGTATAAGTAGAAAAATATGTACAGATATATACACAGGATATATTACAAGTAAGCACAGGAAAGAAATACAAAAGTAATACAAAACACAGTAAAAAGAAAGTTCAATGGAGTATAAGTAGAACATATGTACAGATATATACACAGGTTATATTACAAGTAAGCACAGGAAAGTAATAGTCAATTCTGGAGATTATGTAAATGAGTTCTAAATTTTGACAATGAGCAGTTAAATATATCAATATCCACTTTGTTTAGAGATCTTGACATTCGTTCAATTGGCCCATTGAATGCATACTTAGTTCTATGCCAATTTGTAGACAATGTATTCTTGAACCTTGTGCGTCTGTCTGGTACATGTACGTCAATTTTTGCAAGGAGTTGTGGACAATTCACCAAGGAATGAAGCAATTTAAAAATGAAGAGTGTATCCAATAATTCACGGCGTTGTGACAGGCTATGCAGATTTAAGGACTGTTGCAGGGATGTATAATCAACATTATCATATGAGCATCCTGCTCTAAAAGAATATAGAGGAAGAAATTTATGTTGTACTGAATCTAATCTATGGATAGAGGTCTGATGAGAAGGGTTCCAAACAGGTGTACAGTATTCTAGTATAGGGCGTACCATAGATACATACAGCAATCGATAGGTAGCTAAGTTTGAAAATTCCCTAAAATATCTAGTAATGCAACCCAATCTTTGAAATGCTTTCTTACAAATATTTTCAATATGTTCATTAAATGATAGGTTATAACTGAATAAAACACCAAGGTCATTAACTTGTGAAACAGGAGTTAGAATGTTGTTATTACTAAATTTGTACGGAAATGCTATTTTCTTCTTGTTTTTAAAAAACGATATTATTTTACATTTCTCATGATTAAGTTTCAACCCATTTTGAATACAGTACTTTTCCAGATGATGTAAATCTTCTTGAAGATTTAAACAATCAAGTGGACAATTAATTTGCATAAAAATTTTTGCATCGTCGGCAAACAAAAGCAATTTAGAATTCTTAAGTATATTTTTAATGTCATTTATGTAGAGAGTAAAAAGTAAGGGCACAAGGTGAGACCCTTGAGGAACTCCACTGGTAACAATAATAGGCGCAGAAAAATGATTCCTTATTTTAACAATCTGCAGGTGATTTTTAAGATATGATTCAAACCATGAGAGGAGAGGCCCATTAATTCCGTAGCCCGTTAGTTTTTGCAGCAAGATATCGTGATCGACAGTGTCAAAAGCTTTTGAGAAGTCTGTATAAATGCAGTCCACTTGGGAGTGGTTCTCTATTGCATCCAAGAGAAACTGATAGAATAAAAGAAGATTACTACAGGTTGACCGTCCTGAAAAGAATCCATGCTGCTCATCAATGATGATGTTTCTAAAGAGAGGTGTGATTTTGTCAAGAATTATTGAGTCAAATATTTTGGAAATATGAGAAGAAATTATAACTGGTCTATATTGTTTTTTGTCAGTTTTATCACCATTTTTGAAAACTGGACTAACAAATCCTTTCTTCCATTCCACTGGAAAACACCTTGGTTTAATGATAAGTTGGACAGATAAAAGAGTGTTTCACATAAAATAAATGAGCAGTACTTGAGCAGGTAAGTTGAAACACCATCAGGTCCTACAGTTTTCTTTAATTCCAGAGATATCAGTTTGTTGTAAATTTCTGCCTTACTAATGTTTATAACTGATAGATTGACAGAGAAAGGATAATCATATGACATCTCGATTTTCCGAAAAAATACAAATGCGTGTTTCTTTATTTTTAAAGGAGATTCCAAATACCAATTTTCATGTCTTTAACATCTTTGGTTTTTGAGATATAAGTATCCTCATAAATGTAATTCAACTCCTTTTTCACCCCCCCCCCCTTCCTACCCGTCAAGTCGATTCCCCCCTCCCCAAAAGTGTGTTTCTTTATTTTTAAAGGAGATTCCAAATACCAATTTTCATGTCTTTAACATCTTTGGTTTTTGAGATATAAGTATCCTCATACAAAGAATTCAACCAATTTTTCCATTCATTCACCCCCCTCAAGTGGATTTTCTGAAGACAAAAGAACACGTGTTTCTTTACTTTGAAAGAAGATTCCAAATTCAAATGTTCATGCCTCTAACATCTTTAGGTTTTGAGATATAAGTATCCTCATAAAAAGAATTCAAATCCTTTTTCACCCCAGCCCATTAAGTTGACCCCCCTCCAAGAAAATGTGTTTCTTTATTTTTAAAGGAGATTCCAAATACTCCAGTCTCTGTCAACCATTTGCCACAGTTGGTGGTCCGTACGAGGCTGGGGCAGAGTTTGCAAACGGCGTCCAATGAGATCCCACATGTGTTCGATTGGTGAGAGATCCGGAGAGTACGCTGGCCACGGAAGCATCTGTACACCTCGTAGAGCCTGTTGGGAGATGCGAGCAGTGTGTGGGCGGGCATTATCCTGCTGAAACAGAGCATTGGGCAGCCCCTGAAGGTAGCGGTGGGCATTTAACGTGCCTTGAATACGCACTAGAGGTGACGTGGAATCATACGCAATAGCACCCCAAACCATGATGCCGCGTTGTCTAGCCGTAGGGTGCTCCACAGTTACTGCCGGATTTGACCTTTCTCCACGCCGACGCCACACTCGTCTGCGGTGACTATCACTGACAGAACAGAAGCGTGACTCATCGGAGAACACGACGTTCCGCCATTCCCTCATCCAAGTCGCTCTAGCCCGGCACCATGCCAGGCGTGCACGTCTATGCTGTGGAGTCAATGGTAGTCTTCTGAGCAGACGCCGGGAGTGCAGGCCTCCTTCAACCAATCGACGGGAAATTGTTCTGGTCGATATTGGAACAGCCAGGGTGTCTTGCACATGCTGAAGAATGGCGGTTGACGTGGCGTGCGGGGCTGTCACCGCTTGGCGGCGGATGCGCCGATCCTCGCGTGCTGACGTCACTCGGGCTGCGCCTGGACCCCTCGCACGTGCCACATGTCCCTGCGCCAACCATCTTCGCCACAGGCGCTGCACCGTGGACACATCCCTATGGGTATCGGCTGCGATTTGACGAAGCGACCAACCTGCCCTTCTCAGCCCGATCACCATACCCCTCGTAAAGTCGTCTGTCTGCTGGAAATGCCTCCGTTGACGGCGGCCTGGCATTCTTAGCTATACACGTGTCCTGTGGCACACGACAACACGTTCTACAATGACTGTCGGCTGAGAAATCACGGTACGAAGTGGGCCATTCGCCAACGCCGTGTCCCATTTATCGTTCGCTACGTGCGCAGCACAGCGGCGCATTTCACATCATGAGCATACCTCAGTGACGTCAATCTACCCTGCAATTGGCATAAAGTTCTGACCACTCCTTCTTGGTGTTGCATTTGCTCTGTCAGTCAGTGTAAATATCCTCATGAAAAGAATTCAACTCTTTTTTCTCTCCAGCCCCACCCGTTAAGTTGGTTTCACCCCACCCAAAAAAATGTGTGCTTCTTTATTTTTCAAAGAGATTTCAAATACAAAAATCCATGTCCCTAACCTTCAGTTTTGAGATATAATTTTCTCCAGAAAAAGGATTCAAGTTTTTTCACTTTATTTCACATTCCCCACTTAAGTGAATTTTCCAAAAATAAACAGTACCCGTTTCTTTAAAAGAGCTTCCAAATACAAATTATCACGACTGTAACATCTTCAGTTCTTGAGATATATGTATCCTCGTAAAAGGAATTCATCTCCATTTTCAACCACCTCCCCCTTCCAAGTTGATTTCCACCCAAAAATGCATGTTTATTTATTTTTAAAGGAAATTCCAAATACCAGTTTTCACATTTGTAACATCTTTAGATTTATTTGGTATACATATTCATACAATTAATTCAACTAATTTTTCACTTCTTTCACACCCCGACCCCCTCCCCAACCACGTTAAGGGATTTTCCGAAAACCAAAGAATATGTGTTTCCTTATTTTTAAAGGAGATTCCAAATACCAATTTTCACATCTGCAGCATTAAAGATTTTGAGATATACTGTAGATATGCTAATTATAAAAATTCACCCTCTTTTCAGTTCTCCTTAATGGGATTTTCTGAAAAAATATTTATGTTTCTTTACTTTTACAGAAAATTCCAAATACCAGTTTTCAAATCTGTAATACGTTACCTGTCTGAGATAATTTGCAGATATAATCATTTTTAAAAATTCACCCCATTTGTCACTCCTGTTCACTGGATTATCGCAAAACACAAAAATACACGTTTCTTTATTTTCAAAGGAGATTCCAAATACCAATTTTCATGTGTGTAACATCTTCAGATTTGAGATATAAGTCTCCTCATAAAAGGTGTTCAACCCCTTTTCCCCCCATTTTTCACCCCCCTTAATGGGATTTTCCAAAAACAAAAAAGAAAAATATGTGTTTATTTTTGAAGGAGGTTCCAAATATTAACGTTTACGTCTGTAAACTTTTAAGTTTTTGAGATATGGATATCCTCATTTTTAAAATTCACCCCCTTTTCACCCCCTTAGTGCTGGAATATCCAAAAATCCTCCCTTAGTGAGCACCTACACCCTAATATAAATGTATCCCCAAAATTTCATTTCTTTATGTCCAGTAGTTTTGGCTTGGTGATGATAAATCAGTCAGTCAGTCAGTCAGTCAGTCAGTCAGTCAGTCAGTCAGTCAGTCAGTCAGTCAGTCAGTCAGTCAGTCAGTCAGTCAGTCAGTCAGTCAGGGCATTTTATTTTACTATATAGATGTCTGGATTAAACATAGCAAACATCTATGTATTACTGTACTATAGGTGTTCTAAATAATGATGAATTAGAGCAGACTCCACTTAGTAAAGATCTAAAAAACCTCTGTGAAAGCTTTAATCAGAATCCTTGCAATACAACTTTTCCCACTAGAATAACCAATAACAGTAATTTATATAATATCTTCCATGACTTTAGTGACCATAACATTTTGGTTTGTGACTCTGAGATATCACCCGAGGCTAATATAACTCATAAATCTCATAAAATTTAAGGAAACTAATATCTAAAAAAAATGGTTGAGTATATGTCCAAAAATCCATTAACAATTTCAGAAGGTAATTGCTGAGATCCCATAGTTAACAACATTGTTGAGCATGTAACAAAAGCGAGTACAGAGGCTACAAATCAAAACAATAGGCAGAAAAATATTAAAAAAGTAAGACCTCTTTGCCCATGGATAACTCCTGAACTTTTAGTTCTTATTCTCATTAAAATTAAGAGGCAACAAGTTAAATTAAAAATAGGATGTGGTTATATACCGGTACCACAACAATTGAATACAGATTACAAACTGGTGTGTGTAATAGGGTTACTAAACTTAAGAGAGAGTTAAAGAACTCATACTATATTAATAACTTAAGAAACACATGTAATCAGTGGTTATAAATGAGGATATGAACAGGAAATACTAACAAAAGCAAGGATTTTCATCTGAAAACACATGATAAAATATTTACTAATACAAAAGACATTTCTACCATGTTCAATGAATATTTCACTAGTAACATATAGCAAAAGATATGGCCAGCAATATCCAATTTATTGAACCTCTCAATTTAGGAAGAGGGCCGAGTAATTCTTTATTTTTAAGTTTTTAATTCCTCATATAGGGGTGTAACTAAATTAATCAATAAATCTATACAAGAGGGTAAAGTTCCTAAAAGACTTAAAATAGCTAAGGTATTTTATAAAGGAGGGGATAAAACAGAACTTAATAATTATAGGCCTATCTCTATCATTCCTATTCTGCTAAAAATGTTGGAGCATGTAATTAAAGAGAGATTATAGAAATTTCTAGATAATAATTTCTTTTAACAATATCAAAACAGATTTTTACAAAATTCAAGTACATACAATGCTGTCAAAGATATTTCATTAAATTACAAGAATCTTTGGATTTAGTTCAATTAGTACTGGGCATATTTATAGATATCAAAAAGCTTTTGATACAGTTGACTGTGGTATTTTAATCAATAAATTGGAAGCAGCTGGTACAGGGGTGTTGTGTTAGACTGGTTTATAGACTATCTTACAGATAGGGAACTATTTGTGAATTGTATGAATACCAATAGTAATTACCAATCTATCTCAGTCAGTGTCCCTCAAGGTTCATTCATTATTTATTTACCATAAACATTTATAGTATCTATGAAAGGCCAGGGAAAAAGGACAAGGCCCCCCTACACGTAGTGCCCCCTGACCTTTGAAATAATTACATAAATCCTAAACTAAAACAGTCATATATACTATTTACAGGTAAAGTAACAAAGTATAAGCCTAATATGAATGGGTGAAAACCATAACGGTATAAGTGACATTTCTTTAAAAAATGAGTTTAGTGCAGGATGTAACTCCAGGAGGATGTATCCTTTCACCAACCAGGGGATGCAAGTGATAGCGGTAATATTCTGCGCTCTAGTGATGGGTGGTATAACTACAAATACCATGCTTTATATGAGTGTTGAAGATGTTTAAATGTCTTTTTCTCTGAATGACCAAAATGTTACTTATACCGTTATGGTTTTCACCCATTCATATATACATATTTCTCATTTATACAACCTTTCACTCCCTCGTTCATTCATCCATCCACATATTCACATGCATTTCTCACTGTATGTGCTTTCTAACATAATATTTAACTATATTTACATTTCTACATTTAATATTGGCAGGTAGATCGTTCCAAAGCCACGCTGAACGAGCAAAGAAACCTAGTTTGTAGGACACAGTTCGCGCAAAGGGGTATAAGACACACCCCTTTGCCTCTACGGACGGAGCTGTACGATAAAGAAAGTTGAGGGAACGGTGAAGGGTGAATGGCCCCTGTGAGGGACTTGTGTAAGAAGGTGATGTCACTTTGTTTACACAAGGACGCGATTGACGGGAAGGAAGACAAGCAGCTGTTCTTGTTAATTAGTCGTTCAGCGTGACGTTGGATTCCTTCTAGTTTGTGAAGGTTAGCTGCAGTGGTAGAGTGCCAGCAGGCAGATCATACGTTAGTCTAGGTCTCATTAGTGTCAGGTAAGTCGTCCATTACATTTTCTTATTTTTATTAACGTTATTGGTAACTTACACCTTAGATCATCACTTTTCACCGATGACATAATATATTCTATACTGGTGATAACATTCAAGAACTTGAACAAAACATGCAACATGATGTAAATTTAATTGAAATATGGTTCTGTAAAAATTGATTTACAATTAATCTGACAAAAACCGATTATATTTTGTTTCATAAACCAAATAATAATAATTTTTTTAGATTTTCAACAGTACCTAGACTAAAGGCTGCTAAATTTCCTGGCCTAAGTATTGATGAATTACTAATGTAGAATAATCGTATTAAATCTATCTGTGACAAACTGATCCCAGCTATCAGAATTCTAAACAGACTGAAATACAAAGTTTCTCATGATTTATTGAAAAGTTGTTTTTCCAAGCACTAATTGAGAGCCATATTACTTATATGATTCATATATGGGCATGTTGTACTAAGGAATTATTCACTAGAGTTGTTATACTGAACAAAAGAGCACTGAAAATAATTTTTAAATTGCCTCTGTTAACTCCTACTGAACAATTGTACAGACTATGCAATGTTCTCTCACTTGATAACCTACAACAGAAATCTTCAATGGTCATGATATATAAAATTATTCATAATTTGGCACACTCAAATACATCATGTAAAACAAATTCAGTAATTCAGAATTATAATATAAGAAATACTAATAATATCCATTGCACAGTTATCTACTCGAATAAATATGGAAGTAATTACTTTGTGGCATTATTCTGTTAGTCTCTACAATCAACTGCCAGGAGATAAAAAGAACACCTCTTCAGTACAAATGTTCAAAACAAAGTTAAAGAATTATCTTAAGTAGAGTAAAATTGTAGAGTTAATAAATTTTGAAACTGACTGTTACACTGTCTTTCTTCTATATTTAGTTGTTTGTTTTCCTGCTTGTTTACTCTTACAGTGTATCAGTATGAAATAATTCAATTATTTAAAAAACATACACATATGATTGCATTTCTATGATATATTAATATTTTATGATACTAACGTTTGTGTGATATGTAGTATTTACTGTTGGCGCAGAAAGTATGTGTGGTCGAGTTTAAAAGCTAATAAAATTTGAACCAGTACACCAATCTAAAATATAATCACACCACTGTAAAGCTTGTTTCATTCTGCACTCTTTGGTGGTATATACTTTTATTGTGTTTCTTGTTTAAGTTATATTAGACGGAATGCACTAAGTACCTATTTTCTTGCCCGTTTTTCTTAAACAACACATTTATAGTACCATTACATGAAAACGCACTGTCCAATTTTCATGAAATTTAGGTGGATTATGGAATGTACTATTATAAATATATTTCTGAAGTTTAATTACTTTACACACTTTGGCAAAAACGTTGTTATTGTTTTAGTAAAAGGCTGTCTGTTTGATACTGGGTGATCTTCCTAAATGAAGATAGAGTTCATCAGAAAGGTCTGAAGTTTTTGTTTCGAATCATTATATACCAAAACATACAATGATTTCTGTATTTTTATACAGATTTTTATTTGAAAGCGAGGGAGCGATATGCACTCAGGCATGTCAAGCAGCTTGAGCAAAGGGTAGTCCAGTAAGCGGGCAAACCCCATTGCATGAGCTCCATTTCATGATAAGATGACAAGCAGGTGAATCATGGCATTTCCAGACTGCTTGATGGTACATTGATGAGATTATAGTGCCACATGTGATTCCTCATGTGAGACAACTTAGATAAAATGTACTATTCATGCATGATGCCAACATTGTTCAGAGATGCCTGCAAGAGTACCATGTGTAATGAACGGAGTGGCTTTGAATCCAATCAAACAAGTCTGGGACCAAGTGGGGCAATACATCCAAGTGAGAAATCCACCACCCCAAATGCTATAAGCCTTTGAAGATGCACTTTTGGAAGAGTGGGGATGTCTGCCTCGATTGAATGTGCAACACCTTGTCAGAATCATGAGAAGGCATTGTGAAGCTGTTATCCAGATGAGGGGTGGCAATTCTCCTTATTAAGAAGCCTAATTACTATGTAGCCATTTTGGTGTATGAGCAGGGACCACTTTGTTTATGGAACGTTGTGCAATGATGTTATATAGTGAGTGTCAAAGGAGTGCTTTTCATTTGATTTTTTAATTGTTACAAAGAAGACTGTTTGTTTTTATTGCATGCCAGTTTTAATTTCAATATGCATGCATATCATGGAGGTATGCCTTTGCTGGCAGGATCTAGTGTTTACTGTGCACTATGTCTTCTGGTATGGGCTAGAGCAATTTTGTTACTTTCATTGATCTGTCTCTGTCTTATCCTTGGCTTTGACAATATGAAAGTGACTGAGGTATGAGCAATGCTAATAATGCTGTTTCTTCTGCAGCCAGTCCCTGTTATGAAAGGTGTGAAAATGTTGCTCATAGGGTCGGTTGGTGCATGCATTTCAGTGGGCTTGGCAGACTGACATGTAATAGCAACTTCTGGCTTGGTGAGGAAAACAACGGGAAACTGCCTCACTCCTCATTTCCCTAGTACGCCTCTTCTGTGATGCCTAGGCCATCTATGACAGCTGATGGCAGAGCTGTTGAGGATCCAACCAGCCTTAAGGCTACCTACATACATATATCATGGAGGTATGAACACATAAAAAGTGACCAAATTTTTTTTTTTTTAGTGGTGTATTCTTTTAAAATACTGGTATCGATTAGTAGCCAACCTCCATGGCCCAATTGTCAGCATCGAGAATTTCGGTTCTGAGGTCAGTGGGAGTGATTCCTGGCTGGATTTGGGAATTTAAGGGGAGACTCTTCCCAAAAATGTAACTTTTCTTCTACTTGGTCAATTTCAACCATATTTTGAAATCATGTTTATCATGTATATATGTAGCAATGCCCACTCTTTGAAGTACAGAAATTCACTGGTTCTTGATTTTTTATTTTAACAAGGTTTTTAATGGTATTTTTGAAAACCAACTTTTGGTATTCAGATCTCAATTTTAACATGCCAGATCTTTAGGTAAATTTACAAGACATAGTGCAACATTTCTATGCATTCATTTTAAGGAAATTTTTATACATTTACTTTCAGTTATTTGAAATTTAAAACTTAAATTTTCCTTAATTATCTCTACATAAATGTCATAATAATATGGAAAAACTTAATTTCTCACAATATTAATGCATAGAAGAATGAAGATACCTCATGACTACATCCTGCAGAAATTCCACTGAGATTGGTTAACATTTAAGTTAAAAAAGTTGACACTGAAGTTAGAAATGAACTGGAGTATGGCTTTTAGTGCCAGGAGTGTCCGAGGACATGTTCGGCTCGCCAAGTACAGGTCTTTTGTTTCACTCCCGTAGGCAACCTGCACGTCGTGATGAGGATGAAATGATGATGAAGACGACACATACACCCAGCCCCGTGCCAGCGAAATTAACCAATGATAGTTAAAATTCTCGACCCTGCCGGGAATCGAACCTAGGACCCCTGTGACCAAAGGCCAGCACACTAATCATTTAGCCATGGAGCCGGACACTGAAGTTGGGAAAAAAAAGTTACGAGATAATGGATTTTAGTTACATTTTTGTAAATGAATAGTAGTTCAAGACACGTACCCACTAAAATTCTCCAGCATAATATCTTTTCCCTCCCTGCTTTTGTAGGGCTTCTTCTTGTAATTTCAAGACCATAGTAGCCACTGTTTTTCACTACTTACACTAACAGAAGTAATAGAAGTAACTATTTACACAATAAGACCATGTGTTGCTGTTACTCTCTGCAGGCACTTCTTCTTTGTTTATTACCACATTATTCACAGCTATAACCAATGAAGCTATAACAATTTATATTAGAAGTCAATTATATGAACATAGCACAATTGTTTTGAAGGGAAAAAGAAAGGAAACCTTCATGAATTTCACTCTCAATGAAATGTTTGTTTATAATGATTTTTATCCACTTGGAAACACTTTATGTCTACGAAATGCAATGAGGGAACAGTGGATTACAAAAGTGGGAAGATAAAAAACTACCTTTGGCAGCTGTCAATGTGCCACATACTCTCATGTAGCCTATATTTCAGATATTTTTAGACACATTTGTAATTCAAATAGATCCAAATTGGTTTGGTATCTAAGGGTAAGCACTCCAAAGATCTGAAATAGCCATTAAATTAAAAACAAATTTGAAGTTCTAGGGTGGAGTCTCCACTTAATTATGTTTAGTTAATTCCCCTGACTCAGGAACTGGGTGTTTATGTTCATCCCTATATTCTCCTCTTCATATATACACACACAACACATCACACTACCAACTACCACAGAAAAACACAATGGTGAATACATCCTTTCACATACGGTTGGCATCAGCAAGGGCATCCAATCATAAAACAGGGCTAAGTCCATATGTACGACACAGTGAGAGCCCATGACCCCACCAGGGTTTGGGAGGAGAAGAAGAAAAATATTATCAATTAGTCGCCATATTTATTCTGTCATATACAATAAATTTTAACTGTCGCTAGACAAACATTGACCATTATATTTTTTATATTTGGCACTACTGATCAAATTTCAATAATTTGTGTTCTCTTTGATTTTGCTATGGAATACTCTAAATGTTACTCCTGAAAGATTGTAAGATGTATACAACAGGAGAACTCAGTCAAATCATGTACAAATTCAACGAATTCAATCACTACTGATCTGCATTTAGGGCAGTTGCCCAGGTGGCAGATTCCCTATCTGTTGTTTTCCTAGCCTTTTCTTAAATGATTGCAAAGAAATTAGAAATTTATTGAACATCTCCCTTGGTAAGTTATTCCAATCCCTAACTCCCCTTCCTATAAACAAATATTTGCCCCAATTTGTCCTTTTGAATTCTAACTTTATCTTCATATTGTGATCTTTCCTACTTTTAAAGACACCATCCAAACTTATTCGTCTACTGATGTCCTCCCACGCCATCTCTCCACTGACACTGACAGAACATCAGGAGCTGGTTTAGTCTAACAAAATAACACTGGTTTCTCAAAGTTTGTAATGTTTATTTCCTACACTCAGCAGATTATTTTAATTCATTTGTCTCCTCCTCTATGCTGGGAGTGTATGGAAGTGCAAAATACATATTCATCACACAGTACATCAATTTGACATCTTTCTAAAACTTTTATGGTTTAAGTCAGGTTGGTTAGTTTCCTGAGAGAAAGAGGTGCTTTCAAGAATGATACTTCCTTCAATCATAATGTGCTCTCTTGTGAAAACTCAAATAAAGTCTAAAAATTCCAAACATAATTTTCCAAAATTTCTGAGAAATGTTGGGGCACATTTCTCATTTCTTCATAACAAAATTTCACACAAATATTCATAATTGAAGTTCTCAAGGAGATTACCAACCACTTAACTTTGTAATTTATTTTGCACTGTATTTATAATTTTAAGATTATCAAGAGCTCAAGTGATCTTTTCCTGTATACAGTAGAAGTCCACTGGTTTTTTTTTTGCTACTTACTTTACATCGCACTGACACAGATAGGTCTTATGGCGTCGATAGGACAGGGAAGGACTAGGAGTGAGAAGGAAGCGGCCGTGGTCTTAATTAAGGTACAGCCCCAGCATTTGTCTAGTGTGAAAATGGGAAAGCACGGAAAACCATCTTCAGGGCTGCCGACAGTGGGGTTCGAAACTACTATCTCCCGAATACTGGATACTGGCTGCACTTAAGCGACTGCAGCTATCGAGCTCGGTAGTACGGGATATTATTAATAATCTTGACCATGATGGTCGGGATTGGATCCGTATTGACTTAGTAACAGTAAATATGTTGGAAGATGGTCCACCTAGTCAATACTGTTTATTTATTTACCTTTCACCTTAACATCTAGTACATGTTTCGAGAATATTATGCATTCTCTTCCTCAGCTAGTGGATTAAAATTCAGTATACAATAAGACCTGACTAAAATAGGGGGGGACCCCGTTAAAAATTCAAAACAATGAGTATTACAACGTAACACTTAAAAATTTGGATGGTACAAACATAGAATTAAATTAAATGAAGTTGCGTTAAAACTTGGAGTCCTGCCATTATCTTCGGTTGATAGATGTATTATGCAGCCAGGTTGAAAATAGGTAAAAATGGTCAGTGTGATGATATAAATATTACGTGTGGCATGCATGTATTGGATAGATGTGAAGGCACCTGATGTTGTATGGCAACTTCATTTAATCTTGTACAAATCCAATTGAACTTCGCAAGATAGTATTACAATTCCAAGGACACCGTAAATTCACATCATTATACGATGCTGTGTCCAATATTTTAATTTAAATAGACATCATTTTAACACCCATTAACGGTGAATATCGGCAGGACTTCAAGTTTTAATGCAATTTCATTCATTCCTAACTCAACTTTTTTGAACTACGCAAGGCAACTTCAAGGATACTGTGAATTCATATCATCACAAGACGTTGTATTTAATTAGACATTACTATATTGTGTTTTTAAATTGTACTTGACAAAATGGGATTTTAATTCTATGTTTGTACTATCCAAATTTTTAAGTGTTACATTGTAATACTCATTGTTTTGAATTTTTAATGGGGGCCCCCCCTATTTTAGTCAGGTCTTATTGTATACTGAATTTTAATCCACTAGCTGAGGAAGAGAATGCATAATATTCTCGAAACATGTACTAGATGTTAAGGTGAAAGGTAAATAAATAGTATTGACTAGGCGGACCATCTTCCAACATATTTACTGTTTACTAGTCCGGGATATAACGAGAACCCCGTTATAGTGACAGTTTTTTCTGTTCCTACAATATTCCTATATTAAACTGTGTATTATCATTCAGTTACAGCGAGAGCCTTGTCACTGATGCATCCATTATTACGAGCGATTAAGCATTCGCAATTTTTTCTGTTGTGAATATTTATGCACCCAGCGATTATATTGCATGCAATTGATAATCTTTGGTATCGTTTCCTCGCTATGTCCACTAGTGAGCTCTCTCGTCAACATTCGAAGGTGATGTCGGAGTTGATTAATAATATGGAAAAATGGAAATGATAAAGAACATGCTTTTGTAATAAATACGTAAATAAATTTTTCGATAGCATTCGTTAACTCATTAAAAATGAAGGCTAAGTAAACGACTGCTTAATGCTAATACTCTACACTGAAATTGAGTAAGAATGCATTTCACCTCAAGATATGGCAGTGTGCATCACTTATTTCAGAGGTTAGTTTATATTTTCTCACGTCTGGTTAACTTTTGGACAGGCTATTCCGATGTAAATTTATAGTGAGAATGTTGTCATTTCTCTACTGGAGCTTGGAATATGTTTTCATGATGCATATAGTATGGTTAAGTTAGGTTAGGTGACGATTTTTGAATAAGAAAACTGAAACATTTGCCACAAAATGCGATCGATCGTCTTTGGTACAGAATCGTTCTCTCGCTATGTACACTTGTGAGCTCTCTCGTCTACATTCGAAGGCGATGTTGGAGTCAATACCCGTTGATAGCTGTTCTCTAAAAGAGAATTCAAAATAAAAGGGTAAAAAATGTTTCCATAATGTTTACGGGTACGTAAATAACAAGGCCAATAGCATTTGTTAACGCATTAGAAATAAAGGCTGAAGCAAACGATTGCTTAATTTTAATGTTATGTACTGAAATTATGTAAGAATGTGATTCATCTCAGGATATAGCAGAGTACATTACTGATTTCAAGTTTATATTTTCTCGCATCTAGTTAAATTTTGGAAAGGCTATTCCCATGTAAATTTGTATCAAGGAGGTTATCATTTCTCTACGTGCGCCTGAAATATGTTTTCATGATACATATGCAGTTATGCTAGGTGACTCTGTTTGATGAAGAAAGCTGAAACATTTGCTACAGAGGCCTCTGGAGTGATACTATAATTTTTTGAGATTGAAATTAAACATACACTTTCATGTTGTATCGGATTTCAAAAAATAACAATCGAAAATGCAAGTTTTGAACAAACTGATCGCCGTTTCATCCGATTTTAATGTGTACGGAGTTTTTCCCAACTTTTACAAAAAATCAAATATAACGACAATTCACTATAGCGAGTAAATTTTTGCTGTTATGAATTCTCGGTATAACGGACTTGCCATTACATGTTATACAAATATACACTGCTGGAAAAAAATATGACACATCCTCAAGGACTGTGTTCCGTGGCACCAGGGTATATGTGCATAGTGAGGGGTTGTTGTGTTAATGATTCATTTGTCACAGACTGGCTCCATGGCTAAATGGTTAGCGTGCTGGCCTTTGGTCACAGGGGTCCCGGGTTCGATTCCCGGCAGGGTCGGGAATTTTAACCTTAATTGGTTAATTTCGCTGGCACTGGGGCTGGGTGTATGTGTCGTCTTCATCATCATTTCATCCTCATCACGACGCGCAGGTCACCTACGGGTGTCAAATCAAAAGACATGCATCTGGCGAGCCGAACATGTCCTCGGACACTCCCGGCACTAAAAGCCATACGCCATTTCATTTGTCACAGACATCGGCTATCAGATGGCACTCAGATGGCCTGTTCATGCGCACTCTGTTTTGACCGTGCAGGCAGTACGGTAACTGTGCTGAGGTTAGAGGTGAACAGTGTTTGCAACATGCCATGCCAACGAGTACGTGCTCCAGCTGAACAACTACAGCCATTTGGGGGTCGCATTGTGGGCCTGTGGGAAGCTGGATGGACGTATCGATAGACTGCTGCACATTGCGTTGGTGGTGTCACTGTTTTGAGCAGTGGATTGTGGAACATATCCACACCCATCGACCAGGCTCTGGACGTCTGCACAGTACAGATGCACGTCAAGATCGAAGCATTGTGCAAGCAGCGGTGGCCAACTGAACATCATCCAGGAATGAAATCCTGTCATATGTTGCACCTGCTGTGTCACCAAGGACCATTGGCAACCATTTGCTTGCAGCAAGATAATGATCATGTGCGCCTCTGGCCAGGCTACCACTGACACCACAACACTGCCAAGCACGGCTACTCCGGTGTTGTGAAAGTGTCGACTAGAGAGGGAAATGGCACTCTGTTGCCTTCAGTGACAAGAATACGCTCTGTCTGTATGCAAGTGATGGACGTGTACGCGTAAAATTGCTGAGCAGCCTATTCCAGAGTGCACTCATTCATGACACCAAGGTCCCAACCCAGGCTTTTTTGTGTGGGGGGGGGGGCACCAGTTACATCTCACGGTCACAGTTGGTGTTTCCGGAGGGTAACGTAACCAGTGCTCGCTACATTGCACAGGTTGTTGTTGCACAGGTGTTTTTTCAGCAGGACAATGCATGGCCATATACAGCAACTGCGATGCAACGTGCTCTATGTGGTGTACAACAACTGCCCTGCCCAGCAAAATCACTGGATCTCTTGCCTATTGAACACATAGGACATGATGAAGCAGGAACTTACGCGTTCTTCAGGGCATGCAAGAACCATTGCCGAATTGCATCAAAAGATGCAAGATGCTTGGGACAATCTATCATAGGATGCCATTCGGCACCTTTATGATAATTTGCATGCGCGAATACATGCCTGCGTTGGTGCTAGAGGGGGGTACACTATGTACATATGTGACTGTTTGGGCACGTGTGTTTCATTTGGTCTGAATTTTTTATCATATACTTCTGTAATGATGATCTACCTTTCCATCGCTTGTGAATAAAATGACCTTGTCCTTGAGTCGGTTGCATGTTTTTTTTTTCTGGCAGTGTAATAATATGAACAAGTAATGCAATTATTAGATCACTGACAGTATCACATATAATTTTCTCTGTATTTGCTACCAGCTTATATGTTCATTTTGGAACTGCTGCATCTGAGGAAGAATATTTGATTCTAGATCATCATACTTGGATTACTCTTTATACCAGTACCATAGCATCTAGAAGAGGAAGTGTGAGCTCTCCGTGAGTTACCGGGGACCACTGCACAGCTGTCAATAGCAACACCTGTATCATGCCATGCAATTAACAGAGGCATGTACAGTACTTTCATTGCTTCTGTCTTTGTAATAAACTAATGCATGCAACTCACATTTAAAGATGAGTTCAGCAATTGGACACTTTTAAGTATTTTTGAGATTATTCAGCTGTCTTGCAAGTAGCGAGCTCTCTTCATATCTCCTTTGTGCGGAAGAAGAATTGACATTTCAAGTAGTGAAATACAAGTTTAAGTAGCATACACAAGAAATGATCTTCACAGCATCTCAACTGCAACAACTTAACTTTAATAGCATCTAAATGATCCAAACACTCAAGAAATATAACCCCCCACAAACTATTAGCACACGATAGCTTTTCTGTAACAAGCTTTTCCACTCGCAAGAGCACATTATAAACACTTTGCAATGCTAACATATGTGCTGCTCTGTGTAAACCTGTAATATTTAGTTAGTGTTAGCGAAGCACATACCGATACATTTATGCCATACAAATATTTAAGATCTTTCACCACTTTTCTAAAATGAGTTTCCGAAGGCAAAGGCAGCAAGTCATGATTTAAGCAGTGCCGATAACCTTTAGGAGACTTTAATTTTAAAAGAAGGGAAATTCATTCATCACTGTGTATTTTTTTTAACTTGACATTTCCTTAACATTGTATCAAATACAACTTTCTGCTTTTTACTGAGAGAGGTGAATTGTTCGTGACTGTCTGAAACTGCTCTTTGATTTTGTATTTGAAATGTTTATTTTTTCAAGCAAATGTATTTTGGCTTTGGCAACATTTTGTTTATTCAGTGTTCTAATGAAATTACATTTCTGCTATTTCAATCTCCTCTTTAACAAAGCAGTTGTTTTCCTAGTATTTCCAGCATCAATGCTATCTTCGACTGCTAAATATATGGGTTGATCACTGACATTTATGTTCTCATTAGGGCTTTAAACAGAGACATCTGTTCACATGGATTGCTTTTTCACAGGAGAGTTACATTTCCTAACTGTTAAAGAGAGATATTTGGGCAGATTAAATATATGTGGGTGGAAGCTTATGGTTTTAATTTTGCTGCTGTCTTGGTATCTCTACTCTTCCACCATTCACCATAAATGTGTCTACTTACAGTAAGAAGTTATCACAAAAATGAATATTACTTATGAAACAATTATGAGTCAGTTTTCCCTCTTTCTTTGGACAGATTTCTCCCATTTCTGGGGAACACTACTCTCATTAGGGGTTCTAAATAAATGCCTACCTGAAGACAATCAGTCATGTCCAGATCTACATCTTGGTACGGAGCATGTGGGCATATTGTGGCAGTAACTCCCGCCCTGTTTTCAAGCATAATTGAGATGTAATGTAAGACATAACACAACTTGCACTATTCACTAATGAATACACCCATAATATAAACTGTCTGAACCTCTTAACAGTAACAATGGAGAGCAATATAAATTCCGATAACTTGACACAAACATGACTCGCAGTAATAACAAGCCTTATCTGCTGGAGACTCAGGTTATTTTGCTGCCACTGGTGGTCGAATCACCACTTCCTTCAGTCCAGTTGTGGCTGAATGGAGAAGAGAGCACACTTCCTCTTGTATACGCATTGCTAAACCTAAACTAAGTCATGAGATTTTAATAAATATAAAGTGACTAGCAATTATCCGCAGCTTCGCTCGCATGGATATCGTAATTTGATCAAAGTAATCATTCCTCGGCATTGCAATAAGACATTATCGGAAAATTACTAAAGTATAAAAACTCGCCCAAAAATTGAGTTTCATTTACCCCAGAATATCTTTGTAAATCATGTTTGTGGTATTACCTTTTGAGGCTAAGGCGACCATGTGACAAAGAACTGTACATATGAGAAACAGTCTTCTCTCAAGTCAAAAAAATAAATACATGTTTCTTTTTTTTTAAAGAAGATTCCAAATACCTATTCCCACACCTGTAACATATTCAGTTTTTGAGATTTGCATAAGTATCCCCATAAAAAGAATTCGACCCCTTGATCAGTCCTTCCCCTACCCTCACCCCCATTGAAGTGTATTTTCTGAAAACAAAAATACATTTTTCTTTATTCCTAAAAGAGATTCCAAATACCAATTTTCACGTCTGTAACATCTTCAGTTTTTAAGATATAAGGATCCTCATTAAAAGTAATTCAACTATTTTTCACTTCCTTTCACTCCTCTGTTAAGTGTCTTCTCCAAAAAAAAAAAAAAAAAAAAGGTATACTGTATGTTCCTGTATTTTTAAAGGACTTTCCAAATACCAAGTTTCTTGTCTCGAACATGTTAAGTTTTTGGCATATAATGTAGATATACCGGTACTCATTTTAAAAATTCACCCACTTTTCCAATTCCTTTCATCCCCTTAACTGGATTTTCCAAAAACAAAAAGTACGTGTTTCAGTATTCTTAAAGGAGATTCCAAATATCAGTTTTCATGTCTGTACATCTGTAACACCTACAGTTCTTGAGATAAATGTATACTCATAAAATAATTTAACTTCTTCTTCTTCTTCTACACTTCTTTCCACCCCTCTCCCAATTTAAGTGGACTTTCCGGAACCAAAAAATACGAGTTTCTTTATTTTGAAAGGAAATTTAAAATACCATCTTTCACGTCTGTAACAGATACAGTTTTTAAGATAAAGTATCCTCATAAACATATTTCAACTCCTTACCTACTTATTTTCAACCCCAAAATCCTTACGTTGATTTTCCAAGAAAAAAAATCGTGTTTCTTTATTTTTAAAGGAGATTCCAAATACCAATTTTCACGTCTTTAACATCCTTAGTTTTTGACATATTAGTATCCTAATAAATGTAATGCAACTCCTATTTCACCCCACCCCTTCCTACGGTACCCATTAAGTTGATCCCCCTCCCAAAAAGTGTGTGTTTCTTTGTTTTTAAAGGAGATTCCAAATACCAATTTTCACGTCTTTAAAATCTTTAGTTTTTGAGGTATAAGTAACTTCATACAAATAATTCAACTAATTTAAGTGGATTTTCTGAACATGTTTCTTTACTTTGAAAGAAGATTCCAAATGCCTCTAACATCTTCAGTTTTTAAATATAAGTATCCTCATTTAAAGAATTCAAACCCAGGCCGTTAAGTTGATTCCCCCCACCACCTCCTAAAAATATGCGTTTCTCTATTTTTAAAGGAGATTCCAAATACAAATTTTCACGTGTGTAAAAATCTTTAGTTTTTAAAACATAAGTATCCTCATACTCAGAATTAAACTAATTTTTCAATTAATTCACCCCCCTTTAAGTGAACTGTCCAATGACAAAAGATCACGTGTTTCTTTACTTTGAAAGAAAATTCCAAATGCAGATTTTCATGTCTGTAACATCTTCAGTTTTTGAGATATACGTAGTATCCCCATAAGAAGAATTCAACAGCTTGATCAGTCCTTCCCCATCCCCGTCTAAGTGTATTTTCTGAAAAGAAAAATATGTTTTTCTTTATTTTTAAAGGAGATTCCAAATACCAATTTTCACGCCTGTTACATCTTCAGGTTTTAAGACATAAGTATCCTCATATATAATAATTCAACTATTTTTTTTTTACTTCTCCCCCCCCCCCCGTTAAGTGCCTTCTCCGAAAAAGAAAAGGTACATGTTCCTGTATTTTTGAAGGACTTTCCAAATACCAAGTTTCTTGTCTCTAACATGTTAAGTTATTGACATAAAATGTAGATATACCGGTACTCATTTTAAAAATCCGCTCGCTTTTCCAATTCTTTTCAGAGCCTTAACTCGATTTTCCGAAAAAAATAATACGTGTTTCATTATTTTTAAAGGAGATTCAAAATGCCAGTTTTCATGTCTGTATGTCTGTAACACCTTCAGTTTTTGAGATAAATGTATACTCATAAGAATAATTCAACTTCAACTTCTTGACTTCTTTCCACCCCTCACCCAACTTAAGTGGACTTTCCGAAAACAAAAAAATACGTGTTTATTTTGAAAGGAAATTCAAAATACCAACTTTCACGTCTGTAACAGCTTCAGTTTTTAAGATAAAATATCCTCATAAACATATTTCAACTCCTTATTTACTCACTTTCAACCCCACACCCCTTACGTCGATTTTCCGGAAAAAAACCAAATGCGTGTTTCTTTATTTTTAAAGGAGATTCCAAATACTAATTTTCACGTCTGTAACATCTTCATTTTTGAGATATAAGTATTCCCATGAAAGTAATTCAACTGCTACTTCACCCCCGCCTGTTAAGTTGATTCGCCCCCTCAACAAAATGCGTGTTTCTTTATTTTTAAAGGAGATTCCAAATACAAATTTTCATGTGTGTAACCTTAAGTGTTTGAAATCTAAGTTTCTCCATAAAAACAATTAATTTTTTTCACTTCATTTCACCCTCCCCTCTTACGCGAATAATCAGAAAACCAAAAATACTTGTTTCTTTATTTATAAAGGAGCTTCCAAATGCCAATTATCATGACTGTAACATCTTTAGTTTTGAGATACCGGTACATGTATCCTCATAAAAAGAAATTAAACTGCTTTTTAACCGCCCCCGCCCAACTTGATTTTCCCCCAAAATTGCAGGTTTCTTTATTTTAAAAGGAGATTCCAAGTACTAATGTTCACGTCTGTAACATCTTAACTTTTGAGATATAAGTATCCTCATACAAAGAATTTAACTTTGAATTTACTTTGAAGGAAAATTCCAAATACGGATTTTTATGTCTGTAACATCTTCAGTTTTTGAGACATAAGTATCCTCATGAAAAGAATTCAACTCCTTTTTCACTCCACCTCCGGCGTTAAGCTGCCCCCCCCCCAAAAAATGCGTGTCTCTTTATTCTTAAAGGAGATTCCAAATACCAATTTCCACGTCTTTAACCTTCAGTTTTGAGATATAAGTTTTTCCAGAAAAAGAATTCAAACTTTTTACTTCCTTTCACACTCCCCACTCAAGTGAATTTTCTAAAAACACACAGTACCCGTTTCTTTAAAAGAGCTTCCAAATACCAATTATCACGACTTAAAATTTTCAGTTTTTAAGGTACCGTAGAACGGGGTCAATAGGAATGCAGGGGTGAATAGGAATGATTTTCTTCTATTTTTTATTTTTACGCATCAAAGTGTAAATATAACAATTACAAATTTTATCTTTTCAATTTTTGGCTGCACTTATGTTGCTGTTAACATTCACTTGTTTTCCCGATAATTCCTATATTGATCTTAGATTTGTCTGCTAAATTTGTTCCTGCGGAATTATCACTTGTTTTTCTTAGTGGAAAATCTTTTTCTGGTACTTTAAAATTTTTGATATGAGGTAATTGATTTAGTATTCATTATACAATATCATGTATCTAGAAAACAACCCATATTTGTTTTTTCTCTGAAATTTGCTTATTAACTATTTCCTGTGTGTATTATCAGGAAATTCCAAATTTTATAACTTATGGGGTGAATGGGAACAATTGTGCGCTTTAATTAAATATGTTGTTATTTTCTTTAACGACCTGTTTAATGGGGAATATTAATTTATATTATTATTAGGAAGTGTGAGAAATATGAGATTGAGTTTGTTTTCCTTCCAAAAAATTCTACTCATCTCACACAGCCACTTGACGTCGCCTTCTTCCACCCACTGAAGGTATTCTGGCAGAAAACTCTTCTAGAATGGAAGAAAAAGGAAGGGCGCTCAGCAACTTGTGCCCCAAAGGCAGTATTCCCTCATCTTCTATACAAACTCATGGGTGTTATAAAGGAAAACTAGGAGAAGAATATTCAATCTGGCTTTGAGAAATGTGGCATAATTCTTCTGAATCGTGAAAAAGTGCTAGAACGCCTTCCAAGCACTAATGCTGGCAGTTAAAGAGCCAGACCACACTGCGAGCTCTGGCAATGATAACACCCATGCCGACTGTCAGGTAGCTGATGATTCAATCCTGTCCGTTCTTCATGAACTGCACTACAATGACCAGCCAAAAACACCTATTCGACGGTGAAAACTTAATGTTGTCCCGGGTAAGAGTATGAAGGGAACAGACATTCATTCTAAGGATGATGACACTTCTGTAAGCAGTGGAGAAGATATTGATACGTGCAGTGCCAAAAGGAGTGAAAGAAAGGCATACAAGAGACCATTAATTACTGATACCAACAGAAGGGAACCATCCAGGTATGACAAACGAACCAGATATGTTGATGAAGTTTGCGTAAATGGAGAAAAGCTCGCTGGTGTTTACAGGAAACAAGACATTCAGTCTGGTGATTGGGTTGTTGCAGATTTTTCACTTCAAGTGATAGCTAAACAAACATCCTCCAAACGGACTTTGTTTATTGGAAGTGTTGTTGACATTGTTTCTGCTGATGAAGTAAATGTAAAGTTCACTAAACACCTCCCAACGAAATTGATAATGGTAAGCTGTTCAAATGGCCTGACATGGATGACATTTGCATGCTGAATTTGGGAGCTATAATTGGTGTTGTGGATCCCCCCACAGCGAAAAGAAGAGGGCTGTTAAAATTCCATTCTGATGACTTCAACTTATGGTAATGTTAACACTGGAAGACTTTCCTTATCAGTCGTTCAAAAAGTTTTGCTCATCTTCAAATTTGTATCTTAGTGTTTGTAAATTAGTGCTAGTTATTTTTTATTTTCTACACCTATTAGCCATTAAACAATCTTTGTTCCTTAAGCATACCTTATGGCACGTGTATGTTGTTCCTTTTCACCTATTATAGAGGTAGAATAGAATTTTGCACAGGTATACATTTACGTTCCTATTCACCCCGCTATCGGGGTGAATAGGAATGCTGATATTTATGTAAATAGATTTGAAACTATGCTGCAGAATTGTTATAAAAGTACTTCATTATGAAGATCAAAAGCAGTAGCAACTCTTCCAGTATAAAATGCTTAATATAATTATATCAGTGAGATGGCATATGAAAATATCTCAAAAAATCATTCCTATTCACCCCATTCTACGGTATATGTATCCTTGTAAAAGGAATTCACCTCCGCTTTCATCCTCCCCTACCAAGTTGATTCACCCCCCCCCCACCAATGTGTGTTTCTCCATTTCTTAAAGGAGATTCCAAATACCAGTTTTCACGTTTGTAACATCATTAGATTTTTAGGTATATATACATTATCAGACAGATAATTCAACTAATTGTTAAATTTTTTCACCCCCCTTACCCGTTAAGGGTTTTCTCCGAAAACCAAAGAGTACGTGTTTCCTTATTTTTAATGGAGATTCCAAATACCAAGTTTCACGTCTGCAACATGTTAAGTTTTTGAGATATACTGTAGATATGCTAATTTTAAAAGTTCACCCCCCTTTTTCAGTTCCCTTAACTGGAATTTCCGAAAAAAACAACATGTATGTTTCTTTATTTTTACAGGAAATCCCAAATACCAGTTTTCAAACCTGTAATATGTTACGTGTCTGAGATAATTTGCAGATATAGTCTTTTTTTTAAATTTGCCCCGTTTGTCACTCCTGTTCAGCCCCTATTCATCGGATTATCCAAAAACATGTAACCGTACGAATGTAAGATCCCCAAATTTTTAGGTTAGGAAATTTTCGTAATATAGTTCGTAATATTGAAGTCATGTAAATAATGTAATTTTGTTCATTTATATGTAAAAACATAAGATTAGAAGAAGAATTTGTAGTAGGGAATTTTGTATATAGATGTAACTCTAATTTGTGTGTCTGCACACGGCATGGCAGTGTAGGTTGCTCAAGAATTGTGCAACACGGAAACCAGTGGCTATATCGGGAAAGACGGTTAAAGTCAGTTGAAAATATTGTAACAAAGTGGCTTGGAAATCCGGGGTACGGCAGATAGTATAGGCTGAAGATTGGAGTGGATCATTGTCAATGTACATGAGTGGACGTTCTATGTCACATCAGACGCACGATAGCCAATACGAGGGCTTTGTTTTAAGCGAGGTTGGATTGACTGAGTGACGCGTGAAGATGTGCCTATGAGAGCGTTGCTACCAGTAAACTTTTCAGGACGCTATAACCACGTGTAGCAGGCCTATGTACCCGTGTGCGGCAAGTCATTCTGATTCTGCGTGTTTCTCATTTGGACAGGTGCGCGGGAGCTACGTATTTTGCGCAGTTTCCTATGCGATCTTCAATTGTTCGTAATTATCTTTTACGGAGTGAACATGGTATAATCACAGATGCTAACGAATTTCCGGCTTTGCGGTGGACGTTCTGTAAAAGACGCTACTAAGTGTTTGATAGTCAAACTCTGTCTAATAATTAGGCCTATACTACAATTCTTCTATAAGATAATGTACAGTGGATGTGGTGGTGCATATGAAATCTACATTATAATTGTATGCCCTCGCGGACCATTTTTGTAGAGCTTGAAAAGCTCTACATTTCTTGAGAAACGAATTCATCGTCGGCCGAGCATGCAGTTTCAGTTGGAGAAACGTGAGGTGTCACACTAACCTGTGCAGCAATCGGGAAGGATTCAAGACGTTGATGAAGAAGTGTGTAAATAAGGTTAAGGTGCTCTTCGTAAAGAAGGTTGCATCCGTACATAGAGAAAGTCGTCGTACATTTCTTTAAATCAATCAATCAATACTGATCTGCATTTAGGGCAGTCACCCAGGTGGCATATTCCCTATCTGTTGCTTTCCTAGCCTTTTCCGAAATGATTTCAAAGAAATTGGAAATTTATTGAACATCTCCCTTGGTAAGTTATTCCAATCCCTAACTCCCCTTCCTATAAATGAATATTTGCCCCAGTTTGTCCTCTTGAATTCCAACTTTATCTTCATATTGTGATCTTTCCTACTTTTATAGACGCCATTCAAACTTATTCGTCTACTAATGTCATTCCACGCCATCTCTCCGCTGACAGCTCGGAACATACCACTTAGTCGAGCAGCTCTTCTTCTTTCTCTCAATCTTCCCAACCCAAACATTGCAACATTTTTGTAACGCTACTCTTTTGTCGGAAATCACCCAGAACAAATCGAGCTGCTTTTCTTTGGATTTTTTCCAGTTCTTGAATCAGATAATCCTGGTGAGGGTCCCATACACTGGAACCATACTCTAGTTGGGGTCTTACCAGAGACTTATATGCACTCTCCTTTACATCCTTACTACAACCCCTAAACACCCTCATAACCATGTGCAGAGATCGGTACCCTTTATTTACAATCCCATTTATGTGATTACCCCAGTGAAGATCTTTCCTTATATTAACACCTAGATACTTACAATGATCCTCAAAAGGAACTTTCACCCCATCAACGCAGTAATTAAAACTGAGAGGACTTTTCCTATTTGTAAAACTCACAACCTGACTTTTAGCCCCGTTTATCAACATACCATTGCCTGCTGTCCATCTCACAATATTTTCGAGGTCACGTTGCAGTTGCTCACAATCTTGTAACTTATTTATCACTCTATAGAGAATAACATCATCCGCAAAAAGCCTTACCTCCGATTCCACTCCTTTACTCATATCGTTTATATGTATAAGAAAACATAAAGGTCCGATAACACTGCCCTGAGGAACTCCCCTCTCAACTATTACAGGGTCAGACAAAGCTTCACCTACTCTAACTCTCTGAGATCTATTTTCTAGAAATATAGCATCCCATTCAGTCACTCTTTTGTCTAGTCCAATTGCACTCATTTTTGCCAGTAGTCTCCCATGATCCACCCTATCAAATGCTTTAGACATGTCAATCGCGATACAGTCCATTTGACCTCCAGAATCCAAGATATCTGCTATATCTTGCTGGAATCCTACAAGTTGAGCTTCAGTGGAATAACCTTTCCTAAAACCGAATTGCCTTCTATCGAACCAGTTATTAATTTCACAAACATGTCTAAGATAATCAGAAAGAATGCCTTCCCAAAGCTTACATACAATGCATGTCAAACTTACTGGCCTGTAATTTTCAGCTTTATGTCTATCACCCTTTCCTTTATACACAGGGGCTACTATAGCAACTCTTCATTCATCTGGTATAGCTCCTTCGGCCAAACAATAATCAAATAAGTACTTCAGATATGGTACTATATCCCAACCCATTGTCTTTAGTATATCCCCAGAAATCTGATCAATTCCAGCCGCTTTTCTAGTTTTCAACTTTTGTATCTTATTGTAAATGTCATTGTTATCATATGTAAATTTTATTACTTCTTTGGCCTTAGTCTCTTCCTCTATCTCGACATTATCCTTGTAACCAACAATCTTTACCAGATTAGGATTTTCTTCTGCAACAGTAGAGTGCAGTGGGACTCTTACCTGAAGGTATGTTAAATGTATATAGTGAAAATAATTTTTGGTCGTTAGTAGATGTTTGCAATTTGCCTTTGTAAGCGGCAAACACGAGTTGGTCTCGTCAAGTGTTTTTTGTTGTTGGTGGTGGTAGTTGTTTGTAATTTGCCTTTTGTAAACGGCGAACAGGAGTTAGTCTCATCAAGTGATGATTATTGTGGTATTTTATATACCGTATATATTTCATTTATTTTGAGAGTAAAGTCATGGAATGAAATTTGCAGTAAATCTTTTATCAGTAGAGTATGGATGAACCTGGCATGCTACCCAAATTTAATTTCAGGGGTTAAACAGCAACAGGTAAGGTTATAAAGTAAGTCTGGAGCTTCGTCAGCCTGATGATCGTCGCCTTGGGAGAGGGAATTACTCGTTGCTCTACAGAGTTAATTATTCCTGTAATTGTTTTTGCGGGTGGCGCCCATTCTTGTTATTTATACCTATTTTAGTCACCCTTTATTCATTTCATATTTTCAATAGCTTGTAGAAGTTACAAACATAAAAATTACGTGTTTTTCAAAGGAGATTCAAAATAATACCAATTTTCATGTCTGTAACATCTTTAATTTTTCAGATATAAGTCTCCTCATAATAGGTGTTCAACCCCTTTTCCCCCTTTTTTCATCCACCCCCAAGGTAATTTTTCGAAAACAAAAAAATACGTATTTATTTTTAAAGGAGATTCCAAATACCAATTTTTATGCCTGTAAACTTTTAAGTTTTTGAGATTTAGATGTCCTCGTTTTGAAAATTCACCTTCTTTTCACCCCCTTAGCGATGGGATATACAAGAATCCTCCCTTAGTGAGCACCTACATCCTAATAAAAATCTATCCCCAAAATTTCATTTCTTTATGTCCAGTAGTTTTGGCTTGTCGATTATGAATCAGTCAGTCAGTCAGTCAGTCATTCAGTCAGGACATGTTATTATATATATGAGGATTGGGACAAAAGTCATGGCAACTATTTTTTCTTTTTTTGTAGATATGTGAACGGATCACAAACGTATATGTGTCGTGTGATAGCTCTGCAGGCATACTGTGTATGAAGAACAATAGATGGCTGTGTGACAGCTGGTAGTAGCGCAGCGAGGGCTGTGAAATCAGTTGGTGAGTGTCATGCAAGATGTACGTAACCCGTGTTGAGCAGCGCGCTTACATCGAAGTAGCCGTTCTCCGAGGGAGAAATGCGAAGTAATGTCACAGTGAATTAGTGGAAGCGCTTGGGAATAATGCCCTACCATACCGTACAGTAGCACGGTGGGTAGGAAAGTTTCAGCAAGGACGTGTGTGAACCAGTGATGAGCAACTTTCGGGACGACCTGTCAGTATGCCGACCGACGTGGCATGTGCCGTCATCGAGCAGCTCCTGGATGAAGACAGACGATGGACGCTACTGGAGTTAGAGAGGGCAAGTGGCATTGAGAAACGCACTGTCCACAGGATATTGCGTCATGAGCTGCAACTGCGCAAAATCGCGGAGGGTACCACATGCATTGACGGAAGTTCAAAGGTGGGTGCGCTGTGCAATTTGCTCCCACCACCTTGCACGCTGGCAACAGGACGGCAATCAATTCTTGTCACGAATAGTCGCCATCGATGAATTTGGGCCAGGGCATACGAACCAGAACTGAAACATCAATCCGCGGAGTGGCGACATGCTGGATCACCAAGGAGGCAGAAGGTCCGTCAGAATCCTTCCCCAGTCAAATTGATGATGATTATCGCGTATGACATCAGGGGTGTCACTGTTTACCACATTGTTCCACATGGCAGAACAGTGACCGCACAGTACTAGAGGGACTTCCTGGTGTGACACGTACGACGTGGCATTCGGGAGAAACGTCCGGATCTTGCGGAGAGTGCAATAATGCTGCACGACAATGCAAAACCTCATAAAGCAGAGTGTGTAGGGCAGCTACTGCGACGTTGGGGATAGGAAGAATTGGAGCTCCCACCGTACTCTCCCGACATTTTGCCCTGTGACTTTGATCTCATTCGAAAGATTAACGAACCGCTACGTGGTAGGCGGTTTGCAACACGAGAGGACATTGCTAATGCTGTGTGCCAACAGATGACCCGATTCACACATGGTGCGGCAAATGCTGAGGCAAATGGTATTCGGCGCCTCCCACATCGTTGGCAGCGTGTGGTGTCAGTACCATGGGACTACTTTGAGGTTCTTTAGGACCCAGGTTTGTCATGTCAACTTTATGTGTACTGTGTTGTCATTCTTTTGCACCGGGAAGGCCATATTGCCCTGTATACTACCGTAATAAATTAGTGTGTTATGATATTTCAGTGCTAATCATTGTCTACACTTGTAGTTAACACCTTCTCCTTTCGTCTGTATATGTCACATTTTCCAACCGGACTGGTATCTTCAACCCTCGTATATATATGGATAACATGTCTTGACTGACTGACTGACTGACTGACTGACTGACTGACTGACTGACTGACTGACTGACTGACTGATTCATCATCGCCGAGCCAAAACTACTGGACATAATGAAATGAAATTTTGGGGATACATTTATATTAGGGTGTAGGTGCTCACTAAGAGAGGATTTTTGGATATTCCATCACTAAGGGGGTCAAAAACGGGGTGAAATTTTTAAATGACGATATCTATACCTCAAAGATTAATAGTTTACAGACAAAAATTGGTATCTGAAATCTCATTTAAAAATAAGGAACTGCGTATTTTTTTGTTTTTGAAAAATCCCATTAAGGGGGATGAAAAAAGGGGGAGAATGGATTGAATTCCTTTTATGAGGATACTTATTTTTCAAAAACTAAAGATGTTACAGACATGAAAATTGGTATTTGGAATCTTCATTGAAAATAAAGAAACATATATCTTTCTGTTTTTGGAAAATCCATTGAATGGGGGGGGGGTGAACGGGAGTGACAAAAGGGGTGAATTTTTAAAAGAATATACAGTATGTAGGTCTACAACATATCTCAGACACATAACGTGTTACAGACTTGAAAACTGGTATTTGGAATCTCCTGTACAAGTAAAGGAACACAGATAATTTTTTTGGAAAATCCACTTAAGGGAAAATGAAAAAGGGGGTGTATTTTTAAAATGAGCACTTAACATCTCAAAAACTTAACATGTTACAGATGTGAAAATTGGTATTTTTAATCTCTTGTGGAAATAAAGAAACATGTATTTTTTGGTTTGGGAAGAAACCACGTAAGGGGGGGATAAAAAGGACTGAAAAGGGGTTGAATTGTTATTAGGATAGAGATATCTCAAACCTGAGGATGTTACAAACGTGAAAATTGGTATTTGGAGTCTCCTTTAAAAGTAAAGAAATATGCACTTCTTTGTTTTCGAAAATTCCCCTTTAGCGGGGGAGGGGGTGAAAGAATTGAAAAATTAACTGAATTATTTCTATGAGGGTACTTATATCTAAAAATGTTAAGATGTTACAGATGTGAAAACTGGCTTTTGGAATATCCCTTAAAAAAGGAACATGCCTTTTTGAGGGAAAAACAACTTGGGGTGGTGGGGAAGAGTTGAATTCTTTTTTGATGACACATTTTTCTAAAAAAAACTGAAGATGGTACAGTCATAATAATTGGTTTCTGGAAGCTCTTTTATAAATAAACAGGTAATTATATTTGAAAATTCACTTAAGGGGAAAGTGTGAATGGAAGTGAAAAACCTTGAATAATTTTTATGGATACATTTATATATCAAAAACAGAAGGTTACAGACGTGGAAATTGGTATTTGGAATTTCCTTTAAAAATAAAGAAGCACACATTCTTTTTTCGTTCAATTATTTTTCATGAGGATACTTATATTTCAAAAAATGAAAATGTTACAGACATGAAAATTGGTGTTTGGAATCTCCTTTAAAAATAAAGAAACGTGGGTTGTTTCGACTTGGGACAAGAAAGGAAGTGTGGAAAATTAGTTGAATTATTTTTTTGAGGATACTTAAGATGTCACAGACGTGAGATCTGGTATTTGGAATCTCCAGTAAAATTAAAGACACACGCATTTTGGGGGGAAAATAAACTGGGGTGGTGAAAAGTGAGTTCAGTTATTTTTGTGAGGATACATATATCTAAAAACTAAAGATGTTACAGTCATGATAATTGGTATTTGGGAACTCCATTATAAATAAAGAAACATGTATTTTTGGTTTTCAGAAAATTCACTTAAGGGGAGGGTGAAAAAATGAATTATTTTTATAGAGAAAATTATATCTCAAAAACGGAAGGACTGAGACGTGAAAATTGGTATTTGGAATCTCCTTTAAAAATAAAGAAACACACATTTTTTGGGGCGGTGAATCAAATGAATTATTTTTATGAGGGTACTTACAGTACATCTCAAAAACTGAAGATATTACAGATACAAAAATTTGTATTTGGAATCTTCTTTCAAAGTAAATAATTATGTATTCTTTTGTCTTCGTAAAATGCATTAAAGGGGCGGGGGAGGTGGGAGGGCGTGAATGAATTGAAAAATTAGTTGATTTCTTTCTATGAGGATATTTATGTGTCAAAAACTAATGGTGTTACAGACATCATAGTTGGTATTTTGAATTTCCTTTAAAAGTAAAGATTCTTTGTTTCTGGGAAATCTATTCAAGGAGATTTGAAAATAAGTAAAGGAGTAGTTGAATTCTGTTGATGGGGATACTTATATCTTAAAACTGAAGCTGTTACTGACATGAAAGTTGGTATTTTGAATTTCCTTTAAAAATAAAGAAACACTTTTTTTTTTTGCTTTCGGAAAGTTCACTTAAGGGGGGAGATGGGTGAAAAGTGAAAAAGTTGAATTCTTTTTATGAGAATACTTATATCTCAAAAACTGAAGGTGTTACAGACGTGTAAACTGATATTTGGAAAGTCCTTTAAAAATACAGGATCATGTACCTTTTTTTTTGGAAAAGGCACTTAACAAGGGTGAGAGGAAGTGAAAAATGAGTTCAATTATTTTTCATGAGGATACTTATATTTTAAAAAATGAAAATGTTACAGACATGAAAATTGGTATTTGGAATCTCCTTTAAAAATAAAAAAAACGTGGGTTTTTTCGACTTGGGACAAGACTATTTCTCACATGTACAGTTCTATGTCGCATGGTTGTCTTATTCCCAAAAGGCAATACCACAAACATGTTTTACAAAAAAGTTTCTGAGGTGAATGAAACTCAATTTTTCGGTGAGTTGTGATACTTTAGCGATTTTCAGATAATGTCTTAGTACAGTGACGAGGAACGATTACTTTTATCAAATAACGAAATCCACGTGAGCGAAGCCGTGTGTAAATGCTAGTCCCCATCTTCATCGACACAAACACACATACTGATGGTGATGATGATGATGCTTGTTGTTTAAAGGGGCCTAACATATAAGGTCATCGGCCCCATCACACACACACACACACACACACACACACACACACACACACACACACACACACACTACACTGCCAACCACCACAGATACAAACAGAAGCAATCACTTCCCTCCACATTGGCATCAGAAAGGGCATCCAATTGTAAAACTGTGCCAAAAGTACATAAAGTGCTGAACCCAAGAGATATGAGATAAGTCCAGTACATCTGGTGAAATTGATATACAAAATGCCACCAACCTAATGGTCAATGAGAAGAATGAGTTCGTAGACTTGCCATGCGAGTCCACCATGAAAACAAAATTTCTAGACACTTTCAGTGCAGTCCTTTTGGAGTTATGAGCGATGTCAGTATCACACAACAGCAAAGAGGGTCATAAAATTGTTGCTGCTATTTTTAACATCATAACTGAATCAATCAGCATTTTCTACCAACAAAATAGTGAAATCTAACCAATGGAACAGACTGGTCCATCATGAAGGTGATTTGCATGTTGGCCTGTCAACCATAAGGCCACGTGTTAAGAAAGAAACTCCGTAGAATCCACCAGGGGCAGATTTCTCAATAAATGTTAGAAGGCAAATTTTGAAAAACAATAATAAACAAAATTCAGGTGCAGATAAGTTAGGATATTAGTACTTACCTTCGTCTTGCTCTGATGCAATGCAATACTCTGCTTGTATTTAGAAGAATATGCTCATTCAGGTGTTATCATTGTCTTATCTACAACAATGGGCATCTATAATGTGTGCTGTCAGTCAAGAAAGGTTGGGAACCTCAGTCCTAATCCTTGGTTAAACATTTAAATGAGAAAATGACCTGTTCTCAAATGATTGGTCTCCTGTATGTACCTGAGTTTTTATGTTATATTACGGGATATAGTAGATCTCCATCTGAACCTACGGTATTAGGGCATACAGGCAATCACTCAAAATCAAAACATATTGATAAGAACAGAGTATAAGAGAAATTCAATTTTTGGTAAAGTTAATTCTTTAAACTATTTTGTGCTGTAACTTCAAAAATAAGTTGACAGTCACAAATACACTGAAGAAACTGGAAATTACAACACACAGAAAGAGTGGTGCTACATTGCTGCAATTGAACACGCAGGACGAGTGTTTGATTGTGATTCGATGATTACACTTTCAGGTCCCTCTGACTGCAAGTTTGGACAACAATCAATACAGGATGTGCCCACCACGAGCTGCAATACATTGATGAATTCATCGAGGCATGGAGTCAATAAGGCCCTGGATCGCTTCCTAAGGAATTGTGGCCCATGCTTGCTGCACTGCATGGGTCAGTTGTTCCAGAGTTGTGGGTGGCTGAGGACGGTTGGCCAGATGTCGACCCATCATGTCCCACACATGCTCAATAGTACTGAGGTCCGGGGAACTGGCGGGCCATTCTAAGGTTGTGATGTCGTGGGGAGCTTCTCTGGAGATGCGTACAGTGTGAACCCGGGCATTGTCCTGCTGAAACATCCCATTAGCAATGTTCGCCATCATAGGGACAACCACTGGATTGAGTACCCTATCAACGTACTGTAGAGCAGTCATAGTGCCCTCAACAAGCACTAACTGTGATTTCACATTAAAGCCAATAGCTCCCCAGACCATAATGCTTGGTGTTGGCCCTGTGTGCCTCTCGACTATAAGATCTGGGTGGCCCCTCTCCCTGGTACGTCGGCGTACACGATTCCGGCGATCACTATGGGCAAGACAGAAGCTCGATTCATCACTAAAGATGACCCTATGCCATTCGTCGACCCACGTCGATCTTTCTCGACATCAGGCCAGCCTTACACGTCGCTGTTGTGGGGTCAATGGAACACCTTCTGCAGGGACACGGGCTTGTAAGTCAGGTGCATGCAGGCGATTACCAACTGTTTGTTGTGTAATGTGGGGTGCCACAGCTGCTCGAATTTGCACTGCTGTTGCATGGGGTTCCATCCGGGCCATCCGAATGATGCGGCGATCCTCTCTCACAGTTGTCCGTCGCGCTGGGCCTGTGCCAGGTCTACGAGTGTGGGTACCTTAATTTGACCACTGCTGCCATACACGTTGTACCGTAGATGCCTGTCGGCCAGCACTTGCAGTGACAGTCCTTACCGATAATCCAGCCTCACACAGCCCAATTATCCGAGCCCTCTCAAACGGCGACAATTGTTGATAGCGTGCTCTTCTTTGTCACTAAGGCATGTTTGACGGGGAACACTTCACTGCACAGACTGCAAGTCAACTACGCTACACCAGAGTCCGTATACTGGAGTTGATTCCTCCGCGACCAATCATGTGGGGAGACCTGTAGCAACAATCCAATGGGTCTGAAACTTTGATCGTTTACATACCTACATGGTATCGTTTCACATCTTGAAAATCAACACAAACGACCAATGCCTTCATGGTGCTGCAATTTCCATTTTCTTAAGTGTATTAAAGGAAAGGAAGATTTGTATTTTTTCCTTAAAGTGGTTATCAGACATAACATTTCAGAAATATCCTTATTTACAAAAATGGTAACAAATGGGACAGTCAGATATGATTCTTGTTATAATTCATAGAGAAATTAGTGGCAGTAGTATTTATTACACAAGCATTCTGGTGGAATCTCTGCTATATTTCACTGCCTTGAATGTGGTGTATGCTAAGGTATGTAGTTCTTGTCTCAGGCTTGGTAAGTCTAGGCAACCTGTCTAACTGTGGGCTAATTCTTTAAAACACACCTGGCCAAACATTGCTCCTTCGGCATGCTCCTGTCTTGTGCACCAAGTGCCATGGCATGGTGTCAAGGGGAGAGGAGGGAACGTTTAGCAGTCTGGCCCCATATCAGCAGCATAATCACTTTGCCATCTCGTCAGTCAGTCGGTTTCAAAGAGGTTTCAAGACTCTGAAGGGCTCAGTGCTAACACTGATTTACTGTATCTATCAGATTTTTGTCGCTTTTGGTTGAGAATTTTTCCCATAACTTCTTGCTTGAGCTGATAGATCAGCAGTGCAACATTCAGCTCATCTGTGAAAGTACTTTCAATGTTTTGTTTCACCTATCTATGCAAGCATTTTCTGTTTTTTCTTTTTCTGTTATCAAATTGACCAAGTATAGGTTTACCAGACTTCAACCTCCATGCAGTTGACTGTATAGGGATCTCTTGTTTCAAACACACAGAATGCATTGTACAGCCCAAATGTAAATAAACTAATGTATGTCTCATCTCAGATAACATTGTTCTTTGTTTTCATGGAGAGAATGAACACAATGTGTCACATGTCATGTGCCTGTATGTAAATAAAATAAGTAATGTTGTTTTTTGTCATGTTTGCTTATGAAGATTGTGAATGTAGATTTTGCTTCATCAGTCCGAAAGCATCATAGACACACCTTCCACTTGTTCCTACCTACCATGACTGTTTAGCATGCAGTACATCCGTCTCACTCACACACTTTTACAGAATATCACAGTGGTGTAGAACAGCTGGAGCAGGGGCTAGATTTGGTCACGCTCCTGAGGCGCAAGTCTTGGCCACCGTTACTTTAATATAATAGATTCACAAATATTTAAAATACACTTTCTCTATCATATCTATCTTGATGTATATCTGGTAGGCATAAGTTATTCTCTTTTAGGATTATGGTTAAAATAAGGGCTAAGCACTTTAATTCTACTATTTATAGATTATTTGACTGATCGTTTTCTGAGTTTAACTTGACATCATTAGAATACCAGATTTAAAATCAGCAGAAGAAGAAGAAAAGGAAGGAAGGAAGGAAGGAAGGAAGGAAGGAAGGAAGGAAGGAAGGAAGGAAGGAAGGAAGGAAATCTCTTTCTTCTGAGATACATTCAACATAGTTGTATTCAGAGAGTCTAATTCTTGATCGTATTTCGTTCAAGCAGTGAGGTAAAGTCTATATGCTATCTCTCTACTATTTCTTGAAATGATCACCAGAGAAACCTCCCAAGAAATCTCCCAGATAAAGAAGGCCACTCTGTTAAATCATAGCTGTTAACAAGCAAATAATGACAATTAGTTTACTTTGCTCATGATATTGCAAGAAGTAGAATATTTTAAACTCCCTCTCCCTTGCCTGTAAAACTCTGAAGCTCTCCTATTAAAATTTATTCTAAATATGCAACTACCCTCTTGTAGGATATATGGCTAGTTATACCACATGTTTCAATAAAAATGAAAGGAGGTTTAGGAACTACCAAGTCAATCACATTAGTAAACTGAAAGATATAAGGCATATGCAGCAGTACACCAGAGTATTGAAGGCAAATCTTACCTGAAGAGTCGTATCCCATATGAAGCAAGAAAGAGTGTGGTTAAAAGCTCCTTCTAAACAAGATGCACCAAGAAAAGTTTTGAAAGCATTCAGTCTACAGGTGTTAACTTGCTCACATTGTGGTCATGCATTTAACTAAGCAAGCTTTAGTCATAATTATGAGATACTGTTCCTTCACTCTCCTGAATGGACCTTCTTCATACTAATCAAAGGGAAACACAGCTATTCATTCACTGCAATCTGGACTATGGTACCTTCCTACATATTTCTTAGCAGTGTTTAACAGGTGGAACCACTTAAAATGTAAAAATAGTAGACTTCTTGGTAATCTGATTAACAGTGTGTGTCTGTGTTCCTAGTTTAGAAGAATTCGCATCAGGTGTGAAAGTATTATTTATTTAGCTATGGCATAAAATCTACATATATACAATTGAATATATTACAATAACAAGAAAACAATTTCATATCAGAATGTCCAGCCCTTCCATCCACTCTAAATACTGCCTCTGATGGTATAGAGAAATCAGCCCAGCTACCCGAGTTAAGCACAGCTGCCAACAATGTGAGCGATGATTTGCTGTGGGGCACCACGGTCGCATTACAGTGATGTTATGCAGTTCCACTTGTAGAGTGAGTCTCTGCATCTTCCATGGCCTGTCTGAACTCTGTTAAGAGTGACTCACTGCCTGTGCGGTATATGAAATCCACTAATAATTTGCGCACCAGAAAACATGTTGTGAAGGGACAAGTCTGTTGAAGATTCCCAGCAGTCTTTCCAAACTTTCACAGCATTAAAATTGCTGTGGATCATATCAGCAGCATCACACAAAGGTGAATGGAGTGACTTCAAACTCTGAAGGTTGAGTGCAGGGGGTTGATGTTGCTCGTGTCCGTAGGTATAACCTTAAAGTACCCTACATGTGATCTGTGGGTGGTGCTAAGTGAGCAACAATATTCTGGCAACCAGTCTATCTGAAAAGATATCCTGGCTATCACATGATGTCAAGTGTGAAAGTACATAGTAGTTGCAAACAATTTACAGTTATGCATCATGCATCTTTGTCCCATTTCTTGATGCAGGGTTGGGGCAAGTTGTCTGTCAAGGATGAGTTATATGTTTACAGGGAGCTTTTGTAATAACCACCTCATTTGTGAATGGTCTGTAAAGAATGAGTTGTTTGTTTGCAATGAGTTCTCACAATAACCATCCTACTTATGAGTGGTCTGTGAAGAATGAGTTTTGTGTTTATAAGGAGTTCTCATGGTACCATCACATTTGTAAGTGGTCTGTAATAAATGAATTGTGGGTTTGCAAGGAGTTCTCATGGTAAACATCCTATTTATGAGAAAAATGAAGGGTGGACATACAGGGAGTTCTTGCAGTATCCATCACATCTGTAAAGAATGAGTTGTATGTTTACAAGGAGTTCTCACGGTAACTATATTATCTGTGAGCAGTCAGTGAAGACTGAATTATATACTTTCAGGGAGTTTTTGAAGTAACAGTCTCATCTGTGAGTGGTGTGTGAACAATGGGATGTGTGTTTACAGGGAGTTCTTGCAGACTTGTGTGTTTACAGGAAGTTCTGACAGTAACCATACTGTCTGTGGTCTGTAAAGAGTGGGATGTGTATTTATAGGAAGTTCTTGCAGTAAGCATTTTGTAAATGGTCTGTATGTGTTTACAGGAAGTTCTCACAGTTATCATATCATTTTGTGTGAAGAATAAACTTTGTACTTTCAGGAAGTTCTTGCAGTCACCATTTCATTCACGAATGGTCTGCGAAGAATGGGATGTGCATTTACAGGGAGTTCTGAGAGTAATTATACATTTTGAAGGATACATTCTTTTACTATTGAAGGTAATATTAAAATCCAAAGTAGTGAACTTCTCCAAAGATGGTTGAACTCATTTAACTGTGGGGTACATTTGGTTTCTGAGACAAATGTGGCATAACTCTCAGAATCACTTGATCATCAAGTCCCACCACCATGACAGGGTAAGGACAGCACTGGTGGGGTTCTTGTAGAGGCACGGGTAACAATTTTGGAACAGCTTAGAGGCAGTACTTACATCCCTACCCTGTTCCTTGTTGGCTGGTTACAGATATTCTTCAATTATATGAAGTGCGTTGTATTAGGCTTACTGGTGGTAATATATACAGTAGTGTAGTTTTTTGACACAGTTCTGTGTGATCTATCCACTTTATATTTGGTGTTTCACAGTGTGTTGTAGAAAATGAGCAAAAGACAGAAAACAAGTCCTTTACAGTCTTTTCACCCCTGTCACAGACCATATACCTATAGACCTGTCCTGTCCCATCATCGTCATAAGACTAGTCTGTGTCGGTGTGACATAAAAAAGAAATAGCAATAATAATGTTCTGCTTACATTTTGCTTGATAGGAAGACTATTTCCTCACATTTCATTCTGGCAGTGTATGATACTGAACTTCCTTCCTGGCTCCTGGATGGAAGTAAGTGATTCTAATGAAACATTGCATGCTGAATCCAGATATGCCTTCAATTGTTTCCTATCATGCATAGTTTTTGAGAAATTGGCAAGTTTATCACTTATCAAATTTGGTAAATTGCTGAAAAAGCAAAGTACAATAGAACCTCATTAACCTGAACTGACTGAGACTCTAGGTTGTCTGAATTAATGAAAGTCCAGATTAAACAAAATAACTTATGAAATAAGCCATGGTACATACTAAACACACTATTCAGTATAAAGATTGTGTACAATACTGTATTTTAAATTTAAGAAATAGGTTACATAGTATACAAGCTATTTTTACTGTCTTCCTTTGACAATAATTTCTTTAATAATTAACTCACGCTGATGCCACAAATGTTCGTAATATGCAGATATGTTTCAATGTTGTTATCTTCAATGTATTTATTAACAATGTTTAGAAGGTCTTTAATTTCACTAAGTTTTGGCTTAGGGTTAATAATATCAGCTGCTTCATCCTGGTCATATTCATCCATTTCAGCTGGGCTGAGTGGCTCAGATGGTTGAGGCGCTGGCCTTCTGACCCCAACATGGAAGGTTCAATCCTGGCTCAGTCCAGTGGTATTTGAAGATGCTCAAATATGCCAACCTTGTGTCGGTAGATTTACTGGCATGTAAAACAACTCCTGCAGGACTAAATTCCAGCACCTGGTGAAACAAGAGCTGTTGTTGAAAGATGTATGGGAATCAGTAATAGGGTATGAGGATACGCCAGGTTGTCAGCTGTCTCAGATAGAAACGAGACGACGAGCGCGAAACAATGTGATCGCGTTAGTGGTTATTTTCAAATATGTCAGAGAAGATTTTGAAAGTGACTTTGCAGATATCGAATCAGCGAAAAAGGCATGGGAAAAAATGGACGAGTTGTGTAATGATGGAGGGCTAGTGAATGGTGCTATGACCCTGAAACAGTTAACTCATTTTGTGAAGCCCAAGGACATGAGTGTTCAAGAATACTTCGCAAAAATAAATCAACTGTGGAGGAGAACAAGAAAAGCTGGATACGAATTCACAGATCAACAAGTTGCAGGAATGACCATCGGGAATCTTACAGATGAATATGCAGTTGGTATACCTTCCTTGGAAGCTGATTTGACAAAACTGACCGTCTCGAAGGTGAAGGTGAGATTACTCACGTTGGAAAGCAGAAGGAAACTTCAGCAAAATGGAGGAAAGGCTTACGACACTGGAAAGCGTGAGGAGGATGAAGCTCAAGCCATGGTTGTTCAACAGAAGCGAGGTATGAAGAAAGAAGACGTGGGATGGGGAAAATATAGTTGCTACAATTGCGGTAAATAGGGACATGTATCTAAACATTGCTGCAGTACCCAAAAGTGCTTCAACTGTGGTAAGACAGGGCATTATTTAAAAGTATGTCCTTACCGAGCTCAATAGCTGCAGTCGCTTAAGTGTGGCCAGTTTCCAGTATTCGGGAGATAGTAGGTTCGAACCCCACTGTCGGCAGCCCTGAAAATGGTTTTCCGTGGTTTCCCATTTTCACACCAGGCAAATGCTGGGGCTGTACCTTAATTAAGGCCACGGCCGCTTCCTTCTCACTCCCAGCCCTTTCCTGTCCCATCGTTGCCATAAGACCTATCTGTGTCGGTGCGACATAAAACAACTAGCAAAAAAAAAAATGTATGTCCAACAATGAAGAGTGACGAATCATCGCAGGAGAGTAAATCAGTGAATGAGAGTGGAAAAGAGTTATGCTCAGAAATTATACATGTAGTAGATAAGGCAATGAGCATGGTAGTCTCTGTAAGAATTGAGATAATTAGAGATTGGCTGGTCGATTCAGGTGTGTCCCATCATATGTGCCCAAGAAAGGAGATGTTTATAGACATGTTAACAAATAACCGGGAATGTAGAAATAGGAGATAACAGTAAGCTGGATATTAGAGGTATAGGTAAGGTCAAAGTAAAAATGTCAACAGGCTGGATAATTACATTTACGGATGTGTTGTATGTATCAAACTTAGGTGCAAATTTAATATCAGTTGGTAAGTTAACCAGCAAAGGTTTCAAAGTAGGATTTGCAGGTGAGAAAACAGTGGTTGTAGATAAGAATGGAGATGAAACATTATTTATTGCACACAGGAGGAATGATGTGTATGTAGTACAGCTAGAGGGAAGAAATGATATTATAACTGTGAGTGATTGTGACCAAATAATAGATCAAGAATGTAATAACGATGTAGCATTTAAATGTGTTGGGGAGGTTAGGTTGTGGCATGAGAGATACAGACATGCACATTCTGAAACATTGTTTAAGTTGCCTATGTTAGAATTGAAAAGAAGTAATGATATTAATACTTGTTCTGTATGCATTCAGGGGAAACTAAGTAACAAGGGAGTACATAAGTCTTGTGAGCGTAAGGGAGAAAAACCACTTGATGTGGTGCACACTGATGTAATTGGAAAAATTAGTCCACCATCACTTGGGAAAGATCAATATATTGTAACAATGATTGACAAATACTCCAGATTTAATGTGGCTGTATGTGTGAAAAATAAGGATGAAGTGTTGGAGGCGTTTAAAAGGTATCAGTAAAGGCAGAAAAGTTACATGGTGTAGGAATTAAGGTAGTGCAATCTGACAATGGTACAGAGTATACATGTAGCGGGTTTCAAGCACAATTGAAAAAATGTGGTATTACTCATAGGAGGTCTGTACTGTATACTCCACAACAAAATGGATTAGCAGAGAGGCAGAATAGAATGATATTTGATGTCTATTGATCCAATCAGGGTTACCAAAGGAATTCTGGAGAGAAGCGGTAATGACTGCAGTGTACTTAAGAAATAGGTGCCCATCCTCAGCAATACATTTTCAGATACCGTATGAACTGTGGTTCAGTAGGAAGTTGGATCTGGAAGGAATAGGTAGATTGAAAGTATTTGGATGTCAGGCGTGGGCTGTGAGGGCAGACAGCAGGAAGTTAGATCCCAGAGCAGAGTCATGCATTATAATAGGTATTGCAGTACATAAAGGTTGGATGGTAAAACATCTAGAAGTAACTAGTGCTTACTTAAGTAGTGAAATCAGTTGCACTGTATACATGGAACAACCAGAACTGTTCGTAGAAAAAGATGTCCAAAACTATGTATGTAAATTGAAGAAAAACATCTATGGACTACCTATTTCTAGTAAAGACTGGAATGCTTGTGTTGATGCTATAATTAGAAGACTAAATTTGAAGAGATGTGTGAAATAACCATGTGTGTATGTAAAGGAGTGTTGTATTATTGGCTTGTATGTTGACGACATAATTGTAATAGGTGACAAAGTGGTTGTTAAGTTGGTTAAAATAAGGTTGGCTGATGAGTTAGAGATTAAAGATCTAGGGAAAGCAATAAACTTACTGTCAATAAAAATGGAACAGACAAAAGAAGGAGTTATGTTGAGTCAAAGTTTGTACATTGACAAATTACTTGCTGATTTTTCCATGAGTGACTGTAAACTGAGTAAGACTATTTTACCAAGTGGGTATTCAGCAGCTGAAAATAATGAGCAGGAATTTAATTGTACCATTTATCGCAGTGCAATAGGAAGTTTGCTATATTTGTCAAATAATACTAGACCTGACATTGCATTTGCGGTAAGTAAAGTACCATAGTCAAAATTGTCAAAAACCTAAGATTAAAGATTGGAAAGGAGTGAAGCATATCATGAGATATCTATGTGGTACTAGAGATTTAAAGTTGTGTTTCAAAAATTGTGAGGAGTCAGTACAAGTGTTCTGTGATGCAGATTGGGGAGGAGATACTGAGTCTAGAAGATCAGTGAGTGGGTATGTAACCACAGTGGCAGGGGGAGCAGTATCATGGTATAGTAAGCAACAGAGTTGTATTGCTAGATCTACCATAGATACTGAATACATGGCAATGGCAGAGGTATCTTGAGAAGTAACTTGGATGAAAGATTTGCTATCAGAGCTAGGGCTGGGAAGGTTTATGGATATACCTTGTAAAGTTTTTGCTGACAATGCAGCAGCAATTAAATTGAGTAAAAACGATATTGTGAGTGAAAGGTCAAAACATATTTACATCATGTATCATGTATGTGGAGAGCTAGTAGGAAAGGGGTTCATTGAGTTTGTATATGTAGCATCAGAGAGAAATGCTGCAGACTTGTTCACAAAGAATTTATCAAGCAACAAGCTTAAGAGTTTGTATAAGCTTATAGTTTTGTATTGAGAGGATAATTGATTGAAGTGTAGTATTTTATTTTTTTGAGAAAAGGGGGGAGTGTTGAAATGTTATGGTTTTCTCATAAAAATAAAATGTCAAGTATCATATCTTGTATATATCTTAAGGAAAACAACATTGAGGTTATATGTTGGTAACTCATATAAATTTAGTCAAGTGGTTTATCTTCGCTTGCGTTGTTCTTTGAACGTTTGAACGTTTGAATTGCTTCGTGTGTGTAAAAGTCAGTTGTAGTCAACAGCTCGAAATAAAAGGATATGTATAATGAAGCTAGTGTTTCTATGGTATAAGTCGATTACCTAAACTGGTGTAATGAGCAGAAATGAAGATATATCAACACCCCGAAATGCAATTGGAATTGAACGGTTTTCAAACTTACTTTGGAGGAATCTACGAAGCGTCGCCATTCATCCTCATTACGAATTACTCTAAGGGATTGCATTAAACCCTTGTCGTCACCACAAAGATGCAAACACGAAATGCTGTCAGTTGTGCACACTATTTTATTTACAAATTATATACACGGCATTATATACACACACATTAATGAACCACCATCTTGACAAACATTTGACTGCTATAGTAGCATGTCAACAGAATCACAACACAAGTCTCATTAAAACAACTCAACTCAACCCTCAAGACTGCCTCTTTATATACACTGCCTGTCCAGGCTTCTAGAAGAATATGACACAACATTTTCTCGTAATTTCAAGAGTCTCCAATAACCAATTTACAATGAAAAGAATTTTCTATACAATTCTAGTGACAAGATGCATTGTGCTGGACTATTACCGTGTATCACACACTATTGCATTGGATTTATACATCATATATACATGTAATAATAAGTTATATACTATTAATTATGTGTTCTTAGATTAAATAAACTCATATTGATATACATACAGCAGATGTTTCATGCCATAACCTCATAAATAATACGATCGTCCACATATAACTATATAAATAATACTAATATATTTAAACAATTTCATAGCCACACCTCACAAGTAATAATAATAATAATAATAATAATAATAATAATAATAATAATAATAATAATTTGTCGAGCTCAATATTTTAATTATTTACCCATGGGTTAGAGAATTGTTTCCAATTTATACCAGTCCATTACACTTGCATCACCGTCTACATCACTACAATACATGAGGCAATCTTGGGTTGAAAAATGTCAAAATATATTAACACTTGTCTCCTTGTCCAGTATATTTCATTGCTTTAATTTTGATCCCAGCAGCTCTCCTTGACTTTTGTATAGATTTAGGTCTCTGACAAGATCGTTTAGCTCCTCTTGTGAGATCCTATGAGGTTCATTGATGTTACATGTATGGAAAATCATCTATGTCTTTACAATGTACTTCTTCTCCTTCGTCGTCATCATGTTCTAAAACATATTATTCAGGGGGAACAGGAACATGAAGACCTGGACAATGTGCAACAGGCCACAAAGCAGAAGGTAATATAGGATAAATGATGGATTTCTTGCTCATTGCAGAGAAACCTACTATTTTGGTGACATAGAAATAACAATCCTTTAAATAATCCTCCTTTTCCCTTCAAATCATTGGTACAGTAAAAGGCATAGGTGAACAAGAACATCTAAGCCATTGGTGCAGCCTGTTTGCACACGAAACATAACAAACATGAGGTGCCCATTTCTCGTCATCACAAACACCGCATCCAAAATACAGGTGATAAGCCGTTTTTACATGAGAGGTATTGCCCCTTCTTTGAGGCTTTGCAGTGAACTCACCACATAACAGACCAGGAATTTTCTGGGGCATTTGTACATTTATGTGATATGTTTCCAGGTTATCCTTCATTCATGGATTTATTAAGCATGTACCACAGAGTAGAAATACATCTCAAAGTGTAGGAACATGCTGGGTGGATTACTTCTCACTCAACGCTCATTGCAGTGCTCTTGACTCACCACTCATAGTTCAAAGGTGCACATATCAGGTGGAGGCCACTCGCTCTTTCTTCATTAACGAGGAAACTTTTTCCATCCAGTTAGGATTGTGCAGCATTCACGAGAAGATCGTGTAGTGTTCTTTAAATTTAAATTTGTTTTTATGCAAATGTTTGTGGTTATCTGTGCACATAAGTACAGCAGCAGTAGTGATGATGAACTTACGGTAACAAGCAAACTGTACTTGATTTCAAGTTCTGATAGATGGTACAGCACACAGGGCAGAAATATGGTGAATTCCACCATTTATACCAAGAAGTGAGGAAAGATCCACAGAAATTCCACAATTATTTAAAAATGTCAATGCAGACATTTGAATGCCCGACTCCTTGGCTGAATGGTTAGCCTTCTGTTCAGAGGATCCCCGGTTTGATTCCCGGCCATGTTGGGGATTTCAATCATGTCTAATTAATTCTTCTGGCTTGGGGACTGGTTGTTTGTGTTTGTGCCAACATTCTCCTCTTCATATTCAGACAACACAACACACTACCAACCACCACCGAAACACGCAATAGTGATTATGTACCTCCACATAGGGTTGGCATCAGGAAGGACATTTGGTCCTAAAACTGGGTCAAATCCACATGCGTGACATAGTTTGCACCCGCGACCTCACAAGGTGTGGGGAAAAAGTGGTGGAAGAATAATAATAATAATAAAAATGCAGACATAACAATATTTGCTAAAAGGAATTGAAAGCAAGATAAAACCATGGAAGTACAGCAACTATCATGTCAACCCTATTTCAAATGAAGAAAAACTGGTCATTACTATAACACAAGCAGTAGTAACATAATGTTATTCTCCACTTCAATAAAGTATCCGTTATGTATTGAAAGACTAAAATTGTATAGTATAAAGGTAATATTAAACAAGTAGCCTACTAATTTAATATTGCTATTTTACCTACAATGAACATAGGCCGACAATATTATGAGTAGGCGGCCTTGAGCCAACCAATCACAGAACAGCACTCAAGAAACATCGCTCCAAAATCGAAGTGATTTTATTGAAAATCAAATCAAAACAAAATCACATTATTTGCAAATCATGTGTCTCTACCTTGGTGGCAAATGGTACACTAAAATACATTATTGTCAAGCAATAAATATTAAATTAACAAGAGAAGAAAATTTTCCTATAATACAATCTTATACAATTTATGCTAACAATTTTTTCTATTAAACACACAGCTCATCCTTAATAAATTTATATTGTTTATAGAAATCTACTTATAATATCTCCTGTACTACTTACAAATATAGTCAACTGATATACAGTATGTGGAATTACTTCAAATTATACTATACAATTGGTATAAGATTAAACTTTACATTGCATTTATTTACTTATTTATTATTTTTTTACCCATTCTGGAACCTAAGTAGCATAACGACCTGCTGCGTCTTAACCAGAGCCCCTTTCGCCACCACTTTTCAGAGTTCCTGAAGGGCCTTCACAGCTACCGTAGCGGTCCCAGGGCCCTCGAAGTCCCCACTGTACTTCACCCCTACAGGCAGTCCCCTACTTTGGCTGTCCAAACTCCCTAGACCCAGGGGATGGAATTAATTTATTCACACACATTTTTTATTTATTTACAATAACCTGCACTGGTCGAATGTCCTCTAACACTTCACTTATTTTCTCTGTTGCTGTTTATTCTCTTCTTGAATAACTGTACAGATTTTGGAACAGGATCAAACACTACCCCTGGTAAACTGTTCCACTCCTTCACACCCTTCCCAATGAATGAAAATTTACCCCAATCGCTTCTGCTAAAATTCCTTCTAATTTTATTTTTGTGGTCTGTCCTGCTGATATAATTATTTTCCAACTGAAGCCTCTCACGGATATCTTGCCATGCTTCTTCTCTTGTATAGGCTCTATATAATCCTATAAGTGTAGTTTTCTCCCTTCTCTTACTTAAAGTTTTCCACCCAAGTTCCTGTAACATTTCTGATACACTACTGTTTCTCCTGAAATCCCCTGTTACAAATCTTGCTGCTTTCCTCTGCACACTATCTATTTCTTTTATTAGGTATTCTTGGTGAGGATCCCAAACACTGTTTGCATATTCCAATAATGGACGAGCCATACTTAAGTAACTTTTTTTCTTTTAATTCTTTATTGCATCCTTTAAGTAGCCTCATTATGACATGTAATGATCTGTATGCTTTCCCAACAATGTCATCAACATGACCCTTCCAGTGAAAATTACTTTCAAATCTCACACCTAAGTATTTGCACTTGCCATCTTTTAGGATAACTACCTCATCCAAAGTATATTCAAATTCAGTTTTAAAGCTCCTGTTTGTAAAGGTTTTAACAGTTGATTTGCCTCCATTAACCCTCATATTATTTTCTTCAACCCATTGTTGGATACTTTCAAGGTCCCTTTGTTATTTTGAGCAATCCTCAATGTTATTTATTTCCCTATAAACAATTTTGTCATCTGCATACAATCTCATTTTTGATGTTATATTGTTCCCTTAATCATTTGCGTATATTCAGAAAAGTAATGGACCGATTATACTACCCTGTGCAATTCCCTTCCAAACTTTCTCTTCCTGCAATACATTATTTCCTACTTTGACTTTCTGAACCCTTGAATTTAGAAATGTTTTTATCCAACATGTAACCCTTATGTCCAATCGTGTTCCCTCCAATTTCTTTAATAATATTCCATGTTCCACTCCATCAAAGGCTTTGGAAAGATCTATGGCTATGCAATCTAACTGACCTCCTGAATCCAACTGATCTGATATGTCCTGCTGAAATCCCACCAGTTGTGCCTCACAAGAAAATTTCTTTCTAAATCCATACTGGCTCCTCATGAACCAATTTTTGTCATCACATATCCCTCTGATGTACTTTGATATTGAACTCTCCAGTATTTCTCTGTTTCCTTTTATCACCCTTTCCTTTATAAATTGGTATTATTATAGATTCATTCCATTCTTTTGGTATTACACTACTATTTATGACATAGTCAAAGAGAAATTTTAAATAAGGCACTATGTACAACCCCATTGTCTTTAACACCTCCCCAGTAATTTGATCACTTCCTGCTGCTTTTCCTTGTTGAAGCAGTTGGATTTCTCTGAAAATATCTTCATTTGTGAATGAGAAGCTTCTTGTTTCCCTCTGTGTCTCTCCCTCTCTATCTTCTGTTTCAGTTTCCAACTCCTGACAATCATCTACTGAATCTCTGAATTCCCTACTAAATAGGTTTGCTTTTTCAGTATCTGTTAAATAGTGTTCACTTCCTTCTCCCACCATTGTAGGAATTTGGATTCCTTTTCATTTTGATTCCTGATATATGAATACAGCTTTTCCCATTTCCCTCTGTGGTCATTACCTTCTTGAAGTATGCCATTCATATAATTCTCTTTTGCTTCCTTTTTCACTCTATTCAGTTTCCTCATTAGCTGTTTTCTAGTTTCTCTACTCTCCCTACCCTCTTTGATTTTCCTGTTTAGTCTACTATTCTACATTTTCTTTTTAATTTTCTTATTTCCCTTGTATAATAAACAGGGTCTGAGGTCATTTTACCCTTCTTAACAGGTACAAATCTCTTCTCTCCTTCCCAAATGATTCCTTTAAATTTAGCCCAAAGTGTATCCACATTACTCCCTTCACTTATCCAACAACTGAATTGTGATTTAAGGTAAGTCCCAAATTCAAAAACTTTAGTTTTTCTGTACAATTTCTTGTCTTGTATAACCCTCTTATTAAGCCTTTTTGGTACGTGTCCTACATCCATTATTACAGACTTATGGTCTCCTATTCCTTCAATTACCTTAGTTTTATCAACAATTCCCATGGTGTAACCAAGAATACATCCAGTAAGTTATTGAGACGAGTCGGTTCTTGTACTACTTGTGTAAGTTCTCCCTCCCAAATTAACTTATTTGCCAGTTTCTGTTCATGGGCTTCACTTGCAGCTCCATTCCATTCAACTTCAGGCAAATTTAGATCTCCCCCAATTATTACCATATCATATTATTGTTTTTATGAGTATAATCTATTATTTTCTCAAATATTTCCATGTCTCTTTCCTCTCTTCCAGGCCTGTATGTTCCTGTAATTCCCACCTCCTTCATATTATCACAAACTAATTTTATCCCTAATATTTCATCCCTTTCATTGGTAAACCATTCATGTGAACAATAAGTTTCCTTCACCAGAATAAACACCCCCCTCCCTTTTTATCTCCTTGCTCTCTACGATAGACTGTGAACCCTTCTGGAAATACTTCTCTATTACCCACCCCTTCTCTCAACCACGATTCCACTCCTATCACCACATCAGTCTCATTCTAGCAATGTACCGAATTTTAATTGTTTATTTACTACACTCTGACAGTTTACCAAGAGCAATCTCAGACCCCCTTCCTCCCTAAAACTTGACTGTTGCAATTGGGTAACTTGAAATTCCTTACTTTCCTGAGTTTCATTTTCTAGTTGACTGGCCCAGCTTGAAGTACAGCTGGCTCTTTCTACTAGTTTCCTGGTCAGTATTATAACTCAAGGGAGTTGCCTGTTTTACAGTACATATCTTAAGATTAATAAAATCTAGAACAATATATGCTATCTTTCGTTTACGCTACCTGAATTGCTTAGATGGAGGCCATGTTTTGTATAACAGTATCTCTCAAAACTGCTGCATTCAATAACCTGAGTACCGGTATTCTGAAAATGCTTACAAATTTTAACAATATCTGTATTGACCTTTTCCACTTCAATGTTCACACACGAGTCTCTACTCAAATCATGCCTGTGGGGCACGTTCACTACAAAGACGTTAGTGTGGGTCAGCTTCCCTAGTGTATGTTTAAGTTGTGATCTTACATTCTTGGCGTCGTCGTGAGCTACGTCGTTCGTCCCACCGATGATAAGCACTGTATCGCCGCTCCCAAAGTTCCTAGTTGCTTCTACGTTTTCCAGGACACTGCTGATAGAAGCTCCTGGATATATTTCTCCGGTTGCTGCTATATTCTCGTCGTTTATCACTTCCGCAATTCCCCTTCCTTGGCTATCACCAAACACAGCTACCTTTGCTGATTTAGGCCTAACTGGGTCTTGAATCTGAAATCTAGGCTTAAATTTTAACCTTAGCACGGCAACGGCAGCGGATCGCGATGGTTTCACGCGCGCGATCACTTTCTTCCAGAATTAAATTATTTAGGGCAGAAAACCTATTTCTGATGTTTATTTCTGGAAATTCAGTTGTAGATTTCTTCTTAGCCGGCTATCCATGAATTACTTGACACCACGTGCTCGAGTTTGTTATTGGTATCGGTATATCACTCGAAGAATGGTCAGTCCCACATTCTAGGGATCGCAGTCTTTCTTTTAATTCTTGATTTTCAACTTTAAGAGCCTCATTGTCCTTTTGTAGAATGTTTATCATTTCTAATGCACTTTTGGATTCCTCATCGATTGTTTTCGGTGCTTCATCGTTAACGTCGTCGCCAACTACAACATTCCGAACACATTGCTCACAAATCCAGTCAACATTTTCATTAGTTTTTACGTCTCTAGGGCAATTTCCGCACTTATAATGCCACCATCGATCACATGAATCTCACAAGATTCCATTTTTCACTAATCTTCGACATTTTCTGCACTTTTCGTCACATTTTGCGGTTAATTTACTCGGAGGATAAAACACTACGTCGTCATTACCGGGCACCATTTTGAAAAAAAAAAAAAAAAAAAAAGAAAAAAAAAATTGAAGGAAGAACGGAGAGAAGAGGGAAGAGTGAAGTGCTGGCATGAAGCCACTATTGAAATATATGGTTTTGTTTTGCATCTCTCAGCTTCCTGTGTGAGGAGAAAGGAGTGACGAGTGCTGAGTGAGGAGTAATCCACCTGGCATATTAGTACCCTAAGAGAAGATGGTACTGTAACTAAGCTTTCATGACTAGGGAATGCCAAAATGATTACATTTGTATACGGATTCGCTGAGTGCATTGCAATCTTTGGTTTCGTATGAGTTCTCCTATAATTGGTATGTATACAATGTCAAGAGTCTCCTTTATATGCTTGACAACGTCGGTATTTACATAACTTTAGTATGGGTACCAGGTCATGTCGGTATTGAGGGCAATGAAAAAGTAGATTGTCTTGCGAAACAAGCTTCTCGTCTTCCTGTTCCGAATACTAACAATATTGTTCCCGCTTCTGATTATGTAGTTGTTATCCGACAGGAGGCACGCCAAGAATGGCAGCATGTTTTTCGACAGACTGCACAAGTCAAAGGTAACTTCTATTATCATTTACAACCAACACTTTTAGTTAAACCTTGGTTTATACGAGGATCTTATACTAGACGACATATTATTAATATCATTCGGTTAAGGTTTAATCATGCCCTTACACCACAATATAGATCACGTTTCCATTTAACGCAGGATACAAACTGTTTGTGTGGTACCAATATCCGTAATGGCGACTCTAACCACATTCTCTTTGAATGTTCTGTATATGCTAACCCTCGTAAAAAACTTTTAACTAATCTTCAGCGACTCAAGCAGGTTTTTCCAACCAGTGTTTCTTGTTTGCTCAGTAATCCTACAGTCGAGATTATTCGAGTGCTAAATTTGTTTCTAGATGAAGCCAATATCGTGTTATAATTCTGTCTGTACTATTGGGTGAGAATTGATCATGCTTTTGAAGGTTCCATTAGAGTGATTCCTCATAGCAATAGTGTCTTACTTGTGAGTGCTATTTTGGTTTCTTCGTGTGGGTTAAGCTTTAGACGCAGTGTGACTGCAAGCTTGGAAGTGTCCCGTATGTGAACAGTCTGCTATAGCAAACTAGGGTTATTATGTGATATAGTGAAGATCAGTGTTTTGTGTTTTCTACTTGCACGCTCAAGCATCAATTATTGAACTGAAGTTTTCATTATACTAGTGTTTTTACATGAGTAAGCGAGTATTGACTGGGTGAAATGTCGTAGACACAGCCCATAAGCATCAGCAAGCAAGCAAGCAAGATTACATTTGCACAACATATGAACACTGTGGTTAGAAAGGCAGTTTTGTTGATGTGGCCATATGGTGCATGGGACCACATCAAACAACAGTACCAGTATAACTAATATTGTTCAATGTTTTAGAGTCTGCCATCTTCTGATAATGTTGATATTTCTCTCTCTCTCTCACACACACACACATATAATTTCTAGATAATTTAAGGAAATAACCAGTCATAATCTTAGATGAGGATGGGAGATCAGTTTTCCAAGACATAGAGCATGGGCACCCATATGAAAGTTTGTAGGTCGGGGGGGCTAGACCTGGGGTTATGTAGTCTTTTTAATAATTGGAAGATGAATGGCGACTTGTATTCCATGGTAGAATAACACCCACAGTATCACCTGCCTGTTGGTGTGGGGCCGGTATTACCACTTCAACGTAATATAGACTTTTAAATAATTTTCTTGAAAGAAAACACCTGACTACATTACAATTTTCCCTTTCCTAAGAGCTAGAGGAGGGCTACGCCCCCCCCTGCCCCCCGGGCATGGGCGCCCTTGACGTAGAGTCAGCTATTGCCTAGCAAGGGGTAGAAGACTTCTGTTTTCCTGTATTGCAATTGGTTAAGTGCTTAATTCCTTTGTTGAAGATTGCAGAATTGAATCTCAGTATAGTCAGTTGGTATTTACGCATTCTAGGATCTCTAAAGACCATCAGGTTGATCTAAAATACTACTCTATCATTCATAACTGACCTGATCATAGAAATTACTCTAGGTTTTAATGATGGTCCTTAACTATTGGCCTTTAATAAATTGCTTTTGGGATACAAATACCGGTAGCTGTTTTCTTAGAGGGAATGATGATTAGCATTATATAAGAAATCATAATAATATTTTTGAAATATTAGTAGGTGACTCTAACATTGGTAAAAATACCTGTAAGTTAAGTAGTGATCCTTGAAATTTGAACCAACTCTATGATATCATGCCTGCCACTCAAGCAAATAGGCCTACATAGAATAAGACAGCCATTTTATACAGAGTGTAGGCTGCTTGAAATAGGTTAGTTTTGTTAACACAAATATGAATTTAAATGATTAAAATATCCTTTAAGTCTGCCAAAGTATTTCCGTTAAGATGTTGTTTCTTTTTAAACTTACCATGTCATTTGCAGACTTTTACAGGCAACCACTATAACACAGATTATATAATTTGCTTATACACATGTACAGCACTAGAAATAGGCAACAGAAAATATGAATTGTTGAAGTCTCAGATAGTAGACAACTTGCATGCTCAAGAATGCAATGTACCGGTATTGTTTACCAGTTGGTTCAGACCGAGGTACAGGTATTTGCTGCAAGTCCTTCAACTTATCTCATTATTACATGCATAAACTGGTGTGTAAAATACAAAGGTCTCTAAAGAGATCACATCTCGTCGAAAATAGTCAAAGTAACACCTAGTTTACGAGGGAGACAATAACACAAGTAACACATATATGGCTTCATGCTAAGTTTCCAATTGGCACACTGTTAGCTCGTTTGCTCCTGAACCCTGAAGTTGAAAGTTCGAACCTTACCATGACAGTCCCAGTATCGTATTTCGTATGATATTAGCTTCATTTTCCGTATTGATATTCCTACAATTCCCAATTATAAAAAGGTTTGATGTTTCCACCCACTGAATACTGTTTCTAGTAGTAATTACATATATAAGCTATATATAGGTACTCTTTTTTTAAAAAAATTACAGGACTAGTTTCAATTTGGGACAGATCATCTTCAGCTGACATATCACCATCATAATAGCAAAAATAGCACTCACTATGATTAACATGTCTCTCTTTTCATTTTAACTTTTTTGTTTATTTTTTTTATAAAAATTATAAAATGAGTATAGATTAGGTGGAAACATTAAACCATTTTATTATTGAGAACAGTATTATATTAATTATTTTTTTATTTTGTTATGTTTTATTATTGCTGATTATTTTTTCATATAATGTTTCACTTCAACATTTGATTTTACAATTATTGCTGACATGATATAATTTTTCTCATTCCTCTTTCCGTGTGTGTTTGGATACAATTTACAATAATATTAATAATAACTCTATAGCCTCTGCTACTGTGTGCAGGCATTTATGATTCGACACCGTCTAGTTGACTATTATGTCCTTCATCTTATCTCATTATTACATGCATAAACTGGTGTGTAATCACCCTTCCTCTCCCCCTTCCTGACCCACCCCTTTCCCCTCCTTAATGATGTTCTATGCTTCTAGCAAACTCTAGCACTTATTCCTTGCCACTCTCCACGCATACATCAGGCCGTTTGAGGGACGACCTGTTTCAGATGAAGATGGTGTCCATAGACACCGAAACCGGTACTGAATAAAAAATGTGATCATATTAACAACATATTATGTATTGAAAAAAGGTGGATCAATCAAATTTCTTTCTATTGTATGTTACCGTCTAGGCTGCCAACATATTAATTTTGACATTCCATTTTATTCTACCAGACAGCAGAATGAACTGGATCTCTCTTGGATGATCAATGGCTGAGTGTTTAACTAACTTTGTTGAGTAAACAACAAATGTGCCATCAGAAATATCTAACATGCTGATGTTGTTCAGCATGGAGTGTAAAATGGAATTTTTCCACCCTTCAAAAATCTCACTATCTCTGCTCGGTTTGAACCCATGATCATGGGATACAAAGGCCAACACTCTATGTCAGGATGCTTTAGTGTATCAAGGTGGTGCTGCTGGATCTCTTGTGATGGAGCTGGCCTGTTGGAATGCATCAATGACCAATTAACCACTTAAAAATATACTTATATTTTGGAGAAAGTGCTGCTTCTTTCCACCCGATATTATCTCCAGGGTTTGATTTCCAGCAGAATAACCATCCGATGCACCAAGCTGAAGTTATTGAGGTGTGATTTTGGAAGAGGCCGAAGATCATGGTTTTAGATTGGCTCCAAAGTCACCAAAACTGAATGTTATAAAGAACTCGTGGGCAATGCTAAAATGAAGGAGGCTCGATGTTTATATAAGTGACCCACTGAGGAATGCAGACCAGTTGTGGGACCAAGTTCTCAGGGTCTGGGAAGGTCTCGCCAGTATGAGGACTATTTCTGCAACTTGGAGGACTTCATGCCATGGAGAATTCAAAGAACTTGGGAAATTCAGGGTATGCGGACAAAGTATTAGATCCGAATGCCTATTTGTTACGCTTTATGTTTCTGCCTCCTTATTTTTTGTAAGGAAGACAGGTGGGCATAAATAGACTACCAACTGGCTTCTTTTCTACTTTGTTGTAAAGATGGCCCTAAGATGCTAACCACAATGCCTGTAATGGTGTTAAAATTATTAAAGGAGGGAGTGGGGCTCAAACTCGCATCCTTGTATGTGTGTGCCCAGCCCAACCTAATATTAATGCTGAGGTAATAGGTAGCACGTATTAGGTATATGTTCTTCATGTAATTACACAGTGTGTATACAAAAATTGCCTATGGTGTTTGTGTGGATTCTCTCCATGAACTTCCACGTGGCGGCTATAACGCCTCATATAACGTGCACTATGGGACTTAAATTTCTTCAACTAGAGAGATGGACCATTATTTATTTGTAGCACTGTGCAGAGCGCTAATGGCCATATACATTTCTTGCTCCTAAACAGCAGTCTTTCATTATGCTACTCAATTTTTCTTGAAGTGAACTGATGTTAACACACCAACATCTCTGAATGAAGAGTTCAAGTTAGCAACTCAAGCTACTGGATATGCTTGCTTACTTGCGTATCATCCAGGTCCTTTTTAAGTTTTAGCAGTTGGATTCAGCCAGCTTATTATGACATTTAGTTTTTCCACTTATACTCATGTTAGGAGTTCCATGTGCTTATCGAAAAACAAGTATCAAGTGTATTATGTTAGACACACAAGTAACAGTTACATGGACTGGACTCAAACCAGCAGCCAAGTGCAAGTTTAGGTACAATGCCTCAGTACCTGAGCTAACGTGATCAGCAAAACTATGATCAGCAGAAGCCAAATCAGAGCCATGTGCTTGTACAGGCCAATGATTAACCTAACACATGAGATCTTGATAAATGACCATAACATTTAAAGAGAAAAAACATTTTTACATAGTTTGCTCAAAATGATATCTTCTGTCACCAATTTAAAGGAAGTGACTTATTTCATTTACACTCTGTATAGTATTTTGATAATATGACCAGAATAGATACGAGCATTCATACATGGAAGTAACTTGATACATTTGTACGTTTTATCAACAAAAACAATCCTAGCTTAAAAGTTACAAACAAAGAGACTTGTTATAATTACAAATTTCCTCCACCATTGTTTACAATGTTTGTACACGTCATCAGATGCACGATAGTAGGATGAGAGGAAAACTGTAAAACAGTTCAAAGTTCATTGATGAATGGGTTTACCTAAGTCTAGTATCCTAACAAATATTTTCCTCTATTTAATACTCAGTAATGGAACATTGTTATCATCATAATTATTTTAAATTTAAAAGCAGCCTAATTACCAGAAACAAATGTTAAATTCTAACATTCTGAGAAGTAATCACATAATATTTTGGAAATGAAGTTGTTACTAGAGTACTTCTACAGTGAAATTAGAATTTGTGATGTGAAAATTCTACCAATTTTCACAGCAACAATTAGACATATGCAAGAGAGCATCTCAAAAGAACCGTACTCACCGTCGTAGCTCCAACCATGAAGGCTATCACGTCTGTAAGTGACGTGATGGTAATAGAAGTCCCAGCATGCTGTAAAGTACGGCCCATCTTTTCAGGTATACTCATCTGTCGCTCAGCTGGTGTCAGATTGTTCCAACATGCCATAATTACAAACATATCATCCACACCAATACCCATGAGAAGAAATGGTAAAGCTGTATGAACAGGCCCATAGGAAATGCCAAGCACTGAGCAGATTCCACATGCAACGACAAATGCCATTCCAATGCATAGGAGTCCAACATTGGCGAGTATAAACTGCAACAATAGTTTCTTATAAATAAAATTTAAAAAACATGAAAGTACATTTCATAGTAAAAAGTGATTTGATATTTCATCAGTAAGACCTGTATATTTGGCCAGAAATAAAGCTATTAAATGGAACTGTGAACCATTAAATTTGTACTAAATGATCACACTGTAATGGAGGAACTTGTTTGATAAGCTATTCATAGCTCTCAATATAACAGCTTTATATAAATTACAGTCTCTCTACTTGCAGTAGACCAGGAAAGAATATTGGTACATGTTCTAGCTGGCTCATAACAGTGGTTTGGAGTACATGTTGCACCCTCTAGCTGTACCACGAAATGAATTATAACCTCAGGTGGTTGTACGGCCAATGTGTGTAGAAAATCTGGATCCTGTCATGCATATCTACTGCTGCACTCCCTTACAGATAACTTCATCTTTGATTTTATGGTTCAACAATGACTGATTATTTAATTCAGGAATTGGAAGAATATGTGTGAGAAGGAATGCACTGAGGATCAATGAAATATCTACCAGGAGTAAATTAAGGTACTTGATGCAGTATTAAAAAATTATTTCAGAGCCCTGTACAAGTTAGTGCCTCTCAGTGCCAGCATTAAGCCCTTGTTCTTCCAGTACACAAGATCACATCACATACCTCGACCATAGATTTCACAAAATGCCACAGGGAATCTGATTGATATTTTATGAAATTTGTATTCACTACGTTATGAAATTAATTTTAGTGAATAGGGTTTTCTGCCAGAAAACATTTAATAAATATTGAACATAGGTTTACTTCTGCCACATATCTTAGAGTCAGGATACAATCTGGAAATGGTATCTTCTTTAATATGAATGGATAATTTTCTTTCAGTGTACTGGTACTGAGAATGAATGTGTCGACTATGTGTAGTCCCAGGTATGTAAGGGATTTTACTGCCAAGGAAAAACATGGGATGCAACATACTGCAGCATATTGTCAGAAATTGTGACCACATTTAGGAAGCACTTGAGAAACAATGTTTGGCAAGGTGCTTACTTGTAAACCTGTACAGTGAGTTGCAACTTATGACAATAAGGAAAGTTCTTCCAATGGAGAAAAATAAAATAGGACTGTGGTACTCTTAGCTGCGATGCAATTACAAGTAAATACACTGATCAAAAATGTTTTGCATCACCTCTGTTTCTTAATAATCATTGTTATTAACAGCAACAATATGATATGTATAATGTACGATAGGGGCTGCCTGGCCGAGACGGTAAAGGTGTGCTCAGTTCGCCCGGAAGGATGTGGGTTCAAATCCCCATCAGGAAGTCGTAAAATTTAAGAAACGAGATTTCCACTTCCGGAGGTGGACATGGCCCTGAGGTTCACTCAGCCTACACCAAAAATGAGTACCAGGTTAATTCCTGGGGGAAAAGGCGGCCAGGTGTAGAGCTAATCACTCTACCCCATCCTGTGCCGAGGTTAACAATGGTGGAAGCCTTTACCTTCCACTCCTCCAAGGGCCTTCATGGCCTGTACGGAGGTGACTTTGCTTTCCTTTGCTTTAATATATGATAGGAGTAGAAACAGAATTTACTTAGGAAAATGAAACGGTATGTAAAATCTGCTCCATCAATATTATCCAAAAATTCAGTAACTGCAGTAACATTAATGGAGAGATCCACAAGGAAACAGCATGATACTGTCCAGAGCACTAGTGTTGGTGCAACTGATGGAGTATAAACCAGTAGGAAACTGTGCCAAATATTACGTACATTGATGAGTGGGGTGAGAGGGTCAGGTGGAAACAGAAGAGTTGAACCACCCTACCAATTCATATGGGAGTACAAGTTGGGTGCATCTAATTTCATACACACAAAGCATGATCATGTTTACAGCTGAAAGTGTTCTGCTTCTACATGACATTAACATTAACTTTTAGCACATGGATACTTTTTTGAATTTACAAAACTTTGTTCACTTCCTTTACATGCCAAGATTAAAAAACGTGATGAAATACTTAAATATGCCATTTTCAAGAGTGGCTATCCAAAGAGATACCCAGGTTCATTTGAACAAGCATTAAATTATTGCTGTAAAGGTGGACTCCCTGTCAATTGCACATTTGATACTGGTGAGTTTCTAGTTTTGTCAGACATGCAAATTGCGAGAAATCTGCATAGAACGCAGTCTACTTACGGACATTTTTTTCTATGGCAAATGCTTAGGCCTAAAGTATTGTTTAACTTTTGACAGTGCCATGAGCACTCATAAATCTACAGTGTGTTATGGAGATTTTAATTCATTTCAACTGACCCTTCATTCAACTACACTGTATAGCACTTCTGAAACTTTACCAGTGAATTTCTTGTGCACTGCATGCTTATTGCATCTTATATCTAACATATCTTCCTATCATTGGATGCTAGATCATTTGTAATATGTTGCATATTAAAGTGGGCAGGACACTTTATGCAATTTCCTTGTCAGTGTGGAATCACTTTGATGCTCGCACAGCCCTCAGTGTGTTCATAAACAGTTGCTACAGAGCATTTCATTCTTCTTTGATGATGGTGAATGAAGGCAAAAACCCTCTTTCTATCAATCATAGGCGTGAGTTGTGTAGTTTATACATGCACTCAGCACTGACCATAATATTTCTTAAATATTAACCTGGTGTAGCTGTTCATTATGCTAGTACAGTACAATAGACACAGGCATTATTATTTTAATATTAAGTGCTGACCATTGTGCAGGTAGAACTTCAGTATCTTGGTACCGTACTTCAGGGCTATCAGTGTCCTGTGTAAGGGAGTTAGATTACTCTAATGCTTCCAACACTTATAGTCTTTTATGTACCAGAGTTGTGACTTGTTTCCTGGCTATCCCCAGACATGTCTACTGTATAATATTGTCCAGGTGGAAATATGTAAGGTAGTCTATTTAAGAGATCTGTTGAATTACAGGCAGTTGTAACAAGCTTGCTCTCTTCAAAAGTTCTGGTGTAAACAAGGTTAATTTTTATCTATTTATACCGTGTTTATGCACCGTATTTATGAACAGTATTTTATTTATATACACTGAATATGTTTAAGAACTGTGAAATTGCCTGGGAAAAACACCAGTTGTTACCACATTGTTGAGTGGATGCCACCATGGCAGCTGATGTGTATCTGAAGGCAAGGTGCTTGCCAGCCTTGGCTGGTAAAATAGAACTAAGTAAAAAATTAACCTGGACTTACACAATCCAGGCTAGTTCAACTAACATAATAAGGAGACCATTGGAGCCATGATAATTCAACTGTATGGAGAAAGTTAATGCTATACAAATATCACATTATGTTGGTGAGTACAACTTTCAATTACCTCAAGAGGCTACATTGCTTTGGCTACCTTAACGGAATGCTTCTAAAATTAATTTCATCATTGTCCCGGTAGTTTGCTAAACCATAATATGTGTGGAAAGAGAGACCACAAGTCTAGTAAAAATGTTTGGTTTCCAATTATAACTGTAAGACTAATCTATCAATATTGATCTGCATTCAGGGCAGTCGCCAGGTGGCAGATGCCGTATCTGTTGTTTCCCTAGCCTTTTCCTAAATGATTTCAAAGAAATTGGAAATTTATTGAACATATCCCTTGGTAAGTTATTCCAGTCCCTAACTCCCTATCCTATAAATGAATATTTGCCCCAGTTTGTCCTCTTGAATTCCAACTTGATCTTCATATTGTGATCTTTCCTACTTTTATAAATGCCACTCAAACTTATTTGTCTACTAATGTCATTCCACGCCATCTCTCCACTGACAGCTTAGTCAAGCAGCTCTTCCTCTTTCTCCCAATTCTTCCCAGCCCAAACTTTGCAACATTCTTGTAACGCTACTCTTTTGTCGGAAATCACCCAGAACAAATCGAGCTGCTCTTCTTTGGATTTTTTCCAGTTCTTGAATCAGGTAATCCTGGTGAGGGTCCCATACAATGGAACCATACTCTAGTTGGGGTCTTACCAGAGACTTAAATTCCCTTTCCTTAACATCCTTACTACAACCCCTAAACACCCTCATAACCATGTGCAGAGATCTGTACCCTTTATTTACAATCCCATTTATGAGATTACCCCAATGAAGATCTTTCCATATATTAACTTACTTACTTATTAACTTACCATATAAGATACTTACAATGATCCCCAAAAGGAACTTTCACCCCATCAACGCAGTAATTAAAACTCAGAGGACTTTTCCTATTTGTGAAACTCATACCCTGACTTTTAACCCCGTTTATAAACATACCATTGCCTGCTGTACATCTCACAACATTATCGAGGTCATGTTGCAGTTACTCACAATCTTGTAACTTATTTATTACTCTGTACAGAATAACATCATCCGCAAAAAGCCTTACCTCTGATTCCACTCCTTTACTCAAATCATTTATATATATATAAGAAAATATAAAGGTCCAATAATACTGCCTTGAGGAATTCTCCTCTTAATTATTACAGGGTCAGATAAAGGTTCGCCTACTCTAATTCTCTGAGATCTATTTTCTAGAAATATAGCAACCCATTCAGTCACTCTTTTGTCTAGTCCAATTGCACTCATTTTTGCCAGTAGTCTCTCATGATCCGCCCTATCAAATGCTTTAGACAGGTCAATTGCGATACAGTCCATTTGACATCCTGAATCCAAGATATCTGCTATATATTGCTGGAATCCTACAAGTTGAGCTTCAGTGGAATAACCTTTCCTAAACCGAACTGCCTTCTATTGAACCAGTTATTCATTTCGCAAACATGTCTAATATAATCAGAACGAATGCCTTCCCAAAGTTTACATACAACGCATGTCAAACTTACTGGCCTATAATTTTCAGCTTTATGTCTATCACCCTTTCCTTTATACACAGGGGCTACTATAGCAACTCTACATTCATTTGTTATAGCTCCTTCAGATATGGTACTATATTCCAACCCATTGTCTTCAGTATATCCCCAGAAATTTTATCAATTCCAGCTGCTTTTCTAGTTTTCAACTTTTGTATCTTATTGTAAATGTCATTGTTATCATATATAAATTTTAAAACTTCTTTATCCTTAGTCTCCTCCTCTATCTGGACATTATCCTTGTAACCAGCAATCTTTACATACTGCTGACAGAATACTGCTGCCTTTTGAAGATCCTCACATACACACTCCCCTTGTTCATTAATTATTCCTGGAATGTCCTTCTTCGAACCTGTTTCTGCTTTAAAATACCTATACATACCCTTCCATTTTTCACTAACATTTGTATGATTGCCAATTATGCTTGCCATCATGTTATCCTTAGCTGCCTTCTTTGCTAGATTCAATTTCCTAGTAAGTTCCTTCAATTTCTCCTTACTTCCACAGCCATTTCTAACTCTATTTCTTTCCAGTCTGCACCTCCTTCTTAGTCTCTTTATGTCTCTATTATAATAAGGTGGGTCTTTACCATTCCTCACCACCCTTAAAGGTACAAACCTGTTTTCACATTCCTCAACAAAGTCTGTTTACATTTTTATTTACCGTTTTCCACCGATCATAGTTACGTTTTAGAAACTGCATCATGCCTACTTTATCAGCAATATGGTACTGCCTAATAGTCCTACTTTTAAGACTTTCCTTTCTGTCACATTTATTTTTAACTACGACAAAAACAGCTTCATGATCACTAATACCACTACTTCAGTTTCTCTATAGAGCTCATCTGGTTTTACCAGCACCATATCCAGGATATTTTTCCCTCTGGTTGGTTCCACCACTTTTTGAATCAGCTGTCCTTACCATATTAACTTATTTGCCACTTGTTGGTCATGATTCCTGTCATTCGCATTTCCTTCCCAATTGACATCTGGTAAATTCAGATTTCCCGCTACAATCACATTTCTTTCCATGTCGTTTCCCACATAGCTGATTATTCTGAATCCGTTTCAGTGCTACCCTTTCCCCGTCTGTACACTCCAAATATTTTTTTTTTGCTAGGGGCTTTACGTCGCACCGACCTATGGCGATGATGGGATAGGAAAGGCTTAGGAGTTGGAAGGAAGCGGCCATGGCCTTAATTAAGGTACAGCCCCAGCATTTGCCTGGTATGAAAATGGGAAACCACAGAAAACCATCTTCAGGGCTGCTGATAGTGGGATTCGAACCTACTATCTCCTGGATGCAAGCTCACAGTTCACTCCAAATTTATCAAGTTGCCTATTTTGTTTAGAAATGAGCCTTACACATAGAATTTCATGTTTCTCATCTTTAACTTTTTCGTAGCTTGCAAATTCTTCTTTCACCGGAATGAATACTCCCCCTCCTACCATTCCTATCCTATTTCTATGATACACACCCCTGTTCCGTGAGAAAGTTTCTGCATCCATTACGTCATTTCTCAGCCATGATTCAACTCCTATTACAGTATCTGGTAAATATATATCTATTAAATTAATTCTATTCCTTTCTTTACAATACTTCTACAGTTCAACACTAACATTTTAATGTCATCCCTACTTGATTTCCAGTTCCCTGTTTCCTTATCACCGCTCCGTAGGCCACCCCGTTTCCCTGAATGTACCTCAATATTACCCTTCCAAACAACTTTCCTAACTTATACGTACCACTGCGGTTTAAGTGAAGGCCATCTGAGCGCATATCCCTATCTCCTACCCACCCATTAGGATCTAGAAATTTCACTCCCATTTTCCCACATACCCACTCCATAGTCTCATTTAAATCCCCAATCACCCTCCAGTCAGTATCCCTCGTACACAGTATTCCACTAATAACAATCTCCACTTTCTTAAACTTCACCCGTGCTGCATTTACCGGATCCCACACATCTCCACATGTTGGTACTTATATCAGCTTGCCTTACATTGTTGGTACCAACCTGAAACACTACCACCTTCTCCTTCCCCTCCTCCCTCTCTTCTACTTTCCTCAACATCTGCCTCAACCTAATTCCTGGATAACACTCTAGCCTGTTTCCCTTTCCTCCACATACTTTCCCCATGTGTCTAATGATTGAATCCCCATGACCAGAGCCTCAACCCTACCCAACTCATTTGATCCCCTCCCCACCTGCTCAGCCCTATCTTTCCTGATAGCTGCAGAAGCTACTTCCTCCTCCCTTTTCCCCTTCCCATGACCCTGTTCCACCTGTCTTTTCCTATCTTCTACTCTACATTTCCCTTTCCTACCTTTTCCCTTTCTCCTACTTCCACACATCTCAGCAACAGTTCCCTGTCCTCCATCTTCCCTCTGTTGTTCTACCTGGAGTGACTCGTACCAATTCGCACAGACACCTGTCCTGATTTCTGATCCTGAATAGAGCCCTTAGCCTGCAATCTCCTTCCCGTTAGAACATTAGACCACCTGTCTTCTACAACTCCCCACTTTCCTTCCCCTCCCTCTTGTACACCTACTGTAACCTGTACATTGTTTGAGGGAGCCCTATCTTCCTTCCTGTCTTCTGTGAGAACTCTAATTATCTCCCTCTAACTCTCCAACTCCTCCCTCATACCCCTCAATGCCTCGCCACACCCACAGTTCGTACACTCGCACTCCTTAGCCATTCTTTATGGCATATATCCAACCCCCATAGTTGCAAATTATTTTCTGTTACATTTTGAATTTCTCATTAACGGTTAATTCATTTTTCAAAGAGGATTTTACTCAACTTGTGTTACGTAAATAAGAAGTCATTATTATTACTTCAGTTAGGAGTAACAAAGATGTGTTTTCAAGCATGAGACCTGTTCGATTCTGTTTCACCTTTTCATTTAAATTTTCTGTTGGTATGATTATGATTTCATATTGTAGTAGCCTACTACTTTATTTCTGAACTAGCTGATGTAGCCGTGCTACGCTTCAGGATTCTCAGAATGACTGACTTTGTAGATTTCTTAACTGAAGTCAACATAGGTCATTAGAAAAACGTCAGTAGGAATGTAGCTATTAGAAACAATGTTATCATATAAAATACTCGATCAAATGGAAAACTGCATATTTTTTCACTTTTAACGAACACTACTACGTTGCCGATCTAACAGTCCAAAGTTCCAGAGCTGGAATGACCAGGCCGCAGACAGCCATGAACACTTTTCTGCCATTATTCCGTTAAATATGCACACATCTCATTCTAATCAGTGCCTCAGAGTATGGATTGAATAGCTCGAATGCTGTGATGAACTAGTGTGTTACGTACCAGTAGTATCAGAAAATTTATGAAATAGAGGAGTGGCACGCTAAAGAAGAAAGTTGCCTTACTCCCCAGCTACTTCCCGCCAATATTTAGGCAGACTGTTACACTCGTACGACTGGGCGAGATGGCCGTGTGGTTAGGGGCGCGCAGCTTTGAGTTTGCATGCGGGAGATAGTGGGCTCAAACCCCAATGTCGGCAGCCTTGAAGATGTTATTCCGTGGATTCCCATTTTCACACCAGACAAATGCTGAGGCTATACCTTAATTAAGGCCAAGGTCGCTTCCTTCACACTCACAGGCCTTTCTTATCCCATCGTCGCCATAAGATCTAACTGTGTCGGTGTGCCGTAAGGCAAATTTTAAAATAATACTCGGTACGCAGCAGTAATCCTATCTATCAGAGATGAGAGGCAACAGAAGATAAAGCACATCGCAACAAACAATGGGCAATGTAATGTTATTGTTGATGAATGTTATGAGCTTTGTATATTGTAGGCCTTCACATTTAGGTTTCTTTCGACTCTGTGATCTTAGGGCATCTTATAAAATTACTTATAGCGTAGATTGTAGCTCCTTATTCTCCGACCTTACACACTGATTTTCCTTCAATCCTGTCTACCCATTTTCTTTTGACTCGGCGCTGATAAAGACTTAGTAAAAAAAATCCAAATTCATGAATATCTCTGATCAAAGCCGGTATGGTAACAATGTAAAAGACATAGATGATCGGAAAAATAATACTATATAACTTTAGTTATGTAGTATTTATCGATACGACCACTAATAACATAATTATGTGGGAATTAAATTTTACGCCTACCCCTAAACTACCATTTCATTCAGCGTGAATAAAATTATTTATCACCTAGATTATAGCGACTTATTCCTCGGCTTTACATACAGATTTTCATTAAGATAGGACCACTAATAACAGAAATATTTGAGAATTCCATTGTAGGCCTTCCCCTAAACTACTATTTTTCTCAGCGTGAATACAATTATTTAGGGGCTAGATTGTAGAAACTTATTCCTCGACTTCCCCTACCGATTTTTGTTAAGATACGACCATTAATAACAAATATTTGAGAATTAAATTTTAGGCCGTCCCCTAAACTACAATTTCACTCAGCGTGAGTATTTATGGCCTAGATTATAGCGATTTATTCCCCGATTTTTATACTGATTTTCATGAAGATATGACCACTAATAACATACATATTTGAGAATTATATTTTAGGTCTTCCCCTAAACTACCATTTCAGTGAGCGTGAATAAAATTATTTATGGCCTAGATTGTAGCGACTTATTAGGCGACTTTGTGTACCGATTTTTATTAAATTCTCTTCAGCCGGTTTCTAGTGATGCGTGTACATATAGACAGACAGAGACAGAAATTACGGAATATTAAAAAGTGCATTTCCTTGTTACTGTGGGTACGACTGATACAGAAATACCATCCTTTTTAAATTCTGAGCAATGTACAGACAAAACTCTTATTTTATATATATATAGATTAATATTCATTTTTGACCACATTAAATTAAGTATGTTGTGTCTGGATGAGTGACAGTCTTGCTTGTACAACCGGCCAAGCAGGTTGTCTAGCCGGTCCGCTGCTAACTTGATGCGGACGGTAGTGTGAGTGTTTGTTTACTTGAGGTTGAAGTTATTGAAAGAGTACAGTTAGGCAAAATGGCATCATAAATTCCATGGCAAAACACACTGAAAGTTGTATTCAGCAAGGAGCAAAAGAGACCAGCAGCCCACGAAATTCACAAGTGGATAGAAGACGTTCGAAAGGTACGTAATGGTGAGTTACAAGCAATTCAGCTACAGTAGAAGTCCGATATAGCGAGTACGGTATATAACGAGAACTCCGATATAGCGACGACTTTTTTCTGTCCCTTCAAAATTCCTATATTAAACTGTGTATCGTCCTTCGGTTACAGCGAGAGCGCTATCACTGACGCATCCGTTATTACGAGCGATTAAGCGCGTGCGATTTTTTCCGTTAGCGATATTTATGCACCCCAGCGATGATATTGCATATAGATCGATTATCTTCGGCATCGTTTCCCCGCTATATGCACTAGAGAGTTCTCTCGCCGACATTCGAAGGCGATGTCGTAGTCGAATAGTAATACCCGTTGACTGCTGTTCCGTAAAGAAAATTCAAAATGAAAGAGAACATATTTTCGTAATAAATGCATACCGGTAAATAAACGGTTGTTAACTCGTTAAAAATTAAGGCGGACTAAACGACCGCTTAATTTTGAGGCTAAGTAATCAATTAAGTAAGACAGGGATACACCTCGAGATATGGCAGAGTGTTTAATTTGGATTTCGGAGGTTAGGTTATATTTTCTCGCGTCTGCTTAAATTACGGAACGGCTATTATGAAAATGTATATCGAGAAGGTTATCATTTCTCCACTGGCGCTTGAAGTGTGTTTTCATCATACATATAGTACGGTTAAGTTAGGATAGGTGACGCCGTTTGAATAAGAAAACTGAAACGTATGCGAAAAAATGCGATCGATCTTCTTCGGTACCGTACGGTATAGTTTTCTCACTTCGTGCATTTGCGAGTTCTCTCGTCGACATTCAAAGGCGATGTTGGAGTTGATTAGTACCTAATACCCGTCGACTGCAGTTCTCTAAAGAAAATTCGAAATGAAAGAGGATAACGCGTTTCGTAATAAATGCGTAAATAACGTGGCCGATAGCAGTTGTTAACTCGTTAAAAATAAAGACTGAATTAAACGATATCTTAATTTTAATGTTATATAAGTTACGGAAATTAAGTAAGAATGTGATACACCTCAAGATATGGCAGAGTACATCACTGATTTCATAGGATATTTCATATCTTCTCGCGTCTAGTTAAATTTCGGAAAGGCTATTTAAATGTAAATTTTTCGCGAGGAGGTTATCATTTCTCTACTTGCGTTTGAAATATGTTTTCATGATACATATACGGTTAGGTTAGGTGACGCCGTTTGAAGAAGAGAACTGAAGTGTTTGCCACAGAAACCTCTGGAGTGATACCGTATTTCTCCGAATCCAAGACTTTTTTCTCAGAATCTCATGCGAAAACTCAAGGGTTGTCTTGCATTCGCGGTCTAACAGTAAGTTAATGGATACCACTGGCAACTACCGCGGTAACCACGCTACTTCTTTTCACACGCGCACAAAACTCGTTGACAATAAACGACCGCCTCCTTACTATAGCCTACATCGCCAGTGAAGTTACACACAGGATCGCAGGAAATAGTGAAGAGAGTATGCCGTTCTATTAGCTTCTACAGAAACGTTTCTCAAATCTGCAGAATGGCATTAAAACATGCGAGCCTTCGAATTCTTAGAAAGGCCATGGCTACTCAGTGGCAGAGTTATAACGCGTCTATTGTACTTGACGCTTAGCAAAATTAAGTTTTATAGACAGCAGGAATATTTTCGGCATAGGCCTAACTAAAGCCAATATTTGGCGTTAGCGTGAAGACAAAGAGCGGAATGGCCATACCGTGGCGCAATAAACTCGTTCGTTGACTTTCGACGTCCGCGATTAGGCCTATACATCGCTAGCCGCTGAAGTTGACCGAACCCGGCAAGCGAGACGTGCGTGTAGCGGTAGCCGGTTACATCCGACGCTGAGTAAAAGTAGCAGTTTCATAGACAGCAAGAATAATTTCCTGATGGATCGTCGTAATGTACAGACGCATGGAAAGGCACTGCCGGCAAATTTTCAACGGGTTCTCTTCGGTATTAAGACGCCAATTTTAAGTTAATAGCCCTTAAACCCACGGAAATAAAGAATCATTGCGCAGCCGCAAAAAAGTAGGCATGACGAAAGTCAATGTTCGGCGTCTAAAAATGCGTAGGCCTATTGTACAACAAAGGCATTCATATGATATTACAAAGTACTTTTTGAGACTGATTTAAATTTTTTTAAGGGAAAAGTGGGGTTCATCTTGGATTCGGAGAAATATGGTACTCTATATTTTCAGAATGAAATTAAACATACGCTTTCACGTAGTATCGGATTTTGAAAAATAACAAACAAGTAAGCCGTAGTGTGGATAACATCTGCGGAAACGCAAGTTTTGAACAAACTGATTGCCGTTTCATACCAATGTTAATATGCATGGGTGGTTTTCCGACTTTTATTAAAACAATCGGATATAACGGCAATCCGCTATAGCGAGTACATTTTCCGACGTTATGAATTCTCGCTATAACGGACTCCTACTGTAGTAGGAAAACAGAATGCAGCCTATCTCAAATTTAATAATGACAGAAGCTACCAGAAGTACTTACATTCCTTTAGAGGCACAAATTCTCTTACATTAATGAATGGCGATTCAGTGACAGTAACAATCATGCCCGGCGAATTAGAACTTACCACTGTACGATTAATGAATATATCGCCAGAAGTACTGAATGAGCGGGTGCAGCATGCTCTGCAAAATTATTTTGAGTACAACAGATAGAAAACGAAAAGTGGTCAAATATATATCGCTATCAAGTCGATGCAGGAATAAGGGTAGTTCAGGTGTCCATTGAAAAACCTATTCCTTCAACCCTCATTGTAGTCAGTTATGAGGCATATGTAACCTATCCCGGTCAAGAGCAACACTGTTTCTCATGTGGTAGTTCTTCTCATATTTGGACTAATTTTCCCACTAGAGACTAACACCAAAACAACGACGGCATCTAGATCTCGCCTCACATTGAGCGATCTATTCAAACCTCCCTCTATTGGCAGCTCACGGTCAGATACAGAACCCACTCTCACGGATGTAAACAAACCAACGTCCGTACAAAACAAGGTAGAGAATGGTGCAGTGAAAAGGAGCATAGATAGCAACGTCAACCCTACAACACCTGGCACAAGTCATGACAATAAGTTAGAACACATGGACATAGTACACACACCAGTGTTAAATGCCAGTTCGCAGGATATAGCTAACGCACCTGCAGGGGGCCAACTTGTATTAGTTTCAAATGACAGTTCAAACTAAGATACCATATCAGTAGAAGAAATATTAGATACCAGGCACATACACATATCAGATCAAGGAACCATAGAAGAAAATAAAGTGATCACAAACACACTGAGACAGGAAGACCAACAACTTGATACAATGGTCATCACTCTTCAACCTCTGAAAAGGTCAGAAGCTGTGAACCAGTGCCCTCAGGAAAGTACTTTATCTTCATCTGATATGGATAGGTCTGTGAATACTGAACAGAATCCCCCATATTTAGAATTGTGGAACAGTCAGATGGACCTAGAGGAGGAAGAATTGCAGAGGGAGGACCCAATAGCAGAAATATCGCTTGAAATAACAAAATGTAACCTCGGTCAGCAAAAAGTAGGCAACTTAGCTAGTACATAATGAAACCATCCATATAAGACAGGGACGAGTAAGCAAGGATTACCTCCCCCGTCTACGAAGAAACACTTTGGCAGTGTATCGATATGTGAAGTGCATTCTATTTTTCTCTCTGTTGTAGTGTGATGACCCTCACACTAACAGTGGGGACAGTCAACTTCTACAATAATTCATCACTAACTAAAATGCATGCTCTACTGAAATTTCTACAGTGTCGTGATATACATCTTGTAATGCTACAGGAGGTCTCCATCAATGATTTTTCTTCGGTATTAAACTACAATGCCTATGTAAAAACTGGAAGTGATAACCTACAGTAGGTACTGCTATTTTTACTAAGTCAGGTATTGAACTGCAATCAACGGAGAAGCTTCCCTCTAGCCGTGGACTGAGTGGCAGATTTCAAGGTTACCTGCTTTAAAATGTTTATGCGCCATCTGGATGTAATAAACTCCAGGAAAGGAACGAATTATTTCAGTCAGACTTAACGTATTTACTTCGCTCCTTACCTACGCATTATGTGATGGGAGCAACTTTAATTGCATACTGCTTGCAGTAGACTGCACAAGTCCCTTTATACTAGCAGGAGCTTACAGACTTTAGTTACAAACCTCAAAATAAGTGATGCTTAGGTGCTAAAACATAATACGCCATGATTTACTCTCTTTTCTTCAAATTCAGCAGCAAGACTGGATCAATTTTATGTTCCACAAAATTTAGCTAATGAAATAAGTCATGTAGAAGTAGTACCAGTCCCATTTTCTGATCATGCAGCTGTCATCCTACGTATAATATTAAATATAAAATTTATACCTAGAGGACGCTCTTGCTGGAAGAAGAACGTGACCTGTCTTCAAAATACCAGTATCCTTCAAGAACTGAAATTGCTTTGGTCAGAATGAGTAAAAGAAAGACTAGATATCAAGATTGTGCTGATTGGCGGGATCGGTATGTAAAGCCGAAAATTAAATCTTCTTTAAGTGAAAATCATATGAACTATATCAAGACGAAGAACATCTAATAAAAATTTGCTTTAGGTGTATTTATAATTTACAAGAAAACTACCAGCCATCACCAGAGAGAAGATGTAAAATCAGCCGCTATAAAGCAAAAATACTTGCTATATATCATCAACGAATGCAGGGACTCAAGATACGCAGTCAGGTCAATGAACCAATCGAAAATGAACAGATCAATATCATTTAATGAAGGACTTGAAGCGCCGCAGATCGTCTCTCATATTGAAAGTTCAAGACCCAGAAGGAGAAGAGTACACAACACAACCAGCTATAAGTAAGGCTTTTGATTCATTTTATAGACACCTGTTTGATGCCGGGACAACTCAAGACAATGATAAACTTTTTTGCTGACTGTAAGCCTCTACCGCTCAGAGAAGAGGATAACTCAAACCTTGAAGCACCCATAACCAAAGAAGAGGTTTTAAAAGAGATATATGAAGGTAAGAGCTCAAAAACACCTGGGATTGATGGAATACCTCAGGAATTTTACTCTACCGGCTGGTCGACAATCGGAGAAGACGTCACCTACATCCTGAACACTGTTTTACAGAGGAAACAACTTTGTTAATCACATCGTGGAGGGTTTGTTGTACTGATAGAGAAGTTCTCTACAGCTACCACTGTCAATGACTACCGCCCAATCACCCTTCTAACTTACGACTACAAAATATTATCCAGAATTCTCGTCAACAGATTACGACCATTATTATCCTCCATCATTCACCCTGCACAACACTGTGGAGTGCCTGGATGAACAATTTTTTATGTTATCTGGTCGCTGCGTGATTCCGTGGCGTCAACCGAATACAATCATTCACGGAGCTTACTAGTGTCCTTAGACTATCAGCATGCATTTGACAGTGTGAATCATCAGTATCTGCTAAAATGTTTAAGATGGCATGGTCTTAGTCCCACATTTATCTCTTACATTCAGTGTCTATACACACACATATCTGTGGTTTTGAAAATTAATGGCTTTCACACTAAAACAATTCCCACTAAGATGTCAGTAAAACAAGGATGTCTGGCTTCGATGGTGGTGTTTACCTTGGCCATAAATCCTTTCATTTGCAAGCTCCATATGGATATAAGAGGAATAGCACAAGGAAGTACAAAGCTCGCGGTAGCTGCTTACGTGGATGACATCAGTGTAATATTAACATCGGATAACAATATACTCCACATGCGAAATGCTCTCGCACAGTTCAGTGCAGTATCTGGGTTGTCTAACAACTACCATAAATCTAAAGTGATTCCCTTAGGATACTGCGCATCATTACCTCAACTCCCACCCCTAAAAATGGTAGAAACACACAAGGTACTTGGAATATATTACGCTCGAAAGACCAGTGACATGAATAAACAAAACTGGAGACCTGTTGTCAACAAGATAAAAGTCTATGCAAGAGAACTCTACTGCCAAAACCTCTCTTTAATCCAAAGGATCTGGACTGTCCACATATACCTTCTATCACAATGCTGGTATCTTGTACAAGTACTACCACTACCTGCAACATCTGCTAGACAGATGATATGTGCTAGCTGTTCCTGGTACATTTGGCATGGAAATATCTTCCGAGTAGCGATAACTATCTTATATTGTCAGCCAACAGTTGGTGGACTTTGGTTGGTAAACATCATCATTAAATGTCAAGCTCTCTCCTTGAGTCGTGGAAGAAAATAGAAATGAACCACCTGAGCTTCTCATCTGCTTGGTTGAAGCATTGGTCTACTGTGACGGACTTGCGCACTCCACCTGATCTCCGGATTGTCTCGCCTGCCCTGAAGTATCTGCACATTTATTTTCAAGAATGATGCTATTTGATGGAAGCCAAGTTCGTACCAGAAGTACAATTAACACGTCGGGTTTATGCCGATGTGTTTATTTCAACAAGTCCCTTCAAACACCGACTTTCAAGAACTTTGGAAAAGCATTAGTGCTCCTCGCCTACCTGCTAAAGTGCGATCTACATAGTATATGGTAGTCCATGACATTGTACCAACAAAGGAACGTCTATATCGAACACGAATGACTGATATGGATTCCAGCTCATATTGTGCTCAAGGTGACTCAATACTTCACAGACTGACCACTTGTCTGAAGGTCAGACCGGTGTATATGCAAGCGAAAGCATTTCTTCAACAAATGCACTTCACAATCAATAGAGAGGACCAATTCATAAGACCAGATTACCTCCTTATCCCAAGGACAAAACACAATTCTACACTCTGGATAATTGGACACACTGTCCGTTTTATAATGACAACTACTGGACAACTGGATAAGGAACTTTACGGTGCATACTTCAAGAGAACAACATGGAAGTTTGTTGCTCCCGAATCAACAAAGTGTGTGGACATTATCTAAGTGCTTTGTAATAAGCAGTATTTTTGTTATGGGTAGGTGTTTTTATTTTGTTGCAGGAGTTGAGGAAGTGCAACAGGAATTTCGAACAGAGAAAAATTAAAACACAGTACAGTAATGTCTTTGTCTGGAATACTGTGTGAAGCTAGTTTGTATCACTTCTTAGATATTTGTAACATTTGAATGACAATTGATAACAAGAAAATGTAAATAGCATAGAAAAGATAATCCAATCCGTACTGAAATTACAACATTTCTTTCAAGATGTAATATTTAGAAAATCTACAATTGGCATATTTGATATAAAAAATAAAAGATAAATAGATGAGTGTCGGAAAACTGCATGCTAGTAAATCGAAATGTATATATATCCTTTTGTGGTTGAACCCAGCGTAAATGTATATTCCATTATTATTATTATTATTATTATTATTATTATTATTATTATTATTATTATTATTATTATTATTATTATTATTACCGTATGATTATTATCGATTGAAAAATGGCGGCCGCCTACGGATACTGCGAGAGTGTTGCTCCGATAAATAAGTGATATTTATAGATAAAATCAGCGTTTCAGACGTAAATGGTGTTGCCAAGACGCCAGAAGGTGATACTTTTCTTTTTACAGAAGTGAAGCGAGTTGAGAATCGTTATGTTTCGCAGCAAATAACTACTCAACCTATGTGCAACCAAGACGAGCTAGAATTAAATTATGGAAGTTGGACCAGGACTTCAGTCCAAAGCACAGTTTGACAGAAAACTACGTTTTATTAGCGCCAACGGGACAAGAAATAGAGCTATTTTAATCGTGTATACGGGACAAGAAATAAAGCTATTTTAATCGTGTATACACGTATTAGGCCTATACAAAACTTGTCTTACTCGCCCGATGAGCGAGAAGGGTGAGCCCCATGTGAGGGAATTAGTTATTCTGTACGGTATATGAACCTTTTGTAGACCGATAACTTGTTTTTTCGAAACTGAAGGTGATATGTATTGGTGACGATTAGAATGCAACGTCCTTGTTATGAAATGAAATGAAATGACGTATGGCTTTTAGTGCCGGGAGTGTTCGAGGACAAGTTCGGATCGCCAGATGCAGGTCTTTTGATTTGACTCCCGTAGGCGACCTGCGCGTCTTGATGAGGTTGAAATGATGATGAAGACGACACATACACCCAGCCCACCGTGCCAGCGAAATTAACCAATTATGGTTAAAATTCCCGAACCCGGGACCCCTGTGACCAAAGGCCAGCACGCTAACCATTTAGCTATGGAGCCGGACACGTCCTTGTTATTAGATTTAGTGTTGCTGATTTCGAAGATTAATGTTGTGATTTGAAAGTTCTACTATTATTGCTGTTGAAAGTTATCTATATATTTCTCCCTCTACCCTCGGTTCTTTAAAAAAAAAAATAGGTGAGAGGTAGTTTCGAAACGCTACGTCGGTGCCTGGAATATGAAGACATAAGCGGTCGTAACTAAGTCTCCGTCGATCAAATAGTGTCAAAATGGACGAAAGAGAATAATGGTGATGTTGAAAATATTTAGTGGAAGTTATATGTCAATATACCAGAGCTGATTTACCACCTATCCCCGCAATGCAATAGCGAGGTTAAGTGAAACAAACTGCAGCACTGTACAAACCACACACTCGAACACGGAACCCAACTAAATGTCTACAACACAAGTTACACAGTAACAAATACAGTAGAGACAATATGCGACACTTACGGATTTAGCCTTGTTAAAATGGGAGACAATTCGACGGTGGCGCTCCTAGTGACTTGACCTGAAAAGTCGCGCTAAATTCAAATATCAATGGAAATGCATATACGAAAATGGATAAATAAATTACGTCTAGAAAGAAAGTATTATTGAGATATTAACTTCGAAGTTGCTAAAGAAATTCTGGATAAATGAATGAAGAATTATTTAAAAGGTTATTATTTAAAGACTGAAATTAGACGTATAAACAAGATGTGAAATGGACTGCTGTGAAATGGGTTGATCTTTCATTTATGCATTACTTTTTTTGCTTTAGCATTCCTGCCTGAACTTTTACGGTTAGATTAGTCTTTTTCTCATTTAAAGACATTGTATCATCACATTAAGACACTTGTCAATAAAAATATCGGCATATTCCTTACACACATAATGCAGTGAATTAACATTTAAAAGCTGGACAATTTTCCTCCTAACGTGAAGCCTACTGACAGAAAGAAAATCTATAAAATCCCGGCTTTAATCTGAGAAGAGGGATACAAGAAAGAAAAGTATGAAAATGTTATTGATAGTGATGCTTTGAGGAATATTTACGTACAATTGGAGTAAAAATGTAACATACCCTTGGCTGTATAGTCGAGGATTTTTAAAGTCGCTGGCCTGGAAATTATCTGAACAGATCTTACAATCTATATAAAATAGCTTGTCCTGACTGACTGACTGACTGACTGATTCATCATCGCCGAGCCAAAACTACTGGACATAATGAAATGAAATTTTGGAGATACATTAATATTAAGATGTAGGTGCTCGCTAAGAGAGGATTTTTGGATATTCCGTCGCTAAGGGGGTGAAAAGGGGGGTGAAATTTTAAAATGAGTGTATCTATATCTCAAAACTTTTAAAGTTTACAAATGTAAAAATTGGTATTTAGACTCTTCATTAAAAATACGGAAAAACGTATTTTTTTGTTTTCAGAAAATCCCAATAGGAGGGGCGAAAAAGGGTGAAAAAGGGGTTGAATGCCTTTAATCAGGATACCGGTACTTATATCTCCGAAAGTAAAGGTTTTACAGACCTGAAAATTGGTGTTTTGTATCTCCTTTAAAACTAAAGAACCACGTATTTTTTGTTTTTGGAAAATCCAATTAATGGGGGGTGAGAAGGGGGTGAATTTCTAAAATGAGTGTATCTATATATATCACAAAACGTTTAAAGTTTATAGATGTAAAAATTAGTATTTAGAATCTCCATTAAAATAAAGAAACACGTATATTTTTGTTTTCGGAAAATGCCAATAGGAAGGGTGGAAAAGGGTGAAAATATGTTAAATGCCTTTAATGAGGATAATTATATTTCAGAACCTGAAGATATTACAGACCTGAAAATTGGTATTTGGGATCTACTTAAAAATAATAAAGAAACAGGTATTTTTCGTTTTTGGAAAATCCAAATAATGGGGGCGGGGGTGAAAAGGGGTGTGAATTTTTAAAATGAGTGTATCTACATATGAAAATTTTAAAAGTTTACCGATTTGAAAATTGGTATTTAGAATCTCCTTTAAAAATAAAGAAACACGTATTTTTTTGTTTTCGGAAAATCTCAATAGGAAGGCTGTAAGAGGGTGAATAATGGGTTGAATGCTTTTAATGAGGCTACTTATATTTCAGAACCTGGAGATATTACAGACCTGAAAATTGGTATTTGGGATCTACTTTAAAAGTAAAGCAACACGTATTTTTTCGTTTTTGGAAAATCCAAATATTGTGGGGTGAAAAGGGGGGTGCATTTTATGAAATGAGTGTGTCTACATCTTAAAACTTAAAAATTTACAGATGTAACAATTGGTAGTTAGAATCTCCTCTAAAAATAAAGAAACGCGTATTTTTTGTTTCCTGTAAATCCCAATAGGAGGGGTGTAAAAGGGTGAAAAATGGGTTGAATGCCTATAATGAGGATACATGTATCTCAGAAACGGAAGATATTACAGAACTGAAAATTTGTATAAGGGATCTCCTTTAAAAATAAAGAAAAACGTATTTTTTAGTTTTTGGAAAATCCAATTAATGGCGGTTAAATAGGAGTGACAAATTGGGGTGAATTTTTTGAAAGACTATATCTACAGAATATCTTGGAAACGTAAAATGTTACAGACGTAAAAAGTGGGTGTTTGGAATCTCCTGTAAATGTAAAGAAACATAGGTGATTTGTTTTTGGAAACTCAACTTAAGGGGAACTCAAAAGGGGTGAAATTTTTAAATGAGAACTTTTATGGTAAATCTAAAAAAACTTAACATGTTACAGAAGTGAACAATGTTTTTTTTAATCTCTATTAAACATAAAGAAACGTGTATTTTTAGTTTTCGGAAATACCACTTGGGTGGAGGGGGGGGGGTAAAAGTGACTGAAAATTGTGTTGAATCCTTTTAATTAGGCTACTGATATCTCAAAAATGAAGATGTTATAGACGTGAAATTTGATATTTGCAATCTGCTTTAAAAGTAAAGAAACACGTATTCTCGGAAAATCCAATGAAGTGGGGGGGGGGGGTGAAAGAATTGAAAAATTAATTGTATGAGAATACATACATCTAATAAAAACTAAAGTTGTTACAGACGTGAAAATTCGTATTTGGATCTCCTTTAAAAACAAAGAAAAACGCGTTTTGTAGGAGAAACCATTTTTGGGGGCGGGAGTGCAAAGGAGTTGAATTCCTTTCATGTGGACACAAAAATCAAAAACTGAAGAAGTTAGAGTCGCGATAATTGGTAGTTAGAAGATCTTTTACTATTAAACAAACAAGTATTTTTTGCGGGAAAGTTCACTTAGGGGGGGGGGGGAGCAGTGTGAAATGAAGTGAAAAAAGTGAATTATTTTTATGGGGATACATATATCTCAAAACTGGAGGTAATAGACGTGAACACTGGTGTTTGGAATCTCCTTTAAACTTAAAGAAATTTGCCTTCTTTTAAATATTTTCGGGGGGGGGGGGGTTGGCGGTAAATAAACTTAACGGCGGTGGGGTGTAAAAGGAGGTGAGACCAATTGATTTTACTGTCCTTAATGTACTTATAAGGATTCTCCGTTGCTCAGGCGGGAGCGTGCCGGCCTCTCACAGCTGGGTTCCGTGGTTCAAATCCCGGTCACTCCATGTGACATTCGTGCTGGACAAAACGGAGGCGGGACAGGTTTTTCTCCGGATACTCCGGTTTTCCCTGTCATCATTCATTCCAGCAACACATAATAATAATAATAATAATAATAATAATAATAATAATAATAATAATAATAATAATAATAATGATGTTCCGGACCGTCGTCAAATGTGCGATCCGCGCTAGAAACGGCTCCTGGATGGGCAATGATTAAGAATGCAATCCAGCCGCGGGTTCAGTGCCTCCAAGGCACCCAGTATGACACCACGCCGTATCTTCTGAAGGATTTTATCCATATTAAAAATGATTATAGGAAGAGATGGCAAAGATTTACGGACCGGGAAGTACGGAATCGATTGCTGGAAAGGAAGATTGAAAAATGGGAGGAAACGTGCCGTAATCTAATAGAATACGAGTCAGATCGGGAATTTTGGCGGATTCTCGCAAAAAACGAGTCAGATCGCGAATTTCGGCAGATTATATATCTAAAACAATAAGCATTCAATTATAAATTTCAGTATAATACCGTAGCGAAGCACGGGTATCTTGCTAGTGTACTTACAAGGATCCTCCGTTGCTCAGGCGACAGCGCGCCGGCCTCTCACAGCTGGGTTCCGTGGTTCAAATCCCGGTCACTCCATGTGACATTCGTGCTGGACAAAATGGAGGCGGGACAGGTTTTTCTCCGGATACTCCGGTTTTCCCTGTCATCATTCATTCCAGCAACACATAATAATAATAATAATAATAATAATAATAATAATAATAACAATAATGTTCCGGACCGTCGTCAAATGTGCGATCCGCGCTAGAAACGGCTCCTGGATGGGCAATGACTAAGAATGCAGTCCAGCCGCGGGTTCAGTGCCGCCAAGGCACCCAGTATGAGACCACCCCGTATCTTCTGAACGATTTTGTCCATATTAAAAATGATTATAGGAAGAGATGGCAAAGATTTACGGACCGTGAAGTACGGAATCGATTGCTGGAAAGGAAGATTGAAAAATGGGAGGAATCGTGCCGTAATCTAATAGAAAACGAGTCAGATCGGGAATTTTGGTGGATTCTCGCAAAAAACGAGTCAGATCGCGAATTTCGGCAGATTATATATCTAAAACAATAAGCATTCAATTATAAATTTCAGTATAATACCGTAGCGAAGCACGGGTATCTTGCTAGTTCTTATATAAGCGTAAGGTCCCTTCTTTCTTGTACACCTTATCCAAATCACTTCTGTGACATTTCAAAACCCACATATCACACCTACAACAACACATCGGTATTGAAGGTTAACTGCAGCACTATACAGCAAAATATGCGTACCGGTATTATATTTTAAGCCAGTTAAAATATGGGTCGAGCAGGTCAGAAGATTATGAAGTACGGTACTATAAAAATCTTTTTGTCACTGGAAGAATATATATGCAAACACAATATTACTTACATTTTCTTCTCACGAGGGTACCGTAGCGAGAGAAAGACTGCGCATTCTTCTCTACTTCATAGTTACGTACTGCAGCCAAACACAGCACATACCTTTCCCCTCATGGTGAGAGGAGATATCAAGGAATGACACACGCTACTATTTAATTATGTCAACTCACTGAAAACGCATAAATAACACCAAAAACTTCACACACAAATACACGTGCTCTTATGACAGAATCAGTAGTTCTCAGGTCTACCCGCTAGAGGGAGCTCTAATAGCTGTTCTTCGATATCTCGCTGAGTGTCGCGTATTGTCTCTACTGTATTTGACAGTATGAAGACCCATCATGAATCTAATCCACCTTCATGTTAAAAGTGAAAAAAGAATACTTTCTCCAAAGTGCTTATCGCATTAGTCTTACAACAAATGATACACACGGAGAAGAGGTGGCCGCCGAGCATATCGCTGCTATCGTTCGCAAAATCAAGACGTAGCTTGCTACCGAGGAGAAAATTATTAGAGTATTAAGAAGAGACTTAGGAAATGGACATGAAGAAATCCGTTGTCTTCAGCATCGTGAGAACATCGTAGAAACCATAGCGAAGTTAAGTTAAACAAATTGCAACACTCCACAAACCACACACTCGAACACGGAACCCAACTAAATGTCTTACAACATAAGTTATACAGTAAGAAGAACCACCATGAATCTAACCCACCTTCATGTTAGAGATGAAAGAATACTTGCAACTACCCAACGTGTGAATAATGGTTCTATGATGATCATTGCGATATCTTAGGACAAAGAATTCTACAAGTGGAAAGTCACTCTTTGCGGACTTGCATTATTTCGTAGTGAGCTGGAACTTATATTCTGATCTACTGTGTGAATTACCTTAGATTATTATTATTATTATTATTATTATTATTATTATTATTATTATTATTATTATTATTATTATTATTATTATTATGAGTAATAACATGATTACACAGACATGAAAGTACGCATGAACTTCACAGCTACAAGTTAGCTCAAGAAAGTGGGTTTACTGTATATTGTGAAGGTACTCACCAAAACAAGTTTGTATGATTATTTTAAGCTCCATTGTATGGTAGATGTTCTGGTTTACAGTTGGAACCACAGAATATTGAGTGAAATATTGAACAACTTGTGGTGAAATAATGTTGTTGTGAGCAGCCATCTTGCCAAAGATCAAAATCTCGCAGAAGTAGCACTGTAGTAGATAGAAGATCGTTTTCTAGTGCAAGCGCTCCTAGTGCTCACTTGGCACCATGCCGTCGGTTCAAGTCACGGCCAATTAGACTCCTCGTTGGTATGATAGCAGACGCAGAGATTCAGTGTGATATGGTGGAGCTGTCTGGAGTATCAAGGGAAAGCATCCACAATGGCGGAAACAGTAGGAGTATTGATTTAAATCTGATTGATGATATCACTCGGCAGATAACGGAGAATCAGTATGAAAAAGTGGTGCATCTTGAGACTGCAAGATCACTGTTGAAGAACATATGGCTATTCCTCTTAAGAATTTAAAAATGAAAAAAAAAAAAAAAAAAAAAAAAAAAAGGCCTCATGAAGTTGGAAGAAGCTTTAAAGGCTGGAGCAACACGTAGGATGTCGTGGAAGAAATCTACAGAAGAACTAAAGCAGAGATCAACTACCACGAAGAACAAGGAATTGCCCATGACATCACCAATGAAAAATGACATGGAGGAAGACCAAGGAAAATGGGAAATGTTTCTATCCAAGAAGAAGAGTGAGGATAGGAAGCACGAATATATTCCAATGAAACGGGCCAGAAACAATCTTGAAGGTACAGCGGTTAGCAAGAGTGGAAGACGACCTTATTCTAAATCAAGGAGTCGTTCAGAAGCAGTAATCATCAAACCAATGAATGGTAAGACCTTCGCTGATGTTTTGAAGGATATCAGGAACAGAGTGAAGCCGGAAGACAGTGGAGCAGGCATCCGATCTATCAGCAAAACAAGAGCTGGGGCTGTTCTTTTTGAATTCAATAAAAAAAACACAGATTGAAAACAGGGAGATATTCAGTAAATCTCTGAGAGATGCCCTCGGACAAGATAGCGATGTAAAGGCTTTAATCCCCCGAACTACACTGGAGATTCGAGACATGGATGGCGCCACTACTACTACAGTTGAGGAGGAAGCTGTGAGACAAGATTCTGGTAATCCCCATGGAGATCTAAAAATATCGGTCACAAAACCAAACAGCTAGGGACAGAAACTTGCCATCTTCGAAACTAAAGATGAGGATGCTCAGTAATTACTGGAAGCAGGAAGAATTAAGATAGGATGTCTATACTGCAGAGTAGGTGCTAGAACCATGTTACCTCACTGCTTTCGATGCCTGTCATATGGACATCTGGCAAGAAACTGCAAAGGCCCTGACAGAAGTAAGTTCTGTTTTAAGTGTGGAGAATCTGGTCATAAGGCAGTAGACTGCAAAAAGAATAATCCACGATGCATGCTTTGTATAGACAAGGGTGTCAATGAAGCTAAACTAAATCATGTTCCTGGATCGGGTGCATGCACAATATTCCGTGAAATCACAGCAAATGATGCGAATTCTTCAAGCAAACATGCACAGGAGACAAACAGCTAACAACCTTATGACACAGCTGATTTATGAGATGGAAGCAGACATTGTTATTATTAGCGAACCATATCAAGTAAGCGACCATCCATGGTGGTTTGTGGATTATCTTGGAACAGCTGCAATTTGGATACTAGATCTAGGAAAATTTTCAGTAACAGAGCATAGATGTGAAGATGGTTTTGTTTGAGTACAGATTGGGGGATCACTATTGTAAGCTGTTATTTTACGCCAAATGAATCTCTTCCAACTTTCAGATAAACTTGATGGCCTTGAGGATACATTACGCGGAATGGAAAACAGACCAGTGGTCGCCGGTGATGTTAATGCTCAAGCGTCAGAATGGGGCATGCCACAAACAGACTCCAGAGGACGACGTATAATGGAGATGGCAGCCAGAACTGGTTTGATGCTCAACAACAATGGAAAAGTACAACATTTCAATGGCCAGAATGTCAGGGAACAATACCGGATGTAACCTTCTCATCGGAGGATATTGCACCTAAGATCACTGAATGGCAAGTCATCGAGAACTATACGGGGAGTGATCAACAATGTATCATCTTTCGACTGCTCCAGGAATCTCCTCAAGTAAGAAACATCTTGCACACGCCAGCACGGTGGAACATAGCCGGTATCTACAAGGAAAAGTTTCTTCATGTAATATGGAATGGAATGGATAACATAACAGAAAAATGCTTTGGCTGTAGAGGGAAAGAAGCATCTGGTGTAAGTGTTGAGCTCACCATGCAGCTAATCCAGCAAGCATGCAATGGCTCAATGTCCTGAAGGAGACCACGGAATAGCAAGCGCCCAGCATACTGGTGGACTGAAGAGATTGCTGAACTCAGAAGGAATTGTCTGTGACTTCGACACAGGGCTCAGAGGATGACAGGCAGTCCAGGGAATACCTCAGTCACAGCGGAGTACAAGTCAGCGAAGAAGGAACTCCGTACCACAATCAGAAAGAGTAAAGCCGATAAATGGTGGGCACTGGCTAAAGAAGTAGAAGATGATCCATGGGGACTAGGTTACAAGACTGTTATGAAGAAACTCGGGACGTTTTCAACCCTGAGTATGGATCCGCAAACCATTAAAGAAATTGTGGATACGCTATTCCCCGACCATCCAGAGAGGATTGTCTGTGATGATGAAAAAGAACTGGATGATATACCCCTCTTCATAGTAGAAGAGCTGAAAAGAGCTATCAGCTTTCTTAGAAACAAGAAGACACCAGGACCAGATGGTGTACCTGCAGAAGTGCTAAAGATAATATCAGAACTCTGTCCAGAACTGTTGCTGAATATGTACAATCACTGACTGCAAGTGAGTGTCTTTAATTTTTAGTCCCTGATGGAAAATGGACCGATTGGATTTGATCAGCAAAGGAAAACTTGGTAGTTATAGACCTTTATGTGTGTTGGACACAGCCAGAAAAGGCCTGGAGAAACTTCTGTAGCCCAGAATTCTCTCAGTAGTTCAGCTAGCAGAGGATTTATCTGTTTGCCAGCATGGATTTTGGAGAGGGCACTCGACACTGGATGCAGTGTGGGAGGTGGTGAATACAGCAGAAAGAACACAAATGCGTAATCATCATTCCTGTAAATTGGCGCTTCTTGTGACCCTGGATGTGAAGAATGCTTTCAATTCGGCAAGGTGGAGCGACATGTTGGAAGGTCTTGAAGAAACTTTCAAGCTACCACAATATCTTATGCACATAATGAGAGACTACTTCAAGGATTGCACTTTGCTGCATGATACAGAAGATGGACGACTGATGGCTGATGCAGCGCAGGGATTGATCCTTTGCCCAGATCTCTGGAACATCATGTATGATGGCTTGTTACATTTGGAGATGCCAGAGGACACGAAGCTTGTTGGCTACGCTGATGATGTGGCCGCCTAGATAGTGGCTCGTGTTGAGATGGCTCAAATAAAACTGAATCAGGTGATGCAGCGCATAAAAGAATGGATGATGAGTCACAGGCTAACACTAGCAGAACACAAAACGGAGATAGTTTGACGAGGAAAAGGATCGAGACTCTTGTACCAACGACTGTTGGAGAGTTAGTGGTTGAAACGTCTACAAGCACAAAATATCTAGAAGTGACACTTGACTCCAAGCTCACATTCTGCAATCATATTCAGAGAGCGACAGATAAGGCAGTAAAATACATGACTGGACTTAGTAGATCGATGGGAAATACTAAAGGCCCGAAATCCAGTAAACGACGCCTTCTTATGTCGACAGTTCAGTCAGTGCTCCTGTATGGCTCTGAAATCTGGGCTGAATCCTTGAGATTTGCTTGGTATCGGAGAAGGATAGTTGCCGTACAACGGAGACCAGCTTTACGTATTGCATGTGCATACGGCACGGTTTCCGAACCTGCAATCCTCACGGTAGCAGCAATAGCCCCAATAGATCTACTTGCATTGGAGTGACAAGAAATCTGGCGTACCCAAGGAGAGCTGGGAAAGAAATGTGCCTTCAGCCAATAGATGAGGCGATGGCTAATCACATGGGAAAGTGACCCTTGGGGTAAATGGACCAAGCGACTGATACCACGCTTGGATATCTGGGTTGATAGGGTTCGTGGTGAAGTCAACTATTACCTCACACAGCTTCTAACAGGACATGGACATTTTCGGAAATTTCTGCATACAGTGGGCGGAGCGAGTGATGCAGCATGCATATGCTGTGACGACATCAATGATGTACTTCACACCTTCTTTGTTTGCGGCTACTGGATGATAAAGAGAAGATATGTGGAAACTGAATTGGGAGAACTGATACCAGATATTATTTCTGTGATGCTATGAAACCAGGAATCCTAGGATCATGTGGCAGTGTATATGGAGGATGTCCTTCGTCAGAAGAAGAGGGATTTGGAAGCATACAAACACCTGTAAAGGAGAAATGAAGAAAGAAGAAGTCTGAAAGACTAAGTAAGCACGACATCACCCTGAAGTAATGCGAGAGCTGTTCCGGGGTGATGACACACATCGTGGGAAAAGGGCGTGTGGTTTTTAGTGGGTAAGAATCCCACACACTTGTGGAATGCGGACCCTTCACAAGTGTCTTTTGAAGATTTTCCACAGTCCCTCATAAAAAAATTTAAAAATTATTATTAATATTATTATTATTATTATTATTATTATTATTATTATTATTATTATTATTATTATTATTATTATTATTATTATTATTATTATTATTATTATTATTATTATTATTATTTAATTTTTCTGTTAAATCTAGCTGGCAGAGATATTAATATTTTATTCCATCTTAGGTGTGGTTATGTCCATTGTTGAGCATGCTATTGTTTCTCATCTTCTTTTGTCTTTAGTGATGCTTCTCCTTGTCCATTGTCTTGTAGATATCATGGGTGTGGCATGTTAATTTATTGTGCTCTTATGAATTGTATTAATTTTGTGGTTTGGAAATATTTACTAAATCTGTGGTAATTCTGTGTAAGGATTTCTTTTTCAAGTTTCTATTCTAGTGCAAATTTTAAAATTTGATATGGAATATTATGCCTGAATGGACATTAAATATTGAGCATTTGGACTCCATTACAGAAAGTCATAACTGCATCCAATTTTATTGTTTTGAGGAAGAGTCACTGTTATTTAACTTATAAATTTTATTTTACCTCAAATTATTTCTGTATTTTCTCATAATTTTCAATAAAAGAGACTTACACTTTCTTTGGGGGTATATATTTGGTAACTGTTCCATGGAAAGTATTATTAATTTTTACTTGACTGTAATGTTAACTTCTACTTTATTCATTAAAATTGTTAATTTCATTTGGGAAGTTACTTCTTATTTAATTTCTTTTGAGTGCCAAGGTTCTCCTTTTCTTTGAGAATATAAGTAACATGATCACATCTCTTACCTATTACATGTTCTTACCCTTGCATACATTTTCCCCTGCTCATTTTGTTTTTACTGTATGGTAAATAAATATTATGTTTTCATTTTGCTGTTGAAGTTTCTGAAGTTTTTGTTGACTGCTTCTCCATTTCCTTATGTCTCGGGCCCTTTCCTATAAGTGTGTCCTGTTGTTTGTTATATTGTTGTAAACTGGTGCTTTAAATCTATTATCTAATTTTTCTGTGCTGCGTTGCCTACTGTTATTTGCTTATAATTTATCCTAGGATGTATCTTTACCGTTAACAGTAGCCTTCACAATGTGGGTGCCATTGGAGACCCGCGGTGGGACTTATGGCGGTAAAATTCATTCATTTATTCATTCATTCATTCATTCATTTATTCATTTATTTATTTATGAGAACCTCCGTGGATCAGGTTTCAGCGCATCGGCCTTTCACTACTGGGTACCATGGTTCAAATCCCTGTCCCTGCAAGTGAGATTTGTGCTGGACAAAGCGGAGGTGGGACAGATTTTTCTCCACGTACTCTGGATTTTCCTGTCATCTTGCATTCCTGCAACACTCTCCAATATCATTCTATTTCATCTGTCAGTCATTAATCGGCAGCTGGCACAATTCCAATCCTCGCTGATAGATGGGGGCTTCATTCATTCCATTCCTGACCTGGTCGAATAACTTGAAACAAGGTGTGGAGTTTCATTTTCACTGATTTATATTTATTCATTTATTGTTAATTGTGGTGTCCATTTGCTTCAGAATAGTCTGCTGGAGTTGCTGAAATTAAAGAGTGAAATTTGTTTTCAGGCTTCAAGTGTGTCACTGGAACTGCTGATATAGCATCCGAGTAAAGTTGACCGATGCAGTTTCTATGATATCCATGTTCGGTTTACACTGTGACATGGAGTGAAGTGGAAACCAGGCAGCATTTTACAGTATCCAGGATATTCTGTCCCCCATAAATCCAACCCCTAGTCCATGTCGTGGGGGACGGGCAACGGTATGAATTAGGAGATAGCCTGCAAGGGCGAAGTACAGTTGGGACCTTGTGTGCCCCAGGACTGCTACAGTAGCTGTGAAGGCCTTACAGGAACTCTGAAAAGTAATGGCTAATGGGGCTCTGGTGAAGTCCTTAACGGCAACTGAGGCAAAGAAGGAGACTTTTGGTACGGCAAAGTTGGTGGAGGAGGCAACCCTGAAGAGGGAAACCACTGCCTTGTGGTGAAGAGGGATCTTTAAAGGCTAAGGGAGACAACCCCAACAGAAAAAAGCATGCCTGGAGGCTTTAGGTGGCAGTCCCACCACCAGGCTTGGGTGCTGTGGGCTAACAACTCGCACAACCTTAAATTATGCCATTACAGAAACATCAACAAAGAGAAACAAGACTGATCCAAAGATGATGATTTTTGGCTGGAAAAAGGTAACAAAAATTGGTTTATGAAATGTGAGAACTCTGCGGGAAAGTGGAAGACTACAGCAGGCAGTGGCATGAACATCTTGGGATTAATTGAGGTGAGATGATGGAATGAGTATGGGGAATTGATCACCCATGGTGAAGCTATATTTATATATCCTGGAAGACCTGAGGGCAATGGAGTTGTGAAGGTGTGGGCATATTGAGGGACAGGGAGGCTAAATGGAGCCTTGTGGAGTGGTATCCAGTGCCAGCAAGGATAATTGTGGCACGTTTCAAGACCAATATCAGAAATGTTGTGATTATTGTGTGCTATGCACCCAATGAGACAGCAAAGGAAGAAGGCAAACAGACATTTTATGTGCATTTAAATAGCATGATTAAAAAACAGAAGAGGAAGGATATAATTATATTTGGAGGAGATTTGAATGCTAAAGTGGGCCAGGATAATGAAAGACTTAAGCACATCATGAGAAGGCATGGCCTCTCAGAGTGCATGCGCCTGGTGCATGCACTGTGCATGGTGCAAAAGACGATTTTGCTTGGTTGACCAGAGTGCAGACCCCCACTACTCGATTTGGAGCAATAGTGCTGTCTCTCTCTTTCCCCACGCCTGTCTCGCTCACTCCCCCTGTCTCCCTCTTCCTCACTTGCTCCGTAGCGCTCCAAATCTGAGCCGAGCTTAGCCGAGTAGCCCAGAGACAAAGCGTTGGTCCGAGCCAAGCGGGACCGATGCACAGTGCACGGAGCTCTTGTGCCTCGATTTGCACGCATGAGATTTTGGGCATTTGAGAGGCCCTGGCCTAGGAGATCTGGTTATTGGTGGTATGGTATTTCCACATAAAGATTGTCATTAAGTGGCCTGGGTATCAGCGGATTTTTAGGACAGAGAATCAGATAGATCATGTGGTGACTGGATGAAGGTGGAGGCATTTACTGTTGGATGTGAGGAATAAGAGATATGCAGACATCAGCAGTGGTAATCATCTTTTTGTGGCTACTTTTAGGATGAAGACCCAGGCTCGGAAAAGGAAGACAGGACAAATAAGGAAGCAGTATGATGCTGGAAGCTAAAGGATGACAGAAAGTTGAAGGAAGTCTTCAGGATAGAACTAAAGAATTGATTTCAACCACTCACTCAGGTGGAGGATGGGACTGTTGAGGAAAAATAGGTGAAGATTAAATCTGTCTTTATGGAAGTAAGTGAAAATATCCTGGATTTTAAGGATAGGAGGAAAAAAGACTGGATGACAAAACAGACACGGGAAATCATTAGAGAGAGGAGAGATAAATGAGGCAATGAACGCATGTAAGACACAAGCAAGAAAGGCTGAACTGCAATCAAAATATGCTGCAAAGGTGAGGGAAGTAAAGAGAAGTGTGAGGTTGGATCAAAGGAACTGGACAGATGACTTATCTCAACAGGCAGAAAAGGAAGTCAACAAAGGAGATCTGAAAGAACTCCATACCATCACCAGAATTCTGGCAAGGAAGCAGATGCAGAAAAACCATTCAGTCAGAAACAAAGATGGATCCTTCTTAATTAACCCTGAGGATCATCTGAAGTGATGGCAGTTCTAAACTGCTCCATGGAAGATCAGTCAGATGTGGGGGAAGGAGAAGAAGAAGATGAGATTCAGTCTGACCCAAGAATTAAAACCTGCATTCCAACAGTAGAGGAAATCAAGAAGGCATTCAAAGATTTGTATATTAGCAAGGCAGCAGAGTTGACAACATTCCATCAGAAGTCAAAAAGATTTATATGGGCACTACTGCCAATATATTGCCGCCTCTGTTTGAGAAGGTATGGGTTACTGGAGAAATGTTGACAGACTGGAGATGTGGATTGTTGGTGAAGTTGCCAAAAAAGGGGGATACATCAAATTGTAACAACTAGTGGGGCATTATGCTTTTCTGAATCTCTAGCAAAGTCTTCAGCAGGATTCTGCTGAACATAATTAAAGAATGTGTCAACTTGAGGCTCTGACAAGAACAGGCAGGCTTTCGTCTGAATCGCTCGTGCATTGACCAAATAAACACTTTGAGGATAATTCTGGAGCAGTGTGCCGAATGGTCATCTCGCCTCTATGCAACGTTTGTTGACTTTGAGAAAGCTTTTGACTCGATCAACAGAGGAGCCATGTGGAATGAAGTGAAGCGTTATGGATTGCCAGCCCAAATTGTCGATCTCATTCGAGAAACGTACCATGATTACTCATGTAAGGTCATTCATGGAGGACGTATAGCTGAGCCTATATCTGTACATTCAGGAGTTCGTCAAGGGTGTATCCTGTCGCCAACTATGTTCTTGGTTGTGATTGATGTGGTAATGTGGAACGTGACTTGAAATGTGAAATGTGGTATACAATGGGGATTAGTCAACAGGCTTGAAGATCTGGAATTTGCTGACGATTTGTGTCCCCTGTCCGAGGCACATGGAGAAATGCAAGCCAAGCTCGAAGATTGGGTAGAGGATGGAAAAAAGTTGCGACTAATGATCAACTCAAAGAAGACCAAGACCCTAAGGATTAACACGAACAAATTAGACTCATTTGTTTTCAATGGTGAATCTATTGAGGATGTGGATAGCTTCACTTACTGGGGCATTGTAGTTGCCAAAGATGGGCGAGCTGCACAAGATGTCTCGCAGTGCATTCAAAAAGCAAATGGTGCCTTTGTTCGGCTCAATCCAGTCTGTAAGAATAACAGAATATCTAGCAAGACTTGGAAAGTGACTGGAGTAATTACATCCAAGTTGCATTCCTTTGTTAACCACTGTTTGTGAAAGATTCTTAACATCTACTGGCCAGAAGTAATCTCCAACCATTAACTCTGGAGTAGGATGAGAGAGAATGAGATGGCCATACAGATAATACAGTGGAAATGGAAATGGATCGGGCATACACTGAGGAATGGGAATGAAGCAAGTGAGAGAGAGGCACTGGACTGGAACACTTCAGGTTAAAGGAAGAGAGGGAGACCTAAGCAAACGTGGCAAAGATCTGTACACACGGAAGCGATGGAAGAAGGCAAGACCTGGAGTGAGGTAAAGAGGCTGGCTGTCAACAGGACCAGATGGAGATGCTACGTTGATGTCCTATGTTCCACGAGGAACAACAGGAATTAAGTCAAATAAGTCAAAGGACATTCTATGCTATGCAGCCAATATTTCTGTGGAATATTGTTTAAGGGAAGGAAATCAAGTTTTTTTAATTAAAGTCTCTGGTTTAACCAGTTCATCCCAAAACTGAATAAACTCAGTCATAGGAGGTGATGCAGGAATAAGATTTTACATTTGATTAACGAATAATGCTTATGACAGTATTGTTGATTCAAAAGGTCATTTACTAATGCTGTAGTATGGCTTTATTATGTCTATTCACAAATTACCAGAATTTGTGGCATAGAGACTGACATATTCTACATCATACTGCAAGAAAACACTTGTGGTGTTCTGGTGGTAAGTGCTGAATAACTGGTCCACTGATTTTCTATGTACAATTAATCCAGATTAATATACTTACAATATTTTCAAATATAACTTTTGTAAAATCCATCCCATTTTCCTCACCTATCACTTACAAGTTTTATATGTAGGGAGATCGTGTCAGTTTATCAAAATTATTCATGGTCTCTAGAAGAGTTGATTGAAATAAGAGAACTTGTGCATTCAATTCATACAAAGAGCACTAGGAAAGTTTTGTAATAAGCAAAAACAGTTGGATGGACAACCCTATTATGGTGAGGGATGAAAAGAGGGGTGAAAACTGGTCTAGAAGACAGCAAGGCGTGACCTTCACATCAGTTGTTACCAAGCAGTGGGATTGAAAGCAAGTTAAGATGTCAGTGTAGTTTTAAATTTAAAGGAATCATTTGGGAACGAAAGAAGAGATTTGTACCTGTTAAGAAGGGTAAAATGACCTCAGACCCTGTTTATTATACAAGGAAAATAAGGAAATTAAAAAGAAAATGTAGAATAGTAAACAGGAAAATCAAAGAGGGTAGGGAGAATAGAGAAACTAGAAAACAGCTAATGAGGGAACTGAATAGAGTGAAAAAGGAAGCAAAAGAGAAATATATGAATGGCATACTTCAAGAGGGTAATGACCACAAAAGGAAATGGAAAAAGATGTATTCATATATTAGGAATCAAAAAGGAAAAGGAATCCAAATTCCTACAATGGTGGGAGAAGGGGGTGAACACTATTCAACAGATACTGAGAAAGCATATCTCTTTAGTAGGGAATTCAGAGATTCAGTAGAAGATTGTCAGGAGTTGGAAACAGTAACAGAAGATAGAGAGGGAGAGACATATAGGGAAACAAGAAGCTTCTCATTCACAAATGAAGATATTTTCAGAGAAATCCAACTGCTTCAACAAGGAAAAGCAGCAGGAAGTGATCAAATTACTGGGGAGGTATTAAAGACAATGGGGTGGTATATAGTACCTTATTTAAAATTTCTCTTTGACTATGTCATAAATAATAGTATAATACCAAAAGAATGGAAGGAATCTATAATAATACCAATTTATAAAGGAAAGGGCGATAAAAGGAAACCAGAGAACTACAGACCAATCAGCCTGACCAGTATAGTTTGTAAAATACTGGAGAGTTTAATATCAAAGTACATCAGAGGGATATGTGATGATAAAAATTGGTTCATAAGGAGCCAGTATGGATTTAGAAAGAAATTTTCTTGTGAGGCACAACTGGTGGGATTTCAGCAGGACATATCAGATCAGTTGGATTCAGGAGGCCAGTTAGATTGCATAGCCATAGACCTTTCCAAAGCCTTTGATAGAGTGGAACATGGAATATTATTAAAGTAATTGGAGGGAATAGGATTGGACGTAAGGGTTATACGTTGGATGAGAACATTTCTAAATTCAAGGGTTCAGAAAATCAAAGTAGGAAATAATATATCACAGGAAGAGAAAGTTTGGAAGGGAATGCCACAGGGTAGTATAATTGGTCTGTTACTTTTCTTAATATACACAAATGATTTAGGGAACAATATAACATCAAAAATAAGATTGTATGCAGATGATATAATTGTTTATAGGGAAATAAATAAGATTGAGGATTGTTCAGAATTACAAAGGGACCTTGAAAGTATCCAACAATGGGTTGAAGAAAATAATATGAAGGTTAATGGAGGCAAATCAACTGTTACAACATTTACAAACAGGAGCTTTAAAACTGAATTTGAATATACTTTGGATGAGGTAGTTATCCCAAAAGATGGCAAGTGCAAATACTTAGGTGTGAGATTTGAAAGTAATTTTCACTGGAAGGGTCATGTTGATGACATTGTTGGGAAAGCATACAGATCGTTACATGTCATAATGAGGCTACTTAAAGATGCAATAAAGAATTAAAAGAAAAAAGTTACTTAAGTATGGTTCGTCCATTATTGGAATATGCAAACATTGTTTGGGATCCTCACCAAGAATACCTAATAAAAGAAATAGACAGTGTGCAGAGGAAAGCAGCAAGATTTGTAACAGGGGATTTCAGGAGAAACAGTAGTGTATCAGAAATGTTAGAGGAACTTGGGTGGGAAACTTTAAGTAAAAGAAGGGAGAAAACTAGACTTATAGGATTATATAGAGCCTATACAGGAGAAGAAGCATGGGGAGAAATCCATGAGAGGCTTGAGTTGGAAAATAATTATATTGGCAGAACTGACCACAAGTATAAAATTAGAAGGAATTTTAGCAGAAGCGACTGGGGTAAATTTTCATTCATTGGGAAAGGCGTGAAAGAGTGGAACAGTTTACCAGGGGTAAAGTTTGATCCTTTTCCAAAATCTGTACAGGTATTCAAGAAGAGAATAAACAGCAACAAGTAAAATAAATTAAATGTTAGAGGGCATTCGACCAGTGCAGGCTATTGTAAATAAAAAATGTGTGTTTAAAAAAAATTAATTCCATCCCCTGGTCCATGGAGTTTGGACAGCCAAAGTGGGGGATTGCCTGTAGGGGTGAAGTACAGTGTGGCCTTCGAGTGCCCTGAGACCGCTACGGTAGCTGTGAAGGCCTTTCAGGAACTCTGAAAAGTGGTGGCAAAAGGGGGCTCTGGTTAAGACGCAGCAGGTCGTTATGCTACTTAGGTTCCAAAATGGGTAAAAAGAAAGTTAATATATGTAATGTAAATTTTAATCTTATACCAGTTGTGCATAGTATTATTGAAATATTGGCCGGTAGAAGAGACCCTCCACATCCCTGCACCAGCTATTCATTCAATTCTACATGACCATCTCCATGTTAAAAAGGTTTGTTCCCTTTGGGTGCTCCATTCACTTTCAGAGAAGCAAAGGGCTCATCGAGTGAAATGGTGCCGAAAAATGCTAAAACAGTTTGAAAATGGGACTTCATGTAACGTCAATATTATTGTTACAGGTGACAAAACTTGGCATTTTTATTATTATGATGTCCCAACAAAATCCCGGAACAAGGTGTGGCTGTTTTAAAATGAGAGTACTCCTGTGACTGTGCGAAAGTCAAGGTTAGTGAAACACTTGGCTCTCGCATCATGACAATGCTCCAGCACATCGTGCAAATGTAACAATGGATTTTCTTGCCAGATCAGAGTTGACTGTGCTTGTTCACCCTCCATACAGTCCTGATCTTGCCCCATGTGACTTCGCACTCTTCCCAGAAGTGAAGATGAAGCTGAAAGGGCAGCGTTTTGCATCCGACGAGGAGCTTCTGGCAGCATGGAATCAAGGGTGTGAAAATGTAACCGAAGAAAAGTGGCAGAGTTGGTTCAGTAACTGGTTTTGACGTATAGAGAAGTGTATGGAATGTGGTGAAAATTATTTTGAAAAAGTGTTCACTCACATTGTAAAACTTTCCTAGTGCCCTTTGTACAGACGAGTTGGAAGAACACCTCCACTAGCTTCAGCATGTTCCACAGATATGTAGTGTGTGTTAACTCTATTTATTTATTTGCTTATACTGGCCATGCATACAGAATTCAGCAGCCTACTTGGCTCATCTTCACTAGTTTGCCAAGAATTCCTAGACTCTCATGGCTACTCCTTATGTTTTATTCCTCACGTACACATTGGTACATAACGTTGCAGCATGCTAAAGTCTAAATTAAAATTGTCAATTTTATTCCTGGAAGCACACCTGAATCATCCTGCAAACATCTGCCGAGTCTTCAACAGACGATGGTGGTCTTTCATATCTGGTCCTAGTAGCCTGGAAATGTTTACACGTATGTGTACATGTATGTGTCTCTGGCAAAGTCGGACAACCCATCACTATCCACTTTGCCTAGTTTACCGCATTTGTAGATGGTATTAGATGCCTCACACACTTACGGAAGAATTAGTTGGTTTGTATGCTTAAGACATATTATTTGTATGCAAGGCTAAACATTTCTTCACATGTGTACAACGATGGGATGTCAGGTGATGCAAAACTTGTTGATGAGTATATTTTAAGTGAAGGATTGACCACTACTATTTAAGCAATCCATATCCAGCTGGATTTTCTATTGAAAGATACTAAAATAATACATACATAATTGCAACTACGATTATATTTAACTATTAGGTAGATGTTTTCATAATCTACAATGTAGATGTAAAAAGAAGTATTAAGTAAACTTACCCTGAACTCCACCATATTGAACTTGGATAATATAACTTGAACATAGATAAACATCAAGGCAATGCCTATTATTAGTTTATCTATGTCTTGAAATATTGCTGCTTCGCTAATATCACCATAACTGAAAGATAAGAAGAGAGAAGGGATATCTAAAATCATATTTTCATACATCATTAACAAAAAAGCAATATAAGAGGAGAAAATAAAATCAATAACAAGTAAGCCTGTAATTCTGTGTGGTTTTTGATATAATGTTTAAAAACACGGGGCTACCAAACAGCAGACGCGTGACTTTTGGTTTAAAAATCTCCTGTGCATTGCCCCAAAGTCAATCCATGACCAACTTCGTGGGAATCCAGTGATGTTATTACCCAGGAATCACATAATGTTATCCCCCTGTGGGTGAGGGCAGTAGAATAACATTCACAGTATCCCCTGCCTGTTGTAAGAGGTGACTAAAAGTGGCCCCACAGGCTCTTGACTTTGGAGTGCAGTTTAGCAACCACCTGGCATTGCTTCTACTTATTTGTGCCAGGCTCCTTACTTTCACCTACCGGTATTCTATTTGACTTCTCTTGGTCAACTCTTGTTCTTTTCTAACCCTGATGGTATTAAAGTATTTAAGGCCTAGGGAGTCTTATATTTTCACCCTCTTCCTTGCCCTTGTCTTTCTTTGCCCAATACCTTCATTTATCAAAGTGTCAGACCCCTTTCGTGTTTTTCCCTCTGATTAATGTTAATAGAGGATGGTTGCCCAGTTGTACTTTCTCTTAAAACAATAATCACCACCACGTCATGTCCTTCTAAATGACAGGAAGGGAGCTCCCACAAATGCCCAACATGTTGTAACTATGAGCAAGATAAAACATCAAAAACAGTGCTGCCAATGCGACTTTTGAGGTTGGCAGTTACAAAGTGGGCTTTGGCCAGCAGGTCGCCACGGCTTGTCCGTGGTTTGATGGCTCTGCACTCTCACCATGAGCTGTCCTGAGAATGGTTTTTCATGGTTTTCAATGGGACAGTTCCTCAGTTCCTAGTATAGGCCTCGTCCACCAAACCCCTCACCTTCTCCGAACATGTCCTTCACTGAATCACATCTCCCTGGCCTGAGAGACAGCGTTACCAACTAGGAAGCCCACCGTCCCTTTCAGGGACAGAATGAAATTGTAGTAGTAGTAGTAGTAGTAGTAGTAGTAGTAGTACCAGGCGAGTTGTCCGTGCGCGTAGAGGCGCGCGGCTGTGAGCTTGCATCCGGGAGATAGTAGGTTCGAATCCCACTATTGGCAGCCCTGAAGATGGTTTTCCGTGGTTTCCCATTTTCACACCAGGCAAATGCTGGGGCTGTACCTTAATTAAGGCCATGGCCGCTTCCTTCCAACTCCTAGGCCTTTCCTATCCCATCGTCGCCATAAGACCTATCTGTGTCGGTGCGACGTAAAGCCCCTAGCAAAAAAAAAGTAGTAGTAGTAGTGGTAGTAGTGGTAGTAGAAGTAGTGACCTTTGAGTAAGATAATCATGTAGATTCTGCTACCAATTATAACTCTCAGCTGACCTATATGGTGATATAGTAGCAATAAAATAGCAGTTTGAAAATATAGAAACAATATTCCACTAGTGATTTGAAGGAGCTGGGTTCTAAAGGATTCCGTGGATGGTACATAGAAACGGAAGTTAGGAGAATCCATGAAAACTGAACAAAGAAAGGAGTAATTTCTTTGAACACTACATATGGTACCTTTGAAGAACCAACAATAAATCATGTCACATTTCATTAGACAATAAATGATCAAATATGCTTTCCCTTTTTTCTTTCCTAACACGTAATCTATCTCAGATAGAAACTGCAAAAAATGTAGAGATAAAATGACTCAATCCCTAATAAAGATTTTGACAATAGAAGCAATGTTCCTAGACCACCAAAACAGTGAAATACAAACTGGAGTTTAATAATCAATTCAACAAACACTGTAACAAAGTACACAAAAAAATACAGCAATGTTGATTAATTAAAGACTAGATAAACAATAATAATAAAAGATCACCTTGGGAAAATTGGAGAGGAAGGGAGGAGGAAATGATGGGAGCACAGAAGAAGGAATTGTCCTTAGAAACAGGTATATATCATAGAGTGACACATGAAACTTGTGATATCTTAGCTGAATAGGTGGGCAAAATATGGACACAAGTCCCAAATTCTCAAAGTCCAGTCAAAATGTTTTTTTCATAGAAATTCGGCCAACCAAGAGTGTCCAGCACTCATAAAAGATATCTTGACCATACACATATCACTGAAAATTCAAAGTAAAGCATCACGTCTGTAGATGCAGAGTGGGTCTCGGCCCGTAACTGGCCGTGGCTGCTCCATGGTCCAACAGCTCTGCACTCTGACCGGCCAACCAAACAGAGGAGGGGTGGCCACGGCTCTACCGTGGCTCTACGCCTCTGCATTCAAGAGATGGGACATGGTTGGACCTCACGGTTGGTCCCAACCGTCGGCTGACCTGAGAATGGTTTTCTATGGTTTTCCATTCTCCTGCAGCAAGGCAAATGCTGGGACAGTTCTTAGTATAGGTCACCTACCCCCTCACCTTCTCCGAGCATCTCCTTCACCGTAACAAATCTCCCGGCCTGAGAGTTGGCTTTACCGTCTAAGAGACCTGCCTCCCCCTTCAGGGAAGGAATGAAAACATTTCAGTAGTAGTAGTGGAGCCTCCGTGGCTCAGATGGCAACGTGTCGACCTCTCACCGCTGGATACCGTGCTTCAAATCCCGGTAACTCCATGTGAGATTTCTGCTGGACAAAGCGGAGGAGGGACAGGTTTTTCTCCGGGTACTCTTGTTTTCCCTGTCATCTTTCATTTCAGCAACACTCTCCATTCTCATTTCATAGCATCTATCAGTCATTAATAAATCACTTTGGGAGTGGCGACCCCATCGTACTAATAAACTATATATGATTCATTCGTTACCTCCCTGACCCGGTCAATGACTGGAAAAACAGCTTGTAGGTTTTCATTTTCAGTAGTAGTAGTAGTAGTAGTAGTAGTAGTTTTTGTAAAGCATCGGCGGTTGCAGAGTGGGCTTTGGCCTACAGGTGGCCATGGCTGGTCCGTGGTTCGACAGCTCTGCACTCCGACTGACCGAGCAAAGCAGAAGAGAGGTGGCGCGGCTCTGTCATGAATCTACATCTCTGCATTCGGGAGACGGAGAGGGACTGTCCCTATCATTGGTTGTTCTGAGAATGATTTTCTGTGGTTTTTCATTATCCTGCACTAAGGCGAATGCCAGGACAGTTCCTAGTATAGGCCACGGCGGCCAAGTCTCTATCACATCTCCCTGGCCTGAGAGACGGTGTTACCTAATATTCCCTTCAGGGACGGAATGAAAATGTTTTAGTAGTAGTAGTAGTAGTAGTAGTAGTAGCAGCAGCAGCAGCAGCAAAGTGAAGACCCCCACATTCCCTCCTCTCAACATTGGCAGTCTAGCCACAGCCTAATATAAATGCTGCCAAAAGTCACATCACAACACCAGGTAGTCCTTCACCACTGACCACGATTATTCAGCCCCCAATCAATCATTCAGAGCAATAATCTTGGAAATAGATATCAGTTTTTTAAACCTCTGATGAGGACCTTCCAACATAATCTGAATTAAGGCACAATCTATTAATATGTTCGAAACATACGACCATTGTCACCCTATCTACAAGCTATATCTATCTATAAATACTCATTAATATATGACTACAGTAGGTAGTACTAGAACCAAGATTCTTGTAAATGTGTCACCCTTGTCTGTAGTCATAAGTATAGATATACAGTACTATGTCACTGTAGTCATATAATAAATTGGATTCCATTCAACGCTATCACCTTGGTTGCAGGCAGGTTTAATTTTGGTTATTTTAAAATGATGGAAGATAATGAACCCATTACATTACTTTAATAAAATGTATATAAGCAGGTCCACCTATTGTACAAGGGCTGTTTTTTTTTCAACATCCAATGGGCTATAAATTCAAGACAAATTGACATAACAAAATGATTTTATTACTAACATGTATTAGTTTCATACTTATTTTTTCTGCATAATTGCCAAAACCTTTTAGGCATTTGTCATATCGTGATACTAGCTTTGCGATGCCCTCTGCAAAGAAGTCTGCCGCCAGTGAGGTAAGGTGCGTCTGGACAGCCTCCTGAAGTTCTTCGTTGGTGGCGAAGCGTTGTCCGCCCAACCATCACTTCAAACTCATCAACACGCTCAATCACGTGTATGGTAGCGACAGACTTGCGTCCTTGCCCACTGTCATCATAGATGTCTGTTTGCCCTTCTTTAAATTTCCGACACCATTCCCATACACTACCACCACTCATACAGTTTTCACCATACCATAACACTACACTCATTCTGCGATGGATTTTGGAAACGCAACATCCTTCTGCTTGAAGAAAACGTATCACAGTTCGCAGCTCACACCTGGCAGGAGTATCAATCTTAGCGGCCATGTTCAATTGCCCGCAGTTTGGTTACAACTGGTGCATTGGAGCCGACAGTGGCAGAGGTTGCGGAGGGAATGTTGCGCAACTGCATGATGCACAGATCTGGCTCCCGACTATCTCTTATTTACTTACATGCATGATCAAAAAAAAAAAGCCCTCGTAAATTTCAACATACATCATAATGCAGAAATATCACTAGGTTCTTTTTTTTTTATTTGCTATTTGATTTATGTTGCAATGACACAGATATGTCTTATGGCGACAATGGGATTGGAAAGGCCTAGGAATTGGAAGGAAGCGGCCGTGGCCTTAGTTAAGGTACAGCCCCGGCATTTGCCTGGTGTGTAAATGGGAAACCACGGAAAACCATCTTCAGGGCTGCCGACAGTGGGGCTCGAACCCACTATCTCCCGATTGCTGGATACTGGCCGCACTTAAGCGACTGCAGCTATCGAGCTCGGTATTACTAGGTTCAAGTTAATTTAATCTTACTCATGGAAGAACTATGCAAGACTATTCTGCCATCACCTAGCAAATGCAGATGTATCATTTTGTATACTGAAATCTCAAATCCTCAATACACTTGTAAACAATACTTGATAATGTGCCCAAAGCTCTCGTACATTTACTTATTTTATTTTACAATAATACAGGACAGTCTATTTTAATTGTTTATATAACATATTATCCTTACTAACACATAAGATTAATGCTGTTCTTTCCGACATGTTGAAAAGTAAAACATTAGAAACGTAAATTCCTCACACCCTACATTCCTTTACTGTATACTTCTGTATATTTAGGGGTACATGTAGATTTATGTGTATAAAGAAATTATCAATTAAGCATCATGATTGAAGATAGCGAATCCATATTGTTTAGTCAGATAAAATGTGTGTACTCAGGTGTATTTGTTGTAAACAGGGTAAACACAATATTGGTAATTATGCTTAGAATATCTTAATGTAAGATCATATTATCGACACTTATCAGAGTAGAGATCAATTAATTTTACTCACTGCAATATTTAAATTCTCTGCAAAACTGTCATCAATGGCAAAGAAAAAAGTGCATATAACACGTTATCTTCACTGACAGTTAAGGTATGGCTGTTCCAGTCAGCATGGTGAAATATGATAACAACTACATAATATATATTTATTTTATATATTTTATATGTTGTTGTTGTTGTTGTTTGAGTCATCAGTCCATAGACTGGTTTGATGCAGCTCTCCATGCCACATATTTTATATATTTATTTAAAAAGGAAAAGGAAGAAAAAGAAGAACATTTAGAAAAGAAAAAAAACGGTTGTTCTAATGCACATTGACCAAGTTATTATGAACCGAGCTCGATAGCTGCAGTCGCTTAATTGCGGCCAGTGTCCAGTATTCGGGAGATAGTAGGTTCGAACCCCACTATCGGCAGCCCTGAAAATGGTTTTCCGTGGTTTCCCATTTTCACACCAGGCAAATGCTGGGGCTGTACCTTAATTAAGGCCACGGCCGCTTCCTTCCCACTCCTAGCCCTTTCCTGTCCCATCGTCGCCATAAGACCTATCTGAGTCGGTGCGACGTAAAGCAACTAGCAAAAAAAAAAAAAAAAGTTATTATGAAGATAGTGAGTTACAATTTTGTTTTCCGGTTTCTGTTATAATACTATCAAGAGAAACATTTATGTTTGTACTTACCAAGCATGTCTAATTATGTATACTCTACCAAAGAACAAATTATAATGCTTCCAGGAGCCTGATCATCTCAACCACAAATTCCACTATCACCTATGCTGTTCTATGTAACAAAAATAATGTACATCAATCCAGACAAAGATAATACATGGGCCATTTGTCAAATCTTCACCAGGTTTACCAGGAACAGATATCTAATGTACACAAGATGGGAATTTTAACATAAAAACCTCCGAAAAATTCTGCGCTCACTTCACTACAACAATTAGACTGGAGCATTTTGGATGACATGCCAAGGTGGTCAACATAACTCACATCCATCACCCATATTCCTCCCATCTCCATGCCCCCACAACTCTCCTGGCCAGAGAGTAGGCGTAACGTACTAGGTGGCCCACTCCTCCCTGAAGGAGAAAGATAGCTTGTAAGTAGTAATAGCAGTAGCAAAGTGAAGCATGGCCAGAGAGAGGGTGTTGCCCTTTAGGGGGCCTGTTGTACCCCATCAGGGTGGGGAAAGAAAGCTTTATAATTATTAATTAATCAATTAAATTGGAGACATCTATAAATAGTCAATCCGTGGATGTCATTTCAGCTAATAGAAGATCATTCTAGAAGGTTCCAGAATTCTTCAATGGAAGCATCATGGTTACTTCCAGAAATCTCCAGTGGAAGTGTTAACTTTACTTCCAGAAGCTGCGATGAGTGATAATTCTACGCCGCCTCCATCACCACCTACTGTGAATACAGAGCACATCAAGCAAGAACGAAAAATCTCACCGGAATCGGACAGCAATTGGAAGAAATGATGTGGATAAGCGTCCACTTCCTCCACTACAGGGTTGACCTACACCTCTCCAAGCTCTGTACTCAATCAGCCACCCACCTCCATTGTTAGGGGAATACAGCTACTGATCTACAACTCCGAAGAGGCTAATGCGATTGCACCATTCCATCTACCATCATGATTACCGGAACAAGCTGCTACGCCCAAGCTGCCAAAAATGCAGCATTGGTACCAAACATCCGTCAACAGAGCATCATCAATTTAATTCTAGTACCACCTATGCCATTCTATGTAATAAAAATAATGCCCACCAATCCAGACAAAGATAATACATGGGCCATTTATCAAATCCTCACCAGGTTTACAAGGAACTATGCTCTATGTTGAATTCAACTTAAAAATCCAATGTACACGAGATGGGAATTTTAACATAAAAACCTCCGAAACATTTTGCGCTCACCTCACTACAACAATTGGACTGGAGCATTTTGGATGACATGCCATCTTGTTCACGCCACAACAGATGGTCTGGTGTGAGCGGTGCCAACAATACGACCATCCTCCAACCATGCCGTGCATCCAGCCTCAGGTATGTGCCATATGTAGCCAGGAACATCCCACTGTAAGTTGTACAAGTAAGGCCACCCTGAAGTGTGTCAACTGTTCCCAACCTCATCCCTCCTTCTCTTTTATGTGCAAATCCTGACCTGCACCTGAACCAACTCAACCAGAATCTGTTATTCCTCTTCCCTCCCTGCTCCATGCTTTGAGAACACCATACTTTTTATAACTATGGTGCTCTAGAACATACTCCCATTCCACCGCCCTCATATCATTAATCAGGTTCAGTTAGTAGCACAGTTAGTTTTCAATACACACATATTCGGGGAATAAAATGCATTTTGCATTCCTCTTAAATGCAGTCCCCCAGTTAGGATAATATGTTAAAATTGTATTTTACCAACATTCAATCTGAAAACGCTAACCGTGCACTTCTGGACCTCTCCCTTAATCTGTATGACCCGGATATATTTGTTCTAAATGAAACTCCTAAACAACAGATACACTACCCAAAATATAAATTCTGTAGAGCGGATAGACATGGAGAGGCTCGTGGAGGCATGGCTGTAGGAGTAAAATGACACATGACCAGTAAAGTCCATTTTTTTCAACTTGAATAATAATTTCTCTGAATATTTAATAGTCAATACCTTTCTCCCTAATAACTCTTCTCTTGTCATAGTTACATTCTATTTAACCCCCAGAATGTCACCTACTATAGACTTTATTATATATATATAGATTCAAAACTCAATACTTAATATTTTTGTCACTGACATAAACATTAATGCTTATAACATATCAAATTCCAATCATTTTAATCAGCAAATTTCCAAAATCTGGGCCATGCAGATTCCTTTCCCTTTCCACACTCGTCCTGTCTAAAGTTCCACCCCCGATTTCCTTATCTTTTCCCCATCCCTCTCCACAAATCTTACCATAGAAGAACTTCTCCCTGTAGTCTCAGATCACCTCCCAGCTCGTATCTCCATTTCCAATATTTCCTACACAACCAGTCCTCAACATTCCCAACCTCCAACTACTAAACAATTTCCTCAGGCCAACTGGACAACTGGATACGATAATTCACGACTCGCCCCCTCCTACCTCCCTTCCCAAACTTCTCTCCCTTAAAGCCCAGATTGAACATGCTATAAAATCAACTGACAATCTCCATATACTTCACCATTCATTTCATCAAACAAAGCCTCCATACCCCCCAAAGCTTTATCTCTCCTGAAACTAGCTCATGACTACTACCACTCATACTTACAAACCAGAGACCCGACAACTTTACTAGAACACAGACAAACACTCAGACATGCTTGATCATATGTTAAAGCCATAAAACAAAAACAATGGACTACCGCTTGAACCAAACTCTCAGACATATGCAACTCACATACATTTTAGACAACCTTTCGCAGACTAACAAAATGTGGCAGATTCTTACCCACATACCCCATCCTCACAACACCTACCCCTCCTACTGATGTATTTGCTGAATACGATTCCCACTACTATCCTACAATTGCTATTTAATTATCTTCAATGTAGAACAGCAACAATAACTATACATGGTACCCGTTCCTATACATTTCCCATCACCATCCATCGACTAGTGGAATAATGCGACTTGAACTCATCGGGACCGACGGAGTGGCACCATTTTACCTACCAACAGGAAATCGCTCACCAAGCTATAAGCACTAACAACTGTCAGTTACGCCCAAAGAGTGTACAGTCCAGCCCTACTGAACCAGGTTCAACAGCGCAGTGCAATGTCTCCAGAGTCTGGAATTCTGGCCCCATTTTACAAAATCAAATTAAAGAACCTTGAACCCAACTTAAACTACTCGAAGGCTATCTATACTGTCATTACAAGATACCTGCCAAATGACCATAAATACTACAATCTCAAAATTAAAAACATTTAGACCATTCTATTCCTTCTTAATATTAGCAATGGACTGGCCAAATTTGGCAAGCATGCCATGGCTCAAGAACTTCTCTCAGCAGCCGCAGCACAACCCATCTTTGATGCAACCAGCACCTACCTTACCTGTGGTAGCTCATGGAATGGACAGAAGCTACATGGAGGATGAAGTGGCAGCCCAGCTGTAGCAGCAGGGTCTACAGATATTTAAGGCCATCCGAATATCAACGCAGATGGCCCAACATCACTGATGCGGATCCTTTACAGGAATACAGCAAACCTGGACCAACTGCTGTGGGATGGAGTCCTAATGTACGCCCAACACAACAGTGTGGAGCCTTCTAGATCATCACTCCCACAGCGTTGAAGATGAAAATGATGCTAAGGTTACGACCACCATCCAAGTTAACCATGCTTTAGGAATCAGGTATGTGCTATCTGCCCTGGCTCTCATTTCCTGCTATTTGTTGAAATAGTGCTATTCCCAAATGTAACATCGGCAAACAAAACCACCCAACCTTCTCTGCCAAATGTAGGGCCAAGCGTCAACCCAGTCCTGCCCAGCTTGAAACCATTCTTCCTATTACCCCCATTGCCCTACCCATGCCAAATTCTTCGTCCTGCGAACATCAAACGTCAAAAGTACAGTTGTGGGAAACCAAGATCCCTAACATTGTGGGACAGATGACAGTAGTGGAACATTTACCACCTGGCTACAATGAAAACTGGACTGAATGGAAATCTCTGAACAAACCGGGGACTGGAGTGGGCAGGACCAAAGTCAACCTTGTCAGATGAGGCTACAAAGATGCTGACATCATGAAGTGCAAATGTGGCGAAGAACAAAATATGAAAAATTTGCTTCAATGTCCTATGTGTCCATATTCTTGTACTGAAGATGAACTGTTTCAGGCAACACGGAATTCGTTTGACGTTGCAAGATATTGGTCACAATTCGTGTAACATACCTTTGGTGATTCAAAGCAATATTTGACTGTGTGCAAGATGCTTTTTGACACGAGAATAAATAAAATACGATTATTGGTTTAACTTGCCATTAACTACGTTTATAGTTTTCGTAGACGCCGAGATGTCGGAGTTTTGTCCCGCAAAAGTTCTTTTACGTGCTAGAAAATCCACCGACTCGAGACTGGCGTATTTGAGCACCTTCAAATACCACCGGGACTGAGCCGGGATCTAAGCCGTTAACTTGAGCTCAAGACTAGCGCTCTACCGTCTGAGCTACTCAGCCCGGCCTATGGTACCGGTATATCTACGGATAGTCAGAAGACGGTGAAGGAATAGATCATGCGCATACGTAGCGCGCGCCTAGGCCGCCTGGTTAGCGATTCATTTCAGTAGACCGCGTGCCTGACGAACGAAACACGTTTGACGACATTCCATTTTATCGAGAAGTAGGCCTACTAATCGGATTTTGAAAATAATACATACCTGAATTTATAATTTTCTAATGCTTGATGTAGAAGACAGCGAAATTCGATTAAAAATCAAAATCGTTATCGTTATCACAACAGATATTGACACCCTAAAATTTCGATCACCGGGCGTGTTGGCCGTGCGGTCAGGGGCCGCGCAGCTGTGAGCTTGTATCCGGGAGATAGTTGGTTCGAACCCCACAGTCAGAAGCTCTGAAGATGTTTTCCGTGATTCCCATTTTCACACCAGGCAAATGCTGGGGCTGTACCTTAATGAAGACCACGGCCGCTTCCTTTCCACTCCTAGGCCTTTCCTATCCAATCGTCACCATAAGACCTATCTGTGTCGGTGCGACGTAAAGCAAAAAAGAAAAGTTCGATTACGAATCCTTAGTAACGTTAATGAAGGCGAAAAAAAGTTGTTGATATCTTTAACGGTTTAACAGTTATTTAAGATGAACACGTTAAGTGACTTACTCTGTATATACATACTACGTCCAGTGAGTGAGTCGGTTATGCGGCACGAGATTTTCAATGATTTTCAATATGATTAGTTAAAATATTCCATTGTTTTACATTTTAAGTGTTCTAATCAGTTGAAGTATTTAAACAGTTCATGGCCAAACTCCGGAATTGAATCACATTTCTAAAGCAACATAGCATATTAATACTAAATACAAATACAGAACGAGTAATAAAATGTTGCCTGACTGATTAGTCCAGTTAGCGCAATTAATTCGACACATACTGTAACTTTATTTTTCTTTTTACTCGCTTCTAAGTTATTTTGCCTCGAGTGTCATGGTATCTAAACGTTAAGGTCCGACAGTCCGAGAAAATGTTGAATTAGGGTATGTTAGATAAATAAGCAGAATAAAGAGGTTTAAGTAGGGTAAGGAGGTTGGTGTAGAAGCTGACGCAGTGATATGGACTAATAAATACCCCTATATGGGTAGCCTTACATCGTAATTGTAGTGACCTGCTTTCATTTAAGGGAAAAACTGCGAAATGATAGCCACAGTACTAGATGTTCTGTACGCGAACTAGTCGTAGTATAGTACTACATGGCACTAGAGTCCGGATTATTAGGTGCTGATAGCTTAGAATGCAAACTTACTTAAGCCAGCAACAAGTATACCCTACACTGTACAACGGTTATGCTATGAGATTTGCATAGATATTAGGGGTACAGCCTATAGAACTCCATGAATTTGTGCTACTCTTCCTACATTATGGTACAACGGGTTGCATGACACTTCCTACAAACCAAATTACTTTGCATTCTAACCTATTACCACTTACAAATCCGAGGTATAGTGATCTCTGATCAGATTTTCTGTACCCCGCGCCTTAAGCATAGGCAATACTTACCGCAGGAACCATTACCGTGTTGCCTAGCAGCAAGCCCGTATTCTCTTTGCATGCAAGGCATTCATTGCATGCGTTATGATAGGGCGAAGAACTGTCTGAAGTACGATTTGAGGTTGTTTCAAGTCAAGTATTGGCAATTTCATCTCTCATAAATTCAAAATTTCCGCGCAACTGCACTAGTTCCGTTGCTTGTCTACGTGTGGTGTGGGTATAGTCTCGCCATCTAATCCACTGTAGATAGAAAGAGACAGCAAATGAAGAAGTTAAGGACGTAACGCATTCAATCTTTAAATTGTATTCGGTGACAGACATACATATGAAACCCCCCGAATGATGTCGCTGCAATTGAAATTTGGTCAGCATCCATGTGCTACCCTCTGCCATCTGTAAACTTGGAGAAAGTCGGCATGTCCAAGCTTACAGCGAGCGGGAACCACTGATTACCCCCTGACGAGAACCCAACGTGACGAAAGTGGCCAATGTCACTGGGGTGATTTACTTCCAGTGCTTGAGTAGTGGCTGACTAGGGGGTTCATTCATTGTGGGTTTTATTGAATAGTCAATTCATTAATATTGTGTGTTGTTTCTGTGCTATTCCTCGTGTTCGATGGTTTATGTATTCACACTGGATGAGTCTAAAACGGCCTGCCTCTGTGGTGTAGTGGTTAGTGTGATTACCTGCCACCACCGGAGGCCCAGGTGGTTCGATTTCCGCCTCTGCCACGAAATTTAAAAAGTGGTACGGGGACTGGAACGGGATCCACTCAGCCTCGGGAGGTCAACTGAATTTGGTTCCCATCTCAGCCATCCTTGAAGAAGTTTTCCGTGTTTTCCCACATCTCCTCCAGGCAAGTGCCGGGATGGAACATAACTCAAGGCCACGGCCGCTTCCTTCCCCCCCACAAGGTCCCTGTTCAACACACCAGGTGAGACCGTCTGTGCGAGGTACTACTCCTCCTTCCCAGTTGTATCCCCGAATTAATGTCTCACGCTCCAGGGCGCTGCCCTTGAGGCGGTAAAGGAGGGATCCTTCGCTGAGTCCGAGGAAAAAGCCAACCCTGAAGGGTAAACTGATTAAGAAAGAAAGAAAGAAAGAAAGAAAGAAAGAAAGAAAGAAAGAAAGAAAGAAAGAAAGAAAGAAAGAAAGAAAGAAAGTCTCTGAAAAGCCTTTTACAACCCGTTCGTTTGATGAAAATTTAACATTTAAATAAATAAAAAACAGCAAGAATTATGTTCGCACGTTCGATCCAGCAACTTACAGTAAAACTGCTTGGCTCTCAGATACGTTCATGTTGTTGAAAGATTGCTTGGTTCCTATAATGTAAGTTCTGATAGGACAGTGAATGCATTGGTGAGACTTGCGACTGAGTGTCTGGATAACTTTGACGATAGAGCACCGGTGCTTGCAGGTCGGCTGAATGGTGTGCAATCTAAATTTTTTAAAAAATGTTCCTGAGGCTGTATTCACCCACTGCTACGCGCACAAACTTAATTTCTTTCTCAAGCTGTATCATGCGCAAAAGTATGTCGTATGTTCTTCGCAACGATGAGTGGTTTTGCGACATTTTTTCAGCAGTTCTTCTTAGAGAACTAACCTGCTGGACAGTGCCCTCAAGAAAAGGTTTCCTAAGCTAGCTCCAACAAGGCGGAACTATTCCAGTAGATTAGTACAGACCATCGTGGAATATCCTGCTCCTCTCCAAGAGCTTTACGAAAATGTTTTGGAGGAACCTGGGAACTGGGATAACATTACAATCAATGAGGCAAGCGGGTTTCTTGCGAAGTTAACGGAATTTCAGTTCAATTTTCTTCTGAATATTTTTAATGAAATGTTTTCATTGACTGATGTCACATATAAGCCTAACATCCTTCAATATAAGACCCTAGCCACCGCATTTTGCACCAGCGAAGTGAATTCATTAGAAACTAAAGTTCAATAATGGGAAACAGTGGATTTGCTAATACCTGGGACAGGACAGAAGAGACATTTGATCCACCAATGAAAATAAGAAAGGAAGGAACGTCATTTTCGGTTAAAGATGAGTATAGAAGGGTTTACAAGGAAATACATGATATTACTCTAGCACAGGTGAAATATCGCTTCTGTTCATTAGAAGATTTTTCCTTCACTGAAAAACTTTTATTTTTTCGGGTGATTTTCCTAAAGAGCAATTCAGTAAAAGGATTGAAGCCTACGGGTAATATTTTGATATAGTACGACTTAAATCCGAACTGAGGGATATGTTCACTTCTGAACAGTTGTCAGATAAGACTGTGGCTCAAATCCAGAAATTCCTATTGACCAGTGGTCTTCACGGCGGTCTTCTCGAGTTTTATAAGTCAGAGTCATCTCTCTGTATTAGGAATGATATCTATGGAAAAGAATCTTCTTGTTGAAATGAAATCACGTGAGTACTTCTGGAGTGACGTCACCAAGGAATTCTGCAAAGTGGAGGAGGGGAGCAGAACTGGAATTTACTTACGGTACTACATTGTGCTATTGCATCGTTACTAGTTGTATGCCTCGGTGGCGAATCCAGGATACGCCACTGCCTAGCAGCTACGAATAATAATAATAATAATAATAATAATAATAATAATAATAATAATAATAATAATAATATATTATATTATATTATATTAATAATAATAATATTATATAATAATTAATAATAATATTATATTATATTATTATTATTATTATTATTATTATTATTATTATTATTATTATTATTATTATTATTATTATTATTATTATTATTATTACTATTACGGGTTTACCCGTGGAGCAGAAAGAGGTTAAAGAAGGTGCGGGTGTTGAATGGATCTAACTACCATATCAAACTTGAATTTAAAACTTTAGCAAAGGTTTCTTTAGAATTTCAAAAATCAACAAATAACAACATGACAGGTACAATTAGCAATCTTGAAACAAGACTTGGAAAAATCTAAGATTCAGAACTTAAACAATTTTGGGCTTCAAGCCCCTAGTTTTACAACTTCTGTGCTACGAGCTCAACTTTACAAAATTTCAATTCAAAATGAGGAACAATTTAGTCAAGGGCAGAAATCCCTTAATTCAAGAGCTCTTGCTCCCTAAATTACAATACCTAGCCTTCCAGAGGGACTCTTTACTGTTACAAAACTTTGAAAAAGAGCTAACAGGCTCTCAGATTTTTTTCAGCCTACTCAAGGCAACACTACATTAAAATCTTACACTCTCTGGCCTCTCAAGGCACGAATTTACAAATTGAAATAGTTTTAAACAGGGTTATCTAGTACCCAACCAACTGGGCCTTTGCGAAAAAAGAACAGGTTAAATAAACGACCCGAACACAAAGTGAATGGAGGCGAACACTGCGCTCCAGATAATGAAATATAAAATCCTACAGGGCTCTCGGCCGATGAAACAGGGGCTATTCCCAAACTACTGAGGTGGCTCACATGGAAATAACTTTAACACATTACAGGAAGAAAACAGTTACGAAAACGTAGTCACCTCAAACCAAGATGAAGGGGAGCTCGAGAGGGTAACTCACTCTCTATCCCCGATTTACAGTTAAAACTTCATGAAATTTTTATATTAGCCAGAAGAAGATTTGCATTTTAGAAAAGTTTGTTACCTTCCCCTCGGATTAATTGGCGGATACAGCAAGAAAGATAGAATTTATGTGGCCATTATCTTGTAGATGTTCTGCTGGCACACACACACTTAGAAAGACGGCGATCAATTGACAAGGTACCCAGGAACACCGCAGTATATATACCCTCAGGGAAGGTTCGAGAGAATTCAGGACTAATCAGGACACATCCCCTTAATTTTTATTGGCAAATTCCAAGTGAACAAGAAATGCGGGATTGGTTGAAAATTAATTACACAAATTCATGATTCGCTAGATTCAAAACTGGCGGAAAGAAAAGGAAGTATTCTTTAAGTTGTAAGTTCTTTCACCTTGCACCAGAGTGCCGGATCATAGTTCTTTTGGTAGTGTCATCTGTGGAAAAATGTCCAAACTTCTTGATGTATAGCTAAACAAAACAAGGAGAAATTCAATCAGTTTAGAAAACATCACAATAACACAATTCCTCAATATTTTAGTAGTGACATCTTCTGATCCAAGTTCCAAGTTCATGTAGTATCAGTTTCACCTTTTGATCGCTAGAGAGAGTTCATTAAGGCGCTTATTTTGAATGCGCGGCGTTGCGGTGTACCTCACGGTACAATAATAATAATAATAATAATAATAATAATAATAATAATAATAATAATAATAATAATAATAATAATAATAATAATAATAATATTTTTTCCCATATCGTATAGGCCAACTCCGGACCACGTCATTCCAAATGGCTACTTCTGGCTTTGATATTTGCCCAGTACTTACGCATGCGTTCTCGGTGTCGTTCTTTCCTCTCCTGTGTCCATGCCTTTCCTGTTTTTGATTTTGGCTTTTCTCGGAAATCCTGGAACGCTTGAAGTTTCTTCTTAAGTGGGACATGCTCCTGGATGTCGTTACGTGTGATTCACATTTTTTAAAGGTCTCTATCCACCACAATGAACCAAGCCCCTTTGGTTTTCTTCTGCTGAAAGAAGGTAATGATGCGTTTGGTCAGTATCGTTTCGTTCATCCGTGTCACATGCCCATAAAAGGTAATTCTTCTTTACCGGATAGTATCGGTAATCTTCTCTACGCGGGTGTATAGTTCGTCGTTATGCCGTCTTCTGTACTCCCCACTGTCTTTGACGGGACCTAAGATCTTTCTAAAAATCTTCCTTTCTTTGGCCTCTGGACGGATGACACTGCAGTACTGCCTCAGCTTTGCTTGAAGGATATGGACCTGTTGTTGTAGACGCCCTTGGTTAAATAGTACACCATTTCGATTTTGTTCATCCGTAATGTAAACGCTCCTTTCTCTGACATGTTGGGTGTTATCAGTTCTCCCAGATACTTGAACTTATCTACTCGTATAATTTAGTCTCGTCCCACTGTGAGATCTCTGGATGCCAGCTTGATATTAGATAAAAATTTTGTTTTCTCAAAAGAGATCTGGAGGCCTGCATTCGCTGCTTGTATTTTAAGCAGAAAAACCTGTTCCATGGCTGTGTTTAAGGATTCAGAAAAAATGCAAGTTAATCTGCAAATGCTAGGCAATCAACATCATAATTTTGACTTTTGCACCCTAGCCTGACTCCGATTTGAACTCCTTGATTATTCAGTTATTTGTACCACTCCCGGATGACGTTTTCAAGGACACAGTTAAAGAGTAAAGAAGATAGTCCATCTCCTTGCCTAACTTCCGCCTTCATTTCAAAGGCGTCTGAAATCTCTCCCCTGAACTTCATCTTCGAAGTGGTGGCGTTCTGGTTTTGTTGTCTTGGCCAAACTCCTTTCAAATTCCGATCAGGATGGTACGATCTATCGAGTCATATGTCTTCTTGAAATATATGAATGTTAACACAAATTCTTTATTTCTGAGCTTCAAATATGAAAGGATGGATTTGAGGTTCAAGATTTGTTCGATGCAAGAACGCCCTTTCCTGAAACATCCCTGACATTCACCGATTTGTGGGTCTAATTGTTCGTCTGTCCCCGTTTGAAGGGCTTTTGACAGAATCTTGTATGTTATCAGCAGGAGAGAGATACCACGGTAGTTATTCACGTCTGTTCTGTTGCCTTTCTTGTGAAGGGGGTGAATCAAAGCTGAAGTCCAGCCATTTGGAAGTATCCCTGTTTCCCAAATAATTTCCGTTAGTTTATCTAGACTTTGTCATCTGCAGACTTCCAAAGTTCAGCAATTATAGAGTCCTCGCCTGGTGCCTCGTTATGCTTAAGTGACTGAATGATTGGTTTGAGTTCTTATTTAGTTGGTGGTGATGAATTGGGATGAATCTGCACAACATCGTCAAAAGGAAATGTGGTATTTGGAGCTTCACAGTTCAAAAGGGATACAAAATAATTCGCCAGAATCTGGCAATTGGCCTTATCATTGTGAGCCATTTTACCACTGAGGCTTCTGAATGGTAGGCTTGGAGGATTGTATTTGCTGAGATTGCTCTTAAAGGTTCTGTAGAAGTTTCGTGTATTGGTCTTCTGGAAGTCTTGTTCAATTTGTGCTAGTTGCATGTTGTGATACATACGTTTGACCCCACGAATGGTCTTTGCAGCATGTTTTCTGGCGTTCAGGAAGTTTGTCCTGTTAGTGTCGCTCTTATTAGAGTTCCATCTCTGCTAAGCAAGTTGTCTTTTTCTTACTGCCGCATCACATTCACTGTTCCACCATGAATGTTTCCTTGGTTTTGAAAGTAAAATAGACTTCTTTGCTGTTCCAGCCAGGGCCTCTTTTAGTTGTTCCCAGTTCTCGGGATTCAGGGATTCAGGATTTTATGTGAATTCTCGAGTGGATCTCAGCTTTTCTATCTCAGATCTATTAATCGTTTTCACCTGTGCCTTTCTGGAGTTTCTTCATAGCAGTTTATTATTTGGGAGATAGCGACCTCAGTCTACATTTGTATTTCTCAGAACTTTAATATTCTGGATCTCTGGCTGTGCTTTCCGGGTGATGGCAATATGATCAATTTAAAATTCTCCAAGATTGGGATTAGGGGATGTTCAGTCTTCTGTTTCCTTGGTAAGTGTTGGAAGGCTGTTGATTTCAAGACTAGATTAAATGCTCCACAAGTCTCTCTACATTGCGATTAGTTCTCCTGTGCGCTGGGTAACTTCCAATAATGCTCTCGAATTTCTTTTCTTTGCCAAGCTTGGAGTTGAAATACCCAATCAAGATGAGGGTGTGTTTGTCCGGAACTTAAGAGAGGATATATTCTAGCTCTTCCCAAAACTAATCTGTTCCTTCCGGATCCTTGTTATTTGCCTGGTTGGTGGGTGCATGGACATTCAAGATGGTTTAAATTTTGTTTGTGCTTCGGAAGGAAAGAGAAGAGACTCGACTATTAGGAGAGGTGAAGTCCGTGATAGAAATCAAAATCTTCTTGCTGACGACAAATCCCGTCCCGAGATGAGGGATAGCTTTTACGACGCGTTTTCCTGTTTTCCCTTTGAGGATCCTGTAACCCTCTAATTCGAAGGCATGTTCATCAGTGGATCGTGTTTCTTGAATCGCCACAACTAGCATTTTATGTTGGTTTAGAGTATCTGCGAGTTGTTTCATTTCACCAACCTTCAGAAGAGATTGCACGTTATAAACTTCATATTAGAGCCCGTATTGTCAAAGTAGCAACTTGTGAAAAATTGAATTTATAATTCAACCTTTACAATACTGTAACTGTCTTTAACAAATTGTCTTTAGTAAAGACAATTACAGTATTTTAAAGGTGGAATTATAAATTCAAATTTTCACAAGTTGCTTCAGAAGAGAGTTCACGTTAAAGGAGGCAAAGTAGTTCGGGTGCTTGTGTTTGATCTTTTCTTGAGTCTCCGATACCTCCGAGCATGTCGGCGCGGGCTCCCTAGAATCCGAATGCCTGCATACGTCGTCCAAGACAACGTTGGATTGAATACCACCTGGGGTAACAGCTTGTGCTGAAGTTTCCGCCATGCTCTTGACAGTTGAAAAACTGTAGTTTGGGGCCAGCGATGTTCACGTCGACCAAGGTACTGCCAAGGCTGTGAACCTTGGAGAGCCCCACGATGTTTTCTGGCTGAGAGCAGGTATTTTCCTCCTATTCGAAACAGGCATTGTTTTCCCGCCAATACTCGGGTGGCTGACTGCAATGGTTGCCCACTGGGCGGTGGGGTCGCCACATCCCTACGCCTAATAATAATATTTTTTTACAGTCTGTTTTATGTCGCACCGACAGAGAGAGGTCTTACGGCTAAGATGTGATAGGAAAATTCTAAGAGCGGGAAAGAAGCGACCGTGGCGTGAATTAAAGTACAAAGCCAGAATATTCCTGGTGTGAAAATGGGAAACCACGGAAAACCATATTCAGGACTGCCGATAGTAGGGTTTGAACCCACTATGTTTCGAATGCAAGTTAACAGTTACGTGACCCAAACTACGCAGGAACTCGCTCGGTTATAATAATAATAATAATAATAATAATAATAATAATAATAATAATAATAATAATAAGTAGGTTAGGGTACGTAGATTAGATGTATACGTACGGAATGTTAGATAAATAGGTAGAATAAGGAGGTTTATAAGTAAGTAGGGTAAGCCGGTAGGTGTAGAAGCTGACGCAGTGATATGGACTAATGAATACCTCTATATATGGGTAAGCATTACGTCGTAATTATAGTGAACTGAAAAATCCTTTCAACAATACATGGAAAATCCTTTACAATTTCATTGGAAAATTCATTTAACATTTAATTTGGAAATGTATTAACATTTAATTTGGAAATTCTTTGGCAAGTTTCCTGATGTGAAAATGGGAAACCACCGAAAACCATTTTCAGGGCCGCCGACAATGGGGTTCAAACCCACTATCTCCCGGATGCAAGCTCACAGCGTTGCGCCCCTAACCGCACGGCCAACTCGCCCGGTATTTAAAATTCCAGTGAAAGATATGAAGGAAATGTAATCTGAAACTATATACCGGTATGGTATATTGAAATTAAAATTTAAACATGTTTGAGTCGAGAGACTTATGTTATCCATACAACGAATGTAGAAAAAGTACGATTTTTATGTTTTGTCCAGACCTTTTCCTGAGAACAGCACTTGAAGAATTTTAAAACTCTAATTGAACAATGACTCTTAATATCAAGGTTAACATCAGAAGACAAAAGTATTGTGGTAAGTTCTGCTATGTATCTAAATGCCATTATAACGAAAGCGATTACTATTATTCCTGACAGTTAAGGAACGTCAGTTGGACTACTCCATCTCTCCGCAGTTTCATTTCACGACGATATTTTGGCACATATCAACGGAAGTACCCTTTAGTATTAATCATTTTAACAGTATTAGTCAATGTAACATAGGCTACTCCTTTATTCCCTAAATTAAGATAAATCGGCAATCAGAGTCAATATCAGAACGTCAGCTGGAATACTCCAGCTCTCCGCAGTTTCATTTCACGACTTTATTTTGGCAAATATCAACGAAAATAACTTTTAAGGTTAATAATTTTAACAGTATTAACCTATGTAACATTCTCAATAACTCTAAATTACGATAAATCGGCAATCAAGGTCAATATCTTTTCCATAAAGAAGTATGCATTTCTACCGCAAAAAGACAGGCCGCCAACTGTGTAACTACTCCGATTACAGTGCGTGGACCCGATTGTCAAGGCCGGTAAGGAGCTACCTAGAGCGACGCATCAAGTCGGCCGTGGTAGAGCGCACTTAACTACAGCTTTCTTCCGATAGGTGGCTGAGAGTCGCCCGTAAGTTTCATTATGAACTGCCCGCGTTGCAGCACGGCGTGTGTGTGGCTGAGACCATAGAGTTAGTAAATAATACATAAGAGGTAGCACCAGCGCCACCGTCTGCGAGAGAATCACTGCAGCAAGCAGAGCATGTTGAAATCTCCACTGTTTGGCTAAAAGCTCCTTCCGATGTACTCATCAGTGTAAATAGAGAACTTTTAAAACCGTGTGAATATTGATGTGGTTTAAAATTCTTACATGTTAACATTCTCAGATACTACAGTATAGTTGTGATGCTTCTGTTCAGTAGAAAGAAAGCCCAAATAGCTCAAATACAGGAGAGATGCGTGATAAAAGAGGATGGTTGTAATTAATAACACAAAAACAATTTACTGTTCATGGTAAGTCTTCAAACAACATACTTTACCTGGGCGACTGCCCTAAATGCAGATCAGTATTGATCGATTGATCGATCGATCGATTGATCGATTGATTTCTCTCTCTTTTGTGTAAATGGCCAGCATTTAAGCATAATTCTCTCCAACGACCGAAAACATTCTTCTCGTATGAAGCGAATGAGCGAGTTCTTAGGCTTACAACTAATCATGAATATATTTCTCCGTAATGATAGTGAATTCTTCCGAGTTAGGTAGTGACGCAGATGAAAACAGGAATGGTAGTACCGTTTGATGATGTTCCCCCTCCATTAAGAAATCTATCTATCTATAATTGTTTTCATTCCCTACCTGAAGGGGTGAGGCGGGCCACCTAGAGGGTTACGCCATCTCTATGGCCAAGAGATGCGGGCGGGTTGGGGAGATGTGATGGAAGAAGGAGGTAGGTAAAAGGATGTGAAGAAGGAGATGGGAGAGGAATTTTGCCTATGCCAAAGTTTTTATTTATTTTTATACATAGATTTATTCTAAAGAGGTACAAATTCATATAAGATGTACTCGAGATGTGGAGTTTATACGAGGGCTCCAGGATGGAGATGGATGGTGAGGATGTGCAAGGTTGTAGTAAGATTGCAGAGGGAAGAGGTGAGGAATCGGAGAAGGTCTAGCGTCAAAGGTGTGAGGGGAAGGAAACTAGGGATGGGAAGGGATGCACTAGGTTGAAAAGATGGGGCTGGCCGGGGGCGACGAGGAGTGTTGCTGAGGGAATGTCGAACTGGTTGGGGTGGGAAGATTGAAGGCTCCACTCTGTAGCGGTGGTTGTAGATGTATGCGCCAGTTTTAATCAACCGTTGAACATCTTGAACTGTCGGGAGTTGGACACGGACCATATATGTCGGGCCAGATGCATTCTGAATCCGAAAAACTCGACGGACAGGGATGACTTCTGCCTGAAGTTCATGAAGAATTGTGCGAGCTGAGACGGCAGGATCTACTCCACGGAGCACGCAGCTATACATGGTGTGATGTGTTGATGGTAGATCGGTGGCGGCTGCGGCGTTGTCGTGGAAAGATTGTGGAGGCGATGGCGGCGCTGCTGCACGGGAATCCAAGGGGGTTTCAGGGAGTGGCTGGAGATGAGATTGCTCGGGGGTGGTGGAAAGAGGAGGGGATGATATCATAATGGGCGATGGATGGCATGTCGTCATTATAGTGATGAGATTATGGGAGGGTGTAAAAGCTGATGTCGTAAAGGTCAAGGTTGTGGTAGTTGTGTGGTTAGAGGAAGAGGAGGGCGGTGTGAGCTGTTGCGATGTCTGTACTGGAGGCGCGTTTTCTACGGGTAGGATAGTTGGGTCGGCGGAGAGCTGAGCTAGTATGGGTTTGGGAGTAGGCTCCACTTGGTAAAAACGGTGACGAATGGTCACTCCGGTGGCGATGAGGCGCTTCCAGGCGTCCAACGTAGGTCGGCATAGAAGGATCTTCGGCGATACTGATGAGGTGTAGCCGTCCAGCAGCCGGTAAGTATAGTCCACGGGGATGCCGGCGGAGCTAAGGTGGCTGGTGATATTTTCCGAGATGGTGTGATCAACACCGTTGATAATACAGGTGATCATATTGAAGGGATGGCCGACTTCCTTCGCGGTGTCAGGCCGATGTGCTTTATTGGCGCTGGCGAGGTGCAAGGTAGAGTTGAGACGGCACACAGCCAGCCAAAAAAGTGCAGCGTTGATGTGGCGATTTAGGCGTCCACAAGGTGAGCTTTGTGGTCGATGTGATGTGATCGTTCCTTCCTGTGTGTGTGTGTGTGTGTGTGTGTGTGTGTGTGTGTGTGTGTGTGACCAGAGCTTTAAGAAATCTGGCTCCCAAAGACGTATGCGGGTCTCGGAACCTCTCTAAATATGAGAGTGTCGATATTCGATCAACTTTTTTCGATAAGGGGGAGGAGAGGCTTTATTTTTTGTAACCTTCTAATTGTTGTCAGTCGATGTCCCTCAAAATCGGGGTCTTACAAATTGAGATGCACGTCTGCCTGTATTTTTTCTCTACATTTTCGGGAACTTCACAATGACAGGACATGGAGTAAAGCGTTTTCGCGGAGTCGGAGGACGGATACACAAGAGCCCCCGTATTCAATACGATTATAGATGTGTCTATTAGACTTACTCCAATGGACGGGGCGTCATAGAGCAGAACTACCAACATAATTCAGCACGAGCCGCCACTGGTAAGTGGATAGTCAGTCTTGCCTTGTGATGGCAAAGTGAATAATCAGTGTGTGGACTGTTGATATCTGTACTTTACAGAATCGGCTGTGTGGTGGTGAAGAGAATATCCAGTATTTGACAGAATCTAAAGTAAATTGCTTCAGTGTGTTTCCCTTAATAGTGTAGTCTTGAGTATAATTGAGTATAACTGTGTGTTGTTAAGGAATAGACGTAGCGACAATAAAGTAATTTTATGTGAGGAAGTGAACGTACCTCGCGTGATATTTATATACACCAAAATAAAATCACATTGAGAACGATAAAGGAATTAAAGAAGAACAGGCTCACATATGTAGGAGCATTACGCAAAAGCAAAAGAGAGGTACCAGCAGCTTTTCTCCCGGCACGAGGCAGGAAAGAAATGTTCAGCTTGTAAGGCATCATGAGGAGAGTACACATGCAATTCCAGGGAAACCAGAAGCCATTACGTTCTACAATTAAACGAAGGGATGTGCAAACTCTCTAGATCGGAGTTGCTCAGCTGAGTGCCCGTTGTGACTGGCTGGGCAGGATGACGTAACTGCGGGCAGCTTACTTGTCGAGCGTGTCACAGTCAAGCGAGAGAACGAACACATCCGCAGAGGAGGAGTGCCGTTCGATTGTGACTACAGAGCTTTCCTCGCACCATTTTCAACGAAATGTTGCTTGCAATACAGCATAAAGAAAGACGCCACAATCGCAAGAAAAAATATCTTTTTAAATATTCGTGTGTGATTTACACTGCGGTCAATATTAACAAACATGGCTTATTTTCCTTTTCTTTGCTATTTGATTTACGTCACAACGACAGGTCTTATGGCGAATTTATACATTCGAAGGAAACTGACACGTTTCAATGTTTGTTACAATGCACAATCCCTCAATAAAAAAAAAAAGAATAGGTGCATGGTATTATAGTTCCTCTCACTTAATATTTTATCAGATTTAATTTTCATTGTTATCAAAGTACAATTCATCTCCCATGTAGATAAAAAAGACCGTGGATACCCACAACAAAATGTAACTGAGAGGAACTTTTACAAACAACATGCGCTTTTTTATTTGAGAAACTGTACGAAAATAGTGTGTTGAAGCATGCAAGCTACGATTTATAATTTCTTGGGCGGAAATGACAGAATTTCCACTAAGAAAAGTAAAACCCCTATTATCCATACAGTAAAACGTAACACATAATCGAAAAACGTTTTATGCTTGATTTTGTTTGGTGTTCTAGTGGTTTGAAACTTGCCCTGTTCGTTGAGTTTCTGAAAATGGTATTTCAAATTTACAAACCATTTTTATTCGAACATCCCCTACAACACTATCATGAAAATGAGCATGTTTCGCTTTATACTGGCGTTCTTTCCGATACAACAGACTGCCCTCACAGTGGGCTTTTCGCAAGGTCCACTGCTAGCGAAAAATACTCCACTGTTCTTCCCACTCGCTCTATGCAGCGGGATTCGGCACGGCCCTTTCTTTTACATTCGTTTCTGTCACCATTTCAAACTCGGGTATCACCGCAATGATCGAGCCTGACTAGCAGGCATTCGGCTGGCTTTGAACATCGCGACCTGTGACGTAACCACAACGTCACTGTGGGTGAATAACATACGCTCATCACCTGCCTGCACGCCCGCATGCAATGATGTCTGCCCGCGGGACGAAATGCCCAGCGTGAGCATCTCTGCTCTAGATAAAAAATGTGCAGTGTATTCTAAAAGTCGGCGCGCAATCGGTAACAACTTGCTACAGTATCTCCTTCACCATTCTCAACATCAGCCTAGTCGATGCGTTTGTGCTCTTCTGAGATTTCCCAGGAAATCCAGTGCAGAGCAGAAAGGAATTCGTGAAGTCACTCGCTAAGGAACTTGTGCAACCAGCACCTGTGTGCCCACCCACTCCGTGAGCTGCGGTTGGCCATATCTCGGATCTTGGAAGAACCTCTTTCACAAAGCCAGAACAATGGGGGTCGATTGAAGAGATGTGGTATAAGCCCAAGGCGAAGTGATCGCAAGACCGAAGTTCTTTGTGCTCCCTGTATGATGCCCATCTGTGCACAGTGTACGATTCGCATATGTGAAAACTGCGCTACACGGAGCTGGGAAGAAACTGATTTAAAGCTGACATTCTGTTGCAATGTTCACCTATGTTGTTAATGAATCCTTTTACAGTCAATAATAGAAGTAACATGTGAACTAAACAATGTTATTGGACAAAGTGCTATTTTTAGTTGCTCTATTTGGCTCCCAACAATTACGGTATTATTTTTCATCACTCTTTGTGCATTCTATACCTTGATTTTCTTTTTATATTAATTAAAACAAATAGAAGTATTTGGTTACATGATTAAAAACTATATTTTTATTATGTGAGCACCGTAAACAGGGGCGAATAGGGACACGGGGTGAATAGGGACAAAAACGGGGAAAATTAAATTGAATTAAGCAGCTTGCTTGCGTTTTGGTCTATGGTGATGGTACCAGTGCACTTAAGATGGATAATCTGTTGTTTACAATATGTTTTGGCGCCAAAATTGGAATATTTCATTTCTTGTGTCGACAGACCTGATAATGGGATGTTAATTTCCTTCGAATTTCCATACTGTGTAAAATGTTGTCTGATATCAGCTTGTGGCTAGACTGATGTGTTACTGCAAGACTATTCTCATTTGGGTGTGTTTTGTGAGTATTTTCACATAATAGATGTTAATGTACCGTTATTTTGAAATCAGCTGTTTACTTTTTCTGTTCAAGGCATAGTTTTTCCTTTAAATTGGGGTGAATAGGGACAAGATAAAAAATGTACAAAATGAAAACGTTTATCTGAAAATTTGAGTGTGACTAGGTGATTTTGAGGAAGCTAATGAAGATGATCCAGAACAACAAGAATCTGTTCAAAATGAAGTAGACTCGAGTGATGAAGGAGGACAAGATTGTGAAGTGGAGAAAGCAAGTGAAGGTGAGAAGGCAAGTGAAGGAATAAACGATCTGAAAGGAAGGAGACTGGGTCAAGGTCCAATTTTCTTATGATAAGGGTGTGAAGATATTCATTGGAATGCTTCTACAAGAACTTGAAAAGGAAAAGGACAAATGCATTGCAAATTTTCGTCGCCACTCAACCAAATGCCCAGATGACTTCATGTTCCCCGATGTGCGTGATGAATACGAATTCTCAAAAGCTGATGAACTTACTTTTTTCAAGCCACCAACTATGCGAAGAGAACATTATACTTCAAGCCATACCTACTTTCAAAGTAACTGCTTTATTTGTAAAATCATTCTTTTTTAAAAAAAATTTAGGTCAGCCGTCCTTTTAGAATTTGTAATTTGTGTCTTTGTGTCATCAAAATGATAGCAAAATTTTTAAAATTAATATTTGTGTTTTTAATTTTGTAATAAATGTTAACAATTTATTTTTAAATAGGTAAATATTGTCTCTATTCACCCCTCTGTGTGGCTGAATAGGGGTTACATTAAAAATAAACACCTGTCCATTTTCACCCCGACCTTGGGGTGAATAGGGATATGAATATATGTAAATATATATGTTAAGGGGAAGGGAGAACCAGATTTATGTTATATGTTATGAACAATCTACGGGACATTTCAAAATAAAAAAATATAACTTTCAACGCTAAGTTGAAATGAAATGGCGTATGGCTTTTAGTGCCGGGAGTGTCCGAAGACAAGTTCAGCTCGCCAGGTGCAGGTCTTTTGATTTGATCCCGTAGGCGTCCTGCGCGTCGGGATGAGGATGAAATAATGATGAAGACAACACACACACCCAGCCCCCGTGCCAGTGAAAATAACCAATGATGGTTAAAATTCCCGACCCTGCCGGGAATCGAACCCGGGACCCCTGTGACCAAAGGCCAGCACGCTAACCATTTAGCCATGGAGCCGGACAATGCTAAGTTATTTATTGCTAAGGTATATAGGAAAAACTGAAAAAGTTGTCCCAATTCACCCCAGTTTACGGCACTAAAAACCAGTTTTCAGGTTGGGGTATTTATAATCACCTCCTCACCAACAACGTGGCTATGGAAATAACTCACCAGGTACGGGTTAAGAGTGAAGGTATAAATAGGCCTATTGTATGTTGTAGATTTATAGGAAGACTAGCAATTACCCGCGGATTCGCTCGCGTGAATTTTGTAATTTCATCAAAGTAATCGTTCTTCGGCATTGTACTAACACGTTATCTGAAAATTCCTAAAGTATAAAAACTCACCCAAAAATTGAGTTTCATTTATCCCAGAAATTATTTGTAAACCATGTTTGTGGTATTACCTTTTGGGGCTAAGATGACCATGCGACATAGAACTGTACATGTGAGAAAATCTCAAATCGAAAAAATAAATACACTACCGCTCATTAATTTCAATACACCCAATAATTGACATCTCGTTCTCTGTAGATAAGGTCTAATACCGTGGGTACGGTTGAGGAAGCAAAGGAATAGTACAACAGTTGTACACATGACATGATTTTTGTTTGTGGTCATCGAGATACAATAGTACCCAACAGCCAATGTTGTGTACATAAAAACGTTATGTACCTATCGGATATGTTTGTTTACCTATTTGCCGACGGACGCCGCATTTGGTGCACCTGTGTTGTTCCCTGTAGTGATGTGATATCTGCAGCGAGCGGCAAGCATCGCTACGATACATAACATGTGGTTCCTGCATGTCAGTTCCTTCGTGGCAGTTGAAGTGTGCACATCGCTAGTATGGCTCCTCGAGTGGAGATATCCATAGAAAAACGTGCTGCAGTTGTAGCAATTAGCCAAGCAGGTTTATCTGTTCGCCAAATTGCGAAACAGTGTAGTGTGTCTATAGGGGGAGTGCAATACACCCTACACACCCTTCACCGCCAGAAGACAACAGGTAGCAATAAGGACATACCACGACCAGGACGACCTCGTAAAACAACTAAAAGTGATGATAAATATATCAGAATTACCAGTAAGAGAAATAGATTCCAAACAGCGCCCCAAATTCGTGCAGAATTGGGAGAAATGAATACGATAAAAATATATGTTGCAACAGTAAACAGGAGACTGATTGAAGCCGACTTGAAAGGATGTGTCATAGCAAGAAAACCCCTTCTAAGGCCCATAAATAAACAGAAGAGACTTTAATGGGCAAGAAAACATCGTAATTGGACATCGGAAGAGTGGACGAAGGTGTTATTCACCGATTAATCGAAGTTCGAGATTTTTGGAACCAGAAGGAGAATATTTGTTCGCCGATTTGTAGGGGGAAAGGGTATCCCAGCAGTGTGTTCTACCTACAGTTAAACACGGCGGAGGTTCTATTACGGTTTGGGGATGTTTTGCCGGAGATAGTGTTGGCGACATTGTGGGAATAGAAGGATGTATGGATCAGAAGCAGTACCACCGCATACTTCAGTATCATGCAGTACCAAGTGGATTGCGCTTAATATGGAAAGGGTTCACCTTACAACAGGATAATGACCCAAAACATCGGTCAGAATACTGTACGAACTACATTGCATCAAAGGAAAAACAGAAAGTACTGAAAGATATGGTATGGCCGTCCCAAAGGCCCGATTGCAATCCCATTGAAATGGTCTGGGATGAAGAGGACAGACGTATCAGGAAAGCTAATATATCCAGCAAGGAACATCTCTGGAATATTGTTAAGGATGTGTGGAATCATATAGATTCACGTTACCTACAAAAACTGATTGACCGCATGCCTCGAGTTTGTGAGGCAGTCATTAAATCCAAAGGAGGAGACTTTGATGAAAGTAAAATATAATGTTTGTGATTGTATTATATATGTGTATGTTAATATAATTATCTTTTGTGAGAAATAACGTTTGATTTGTGATTTAAATCTGAAATACCAGGGTATATCGAAATTAATGAGCGGTAGTGTACATGTTCCTTTATTTTTAAAGGAGATTCCAAATTCCAATTTTCACGTCTGTAACATCTTCAGTTTTTAAGATATAAGTATCCTCATAAAAATAATTCAACTATTTTTCACTTCATTTCACCCCCCGTTAAGTGCCTTCTCTGAAAACAAAAAATACATGTTCCTGTATTTTTAAAGGACTTCCCAAATACCAAGTTTCTTGTCTCTAAAATGTTAAGTTTTTGACATGTAATGTAGATATACCACTACTCATTTTAAAAATTCATCCGCTTTTCCAATTCCTTTCAGCCCCTTAACTGGATTTTCCAAAAACAAAAAACTACGTGTTTCATTATTTTTAAAGGAGATTCCAAATAACAGTTTTCATGTCTGTACGTCTGCAAGACCTAAAAGTTTTGCGATAAACGTACACTCATGAAAATAATTTTTCTTCTTCTTCTTCACTTCTTTCCAACCATCTCCCACTTTAAATGGCCTTTCTAAAAAAATACGTGTTTCTTTATTTTGAAAGGAAATTCAAAATACAAACTTTCACGTTGTAACAGCTTCAGTTTTTAAGATAAAATATCCTCATAAACATATTTCAACTCCTTATTTACTTATCTTCAACTCCACACCCCTTACGTCGATTTTCCAAAAAAAAAAAGGAAACAAATGCGTGTTCCTTTAAAAATAAAGGCGATTCCAAATACTAATTTTCACGCCTGTAACTTCATTTTTTGAGATATTATTATTAGTGCTATTTGCTTTACGTCGCACCGACACAGATAGGTCTTATGGCGACGATTGGATAGGAAAGGCCTAGGAGTTGGAAGGAAGCGGCCGTGGCCTTAATTAAGGTACAGCCCCAGCATTTGCCTGGCCTGGTGTGAACATGGGAAACCACGGAAAACCATCTTCAGGGCTGCCGACAGTGGGATTCGAACCCACTATCTCCCGGATGCAAGCTCACAGCTGCGCGACACTAACCGCACGGCCAACTCGCCGGTATTTTTTGAGATGTAAGTATGCTCATAAACGTAATTCAACTCCATTTTCACGCCCGTTCCTACTCGTTAAGTTGATTCCCCCTCCCAGGAAGTGCGTGTTTCTTTATTTTTAAAGAAGATTCCAAATACCAATTTTCACATCTTTAACATCTTTAGTTTTTGAGATATAAGTATCCTCATACAAATAATTCAACTAATTTTTCATTTCAATCACCCTCCATAAGTAGATTTTCGAAGACAAAAGAACACGTGTTTCTTTACTTTGAAAGAAGATTCCAAATACAAATGTTCATGCCCCTAACATCTTCAGTTTATGAGATATAAGTATCCTCATAAAAAGAATTCAAATCCTTTTTCACCCCAGCCCGTTAAGTTGATCCCCCCACCCCTAGAAAGACGTGTTTCTTTATTTTTAAAGGAGATTCCAAATACAAATTTTCACGTGTGTAACATCTTTAGTTCGTCGCCATAAGACATATCTGTGTCGGTGCGACGTAAAGCAAAATAGCAAAAAACAAAAACAAAAACCAGCTTTAGTTTTTGAGGTATAAGTATCCTCATACAATGCATTCAACTGATTTTTTAATTAATTCACCCCCCCCCTTAAGTGGATTTTCCAAAGACAAAAGATTACGTGTTTCTTTACTTTGAAAGAAAATTCCAAATACAAATTTTTATGTCTGTAACATCTTCAGTTTTTGAGATGTAAATATCCTGATGAAAAGAATTCAACTCCTTTTTCACTCCACCCCCGCCCGTTAAGTTGGTTTTTCACTTTGGAATTTTAGAATTTCCCCACTTAAGTGAATTTTCAAAAAATATACAGTACCCGTTTCTTTGAAAGAGCTTCCAAATACGAATTATCACGACTGTAAGGTTTTCAGTTTTTGAGATACATGTATCCTAGTAAAAGGAATTCATCTCCGTTTTCATCCCCCTACCACGTTGATTCGCCCCACCCAAAAAGCGTGTTTCTTTCTTTTCAAAGGAGGTTCCAAATACCTGTTTTCACGTTTTTAACATATTTAGAATATTTCGTATATATTCATACATATACTTCAACTAATTTTTCAATGTTTTCACCCCCCCCCCCACGTTAAGCGATTTTCCGAAAACAAAAGATACGTGTTTTCTTATTTTTAAAGGAGATTCGAAATACCAATTTTAACGTCTGAAACATGTTAAGTTTTTGAGATGTACTCTAGATATGCTAATTTTAAAAATTCACCCCTTTTTTAGTTCCCCTAAAGTGGATTTTCCGAAAAATATATTTATGCTTCTTTACTTTTACAGTTAATTACAAATACCAGTTTTCGAATCTGTTATATGTCACCTGTATGAGATGTTGCAGATATAGTCTTTTTTTAAATTCTCCACGTTTGTCACTCCCGTTCACCCTCTATTCATCGTATTATCCAAAAACACCAAAATACGAGTTTCTTTATTTTCAAAGGAGATTCAAAATTTCAATTTTCATGTCTGTAACATCTTCAATTTTTAGATATGTCTCCTCATAAAAGGTGTTCAACACCTTTTCCCCCCTTTTTACCCCCTTTATAGAATTTTCCGAAAACAAAAAAATACTTGTTTCTTTATTTTTAAAGGAGATTCCAAATACCAGTTTTTACGTCTGTAAACTCTTAAGGTTTTGAGATATAGATATCCTCATTTCAAAAATTCACCCCTTTTCACCCCCTTAGCGACGGAATATCCAAAAAAACCTCCCTTAGCGAGCACCTACATGTTAATATGAATGAATCCCCAAAATTTAATTTCTTTATGTCCAGTATTTTTGGCTCGGCGATGACGGATCAGTCAGTCAGTCAGTCATTCAGTCAGTCAGGACAAGTTATTTTACTTATATAGACTAGGCAACCTTCCTCCCAACCAGATGCAGACAAATTGTTACGTCCCTCCGATGTCTGTAAATGAGAGGTTTCACTGTACATTGTTAAAACGTGCGTAAATCCTTCCTCAGGCTAACCGTGGGGTTATGATCAACTAACTATACTATATCAAGTGTAATCACTAATATAGGGGCAATGCATACGACTCATCAAAGGACAGTATTTGTAAACGATGTGCATTAGTTTAGTCTATAGTACAGGGACCATGTTTACGATTTATCAAAGTAATGACAGAGTTTATAAACGATAGACATTAGTTTCTTCACTAATGCAGGGACAATGTTTTCGAGTCATCAAATGCCAGTGTTTGGAAACAATGAAGACTAGGGACAGTGTTTCTCAGTCATGAAATGACAAAGTTTTCAGTTGCATTTCAAGATACCATATGGCAGATAAAAGAGGCATGAGGGAGTTTTAAAAGTAACTATCATCGGTGGAAAACGGTAAATAAAATGTAAACAGACCGTGGGATGGGTTTAAAGCAGTTGTTGAGGAATGTGAAAACAGGATTGTACCTTTAAAGGTGGTATGTAATGGTAAAGACCCAGTATATTATAACAGAGAAGTAAAGCGACTAAGGAGGTCCAGGTTGGAAAGAAATAGTTAGAAATGGCTGTGGAAGTAAGGAGAAATTGAAGGAACTTATTAGGAAATTGAATCTGGCAAATAAGTCAGGTAAAGATAATATGATGGCAAACATAATTGGCGGTCATGCAAATTTTAGTGAAGAATGGAAGGATATATATATATTGTGCCATTTCACTGTTATAAGAAGTTCCGTTCGTAAGAAGGACAAAGATGGAGCCCAGGTATCTTAGAATAATTAATGTCAAAATGTCTGACCACACCGCAAGCGAAGGCAAAAGTATTCACCTCAGGCGCTAGAGAAAGGAATTTAGATCCAGAAGGCAGTGAAAAAGAATGAATGTGAAGATTGTTACTAACAATTATTGAGGAAAAATTAGAAAAACGAGATTGAATTGCTACTTTCAAAATCCGAGTTGAAGACGAAAGTAACTACGTCAGAGTTTAAAGAGGGTATCGACAAAAGATCAGCTCAGCGGAAACAAAGAACAGACTTTTAGAAGCTACGTCGCAAATTAAGCATAAGATTAATAATTTCGTTCCGCGAACTTCAAGATACGTGGAAAGTTGAGAATAAACTACGACAAGCTTACGTCACGGCAGTCTCTGCTGACGTATTACTCGATATCACCAAAGTTAAAGAGTGGGAATCCTGTAATAACTCCGGGATACATAGAAGAAAGAAAATCTGTTTGTTTCAAATCATAGAAATATACTACCCCAAGAAGAATATTAGACAAGTAGATCAGCTCTTTCAAAAGAAACAATCTTTCGCATTAGACAGATTATCACAGCTGTTCATGATGGAAATGCTAATTGATCTTGTTTGCTATTCTATTCCAACTAGTCCAGAGATGAGCAAGATGTTCTAAGAAGATGGAAGGCCAGACTGCCCAAATGGGTGCCGTCGGATGACGTTGCCTGCCGAGAGATGACTAAGCCCAGAGGAGAATTATGCCAATATTTCCCATTCACCTAGGGAAATAAAAGGAGGTGTATCCGTATGTCCTGTCAGCTGGACATATGCCGACGTCTGGAGCTGCTGAATTCAGATAAGTCTTACTTTTAAATTAGTGTAGTAATGTTTATATATTCATATGTAAGTGTAATATGATTTGTTAATTGGTTCCGTGCGAAATAATGAAGCGACGAAAGTGGTGTATTGAATTAGAGCAAAGGTGGATAGGTAATCTTCATATATGAATGTCAAATCCATAGATAGGTAGTCAATCAGTGAAGAAAGCCTACGTTCGAGATGTGATCCATGTAGTGTGAAATACTGAGTTTGTTAAGGTGACAATGAATTGTATGCTATGTCAAAGAGAGATTTAGGTTCGTGTGTACATTGGTTATGACCAATGAATGTCAAGTTAGGAACCAGCAGTAGGATATGCTTGCTAAATAGACAAATGTGTTTACGATAATTGAAGGTTATGATGGAATGAAGGTCATAATATCGTGAAATATGTCCATGAACCGTGATTTAAATAATAAGGGCCACGATTGAAGGAAGTGGACATGTATTTAGTAAAGGAGACGGAATATATGTTTGAAAGTATAATAATGATTATTTAAGAGAAGTTGATATGAGATTGATAATTTAGAATGGTGATAGTTATTGATTCTTCGCGAGGGTGAGCACGGTGACGTAGTAGTGGACTTAATGGTTTTCATGTTGAGTTTTACTAAAAGGGAAATGAATATGTAGCAGATTCACGTAATATTTCTCTTACGAGCAAGCATAAAAAGTTCAAGTAAGATTGGAGTGACACCTGTTGGTTAGCGTGCACACTTGGTAGTGTCAACGAAATCTCAGTTAGGAGGATGAATTAAACACATGCACTCTGTCACAGATGTCTTCTAATTTTGATCTATTCTCAGGCGAAAGGAAATGTAATAACTTCTTAGGCAACATCCTATCACTGATGACTGACTGAAAATGTAGGAATTATATTTGATGGTCAAGTCTTCACACAATGCAGACCACATTAGCTAGTATATTTCAGATGAAACTATTAGAGTAGTCGTTAGAATATATAATGTCGCACGTATGTTCAACTTAAATGATGAGAAGATTCAGATCTTAGAATGGTATGTGGATCTTACTGGTACTTACTGAACCATTTATAAAAATTACATTAATTTAAAAGAGGACTTATCAATATTCACGCAGAAGAAGAAGAGACAATAAGGAGTATGAATATTCAGAATTGTAAACCAAACCAGTTACTTGTAGAAAAATTAGGGGACTATCCTCCCAGGTTGATATTTATAGGTATCTATTGATATGTTGCGAGAGATAGGAATAACTATATGTCAGCAGATTAATATGAGCTCCGAGGGAGAGCTAATAATTAACTCAAAACTTCATAGGCAATAGAGGAGAATTCCAATTCATGAGATATGGTTTTAGGCCTAAAATGCGTACTGTATATCTTGAAACCACCCTCAGTCTACACTCTAGCTTGTAAGGACTCATGTTGTAAATATTTTTTCTTTGCTAGGGTGCACCCAAATAAGTTTTAATTACCCAGATAAGTTTTAGTTACTCAATATGTTTTAATTACTCATACAAGTTTTAACTACTCAAATATGTTCTAAACTATTTCACAAGTTTTAATTATCCAAACATATTTAACTTAATCGTTTCAATCTATTAATTTTACACTTTATTTCGATTTGATCATTTCTTTAAAGGTCTAAGATGGTGAATTTGACATTTTTAGACTCATGATTTTTAAGTTGTTAATTACGAGCTGGATGATAATAATGTTCAGCTGAATAATTGGTTATACGGACTTCAATAATTTGCCGTATATTACATTCTGTCCTTGATTTTTGGGCAATCAAGATTTAAGCACTTAGTGCAATAGATTTCAGTAGATTTAGTTTAAAGGATGACTAAATCGAGCAACATTTCCTTTATAATGCATAGTGGGTGCCGGACGGGTCAATTACCGGTAGATTCTAGATAAACATCGCTTGCATATATTTTACCCGATACTGACATTTCTTCGATTTCTTCTTACGCCTGAAGTGTGGAAGTATTGAGTGAAAGGGTGACATGGAGAAGCTAGAAAAGGAAAGAAAATGATTAATTATGTATTCGAGTAAAAGAAATAGATAGACCTAAGAAATGAAGGCCATGTTTGCTAGAAATGGACGAAATAGTCAGATGAACATGCAGTTTCCTCTATCAGATTTTTTTAGGGAGGATAGATTAACATTCGACCTTTGGATTGAAACAATTATATAATAAACAAGATATGTAAAAATTTAAACAGTTTTTTCAATGTGTTTCGTAGCGTAGAGACTTAGATTTAAGTGGATGAATGCCGCAACAACTTGGTAGCGTAAGAAATATAATAAGCAACGTATGAGAGGTGTTTCTATGTGTGATTTAAGTTTTCTATGGCTCCGTATGGTATGTCTTTCTCTTATCCGGAACTCATAGCCCAAATGATAGAATTATGTTAGTCGGAAGGATCGTAATTATGCTAGCCTGGATCTTATGCGTCCCGTCAGGGAGCCGGGAACGGCGCATTAGATAGGTATTTTAAGCAGAAACAGGTTCCAAGAAAGACATTCCAGCAATCATCAATGAACAAGGGAAGTGTGTAGGCGAGGAATTTCAGAAGGCAGAAGTTTTCAGTCAGCAGTATGTAAAGATTGTTGGTTATAAAGATAATGTCCAGATAGAGGAGGCAATTAATACTAACGAAGTAATGAAATTTACCTATTATAACAACGATATTTACAATAAGATACAATAGTTGAAAACTAGAAAAGCAGCTGGAATTGATAAGATTTCTTGGGATATACTAAAGACAATGGGTTGGGATACAGTACCATACCTGAAGTACTTATTATCTGACTGTTCAAATGAGACTCAAGATGCAGATGTTAAACACTAACTTACCTCCTTCCAGCTTCGTAATAAACTTGCATTCCTTCTACGTCTTTAGATGCATGGCTCATAAACTGCAAGAACTGCTTCTCCCATTCCAGGACAGGTGCGGTGGCCTTAAAAGAGAAAAAATATTTTGCATTAGAGCAATATCTTAGCAGATCTTATCTATTAGAATGGAATTTACGACAGGCCTCAGTTATTTCAACATCTAATAACATTAAAATCATTTCACCAGTTTGTACTATATTTCCGGTTGCCATTCTGGTATATGTCAAAAATTACCCTGTTTGTAAATACTACAACAGGCGTACAGCTTTGAAGTTGGCCATATTTGTCGTCATTTACGAAGCGCTGAATTGCGGTAACGTTCATGTTGTGATTAATATATCTGTAATTTCAACAACAATTTTATTTATAATATTATCTTTATGAATTCCAAGGTTGTTATGATAATGCCACATAAGAATTGCTGATCGATTCAGTAAACGTAAAATCACTGTAACACAAATAACAGGTAGATTGCAGTTTGTACGACTGATGTCAGGGACGTGATAACTCAGTGAGATAATCACTAGCTTCTCACCAAAATGGTCGTGGTTCAAGTCCCGGGTAATACATGTGGGATTTTAGGAGCGGAAAATCGAGATAGGTGCACTGTAAGGGCAGCAGTGACAGACAGCAAGGCGTTCACAGAACAGATCACAGCCAATGTGACACCAGAAGTGTGAATATGGACAATTCAGAATAGCAGGAATATGAGCACTCGTGACTCTGGCCATATCTCCACTTGCTTTCCCTGTCTGCTCTGATATTGCGTAAAGGTCACCTGGTGGGCCGAACGGCGCTGTGTAATTACCTACTCTATTAGTGACGAGAACAGATTGCACGAGAGTTTAATCCTGATGTAAACATGGTATGTCCACGCCTCCGCCAAAGAAAGAGTTGTAATTCACTGAGCAATATCGACCTCCACCCCGTCAACGTCTCGTGTTCGGACGTACAGGGCTGCGGATCGCATACGACAACAGTGCGAAGATCTGAACTTCTGAATAAACGACTAAACCTGGATTCTGTTCAGTTAGTTTATTGAACACATACACAATGCATGCCTATGGTCACCTCAGAGCGGTTTTCCTCTTTTGTGCTTCACTACACGCGATGGTCCCACCACTTGCTCCATTTCTCTCACTATGAATACTGACACTGACTGCTGCTGCAAGATGCAACACCTTATCTCCACGCTGTACAGCTTGGGACTTCCCCTCACTACGAGAAGACTTCCTGTATTAGACCACGCCTTGTGCCTTCATTTCTCGTTATTTAATCACTATTTTATAAAATAAAATAAAAACACACATATACCGGTATATATGACAAGCATATTTTAATTTGATTACGTACTCTTCCAAACTTTCTAAATGTAATAAACTAAAATAGAATAAAATTAATGCGACTACTACTTTTCTTCGAGCTCCCATACAGTTGAGTGAGTGCGACGGTTGCTTCTCTAATCAATTACGTCTATGACCACGTGTAACAACAAGGTGCTCCGCCTACTTTGTTACATCAGGATTAAACTCTCGTGAAAAGCATCAAAGGTTACATATCTCTTCACATGGTTATGAGATAATGTTGGGCTTGTAGTAAGGTTGTAAAGGAGATCAGAAGCGGCGATTAGGAAAGGGGGGGGGGGGGGCAGTTGCCCACACTTTGTGAAGAGAAGTACATTTTATTCTATTTTAGCTGCCTAAAAGTAGGAATTATTTAAAAATGTGCAAACCCTGTTGTTCTTCGGCTAATTCTTTTCCTTAATTTATTTAATTATCAAGAAAAATACTTAGCGGAAATGCGCGCAAAACGTCGTTCGTCGCGGCTAACCGAATTATACAGCGCCACAGCAAGTAGTGGAGACCCGCGGAGCAATGTGTAGCATGTTCTGCAACGAAGGGTAGCAGGGGTATATTTTCGCAAGGTCACCCGCTTACTGCGCGCTTTGGACAGTCTGGCAGTCTCACTCAGTCAGTATGTCTTTTCAGTTCTATCTATTGTGTAGTCAAACACTACATTAATTGCATAATCACGGCGTACTTCGGTTTAATTGCAATACATAGGTAATTATAGTTCCTTTATTGTATAGTACTATTATTACCGCACATAAGTTGGTAGGCTGTCAACCTTTATGACTCTGTCAAAATTCCCTCAGAGAGCATCCAAAACTTACCATTTTATGGCTTTTCTTTCAATTTTGATGTCCCCACTCCCCCTCCGCTATATCCATCAGATCCGGGTACTTTTTGTTGTCTATACATTTTTGTGCCCCCCGCCCCACATGTGGTATGGTTCGAGCTGTCAATGGAGTGACACAAGTAGAAGCATAAGCTTGAGTGGAGCTTTAAAAAGTACGAAAGAGCATAATATGAAGAAAGAGATGGAATTCAAGAGAGCAGATTGGGGCAAATATTCATTTATAAGGCAAAGAGTAAGAAATTGGAGTAGTAGGGCTACAGGAATTTGGGGCCAATGGGAACAATGGAAACAATGGGAAGAACAATAGGAAGAAGATACAATAGATAATGACTTCCGGTTTGTGGTTGCGGTTGTGGCTTGTGGGTTGTGGTTGTGACTTCCGGTTGGCGCCAAGACGCCATTTTGGGCGTTGGCTGTTGGTTGGCGCCAATTTGCTATTGCTAGGGCGTTGACCGTGAGTTCCCGCCAAGCCACCATCTTGGGTGTTGGCTGTTGGTTGGCGCCAATTTGCCGTTGCTAGGGCGCTGGCCGTGGGTTTCAGCCAAAACGCTGCGTTGGGATGTTGGCCGTAAGTTTTCGCCAAGGCGCTGCGTTGGGGGCATTGGCTGTGGGTTACTCTCATGCATAAAGTCGAGGGGCGTTGGCTGTGAGTTTCCGCTAAATCACTAGATTGGACGTTGGGAGTTGGTTTTTGCCAAGCCTTTGTATTGTTTTTTGAAAAAAGCAACGCAATAATGGTTTAAAGTACGTCTTGCTTATTAATCCATGAATTGAAGGTGTTACTGAAACCAAGCCATTTGACGTACAGTTTATTATTACGGCGACGAAGAACACGTTCTACTAATAATTATTAAGGTACTTGGTTTTTGCAACTCTTCGGCATAGAATCCTTCCTTAATGGGCTGTCCTGTAAGATCATGAAGTAAATAGGTGACCGTGTTGGTGAGCTTGATTTTGTTGATTTGAAAAATTTCTGTACTCCAGTTTGGTTTGTATCCTTTAGAAAAAACGGATTTGTGCCTGCTGATGCGGACAAAATCACCCTTTTGAAGACGATGACGGTGGGATCGGCTATTTTGATCACGTAATGAATGGCATCTAAGCGGGGTGTATTCTTGATGACAAGACGAGAATTTGTACCGATGATACGATGAAACGTATCGTTGTACTTGTACACAAGTTTAGGAAGAAGTTCAATCCAGCGATTGAGCGGTAAATTGTCGCCACATGAGTGTTTTCAGGGTGCGATTAAAACGTTCAACTACACTTACCTTGAGATTTCTGTATGTGGAGTAATGATGAATGCCGAGTGTTTTGAGGTAAAAAGATAACAGCTTGTTGTAAAAAAAACTCCTTACCCTGATCCGTTGGAAGTACTGTAGACGTGGACAACGCTTGGATTGTTGAATGATCCGCTTGAAAGCCTCTGTTACTAGAGCACCAGTCTTGGAGCGAACGTGTTCTGCAAAGGCAAACTAGGAGTACACGTCGATGACCGTCAGCAGATGTGTGGAGATGTGTGGAGATGTGTGGGATCTGGTAAATGCAGCACGGGTGAAGTTTAAGAAAGCGAAGATTCTTATTAGTGGAATACTGTGTAGGAGGGATACTGACTGGAGGGTGATTGGTGATTTAAATGAGACTATGGAGTGGGTATGTGGGAAACTAGGAGTGAAATTTCTAGATCCTAATGGGTGGGTAGGAGATAGGGATCTGCGCTCAGATGGCCTTCATTTAAACCGCAGTGGTACGTATAAGTTAGCAAATTTGTTTGGAAGGGTAATAGGGAGGTACATTCAGGGAACCAGGATGGCCTAGGGAGCGGTGATAAGGGAACAGGGAACTGGAAATCAAGTAGGGATAACATGAAATTGTTAGTGTTGAACTGTAGAAGTATTGTAAAGAAAGGAAAAGAATTAAGTAATTTAATAGATATAAATTTACCAGATATTGTAATAGGAGTTGAATCACGGCTGAGAAATGATATAATGGATGCAGAAATTTTCTCACGGCATTGGAGTGTGTATCGTAGACATAGGATAGGAATGGTGGGAGGGGGAGTGTTCATTCTCGTGAAAGAAGAATTTGTAAGCTACGAGAAAGTTAAAGATGAGATATATGCAATTCTAGGTGTAAGGCTCATTTCTAAAGATAATATGCAACTTGATATATTTGGAGTGTACAGATCGGGAAAGGGTAGCACTGACGCGGATTCGGAATTATCTGATAGGATAGTCAGCTATGTGGGAAGCGACATGGAAAGAAATGTGATTGTAGAGGGAGATCTGAATTTGCCAGATGTCAATTGGGAAGGAAATGCGAACGACAGGAAGCATGACCAACAAATGGCAAATAAGTTTATATAGGAAGGACAGCTGATTCAGAAATGATGGAACCAACCACAGGGGAAAGGAAAATACCCTGGATGTGGTGCTGATAAAACCAGATTAGCTCTATAGGGAAACTGAAGTAATAGATGGTATTAGTGATCATGAAGCTGTTTTTGTGGTAGTTAAAAATAAATGTGATAGAAAGAAAGGTCTTAAAAGTAGGACTATTAGGCAGTACCATATGGCTGATAAAACAGGCATGAGGCAGTTTCTAAAAAGTAACTATGATCGGTGGAAAACGGTAAAAAAATGTAAACAGACTCTGGGATGGGTCTACCGAGCTCGATAGCTGCAGCCGCTTAAGTGCGGCCAGTATCCAGTATTCGGGAGATAGTAGGTTCGAACCCCACTATCGGCAGCCCTGATAATGGTTTTCCGTGGTTTCCCATTTCCACACCAGGCAAATGCTGGGGCTGTACCTTAATTAAGGCCACGGCCGCTTCCTTCCCACTCCTAGCCCTTTCCTGTCCCATCATCGTCGTAAGACCTATCTGTGTCGGTGCGACGTAAAACAAGTAGCAACTGGGAAGGGTTTAAAGAAATTGTTGAGGAATGCGAAAACAGGTTTGTACCTTTAAGTGTGGTAAGGAATGGCAAAGACCCACCTTATTATAATAGAGAAATAAAGAGACTAAGAAGGAGGTGCAGACTGGAAAGAAATAGAGTTAGAAATGGCTGTGGAACTAAGGAGAAATTGAAGGAACTTACTAGAAAATTGAATCTAGAAAAAGAAGGCAGCTAAGGATAACATTATGGCAAGCATAATTGGCAGTCATACAAATTTTAGTGAAAAATTGAAGGGTATGCATAGGTATTTTAAGGCAGAAACAGGTTCCAAGAAGGAAATTCAAGGAATAATTAATGAACGAGGGGAGTGTGTTTACGAGGATCTTCAAAAGGCAGAAGTATTCAGTCAGCAGTATGTAAAGATTGTTGGTTACAAGGATAATGTCGGGATAGAGGAGGAGACTAAGGCCAAAGAAGTAATAAAATTTTAATATGATAACAATTAAATTTACAATAGGATTCAAAAGTTGAAAACTAGAAAAGCGGCTGGAATTGATCAGATTTCTGGGGATATGCTAAAGACAATGGGTTGGGATATAGTACCATATCTGAAGTACTTATTTGATTATTGTTTGGTCGAAGGAGCTACACCAGATGAATGGAGAATTGTTATTGTAGCCCCTGTGTATAAAGGAAAGGGTGATAGACATAAAGCTGAAAATTACAGGCCAGTAAGTTTGACATGCATTGTATGTAAGCTTTGGGAAGGCATTCTTTCTGATTATATTAGACATTTTGTGAAATTAATAACTGATTCGATAGAAGGCAATTCGGTTTTAGGAAAGGTTATTCCACTGAAGCTCAACTTGTAGGATTTCAGCAAGATATAGCAGATATCTTGGATTCTGGAGGTCAAATTGACTGTATCGCGATTGACCTGTCTAAAGCATTTGATAGGGTGGATCATGGGAGACTACTGGCAAAAATGAGTGCAATTGGACTAGACAAAAAAGTGACTGAATGGGTTGCTATATTTCTAGAAAATAGATCTCAGAGAATTATAGTAGGTGAAGCTTTATCTGACCCTGTAATAATTAAGAGGGGAATTCCTCAAGGCAGTATTATCGGACCTTTATATGTTCTTATATATATAAATGATATGAGTAAAGGAGTGGAATCGGAGATAAGGCTTTCTGCGGATGATGTTATTCTCTATAGAGTGATAAATAAGTTACAAGATTGTGAGCAACTGCAACGTGACCTCGAAAATGTTGTGAGATGGACAGCAGGCAATGGTATGTTGATAAACGGGGTTAAAAGTCAGGTTGTGAGTTTCGCAAATAGGAAAAGTCCTCTCAGTTTTAATTACTGCGTTGATGGGGTGAATGTTCCTTTTGGGGATCATTGTAAGTATCCAGGTGTTAATATAATGAAAGATCTTCATTGGGGTAATCACATAAATGGGATTGTAAATAAAGGGTACAGAACTCTGCACATGGTTATGAGGGTGTTTAGGGGTTGTAGTAAGGATGTAAAGGAGAGGGCATATAAGTCTCTGGTAAGACCCCAACTAGAGTATGGTTCCAGTGTATGGGACCCTGACCAGGATTACCTGATTCAAGAACTGGAAAAAATCCAAAGTAAAGCACCTCGATTTTTATTCTGGGTGATTTCCGACATATGAGTAGCGTTACAAAAATTTTGCAAAGTTTGGGTTGGGAAGAGCTGAGAGAAAGAAGAAAAGCTGCTCGACTAAGTGGTATGTTTCGAGCTGTCAGCGGAGAGATGGCGTGGAATGACATTAGTAGAAGGATAAGTTTGAGTGGCGTTTATAAAAGAAGGAAAGATCACAATATGAAGATAAAGTTGGAATTCAAGAGGACAAACTGGGGCAAATATTCATTTATAAGAAGGGGAGTTAGGGATTGGAATAACTTACCAAGGGAGACGTTCAATAAATTTCCAATTTCTTTGAAATCATTTAGGAAGAGGCTAGGAAAGCAACAGATAGGGAATCTGCCACCTGGGCGTCTGCCCTAAATGCAGATCAATATTGTTTGATTGATGATATTGATTGATTGAAGTACTTGTAGCCGTTATTGTTGCGGGCGTAAGGAATAATTTCTACTAGATCGGCTTATTATATCATCTTTTCCACGCGTGATAACACGCCTGCGACGGTAATTGCGACGAGCTGGTTTATGTAACTCGTGATCAATACCCATCTTGACAGGTGTGGTGTTGCTTTGAGGAGACATTACTCGATAATACCTGCATGACGTGATTCTTTTTCTATTTCAAGTATCTCTGCGTTATGCCCCGTATGACCAGCGTGTTGAGAAGCGTTTAATAGATGCAAACGTTGTACGAGTTTGTTGGGGCTGTTCCAGTACATCACATCTACACGTGGGGTAACAGGGGTTTGTGGGTGACGTGGAGGCCACGTGCAGAGTGGTCACGTTTGGGAAACAGTTTAGAAATGACTTCTCGATACTTGTAGCTTTTATTAGCATTGACAGCCTCTGAAGACTCGTAATTACGCCGAAAGGCTTCTGTAGCAAATAGAATAGACTTATATTTTTGAAGATCGGCATCCAAAATTATATCGGGATCGGGTATTCGTGGAAACAGCAGTTCGAGGAGACCTTTAGTTGGATTGTAGGTAACATTTTTTACGATGAGATTGTTATCATCAATTTTGAAAACGATCCTGTTCGTAGAGAATGCCGTAGGTTGTGTAGGATTTTCTTGTAAAGAGTTTTTCCAAGTAGGGAGCGGTGAGTGGACCGTACGTACTTTGAAGAAATTGCTTTAACTGTGCGTGGTACTCGGGTGTAGATAAGACCTCAGAGAAGGAAGTCTGTTTTGTAGGTGTTTGCGCAATAATGTCTGTGGGTAAAAACTCAACTCTCTTGATTTTTGCTGGTGGTGTAAAGACTCCATTTTCTTCTCCCTCTTCATCATCTTTTTTTTTTCTAGCTGTGGTGTTTGTGTGGCAGCAGAACATGTAGTAGGTGTAGGCGCACACATCGATTTTAAAAGTGTTTGCAATAGTGTACCGAGTTGTATTTTAAAAAATAAATCCGTGTCTGCTTGAACACGTTTCAACTCCTTAAATTTTTGTCGAATTTTGTTCCGTGCACGGATGATACATTGTGTAACCTCCTTGGTGGTTGTTGACATGATGTTGGATGCAGAACAAGTGCGTTTTGTAGAACCTACACGGATGGTTAAATACGTATGAAATGATCAAACCCTTTGCGATGCCGGCCGTGATCAACATCACTTTCTTTATCGATAACCAAAAAGCCGTGACGCTGTGATGACCAACACGTGGCACACAAACGTTTAAAGTCATTAAAAATCATGTCTGTGTTGACATGATCGTCATACACGTGACGCATGTTGAGTTCGTCCTGGCGAAAAAGCACAATAATATTGGTGTTGTCACGTATCAACTGCTTGGTTATACGAGAATAGATTTGATATAAATCAAAACAGCCGACATGTTTGTGTCGCCCCAACTCCAAGCTCGAATGACGGCTTGCTTTTCAGTAGCCACATCGTCAAAAATCATAAGAGAATTGGAAAGCACATTATCCGGGGACATGACTTGATCACGCGCATGGAACGGAAAATAGCTCATACCCGCTTTTTCAAGATCCTGCATGACATGATCTAAGAAAACATACAGTGGCTGATACAGCGACTTTGCAAAAATGTAAATATTTTGAAATAGTACCCCGTTCAGAGAGGTAATGACTGTGAGTAAGAGATTCGTTTTACCGCACCATGACGGTCACGCAATGATGCATCGAATTGTAGACGGAAACAATTTTCGGTGACGACATAGCGTGGTTGTAAGAGAGCTAGGTAGGAGATGAGACACTAGGTTGCTTACGGGCAATGTGTCTTTCTGCTTAATAATATTCCTGTTGACTGAGTAAAAAGGTAAATTGTGTGAATAATATATAGCAACAAACGAGTAATTTGTTTACCAGTACCAGCATGGATGCGTTTGGAAGAACACGGTCAACAAAATGAAGACGTGTGTCACAGATTGTTGTGGATTCTAAGCAAGACACTGATCCTGCAAACAAACGTTATGTAGATGCAGTTGCATTACAGCGCACTACATAATTAGATTATGCTTTTAAGGGAAAGCGTTTAATTAATATAATGATCCTACACAGCCTTCAGATGCGTGTTCAAAAAATATGTAGACTATTACCGATTGCGACGAATAAAAGGAGAGTATGACGCTCAAAGGAAACAAATAATGAACGTAGTTGATCCTGTCAATCCTCAAGACGTGTGCACGAAAGCCTACCTGCTAGCACATGCTGTAGTATCAACAAATGACAATGACTATGACGCACAGAAACGTCGAGTGATACGATTAGCTCCTCCAACAAACGATACGGATGCAGCCAGAAAGGATTATGTTGATAAAAGTGTAAACGGTTTAGAGCGTTTAGTGCCAATCCTAACTGAAAAAGGCTATTCAGTAAACAACAACCAGTTAGTACAAGTTGCCGATCCTGTGGATGAAAAAGACGTCTGCACAAAACGGTATCTAGCTTTGGAATTAAGTAAAATTGGAACAATTCAATATGGGATGTTTATGGGAACACGTTGAGACTGACTGATGCAGCTGATCCAAGAAATCCTTTTGATGTTGTTACCAAATAATACTTGGAAAAGAGACTTGCTTTACACATGGAAAAAGGGATGTTAGCGATTCCGACCGTGTTGAATTTACACCATAAAAGGTAATGTAATAGCAGGTATATTTAAAACATGTTCAAATTAATTATTTTTTGTAAAGATAATTTGGCTGTAAAAATATAGATAAACCAATGCTATAATAATACAATACTCAGTTTGTAAATTGGACTTGACGAGAGAAGTTGTGCGTGTCCAAGATGGTAAAACAACGTTATTCTAATGTCGCAAAAAGAGAAAAACAAAAGCAAAAGGTAAGAAAGCAGCTGTAGAAGCCACACGACAAGCTTATCGAGGAGAAAAAGATATACGGCTAGCCATCACAAAAGCACAACGAGCTGCAAAAGCAAGAGTTAGCCCTAGAAGCAACAAGGCCTTTCACAAACGTGCACGAGTTATTCCTGTACCAAAACGTGGAGGATTCCTACCGGCACTGTTCGCAGGACTAGCTGCATAAGGTTCTCTTTTAGGTGGAGCTAGTGCTGTGGCAAGAACGGTTAAGGCTGTAGAAGAGGCAAAGCAACAATTGAAAGAGAGTGAACGACATAATAAAACCATGGGGGCTATTGCATTGCGCGGTAAAGGTGTACATATGAAGCTGGCCCCATAAAAAAGGGTCTGGGCATATACATGTCACCAAGAAACGTCTACTGAATGCACTGCCACGTCGAGCTCTGTCGCATGAGGAAATTGCTACGTTTGCTAAACAACTAGGAATTCAGTATTTCCGAGGTGTGTTTATGCGAGATCGTTTTTTTTGCTAGGGGCTTTACGTCGCACCGACACAGATAGGTCTTATGGCGACGATGGGATAGGAAATGCCTAGGAGTTGGAAGGAAGCGGCCGTGGCCTTAATTAAGGTACAGCCCCAGCATTTTCCTGGTGTGAAAATGGGAAACCACGGAAAACCATTTTCAGGGCTGCCGATAGTGGGATTCGAACCTACTATCTCCCGAATGCAAGCTCACAGCCGCGCGCCTCTACGCGCACGGCCAGCTCGCCCGGTACGCGAGATCGTTTACCAGCACACCCACGTAACTGCGAAAGTGCCGTAATCAACTTAGATGATTGTCAAGGACCAGGAACTCATTACGTTGCTTACGTTAAATGTGGTATTTTGACAGTTACGGAGACTTACCTCCTCCGACAGAGCTAATAGTTTATTTCGGAAGCAGTGTAGTTATTGTTTACAATAAGAACCGTGTACAAAAACGGACTACGCGCATGTGTGGTCGATTATGTTTGATGTTTCTATATGATATTCAGACAACAAACGAGGATCATCAGCGTGCACGAGATGTTCGCTGTTGCAAGAATGTTTACTGTACGTGGAGAGGGACCCGAAACTACCGTTTACTTTAATCCGCCAATTGAACTTGGACATCGCTCACACGGACTTGGACTAGTTTCGTTTGTAGGCTACAATAAAATCTATAACGTTCGAGAGGGATTAAATAAGTTTTATTGCGACGAGTACGCGCTAACTTTACCTTCAGGCACTTATTCAATAGAAGATATTCGGGAACACATTGAAAACACTTTGTTTCATCAGTTTGGTCTTGAAAACTATATTACTAAAAAGAGAACGTTTTTTCTTACAGCAAGCCACGTCACCCACAAGTGTGTTACTAAATCGTCTTTCAAGATTGACTTTAAATCACAACCCGATTCGATTGGACCGTTGCTTGGGTTTTCTTCCCGAGAACTAGCACCGAACGTACGTCACGAGTCTGACCAACCTACGACACTTTTGGATGATCATCACGTAACCATCACCTGTAACATTATCACAGACGTATATAGCAATCAATAGTCTTCACACGACTTACACGACTTTATTATTGAAGAAGAAGGTGGCTACAGCATACGTGAAAAACCATCAGTGGTGCTTTACCATCCTCTGACTGTAATACGCATCAGTGATATTACCCTTCGGCTTGTGAACAAAAACAATCATATCATTAATTTACATCCTCACACACACGTTACGTACAAACTTCATCTCAAACCGGTATAAAACAAATCTACAAAGCACAGCATCTGCCAAAGAAACGCACCACTTGTTTACGAAGGGCCATCAAGTTAACACGTCTATATAAAAAGATTCTTTTAGACCTAGGCTATACCCTACAAAAACAACACGGAAGAAATGCTAGACATTATGAGGTCGGTAGAAACCGAAGAAGGTGTAATACGAAGTGAGCTTCATTCTTATCAGCCCTTTACGTTTGGACTCAACAAAAATGATGAAATTCGCATTGTTATCAACCAACAGGATGTATACACTCATGACAGTTACCTTTACATCGAAGGTCGCATAGAAAAGGCTGATGGAAGCGGTGTAAGCACATAAAACTGAATAATAATGCCCTTGCTTTCCTTTTTTAGGAATCACACTACATATTAAACAATGCTGAAGTAGACCGTACAAAAAATGTTGGCATCACAAGTACAGTGAAACTCTACCTTTCGTTTAGCTGTGAAGAAAGTAAACCGTTATGCATGGCAGGACGGTGTCCCAATACCACCAACGACTAGATGATTAATGCAGATGGCACCTTCATAGGAATGTTACCATTAAAACACATTTTAGGCTTTGCCGAAGACTATGGACGTATTATTAGCAATGCAAAACAAGAACTCATTTTAATTCATGATCGCAGTGACTATAATTGTCTTAAGGCAGCCACAACACCCGAAGACTCAACAAATTATACTGCAACGTATTCGATGGAGACGTCCGCAAGTGACATTATCTGATCAAAAAAGACTTCGATTGCTTAAAATTGTAGAAAATGATACGCCATTAGCTATACGGTTTCCAAGTTGGGAACTGCACGAGTATCCTGTTTTGCCAGAATCAGATAAGCACAGCTGGGTTGTAAAAGCATCACGCTTCACAGTAAAACCTCTCTACGTTATTTTTGGAATTCAGACTGATCGTAAGTTTAAACATGAAAAAGATTCCTCTCAATTTGATCACTGCAATCTAAGAAACATTCGACTTTACCTTATCGGAATTACTTATCGCTACGACAACATGGACATTAATTTTGAAAAAATAAATTTAATGTGCTGTATGACATGTTTTGTAAATTTCAATCATCCCACTAACAGAAAAAATGATCGTCCCCCATTTTGATATTATATTAATTTATTAATTAATTCCAACGAGCCAAAGGCTCATACACAGGAAATGTACAATACAATTTGTTTAGCGTCTAAAATTAATATGATACATATGCATTGCTGCAAATAAATATATACATTTGTTATAATGAACATTACTCTAAATATTTCCTTTACGTTACCATTACACAAAGTCTTATGAAGAAAGTCATCTACTTACTTAGGTACTGATTCCATAGCACTTTAATTTAATTTTGAAAGATGACAGATTGGAAACTGGTTTTAAATCTCTTGGAAGATGATTATATGATTGAATGGCTGAGAACTTAAAGCTACAGTTACCATACTTATATGAGTGTATTTGAAAGAGAGCTATGTCACATGTTCGTCGTGTGTTATAATTGTGAATGTCTGAATTCAGGGTGTAGTTACTATCGTGCAGGACACTGTTTAGTTTAATTTTGTGAATTAAAAATTAATGATCTAAAACCAGTGCACATAGATAAGGGAATAATTTTACTATTAGTGTATAGAACTCGAGTGGGCGTGTCAAAAGGAAGATTATAGATATTTTTTATTGCTTTATTTTGTATTACCATAAGTTCATGAAGGGCTGACTTTCTGCAACGAGACCAAATTACGTTTGGTTATTGTAGGTGACTGTGGATGAGTGAGTAATATACTGCAAGTAGAAGTTTCCTAAGGACAATATATCTTAATCTTCTCAAAAGCCCAGATACTGGAGCTATCTTTTTTTAAATGTAATCAACATGCTCTACCCAGCTTAAATGTTTATCTATTATTAGACCCACGTATTTAAAGTGATCGACCTCACCTATTTCCGTGTTGTTAATATATGTCTTTGAATGATTAATATTTTTTATACTCGGCTTATTTATAATCATATATTTAGTTTTATTGACGTTTATAGTTAATTTATTGATACTGAGCCACTTGTTTATTGCGATGATGTCTTCTTGCATATTATTGATCACCGAGTCCACTTTGTCACCAGTGTAGAATACATTTGTGTCATCTGCGTAAAGCATAATTTTACCCTTTAAATTTAGAATATTTATATCATTTATGTATATCAGAAACAAGGTAGGGCCCAAAATAGATCCTTGTGGAACCCCACAATTCACCTCCTTGTCCGTGCTCTGATAACCATTGACGGAAACAAATTGCTTTCTTCCGCTAAGGTAGCTGCGGAACCATTCTAATGCAACACGACGAATTCTAGCGTCTTCTAATTAGATAACAGAATTTCGTGATTTGCCGTGTCGAAAGCTTTAGCGAGATCAATAAACTATCCGGCCGCAATCTGGTTACCGTCAACGCTTTCCTGAAGCATCGACACAAGATTAGTAACAGCGAGTTCTGTGCTGGAATTCTCCCTGAAGCCATACTGGAATCGATAAAAAATCTGTGTTTGTTAAGAAAACCCATTAGTCTTACCTTTATAATGCTTTCTAATATTTTGGAAATTATGGGTAGTATGGATATAGATCTATAGTCCCCTGCGTTACTAGTGTTCCCTCCTTTGAAAATCGGGATAACATTAGCAATTTTTAAAGTCTGCGGTACGACCCCAGTTGCCATGGATTCATTAATTAATGTAACAAGCTTAGTTATTAGCTGTTCATCAAAATTTTGATCATAGTAGCTGTAATCCCATCTACTCCACAACTTTTTTACTTTTTAAATTCTTATTTACACATTTGACTGTTGGATATAAAAAAGGTATTCAAGCTGGCGGTTACTATTCAGATCTATGATATCATGTTTGGTTATCTGAGATGCAAGGTTATCGGCTATGCATGTAAAATACTTATTGAATTCGTTAGCAATTTCTTGTTTATCATTAATTACCACATTCCATATTGACAGAGTTTTGCAAGTTTCTGAGCTGTGCTTTTCGTTATATATAATTTCATTCAAAATTTCCCACATTTTTAAGGATTTTTATCATACACGTTTAATTTTTCCGAATAATAATTTGTCTTAAGTTTTCTTTTTAGGAATGTTACTGAATTTCTACATTTAATGTATTCCTCTCTCAAAAGAATATTATCTTTGTGTTGCCCAATCTTAAGTTTAGAGTGAAGAGTGTTCCGTCGCTTAACGAGTTTTATCAATTCAGATGTTATCCAGGAAATTGCCACATCTATTTTGAATGCGTTTTTCTGCTTTATGGTGTGGTGATTGCCTCTATTTGTGTTTTTTTGTATTTGAGTAATAAGGGAGTTGTACATCTGATTCTTAATTTCCTGGGCAGAATGTCTTGCATTCTACGGCAGGAAATTAGTGTTATTTAAATTAATTTCATCCCTGCATTTTAAGGGTAAAGTCAACGTGTTGTTTTGGATATAGGTTCTCTTATGTGGCCATACAGTATCTGTAATGTCGTATGGCTTTTAGTGCCGAGATATCCCAAGACGGGTTCGGCTCGTCAGGTGCAGGTCTTTCCATTTGACTCCCGTAAGCGACCTGCGTGTCATGATGAGGATGAAATGATGATGAAGACAACACATACACCCAGCCCCCGTGCCGTAGGAATTGACCAATTAAGGTTAAAATTCCCGACCTGGCCGGGAATCGAACCCGGGACCCTCTGAACTGAAAGCCAGTACGCTGACCGTTCACCCAACGAGTCGGACATACAGTATCTGTGATAAGGATGTTATGATCACTTATGTCATTATCTACATTCGAAACTGTGAAATATATTTTATCTGTGTTAACTGCTACATGATCCAGAAGAGTTGATGATTTTGTCAGTCGTGCGTGTTGCATAAATTTTGTTACACAGTGTGAACCCACAGCATGAAAGGATATTTATATACTGCTTTTTAAATTGATCTTCAGTAAAAGTGTCAATATTTGTATCACCAATAAAAAAAGGTGTTAGTCTGAGAAAGGAAGTTTTCCAAAGATGTTAAAAATGACGTTGCATTGCCCCTCACAGGATTGTATCCTCCAATTATATGCAGACTATCTGAATTGAAATTACCAGCTGAGATGTCTCCCCAAATCTCAACACAGATCAAGCTATGTTTCATTTCACATTTGTTAAGCATTTTAAATTTCCACTTTTTATGGATAAATATCCCTGACCCACCACCTTTTTGTGTATCTCTGTGAGCAAACAAACATGAGTAGTTACTTAAATTGTAATATTTGGCCTCGTTGCTTTTAACCCAGGTTTCGGATATAACCAAGACATCGACTTCACCTAAGATATGGAGCAACATTTCTAATACGTCTAGCTTATTTTTAACACTTCTACTGTTAATATGGAGTATTTTTAGCTTATTACAGTCAAATGTAACAAAGGTTTTTCAGTCTGTCAAACACACAGCAAATACAATGTAAATTATAACACTATAAACATACCTGTAAAATACACACTAACATACATAGAATGACATGTTTCGTTCTACAAGAACATCCTCAGATTCTATCAAATCACTTAAAAACAAGCTTATATATGTACAGTATTGTTTACGTAGCGTAAACTTGTCAATGATAGAGAATTTAGTGATAACATGAAACAGTAATGACAAAAATAAAAATATATACAAGTATTAATATAATGAAAACTTACGTACTTATCCAGACTGCCGATGTTAAATCCGTTGTCACCAAACACTATTTCAGGACTGTGGTCATGGAAAGTTTTTGGTGAGGCACGCTCCGCGTGGAGAAGGGAGGGCAAGAATGGGAGGGGCCTTGTAGAGCGATGTGGATTTCTTCTATTGGATGATTAAATCGAGTATACTGTACAGTGGAGAGGGAAGGGAGAAGTAGGGCGGAGTACCTGGAGCGCTGTGGAACCTTCCATCAAAATTGGGGAGGGGAGAGGGGTTATTGACCTACTTCATGTTAAATGTACTTTTATGTAATATGGATGAATGCAAAATTAATAATTTTAGTGAATAAAGTAAGGAACGGCGTGTCTGTAAAACATGTTATTTTCTACTGTTTGCACAGACTGACCCTGCTAACAACCCTTTATTTACCCACTCTGAATTGTCTACTACTGACTCAGTTCAATTTACAAAGTACATGTTTGACAACTTTTCACAGTTTATTTCATGTTTGTACAAATCACCAAGCAAAGTCTGTAATAAACCAATGTTGTAAGTAATTATCTTTAGTGAACCTAACCATACTATTTTACCAGATAGTAAACAGATTCTTACTGGAAGGGCAGTTGTTGAAAATTCACCCGTGTTTATTCAGCCATTAACCAAGCACGTAACAGAGGTAATTTTTTAAAAAAATTCTTATTTTAAACCGATTGCTTTTGATTTGAACAATTTTTTAAAACAAAATAATTTGTATCTTTTTATATTTTTTAGTTCGCCGTCGTCTCAATTTCTAGCAAACTGCACCAGGTGAAGTCCTCTTGAATGATGCTTTCCCTAAATCTCGACCGCTGTACAATGTTACGTACGATTAGCAATTAATTACTGTATGTTCCGCATCAAAATGAAAATTCAGTTGAACTGACAATTGACTTCTACTATATATCACACACTCAATCTTTTTTCTTTAGTGTGCTGTACGCTTTCATCTGATATACAACGCAACTTCTCTTAAGGTATGTTGTACCAGTAACTTATATATGCTAACCATACATTTATATTGCTATAAAACTGTTGAGGTTTAAACTCTAACTTTTTTATACAGCTGGTATATATTACACACTCAAGCTCTTCTTTTTCAGTGTGCTGTACGCTTTTATCTGATATACAAAGCAGGTTTTCTTAAGGTATGTTGTACCAGTAACTTATAAATGCTAAATATACTTTTATATTGCTACAACCTGTTGAGGTTTAAACTCTGATTTTTCTTTTTTTTAGTATACGCCATGGACCCTATGATTGAACTTAACAATATCGGTCAATCCACAGGTCTAGAAACTAAGCGGTTGAAAGATCTGCCTGTTAATCAACCGTCTCCTGTCACATCACTACAAAGACTCGATACACATTACGGTCCTCGTATATTATGTGTCAGGAACTTATTGTCTTCTTACCTAACCGCTTTAATGCAATATCTGACAGTAGGTTTGAGGCCTTAAACAGTCGCTCTATGTATTTGGAATATATGGGTATGCAAAACGGTACCTGTATGCTCCGTTTTACACGACAAAGCATTGTTTAATATGCTATGTGTTTTTACTTACCCTTTCCATATAACAACCTGTTAGCCTGGAAGTTAAACTAATTTATTAGTACTATTTCTATGTACAGCATTAAGACTTATAATAGTTTTTTGTCCAGGTTTTAGTATTTCTGTGTTAAAGGTAGTATCCTTCTGTACAGCATTAAGTAATAGTTTATACTTTTAGTTTAAGACATGTAATAGTTCGTAGTCTAGGTTCCAGTATATCTACTATCACTAATGTAATACTTGCTGTTTATAAAGTAAGTGCTAGTGTACTGATTTTAACTAACCATGGCTTCTGATGGTTGGGAGATATTCACAGTTGATTTTCTCACCGTATAGCAAGCGGTGTTATAAGAAACTCCTACAATATTTTATCCAAAATCTTTTTTGCATTCTTGCTATTATGTTTTTCTCAATAAAGTGTTAGCAAGGTTGGGGTTACACCCAGCTATGAAACTTAACGGAGAATTAGCTTGCAGGTTTGTGTTGTACAAGGACAACGTTGAAGTACACGAAACCTTCTATCTAATTACAAAATGAAAAAGCTTTTACATTCTGATAATATTGCGGAATTGTATCGCAAACACATTGTACATGCGTTGCTTTCTAAATTTGACAAGTTTCAGGAAGGGACTAGCGGAAAATCATTTGAAAGTATTTTACACCTTCAACTGAATGCTTGTCGTTACGATCCTTTGAATTCCGGTTCACGGTATATTGACCTTCCTATATCAATTGTATATAAAATGGCTGTCATTAACATTCGCAATTACGATGAATTTTGTTTTCTTTGGTGCATCGCTGCCGCGTTAAAGCCAGCTACTCAGCATCGCAACAAACCTACCCAATATCAGGAAACTTGTTATCAATTACTTCAAACATTAAATTTTGCTGACGTCACCTTCCCTATGAATGTGTCAAATATTGCAATATTAGAGGCAAAAATCCAGAATTTTTGTTTCATGTCTTCGGTTTAAAAGAAGAACGTATTGTAGGACCGCTGCATGGAGCTACCGAGCAAAAACAACATCATATTCAACTCCTGTACATTTCTCACGGAAGCAGCAGTCACTATTGTCTTATAATAAACCTTTCCCGGTTGCTAGATTTGCAACTCTCTAAATATCATTCAAAAAAGTACATACTGTATGTGAACGCTTTTTACAGTACCTTACCTCACAGGCTAGGTTAGACAATCATTGTGTAACTCAACCAGCCGTAAAACTCATCTTTCCCGAGGATGAGGCAACAAAAATGAAATTTCGTCATTTTCATCGGCAGGATCCCGTTCCGTTTGTGGTCTATGGTGATTTTGAATGTTTGACATTTCCTATTCAACAGTGTCAACCAGATCCCTCCCAATCGTATACAGATCTCATTCAAAGGCACACACCGTTTTCGGTTGACAATCATGTAGTTTGTTCCTACAATTCCTAGCTTTCTTTTTTAAGATGTTTCGGGGACCTAACTGCACTGCATGGTTGCTAAAAGAACTTAAAAGATTTTGCCAATCGTGTTCATACACTGCTAGAAAACCCAGTTCCTATTGAAATGACGTTAGATGATTTAGTCGCTCATGACGAAACCGATGGATGTCACATCTGCAAGCAAGCTATTACTTCTACACAAATTAAGTTGAGAGATCACTGTCACTTCACAGGTCGTTACCGGGGAGCAGCTCATCAGATGTGTAATAGTACGTATCAAGCAGCGAAATTTATTCCCTGTCTTTTTCATAATTTGTCTGGGTAGGGCAACCATTTTATTATACGGGAGTTTGCTCATTTACAATGTGGTCAATTTAATGTGCTTGCTAAAAATCACGAGCGATTTATTTCGTTTACGCAACGTGTAGGAGACATTAGCATTCGCTTCTTAGGCTCTTATAAATGTATGAGTTTTTCTCTTGATACACTTGTCAAGGGTCTTCCTAGCGATGATTAACACTACATTCGTCAGTATTTTCCTGACCCTGATCAATTTCAGCTCTGTATTCGTAAGGGTGTGTTTCCTTACAACTACGTCAACAGCTGGTCAAAATTAGACGAAAATCAATTACCTCCTGAGTCTGCTTTTTCAAGTGTTTTGCATGAAAGCAGTACCCCCATTGCTAAATGATCCACAACCCTGTCAGTCTGCAAGTGTCATCCATATCAGTGTTATCCCATACGAAGCGTACACTCATGCCTGTATCGTGTGGAACAAGCTCGGTATAACCTCACTAGGTGAGTATGCCGAATAGTATTTGAAAGTGGACACACTTCTACTCACTGACGTGTTTGAAAAGTCCGTAAAATGAGCATGTCTATTTACCGTTTGGATCCTTGCCACTACTACACCAGGCCTAGTCTCTCGTGGGACGCAATGCTTCTTTACACTGGTATCGAACTGGATCTTCTTACCAATGTGGGCATGCGCTTGTTTTAGAACGTGGAATTCAAGGGGGATTAGTTTCTCGTGTTAGCAGACACGCTACAGCAAATAATCCGTATCAAAAAAACTATGACCCCACACAAAATCGATTCGTACTTAATGTACTACGACGTGAATAATTTATATGGGGACAGAATGTCTTAATTCCTACCATGCAAGGATTTTGCCTTACTGTCAAAAAGTGAAATTGACCGTTTGACGTTCATGCAGCAGCAAAAGATCCTAATAACGGATTTGTCTTGGAGGTGGACATAGCCTATCCTACGGCAATCATAATGCTCATTCTGACTTGCCTTTCTGTGCTGAACGAATGATTCCTCCTAACAGTGAATCTACACACAAAAAGCTAATAGCCACACTATATCCTAAGAAGCGGTACGTCATTCGCATTCAAAGTCTGATTCAATGTTTAACCTATGGTCTGCAATTAGTGCACATTCACCACCGCATTGTTAGGTTTACTCAACAGACAACCGTATATGGACCTAAATACCGATCATCCTCAACGCGCCACCACATACTTTGAGGTTATTTTTTCAAGTTGATGAATAACTGTATCTACGGAAAAAGTATGGAAAATGCTCGCAAGCATCGTGACATTCGTTTAGTCACCAGTGGGAAGGCTAGTACGGTAACGTCAGTACATTGCAAAACCCATTTTTCAAACCTACAAAGTCATTGATCGCGATCTCCTCACTATTGAAATGGGTAACGCAGAACTACTTAACACTATACCCATTTAATTAGGCATGGTCATTCTTGATTACTCCAAACTAAAAATGTATGACTTTTATTACGGATTTGCAAAACAACACTTTGATGACGTTTCTCTACTCTACATGGACACTGACAGTTTCATTTACTGTATTCGCAATACTAACGTTTACGATGTGATGCGAAACCATTCTGAGCATTTTGACACGTCCTCCTACGGTCCTGACAATAAATTTCACATTCAAACTCTTAATAAAAAAGTCAGGTTGTCCTGAAGGATGAATGTAGTACCAAGATCACGACAGAGCTTATTGGCTTAGCTCCAGAAATGTGTACCTATCAAGCGGTCAATTCACGTTCAGTAAAAAGAGCAAAGGGTGCTTGTCAGAGTGTAATTAAACAGTTGCGGTTGATCATTATCGTAGAGTGCTCTACAGTATAAAAGAGGCTCTTTGTAAACAAATGCGTATAATGTCCCGCTCCAATCAGGTTTTTACTGTCGAACAAATAAAACGCTCCTTGGTAACATACAATGACAAACGTCATTGGTCAGCTGATGGTCTTACCATTTTGCCATGGGGTTATGCTAGTACCTAGTGCAATTGTACATTACAAAATAAATAATCAGGGTTGTTCCCTGCTATCCAAAAGGGTAGTTGTCGAAATAAACTTGTTCTATTCATACCTCTATTTAAAATCTTTGTTGTAGTGGCAACAAGTCTTAAAGTTTATAAAAGTATATTTGGTAAATATAACTTTTTCTTTGTACACAAAACTGATTTTATGCCTAAGTGTTGACTTCTTGTATACCTGTAAAGGTCATTAATTTTTATCTTTATTATACATAGCTAAGAACTTTGTATGTAACCGATATTTAACAAGTAATTAACTGTTATTTCAAATCTGTGATAGCAATCCACCACAGAATTTGTTTAGTGATTTGAATAAACTTTGTAAACAAATTATGTATTTACTATTGTAAATTAACATCTCTACAGTTCTGTATATTATTATTTTATACTATTTTTTGTACACGAAATTAAATTCTACAAACCCATGTATCAATGTTGTAATAATATATAGGTAAACAAAACCTATATTGTGTTTTATTTCTTACAACAGACCTATTCCTTTTCCTGACTACATTTGAAGATTTTTCAAGTAACAACTCCATGATGTTTTACAAGGCATCTTTATTTAATTTCTTTTTTGCATGTGTACAAGAAATAAATAACGTTTCACTTTTTAAAGTCTGTTCAGCATCACATCGCTTTCCTCTGCTGTTTTCCTCGTCTGCTCCTGATACCACCATCTACCATCAGTTTCCCTTCCATTGTACCTGCAACAACTAGCGCAGCCATTTTTTCTGCAACCGAAGCATGTAGTGACGTCACACGCTGCTTGGCCTTGCGTAGTAGAATTTCGTCAGCTGCACGCCTCAATCCACGTTTGTTGTCAAGTTTACTAGCACGATAGGCCAAGTCATGCTCCCTGCAGGCAGCATCCAACACATTAATATCAGGGTCACCACGTGCCAAACGAACATCCAGTCGAGTTCCAGGACCGCAGTACTGGTATTAGGTAAGTGAAGCTCAAAAGGAAGAAAATAAATCACTCTATTGATGAGTCCATACCCAGAACGCTTCCTCACCTTTTTCGCTGTTGTCCCAGCACTACTTCTCATCCTCTTTACCACTTGCTTGTTCACTTTTTCCTTTTCACAGCCATGATAAGTGTTCACAAATATGGTTGACTCACTTTTATGCCCGTGATAAACTTTAAACAATTGACACGTACGACACTGTCTCACCGATGGTATTTTGGCTAAACTCACTTGATGATGATGGTCGTACAAACTGCAGGGTTGGAGCTCTGACAAAACAGGATCTTGTGTCCAAGCACGTGCACCTTATCCCGGATTTCCTTTACAGCATTTGCAGAAACATACACTAGAAATGCCTTAGGTAAAGCATTCAACTCGTTCTCGGTAAAAGTGTTCAGTTTCTTTTTTTGCAAACAAAAAATTTTACAATTGCTTTTTCAGTTGCGTTTGTGTTACACACAGTATCAGACAAAAATGAAATAGACATACTGTTTTACAGCCAGTATCTTCACTGCACAGGTGTCTCTTGCCCACTGCTGATACCTGCACTCGAACACCGCGCTTTACACATGTTTCTCACTTCCCGACATACACTGCAGCATAGCCAATCAAAAGGCAAACACACATGCAAAAGGGATTTCCTAATTGCATCTACGTCATGTTTCCTATTTTGAATAAGAGTTCGTAATGATGGACATCCTAATTCGCGTAGATCAACAAGTTCACAAGTCGGCGACAGATACTCACGCAGCCATTCCTTCTTTCATAGCCCTTAACAAACACGAGATCCGCCCCAGACAAATGAGTATTCATGATCATAGTCAGAAAGTGATAAGGGATACCTTCTTCTTCCCACCGCAGTCCAAGATTCTTTTTAATCCATTGCGTTTGCCAGTTTTGCTCATCTGATTGCAAGTGGTCAGGGAACGGAGCATCAAAATAAAATTAGCTACTTTTGATGGCCACAACGCAGTGCAATCCAACACAGCCACTTCCTTAAAAACTTCGCTTTAAAGCATTGAACATCAACAATCAATGTTCTCGGCATGATACAGTAAAAGCATACTACTCGTTAGCACAGTATTTTTTTAAACTGAATCATACCTTACCTATACCCTGTTATTACAGCCATCTCTATTAGCGCAATCTATTTAGTTAAGAAAACACCAATCGCCTAGGTTCTATGCAATAAACAATACAACGCCTGGGCAAAAACCAACAGCCAACACCCAACGCGCCAACCAGAAGTCACAATCACAACTCACAAGCCACAACCGCAACCGCAAACCACAAACCGGAAGTCATTATCTATTGTATCTTCTTCCTATTGTTTTCCCATTGTTTCCATTGTTCCCATTGGCTCTAAATTCCTGCAGCCCTACTACTAATTGGAATAAATTATCGAGGGAAATGTTCGATACGTTTCCAAGTTCGTTGACAATATTTAAGAAAAAGCTACGTAAACATTTATAAATAAATGTAAATATGAGGTAAACAACTGACAGGGAATCTGCCAACTGGGTGGTCGCCCTCTGGTAAGACCGTAGTTAGAGCATGGCTCCATGGGACCCTCATCAGGACTACTTGATACGAGAACTGGAAAAAATTCAAAGGAAAGCAGCACGATTTGTTCAGGGTGATTTCCGACAAAGGAGTAGTGTTACTAAAATTTTGCAAACTTTGGGCTGGAGAGCCTTGGGAGTGATGAGACGAGATGCTCGAATATGTGGTATGGTTCGAGCTGTCAGTGGAGTGACATAAGTAGAAACATAATCTTGAGTGGAGCTTTTAAAAGTAGGAAAGGTCATAATAACAAGAAAGAGTTGGAATTCAAGAGGACAGATTGGGGAAAATATTCATTTATAAGGCGAGGAGTAAGGAATTAGAATTAATGATCAAGGAAAATGTTCCATACGTTTCCATGTTCGTTGAAAATATTTAAGAAAAATCTACGTAAACAACTATAAATATAAATATGAGGTAGGCAATTAACAGGGAATCTGCCACATGGGTGGCCGTCCTAGATGCAGATTGTTGATGACTTAATTGATTGATTGATTGATTGATTGATTGATTGATTGATTGATTGATTGATTGATTGATTGATTGATTGATTGATTGATTGATTGATTGATTGATTGATTGATTGAACATCGGTAGATGGTATCATAAGTTTGAAGATACCGGCTGTCTTTGCAAATGGATGAATACCGGGCGACCAACAAAAGAAAGCACGTGTTAAACGAGTGAGAGAGTCCTTCACGCGTAGTCCCAAGAAATTAGTTCGAAGGGCTAGTCATGAATTAGCAGCTCCGGTGACGTCAGTGTGGAGAGTTTTAAGGAGGCAATTAAAACTACGTCCGTATTGTTTACAGTTGGTACGGGCTCTAAGGAATACGGGCTACGGTTTACATGCCAAATTCACAATTGCTGCACTACGATGAAGATATTCTGGATCGTGTCATGTTCAGTGATGAATCGACATTTCACCTAAGTGGATATGTGAACATTCAAAATGTGCGCATCTGGGGGTCAGCAAATCCCCACGAGATGGTGCAGTTGCAACGTGACTCCCCTAAATTGAATGTTTTTTGTACTATAAACCGGCGGAAAATTTGTTGGCTGAAGCAACTCTTATCTTGACGTGCTTGAACAATGTCTCTTTCCTCAATTAAAATAAGCGGAACCAGAGAACTTTATTTGGCAGCAAGATGGTACGCGATTGGTTAAACGACGTTGTATCCGACCGATGGATTGGCCGCAAGTTGCCGGATGACAGAGCTTGTTTCGCACGGTCTCCACGTTCACCCGATCTGACACCGTGTGATTTTTACATTTGAGGATTCGTCAAGGATTGTGTGTTTGTACCTCCGCTGCCAGCTGATCTAACAGATTTAAGAAACAGGATTGAAACAGCTGTTGCAACATTTAATCCAGACACACTGAGCAAGGTGTAAGACGAACTCTGCTATCGACTCGATATGTGCCATGTGACGAATGGTGCTCACATTGAACAGTTGTAAGATAGACTGTTTGAGCTGCTCTGTCACTTGATGTATTATTTAAATATGTATGTTCAATGTAACAAACACTACAGAGCCTTAAAATCCCGATATTCATTTTGAAACATCCTGTATTTAGCACCTATCTCTAGCTTGGCCGCTTATTTAGAAAAACCACAGTTTACGCTAAGACTACGTGAGTAGAAATCTGAAACTTCCGCCTCTGCGAGCGGTATGCTTCTCTTGCTAAAAGTCACACACACGCGAGCGCACACACTCGTCTTTCTTCCCAAACTTAAGATAATGCAAGGCAGTGTATAATGCTTTAACATTAATAAGAAATGTTTATATTACGCTAATGCGGTATGTGTGATGTCTTCAAACCCTACAATTTAGCTTACGCGTATGTATCTCAATCTATGTTCGAAGCGTGTGCAATGAATTGATCGTAATAATCATTTAGCACCGAGCTGGATAGCTGCAGTCGCTTAAGTGCAGCCAGTATCCAGTATTCGGGAGATAGTGAGCTCGAACCCTACTGTCGGCAGCCCTGAAGACGGTTTTCCGTGGTTTCCCATTTTCACACCAGGCAAATGCTGGGGCTGTACCTTAATTAAGGCCAGGGAGTCTTCCTTCCCACTCCTAGACCTTTCCTGTCCCATCGTCGCCATAAGACCTACCTGCGTCGGTGCGACGTAAAGCAACTAGAAAGAGTCATATTGGGTCAGCTGTGTACAATTTGTATGATCGCCATATAGGAATCTCTGCACTAAGTTTATAAGAATTAATCTGGTGGTTTGCTGTGCTCAAGTTAGCGTGTTCTAACCCAGCACGACAGGTTGAGCAGTTTGAGTGTTCTTATATGCACGCGTTTATTTAATAATCATGTCACTACGCTTTTAATCACTGCTGTAAACCCCGACGTTGTATTCGATGCCAATACAATGAGTAAATGGCTACCTAAATTAAATTTAATGAATATCCGTATGTAATGTAGTGTCTAGTGCTAGTGTATCAATCACATATAATTTTATTCACACTACATATATTGTAGTTTAAGCTTAATAATCATGCCTTATGCGCTTTTAATCACCACGTGATACAGCAGGTGAGCAGATGATTAAAATTGCCTGTTACAAACAGTGTTCTCTCTAGAACGTTTTTAATTTTTACAGACCACCCGGCTAACCTAACCTAGATATATGTGCTAGTTCCATAATATTAACGTATACTTGAGCAGTTGCGGTTTCCAAATTTAAATTTAAATACCATAGAACTGTTTATTTAAATGATAAATATTCGTTATTGTCAGAATAATTGCATCACTTGCATCGCAGTTTAAATGTTTAGCTTGACTACCACATAGTGTTGTGAGCGAGCGGTGCCTCGATTAGCGTGGACTCGCATGCAATTCCGCATGACGTCACATACCCGTATGGCACTCCACAGCAACAGAATGGTAAGCCCCCGTGTTACATGATTATGAACGAAGGGTAGAACACTAGAAGTTCAAAATACTCTGTTATGTCGTGTTTGTGATAACACTAAAATAGTTCAATTTAGCAGTTAATGTTTTCCTGTCCGATCAGTGCCGGATTAAGGTGTGTGGGGGCCCTGGGCTATTTAAAAATGTGGGGCCCCTTCTCTGTAACCAAGCCCATCCCCCCGCCAGGCAGCGCCGGGGAAGGTACCTGGGTCTTCAGGGGTGACAGTCATTATTGCTACCACTACACCAACGAGATCGACAATTTACGACTCCGAGTATTCCATACAATGTGACTGAAGTTTAAAATATACATTAGGATTCCATTTCATTGTTCCTAAAACCATCTTCCTAATGCTCATGTTTTCCAATTCCGTAAAGACCTAATCTCTCTTAAAACAGCAGACTTTGATATTACCCTATTCGCTTACCTGTAGAAGATTCCAATTCACCAGCAACAGTCTCTTCAGTCGTCGATGCACTTGTAGACTTCCTGTCAAAAAATGTTGATATTTTCGGCAACTTTTTAATTTCCTTCAAATGTTGTTCTTTTAATTTACGTTTTTTGGTGACACTAGAATATTTGCTATCCATTTTACAAGAACATTACAGTTGTAACTTACGCATGGTTCAATAATCAGAGGTGAACTGGAAGTTCTCTTCCTGATGCAAAGATAACAGTATAGCATGCGCATTCCACCGTGCTTCCCCATTCCCCTCCCGCTCACTTCCTAGACCTCTTTTCCCCTTCCCCCTTTGCCCGTACTCGCAAGCAGCCAGATTTAAATTTTCGTCAACAATAACCTTTACAATAATTACAGTGCATAAGTAGCGAGGATTCGTGTCTCCGGACGGTAACTGATTCTAGCAGTGATGCAATACTAACGCGGACAGCTGATAAGAAGGAAGGAAGAGTGTGTGTTCGACGTTTTGCGAGCGTAAATATTCATATACATGCACGGAGGTGGAGCAGCAGCCCTTTTTGTACAATTTTAAGTTCGGCCAAGGGCCGGGGCCCCCTGGCACGCGGGGCCCGGGGCTGGAGCCCCTTTAGCCTCCCCCTTAATCCGGCCCCGTGTCCGATATTATTAATGCCCAGAGGAGAATAACCTGAAATTTTATCATATCCATTTTTTACACTCTATTTCTCGCCCGGCTACTCATTCCTGACACCCGGATGACAAACATTTCTGGGGAGAACACTGACAATGCTAGGCACAGTTAGGAGAACCGTTGGCGCTAGACTCAGCGTAGAAAACCGTAGTTCCTAGACTAATTTAGGATAATCGTAGTCGCTATCCAACCTGACATAATGCTAGACACAGTTAGGAGAACCGTTGTCGCTAGGCTCAGCATAGAGAACCGTAGTTCCTAGACTAATTTAGGATAATCGTAGTCGCTGTCTAACCTGACATAATGCTAGACACAGTTAGGAGAATTGTAGTCGCTAGACTCAGCATAGAGAGCAGCAGTCGCTAGACTCCGCTACGAGAACCATGCTCGCCAGACTCAAATACGAAGACCACAGTCGCTAACCAGCCTTACACAATGCTAGACACAGTTACGAGAACCGCGGTCGCTAGACTCAGCATAGAGAACCGTTACAAGACATAAGAACGCTGTAAGTATAATAAGGAAGTGTGTAGATGTTGCAGCGAATGTTTTTGTTGTTGCTGCTTGTTTAACATAGCACTAACATTTCGAAGGTTTTCGACGACGGAGGGATAGGACTGGAAAGGTAGCGAGCGCGGCCTTAAGATACCTGGTGTGAAAATGGGAAACCACAGGAAACGAGCTTCAGAGATGCTGACGGTGGGATTGAAACCCACAATCTACCAAATGCAAGCTCACAGCTGCGCAACCTTAACCGCACGACCAACTCGCGCGGTGTGACTGCTTTTCTCACCCTATCTATTAAGATAGCAAAAAGATGCTAGGCGTACACTTACTGCTTGTTAGGTACTGAGTTAATTTATTTTGTGTGTGTACTTGCGCGCGTGTGTACATGTAGAAGTGTGTACGCGTGTGTGTGTGTGCGCGCATATACTCTAAGCTCAGTATCCACTTCACGCTGACGCCACGTCAACTCGTAATCTGCAAGTCTAGAATTTCAGTCTCTTATCTTTGTTGAAAATAGTTGATGAATCCAAAAAGAAGTCGTTGGAAGATTTTGGTAACAACCTGGTAAGGCTAGGTCAAGCACCAGGGAAAACTTTCTGGACAGTACTAAAAAATCTTAGGAAGGGAGGGAAATAGGAAATGAATAGTGTTTTGAGTACTTCAGGTGAAATCATAATAGTTCCCAGGGAATCACTGGACAGGTGGAGGGAATATTTTGAACATCTTCTCAACGTAAAAGGAAATCTTCATGGTGGTGTCACGAACAACGAAGCTCATGGGGAAGAGGAAAATGATGTTGGTGAAATTATGCTTGAGGAAGTGGAAAGAATGGTAAATAAACTCCATTGTCATAAAGCAGCAGGAATATATGAAATTAGACTTGAAATAGTGAAGTATAGTGGGAAGGCACGGATGAAATGGCTTCATGGAATAATAAGACTATCATGGAGTGTTGGTAAGGTACCTTCAGATTGGACAAAAGCAGTAATTGCACCTATCTATAAGCAAGGGAACAGGAAGGATTGCAACAACTATCGAGGTATCTCATTGATTAGTATACCAGGCAAATTATTCACTAGTCTCTTGGAAGGGAGGGTGCGATGAGTGGTTGAGAGGGAGGTGGATGGAAACCAGTGTGGTTTCAGACCACAGAGGGGCTGTCAGGATCAGATTTTCAGTATGCGCCAGGTAACTGAAAAATGCTACAAGAGGAATAGACAGTTATGTTTATGTTTCGTAGATCTAGAGAAAGCATATGACAGGGTACCGAGAGAAAAGATGTTCACCATACTGGGGACTATGGGATCAAGGTAGTATATTAAAATAAATCTCAGCCATGTATGTTAACAATTGAGCTGCAGTGAGAAGTGATGGTAAAATGAGTTCTTGGTTCAGAGTACTTACAGTTGTTAGACAAGGCTGTAATCTTTCACCTTTGTTGTTCGTAGTTTACATAGGTCATCTGCTGAAAAGTATAAAGTGGCAGGGAGGGATTCAGTTAGGTGGAAATGTAATAAGCAGTCTGGCCTATGCTGACGACTTGGTCTTAATGGCAGACTGTGCCGGAAGCCTGCAGTCTAATATCATGGAACTTGAAAGAAGGTGCAATGAGTATGTTATGAAAATTAGCCTTTCGAAGACTAAACTGATGTCAGTTGGTAAGAAATTCAACAGAACTGAATGTCAGATTGGTGATACAAAGTTGCAACAGGTAAAAAATTTCAAGCATTTAGGACGTGTGTTCTACCAAAATGTTAATATAGTAAATGAGATTGAATCACGGTGCAGTAAAGCTAATGAAGTGAGCTCGCAGTTGCGATCAGTAGCGGCGATTGGGAATTAAAACTGGGGTGGGGGGCAAAAAAGTTATAGACAACAAACTGTACAGGTGGTCTGGGAAATAGTGCGGGGTAGAAATCAAAATTGAAAGAAAATAGCTACAAGTTTTTGGTGCTCTCCGAGCGGATTTCGACAGAGAAGTAAAGACTGACATTTTACCATCTTAACTGCGGTAATAATAGTTTTGTGGCATTTTGATTCAATTCTATACAATCAAACTTTCACCGATGAAACAATTACAAATGTGCTCATCTAAGGTTCTATGCCATCAGATAGTAATCACGCTTCTACACGCTGCTGTGCAAGCCTCCGCTTCTTGCTGTGGCGCTGATAAATGTGTTAGCAGCGTCGAATGGCATTTTAAATTTATTTATTTATTCAGGATCAGCAACAGCATAACGCCGAATTGCAAAGTACCGAGCTATGAACAATAGATATTAATTTAAAATGAAAGACAAATATTTAAAGTACACGGATATACCCAATAAAAGCTGTACAATCCTATATAACACATATTTATATAAAGGACATAAACAAAGGAAAATACATTTAAGTACAAGAGCAAAAAAGGTAAGAACAAGTAGGAAAGTTAAGTTATATGAGAAATATCATGACAGAAGGAAGGAAACGATACGAAGATGTCTAGGTTCTGCTCATTCCTACTATTTTTTAAATTGGGTTCGATTCCGACTTCAGCCATCCTCGAAGTGGTTTTCCGTGGTTTCCCACTTCCCCTCCAGGCAAATGCCGGGATGGTACTTAATTTATGGCCACGGCCGCTTTCTTCCCTCTTCCCATTCTATCCGTTCCAATCTTCTCATCCCCTCAGAAAGTCCCTATTCAGCATAGCAGGTGAAGCCGCCCACTTGTACTGTATAACCCCAACCCAAGGTCTGACGTTCCAGGACACTGCCCTTGAGGCGGTAGGGGTGGGAATCCTTGCTGAGTCCGAGGGGAAAAACCAACCCTGGAGGTTGAAAAGAAAGAAAGAAAGAAAGAAAGAAAGAAAGAAAGAAAGAAAGAAATATTTTTTAGTGTTCAAATAATTAAAACATAATTTTGCAAGAGACAACATTGCATAACATTGCTTTTTTTATAATTCCTTGCTTAGGTGGCTAAAACGGAATTAAAATGTCATTTTTCTCCACTTTTTGCCGCCTTTATCGCCGCTACTGGTTGCGATCAACCGTATTCTGTAAGAAAGAAGTCAACTCCCAGACCAAACTATCATTATAACGGTCTGTTTTTAGACCAACTTTGCTTTACGGGAGTGACAGCTGGGTGGACTCAGGATATCTTATTCATACCTTAGAAGTAACAGACATGAAAGTAGCGAGAATGACTGCTGGTACAAACAGGTGGGAACAATGGCAGGAGGGTATTCAGAATGAGGAGATGAAGGTTAAGTTAGGAATGAACTCGATAGATGAACCTGTACGCATAAACCGGCTTCGGTGGTGGGGTCATGTGGGGCGAATGGAGGAGGATAGGTTACCTAGGAGAATAATGGTCTCTGTTATGGAGGGTAAGAGAAGTAGTGGGAAACCAAGACGACGATGGTTAGACTGAGTTTCTAACGATTTAAAGATAAGAGGTATATTATAGAACTAAATGAGGCCTCAGCAATAGTTGCATTTAGAGGATTGTGGCAACGTTTAGTAAATTCACTGAGGCTTGCAGACTGAACGATGAATGGCATGACGGTCTATAATGATGATGTATGTTTGTATGTACACATTTGTTTTATCCTTATTACTGGTTCTTTCAGATCATTTATGGCGACGATGGGATAGGAAAGGCCTAGGAATGGGAAGGAAGCGGTCGTGGTCTTAATTAAGGTACAGCCCCAGCATTTTCTTGGTGTGAAAATGGAAACCACGGGAAATCATCCTCAGGGCTGCCGACAGTGGGGTTCGAACCCACTATCTCCCGAATACTGGATACTGGCTGCACTTAAGCGACTGCAGCTATCGAGCTCTGGACAATATGGCGGCAGAGTGACAAGACTGTATGTGAGGTCTCTTGAATTTCGGTAATCCGCGAGCAAAAACCGTTTTCCAGTACTTCTTCAAACGGCTAAATAGTAGCGGGACAAACTGATGCTTTCGTGTGACGGATGAAACAGTTGTGGAACTCAGTAGTATAAGAGTGATTTGTGTTATTGTGTCTTGTTGGTGAAGGCATGGGAAATCAAAAGCGTAACAAAAACAAAAAGATGGAGAACTCACTAACACCATTGCCAGACCGAAGCTAGAGCTGCGTAGCGGGAAAAAGAGTAACGAAGATTCAAGGAGAAATTACTGATCCTCAGGAGGCACATTCATCTGACCTAACCAAAGAGGTAATTCACGTTATGAGTAGCTCTAAATTCTTAGATGCCATGTTGGAACGTCTAGATGAAAAAGTGATTGCTAGGTTAACTGACAGTATTGACTTTAACAATAAAATCATTACTGATCTAAAGGCAGAACTTAGTCAAAGAGATCAAAAGATTCATGAGTTGCAACAACAATTAGCCATGCTGAATTCCAACTCACACGAAGAGGTTGAATCAATCAATCAATATATGAGACGGAACAACGTGGAAATCCATGGTGTGCCGGAAATACAAAATGAAGAGGTTTACAGCATTATCAGTAGCATAGGCGCGGTGATCGGATGTGACGTGAATAAAAATGATATTGACGTCGCACATAGGTTACCGTCCAGAAACCCAGCGTTACCGAGGCCGATAGTTGTGAAGTTTGTGAATAGATGGAAGAGGGCCGAATTGTTCAGCGCCAAGAAAAGAAGCCCACGAATTTCATCTCGAGCTATTGGTATTAATGCTGCAGACCAGCCGATCTATATAAACGAACACTTAACTCCAAAAGCAAAGGGACTCTTGAAGAGGGCAAAGGACCTTAGAACAAGAGGATTTAAGTATATATGGTCCAGAGAAGGGAAAATATTTGCTAGGAAAGATAACACCTCACAGACAGTAACCATACGGAGCATAGAGGACATCTTAAAATTAGAATCGGCGTAACTAGGTTATGTTATTCTTAGTCTAATGACATGAATTATCTAAAGATGAATACTATAGGTAACTTAGATGATTCAGAGATTCAGTTAAACGATCTAGAAGAACTAAAACAGAAAATTCATAGCACACGTATTCTGTATGTCAATGCTCAAAGTCTTCGTAAAAAGTGGCTAGAACTGTGCACTCTAATAAAACAAACTCATGCGCCTGATATTATAATAATTGTGGAAACACGGCTATATCCTGAAAAAGAGAAATATTTTATGCTAAATAACTATGACAGTTATTTTTGCTCTAGAAATTACAATAGGGGAGGTGGAATTCTTATCTATATTAAATCAGAGCACCAAGCCAAAGAATTATTGTCAACTAACTGTATAGAAAAACCATACAACATACTATTAATAGAAATCAGTGGGTTTCAAGGGGAAATACTTATCTTAGCTTGCTATAACCCACATTATAAATTCGGAAAGTCATTTCTAAGTGAACTTGAAGAATTATGGAACAAGAATAGTAGGCACTTTTGTGTTACAATTGGAGATTTTAATATTGATAAAATATCACAAAATCAGCAATCTATTGAGTTGAGTAAACTAGGAGAATGCTATGGCCAACTGCCATGTAATAATATATATCCCACTAGAGTAACAGAAAAGAGTTCTACACTTTTGGATCATATTTATATTAATGCACCCTGTAAAAAAAAAATGTGTATAATGTTTGCAGTGACTTCAGTGATCACAATGTACTGGTCTGTGATCTTGACATCCCAGTAGGAGATAGTAGTATTGTTTTTCAATATTCCACCACAACACACACCCTAAAAATAGACATTAAAAGCGCCAGGAAACTTTTATCTAAAAATCCTTTGAAACTTGATGCTAATGACAACTGTGAAACTACTGTTAATAAGTTAACTAATCTCTTAGCAGAAGCCAGCATATCCAGTTTTAAGAAAATAACTGAATCAAGGCATAAAAACTCAGGATGTCCATGGATGACTCCTGAACTCCTCAACCTCATAAATTATAAAAATAAAATATATGTGAAAATCAAGAGACAGCATTATAGGTTGGGAAGAGGATGCCAGTATGTCTCAGAATATCTAAAAGATGAATATAAAATACTCTGTAATAAGGTCACTAAACTCAAAAGAGAAGCTGAAAGTTCTTATTACAGTAACAGGTTAGCTTCTAGTAAAAATCCATGGAAATTATTTAACGAGATACTTCAAACAACAAATAGCAACAATAGAGATATTCAACTAAAAATTAATAATAATATAATCACCAACCCCTGTGATATTTCAACAACATTAAATAAATATTTTACTAGTATTGGTCAGGATCTAGCTGCTAATTTACCTACAACCAATACCAGTAATCCATATAGTTATCACACAGCTCCAGGAAATTCTTTATTCTTGTACCCAGCTGACAATGAAGAAGTAGCAAGTATGATAAAAGAACTAAAAAATTCCAGTAGTTGCGATTGTTATGGTTTAAGCAACACAATTCTCAAACAGTTATCAACCGAAATAGTTCCATACATCACTGCATTTATTAACAAATCGTTAGCTGAAGGTACAGTTCCTACATTGTTAAAAATTGCCAAAGTGATACCCATCCATAAAGGCTTAGATAAATTGGACATAAACAACTACAGACCAATCTCTATCGTGCCCATTTTAGCCAAAATATTAGAAAAAAATTGTTAAAAGATTATTAAAATTCCTTCTTAAGAATAATTACTTTTATAAATATCAATATGGCTTTATTCCAAATTCCAGCACATACAATGCTGTTGAGGATATTATCATTAAATTGCACGAAGCTCTTGATTCACGAAAATTAGCTTCTGGATTGTTTATAGACTTAAGGAAAGCCTTTGAGACAGTTGATCACGAGATCATGATCAGAAAACTGGAAGGCGCAGGAGTAAGAGGTGTAGCGTTGAACTGGTTTAAGGATTATTTCAGTGATCGATTACAATTCGTCTCATATAAAAATGCTAAAAGTTTATGTCTTCCTATATCAATTGGAATTCCTCAGGGATCAGTACTGGGTCCAATTTTATTTCTAATATTTGTGAATGATATAGGCTCCCTAAAATTACAAGGACAATTATCTCTTTTTGCAGATGATACAAATATTTTCTATGTTGGTACCTCTGCTAAAGAACTTGAGGTAAAAATGCCGTATGACATTAGATTACTACAAACTTGGCTTTCAAACAATAGACTATCCATTAATCTTAGCAAGACCAACTACATGATTTTTCACAAACCCGTATGTGCAACTCCTCTTGATCTTACATTAACATTCTTCGATCATCCTTTACCAAGAGTACAATTTACTAAATTTCTAGGTTTAAAAATAGATGAAATGCTTGACTGGAACGAGCAAGTAAAAACCATATGCAAAAAAATAACTCCAGCAATTGGAGTGCTTCACAGACTAAGATATAAATTCAACCATAAGTTTTTAAAATCTATTTATCAGGCTCTCATTGAAAGTCACCTGACTTACATGATTCATGTTTGGGGATGTTGCAATAAGGAACTCTTTGAGAAAGTTGCCATTTTACAAAAAAGAGCACTAAAAATACTTTTTAATTTACCAACCTTAACACCTACAGATTATTTGTTTAAGAAATGCAGACTTCTACCACTCCACATTTTACGTGATAGAGCTTAAGCTATAATGGTATATAAAATTAAGCATAAATTGGTTCATACAAACACTATCTGTATTATAAATTCTGACATACACTTATATAACACTCGAGGAGCAAAGAGAGTCCATACCGAATTTGTAAAAACTATTAAATATGGTTGTAACTCCTTATGGCACTACTCTGCGAAGGTGTACAATGCTATTCCAAAACATATACAACAGGCAACAACAATTTCAAAATTTAAACAAAAAATAAATAATCAATGGACAAAAGAAAATGAGCAGTAAATCTTACAACCAAGTAATGTACAGTGGTATTATATACTTGTATTTATATTTGTAAGACTGTAACGGATTTAGAAATAAGCTATTATTGTATTGTCAATATTTTGTAACTCTGCCAATATCTTGTATTGCGCCATAAGAGCCTCGGCTCAGGTGCCCTTTCTTGAGTAAATTATAATAATAACTTAAAAAAATCATCCACCTTCTTCCTTCCCTATATTATTACACGAACAACGCAAACGTCTTAAAATCTGTATTTCGTTGTGTTTACGAAGTCGAAATATGGAGTATTTTAATAGCTCGTTGTGTTCCCCTCGAGTTGCTAGATGGCAGCACTACGCGCTGTCGCCGCTACTCTGCGTGATAAGTGATGAGAGTTTCCACTATTATCATATTAAGCTATTTGACATTATGCGTTTCATGATACGAAATGTGAAAAGCTCTACCACCAGATGTACTGCCTGAACAGTCTCAAATTGGGAAATGTAGTTCTCTGAAGGAATGCCAGCTTTCTAATCTCATTTCTTGATATAAGACTCCATCTACCACCTTCTCCAGATTTAACGCCATAGCAGCCTCCGCAGACTACCAAGCTCCACGTGTTTGGGGGGGGGGGAGGGGACAAAATGGCCCCCTAAGATCATTTTTGGGGTGCAGAAACGCCTTGCTCCACTGACATAAATCATTCATCAGAGGAAGGAGAAAACTTGAAGCAGTTGTACCTCAAAACATTAAGCATCTAGCTTGTGACAGTTAGTTTGTTTCTATTTGGAGACAAGGCGTCTTTGTAGATGCTAAAACTTCTTTCGACATCCACAGAAACCAATGGGGCAAACTTCGGATTCACTCGGAATTGCAACTCTGTACACGTGGCAAATTTCGCAACATCCGGATTCTTCTGAAGACTAGCCTCAAGCTTTTCTTTGGAAAACCCATCTAAAGTATTCCATTTTTGACACAAATTGGTTCTGTCTGCAAATCATGAATTGTAAAAGAACTCCTGCGGGGCAATTTTTCGGCACCTGAGCGTAAAACCAACATTATTATTATTATTATTATTATTATTATTATTATTATTATTACATCATGAATCCTCTCTGGTAACGTATGTTTCTGCGTCTTGGAAATTGCATCTGCGTCGGTTGTATCCAGAGAAAGCACAAACTTGTTACGTTTGTCACACACGAAAGCAGCACACTGAATCTACGTTCCCCAGCATGTAATGACCGGGATTTTGGAACGGGTAGGTCTGTGGTTTCTTTATAGTGAACAGTATGACTGGGAACTTTCAGAAGAATTTTCTTCAGACCAGAGATGAACTGATTCGCAATGTCTTATTCGTTCCTAATGGATTCACAAATCCTGTGAAGAGCATGGGCCAAGCAGGTTATATGATTTAACTTGGGAAACAAATGGTTAACTGCCAAAAGCATGTATGGAGCCTGGTCAGTAGCCACCAGCAGAGAGTTTTCGAACTGGTTGTCACCGAGCCATAACTTTTGACAAAAGTCCATGAACGGACTGAATTATTGAATTGCCATTGTGGCATTGGCTTTCTGCAACTCATACATCTTCAATAGGTAAGGTAAGGGTTATTCTGCCCGAAGGCAGGTCCGAACCTCCGCAGAGGTGTTCCTGAGCCGGAGTTTACGTGCGGTAGGGTGGCCTGTTCCTTTCCGCTCCTCCATTCCCTTACCCCCCACCAACAGCGCGTGGCAACCCATCCAACTCCTGACCACGCCCAATGTTGCTTAACTTCGGAGATCTCACGGGATCCGGTGTTTCAACACGGCTACGGCCGTTGGCACATCTTCAATAGCATGAGCTTAATTTCCTCACCTGGTAGGGAAAAGAAAAAAAACGCTTAAAATATATCGATCCATCAAATCTGTGGTTTGATCCAGTGTGATTCGCACATCGTAATCCGACGCTTTGTATAATTTCATAATTTCTTCATAAATAGGCTCAAGACATTTTTTTCCTGAAGTATTCTAATCGGTCACTGATATCCGTGTATATTTTTCAAAAAAAATCCTTTCAGGCCCGGATGATTCACCTTATTGAGTGGAATTCCCGTCCGCGTTAAAGCTGCACACAAATCAATGTTAGAGTTCTTTAAATTTTGGACCTTCGTAGAGCACTGCTCTAAGGTACAGAGGCTGTCGGGATTTACTTGTTTGAAGAGTCTTGTTCTTCTGATGCTTCGAGTTGGAAATGTGTTGCTGGATGCGGTCTTGCTGGCATTTCATCCAACAACATTCCTGAATCGCAAACAGTGCATCCACAGGCTATAAAACTTCTATCAGGTCCGATTATATCTTGTCTAAATTCCTGAGACAGAAAGAAGTATCGAGATTTAGACACCTTTGACCTGAGCTTGTCAATATAAACTAGCGAGGAAAAGTATCATTTTAATAGCAGTTAATTGTAGGGTGCAATTCCCTATTATTACCACGATTAGATTTATGTGTCAACAAAGACAAAGAGACACCTCACTACAGGCCATGAAGGCCCCTGGAGGAGTGGAAGGTTAAGGCTTCCACCATTGTTAACCACGGCACGTGATGGGGTAGAGTGGTTAGCTCTACGCCCGGCCCCCTTTGTCCCCAGAAATTAACCTGGTACTCATTTTTGGTGTAGGCTGAGTGAACCTCAGAGCCATATGCACCTCCGGAAGTGGAAATCTCATTTCTTAAATTTTTACGACTTCCTGACGGGGATTCGAACCCATGTCCTTCCGGGAGAACCGAGCACGCCTTTACCGTCTCGGCCAGGCAGCCTCTAGATTTAGATATCAAGCCGACTTAAACTAGACTGTCAATGGGCCATTATTGACTTCGCGAATTCTATAAATACACTGATAGTACGAGTTAGGCCCTATATTATTTCCCATTGCTGCAGGTCAATCAGACACCACTGACCTGCATTTAGGGCAGTCGCCCATGTGGCAGATTCCCTATCTGTTGTTTACATGGCCATTTCTTTAATAATAGAAAATAATTTAGAAGTTTATTGAACACCTCCCTTAGTAAATTATTCCAATCCTTAACACCTCTTCCTTTAAACGAATATTTGCCCCAGTTGGTCCTCTTGAATTACAACTTAATCTTCTCATTGTGTGTGGGTGTTCACTGCAAGCTGAGAACTCATAACTTTAAAATGAATGTTCCGTGAGTATTGGAAAGTTAATTAAATGATAACATGCGCTGTGGAAAAATATAGAAAAGTAGCAGAAAAATATAGAAAAGTACCAGAAAATAATAGAAAAGGGAAGAAAAGGCGATTAAGGGCAGAGTAGCCAGAAAACGGATATAGGTCACAAAAAGGGGGCAAAAGGTGCTGGAAAATTAAGCCAATTCTCATGTTGAGGCAACATCACACATTCGTTTTTTCACGGAGTTCTAATTTGACCCTACAAAGAAAAGCTAGTGGCTTTACGTCGTACCGACACAGATAAGTCTTATGGCGTCGATGGGGTAGGAAAGGCCTAGGAGGTGGAAGGAAGCGGCCTAGTGTGAAATGGGAAACCTCGAAAAAACATCTTCACGGTTGCCGGCAGTGGGATTCGAATCCACTATCTCCCGGATGCAAGCTCACAGCCGCGCGCCCCTAACGGCACGGCCATCTCGCCCGGTACAAAGAAAATGTGTGCCTCTAAAAATCCTAGCCCTGTTATAACAAGCGAAACTGATGACAAGCAGAGCAAGCAAGTGAGCTTAATATATGTGTTATTGGAAATGCGCTATTGTTTTAAGTAACATTCTACAATTTGCAGCTTCTAGAAATGGTCCAGAAATCCTGAAACTCATACAAATGCAAAGATTATACAATTCTCTCTCACATGAAAACAGTGATAATACACATCGAAAGGAATGTGGGGTAAGAAAAAATAGGAGAAAGACTAATTATGTGTGTTGATTAATAATAATGTTATTTGCTTTACATCCCACTAAATACACTGACTGACAGAGCAAATGCAACACCAAGAAGGAGTGGTTCGAAAGGGATGAAAGTTGGGGAAAAAACAGAGACGGCACGGACGAATAATTGACGTTTATTTCAAACCGATATGCAGGTTACACAATGCGCACGGCATCGACTCAGTAGGATGTAGGACCACCGCGAGCGGCGATGCACGCAGAAACACGTCGAGGTACAGAGTCAATAAGAGTGCGGATGGTGTCCTGAGGGATGGTTCTCCATTCTCTGTCAACCATTTGCCACAGTTGGTCGTCCGTACGAGGCTGGGGCAGAGTTTGCAAACGGCGTCCAATGAGATCCCACACGTGTTCGATTGGTGAGAGATCCGGAGAGTACGCTGGCCACGGAAGCATCTGTACACCTCGTAGAGCCTGTTGGGAGATGCGAGCAGTGTGTGGGCGGGCATTATCCTGCTGAAACAGAGCATTGGGCAGCCCCTGAAGGTATGGGAGTGCCACCGGCCGCAGCACATGCTGCACGTAGCGGTGGGCATTTAACGTGCCTTGAATACGCACTAGAGGTGACGTGGAATCATACTCAATAGCGCCCCAAACCATGATGCCGCGTTGTCTAGCGGTAGGGCGCTCCACAGTTACTGCCGGATTTGACCTTTCTCCACGCCGACGCCACACTCGTCTGCGGTGACTATCACTGACAGAACAGAAGCGTGACTCATCGGAGAACACGACGTTCCGCCATTCCCTCATCCAAGTCGCTCTAGCCCGGCACCATGCCAGGCGTGCACGTCTATGCTGTGGAGTCAATGGTAGTCTTCTGAGCGGCCGCCGGGAGTGCAGGCATCCTTCAACCAATCGACGGGAAATTGTTCTGGTCGATATCGGAACAGCCAGGGTGTCTTGCACATGCTGAAGAATGGCGGTTGACGTGGCGTGCGGGGCTGCCACCGCTTGGCGGCGGATGTGCCGATCCTCGCGTGCTGACGTCACTCGGGCTGCGCCTGGACCCCTCGCACGTGCCACATGTCCCTGCGCCAACCATCTTCGCCATAGGCGCTGCACCGTGGACACATCCCTATGGGTATCGGCTGCGATTTGACGAAGCGACCAACCTGCCCTTCTCAGCCCGATCACCATACCCCTCGTAAAGTCGTCTGTCTGCTGGAAATGCCTCCGTTGACGGCGGCCTGGCATTCTTAGCTATACACGTGTCCTGTGGCACACGACAACACGTTCTACAATGACTGTCGGCTGAGAAATCACGGTACGAAGTGGGCCATTCGCCAACGCCGTGTCCCATTTATCGTTCGTTACGTGCGCAGCACAGCGGCGCATTTCACATCATGAGCATACCTCAGTGACGTCAGTCTACCCTGCAATTGGCATAAAGTTCTGACGACTCCTTCTTGGTGTTGCATTTGCTCTGTCAGTCAGTGTACTTTTACGGTTTTTGGAGACGCCGAGGTGACGGAATTTAGTCCCGCAGGAGTTCTTTTACGTGCCAGTAAATTTACCGACACGAGGCTGACGTATTTGAGCACCTTCAAATACCACCGGACTGAGCCAGGATCGAACCTGCCAAGTTGGGGTCAGAAGGCCAGCGCCTCAACCGTCTGAGCCACACAGCCCGGCCGTGTGTTGATTAAATGGATACAGTATTGTTAACTTACGAACAAATGACTGTGTAGCCAACCCACTTGCTCCGATATAAATACCTAATGTAGTAATTCATAATTTGAGTTTTTGTAGGCTACGGTAAACTGAAGGGAGTTTAACATCGCTTAATATCGTCGGCTTACTGCAAAATGTTGGTAAGTCACAAATTGCACACTTTGAGACAGTGAAAATTTAAATATTTGACGGCAATTTAAAAATACCTAATATCATTTATAACCCTTAAATTAATCTCCATTATGAGCAGGGATAAATAGAGAAGTAAAATAAACTACTCTTGTTTGTCTAACACCGTATTTATTTGATAATAATAATAATAATAATAATAATAATAATAATAATAATAATAACAATAATAATAATAATAATAAAAGAGCCTCCGTGCTCAGGTGGCAGCGCGCCGGCCCCTCACCGCTGGGTTCCGTGGTTCAAATCCCGGTCACTCTATGTGAGTTTGTGCTGGACAAAGTGGAGGCGGGACAGGTTTTTCTCCGGGTACTCCGGTTTTCCCTCGCATCTTTCATTCCAGCAACACTCTCCAGTATCATTTCGTTTCATCTGTCAGTCATTAATCATTGCCCCAGAGGAGTGCGACAGGCCTCGGCAGCGGACACAATTCCTATCCTCACCGCTGGATGGGGGCTTCATTCATTCTATTCCTGATCCGGTCGAATGATTGGAAACAGGCTGTGGATTCTCATTTTCATTTTCAAAAGTAATGCAACGGTCAGTTACAACATTCTTTAAAAAGCAAACCAAACCAAACCCCATGGCTCAACAGCCCCGAAGGGCCATGGCTTACCAAGCGACCGCTGTTCAGCCTGATGGCCTGCAAATTATGAGGTGTTGTGTGGTCAGAACGACAAATCCTCTCGGCCGTTATTTTTGGCTCTCTAGACCGATGCCGCCATTTCACCGTCAGATAGCTCCTCAATTATCATCAGGTAGGGTGAGTGGACCTCGAACCAGACCTCAGATCAAGGTAAAAATCCCTGACCTGGCCGGGAATCGAACCCGGGTCCTCTGGGTAAGAGACACGCACGCTATCCCTGCACCACGGGGCCGGCTAACAGCATTCTTACAATGTAAATTAATTCTTCAAACTACGTTAACAGAGGGAACTATTATTATCTTCAAATTGTGATCTTTCCTACTTTTAAAAACACCACTCAAACTTATTCGTATACTAATGTCTTCCCACGCCATCTCTCCACTGACAGTTCGGAACATACCGCTTAGTCGAGCAGCTCATCTCCTTTCTCCCAAGTCTTCCCAACCCAAACTTTGCAACATTTTTGTAACGCTACTACTAACTACTAACTGGATTTTGTCGGAAATCGCCTAGAACAAATCGAGCTGCTTTTCTTTGGATTTTTTGCAGTTCTTGAATCAAGTATTCGTGGTGAGGGCCCGTACACTGGAACCATACTCTAGTTGGAGTCTTACCACATACTTATATGCCCTCTCCTTTACATCCTTACTACTGAACCCTTGACTTACCATTCCATCGTTGGTCGACCACAGCTGCTACAGTAGAGCAATATTGAACTCTTAAATCTTGGGGTCGTTACGGGAATGTTTCGGTCACGATCTTAACAAAACGATGAGGTTCAGAAGAGAGCCTAACTACTTGAAATGAGGAGCAAATATGTGCTTACTAACTTTTATTAAATTCTCAATGGCACAAAAAAGTATTATTTGTATAAATCCTTGACAGAAAAATTAATTATCACTTATTAAATGTTTCAAACGCAGTCACATTGCGTAGCATTAATTCACTTCTTAAAATATCGAAGAGTTGCTTCGGGGAAAGTAATAAATTAGTGGACAGCGAAATTGAAAATGTGAAAAGAAAACCTGAAAAATCGGGCACCTGTTAATCCAAACGATAACTGAGAATTAATCCACACGATCCGTGGAAAATCTGACCTTCAGCAAGTGAACGCCTGATTTACTCTTAATTAAGGTTATCCACCAGTCGAATACCCTTTCGGATACGGAACACCCGCCGAATGGACCCTTAATCGAACCAAATTGACTATCAGTTGCTTTGGATAGGTTGCGAAATATTATTGGAAAGCATGGTGTTCACTACAAGTTAATAGCAGCATTCACAATTGAAAACAAAATTTCACCATGTATTTGTCATTTCATGACACCCTTAAGTTATAAACTAATCCCGATGCTAAACGTGCATCACCCAAACAGCTGTTCAGAAGGAGCCAACAACAACACGATCCGCGAGGATCTTACGTTACGTTGTTCTGAAGGAACAAAACTGCGAAATGCAGGAAACACTTATTTATCACGCATTTAGAAGAAATGCCAAACACTGAAGTTAATTAAAAAGTGGTAAATCACTTGAAAAATATTATTATAAAACCGACTTTCAGGTTATGAATGGTTACGCTACGCTTAATAAAATTACAAGTCCACATAAAAAATACACAAAGTTAAAGAATTCCTGCCTACTTAGCAATGACTACCATCACAGATCCATCTACTTATTGTTTGTCCCAACACACTACCTACAAAGCTATCAATTGATCGAACTCAACTGCGTATAAAAATGAAAGAACGACAAAGATCGAAAATAAAATATATTACTGGCTGACGAATCGAATCCACATTCTTAACTCAAGTCTCACACTAATACGCTGAGTGTCAACATGCACACTGCAAAAATGGACATCATAACGACAAAACAATTAGGGTCGTAAAATAAAATAAAATACCGAAGTTATTTGGACTCAAACACGCATGGAGAACTACAGTAAAATACTCAATCACCGTTAGCTCAGTATCCAATGTTGGACAACCCTCATTATGCACGCCGTCAGTGATCCTACAATCTTGAGTAAACACCTTCCAGCTGTTGAGGGCTGCGCGCAAGTTTGGCCTCGTTATTACCGAGCTAACACTCTTCCCATTTCGCATTTTACTGTAGACACTACCTTTGATCAGGTCACTTCGCAAAAACATCTAATCTAAGACTTGAGTATGTACAGCTGACATCCCAGACCTATCGTCAGGCCTACTTAACATCTGCACACCCTAACACTAACCTCTATGTACACGTACCTTCCTAATTCTATCGTTGAGCGTGAACTAGGACGTCTCATCATCAGTATACTCCTAGGATAACATGTGACGTCCTGAATCTATTGTCGGGCGGAAACTGAGTCGTATACGCTTCCCTTAGCATATCAGGCGAACTCGTGATTTCAAACAAACTCTTAAATATCTCGGCTATAAATCTGGTCGAAACCAATAACACACGACGAAACAACTCTGTCCACAGAACGAACGCAAGTCGGAAAATGCAGTAAGTTTCTATCTTGTTACAAAAAAAAGTGAACTTGAAAATAAATATCGCGGGGCGAACAATCCCCCAACTCAAACACGATCTCAGCATGCGCAATGAAGTTTAGGAAAGAATAATATTGACTTCCAACACCCGTTGAACATTAAGTGGATGTCGTCAAAAAACAATAAGCATCACCACCGCCAAATCCACACCGTAGTTTTAGGGTGAGGCCCTCACATTCCTACCGCCATTTTTCCAAATATTCATATCCATGACTATCCAGTGAAACGAAACCCAATGAATCTACACAGCCAAACATATCGCTTTAAAAACGTCCAATATCTCATCCCGCAAATGTTTCCGATTTACTGATAAATTACCGTCTTGTAACATATCAATCAATCAATCAATCAATCAATCAATCAATCAATCAATCAATCAATCAATCAATCAATACTGATCTGCATTTAGGGCAGTCGCCCAGGTGGCAGATTCCCTACCTGTTGTTTTCCTAGCCTTTTCCTAAATGATTTCAAAGAAATTGGAAATTTATTGAACGTCTCCCTTGGTATGTTATTCCAATCCCTAACTCCCCTTCCTATAAATGAATATTTGCCCCAGTTTGTCCTCTTGAATTCCAACTTTATCTTCATATTGTGATCTTTCCTACTTTTAAAGACACCATCCAAACTTATTCGTCTACTAATGTCATTCCACGCAATCTCTCCGCTGACAGCTCGGAACATACCACTTAGTCGAGCAGCTCTTCTTTCTCTCAGTTCTCTCCAACCCAAACTTTGTAACATTTTTGTAACGCTACTCTTTTGTCGGAAATCACCCAGAACAAATCGAGCTGCTTTTCTTTGGATTTTTTCCTATTCTTGAATCAGGCAATCCTGGTGAGGGTCCCATACACTGGAACCATACTGTAGTTGGGGTCTTACCAGAGACTTATATGCCCTCTCCTTTATATCCTTACTACAACCCATAAACACCCTCATAAGTCATAACCATGTGTAGAGATCTGTACCCTTTATTTACAATCCCCGTTATGTGATTACCCCAATGAAGGTCTTTCCTTATATTAACACCTAGATACTTACAATGATCCCGAACAGGAACTTTCACCCCATCAACGCAGTAATTAAAACTGAGAGGACTTTTTCTATTTGTGAAACTCACAACCTGACTTTTAACCCCGTTTATCAACATACCATTGCCTGCTGTACATCTCACAACATTATCGAGGTCACGTTGCAGTTGCTCAGAATCTTGTAAATTATTTGCTCTATACAGAATAACATCATCCGCAAAAAGCCTCACCTCCGATTCCACTCCTTTACTCATATCATTTATATATATAAGAAAACATAAACGTCCGATAATACTGCCTTGAGGAATTCCCCTTTTAATTATTACAGGGTCAGATAAAGCTTCACCTACTCTAATTCTCTGAGATCTATTTTCTAGAAATATAGCAACAAATTCATTCACTCTTTTGTCTAGTCCAATTGCACTCATTTCTTCCAGTAGTCTCCCATGATCCACCCTATCAAATGCTTTAGACAGGTCAATCGCGATACAGTCCATTTAACCTCCAGAATCCATGATATCTGCTACATCTTGCTGGAATCCTACAAGGTGAGCTTCAGTAGAATAACCTTTCCTAAAACCGAACTGCCTTCTATCGAACCAGTTATTAATTTCACAAGCATGCCTAATATAATCAGAAAGAATGCCTTCCCAAAGCTTACATACAACGCATGTCAAATTTACTGGCCTGTAATTTTCAGCGTTATGTCTATCACCCTTTTCTTTATACACAGGGGCTACAATAGCAACTCTCCATTCATCTGGTATAGCTCCTCCGACCAAACAATAATAAAATAAGTACCTCGGATATGGTACTATAACCCAACCCATTGTCTTTAGTATATCCTCAGAAATCTGATCAATTCCAGCCGCTTTTATAGTTTTCAACTTTTGTATCTTCTTGTAAATGTCATTGTTATCATATGCAAATTTTAATACTTCATTGGCTTTAGTCTCCTCCTCTATCTCGACATTTTCCTTGTAACCAACAATCTTTACATACTGCTGACTGAATACTTCTGCTTTTTGAATATCCTCACATACACACTCCCCTTGTTCATTAATTATTCCTGGAAAATCCTTTTTGGAACCTGTTTCTGTCTTAAAATACCTATACATACCCTTCCATTTTTCACTAAAATTTGTCTGACTGCCAATTATGCTTGCCATCATGTTATCCTTAGCTGCCTTCTTTGCTAGATTAAATTTTCTAGGAAGTTCCTTCAATGTACCTGAATGTACCTCCCTATTGCCCTTCCAAACAAATTCGCTAACTTATACGTACCACTGCGGTTTAAATGAAGGCCATCTGAGCGCAGATCCCTATCTCCTACCCACCCATTAGGATCTAGAAATTTCACTCCCAGTTTCCCACATACCCACTCCATAGCCTCATTTAAATCCCCAATCACCCTCCAGTCAGCATCCCTCATACACCGTATTCCGCTAATAACAATCTCCGCTTCCTTAAACTTCACCCGTGCTGCATTTACCAGATCCCACACATCTCCAGCTATGTTGGTACTTATATCAGCTTGCCTTACGTTGTTGGTACCAACGTGAAACACTGCCACATTCTCCTTCCCCTCCTCCCTCTCTTCTACTTTCCTCAACATCTGCCTCAACCTAATTCCTGGATAACATTCTACCCTGGTTCCCTTTCCTCCACACACTGTCCCCACGTGTCTAACGATTGAATCCCCCATGACCAGAGCCTCAACCCTACCCACCTCATTTGATCCCCTCCCCTCCTGGTCAGCCCTATCTTTCCTGATAGCTGCAGAAGCTACTTCCTCCTCCCTTTTCTCCTTCCCATGACCCTGTTCCACCTGTCTTTTCCTGTCCTCCACTCTACACTTTCCTACATTTTCCCTTCTTTCTACTTCCACACATCTCAGCAACAGTTCCCTGTCCTTCATCTCTTCCCTCTGTTGTTCTACCTGGAGTGACTCGTACCCATTTCGCACTGACACCTGTCCTGAATTCTGTTCCTGAATAGAGCCCTTTGCATGCAATCTCCTTCCCCTTAGAACATTAGACCACCTGTCTTCTACAACTCCTCCCTTTCCTTCCCCTCCCTCTTGTACATCTACTGTAACCTGTACAGTGTTTGAGGGAGTCCTATCTTCCTCCCTGTCTTCTGTGAGAGTCCTAATTATCTCCCTCAAACTCTCCAACTCCTTCCTCATACCCCTCAATGCCTCGCCACACCCACAGTTCGTACACTCGCGCTCCTTAGACATTTTTATGGAAAAAATGAAAATAAAGTAAAATAACTTATTTGCAAAAAATAAAAGAACGGAGGTATATATTGTCTGGGATAGTACTCAAAGATCACACAACAATACGGTAATTAATATATGGCTACACTACAATACTACTTAGTCGTACTCTATTTTTATCCTACAACCCCTAACAGGATAAAAACTGATGTTAATTACTGAATATCGAAAGTAATACACAAGAACTACACAATTCCAAACTGCAATTAAGCCTATCCTAATTACAACAACAGAATTTTAGTAAGAGTTTCTATGGATAACTCTACTACACCAGTACTAAACAACTATTTTGCAATAATAAAATAAGCACACTAAATTCTAAATTACTCGTATACTACTTTACAGTACACTGCAGTAATTTTTAAACTACTTTCAGACGTATCCTAATTACGATACCGGTACCGTATGTCACTACTAAGCACAAACAGAAATTAAATTTGCAACAACTACTGTACTCAAAGATTACCAACAAAGCTAAATGCTTAGACAAATTATACTAGTACTACGCTCTAATAGATACACACGAAAGATAACACACGAATATAGCAGGTAATATACGGTACTATCTAAATGTAGGCTACTGTATCTATACTACAGTGTACCTACACTACAATTTTCAGCTGAAGTGTAGTTATATGAACTTTTACCGCTGGTTGATTAGTATTATTTTCCCTACTACGCGGGGCGGAGAATAAAAGTGTCCTTAAATGCTGAGAATAAGAGGTTGCCTACTATAATTTCTGTCAAAACCACGCCGGGGGCTTGAAGTGCAATATTATTGGGATATAGGAATTTGATTATTAACTTTTACTCGATGAATAAACGAAGGTGGAAAGTACAAAGTATGCAGGGAACTAAGACTACAAATTATCGGAATAATGAATCAGCTGACTTTGTATTTATTTACACTACTATCATGTACTTGTAGCAACAATCGTCAACAATCCATGAAACTGTTAAGTACCGTAATTATCCAGAGAAATTGCTGTGAATTCTCTTTAACGTCTCTTTAAATCGATGTTTACAGGCTTATCGTGTTATTTAATGTAATAAATTATTACCTTCGTGATAGTTTGAACGGATATCTGTACGAAATATCAGAAAAGTAGCGGCGGAAATTACAATGAGTTACAACTCCTTATGATAATCTGCCTTTGTAAGTATAATACCAACGAACCTACATATATTTAAAAATATTGCTTTAAAAGTTAATATTAACACCTAAAGTAATTCCTGAGCCTAAATTCGAAACAAAGTACACCTAGCTAGCCTACTTAATCTAGAAAACGTAATCTACTGAACACCGAATGAATTACTTGTTATAATATTTAAATAAATAACACTACTCCCAATTTCTACCAACAAGCACTAAACACCAATATACAAATAGCAATAAATGGAACGCACATACACAAAATTTAAATAATTTCAATAGTTTTTTACTACTTTTTCACTACAATAATTCAAGAGCTCGCTCAACAGCCAACCGTTCACGAGCGCATCCAACAATCACAACGAACTTTATTAATTGGAAACTTGTCATTACAGTCAAACAACACCAACCGTGTATTCAAAATGCTCTTCTATCCTTAAGGTCATATTATTCTAATATTCATTACTGACTTTACGTAACTAGTCACTTGAAATTTTACTACCAAGGGTTACCATCTTCACCAAATGGTTTTTCACTTGGGATCTTATCTGAAATTTACTGTGCTTCACACAATAATTATCTCGAACCGTCCTTCTCCAGGTCCCCGTTTTCGGAATGTTAGCGGAATATACTACAGCCTGCCACATAAATCTCACATTTAATATACAGCCTGTCTCAAAAATCCTTCCTCGGCAAATATAGCCTGTCTCAAAAATGCATTGTCATCGCCTTCTCATGGCGGTATTACGTAAAATCCAGGCTCCCTTTTGCCTTCAACATTTCAACAACTCTTATCTCAACATATATAAATTCTTCGATCTCAATCCATTTTTCTTATATTTCAAGACCTTTTCAAACCTCGATACTCTCGTGAAAAATAAAACAACTTTTATAAAAATATACCTTTTTATTTTTACTGTTACTGCAACTTTCGGACCTCGAGAATACAATTTTCATGATTTTCCAGATCATCGACATACACGATGTCACAAAATTTTTACTTCCCATGAATAAAACATAACTTTATCGGATTTCACTGGAAATTTTCTAAACGCCCGCAATCCTTGTAGAACATACTTGTTAAATCCACTTTTAACATAGGAAAATTTTATCCTGCGGTAGACATTATTATTATTATTATTATTATTATTATTATTATTATTATTATTATTATTATTATTATTATTATTTCGGAAAAAATTCTGAATTCAAACGATATTCGAAATTAACACATTCGCCACGACTACGTTACCATTACCACCTTCCTAATTTTCCTCACTTCGGACAATATCTCATAGAACATTAACACAATATTTAAACGTCGCATATTATAGTTTCTTGATGTAAATTTTACAAAACTAACGATTTTCAAACGCTGACCAAAAATATAATATAATATAAATATAATAAAGTAATATATATAATATATAATATATAATTTATATAATAATATTAATATAATAAAATATAATATCAACCCAACACACGCAATGAAAAATTTGTAGGGACAAACAATATTCTAACTACAACATTGATTAAAAGGTTACAGACGTGTGATCTTAGGCGTCATCCTGGAGTTCTGGCTGCATTTAACCAGCAAATTTCTCGTCTAGCCTTCCATGGCTAATGTATACATCTCCTTATAAATATATATATATAACTTAAATTACACAACACTTTATAACGCCCTTTTTGACACGGTCGTCCGTGTGACGAGCTCGCTCCTCAAATGGCGACTGACTTGTTCACCCTACTAAGGAGTCCAGGTGTTCCAACAGATAAGAAACCAGACACTGTAGCTCTCATCCAGACTCTAAAAAATATTATACGCACGCACTGAATACAAAGAGGAACTCAATTACTTATTCACCAAATACCTAAACCTTCAAGTTCCTAGTAGCGGCAGCTCAGAGAATTTCTATCATCTTCCATTCTAACATTATATTTGAACCATAGCCACGAACATGTAGTAAGTTATTTAGAGACCAAATTTTCACACTTTTCTGCTGACGAGGGACGTGGGCTCCGCCGCTCCAGAAACCAGACAGACACTGAGAAATATACGGAGGGAGGTTTCTTTTATACTCTATGGGATGACGCCGCTCACACCATGAAGCTTGGTTGTGCAATATGCTAATTCCGCATTCAATAGTCCGATTTTCCTGAAATTTGTTCCATAACTTCGGACAGACTTACAATTTATTTAGGTGTTATTTTCATAATTTTTCCATACTCGCAACAGGCGAAATAAATTATTTCTGCCCGGGCGTTTCGCGGGTTTTCTTCATTCATCAACCTTGGCACGTGCCAGTAGTCCGCGGATCGGACGCGGATTCGTCTCTAGGCTTAACTGCATTTATATTCACCCTGGAGGTTCTGTCTTCCCATAGGGTTTAAGAATAATTTAGATTCTTTATTTCAGGATTTACTGTGTTGCCAAAAACTGTTGTTACGAAGAATTCCTTGAATTTGAAAAATTGTTGAATATTCGAAGTCCACCGAAGTGTCACGGTATTTCACGAGTTTGCGGCTCGGCTCGACACGGTGAGCTCGTTCCCACGAGGCAGCCACTCATGAAATGCAACATGGCCGCTCTCAAACAAGTATTTTTATTTGAAATAAATATTGAGGAAAACAAAATTCTCCTCGTTGAATTATGGGTTCAACTACAACCCCTAAATACCTTCATGACAATGTGCAGAGATCTGAACCCTTTATTTACAATCATATTTATGTGATTACCCCAATGAAGATCTTTCCTTATATTAACACCTAGGTATTTGCAATGATCCCCAAAGGGAATTTTCACCCCATCAACGCAGTAATTAAAACTGAGAGGACGTTTCCTATTTGTGAAACTCACAACCTGACTTTTAACCCCGTTTATCATCATACCATTGCCTACTGTCCATCTCACAACACTATCGAGGTCATTTCGCAGTTACTCACAATCTTTTGACTCTTTATTACTCTGTACAGAATAACATCTTCGCAAAAAGCCTTATCTCTGATTCCACTTCTTTACACATATCATTTATACACTGACTGACAGAGCAAATGCAACACCAAGAAGGAGTGGTTCGAAAGGGATGAAAGTTGGGGAAAAAACAGAGACGGCACGGACGAATAGTTGATGTTTATTTCAAACCGATATGCAGGTTACACAACGCGCACGGCATCGACACAGTAGGATGTAGGACCACCGCGAGCGGCGATGCACGCAGAAACACGTCGAGGTACAGAGTCAATAAGAGTGCGGATGGTGTCCTGAGGGATGGTTCTCCATTCTCTGTCAACCATTTGCCACAGTTGGTCGTCCATACGAGGCTGGGGCAGAGTTTGCAAACGGCGTCCAATGAGATCCCACACGTGTTCGATTGGTGAGAGATCCGGAGAGTACGCTGGCCACGGAAGCATCTGTACACCTCGTAGAGCCTGTTGGGAGATGCGAGCAGTGTGTGGGCGGGCATTATCCTGCTGACACAGAGCACTGGGCAGCCCCTGAAGGTACGGGAGTGCCACCGGCCGTAGCACATGCTGCACGTAGCGGTGGGCATTTAACGTGCCTTGAATACGCACTAGAGGTGACGTGGAATCATACGCAATAGCGCCCCAAACCATGATGCCGCGTTGTCTAGCGGTAGAGCGCTCCACAGTTACTGCCGGATTTGACCTTTCTCCACGCCGACGCCACACTCGTCTGCGGTGACTATCACTGACAGAACAGAAGCGTGACTCATCGGAGAACACGACGTTCCGCCATTCCCTCATCCAAGTCGCTCTAGCCCGGCACCATGCCAGGCGTGCACGTCCATGAAATGTCGTATGGCTTTTAGTGCCGGGATATCCCAGGACGGATTCGGCTCGCCAGGTGCAGGTCTTTCTATTTGACACCCGTAGGTGACCTGCGCGTCGTGATGAGGATGAAATGATGATGAAGACAACACATACACCCAGCCCCCGTGCAGTAGGAATTAACCAATTAAGGTTAAAATCCCCGACCCGGCCGGGAATCGAACCCCCTCTGAACCGAAGGCCAGTACGCTGAACATTCAGCCAACGAGTCTGCACGTCTATGCTGTGGAGTCAGTGGTAGTCTTCTGAGCGGACGCCGGGAGTGCAGGCCTCCTTCAACCAATCGACGGGAAATTGTTCTGGTCGATATCGGAACAGCCAGGGTGTCTTGCACATGCTGAAGAATGGCGGTTGACGTGGCGTGCGGGGCTGCCACCGCTTGGCGGCGGATGTGCCGATCCTCGCGTGCTGACGTCAGTCGGGCTGCGCCTGGACCCCTCGCACGTGCCACATGTCCCTACGCCAACCATCTTCGCCACAGGCGCTGCACCGTGGACACATCCCTATGGGTATCGGCTGCGATTTGACGAAGCGACCAACCTGCCCTTCTCAGCCCGATCACCATACCCCTCGTAAAGTCGTCTGTCTGCTGGAAATGTCTCCGTTGACGGCGGCCTGGCATTCTTAGCTATACACGTGTCCTGTGGCACACGACAACACGTTCTACAATGACTGTCGGCTGAGAAATCACGGTACGAAGTGGGCCATTCGCCAACGCCGTGTTCCATTTATCGTTCGCTACGTGCGCAGCACAGCGGCGCATTTCACATCATGAGCATACCTCAGTGACGTCAGTCTACCCTGCAATTGGCATAAAGTTCTGACCACTCCTTCTTGGTGTTGCATTTGCTCTGTCAGTCAGTGTACTCCTTCTTGGTATACACTTGTATACACTGACTGACAGAGCAAATGCAACACCAAGAAGGAGTGGTTCGAAAGGGATGAAAGTTGGGGAAAAAACAGAGACGGCACGGACGAATAATTGATGTTTATTTCAAACCGATATGCAGGTTACACAATGCGCACGGCATCGACTCAGTAGGATGTAGGACCACCGCGAGCGGCGATGCACGCAGAAACACGTCGAGGTACAGAGTCAATAAGAGTGCGGATGGTGTCCTGAGGGATGGTTCTCCATTCTCTGTCAACCATTTGCCACAGTTGGTCGTCCGTACGAGGCTGAGGCAGAGTTTGCAAACGGCGTCCAATGAGATCCCACACGTGTTCGATTGGTGAGAGATCCGGAGAGTACGCTGGCCACGGAAGCATCTGTACACCTCGTAGAGCCTGTTGGGAGATGCGAGCAGTGTGTGGGCGGGCATTATCCTGCTGAAACAGAGCATTGGGCAGCCCCTGAAGGTACGGGAGTGCCACCGGCCGTAGCACATGCTGCACGTAGCGGTGGGCATTTAACGTGCCTTGAATACGCACTAGAGGTGACGTGGAATCATACGCAATAGCGCCCCAAACCATGATGCCGCGTTGTCTAGCGGTAGGGCGCTCCACAGTTACTGCCGGATTTGACCTTTCTCCACGCCGACGCCACACTCGTCTGCGGTGACTATCACTGACAGAACAGAAGCGTGACTCATAGCCCGGCACCATGCCAGGCGTGCACGTCTATGAAATGTCGTATGGCTTTTAGTGCCGGGATATCCCAGGACGGGTTCGGCTCGCCAGGTGCAGGTCTTTCTATTTGACACCCGTAGGTGACCTGCGCGTCGTGATGAGGATGAAATGATGATGAAGACAACACATACACCCAGCCCCCGTGCAGTAGGAATTAACCAATTAAGGTTAAAATCCCCGACCCGGCCGGGAATCGAACCCCCTCTGAACCGAAGGCCAGTACGCTGAACATTCAGCCAACGAGTCTGCACGTCTATGCTGTGGAGTCAGTGGTAGTCTTCTGAGCGGACGCCGGGAGTGCAGGCCTCCTTCAACCAATCGACGGGAAATTGTTCTGGTCGATATCGGACCAGCCAGGGTGTCTTGCACATGCTGAAGAATGGCGGTTGACGTGGCGTGCGGGGCTGCCACCGCTTGGCGGCGGATGTGCCGATCCTCGCGTGCTGACGTCAGTCGGGCTGCGCCTGGACCCCTCGCACGTGCCACATTTCCCTGCGCCAACCATGTTCGCCACAGGCGCTGCACCGTGGACACATCCCTATGGGTATCGGCTGCGATTTGACGAAGCGACCAACCTGCCCTTCTCAGCCCGATCACCATACCCCTCGTAAAGTCGTCTGTCTGCTGGAAATGCCTCCGTTGACGGCGGCCTGGCATTCTTAGCTATACACGTGTCCTGTGGCACACGACAACACGTTCTACAATGACTGTCGGCTGAGAAATCACGGTACGAAGTGGGCCATTCGCCAACGCCGTGTTCCATTTATCGTTCGCTACGTGCGCAGCACAGCGGCGCATTTCACATCATGAGCATACCTCAGTGACGTCAGTCTACCCTGCAATTGGCATAAAGTTCTGACCACTCCTTCTTGGTGTTGCATTTGCTCTGTCAGTCAGTGTATACAAGAAAAAATAAAGGTCCTATAATACTGCCTTGAGGAATTCACCTCTTAATTATTACAGGGACAGATAAAGCTTTGCCTACTCTAATTATCTGAGTTTTATTTTCTAGAAACATAGCCACCCATTCAGTCACTGTTTTGTCAAGTCCAATTGCACTCATTTTTGCCGATAGTCTCCCATGATTTACCCTATCAATTGCTTTAGTCAGGTCAATCCCGATACAGTCCACTTGACCTCCTGAATCCATGATATCTGCTATATCTTGCTGAAATCCTACAAGTTGAGCTTCAGTGGAATAACCTTTCCTAAACCCAAACAACACACAACTCCTTGCGTATGTTAGTCCAAGTAAACTACTCCCTAATTTCAATTTCACTTTGAAAAACTTAGGTCGGAAGCAGCAGTGCCCACAATGATTGAGGTTGGTAAGCTCGTGTACCAGAGATGTAACTTATTTCTGCTGGGATTATACCCGTCCTGCACACTTTTTCCAGATCCTTGTTCTTTCCTTTTGAAATTTGTAGGTGTGTGTGGTGAACTTCATTAGGAATTCGCATTTTGATTTGAAAGCAGGTGTTCATTTTAACGTATGGACCATCACCCTGATAACAATACTGAATGATTTGGGACTTATCTTTTCCAAAGTTTGGACACTTTATTTTCAGCCAGTTGGCTGTATTTCCATGTTCGTCTACATTGCTATTCTTATTAGTGCTACTGATAATTCTGTCAAGTCTATCATGTCCTTATTCTCGGGTTCTTTCGCTATGTAAGGCCTTCTATTCTTTCTACTGTATTGCCACCCGGAAGATCTCTAAACAATCCACTACGGAATATACTGGGACATTTTTCTTTTGATGCTCTATACGCAAGGATGGGGAACCTACGCCATGCGTGTCACTAGGTGACACGCGAACACGATTTCGGTGGCACACCACATGGCCGTGACGATGATTTTATATACGTCTTGTACTACATACAATATATATCTTATAGTGTGTTACACGTATAAGAAATACATAAGGAAAATCTAAATACTAGTTCCATCCGGACGTGCAAAATGGCAACACTGCTACACTGATAGGTCCAAAATTCAAGTGAGATAACAGTGTCGTTTTCTGGTGGTTTTGTATACGGACCTCGCAAACATGTTTTCTGTGCCAAAAAAGAACAGAAACTTAACAAAGGTAGTAACCGGATTTTTCAAGATCAGTGGACAAGGGAATTCGGACTGATAGAAAGATGTGTTGCCTGTATTTGAAAACAATTGTATCCCTGACATTTAATGTATTTCGAGACTAATCATTCAAATGTTTGTTCCATGCCAAATGTAGAAAAAAGATAGTTCGTGTCACAAAATATCGAACTTTACTCAAAACAAACGAGTTTTTTCGGCCAAGGAATAGTATCAGTGCGGGTGTTTCCATCTGTCTGACTGCATAATACAGCATGCATAGGAAACCGCTTTCTGACGGTGAGTTCTTGAAATAAACTTCCTTATTGATGCCCGACACATTATTTGAAAACTTCCCTAACAAACGACAAATAATTAACAGAATGAAAGGAATGCCAGCCAGCTGAATGACAGAATAATAAGAATGAGTGAAGAAGTTTTGGGGCAATTGAAAGCTTATTTATATAACTCCCAGATGTATGCAGTATATTTTGATGAAAGCATGGATGTGACCTTACAAGCAAGGATAGCTGTTCTTTCTGATTTCCTTGCGGAAATGTGATGAGGTAAAAATTAGTTAAATTGTTGAGCATACGAACTACGACAACATGGAAAGATAATGATGCTAATGGAGGAAGTGAAGTCCACTGGCAATATTAGTATTTTTGACTTTTATATCGAATAATATTTATCTTTTTACAATTTTTTTTTTGCAAGTTGCTTTACGTCGCACCGACACAGACGGGTCTTATGACGAAGGAGCTAGGAGTGGGAAGGAAGCGGCCGTGGCCTTAATTAGGTAGGTGTGAAAATAGGAAACCACGGAAAACCATCTTCAGGGCTGCCGACAGTGGAGTTCGAACCCACCATCAGCCGAATTCTGGATACTGGCCGCAATTAAGCTACTGCAGCTATCGAGCTCGGTACAATTTGTGTTACGTCGCACCGACACATATGGGTCTTATGGCGACGATGGGAGAGGAAAGGCTTACGAATGAGAAGGAATCCGCCGTGGCCTTAATTGAGATACAGCCCCAGCATCTGCCTGGTGTCATAATGGGAAACCACGGAAAACCATCTTCATGGCTGCCGACAGTGGGGCTCGAACCCACTATCTCCCGGATGCAAGCTCACAGCGCCCAACTCGCCTGTTAATAATATTTAATGACGAAGTGTGTTAAAACAGGAGCTTATTATTTATTTATTTATTTACAAATAATAATATGTATTCTCAAAACTTACATATTTTAAAATGTATTTTTTGCAGTATTTGCAAAATACGACCACGGAACATGCAGTCTAATGCATTTAAAAGATATATATATATATAATAAATAAACAAATAAATCAGTACATAAATAAATTAAATAAATATCAAATAACATATTATGAAACATGATTGGGAATTTGGAAAGGAAGTCGCGGGGGAGGGGGGCTGTAGGTTGTAGCCATTCCTTAAAGGAAAATAGCAAGTGGCACAGTAAACAGTTTAGAATAATAAACCAGACTTAAAACGCACACTAGTTGGAAAATGTTCGCCATCATTGCAGGGGAGCACTAAGCACAGAATCAATTTTCATGTACGAATGTCCGTTCTAACAATTTCTTTTCTACAGCATTAATGTGAGTAATCAGGATCATGAATATGAACAATGCAGCAATATTTTACTTTCTGTTTTGGCCAGATGAAGTGTTGAAATATAGACAGATGTCTGGAAGTGACCTCCCACGCTTCCGCTGTCAGAAGTGTGAAGTCATCATTATTATCAATAATAATAATAATGTTATTTGTTTTACGTCCCACTAACTACTCTTTTACGGTTTTCGGAGACGCCGAGGTGCCGGACTTTAGTCCCGCAGGAGTTCTTTTACGTGCCCGTAAATCTACCGACACGAGGCTGACGTATTTGAGCACCTTCAAATACCACCGGACTGAGCCAGGATCGAACCTGCCATGTTGGGGTCAGAAGGCCAGCGCCTTAACCGTCTGAGCCACTCAGCCCGGCCATCATTATTATCAGTTATTACATTTTTCCGTACAGAACTGAAACACAAGGAGGAGAAAGTTTACAGCAAGAAATTGGTAAGCGACTTTACTTAATTTTTACAGACTAAATTTGAGAAAATATGGACTTAGCGAAACCAATAAACCTCTCCTGTGCTATTTGTACTCTCTGAATGGAGTAACCAATGATATGTTGTAAAAGACAATGCAAATTTGAACACATTTCTGCTAATAACTCCATTTCGCCCAAAAGAGGACTTCCCAACTTTTTGCAGTAAACCGACGATATACTTGTATAGGAACAGATGATGAATATGCGAGGAGGATGAGTCTCAAAACATAGTGAATGGAGTTCAATACATATGGAAAAAATTTGTATTTTCGTCGAGATTATACTCAATGAAGCAGCTTCTCAGAACTTCCGTAATGAACCGTTTATTCGCCTCGCATCAAGGGAGACGATCTGGCGCCCTCATTTATATAATTATCGGAGATGCGCTTGCTGACCCAGTAAAGACAGTTCAATAAGGACTGTAAGAACTGCTCCAGCTCTGGGTGACCACTGTCCCGCTGTGAGCCTAACAGAGGACATATACGAGGCATCTTTTTTAAGTAAGAACCGTTTTGATATAGCAAAAAAGTGATGCAATATTTTAAACAATTCTTTTCTTACATGTAAGCCTGTACCTTAAACTACTTCTGAACGTAAGTTCCAGGCATATTAAGGCACTTGTCATATCGTGAAGCCGGTTTCTGAATTCCACCAGCACAGAAATCTGCCGCCTGATGTACCAGCCACGTCATCATTGTCGGTCGCCCACTACGCTTCTCGTCGTGGACATCAGTGCGGCCTTCTTTAAATGCCCTAACCCATTTTATTACCATTCTTTCGCTCATAGTGCGTTCTCCATACACTTCACTAATCTGCCGATGAATTTCAACAGCTTTCACGTCTTTTACATTTAGAAAATGACCCACAGCGCGTACTTCACACTCGGCGGGACCGTTAATTCAATAAGCACAAACAAACGTAAATACGGCGAATGCTTCCATAATGGCGTTTGTGGCTAGCATACAGATGTATGTACTGACCGCGCATGCATTGAAGGACAACTGAAGTTCTGCAGCGGCCATATTTAAAAACAGTACTTACTTAAAAACATGCTTCGTATTATTATGTTACTGGGCAAGTTCATACACAATGTACAGATATTGCATACATTGTTTTTTCTTTTTGCTATTTGCTTTACGTCCCACCGACACAGATAGGTCTTATGGCGACGATGGGATAGGAAAGGCCTAGGAATTGGAAGGAAGCGGCCGTGGCCTTAATTAAGGTACAGCCCCAGCATTTGCCTGGTATGAAATTGGGAAACCACGGAAACATAAATTGTTTATAAACTAGACAGTTTATAGAACAAACGGTTTATAGCCTCACATTTCCTAGCCAATACGTTCTATAAGATGCTAGGGAATTTAATAGTTCTGTTATTTTTCAAACACAATTTATAAGTAGTGTGTAGGCCTATACTATATGGTGCCGGCCCCACGGTGTAGAAGTAGCGGGCCTGTCTCTTAGCCGGAGGCCCCGGGATCAATTCCCGGCCAGGTCATGGATTTTTACCTGGATCTGAGGGCTGGTTTGAGGTCCACTCAGCCAAGCCAAGAAAATAGATCGAGAGGATTCGTCGTGCTCACCGCACGACACCCAATAATCTGCAGGCCTTCGCTGAGCAGCGGTCGCTTGGTAGGCCATGGCCTTCGGGCCTGTTGCGCCATGGAGTTTGATTTGGTTTGGTGTGTACTATATGAATCTGCATACAATAAACACTTAGAATATATAATATCAGCCAGAACAAAATTAATGTGTAGCCAACCAACATGCTCCTAATGTTGCCGTTTCTTCGTTTAAAATACAGAGAATATATCTTCTACATAGGTCACGGCCACTCCCGAGATTCTAATCACAAATTAATTATAGATATACTGTACGCAGACAGATTCAGGCAGATATATACAAACACTAAATACCCAAAGTTTTGGTTTTATTTTGCTATCTGTTTAACGACACACTAACACTCGCGGGAAATTCACACATAATATAAGCTTTTTAATGATACGTACTTAAATCACGTGGGTTGTTCAGAATATTATTGACATCATTAAAATGCTAGTTTTAATTTCATTCAAAAATGGAAAAGCATATATGAACTCCTCAATGCTTTCAGTTTCGCCAGTTGAATAAATGTGTGCTGTCAGATTTATATAGTGGTGAATGATGTACGAATATGCAATTAACGAAGAATCGTAATTGAGAAAACTATTAAATTAATTGTGTTTACTCACTTGTAATATTTCGGATTCTCTCGGAAAAACGGTATTTATTACATTACAAGTAATAGCTGATGTACCCTTGCTTCGTGTCGTTTGACCGGACCAATGTATCGATAGAGGATATTGTCAATTATATCCTTACCAGGTTTACGACAGTGCATTCGTGCATGAACGAAGCGGTGAAGAGAACTGGGATTGACAATCGTTACTAGGTTACAGGGACACCTCTGCAGTACGCGATCGAAGGCAGCACATCATGGAACCAGAAAGACCGAAACAGCAAACTCCTAGATCCCTCGACAACAACGCTGTCATGAGCTAAATCATATAGATGGAGCGGTTCTGAGGGTACCGCTAATGGCAGAGGTGGAGATAGAGATAAGCTGAACTGTTTATGAGCATGAAATGTAGTGATCAGATTCACATTCGTTAAATGTAAATAGTAATTGTAATGTAAGCCAGAGTGGCATTGGTTTGTTTTGATTTATGTTGTAAATAATGTTTGGGGCTGGATGCATGCTATACTTCAGTCTTGTTCCAAGGTTATTTAGAGTTGGCATACGAGGGCTATGTCAGGATGTAGAGTATTGCTTTTGGTTTGTGTTGAGACATTTTCACTTGCGTCATGCAGACACTAAGGTATAGGCGATATCATATTCATCTATACAGATTAGAGGGAACTGAACCTCCTGAGGATCGAATGGGAACTTAAGAGATGTGTAGGCCAATCTATAGACAGGCTATGCATGACGTAGTATTATTGCATGTTTTTGCCCGGCTCCATGGCTAAGTGGTTAGCATGCTGGCCTTTGGTTAAAGGGTCAATGGTTCGATTCCCGGCATGGTCGGGAATGTTAACCAGCATTGGTTAATTTCGCTAGCACGGGGACTGTGTGTATGAGTTGTCTTCATTATCATTCCATCCTCATCACGACGCGCAGGTTGCCTACGGGAGTCAAATAAAAATACCTGCACCTGGCAATCCGAACATGTCCTTGAACACTCCCGGCACTAAATGCCATGCGCCATTTTTTCACTGCATATTTTCAGCTGATAACATATGCAGAGGGCTATCCCTATCGTTGAATTTAGTCCTGGACATTTAAAAAAGTGGCAGGTAAACCCTGGCTGTGCTCCAGAATTGAACCGGGGACTATTGAATAAGAGGCCGTGATGAGCCATGATTATTGTGTTGAGGCCTAGAATTGGAAATAGTATTGTGACTGACGTAATGAGTTGTACCTGGTTTGTGAGAGTGTGTACCCCAGACCAGTTGTTATAATGAATGATATGTTTTTAAGGGCCTATAAGCCGAGATTGTCTTTCCGATGGGCAAGTTTGCTTCCAAGGTAAAGAGCAAAGAACGTGTGTGTCCAGCTTAGGGCCTTAAGTGAAAGTTTACGCATGGTTGCGTTAACTTGAGAGGATCGTATTTGGGGCCAGAGACGGTTGCTTGAGCCACGCAGACCAAGATTGTGATTGCTTTATCCCTCGCCAGCCAGCTGATCGCCTGCTTTGAAAACATGTAGCCGAGAATAGCCCAGTGTATTTGTGACTCTGACTGTCACGAGAACTTCACAAATCCTCAGAGCGATTCCCGTTCTCTCCGATACAGCAAAGGGTAATACTTGTCTTTCTTTTTCAGATGTGGTTTATTTGTGTTCATTGGTTATATGTGTCTTATGTGTGTGATAGTATTGTGGATTATTTGTGTTGTTTAGTATTTCACAGCCCGTTGGCTGTAGTTGGATTGCGAGGTTTCCAAACCTCTGTCTTATGCACAGATCCGGATAACGTGTATTACAATCAGTGTTTTTTTGGAGGGTTGAATTTACAATGTTTATATCCGACAAATTCGGAATTAGTGTAATTAGGACAATATTGAATTGATCATTACATATTCATGGAAGAGGCGGTTGTTGATCGCATTCTGTGGGCTAATCACAGTCAAATTATCTCGATCTCCGTTACAAATAGGTAGATTTCTTGTTTCCGAAGTTACTGAACTTTATATGCCCGGGTTTGTCGATCCGTAGGCTTTGATCGACATTTAGTGTCGAGTTTTATATTGTAAATTTCTTCGTGGTATATAATTTGGAGTTTTCATTGGGGTATAGTTCTTGTTTGAATTTCAACTTTATGTTTTAGACGAAATAAATTATGTTTTTACCTCCTTTATCTTACTAAGTTCTCATTCACGAATATGCATTCTAGAATCTGTCCTGATCTTGTATGATAATTAAGTTAGACATATGTGATTTTCGGATGCACCATGCAGCGTCTCTGCTGAGCTGGGCCATCTGGGACAGGGGAAAGGTGCAATATTATTTATGTATAAAAATGTTTAATATTGAATGCTTAGTGCAATTTTGACAGTCATACAACAATGTGAACTCTAAATACATTAATAATAAATAAAGTATATGGAACTAAAAATTTTCATTTATTGAAGGGGATGTGTAGCATATTAATACGGTTCTTTCTTCTCGCTTTACTTGCTTTATGGTATGGTAGGTTTTGAAAAAATGTACCCTCTTATCGTCACCCTTAACAAAAGGGCAATTACAACTTACCGATTGATTTCTAGAATGGACAAAACAAAGTGAGCCTTGTGATATTACAACATATAGAATTTTGACACATATCATGGCGTGTTCTTAATTTCAAATCTAACCTTAAACCTTCGAATGGTGGAGAAAAGGTATGTGTACTTTGCTACAGAATTCCCTTTTTCTTCTCTGTCTGTGCATGTCTACATGACCTTCTCCTTTTACCGAGATTTACTCCTCCCGTAGTGGCAATGAGCAGCTCAGATTTCGTCAAAAGGGTATTGATACCAAATTTGAGGTCCTTAAAACTCTTTAAATTAGTAAATTCAAAATTAAATATCGACCCATGCAAGACAATATACTTTTCACAAATGTTTGCCATGGCAATCGCAGCTCACTCTGTACAGATGTAGGATTTATTACCATGCATTATCACTGCGTTCCTATGATTACATAATAAAGATACAGGATATTAATTCCCTATTTCAATACAAAGACATCTTGAAAATATATTTTACATATAAACAAGGACATATGGCATAGTTCTTGCTCTATCTGGTTCGATACCTTGAAACCCAGTTAGTTCACACTTCGTGTTTCCTTAATACGATGCGTTTATATTTCTTGAATTACAGCAGAGAAACTAAATGTTTAAAGTTTCTTATCACAAAAAACCAGTTTAGAGATGCATTAGCGTTGTTACGACAGCAATATGTAGAAACAACAGTAATACAATTTACTTTCTACTGTATATACAGCGGAAAGTCTGATAACATGCAGTGAAGAACTTACCCAGTCAGCAGTCCCGGCACCGTTGCCAGTCTCATCCAAATTGACTGCCGAGAAGTTGACATGAATCATGTACTGGGAGAGCAAAGAAGCTGCAGACACAATCTCACCAGCCTCGTTCCGCTTGATTCCACCGAGCAAATGAGTGAAGTTGACAGGATGGCCGAGTACGGGGCTGGAAACAAGGGCGCACATCAAGAGTTATGATGTTGTATGTAGTTTGTTGTTGAAGTGGCCAAGTTACATTGTCTTCAATCTTTGAACAAGGAAAGCCTTGGTACTTGAAGCTAAGAGAGGCAAACATGAAACAGGCATTCAATTACTATGCTGAATGGCACCATGATAATACGAACCTGCTTGGTGTCTGGTGAATTACCAATTTATAGGTGAGGTATTATGCAGTTTTCCAAAATTTTGGAAGGGGTTATAATATTAAACATGAGCTGCCTTCATTTATCATTTAATGTCGCATACAGTATAACTACAAGGCTTTTCTTGAAGTAAGTCGCTAACTAGTACATATCTCACTGCTGATTTAAAAGGTCAATATAGAAATAGTTTTCAAGTGCTCGATTGCTAAGTCCATTGCATGAGTTTTTATTCCTGGAATTAACATGTTAAAGTAGATAAATATATGTGATGTGCCGATCTTAACATCATGTATACGGTAATACTACATTCCTTCTTTCAAAATTAAAAATATACTATACAAAAATAAGCATAACTCACCTGACCTTCTCCTAAATATATATTACGTATACTTTTTAAAGTACAGCAGATTTTCTCAATTGCGTTTTCTTTCATCCTTAGCTACCTCTGACATATTTCAATAAAGGTTATGGTTACCATATGTTTTAACATTGTGTTCCCCTGGTTCCGTCCACCAACCCCAGATCACTTTTTATATATGCGTCAGTTAGTTCCAAAACTCAACATGTCCACAAAAAAGGGAAAAAAAGCAACCATGAGATATTGCAAGTTTTATAATCTGTGGGACACTCTATTTAATAGTGATAATGTTTTGATCCATAACTCTTCTTATTCCTTAGATATTAAACCTTAAAGTTTCAGTTCTGTTCCAAAATTGAGTACCGGTATGTCCACAACATGTTCTGTTCCATAACTTGACATGTCCAAATAACCTGGAAATAGAAGGAAGCTTATTGTTGTAAGAAAGGTCTGGTGTTAATAATGCGTAATTAAATGTATCCACAGTGACTTCTTTGATTATAGAGAAGGCAGTGTGCCCTCTCACGTAGATTTTATAACAAGTGAAATGGATGGTGAACAAGAGATTAGAGTCTGTGAAAACAGCGTTATAGCTGGCGGGCCAGGACGTAGTAGGTAAAGATCCAGAGATGTATGTACATGGAAGAAAAATATAGATAAATGAGCAAGGTGAGCATTCCACCTACAATATTTCGTTTTAAAACTATCATAGCATTATACTCGCCTGAGGTTCAACTTAACATCAGGAATAAATCAAAACAAACAATTTCCTTATGGTATCAAAATTATCACAATATTTATTTATTTCAGGCATTCATCAAAATCTCTTCCGAAGAAACCAAACTGCATCCATCCATCGAGATTTGGTTTCAACTGTAATGATCTTAGGATGTAGGATGTCAGACGTTTACACCAGTCACTTGATGATTCTCACAATAAAGTGTACCAAGATTCATTCATTCTCCGGTATGTGACAACAATATCCCCAGATAAGGCAACCACGAGTAAGTACAAACAATAAAGGCAAACAAGTGACTTTGAGGTACCATATTACTAAATTTGTTTCTGAAAAAGTCTGTTAGCTCAGGTATGTCAAAATGCCTTTGCTTTAATTTTGTGAATTTCAATGTTTCGTGTTCCGTGGCTTCGAAGGGAGCATTTGAAGACTGGTCTGTCGCCAAAGGAAAGAAGAGGAGGTAATACTCATTCAAGAAAGCTGGAGGCATGTACTGAAAACGTGAGGAAGTTCATTGAATCTGTGATTCCCATTGTGTCACACTACTGCCGCAGTAAGTATACGAGGCTGTACCTGTCAAGTGATCTGACCATTAAACAACTATGGTTTACTTACAATGCAGGACAAAATACTGAACTGAGAGTCAAATATAATTTTATTCATAACATTTTTACAACCAAGTACAAGATAAGTTTCAAGACTCCGGAAACAGAGAAATGTTCAAAGTGTTTTGAGCTAGAAGAATGCATTAAGAGGGAAAAAACTGGTACGAATATAGCACAGGAAAATAAATTGGTAGCTGAACTTGGTTATCACATGCATAGGCATTTTACAAACTCTTGTGAACATAGAATGAGGCTGAAATTATTTACTGCTTCGACTGTCAGAACAACGCTGTGCTGCCAAAGCTTCCGGACCAAACAACGCTGGCTTTACATGAATAATTCTACGACGTGCGAAGGAGCATCTACGACAGCCCAATCGAAAGAAAACATTTATCTATTGCTAGACAGAAAGTGACGGTTTTGAAGAGCTCCAATGAAATAGATTCTTGTGTTCATCACAGGTTAAATAACACGGTCTTTGCTACGACTGTACACACTATTCGCCTTTTTGTCGATGGTTGCGGGGGGGGGGGGACCAAAACAGAATTATGATGGGTATGTTAAATAGGTGGTCGAAAAGGGACGCTCCATATAACATAAAAACAATACTTGGTAGTTTTCTCGGTACTAGAGCATTCTTTTATGACGTTGGACTGAGTAGTGTGTCGCATTGAGAAAGAAATCCGAAGACGGGACATAATTCTAAAGCCAGGTAATTATAGAGACATTTGTCAGAAATTTCGAACTGCAATCTGTCCCGTGATTTTTTTTAACCGGAAGAAAGCAGTCAGTGAAGTTTTAAAAACCACCTGCTAACTGGAATTTCAAATTAGCTTCCACCGAAAGATTCATTAGACAAATGAACAAAATCACAGTAATCATTCAAGGCGAAAAAAAATATTATACGAACCTGGGGGAGCCGAGAGTTGTTTCCAGAAGAGGCAAATACGTAAACCAAATATTTAGTGAACCAATACAGCTTGGTGTTTTATCTAAAGTTACAAAAGTCAATGACGTTCTAAATCTACTCAAGAAGCATTATAGTGGTGAATGGGAATATAATTCAGATCTCAGCTTCTACAAGGAACTGGCAAATTCTAGACAACTGAACTTCAAAGAACACGAAGAACAACGGGAGGAGGAAGATGAGCCAATGATTGACAGCGATGCCATTTGAAAGTGTTCTAAGAAACACAATATTAATTTACTCTTAATGTTGAAGTAATCATTGAAGATGTTCCCACTTTTCCCATTATAATCAAATAAGAACTATTTTGAACTTAACGTGAAAATAAGGATGTTTAGTTTGTATTATGTCCGGAATTTTCCTCAGAATCCATTCCAAACCACATTGTGTCCAATGCTGCTTGTTTCAATACTGTACATGTCCACTTGTACTTTCCAAAACTCAACATGCCCAACAAACTTTCATTGTTATTTAACTCTAGTGAAATCCTACGTTATTGTCATTGTTGTTATTTCAATCATAACAATATCCTTTATCATAATACACATTCTCATCGATTTAATCCCGATACTGATAACAGTTTTTCATTTTTTCTCAATTCACTTTAACATGGACATGTTAGGTTTTGGAACTAACCGACTCATATATTGACAGGCTGAATCTCCGCTGGCTATACCTATGCTTAGCGACGGTGGTTTGTAGATCCAGACGGTTTAGGAATTTACCTGGGGTGACATCCATCGTTTCGTGTTCAACACAAACATACATACGTGACACGAAATTCGATTGAAACTGTGAACATACTTTTGGAGAGATCTATTGAGTATGTAAAAACAGCTGATACACAACGTAAGTAGAGGTAAGAATATGACAATTTTATATACTTCATTGGGCCAACTATCTACCAGTCGGGTAGGATTGCAGTGAAATGTGCTGCCATTCCGAGATGGCTTATTCTGACGAGGTTGTGTAGCTCGCAATCAGTGTAAGTTTAAATTGAATATGCAACAGGCGCTGAAGCGCCAAAGTAGGGACAATCCCTAGGAAACGTACACTCGTGCAAACATAGAATTTCACATGTTTTGTTGAGTTCGAGTGTCTTCTGCTGTATACAGCAGTGAACTTCAGCATTGTTACATATCTGACCCACACCATACGCTTGATCAAGTCAAGTACAGAAAGCAAACAATTATGTAGACTAGCAGCGTCCATGACAGGAGACATGTTGGCGAACTGGGTTGCTGTGCAAACAGTGTGAATTATCATAGTTTCGAGTCCAGACAGCGTAAATCACTCTTTTATTATTTGTTTTTGGTCTTGCGACCATGCAGCAACCATACACATATACTTGAATAAGACAATAAATGGGATACGTAAGCGAAGGATATGGTAAACAAATAAAACAGCCACGACTGAAAGAGAAAACACTTAGAAACATACTAAAAACACATTCAAAACTTTCTGATGGTCCCAGATACGTTCATATGGCCAAATTTGTTTCACGTAGATACTGAACTAGAACTAAATGATGATGCTGATTGTTTAAAGGGGCCTAACAGCTAGAACTAAAAGCACTGTAACACTGGTAGGGAGGATGATTCGAAGTTCGAGTAGCCTTTCCATTGCAATACCTTACAGTGCATTTCAGTTGTTAGAACTGCTGGTAATCATTTGGCGGATAGAAGCTGGATGTAAGGTCTGTGACGTAGGGGACTGCAGTTGGGTGATGAAGACCATAATAATGTTAAAGATTTGTTCGATTAGTTGTTCAGATGATCGCTCTGTGGGTGGGTTTATGCGATGTGGTTGCTGAGGGTACGAATTATATTGTATGGGAGTTACAGGTGAATATTGAGGGACATAAGTGCGTTCAGAAATTGAAGGACAGTTCGCTTGGCGAACGACTGCAGAAGGCTCACTGATAGGACGATTTGGAGGGTAGGAATGAGTAGGAAGGGTATTTCGAAGTATATTAATGGGTTTTTGTTTCGACAGTCCCTGTAAGCTAGAAGCGTTGACCGGTACTTGAACTGGGGTTGTAAGATCAGAAACATGTTCCCTGAGTTGGGGTGACAGCCGTTTCATTCCGTATTTGAGGGGTTACAGTTGGGATAGGAGCAAAATCCTCCGTACTTCGCCAGTTGCAAGCAGGGCTGGAAGCAATTGTTGCACACGGCTTATTATTATACACGTTAAGAGCAGCTTGCTGGGTGATGTTCAATGCATCAGTCGTTTCACTTCAGTCCATTTCTTGTGCTCTGGACATCCTTTGTCTGTAGATACATGTGCACCCTGACAGTAAATACAGCACGGGTTGACTGATGCCAAACATGCAGTAACATCGTGAGGTCCTGTACAGCGGCTGCATCACTGAACACTGCGGCACTGGAAACGAGAATGGTTATAACGTAAACAACGGTGACATTGGACAACAGGTAACACTTACGGGAGAAGAGCACAGCAGGTTCAGTGGATCTAATCAGTTTCAGGCAGGCGCTGCGAGCAAAATATAACTAGGCAGACTAGAATTTATCTAATTTCCTTAGATGGGGTTTGTTTTGTAAATCGCTTTACGCGTGTTACCGGAAATTCACTGTAAATCTCATTACGATTTCCTCTTCGCTGAGAGAAATGTCAATATTTTTGATGAGACCTTGCCTATGAGCGGTGTGGTGAGGTATGTAAGCTTCTAGATTATTTTTGCTTGAAGTGGGAAGACTCAACTAAATGATTCGCCACTGCGCCTGATATTGTTTCGATGCGTAGTCCATTTTTCCCTACATAGGTTATATTTACAATGTACGGTATGTATACTATAGCTCATTAAATATCATTTTCCCGAGTGTCAAAGGGTGTAAATTATTAATTGTGCGGCCCACTCCTTCTATAAGCATAAAAAAGGTCCATTGTCTGATCTATTTTATCGGTTATCATTACTGCGTGGGGGTGGTGGTGTTGAGGTTCTCGAAGAATCTACGGGTGGGGTTACTGCGTTAGGAGTGTTCACTGCCAAGTCCAAACGATTGGTCGTTTCGAGAACACTACTAGATTCCATCATCATATTACCACCATTGTCACTATTATTATCACAGTCATCTCGGCGGAAACGTTTCCGTTGAAGTTCAGAAACACTATTGAAATCAGATATTAAATCATTACCTGAAGTTGTTGATAACGGTTGTGTTGCAATATACGTGAAACCTGTGATCTCCGTTGATAGGTACTGATAGCCGGTGCTATTGGTTGGCCAAGGGGTTGGTTAATGCAGTTGATGTTACCAGCAACTGCGGCACATCATGGCTGGTAAGAATAGCAGAGTAAATGACCTGCCCCAAGGATGGGTCATTCATTGTTCAGAACTAAACCTGTTAATCAGCACTGATTAACGACAGTATTTACTAGCACAAACGAAAGAAAGTCACTAAGGAAATAAACTGGACACACAAGATCACGGCCCACTATGACTCACAAGCGCTAGGCAGATAAGTGTGTACACCTTGACGAGCGAGGCAAGACTGTAAATCATTAACCACATATCTGTATTGCTAAGTGGACAACTTAAGAGAGGAATAGGATCGAAATGAGCCGAACATCTCCAATTTTATGCACATAGCATTGCCATTTCCTTTTTTTTCCATTTCTTCGTATCACATCGTTAACACTAAGGCATTTACCATACACAGGTCTTTGCAATTTATGGGCTACTCCTAGATGTGTTGTTTATTTAAATTTCGTATGTCATCATTATGAAGTATTCCTCCATTCCTGACACATTACTTGTTTCATTTCCTTGGCATCTTTTGTGTTCTTCAAGTGCTAATACACAGTATGTTTGTTCCAGTTCTTTCCCCTTCACTGATTATAATTAGTGTATCTTCCCTCGTATTCTGAGGCAGAGAATGTAACACAATAAGAACGGTAATTATCCAATTTTACATTGTGCGCTTTTCGCTTCCTTGAAGTGTTCCTTCTCTCGTATACACAACGCACCATGCTACAAACACACATCACTTACGAGAAGAACAGAACATCTTGGATGCATTCCCAACATGGTAACCCGTATGTGTCTGATGGTCTATGGAGTCCTAGCGTCTAAAATAAATCACACAACAACCTAGGAACTTGAATTAGCTACGAAGTGGGATCAAAGGAAACTCGCCCGGGCCCCACTGCGAACTAGTAACTGTACATCACCATTCTCCAGCAGGAGTTGGCAGGTTTCTAGCGTCATTTGGCTGCGTGCCAGATGCAAAATGTGCTGTGATTTAATTGCTGACAGCGGAAGGCTGTCAGCAGAGTGAAATCTATCGTCGCATAAATGCCGTGTATTGTGTAAAATGTGCATCGAAAACGACAGTGAAGGACTGGGCATACTGATGGCAGAGAGATGCATATGGTCGCAAGGTATGAGCTCATTGCCATAATAGACAAAGCTGGACGGTACAATCGGTGGAGGAACTTAAAGAGTTCAGAATGTTATCAAAAGAAATGGTTGTATCTAAAGGTCAGTTCGCAATGGATTCCGCGGATGCCGACTGCGGAGCACACGAGCAGCATATGTGTTTGTGTCTGCAACATCTGTGCAGGTACGAGGAAGATGGTGTGTGCATTATGTGTTTGTATCTTGCACAATAAGAACTGACGCAAATAAGATGTTAGACTTTTAACTCCAAATTGAATTACCGTCTTCATCACGTGAAGTAACTTACATGAGGAGGAAAGAGGAACTGCAAACAATATTTTCAATTCGATCAAGAAATTGTAAGATGCTGTTATCCCTGAAACACTTGAAGGTGAAGATCTGGTGCAAATGCATTGCAAGCAAACTACTGATATCGAGCCTGATTTTGATCTTTGAATGGTGCTAAAGACTATGTTGCTTTCGATTATGTCAACAAGGTAAATGAAGATAAGAAACAAAGGATGGTAATTGAAAAGAATCATGCATCACTTCACGAGGGTCAAGGAGAGCAGCTATCTATCTACATTGTTATCAGATATATTATGAAAACAAGGAACAAAGCTTGAGAAATTCAAGATCATGCTGGAGTACGCGTGGCCTAATCTAATGGCTGTGCATGACATTGATAAAAGGCTGCGGGCATTCAAGAAAGCTAGAGCACTTGAAATGCTCAATCACAAAATGAGATCGAGAATTCTGAAGCTGCATTTGATACTGAATCCAATGACAAGACTGTTCCTAATTAATCACCGAGCGTGTTGGCCGTGCGGTTAGGAGCGCGCAGCTGTGAGCTTGCATCCGGGAGATCGTGGGTTCGAGCCCCACTGTCGGCAGCCCTGAAGATGGTTTTCCGTGGTTTCCCATTTTCACACCAGGCAAATGCTGGGGCTGTACCTTAATTAAGGCCACGGCCGTTTCCTTCCCACTCCTAGCCCTTTCCTATCCCATCGTCGCCATAAGATCTATCTGTGTCGGTGCGACGTAAAACCTAATTAATCATCAGCTAACATTGTGAATACCGACCAACCTGGATTTAATTATGAAATTCACAGAGACCATACACTAACTAGCATCGTTAAAAAAGATTCGATTGTCAGAGTGAAAACAGCGTCTGGAATATCGCATTCGTATACAATTCAGCCCATTCTCTCTCCACTTCTCATTGTCTTACGTGAACTAAGTGGCATATTTGGACTCATTGTGCAACAGAACATAATCCGACCTCCCAACATTCGGTGACGTTCTGTTCCTTAAGGCAGTACGGCGCTCTGATGGGGGTCGTCATCCGACCAGGCGAATCCCCCAAGCTAGGGCTGAGTCTGAACAGATCGCAGCATGGAAACTGTTCTACCGAGTGCAACACCCCTCCGAGTATCTAAGTCGTCTACTAACTTGTTCAAAATCAGCAAAATTGGACAAAAGTTTTCTTGAACAATAGCGGGACGGTTGCCTCTCTCCCATTGTTAGAGCAAAACGAATGGGTCTAGATTCAGTTTCACTCAACCAAAAAAAAAAAAAAAAAAAAAAATTTATATATATGTTCGTAATTCCGGATAAACGCATAGAAGGTAAACTCCTGCAACTTTCTTTGTTCAACCATTGAATATATTTTTCTTTTGTCACTGGAAAAATTCAAGAAGCATTTGACTCAAAAACACTGTCTGCCTCCGTAGCGTAAGGATTAGCTGCCGTCCTCGGTATCCCGGTTTCGATTCCCGGCACTGTCAAAGATTTAGGAATAGCAGGAGGGCTGGTGTGTAGTTAAAATGGTACAAGCAGATCACCTGCATTGGGAATGTGCCAGGAAAAGTTCATCATCTTGGAACGAGGACAGGACTTGACTTTACTAAACAACATTGATAGTTGATTCAAGAACTGAAAAAAAATCCGAAGAAAAGCAGCTCGATTTATTCTGGGTGATTTGCGACAAAAGAGTAGCGTTACAAAAATATTGCAAAGTGTGGGCTGGGAAGACTTGGGATAAAGAAGACGAGCTCCTCGACTAAGTGGTATGTTCCGAGCTGTCAGCGGAGAGATGGCGTGGAATGACATTAGTAGACGAATAAGTTTGAGCGATGTCTTTAAAAGTAGGCAAGATCACAATATGAAGATAAAGTTGGATTTCAAGAGGACAAATTGGAGCAAATATTCGTTTATAGGAAGGCGAGTTAGGGATTGGAATAACTTACCAAGGGAGATGTTCAATACATTTCCAATTTCTTTGCAATCATTTAAGAAAAGGCTAGGAAAACAACAGATAGGGAATCTGCCACCTGGGCGACTGCCCTTAATGCAGACTAGTATTGATTGATAGTTGACAGTTATCCTCAACCTTCAAGCGCTTATCCACAGCCAGTTCCCTGCCTCCCTATTTAATTTCATGATTAAGCATGCCTGGAAGAAAGCTACATTTCCAGTTGAAAGTTATGCCTTTGATGATCCTGACGATGTCATCTGGGATACTGAAGATTCGAGTTGCTCTGCTCCCAACTGCACAAATGCATCATTCACACAATGTGCTTATTGTCGTTTTGTGCTTAATAGATTTCTACATCAATACCCACAAATATGTTTAAGTATACGTAAGGAGACCTAAAATGACTAGATTAATCATTATTTATAGCTGAGTTTCCAATAGGATACGTTATTATAGCAACATCTAACTAGGCTTATGAAAATCCACAACCTCTTTCCAGTCATTTGACCGGGTCAGCAATGGAATGAATGAAGCCCCTTTCTAGCGGCGAGGATGGGAATTGTGCCGGCTGCCGAGGCCGGTCGCACTCCTCTGGGGCAATGATTAATGAATGATTAATGAAATGAAATGAGGTTGGAGAGCGTTGCTGGACTGAAAGATGACAGGGAAAACCGGAGTGCCCGGAGAAAAACCTGTCCCGCCTCCGCTTTGTCCAGCACAAATGTCACATCGAGTGACCGGGATTTGAACCACGGAACCCAGCGGTGAGAGGCCGGCGTGCTGCCGCCTGAGCCACGGAGGCTTCATCTAACTAGGTTCATAAACATGTATAATTACAGTAGTGATGGGTAGCTCGTGAATGAGTCGTTCAAAATGAACGCTTCATTACTGTGAAGTGTGAACTAACCACTCAATTTCAATGCACTGGAAGTTCAAACACTTAACAGCTCTCACACTTCATAACATTCACAACTCATTCCATTCGTCTGTTGCTCGCTCTCTCCCCCTCCCACTATCTGCGTCATTCATTTCCCCTTTAATATCCCAAGCCCATCCTACCTGTCAACTGTGTTCTTACACGTATTTCCTTGTTTATATGAGACAGGCCGCTCTGTTTATAATATATATATATTAATATTATTCTGATGGCATAAAACCATGTTACGAAGTTGCTACGGAATATGCGACTAAGAAATTTTTACATAAATGAGAAATGTTACAAGTGACTATTCTCATTTTGGTTCCGTATTGAAGTTGACGTATGTCTCAAGTGTTATTACAATATTATAAGTATTGAACAGGTGGACTTATAATATTGTAATAACACTTGAGACATAAATGAGAAATGGTCAGTAAATATCAAATTATCTCATTATACAGTAATATTTGACAAATAGGCTACGTACCGGATGAGTTGGCCGTGCGGTTAGAAGCGTGCTACTGTGAGCTTGCATCCGGGAGATAGTGGGTTCGAATCCCACTGCCGGCAGCCCTGAAGATGGTTTTCCGTGGTTTCCGATTTTCACACCAGGCTGTACCGTAATTAAGGCTACGGCCGCTTCCTTCCAACTCCTAGCCCTTTTCTATCCCATCGTCGCCATAAGACCTGTCTGTGTCAGTGCGACGTAAAGCCACTAGCAAAGAAATGAAATGGCGTATGGCTTTTAGTGCCGGGCGTGTCCGAGGACATGTTCGGCTCGCCAGGTGTAGGTCTTTTGATTTGACACCCGTGGGCGACCTACTAGCAAAGAAGAGCAAGGTTACATAATGAGTGTGTTTTTAGTACATTTAACTTTCTAGTTTTATTTTTTCATAAGGTGAGAGTGTCTTCTTCTTTTGCTAACGCTTTTTCCCCACACCTGTGGGGTCGCGGGTGCGAACTGCGTAGTACATGTGGATTTGGCCCTGTTTTACGGCCGGATGCCCTTCCTGACGCAACCCTATAATGGAGGGATGTAATCACTATTGCGTGTTTCTGTGGTAGATGGGAGCGTGGTATGTTGTCTGAATATGATGAGGAGAGTGTTGGGGCGGAGACATACACCCAGTCCCCGAGCCAGAAGAATTAATCAGAAGCGATTAAAATCTTCGACCCGGCCGGAAATCGAACCCGGGACCCTCTAAACCGAAGGCCAGTACGCTGACCATTCAGCCGACGAGACGGACTCATAAGGTGAGAGTGTGACCAGTTAAATATATCTATATCCAACTTATTCACATTTCTCAACATTCTTTGCAATGGACAATGAAGAGCATAGTTTGTTCTGTGCCAGTTTGTTACAAAGGACTGTTTTAATCTCGTATACCTTGTCCCTATCAACCATCACGTCTATCGTCTAGATGCTGTAGGCGGGTACGCCATTGGATGTCCATAATTGCATAGCTCTGCCATCTGTTACTAATATTATTAAGACTTATGAAGCTTTGTTGAATGAGTGAGACACTGTGAACGAAGTCGCAGCTGAATGACATAGTTAGCAGCTTCAATCAATCAATCAATCAATCAATCAATCAATCAATCAATCAATCAATCAATCAATCAATCAATCAATCAATCAATCAATCAATCAATCAATCAATCAATCAATACTGATCTGCATTTAGGGCAGTCGCCTAGGTGGCAGATTCCCTATCTGTTGTTTTCCCAGCCTTTTCCTAAATGATTTCAAAGAATTGGAAATTTATTGAACATCTCCCTTGGTAAGTTATTCCAATCCCTAACTCCCCTTCCTATAAATGAATATTTGCCCCAGTTTGTCCTCTTGAATTCCAAATTCATCTTCATATTGTGATCTATCCTACTTTTATTAACGCCACTCAAACTTATTCGTCTGCTAATGTCATTCCACGCCATCTCACCCCTGACAGCTCGGAACATACCACTTAGTCGAGAAGCTCGTCTTCTTTCTCCCAATTCTTCCCAGCCCAAATTTTGGAACATTTTTGTAACGCTACTCTTTTGTCGGAAATTACCCAGAACAAATCGGGCTGCTTTTCTTTGGATTTTTTTCCAGTTCTTGAATCAGGTAATCCTGGTGAGGGTCCCATACACTGGAACCATACTCAAGTTGAGGTCTTACAAGAGACTTTACATCCTTACTGCAACCCCTAAACACCCTCATAACCATGTGCAAGGATCTGTACCCTTTATTTACAATCCCATTTATGTGATTACCCCATTGAAGATCTTTCCTTATATTAACACCTAGATACCTACAATGATCCCCAAAAGGAACCTTTACCCCATCAACGCAGTAATTAAAACTGAGAGAGTTTTTCCTATTTGCGAAACTCACAACCTGACTTTTAACCCCGTTTATCAAAATACCATTGCCTGCTGACCATCTCACAACATTATCGAGGTCACATTGCAGTTGCTCACAGTCTTGTAACTTATTTATTACTCTATACAGAATAACATCATCAGCAAAAAGCCTAACTTCTGATTCCACTCTTTTACTCATATCATTTATATATATAAGAAGCATTTAGCTTCGTTAGTACGAAGTACAGTAGTTCTTGCAAATTTCATTTCTGTTTGTGCTTAGTAGTGACATACGGTTCCGGTATCGTAATTAGGATGCGACTGAAAGTAGTTTAAAAATTACTGTAGTGTACTGTACTGTACAGTAGTATACCAGTAATATCCTATTAGAATTTAGTGTGCTTATTTTATTATTGTAAAATATTTGTGTATTACTGGTGTAGTAGAGGTATCCGTAGAAACTCGTACTCAAATACTGTTGTTGTAATTAGGATAGGCTTAACTGCAGTTTGGAATTGTGTAGTTCTTGTGTATTCAGTAATTAACAGCAGTTTTTATCCTGTTAGGGGTTGTAGGATAAATAATAGAGTACGACTAAGTAGTATTGTAGTGTAGTTGTATATAAATTACCTTACAGTCGTGTGATCTTTGAGTACTATCCCAGACAATATATCCCTCCGTTCATTTTTTTTTGCAAATAAGTTATTTTATTTTCAATTTTCTTCCCGTAAAGAATGGCTAAGGAGCGCGAGTGTACGAACTGTGGGTGTGGCGAGGCATTGAGGGGTATGAGGGGGGGAGTTGGAAAGTTTGAGGGAGATAATTAGGATTCTCACAGAAGACAGGAAGGAAGATAGGAACTCCCTCAAATAATGTACAGGTTACAGTAGGTGTACAAGAGGGAGGGGAAGGAAAGGGGGGAATTTTAGAAGACAGGTGGTCTAATGTTCTAAGGGGAAGGAGATTGCAGGCTAAGGGCTCCATTCAGGATCAGAATTCAGGACAGGTGTCTGTGCGAAATCGGTACGAGTCACTCCAGGTAGAACAACAGAGGGAAGATGAGGGACAGGGAACTGTTGCTGAGATGTGTGGAAGTAGGAGGAAGGGAAAAGGTAGGAAAGGGAAATGTAGAGTAGAGAATAGGAAAAGACAGGTGGAACAGGGTCATGGGAAGGAGAAAAGGAAGGAGGAAGTAGCTTCTGCAGCTATCAGGAAAGATAGGGCTGACCAGGAGGGGAGGGGATCAAATGAGTTGGGTAGCGTTGAGGCCCTGGTCGATGGGGGATTCCATCGTTAGACACGTGGGGAAAGTGTGTGGAGGAAAGGGTACCAGGGGAGAGTGTTATCCAGCAATTAGTTTGAGGCAGATGTTGAGGAAAGTAGAAAAGAGGGAGGAGGGGAACGAGAAGGTGGTAGTGTTTCACGTTGGTACCAACAACGTAAGGCAAGCTGATATAAGTACCAACATAGCTGGAGATGTGTGGGATCTGGTAAATGCAGCACGGGTGAAGTTTATAGAAAGCGGAGATTGTTATTAGTGGAATACTGTGTAGAAGGGATACTGACTGGAGTGTGATTGGGGATTTAAATGAGACTATGGAGTGGGTACGTGGGAAACTGGGAGTGAATTTTCTAGATCCTAATGGGTGGGTAGGAGATAGGGATCTGCGCTCAGATGGCCTTCATTTAAACCGCAGTGGTACGTATAAGTTAGGAAATTTGTTTGGAAGGGTAATAGGGAGGTACATTCAGGGAAGCGGGATGGCCTAGGGAGCGGTGATAAGGGAACAGGGAACTGGAAATCAAGTAGGGATGACATAAAATTGTTAGTGTTGAACTGTAGAAGTATTGTAAAGAAAGGAATAGGATTAAGTAATTTAATAGATATATATTTACCAGATATTGTAATAGGAGTTGAATTATGGCTGAGAAATGATATATTGGATGCAGAAATTTTCTCACGGCACTGGAGTGTGTATCGTTGAGATAGGATAGGAATGGTGGGAGGGGGAGTGTTCATTCTGGTGAAAGAAGAATTTGTAAGCTACGAAAATGTTAAAGATGAGACACATGAAATTCTAGGTGAAAGGCTCATTTCTAAAGATAATAGGCAACTTGATATATTTGGAGTGAATAGATCAGTAAAGGGTAGCACTGACGCGGATTCGGAATTATTTGATAGGTTAGTCAGCTATGTGGGAAACGACATGGAAAGAAATGTGATTGTAGCGGGAGATTTGAATTTGCCAGATGTCAATTGGGAAGGAAATGCGAATGACAGGAAGCATGACCAACAAATGGCAAATAAGTTAATATGGGAAGGACAGCTGATTCAGACAGTGATGAACCAACCAGAGGGAAAAATATCCTGGATGTGGTGCTGATAAAACCAGATGAGCCCTATAGGGAAACTGAAGTAATAGATGGTATTAGTGATCATGAAGCTGTTTTCGTGGTAGTTAAAAAAACATGTGATAGAAAGGAAGGTCTTAAAATTAGGACTATTAGGCAGTACCATATGGCTGATAAAGCAGGCATGAGGCAGTTTCTAAAAAGTAACTATGATCGGTGGAAAACGGTAAATAAAAATGTAAACAGACTCTGGGATGGGTTTAAAGAAATTGTTGAGGAATGCGAAAACAGGTTTGTACCTTTAAGGGTGGTAAGGAATGGTAAAGACCCACCTTATTATAATAGAGAAATAAAGAGACTAAGAAGGAGGTGCAGACTGGAAAGAATTAGAGTTAGAAATGGCTGTGGAAGTAAGGAGAAACTGAAGGAACTTACTAGAAAATTGAACCTAGCATAGAAGGCAGCTAAGGATAAGATGATGGCAAGCATAATTGGCAGTCATACAAATTTTAGTGAAAAATGGAAGGGTATGTTTAGGTATTTTAAGACAGAAACAGGATCCAAGAAGGACATTCCAGGAATAATTAATGAACAGGGGGAGTGTGTATGTGAGGATCTTCAAAAGGCAGAAGTATTCAGTCAGCAGTATGTAAAGATTGTTGGTTACAAGGATAATGTCGAGATAGAGGAGGAGACTAAGGCCAAAGAAGTAATAAAATTTACATATGATAACAATGACATTTACAATAAGATACAAAATTTGAAAACTAGAAAAGCGACTGGAATTGATCAGATTTCTGGGGATATACTAAAGACAATGGGTTGGGATATAGTACCATATCTGAAGTACTTATTTGATTATTGTTTGGTCGGAGAAGCTATACCAGATGAATGGAGAGTTGCTATAGTAGCAACTGTGTATAAAGGAAAGGGTGATAGACATAAAGCTGAAAATTACAGGCCAGTAAGTTTGACATGCATTGTATGTAAGCTTTGGGAAGGCATTCTTTCTGATTATATTAGATATGTTTGTAAAATTAATAATTGGTTCGATAGAAGGCAGTTCGGTTTTAGGAAAAGTTATTCCACTGAAGCTCAACTTGTAGGATTCCAGCAAGATATAGCAGATATCTTGGATTCTGGAGGTCAAATGGACTGTATCGCGATTGACCTGTCTAAAGCATTTGATAGGGTGGATCATGGGAGACTACTGGCAAAAATGAGTACAATTGGACTAGACAAAAGAGTGACTGAATGGGTTGCTATATTTCTAGAAAATAGATCTCAGATAATTAGAGTAGATGAAGCTTTATCTGACCCTGTAATAATTAAGAGGGGAATTCCTCAAGGCAGTATTGTCGGACCTTTATGTTTTCTTATATATATAAATGATATGAGTAAAGGAGTGGAATCGGAGGTAAGGCTTTTTGCGGATGATGTTATTCTCTATAGAGTGATAAATAAGTTACAAGATTGTGAGCAACTGCAACGTGACCTCGAAAATGTTGTGAGATGGACAGCAGGCAATGGTATGTTGATAAACGGGGTAAAAAGTCAGGTTGTGAGATTCACAAATAGGAAAAGTCCTCTCAGCTTTAATTACTGCGTTGATGGGGTGAAAGTTCCTTTTGGGGATCATTGTAAGTATCTAGGTGTTAATATAAGGAAAGATCTTCATTGGGGTAATCACATAAATGGGATTGTAAATAAAGGGTACAGATCTCTGCACATGGTTATGAGGGTGTTTAATGGTTGTAGTAAGGATGTAAAGGAGAGGGCGTATAAGTCTCTGGTAAGACCCCAACTAGAGTATGGTTCCGGTGTATGGGACCCTCACCAAGATTACCTGATTCAAGAACTGGAAAAAATCCAAAGAAAAGCAGCTCGATTTGTTCTGGGTGATTTCCGACAAAAGAGTAGCGTTACAAAAATGTTGCAATGTTTGGGTTGGGAAGAATTGAGAGAAAGAAGAAGAGCTGCTCGACTAAGTGGTATGTTCCGAGCTGTAACCGGAGAGATGGCGTGGAGTGACATTAGTAGACGAATAAGTTTGAGTGGCGTTTATAAAAGTGGGAAAGATCACAATATGAAGATGAATTTGGAATTCAAGAGGACAAACTGGGGCAAATATTCATTTATAGGAAGGGAAGTTAGGGATTGGAATAACTTACCAAGGGAGACGTTCAATAAATTTCCAATTTCTCTGAAATCATTTAGGAAAAGGCTAGGAAAGCAACAGATAGGGAATCTGCCACCTGGGCGACTGCCCTAAATGCAGATCAGTATTGACTGATTGATTGAACATAAAGGTCCAATAATACTGCCTTGAGGAATTTCCCTCTTAATTATTACAGGGTCAGATAAAGCTTCGCCTACTCTAATTCTCTGAGATCTATTTTCTAATGGATAAGTACAAGAATATGCAGTTGAAAAATCTGATAATATTTACAGATACCCGCGTTATATACATGGTAATAAATATATTTTAGGTAGTAAAATGGATCAGATAGAATTGCTAATTAATAATGATAATGTTATTTGCTTACGTCTCACTAACTACTTTTACGGTTTTCGGAGACGCCGAGGTGCCGGAATTTTGTCCTGCAGGAGTTCTTTAACTTGCCAGAAAATCTACCGACACGAGGCTGACGTATTTGAGCACCTTCAAAAATCACCGGACTGAGCCAGGATCGAACCTACCAAGTTGGGGTCAGAAGGCCAGCGCCTCAACCGCCTGAACATCTCAGCCTGGCAAATTGCAAATTTGGAAGAAGAAATAAAATTGTCTAAAGAACTGTTATAAACCATTTAAACAAGTTCGACGTTTAGTTAGCACAGTTAGATAGGTTACGTTCAAAATTTGGGGATGGAATTACATAATCAAAATAATTAAAGGTATATAGTTTTACTGGCACATTAAAGGAACTGTAGCGTTTGCACAATCCTCTATTTGCAACTAGTTCTGTGACCTCGTTTAGTTCCACACCTATTATTAAAAACTGAGTGTAACCATCTGTTATGTTTTACTGCCGGATGTCCTTCCTGACGCCAACCCTATGTGAAGGGATGTGTTCACTATTGCGTGTTTCTGTGTTGGTTCGTGGTGTGGTGTGGTGTGGTGTGTGTAAATGAAGTGTGCATTAAGACAATAACAAACACTCAGTCTCCGAGTTAGAGGAATTAACCACTCGCAGTTAAAATCCCCAACCCTACCGGGAAGAGAACTCGGGGCCCTCTGAACCGAAGGTCACTACGCTGACCATTTAGGCAAGGAATCAAATGTGTGCTTTGGCGCATACTGAAAATTTTTTTCGACATTCCTTCTGTAGTCTGAAACCGCTCTGGTTCTCCTCCAGTTCATCCCCATTATTTTTCACAACCTGTTTTGTCCGGCTCCTTGGCTTCGATTCAAAGGGCTTCAATTCGATTCCCAGCCGGACTGGGGATTTTAGCCGCACATCGTTTTTTTTGGTAGTCGCTTTACGTCGCACCGACACAGATAGGTCTTATGGCGACGATTGGATAGAAAAGGCCTAGGAGTTGGAAGGAAGCGGCCGTGGCCTTAATTAAGGTACAGTCCCAGCATTAGCCTGGTGTGAAAATGGGAAACCACGGAAAACCATCTTCAGGGCTGGCGTCAATGGGATTCGAACCCACTATCTCCCGGATGCAAGCTCACAGCCGCGCGCCTCTAACCGTACGGCCAACTCACCCGGTGCCGCACATGTGTAACACTGCTAGCTCGCGGAGCTGGCTGTTTGTAATCGTCTTAACACAAATCTTCATTTACATACAATACAGCATACCGAGCGAGTTGGCTGCGTGGTTTGGGTCACGTAGCTGTGAGTTTGTATTCAGGAGGAGGTTAATCAGCAGCCCTGTATATAGTCTTCAGCGATTTCCCATTTTCCCATCCATGTGGAGCCGATAACCTTCCATGTGCAAGAAGAAGACCAATGCATCACACTGTCAGCCACACAGAACCATACAGTAGGGAAAATGTCCCTTCACTTAGGATTGGGGGTCAATGAGGGCATCCGACCGTAAAACTGGGCTTATTTCTCACTAGTGCCAACCCCTGATAAACGGGAAAAGGACCAGAAAGACTAAGATTGTTTGCATGCTCTTTTTCACAATACCTGTAAACACCTTGTCTGGTATGTTAACCAAAAGAAACTTTTGTACGGAACTTGTTGCAATGCTTCCTGCTTTCGTCCAATCGAAAGCTACCTCCCCCAAATACTATGCTAATCTATTTACCCCGTGAAGCCATTTTATCCTCGCTTTGTCACGGTATTTCTGCATTGCTGGGGGAAATTCGTTCACTCTAGATGATGTTTTATGACACTTCAGTCTATTTACAGTAAAATTCTCACCATTTATTTAAGCGTGACTTAATTATCATCGTCGTACTCTTCCCAAAAATTATAACGATTCAAAATTTTATCAGAAATATTTTTTCTTACACAGAGTAAAGTTTTATATGTACTGTGATTGTCCAGGATCTTGAACGAGTTCAGGGATTGATCTAAACGCTCTTCCTTTCTAAGATTATCTAGCACACCACAGAGTGTTTCCCCACCTCCTGACCTAGCATTTCCGGATTATTTTGTGTGCTGTTCGATGATTTCCCTTTGAATACTGTATTTCTTTGTCTGGGTCATTATTTTTCTGCTCCCTACATACAATATTTCTTGTATGAAGCATTTTGATACGCCTTCTTTCTACGTTTAAAAGTTTATCTATTGCGTTATTCGAACAAGATTTTTTTATCATCTTCATAAACTACTGTTCCAGGACGTTCCCTTGCCGTTTGTAAAGCAATTTCCCTGTATACCACGCATTTTCTTTCAATATTCCGGATATACTTACCGTTTAACTTTTTGAACACTTTACCGACTATATCCATGCACTTATACCTAATTTCATAATCCATAAGCTTTTATCACACTTACCTATCTACGGACAGACTTTACCTTCTGTGTCTTAAGCATGGAAATACTCATTTCATTTTAGATTACATAGTGGTCCCTATTGCCAAATTATCATCGAGATACCCACACATGCCTAACAGATTTCCTGAATTCGAAGCCTTTCGATGTAGTAGATTATGGATATATCGTCCAATCTCTAACAAGTGTAACGGTGAATAACCTTACGCTTGAAGAGTAAATCCCATACTAGCACACGATATTTCCAATTTCTGTTAGTAGTTTCCATAATTAAATTCCCACTACCTTTTCATTCCATTCAGTTCAATTTCCAATTTTTCTTTTGCACTGAAATTACTCACTAGCACTATACTACATTATTTGTTGATGCTGGCTACTACATCAATTTGTTTCTCAGAATCATTGTATCCCTCATCTTCATCTTTTTCACATGGTGAATACACCGAGACGATACTAGTTCTAATTCCTGAAAGAACTGAATTTATACGTCTAACAGAAACTATACTGCGGGCTATGATTTTCCTGATAAATAATTCCACTCTGTACTTTGTCCTTCCCATTTTCACGCCTGTTAACCATATAATCTCCTACCTCCTCCTTGCTACAGTATCTTCCTTTTCTGCAAATGTCGCCATTACCCACGTTCAAACTCATCTTGTTCATCCTCTCACCTAGTTCGACTCTTTCTCCATTGAAATTGATAGAAACTCATCCGATTTCATTCCACCACATTGTTTCAAAGGAGTTCCTGGCAGTCACACGAAAGTGAACTCCGTCAGTCCGAGGCTTGTTAAAAATCATTTCTGTGAAGCAGCGTGTTAACGTTTAAATCCAGTGAGATTATCGCTCTATGAAGCGACCACCAATGGACTGAGTAGTCCTAACCACTTGAGGAAAGGAAAGTCACGACTCAGAAAATATCCGGCGAGGAATGAAACATTTTTAGACAGTGAGGAAAGTTTTCGCTCATCGTGGGCCTTGTTTGGATGTTTGATTATAAAGGTTAATACATCATTTTGCTGAAGTTGCACGCATCATCGTAACTCATTATTTATATCCGTTTTATTTTATTATCCCTTTATGAAGAAACTACTAAATTTTGGAAATACTTGTTCATCTTCGTATATAAATCATGTTTTCATTGTTATGCAAATATACATAAGAAAGTAGACTTGTTGAACATATTGTACCATATTAAGGATTTATCTCCCGAGAAGGTAAATCCTTCGGTGCTTTGAATAAATACGAACGTAACTACAGTTTATTGAAGTGATCAAAATGCTGCACATCACTTGTACGAACAAGGACGTCCATTGGCGACGTCCACAAATCTATCACGCTGTTTCAACAGCAGATTCTCTTTGACTGTCGCCGGGCTGAGTAGCTCTGACGACAGAGTGCTGTCCTTCTGAGCTCAAGTTGGCGGGTTCGATCCCAGCTCGGTCCGGTTGTACATGAAGGTGCTCAAATACGTCAGCCTCGGGTCGGTAGATTTATCGGCATGTAAACGAACTCCTGCGGGGCAAAACTCCGGTACCTCGGTATCTCCGAAAACCGTAAAAGTAGTTAATGGGAATTATAATAATAATATTAATAATTTTTACATGTGATCTGTACAGCCTGTTAACTGCCATGCCTCTACGAAAACTTATGCTGCCCAGCTCGATGACCTGCAGATATTTGAGGGTCACGTAGCAGCGTAACGCTTTCTCACTCGCATTTTATGGTCTTCTTGCTTGGCATCGGTGTTTCTTGTATCGCACGGCTCCTCAATTGACCTCAAGAGGCTGAATAAACCCAGTACCAATATTTATTATTTTTATTATTATTATTATTATGATTATTATTATTAGTATACTAATATACTAAAATACTATACTATACTATACTATTTTTTGTACTTACTGTATAAAGGGCAAGGTGTTCTCCCACTGAAATTCCGCCGGACGCACGTAGTTAGAATATCGCTCCTCTACATACTTCGCGCACAAAATTCACACTCTTGCTGGGAATATTTGTGGAGTTACACGATAATAATAATAATAATAATAATAATAATAATAATAATAATAATAATAATAATAATAATAATAATCGCGTCCCAATGGCTAGTAGGGGAAGTCTCCTGTAGATATATAGGACAAGTGTGAATAAGACGTAGTCACTCGCGGATCAACTGAGAAAACTAGAACTGTGGTCAACGGCCTCGATGGCAGAAGAGGACATACGTCTCAATGGCTGAGAGGGCGGAAGAACCAAAAATAAAATCCACCTCGCATCTAACTCGGATCGAGCGGTGAAGTGGTTAGCGTCTGTTTACCTAGTAGGTACGGCTGTATAGTTACGTTCCAGGAATTAGCGATCCCTGGTCTAATTTCTGAGTGGAAACACTGGACCAACCTTCGATTACAAGCTATGATGATTCGTGAGAGTAAAATCAGCATTACCCCAGGTGGTAACCAATCCACCCGTCATGAGACGGCTACTGGGTATGCGGATTCTGGGGAACCCAGGCAATCACGAACACAGGGAAAGTCGGAGTTCTCTGGCAAACTAACATCCAAAACCTTCGCATACATTGGCATGTTCAATGCAAATACCTTAATCCAACCTGGTAAATTGCACAATCTTGTAACAGAAGTAGATCAGCAGAAAATCCAGATACCTGCCCTGCAGGAAACGAGATTCACTGATGAAGACACAATTGATTATGGAAACTACCGTATCTTCAAGAGTAAAACGGAGCGGAGAGTTGGTAAGGGAATTTCCTTACTAGGAATGGCCTTCATGATACATAAAAGTATAGTAGACTCAATAAAAGAAGTCACTCCCATAAGTAACCAGCTCATGACAATGCGAATCCAGTGTGCTAACAAGAAATATACAATAGTGAATGTACATGCACCCACTAACGCGGACAATAAAAATGAGCCGCAAAAAAAACTGATGCATTCTGGGCTAAACTTGAGAAAATCATGGCGAAGATTTCAAAAGAGGATACAAATATTTTGCTGGGCGACTTTAACGCACAAATTGGTAAAGAAAAAGAACACCAGAAAACTGTTGGCAAATTCCCTGCTCACAAACTCACTAACAAAAACGGGTTGAGACTCATTGAACTGGGCCAACAAAACAACTTTAAAATCGTGTCAACTTCTCTGAGAAAATCTCCACGGAAACAGAAGACCTGGAGGTCTTCGGTTCCAGGAATCGGTGAATTTCAAATCGATCACATTGCCATCTCTCATCCCATGCAGAGAGAGCTACACGACGTAGAGGTACGCCGAGGAGCAAACGTCGATTCCGATCACTACCTAGTGAGAATAAAGGTAAAATTCACCCCGAAGAAAATTCATCATAAGAGGTCACACATACTGAAATTTGACACGACACAGATTGTAAACACTAATCTGCAAGAAGTGTGGGAAAGGGAACATGAAGGCACCTGGGAAAAATTCCACAACAAAATCATCTAGAAAGCTCGAGAGCAAATTCCCCTGGGAAAGAATACTAAACACCCTTGGTGGAATTCTAAATGTGAACGTGCCTTGAAGGAACGAAAAGAAGCATTCCAGAAATACAGCAGCAAGAAATCACCAGGAAACCAAACATATTTCAATGAAACTAGAAAACGAGTAGCCAAAATCATCAGGCAGGTCAAGAGAAAACACCTGAAGCAACAACTGGACTCGATTGAAGACAACTTTCGTAACTACAACGTACGAGATTTCTGCAGGGAATTCGGAGGACACGTCCGTGGGTATGCTCCTCAAAACCTGGCTTTCAGAAAATCAGATGGAAAACTTGCACTCAGTAATCAGGAAAATTGTCAGGAACTAGCACTTTACTTCGCTGATCTCCTCATTGTCCAGAGCCTCCTCACAAGATTCCCCCAAAAAATCCCAAGGCACACTTTCCCAGAATCTCCACCACCGACAGAGGAAGAAATCCGCGGCAACATCCTCAAATTTAAAAACAATAGGACCTCCAGAGAAGATGGCATCATTGCGGAACTTCTCAAAAATCTTGGACCTAACTCTCTCAAGGAACTCACTCAAATCATTACAGATATCTGGCAATCGGAAGAATTACCTCAGGACTGGAAGTGCGCCTTCATCCACCCATTACATGTTGTAACCAAGGTTGAAGTTTACAGAACACAACTTTATTTGCTTCACTTTATGATATTTACACAAATAACAGAAATTTATTTTGAAGCAAAAAGGAATATTGAATCTTGAGAAAAGTCTGTCTTTATACAATATGTACAGGTTTGCAGTCTTTATATACACTTCTATCTTGAAAAGATAGTCTTTGTGAATTGACACGTTGATAGTCGAGAACTATCTGGCACACTAACATAAATGTTCATGAGAGTCCTTGTTTGTTGAAGTGCCTGAATTCCTAAAAAGCAAGTTCAATTGATTGAAGAAATTCCACCTAGCGAAACTAAGGGAGCTTGCATAAATTAGGGAATGAAAATGGCTTGTAAAAGAATTACGGAACATAGGCAGCGGAAACAGGTAAGGGAGCGGTGACCAGAGGTGAGACCTCGTACTGCCAGAAATTCAGTCCACCTGGTCGAAGCACATTTTCAAGAGGAGTAGCCTCCGTGCTCGACGTAGGGTGTATTCTGGAGCTGGACACCGGGGCAAGTGGGCCAGTGAGCAGGCCGGGAGCTCCTATTTATAGTACACTCGATGGTCAGGCACGCGCACTGAGGGCTGCGCGTCGAAGCTAGCAGAATGATACACAGGCGCGCGTGCAGCTGGCTGGCGGAGCGAGAAGGGAGCGCCGGACATACAACACCCTCCCCTCCTAAATGCGCCGGTACGGCGTGAAACGGCGGCGGCGCTGGCGGCTACTGCGATGCTGGGGCGGAGCTGCTGATATCTCTGTTGTATTGTCCGGAGCTGGAACTGGGCGGAGTGGCGCTGTCTCGTCCTGAAAGGAACCCATTGTTATTAAATGATCTAAAGCGCGTTCAGCAATAGATTTATCTGGTTTAGCAATAGCATCAATAGCTGGACAGGGGCGGTAGCGCAGACGTATCTGATCTTGATGGCGGCAGATACGTTTCTCCGTAGTCTGTATCTCGTAGAGACGATGACCCAAAGATCTGCAGATGACTCCAGGTATCCAGAGTGGGTTGGATTTGAATGTCCTGGTGTAGACCTTGTCGTTGAGGGAGAACTTCGTTGGTGAGGACTTATGCTGGGCCGGAAGAGGCTGTAACAGAGAAAGTAAAGTTCTGTGAGGTCGTCCATGGAGCTTCTGTGCAGGAGTGATATTATCAGCGCCGGGTAGAGTTCTGTAGTTGTTTAAGAGTTGGAGCAAGGCTTGGTCTTTAGTTAAGCCTGAAGAGACAGCTTTCTTCATACTTCTTTTAAATGTTTGTACGAAGCGTTCAGCTTCACCATTAGATTGAGGGTGAAAAGGTGGTGCTAGGATATGACGAATGCCATTATGTGTACAAAAGTTCTGAAAAGCAGTAGCTGTAAATTGAGGTCCGTTGTCCGAAATGAGTACTTGCGGTAAACCTTCTGTAGTAAAGATTTTCTGGAGAGCACGAATGGTAGCTTCGGTGGTAGTAGTCGAATGCATATCCACGACATATGGAAAGTTTGACAGTGAATCGATGACTATTAACCACATGGAATTGAGGAAAGGACCTGCGAAATCGATGTGAACTCGTTCCCATGGAGTAGTAGCAGGAGGCCATGAAGCAAGATCAGAAGACGGGGCGTTCTGATTCGTTTGACATTGCTCACAATGACGTATTAGCTTTTCGATGGCGGCATCAATACCGGGCCAGTAGCAGTGTTGACGGGCGAGTTGCTTTGTTCTGGAGATACCCCAATGGCTTTGGTGTAATAACTCGAGAACTTGTTTCTGTAGGCTAAGTGGGATAACCACTCGGAAGATGGTGCCTGCTTCTAGTAGTACAACTCCGGCACGAGTCGTGAGACGATGCTGCATACGATGATAAGGTGCCAGGTGGGCAGGAAGTGTGCTCTGAAGAGGCCAACCGTTGCGGATGTAAGTACGTACAGTAGCAAGTGTACTGTCCTTATCCGTAGCTTTAGCTATGCAGGTAGCATCAATAGGAAAACTGGATACAGTATCTTCAAGTTCTATGTCCAACTGAAGACATTCAGATTCTTGAGAATCGAAGGCAGTATCAGGACCAACGGGTAAGCGGGAGAGGGCATCAGCATTACAATGCTGGGATGTGGCTCGATATACAATCTGATAGGAATAATCAGAAAGGAACATGGACCATCTTTGAAGCTTTCTGAGGGAATTCTCTGGAATCTTATTACCAGGATGGAATAAGTGTACGAGAGGCTTATGATCGGTAATGATCAGGAAATGGTTGCCATAAAGATATTCATTGAAACGGCGAATACCAAAGATGATGGCTAAAGCTTCTTTCTCTATCTGTGAGTATCGACGTTGATGGTCATTGAGTGTTTTCGAAGCGAAGGCGATGGGGCGTTCTTGTCCATGACGATCCTTCTGGGAGAGAACTGCACCGACACCGTAGTCTGAAGCGTCAGTAGCTAGCGTGATGATCTTGTCGGGCTGAAAATGAGTGAGTTGTATAGCTTGAATTAAGGCGTTGTTGATTGTTTTCCATGCCTGTTGGCATTGCGGAGTCCACTGAAACTTAACACCTTTTTTACGTAGAGCGTTTAATGGAGCTGCTACTGTAGCGAAGCGTGGAATGAACTTATTATAATAGTTCGCTTTGCCTATGAAGGACTGAAGCTGCTTGAGGTTCTGAGGTGCTGGCATGTTTACTATCGCGGAGACATTCTGCATACTAGGACGAATTCCATTCTTATCAAGTATATGTCCGAGGTAGTGAACTTGAGGCTGAAAGAAGGTACATTTAGCGAGATTCGCTCGTAGGCCATTGTCTTTCAATTTCTGGAGAAGAAGTCGGAGATTGGTGAGATGTTCCTGATGATCTTTTCCAGTAACAATAAGATCATCCAGGTAGTTAGCACAACCGGGAATTGAGGCGGTGAGTTGAGCCAAATAGCGCTGAAAAATAGCCGCTGAGGATGAAACACCGAATGGGAGCCGCTGGAGCTGGAGCAGTCCGAGAGGAGTGTTGAGTGTGAGAAATTTCTTAGATTCTTCGTCTAAAAGTAGCTGGAGATATGCTTCTTTAAGATCAACTCGAGAGAAGAATTGTCCACCAGAGAGACGACGGAATAAGTCTTCTGGACGTGGAATAGGAAAGATATCGGTGTCGAGTTGTGCGTTGACTGTAGATCGAAAATCGCCACAAAGTCGAACATTACCATCAGGTTTCTTGATTACCACGAGTGGAGTAGCCCATTGACTAGAAGTAACTGGTACTACAATTTCAGTTTGTATCCATCTTTCTAATTCTTTCGTGACCTGGTCTTGAAGTGCTAGGGGTACTGGACGTGCTTTGAGGAAGCGAGGCTTAGCTCCGGATTTCAGCTGTATGTGAGCTGTATAGTCTTTTGCTGTTCCGAGCTGAGAGTCGAAGACTTCAGGAAACTGCGCTAGGAGAGCGGTAACGTCAGAAGTAGGATGCAATGTAGATACGACGTTAATGTTGTCATGTATCTGGAAACCAAATAAGTTAAATAGATCCATGCCCATAATGTTTGATGCAGTGTAGTTGTTAACTACGAGAAGAGGAATGGCCTTCTGAATTCCTTTATAACTAGCCTGAAGCTTAATTTGACCTTTGATGTCAATTTTCTTCTTGTTAAATGTCACGAGCTGGATGTCAGCTGGAGAGCATGAAGGTGAACCTAAGTCGTGGTAGGTAGTCAGGTTAATAATAGAGACAGGTGATCCAGTGTCTAATTGAAAATCGACAGATCGATCAGAGAATGAGAGAGGAATGATGATTTTGTGAGAATCCTTTGTGGGAAGAATAAGATTGATCTGATCAACTTCCATGTCTTGGCGGGGCTGTATATGCTTCCGGCGCGCTGCAGTAGTCTTAGCAGGGCGGAGTGAACTTTGACAGACAGTCTGAATGTGTCCAAGTTTATTACATCGTTGACAAGTAGCTTTGAAAAAACGACAGTCACGACGTTCATGATGCTTGAAACAACCTCGGCAGGAAGGCAGGAGTTTCGAGGTGCTTTTAGAATTGGGCTTCCGTGTAGCATTACGAGAGGGAACCTGGCGAGAATGCTTGGTGGAGAGCGCCTTATCCGTACGGTTCACTGTAGCAGAGGACTTGCGGGCCTGAGGCGAGACTTGTGCAACTTCGTGTGTAGAAGCTATGGCTGCGGCAGTCTTGGTAGTAAGCTCATAAACCGTAGCAATACGCTGGACGTCTTCTAAAGAAGGGTTACTCTGCTTGACAGCGTCAAAACGTATTTTGTCTTCAGGAGTATGTAAAATTATCATGTCCCGAATGAGAGAATCAGTGTAGGATGAACCACAACCGTCCTTGGAGCAGACGAACTGGCAGGGTTTAGCTAGACCACGCAATTCAGTTATCCATTCAGTATGTGTCTGATGGGGTTGCTTTCTGCTCTGAAAAAATTTATAGCGAGCAGCCACTATGTGAGGAGCTTTGGCATAGTGTTCCGTGAGACGGGCCAAGAGCTGCGTGAAGGGTACCTCAGATAAGTGTTCTTCTGGACTCAATTTACGTAGTAATTCACACGTAGCATTGCCAACCGAACTAAGAAATAGTGCGCGGCGGCGTTGATCATCTGTGACAGAATGGCAGATGAAATGCTGTTGCAAGCGGGCGAAATAAACTGACCATTCTTCTTTAGCCGGATCAAAAGCAGAGAACGGAGGAATAGCTGATGGCTGTGTAGAGACAGAAATAGCTTGAATAGCCTGAATTAATGCTGCCTGTTGTTGTTGCATAAACTGTTGTTGTTGCTGCTGTAAGGCTTGGAAGACCGTAGCGAGTTGTTCCGCAGTAGCCATTGCGAGATGCGTGCAAGAAATAGTAAAGTAAGCTGTGTGTCAGAACTGGTTGGAGTGTCGTTGTTGTTTAGCACGTCGCCGTAGAGTTGACAACTGGGCCCGTTGAATTGTAGTGTTGGTTTCGTGTTTACCTCGTCGCTATAGAGTTGGCAACTGGGGCCGAAGAATTGTAGTTTGTTGCTGTTTTTACCTCGTCGCCATAGAGTTGGCGACTGGGGCCGATGAATTGTAGTGTCGCTTTTTTTACCTCGTCGCCATAGAGTTGTGTTGTAACCAAGGTTGAAGTTTACAGAACACAACTTTATTTGCTTCACTTTATGATATTTACACAAATAACAGAAATTTATTTTGAAGCAAAAAGGAATATTGAATCTTGAGAAAAGTCTGTCTTTATACAATATGTACAGGTTTGCAGTCTTTATATACACTTCTATCTTGAAAAGATAGTCTTTGTGAATTGACACGTTGATAGTCGAGAACTATCTGGCACACTAACATAAATGTTCATGAGAGTCCTTGTTTGTTGAAGTGCCTGAATTCCTAAAAAGCAAGTTCAATTGATTGAAGAAATTCCACCTAGCGAAACTAAGGGAGCTTGCATAAATTAGGGAATGAAAATGGCTTGTAAAAGAATTACGGAACATAGGCAGCGGAAACAGGTAAGGGAGCGGTGACCAGAGGTGAGACCTCGTACTGCCAGAAATTCAGTCCACCTGGTCGAAGCACATTTTCAAGAGGAGTAGCCTCCGTGCTCGACGTAGGGTGTATTCTGGAGCTGGACACCGGGGCAAGTGGGCCAGTGAGCAGGCCGGGAGCTCCTATTTATAGTACACTCGATGGTCAGGCACGCGCACTGAGGGCTGCGCGTCGAAGCTAGCAGAATGATACACAGGCGCGCGTGCAGCTGGCTGGCGGAGCGAGAAGGGAGCGCCGGACATACAACATTACACAAAAAGGGAGATAAGACTGACGTAAACAATTACAGGGGCATTTCTCTTCTCCAAGTGGCATACAAAATTCTTTCAGTGTGCCTTTTGAAGAGAACGCATAAACAACTTGAACAAAGTATTGGCGAATATCAAGCAGGCTTCAGCCCTGGTCGCTCGTGTGCAGAACAAATATTCAACTTGAAGGCAACACTTAAATACAAAGCATTGAGGAACAAACCGGTCATCTGCATTTTTGTTGACTTCAGGAAAGCGTACGACTTGGTTCATCGACAGTCTCTCTTCGTTATTCTTGAAGAAGTGGGGTTTGATTCCAAGACCCTCAACCTCATCAAGGCAACACTCACTGACACTATCTCCAAAGTTAAATACATGTGGGAGATCTCTGAACCATTCCCGATTAAGACTGGCGTCCGATAAGGTGACGGCTTATCTCAGCTTCTTTTCAACCTCGTCCTGGACAAAGTCATCCGCGAGTGGGAGAAGGTATTGTAAGACATGGGATACTGGCGCCCCATACGACTAGGACGATCCAAAGACGGTATTGAGATATCATGCCTCGCTTTTGCAGATGAGCTGGCCATACTGACAGATGATGTAGTCACAGCCGTTAAACAAATTGAAACCCTTAGCGAATGTGCTGGAAAGGTTGGCCTACAAATTTCCTTTAGAAAGACCAAGTTCTTCTGCTCAAAACTTGACATTCAAAATTTGAACACGACATATGGGCAAATCAACCGAGTACCACACTTCAAGTACTTGGGAGAAATACTTGAACCAACGGGAGGCAAGAAGGCTGCCCAGAAAATTCGCCTACAAAAATTTCGGAAAGCCTACGGTAGGGTTCACAACATATACAATAAAAAGTGCTTGTCCCGCAATGCAAAGATCATACAGTATAATACAGTAATCAACGCAGAAGTCTTATATGCCAGCGAGACCCTTACACTAAACGAGAAAGGTGACCTAGAAAACATTTTAAAAGAAGAAAGAAGAATCCTGAGGAAAATTCTCGTCCCCCGAAAAACAGAAGATGGATATAGACTGAGGTCACGCAAAGTGACAGAAGAGCTTTCCAACATTGCAGCAGACACCCGCAAAAGACGTCTGAAATTTTATGGGCATGTACGCAGACTGCCGGCGAGTAGACTGACACACAAGATTCTCACCTACATAGAACATCTAAAAAATATTCCATGGGTACTCAAAGTGAAGAAGGATCTGGGAAAAGCCTTGATGAACTCAAATGACACCGCGGACAGAAAACTCTATAGGAAAAACATTAATGGACGGAAAGTGCAACAGGAGAACGAAGTGAAAAAGAAGACTGGAGCAAAGTGGACAGAAGAACAAAAAGGATCCACGGAGAAAGGATGAGAGCTGTTTGGCAACTCAGAAAACAGAATCGTTAGAGCTTTGCGTGATCCATTGGGTCCATACGCACATAATAAATAATAATAATAATAATAATAATAATAATAATAATAATAATAATAATAATAATGGTTCATGGTGTGGATTACTGTAGTGACGTCCTAGTTCCTGAACCATGGGCAACGGCTGAGTGTCCTAGTAAGTGGTCCTGAGAGTCGGGATACCAGTTGCTATGGAGTGGGAGTGGGCATCTTCGACATATTCTGAGTCATGGCCCTCCTTGTGCTCAGGCGGCTAGGACTATACAATTTACCGGTGGTCCATAACCCGTTAAAGGAGAGATCCTCATTTGGATTATGTGCAAGTAGGGTAGCATCCTGCTTCATGAATTTACCGAGCTCAGAATATTTTAAGCAAGCCTCGGACCTATGGAAGTAACGGAGTCCCCCTCACATTTGACAGGCGAGGGACTCCTTGGAAACAACTTGGCGAACGAAATGGAATTCGATGAGGAGCTATCAGTATCAATGGGGCTTATAGAAGAAAGTAGTAAGTGATATTTGGTTAAGGGGAGATAACGAGGAAGAGATAGGAGATTATAAAGTGTACTTGACGGGTGTTAGAAAGGGAAGGGCAGAGTCTGGGGTAGGGCTCTTTATCAGGAATACCATTGCACGCAACATAGTTTCTGTTAGGCACATAAATGAGTGAATGATGTGTGTAGATTTGTCAGTTGGAGGAATTAGGACTAGAATTGTCTCCGTGTACTCATCATGTGAGGGTGCAAATGAGGATGAAGTTGACAAGTTTTATGAAGCATTGAGTGACATCGTGGTCAGGGTCAACAGCAAGGATAGAACAGTGCTAATGGGTGATTTCAATGCGAGAGTTGGGAATAGAACTGAAGGATACGAAAGGGTGATTGGTAAATGTAGGGAAGATATGGAAGCTAATGGGAATGGGAAGCGTTTGCTGGACTTCTGTGCTAGTATGGGTTTAGCTGTTACGAATACATTCTTCAAGCATAAGGCTATTCACCGCTACACATGGGAGGCTAGGGGTACCAGATCCATAACAGACTATATCTTAACAGGCTTCGAATTCAGGAAATCCGTTAGGAATGAACCAGTTTTTCGCGGATTTTTCGATGATACAGACCACTATCCGATGTGTAGTGAACTAAGTATCTCTAGGCCTAGGGTAGAGAAAGTGAAATCTGTCTGCAAACGAATAAGGGTAGAAAATCTCCAGGACGAGGAAATTAGACAGAAGTACATGGATATGATTAGTGAGAAGTTTCGAACAGTAGACAGTAAGCAGGTTCAGGATATATAAAGTGAAGGGGTGGCTTACAGGGATGCTGTAGTAGACACAGCAAGGGAATGCCTAAGAACAACTGTGTGTAAAGATGAGAAAACGCGAATATCTTGGTGGAATGATGAAGTGAGAGCAGCTTGTAAACGTAAAAAGAAGGCTTATCAGAAATGGCTCCAAACAAGGGCCGAGGCAGACAGCGATTTGTACGTGGATGAAAGAAACAGAGCGAAACAAATAGTTGTTGAATCCAAAAATAAATCGTGGGAAGATTTCGGTAATAACCTGGAAAGGCTAGGTCAAGCAGCAGGGAAACCTTTCTGGACAGTAATATAGAATCTTAGGAAGGGAGGGAAAGAGGAAATGAACAGTGTTTTGAGTGATTCAGGTGAACTCATAAGAGATCCCAGGGAATCACTGAAGAGTTGGAGGGAATATTTTGAACATCTTCTCAATGTAAAAGGGAATCATCTTGGTGGTGTTGCTAACAGCCAAGCTCATGGGGAGGAGTGAAATAATGTTGGTGAAATTACGCTTGAGGAAGTGGAAAGGATGGTAAATAAACTCCATTGTCACAAAGCAGCAGGAATAGATGAAATAAGACCTGAAATGGTGAAGTATAGTGGGAAGGCAGGGATGAAATGGCTTCATAGAGTAGTAAAAATAGCATTGAGTGTTGGTAAGGTACCTTCAGATTGGACAAAAGCAGTAATTGCACCTATCTATAAGTAAGGGAACAGGAAGGATTGCAACAACTATCGAGGTATCTCGTTGATTAGTATACCAGGCAGAGTATTCACTGGCATCTTGGAAGGTAGGGTGCGTCAGTCGTTGAGAGGAAATTGGATGGAAACCAGTGTGGTTTCAGACCACAGAGAGGCTGTCAGGATCAGATTTTCAGTATGCGCCAGGTAACTGAAAAATGCTACGAGAGGAATAGGCGGTTGTGTTTATGTTTCGTAGATCTAGAGAAAGCATATGACAGGGTACCGAGGGAAAAGATGTTCGCTATACTGGGGGAATATGGAATTAATGGTAGATTTTTAAAATCAATCAAAGGCATTTATGTTGACAATTGGGCTTCAGTGAGAATTGATGGTAGAATGAGTTCTTGGTTCAGGATACTTACAGGGGTTAGACAAGGCTGTAATCTTTCACCTGTTTTGTTCGTAGTTTACATGGATCATCTGCTGAAAGGTAGAAATAATCAATCAATACTGATCTGCATTTAGGGCAGTCGCCCAGGTGGCAGATTCCCTATCTGTTGCTTTCCTAGCCTATTCCGAAATGATTTCAAAGAAATTGGAAATTTATTGAACATCTCCCTTGGTAAGTTATTCCAATCCCTAACTCCCCTTCCTATAAATGAATATTTGCCCCAGTTTGTCCTCTTGAATTCCAACTTCATCTTCATATTGTGATCTTTCCTACTTTTATAAACGCCATTCAAACTTATTCGTCTACCAATGTCATTCCACGCCACCTCTCCGCTGACAGCTCGGAACATACCACTTAGTCGAGCAGCTCTTCTTCTTTCTCTCAATTCTTCCCAACCCAAACATTGCAACATTTTTGTAACGCTACTCTTTTGTCGGAAATCACTCAGAACAAATCGAGCTGCTTTTTTTTTGTTTTTTTTTTCCAGTTCTTGAATCAGGTAATCCTGGTGAGGGTCCCATACACTGGAACCATACTCTAGTTGGGGTCTTACCAGAGACTTATATGCACTCTCCTTTACATCCTTACTACAACCCCTAAACACCCTCATAACCATGTGCAGAGATCGGTACCCTTTATTTACAATCCCATTTATGTGATTACCCCAATGAAGATCTTTCATTATATTAACACCTAGATACTTACAATGATCCCCAAAAGGAACTTTCACCCCATCAACGCAGTAATTAAAACTGAGAGGACTTTTCCTATTTGTGAATCTCACAACCTGACTTTTAACCCCGTTTATCAACATACCATTGCCTGCTGTCCACCTCACAATATTTTCGAGGTCACGTTGCAGTTGCTCACAAACTTGTAACTTATTTATCACTCTATAGAGAATAACATCATCCGCAAAAAGCCTTACCTCCGATTCCACTCCTTTACTCATATCATTTATATATATAAGAAAACATAGAGGTCCGATAACACTGCCCTGAGGAACTCCCCTCTCAACTATTACAGGGTCAGACAAAGCTTCACCTACTCTAACTCTCTGAGATCTATTTTCTAGAAATATAGCAACCCATTCAGTCACTCTTTTGTCTAGTCCAATTGCACTCATTTTTGCCAGTAGTCTCCCATGATCCACCCTATCAAATGCTTTAGACAGGTCAATCGCGATACAGTCCATTTGACCTCCAGAATCCAAGATATCTGCTATATCTTGCTGGAATCCTACAGGTTGAGCTTCAGTGGTATAACCTTTCCTAAAATCGAATTGTCTTCTATCGAACCAGTTATTAATTTCACAAATATGTCTAATATAATCAGAAAGAATGCCTTCCCAAAGCTTACATACAATGCATGTCAAACTTACTGGCCTGTAATTTTCAGCTTTATGTCTATCACCCTTTCCTTTATACACAGGGGCTACTATAGCAACTCTCCATTCATCTGGTATAGCTCCTCCATCCAAACAATAATCAAATAAGTACTTCAGATATGGTACTATATCCCAACCCATTGTCTTTAGTATATCCCCAGAAATCTGATCAATTCCAGCCGCTTTTCTAGTTTGCAACTTTTGTATCTTATTGTAAATGTCATTGTTATCATATGTAAATTTTATTACTTCTTTGGCCTTAGTCACCTCCTCTATCTCGACATTATCCTTGTAACCAACAGTCTTTATATACTGCTGACTGAATACTTCTGCCTTTTGAAGATCCTCACATGCACACTCCCCTTGTTCATTAATTATTCCTGGAATGTCCTTCTTGGAACCTGTTTCTGCCTTAAAATACCTATACATACCCTTCCATTTTTCACTAAAATTTGTATGACTGCCAATTATGCTTGTCGTCATGTTATCCTTAGCTGCCTTCTTTGCTAGATTCAATTTTCTAGTAAGTTCCTTCAATAAAGTGGCAGGGAGGTATTCAGTTAGGTGGAAATGTAGTAAGCAGTCTGGCCTATGCTGACGACTTGGTCTTAATGGTAGATTGTGCCGAAAGCCTGCAGTCTAATATCTTGGAACTTGAAAATGGGTGCAATGTGTATGGTATGAAAATTAGCCTCTCGAAGACTAAATTGATGTCAGTAGGTAAGAAATTCAGCAGAACTGAATGTCAGATTGGTGATACAAAGCTAGAACAGGTCGATAATTTCAAGTATTTAGGTTCTGTGTTCTCCCAGGATGGTAATACACAGTAGTAAGTGAGATTGAATCAAGGTGTCGTAAAGCTAATGCAGTGAGCTCGCAGTTGCGATCAACAGTATTCTGTAAGAAGGAAGTCAGCTCCCAGACGAAACTATCTTTACATCGGTCTGTTTTCAGACCAACTTTGCTTTACGGGAGCGAAAGCTGGGTGGACTCAGGATATCTTATTCATAAGTTAGAAGTAACAGACATGAAAGTAGCAAGGATTAATGCTGGTACAAACAGGTGGGAACAATGGCAGGAGGGTACTGGGAATGAGGAGATAAAGGCTAATTTAGGAATGAAGTCGATGGATGAAGCTGTACGCATAAACCTGCTTCGGTGGTGGGGTCATGTGAGGCGAATGGAGGAGGATATGTTAACCTAGGAGAATAATGCACTCTGTTATGGAGAGTAAGAGAAGTAGAGGTAGACCAAGACGACGATGGTTAGACTCGGTTTCTAACGATTTAAAGATAAGAGGTATAGAACTAAATGAGGCCACAACACTAGTTGCAAATCGAGGATTGTGGCGACGTTTAGTAAATTCACAGAGGCTTGCAGACTGAACGCTGAAAGGCATAAAAGTCTATGATAATGTATGTATTATTAATAATAATAATAATAATAATAATAATAATAATAATAATAATAATAATTTACCTGTCGCCTGTATAGCCTATTAACAACTATGCCTCTACGAAGACTTCTGCTGCCCAGCCTGATGGCCTACAGATACTGGAAGGTCACGTAGCAGCGTAACGCTTTCTCACTAGCATTTTATGGTCTTTTTGTTTGGCATCGGTGTCTCTCGTATCACAAGGCTCCTCAATTGACCTCATGAGGCTGAGTAAACCCAGTACCAAACTGCCGCATAGAGATGCAGAAAAGCGAGCTCGATAGCTGCAGTCACTTAAGTGCGACCAGTATCCAGTATTCGGGAGATAGTAGGTTCGAACCCCACTGTCGGCAGCCCTGAAGATGGTGTTCCTTAGTTTCCCCATTTTCACACCATGCAAATGCTGAGGCTGTGCCTTAATTAAGGCACCGACCGCTCGCTTCCTTCCTTCCTTCCTTCCTTCCTTCCTTCCTTCCTTCCTTCCTTCCTTCTTTCCCACACCTAGCCCTTTCCCGTCCATCGTCGCCATAATCTGTGTCGGTGCGACGAAAAACTACTTGTAAAAAAAAAGAGATGCAGAAAATCAATCGACACGTTTGTCTGACATTAGCTTAAGGTAATCGCATTTTTGAAACTTCCGTCCTCACAGTGGACTAGCGTGTTCCATCCTGCAATCGAGAGGCCACTACTGCTTTAATGGTTCTCATGAGTAAAAGAAAAGTGGAATGCATTCCATTAGCAGCCCATGCAACAAAAGCCTACACACTATGGTTAAGATATTTACCGTCTCTATGGCTCTAGCCAAGATATCCATTATTATGATTATTATTAACAAATACATCCCGATTGGGAAATATCCCGGTAGAAATGATCACTTACAGTAGGGTGATAAGAGAGTAAAGTTAAAACTTAATTACACAAAAACTACAAGAGTACAACAAGCAATTCCATGGAAAGAAAACAATACAAGAAATACTACTAGCTTAACATTCTAAATCCATCATCAACATATACAAATTCACACACAACTGAAGTACTTCCAGTACGTAACACTACGGCTTACAATACTATACGTTTTGCTCACTACTAGCTTAACATTACAAGATCGTCATTAATGACCGAAGCAGCGAATAAATTATATTTATGTCCAATGGACTGCTCAGTGGTTTCAATTAGGACGCTATCTCGTGTAAGATTGTGTATTCAAGACTTCTGCAATGTCTCAGTATTCGTTTCAGGTGGAGAAGCCAAGGCCTCTGTAAAGTGTAGGTACCAGGACGTCAGATAAACAACTGAAGAGCTCTGTAGTGTCTAGTACGAGGACGTTACATCCTGTCAAGTACATAGATCATTATTTTATTTCTTTACAATTAGTTTAACGCAGACAGGTCTTATGGCGACGATGTGATAGGAAAGGGATAGGAATGGGAAGGAAGCGACCGTGGCCTGAGTAAACCCAGTATCAAACTGCGCCGTTGAGATGCAGAAAACCGAGCTCGCTAGCTGCAGCCACAAAAGTGCGGCCAGTATCCAGTATTCGGGAGGTTTGCCAAGTGTGAAAATGGCAAACCACGGAAGAACAACTTCAGGGCTGCGGACAGAGGGGTAAGAACCCCAAGCTGATAGGTGCGTGACCCAAACCCCACAACCACTTACTCGGTACATTCGAGGGGAAGTCAATAAGTATCTGCAATCAATTCTTAACATTTATTACAAAAAGCGTACACACTTTTTATTGAAATCATTTTTCAACATAGTCACCCTGCTTTTCAATGCACATGCTCCACTGTTTCACAAGCTATCTGATACCCTCTGCCAAAAAAAAAATATTTGGTTGCGCAGCATGCAACGTATTCACCCCTTCCTTCACCTGTTGATCGGAGGATTCCATTTTTGGACGCGCTTGTTGATGGTGGGCTGTTGAGAGTGCACTTGCATTATCGTAGTGATAAAGTAGTTAAAACCTATTGAAATTGTTTAATTTTGTGTGTATGATCCATTTACTGCTATTTATATAGTGGTGTTTAGTGCTAGTTAGTAGAAATTGGGAGTAGTGGTATATATTTGAATTTTATATAGAGTGGTTCCGTTGGTGTCCAGTAGATTGCGTTTTCTAGGTTAAGTAGGCTAGCTAGGTGTACTTTGTTTCAAATTTAGGTTTAGGAAAATAATTTAGGTAATAACATTAACATTTTTATTTTTAAAATATCTGTATTTTTGTTGGTATAACACTTACAAAGGCAGATTATCACACGGAGTTGTAAAATCCGCGGCTCGTATATTCGTGCAGACAATAAACCCGGTATTTCGTACAGATATCCGCTCAAACTATCTCAAAGATAACACTTTATTCAATTAAATAACACGATACGCCTGTAGAATTCGATTAAAGAAGAAGTTAAAAAGAATACACGGTATTTCACTGGATAATTACTCAACAGTCTTTGGATTGTTGACGATCATTTGCTCCATTCCGACGAGATCAAAGAGTATATGGTAGTTGTGTAAACAAATACAAGAATCAGCTGATTACTGTATTCCGATAATTTGTAGTTCTAAGTCCCCGGCATACTTTGTACTTTGCGCCTTCGTTTATTCATCGAGTAACATTTAATAATCAAATTCCTATATCCCAATAATATATCAATTCAAGTTCCCTGCATATTTTTGACAGAAGTTCTTTTTTTATTTGAGAAATGCGGTAATTGTAGATAACATCTTATTTTTCACCATTTAAGGACACGTTTATTCTCCGTCCCGCGCAGTATGGAAAATAATAGTAATCCGCCAGCTGTAAAAATATACAACCACATTTCAGGTGAGAATTGTAGTGTACGGTATATTAGATAGAATCTTGCCTGCTATATCCGTGTGTATTTTGTGCGTGTATCTTTCGTGTGTATCTATGAGAGAATAGTAGGATAAAAATAGTACTATTAATAATCTGTCTACACATTTAGCTTTGTTGGTAATCTCTGAGTAGTGCTTGCGAATTTCAAACCTGCAATTTTCACTTCTGTTCGTGCTTAGTAACAACATACTCTAATTAGGATACGTCTGAACGCAGTTTAAAATTATTGTAGTGTATTGTAGTATCTTATTAGCAATTAGCGTGCTTATTCTATTATTGTACAATATTTGTTCAGTATAGTAGGAATATCTGCAAAAACTGTTATTAAAATTCTGTCTTATCTGCAGTTTGGAATTGTGTAATTCTAATGTATTCCTTTCGGTATTCAGTAACCAACGGCAGTTTTATCCTGTTTAGGGTGTTGTATGGTAAATATATAGTACGACTAAGTAGTATTGTGGTGTAGTATTATATTAATTACCTTACTCTCTTGTGATCTTTGTGTACTATCCTAGACAAAATTTCTTTCCTTTCATTTCTTTTGCACAGGCTAAGTTATTTTATTTTTCCTTCTTTCATTTTTCCGTAAAAAATGGATAATGAATTCAAGTGCAGGAACTGTATGAGGGAGGAGTTGGAGAGTTTGCGGGAGTTAATTAGGTTTCTCTCCGAAGACAGGAAGAAAGCTAGGCCTCCGTCAAACAATGTACAGTATACAGAAGGTGTAAAAGAGGGATGGAAAGGAAAGGGGGAAATTGTAGAAGACAGGTGTTTTAAGGAAAAGGATATTGCAGACTAGGAGCTCTAATCAGGATCAGAATTCAGGACAGGTGTCTGTGAGAAATCGGTACGAGTCACTGCAGGTAGAACGACCGAGGGAAGATGAAGAACAGGAAACTGTTGCTGAGATGTGTGGAAGTAGGAGGAAGGGAAAAGGTAGGAAGGGGAAATGTAGGGTAGAAGATAGGAAAAGACAGGTGGAACAGAGTCATGGGAGGGAGAAAAGGGAGGCGGAAGTAGTTTCTGCAGCTGTCAGAAAAGATAGGGCTGACAAGGAGGGGAGGGGGTCAAATGAGGTGGGTAGGGTTGAGCCACTAGTCATGGGGATTCCTTTGTTAGACAAGTGGGGAAACTGTGTGGTGGAAAGGGAACCAGGGTATAGGAATTAGGTTGAGGCAGATGTTGAGGAACGTAGAGGAGAAGGAGGAGGGAAAGGAGAAGGTGGTACCAACAACGTAAGGCGAGCAGGTATATGTACAAACATAGTCGGGAATGTGTGGGATCAGGTAAATGCAGCACGGCCGAAGTTTAAGGAAGCGGAACTTGTTATCAGTGGAAAACTGTGTAGGAGGAATACTGAATGGAAGGTGATTGGAGATTTTAATGAAGCTATGGAGTGGGTATGTGGGAAACTGGGAGTGAGATTTCTAGATCCTAATGGGTGGGTAGGAGATAGGGATCTGCACTCAGATGGCCTTCGCTTAAACCGCAGTGGTACGTATAAGTTAGAAAATTTGGGTAGAAGGGTTATACGGAGGTATATTCAGGGAAACGGGGTTGTCTAGGGAGCGGTGATAAGGGTATAGTGATCTGCAAGTCAAGTAGAAATGACATAGAAAAGTTAGTGTTGAACTGCAGAAGTATTGTAAAGAGAGGAATGGAATTATGTAATTTAATAGATATATACTTACCAGATATTGTAACAGGAGTTGAATCATGGCTGAGAAATGATATAATGGATGCAGAGATACTCTCACGGAACTGGAGTGCGTATCGCAGAGATAGGATAGGAATGGTAGGAGGGGGAGTTTCATTCTGGTGAAAGAAGAACTTGTGAGCTACGAAAAAGTTAAAGATGAGAAACAAATAAAAAATGCAAACAGACTCTGGTATGGGTTTAAAGCAATTGTTGAGGAATGTGAAAACAGGTTTTACGTTTAAAGTTGGTAAGGAAATGTTAAGACGCACTATATTATAACACAGAAGTAAAGCGACTAAGAAGGAGGTGCAGATCGGAAAGAAATACAGTTAGGAATGGCTGTGAAAGTTATGAGAAAGTGAAGGAACTTACTAGGAACTTTAATCTAGCAAAGAAGTCAGCTAAGGATTACATGATGGCAAGCATAATCGGCATTCATATAAATTTTAGTGAAAAATGGAAGGGTATGTATAGGTACATTAAGGTAGAAACCGGTTCCCAGAAGGACATTCCATGATTCATTAATGAACAAGGGCAGTGTGTATGTGAGGATCTTCAAAAGGCAGAAGTATCCAATCAGCAGGATGTAAGTATTGTTGGTTACAAGGATAACTTCCAGATAGAGGAGCTAACTAATACTAAAGTAGTATTAAAATTTACCTATGATAACAGCGACATTTACAATAAGATACAAAAGTTGAAAACTAGAAAAAAGCTGTAATTTATAAGATTTCTGGGGATATACCAAAGACTATGGGATGGGATATAGTACCATATCTGAAGTATTTATTTAATTATTGGTTGCATGAAGGAGCTATACCAAATGAATGGAGAGTTGCTACAGTAGCCCCGTGTATAACAGTAAGGGTGATAGACAAAGTTGAAAATTACATGCCAGTCATTTTGACATTCATTGTGTGTAAGCTTTGGGAAAGCATTCTTTCTGATTATATTAGACATGATTGCGAAATTAATAACTGATTCGATAGAAGGCACTTCTGTTTTAGGAAGCTCATCTTGAAGGATTCCAGCAAGATATAGCAGATATCTTGGATTCAGGGGGTCAAATGGAATGCATCGGGATTGACCTGCCGAAGGCATTTGATAGGGTGGATCATGGGAGACTACTGGCAAAAATGAGTGCAATTGGACTAGGGAAAAGAGTGACTGAATGGGTACTTATATTTCTAGAAGATAGATCTCGGAGAATTAGAGCAGACGAAGCTTAATCTGACCCTGTAATAATTAAGGGGGAAATTCCTCAAGGCAGTATTATTGGACCTTTATGTTCTCATATATATAAAAATGTTATGATTAAAGAAGTGGAATCGGAGATAAGGCTTTTTGCGAATGATGTTATTCTGTATATAGTAATAAATAAGTTACAAGATTGTGAGCAACCGCAAAATGACCTCGATAATGTTGTGAGAAGTACAGCAGTCAGTGGTATGATGATGAACGGGGTTAAAGGTCAGGTTATGAGTTTCACAAATAGGAAAAGTGCTCTCAGTTTTAATTACTGTGTTGATGGGGTTAAAGTTCCTTATGGGGATCACTGTAAGTACCTAGGTGTTAATATAATGAAATTTCTTCATTGGGGCAATCACATAAATGCTATTGTAAATAAAGGGTACAGATCTCTGCACGTGGTTATGAGGGTGTTTAGGGGTTGCATTACAGATGTAAAGGGGAGGGCACACAAGTCTCTGGCAAGACCACAAATAGAGTATAGTTCCTGTGTATGGGACTCTCATCAGGATTACTTGATTCAAGAACTGGAAAAATTCCAAAGGAAAGCAGCTTGATTTGTTCTGGGTGATATTCGACACAAGAGTAGCGTTACAAAAATGTTGCAAACTTTGGGTTGGGAAGACTTGCGAGGAAGAAGACGAGCTGCTCGACTAAGTGGTATGTTCCGAGCTGTCAGGGGAGAGATGGCGTGGAATGACATTAGTAGACGAATACGTTTGGGCGATCTCTTTAAAAGTAGCAAAGATCACAATATGAAGATAAAGTTGGAATTCAAGAGGATAAACTTGGGGCAAATATTCGTTTATAGGAAGGAGAGTTCGAGATTGGAATAACTTCCCGAGGGAGATGTTCAATAAATTTCAATTTTTTTGAAATCATTCAAGAAAGGGCTAGGAGAACAACAGACAGGTAATCTTCCACCTGGGCGACTGCCCTAAATGCAGATCAGTAGTGATTCAGCTGAATCGACAGCCTCTTAGAGCATTTTTAATTGGACAAAACACGTGGTAATCCGACGGGGCGATATCGGGACTGTACGCATGATGCTCCAACACCTCTAAACGCAGCATCTGAAGAGTCTGAGCGGTGTGCGCGGCGGTATGTGGACGTGGTATTATCATGCAACAAAGGAACTCCTTCCGACAACCAACCTCTGCGTTTGTTGCGAATTGCAGATTTCAGCTTGTTTACCAGCATGTCACTGTAAGGTTCGCTGTTTACTGTTTCCGCCTTTTCCTGGTAATGTTCCAGGATTGTCCCTTGAGAGTTCCAATACACTGTGAACATCACTTTTCCTGCAGAAGTTTGATTCTTGAATTTCTTTTTGACTGGGGATCCGGGATGCTTCCATTCCATGCTCTGATTTGCTCTCCGGTTCGAAGTGGTGAACCATGTTTCATCTCCAGTGAGATCCGTTTCAGAAACGTTTCACCTTCGTTAGCATGACGGTCCACTAGGTGCTGACAGATTCTCACACGATTGCGCTTCTTCTCTTCATTGAGTTGTTTTGGAACACATCTCGAACAGACTTAGTGAAAGTTAAGCCTGTTATGCATGGTTTCATATGCAGAACCATGGCTAATGTGCATATTGTTTGCCCCGTCATCAACAGTCACTCGTCTGTTATTCAGGACCATATCACGCACTTGTTCAATATTGTCAATAGTTACGGCTGCAGATGAACGCCCGGATCTTTCATCATCCTTCACGCTCGTGCGACCCGTTTTGAACTATTCAGTCCATTGGTAAACACTTCACTGTGGCAAAACATTGTCTCCGTATTGTGCTGAAAGTCCACTCCTGGTACACCCTCAGAACACAAAGGACAAATCTGATTACGGAACGCTGTTCTTCCTGGGCGCAAACAAAGAATGTCGCGGCCATCTTTACGTCGCAACAGCGCAAGCTGTACTGATCTGATAACGTTGAAACCTACCACAGGCGTAGAACACGGTGCCGTCTGGCGCCTGGTGAGCACAAAGGCGATTAGAGCAAAACTGCAGATACGTATTGCCTTAAATTATTAAGATCTCTCTGGTGTCTTGTTCTTCTACAGAAGGCTGACTAACCGTTGAAGTGTGAATTCCTTGTTTCAACTCACTATTCTCATTCCTAATCAGGATATCCTGCATTACCTCAAACTCTTCAATATTTTCCTCGAAGTATTCTTGAATAGCCTTTTTGTTTGCTATTTGTTTACGTCGCACTGACTGAGACAGGTTTTATGGCTATGGTGGGATAGGAAAGACCTAGGACTGAAAAGGGTGTGGCCGTGGCCTTAATTAAGGTACAGCCCCAGCATTCGACTGGCGTGAGATTGAGAAACCATGGGAAACCACCTTCAGGTCTGCCGGCAGTGGGTTTCGAACCCACTATCTCCCGAATGTAAGCTCACAGCTAAGTGACACAAACAGGAATAGCCTGTTGACAGTATCATTATCTCCTAAGTAGGGGACACAAGCGTACCAACATGATGTAAAAGTAAATGGGATTCATCAGACGGAATGATTTTTTCTGATAGACCCTCGTTTAACCTGTGTTTATTATTGAGCAGCTCCCGCCGGAGAAGAAGATCACAACGTGGGATCTCTGACAGCCGACAGCTTTTACGCAGCAAAATTTAATGGGCTGTCTCTCGTGAATGACTGGTCTCGTCATCATGCCGGGTCATTTCTGTCTTCAGCTACGTACTGTATAACTTTTGTTGATTCGTGCTAGTCTTCTACGAGACTCCTATGAATCTTTGTCGTCCAATTCCATGTAATCAGTTCACGAGCTTTTCCTTCTTGGACCACACACATCAGAGGCGTACGCGAGGCGAAGGTGTTGCCTGGTTTGAACCCCCGCCCCTGGACGTTTTACTACTTTTTAATATTAGGGCTATATAAAATAGAAAACTGACGTATTCATATTTGAGTATAAAAAGCCATAATCGTTTTCTGTCCTCTAATTTCTCACTGCCAGATTAACAAAATCTACTGACATAAGATAGCGTCCGCCCTCCACTTCTTCAGTAGTATAATCCCTGCGCTTGAGGACCGCGACGTTGCACGTACAGTACATCAGAAATATAAAATGCTGATAATGTCAATAATGGCCCGCCTCCCGTTAACTAAATTCTGCCTAGGCCACCGACACACGTGAATATCATACACACCTGACTGTTTCGGAAGTACTTGGATCCAATCATCTGAGACCATTACGCAGTCAAGCCGGTCTTTATACGAGCCTCTATTCTCTCCACCTTACACGTCGACTACGCGGACATAAATCTAACTTACCGTCCAGTATATTCTTGAGCTTGAAGATCACCACTGTTCTATATGACAGAATAATTCAAGCATTTGGCACATTAGTGTATACCCGCAAGTAGACACACTGAATCTCCCACTTTCCACAAGAGCTTGCAACAATGACCATTGTTCTTAAATTAGAAACTACGGCTTACCTTATAGTTTTATTTAAGTCTTCACGGATTCTTTGTGGTGTGACGGACTCGAGCTCATCCGTGTCGTATTTCCACAGTTCAAGCAAGCTCCTTTCCAGGCAGGCTGTCTCGAGACTGTTTACAATGGCGCAGTACATCCCGAGAGGCAATACTATACTGGGGTCAAAGTTCTTCCAGCTGTTATCGTCGGTTTCTTCCTCAAATCCAAAAGGTAAATCATCAAAAACCGATCCGTCTTCTGTTGTTTCTCTCTTCTTTCTCACGTTGAAGCTTATGACTGGAATTCTGAAAAGAAAGTAAAACACGTCATTAATCGTTCAAAGTCACAGGAGTACAAAATAAATTAACAGTTCAATTCAAAGTAAATTAAGATGGACATTCTACTGTATTCGCTTCGAGTGGAACATTGCAACAACCACCACAGCCCTCCTTTAAAATATGTTTTATCCAAACTTAAAGCTGAAGACCACATATGCTTGTAGAAAAAATTTAAACTTCAGAGCTTACTTGCACAAATGCTGCAAGTTGTTCTGTATTGTAATTTCGCTAGTAAATTTGTAACTTTCTTTTCAGTGAACATGCTTTAAGGAAGATTTATATTCCTTTAGCTCCTCTACTGAGTTGAATGAGATGTGTGTTGCTTTCCTTTAGTAACATATTCACAAAATGAAGATATTCTTGACGTAGCAATGATTGAGATGACGCGTTCCACCGATTTCATTATTGGTTTCGATAGTACAGTAAATTAATTACCTCTCTGGAGCACTTTACCCCATTTTTATGTACGAGTGACCTCGGCAAATGCCTCTTGGCAAAGAACATTAGATGCTTGTGTCCATTATCAACATTGTGGTTAGAAAGGCGTCTTGTATGGTGTGGCTAAAGTGCATCGGATATGAATTGTGTCTGTCACTGAAAATGTTGATACTTTAAGAAATAGTATGTGTATATTTTAATCGAAATCGAATTCCAACCTTAATACGTGTTGAAGGGATGTTAAGTACAGAATAAAAATGGCCAACCGGACACCAGTGGGATCCGAACCCACAATCCCTTCAACATGTACTAAATGTACGTAACACGACCTAATAGGTTGAAAGTAGGTTTCGATTACAATGCGTTCGTGAAAATCCAATATTCATTTTATATTCTACGTTGTTGTAGGATGTTCAGGGGATATCCCTTAACGCTGTAGTTGATGTCTGCATATTCTTGTCCTATGTCTAGTAAATGGTTGGCAAATGGAGATTCTATGTTATGTTTAAGTGCTCTTGTGTGTTCTGTGTAATTAAAAATTTCTAACGGCTTGTCCAATCTAAAAATTGTGGCATTGTAATTTGTGATGGTACATACTGTAAATCACACCCTCGCACTGTATTCAGAAATATAACACATATTATTATTGTCTTTATTATTATTATTATTATTATTATTATTATTATTATTATTGTTATTAGTTCATTTGTATATTTATGCTTAATATTTTAAGCTGGAAGGTTTTCATATGTGATAGGAGTAATTTGTTTTGTACAAGCGGATGGAAAAACAGGAACTGCTCAGAGTCCGATGAGGTAGCCTTGTTTTTATTGACATGGGACCCGGAAGATGTTCCGGGCGTGGTCTTGATATGGCAAGAGAATCTCCACTCGTGATTGGATGGCCAGGATCAATGTAGACGCATCATGTGAGATTAGGGGGAGGCTGAGGTCTATTTAGGCATGTGAGAAAACGACGGGGAGGACTTGACTGAAAACAGCGGAGGAGTTGATTTAAAAACTTTGGTGTACGTTGAGGAAATGTAACTTTTGTGAAACATGCTTGTCTTAAATCTTTGTTGGAACGTGAGAGGAGATGTACTTTCGTGACACATGTTTGTCTTGAATCTTTGGTGGAACGTGAGAGGACATGTACTTTCGTGACACATGCTTGTCTTGAATCTTTCGTGGAACGTGAGAGGAGACGTAACTTTTGTGTAACATGTTTTTGTTAAAATTTTGAGAGGAAATGTTACTTTTGTGGAACGTTGTTGACGTGAAATTTTGTGGAATGTGATGTGAGGTACTGACCTAAAAACTGTGGAGTGCTTACGCACTTGGTATTATATCACTTGTGGCGGCTTGGTGTCTTATATGTTGGGTGAAAGCTATGGGGTACTGTATCTCAGACTTTCCATAATTTATGTTCTGGAACAACAAGCGTGTGTTGCTCGGGTGAAAGTATCTTTAAACCAAGTCCTAGAATCAGTGAATACAGAATTATAAAGGTACAGTATCTGTGTGGAATAACAATTTTAATTATGAGAATATGCAAGCTGTGTTGATACACAGAAACAGTGAAAGGAATTTTTCTACATATATATGTGCTTTGTTCAACGGATTGACTGCAAATGGTAGTTTGCTCTTCGCGTTTCGTTTCCCAATGTTTCTGTTGGGAGAGAGAATTATAATGCTTTATTAAAATTTGAGGGATCCATTCTGGTGAACTCTGGCGCCCATACTACGGACATTTTGATTAATTCTTATTAATTTATTTCATTCATATTTTATTGTTATAATAATTATATTACAATTGACGCCCAAGCGTGAGGCGATTATTTTATTTTATTCATATTTGATAATTTTAATTATATTGCAACGGCTATTAATTGTTATTTAGAAAATATTTTATCAGTATATTGATTATATTACAAACTAGCAAGATACCCGTGCTTCGCTACGTTATTATACTGAAATTTATATTTGAATGCTTATTGTTTTATATATAATCCGCCGAAATTCGCGATCTGACTCTTTTTATGAGAGAATCCGCCAAAATTCGCGATCTGACTCGTTTCCTAATAGATTACGGCAAGTTTCCTCCGATTTTTCAATCCTTCTTTCCAGCAATCGATTTCGTACTTCCCGGGCAAGGTCCAAGTATTCCACCCGGTACCTTGGGTCCCTAAATCTTTTCCATCCTTTCCTATGAGCATTTTTAATATCGAACAAATCCTTCAGGAGATCAGGCGTGGTGTCGTCTTGGGTGCCTTGGCGGTACTGAACCCGCGACCGGACTGCATTCTTAGTCATTACCCGTCCAGGACCCGTTTCCAGCGCGGTCCGCACATTTGACGACGGTCCAGAACATTATTATTATTATTATTATTATTATTATTATTATTATTATTATTATTATTATTATTATTATTATTATTATTATTATTATACTATAGTTGTTCTGGACCCAACAGCAAGATGCAAGACCGCTACTTGGCGGTAAATTACATCTGCGGCCATTGTCATTGTTGAGAATGTGACCAGCACCATTGTCGCACGTAGGCAAGTGTGGGGGATTTCTGGCCATACGTATGACATACTTCCGTGCATTATGGATCTTATTATAGAGGTGAAAAATTGGACGATCAATCTCATTCCTATCGTTTATTTCAAATGTGTTTACATTTTTATTTATATGCCAGGAGAATCTACTGTAATCTAAGAACGTTCTCCGAAGGAAAAGATGGTTCTTGAAAACGAACCCAGGAAAGATTAAAAATGATCGGTTTATGGTCAGAATAAGTACATCGAAAATCTACAGCCTGTTTCCAGTCATTCGACAGGGTCAGGAATGAAATGAGGAAAACCTATCCCACCTCCGCTTTGTCCAGCACGAATGTCACATGGAGAGACCGGGATTTGAACGACGGAACCCAGCTGTGAGAGGCCGGCGCGCTGCCGCCTGAGCAATGGAGGTTCCTTATAAATACATTCTGAACAGAAAAATCAATTGGTCTCAACTCCTTTTACACTCCACCGCCGTGAAGTTAATTTACCCCCCCCCCCCCAAAAAAACTAAAAGAAGGCGTGCTTCTTTACTTTTAAAGCAGATTACAAATAACAAATTTCACGTCTGTAACATCTTCATTTTTGAGATAAGAGTAGCGTAATTAAAAGATTTCAACACCATTTTCAGTCACTTCCCCCTCCCCCCTCCACCCAAGTGTTATTTCCGAAAACTAAAAATACAAGTTTCCTTAATTTATAGAGATAAAAATACCATTTTTCACTTCTGTGACATGTTAAGTTTCTTCAGATATACTGTATAAATTCTCATTTTAAAATTTCAACCCCTTTTTAGTTCCCCTTAAGTGGAGTTTCCAAAAACAAAACCCCTATGTTTCTTTACATTTACAGGAGATTACAAATATCACTATTTACGTCTGTAACATTCTACGTTTCTCAGATATTCTGTAGATATTGTCTTTCAAAAAATTCATACAAATATGTCACTCCTGTTTAACCGCCATTAATTGGATTTTCCAAAAACAAAAAAATACTGTTTCTTTATTTTTAAAGGAGATCCCATATACAAATTTTCAGTTCTGTAATATCTTCAGTTTCTGAGATATATGTATCCTCATTAAAGGCATTCAATCCATTATTCACCCTTTTAAATCCCTCCTATTGCGATTTTCCGAAAACAAAAAAGTACATTTTGCTTTATTTTTAAAGGAGATTCAAAATACCAATTTTCACATGTGTAAACTTTTAAAATTTTAAGATGTAGAATACTCATTTTAAAAATTCACCCCCCTTTTCACTCCCCATTATTTGGATTTTCCAAAAACGAAAAATACCTGTTTCTTTATTATTTTAAAGTAGATTACATATACCAATTTTCACGTCTGTAATATCTTCAGGTTCTGAAATATAATTAGCCTCATTAAAGACATTCAACACATTTTCACCCTTCTCCACCCTTCCTATTCGCATTTTCCGAAAACAAAAATATACGTGTTCTTTATTTTTAAAGGAGATTCTAAATACTAATTTTTACAAGTATAAACTTTAAAAGTTTTGTGATATAGATACACTCATTTTAAAAATTCACCCCCTTCTGACCCCATTAATTGGATTTTCAAAAAACAAAAAATACGTGTTTCTTTATTTTTAAAGGAGATCCAAAACACCAATTTTCAGGTATGTAATACCTTCAGTTTCTGAGATATAAGTATCCTCTATAAATGAACTCAATCCCTTTTTCACCCCTTTCCACCTTTCTTATTGGGATATTCCGAAACCAAAAACAAGTGTTTCCTTGTTTTTAATGAAGATTCTAAATACCAATTTTACATCTGTAAATTTTCAAAGTTTTGAGATATAGATACACTGATTTTTAAAATTCACCCCCTTTTCACCCTCCCATTAATTGGATTTTCCAAAAACAAAAAATACGTGTTTCTTTATTTTTAAAGGAGATCCAAAACACCAATTTTCAGGTCTGTAATATCTTCAGTTTCTGAGATATAAATATCCTCTATAAATGAACTCAACCCCTTTTTCACCCCTTTCCACCTTTCTTATTTGGATTTTCCGAAAACAAAAAAATACGTGTTTCTTTATTTTTAATGAAGATTCTAAATACCAATTTTTACATCTGTAAATTTTCAAAGTTTTGAGATATAGATACACTGATTTTTAAAATTCACCCCCTTTTCACCCTCCCATTAATTGGATTTTCCAAAAACAAAAAAAACGTGTTCCTTTATTTTTAAAAGAGATCAAAAGTACCAATTTTGAAGTCTGTAATACCTTCAGTTTCTGAGATATAAGTACCGGTATCCTGATTAAAGGCATTCAACCCCTTTTTCACCCGTCCTATTGGGATTTTCTGAAAACCAAAAAACACGTGTTTCCTTATTTTTAAAGAAGATTCTAAATACCAATTTTTACATTTGTAAACTTTTGAAGTTTTGAGATATAAATACACTCATTTTAAAATTTCACCCCCCTTTTTACGGAACGGAATATCCAAAAATTCTCTCTTAGCGAGCACCTACATCTTAATATGAATTTATCCCCAAAATTTCATTTCAGTATGTCCAGTAGTTTTGGCTCAGTGATGATGAATCTGTCAGTCAGTCAGTCAGTCAGTCAGTCAGTCAGTCAGTCAGTCAGTCAGTCAGGACAAGTTATTTTATATATATAGATTTATAAGTCTACGCACTTCTATTCCGGATGTTCTTTCTGGTTTAAGTATTCTCAGATGTTTTAGCCTTTATTCCGAATACTGTCTGGCAGTCTGACTTTCTGGTTTTGGAAATTTTTGCGCGTGTGCGTACGTGTTGAAATGTACCGCCCCGTGGTGTACCGGTAGCGTGCCTGCCTCTTACCCGGAGGTCCTGGGTTCAATTACCGGTCAGATCACGGTTATTTACCTGGACCTGAGGACTGGTTCAAGGTCCACTCAGTCGACGTGATTACAATTGAGGAGCTGCCTGACGGTGGGATAAAGATCCTGGTTTATAAAACCACGATTAAAGCCGAAAGAATACGCCACAATGACTATGCGTCATCTCGTAATCTGCAGGACTTCAGGCTGAGCAGCAGTCGCTTGGTAGACCAAGGGGCATCAGGGCTGTTGCGCCGTTGTGGTTCTTTTGGGGGAGGATAATGTTGTGTAGTTCTACATTGTAATCTTCTGGGGGGTAGGAAGAGTGTTGTTGAGTCAGTGCAACACGTATCGGAATCGTGAGTGCTTGTTTTGTATTGGGTGGTTTGAAGTGTTATTGATCTGGTGTCAATAATATTGTAGGCTTTCTGTGTATCATCGTTGCGCCTCGAAAAACCTCCATGTCAAAGTGTTGAGGAGACAAAATACTGACCCGCAGCACATGTATTACTTACAATGAATATATTGAATTTTGGATGACAGAACTTTTCTGGTCATAGTTGTAAGCTGAAATATTATTACAGGGCGGTTTTTCTAGGCGCAACGACGGTATCAAGAGTTTATACTTGTGGTTGTTGCCCTTCGTGATTCAACGAAATCAATCAATCAATCAATCAATCAATCAATCAATCAATCAATCAATCAATACTGATCTCCATTTAGGGCAGTCGCCCAGGTGGCAGATTCCCTATCTGTTGTTTTCCTAGCCTTTTCCTAAATGATTTCAAAGAAATTGGACATTTATTGAACATCTCCCTTGGTAAGTTATTCCAATCCCTAACTCCCCTTCCTATAAATGAATATTTGCCCCAGTTTGTCCTCTTGAATTCCAACTTTATCTTCATATTGTGATCTTTCCTACTTTTATTAACGCAACTCAAACTTATTCGTCTACTAATGTCATTCCACGCCATCTCCCCCCTGACAGCTCGGAACATCCCACTTAGTCGAGCAGCTCGTCTCGTTTCTCTCAATTCTTCCCAACCCAAACTTTGCAACATTTTTGTAACGCTACTCTTTTGTCGGAAATCACCCAGAACAAACCGAGCTGCTTCTCTTTGGATTTTTTCCAGTTCTTGAATCAAGTAATCCTGATGAGGGTCCGATACACTGGAACCATACTCTAGTTGGGGTCTTATCAGAGCCGTATATGCCCTCCCCTTTTCATCCTTACTACACCCCCTAAATACCCTCATAACCATGTGTAGAGATCTCTACCCTTTATTTACAATCATATTTTTGTGATTAATCCAATGAAGATCTTTCCTTATATTGACACCTAGGTACTTACAATAATCCCCAAAAGGAACTTTCAACCCCATCAACGCAGTAATTAAAACTGAGAGAACATTTCGTCTCTGTGGAACTCACAACCTGACTTTTAACCCCCTTTATCATCATACCATTGCCTACTGACCATCTCACAACATTATCGAGGTCATTTTGCAGTTACAATCCTGTAACTTATTTATTACTCTGTATGGAATAACATCATCTGCGAAAAGCCCTATCCCTGATTCCACTTCTTTTCACATTTCATTGATATATATATATATATAGGAAAATATAAAGGCCCAATAATACTGCCTTGAGGAATTCCCCTCTTAATTATTACAGGGACAGATAAAGCTTCGCCTACTCTAATTCTCTAGAATTCCATTTTCTAGAAACATAGCCACCCATTTGGACACTCTTTTGTCAAGTCCAATTGCACTCATTTTTGCCAGTAGTCTCCCATGATCTACCCTATCAAATGCCTTAGATAGATCAATCGCGATACTGTTCATTTGACCTCTTGAATCCAGGATATCTGCTATATCTTGCTGGAATCCCACAAGGTGAGCTTCAATTGAATAACCTTTCCTAAACGCAAACTGCCTGTTATTAAACCAGTTATTAATTTCGCAAAAACGTTTTTAATATAATCAGAAAGAATGCTTTCCCAAAGCTTACATGCAATGCATGTCAAACTTACTGGCCTGTAACTTTCAGCTTTATTTCTATCACCCCTTCTTTTATACATAGGGGTTACTATAGCAACTCTCCATTCATTTGGTATAGCTCCTTCTTGCAAACAATAATCAAGTAAGTACTTCAGATGTGGTAATATGTACCAACCCATTGTCTTTTGTATATCCCCGAAACCTTAAGTACTGTATATAGGTATTAAGTAAATTAATCAATCAATTAATTAATCATCTAAAGCCAAATCCCAACAAGACTCAGGTGTGCGCATTTCACTTAAAGAATAGAGAAGCTTGGCGGGAACTGGACATTATATGGCAAGGCAAACGACTAGAACATTGTCCAACACCTGTGTATCTAGGTGTTACTCTTGACCGAAAACTGTCACAGCACTAGGCTGAAAGTTAGTTCACGGAACAATATTTTGAGAAAGCTCACAGCCACCACCTGGGGAGCAAGCCCTCACGTCCTGAGAACCTCTGCTCTTGCTTTGTGTGTGTCTGCTGCAGAGTACGCTTCACCAAGGAGGTTGACATTGCAATCAACGAGACCGTGCGTATCTTGTCGGGATGTCTGAAGCCACCTCCTGTTGACAAACTATACCCGATTGTTGGAATAGCTCCCCCCACTATCAGAAGGGCTGTTGCTGCTGATGCAGAGAGGACAAAACAGACTAATGATTCTCGCCACCCACTGCATGTTCACCAGACTGTAGTCTGTCGACTGAAGTCGAGAAAGAGCTTCATCACCAGGACTCAACCACTGGTAGGAGAACACCTGAGTCTAACCGCATCACCAGGTGGAAGAGCATGCTGCCGCCTGATACTCCTGCAAAGGAAGAGGTAGCTCCAGGAAATGACCTGCCCTACCCTATTTGGAGATCACTTAATCGTCTTAGGGTGGGCGTACCTCTTTGCAAGACCAACATGCAAAAATGGGCCATACTTCCAGCTGATGGAGACGCATCCCGCGAGTGTGGTGAAACACAAGCTCCGAACCACCTGCTCATCTGTCCCCTACTAGAACATCCCTGCACTACACAGGACCTGATCCAGGCGAACAACAAGGCCATCGGAGTTGCTACATTTTGGAAATGCTGACCGGACACGGAATGATGATGAAGTAAATATTTTTAATTTGCGAAATTCAACCAGAATTATTTAGGAAAGTTACCCAAAATTATAAAATCATTTGGTTTCCATAATGACCATCCAACAATGCTCACATATTAAAGGTTGTATGAAATGTTTTCTGTGTGCGCTCTATAGAAATCCACCAAAATTCGGTAATTGTGAGACAATGCGGAATGAAGATAAACCTTATATTACCGACGTGTTTAGCTGTTAGTTTTCGTTCGGGAGATAGTGGGTTCGAGCTCCACTGTCGGCAGTCATGAAGATGATTTTCCATGTTTTCCCACTTTCACACCAGGCTGTACCTTAATTAAGGCCACTGTCGTTTCCTAGCGAGTCCTAATCGTCACCGTAAGGACTGTCTGAGTCGGTGTGAATAAAGCAAATACCAAAAAGAAACTTTTATTGCTTTCGAGGACGTTACAAAGTGTTTCTCGGGCTCATAAAGTCTCGCCACCAACAGATAAATTGGGATAATCACATAAATGTGACTGTAAATAAAGGGTACAGATCTCTGCACATGGTTATGAGGGTATTTAGGGGTTGTAGTAAGGATGTAAAGGAGAGAGCATATTTGTCTCTGGTGAGACCCCAACTAGAGTACTGTACGGTTCCAGTGTATGGGACCCTTACCAGGATTACTTGATTCAGGAACTGGGAAAAATCCAAAGAAAATCAGCTCGATTTGTTCTGGGCGATTTCCGACAAAAGAGTAGCGTTACAAAAATGTTGCAAAGTTTGGGCTGGGAAGACTTGCGAGGAACGAGACGAGCTGCTCGACTATGTGGTATGTTCCGAGCTGTCAGTGGAGAGATGGCGTGGGAGGACATCAGTAGACGAATAAGTTTGGATGGTGTCTTTAAAAGTAGGAAAGATCACAATATGAAGATAAAGTTGGAATTCAAGAGGACACATTGGGGCAAATATTCGTTTATAGGAAGGGTAATTAGGGATTGGAATAACTTACCAAGGGAGATGTTCAATAAATGTCCAATTTCTTTGCAATCATTTAAGAAAAGGCTAGGAAAACAACAGATATGGAATCTGCCACCTGGGCGACTGCCCTAAATGCAGATCAGTAGTGATTGATTGTTGTTAAAGAGTAAACTGGAAAATCAGCGTTCATGGGACTGTGATGAAAGAGTTGGACATGATTAATGTATGGCCGAGGTGCTTGTAATCTGCCTGTACAGATGCTCTCTATCAACCTGCCAACAATGCATGTTCTAACATTCCAGAAGAGAATTAATAAAATTGTAAAACAAGAAGAAAACTAATAGATTTGAAATAGTATCTGTATCTGAAGATTGCTTGAAGAGGAACATAGGCCTAGATAGCGCAAGTCGTCCAGTGCGCATGAAGAAACTGTGTCCCATGTTCTTCAGAACTATAATGTTCTGTTTCCATGCATTGAGCACAAAGTGGTAAAAATCGCCAGAATAAGTCGCAACTGTATATCCCTACCTATGAGACAATTATGTAATAGAGAAACTGCATAATGGGAATCCAGACTGAAGAAAGTGCGAACTTTCCAGATTATATGCTGAATAACGTGAGGTAAGCTGTTTAATATATTGTTAAAAACATAAGCAGTCATTGACATGTATGTAACAGACAGCCTAAAGTATAATCAAATTTGAGTGGTAGCAGTGCCTTATTGAAAACGTTTGCTAAGGTATTGCGTACGTTCATAGGCCCACAGTTTGAAGCTCCACAGCGGTAGTCAAGGGAACCAGGTGACATTAAAGCAGGGCCTCTCAGGGTGCATGCACTGTGCAGAGTGCAAAAGACGACTTCGCTTGGCTGACCAGAGTGCTGACCCCCACTCCTCGATTTGGAGCACTAGCGCTGTCTCTCTCTTTCCCCACGCCTGTCTCGTTCACTCCACCTGTCTCCCTCTTCCTCACTTGCTCCGTAGCGCTCCAAATCCGAGCCGAGTTGAGCCGAGTTGACCCGAGCTTAGCCGAGTAGCCCAGAGACGAAGCGTTGGTCCGAGCCGAGCCGAGTGGGACCGATGCACTGTACACAGGAACTCTGCACCTCAGTTTGCACGCGTGAGATTTTGGGCGTTTGAGAGGCCCTGCATTGAAGGGACATGTTCCAAGCTCTCGCTTTATCACCTATCCTTTTATCACTGTGGGCCTCGCAAAGACCAGGGTGTAGAGTTCTCTTCTCGTACCGGAAGTCAGCGAAACGAAGTTGCCTTCTTTAAACACTTTCAAATGCCACCGACCTCTGTCGGGAACATGAACCCAACGAGTTGCTAATTGTGCCGTTAAGGCCAGCATAGGATAATTAGTTATTTATAGGGTTCGGAAGTTAAAATAATAATAATAATAATAATAATAATAATAATAATAATAATAATAATAATAATAATAATAATAATAATAATATTTGCTTACGTCCCACTAACTACTTCTATGATTTTTTGAGACACCGAAGTGCCTGAGTTTAGTCCCGCAGTAGTTCCTTGACGTGCCAGTAAATCTATCGACACGAGGCTGACGTATTTAAGCACCTTCAAATACCAGCCGACTGAGCGAGGATCGAACCTGCCAAGTTGGGATCAAAAGGTCAGTGCCTCAACCGTCTGAGCTACTCAGCCCGGTCCGAAGTTGAAGACCAATAAATTGCCGGAAAAGACCTACAAAAATACCCAAAAATATCCAAAGAAAGGACCTAAAATGAAAAAAGAAACCCGTAAAACTGTGATCCAAATTAATAATTTTAGTTTTAGTTACATATTTAATGAAGGAATTTATATTTTCTAATACAAAATGTTGGTGGTATGCAACATACAGTGCGAAAATATATGAATAAAATACTTCTTCTTTCAGATGACATATATTTTTTGATTAACATAATTTGAAACAAAATCCGTGTTTGTTAACAAAAGTACTTGGAGAATTTAAAATGAAAAATGTTTACCACCTAGAATAAATTCAGCAAACCCAGAGTGGACATCCTGGAGAAAGAAATTGAAATTAGTATAACTAGAATCATATCTGGCTCAACTGCACTAGGGTTACAGAAATTAGAATTCGGAATCCTGACCTCAGTTGGCTTTGCAGTATATCACAATAGCCAACTCCAGGTTCTTAGGTGTCAAGGGTCGTCGGTTTTCAGACAGCATTAAACGTACATACTTGAAGCAGGTGAGATCTCGTGGTGAACATTCCTCTTCAAAAGCATATCAAATTTTTTCCTTTCAATATTTCACTTATCTTGCACATCATTTGATATGCCTAGTTTTTCAAGTACTAGTTGCACTTTTCTCTTTTTGCTAATGGCGTTTCCATTTTCACCTTCACATTGTTCCAATTGTTGTTGTACATCATTCACTTTAGACAGTATGCAATCAATGGTTTCATTACCGTTTTCAAGATAGTTTAAAGATGTCACTATATGAGAACAATTGCTGTTAACGTACGCCAAACTGCCCTTCAACTGAAGTTTAGCTATGGAAGCAGCATCTTCCCAATCCAAGCTGTTGATCACAGTTTTAACCACGCTAAAATGATTGCAGTAATCATGCAAGCGCTTATCCAAGTACCCCACCATGTCCAAACTAGTTCCGGAAGTAGTGGTGTCTCAGAGACATTCTCACGAAAATGGTGCACTCTAGATGGGGATATCAAGAAAACTTTCTCAACACAAACATTGAAATACTCATTGCTTATCTTTGCTAACGGGATATTTGTTCTAGGGCACTGCAAATGTCTTTGTGAAACGTAGACGACTTTTGCAGGTATGAGTCATGTATTTACTACAGAAAAGATGTTTAAGAGGTGATGATTCGAACTGAGAATAGGCCCTACACACGTAGTCGAAAGTAGGCGACAATTGAAGCAGACAATATTTTCTGCTCTAAAGGGGTAAAACAGCTATTACACTCGCTACCTAACATAATATGGGAGCTACATTCGAACAAAGGATCGAACGACCCAGAAAGTTTATAGGAGCCGAAACTCATACTACATGGCCGTGAAAAGATACACAGAATACAAAGGTAGATTAGAAAGGCCAAGAACAAACTGAAAACGGAGGTTGAAAACTCATAAGCACTCCTAGGTAACGACTAAAGGAAACACCTCATAGTGCACAAGGCCCAAAGATGCAATGGATAAGCCATACTACTTGGTGACTAAGAAAAAACGAAATTAAAGTAAGAAAGGAGGGTAGAAAAATGTATAATTTAAAATTTAGTCACCAGAAAACAAAGTGAAGAAGGGCGACAAGGGTAAACACTCGTGCGTCCTTACTTTTCACAAACTACCCATTAGGGGTAATTATATTAAAGTCCGAAGCCTGCTACACCTACATTTGATGTTCATATGAAAAGAAAACCCTACATAAAATGAAAGTAAACGCAGGTAGACCTAACAGTTACGTAGATTAATTTCACATGGTTAGATGAAAGTTTCTGCCTTTGCCTTATGCCACCTTTTTACGTCACCCCAGCCTCTGCATCTCCCGAGGGAGACCTTCTCAGTCATGTAGCACTCTTTCTGTCTAGATGAAAATTGACAAATCAGGACTAAAATTCACAGAATTTACACTGAGGCTGGCTGACATTTCTAGAACAATGACGTAATGTGTCTTTCCATTGTTAGAATCAAATGTCATAAAGCAGATTCTTATTGGTTGACAAACCTTAGAACCAAACCAAACCAAACCAAACCAAACCAAACCAAACCAAACCAAACCAAACCAAACCAAACCAAACCAAACCAAACCAAATCCCATGGCGCAACAGCCCCGAAGGACCATGGCCTACCAAGTGACTGCTGCGCAGCCCGAATGCCTGCAGATTACGAGGTGTCGTGTGGTCAGCACGATGGATCCTCTCGGCCGTTTTTCTTGGCTTTCTAGACCGGGGAAGCCATCTCACCGTCAGATAGCTCCTCAATCCTAATCACGTAGGCTGGGTGGACCTCGAACCAGCCCTGACCTGGCCGGGAATCGAACCTGGGGCCTCCGGGTAAGAGGCAGGCACGCTACCCCTACACCGTGGGGCCGGCTTAAACCTTAGAACGGCGGTGACAAATACAACATGACAAATAAACAACTAAAGAGTGACCAGGTTACTAAACTTCCAAGCATAAACATTCTCGATAATTTAGGCACAGTACACAACACTAGATAGCACTAGACACTCTCCACTAGAAGCATCTCTATGAAATATAGTGAACTTCTTGGATATGGAGGTTAGATCATTTTCTGTTAGGTAGCAATATAGTGACTTCAAATAGCGATAGTTCAAACTCAGGAAGAATCATCTGTATACATATAATAACATGTCCTGACTGATTGACTGACTGACTGACTGACTGACTGACTGACTGACTGACTGGCTGATTCATAATCGCTGAGCCAAAACTACTGGGCATACAGAAGTGAAATTTTGGGGATACATTTATATTAGGATGTAGGTGCTGACTAAGGAAGGATTTTTGCCTATTCCGGCGCTAAGGGGGTGAAATGGGGGTGAATTTTTAAAATGAGGATATCTGTATCTCAAAAACTTAAAAGTTTACAGACGTAAAAATTTCTATTTGGAATCTCCCTAAAAATAAAGAAACACGTTTTGTTTTCGGAAAATTCCATTAAGGAGGGTGAAAAATGGGGGAAAAGTGGTTGAACACCTTTTATGAAGAGACATATCTCAAAAACTGAAGATGTTACAGACATGCAAATTGGTATGTGGAATCTCCTTTGAAAATAAAGAAACACGTATTTTTGTGTTTTTGGATAATCTGATGAATAGGGGGTGAAGAGGAGTGACAAACGGGCTGAATTTTTAAAAAGACTATTTGCAAATTATCCCGGACAGGTAACATATTACAGATTTGAAAACTGGTATTGGGAATTTCCTGTAAACATAAGGACACATAAATATCTTTTCGGAAAATCCACATCAGGGGAACTGAAGAAGGGGGTGAATTTTAAAAATGAGCATATCTACAGTATTTCTCAAACACTGAACATGTTGCAGACGTGAAAATTGGTATTTCGAATCTCCTTTAAAAGTAAGGAAACACGTATTCTTTTGTTTTCGGAAAATCCCTCAACGGGTGGGGGGGGGGGGGTGCGGAGGGGGGTGAAAGAATGGAAAAATTAGTTGAATTATTTGTATGAATATATAGTCTATATATACCAAAAAATTCCAAAGATGTTACAAGCGTGAAAACTGGTATTAGGAATCTCCTTTAAAAATAAAGAAACAGGTATTTGGGGAGGAATCAACTTTGTAAGGGGGGGGGGATGAAAACGGACATGAATCCCCTTTACGAGGATACATATATCTCAAAACTGAAGATGTTACCGTCGTGATATTCGTATTTGGAAGCTCTTTTAAAGAAACGTGTACTGTTTATTTTTGGAAAATTCACTTAAGTGGGGAGTGTGAAAGGAAGTGAAAAAATTGAATTCCTTATCTGGAGAAACTTATATTTCAATACTGGAGGTTACAGACGTGGAAATTGGTATTTGGGATCTCATTGAAAAATAAAGAAACACGCATTTTTTTGGGTGTGGTGAAACCAAGATAACGGGCGGAGGTGGAGTGAAAAAGGAGTTGAATTCTTTTCATGAGAATACTTATATCTCAAAAACTGAACATGTTACAGACATTAAAATCTTTCTTTGAAATTTTGTTTCAATGTAAAGAAACATGTAATATTTTGTCTTCGGAAAATCCACTTATGGAGGGTGAATTAATTGAAAAATTAGTTTAATTCTTTGTATGAGGATACTTATATCTCAGAATCTAAAGATGTTACCCGCGTGAAAATTTGTATTTGGAATATTTTTAAAAGTAAAGAAAGACGCATTTGTTGGAGGGGGGGGGAATCAACTTAACGGGCTGGGGTGAAAAAAGGATTTGAAATCTTTTTATGAGGATACTTATATCTCAAAAACTGAAGATGTTAGAGGCATGGACATTTGTATTTGGAATCTTCTTTCGAAGTAAGGAAACACGTGTTCCTTTGTCTTCGGAAAATCCACTTAAGGGGGTGAATGATTTGAAATTCTTTGTATGAGGATACTTATATCTCAAAAAATGAAGATGTTACAGATGTGAAAATTAGTATTTGGAATCTCCTTTAAAAATAAAGAAACACGCATTTGTTATTTTCAGAAAATCGACCTAAGAGGTGTGGGGTGGAAAATAAGTAAATAAGGAGTTGAAACATGTTTATGACGATATTTTATCTTAAAAATTGAAGCTGTTTCAGACGTGAAAGTTGATATTTTGAATTTCCTTTCAAAATAAAGGAACGCGTATTTCTTGTTTTTGTAAAGTCCACTTAAGGCGGGAGAGGGGTGGAAAGAAGTGAAGAAGAAGTTGAATTATTTTGATCGAGTATACATTTATTCCAAAAACTGAAGGCGTTACAGACGTACAGACATGAAAACTAGTATTTGGAATCTCCTTTAAAATAATGAAACACGTATTTTATTGTTTTCGGAAAATCCAGTTAAGAGGTTGAAAGGAATTGGAAAAGCGGGTGAATTTTTAAAGTGAATACTGGTATATCTACATTATATGTCAAAAACTTAACATGTTAGAGACAAGAAACTTGGTATTTGGAAAGTCCTTTAAAAATACAGCAACATGCACCTTTTTGTTTTCGGATAAGGCACTTAACAGGGGGTGAAAAGAAGTGAAAAATAGTTGAATAATCTTTCATGAGGTTACTTATATCTTAAAAACTGAAGATGTTACAGACGTTAAAATTGGTATTTGGAATCTCCTTTAAAAATAAAGAAACACGCGCTTTTGTTTTCAGAATATACACTAAAATGGGGGTGGGGGAAGGACTGATCATATGGTTGAATTCGTTTTTTGGGGATACTTATGTATATCTCAAAAACTGAAGATGTTACGGATGTGGGAATAAGTATTTGGAATCTCCTTTAAGAATTAAAAAAACCATGTATTTATTTTTCGACTTGAGAGAAGACTGTTTCTCACATGTACAGTTCTATGTCGCATGGTCATCTTAGCCCCAAAAGGTAATATCACAAACATGGTTTACAAAGAATTTCTGTGGTGGATGAAACTGAATTTTTGGGTGAGTTTTTATACTTAAGGAATTTTCAGATAATTTCTTAGTACAATGGCGAGGAACGATTACTTTGATCAAATTACGAAATCCACGCGAGCGAAGCCGCGGGTAATTACTAGTTATATATATGACGGTGTTGTAGTGTTAAGCGAGTAGGAAGCTCTACCTATAGTATAGTAAGCCGTAGTGTTAAACACTGGAATTAATTAAGTTGCCTGTGTCGGTGCGACGTAAAGTAACTAGCAAAAAAAAAAAGTAATACCAATAATAATTTGTGTGTGAATTTGTACATGATGATGCTGGATTTAGAATGCCAAAGTAGTAGTATTTCTTGCAATATTTTCTTTCCATAGAATTGCTTGTTGTACTCTTGTTATTGTAGTGGTAGTAGTAGTAGTAGTAGTAGTAGTAGTAGTAGTAGTAGTAGTAGGAGTAGTAGTAGTAGTTGTTGTTATTGTTGTTGGGTGATTATGTTTTAACTTTATTATCACACTGCTATAAGTGATCATTGCTACCGGGATATTTCTTAATTTCGATATATTTGCTGTTAATAATAATAATAATAATAATAATAATAATAATAATAATAATAATAATAATAATAATAATAATATCGGATAAATTATAAAGGTAAGGAGTAGCGGGTGGTAGATAATTTTAATTTCCGTAAACCTGAGATCATCAAGCATGGTCAGAAATGGCGATGCGTAAATATGAAATCCAATTTTAATTTCTTTGCGGATAGTGAAGACAGCATCATCCTCGTTGGAAATCATTATCACGAAACCTGCACCACGCTACCATGCCAGTTCATCTCCAACAGTTTGAAAAGGAAAGCAATCGGTATGAGACCTTCGAAACTGAAGTAATGAGAAGAGATATTACAAGCGCCATTAACAATCTCCGAAACGTTAACAAATTATTAACCAGGGCAGCATACGAAGAAATGTCTTAACCGAGAAGATTATCCTACCGCTCCTACCTAACAATGCGCACGGAATTTTTGGTGCCCTCAATGCAATGAACTAAAGTCACATCTTCAAGAAAATTAGATGGTAGTAATGAAAAGGATGGCAACAATGTTATTTCAAGTCAAACGTACAATATCTGTCCACGGGCGAAACTATTCTGATTATACGGGAGAGGGTAGGTATAAGGCAATGCATATAACGTTACTTTAACTGCACGCTTCTGGTCCACCAGACGTACACAGTCCCTCAAATTTTAGATTCTAATTCTTACTATGATTTTTTGTTAGAATGCATATTGAGCACAAAATAAAGGAGCAAAATTGAAATTAAAATATCGTAGCCTCTATTTAAATTGACCGAGCTCGATAGCTGCAGTCGCTTAAGTGCGGTGAGCATCCAGTATTCGGGAGATAGTAGGTTCGAAACCCACTGTCGGCAGCCCTGAAAATGGTTTTCCCGTGGTTTCCCATTTTCACACCAGGCAAATGCTGGGGCTGTACCTTAATTAAGGCCACGGCCGCTTCCTTCCCACTCCTAGCCCTTCCCTGTCCCATCGTCGCCATAAGACCTATCTGTACCGGGCGAGTTGGCCGTGCGCGTAGAGGCGCGCGGCTGTAAGCTTGCATCCGGGAGATAGTAGGTTCGAATCCCACTATCGGCAGCCCTGAAGATGGTTTTCCGTGGTTTCCCATTTTCACACCAGGCAAATGCTGGGACTGTACCTTAATTAAGGCCACGGCCGCTTCCTTCCAACTCCTAGGCCTTTCCTATCCTATCGTCGCCATAAGACCTATCTGTGTCGGTGCGACGTAAAGCCCGTAGCAAAAAAAAAGACCTATCTGTGTCGGTGCGACGTAAAGCAACTAGCAAAAAAGTATTTAAATTGAAATAGTATAAACAACTTATTAAAGTATGAAGGCTTTCCCGGCCGGTGTCAGTATAATAAAAATCTTCCGGGCTATTATGCCGTGGTCCAGTCCTCGAAACGTCTGGACGAAGTGAGCCCGGAAGATTTTTATTGTAGTATAAACAACATGTTTTATTGTCACTGTATTTTTCTACTACATAAAACACAGAAGAATGTGCCGGTAGTTAGTAACTTGATATAATTTTCCTCATAGTAAAAGACATTTCACATCCAATCATTGATGGATTTGCACCATTTCTTTAGCTTAAACATGTTGACTCATTAAAGAAAAACAAAATAGTTGATGCTGACCGAAGACTTTCGACATTCGACCGGAACCATCTTAGCCAGCCTAGTTCTCCAAGTTACTTCCCCTAGTTTTGGAACTCGGTTCGTATGCTCCTACCGCCGGTATTTCGCTCAAGGAGCGTTGTTTGTGCAGCTCTGTTCTAAATATGATATGCATATAATCTAGAAAAAATTTGTACAGATGTCAGCGTCATATTAAAGAAGAAAGAGAAACATTGTGATGAAGCAAAGGGATCAGATGAGGAAGGCAGGCTGTGCAGCACGGTTCATCTTCCTTGTTAGTCGTCTGGGGGATTCGAACCACGGCGTAATCAGTTTATATTTAAACGTAACTTACATATACGCGAGGAATTATTGTCAGTCAGTTTATTGACAGGTTAAACAACCCCTTTTCAGGATAGAATTCTGGCACTCCAGCATCTCTTAAGACCAAGTAGCTGAAGGGGCGTTAAACACAAACCGTTAAAATTTGTATTTACTGTAAATCAAGTTAAACAGGATTCGAAGACATCTTGGCGAACCTGTATTTAACTGAGTTGTTCGAAAGTCTTCTTATTTGACAAGTAAAAACGTGACGTACGCAGCACTGTTCCTTTATCTCTTTTACACGTTCGGCGATGATTATTCGAAAGTTTGAAATATTCTTATTGTTAGAAGAGAGAACATCAGCTTGAAAAAGAAAAGCTGCCCTGCGTAACGCTTGGTCACACAGCTCGTATTTTATCCAGCGAGCACGGACAGTCAAACTCTACTTTACAAGAGGAGAAGGCCATGACTTGGGAGATTTTCTCACCTCTTGTATCTTAACGCATGAGTTCCATCATATGTAATACTCATGATCATCAGCAGTCGCAGTAGATGTCGTCACAAATAACAAACGCACTGTCTTCACAAGTAATTTCTAGTTTAAAGCATGATTAGGAAGCACTTTTCGTTGTACTTTCCCCTCAATTTCTTGGTGTCGGCACTTTGTGTGTGTGTGTGTGTGTGTGTGTATTTGGCCCAGTTTCACTACAGGATGCCCTTCCATATGCTAACTTTTTCTTTACAATTGGCTTTACGCCGCACCGACACAGATAGGTCTTATGGCGATGATGGGATAGGATGGGACTAAGAGTAGGATGGAAGTGACCGTGCACAGCGTTTGCCTGGTATAAAAATGGGAAAACTATCTTCACGTCTGCCAACAGTGGGGTTCGAACCCACTACCTCCCGAATTCAAGCTCAGAGCTACGCGTCCCTGACCGCACGGCCAACTCGCTCGGTGATATCCCTCCCTGGAGAGATGCATTCACTATTACATGTTTATGTGGTGGTTAGTAGTGTAATGTGTTGTATGTAGATGTACTGTGTATTGAGATGAACACCAGCTCCCAGTCACCAACCTAGATAAATTAACAATACGCAGTTAAAATTCCCAACCCGACCGTGAATCGAACCCGTGGCCAACTGAACCGAAGGCTACTACGCTGACCATTCAGCCATGGAGCCGGACAAAACAGTTCCTTCCCTTAAAGTTAATATTTGCTCTAATTGAGACCTGAAACTAGAACCGTGGAGCTCTAGATTGTTCGCTCTACTCTGTCGTTCCCACAGAACATTCAATATTTAGTCGATTTGCGAGCACATTCAACCCTTCTTCAAGGTTTTCGAGGGTCTCTCAAGGCCAATAAGACTTGATTATTAACAACCAGACATTTCTGAAAGCTATCTTTCTCAGACTCTAAAGCCCTGTAGGCCTATATACTTTTTGAGCCGGGCTGAGTGCTCACACGGTAGAGCGTTTTGATCCCATGTTCCATCCCTGCTCAGTCTAGTGGTATTTGAAAGTGCTCAGTTTTGTGTTGATACATTTACTTACCTCATCTGGGAAAAAATTATCTCATCCTGACGTCTTAAGTGGTACCTAAAACCCATGCTTTTATTACTATTACTTTTATTAATAATGTTATTTGCTTTACGTTCCACTAACTACTTCTACCGTTTTCGGGGACGCCGAGGTGCCGGAATTTATTCCCACAAGGCGTTCTTTTACGTTCCAGTAAATCTATCGACACGAGGCTGGCCAGGATCGAACCTCCCAAGTTGGGGTCAGACGGCTAGCGCCTCAACCGTCTGAGCCACTCAGCCCGGTATTATTATTATTATTATTATTATTATTATTATTATTATTATTATTATTATTATTATTATTATTATTATTATTATTCACTGGTATTCTTTTTTTGAGAGGAGGATATTGAGCAGAAGCCTTCAACCTACTTGCCACTCAAGCTTAACTCGAGTATCTTCGCCCTACTCCTCATGAGACCCGTCAGCCAATATCTTGCTTTATTTATTCTGCCTTCAGCTTTTTTGGGGGGTTTCTGTCTGCACACGATGCCATTTACCTTTCACTTCCTTTACTGTAACATAGCTTTGGTCAGGGGCATAGCCAGGGGGAGGATTACTGGGGGTTAGACCCCCACTCCCATGGATTTATAAAAAGGAAAATGAACAGAAACTGGCAATTAACAATAAATTAAATAAACATTCAGAGACATCATTGCAGAACCAACGGATCTGTAATTCACGTGTATCAGTGTCCTTATAATGACAAGTCATGCATGTACCTTCATTGTGTTCTACCATAATTTTGTAACTATAAATCCCCCCCCCCATCGGCCGATCCTGGCTACGCTACTGGCTTTGGTCCTTTCATGATTTGCTTCCCTCATATCCCTTTAGCAGGGCACGGCCATTTTATCCCCTTCTTGGCCGCAGCTATCTCATTACTGAATATATTAACTTTGGAAAGAGCTACATCGCTCGACAGGTGAAGGCAAAGTTTTCACCATCTCAACTTTCTGCTAAATGTCTTTCCTCTCAAGCCTGTTGGAGGATTCATTTATATGTTATTGACAACTAGACTATAGTACACATTCCTTCGTACTTTATACGGGCTACTTCAGTATTACAACGCATGAGCTGAGAGCAAAAGGATGATCCGAACGTACCTCATCATCCCGACAGGAAGTTGGATCAGCCGACCACCTGCCAAGATACGCCAACAAAGTTCCCCGAGCCGAACTCCGCCACGATCTCTAGCTATGTATTTTGACTTCGAGCATCCCAAACAACAGAGGCGGTGAGACGAGACGGTGATTCGCAGTCCGAATGGAGGCCAAAGGCTAACCCATCAACACCAGCCTCGTTTGGATTGGCCTACACCGGATCAAAACTCCTCGGAAAAATGGTCTTTTCCCGCATATACTTTCTTCAATTTCTATGGCATGTGTTATACATTTAACCAGAGCTCAAGCGTTACGGGATGTAAGGTTTCTTAGCATAGGTCTTTTGCCACATTTAAACTTCTACCCTTCTCGTCAGCGTTTGCTCGGTTTGTTTTTGCACTTTTTTCTTCACAGTTCCGTATAGTTCATTTCATAGTGAGCTATTGGCAGCCTGACTATGCCTATGCTAAGAAAGCTGATGGAGAACGTTATTTCATGACTCCTAATACCATTTGTTTGAATGCTAATCAAAATACCGGAGGAACATTTTAAGTGAACAGCTAAGCAAATGTTTCTGTACATGCAACGGCAACGTGGCAGGGTTTTTCCTGCACCGGCCAGCTACTGCTCCATGTCATCCTATACAAACTGATATTTAAAATGCACTTAGGTGTATTTCACAGTCATAACTTGTAAAATTGATAAATTTTTATTTCAAACACAAAATTATGAAATTTATAAACGTATAAAACATCCCAATGCATATTGTTTTAAAATTTGGATTCGATTAGGTAAGGGTTTTTTAAAAATTGACGCATGTTTGAAACAAGTTTAAAAACGGGCATTTTTTACGTTCCACCTGCCATAAAAATATAAATTAAACATTTCAAACCTACATCACTTAACGTGAAATGAAACGAAAAAAATGATGGTGTTATTGGATTCTCGGTAGGCCTACTGGTTATTTCATAAACGACTTCCACACTCGAGTACACATAATATTTTGATTGCCAGTAATAACAAGGGCAAAGCAGATCTATTTACAGATCATTATAATGTGCCTAGATCAGCGGAGAAGTTGCGTGGAACGTCCGGACACAAAAGGTACGGGTCGGAAAGTCTATCTAAAGTTAACTTAAAATCATAGGACAGGTTATAGAATACACTACTCGTAAATGAGAACTCAAAGAAATAAAAGGGTCGAAAGGTTAATTAACAATAAGCATAAGAAACGTATGATAATCTTTCCAAAATAAAATATATTACAATAAAATTCGTCTTCACAATTTTAAATAGAAACACGGGTCTCGAACCCAAATTACAATTATTACTGTGGAATACGGTGGTGTTATTGTATTTTTGAACGTAGGATTCAAATTAAGCTGCGCATGCACATAGTCTCGATCTGAATCGTCTCTTTACATGAAATATAATTACAGATTCGCACATCTCGGCCTGATTAAACAAATCCGAACTAGTCGGTAAATAAACATAATAAACACTTGCTTGGGACTGGCATATACCCCAAAAGGACACCGAATTTACAATCACGGGATTCGCCCGGAACAAATTGGAGAGGGAACAGAACCTCATAACCTCAAAATCAGCACGTGCTGTAAATCCCTTGATCAACGATGCATACAATAAGAATGGACAAAAGCACATCGGACAAACACACACAAGGTCAAAATAAACACATCCTGAAAAAGAAAACAGATATATACATTGGACGTCATCGTCTGGAGTCCTTGGCCTCGAACGCAAGACCTCTCGGGCTCTGAATGTCAACTGCCATGTATTATGCATGGCGGGCAATTGCCGTCTGACTTAGCAACCCCTGGTCAGCTGTGGAGAGAGAAAGTGAACGAAGAAATATTTTTTACACGCAAACAGAACTAACCTGCCTCAGTCTGGATAACGGGTTTGTGTGTACACCCCATTAATTCATTCATTGCGGCTCAGTCGGCCAACATCGGCAGTCTTTACCTGCGTTTGGGGACAAAAGACCTATTCTCCTCACGGCTTTCAAAAGCATTGTCGTCTTTCAGCACGTTGTCAAAGAGGCGGGTCTTTGAGCTAAACTTACATCTCATTATGACACATCAAACTGTGTCCCGATATTATGCTGCAATTAGGCCTCACATCAGCTTGTACTCAAATACATAATTCGCATCTCTCATGAGGATGGCCTTCTCTCTTTACGGTTTCTCACGCCTCGCATCTAGAATACACAGGTTCGAATCTAGGCTCTCTCTTGACCTATTCTCGCATCTAAGCCTCCTCGGGTTACTTTCACACATATCTCACTGCCGTATAACACACACACGTCTCGGCTCTATCTGGCCAAGCATCTACCCTCTCTAGGTTCTTATCCAACACACGGGTATGGATTAGTCTGTTGCGGTAATATATAAAAGACCCTCTCTGAATCACAACTGTGTAAATATCTCTCTGGTCTCGCTGCAAGCTGAAAAACATGCCCCATGTGTAATCATACACATCCTAAAGCCGTTAACTATGTCGTCTTCGATACAGGGTTCCCCGTTCGAAACTCTAGAGGTAAGTTAAGCTCCAACTCGTTTTGACGAATTTGACATCAATATAGGTCCTGTATGAGTTGCGCCGAGTAAAATTTGCGTCGTGGAGATTCCCGCCGGGAGTAGAAGTGATTTGACAGCTCCCTTAAGCATCTGCTACCTGCGCTGCACCGCAGGGGGTTATTTCCAAGTTCAAGGAATGTCTGTGAATATCTGTAGTACTGAGATTTTGAAATTAATATATAAAATATATTATTCACTCTATCTTTTCTTTTGCTAGTTGTTTTACGTCACACCGACACAGATAGGTCTTACGGCGACGATGGGACAGGAAAGGGCTAGGAGTGGGAAGGAAGCGGCCGTTGCCTTAATTAAGGTACAGCCCCAGCATTTTCCTGGTGTGAAAATGGGAACCCACGGAAAACGATTTTCAGGGCTGCCGACAGTGGGGTTCGAACCTACTATCTCCCGAATACTGGATACTGGCCGCACTTAAGCGACTGCAGCTATCGAGCTTGGTATTTACTCTATCAATGTTGGTTTCTTGCACGTTTAGAAAACCTGCATTGTATTTATATCAGTGGGTGAAATGTGTATAACTACGTAGTTTGACTTAATTTACAAACCAAGTGTGGAAACATGGAATCAGTCTTTCAGTCTTATGAAGAATATCCACAGCCTGTTTGTAGCTAACTGACAGGGTCAGGAATAGAATGAATGCAGAATGAAATACCGCTAAAGGAAGAAAATACTGCCAAATGCGAGATCTGACGTGCTTTTGCGGACAAAGATTAATGGATGGCAAATAAAATGTAGCGAATTTGTTGAATAAAGAATGACCAGTAAAAACAGAAAAAAACTCTCACCCTACGTTTCCCCCACATGCACCCCTTATGAAGTGATAGGGCTCAAGAATGAACCACAGCTACTGCCAAAGAAAGGAAATTGTGTGCCCTGGCGAGGCCTGTCGCATTCCCCTGGATATAAAAGATTAATAAATGACAAATGAAATTGTTTCAAACAGTGATGCTGATATAAATGTGATGAAATCAGAAATAATATTTTGAACGCCAGCTTTGTCCAGCATAAACGCTATCTAAAGTGATCGTAGATTTAACCCCCGGAGCAGTGATGGGAAGCTTACGTTCCATCAGCGTCATGAAGAAGCTTTTTTAATCTTAACAATACCTGAAATTTACAGTTTTCCGTCGCAAATGTTCATTCTATCAGCGTTGTTTCATTCCCTGTGGAATTCCCAAACAAGACCTCTAGTTCCTAGAATGATTAATGACCACGGCGCAAGTTTTACTGATTTTAATACGGCGCAACTTTTACTCGGCGCAACTCATACGACACCTCAATATAACCCTCGCGTCCATACATGGCGCATAAGAAATCTACATACAAAATCACGTATTAACCACTAAATTATCATTACCCTCATACCATCTAAAGCAAAGCTAATAAAACACATGGCTGGCGCCTGCTGTCAGTCCCAAGCTATTACTTAACATACACTTGAAATAAACATGCCTAAGGTATTTAAAAGTTAAATTTTAAATATTTACATTGGCCCTAAGTGGAATCTATAGGTACAAGTCATGCTTAAATGAAGTTCAACTCATCTAAAATCCTCCGTCATTGCCTCAGCGCGCCGTCCAGGACTGCGTTGGGAATTAGCACATTCTAGCGCTATCTGCACTGGATCCTGAAGCCTGGCACTCGAATCCTGGGAACGCCATTACAGATGCCGTCTCTTTCTTTGTCGATCCTGGGCAAAGCCTGGAAACTGGATGATGAAGTATGACACTCCTCTTCACTGCCTTGTGTGTATTCGCGTACAATGCCGCGACCAAGGCCAGATGTTAGTAACTTAATCTGCTACTTATGACATCAGTCCGACCATGAGTAGAGCCTATTATGGGTATGACACCCAGTCACAACAAGTCCGTATGGCAGTCATCTTAACGCGTACCGCAATAAATTGAAGAGCTTGGTCTACTTACGATATTTATTTACTCCCAATAAACGCTCGGGTGAGCTAGTCTGTTCCCCATCTGTAACTTTCTAATTACTTCGTTAGAGGCACATTGTCTCGTGGTTGGATACGAGCGACACGCACTCTACACCGGTCTTTCAGCAACTACCCTCCAGCTCACACGGCTGTCTACTTTTTATAGTCCAGTTTCCGTTGGGCTGGGTACTTTCCTGCTCTCACTAGAGATTGTCTTTGTGTACCGGCCGTCCCTCTCCAACGTCTGTTTGAATTTAAGTAACGAAACCTTTAACATGCCTACTTGTCATCGCTATGGTGCAAATAGTGCCCCATAATTCCAATCAATATTTTCCAGTGTTTTACATTCGCCAAAACTTGAACTCGTGTGGAAATATCTCAGATTAGCAGGCTACTAGGCCTTGAGTGCTCAGATTTGGCTATGTGATGTTGGCACTAATGGCTTCACGTGACAAATTCAAACATCTCTGTCTCTGTCTCGCGATCTTCCCTTATTCTGACTCGCTTGGGAACACTATCTAGGCGGTCTTCACGAGTAAGTTTAAAATAAATATTGCTTCCCGTTAGGGTTTCCATGAGTAACCGCAAGGACTGCAGCTTGCGCTACGGGATTCGTCTCCCCCTAAAGCACGGAGTTCGACCGACCTCGATAGTTGTAGTCGCTTAAGTGCGGGCAGTATATAGTATTCGGGAGATAGTGGGTTCGAACCCCACTGTCAGCAGCCCTGAAGATGGTTTTCCATGGTTTCCCATTTTCACACCAGGCAAATGCTGGGGCTGTACCTTAATTAAGGCCATGGCCGCTTCCTTCCCACTCCTAGCCCTTTCCTGCCCCTCGTCGCCATAAGAACTAGCCGTGTCAGTGCGATGTAAAGCCAATAGCAAAAAAAAAAAAATGCACGGAGTTAGGGTTCTGCATGGTGCTATATTCGAAATATTAGAATATTTTATTAACGTAAAATGAAAGATATTTGGACTGTAATATGGTGATACGGTACAATAAAGAAGGATTTTCCCTGTCCCATGCTCCTAATTTCACCCACCCCGACAACCTTACCATTATTGGTTACGCCCACCCTAACCTCCCAGAACTTCAAATCTCCTTTCTCCACTTCCCTAAGGTAGACTACTCCCATCCCCTAAACTCTCCCATTACTCCAAAAATATGTTCACAATTCCTCGATCAAATTTCATATCGTCACATAAAAGAAGCCACTCCAATCCTCATCAACCTGTTATCTTTAATTTATATATATACTATGCACGGAATTTTACCTCGATCACTGGGAAAAAGCTAACATTCTCCTCTTTATAAAAACCAAACAAACTCCCATTCGATCTCTACTCTTATTGTCGCATAAGCCTCCTTCCTGTCTTATCCAAAATCCTAGCAGGAAATACGAGTAGGAAAAATCCTCCTATTTCAGTTCCATAGGACTCATACCAACTTACAAAACAGTTTCCGAACCCATCAAGCAACCCAAGACGATATCTTTCATATCACAGCCTCCCGTAATTCATATATCCGCCCCCGGAAAATTGCTGCACTGGTATGTCTGGATGTCAACAAATTCTTTCACTCTGTCCGGCACCCAGGCATTCCATACAAACTTCGTCAGCTGTCATTTTCTACCGCAACCATCCTGCTCGAATCACTTGAAATATTGACCTGCCAAGTAACAATTCACAGCACACTTTCCGTATAAACTTACAGCCGGTCATCCCCCAAGGACTCCCCTTTCACCGTTTTCCTATATCCTCTATTCCTACGCCATCCCTCACCCCAAACCTCCTTTATGACAATCAATCAATCAATCAATCAATCAATCAATCAATCAATCAATCAATCAATCAATCAATCAATCAATCAATCAATCAATCAATCAATCAATCAATCAATCAATCAATCAATCAATCAATCAATCAATCAATCAATCAATCAATCAATCCCGATCTGCATTTAGGGCAGTCGCCCAGGTGGCAGATTCCCTATCTGTTGTTTTCCTAGCCTTTTCCTAAATGATTTCAAAGAAATTGGAAATTTATTGAACATGTCCCTTGTAAGTTATTCCAATCCCTAACTCCCCATCCTATAAACGAATATTTGCCCCAGTTTGTCCTCTTGAATTCCAACTTTATCTTCATATTGTGATCTTTCCTACTTTTATAAACGCCACTCAAACTTATTCGTCTACTAATATCATTCCACGCCATCTCTCCGCTGACAGCTAGAAACATACCACTTAGTCGAGCAGCTCGTCTTCTTTCTGCCAATTCTTCCCAGCCCAAACTTTGCAACATTTTTGTAACGCTTCTCTTTTGTCGGAAATCACCCAGAACAAATCGGGCTGCTTTTCTTTGGATTTTTTCCAGTTCTTCAATCAGGTAATCCTGGTGAGGGTCCCATACACTGGAACCATACTCTAGTTGGGGTCTTACCAGAGACTTATATGCCCTCAATCCTCCCTGCTATCTCTTTTTCTTCTTAGAACTAACAGCAAGTCGGGGGCGATGTATGTAGATTGTGCCGACCACCATGTGGAGGAACGGGCTTCGCCTCCCACCCACAACAAAAATAAAAAACCGTACACTGCTTTGGACTCGGTGCATAGGAGGCCACGCCATCCGCCTGTTTACCCACGGGCTGTTAACGTAGGCCAAGTCATCATGGAAAGTATTCCGGTACTTTTTCAACTTTACTTCAATACTTGGAAACCGACGCTACGGGACAAGGAAAGCCTCATTTGGGTTATGTGCGTGTTACGATTAACGAAACATTGTAATGTGCCATGTCACTTTATACGGCTAGTCCGTAGTTTCAAAATTTTGTAGGATTTTCGCAGCTCGAGTCATGAATTGTGATCCTTTGAGACAGCACTGCAATGTTAACATTTATCTTGGAGATTAATGTGTGAACATTGACATCTTTCCCGATCGTGAAATCTTTTGTTAGGAGATTTAAGCTGAGTGTGTATTCTGTGGTCTCTTTTAGAAACTGCTGTATGAGCTCTTATTTTCTGCTGAAATTGTTCAACTTGGTTAATAGCAATGATTTTCCAAGAATACAGAATTGAGCCGTGCGAATTCTTAGCATGCGCTGTTTTCCTCTTTGGATTGGCAATTAAAGGAGGTTCTGAGTTAACCGGCCCCAGAGCCGTTGAATGTCAACGCGATTAAAATGCAGTCATGAAAGGTCTGAAAATTGTTAGTTCTAGGTATTGAATTGTTTGTGAGGCCTCATGTTCACCTCGCTTCTTGGAGTTAACGAGTTTTCTCGCCTTCCTAAAATTCAGTAAAAACGTTGATGTAACTAGCTTTAATTACTCTAGTCTGGTGCTTAGCGCCATTTTCTTGAATGTTAAGCCCGCTTTGTTTTATGGTGGTCTCTTTTGGTATTGAACCTCACGATTATCATCACGTTGGTCGTTCCTATTGTTGCTGATTGTAATTATAGTCCTCGGCACGTAAGCGTGGTCACTAAGGGAACAACGTAGATCTTTATCCCATATTAACACTGAACGTAGTGATTTTCTAGCTGTTCGGTTCGATTCTGTGTAGTCAACCATACAGTTTAGGGACCCTACTTGCCGATACGACCTCTTACAGTTACCGTTCACCTCGCATGTTGGAACTATACAGTCATATTTGTGTTTTGTGTTGTGAAAATCACTGCTGTTACATTTGTAAGTATAAGTAAAGCCTATTTTCGTTTTCTCCAGGATTGTAAATCTATTTGGATAATACCAAATAAATAGAACTGTGGGAAGTTCGAATAATGGATTTAATAACGAAGTTGATGTGAAATTACGAATGCAGCAGATGAAGTTGCAGATAAAGATGGAATTCAAGAGGACAAATTGGGGCAAATATTGGTTTATAGGAAGGGGAGTTAGGGATTGGAACAACTTATCAAGGGAGATGTTCAATACGTTTCCAATTTCTTCGCATTCATTTAAGAAAAGTCTAGGAAAACAACAGATAGGGAATCTGCCACCTGGGCGACTGCCCTAAATGCAGATCAGTAGTGATTGATATTTAATTCCAGTAGTATAATACAGGGATTCGGCCGCCACCTCCACCACGGGCTCTCGGGAGAGGCTCCACCTCCCGCGGGAAATTTGAATTTTGGCGGGAAATTTGAATTTTGGGGCGAGATTTGAATTTGTAAACAAATTCACGTGCTTTTTGACAGCTGCCATCCGCCATCTTTAAACTACAGAGCACCGTGCTGCCCTCTTTATCACAGTAGCTGCAAATTCGTCACCTGTCACCCGTAGTGCAGCCATCTTGACGGGCCTAAACCTCAGTGCTACCAACTTAACCTCACTAGCGCGAGATTTGAATTTGTAAACAAATCTACGTACTTTTTGACAGCTGTCATCCGCCATCTTCAATCTATAGAGCACAGTGCTGCCCTCTTTAGCTACTTACCTTTGAAATGTGGTGGCGGATAATTGGAAAAATGCTTTTTGACAGCAGCTATCTTTGAGCACCGTGCTGCCCTCTTTAGCTAGATACCTTTGAAATGTGGTGGCAGACAATTCTACGTGACAGCAGCCATCTTTGAGCACAGTGCTGCCCTCTTTGTGGTGGCGGGAAATTCCACGTGCTCTTGTTTGGAAACAAACTCACGTGCTTTTTTCTGACAGCTGTCATCCGCCATCTTGCATCACAAACCTCAGTGCTGCACTCTTTAGCTAGATATCTTTGAAATGTGGTGGCGGCAATTTGAAAAATTCTACATTCTCTTGTTTGGAAACAAACCTATGCGCTTTTTTGACAGCTATCATCCGCCATCTTTAATCCAGAGAGCACCGTGCTGCCCTCTCTAGCTACTTACGTTTGAAATGTGGTGGCGGCAAATTCTACGCGCTCTTGTTTGGAAACAAACCCATGTGCTTTTCTGACAGCTGTCAACCGCCACCTTTAATCCAGAGAGAACAGTGTTGCACTCTTTAGTTGAAATGTGGTGGCGGCAAATTCCACGTGCTCTTGTTTGGAAACAAATTCTACGTGCTCTTCAGCTGTCATCCACCATCTTTAATCAAGAGAGCACCGTGCTGCCCTCTTTGTGGTGGCGGATAATTTGAAAAATTCTTTTTGACAAGCAGCCATCTTTAATCCAGAGAGAACAGTGCTGCCCTCTTTAGCTACTTACCTTTGAGGCGGTTAATTTGAAAAATTCTATTTGACAAGCTGCCATTTTTAATGAAAAGAGCATCGTGTTGCTATCTTGCGGGTAATTTTTACGTCACAGCTGTCATCCACCATCTTGCATTGCTAACCTTAGTGCTGCCCTCTTTAGCTACTTACCTTTGAGGCGGACTATTTGAAAAAAAATCTATTTGACAAGCTGTCACCCGCTATCTTGCATCGCAAACCTCAGGGCTGCACTCTTTAGTTGAAATGTGGTAGCGGATAATTTGAAAAAAATATTTTTTGACAAGCAGCCATCTTTAAACTACAGAACACCGTGATGCTATCTTTATCGTAGTAGCGAGCAAATTAAAATCTAGATGCTTTTTTCTAACAGCTGTCATCCGCCATCTTTAATCTAGAGAGCACCGTGCTGCCCTCTTTGTGGTGGTGGTAAATTCCACGTGCTTTACAAACCCACGTGCTTTTTTGACAGCTGTCATCCGCCATCTTTAATCAAGAGAGCGCAGTGCCGCACTCTATGTAGTCGCGGATAATTAGAAAAATTCTTTTTGACAAACAGCCATCCTTATTCAACACAGTTACCGCTATCTTACATCGCTTACCTCGGTGCTACACCCTTTAGTTGAAATGTGGTGGCGGTAAATTCGAACAAGTTTAATCATACATCGGGGGAGCTAGAGTAAGCACGTGATGTAGTTAGTTCTTCAACAATATGTTTAAATGCTTCTTTAACTTGAGCTGCTGTTTTGGAACGCACGGGTTGTGCAAAAGCAAACTTCGAGTACACATCGATAACAGTAAGTACATACATATACCCCTTATTACTAGAGGCATATAGAATCATTTCTACTAAGTCTGCTTGCCAGAGATCATCTTTTCCTCGTGTAATAACGCGTCTGCGACAGTAGGTGCAGGTTTATGTAACTCATGTGCGATGTTTACCTTTACAGGTGAGATCTTCTCTTGACGAGCCATTACAAAATAATACCGGCATAACGTAGTTCTCTTTCTATTTCTAGAATTTCTGATCCATGACCAGTATGACCAGCCTCTTGTGATGCTCTTAAAAGTTGTAATCGTTCAACGAGTAAGTTTGGGTCATTCCAGTATCTTACATCCACATACGGCAACAAAGGCTTGTAGATAACATCAAGACTACGTGCAGTCGGAAACAGCTTAGAATTAAACTCACGATACTTGTAACTCTTATTCGCATTTACAGCTTATGTTCTCTTGTAATTACGCCGTGTTGCGTCAGTAGCAAAAAGTATAGCTTTATATTTTTAAGATCATCTTGTAAAATTATATCCTTGTCAGGTGTTCGTGAGAAAAGAAGTTCTAAGAGTCCTTTCGTAGGTTTATAGGTAACACTTTTACAATGAGTTTGTTGTTATTAATCTTAACATTTGAATTTCCTATCCAGAAACAGTCATCTTCGTAGCGAATACCGTAGGTAGTGTCAGTTTGTCCTGTAAAAGGTTTTTCTATATAAGGTGCAAAGAGAGATCCATAGGTATCTTGAATAAAAGTTCTAAACCGATTGCGATACTCTGGTGTAATCATAACCTCAGACAAATATGGTAGATTTTGCGTCGATGTAGTAGGTGTTTCAGCAATAACATCTGTAGTTAAAAACTCAACACGCTTAGATGGTGATGTATCATTAAGTTCTTCTTCTTCTTCCTTATCTTCCTTTTCCTCTTCTTGATCTACATCCTGCTTCTTCTCTTCCTTATCTTGCTCATGCTTTTCTTCTTCTTCTTCATGCTTCTCTTTATGATATGATGTTTGCATAGAAGCAAAACTTGAAGTAGACTGCGGTAATGAAGTAGAATTAAAAATTTCTTTGAGTGGTGTACTTAGTTGTGTTTTAAAAAATAAATCCTTGTCTGCTTGAATACGTTTAAGCTCTTTAAATTTCCGTCGAATATTGTTTCGAGCTTGGATGATATGTTTTGTGATCTCCTTGCTAGATGTTAACATGATGATAGTTTTTAATCAAGTAGTTACTGTAATTCTGTGTTAATGCATATAAAATGATCGAAACCCATGCGATATCGTCCATGCTGTACATCACTTTCTTTATCAATAACTAAAAAGCTGTAACGATGTAATGACCAGCATTTAGCACACATACGTTTAAAGTCATCGAATGTCATATCAGTGTTAACATGATCGTTATACACATGTCGCATGTTGCGCTCATCTTGTCGAAAAAGCACAATAACATTTGCGTTGTCGCGTATCAACTGCTTAGGCACACGAGAATAGGTTTGACACAAATAGATGCAATCAACATATTTATGCCGATCCATACTAAAGAATGCACGAATAACGTTTTGCTGTTCTGTTGCGACATCATCAAAGATCATAAGAGAATTAGGAAGCACATCGTCTGGTGATGGTACTTGCTCATGCGAATTAAATTTAAAATATCTTATTCCATCTTTAACTAGATCGTGCATTACAGTTTGTAGAATAGTATATAGCGGTTGATAGAGTGACTTTGGGAAAACATAAATATTCTCGAAGCGTACACCATTTACAGAAGTAATAAGTGTGAGTAAAAGATTTGTTTTTCCGCATCCCGACGGACCTGATATAATACATCGAACAGTAAAAGGAAACAACGTTCCATGACGTTTTCTTGTAGTTGTACTAGAACTAGGTAAGAGATGTGGTACAATGTCGGTAACAGGTAGTGTGTCTTGCTGCTTTATAATCTTCATGATAACGGTAACTGTGTTGAATAAAGATGGCTGTTTGTCAAAAAGAATTTTTCAAATTATCCGCTACTACATAGAGTGCGGCACTGCGCTCTCTTGATTAAAGATGGCGGATGACAGCTGTCAAAAAAGCACGTGGGTTTGTAAAGCACGTAGAATTTACCACCACCACAAAGAGGGCAGCACGGTGCTCTCTAGATTAAAGATGGTGGATGACAGCTGTTAGAAAAACGCATCTAGATTTTAAATTGCTCGCTACTACGATAAAGATAGCAGCACGGTGTTCTGTAGTTTAACGATGGCTGCTTGTCAAAAAAGAATTTTTTCAAATTATCCGCCACCACATTTCAACTAAAGAGTGCAGCCCTGAGGTTTGCGATGCAAGATGGCGGGTGACAGCTTGTCAAATAGATTTTTCAAATAGTCCGCCTCAAAGGTAAGTAGCTAAAGAGGGCAGCACTAAGGTTAGCAATGCAAGATGGTGGATGACAGCTGTGACGTAAAAATTACCCGCAAGATAGCAGCACGATGCTCTTTTCATTAAAGATGGCAGCTTGTCAAATAGAATTTTTCAAATTAACCGCCTCAAAGGTAAGTAGCTAAAGAGGGCAGCACTGTTCTCTCTGGATTAAAGATGGCTGCTTGTCAAAAAGAACTTTTCAAATTATCCGCCACCACAAAGAGGGCAGCACGGTGCTCTCTTGATTAAAGATGGTGGATGACAGCTGAAGAGCACGTAGAATTTGTTTCCAAACAAGAGCACGTGGAATTTGCCGCAACCACATTTCAACTAACGAGTGCAGCATTGTTCTCTCTGGATTAAAGGTGGCGGTTGACAGCTGTCAGAAAAGCACATGGGTTTGTTTCCAAACAAGAGCGCGTAGAATTTGCCGCCACCACATTTCAAAGGTAAGTAGCTAAAGAGGGCAGCACGGTGCTCTCTGGATTAAAGGTGGCGGATGATAGCTGTCAAAAAGCGCATAGGTTTGTTTCCAAACAAGAGAATGTAGAATTTTTCAAATTGCCGCCACCACATTTCAAAGGTATCTAGCTAAAGAGTGCAGCACTGAGGTTTGTGATGCAAGATGGCGGATGACAGCTGTCAGAAAAAAGCACGTGAGTTTGTTTCCAAACAAGAGCACGTGGAATTTCCCGCCACCACAAAGAGGGCAGCACTGTGCTCAAAGATGGCTGCTGTCACGTAGAATTGTCTGCCACCACATTTCAAAGGTATCTAGCTAAAGAGGGCAGCACGGTGCTCAAAGATAGCTGCTGTCAAAAAGCATTTTTCATGTTATCCGCCACCACATTTCAAAAGTAAGTAGCTAAAGAGGGCAGCACTGTGCTCTATAGATTGAAGATGGCGGATGACAGCTGTCAAAAAGTACGTAGATTTGTTTACAAATTCAAATCTCGCGCTAGTGAGGTTAAGTTGGTAGCACTGAGGTTTAGGCCCGTCAAGATGGCTGCACTGCGGATGGCAGGTGACGAATTTGCAGCTACTGCGATAAAGAGGGCAGCACGGTGCTCTGTAGTTTAAGGATGGCGGATAACAGCTGTCAAAAAGCACGTGGATTTGTTTACAAATTCAAATCTCGCGCTAGTGAGGTTAAGTTGGTAGCACTGAGGTTTAGGCCCGTCAAGATGGCTGCACTGAGGTTTGCGATACGTTGTTGTCTGTCAAAAAGCACGTGGCTGTCAAAAAACACGTGGCTTTGTTTACCGATTCAAATCTCGCGCTAGTAAGGTTATGTTGGTACCACTGAGGTTTAGGCCCGTCAAGATGGCAGTACTGAGGTTAGCGATGCGTTGTTGTCGATGACAGCTGTCAAAAAGCACGTGGCTTTGTTTACAAATTCAAATCTCGCGCCAAAATTCAAATTTCCCGCGGGAGGTGGAGGCCTCTCCCGAGAGCCCGAGGTGGAGGTGGCGGCCGAATCCCTGTATTATACTACTAATTCCTCATAGAATGTGAAAACAGACTTGATTATGAATATCGTGTTTAATTTCATCTTAACTTTTATGTTTTACCGGGGTAAAGGAACCTCCATTATTTATGCTTTCAATAACGTTAGTCTTTTACGGTTATGTCTGGTGATTTTAATATGTAGTCAAGTTGGCAGCAGTGATGAACCATTCAAAGAAGAGAAAATGACGGCGATATTTGCTTTTTTAGTAACTAATCTTACTTTCCGAGGACTATACTATTGTGAGAATATTGAATTGCTATTTGTGTGTTGGTTAACTTCCTGGCTCTTCCAAAACCAATATAATGTGTGTTATTGATTGTTTCCTGTTCTAACCTGGCTCTGAATCTGTCCTGTTTGCCTCTCCCGCTATCTTCACCCCCCCCCCCATGTTTCGGAAACCACTTCTCGGATTCACGACACCGGGCAAGTTGGCCGTGCGGTTAGGGGCGCGCAGCTGTGAGCTTGCATCCGGGCGACAGTGGGTTCGAACCCCACTGTCAGCTGTGATGGTGTTTTCCCGTGGTTTCCCATTTTCACACACGGCAAATGCTGGGGCTGTACCTTAATTCAGGTCTCGTCCGCTTCCTTCCCACTCCTAACCCTTTCCTATCTCATCGTCGCCATAAGACCTATCTGTGACGGTACGATGTAAAGCAAATTGTTGGTTCTCGACAGGATTACTTTCCCACGCTTAGCGTTAGTTCTTGCTGTCTGATTGTATATTTTCTTTTGGGGGAGGGGTTGGAACCACTAGCCGTCTGTGAATGTCGAAAGACAAAGCCGACCTACATTCGTAAACAGAAAAATGAACATCAACAATCTGATATCACACCTATTTAATTGTTGTGGGTGGCATATCGCACAGCCGAATAACGTTGTTATTATTGTTTGTTTATATGAATATTGTAGTATCTCACGTCAATTTTTCAACTGTGCCGAAATAATAGGCAAAAGGGTTCTTACTTCTGGCACAAGAAGTATACTGTATTTTCTTTTCCTTATAAATTATTATGACGTGCTGCAGAATAAGCACAAGAATTGTTCTTTAACCTAACAAGTGTATTTTTTTACCTTTCAATTTTCATTAACTGCCGAAAATAGGAGCAAGGAACTTTTATATTTCAATTCTAACACAGAAATTTCACTTTATTTATTTTCTGAATTTTCTGAATTGTGATAGTGCCTTCATTTTGACCAGTGCAACAGGACATACGACACAGGAAAATTTTGTTTTACGTTTAAACACCCCTAAACGCAAACTCTTCTTTTTTTTTTTTTTTTGCTAGTTGCTTTACGTCGCTCCAACACAGATAGGTCTTATGGCGACGATAAAACGCAAAATCAATCAATACCATGTGAAATGTATTATAACCCCAGTCTATATTTCTCCGTCTACTAATGAATTTCATATCAGTGTAAATATCCAACTCTGCTTTCTCTCTACTTCAATTGATGACCAAACATAAATAAACTCAGTGTTGGACGTCAGAAGTGAACTGTCGTGAATGCAAATATGGCAATTTTGAGGGTTTTATTGTATATCACTTGTTCTGATCATGTCTTATTATGGGTACATTATTGTATATTTCGCAGGAATGAAGATAAGCTATGTGATACTATCGTATGTGCAAGGAGAAACCAGCGATAAATAATGGTAAGTGATCATACAACAGTCCAACTTTATGCCGTCCGCCACACTCCCTATCGTATTGGCTCTTATGAGGGATTATCATGGTCAGAACTGTCGATTTGACCTCTCTTATTAAAGGTAGTAAAATATACGCCTCAGCAGCTTATTTCTGCTCTCCTGTAAAGTTAGTGAAATGTCGCTTACGACAGTTTACCTCTGACGTTTGAAAACCTCGAATGTAATACTGTGAGCTTGCATATGGAATATGTTCTTCAGCAATAACCGGGGGATAACCTGAGATCGTCAGTTGCCGTAATGTCCGGACTATGTCTGCAGGTGTCGAAATGCCGACCTTGTTAAATTGAAAGAAGCTGAGTGCGGCGCAACCACGGATAATTTTTAGTAGTCTGGTGTTGAAGCAAGCTCTGTGATTGTATTAATCGTGATCCACACAGATTTTCTTCCTAGTGTAGTTACGTGTGACTCTAACCGTTGAGTTTTTAGTTTGTTTATTTGTTTCTGTTAGTTAATCGTTTTTGTGCTATTGTGGAATTTATCGAGACGGAGAAAGGTGAGCCATGCGCTTTATTGCATTGCTATAGTTAAAGACAATATAGAATCAGTAAAAATGGCGTTACCACATGGATTTGTTTGAATGAGAAAACGAAGAAGTGCAATGGAAAATTATTTACTAAAGGCATGTGACGGAATTTCATTTTGAAAGGTTTTAATAATTTTAATAAATAAACTTCTCTATTCATTTTCAACCCTGATTCATTTAAACTTTACGTGCAGATGTTTTAAAATACATTATATTTACTACTTGTGACCTAATTTAATTTTTTTTCCAAATTGGAAACTCTCTCAGCACGTGTCATGAAGCGTGTAGAACAGTTTTTAACTTAATTTGATTGTATTTATTAGCAACCAAAGCAATTGTTTTTATTATTAAATAATTGGTATTATTAATATATTTCTTTTTTTACTTACGGTAGGTAACGAAATAGTGCGAACAGTAAATCATGACTGCATACCCGATAAGGCTCAACTAGATATAAAACAAGCAATATTTCGTGCAAAGAAACTGGTAAGTGAAGAACCCAGTACATCCATACCTCAGATTTATTCTGAAGAATTTCAAAATGTGCATAAAAAAGGACATAACCTTGAAACACACATCCCTCAATTCGCAAATATTAAAAGGTCAATGTACTGTGGAAGAAATATCGAGAATGAAGTGAAGAAAGAATATAAGTCTGCATCAGAAATCATCCTCAATGAAAAGTTGTTGAAAATGTTTGATGGAAAGAGTTTTCCCCTTTCAGATGACAGATGTTAATTTTCGCTAGTTCTTCAGCTAAGGAAATGTTGGGAGAAAGAATGTCGTTTCTCGTCGACTGTACATTTAATAGTGTAAGCAGCCAGTTCGCCCAATTGTACACGATACATGTGGACCTGGAAGTAGTGAAAGTGAAACTAACTTAACTCCTATTGTATTCGCACTTCTTCCTGACAAGAAAAGGGAACTAATCTAGCATGACGGCAGAGTAACAAGACTGTGTGCAAGGTCTCTTGAATTCCGGTAATCCGCGAGAAAAAACCGCTTTCCAGTTCTTCTTCAAACGACTAAATAGTAGCGGGAAAACACTGGTGCTTGCCTGTGGACGGATGAAACAGTTGTGGAACTCATTATTAGTATAAGTGTGATTTGTGTTATTGTGTCTTGTTGGTGAAGGCATGAGAAATCAAAAGCAGCAGTGGCGTATGCTGGTATCAAGACGTGGGCTACCACTAGAGTTAGGCTACCCCTTTTCGATAGTTGGTTTAGGGAACATCAAGCCTTAAGCATTTTGAGCTACAGCCAACGGAGTTGCCCGCTGTGTTGTCAAGGCTGCTTCACAAGCTACTGCCCTGGCCTCTGCCACCGTCAATACTCAACACCTGATCAATCGAGTTGGTAGCCTAAGGTTTAGCAAATTGAAGTCCAGCTTTGAGGCTAAATGGATAGAATGCTTGTCTTTGATCCGACGGCCTCGGTTCAATTTTCGGAATCAACCCCCTTATAGTGTTAATTTCCCTGACTTGGGAACTGGGTGTTTATGACGTCTTCGCCATTCATTTTATCCTTATTAGGTCACCACCAAGCCTATGTAGATGCCATGCACCATTATTATTATTATTATTATTATTATTATTATTATTATTATTATTATTATTATTATTATTATTAACATCATAATCGGTAAATAACAATGTTGAATTTTACAGCGGTCGTACCCATCGTTCAATGGTTAATTGTCTTCCTCGGAAGATCAGTGGTGGTGTCCGACCCATGATCACGGGTTCGATTCCAACCAACAAAAGAGAACACTAAACCTAAAATATTGCGTTTCATTTCAGCAGATCTACCAGTAAAAAGAAAACTATATTAATCCTATAACAGCAGCCCTGCAGTGTCTTCCTACATGGATGTAGAAGTAAACGGGAGTGAAATACCAGCACTCCCTTATCTATATATTTAAGGCAGAAGGATGAGGTGAGGAAGTATATACGATGAGTAACGTATGGTGACAGTTAGCAGTAGCGATCTGACGGACCGAAGCCTAGCACAGCTATCCTCCGCCGGTCCCCGCGCCTGTCCACAGAAGCCAGAAGGGAAAATGGTAGTAAAGGCGTTCAGGGAAAGGATCGAAGAAATCCTGAAAACCTTCTTCCCGAACCTGAACCTCACGGCAGCCATAACCACTGGGGTTATGATGGCCAACATGCTACCATTCCCCTGGCTGAAGGACCTGATTAATGCCATTGCTGACCTCCTGACCCTAGATGGCTGAACAACCAAACGAGGACGATAATAATAACAATAATAATAATAACAATAATAACACGCAGGAGCTTCGAGTTCTAATATGGAACTGTCAGGGCGTCAGGTCTAGGAAATACGAACTCGAAGCCTTCCTAGCCGCGAACACTATACACGTAGCTCTCCTAACTGAAACCTTCCTCCCACCGGGGAAGAAATTCACTATAAGAGGCTACAAAACACACAGAAGCGATAAGGCTAATAGAGTCGGAGGAGTGGCAGTTCTGGTAAGGAAGGACATCAAACATATGGAAATAGACTTACCAGAACTGGTCGAGCTGGAAGCGTGCGGAATTGCCATGCCAGTGCGAGGAACACTCGTCAATGTAATATCGGCATACTCCAGACCTAAACACCTTAACACACAAGATTTAGAATCGGTATTAAGGCAAAATCGAAACACGATCCTAGGAGGCGACCTAAATTCGAAACACGCCAGCTGGGGGTGCCTGAAACCTAACGCAGACGGCGAAAGGCTGTACAACCACATGCTATCCCAGGACTATGTGGTAACAGCCCCCAGTGAACCCAGGTTCCTAGCACCAAACGAACAGGTCGACGACATATTGGACATCGCCCTACTGCGAAATATTCCTCAAAGACACACCATAAAGGTCATTAACGACCTAGGGTCGAGGCATCAACCAGTAATATTTACACTGGAAGCGAACCCGGAGGAATATGAGAATAACCCCAAGCGCCGACTCAACTATAAAGCAGCCAATTGGGGTAAATTCGAAAGAAAATTAGATTCACTCCTGCAGGGGACTGAGGACATACAAATAGTAAACCCAGCCCAAACGGATGAATCACTAAGAACACTCGTAAATGCGATCCAGGCAGCCACAACTGCGAGCATTCCGGTACACAAACCTAGACAAAACACTAATATTGAAATACCGGCCCACATTAAAGATCTAATACGCCAGCGCAACAGACACAAGCGCAACTGGGCCCGACACCACCGCGATGAAGACCGGATACGTAAAAACGAACTCAGGGTCGAAATCGAAACCGAAATAATGGAGTATAGGTCACGGATCTGGAATAACAAACTGAGTACATTCGACACAAATACCAGACCGGTGTGGAACTTAGCGAGACATTTCACGCGAGAACCACACGTGATCCCAACAATTAAGAGACCCAACGGACCAGTATACGAAAATCAAGACAAAGCAGAGGTGATAGCCGACTCACTCGAGGAGGCCTTTAAGCCCAATGACGAACCGTCGGACCCCGCCTTCATTAGGCAAACAGAGGCCAAGGTAGCGGAATTCCTAGCAAACGCACCTAAGCCCGAGGTTAAGAAGACTAATATCCACGAAATTAAGTGGATAATAGATCACCTTAACCCGAAGAAGGCACCCGGCCCAGATGAGATTCAAAATATAATAATCAAAAAGCTAACACCGAAAGCCCTCGCACTACTCACTAAAATATACAATGCAATGCTCCAATTGCAGTATTATCCGGAACAGTGGAAAAAGGCGAGAATTCTTGTATTCGGCAAACCAGGCAAGGACAAATCTAACCCCAATAATTATAAGCCCATCAGTCTCCTGGACGCCCTCAGCAAAGTATTTGAGAAAATACTGCTGAAAAGGTTCATAGCACATATCAAGGAAAGAGGAATCATTCGAAACGAACAATTCGGTTTTAGAAACGGCCACTCCGCCCCGCAACTGCTTACGCGGGTCCTAGAACAAGCGACCATCGGACTAAACAAGCGGAGGGACACAGGCACGGTATTCCTTGATATCCAGAAGGCATTCGATAAAGTCTGGCACGAAGGCCTATTAGCGAAATTAATAGACCTCGAATTCCACCCAGGGTACATAAGATTAATTAAATCATACCTGGAAGGCCGAGAGTTCCAAGTAGATGTTCATAACACGCTGTCAAGCACGCGACCAATCAGGGCGGGCGTAGCCCAGGGGTCACTTATAGGGCCAATCCTGTTCATTCTATTTACGAATGACATGCCGACAGCGGAACTCACTACCACGCACCTCTACGCGGATGACACTGCTATCACAGTACAACACTTTCAGCTAGCATGCGCCCGAAAGAGACTACAAGTAGCACTGCGAACTCTCGAGCCCTGGCTAACCAAATGGCGTATCAAGGTCAACGTTGACAAATGCCAAGCTGTGCTGTTCACTAGGAAGAACAGACGCACACGTATGCCAGCTAACATAAAACCGCTCAAACTATTTAATCGAGATATAGCATGGCACGACAAGGTCAAATATCTAGGAGTAGTCCTAGATAGAAAACTAACCATGCTATATCACATTAAAGACATCCAGCGGAAAACAAACGCACGACTGGCACAGCTCTATCCGATACTGAATAAAAGATCCAGTATTAACAAGCGAGTAGCAATAAACATGTACAAGGCCCTAATTAGGCCGATAATAACGTACGCAGCTCCCGCCTGGGGCTACACTGCTATGACAAACCTGGATAAGCTGGAACTAATACAAAACAAATGCATTCGAGCAGCGGCTAGACTCCCGTATGACACACCAATACGCCACCTACGCGCAATTGCGAAAGTCAGCTCGATAAGGCAACACATACGAAATCAAACACTCCGAATGTACAAGAAGTCATGGGGTAGTAAGGTCAACCCACTAGTCAGTGGAATAGGACGCTATGACGTCGATCTATACACCAAATACCCCACACCGAAACACATTCTGTTCAGGCACAGGGCCAGGAGGCCGGGGGCCCAAAACCGCCCTCGCTCTTAAACTGACACCAACCCACAATACCGCACCACTTAACACTATGCACACACACCGCAACACCTGTATATATGTGCATGCTTGTTTACAACATACATCCTTTCCCTAGATTGTGTTATGTTATTACTATGTTACAGATTTGGCCAAGCGAGCGAGGATTGAGAGAAGTAATACAACACGACGAAGGCAGCACAGCCAAGAAAGAGACGATCCAATCCAACCCGCTCCCACCAACGACAAAGGAGTGGACAAAAAACCCACGCCTGCTAATATCATTAACTATTAATCTACTAATTGTACTTGTACTTGTTCTACAGGACACGAGAGCGGAAATGCGGCCCGCACTCTAAAGAAGAAAAGTAATAATGTATATATAATAGGATGTGTGTATATTTGTGTATATATTTACAGAGACAAGTGTGTGACACCAACACCGCAAAGAAGGGACGTCATCAGGCGGGAAAGAAGATGCCCCTTACAACAAGTAAGGCTTGGCACTAATCCCCTTCTCCTTAAAAGGAGACTTGGCACCAGGGACTGCTGGCTGCTGGACCAAGGGACTAACCTGTGGCCCAAAGCCCAGACGCCAGCGGACCCGAGCCGCACCAGGCAGTGACAAGTAGGACTGATCCCCCATAATAATTGACAAAAGCTAGGTAAATGGTTATGATTGCATGACACATATTCCTAACTAACACAACCTCTGGTCTTTTTCCAGCCCACATCCTTGCATGTGCTATCAAAAGATGTCAGGTTTTACATGTAGGCTCTTTCTTCTTTCTGCCTATGTGGTTTTTCCCTGACCCTTCAATACCATACTTCAACACCATATACCTAACACAATCTCGCCTGGTAACGTGTCTGACATGGAAACAGGCAGATACTCCTTGTATCACTTCCCACTCTACCCAGCTATCTCTTTTCTACTTAGAAATTAATAGCATGTCGGAGGCCATGTAGATTGAGTCGATGGTCACGGCGGGGGAGCGGGCTACGGGGGCCCCCCGTATAAAAAAAAAAAAAAACCCGCACCTGTAGGCAGACAGCAGCAAGCCGCGTGAGGCGAGTCGATGGGAAGGGACGAGAGTCTGGGCTGCAATATCAGTCTCCGAAGCCTTGTTCTCAGAAATACGTGCGACGTGTTTCTCATTGCTTTCAAGTTTTGCAAATGGAACAATGTGTCAGATGCTTACAATATAATGTGCTTTAGAGTTCCATCGCTCGCATTTGAAGTTTGGGCTTCACTGATAGCCTTGGTAGCCCTCAGTATACGCCACTGAAAAGCAGAACAAAAACAAGAAGATGGAGAACTCACCAACACCATTGCCAGACCGAAGCCAGAGCTGCGTAGCGGGAAAAAAATTACGAAGATTCAAGGAGATTACTAATCCTCAGGAGGCTGATTCATCTGACCTAACCAAAGAGGTTATGAGTAGCTCTAAATTCTTAGATGCCGTGTTGGAACGTCTAGTTGAAAAAGTGATTGCTAGGTTAACTGACAGTATTGACTTTAACAATAAAATCACTACTGATCTAAAGGCAGAACTTAGTCAAAGAGATCAAAAGATTCGTGAGTTGCAACAACAATTAGACGTGCTGAATTCCAACTCACACGAACAGGTTGAATCAATCAATCAATATATGAGACGGAACAACATTGAAATCCATGGTGTGTCGGAAGTACATAATGAAGATGTTTACAGCATTATCAATATCATAGGCGCGGTGATCGGATGTGACGTGAATAAAAATGATATTGACGTCGCACGTAGGTTACCGTCCAGAAACCCAGCGTTACCGAGGCCGATAGTTGTGAGGCTTGTGAATAGATGGAAGAGAGCCGAATTGTTCAGCGCTAAGAAAAGAAGCCCACGAATTTCATCTCGAGCTATTGGTATTAATGCTGCGGTCCAGCCGATCTATGTAAACTAACACTTACCTCCCAAAGCAAAGGAACTCTTGAAGAGGGCAAAGGACCTTAGAACAAGAGGATTTAAGTATATATGGTCCAGAGAAGGGAAAATATTTGCTAGGAAAGATGACACCTCACAGGTAGTAACCACACGGAGCATAGAGGACATCTTATAATTAGAATAGGCGTAACTAGGTTATGTTATTCTTAGTCTAACGGCATGAATTATCTAAAGATGAATACTATAGGTAACTTCGATGATTCAGAGATTCAGTTGAATGATCTAGAAGAACTAAAACAGAAAATTCAAAGCACACGTATTCTGTATGTTAATGCTCAAAGTCTTCGTAAAAAGTGACTAGAACTGTGCACTCTAATAAAACAAACTCATGCGCCTGATATTATAATAATTGTGGAAACATGGCTATATCCTGAAAAAGAGAAATATTTTATGCTAAATAACTATGACAGTTATTTTTACTCTAGAAATTACAATAGGGGAGGTGGAATTCTTATCTATATTAAATCAGAGCACCAAGCCAAAGAATTATTGTCAGTTAACTGTATAGAAAAACCATACAACATACTATTAATAGACATCGGTGGGTTTCAAAGGAAAATACTTATCTTAGCTTGCTATAACCCACATTATAAATTCAGTAAGTCCTTTGTAAGTGAACTTGAAGAAATATGGAACAAGAATAGTAGGCACTTTTGTGTTAAAATTGGGGATTTTAATATTGATAAAATATCACAAAATCAGCAATCTATTGAGTTGAGTAAACTAGGAGAATGCTATGGCCAACTGCCATGTAATAATATATACCCCACTAGAGTAACGGAAAAGAGTTCTACACTTTTGTATCATAATTATATTAATGCACCCTGTAAAAATATGTGTATAATGTTTACAGTGACTTCAGTGATCACAATGTACTGGTCTGTGATCTTAACATCCCAGTAAGAGATAGTAGTAGTATTTATTCCACCACAACACACACCCTAAAAATAGACATTAAAAGCGCCAGGAAACTTTTATCTAAAAATCCTTTGATACTCGATGCTAATGACAACTGTGAAACTACTGTTAATAAGTTGACTAATCTCTTCACAGAAGCCAGCATATCCAGTTTTAAGAAAATAACTGAATCAAGACATCAAAACTCCGGATGTCCATGGAAGACTACTGAACTCCTCAACCTCATAAAATATAAAAATATAATATATGGGAAAAATCAAGAGATAGCATTATAGGTTGGGAAGGGGATACCAGTATGTCTCAGAATATCTAAAAGATGAATATAAAATACTTTGTAATAAGGTCACTAAACTCGAAAGAGAAGCTGAAAGTTCTTATTACAGTAACAGGTTAGTTTCTAGTAAAAATCCATGGAAATTAGTTAACGAGATACTTCAAACAACAAATAGCAACAATAGAGATATTCAACTAAAATTAATAATAATATAATCACCAACCCCTGTGATATTTCAACAACATTAAATGAATATTTTACTAGTATTGGTCAGGATCTAGCTGTTACTTTGCCTACAACCAATACCAGTAATCCATATAGTTATCACACAGCTCCAAGAAATTTTTTATTCTTGTACCCAACTGACAACGAAGAAGTAGCAAGTATGATAAAAGAACTAAAAAATTCCAGTAGTTGCGATTGTTATGGTTTAAGCAACACAATTCTCGGTTTCGTGCGGTTCCAAGCGTTCGAGGTCAAAGGTGTCCCTTGTTAGTGGAACTAATCACAGGCCATGTATACTCATGGTGACGCTCATATAGTGGTACTAATCATAGGCAATGCAGACCCACGGTTTATCACACATTATGGCAACGCCCACAGGCAACCCACACACCCGCGGTGTTCCTCATATATTGGTACTACTACTCTGAGGCAACGCAGACCGATGGTTTTACTCATATAGTGATACTAATCACAGGCGCCAACCAAACCCGTTGTGTTTCTCACTCAGTGGCACTTATCACAGGCAACGTAGACCCAGGGTGTTTCCCTTAAAGTGGTATTACTTAAACTTCTTAAAAAGTGCAAACAGTTATTCTGACAAGGCGAAATAAAGCAAATTATAGGTCTAGGTCTTTATTATTTTAAAGGACGACTACGATTAACCGTCCGGGTGCGTGGCGTCCGTGGGTCTTCCTACACCTGCCGTTAACTTCGTGTGCGTAGCCATACGGCAGGTCCACCTCGAGAATAAGCGAGGTGCTCTACAGAAAAAAAGGCACGCAGTCCCGTTTGGCACTAGTAATAAAAGTACAATATAGATGCTTTATTTCACGAAAACTTATCTGTAGGTAATAGTGTCTGCAATCGAGGCAGATCGAGGCTATTAATGGACTGTCCGCAGTCGAGACTGTCCGCAATAAAGACGCAACCAAAAGGGGAAAACTCTGAATCGAGCTGGCACTCTTCCCAAATATTTTGTGTCTGCAGTCGAGACTATTGATGGGGTTTCCGCAGTCGAAACTGTTCGTAATCGGGACGACACCAATACTACGTGGTGGTACAGCGAAAGTATGAATGTTGGTTTAGTGGTACGCCAGTCTAACAGTTTGGTAACCGTTCCTCCAGTTCACTGTTTCGTACGCTGTCCACGTCACCGTATTGTTAATTTAACGTTTTACTATACGCGGTCACTTGGCATGACATCTTAGCATATAGTCCAAATACTTACTAAACGTCCTTCTGAGTGCCGGCGGGATGGGGTCATGTAGGTAGTGTGGACAGGCTGATTAGCACGCTCGCTCTCACTTCCCGGTTCCCTATTTCTCAACTCGCTTGCTGACACGTTGTGTTCAGCCACTGCGTACAGTGCTTAGCACGATGTGTAGATAAAGACTGGGAAGCGAGAGGAGTGAATGACGAGGCAGCCTCCTTCGAATGCTCCTCCCCACATGCGCGACTGATTCCCACGCAGGACGTTTACAATGTATTTGGACTATAGTTAGCCAACATGCTAGACTGACGAACGATCAATGTTTGAAAGGTTGTTATATTTTTCGACCGGTCTATAGTCACATGGCGAGAACGATAACAAACCGAGCAGAGTAGGCTTCGGCTTCATAGCGGCTAGTTTTGGATAACCGTGCAGCTCTGTATTCGGGAGGCTATCCTGAAAATATTTTTCCGTGGTTTCTGATTCTCCTGCACTAAGATAAATGCCGGGAACGATACTTTCAGGGCGGGCCCAGACTTGCCGCGCATCGTACCTCCATTGCGTATCATCCGGTGATACGACACGATGCAATGCGAGAATTTTCCTGCACCGTATCATCCGTGCGTATCCGTATCCGAGAACCCGTATAAAACCCATTTGACAGGAAAGAATGAGCTGGATCTCAGTTTCGCGCAAGGTTTCAGCCGTTAATAACTACATCTAACTCGAAGGTAGGAGCGGCCGTGTATATCTGTCTTCACTATGCGATAAAGAATTAAGAAATCACGACGTTTGTGAATAACACAGATCTATGCTAGAAGAGAAGTATAAAAAATGGGTTCCATTTGTTCAATCAGTCAGTGGAATGTATAAAAATTTCACAACGATGCATCCCATGCGTCCTGTTTTTTTCTTTCATTTTATTGACATGTTTGAGGGGTTCCATATCACGTCCTTCTTCTTGTACTCATCGATTAGCTTTATCACGCACTTCTTCTCCACTCCATTACGAATGTAAACACTGAATCGAAAATACGAATAACGCTCTTTGGTGGTGACTGTATTCTCCAGCTGTCCATTGTGTGGAGCTGAGTAGCAAAGGTGTGATGCAATGCGTGCCCGTCCAGACTAGCACTCTGCACTGCGCGTCGTCCCTGTGATATATATAACACCTCATGACCTCATCCCTAGGTGGTGCATCTCATTTCAGGCACCCCCCCAATGGAGGTGAGCTGCATGTACAATTTCAAGCACATACGAGCCCTTCTGCAATTCCTTAATCTCTGGCAGTTCCGGGAATGGAACCTGCGTCCTCAAGGACAGCAGCTAATAGTACTAACCGATACGCAACGGAGACGGACGTCCCTTTGATGCAAAAGACCGCCAAGTGAGCGAATAAGCCGTTGCGTAAAACCGTATCAATATTTTGCAACGGAATGATGATACGGGTTACCATCCACACTGACACGTAACGGAGATACGATAAGAAGATATGCCACAAGTCTGGATCCGCCTTTATATGCAATGGCCGCTACCCGCTCAGCTTCTCCGTATCAGTTCATTAGTGCCGTACAGAATGTTAGCGGAGAAATATCGACCTCAAGACGATCTCACACGTTTGTGAACAAAATGTTGGTAAAGGCAGCTGAATCACCTGATAGAATGTTTATCATACAGAACTTAAACCAGCAGGCTGCTCAGAAATTGCTGTGTCATGTTGTCGCTACTGACAGTGAAATGAATACAACCTTATGTTAGGTAGCCGCCTCCGTCGTCTAGGGGTAGCCAGCCTGCCTCTTACCCGGAGGCGCGTTGATCACACGTCATTTCTGAGTCGGTGTGAAGTTAAATAAATTGCAAGAAAGAAAAGGCGCTGTGTGCCACGGGCCTTTCTTATATTCTTTCCAATTTCCTCGAGAAGCACCGAAACTGTTATTCTAGATCGGGTCTCCTGCAGCACACGGAAGGCCCAAGACTGTCATCGAGTCTGACGAATGTAAATCTGAGAAATTTCTTTTTTTTTTACAACTTGCTTTACGTCGCACCGACACAGATAGGTCTTATGATGACGATGGGATAGGAAAGGGCTAGGAGTGGGAAGGGAGCGGCCATGGCCTTAATTAAGGGAAACCACCGTGAAAATGGGAAACCACGGAAAACCATCTTCAGGGCTGCCGAGAGTGGGGTTCGAACCCACTATCCCCCCGGATGCAAGCCCACAGCTGCGCGCCCCTAACCGCATGACCAACTCGCCCGATATTATTATTATTATTATTATTATTATTATTATTATTATTATTATTATTATTATCATCATCATCATCATCTGTTTACCCTCCAGGTATGGCGTTTCCCTCGGACTCAGCGAGGGATCCCACCTCTACCGCCTCAAGGGCAGTGTCCTGGAGCTTCAGACTCTTGGTCGGGGGATACAACTGGGGAGAATGACCACTACCTCGCCCAGGCGGCCGCACCTGCTAAGCTGAACAGGGGCCTTGTGGAGGGATGGGAAGTTTGGAAGGGATAGGCAAGGAGGAGGGAAGGAAGCGGCCGTGGCCTTAAGTTAGGTACCATCCCGGCATTCGCCTGGAGGAGAAGTGGGAAACCACGGAAAACCACTTCCAGGATGGCTGAGGTGGGAATCGAACCCACCTCTACTCAGTTGATCTCACGAGGCTGAGTGGACCCCGTTCCAGCCCTCGTACCACTTTTCAAATTTCGTGGCAGAGCCGGGAATCGAACCCGGACCTCCGGGGGTGGCAGCTAATCACGCTAACCACTACACCACAGAGGCGGACATTATTATTATTATTATTATTATTATTATTATTATTATTATTATTATTATTATTATTATTATTATTATTATTATTATTATTAGTTGCCGGAGAAAGAGATCCTGAATGTGTATTCTCCCATAAGAATCCATGCTATAATTTTTTTTTTTTTTTTTTTGCTAGGGGTTTTACGTCGCACCGACACAGATAGGTCTTATGGCGACGATATGCTATAAATTAGAAGGAATTGTGACGTCAGGGCGCGTTAGTGAATTTCACCTCTTGGCACGAGCTAGATATTGCGAGTCACTTCTACATTTGGATAATTGCCAAAGAGGAACACTTTGTCATTCGTGCTCCACACAGGTGCCGCAACAGGTACTGGAAGTGGTTATAACTCTACTCCAGGACTGTTGTCTGAGAACAGAATTTGAATATCTTTATTTTTGTGCTTCTTTATTTATAATAATGAGTGTGTTGCTTCATTCGACCACCATTTATGATTTTTTTTATGGATTTACTATCATGAAGGAATTAGGTTCGATACTCAGCATTGCTATATATTTGAGACGGGTTTGAAGGTTTATAATAATGTCATTTGTTTTTACGCCCCACTAATTACTTTTACGGCTTTCAGAGATGCCGAGGTACCGAAATATAGTCCATCAGGTGTTCTTTTACGTGCCAGTAAATCTACCGACACGAAGCTGACGTATTTGAACACCTTCAAATACCACCGGACTGAGCCAGGATCGAACCCGCCAAGTTGGGGTCAGAAGGCCAGCACCTCAACCGTCTGAGCCACTCAGTCCGGCGGTTTGGAGGTTTGGAGGGCCTCAAGATTGAGAGACTTGAATAGAGAAGAAATTACGGAGACTTCGGAGAGAGCTGTGGTGGTGGTTACTACAGCGGAACCTAGAAAATGGTGGGCACAGTTTCCGGTGAAACACTGACAGTTAGGAACCAAATTCGACAACGGCTTGCAAGAAACAGTAATTTCTTCTATATTCATCCAGACGCTGGCCACGAAAGCCTAAGCTGTTACGTTAAATGAAGGGCATCCTGATCTCAGAAAGTTGCAGCCGTGGTAAATAATTTGACACGATGGCGATGAGCTGACCACAGGCAACCCCTAGAAGACTGCTGTCAGTCAGTAGACCACGGGATCACTGTACTTGTACTGTTGCTTTCTTCTCTACGTCGCAGACACAAATAGGCCTTACAGCGAGGGATAGGAAAGGACTAGAAGTAGGAAGGAAGCGACAGTGGCTTTAATTAAGGTTCAACCTGGTATGAAAAGGGGAAATCACTGGAAACCATCTTCAGGTCTGCCGACAGTGGGGTTCGAACCCACTATCTCCCGAATGAAAGCTGACAGATCCAAATTGTGCAGCCACTGGCTCGGTGTACTTGTAATTCGATGGAGTTCAACAAGATTGCTTCTCACCAGTGTATTTTTGCTACTTGTTTCACATCGCACCCACTCAGTAAGGTCTTACGGAGACGATGGAATAGGAAAGGGCTAGGAGTAGAAAGGAAGCGGCCGTGACCTTAATTAAGGCAAGTGTTTGGAGTGGAAATAGGAAATACTGAAAACCACCTTGAGCTCTGCCGAACACACTATCTCACCACGGTATGTGGGGGATTCAGTACATGCACAGTATCTAATGCCAGTCGTAAAAGAGGACGCTAGGGGCTCTCAAATTGGGAGAGTGTATTCGCGACCATGAGGTCGAGTTGAGTCCGGTATTGCTTCCACTTACAGTACTTGCGGCAGACTCCTCGCTTTTTATTTCTTTTCTGACCCCTTTAGTCAACTTTTACTCTCTTCCGACCCCTACGGGATTAAGTTTGCGAAGTCTGGGGAGTCTTTCATTACCGAGCGAGTTGGCTGTGCGGTTAGGATCGCGTAGCTGTGAGCTTGCATTCGGGAGTTTGGGAGTTCGAATCCCACCGTCGACAGCCCTGGAGATGCTTTTCTATGGTTTCCCATTTTCAAAGCAGGCAAATCCTGGGGCTGTTTTCCCTTAATTAAGGCCAGGGCCGCTTCCTTCCCAATCCTAGCGTTGCCGAAAACCTGCGACGTAAAATAACTAGCGAAAGGAAATGTTTCGTTTTCACACACTCCGTGCCCTTTTCCGTTCTTTTGTTGGCATCTTCATTCTTCGAAATGTTGGACCTCCGCCTTCCTATTCTTCCGATTAGAGCTAAAAGGAAACCGTTATCTACTTTTACTTCTCTTTAAAACAATAATCACCACCACAACCAAGGTTGTTTCTTCGGTGGTTAGAGATATAATGGACACCAGCCCTGTGTACATACTTAAAAAAATCCACCGCCACCGAGGTTGTTTCTTTAGAAGCTAGAGGCATAGTAAAAACCAGTCCCGTGAGCGTGGCACTGCCACCGAGGTTGTTTTTTTAGAAGCTAGAGCCATAGTAAAAACCAGTCCCGTGAGCTTGGCACTACCACCGAGGTTGTTTCTTTAGAAGCTAGAGGCATAGTAAAAACGAGTCCCGTGAGCGTGGCACTACCACCGAGGTTGTTTCTTTAGAAGCTAGAGGCATAGTAAAAACCAGTCCCGTGAGCGTGGCACTGCCACCGAGGTTGTTTCTTTAGAAGCTAGAGGCATAGTAAAAACCAGTCCCGTGAGCGTGGCACTGCCACCGAGGTTGTTTCTTTAGAAGCTAGAGGCATAGTAAAAACCAGTCCCGTGAGCGTGGCACTACCACCGAGGTTGTTTCTTCAGAAGCTAGAGGCATAGTAAAAACCAGTCCCGTGAGCGTGGCACTGCCACCGAGGTTGTTTCTTTAGAAGCTAGAGGCATAGTAAAAACCAGTCCCGTGAGCGTGGCACTGCCACCGAGGTTGTTCTTTAGAAGCTAGAGGCATAGTAAAAACCAGTCCCGTGAGCGTGGCACTGCCACCGAGGTTGTTTCTTTAGAAGCTAGAGGCATAGTAAAAACCAGTCCCGTGAGCGTGGCACTGCCACCGAGGTTGTTTCTTTAGAAGCTAGAGGCATAGTAAAAACCAGTCCCGTGAGCGTGGCACTGCCACCGAGGTTGTTTCTTTAGAAGCTAGAGGCATAGTAAAAACCAGTCCCGTGAGCGTGGCACTGCCACCAAGTTGTTTCTTTGGTACCCAGGAACATCATGGACACCAGCCCTATAGGCCTATACTGAAAATGCGTATCAGATTGGTGGAACCAATGACAATGTGATGTTTTGAGACTGTCTTTGTAATCCATTGGGACTAGAAATGATATCCCAATGTTTTCAGGAGAAGGCGTGGAAAACCCTGTGGAAAATTATAGTCAGGATGAACTTCGAATGTGATAGAATGTATTTGTACCAATCATTGTTTTGTAAGGTCCAATAACGGCATAATAAGCGCGCAATGTTAATTTCAGTGCTTGGTAACACAGTTCATTCCAAGCGCACTGCATTCGTATATCGTTCACTCGTATGGAAGGTCGTTGAATGTCTTCAGCCCTTAGTTCTTGAAAGAAATATATCAGTGTCCAGGAGTCCGGCTTGGTGGCTAAATGTTTAGCATGATCCAAGGGATCCCGGGTTCGACTTCCCGTCAGGTCGGAGATGTTAACTTGCATTGGTTAACTCTTCTGGCCCGGGGATTGGGTGTTTGTGCTGTCTTCATCATTAGAATTGTCCGACTCGTTGGCTGAATGGTCAGAGTACTGGCCTTCGGTTCAGAGGGCCTCAGGTTCGATTCCCGGCCAGGTCGGGGATTTTAACCTTCATTGGTTATTTCCAGTGGCTCGGGGGGGGTGGGTGTTTCTACTGTCCCCGACATCCCTGCAACTCACACACCACACATAACACTATCCTCCATCTCAATAACACGCAGTTACCTACACATGGCAGATGCCGCCCATCCTCATCGGAGGGTCTGCCTTACAAGGGCTGCACCAGCAAGAAATAGCCACATGGAATTGTTATATCATTAGAATTCATGTTAGGTAGGATCCCATTCTCACAGACGCGCAGGTCGCCTACAGGGAGTCAACTCGAAAGACCTGCACTAGGCTTCTCCGGAGGCCACAAGACAGTATTATTAGTTTTGGGTAGAAACGAACTTTACTGTGACTACTTCTAAAAGTATCCCTTGTACAGTGCATGATGGTTACACTGTACTGTAAGCATAGGAAAATACGCATAAATAACTCAATTGTTTGATCGCTATATTTGTAGCATACGAGTAGGGCCATACATACGTTGTAATTCAAACATAATATTATTTCGAGTAATACACAAGCAAGCTTGTAATATTTTTATGTGTCTCTTGATAGCGGGGGGGCTGCCTGGTCGAGGCGGTAAAGGCATGCTCGTTTCGCCCGGAAGGACGTGGGTTCGAATCCCCGTCAGGAAGCAGTAAAATTTAAGAAACGAGATTTCCACTTCCGGATGTGCACATGGCCCTGAGGCTCACTCAGCCTACACCAAAAATGAGTACCAGGTTAATTCCTGGGGGCAAAGGGGGCCGGGCGTAAAGCTAACCACTCTACTCTACATCACGTGCCGAGGTTAACAATGGTGGAAACCCTTACCTTCCACTCCTCCAAGGGCCTTCATGGCCTGTACGGAGGTGACTTCACTTTGCTTTTTGTTGATAGCGGGATCATTCAAGGATGCTACATGATTTTCAGCATTGTATGGAGTCCTGTCCTAACAGACGCCTGAACCAGATTTTGCGGTGTGGTCAGGTGAAGCGAATGGAGGAGGATAAGTTACATAGGAGAATAATGGACTCGGTCATGGTGAGTAAAAGAAGTACAGGGAGAGAAAGACCACCACGGTTAGACTAAGTTCCTTAAATTTGCCAAAGATAGTACCTTGCCACTTTCAAAGTTTGTTGCTATAACGACAGATGGGGCGCCGTCTGTGACTGCTAGAAATAATGGATTTCTTTCTCTTTGTGCTAAGGATGAATCATTTCCAAAATGTCTTTCTTATCACCAAGGAGCTTTGTGCGCAAATGTTTCAGAGTTCGATCATGTCATGAAAATCGTAATTCAAGTCGTAAGTTATATAAGATCCTCTTCTATTCATCATCGATTGTTCAAAAGTATTTTAAGTACAACAGATTCCGAGTACTGTGACGTTATTCTGTTATAGACGCAAGGTGGCTTAGTAGGGGGAAAACACTCGAACGGTTCTGCTGTCTGTTGGAAGAGATACGAGACTTTATGAAATCATCTCCCGGGCAACATTATCATGAAATTGATGATATATCATGGCTAATAGATTTAGCTTTCTTTGCAGACATCACCTCGAGTTAAATCTCGAACTGCAAGGAAAAGATAAAATATTTCAGGTATTTTAATTTAATTTCGTGTGGCTATTTCTAGCCGAGTGCAGCCCTTGTAAGGCAGACCATCCAATGAGTGTGGGAGGTATCTGCCATGTGTAGGCAACTGCGTGTTATTGTGGTGGAGGATAGTGTTTTGTGTGGTGTGTGAGTTGCAGGGATGTTGGGGGACAGCACAAACACCCAGTCCCCGGGCCATTGGAATTAACCAATGAAGGTTAAAATCCCCCACTCGGCCGGGAATCGAACCCGGGACCCTCTGAACCGAAGGCCAGTACGCTGACCATTCAGCCAACGAGTCGGACATTTCAGGTATGATAAGTATTGTTAATGAATTTGAAAAGAAACTAAAGTTATGGATTGTCCATTCAAATAAAAATTTCCTTTCATATTTTCCACATTTGACATGTATGGCAGGAACAGTAAATGGCGGCAAGAGCGATTTTTCATCTCTTGCCAAACATCCGGAAAATCTTTGATTCGAATTTGGTAGTAAAATTAGCCAGTCTTCAATGCTTGAACCAGTGATCATGCTTGTTAATAATCCCTTTGCTTCTGTTAACGTTTGTGAACTTGGAAGTAAGGTGTGTGAAATCTTCGAAAATTATAATTCTGAAGAATTAGAAATGGAAATTTTAAGTCTTCAGTCATCAGATCTTTCTTTGAAATACTCCTGCGCAACATATGGCAATTTCTGGACTTTGGTGGATGGTAAAATATATCCCATTGTCCACAGTGTTGCTCTAAAAATGTACACTTGTTTTGGTTCAATATGTCTTTGTGAAGTTGCGTTTTCGACCATGAACAAAGCTAAAGACAAAATAATATCGATCCTACCTGACAGACTCACACTTGGATGACGCGTTAAGTTCCAGTTACACGCCAGATTTTCCTCAACTTGCCACTAGCATGCAGCGCCAAATTTCACATTAATTACTTAAGTAAATAGCGTATAATTTCATATCGGCCTATTCGTTAGTTCTAGAAATATTAATATTATTATTATTTGTTTTCCGTCGCTGCGACAGAGATAGGTCTTATGGCGACGATGGGATGGGAAAGGCCTAGGAGTTGGAAGGAAGCGGCCGTGGCCTTAATTAAGGTACAGCCCCAGCATTTGCCTGGTGTGAAAACGAGAATCCACGCAAAACCATCTTCAGGACTGCCGATAGTGGAGCTCGAACCCACTATCTACTGGATGCAAGCTCACAGCTGCACGTCCTTAACCGCACGGCCAACTCGCCTGGTATTATTATTATTATTATTATTATTATTATTATTATTATTATTATTATTATTATTATTCGTAGTACCTATAGCAGTATTGACGAATTAATGGAATCGTAATCTGGCGCTTGCGCACCCTTAGTTATCGTGTGAATGTTCCCGAGTACAAACGAACGTTGGGCAGCCCTGAACTAAACTTTAGGGGCACTGAAAGGGTGAACGTAAGAAAAGGTGCAGAATTAATGTCACAGTGTGTAGCTATAGCATTACGCCATTTCAAATTAGGAGATGATGCAACTGTTGAAGGCACGAGTGAATTCATCGAAACTGTTTATAAGTATGATTTCATGAATTCCCAAAGTCCAGCAAAATGCGTATGGTACTGAGTTAAAACAACAAGGCGAAATTTGAAATAAACTTGTGGCCTTGTTAACAGTATGAACTTTTTTTTTTGCTAGGGGTTTTACGTCGCACCGACACAGATAGGTCTTATGGCGACGATGGGATGGGAAAGGCCTAGGAGTTGGAAGGAAGCGGCCGTGGCCTTAATTAAGGTACAGCCCCAGCATTTGCCTGGTGTGAAAATGGGAAACCACGGGAAACCATTTTCAGGGCTGCCGATAGTGGGATTCGAACCTACTATCTCCCGGATGCAAGCTCACAGCCGCGCGCCTCTACGCGCACGGCCAACTCGCCCGGTAGTATGAACTTCAAGGGGAACAATGTTAAGCAAGTGTTCCAGAAAGTTTGTTCTTGTTTTTATACCCTTGAAATATCTGATTTCAGAAGTTCAAAATCTAGGAATGAAGTACATTTTTAACCCACCGACTGAACGAAGATTCACTCGAGAATTTGTTTTCCCAGATCTGTTCTCGAGGAGGACTATGACCACCCTACTCTGCTGAACGCTCTTTATCGTCTTCGGAAGATTATTCTCCTAAATAACACCGTAAAATAGAGAAACACAACAACACGCTGTAATGTTTCACCTTTGTTGTTCATATCAATCATTCAAACACTGCTGATCTGCATTTAGGGGAGTCGTCCAGGTGGCAGATTCCCTATCTGTTGTTTTCATAGCCTTTTCTTAAATGATCGCAAAGAAATTGGAAAATTATTGAACATTTCCCTTGGTATTTCAATCCCTAACTCCCCTTCCTATAAATGAATATTTGCCCCAACGTAGTATAACTGGAGAGTTCGGGCGCCACCTCCACCTCCGGCTCTCGGCAGAGGACTTCTCCTCCTCCTCCTCCTCCCCAGGCTCTTGGGAGAGGCCTCCTCCGCCACCTCCACCTCGCGGCAGAGGTCTCCGACGCATTGAATGCGCTGGCTAAGAGCGCGAGCCTAACCTCACATCCGCCATCTTGGATGGGCTTAACCTAACTTTTTATGCGTAAGAGAGCTAGCCTAACCTCATGGAGGGGCCTAACCTCAGTTTTACAGCCGGATGCCTTCCCTGACGCGAGCTGAACCTCTCATCCGCTATCTTGGATGGCCTTAACATTTGACGCACAAGACAGCAAGCCTAATCTCACGGAGGAGCCTAACCTCAGTTTTACGGTCGGACGCCCTTCCCGACGCCAATTCAACAAGATGGTGGTTACACATGGCTCCTTATTAGACACCTTAAGGGTGCTTGCGCAAGATGGTGGCCGCAAGATGGCTGCTATACATAGGCTCTTATGAGACGCCCTAGGAACGCTTGCGCAAGATGGCGGTTATACACGGCTCCTTATGAGACGCCTTAAGGGTGCTTGCACAAGATGGTGGCTGCAAGTTGGCAGCTGTACACAGCTCCTTATGAGACTCCCTAGAGATGCTTGCGCAAGATGGCGGCTATACAAGGCTCCTTATGAGGCTCCCTAGGGACGCTTGCGCGAGATGGCGACTATACATAGCTTCTTATAAGACGGCCTAGGGGTGCTTATGGCTGCTGCTCTTATGAGACTCCCTAGGGACGCTTGCGCAAGATGGAGACTGCTCTTATGAAGAAAGCTAGCTTAGAGGTAACAGCACGAGATGGCGGCTGCTGTTATGCATGCGGTGGAGGGCAATTTGAAATTCCACGTGCTCTTTTGACAGTGGCCATCTTTAATCAACAGAGCATCGTGCTCCCATCTTAAGCTAGAAGGGGACTATCCTTACTCTACGACAAGATGCCTTTCCCGACGCTAATTACACAAGATAGCGCTTAGATTCTACTACACAAGATAGCGACGGCTGTTATGACCTCCTGCTCCTCCTCTTCCTCCTCCTCTTCCTCCTCTGCCAAGGCATAGCTCTATCGAACAAGATTAAACGTGCATCGCGAAGGCAAGAGTAAGCACGTGCTGCAGCGTTGCATGTTTAGACTTGTACACATACCGCTGTTCAAAACATATTACAACAAGTGTTGAGAGCACGAAAATCACATACTATAGTTTGATGTTGTAGAACACTGCATTACAAGACTATAATCAAACACTGTTCAGAAAAAAATTCCTTCTCAACATACTTACTGAGCTGCTCTTCCTCCTCCTCTGTCAAGGCACATCTCTATCGAACATGCATCGCGAAGGCAAGAGTGTGCACGTGCTGCAGCGATAACGTCATTGTGCATGTTTAGACTTGAACACATACTGCTGTTCAAAACATATTATAACTTGAATAGCATACTCTAGTTCGATGTTGTAGAACACTGCATTGCAAGACTAGAATCAAACACTGTTTAGAGAGATAACTTTCCCTTCTCAACATACTTACTCAGCTGATCTTCTAAGACGATAACCTACTTACGACCCTGAACACCTTCTTTCTTGACATACTTACTCTTCTTCTTAGAGTAATAAACAAACCTTTAGGAAGAAGAGCGGGAGGAGGAGAAGGTAATACCTAATCTAAAATTTAAGAATATGCCAATTCTACATTATTTATTGCATCTTGTATGTCCAAGTTTTATCTTGAAACATTTTATCGTAGTGATGTTTGCGTACTTCTCCCTTCTCGACGCAATTCTTGTATGTGCATGTTTTATCTTACAATTAATAATGCAATTCTGCTAATTTTTATATGTACAAGTTTAAACTTCAATCATTCACTGTACTACGCTCTTAGCTTACTTTACCCTTCTTATTATCTTTATACAATAAGTACAGTAAATTGTGAAGTAAAACAGCTTAGCGTATATATTACAAAGTACACAGCTCTAGCATAATATTTACGCACACACGCACACACCTGCTTTATGTGAAGTAGTACCTATTAATACTACTATGCCCCCAGGCTAGAGTGTTGGTAGAATCTGAAATGACAAACCGTTTGTAGTCTTGATTATTAAGGGCTACCTTATTAATTAAATGAGTGTACAGCTGATGCTTCTTGCTTCTAATAACAGCCATTTTCTTACGTAAAATAGGTGGATTACTTGAGCTCCAAGCTGCTGCAAGTCGGCCAGCGCGAGAGCACATTCGCAGGAATGTGATGTATTAGTTTCGCCCGGTGCAAAGTCCATCGCACGCTTACAGCCTCTGCCATAAGTAACAGCAGCAGACTTTAGGCCTGCTCTCTCTTGCCGGGTCGGGCTGAGTATCTCAGTTAGTTTAGGCGATGGCTTTCTAACATAGCGGGTTCGATCCTGGCTTAGTCCGGTCGTGCTCAAATACGTTAGCTTCGTGTCGGTAGAACTCTTGAGGGACTAAAATCTTGCATCTCGGCGTCTTCAAAAAACAGCAGGTTCGATCCTAGCTTAGTCTGAAAGTGCCTCGGGAGAACTTCTCAGGAACTAAATTCCAGCACCTCGGCGTCTCGTGTTGTTAACATAGCAGGTTCGATCCTGTCACTCAATCTAGTTGTATTTGAAGGTGCTCGGTTGATTTACAAAGAACTCCTAAGTGACTAACTTCCAGCACCTCGGCGTCTTCGAAAACCGCAGGTTCGATCCTGTGGCTCAGTCCGGTCGTGCTCGGAATATATTTTGAGGGACTAAATTCCGGCACCTCGGCGTCTTCGAAAACCGCAGGTTCGATCTTGTGGCTCAGTCCGGTCGTGCTCGGAAGATCTTTTGAGGGACAAAATTCCGGCACCTCTGTGTCTTCGAAAACAGCAGGTTCTATCCTGTGGCTCAGTCCGGTCGTGTTCGGAAGATCTTTTGAGGGACTAAACTCTAGCACCTCGGCGTCTTCGAAAACAGCAGGTTCGATCCTGTGGCTCAGTCCGGTAGTATTTAAAGGTGCTTGGTAAATTTACAAAGAACTCTTGAAGGACTAAATTCCGGCACCACGGCGTCTCGTGTTGTTAACATAGCAGGTTCGATCCGGTAGGGGATACAGTAGATGATTCCCCCTTTCTTTACGGCGCGTTGTTGTTAACTTAGAGTCGCTTCTTGTTAACAACCCTTCTTGGGATACCAACACGGGAAAGAAGAAGGGCTTTGGTCTACTGCTTACTTTGAAGGCCTGTGTTTTTCCCCCAACCGCTTAGAAAGTCAGTGCTTAAACTTTTGTTACAACTGTACTGCAGACGTATGCAGTTTGCTTTGCTGCCTGGTAACAAGTCGCAGTCAACCGGGTGTAGTGACGCATGGCAGTTGCAGTTCCCCGTGTGTGTTAAGTCTGTGCATATAAGGAATTTACTCAATTTCTGTACTTTGATTCAAGTTCATTATCGCCCGCCGTCTAGTAGTAAAACAAAAGGTAAGATTAATTCTTTGAATATTATTATTATTATTATTACTATTATTATTATTATTATTATTATTATTATTATTATTATTATTATTATTATTCGATATTTTTACGACTTTTTTCTTTGTTTTTAGAAAAATCATCGTCTGTCGTCAACATTATTCCAATGACCATTCTTCAGTCTGCAGTCTTCAACTTATGATAAGCCTAAACTGTTGGTTAGTGCTAGGCAGTTCTGTTGATAATCTAACTGACCTTTATGCTCTTTCTTTTCATATCCTATCATCACTATGTGCTACACTTAGGCAGTAATATCTCTATTAATAATTAGTTGTTCTCTTCAAACCTTAAGCTTGTTACTGTATCTGACCGTTATTAATTGAATTTTCGTTTCTTCTAGTTTTAACCTTGGGACTCGAGAGAACATATTTTGACAACGGCAGCAACACCCTCATCAATCGTTATCTGCAAGAGTGCTTCTACTTTGTTAGGCATGGAACATTAATCTCTCGGTTTGCTTCTTCCAACTTTAAACTTACGATAATATCTAACCTCTATAGGTAAAAACTTGGTTCCTTCCGAACATTACAACTATGTGTGTCTCCGTTACTTTAACATTTAATCTTGTAACTTCAAACTCGCGACAATATCTGACCTCTATAAGTTGAAACTTGGTTTCTTCCGAACATTGCAACTATTTACTCTTTTGTCTAATCTCTATTGATAAATGGTTGTTGTCTTCAAACCTCAAGCTGGTTACTGTATATAACCGTTATTAATTGAATTTTCGTTTTTTTTTCTAGTTTTTAACCTTGCGACTCGAGAGAAGGACATTGAGTTGACACATTTTTGACAACAGCAGCAACTCCCTGATCGATCGTTATTTGCAAGAGTGCTTCTACTTTGTTAGGTATGGAACATTTATCTCTCTGTTTGCTTCTTCTAACTTTAAATTTACGATAATATCTAACCTCTATAGGTGAAAACTTGGTTTCTTCCGAACTTTACAACTATGTGTGTCTCCGTTACTTTTACATTTAATCTTGTAACTTCAAACTCGCGACAATGTCTGACCTCTATAGGTTGAAGCATGGTTTCTTCCAAACATTGCAATTATTTACTCGAATCTCTGTTGATAAATAGTTGTTCTCTTTTATAAAGTAGCCTGGGAATAATTAATTTAATGTATTTGTTTTTCACAGAGATTTAACAAACTGCAGCAGTTAACGGAAGTACTTCTATCAGCATCTACTACGCTTAAGTGTGATTTATGCATTAAGAGCTTTGCAAGGCGTGACGCTCTTGTCAGACATAAAGATGCTAAACACAATAACACTATGTTCCCCTGCGAGCAGTGTAAGGCTACTTTTACAAGACGGGATAACCTTGCACGTCATATTAAAATAAAACACCCTAGCATAACATCCGCTTTATGTGAAGTTTGTGGGGAGTATTTCGCAAATGTAGAACAATACCAGGCTCACTTAGTAGAAGTACATCAGATACTTGTTTTTTTGCTAGTTGCTTTACGTCGCACCGACACAGATACGTCTTATGGCGACGATAGGACAGGAAAGGGCTAGGAGTGGGTAGGAAGCGGCTGTGGCCTTAATTAAGGCACAGCCCCAGCATTTGCCTGGTGTGAAAATGGGAAACCACGGAAAACCACTTTCAGTACTGCCTACAGTGGGGTTCGAACCTACTATCCTCCGAATACTGGATACTGGCCGCACTTAAGCGACTGCAGCTATCGAGCTCGGTGATCAGGTATCTACTTGCGACTATAACCCTCAGGCTACGCAAAGAAAGCGTGTAAATACTGATGTAGATGAAGAAAGCTGTAGTAACAAAAAACCAAGGAAAAATGAAGTTACTGAAGAACTTCAAACTATACACTGCGAACACTGTAACACTAATGTACCACCTTCACATTTTCACGGTCACTTAAGAAGTAATGCGCATAAAACAATGCTTGTAGAAGTGCTAGTAATACAAACATCTAAGAAATTAATACTGCATTTAAAAGTAGGATTTTCAGTTGCAGAATTCGTACTAGCCAGAAGTTCCAAAGAACCGAAAACTTTTAAATTGCGTTAAACCGGATGTGCAACAGCTTCTTAACAAAACTTTGTCTGATCATAATTTATTTAAAGTTAATTTCGAACTTTTTGCGTTGTATATTAAGAGCACAGATAAAAGTGAAATAACTGAAATTAAATCATTTAATACCATGAATTTTGTAGTGAGTGAGTCAACTAATTTCAGTGATGTATTTAGGGATATCTCGAACGTTATATCAACGAAGAGCGAGGAATTTCAGGAAAAAGAATCAGGGTGGCTTTAGTTGAAATTTTGTATCTAGAAGTTAACATCAATAAGTGCAATCCTTTGCGAGGATCTTCGTACATCGAACTGCCAACATGGATTCAGCGAAGAGAAGCTGTTGTGAACGTTCAAAACAAGGATGAGGCGTGTTTTGCATGGGCTTTTGTGTCGGAGTTAAATCCTGCGAAACGGAATGTAGCGAATAGAACGTCATCGTAACCTCACTATTCAACACAACAAAATTTAGATGGTATAGAATTTCCTATGCATTTAAAGGACATTAAGCGCTTTGAACAACTAAATAATATTAGGATTAATGTGTATGGTGTAGACAAAAAGTCTGTAGTAGGTCCTCTGTATTATACAAGTGATAAGAAGAGTACTCATGTTAACTTACTCTATATAGAAAACAGTAAGAATAGTCACTTTTGTTGGATTAAAAATTTGAGTAGACTTGTTGGTAGTCAGTTGTCAAAACTTAATGGTAAATAGTGGCTATGCGACGGATGCTTGCAGTATTTTAGAACCGAAGATCAGTTAACAAACCATTCTAAAATGACTGCAATCATGTATGTTCAGAGATACCTAGTACAGACAATAATGTTTTGAAATTTACGAATTATAACAAGCAGATGTGGGTGCCTTTTGTTATTTACGCAGACTTTGAAGCCATCCTCAAACCATTCAGCACATGCGCGCCTAATCCAGACAACTCTTTCACTAATACTACACACATGCATGTCCCGTATAGCTTCGCGTATTATATAGAGTGTAATTTTGATAGTACGCTTAACAAGTTAGAGCTGTATCGAGGACCTGATGCTGCTAAAGTATTTTTAGAAAGACTTGAATGTGATGCAGTACGAATTAGCAGTATTCTAAATACTAACATTCCTACGAAGCCGCTTACGGAAATTCAGTTACAAGACCATGAACGTGCTACAAAATGTAGTATTTGTAATGGCGAATTTTCTGAAAATGACCCTAAAGTTTTCGATCATGACCATTTAACTGGCTTGTACAGATGCCTTGCTCATAATAGCTGTAATCTTAAGTACAGTGTTACAAAATTTATTCCTGTAATTTTTCATATCTTATCTGGTTACGACTCACATTGTATTATTTCACAATTTGGAGCTTCAGATGAAAAAATAGATATAATCCCTCAGAAAAAAGAGCGGTACATTGCATTTACAAAGTGCGTAAAAGTAGATGAGGAGCATACTATAAAATTGAGCTTTCTTGACTCGTGTCGCTTTATGGCGAGTAGCCTTGATAAACTTTCGAGTAATTTGCAGCCAGAACAATTTACAGAAATTCGACGTGTTTCTCGTGAAGAAAAGCAGTTTAATTTAATTCGCCGTAAGGTTGTCTTCTGTTATGAATATATTGACTGCTTAGAACGCCTAGAAGAACGCGCCTTACCAGCAAAACAATCATTTTACAGCTCGCTGAATTCAGCTGATATTTGTGATGATGACTATTTATATGCACAACGTATCTGGGAGCAATTCCACATTCAAACGCTAGGCGAATACTCTGACTTATATTTAAAGACGGATGTACGTTTGTTAGCTGATGTTTTCGAAAATTTTCGCCGTGTTTGCAAGAAAACCTACAGCCTTGATCCATATCAGTATATTACAGCGCCTGGGTTAAGTTGGGATGCTATGTTAAAATACACGCAAGTGAATTTGGAACTGCTAACAGATATCGATATGGTGCACTTTAAAAATCGTCTATTCGAGGTGGCCTAAATCAGTGTAGTGGGCGGTATTCTAAGGCGAATAATAAGTACATGCCAAGTTTTGACTCTAGTCAGGAATCTCAGTATATTGTTTATCTTGATGCTAACAATCAGTATGGGTGAGTGATGAGTCAGCATCTGCCATTAAGTGGTTTCCGCTGGCTACCGCAGTGCGAAATTGACGATTTACTGACGCACACCCTAGACGATGAAGCTAATAAAGGCTATTTCCTTCAAGTTGACTTACAGTATCCTAAAGAGTTACACACTTCTCAAAATGACTCACCGTTCTGCCCTGAAAATATGAAGCCTTCGTACATCACATCAACAACAAAGATGTTAATCGCTAATTTGTGCGACAAATCTAAGTATGTCATTCATTATCGGAATTTAAAACACTGTTTGCAGCATGGTTTGAAGTTAACCAAAATTCATCGCGTACTAGAATTAAATCAGTCACCGTGGCTAAAACCATATATTGATCTCAACAATGATTTAAGAACAAATGCAGTTAACGAGTTTGAGAAAAATTTCTATAAGCTAGAATAACAGTGTGTTTTGTAAGACCATGGAAAATGTTGACAAATGCGTTGATCTAAAATTGATTACAAACTGGGAAAATATTAAGCAAAGGTATGGTGCTAACCATTTAATAAGTAAACCGAATTTCCATAGCTGTACTGTTATACATGAAAATTTAATTATTATACAGATCAATCGTGTTAAGGTTAAGTACGACAAACCTACCTACGTTGGCTTTGCTGTACTTGAATTAGCTAAAACACTGATGTATCAATTCCATTACGATTATATGATGAAGAAGTACGCTCATAATGCGCTCCTAATGCCTCTTATAACCTGATATTTCAGCCCGTTTACCATCATTTTAGTCGCTCAGAACCCTGTAACTTACTTATTATTCTATGCAGTATGTAGCATCATCCTTCAGTTTGTCATCTAGCTGTTTTTAGCATACTCTTGCACCTCTCTTAACATACACAACTCTGTTACAGACACGTACGTGGCGTCAAGGATATTAGCCCGCAGAGTTGACTCCGATGAGCCTCAGCCGCTCTTGGCCGATTCGTAGTAACTCTGTGGTGGGAGATGAAAGGACGGACTTGAATTCTGGCTAAAAATTAAGAGGGCCCGTATAGTGGTCCGCAACGGAAGCTGAGGGGTAGTGGGGTGGTATTTATCAGGTGACGACGAGAAGGAGATATGTTATGTGCGGACACCGTTGTTGTATATTGGGCATCAAGGGACTTGATAGCTCTGTAACGTTGTAACTTGTTTCTCACCAAAGCGGCAACAGTTCCAATACACCCTTATGAGTACAGTATACGAGATTTTAAAATGAAAGTCAAGTCGCAGCGATTAGGATTCCATGTAAAACTGGGGATTCCATGACTATGATCACAATATTAACTTTCAAAGTTGCTTTTTAATATTAAGATTCACGCGACATGATTAGGCACAATTTTATTTCACTATAATAAGGTAGTAAGAATTCTGAGTTAACTAATTTCCTGACACCAACGTACGTGGAGGGACGTATTCACAATTGTGTGTGTCTGTGGTGGTTGGAAGTGTGCTGTGCTATATGCGTATATGATGGGGTGTGAATCAGGGTGAAAGTGTATCCGATCCAGAGGATTTAACTAGATTCGGCTAAAAGTTCCAGTGCGACCAGGAATCGAGCGTGGGACCCTCTGAACCGAAGGCCGTTATACTGACCATTCAGCCAATGAGCCGGACAATTCCGAGTTAACCATTGACTACATTTTGAAGGAATGACAAACACTACAGATGGCAGCCAGACGGTCTAGTGCTTCCTTCGGTAATCTGACAGAAGAGGTCCACCTAAGTTTGAACCATGAACCAGCACATCTCAAAGTTTTCTATCAATTGTGACATTATTCTTCATTTAAAATTCTCATATAACTTCAAGACTTAATTTCATAGTTCATTAAAATTATCAGTAGGACATCTGTGTATCACGTCCGGCACTTTCTGACTGTATCTGGAAATTCAGCATCAACAAGTGTAGAACGCTGCACTTCAGATGATTCGTCTCTCAGTTCTCTTAAATCGCTTGATGCCGGCGGATGTTCGATTGTGAAGTCGGACGATTACCTCAAGTGAACGTTACGACTACCTCATGCTCAGCTCGAAACCGAATCACACGTAGCTAGTGGTGCAGTGAGGATAAGGACCAAATGAAGGGATAAACGAGAATTTCAGAAAGGGTTCTGATAACATGGTACAGGACCAGCAATACTACAAACCTGAAGTTCTGTACTTTATACGTATATGTTTAGGAGTGCATTACCTGAAGCAAACATCCTCCCATGCGATTCCACTCGGTGATGCCAATTTGGTAACTTGGTGATGGATTTTTGCAAGCTGAAACACACGAAAGGTAACAATAAATTCAACATCTCAGATTAGTACATGAGAAATAACAGGACATTGCTTTTTCAAATTTAGAACTAAATATGGTGTGATTGCTGGTTATTTTACTCTGCTGGCATTTAAGCTATACGATTAGTTATAACTGCAGAAATTTGAATTGGGCTAAATGTCTCCTGAATCACTGTGTTCTGTTGCCAAGTCCATTTAAAATAGATGATAATATTAATAATGGAATCTTAGAAAAGCAACAAATGATTGTTGATTGATAGTAATTTCAGAAGTGAAAGTAAGTATTCTTTGGTAGCATACACGGTGGCCGGAAACAACATGAACGAAATATGTGAACGTTCTTATGTCATGTGCAGATTTAGAAACACTGCCGCGCAAAGCCCATTTGAGATCACCAGCGAAGGGACGTAACTGGCTAACTTCAGCAGGTGATAAAATGAAAACGGTCAGAGATATCGAATTCAAATTATCTGTTAGCATGACCAACACTCTAAAGATCACATAAACCGTTCACGTTTTTTCCGACCATCCCGTATAGTGAATTAAATTTGGAGTATGAATTTTAGCATAACTCGGAATCAAATACTTCACAAAAATATAGTAATCCCGGGAGATATTTTGGATGTGAATATTGATAAAACTTAAGCTGAATCCTCTTGTCAGTTGAAATAAATAAACAAGAAACATACTTCACGTATTATTACAAAATTTAAAAAAAATAGACGCGATATGAAAGGTTTCTGCTCTTCTCAAGCAGTTGTCACGTGACGAGTGGGGAAGAGGAAAATAAACTCGTAGTTTAAAAAATTTAGCAATCATTAACGCGGTTGCAATACAGCTATATTTTGCGTATGTTTTGAAAGAAGTGATCAGGAAAGGCTAGGACCCAAGGCAGATACTGCAGACATTAGTTGCACTTCCTACAGCTACAAAAGGGTTTCGAAGGTAACTCCACCGCTACACTGCCTTAAACGCAAGGCAGGAAGGATATCTCTGCTCCCCAGACACACGATAGAGGGATACCTTAAGTGATATTAATACATATATGCAATACATACATTATCAATATAGACCGTCATGCCTTTCAGCCATCAGTCTGCAAGCCTCTGTGAATTTACTAAACGTCGCCACACCGAGCTCGATACCTGCAGTCGCTTAAGTGCGGCCAGTATCTAGTATTCGGGAGATAGTAGGTTCGAACGCAATTGTCGGCAGCCCTGAAAATGGTTTTCCGTGGTTTCCCATTTTCACACCAGGCAAATGCTGGGGCTGTACCTTAATTAAGGCCACGGCCGCTTCCTTCCCAATCCTAGCCCTTTCCTCTCCCACCGTCGCCATAAGACCTATCTGTGTCGGTGCGACGTAAAGCAACTAGAAAAAAAAAACGTCGCCACAATCCTCTACTTCCAACCAGTGCTGTAGCCACATTTAGTTCTATACCTCTGATCTTTTAATCGTTAGAAACCGAATCAAACCATCGTAGTCTTGGTCTCCTTCTACTTCTCTTATCCTCCATAACAGAGTCCATTATTCTCCTAGGTAACGTGACCTACTCCATTCGCTTCACATGACCCCACCACCGTAGCCATTTTATGCGTACAGATTCATCCATCGAGTTAATTCCTAAATTATCCTTTATCTCCTCATTCCGAGTACCCTCCTGCCATTGTTCTCACCTGTTGTACCTGCAATCATTCTCGCTACTTTCATGTCTGTTACTTCTAACTTACGAATAAGATATCCTGAGTCCACCCAGTTTTCGCTCCCATAAAGCAAAGTTGGTCTGAAAACAGACCGATGTAAAGATAGTTTCGTCTGGGAGCTGACTTCCTTCTTACACGACACTGTTGATCGCAACTACGAGCTTACTGCATTAGCTTTACTACACCTTGATTCGATCTCACTTACTATATTACCATCATGGGAGAACACACAACCTAAATACTTAAAATTATCTACCTGTTCCAGCTTTGTATCACCAATCTGACATTCATTTCTGTTGAATTTCTTACCTACTGACACCAATTTAGTCTTCGAAGTGCTAATTTTCATACCATACTCATTGCACCTATTTTCAAGATTCAAGATGTTAGACTGCAGGCTTTCGGCACAATCTGTCATAGTCCAGACTGCTTACTACATTTCCACCTAACTGAATCCCTCCCTGCCACTTTATACCTTTCAGCAGATGATCCAAGTAAACTACGAACAGCAAAGGTGAAAGATTACAGCCTTGTCTAACACCTTTAAGTACCCTGAACCAAGAACTCATTCTACCATCAATTCTCACTGAAGCCCAATTGTCAACATAAATGCCTTTGATTGATTTTAATAATCTACCCTCGATCCCATAGTCCCCCAGTATGGCGAACATCTTTTCCTTCGGTACCCTATCATATGTCTTCTCTAGATCTACGAAACATAAACACAGCTGTCTATTCCTCTCGTAGCATTTTTTAATTACCTGGCGCATACTGAAAATCTGATCCTCACAGGCCCTCTGTGGTCTGAAACCACACTGGTTTTCATCCAACTTCTTCTCAACCACTGATTGCACCATCCCTTCCAAGATGCCAGTGAATACTTTGCCTGGTATACTAATCAATAATAATAATTTCGTGTGGCTATGTCTAGCCGAGTGCAGCCCTTGTAAGGCAGACCCTCCGATGAGGGTGGGCGGCATCTGCCGTGGGTAGGTAACTGCGTGTTATTGTGGTGGAGGTTAGTGTTGTGTGTAGTGTGTGAGTTGCAGGGATGTTGGGGACAGCACAAACACCCAGCCCCCGGGCCATTGGAATTAACCAATGAAGGTTAAAATCCCCGACCCGGCTGGGAATCGAACCAGGGACCCTCTGAACCGAAGGCCAGTACGCTGACCATTCAGCCAACGAGTCGGACTACTAATCAATGAGATACCTCGACAGTTGTTGCAATCCATCCTGTTCCCTTGCTTATAGATAGGTGCATTTACTGCTTTTGTTCAATCTGAAGGTACCTAACCAACACTCCATGCTAATCTCACTACTCTATGAAGCCATTTCATCCCTGCCTTCCCACTATACTTCACCATTAAAGGTCTAATTCCCAGCCTCGCATGTGTAGCGGCGAATAGCCTTATGCTTGAAGAATGTATTCATAACCGGTAAATCCATACTAGCAAAGAAGTCCAGCAAACGCTTACCATTCCCATTAGCTTCCATACCTTTCCCACATTTACCAATCACCCTTTCGTATCCTTCACATCTATTTCCAACTCTCACATTGAAATCGCCCATTAGCACTATCCTATCTTTGCTGTTGACCCTGACCACGATGTCACTCAATGCTTCAATAAAACTTGTCAACTTCATCCTCATCTGCACCCTAACATGGTGAATACACTGAGACTATTATCGTCCTAATTCCTCCAACTGCCAAATCTACCCACAGCATTCGCTCATTTACGTGCCTAACAGAAACTATGTTGCGTGCAATGGTATTCCTGATAAACAGCCCTACCCCAGACTCTGCCCTTCCCCTTCTAATACTTTATAATGTCCTATCTCTTCCTCGTTATCTCCCCTTACCTGAATATCACTTATTCCTAGCACATCCAGATGCGTCCTCTTTGCTGACTCAGTCAGTTCTACTTTCTTTCTTCCATAAGCCCCATTAATATTGACAGCTCCCCATCGAATTCTATTTTGTTCGCCAAGTTGTTTCCTAGAAGTCCCTCGCCTGTCAAATGGGAGTGGGACTCCGTTACTCCCATAGGTCCGATGCTTGCTTAAAATGTTCTGAGCTCAGTAAGTTCATGAAGCAGGATGATACCCTACTTGCACATAGTCCAAGTGAGGATTTCTCCTCTAACGAGTGGATTGTATAGTCCTAGCCGTCTGAGTATAAAGAGGGTCATGACTCAGAATATGTCCGAGATGTCCACTCCCATTCCATAGCAACTGGTATCCTGACTCTCAGGACCACTTCCTAGGCCACTCAGCCGTTGCCCATGGTTCACGAACTAGGAAGTGACTATAGTAACACACACCATGGACCATAATGATATTAATTTGTTTTAAATATAATTTGTCACATTTTTCGTTAAATATTTCTTAACCAGGTTAGTCTGCTTCAATTCCCTGTCTGAATCACTAACTGCTGCCTTCTTTCGTCCTCGAATTGATTAACTTTCAAGTCAAGCGCGCCACCATTCATAAATTGATTTGACGTGTTGCTGGAAAATAGGACAGGAGAGTAGATGTTTGACGTCAGTGTAGCTGTATAATTAACTGGTCACATGTTCGCATAAAGAGCGTGTTCTTTATGCAGTATTAATTTCTTTCTGAGACGGTACAGAGTAAATTTTTCCTGCTAATACAAAATCGGCTTGGATCTCTTGTTTAAAGTCCTCCTGGTACAGTCCACTTTTACATCTAAGAAAATACAGATCACAATCATGTGGGACCAGTAAGACATAACAAGAAGTTCATATCGGTAAAAATGAAATGTCGTATGGCTTTTAGTGCCGGGATATCCCAGGACGGGTTCGGCTCGCCAGGTGCAGGTCTTTCTATTTGACACCCGTAGGTGACCTGCGCGTCGTGATGAGGATGAAATGATGATGAAGACAACACATACACCCAGCCCCCGTGCCATAGGAATTAACCAATTAAGGTTAAAATCCCCGACCCCGGCCGGGAATCGAACCCGGGGCCCTCTGAACCCAAAGCCAGTACGCTCACCGTTCAGCCAACGAGTCGGACTTCATATCGGTAATGATGTGGGACGAAAAGGAGAACTAATAACGGAGAGGAGAAAGGTTGACCAAGGAAAGCCAGATAGCAGAGATGAAATAGTCTTACATATATAAATGGAACCACTATCTGCTTGCCGAACGAGTTTGCAATCTGGCAGTAGAGGGTTCAGACCTCGGCGTGGTGAGGCACTAAAGATAGCCGCAACACCTACCATATGTAGTCATTGAGTAAACGTCCTCGTCCATGGCTAAATTGTTAGCATGCTGGCCTTCGGTCACAGGGGTCCCGGGTTCGATTCCCGGCAGCATCGGGAATTTTAACCAAAAATTGGTAAATTCCCCTGGCACGGGGACTGGGTGTATGTGTCTTCTTCATCATTTCATCCTCATCCCGACGCGCAGGTCGCCTAATCCTCGGACACATCCCGGCACTAAAAGCCATACGCCATTTCATTGAGTAAAAGACAGAAAGAATGAATGCCTATGTTAAAATGAAAGGTCCTTAAACCTATATATTTTAACAGCTTCCATATTCTATTATCTAAGCTTCAGTGATGTGGTGTTTTTTGAATTACGGAGCGAGTTGCCTGTGCATTTTGAGCCGTATTAGCAAGTATTCGGGAGGTAGTGGGTTTGAAACCCCTTATCGGCAGCCCTTAAGATAGTTTTGCGTGGTTTCCCATTCTCACACAAGACGAACACTGAGGCTGTTAATTAAGGCTGGGGTCGCTTGCTTCCCAGCCCTAGCCCCTTTCTATGCCGTTATCATCAAAAGATCTGTTAGTTTGTGAGATGTTATACCTCTAGCAGAATTAAAAGGTTTCTTTTAAGTTATAAATTAGGCCTACTACCCAGTAAAACATTGTAACACATAGTGCGTAGCGCTAACCCAAGATCAAAAGTACGTAAGGACTCACAACATGTAAAGGGTATATGATTTAATAATAGCCACATATTATTATTATTATTATTATTATTATTATTATTATTATTATTATTATTATTATTATTATTATTATTATTAGTTCAAACAAGCAGGTGCACAATTGGTCCCATGTAGAGAATTTGTTGGGAATCACTTCACAAATAGTGTTGCTCAGGAATATACACTACCGCTCATTAATTTCAATACACCCTGGAATTTCAGATTTACAACACAAATCAAACGTTATTTCTCACAAAAGATAATTATATTAACTTACACATATATAATACAATCACAATCATTATATTTTACTTTAATCAAAATATCCTCCCTTGGATTTAATGACTGCCTCACAAACTCGAGGCATGCGGTCAATCAGTTTTTGTAGGTATCGTGAATTTATATGATTCCACACATCCTTAACAATATTCCAGAGATGTTGCTTGCTGGATATATTAGCTTTCCTGATACGTCTGTCCTCTTCATCCCAGACCATTTCAATGGGATTGCAATCGGGCCTTTGGGACGGCCATACCATATCTTTCAGTACTTTCTGTTTTTCCTTTGATGCAATGTAGTTCGTACAATATTCTGACCGATGTTTTGGGTCATTATCCTGTTGTAAGGTGAACCCTTTCCCTATTATGCGCAGTCCACTTGGTATTGCACGATACTGAAGTATGCGGTGGTACTGCTTCTGATCCATACATCCTTCTATTCCCACAATGTCGCCAACTCTATCTCCGGCAAAATATCCCCAAACCATAATAGAACCTCCACCGTGTTTAACTGTAGGTAGAACACACTGCTGGGATACCCTTTCTCCTACAAATCGGCGAACAAATATTCTCCTTCTGGTTCCAAAAATCTTGAACTTCGATTCATCGGTGAATAACACCTGCGTCCACTCTTCCGATGTCCAATTACGATGTTTTATAGCCCACTCAAGTCTCTTCTATCTATGGGCCTTAGAAGGGTTTTTTCTTGCTATGACACATCCTTTCAAGCCGGCTTTAATCAGTCTCCTTTTTACTGTTGCAACAGATATTGTTGCTATGTTCATTTCTACAATTCTGCACAAAGTTGGGGCGCTGTTTTGAATCTATTTCTCTTACTGGTGATTCTGATATATTTATCATCACTTTTAGTTGTTTTATGAGATCGTCCTGGTCGTGGTATGTCCTTATTGCTACCTGTTGTCTTCTGGCGGTGAAGGGTGTGTAGGGTGTATTGCACTCTCCTATAGACGCACTACACTGTTTCGCAATTTGGTGAACAGATAAACCTGCTTGGCTAATTGCTACAATTGCAGAACGTTTTTCTATGGATATCTCCACTCGTGGAGCCATACTAGCGATGTGCACACTTCAACCGTCACGAAGGAACTGACATGCAGGAACCACATGTTATGTATCGTAGCGATGCTTGCCATTCGCTGCAGACATCACATCACTACAGGGAACAACACAGGTGCACCAAATGCGGCGTCCGTCGACAAATAGGTAAACAAACATATCCGATAGGTACATAACGTTTATGTACACGACATTGTTTGTTGGATACTATTGTATCTCGATGACCACAAACAAAAATCACGACATGTATACAACTGTTGTACTATTCCTTTGCTTCCTCAACCGTACCCACAGTATTAGACCTTATCTACAGAGAAATAGATGTCAATTATTGGGTGTATTGAAATTAATGAGTGGTAGTGTAAAAATAAAGACCCACATACAAACAGGGTCAAGTACATTTTGTCATGAAATGAGCTAAGGGCGTTTTCTTATAACCCTTTTCAAACTAAATTGGACTGTAAAGTCCATTCGTTACCAACCTCGCCATGACCATGAAAAAAATGCTATATTAATATAAACACATGAGTACAAAAGTAACCACTACGTGACTGCTTTATGATAAAATCGATCATATCCACATAATCCAATCATATAACACTGACGCGAGTCACGTGATCACTGAAACCAATAAGACTAAAAGTGTTATACTCCATTAGTTCGCTTTAGTGACAGATCATTTTTGGCGAAATATCAGTAGGATGAGAGCTACCCAGTCAAGGCGGTAATGGTGTGAACGTTTCTCCCTGAAGCACGTGGTTTAGGAAGTCCAAAACATTACAAATTAATCTTTCACTTTTGTACATTGACATGGGCCTAGGGTTCACTCATCCCACGCCAGAAATGAATACCAGGTAGAGAAGAGAAAGAGCTCAGGTCAAGCCGAAGAAATTGCCTATATCTTTAAGGCGCCAGCCAATATACACGATGGGAAGTCAGTAAGCCAAGCAGTTCATAAGGTCAAGTCATGACAAGCTCGAAGATCTTAGAATACGTTTATGACGAATCCGGAACACCAGTGTTCAGTTCAGTGCGGTTAGATACTCGTTGAAAATGGATATTCTAAGTGAAGTCGAGAGTAAAATCAAACATACATCGTTATCCTTTATTTATTCTAAAAACGTAAACATACTCCGCCCGTCATAAACACGAAATGTTTATTTCTACCCCGTTAACTGATTGTACTTAATATAATATAATTTTAAGTGTTATAACATGAGGTATTATCTAGTAATAAGCCATAGCCATATGAAATGGAAAAATATAACGTTTTCCACTGACTCATCTGTTAAAATAGCTAATATTTCATCCCCCTAATATATCATCATACTTTATCATGCTGTGTAAGTGCGTGTGTCTCCTGATGTTTGAATGTCAATATTAGCAGCTGTTCTTATAACGCAATGTTCGCCCACCTTAGTGATGCTAATGCTTCGTTTCGACGTATACACCACTACTTCGTACCCTGCACAGTGCTACAGTCAGTGGCGTGCACTGAACCCAATCTACCCGAGCGCTGCCGGGATAAATAACTCTGTATTAACATTTTCTTATTATTACTTAGAACTCTTTTAATAAAGTTTAAAAAACTGCGAATATCTAAGCCAAGCCAAGTACAGTTGGCTCGACAATCCGCCCGCACTACCGCAGTACAGCTTCTCCAGCGAGCTTGATTTCCTTGCCGGCGCGAAAGAGAACTACCCCAGCGAAATTTAAGTCGCTTGGTTGACGCATGCACTTGAAGCTTCCTTGTCCTGGGAGCGGGGCGGGGCTGTGGACCCTCCCCCGACAGCAATTCACGGCGGCAGGACAGCTAGCTTAGGTGAGGCATGTTAGTTTTCATACTTGACACTCGAAGTGTTCAGAGCCACACGCTAGAGGCTACAAGAAAAATATCAACATGTTAACAGTATAGCCACTTGCACATCGTCTTGCTAATAAAAATAGAGCCAGTTTATGAAATCAATTGTAATGTAGAAGAATATATTTTATTTGTGTATTTCGGCATGTGCGAAGTTTTTTCGAACAATTCATTGATAGCATGTGTAGAGTATGTTTCCGATAGCCGCAGAAAAATATTTAGGTTGCCCAGTATGAGCACAGAGCTAAGCGCAAAGCAAAAGAATTTTGTATTTGGTTGTCTGAAATGGTGATATATAGTGAATTTTTGTAGTGTTCCTCTAGGATCATAGTTGAAGTTTTCGTGAGTTCCGTGCTATTCTCCATGAATATAACGTGTTATATGTCGTGACAAATGATTCCCCTCGTTTGTTGTCGATGAACGTACAGTCAGTAAGCGAGTGAAACTATAAAACTTTGGCGACGGTAAAATACCAGTTAAATTTTGCTGATAAAGTTTATGTTAGGCCTTTTAAGTTAAAAAGAAATAGTTAATCCCAGTATACTTTTGTGAAAACTATGGCTGTACTATCACGAAACGTGACAGTGTGAAACTGTAAGTACATTGTTTAAAATCTGCTATATAATAACTTATGCTGGTGTCGTCACTGCCGTGAATATCAGTTTGGAAATATGTGGGACTACGATTGCTTATATTTAAAAAAATAGATTGCAGCTGGGGTAACGAATGTGCCCACCGCACGCCACTGGCTGCAGTACATTCGCGCTGTTAATTTACTGTATATATCTGACTGCTGCAAGTGATTGATCCCGCAAGGCAACTTTGGTGGTCTCCAGCTCCGCTCCCGTACGCCATTAGCAGCTAAGGTTTCGTTGAATGCATTCTTCTTAATGCTGCTTTCTGATGGTACTAAGCACAAACTGCTCTTGCGAGCTCGAAGTCGGATAGGTTTCTCTTAAGCGCCGATGTTACTGACAGTGGAAACCTTAACCTTCCATTCACCCAAGGGCCTTATTGGCCTATACGGAGAGGGATTTTAGCTTTGCTATTAGTAGAATGTCTCAACTACACAGAAGATAGATTAGGAAATATTTGTGCAAAATATCACCGACAAGAAAAGTCCAGTAAAGTATCCAAATCAGAAACAATGGAAGCGTGCCAAGAAGAAAGATCTCAGGTTATTAAGCTAAACTATTTTCTTGCTTTCTTTGTGTCCTGGTCGAGCTCTTGTCTCGTTATTTATTGCTGATTTCACTGTACCATTCTTTGTTATAGGTGCAGTCCAAAGGGGATGTTAATAATTCAATCGTATGGTCATCGAGGTAGAGGAACCATCTGCATCTTTCTGATGGTGGCAGACGTGTAAAGAATTTCACTCTACATTTGATATCCCTAACACGAAGAGCAGTCAGGATTCTCTTTTCCTTCCTGTTCAACGACGAAAAGTTGAAAGGGATGCAAAAAAATATCCAGTTTTTCGTGAAAAGTAGAACTTGAAACCGAATCCACGTGTGCAAGAATACATATCTGACTTTCATGGGAGTTACAAAATATCGAATAGAGGTCATTTTTACACACTTTAGAAAACAGGAATTTTCAAGTGCAGTGGAAAATAAATGTAGGCTAAGAAATGAAGAAAAGTACAAAGCCAAGGGCAGTTGTAGAGCAGTTAAAGGTATTAGTCTAATTACTCGTCGACAAGCAGTAATATGCAGACGGGAAATTTTCGGCTTGTCAACAAGCATAAGTCCTGAGAATGTTCCTATCTTAAACTGTTATAAAGTTCGGAAAACGTGTTTTTCAAGTTATTTGCGTCTGGTCACCAATGAAACATCTTTGTTCAGAAAGAGGAGGAACATTAATCCTTTATACAAAGTCGGCCAAATCAATATCTGTCCATTTTGATATATTTATACATGCCGTGATTGTCCAGAGATCCGCCAGAACATACATGTAGGAAAAACGTATTACACTGATAGGCCTGTAAGTGCTAGATTACTTTTAAAGAAAGAGTGGGCTTGTTATTAACATACTTGACCAATTTTCTCGAAGCTCGATAACTTCACACAAATAATCGGGCTGAATACTCCTGATACATGATTTATTAAGAGAGGTGAAACAAGAATCTCTGGAATGAATGCGGAGTTGGATTATGAAAAATCAATCTCCAATCCATAAACTTGGGACAGGATCTACGAAGAAGGAAGTTCATTCTTATTAATAAAATAGCACATTTACAAACAGAATAATGCAGAAGTGTAAACGTCGACGGGTGGCCATTGATCTAGGAGTTGCGAGCCTGTCTCTTACTCGGAGGCTTCAGGTTCGATTTCTGGTCAGATCAGGTATGAAGGGAGTTCGATTTATAATGCAACAATTCTTTTTCTAAAAGCAGGTTGGTTTCATTGAGGATTCAAATGCACCACGTTATTCCCCAATCCTTTTGCTACAATGCCCTATTTTTCAACATAATGCTACGGCCTCACGCCATCTGTATGCCTGCATAGTACCACTCAACTGGTCGATGTTAAGACTCAACGTCGTGCTGCATCGGTAACTTCCCCATCATCCACGCAGTGCTTCTTGCGGAGTGCATCCTTCATTGGGCCAAACAGATGGAAGTCAGAAGGCTATAGGGTGGATGAGGAAGAACAGTCGCCGTAGACATTCAGCAAGCACCGATGAACATCTGTAATACCCTGGTTTTCCGCCAAAAGAAACTTAATAACTGCTCTCCGTTTGGTATGCACCTCTATTTCAGACGCCATTTTGAAGGCTAGTTATAGCGTTGTCACCTATCGGAAATTAATGAAACTCTTTTATTTTTTTGCTAGGGGCTTTACGTCGCACCGACACAGATAGGTCTTATGGCGACGATGGGATAGGAAAGGCCTAGGAGTTGGAAGGAAGCGGCCGTGGCCTTAATTAAGGTACAGCCCCAGCATTTGCCTGGTGTGAAAATGGGAAACCACGGAAAATCATTTTCAGGGCTGCCGATAGTGGGATTCGAACCTACTATCTCCCGGATGCAATAATGAAACTCTACGAGACGAAGTGGGAATATTCAAAGATGTACCAAACAAAATTTCACCGGGCTGAGTGGGCCAGACTGTAGAGGCGGTGGCCTTCTGGCCCCATCCTGGCTCAGTCCGGTGGTATTTGAAGGGGCTCAATTACGTTAACCTCATGTCTGTATAATTACTGGCACGTAAAAGAACTCCTGCGGGACAAAATTCCGGCACTTCATAGTCTCCGAAAACCGCAAAAGTAGTTAGTGGGACGTAAAGCAAATAACATTATTATTAACAAACCTCCAATTTTTTAAACCGAAATCGGCCAGATATAAAATGTCTTGCATTATATATTGAACGCCCCTCGTATATTTAACTGTATTTGAGAGCTAGTTTGAGGCTGCTCAGCCTACTTGAGAACCGCTGAGGAGCTACCTGACAATGAGATAGCAACACCGACCTAGAAATCCAAGAAAAACGGTAAGAATAATCGCGCTGCCTACGGGTTAGCTCGGTCGCTTGGTAGACCAAAGATGTCTGGATTGTAGCACCAGGGTTCTTTTAAACATGGACGTTTGTTTGTGATCGTATTCACGAACAATTTGTCCTCTGTGCACAATTACATGAATCGTGAAATAAACTTCCAGCGTATTTGGTTGTGTTGCGTATACATATACCGTAATACACTGATGCAAGTGTAATGGACTAGTATAACTTGTAAACAATATTCTCTAACCCATGGGTAAATAATAGAAATATCGATTATTATTATTATTATTATTATTATTATTATTATTATTATTATTATTATTATTATTATTAACTTCTGAGGTGTTGTTTACATTTATTAGTATTAGTATTAGTATTATTATTTAGGCAGTTATGTACGGACGATCGTATTATTTGTGAGGTTATGTCATGAAACATCTGCTGTATATATATTAATATGAGGTTATTTAAGGTAAGAACAAGTAATTAATAGTATATATCTTATTATTACCGGTATATTTGACGTATAAATCCAATGCAATATTGTGCAACACACTGTAATACCCAGAACAACGTATCTTCTGCACTAGAGAGTGATAGAAAAATCCATTCATTGTAAATATGCTATTGGAGACTCTCGAAATTAGGAGAAAAAATGTTGTGTCATATTCTTCTAGAAGCCTGGCCAGGCAATGTGTATAAAGAGGCAGTCTTGAGAGTTCTTTTAACGAGACTTGTGTGGAAGTCGTGTTAGCCGAATGTTTGAAGTCAAGTATGTGAATTTTGTTGCGTCGATAGTTGGTTGACATGCAAGTGTTGCAGTCTTCTTCTTATCCTTCGTAGTAGGCAGTTGTTCAAAATGGTGGTTTATTGATGTGTGTATAATATATGTACCGTATATAGTTTGTAAATAAAATAGTGTACACGACTGGCAGCATCGCGTACGTCCGTCTTTGTCGTTACAGCAACATACCGAAGAGATATTAACTACAGAACAAAAACGCCCAAATGGTATTAAGGGGCTTGCGAAACAGCGTGCTACGCTTTTCAACAAAATTATTAATGACGGAAATATCGACATCAGCTTCGTTTTAAAAAAATGGAAATAATTCGAACCAATTCGACCTAGTTTCTATCTCCCATAATATCGCTGTAGCTTGCACTTCTGAAACACACCTTGTTGAACATGAACCTTTTACAGCACAGATCTGATCACCCAGCTCCTGGCCTCTGGTGGCATGGCAATCATCACAAAGAAAAAAACGTAAACATCACTCAGGATTTCTACCGCAGCTATCCACAATAGAAGCTTGTGCTGTTAAAATTCACTTAAGCTACGGATCTCTCTCGGTCGTCACAGCAGCCTAAAAAACCCATCAGCTCGACTCCACGTGGAAGATACAAGATTATTGTTTCAAAACCACTTACCAACCATATTAACGGGAGGTGTTAATATTAAGAACGAGATTTGGAATTGTTATGTAACAACTCGTAATGGTAGACAACTGTTCGCGTTAAGTGTAATTAATGCCATCCACGGCGTTGTTCCAGATGCACCGACCCATTAGCCATCTAAGTTAAACCGGCAGCCAGATATCCTCGATATCGCCCTCATCAAAATTTCCTCATTCCCGCTTTACACGAGATCTATGGCTGAAACTGACTAGAATCACTGCCCAATAATTAAGTCATTGTCTGCTGAATCGTTCATTCAAGAATTTCACTCACTCATTCATGGTTATATTATTGAGACATCTATCAACAACAGCTTGTTTCCCGCCCTCACCCTCACGACCGTCGTATGTATCTCACTTAAAGAAGCCCCACTGTCCCGAATACGACAACAAAACACAACTACTCACTCAGTCTTTCCTATCAGAATTTTACGACTTCTCAAGATCAAACGTAAAATGCGACGCATATGGCAGGTTCAGGTCTACCTTGGCAATATCATACATTAAATCAGCCCATCAGGTCAGTACGCACAACTTTATATAACCACCATTATTCATCGTACCAGAATCATCTCTCCGATCTATCACCCGATTATTGCACACTCTGGAAATAAATCAAACGAATACATCAACCAACCATTATTCCACTTTTGAAAGTAGCTGATGCGCATTGTATGAGTGACACCGAAAAATGTGAAGTACCCGCAGATGTTTCTGAAATTGCCTTCACTCCAAATCTATGAATCAACCACAAGTATGACAGTGAAGTCGAAGGAGTTCCAATATTCTACGCTATCTGTTCCGGGAATGATCAAATATGCCTCACTGGGAGAAATTCAAAATCTGATACTGATAAAGTACCTGCTCCTCAAGAAAGCTTCTGGACACGATCTTATCCCTAACATAGCTTTGAAGCACCTCACTCGAAACGCACTATCATTCCTTACATCTATATTCAATGCACTTCTCCGTCCAGGGTACTGTCTCGACACATGGAAACACGCTGAAATAATTGCAGTTCACACACTTGGGAAACCTTTTTCACTGCCAATAAGCTACCGACCAATAAGTTTATTACCAAGGTTTTCCAAATTATTCGAGAAAACCATCCAGAAATGTCTAAATAACTTCTTAGAGGAAATAAACATTCGACAACGAACCAGCTACTACGTATTATTATGGAACATACTGCACGAGTTTCCGAGTTCAAGCATCACACTGTTTCAGCATTTAATAAAGTTTCGCACAAAGGCCTTCTATACAAGTTACAATTAACTGGAATCTCTCACTATATATATATATGAAATCATCTACAGCTTCTTGTGCCGGCGTACTTTTAGCGTACGCATCAACTCCACGAATTCAGTACCTCGGCCCATCAAATGCGGAGTTTCTTTTCTTGGTCCAACACTCTTCAACATTTATACATTCGATATTCAATTTCCTCCATTCATCAAAATCGCAATACCCCCATTTTCACATCACGCCACAACATCTTAAATACCTCTCGCTGCCTGCAATAATCTCTGCAAATCATATCAACTTGGTTAGAGAAGTGGAGCATTTCACTGAATGTACCGAAATGTGAAACCATGATATTTATTCTTCGATGTCCACTACCTCCACCACATATAATTCTAAATGAAACAGCCATGCCATGGACGCTTTATGACAGGGCTGTGAAATATCCGGGAGTATTCACTGATCGTCGTTTATCATAAATATACCACATAAATCAGAAAATAAATCTAAGTTATGCAAGACTAACAAAATAAAACTATATCCAATGCCTGCCCACTCTGAGGAGGGGTAGCTCGAACCACCGAGCGAGTTGGCAATGCGGTTGGCGGCACCCAGCTGTGAGCTTGCATTTGGGAGATAGTGGGTTCGAACACCATTGTCGGTAGCCCTGAAGTTGTTTTTCGGCGGTTTCCCATTTTTATACCAGGCAAATGTGGCGCTATACCTTAATTAAAGCTACGGCCGGTTCCTTCCAACTCCTAGCCCTATCCCATCGACGGCGTACAACTTATCTGTGCCGGTGCGTCTTAAGCCAATTGTAAAAAAAAACCACTATCAAAAGACCACAAACATTCCAAGACCATCACCATATGTTACTTGGTACATTCAAAATAAACAATTGCATTGTGAACTTCAGCTAGACGTTCTTCAAAAGAAGTTACAAAAATTTTCCTGTGTTGTATTCTTTGTCCTTGAACGACGGTCATCACTTCCACGCCGGATTAAATGTCGCCTTCCTCAAGATCGCCAAGGGAAGAATTTGCAGATGATCAGTGAATGTTCTTGTAAATCAATTAACTCGTGCGATTCTTTTAATCAACTGTCATATTAATTATTAATAATGTACTCAATATAACAAGCATTACAGGAAAACAGTTAACCAGAAACTGAAAATTGGATAATAACTTGATGTTTGTGTTTGTGAACTACCGGTATTATACTTTTGCTCTCTTTCAGCTGTTTTCTGTTACAAAACTGTGCTCTCTTGTACAGTTACAGAAGGGCCTGTAGGAGGTCGACTTCAATCACATCACTAGTAAAAGTTTACGTTTCCAGTATTCGGGAGACATTGGGTTGGAACCCCACTATCGGCAGCCCTGAATATGATTTTCCGTGGTTTCCCATTTTCACACCAGGCCGTACCTTAATTAAGACCACGGCCACTTCTTTCCCACTCTTAGCCCTTTCCTGTCCCATCGTTGCCATACAACCTACCTGTGTGGGTGCGACGTAATGCAACTTGAAAAGAAAAATGTTTTCTTTTGCCTTGTATCTTTCTGTAACATGATTTTTGTTTTAGTTCTTCTTGTCAACAGTAATCTGAGATAGCATGTACCTATACGATTAAGTGCTACATTATAAAATAAATTAAAAACCTCTTCATCATCACCAGCCGTTGGAAAAGTATCTCTAACAGAAGGGTTTCCTAGTGCGCCAGCTGCACAAAAACGTCGTTCAGGCCTCAGGGACGAATTGGCTGTAAGCTTCCTTCTCGCAAGAAATCACGTATTATACAGGCTTTGTGACTGTAAAGACTTCTGGCATGTATCTCCACAGATGAATACCGTAACACATCAACTTATTCGTCACTGGAATATCTCACGAGTGTAGATCAGTAAAAACAATTACGCTCGCTTCCAATACACGAGTGAATTAACAAACTTTGTGCTGCGTCGTTTCCATGGCTGTGGAATTCTTGTAGCATTGATGCTTTACGTAATATTGTGTTACTGTTTTAAGGGAGACGCTCTGCTGTACAGACCCCAAATTGGCAGGTTCGATCCTGGCTCAGTCCAGTGGTATTTGATGGTGCTCAAATACGTCAGCAACGTGCCGGTATATTTACTGGCACGTTAATGAACTCCCGTGGGACTAAATTCCGGTACCTCGGCATCTCCGAAAATCGTCAAACGTAGTTAGTGGAACGTAAAACAAAACATTCTGCCGTACATAGGTATACAGTGAAGCAGTGACAAACTTTAAAAATATCTGTATGGAGCAGAAATCGAACTGTGGTTCCATTTTCAGAAGCAAAAACCTTGTCGATTCATCCACAATGACGACACACTTGTGGCTCGTAGGAAGCACGCTACTAATACATGTCCCCTTCAACTCTATATACAGTTTCCATGTTATACCTCTGATTCATGTTTTACAGCATTGATTTAAGTTATACCACAACAGATAACTTCACACAACTTATTAACTTGATCGCTTTAAGCGTTATATGGTTTCTGAGGAGAGCACAACATAAACAGGACGTCTATGGAATGGTCCTTTCATCTTGGCGTGACCATCGCACTTTGTCGTTTTCCTGTGCAAACTGTGCTCGGTTAAAGTTGCTCAAGTGTAAGTAGCAAGCACAGTAATATCGAGTTTAACGGCGAACAGTGTTGGATAGTTTGCGAATCTTCATGAATTTTATAAGGGTCTAGTGGATCACTCTGTATATCTCTCATAAATCCTTCTTGGAAGTTTCTTTAATAATTAACCAAAGTTAAAAATGTGTGAGGTGTACTTTCTAGACCTTAACTAATTCAAAGAATATAGGAAAACTTTCCATTGATGTCCTGACTACTCCGTTTTCCCGTTCATTAGATTTTTTCTCACATGCCCCTGATAATATTATATAGTTTTTCTCTTCTCCTTGATTCCCGTTTAGTAATTCGACGCGAGTGTAAAACTGAATTTTAGTTTCAATTTCACATGTACCTGTCTTATCCAGATACTTTTCTCCGATATTTCTTGTTTCCTTGCAGTCATTCGTTAGATGTGTGACACCTCCATATCTTTACTGCATAAGATGCATTGATTTTACTTCTTTTCGTATCTTGTAGTGGGAAGGAAGCGGCTGTGGCCTTAATTAAGGTGCATCCTGGTGTGAAAATGGGAAACCACGGAAAACCAACTTCAGTGCTGCCGATATGTGGGTTCGAGCCTACTATCTCGCAGATGCAAGCTCACAGATGCGCAGCCCTAACCACACGGCCAAATTGCCAGGTTCATAAACTTCCATTAACCATAAAACAATCCTCCTCATTTCCCTTTAACTTAACATGTCGGTCCTTATTGTCATATTTTACTTACTTTGCTGAGTTCTGCTAGTGTACTCTTGGGATTACATTCTGTCCTTATTGTGTGCCAGGCTGAGTAGCTCAGACGGTAGAGCCCTGGCCTTTTCAGTTGAAACTAGCAAGTTCGATCCTGGCTCAATGAGGTGGTATTCGAAGGTGCTGATATACGTCAGCCCTATGCCGATAGATTTACCGGCACGTAACGGAAGTCCTGTAGGACAAAATTCCGGCACCTCAACGTCTCCATAAACCGTGAAATTAGTTCGTGGGACGTAAAATCAATATTATTATTAGCATTATTATTATTATTAGTTTTTCTTTCTTTCTTACTGATTTACTTAATCCGTTTACCCTCCAGGGTTGGTTTTTCCCTCGAACTCAGCGAGGGATCCCACCTCTACCGCCTCAAGGACAGTGCCCTGAGCGTGAGACTTTGGGTCGGTGGATACAACTGAGGAGGAGGACCAGTACATCGCCTAGGCGGCTTCACCTGCTACGCTGAAAAGGGGCCTTGTGGAGGGCATGTGAAAATTGGAAGGGATAGACAAGGAAGAGGGAAGGAAGCGGCTGTGGCCTTAAGTGAGGTACCATCCCGGCATTTGCCTGGGGGAGAAGTGGAAAACCGTAGAAAACCACTTCAAGGATTGCTGACGTGGGAACCGAACCCACCTCTACTCAGTTGACCTCCTGACGCTGAGTGGACCTCGTTCCAGCCCTCGTACAACTTTTCAAATTTCGTGACAGAGCAGGGAATCGAACCCGATCTCCGGGGCTGGCAGCTAATCACACTAACCACTACACCACAGACGCGGATTATTATTGTTATTATTATTATTATTATTTTTAATATTAGGCCTATTTGTTTTTCTGTATTTAAATCTCTTTCGGCGCGCGGCTGTGAGCTTGCATCCGGGAGATAGTAGGTTCGAACCCCACTATCGGCAGCCCTGAAAATGGTTTTCCGTGTTTTCCCATTTTCACACCAGGCAAATGCTGGGGCTGTACCTTAATTAAGGCCACGGCCGCTTCCTTCCAACTCCTAGGCCTTTCCTATCCCATTGTCGCCATAAGACCTATCTGTGTCGGTGCGACGTAAAGCCCCTAGCAAAAAAAAATATCTCTTTCGCAACAGTACCCCATTTCTATGTCATTTAATAGTTTCCTCGCCCCTTAAACCCATTAAACCGCAATGGTGGTGGTGGTTGTTAATGAATGGAACAGCGTGGTCCCTATCCCTCTGCGCTTTGGCACAGTGTTTGGGTAGTCACTTTGATAACCAGCGTCACTAATATCTAAACTGGTGTATTAAATCGTTTTTAATGGAGAACTGAGAAGTGAGTAGTTTTGGCCTTGTTTCAGTTGAAATGAGAAACCCAGGATTTAACTACAAGTCTGGCCGACGGGGAATAGAACTCAGACGTCTCTCATATTCACTCACAAAAGCTTCACTGTCAGTCAGATATTCCGTCTGTTCCGTGAATTCTGAGGTAAAACGAATGTTACTACTGAACGATAATAGGAGGTTTAGTTCTGCTTTGTTCAGTTTGTTTCAAAACTGGATGACAGAAGACTATTGTAAAAATGGAATTATGAAACGGCGTGGTCGGAGGAGCTCAACATGAATACAACAGAGCAGGAAGTATTTATCCTTCTGTTACGAATCACGATATTAATACTTTCGGAGTAACAAGCGCAAAGCGATCAATGTCTTCCTCGTAAAACTCTCGTGACTCCATCGATCTGTTTCCCAGGAAGTAAATCTCCAGCAAGGAGGTAGGCCTAGTTGGAGAGAATTTACTACGGGCAGTACTAATCTGAGTTTATCATTATTTAATGCTGTCCGGCTCCATGGCTAAATGGTTAGCGTGCTGGCCTTTGGTCCAGATGGTTCCGGGTTCGATTCCGGGCCGGGTCGGGGATTCTAACATTCCTTGGTTAAATCCGATGGCTTGGGGTTGGGGGTGTGTGTGCCGTCTTCATCATTAGAATTCATCCCAGGTAGAGCCCTATCATCAAAGACACGCAGGTCGCCTATGCGGCGTCAGCTCGTAAGACTTGCACAAGGCCTCCACCGAGGCCACACACCATTATTATTATTATTATTTAAAAACTAACCCCGTGGTACTACAGTCCCTGAAGGGCCTTGGCCTACCAAGTGACCGCTGCTCAGCCTGAAGGCCTGCACATTGCGAGGTGTCGTGTGTTGAGCACGACGAATCCTCTCGGCCGTTATTCTTGGCTTTCTAGACCGGGGCCGCTATCTCACGGTCAGATAGCTCCTCAATTCTAATCACGTAGGCTGAGTTGACCTCGAAGCAGCCCTCAGGCCAGGTAAAAATCCCTGACCTGGCCGGGAATCGAACCCAGGGCCTCAGGGTAAGAATTAGGCAACCTACCTCTACACCACGGGGCCGGCATATTATTATTAAACTCTCTTTTTTCCACGCCTTTTCTAATTGCTGAAGTCTTAACAGATGCCAAGATGTGGGAACTTCGTCCCCTAGCTGCTGGTTTTGTTGTTGCTTCCCTTTTTGATTTGTTTTTTACCTCGCTCCGACATAGATAGGTCTTGTGGCGACAATGGGATAGAAAAGCAATGCGAGTGGGAAGGAAGCGACCGTGGCCTTATTTAAAGTACAGCGCCCAGCATTTGCCATGTAGGAAATCACGGATAAACATCTTCAAGGCGACCGGAAGTGGGGTTCGAACCTACTATCTTCCGAATGCAACAGCCGTTCTTTCACGTGCCGGAAACCAACGACACGGAGTTTAAATCCCACTGGATGGGAATGACTTCTAACGGTATCGAACCCACGATAATGAGAATACATATACAACGACTAACCGACTGCGCCACTGAGATCTGCATTCTCAGTGCTTACGTATAAATATAGAATTTGGCCTTCTTTAACTTTTTAATTTGAATTTGCTTTACGTCGCACCGACACAGATAGGTCTTATGACGACGATGGGAGAGAAAGGGCCTAGTAGTGGTAAGGAAGCAGCTGTTGCCTTAATTAAGGTACAGCCCCAGTATATGCCTGGTGTGAAAACGGGAAATGACGGAAAACCATCTTCATGGCTGCCGACAATGGGGTTCGAACCTGCAATATATGTAAAGAACGTTAATAATAATAATAATAATAATAATAATAATAATAATAATAATAATAATAATAATAATAATAATAATAATAATAATAATAATAATAATTAATAACCATCGCAACATGATTAAAATAATCATATATGAATGAAATAAAATACTTAATACCATCACGCTTGGGCGTAAATTGTAAACTAATTCAAAATATATGAATAAATAACTGAATAAATTATTAACATAATTAAAATAAAATAAATTAATAAAAATAACATTTCGAAATGTCCGTAGTATGAGTGCCAGATTTCACCAGAATGGATCCCTCGAATTTTGATAAAGCATGGTTAACTCTTTCTCTCCCAGGGAGTGTACGTAAAGCTGCGTACTGGCACACCTGTTTCAGGCTTTACCTAACCTTCTGAAAAGGACTAAGTAGGTAGGAACTGCACCTAGGTTCATCAATAACTCCACTGACTCTAAAATAATTAACTATATTCTGAACAATATCCGTGCGTGAGAACCTCATCAGCACCCCACAATATACATAAATTACACTCACAAAATACCGCTGGAAGACTCCATATTTACAACAACAAAAACAGCGGGAAACCAAAAGCGAGGACCAAGCTATCAAATGCAGTCAGTCCGTAGAACAAATCACATATATGTAGATAAATATCCTTCACTGTCTTTGTGTACCAACACGATTTGGATACTCTCATTATTGGTTCTTGTTATATCACACAGATACTGTACCTTATAATACTGTGTTCACTGACTCTAACACTTGGTTTAAAGATACATTCACTCGAGCAACACACGCTTGCTGTTCCAGAATATAAATTATGGAAAGTCAGAGATATAGGACCCCATAGCTTTAACCAACAGAGAATACCAAGCCGCCACAAGTGATACAATACCAAGTGCCTTAAGCACTTCACAGTTGTAGGTTATTACCACACTTCACAAACATAAGACCACGTTCCACAAAAGTTACATCTCCTCTTCTCCGCTGACTGAAGTCAAGTCTCGTCCACCAAAGTATGAAGTCCAGTCTCCTTTCACCGTCTGATCACATGCCTATATAGTACGTCTAGATTGATCCTGGCCATCCAATCACGAGTAGATCCTCTTCTCCTGTCATTCCAAGACCATGCCTTGAACCTCTTCCCGGTCTCATGACAACACCAACGGACTCCGGGGTGTTTCACATGACTCATACAAAATTTCCAAGTTAAAATAGCACTGTTTTCCCATCCGTTTGTACAAAACAAATTACTCGTATCACATATGGAGACCTTCCAGCTTAAAATATTAAGTACAAAATATAAAATTTAATAATAATAATAATAATAATAATAATAATAATAATAATAATAATAATAATAATAATAATAATAATAATAATAATTGTACCGGGAGGTACACGTTAACGCCGCGCATTCAAATAAGCGCCTCAATGAACTCCTCTATCCAACAAAAGTGGAAACTACTACAACAGGAACTTAGAACTTTATTCAGAAGATGTCACCGCTGAAATATTATGTAATTTTGTTATTGTGCAGTTTCCTGAACTGAGTGAATTTCTCCTTGTTTTATTTGCCATTCATCAGGAATTTTAGACATTTTCCAACAGATGACACTACCAAACAGCTATGATCATGCACCCTGGTGCAAGGTGAATGAACTTATTATTTAAAGAAGTTTTGTATTTCTAGGTTTTTGTAACTGATTGATGTTCATTTATTTTTGGGTTGGCAATATTTCCTTTTTCTTTCCGCCAGTTTTGAATTTAGCCAATCACTAATTTCTGTAATTAATTTTCCACCTATCACAGGTTTCTTGTTCGATTTTGAGTGTTACTTTTGAATTTAACCAATAAAATTAAGAGTGTCCTGATTAATCTTGAAGGATCTCGAACCTTCCCTGAGGGTTTATAAACTGCGGCTTTTCACGTTTCTTGGCAAACTGATGGTCGTCTTTCAGCGAGTGTGTGTTTAAGCAGGAGGCGGGCGGCCTCTTTCGTCGGCAACCAGAACATCTGTAAGGTAATGGCCACATAACTTTATTCTTTCTTGCTACCTCCGCAGTTTAACCCGAGGGAAAGGTCCGACTCTTTAGTGATGTAACAAGCTTTTCTAATATGTAACTTTCTTCCGGCTAATGTAAAACCTTCATAAAATCTTTAACTGTAAACCGGGGATAGAGAGTGAAGTACCCTCTCGAGCTCCCCTTCATCTTGGTTTGGGGTGACTACGTTTTTCTCTGTTTTTCCTACTGTAATGTGTTAATGTAATTTCTATACGAGTCACCTCAGTAGTTTGGGAATAGCCCCAGTTTCATCGGCTTAGAGCCCTGTAGGTTTCTAAGCTTTCATAATCTTGGAGCGCAGTTCGCCTCCATTAATTTTGTATTTGGGCCAGTTACCTAACCCGTTCTGTTTTCATGAAGGCCCCGTAGGTTGGGAATTAAATAACCCTGCATAAATCATTTTCAAATTGTAAGTTGTGCCTTGAGAGGCCAGTGCTTGTAAGTTCATGTTGCCTTGAGTAGGCTTGGAGACCTGAGAGCCTGTTAGTTCTTTTTCAAGTTTTGTAATTGTAAAGAGTGCCTCTAGAAGGCTAAAATTGTATTTTGGGGAGCAAGTGCTCCATGAATTAAGGGATGTCTGCCCTTAACTAAATCATTCTTCTTCCATTTGTAAAATTGTAAAACTAGGCGCTTAAAACCCAAAGTGTTAAGGTTCTGAATCTTGGATTTTTCCTAATCTGGTTTCTAGATTGGCATTGCACCTGATTGTTATTTTTTTCTTTTGTGGACATTTGTTAATTTTGTTTTTTATAATGAAAGAAATATAACCTTTGTTAAAGTTTTAATTCAATTCTTGACACTGTAGTTAGACCCATTCAACCCCGCACCTTCTTTCACCTCTGCGTTCCACAGATACCCCGGAACAACAACAAAACAACAACAACAACAACAATAATAATAATAATAATAATAATAATAATAATAATAATTCTGAATACAGTGCGAGGGTGTGATACATGTACTATCACAAAGCCACTATCTCCTGAACCGCACGGCCAACTTGCCCGGCCCTTCTTTTAACAATGTGTAATATAAATGGGAGACAAGACAGAATGTATTACATACATGTTTAAACAAGCACGTAATTTTTCGTGTTCCTAAAACTGTTTATTAAGAAAAGGTAGTTTAATCTTATTCTGTAGTGTAGGGGTTAGTGTGATTAGCTGCCACCCCTGGAGGCATGGGTTGGATTCCCGGCTCTGCTATGGAATTTCAAAAGTGGTGCGAGGGCTGGAACCGGGTCTACTCAGCCTCGGGAGATCAACTAGGTAGGGGGGGGGGGGTTCGATTCCCTCCTCAGCCATTCTTGACGTGGATTTCCGTGGTTTCCTACTTCTCCTTCAGGCAAATGCCGGGCTGGTACCTAACTTATGGCCACGGCCGCCTCTTTCCCTTTTTCTTGTCTATCCCTTCCAATCTTCACATTCCCAACAAGGCCCCTGTCCAGTATAACAGGTGAGGCTGCCTGGGCGAAGTTCTAGTTCTCCTTCCCAGTTGTATCCCCCAACCCAATGTCTCACTCTCCACGACACTGCCCTTGAGGCGGTAGAGGTGGGATCCCTCGCAGAGTCCGAGGGAAAAACCAACCCTGGAGGGTAAACAGATTAAGAAGAAGAAGTTTAATATTATATGCACCCACAATCAAGAAAGGGAAATATTAATTTCGTGTGGCTATTTCTAGCCTGATACAACCCTTGTAATGTGGACCCTCCGACAAGGGTGGCTCTATCTTCCGTGTATAGGAAACTGCGTGTTGTTGTGGTGTAGGATAGTGTTATGTGTGGTGTGTTAGTTGCAGGAATGTTGAGAACAGAACCAACATGAAATCCCCGAGTTAAAGGAATTAAGTATTTAAGATTAAAATCTCTGGCATGGCCGAGAATCAAACCCCGAACCGTTTGAACCGAAGACCAGTACGGTGACTATTCATCCAAGGAGCCGAAAATACGGGAATTTATTAACATAGAATAAGATTTATCTTCTATCTATACATATACCAGCATAAAAGCCAAGTACCTCCTACTAGTCATGAAATCTCCCAATTCACACAGGAACACAGGTTCATCTTTTGCTCTAGAGGTGCACTGAGTTTCTTTCCAAAATTCAGTTTCTGCCCTAGATTTAAGCCCTTCGCCACAACAGCATGGGCTAATGCAGGTGAAAATCGAATTTGTTGTACAAGGAAGAGAATAGCTTGGTAGATCTTGGTAGATCCCTTTGCAACCCTGAAAACCACGTTTTGAGACCCTAAAACCAACCGTTTTAGAGGTATTGGTACCACGCTGACACAGCTACAGGTCAGGGTGTTGGAGAGCAAACGTTGGGAGACTCACGAACGAGACGATCGGAAGCATTACAACTTCCGATTGGGCAGATTGCGTAAGATAAGCAAAAGTATTGCAGGAAGAGTATATCATTCTCTGAGACAATTTTAAGGTGCTCATTGTCAGTTGCCTCATTTACAGCAATACGATCAGATATGTTTCTGCGTGCTGCTGTCTCATATACATCTATACGGTCAGAAGTGCTTATGCGTTTTATCAGACAGCTTAATACTGTTCACTGTACTAACTTCTATTCGTCATACACATCTTGTTTGTTTTATATCTATCTTCAATCTTTTCTTCTTAATACTTTCCACCTTACCAGACTCATTTCGGTCACAACGCTACTTTCTTCTTCACAATTTACTTTACGCCACACCGACACAGATAGGTCTTATGGCGACGATCGGGGAGGAAAGGCCAAGGAGTGGGAAGGAAGCGACCGTGGCCTTAACTTAAGTACAGCATTTGCCTGGGAGGAAAATGGGACACAAGAAGAAACGATCTTCAGGGCTGCCGACAGTGGGGTTCGGACCCATTATCCCCCGAATGCGAGCTGATAGCCACGTGGCGCAAAGCTCGCAGGTACTTGCTCAGTCTCAACGCTATGGTTGTTGTACCAGGCTTTCCTGGAGCTCCTGTAAACCGTACTTTCTGCTGTTGTATACCAGGCCTACTGTAGTTCCTGTTACTCATAGCTGACACTGTTTTCTTTTCTCTGTATATCTATCTATCGTCTGTACCTACAAAAGCACAGACGAGCTTCTGCGTGCGGCTGTCTCATTTACATCAATTCGATCAGACGTGTTTCTATCCTACAGCTTCATACTGATTCGTACATCTTATTGAAGTAACTTCAATTCGTCATTCATATCTTCTTATCTCCTCTTCTTCTTTTATTTTTAATACTTTCCAACTTTTCAGACTTATTTTGATCACAACCCGATAGGTGTTCTACCAGGTTTTCCTTTCTGTTTACCTACAGCTCCTGTATTTTTTAGTTCCTGTTTCCCATAGCTGATTATTTTCCTTTTATTTTCCATAATAGGGTTCGTTAGGTATGGAGCTCATTGCTATTGAGGGCGTAATGGTACCGCACCGTATTGTACCCACGAAGGGAGATGGATTTTTTTTCTATTCCCTATCTTACTTAATGTATGGCACTGACTCGCTGGTCGAATTGGCTTAAGGAGAGAGCTATTCTCACGTCTAAGAACGACACCGCATCAGGTATCAGTGATTCCATTGGGCCGGTGACCTAAACCACAAGCGTCAGTGATTCCATTTCCTTCCTACCAAGATGGTGAGATGAAAGTCTGTGGGCTCGGTGATGGAGGTACTGTATATGATGTGGTCCACTACCCTCTGGAGTTCCTCCACACTTTAAGTCCACAGGTTTTCACCTTCCAATCACAGTCTGAAAGTTGGAGAACCTATAATGCTGCTACGGAATCTAATATCTCCGAAGCTTGTAACAACACCAGGCTGCAAGTGACGTCTGCACATAGTAACGTGATCGAATCAACCATCTTCTGGTGCGGGAGAACCAGTTTCCATCCCCCGCATTCCTTTAATTTCCTCCGACTACCACTTCCTATTCAAATGACTACAGTTCCCCGTTAAACTATGCTTCGTATTGACAATAAACAAAGCTCATGGACAGCCTTTAAAAGTCGCCGGTGTAGATTTAAGGAATGATTGTTTTTCCCATGGCCAGTTGCACGTAGAATGTTCACGTGTAAGCTCTCCTGACAGCCTTGTGATTCTGCAAAAAGTGTAGTTTACAAGGAAGTTTTATAAAAAGAAAACATGGCATCAACAACAACCTTGGCCGATGACCTAGCTTTTAGGCCCCTTTAAACAACAAACAACCTTAGACAACATAATTTGAACGACAGCAGAATTCAAATGTGACATTGTGGCACATACATCCAGTCCCCAGGATTTAACCCCGACCCCCCTGGGCCAAACACCAGCACGCTAACCATTTAGCCATGGAGCCGGACCCAAAACCGACTGAACCAGCAGTAGGCAAAGGGACCTACCCAGTGGTTTAGTTGGACCGGAACGGGCCGGAACGCCGTTCCGGAAAACACTTTCCCGCTTTAGAATGACGTAACACTTTTACATTCAGTAAGAAAATCTTATAATCCATACATAGCGCTGAAACGTCATGGGTGTACTCTAGCGGACTAGTGATTCAAAGGTACTATACAAAAATAATTGGCCCTCCACTTCTACTTTAGATATCTGCTATGGTAATGAGAGTGTTGGCAACCTTTGTGACTTTTCCCACATGTCAGACAAGAGGAGGTACATTAATGCTTTTAGAAAGTATGTCGAGACCAAGGAAATTCCAGTGGAGCTGATGCCTTTAATCAAGAATGTACAGACTATTCCCATCTTTTCAGCAGAAGCTGAAAGAGCTTTCAGTACCATGAATGAGATCCACACCGAAAAGTGAAATAGGCTGCTGGTTGCAAGATCAAGCCGACTTATTTTCATAAGCAGCGTTTGACCTCCTGTGCATATATTTAACCCACAACCATATGTCAAGTCATGGCTACGAAAGGGGAGACGTTCATCTGATGAAACGACTTGTTGGAAACATGAGGCCGCTGATTTTGACACCCAAAACGAGTCCATCTGGAAATTGCTGAATTAATAAGGTGAGTTCCTGTAAATATTTTTTCCAGCTAAATCACTGGGCCTACCATTATAATGAGAACACACCAAGTCGAGAATAATAAGATGGCGGACAGTGTGGAAGCGCGAATCGAATGTGCTCTAAGAAGTTTAGTGAACATCGCAGAAGCAGGAGGCTACCTACGGAAAGACGTAAAGGAAAACATACATCAAGCGGTGAGTGTCATCAGAGAATGTTTTATAGCAATGAAATGTGCTATAGGCGATAAGAACGAGTATAAGGAAATGCCACAAAATGAAGTTAAGGAAAAACAAATCTATCAGATAGAAGGGGGAACAGACAGCCAGTCAGCGGGACAACTAGCGACATCTGTTGGCCCAACACATGGAACTACAAGGAGTAGCAGCCTGAGCCTGATACCTCCTAGCACCCAATCAGGACAACTAGTGACATCTGTTGGCTCAACGCATGAAACTGCAAGGAGTAGCAGCATGATCCTGACACCTAGCTGGAAAAGGCAGTACGGAGCAGACAGCCGATCAGAGGAACAGTTAGAGAAACCTACCGACCCAACTCAAGACACTGCAAGCGGCAGCAACCCGAACCTGACACCTAATGGGGAAAATCAGTATGAAGAAGTCAAGACGACCGAAGAGACATCTGTTGGACCAACACGGGAAACTGCAAGTAGCAGCAACCTAAATCCGACACCTAGCGGGGAGAGCCAATACAGAGAGGACGGCAGCAAGGCAATCACCCGACAGATACAGCACAGAATAGAGGGAGCAGTGGCAGCAAGTCAACGGCAGACATAGAGCAAACCAGAGACGACAATAGTGACAGGTTGGAGATGCAAGTGGGCCAAGTAATCAACGGCGACAAAGTACTTAAAGACGAGGAGTTGGAAGAAAAAAAAATATTGAAAAAATCAATCGGCAACTACAAACCATGATGGAGGATATCACAAACAGCATTAAAACGTTGCTATAGCTGCAGTCGCTTAAGTGCGGCCAGTATCCAGTATTCGGGAGATAGTAGGCTCGAACCCCACTGTCGGCAGCCCTGAAAATGGTTTTCCGTGGTTTCCCATTTTCACACCAGGCAAATGCTGGGGCTGTACCTTAATCAAGGCCACGGCCGCTTCCTTCCCACTCCTAGCCCTTTCCTATCCCATCGTCGCCATAAGACCTATCTGTGTCGGAGCGACGTAAAGCAACTAGCAAAAAAAACGTTGATAAAAGAGGAAATACGGAATGAGACCGGAAGATCAATGACATCACAACAAACGGATGCAAACACACCGGAAGCAATAAACCATATCATGGAGGAGGAGAGAGAATACGAAGTAAGGGAAGAAGAACGCAAGACAAAGCAAAAATACCCAAGAGGAACGCCGGAATCCAAGGAGAAAATAGCGATTGAGATGGTTACAGGAACCGAAAGAAATGCTAAACCCAGTGCGGATGAAAACGTAAAGCGGAGGGAAGAAGAACGACAGTGGACGAGAGTGATGAGAGGAGGAAAGGGACCCAGGAGCGGACGAGTATCAGAGGGGGAAGGAGAAAAGGAAACAAGAGAAAGAATAAGGGGCACAAGACAAGGGGAAAGCAAGTTGAAGGCAGTACAGGGAGACGCATGGCTATATCTGGGAAATCTGACCCCGGAAACCACGGAAGCAGACATAGAAGAATACCTAAGGGAAAATGGGGTGTCTGGAACAAAAAATTGTCGAATGGTTAGTGACACCAATACTAGGAGAGCGTTCAAAATAGGCATCCCAATGAAAGAACATGATAAGGTATATGAGGAGGCATTTTGGCCAAAGGACGTCATATGCCGGCCCTTTCGAGATCCCTGGAGGTACAGGAATAGATCATAAGATGGAACCGGATCAAGTGAATGTTCTCAAATGGAACGTAGAAGGACTAGAAGGCGTATTAAGACAGATGCCGAGAGACATTTTCAGTGAGTTCGACATCTGTATACTGACAGAGACATTTATTATCGCGGAATCAAAGTGTGAAGTGAAAGGATTCTATAACATTCACGTATTTGCGAGGAAAGGCGATAGAGGAAGGCCGTCAGATGGAATAACATGCCTAATCAACTCGAAATTTACCCCCTTTGAAACAATTCTCAAGGAGCAGAATCAATTGGTGATTAAAACAAAAATAGGAACATTAGTAGGCGTATACTACAGGCCAGAGTACAGCGCAATAGTGTTACGAGCTCAACTTCGCCTACCTTATGGCTGCTTCTCCGTCTTGATTTAGTGCACACTATATTGCGCTGCTCTATGAACCTTCTGCTTGCTATGCTGTCTCACCACTGCTTCATCTGCTACATCGCCACGCGCAATCTCCGTGACGTCACCTAGTTCTAGTGTGTTCTCGAGCTCGCTTCGCTCCGTGTATATATACTCGCCGCTTTCTCCTGTCCGGCGATCAGGTGTGACTTGGTGTTAGTGCTGGGAAAGGAGCGGTAGGAGCGGAGCAGTTGTTCGCGCAACATGAATCGGTATCTCCGATTACCTCCGTTGCCTCCGCTTCCTCCGATAAAACCGTTATGCAAGGAAAGGAGCGGTAGTACCGGAGTAGTTTGTTTTAGTATGACCTATTTTAAGTAGAGTGTCAACGCGGCCAAGCCGTTGGACTGTTACGTATGGTACCGTTTTTAAGCAACAGATGTAGTAGTGTTGTTTTGAATGACGAAACTACCGTATACTATATAATACCGACACATCATTTAATGTAACAATAATTCATAATTTTTGGTATATTAAAGAGAAGTATGTTATAAAAAGGCAACCTCATAATAAGTACACAAAATTACTTCGGAGCCACAGACATACACCAAATAAATAAATAAATAAATAAATAAATAAATAAATAAATAAATAAATAAATAAATAAATAAATGTTTCAGTCAAGAAGAAACGAAGTTCAAGGCTACATACGTTACATGAAGAAATATTTAGAGTTTCCATGTAAGAAAAGCAAAGTGTTTGCTCGTTCTGGCGATAAAGCATTTCTTTTTGCTATGATTATTTGCCCGGCAGCAGAAAACATTCTCTCAGCTGGGACAGAGGTAGCTTAAATATAAAGGTAGTATCCAGCTATTTCATGAAGCAGATTACATTGGTTCACCATTTGAGCCCAGTACTTGACAGGGTCAGTCAACCTATGCTCTGGCTCTAATTCCATGTAGTGCCTTAGTAGTATCGTGCTATTCGACGTAGGCGTCGCAGCACGTCGCTTCTGGGCCAGCTTTGCATCCAAAAACGCTAAGAGATTACGTCTGCCTTCGTTTCTTCCTGCCGTAGGCTTTTCTTCCAACGATGTAGAACTTGCTGCTGCTGCTTATAGCCTATCACGCCTTTGGATCGTAGTCCTTAGCTCGACTTCAACCTGAAAAATTGTCATATGCTTGGTTTTGAGAAAGGGATAAGCTATATAGACTGCCAGTTCGATTTTCAGATTATTGCGTACTTCGTCATGTATTTCGCCTAGAATTCCCAAAGAAAAAATTAATATAACATAGGTATCGATCACAGAAATAGCTGGCAATTAATTGTAATACTGTACAATAAATGGTGCAATATGAGTTCATTTTCCACCTACCTCAGACAGAGTTCGGCGACATGGTAGTTCATACCTCGGTTTTAAAACGTTAACAAACTTCCTGAAGCTTTCATCCCGGACAATTTCGGGCGGTTGCATACCTATAGAAACAAACATAGCCACACTCCGATTCAAGCGCTTATGCCCTTGACTGCCTGGGGCGTACACCTCGCTACTTTGTTCAGTTGTTGGTTCCAAACACTGCTTATGACTCATCTTTAACTGATCAAATAAATTAGATGTGCCGCCTCCCGTTGAAAAACTACGTGCACATAATTTGCACTTGGCAGATTTCTTCTGATCGCCTTCTGCATCGAAAAAATTCCAAACAACTGATCATTCTCTTGGCATTAGCTATACAGTGAAGGTAACGGTGCCAGAAAGTTCACCCGTCACACGCAGCAACTGAGAGGAAGGAGTATTTTGTCTGAATGAGCAGAGCACGTTCGCTCCGTTTCCTCCGCTACCCTCCGTATACCTCCGCAATTCTCCGCAGTAGTACCGGAGAATACCGGTGGAGCGCTTCACTTGCTACAACCGATTCAATCACTCGGAGGACTGCCTCCTCTCCCAGCACTACTTGGTGTTGTAATCGGCAGTGGGAGCTCAAGCCCTGCACCGGCTGGTCCGAGTGCATTTGGACTTTACTTGGTTCTCCGTTACGTGTTGGGTGAGCAGACTTTTACTGTAATTATTTACCATACATTTTAATTTCGCCCTCTCATTCATCATATGGGCTTGAATAACGCTTCGATATTGAACTATCGTCCCTTCAGGACACAGCGAAAATTCACGGTGCCAAATTATTGACTTTGACTTTATGATGGAAATATGAAGGAGGAAGCGTGCTGGGGTTCAAGTTTTGAACAGTTGTACTGGAACCTTTTTTCTCGTTTGGAGCTGACATCGTACCCTGGTCAATCCCCTTTCCCTGCTTGAATCTCTTTCCCGATTTTTCCTTCCTTTTGTCTACCTTTCGTACCTCTAGTAACTTATTAATAAATTTGTAGCTTGGTGCTCTGCTAAATTTTTTTCACTTCATCTGGCGTGTGCCTTTGGATTATTCTGGTGTTTACTTGCTTTAAAAAGAAAAAAGGTGTGCCTTAGTTTTAGGGGGATAGCCTGTTCTTTTATCACGTGCCTTTGTGAGCACTGGAAAAATTCCTTTTAACTAATGTTAATTTTCTTGTTCCTGTTTCCATAATTCCTTGCTACTTTTGTGGCATTCGCGTGAACATTGGTATAAAATTTTATTCTGGTTTCGTGCTTGGCGCCCCCCCCCCCCAAGCTCTATTGTGGTTGGGTGATTACCCCTTTAAGATACGTACACTAAACAAAAAAAAAAGGAGAGAAAACCTGTTGATAATTTGTACAATTTCCTACTTTAATGGTGTATCAAATGGTCGAAGTTCTCATTCTTACAGTGTAAACAATTGTTATTTCTTGGAGTTGTTTTAATATATGTGTTCATTTTTTGAAACCTGTGCTTGTGGGAGTTTTCTTGGGTGTTCTCCTTCCCCCCCCCCCTTTTCCACGTGTCCCTACCGCGATAGTTCCTCTGGGGAAAGGCCCCATAATTGAAATCACCACTTGATTTGGGATGTGATCACTGCTATTTAAATATTGGTGTTGCCTCACTTTACGCCCTTCCCTGCGCATTGCTCTGCTGAGTCCTATTCCCCCCACCCCCCGCACCGGCAAGTATTTCTTGAGTCCCTTTGCTTACTTTACGTCGAACTTGGTCGGTTTATGCTTAGTGATTGCTGCAAGCACTTGAAAGTACATATCTGTTTAAATGTGTCAACGCTCATCGTAACAATAGACATAGCAGACGATATACAGAGAGCATTAGACACTATACAGGCGAACGAAAGAGTGATTATTGCAGGCGACCTGAACTGCCCAATAAATAAAGCAAATAACAAAGTGGAAATAGTACTGGACTATCTGCTAGGGGAAGGGCTCACAGTAGTGAACGACAAAAAAGCACTCACATACATATGCCACACCGGAGGAAGCGCCATAGACCTCACACTCATTAGAGGTTTCGATGCATTGGGACATAACGTCCTAATAAGAAATGAGGCATCGTTAATCAGGAAACATATACCAGTAAGAACGACACTCAAGACAAACACACACATGAATAAACAAATGAAAACACAAAGGATACAAAGAAGGTTGGACCCACATATGTTCCAGGAGAACACTGGTAAGATACCACGCATACTACAAGATTTCAGCGAGGGAAATCTGGACGAGGCCATAGCAGGAATAACGGAATTCATCGAAGAAGGAAATGCAGCAAGGAAGGACACCAGGAAAGCACAATGGATCGACAAGGAGTGTTACATTTAAAGGTGAATTACACTAGGAGAACGACAGACAAAAGAGACCTGGAATGCTACCAGACAGCGAGGAAGAAATTCAAGGCGCTACTAAACCTGAAAAAGCGGGAATTTAAGGCAAAGGAAGACGAAAAGCTTGTAAAGGATGCTGAGAAGAACCCTTATAAGGCACTCAGACCACGGCAGCCGCGATTTCCAGCAGACATACCCGTGGAGACCTGGGAGAATCATATGAGAGGTGTGTTAGCCCTTAAGGAAACCAGACCGAAGTTAGAGGAGAGGAAAGTGATAGAAAGAACTACAATCTTCACAAGTGAGGAAGAGAGAAAGGCCATCTCAACAAGCAAGGTAAACAAGGCACCGGAAATAGACGGACTTTGCGCAAAACATCTAAAAGCTACACTACCCTACCTAGAACCAGTGTGGACAATGCTAATGAACAAGTGCGTGGAATCCGGTAACATACCTAATGCATGGCGGAAGGCTAGGGGACACGAGCAAACCGGAATCTTACAGAGGTATAGCCCTGGAGTCGGTGGCATTTAAAATACTCACCAAACTATTAGCACAGAAAATAAGTAACCTGATGGAACCACTATTACCTGATGAACAATTTGGATTCCGGAAAGCGAGATCCACCCTGATAGCGGCGAGCTGTCTGTTAAAAGACATACAAGAAAGAACACAAGCCCACGGGAAGAAGTATGTAATCTTCATTGATTACACCAAAGCCTTTGACACTGTCAATAGAAGGAAATTAATCGAGAAACTGGAAAGCCTCGTCGGACGATCGGATATGACGAATTTAATAGCTAACATACTAGCGGCAAACCAAGTGCAAATCAGTGACGGGTTATCCCAATCAGACTGGATAGATCAGACCATCGGAGTGTTACAAGGGGACCCCTTGATACCTTTATTGTTCAATGCGCTGACTCAGGATCTCCCTACAAAAATTAAAGACGGAGCACAAAATGTAAGCATATACATACAGTGGTGGTCAAAATAATAGAGCCACCTGGCAAAGGTTTAGAATAAAGTGCAAATTTATTACTAGACATGTTTGTACTATGATGGAAACAAAATTTTACGTTGTACAGGAACCATTACAACAGAGTCACATTGTACCACAGTCAGTTATATAGATAACACAACTGAAACTAATCAATAATATTCAAAATAATACCAGACCACAGGGTCAAAAAAATAGAGCCAATTGACACAAATATTTTGTACTTGATCTAAGTCTTATGAAATTTACAGGAACAGTCGTTTTTGCATAGGAGTGCATTAGTACTTCGTGGTGTAACCCTTATTTTTGAGGATTTCCCTGCACCTCTTACCCATAGAGTCGGCTAAACGCCTGCATTCGTCGCTGCTGATCGCATACAAGGCTCTCTGGATTTCTTCCCAAAGTTTATCTAAAGACGTAGCTTTTGAGCGGTCAATTCTCTCGTCTACGATCTCCCATAAGTTCTCGATGGATGGTGCGTCAGGGGATTGAGGTGGCCACTCTAATACTTCGATATGGTGATATTGAAAAAACTGCCTTATGATCCTTGCAGTATGCTTTGGATCGTTATCGTGCTGAAATTTCCATTTCAGCGGCATTTCCTCTTCAGCATAAGGCAGCATCACATTTGCTAAGATGTCGTTGTACATTTCTGCGTTCATTATGCCGTTGATACGGTGTATTGGACCAAGGCCATATCATGAAAAACATCCCCATACCGTAACATTTCCGCCACCGTATTTCACAGTTTTTAAAGTGTACTTGGGATTAAATTTCTGGTTTGGTGGGCAGCGCACATAGACTTTTCCGTCTGAGGCAAACCTATTATACTTGGATTCATCGGATCAAAGGATGTTCCTCCATCAAACATTGGGTTTGTGTTCATTTCTCCGGGCGAAGGCCAACCTTTTCCGAACATTAGCTTTTGAAACATGTGGCTCCTGTCTCGCAATGCGCCCATTCAATTTTGCGGATCTCAGTCGTCTTTGAATCGTTGAAGTTGATGGTTGAACATCATTTTTGTCGCTAAACAAAATGGCTTTCAGTCGTGGTGGTGACAAAAATGGGTTTCTTTACTTCCCTAGTGATGAGTCTGTCTACGCGAGGAGTAGTTACACGGGGTCGCCCCCTGTTCCCCACCTGCGGCTTTGTTTGTTTTGCCAGTCTAATGGCGTTCTGGACTCGTTTTCGCGAAACGTGTAAATCTTTGGCTATTTGATTCATGGATATCCCACTTTTGAACATCCGGAACATTACTATACGACCACCATCACTTGTATGCTCTGCTCTGCCCATCTAGAAGAATGTAAACAAAACCAAACGTCAGTTTACATACAAAATAATATTGAGTGGAGGTTTGTTGACAAATTATATCGCTAGCCCCCAAAACAATTGCAAAAAATCAATTTGAACGGGACTTCTGTAAAACGGCTCTATTATTTTGACCCATAAGATTCTTACCTTTATGCCTCTTTTCGAACGTCTAGCTCAAACGCTTCCTTTCGCACAACTACAGACAGCAGCGACGTCTTCCCTGATATTGTCTAAAAGGGACTGACAACACGGCACTCGTGGAGATTTTACGAACTAATAGATATCCTAGTTCTTAATCTCGTCAATAGAGGTGGCTCTATTATTTTGACCGCCACTGTATATGCGGATGATATGGCACTAGCCGCTGATAACATAAAAGATTTGCAAAACGGAATGGAACTTGTCACACAATGGGCGGATGACAACGAGCTAAGGATGAATCTAAAGAACACAGAATTAATGGTATTCAGAAGAGGAGGACGCTTATCGAAAGGGGACTACATTGTATGTGGGGGACACATATTAACACCGAAAAACCAGTTCACATATCTAGGGATCGCACTACAAGTCTCCGGAACGACCTTCTCAGTACACATAAAGAAGAGATTAGCTGCTGCACTTAGAAGCATAAGTGAAATCAAACATCTGCAAAGAATGACACTGGAGACGGCCATGAACCTTTTCCAAGTCAAAGTGCTACCAACGCTCACATACGGATTAGAAGTAATATGGGAGTACCTATCATGTAAACAGCTACGAGATCTGGAAAGCATGAAACCGAGATACCTCAAGAGGGTCCTAGGGGTATCTAAATTCACCCGATCCCGGTACGTATATGTTTTAGCACGGGAAACCTTCTTTATAGAGGATTTAAGACTACAAATGCCTCTACAGCAAACTCCGGCATACGAGGAGCTGTTACGAGAACTACGAGAGAAAAGGGACTCTACTGAGGAAAGCTTTTACAGTACGGACGCACTGATAAAGAAGGATTGGATGAAAGAGGAATATGAGTTGAGACATTTGGTGACACGCTTTGCAATACACGGCTTTCATCACGGTATCTGTGCCAAGAAATCCTACCACCGGGCCAGCCAGGAGTGTGTATGTGTATTGTGCAATGAACAGTGTGATACATATCACGTAATGAAGTGCGAGAAGAGAACAGTCTCTCTGAATCAATTTTGCTCTGAACAAAGTTCTCCTTGAGTGAATTGTAATTTACTTGATGTAGGCTACTATGCAAATTTTGCACATTGTGCGCAATAATTAATAATAATAATAATAATAATAATAATAATAATAATAATAATAATAATAATAATAATAATAATGGGGTGAGGCCTCCAAAGAGGTCTGCTGCAGGTCCTTCAAGTTTACGCCGTATACGCGACCTGCACTTCTTTGAGGATGGGACCCTACTTATGCTGAATTCTAATGCTAAAGGCGGCACAAGCACACAGCCCTCAGGAATTAGAAAATGAAGGTTAAAATCCCTGACCTGGCCGGGAATCGAACCCGGGACCCCTGGACCAAACACCAGCACGCTAACCATTTAGCCTTGGAGCTTGACCCCAAGTCGAGTGTGATCACAGTAGCCAAGGGGGTCTGCCATTATTATGAAAACACCCCAATTCGATTGTGGCTGGCTGTAGACAAGATGGACGGCCATTATGAAGGGAACTACCCGACTCGAATGCAACTGAAAATAGGAAAAGGGGCTTGGGTTTGTAATGAACACTCTCCAAATCAACTGTGACTGGCAGTAGGTAAGGAGATCTGCTATCGTAATGAAAACTCCCTGACCCGATTGCGACTTCAACAAAAACTTTGGACAACATGATTTAACGTCAACAGGCAAAGGGGTCTGACTTTATAATGATAACAACGCAATTCAGTTGTGGCTGGATGTAGGCAAGGTAACCTCTCATTATAATGAAAACACACCAGCACGATTGCAGGAGGCAAGGGGGGACCTGTCATTATAATGAAAACTTCCCCACTCGATTGTGACTGGCAGTAGGAAACGGGACCTCTCATTGTGATGAAAACTCCCTAACTCGAATGTAACTGGAAATAGGAAAGGAGGTCTGCCTTCGAAATGGAAACTCTCCAAAGCGATTGTAACTGGCAGTAGGCAAGGGGACCTGCCATTATAATCTTAACTCCTACACTCGACTGTGACTGGCAGTAGGAAATGGGGCCTTCCATTATAATGAAATATCACCGGGCGAGCTGGCCGTGCGCGTAGAGGCGCGCGGCTGTGAGCTTGCATCCGGGAGATAGTAGGTTCGAATCCCACTATCGGCAGCCCTGAAGATGGTTTTCCGTGGTTTCCCATTTTCACACCAGGCAAATGCTGGGGCTGTACCTTAATTAAGGCCACGGCCGCTTCCTTCCAACTCCTAGGCCTTTCCTATCCCATCGTCGCCATAAGACCTATCTGTGACGGTGCGACGTAAAGCCCCTAGTAAAAAAAATAAATGAAATATCCCCAATCAGGACTTAACACGAGAAATGGCCTATGGCGACCTCCCATTGGTGTTTCTCGAGTAATGCTAAGAGCAATAAAATGTAGTAAAATCTTACTCACAACGTGTACAGAATTTTATCCAGATTTCCATGTACAATCTAGAATTCCGTAGCGAAGCATTGGTACAATAGCTAATATCATATAATGGCAAAATACCACTTACTTAATTACTAACTCTTCACGATATCTCAGGAATCACCAACCTATGAGGATGAAATTTGCGACAGAGGTTCATCCTTGATGGTCTTAACAGCTATCAATCAATCAATCAATCAATCAATCAATCAATCAATCAATCAATCAATCAATCAATCAATCAATCAATCAATCAATCAATCAATCAATCAATCAATCAATCTTTTTTTTGCTACTTGCTTTACGTCGCACCGACACAAATAGGTCTTATGGCGACGATGGGACAGGGAAGGGCTAGGAGTGGGAAGGAAGCGGCCGTGGCCTTAATTAATGTACAGCCCCAGCATTTGTCGGGTGTGAAAATGGGAAACCACGGAAAACCATCTTCAGGGCTGCCGACAGTGGGATTCGAACCCACAATCTCCCGAATACTGGATACTGGCCGCACTTAAGCGACTGCAGCTATCGAGCTCGGTAATCAATCAATCAACACTGATCTGCATTTAGGGCAGTCACCCAGATGGCAGATTTCCTATCTGTTGTTTTCCTAGCTTTTTCTTAAATGATTGCAAAGAATTTGGAAATTTATTGAACATTTCTCTTGGTAAATTATTCCAATCCCTAACTCCCCTACCTATAAACTAATATTTACCCCAATTTGTTCTCTTGACTTCCAACTTTATCTTCATATTGTGATCTTTCCTACTTTTGAAAACATCACTGAAACTTATTCGTCTACTACATTCCACGCCATCTCCTCACCGACAGCTCGGAACATACCACTTAGACGAGTAGCTCGTCTCCTTTCTCCCAAGTCGTCCCAATCCAAACTCAGCAACATTTTTTGTACCGCTACTCTTTTGTCGGACATCACCCAGAACAAATCGAGCTGCTTTCCTTTGGATTTTTTCCAGTTCTCGAACCAAGTAATCATGGTGAGGGTCCCATACGCTGGAAACATACTCTAGTTGTGGTCTCACCAGAGACGTACATGACCTCTCCTTTACATCCTTACTACAATCCCTATTTACCCTCATAATCATGTGTAGAGGTCTGTACCCTTTCCTTACACTCCCATTTATTTGATTACCCCCAATGGAGATCTTTCGTTGTATAAACACCTAGGTACTTACAGTGATCCCCGTAAGAAAACATAAAGGTTCAATAATACTGCCTTGAGGTATTCCCCGGTTAATGATTACAGGATCAGATGAAGCTTCACCTACTCTAATTCTCTGAGTTGTATTTTCTAGAAATATAGCCACCCATTCAATCACTCTTTTGTCTAGTCCAATCGCCCTCATTTTTGCCAGTAACATCCCTGTTCAACCCTATCAAATGCCTTAGATAGGTCGAACGCGATACAGTCCATTTGACCTCTTAAATCAAAGATATCTGCTATCTTTTGCTGGAATCCTACAAGTTGAGATTCAGTGGAATAAACTTTCCTAAACCCGAACTGCCTTCTATCGAACCAGTTACTTATTTCCCAAACATGTCTAATAAAATCAGAAAGAATGCTTTCCCAAAGCTTGCATGCAATGCATGTCAAACTGACTGGCCTGAAATTTTTAGCTTTATGTCTATCATCCTTTCCTTTATACACAGCACAGGGGCTACTATAGCAACTCTCCATTCATCTGGCATAGCTCCTTCATGCAACCAATAGTCACATAAGTACTTCAGATATGGTACTATATCCCAACCCATTGTCTTTAGTATATCCCCAGAAATCTTATCCATTCCAGCTGCTTTTATAGTTTTCAGCTTTAGCATCTTATTGTAAAGGTCACTGTCATCATAGGTAAATTTCAATACTTCGTTATTATTATCCACCTCCTCTATCTGGACATTATCCTTGTAACCCACAATCTTTACATACTGCTGACTGAATACTTCTGCACAGGGACGTAACGAATATGACATGGGCCCGCCTGCTAAAATAAACATTCGGCCCCCCTTAAACAAAATGTGAAACCTATGAAAAACTATATAAATTTAATAACAACAGGTAAAATATTTTAAGATTAATAAAAATATAGTATAATAGGTTTTATTTGACTGCGTCCGTGGTTTAAGTTGCTAATATGTCCACTACACACTACTGGCAATTATACCCTTAAAGGCCCGGGCCCGCCTGCGGTGCAGGCCCTGCGGGCCCTAAAGTTACGCCGCTGCTTCTGCCTTCTGAAGTTCCTTGCATACGCATTCCTCTTGTTTATTAATGATTCCTGGAATACCCTTCTTGGAACCTGTTTCTGCCGTTAAGTACCTATACATACCCTTCCATTTTTCACAAAAATTTATATGACTGCCAATTATGCTTGCCATCATGTTACCTCTAGCTGACTTCTTCGCTGGATTAAATTTCATAGTACGTTCCTTCAATTTCTCTATATTCCACAGCCATTTCTAACTCTATTTCTTTCCAACCTGCACTTCCTTCTTAGTCTCTTTACCATTCCTTACCATCTTTAAAGGGACAAACCAGTTTTCACATTCCTCGACAATTGCTTTAAACCCATCCCACAGTCTTTACATTTTTATTTACCGTTTTCCACCGATCATAGTTGCTTTTTAAAATCTCCCTAATGCTGTTTTATCAGCCATATGGTACTGCCTAAAAGCCTTTCCTTTGCGACCTTCCTTTCTATCATACTTATTTTTACCCTAAGAAACTTGTGGCTACTCTAACCACTACTCTTATACCTTCATATCTTCCACACAATATAAATAACATTTGTTTGAGCGCCAGTTGCTTTTTTAAGAAAAACAACAAAATTCGGTAGAGCATACCTCTTATATCAATTATCTCAAGGCGTTAGGTGATAAACTCACATATCTGGCAATATACAGGGATATGGATCAGGAAAATATTAAATTACTGTTGCATTTCCACAATTGAGGATTGTACATGGAACTGGAATCACTTATTATAATTAAAATAAAACTGAGTTTATGACTATAATTTACGTCACAATGAACAATCATTGACGTCTTTTAATTTAACAAAAGAAATATATCGTGAGATTTGCGGTACTAAATAAAAGGAAAATTTAATCTAAAAAAAGCTATTGGCATGAACTTGAAGTGAGATGTGATATCGCCGCTGATTACATTCTTCTTCATGTTATGAATGCATAACATGTCTGATGCTTTAATTACCTGATGTCTGCATTCACCGCTGTTGAACTTGAAATTCTTGGGAAAACCTCTGAGCTGAAGTCGGGAGCCGTCTGCTGTTATCTTCTTATATAACAAGGAGTTGGCCTACATACCATGTACGCGTGTAGGGAGCTCCAATGTAATTACGTCCACTCAATATATAATAAGAAATTTGAAAATATTATTGAAACATCTTGTGAAGTCCATCCTCACAAGAAGATGATGTTTCTTTATCAGCATAGTACCCGTCTCTGCTCGGATACCACCACCACTTGTAGACCTCCTCGATTATTACAAGACCTCTTGAAAACACAACTCTTAGCTCTGACCATCACACTAAGACCACTTCTTCCATTTGATACCTCTGACTGTTACCTATGATCTGAACGATATGATCTGAACGATATGATCTGAATAATATGAACTGAGTAGATATGAACTGAGTACTATGAACTGAATAAGAACAGAATACCTCTCCCCACCGTCGCCTTGACTTATATAACCTCGCGATGACGACTCCTCTCCCTACTCACTGTCCATCCCTTCCACTTCAACATACAGTAGCTGGCGAATACTGACACTTGGTCGCAATCACGTGCCCACGCACTGATGTCATCAGTCAAGTGTTGTCTAAGCGTACCCAAGCGGCTTGAGAATGACTAAGCTGAATGCGTCACCGGAAAATCTACTTGCACAGTTAAACATAGCCTCGATTGCAAAATACTATGCCAGCTCATCCAGCCAGAGTTACAAGCCACAGCATGACAATATGAAACCAACAAATCTCACTTACTACAATACAGAATAATTACAAATAAATTTCACTTAACCTATGATTAAATACAATAATATACGTGATACCTAATTATTACAGTCTAAATGATGAGAAACAGAATACATAAAATCTAATGAATCGGCTTAATAATAATAATAATAATAATAATAATAATAATAATAATAAATACTGAATGGAATCTGTAACCCTGTTGTACGGTTACAAACTTTTCTGAAAAATGAAACACTTAAGAGATAAAAATACGAAGAATTTGTATTATTTCTGAGCGATGGGGCACGGACTGCAATTATTGTTCGTTTTTATGCACCTTGATAGTGTTGATAATAATAAAGTTATTGGTTTTACGTCCCACCGACTACCTCTGCAGCTTTCGGAGACGCCAATATGATGGAATTTCGTCCCACAGCTTCTCGTTTACGTGCTGGTAAATCTACCGACACGAGGTTGACTTATGTGAGCACATTCAACTATCACCGAACTAAGTCGGAATCGAACCAGCCGACCTGAACTCAGAATACCAACGCCCAACAGACTTGAACTGGGGAAGCAAAACATATTTACAATCAATCAATCAATCAATCAATCAATCAATCAATCAATCAATCAATCAATCAATCAATCAATCAATCAATCAATCAATCAATCAATCAATCAATCACCATTGATCTACATTTAGGGCTGTCGCGCAGGTGGCAGATTCCCTAACATTTCTTTACCTGGTCTGTTCTTAAGTGATTTCAAAGAACTGGGATATTTATCACACATCTCCCTTGGTGAATTATTCCAATCCCTCATTCCTCTTCCTATAAACGAATATTTGCCCGAATTTATGGTTTTGAATTCTAACTGTATCTTCATTTTATGATCTTTCCTACTCTTAAAAATCCCACTCAAGCTTATTAGTCTACTGTCATTCCAACGTATCTCACCACTGACAGCTCGAAACATTCCACTTAATCGAGCAGCTCGCCTTCTTACTCTCAAATATATTTTTTTCTATTTGCTTTACGTCGCACCGACACAGATAGGTCTTATGGCGACGATGGGACAGGAAAGGTCTAGGAATGGGAAGGAAGCTCGGTACTCCCAAATATTCCAAGCCTAGAGTTTGCAACATTTTCGTAACACTACTCTCTCCCAGACAAAATCGTCCTACTTACCTTTGAATCATTTCCAGTTCTCGTATCAAGTGGTTCGTGTGAGGGTCCCATACACTAGAACCATACTCTAATTGGGGTCTTACCAGCGACTTATACGCCCTCTCCTTTACATCATTATTACAACTCCTAAATACCCTCAAACCATATGAAGAGAACTGTAACCCTTACTTACAACCTCGGAATGTGATTACCCCAGTGAAGATCTTTCCACCGAGCTCGATAGCTGCAGTAGCTTAAGTGCGGCCAGTATCCAGTGTTCGGGAGATAGTGGGTTCGAACCCCACTGTCGGCAGCCCTGAAGATGGTTTCCCGTGGTTTCCCATTTTCACACCAGGCAAATGCTGGGGCTGTACCTTAATTAAGGCCATGGCCGCTTCCTTCCCACTCCTAGCGCTTTCCTGACCCAACGTCGCCGTAAGACCTATCTGTGTTGGTGCGACGTAAAGCCAATAGCAAAAAAAAAAAAGGATCTTTCCCTAAATTAACACCTAGGTACTTACAGTGATACCCGAGAGTTATTGTCACCCCATCAACACAGTAATTAAAAACAGACGACTTCTCCTCTTTTTGAAACAACCAGTGGCGTGTGGTGAACATAGTCATTACCCCAAATGCAAAAACGTTTTTAAATATATACAATCGTAGCCCCACTACACTCTCTAAAGTCAACATTACCATTTTATAAGGCAGCATTTTTCATGGAAAGGCCTACCTAAGAAAGATCTTTCAAGAATATTTCAACCACATGCTCGCACATACTTCCAAATTGATATCCACCGCAGTGACGATACCATCATAACTTTATCTATAGCAAATTTTAAACAATGTACTTACAGTTTCATCGGGTAACGCTTCATGATAGTACAGTTATGGTTTTAAGAAAAATACACTGGGACTAACTATTTGACTTTTACTTAAAAAACCTCATCTAAACCAATCAGCAAAATTTAACTGGTACTTTACCGTCGCTGAAGTTCTGTAGTTTCACTCGCATATTGAGTGTACGTGCATCAACGTCAAACGAGGGAAAATATTTGTCGCGACGTATAACACACGTTATATTCATGAAGAATGCCACAGAACTCGCGAAACTTTCACTTATAATCCAAGAGGAACACAACAAAATTTCACTATATACCACCATCACAGACAACCATTCGCGCTTTACTCTCTGTTCATGCTGGGCAAGCTAAATATTTTTCTGCGGCTATTGGAACACATACTCCACACGTGTCATCAATGAATTGCTCGAAAAAACTGTATACATGCTGAAACCCTAGACTAAAATATATTCTTCTACATTACAATTGATTTCATATACTGGCTCTATTTTTATTAGCAAGACGATGTGCAAGTGGCTATACTGTTAAGATGTTGATAATTTTCTTCCAGTCTCTAGTGTGTGGCGCTGAAGACTTCGGGTGTCAAGTATTAAAACTAACATGCTTTACCTAAGCTAGCTGGCCTGTCGCAGTAAAATGCTGTCCGGGTGGGCCCACAGTCCAACACCGCTCCCAGGACAAGGAAGCTTCAAGTGCATGCGTCACCCAAGCTCTCTTTTGCGGCGGCAAGGAAACCCAGCTCTCTGGAGAAGCTGAACTGCAGTAGTGCGAGGGGATTGTCGAGACAGCTATACTTGGCTTGGCTTAGATGTTCGCAATTTTTTAAACATTATAAAAGCGTTCTAAGGAATATCTGGAAAATGTTAATACAAAGTTCTTTACTCCAGCAGCGCTGGGGTAGATAGAGTTCATTGCACGCCACTAGAAACAACCTGCCTTTTCATCCCATTAACCATAATAACTTAGCCTGCTCTCCATCTCACAATGTTTTCGAGATCTTTTTGCAGTCACTCACAATCCTCTAAATTATTTATTACTCCATGCAGCATAACACGTGTGAAAACGACCGAATGTAGTATCTCACGCCTGCAAAATGTTAACACGTATTATTTACAGAAGAATGGAAAGAGAAGTTGAAACTGAGTTGGGAGAAGATCGATTTGGCTTCAGAAGAAGTATAGAAACACGTGAAGCAATCCTGTCTTACAAGGGACACCTTTGACCTCAAACGCTCGGAACCGCACGAAACCATGCATAGAATAACAAGCAATCATAAACAAAACAGTGGTGTGCTTCATTTCCATGCAAAAGTCCTCACTTGTCTGCTAGCGCCACTAGACGGTGGCATAGTGTAGCTGCACTAACCAGTGCTCCAGTTGCGTGAGTGGTATAGCTGCAGAACGTATTTGTCTCTTGGAGTGTTCGCAAGCGAGATACTGTGTAAGCTGTGTACAGTGCAGTGATATCACGAAGAGAATTAATCCTACGTTGTGGTCCAAATATTAGGGACCAAGTTGCGACGTGCTGAATATGGAAACGACACCGGGGCAGAGGATATGGAGTTCGAGGATATATTATATAAAATAATAATTCAGAAATATAATGGCGATGGCAGAGAAATACACAACGTTACGCTGGATAGATATACGGATTTTGAAGGACAGGAGGAACCTGAACCTGAAGGTGGCTCTTCAAGCAGTACACGACATTCATCTCCAGAGCAACAGGAACAGTCAAGTCAAAGTATAAACTCTCTCCACCCAAAAAGACGAGGTCCAGTGTATTGAAAGATAATGATGACAGCGTTCTAGAGAACATTTATGAGGACTATTACAATCGTGGCTTCAATTCCTATATCAAACTAATGAAGCGCTATAAGTGCATCAAAAGTAAATCAAATTGCACATTAATTCTAAATTATGTGTCTAGGAAATGGAGAGCAGGTGCTCGTTTCAAAGGAAACAGACTGTCGCAATTACAACCTGTAAGAGAGTATGTAATATCGCAATTTGATGGTGCAAGGAGGTATGGATCTACATTTCACTATTGGCATCTGCAGATGTGGGCACTAGAAGGGGCTAAAATTGTTGGCTTGGTCAATTTCAAAGCTTACATTTCCTTTATCGACCATCTCAAGGCTGAATATGGCATTTCATCTAGGTATATTACTACATTTATCACACGTAAGGACATAGAAGACGATACTATTATACGTCAGAAGGCACAACAGTTTGTGGAAGAAGTGAAGATATTTATAACAGAGGAGGGTGTGGAGAAAGGTAATGTTTGGAACAGTGACCAGAGTCAATTTCAGTATGAAATGTCTTCAGCATCAACACTGTCCTACAGAGGAGAGAAAACTACAGGTAGTGTGTTGCAGTCTGTACATAGCTCTATCCACAGCCACACAATTGATGTGGGTTTATCAATGGCAGGCAGACTAGCAAACAACTTGTACATCTGTTTTCAAGAGACACAAGGCACTTTCGGTCCAAACATTTTAAATAAACTTGCAACAACCTGTCCACGAAGCATTCATGTGGAGGCAAGCAAAAGTGGAAAAATGACTAAAGAACACATGAAACGTTCTCTAACGTCAGTCCTTGGCGAACATGTAACAAATGAAAAGAGCCTATTGTTGTGTGATTCCTGGGTAGGTCATACAGATCGTACCCTTCTAGATGCATGTTTTCCAAACAAAGATGTTACGCTGAAGCTATTGCCACCGAAAACAATAAAATATTTCCAACTCCTTGATGTTTACTTACTTCGGCAATATAAACTCTATATCAGAAGGACTGCCAATTTTGTAAGACTACAAGGTGCCAAACCACAAGTGAAGGTACATGATTGTTATTTCATCGTGAAACTTCACTCTGTGATTTACAATCAATTTGCTGCACCTACGTATAAGCCTATGTTGCAATATGCTTGGCGAAAACAAAGTTATGACTAGAGATGGGAATTATAGGCACGAATAGGTTAGAATGCAAATGTATTTGAACAAGGCGCAAGTGTATGTTACCCGCATGACGGTTCTGCGGTGAGATTTGCGTAAATATTATCGATCTGAATTATCAGAACCCCTAAAATTTATGCAACTCCCCGACAAATCTGTAGAGCGGCTAGTTTTCACTTGCGCCTTGTTCAAATACGTTTGCATTCTAACCTATTCGTGCCTATAATTCCCATCTCTAGTTATGACATTGACATACCAACATCATCATTTGAAAATGTAATTAGTGTGACTTTCGATATTGGACTGAGTGAATGCTAAAGTGATTTGGAATGTGATAACGTGGCTTTACTGAGGTGTGTACATTGTTCTCTCCCACTTTGTTTTAACCAATTCATCGAAATCCCGGATCTGCACTTTTAGGACTAATGTAAGCACTTTCAGGTGTGTTGTACTGTTGTATATGTGTGTTTTGCGCTATTATAAGTAATTTAAGCAGAGAATTTATGGCGCTGCTGATTGAAAATGTAATGATACACTGACGCCATTAAATTACATATAATTTCCTTCCTATGGTATTGATATCTTGTTACTTTGTTTCTCTCTATTAAAATGTTACTTGAAGTAGAATGCAACGTTTTGCATGGAAATGACGCACACCACTGTTTCGTTTATGATTGCTTGTTATTCTAAGAATGGTTGTGTGCTGTTCCGAGCGTTCTAAGTCAAAGGCGTCCCTTGTTAGAGGATCAAATTAAGAAGGACAAGCCCACGTACGTTCCCGGATTTAGAAAAGGCATTCGATGATGTTGATTGGACAAACTATTTGATATTCTGAAGGTGATTGGGATCAGATACCGAGAATGAAGAATATCTATAATCTGTATAAAACGCAGTTGGAAGTGATAAGAATCGAGGGCTTTGAAAAAGAGGCAGCGATCCAGAAAGGAGTTAGACAAGGCTGCAGTTTGTCCCCCTCCTTTTCATGGTTTATAGTGAAACGGGAATGCCCTGTCAGCATTCGCCGTTCATGTATTTCTTGAGGAGAACGCGCTAACACCCGACTGTGTGGACTTAAAAAGAGCGCCGAGCACGCAGGCATCATGGGTGACAGCGTGCAAGTGACAGCGTGCAAGTGATCGCTCGCTGTAGAGTACCAGTCAAGGTCAAGTGACGTCACGATCGAATGTTCCATTCGCTTCGATGTCATTATATCACGAATGGGATGTCCGATCGTGATTTGAAGAAGGTCACCTTGTACGCCTGGATAACAAATATTATTGCCCAAAATTTCGTGAAAATGGGCGGAAGGATGGCCGAGTTATAAAATTTTAAAGAGGCTCATATTTTCAGTCTGGCCAGCCGACCTAGGGTAATAAGGAGCTCGCCAGCTCCGTAGTAGACAATGAGTGTGTGATTTCGTCGTGTACCAGCTGCCACGCCGTGCGGGCCAGCTGCGGTAGTACAGTCTGTTACTCTGTCCGGCTAAGGACCGGTGATACGCGATACAAGTGTCGAACATATTCTCATCGGACTCTAACTTCGCGTGCAAGCAGAAAACGTATTCATTTGTAATGTCGATCTGTCGAGCTGATTAACATTATTTTCGTCTTGTGAATTTCGTATTGCAGAGACTATGCAGTGATCGCTAGATATTTTTGAAACTGTGCTTTTATAAGGGTGAGAAGGGGTGCGTAAAGACTGCCTTAGCGAAACCTTGTTTCCTTTTCGAGAGACTGTGTTAAGTTATTTCGTGAAAACTGTGCCCTAGTGAAAGTACATTTCTTGTCAAAAGACTGTGTTAATTCGCGTCGTAAAGGACAGTGCCAATGTTTCCTTCCAAAAAACTGTGTTAATTCACTTCGTGAAAGACTGTGTCAACATTCATTGTCGAGAGATTGTGTTAAGCTACTTATAAAACTGTGCCTCAGTGGAGAATTTATTTCTGAGAGAATGTGTGATTTTTTTATTAAGACTGTGTCTTAATGGAACTTGGTTCTTTTTCGCGACACTGCGTGTTAAGAGTCATAAACTGTTCCTTTACTATCTTCATAGAAACTTTAATATATTTCCACGTGTGTGTGTGTGTGTGCTAGGTCATTGCATTTTCTTCTCCGTACTCATCACAAACAGTAGGAAAGACAGTGTCCGTAGGACTCACTTTAATTCTCCTCCTCACACTGAGATTAAGTGAAGTTGTATACAGTTGAATCTCAGAAATTTCCAGATATTTTTCGTTGTCCATCACTTCGAGTTCGCCAGTGTCTATTTCATGAACAGTGTTAATTTCTATTATTTTCACAGAACTGTGATTTTGAATCCATTTTCAAAGTAACGTGCGTTCAGCACCATTTACAGTGGAACTTGTTCAGTTAATAAACAGTGTCTTGCAGTGCAGTGCGGTAGAGAAGTGTCGTATCAGATTCTATTGACATTCTGTGCGAACCTCTTACATTTCTCTACTCCCTTCAGGGGACTTTATTGGAATACAAAGCTGATCAACTATTCCACGCTGTACTATCACCAGACGACAGACCCCCGGTTCGAGTCCCCTTCAACATCGAGGGTCGACAACCGCCGTGGGTTGACGTGGTACCTTGGTGGGAGGTGAGGAGTTCAGCGACATGCGACGACGCCGACACCGGGGGACGACCCCGACGCCGAGGGACCACGCCTTCTCTACATCTTTCAGGACACTCAAACCATTCATCTGTAAAGGTGATATAATTTCTATGTTTTCTTGAATAAACTGCGAGTTCCACTTTAAAATTAACTTATTGCACTACCCTTCTCTCTTATACTCTCTGAGCATGGACCGTACACGCCCTGGGGTCAATCCATGCTCTCCACTTAGCTAAAGTACGGGCTTTCCTGTTTCAATATAGAACAGGCAGTAAAGGATATCAAAGAGAAATTTGGAAGGAGAATCACAATCCAAGGAGAGGAAGTCAATACCCTAAGATTTGCCGATGATATTGTTGTTTGATCCGAAACTACAGGAGATTTAGAGAAAATGTTGAATGGTATGGACAGAGTCTTGGGGAAGAAGTACAAGATGAAGATAAATCAGTCCAAAACAAAAGTAATGGAGTGCAGTTGAACGAAGTTAGGTTACGCAGGTAATATTAGAATAGAAGTAGATGAATATTGTTACTTGGGTAATAAAATGACTAACGATGGCAGAAGTGAGGAGGACATAAAATGTAGGCTAGCACAAGAAAGGAAGGCTTTCCTCAAGAAAAGAAATTTGCTCACTTTGAACAATGATATAGGAATTAGAAAGATGTTTTTGAAGACTTTCGTCTGGAGCGTGGCATTGTATGGAAGTGAAACATGGACAATAACTAGTTCAGAAACAAAGAGAATAGAAGCTTTGAAATGTGGTGTTACAGAAAAATGCCGAAGGTGAGACGGATGGATCGAACCACGAATGAAGAAATATTGAATTTGTGAGAGGAGATCGATTCGGCTAAATTTGACGAGAAGAGATAGAATGATAGGACACATCTTAAGACACCCAGGACTTGTTCAATTTTTTAAGGAAAATATAGGCAGTAAGAACGGTAGGGGTAGACTAAGGTATGAATATGACAAGAAGATTATAGCAGATGTAAGATGCAGGTGTTATGTAGAAATGAAAAGGATAGCAAAATATAGGGTGGTATGGAGTTTGCATCAAATCAGTTTATAGAGTGATGACTCAAACAACAACAACAGTATAACAATATCCGCAAATAGCCCTATCACTGATGCCAACTCTTTACCCACATCATTTATACGAGGGTTGTAAATGAAGTTGTGGCAATATTGATAGACTGCAATATTTAATGAACTAAAAAGTACAATTGCATTACATTCCTTCAATGTAGTCACCCGCATAGTCTATTACGTTTTTCCAAATATCGGTAAGCCGTTAGGGACCGCTGGCAATGCGTTCTCTGTTGATGACTGCGCGGAGTACAGATACCACGTCAGGAAATTTGCGGCCTCGGAGGGGTTCCTTCAACTTCGGAAACAGGTCGAAGTCACGACGGCTCATGTCTGGTGAGTATGGAGGGTGTTCTAAGACCTCCCAATGCTGCCGTTGCAATAAGAGATTGACATTGTGCAATCATCTTATACGGTAATGCATTCTCGCCACAGGCTTCACGTAATCCACGATGATATTCTGATGCATTTTTGCCACGGACAACTTCGATTTTATTCCACGAACGCTGGTCACATTTCGAAAAGATGCTATAGAGCGGTGAAATCGGCACTCTTCACTTCATCGCCACACAGCAAAAACACTCTGAACTGGATGCCTGTCAAATCCACACTAAACATCGAAAAGAGCGCAATCCAACCGCTCTCAAATCCTATTTGCACATGCCCGATCTCCTGCGAGTGTTTGGACTGCGTTACCACAACTTTATCTACAACCCTAGTTTATACCTATAAGAAAACACAAAGATGCGATAACACTCCCTTGCGGGACCACCCTCTTAATCATTACAGGATTACCTACGCTAATCCTCGTGAGAGTCACTTATCAATCCCAAACATTTAAATTAATTCACCTTGATAAGTTGTACATTTTAAAACGGTATTACTTCACACCTATTAACGCTAACATGCCGGTTATGAAAAATCATAAGTTATATATATAAGGTGTGATAAAAAGCTTCCGTTTGAGGGTGTTACTGCAGCGGACATGCAATGTAGCGCGACTCCGAGGTAAAGGGATTGGTGTAGCAGTCGTGTCGTGCCGACGTGCGTGCATTAAATCCGGCCACGTGAACTACGGCGACGTTATTACCAAAAGCGTCCAAACAGGACCAACGTGCTGTTATTCTGTACTTGGCTACCGAAGGACAAACACTGGTGGACGTCCATTGGAGAATGAAGACTGTGTATGTGGCAGCATGTCTGTTGAAAACCCCGTTATGGAATGGTGCATAAATTTCCGTGCGCGTCGCATTTAGACACAAGACGACGGTCGATCTGAGAGGCCAGCCTCATCCATTACGTACAACAGCAACTCAAGTGGGAGACACTCGAGTCCTGATCTCTCCCCATGCGATTATCACGCCTTCCGTCCCCTCAGAAAGTCCTGGAAGGGTCGACGCCTCCTGTCGGACGAGGATGTGCAGCAGGACACGGTGTTCTACAACACGGGGATCCTCAACCACGGTGGGATGAGTACCTCAGTGCTCATGACGATTTTTCCTGATTGGCATCCCGATTCAGGACTGTACGACCGAAACATTTTGATTGCCCCTGTTCACTCCTCACATTACTGTATTTCCCAGATTCTGAGGCACACAAGTGGACACGTTTCTCCATGTCAGCGGCTTGTCGTGACGTAGTCGCTTCCTTGCACTTTGCAGTTTCATATTTATTTTCAATTTTTCTGATCTTGATTTGATCTCTTCTTCCCGGTATGAAAGAAAGCCAAGTATCGCTTAAATATTCAAAACTTATTGACAGATGTACAAAGCCTCTATAACACTGCCGGAACGATCTCCATAGCGACTCTCTTTACAGCTAGCTACCTGTTCTTGGACTTAAACTTTCACAGGACTGCCACTGATATTTCCGTCATTTTTCACTGTATCGGAAAAAGGTAAGGAACAAAAATTCACCACGAGCTGTTTTCGTGTAAAAACAACCCTAACAGTGATAGTCTGCATCGAGTTTTATGCTTTAGGTCCCTTGTTAAGCACCCCCCTAGTGGTGAAATTCTTAGACAACTTACAGGTAAAAAAAGCATACTCGAACATTTTTGAAGCTGTAACACCAGTTTCATTAAAATTAACCCATCCACTTTCCCGTGATTCTGTAACAGACACAGACAAATATTACTGTATCGGAAACAGATATATGTTGGGTATTCAGTTCGATGGCTGGTTGGATCCTCCACAGCTCTGCCAACAGCTGTCATAGATAGCCTAGGCGTTACTGAAGAGGCATACTAGGGAAATGAGGAGTGAGGTATTTTCCCATTGATTTCCTCACCGAGCCAGAAGTTGCTTTTAAGTATGAGTCTGCCAAGCCCACAGAAATGCATGCACCAACCGACTCTATGAGCGATATTTTCACACCATTCATATTACTAGCTTCGCTCATACCTCGGTCACTTCCATATTGTGAAAGCCAAGGATGAGACTGAGACAGGTCAATGAAAGTAACAAATTTATTCTAGCCCATACCAGACGACATAGCGTACTCTAAAGACTACACCTCGCCAGCAAAAGCAACTGGAAAGGTATATAGAACAAAAATTCCCCATGAACCATTTTCGTGTAAAACCAGCCGTAAGAGACATACACCGAGTTTTAATGAGACCCCTTCTGAAGAACCCTTGTGGTGAAAGTTTTGGACAACTAATAGCTAAGATCCTACTCAACCTGTTTTGACACTGTAATACCAAGTTTCATTAAAATCCACTCATCCATTTTCCCCTGATGCTGTAACGGACACAGACAAACATTAGGCTGAACTCGACATAGGGCATTGACTTCAGTATTCTTGTCAGAATACAATACCAACCGACTGGCATGCCGCGGTCAAAAGCAATGGTTTCATATGGAATGCTCTATCAAATGAAAGACCACACATTTTCACACTTTTAACGAACAGTACTACACTGCCGTTCTAAGAGTGCCAAGTTCCAGAGCTGGACTGACCAGGCCGCAGACAGCCGTGAACACTCCTCTGCCGTATTTCGTTCATTCCACAGCGCTTCAGAGAAGGTATCCAATAGCTGGAATAACCTACTAAGATGAACCAATGTGTTAGGTACCAGTAGTTATTAGAAAATGTATGAACCAGAGAACCAGACGAATGGCATGCTAAAAAAAACAGAAAGTTATCTAACTCCCCAACCACTTCCCGCTAATATTCAGGACGGCTGTTTGACTCGGTACGCAGCGGTAATCCCATCTATCGGAGATAAGTGGCAGCTAAAGAAACAAAGCACTTCACAACAGTGTTCAATGTAATGCTATTGCTGATCAGTTTTATGAGCTTTCGATATTGTAGGTCTTCACATGTAGTTTTCTTCCGACTCTGTGATATTAGGGCATCTAATATAAAGGAAGCCCGTTCTCTCTTTTTATGACTCCCTCTTGACTTATTCTTCAAGCGATCGTTCAATTATGATTGTTTTCTTATTTTTATAATGATCTTCATAATTTTCCTTGTCTATATGGATCAAAGACCACGCGGTTTAACACCTTATGACAACAACCACCGCCAGTTAACTATTGAACAATATTTCGATGTTAGTGGTGCTCGGCGTTGATATGGTCTACGCAACAGAAATCTATTATCATAGTCGGCACGGTAAAACTGTACAAGACATAAATGATTGGAAATTGTATTCTCTATAACTTTTGCTACGTAGTACTTTTCGATAGGATCAATAACGTAGGTATTTAAAAAATATATTTTAGGCGCCTTTCCCTAAACAACTTTTTCATCGAGCGTGAATAAAGTTATTTCTAGCCTAGACCAGGGCCTCTCAGCGTGCATGCGCCGTGCAGTGCACGGGCGCAAGGTGCAGTAGACGACTTCACTAGGTTGACCAGAGTGCAAACTCCCACTCCACTTCCCCTACACCTGTCTCACCCGTTCAGCCTGTCTTCGCCTTCTCCACCTTCCCCGCTGATCCTCCCCTCACTGCGAAATGTTTATGTGCGGTGAGCAGGGACACTGTTGTATGGGTCAACGTTACCGGGGTTAAAATACTCTTCTTTCAATTTGGTTTGAGCAGACCATTTATCTTCTCTAGCTCTTATTTTCCTTTATCTTTGCAATGATACCAGTTATGCCTGGAACAAGGGACTGGCTAACAGAAATTTGAGAGCATTCTTTAAATTACAATCAGAAATAGGCCTACTCGCACGCAATCTAGTTTTCGTACAAGTCAAAGCAGGACAAAAATACCTTCCACACATGCATGTGGAACCAAATATAGAAATAATCTTAGCTGCTTCTCGATGCAGCTTAGGAAAATCTTCCTTCGACAAATTCTCGTAGAATTTGAGCTAAGCCTTTGTATTGGAAAATCTTTTTTGATTAACTTATCACATAATTATTGTCCCACGGATTAACCATTTGGCTTTATCGTCACGACTGACAAAGAAATACGAAAGTTCCCAGTTCGATTGGAATGGACTTTCGGAAGTCTGCTTTCTTTGAAACAGGTTGCTCCATTATTATTGTGTTGTTGTCTTGCGCTTATCTATTTCACTGGTAAACAAGCCGTCTATCACCGAACGCTTCGTCGCTCTCAGCGCACTACACCATCCGAGTCAAGCCGAGTTGAGTCGAGACGGAACGATGCACAGTACACGGAGTCTCTGCGCCTCGATATGCACGCGTGAGATTTTGAGCGTTTAAGAGGCCCTGGCCTAGACTGTAGTGCTTTATTCGCCGACTCTGGTTACCGATTTTCATTAAATTCTATTCATCCATTTTCACGTGGTTCGGCAAATGTATGGACTTAGCAACAAAAAACGATATTCATGAACATCTCTGTTATCATAGCCGGTGCGGTAAAAATGTACACGACGTAAGTGATAAGAAATTTAATTCTATATAACTTTAGTTACCGTATCTAGTATTTATCGATAGCACCACTAATAACATCGATTTTTGAGAACTGAATTTTAGGCCTTCCTCTAAACTACCATATTACTCAGCGTCAATAAAATTATTTATAGCTTAGATTATAGCGCTTTATTTCCCGACTTTACATACCGATTTTCATTAAATTCTCTTCCGCCATTTCCTCGCAATGCGCGTGCATACATACATACATACATACATACATACATACATACCGTATCGGAAACACCGCTACGTGAAAACAAGTTCGAAGTATGTGTGTTAACTTCGTGCGAGGTGGAGGATAGGCAGCCCGCCGAACTCGCTGACGTGCACAGCCGTGACATAGCCGCTTCGAACTAACTCCACGCAGCCAGGCGTGACCATATATGGTAATGTTCCGACCCATGTGTGAAAGTCTACTTGGAGTAAAGATGTTGTTATTTTGACACTGCCAACGTGGAGACCATCGTAACAGATGCAATCTATCAAATTCTCGAGAAAATCCACCATGTACTTTGGGAGTTATTGAGGTGGATAATATCCACGTTTCTAGATGCTTCGTCACATCCATTTATAAAAGAAGGGCGATCCAGGCTACAGATTTAGTAACACTCTACCGTCTCTGCGATACGGGTGACGGGTGGAGCTCTACAAGTGCGGCAGACCGAACCTATGGTCGGACGTGACTTCGCATCTCGAGTGCTCAGTTCCAGCGGAGACGGAACTTTATAATTTTCTTCAAGTGTCGTATTAGGACTTGTGTTTCAGTGACAAACTGAAGGAACATAGAATTTTTCTCGTGAGTGTTGTAACTCTTCCAAGTGCTACATTTGAACTTGCGGTTGAACTTGTGTTTCGTAAACAGACTCTGAGAACAGAGAACATTTCCGAGTGTCATATTTGAACTTGTGTTTTGCGACAAGCTGTGGGAACATAGAACTTTTCTTATGAGTGTTGTAATTTTCCAAGTACCACACTGAACTTGTGTTTCGTGACGAACTGTGGAAACTTAGAATATTTCCGAGTATTACGTTTGAACTTGTGTTACGTGACAAATTGTGGGAACATAGAATATGTCTGAGTGTCACATTTGAACTTATAATTAAACTTAAAACAGACTGTGGAAACGAAGAGTATCCATGCCATATCTGAATTTGTGTCTCCCTCTCGTGAAGTTCCCAGAGAACATAGGATTTTTCAGTGCCATATCTGAACTTACAAATTCTACTTCATAATCATTTTTTTCACAGACAGTGTCAGACTCTTTCGAAGCGCAGTTTAACTTTAATGTTCATTTAATGACATTGCTAAACAGTCTTCAAGTACACGTAATTTTTGTTTATAGACGGAATGGGACATTTTCGAGTGCCATTAAATTTGCTTAATTTATTACGAGCGTGCTAATGTGTCCTGAACTTGTATGAACTGTGCGTATTGCGCTCAATATTGCGTTCTGATTATAAACTGACGAAGTCAGTAAGTTAGGAACTGTGATGATAAAGATTGGTGATCTAATAGAACATTCCAGTCTGCCACACCAATGCCAGCGGACTTACGTCGTGAACTTGACATTATAAATTGTACATAATTTTCCCAAGTATTAATTCAGCTGACATCCAACATGTGGTCAGATATTCAGTTTAGTTGCCTTACTCTCAAGTAATAATTTATGAACCTATCAATGAGGTGTTTGAATCAAGACTTGAGTGTCAATTTCATTAATATTTGACATATCTCACTTGCAATGAATGAATACAATATTCAAAGGTCAATGTTAATTTATTTAACAGTGCTACAAGTGAGTTGAATGCCATACGGGGGACTTGTGTGCGCGTCACGCCTGACCTCTCAGTGTTATCGTGTGAGACGGGACCCCGCAACGTTTTTTTTTACTTTTTTTAAATGTAGTATTTAATCGTTCAGCATAAATACATGCTATATCAGATTACTGTTGACAAGAGATAAAATAAAAAACCACCATACAAACAACAAACAAAACTCTTAGTACATAACAAAACAAGGCAAAAATAATCACTTACTAAGGACGAGATTTGAAGTCGACCTCCTGTAGGCCCTTCTGTAACTAGAATAAGTGAGGAGAGTTTGTAATAAAGTGCTGGAAAAGATACACACACGGATAATAAAATTTAAAAAAAAAATATAAAGCAATTGGTCACTAACTCAAAGGGATGTTCCAGTTTTTCTAGTCAAGTTAACTCTTATTTTCTTGGTAATGCTTGTTATACTAATATTTCATTGAGAAGTAAATTGGCAGTTGAATAAAGGAAGCACTGAGCAACAATAGCACTCGAGTGTAAATTCGTACTTGTTGATTTATTTTATTTTTGATATACACAAACACTCACTGTTCATCTTCAGATTCTTCTCTTGGCGAAAGTAAAAGATTTTGAGGAAGTCTACTTTTAATCCGTCGTGGAAGTGTGGATCGTTTTCCAAGGGCGAAGAACACAGCACCAGGCACATTTTGGAGTTTCTTGAAGAACGTCTTGGCGTGCATTGAAATCACGTGTTCCAAAGTGTCTAACTAAAGTTCACGATGTAACTGTTTGTTCCGGACGTACCAAGGAGCGTTGGTGATGATACGGAGAACTTTGTTTTGGAATGATTGCAGACGTCTGATAGTGGTTCGAGCCGCCCCTCCCCAGACTGGACAGGCGTATGTGAATAAGGGACGGAGCAGTGATTTGTAGAGAAGTAATCCACATTCAAATTTGAGGGAAGATTTCCCGTTTAGGAGAGGATATAGTCTTCTTAGTCGTGCATAACTTAGATTTAATTTCCGATTTATGTGGTATTTCCATGATAAGCGACGGTCAAGGAATACTCCCAGGTACTTCACGGCCTTGTCGTTAGGCGTCCATTGTATGGCTGTTCCATTTAGGAAGATTGGTGGTGGGAGAGGTGGACGTCGAGGAGTAAAGATCATGGTTTCACATTTTGGTACATTCAGTGAAATTCTCCAGTCATCTAACCACGTTGATATGTTTTGCAGAGAGGCTTGCAGTCGACGAGTGGCAGTTAAAATGTCATGGTGGGATGTGAAGACAGCAGTATCATCTGCATACATTGCGACGTTGACGAATGGAGGCGATGGAATGTCATGGGTATAAATGTTGAAGAGAGTTGGACCAAGAATAGAACCTTGTGGGACTCCGGCGTTGATGAGCCGATTTGTTGAATACGTGGAATTGATACGTACGCGAAAGATACGCTGATTCAAGAAGCTGTAGATGATGCTGTATATATAATGTGGAATTCCGATTGTGTGCAATTTGTATAACAGGCCTTTATGCCAAACTTTATCAAATGCCTTTGTAAAATCTAAGAACGCTGCAAGAGTGTGATGTTTGAGCTCGAAACCTTGCGCAATGTGTTCCGTAAGACGTAGTAGCTGATGAGTTGTCAAATGCCGTTGACGGAAGCCAAACTGGTGATGTGGAAGGAGAGATATGTCCTCTAAGAAATTATTTAGACGTTTAAGGATGATTTTCTCAAATAATTTGGATAATGTTGGTAATAAACTTATTGGTCGGTAACTCGTGGATAGTATCGAAGGTTTCCCAGGTTTGTGAATTGCAATTATTTCTGCATGCTTCCATGTGTCGGGAAAGTACCCAAGCCGAAAAAGAGCATTGAATATAGATGTAAGGAATGATAGTGCTTTTCGAGTGAGGTGCTTCAAGGCTATGTTAGGGATGAGATCATGTCCATCAGCTTTCTTGACGGGCAGGTTCTTGATCAGATTTCGTATTTCTCCCGGTGAGGTAAATTTGATTCTTTCTGGAACTGTAGGGCAGAATGTTGGAAACGCTTCTATTTCACTATTATACTCGTGATTGATTGGTGGGTTTGGAGTGAAGGAAGCTTCAAAAAAATCTGCAAGTATATCACATTTTTCAGATTCATACAAATAATGGGTATCAGATGCTTTCAGAGGAGGAATAAGGCTTGGTTTATGCAGTATTCGTTTGGTTTCCTTCCAGAGTGTACAATCATCAGGCGACAGACCAGAGAGATGATGCTGGTACGAAGCATAACGGTGATTATATAAAGTTGTGCGTACTAATCTGATAAGCTGGTTTAATCTATGATGTTGCCAAGGTAGGCGCTGAGCCTGCCACAGACGGCGCATTTTATGTTTAGCCTTGATGAGTCTTAAAATTCTGAGGGGAAATGTTGAGTGAAGAGGTGGCTGTTGTGGCCTCCTTTGGGACACAGTAGCTGCTTTGAGTGAAGTAGTTATAATGATGGTGAAGTGGAAAATGGCATTGTCAAGATCTTCTCTAGTCTTGAGGGGCATATTTGATTGAAGACAGGAGTCAAACTGGTGGTGATAAATGTCCCAATTAATATAACCATGAGTAAGAGTACGTGGTTGTTGAACGAAAGTTTCAGCAGAAAAGGATGTAATTACTGGACAGTGATTCGAATCCATTTCAGCCACTGGTTTCATATAAATGGGGAAGGCGACGTTTTTGATTAGGGCTATGTCGAGAATGTCCGGCTGGTGATTGAAGTTAGATGGGTAATGAGTCGGTTCGTCTGGAGCAGCGACGTGGATTGGCATGAAGTTCAGTTGCTGCTAACAGCTGTCTACCATTGGGAATTGTTACACGACAGCCCCAAATCTCGTTCTTGCTGTTAAGATCTCCCATTAGGATGGTTGGTAACTGGTCTTGAAACAATAATCTTATATCTTCAACGTGGAGTCGAGCTGATAGGGGTTTATAGGCTGCTATGACTGTTAAAGGGGTTCCATTGCGTAATTCAATTTTAACAGCACAAGCTTCGATAGTGGTTAACTGTGGTAAGTCTTTTCTTTATGATGACTGCCACTCCACCAGAGGCAACAGGAGCTTGGCGATCACATTGGTAAATGTTGAAACCAGGTGCTGTAAAACGTTCATGTTCAACGAGATGAGTTTCAGAAATGCATGCTACATCTATATTATGGCGGGGCATGAACTCCAAGAAGGAGGCACGTTTGACCTTCAAACCGTTAGCATTCCAGTTGAGAAATGTGAGATGGGAAAACAGAGGATTGGCACTAACAACCATTGTTAAGGAGTTCTGAGAGTAATTTCATGATAAATGGTTTGATTTGGGGGATGAAAGGCGTAAGAAAGGCTAAAATCTGTTGGACAAGGCTGGAAGACGATGCAGGTTGAGAAGAATTTTGCGGTGGATTCTGAGCTGAATATACTAGGTTTTGCGGAGAAGGTTGAGAAAGCGGGCGTTGCCATGCTGATGGGTTAGGGGTTCGAACGAGCGAAGGTCGAGATGGTAGCGGAGGAAAGTTCGTAGCATTATTAGCTGGTGGTGGGGGCGATAATGTTGGGCTGGGTGCTGGTGAACATCGGTGTTGGAGGAGAAGTACTTGCAAGCCTGAGCTTGTTCTTCATATTGAGAAAATATGGGCAGCCTTTGTAATTTGCAGCGTGATCTTCGCCGCAGTTGACACACGTTGGAAGTACTTGTCGTGTTTTATTGCATGCTGAATAGTGATGATTATTAGGGCATTTGACGCAGCGTGGACTTAACTTGCAGAAGATTTTAGTGTGACCGAACCGTTGACATCGGGTACACTGTGAGATGTCTTGTGGTTTGCGACGAAGTTCGACCGAAATAATGGCACGCTGAATGTGTGTCAAGTCAAAAATTCTTTTTGCATCTTCCGTGTTGTCCAATTCAACGGCGCAGAGGGGCATGGGCTGTTTATCTTTGAAAAGAAGCCGAGTAACTTTGCGTACCGGGAAGTTAAGCTCTTGTAACTCTGAATGGAGTTCCGAGTCAGTAACAGAGTATGGGACATCACGAATGATAACCTCATGGTGGTAGGGTCCTGAAAGCTATGAAATTGAAGTTCGGATTCTTCTAGAAATTTGGTGACGGAACGATAATCGCTGATAGTGGTAGTATTTATCTTGAGAAATTTGCCGCGCTGTTGTGTAGTGTAATCACTGCTGATTACAGTATTCAAGTCTCTAATAATTTGCTGATTATTATTTACTTCGTGGAGAAAGATTGGTGGCACGTTAACTTTAGGTGTTAATGGGGCAACATTATCGCCTGCAGTGTTATCATCCATGCGTTCAAGAGGAGCATACTTATTATGAACGGCTGTGAGATCTACCATGTACTTATTGTTTAATCTTGCAGCGGATACAGTTAATTTTTTACTGGGAGTCTGAAAACCATCGTCTTGTTGTAACGGGGGATCGGGAGAAGCAAGTGTTTCGTACGCACGTTTAAGTTCCGCAAGTTTACTTGGTTGTAAAATAGGTCGTGATGAGGTTGAAGACATAGGACGTTAATTAAGAAGTTCTGGACTTACATGATGTTGTTCCCGTCGTTGTGAATGCTGCTGCTGTGAAGCTGCTTGTTGCTCTAGATTTGATGAAACTTTCACTAAAGGCTGGTTTGTGTTGACTTGTTGACTGGGTTGAATTGGTTGCGTTGAATCCATGTCCGCTGACGACGAATAATATGTTAATAAACTTTCTTTTAATATAGTCCCCGTATCAGGGTTTATTCCATTAGCCATGTTGAGAGAAGTGTAAGTTCGTAGCGTGAATGCACACGAAGTGTAATTACACAAACACAGTGAAGAACGAACACACAATACACGTTATGCTACACTGTCAACACAAGCGAGAGGTAAGAGCTCGGAGTGACTTGCTTCGGCTGAAGCTCGCTAGCGACTGTGACCCGCAACGTGTGCACCTAGAAGTTCGAGAGCTTCCAGATCCTCTAGAACTTCGAGAAATTCTAGAACGTCGGGAACTTCACATCCAGTACGGGCGTGGTTCCTGTCCAGACCGTGCCCAGTAACCACCCCGGAGTCCGGAGATTCCAGCCTGCTACAACGCTTCAACTCAACTTGTATTAAAGGTGATATGAATTTGTTTCCAATGAACAATAAAATCAAATTTCTAAAGAAATCTAAGTTCAATGATCTAATACCCATCTCTGTACCAACTCCAATGTTTACGTACCACACCCTTAGAAATATTCCATGCTCTTCAAGCTAGTGTCAGCGGCCCCAAAGACAGACATTCTTTTTTCCCGGTACATTACATACATACATACATACATACATACATACATACATACATACATACATACATACATACATACAGATGCCACTGGCCCAAAAACAAATGTGCCTTAAATGTGTTCTATCTCGGAAACAATTCGGAATAGCGCATATGCCCATATGAAGTGTTTTGCTTCAAATGATTGTTCCTGTCATATCCATGAATAATGATCATTCCTCCTGTAAATATATAGATGAATATCTCTTATCATAGCCGGAACGGTAAATTTATATAAGACCTAAGTGATCGTAAATTGTATTACCTAGAACTTTTGTTACATAGTGTTTATCGGTAATACCAATAATAAGATATTTGAGAATTAAATATTAAGCCTTGCCCTAAATTACCATTTCACCCGGCGTGAATAAAATTATTTACAGCCTAGATTGTAGTGCCTTATTCGCCGACTTTGCATACCGATTTTCATCCATTCTCTCGTGATACGCGTACATACATACATACATACATGCATGCATACATACATACATACATACATACATACATACATACATACATACATACATACATACATACATACATGACCGATACAGAAATTCCATTCTTTTTTAATTCTGAACAATGTACAGGCAAAACACTTATATTATATAATGTATAGATGTTCCTACCTGTTGGAGTACTTCGGGCTGCAGGACATCCGGAGCTGTCACCAGGATGGACTGGACTCTGATCCCTTCACGAAATTGTTTCATGAGCCATTCAGTATCTCGTGCGAAATCAGAACCCGGTGGGATCCACAAACGCATCGGGTGCTTTTCCTGGTGAAAGCGCAGTATACCCAAGCTGCTTAGGATGACTATGCTCAAGCACCCAATGATGAATCGCCATGGATGACATCCAATAGCATACCCGTATCTGAAACATAACACCACCATAAATTCATAACAATTAAAAGAGAAGTTTTGAGAGACAGAGGAGAAGAGAGAGATTAATACACACAGGGATAGTTTGCACATTCACTGATCAATTATATAAATCTGCGTCCACATATTGGCGCTACAGCACTCCAGTAACGCTTAGGACTATGTATTGATAAGTTGATAACACACAGTTATGTTGAGACAGTCAGATCGTGTTGATGCATTAGCTGGAAGAACAGAATATTACCTTCTAGTTTCGGATCACCAGAAACTGAGGAGAGGGTACAGTTAATTGTATACCAGGTTATTTGATATATGCTTTTTATAATAATCCATGTAACATACTCGTGCCCACGAATAAATTATAATTAAATTCCTATTGTGCTTTATACCCATTTTTCCCTGTGTACTAGTTTCTAAGCTTCATGCATTAATCAAAATTATACACAAGTCGATTCAAATGGGCCGATTGCAGAAACGATAACTAGTTTTAAGCCTCAGACGACGTCTACCTAAACAACGTCTAAGTTGCGCACGGTCTTCTATTGCATGAACAATGTTCAGTCTGTGTTTAACTAGACATCATTTAAAGTTTCAATATTGATTCGAAAATGGAGATGGAAGTCTCTTTCATGCAACTCTTTGCCTGTCGCAACCAATGAAGTTCGTCGGTGTGCGCGCCAAACGTTAGTCAGCTGTCCTCTTCCTACACATTACACAAATATGGCTAAGCACGAGCATGACTTGCCCAAAGATAAGAATGTCGCATTCGGTGGAAATTAAATCTTATGATATTATCAACACTAAAGTGACACGCCACCGTACGAGGAAGTGTAGCTTTGATTATAGTGTTGTTACGGCGAGTGTAATCGAAATAGCTTCGGCGAAAGGAAGATGAAACAATAGTACCGGTACTGTGTAACCGAATGAGTTGTACGGGCCAGATGTAGCTTGCATTCTGAAGATCATAGGTTCGAAACGCATTATAGGCAGCCCTGCAGATTGTTTTCCGTAGTTTCCCTATTTTTACACTAGGCAAATACTAGGGCTGTTATTATGGCCACGGCTCTTCTTTACCAGTCCTTGCCTTTTCCTATCTCCTAGTTGCCGAAAACTTATTGAATTAGCGCAACGATTATAAAAATAAAAACACACGACCTACTTTTTAGTTGTCACTATTAGGGTCTATGTGTGCTTATTTAGCAGTAAATATAATATAAGTGAATCCCACCCGGTTGATGTATGTGACAGCCCTCTGACGATCAGGACAAGTAATTGTGATATGTATGTAGTCGAAGTGACCTATAATTCCATGGAAATTATCCCATATATAATCAAATATATCGGTTAGCAAGAACTGTAGTCAAGTTGACGGTTAACGGACTGTCCCTTTGTCAGTCTCTAGAACCAAGTCTCTTGAAAAGCGAAATCGTGTTTTAAGCTGTACCTCCCCGTATATTTCAAATGAATTGCTGCGATTTTGCAACAGACGAACCTTTTTTCCCGGAATCGTCTCAACTTGATAATGCAAAATTTATGTTTCTTCTTCTTCTTCTTCTTCGTCTTCTTCTTCTTCTTCTTCTTCTTCTTCTTCTTAATCTGTTTATCCTCCAGGGCCAGTTTTTCCCTCGGACTCAGCGAGGGATCCCACCTCTACCGCCTCAAGGGCAGTGCCCTGGAGCTTCAGACTTTGGGTCGGGGGATACAACTGGGGAGAATGACCGTACCTCGCCCAGGCAACCTTACCTGCTATGCTGAACAGGGGCCTCGTGGAGGGATGGGAAGATTGAATGGGACAGGCAAGGAAGAGGGAAGGAAGCGTCAGTGGCCTCAAGTTAGGTACCATCCCGGCATTTGCCTGGAGGAGAATTGGGAAACCACGGAAAACCACTTCCAGGATGGCTGAGGTGGGAATCGAACCCACCTCTACTCAGTTGACCTCCCGAGGCTAAGTGGACCCCGTTCCAGCCCTCATACCACTTTTCAAATTTCGTGCAGAGCCGGGAATCGAACCCGGACCTCCAGGGGTGGCAGCTAATCACGCTAACCACTACACCACAGAGGCGGACAAATGTTATGTTTCGTGGTACATAACCACTGATAGTTATTCACTCCTCACATATGAGTTTAAACAGTGTTCTCGTCAGTGTTTAAATATGGCCGGTTGAACATCGGCTTTAGACAGTGTCTAAGTGATAAATAACGTCTCTGCAATGCGGCAGCCATACTTAGACATTGTTTAACCGTAGACATCGTCTATACGCCGTTCCTGCAATCGGCTCATTCTTTCCATTAGTGCTTATTTCCTGTTCTTTTATTTTCCTTTGCCCCAAATGTCTTATTACACAAAATGATTTTATTGAATTTCCCGCTGCGATCCAGTCTCAGTTGCATTAGATGTATCTATAATGTTCCAGCTTCTTACGGCTTGTTACAGTAAAACGTGTATAAACCGTATCCCGCCGGGCTGAGTGGCTCAAACGGTTTAGGCGCTGGCCTTCTGACACCAACTTGGCAAGTTCGATCCTGACTCAGTCCGGTGGTAACTGAAGGTGCTGAAATATGTCAGCCTCGTGTTGGTAGATTTACTGGCCCTTAAAAGAACTCCTGCAGGACTAGCTTCTGGCACCTCGACGTCTCCGAAAAACCGCAAAAGTAATTAGTGGGACGTAAAAACAATAACATTATTAAACCGTATCCCGAATAACCAGAAACCTGACTTAAACGGATTTCTTCTGTGGTCCCAGGAAGCTATACAGTATGGCATTTTGTGCAGCCTAAAATGGAACTTGTCCAACCCGGAAACGGACTGACATTTCCAGTTCCCCGAGGGAATAATCTCTGAATACAACGGATTTCCTGTCAATGTAATGTTACAAGTAATACGTACAGTTTGGATGGCAGGGAGGAAACATATAACTCTATCCCTTGATGAAAGAGCTTAGTTCATGGAAGCAAATGAAAATCAGAGGCAGTCAGTGAAATATCTTTCAAGTGTTATTTGAATATGTAAATACACAGGTCTATGATACACTTATGAGAAACGAAGACGATGGAGAAAGATATAAAAATAACACAGTAGTACAGATATCAGCCTACATTTGTTCGTTTCAAAGAAAATTCTCCAAATTCTATTTTTAGATACATGGATTAAAATAGAAAGACAGTAATCTTAAAATATACAACCTGCAGCTTTGTAAAGGGAGCAGGTATATCTAGGTGGGAATGAAGGAAAAACATGGTAGCAAAAATATCTTAGAGGTCGACGCCAATTAGGAACTAATATTTGGAGGCCCCATGAAGAAAAGTAGTAGAAGAAGAATCTTACAATATTGGTTAACGCCACATAAAACGGAAATATGTTCTGGTCACTAGCAATTTCGGTTCAGACAAGTTTTACTGTATTGTTTTTTTAAAGCAAGGAATATCAAATATTTGTCGTCAACTTCGTGATGTGTATGAAAGGAATGCGAGATTAGATTCAGTGGTAAAGAAATTGATCATCAAGGTATTAAGAAAAGTGGGCTAGGAACAAAATGATTGTTCTCCCCTTAACTTAGATTTGAGGAAAGCAATGTGACACTACCTCACTCCTCATTTCTTTTGTATGCCTCTTCACTGACGCCTAGACCATGGCAGTTTATTTATTTATTTATTTATTTATTTATTTATTTATTTATTTATTTATTTATTTATTTATTTATTTATTTATTTATGTATTTATTCACAAAGCATAAGATACAGCTACACTGAGGGCATTTCACTTGTACTGTCAACGACTAATAAACAAATGGCAGAGCTACTGAAGTTTAAACAAGCCTTCGGGCTGAATACCTAAAATAACTCAGACTTAGCACTAATTGAACTTCATGTGTTGCTGCATCTAAAAAGTCCCGATTGCCCAACTATTTCCTGAAAATAATGATTTCAAAGTGGCCTCGGAGATGGAGTACATCAACAGGTGCTCTATTATGACATGCGTCTCAATATTGTAAACACTATTTAGAAAGTAGTTTAGGATACGGTTCTGATGACCATGGTGTCATTAATCCCTATGCGAAATACCGGTAACAACAACAGTTCATATTGTCCTCTGTTGAAGGTAAGTCTATAAGTTACAAGATAAACTGCTTATTTCCAAGAAACCGAGCTCGATAGCTGCAGTCGCTTAAGTGCGGCCAGCATCCAGTAATCGGGAGATAGTGGGTTCGAACCCCACTATCGGCAGCCCTGAAAATGATTTTCCGTGGTTTCCTATTTTCACACCAGGCAAATGCTGGGGCTGTACCTTAATTAAGGCCACGGCCGCTTCCTTCCCATTCATAGGCCTTTCCTATCCCATCGTCGCCATAAGACACATTTGTGTCGGTGCGACGTAAAGCAAATAGCAACAAAAATTATTTCCAAGAATAAATGGTCATCCAGGAGCAAAGAAGTGGTGTGAGCAATTTCGAGGACGTAAAACGAGCGTTGTTTCAATCTTGTATGAAGCCTCTGGGGATGAACGATGAAAAAACTCGTCATATGTGTAAATACTGAATTTTAATGCAACGATATTAAGTATTTCATACACATTTTGGCTTGTAAAACAGATTTAACTCTCAATTCTAAAGCTAAATTACAAGAAATATAGTCACAAGAGAAGAAATCCGTGCATTTACAGAAACAGGCGAACGTGTTTTCTGGAAGTACATTGGTAAGGGACCAGAGATTGAGAAGACCAACCGCTACGATTTGAGAATCTATAACTGACGTCCAGTCAATTGCTATAGATTTCTACAGACATCGGGATGATGGGATTTCGTCCACGGGAGTTCTTTGATGCAAACGAAACGAAGGTTATCCCATTTAAATATCCTCAAATGCTAATGACTTCTGTCGGAATCGAATCCACTATTTTGGAAACAGAAGGACAACACCTTATCGGCTGTAACGCTGAGGTCTTTACGTTCACGGGTTCGATCCCGTCTCAATCCGGTGAAATTTTAAAGAGTCAAGTACCCCAGCCGCGTGTCGGTAGATTTAACAGCAAGTAAAGTAGCAGTTGCAGGGCGAAACTCCGGCAGCTATGCGTCTACGAAAACCTTAAAAGTTAGTGGGACGTGCCGTGAAACATTACGCACCACTAAGGTCTGATCTTTTATTATTAGCGAATTCTCCCAATATCGGAAGACGATAAGCAAATAATCAATTCTTCTGTGGGTTGTTCTTGTTTTTCCAACAGGTTTTCGTTCTTTCCGAGAAGGTTGTTTACGTTCTGACCACTTTCGTCTGTACTGTTTGCGTTTTTGATGTACTTTGGAAGTCCGTTAAGCCAGGGTGTGAGGTTACATAATCTATTATTATCTTTTCAATCGGTTTTCTGGTAACCTAGTGAGATGGCCGAAGAATTTCATTCGTCTTTTCCTAATGTCAATTTCGATGTTTGAGAACTTTTCAGTTGTTTTGATTGACTGTAACCTGTAACCGTCGAGGGTGTATCTTGCTCCTAAGATTTTCCTCTCTTCTTTTTTTAGTTCTTCAAGTTTTTGTTTTCTGTTGAATGCCAATGTTTCACATGCGTAAAGGACTGTTTGTTTTAGGACTGTGTTGTAATGCCGAATTTCTGTATGCCTTGACATGGATTTTTTGTTCTACATGTTTTGGACTAACCCTAATATTCTTTTAATTGTTTGGAGACGAGTTTGTTGTGAGATCTTTTCAAGGCCCGTCGGTTCGATAAATTCTTAGAGGTATTTAAAGTAAGTAACTCTGTCAGTTGTACCGTATTTTGTTCTCAACCTCTCGATATCTGTCTTTGAACATAAGAATTTAGTATTCTAGAACGATATTTGTAGTCCCACCTTTCTGCTCTTTCTTTAAATATCTCGAGCTGTTTAACGGCAGTCTCCTCATTCTCTGTTAGTATCGCCAGATCATCTGCAAAATTGAGGTGTGGTATGTAGAGGTTGTCTTTGGGAAAGCCCAGTTGGATTGGCTTCGAAAACTCACATTTCTTGAGTTATTTCTCCCATTTTTCCATAACCTTGTCTAGGACGACGTAGAACAGAATAGGAGAGAGTCTATCGCCTTGTCTCACGCCTGTTTGAATGTCGAAGGGTTCTGAGATTTCCGGTCTAATTTTTTATTATTATTATTATTATTATTATTATTATTATTATTAATATCATCTTACACTCACGATACATTTCGACTACATCACGGGCTACACGCTGACGGCATCAAATGTAGGAGGTGGTCATGATAATGTCACTTGACTGTGTATAACGGTGAGCATGTGTGTTACTTAACATGGAAGATCTTTCAGCTAACTGAAGCCACGTGGTCTCTCACTCACGGCTGTCGTGTGGGTTTGGTAAATGGGTACAGGCAGGTCTGCCGTCCCTCCTCAAGTCGCGCACTCTACTTGTAATTCTCCTTCACCCTTTCACTCAGTCCGACGTTCGGGTCTAATCATTCATAGCTCTCTCTCTCTCTCTCTCATGTGGGTTCTGCAAGTTATTTTAAAATAAAAAATTAAGTCCCCAGAAGGGAGTCATAATTTAATTTCATCAATTGCGAATGCTTATATATTCAAGCATTTTAGGCCTTTTCGTTCGTAAAAATTACCAATGTCCCGCCTCAGTGTGGCAGCGGGCTCGTCAGTTGGACCGCCACAACTCTCCAAGACACCGGCAGCTAGTGACCCGTTGAAACATCACTACAAGCCTCTCTTGTATGACAACGCATTGACAGTGTCCTAGAGGAGACATGCCTACCGGTGTTTCAATGGGGCACTAGCTGCCGGTGTCTTGGAGGGGTGTGGCAGTCTACCCTAGAACACTACACTGTCCTACAAGGGAGGCTTGCAGTGGTGTATCAACAGGGCACTAGCTGCCGGTGTCTTGGAGGGGTGTGGCAGTCTACCCTAGTACACCGTCACTACACTGTCCTACAAGGGAGGCTTGCAGTGGTGTGTCAACACGGCACTAGCTGCCGGTGTCTTGGAGGGGTGTGGCAGTCTACCCTAGTACACCGTCACTACACTGTCCTACAAGGGAGGCTTGCAGTGGTGTGTCAACAGGGCACTAGCTGCCGGTGCCTTGGAGGGGTGTGGCAGTCTACCCTAGTACACTGCACTGTCCTACAAGGGAGGCTTGCAGTGGTGTGTCAACAGGGTACTAGCCGCCGGTGTCTTGGAGGGGTGTGGCAGTCTACCCTAGTACACTGCACTGTCCTACAAGGGAGGCTTGCAGTGGTGTGTCAACAGGGTACTAGCCGCCGGTGTCTTGGAGGGGTGTGGCAGTCTACCCTAGTACACTGCACTGTCCTACAAGGGAGGCTTGCAGTGGTGTGTCAACAGGGTACTAGCCGCCGGTGTCTTGGAGGGGTGTGGCAGTCTACCCTAGTACACTGCACTGTCCTACAAGGGAGGCTTGCAGTGGTGTGTCAACAGGGCACTAGCTGCCGGTGTCTTGGAGGGGTGTGGCAGTCTACCCTAGTACACTGCACAGTCCTACAAGGGAGGCTTGCAGTGGTGTGTCAACAGGGCACTAGCCGCGGGCGTCTAGAAGGAGTGTGGCGGTGCAACTGACGAGTCCACTACCTCACTGAGCCGGGTCGCTACTTGTTACACGACTGAAGAGCTTGAATACGTATTTAAAAATCGTTTGAGATTGCGCATGTTCGCTGCGTATGTTCAACACAGTCCCGTTACACTGGCTCAGCATCAGTTTTATCTTTTAAATTTCGTGTGGCTATTTCTAGCCTGATGCAGCCCTCGAAAGGCAGACCCTCCGGTGAGGGAGGGCGGCATCTGCCGTGTATAGGAAACTGCGTGTTACTGTAGAGAAGAATAGTGTTGTATGTGGTGTGTGTGAGTTGTAGGGACATCACAAACACTTAGACCCCGAGCCAATGGATTAAACCGTTTAAGGCTAAAATCTCCGACCCAGCCGGGAATCGAACCCTACGCCGACCATTCAGCCAAGGAGCCGGACCCTTGGACAGCGAAGGCGAACGGATGATCACCCTATCTCGGGGGGCGGTCGGTCACCTTCGTGTGACTGTGGCAATGTGACAGAAACGCCGAAAGCGTCTAGAGGAGAACAAGCAGCAGAATTACCTGAATGATCTAGCGAATGTGTTGTGCGCGCACAATCAGTGAAAATCTTTGCAATCGTCATATTAGTAATGTGTGTTTATATGGAAATTTTCATATGCGTATGGCCGTAAACAAACCAATATACATTTTTAAACATTTTAATCATTCTACGTAGGGCATACTATATTGTTTTACACTTTAATTTTTTCTACCAAATGAAGTACATTACACATCAGTTGTTACGCCCACCTTCTCAACGTAATCCCGTTGTAACTGTATGCACTTTTGCCATCGATGAGTCAGTATCTTCGCTATTTGCTTTACGTCGCACCGACACAGATAGGTCTTAGGCCGCGTGCACACCGAGCGCGCTTCGCATAGTGTGTCGCGTGTAGCGTGAAATGCTATGCATAGCGCAAGGCGTGCTTGCTGTTCACACCGAAAACTCTACGCCGTGCTCTCAACTTAGTTGGCGTGAGGCGTTTTAGGGTCGTCACAAACTAATGCCGTTATCCAAGTACACTAGAAACAGTTTACTGATGGATAACAGTTACCTAAAATTAAAAATTAGAAAGAAGAATCGAAAATGGATTCATGAATTTAACGAAGAACGAACTACTTTCGTAGAATTCCATCGTTTGTACAGAGATGCAAGACTTTATCGCGATAAATTTTATGATTACTTAAGAATGACAAAAAATACCTTTGACCTTCCAAACCCTACAACTGAAATGTGGCGACAAGTAGCAGAGAAGTATTGGGAGAAATTCGATTTTCCCAATTGTCCAGGAGCACCGTGCAGCAAACACGTGGAAATTAAATTTCCGGCTAAATGACGCTCTTTATATAATAATTATAAGTAGTATTTTACAATACTGTTACAATTAGCATACACAATTTATCATCGTTACAAAAGTGAAGTAAATGTGTGACAAATATCATATTTACTTCCAAACCCACTCCTGGCCTGCAGAGTGATATTCTTCATGTTACCACCCTCCATTTGCAAAATTATAGATTCTGTGCACTTTGTCACAAAGTGTCCGGCTACATGGCTAAATGGTTACCGTACTGGCCTTTGGTCACAGGAGTCCCGGGTTCGATTCCCGGCAGAGTCGGAATTGTAATCATAATTAGTAAATTCCATTGGCACGGGGGCTGGATGTATGTGTGTATTCATAATCATTTCATCCTCATCACTATGCAGGTCACCTACGGGCGTCAACTCAAAAGACCTGCACCTGGCAAGCCTAACTTCCCCTCGGACACTTATGACCTAAAATACATACGCAATTTCATCCTGTCACAATGTTAAGCCCAGTAAAGTGTGACAGTAGAAGTAATATTACTGTATATGTTTACTGTAGGAATGCGATAAAACTGTTGTAGATACGTAAGTCCACTTATTTTGCAAAACAGTTAGATTTTTATAGTTTTTGTGTCTTGGGTTCCATATTTCTTCTCTTTGAAACACTGCATGAATAATTTCTTCTTCCATAGCTTCAGAACAAGCTAGGTAACGCTAAGCAATTAACCAACACTGCGCGTTGTCTGGCGCTTCGCTTAGCTGTAAGGTAGGCGTTCAGCGCAGCAGAGCGCGGGCTGTGTGAACACCTGGATTACGAACAAAGCACTGGTTATACTTAGCGTGACGCTTAGCGTTGAGCAACACGCGACACACTATGCGAAGCGCGCTCGGTGTGCACGCGGCCTTATGGCGACGATGGGATAGGAAAGGCCTAGGAAGTGGAAGGAAACTGCCGTGGCCTTAATTCAGGTACAGCCCCGGCATTTGTCTGGTGTGAAAATGGGAAACCACGGAAAACCATCTTCAGGGCTGCCGACAGTGGGGCTCGAACCCACTGTCTCCCGATTACTGGATACTGGTCGCCCTTAAGCGACTGCAGCTATCGAGCTCGGCTTGCTTTTTCTTCTAATTAACGTATGGCCTTTTCCGAGGGATTCTTATATAGTACCCATGCCGATACAGGATCCGACGGATGGTGGAGTTGCTGATCTTCTTTCCAGGTCGTTCCTCCGTGAGTTGCATCAATACTGGTGCACTTAATTTGGAAGCTGACTTTATCAGCCGAACAAAAAATGATCTTTCCTTTCAGTTAAACACTTTCTCCCGGGTTTCCTTGGCGTGTTCTTAATAGTGCATTTCTATTTAAGTTTACCAACCAGACAGAATGTGTTCTATTGACCAGCTGTCCAATTTGTCGTAATGAAAATCCTTGAAGTGGCAGTTGATGTATAGTGTTCTTAAGCTCCGTACTTAACACTGCACTCTTACCCATGTCCACCACAGACACACTAGGAAGGAGACTAACACACTTGGCAAGTTGTATGCCGTCACTGAGACTTTTCCGTGCATCACAAATAAACGGTGCGCATCATCCTGTCCATGTCCGACTCGTTGGCTGAACGGTCAGCGTACTGGCCTTCGGTTCAGAGGGTCCCGGGTTCGATTCCCGGCCGGGTCGGGGATTTTAACCTTAATTGGTTAATTCCAATGGCACGGGGGCTGGGTGTATGTGTTGTCTTCATCATCATTTCATCCTCATCACGACGCGCAGGTCACCTACGGGTGTCAAATAGAAAGACCTGCACCTGGCGAGCCGAACCCGTCCTGGGATATCCCGGCACTAAAAGCCATACGACATTTCATTTCATCCTGTCCATGTGTACGAATACAACGGGTACACTCATTTGTCGATGCCGGCACATTCATATAAAATCATCTTGCCTGTATGTTGATGAGAATGGTTTTGACTAACGAACTATCATTGACAAATCATGTTTTTACCGGTTGTTGTTTGAGTCATCAGTCCATAGACTGGTTTGATGCAGCTGTCCATGCCACCCTATCCTGTGCTAACCTTTTCATTTCTGCGTAACTACTGCATCCTACATCTGCTCTTATATGTTTGACATATTCATACCTTGGTCTACCCCTACCGTTCTTAGCACCTACACTTCCTTCAAAAACCAAGTGAACAAGTCCTGGGTGTCTTAAGATGTGTCCTATCATTCTATCTCTTCTTCTCGTCAAATTTAGCCAAATCGATCTCCTCTCGCCAATTCGATTCGGTATCTCTTCATTTGTGATTCGATCTATCCATCTCACCTTCAGCATTCTTTTGTAACACCATATTTCTAAAGCTTATATTCTCTTTCTTTCTGAGCTAGTTATCGTCCATGTTTCACTTCCATACAATACCACGCTCCATACGAAAGTCTTCAAAAACATCTTTCTAATTCCTATATCAATGTTTGAAGTGAGTAAATTTCTTTTCTTAAGAAAGCTCTTCCTTGCTTGTGCTAATCTGCATTTTACGTCCTCCTTACTTCTGCCATCGTTAGTTATTTTACTACCCAAGTAACAATATTCATCTACTTCCTTTAAGACTTTATCTCCTAATTGAATATTTCTTGCATCAACTGCCTCCGTTCGACTGCACTCCATTACTTTTGTTTTGGAATTATTTATTTTCATCATGTACTCCTTACCCAAGACTTCATCCATACCATTTAGCAGCTTCAGTTTTTCAAAGTTCCTTTCCACGCAGAAGATGGTATGTTCGAACCCACCATCGCCGGCCCTGAAGATTTTTCCGTGGTTTCCCATTTTACAGCAGGAACATCCTGGGCTTGCCTTCATTAACGTCACAGCCACTTCCTTTCCTATCACATCTTTGCCGAGAACCTATCCGAGTTACCGCACCGAGCTCGATAGCTGCAGTCGCTTAATTGCGGCCAGTATCCAGTATTCGGGAGATAGTAGGTTCGAACCCCACTATCGGCAGCCCTGAAAATGGTTTTCCGTGGTTTCCCATTTTCACACCAGGCAAATGCTGGGGCTGTACCTTAATTAAGGCCACGGCCGATTCCTTCCCATTCCTAGCCATTTCCTGTCCCATCGTCGCCATAAGACCTATCTGTGTCGGTGCGACGTAAAGTAACTAGCGAGTTACCGCATCGGTAAACCACTAGCAAATATACAGTAGTCTATACACTATAGGCGTACTACATAGCGTAGCTCAAATAGGGAAAGAATGCATTCATCAGTGCACGCACGTTACTCGACGGACTTCATAGGCACTACTTTCACGAGAACACCAGTCACGATATTCCAAGTCACATTAACTAGCAGCAATAACAGAAGCAGCAAAAACAACAACACAACTATAGTTTACGATGCGCTTCCAGCGTACTAACACGAACTGACATTCACAAGGGATTATCTGGACCCATGATTTCCTCTTCTAGTAACTCTGAGGTACTCTGATCGGTTTCCAAACAACGTTACTTAAGGGGAGACTCCACTGTAATTCATAATTCCTATCACCATCATCCTAATGACTCGAAAGTTTAGGAGTTCATTAATATGTCTCTAACAGAGAAAACGTTGACATTTTGATTGAACAGGCATTTCCCCCCCACCTTTTTTTAAAAAAAAAAGAAAGCTTGGTCCATTTCCAAAACGTCCCAGGTGCAACAATTTTTATTTATTATTTTGAAGCTTAGTAAGATAGGATAGAAAAGTTAGTTAAATAAGTTGCAAAATTATTTATAGTTTCATTGCAATAGTCATATTTTTAACCATATTTTTATTAATATATGGTCATGCGTAGTAAACATTTGATTTCTTTCACACTATTATTATTATTATTATTATTATTATTATTATTATTATTATTATTATTATTATTATTATTATTATTATTATTATTATTATTATTATTCGAGGGGCTGCCTGGCCGAGGCGGTAAAGGCATGCTTCGTTCGCCCGGAAGGACGTGGGTTCGAATCCCCGTCAGGAAGTCATAAAATTTAAGAAACGAGATTTCCACTTCCGGAGGTGCATATAGCCTTTAGGTTCACTCAGCCTACACCAAAAATGAGTACCAGGTTAATTCCTGGGGGCAAAGGCGGCCGGGCGTAGAGATAAAAACTCTCCACCATCGCGTGCCGCGGTTAACAATGATGGAAGCCTTTACCTTCCACTCCTCCAAGGGCCTTCATGGCCTGTACGGAGGTGACTTTGTCTTTTTTTATTATTATTATTCGAACGAATACTACAAATTATGGAAGGTTTTCGAGTGCATATGTGTGGAAAATTTGCAGGCGATGAACAACAACGGTTGCATAAGTATCATGTTGAATTCTATAAACATTTGCTTTCGAGTAATTTACACCAAAATAAAGTGGTGCGTTGACAGTAATTTCGGATTCATAAATTAAGATTACTGAAATTAGGTACTTCAGCTCATCGTTTCTCTATACCTGAAGGATTAGATTAACTTATTCTGTTTTTTCTGCCCTTAGATATTATCCAGCGATTGCTACTTGAATGCATTTCACTTAGATTATAGGCCTATCCTTAATCATGTAATAACACTGAAAACTTTCAAAACCACAGGTGCGATTTAAACGTCTCCAAGGACATTTTTAAATTGATTGCACAGGAAAAGACATAACTATGTGCCCAAGATGTGGAGTATCTAAACAGTAAAATCCCATTTTTAGTATTTGGGCCATTTTAAAAGGGCCACCCTTAACGTGTCAATTTCTAATTTAATCAATTTCTAATTTAACTTTCTCTTTTCCAAAGGGTCACATGGTAGAACGCTGGTCTTCTGAGACCAGGATGGCTTTCTTTTTTTGCTAGTAGTTTAACGTCGCACTAACACATCGAAGGTTTTAGGTGACGTAAAGATGGGAAAGGGCTAGGATTGGGATGGTAGCATCCGTGGTCTTAATTAGCATTTGCCTGGTGTGCAAATAGGAAACCACGGAAAACTATCTTCAAGGCTGCCGACAGTGGGAGGGGAACTCAAAATCTCCCGAATGCAAGCTCAAAGCTACGTGACCCAAACCGCACGGCCAACTCGCTCGGTCATGGCAGGTTCGTTCCCGACTCGGTTCGGCGATATTTGAAGGTGCTCAAATACGCCTGCCTCGTGACGGTGGATTTACAACACGTAAAAGAACTCTTCTTCTTCTTCTTCTTCTTCTTCTTCTTATCTCCCTTTGTGCCGTTAGGCGTCGGGACATTTCAGTCATTTACTAAAGTTTCTTCTGTCATGCGCCATTCTCTGAAACTCACCCAGGGTCTTCCCTCGCTTCCTGATCAGTCCCAAGATGTACTCCTCCCATACAATCTGTGGTTTCCCTCGTGTTCTTCTTCCTGTTGGTCTGGCTCGCCACACCTGATTCGCTTTCCTTTCATCTTCCATTCTTTCTAGGTGACCAATCCAGCCCAATCCTCTCCTCTCAATGGCATCCATTATTGGCTCCTGCTGAAGCTCATCCCTTACTATGGTGTTTCTATATGGTCTCTTCGAGTTTTCCCGGCAACTTGCCGCAAATATCTCATCTCAGCGACGACCAAATGACTCTCCAGCTTTTTATGCACTGTCCAACTCTCTGCACCATACAGGAGGGTGGCAGGTACACGGCATGTTATACCCGCACTTTTTGTGTTTCTAATAATTTCTTTCTTCCCTATGATTGTGTTGTTTATACCATAGCAAACTTTATTAGCTTTTCTGATTCTGTTGTTTATTTCTGCCTCTAATTTTCCATCCTCTCTGAAGATGGTGCCCAGGTACTCAATTTGTTCTACTTGCTCAATATCCACATTGTTCCACTTGATCTGAAGCTGTACTTTTCCTGCTTTGGTGAACTGCATGACCTTGGTTTTGCTCGCATTCGCTTCCATTCAGTAACATCTTGTTGGTGATCCTCCTCTTTCCCAGCCAAAATGAGAATGTCGTCTGCATAGACCAGGGATTGGACATATATCGGTCTCATTTTCAGTTTCCAACCTTAATTCTTTTATACTGCTTAATGACTTGGTTCATGAAGATCACAAAGAGAAGAGGGCTCAAGCTGTCACCCTGCTTTACTTTCTTCGCCATTTCAAATTCCCTAGAGCATTCACCAGCATTTCTCACCACTCCATGGACTCTATTGTACATGCTCCTAATGCGGCATAAGAGTCTTGGTTACCTTTTCGTCTTCAAGTGCTGCCCAAAGCTGTTCCCTGGTGACCGAGTCAAATGTGGCCCTTAGGTCGACAAATGCAGCTAGAACATCCTTTCCACGACTAACTCGTTTCTCTATAACGGTTCTTAGTGTGTATATATGATCGTGTGTTTGTCGAATTGGCCTGAAAGCACACTGTTCTTCTTTTCCTCTACTTCTTGTCTCAGCCTCCTCTCCAATATGCGAGAGTATATCTTTCCAGCCACACTGGAAAGACAAATTGCTCGATAGTTTGCAGAGTCCAGAGTGCTGCCCTTATGGATAGGAACAATAATGTTCTTCTCCCAATCCTTTGGAATCTTCTGAATGCTCCGTGCTTGTTGGCATATCCTTGTCATCCGTTTCACCACTGCCTCTCCTCCATACCTCATCAATTCCGGTGAAATTTCATCCCAACCAGCTGCCTTGCCCACCTTCATTTCAGTGACAGCCTCTCTTACTTCACTCTGCACAATCATCTCCCCTTCTTCTAGTTCTTCTTCTGCCCCGTTACCGATGTCTTCTTGTGAATTCTGGTCGGCGCGGAACACATCCTCGTAGTACATGCTCCATGTATCAAGGATGTCCCGTGGCCTCGTTTGGATCTTCTGATTCCTGTATGTAATGTTTCTGATTATCTTTCCAGTTTTGTCTTGGAGGGATCTTAGTATCTTCCAAAACTTCTTCTGATTATTTCTGTATTCTGATTCCATTCCCTCACCAAATTCCTGCCATTTCCTTTCTTTTGCCTCTTGTACTTGCCGCTTAGCTTCATTACGTGCCTCAACATAATTCCTCCAGTCCTCTACCCTTCTTGTTCTCATGTACTCCTTCCAAGCTACCTTTTTCCTCCTTACACCTTCCTTGACTTCCTCGGTCCACCACTTTGTTCGTTTCGTTCTTGTGTTTACTGTAGTTTTCCCACAGACCTCTTCTGCTACTTTGATAATATTTGTCTTAAATTCCCTCCATCTCTCTTCTAAGTTCCAACCTCTCTCAGGTTTTTCTCTTTCTGTTTGCTGAAGTTTTTTCCCCAACTTCTGAACATAATTATCCTTACATCTTCCTCTCTAAAGGCAGAAATTCTTATTTTCTCAAATCGAAGATGAGAGGTTGTGGGTGTAGCCTGAACTTCGTTTTCATAACCAGAAGCCGATGTTCTGTACTCATTTCTGCAATGCGGAAGACCCTTACACCTAGTGCTTCATAAGTCATGTTCTTAGTGTAACAAAAGTAGTCAATGCAACTCTTTGCTCCTCGGCCTACTGCCTCAAAAGTTATTTTATGGGTACTTTTAAAGGGGGGAAGAGGTATTGCCAATCCTTAGCTCATAATCAATACAGAATTCCAGCATTCTTTCACCATTGGTATTGATAGTTCGTTCTGTTCCATGTTGGCCCAAACATCCATGTCCTCGACGTAACCTATTTCCAATCCTAGCATTCGAGTCCCCCATCACAATAACATGTCTACTTCTTTTCCTGGCTTTGTCTATAGCTTTTTGCATTTGAATATAAAACTGCTCCTTATCTACTTCTTGCATATCTTCAGTTGGGGCATAGATCTGCACTAGCGTAATACTTTATTCTAGTTTCACATCCACTGTGATAAGTCTGGAGTTAATAGGTTCCCATCCTGTCACTTTCTTTTCCACTGCTTCAGACATAATGATGACCACTCCTTCTTTTGCCCGTTCATTCCTGCTGACTCCTGAGTATCTCATTACATATCCCTTATCCAAATTTATTTGGCCATTACCTTTTCTCTTGGTTTCACTGACTCCAAGTATGGCAAGCTTCTACTTTTCCATTTCTTCGGCAATTTTTACCTCCTTCCCTGACAGCAAGGTCACATTCCAATTACCAGTTCTCATATACCTTTTCGCGCCAGGTTATTCCCTTGTTATCCGTCCGGCTACTCTCATGTTTCTCTGAATAGTTAATTTCGCTCCACGTGGGTTATTAGCCCTACGGAAGCTAGCATGATGAAGGGGCTGCCCTTTTAGCTGTTATGCCAGCCCGTTTACTGTCAGGGTATCTTCCCTTAGCCTTTGGGGTCCACTCCCTATCTGCAAGGCAGCAGTTTGTGGTTCGCAGTTCCTCTGCCTACTCCGCCGTTGAGGTGTTTACAAGGTTCCTTCTTCCGCCTTCGTAGCCATTGACTGCCAACTTCTGATGAATTTATGTGCCATTTCCTGCACAAAGGCTTCATCTGGCCTCCAAAAGGGGAACTCCTCTGCCCGTAGCCGTTGGCCCCCCTTCTGGTTGTCAAGTTTGGTAATGGCCGATTGACCCTCGGCTAGACAGTCTCAGGTTGTACCGTCTACTGTCACATACGGTAGCAGGATATTCCTGACCTGACCGGCACAGGAACTCCTGCAGGACAAATTTCCGCCACTTCAGTGTCTCTGAATATCATAAAAGTAGTTAGTGCGATGTGAAACGAATACGATATTATTATTACTATTATAATATACTGTAGTGTAGCTGTATAATTTTGTAGATAGGAATAGGCAAATATTTTAGGTCTTCGTTCTGATCGAATATTGCACCGTTCCTTGACTGAATGGTCAGCGTACTGGCTTTCGACTCAGAGGGTCTCAGGTTCGATTCCCGGCCGGGCCGAGGATTTTAAACTGTATATGGTTAATTTTCCTGGTCTGGGGACTGGGTGTTTGTATTCTTCTTAATACATTTCTCTACGTCTACGGACAATACATCACACTACACTATCAACTACCACGGAAACACGCATAGTAAATAATAATTTGGTATGGCTTTTTCTAGCAGAGTGGAGCCCTTGTAAGGCTCGTGATTAGATGACGGATTCCCTCCGATGAGGGTGGGTGGCATCTGCCATGTGTAGGTAACTGCGTGTTATGTGTGGTGTACGCAGTAGTGAATACTTCCCTCCACACTGGGTTGCGTCAGGAAGGGCATCCGGTTGTAAGGCAGGGCCAAATCCACATCAAGTACCGATCCCAAGAAATTGGGGAAAAGGCTAAGAACAAGAATAGTAATAATTCGGATTGAAATACTCTCTTCATGTTTTCAGAGCTTCACCGATGAAGGGGTGTAAGTCTAAATAAGGTTTTCACGCTTGCATCGCAAAGACATGAATATGTCTCTTACAGACAGCCAATGAACCTTGTATGGTGTATTTCACGTCTAAGGTGCCCCTGCTGGGAACTTTGGACCAAGCTACTTCACTTACTGTTTTTTTTTTTTTTTTGCTAGGGGCTTTACGTCGCACCAACACAGATAGGTCTTATGGCGACGATGGGATAGGAAAGGCCTAGGAGTTGGAAGGAAGCGGCCGTGGCCTTAATTAAGGTACAGCCCCAGCATTTGCCTGGTGTGAAAATGGGAAACCACGGAAAACCATCTTCAGGGCTGCCGATAGTGGGATTCGAACCAACTATCTCCCGGATGCAAGCTCACAGCCGCGCACAGCCGCGCGCCTCTACGCGCACGGCCAACTCGCCCGGTCACTCACTGTTTATTGACTGCTGTAGGCATACGTAATGTTAACATGTGGTAATTTAGAAAACTGTGCATAAGAATTCTATGTAGAAGTTGTCTTAGTATCTTTGCCTAAAATGCCTCTCGATTAACTGTATGATGTGTAATCCAACTTCGCGGTAACTAACTGCACATGAAAATGCTTCTCCTTTTCAACAGCAGAATGGAGAAAAAAATAATGATCATGATCATGAGACTAGAAAGGATATATAAGTAGATCAGAAGTTCTTAGATGCCAAGTGCGTGATGAGAAGAAATAGCAGTTACAAGAGACCATTATTAGAAATCACTAATTTGAAATTAACATTAGAAGTCGGCTAAGACAGACTGAGGAGGTCAATTGTAACTACTTAACTGTGTCAACTAGGGTTAATCAAAATTAGCATAGTCATTATTTTGCATCTCTGGTCTTCCTTGTTAACGTTATTACAGCGTTACTGTGTAGTGATTAGCCAATTGAAGACGTTCCGCCTCTCAATGATGAGTATTGGGAACTCGTAGAAGTTCCAAAATTGAATAAATAAAATACACAGTAATGTTAGCGAACTTCCTTAAATTATTGTGTAGCTTTAAATTCATGTAGTACCGGTGATATATTTAGTCTGAAGATTCAGGGGCCATCCGTGAATTGCGTATTCTAGCAGCCTGAACTAGGAGTATGTCCGAGATGCTAGGTTTTATTCCTAACTCCTGGAGGCCTCTCAGCTGTCGCCCATGGTACTCTAACCAGGACCTGAAGCCACACAATGAACCATTAGTTTACCAGGTTACCTTTACATTATTCGGTTTTCCAGGACGACTTTGTTGGTGAACTCCAGACATCTTATTCATAAACCTGAGCTAAAGAAGTTGCGAGAGGGATCGTTATTCAGAAAATGTTGGAGGTATAACTGGAGTTATTCGTGAAGAAGAAGAAAGATAAAGAAAATAAGAAGAAAATAATTCAATTTTACAACTTAATGAGTTGTTCCGAAGCTGTAAGCCTGCGTTCGGAAGACGGCGAGTTCGAACACCACTATCGGCAGTCCTGAAGATAGCTTTTCGTGGAGTCCCATTTTAACTCCAGACGTTGTACTTAAATTAAGGCCACAGTCACTACTTTCGCAGTTTTAGATTTTTACCTGTCCAGCGTTGCTCAAAAGTTATTTGCGGTAGAGCAGTGTTACAGGACCAGAAAGAAATACTATTTCTACTTATAACACAGACTAGACATTTGCTTGAAGTAAGAGCTGCGCTTGGCAGAAAGTCTTTCTGTAAACATTTAGTGCTACGTCTCCACCAGTTTAGTAAAGATTTTGGAGTTGTAAAAAGAACAAATCAGTTTTACGATGAGCAAATTCTTGGATCAGTTTTTTCTGTTCAAACGCTGATGACTAGATGTTTTGCATGGCCCTATATATTACTGAAAATTGTGATACAATTTATTAAATAAATATACCGAACAGAAATGATCCATTTTCAAGCTCATCAACATCACGAAAATAAAAATCCCGATTGCGGTATACGGCGAGATCTACAGGAATGAGAAAGAGAATGGTGAAAGTGTTTTATCCAGCCGTTGCGTCGAATATTATTGTTGCCGCTTTAGTTCAGGGGATTGGGACATCGCAACCAACAACCTCGTGCATTCATAAAGTACAAGGTCTGTCTGTGGTATCAGGGAGACCAGGATTGACATATCTTTTATAGGATGTCCGTGAGTGGAAGAGTGGAATTCGAACCCACTTCTCCGGTTTTCTCTCGGGGCTGAGTGCACCTCGTCCATGGCTCCAGAATTAAACACAGACTCGAAGACAGGAAGCTATTATGCTCACTTCCTAGATCAGAGAGGGAGAGATTGAAGGAAACTAACGAAAGGCATTGCTGCGAAAGGAGTCTTTCGTTCACTGCTTTTCTTGTGAATTTAAGAGAACTACACGATGCCTTGTACCATTACTCTGTGGTCATCATGTATGCAAGTTCTTACATAACTTCATATCGAATCGCAAAATCTTCAGACTAAAAGCATCGCATTTAACCACCACTATCTATACTCCCATTATTTACTTGATGTTGATGTCCCTAGTTGCAGTCATTACAAAGAGAAATGTGACGTCAGAAAACAATCGTTTAGAAGTTATGTAAGTTATTGCTCTAGAGAAACGAGAAAGTCTGTGCTCTACGCCCTACGGCAAACATAAAACGAAATATGGCGAAAATTGACTACAAGAAGGGATAGAATGATAGGACACACCTTGAGACAGGTGCTCACACTGGGCACACAGTAGACAGTACTGTAGCGGGCGGGCAGGCAGGCGATGAGCGTGTACTCTTCAAGCACAATGACGTTGTGGTTACGTTCCAGGCCGTGAAGGTCGGGCGTAGTTCTCCCAGTCACTGTCAATCACTGCGGCGATACCCCCGTTTGAAATGGAGGCACCTTTACATCCTGGGGTATACGAAATTCCCTGTATTTGCGGTAAGGTAAACATTTGCCAATGATGCCGGTCCATTGTTACTCGTATCAAGGAACATGAACGTAATATTCGTCTCAACCAGCCAGCCATTCGGTCACTCACTTAGACTCGGGCCTAGCATGCCGCCCGGGTCGGAGCCACAACACCTTGGCTCCGTTGTTTCTTCGGAAGGGTGGTTACTCCCTGCAGCTTCAACCCAGCCACGGCTAGCAGCCAGGAGAGCTAGCCTCCCGCCAAGACTGAAGACAAGATGGCCGCCAAGTCCGAGAGCCCATCAGATCTCTCGGGCAGTCACGTGGAGCCAGGGCCTCCCAGATCTCCCGTAAAGACTGAGGACAAGATGGCCGCCAAGCCCGAGAGCTCACTAGCTCTCACGGTCACCCCAGCCTAGACAGCAGCCCCGCGCTGGCCCACCAAGACTACCAACCAATAGCAGCCCACCGACTGACACAAGCGTCCAATCAGCCATCACGGCCTACCAGTCTTCCTGTCTACTCGTCGGGGGGGCCCAGCCAGGACTCTACGTTGCTTTCCATTCTAGTCCCAGCAGCGTCGAGCGCCCAGGCTTGGGCTCTGCGCGGTAACACAGCTGGACAGCAGAGAGCTATTGTCAGGGTGGCCCGGTGTCCTGTGTTCGTGGCTTGTCAGTGACGTTCACCACTCAAAAAATACTAGCCCTGTCACGACTCAGGCAACGGGTCGCCGAGCTAGTCGGTCCGCCAAGTGCGTTTGACATTCCAGTATCCCAAACGCACCCCCTCCAGTCCCCACTAGGTCATCACTGACCTACACCCCTCAAGAGGCCATGGCTACCTGGACGTGGGGGAATCCTCGCTCGGACCGGATGTTACGCTTCCATGTTCGGCCGATGCGTCGCGATCCGAAACGAGTGTCGTCTGGCGCCGGCGATGGATGACCCCGCTCCCGGGACACTATGCCCTCACACTCTACCCCCCCCCCCCAATACCGGCCCCTTCAGTTAACACCAAAACTCATCCAAGTCATACCATGCTCTACCAGCCCCACCCCTAAACAGGGCCAACTCGGTGGATTGCGTAGCCGAGACCCTGTAGCCAAGCACCCCCAACCAAGCTACCAAGCCTATCACACCCAGCCCAGATCAAGTGCCCCAGCCCTCACTCCCGGCAAATCGCCTTGCCAACACCTTCCTCTAATCTGACATCTTAACCTTCTTCCTACAATCACTGGAATAATATAACAGACAGTTAAGCAACATCGGGCGTGGCGGCCCATTGGATGGGTGACCGCTCTCCGTATGTCTGCTTCGCCTTCTCCGCACCGCTAACTAAGGGTACGTTTATGCTACAGCCTGGCTGCTGGCACATCGCCAAGCCTCGCTGCTCGATGTTAGGCGATGATGAAACAAACCAATGGATCTCAATCGGTGCTTTTACCCTGGAGCCTGGCTCATAGCTGCGCTGCTGGCTGCTATGCTCGCCACATCCATGGTCTCAAACACGTTTGATTTTCGAGCCTGGCACATCGCCGGCTATCCTGTAACTTGGATTGTGATAGGTTATTTCAAGGTCACCCGCTCTCCCACACTTCCTCTCTTCGCACTCTATACACACGTTCAGTGATCACTTGCTCACTTGCTATCTGAACCTGTCTTCGAACGAAATGCGATTTGGAACCAGCGACATGCGGATCATCAGGAGAGGTTCATATGGGATAAAAGGAGTGACGAGATGACGAGCGGCCAGTAGAACTTTTTCTACGTTTTATGAGGAAGGGTGGCTTGTTTTATCGTGTTTAAAAGTGAAGTTTCTATTTGTGTTTTAATTGGTTTATTGTTAACTACTATTTTACTCTAGCGGGTGAGTTGGCCGTGCGATTAGGGGCGTGTAGCTGTGAGCTTGCATCCTGGAGAGAGTGGGTTCGTACCCCACTGTCGGCGGCCCTGAAGATGGTTTTCCGTGGTTTCCCATTTTCACACCAGGAAAATGCTCGGGATGTACCTTAATTTAAGACCACAACCACTTCCTTACTATTCCTAGACCTCTCCTATCCCATCGTCGCCATAAGACCTATCTGTGTCGGTGTGACGTAAAACAAATAGCAAAAAATAACTATTTTTCTATTGACTATGTGTTTATCTTTGTGTATTTTTAATTTGAATTAAATATATTTATTTACTTCTACGTCAGTGCCTTATTCAGTTTTATTACGGTTTACTCTTTTTTTAATTTTAGAGGCAAATAAGGCATTGCGAATTAGATCCACTACTTATTTTAAATTCCTAATAATTTCCCCCATCATTATCATTTCTCTAATCCTAGTCAGTGGGTTAATTATAACTTTTAATCCATTTCGTCTCATCTCTTACCACCTAGATGTTAGCCCACTTTAAACAACAATCATCACCATCATCATCATCAAACTGTGGAATGATGTGGCAAAAGAATGCGGAACGATTACGTCAACTTTGTTCTTTTATTCTTGCCATTTAGGGGACCTCTATCATTACAAGCCGGTGATTTATATGAAGTACCTTGTTTTTCATGCTAAGTTCGACAGTTGTTTTTTCAAAATGTAAACACGTTTTGTTTAGGAGACCTAACTAAAGTCAAAATGAGAGACTCCATAACCCCTTATTTTACATTATTCAAAAGTGTCCTTGTGTCGGGCGCTAGAATATGGAATGCTTTACCCCATGAAATTAGAAATTGTTCCTCATTAATTACCTTCAAAAGACAGTCTAAAGATTTCCTCTTGAATACGTAGGCTATATCATGTTGTTATGTGTGAATGTGTGAGTGAATGTCTTGAGTAAATAGCAGAGTCCTGCAGAGAGGCCCAGCCCATGAGCTGCTGCGGCAGTAGGCTGCAATGGGCTTTGAAAGGCTCGAACATAAGAAGCCCGTGACGTCATCGCACAGGCCGGTCTGGGCCAGCGCTCTGTCATTCGTACGCGGTGAGCCAAGAACAGCGCTGTGGTAGTTCCATGGGCTGAATGCTGCAATGTGTACAGTGCACTGCGTGTCAGCGGAGTGCGTTGCATTACGGTCGAGTGGAGCCGATCAAATTTGCTGTGGTTTTCAGTTTGACTTCTCCGTCTATCCTGTTATCGGAAACGAATGTGGACTGTAGTTCTAAAAGAAAGGAAACCGTGTAAAAAATCGTGAAGTAAAAAAAGGAACAAACGAACTAAAAAACGCACAATACAAGACTTCTGAACGGGATCCTAAACTTAAAAATCGTATTTGGTTGGTATTCAAGCCTGCAGTTGACGGTGATGTGAAAGACGTTAATTTTGCGTGCTGTACGATCTGCAGTAAACTCTATGTACACACCAGCAGTTATCCGCGGCTTCTCGCGTGGATTTCGTAATTAGATAAAAGTAATCGTTTGAGATACACTGTAGATATGCTCATCTTAAGAATTCACGCCAGTCCACATTTCAGTCCTTCCCCCCTAAGTTTCTTTTCCGAAAACAAAATAATACATGTCTCTTTATTTTTAAAAGAGATTAAAAATACCACTTCAAGTCTGTAACGTGTTAAGTTTCCGAGATATATTGTACATATGCTCAGGGATTATGTGTACAAAGTTTCGTTGGCAGCTGTACCCAAACGTTCACGCATAATCTCGCTGCTGCAGAATCCTGGAGCTGAAGTTGCCATGGTTACGGCAGTTCCATTCGTTATCCGATTCCGAGAGCAGGGGTAGTGTGGCGCCAATATCTCCATAACGGTCGATTTTAGGGCCTTAAGACATGGTTTTCGGGCCCGTAGGGGGTAACCGAGATTTGTTCTTTGGGTCAAGGGGCTTAAAATGACCTTAGTCTCGTCCTTGCACGACAAATTCGATTTTCGCCTATATTAGACAATTATTTTTATATCTCCCCCGTCGCCCCCACCTCGAATTGTTTTGAAAATTAAATATAGCCTATGTCTCTCAGGAAAAATGTATATTTACATTAGTAAAAGGATTTTTAGAATCGGTCCAGTAGTTTCTGAGATTACCCTCCAGATATACGCAAACTAACACAATTCGCGCTCTTTATTATATTGGTATAGATTAAAGGAGTCGGGCTGATTTTTTCTTTTTATGATTAGATAAAAAACTTACGATGAACGAGGTGTGCTTGAACGACGAGCATTCTAATGTTTTCGTGTCATCAGACTCCACGACTATGCCACAACCTGCCAAAGTATGAAGTTTTCTTCGTGGACTGACGTTCATGATGCTCCTATTCCAACAGATGAAAGATATTTAAAGCAAAATTGTGGAATGGAAGAAGATAGATATAGCGTCCTATTTTAGAACAAATGGACAAAACTATCTAAAATTTCAGCAGATCGCTAAGAAAGTAATATGTATGCAAGCATCAAGTTCAGCTTCAGAGAGAAATTTCAGTTCAGCGGGCTTCATTCTTTCTACAACCAGACAATTGCCGATGCTCTTCTTTTCATTCACTGTAATTCCATTCCACCACCATTAACAATGACCAATAAACTACGCACACTAAGTAAAGGCTATGTTCAGGTTTGTTTTTGTTGTTGGCATATTGCACGTCATTTCTGTTTGTATTTTATTTTGAGGTAAACGCGAATGAAGTCCTATGAATATGCTTCGTGTTATTTAGATTCATTTTCAGTTAACTTGGTGTCAATTGCAAACGAATATTAGTTTATAATATGTTTGTTTTCAATTATTATTATTATTATTATTATTATTATTATTATTATTATTATTATTATTATTATTACTATTACAGTGCAGGAGAAATCTCTACCGTTTAATTTCAAATGCGATTAGCCTACTTTAAAATATGTTATTAGCGTACGGGAATTCGTAGAGTGAATGATCCGAATAGTAGTGTGACGTGAACATTTCGTTGTGCACGGCGCACATGTTATTGTGGAGAAGTACTCAAGGTTATTCTACTGAGCCCGCCCAGTGCAGTGGACTGCGGTGGGCTGTATGAGCCCAGTGCTGTGGGCCAGTACGCTGCCGCGTCAGAAGAGAACGGCACTGCACGAGCTGGGCTGCCGGAGCCCGTGGGTTTGAAGTGCTGCGCGGTGGGAATGGCTGCAGGACTCTGATAAATAGTACCCAAAAGTTTACATAAATTACTGTTATACGAATTCCACTTAGAGTAGTTAATATTGAATTTATTTTGCTCATTTTAGACTTAGGATGTAGATCTTTTAGTTTTAGTCTATATTAAGTTATATTATTATATTATATACAGTGTGTTAAGTTTGAATATTAAGTTTGTATTCAGTATTATGCCGCATAATATGGTTAAGTGTAAGAGAGGGCCAAGAGCCCTAACTTCGCCACGAATAAATAAATAAATAAATAAATAAATAAATAAATAAATAAATAAATAAATAAATAAATAACGAAATGAAGCATTTGTAGCTTCATTCTTCAATCAACTCCCGCAGTAGAAATGCACTGAAAAATCCAGGCGAAGCATTTTACACTTTTTATTTCACATTCAGTACACCAAATTATTGTAAGATACACTCGCCAACAGAACTGCGACTCACTCGTTAAAAAACTGTCTGAATTTATTCCGCACTTCAAAAGCTTCAGCTGGAGCTGTGTTGCTTCTCCTCGACGGGGTAGCTCTTGGAAGTACGTCCTCATAGTCTAAGTGTTCATCCCCTCTATATCTATAATGAAATTATGCAAAATAAAAACCGCCTTAACTATCGATTCCTCTGTTTTGAATTTAGAACTACAGCTGAGAGCTGCCAGCAGCGTGCGCACGCGGCTGCTGCAGGGTAAAAGCTCCATGACGAGCAGCCTGGCTATAGTCAGCAGCGAGATGCTAGGGCGAGCATCAATGTGCCAGCAGCGAAGCTGCAGCATAAACGTACCCTAATGCTCAAGCACTCCAGCGCACATGACTGGTCGTGCGCCCGGTCACATTCTGGCCAATGAATGAGCACTAGAAATCACGAATCCCAATCCTCCAACAAACCTAATGAAATGGGATCACACTGATTGACATGGCACTCAAGACCAATAAGGTCGATGGGCCAAAAGTTCTCGCATTGAGCCTACGGCTCGATGCATCGAACATGGGGATGGCATGGCAACCAGCCTGACAAATCGGCAAAAGCTGAGCACGCTCTATCGTCGGGTAATGATGTCATGTTCCAAGATGCTCGAGCTCTTATCACACAAGACACTACAGGTCCAGGATTATACGGGAAGCTGTGGAAATACGTAGAAATCCTAACAAATTCAACAGGGACACTGGCTACCAATTAAGTAATGCCTGGTTGTCAGCCATTAAGGATTTACGTAGGTAGTTCCCTTCCCTGTCCCTTCATTATTGTCATTTCGTTTCGGGGTTTTCCATCGTACGTTCCTCATCGCCAGATGTTTCATTCCAGACTTGTGCCAATGTCATACCTACATATGTGCGTATGCCTGTTATGTTATGTGACCCTCTCAGACTGATTCTGATGGTTCCGTCAGCTTCCGCTTCGAACGCTAGAGCTGTACCCCGTTCGAGGAGCCATCTGGTGACGAATGAACGTACCATTTCCACTTCTATTGGGTAACGTCTAAATTCAAAGCTCATTGTTTAAGAAGCCTTTCTCGAGGACAGTCGATATTCTCTTCTGATGACGCAGAGATTAGTTCTCTGCGAAACGTAAAGAATTTCACCTTATTTTCTTGACGTGGCATAAGCCCAAAAGCCTATATCACGTCTATAAGAAATAAGTTATTTACGTTCACTGCAGTTTATGCATTTTGACCGGATATACATCCTCAAATATTTTTGTAATGTACGTAATGAATTGCAATTTTCGCTATTCAATTCTAAAAGGTGCTTTAGAAATATTTCTAATATAATACGCAGTTAAGGTAGATACAATGTGGCTTGTGGTTGCTTGGGATTAAATTATCTGAAAATCTCACCAACAATCCAATCGTGCTTACCGAAAATAACATCAGTTAGGTTATTTATTTGAAGGCATACTGTATATCTATTTGGTAGATACATTTACATCGCTGTTGTACTTTAATCTTGGACAGTAAATACCTATGTCCTCACTCGTGATGAAACTCCTTCGCAATTTAGAGCCTAGCTATTATCATCGGACGTCACGCAAATTTTAAATAATATTTCCAGAAGTTTGGTGAACAGGGAAAGTCACACATCACTATACCACTGTGCAAAATCAAGCAGTAAACTTATTGCAGTATGCAAATATATTACTTTTTGCTGAATGAATAACTGGAATTTTACTTTAAAAATAGAAATACTGTTATTCTCATCCAAGGAATTGTAAATCGTAGCTTGTGCGCTACCCTGTACCTTTGTAAATTGTAACACAAACATTATAACGGGCCAGATTTCTTTGAATGTATAAATGTAAGAAAATAGAACTGACTGTTTACATCGAACGCAGTATAAATCAAACCGTAATCACGTCACTGCTCCCTTCCCTGCAAATGTATTCGCTCTCTCCCTCTTGCTACCTAGGCTGACCGCATTTACGTGAGGTCAGCCCGACCACACTGGGCTAGACTGAACGGGCGCCCAGCTGAGCATCTCTGTCTTAAGACACCCAGGACTTATTCAATTAGTTTTTGAGGGAAGTGTATGTGGAAAAACGGCAGTGGTAGACTAAGGTATGAATATGACAAATAGATTAGAGTAGATGTACACTGTAATAGTTACGTAGAAGTGAGAATTTTAACAGAGGATATGGTAACATGGAAAGCTGCATCAAACCAGTCTATGGACTGATGACCCAAACAACAACAACAACAACAACAACAACAACACATATTTTGTATAAATTGAGGTTCTATTACTCGAACTTTTCGATACCTCGAAGAAAATTTCAAGCCCAGATATAAAATGTGTTTCTGTAACTCAAAATTAAGCGGAACATTACGCTTATGCGTATACTTTACCCCGCGAAAGACAAGACCTGTAGAGGGAACCTGAACTTAAGTCGTCACCTTATATAGACTACCCTAAGTATAAGAGATCTCTAATTTTTTAACCAGCGGCATGACGTAGGATCTTAACGGTACTGCACTCAACTCGGAGTAGCAATGTGCCATAGCAGCATAAAATCCTCCTTTAGACTAATTCGCAACACTCAGCAAGCTGTTGATAGTATAGCGTTGTATGCAAGTTGGGAGTTCCGGCCCTTCTGGCTTGGTTAAGCCCTGACCAGATTTCGCACCTTTACTCCAGGACAGTCATCAGTTGGTGAAGACGTCTTCGGTGCTGTCAATATCAGGACCACCGGGCGAATTGGCCGTGCGGTTAGGGGCGCGCAGCTGTGAACTCGCATCCGTGATACAGTGGGTTCGAATCCCACTGTCGGCAGCCCTGAAGATGGTTTTCCGTAGTTTCCCATTTTCACGCCAGGAGAATGCTGGGGCTGTACCTTAATTAAGGCCGCGGCCGCATCCTTCCCACTCCTAGGCCTTTCCTGTCCCCTCGTCGCCATGAGACCTATCTGTGTCGGTGCGACGTAAAGCACTAGCAAAAAATATCAGGACCACTGGATCACTGCGGCCAGGAATGTGTCATCACACTGAAGCGATGCGTGACGTCGTGAGCCAGACAGAACTGGGCAGCGCTTCTGTAAGCCACGTACACACCGGCACAATGCTTCCTATTCTAGCTTAATTCGTAACATTTTTACATCATACTACTATACTGATAACGAATTTTGATACCAAAGTTTTAATTCTAAAAGCTGGTTAAAACATATTTTCAGATACGAATCGAATATACTTTTGGCCTAACACGTTGTATTTCGTTCCCTTTTACAGTAAGAAAAGAAGGATCACGTTTGCGGCATAGTTTCATTTCACCAGAGCCTTTCTTCAATATATCAATCAAAATTTCCTAATTTTTCTTTGTAAAATCTTCCAATACGATCCCTGTACCCAGAAAGTGGTTCCTTACAGTCTGATGTAGTGAGGCATGTCGGCAAAAACCCATACCTTCCTTTCAGAGTCGGCGGGCTGAGTGGCTCAGACGGCTGAGACGCTGGCCATCTGACCCCAACTTGGCAGGTTCGATCCTGGCTCAGTCCGGTGGTATTTGAAGGTGCTCAAATACGTCAGCCTCGTGTCGGTAGATTTACCGGCATGTAAAAGAACTCCTGCGGGACTAAATTCCGGCACCTCGGTGTCTCCGAAAACCGTAAAAGAGTAGTTCGTGGACGTAAAACAAATAACATTATAATTACGTTTCAGAGTCTGCAGGATGAATAAAACATGTGTTCTGTGTTGATATTTCGAGTTAATTCGACAGCGCCCCACAGAAAAAGTGGCTAATACTATAATTACCGGGCAAGTGGCCGTGCGGTTAGAGGCACGCAGCTGTGAGCTTGCATTCTGGAGATAGTGGATTCGAACCCCACTGCCGGCAGCCCTGAGGATGGTTCACCGTGGTTTCCCATTTTCACACCCGGCAAATGCTGGGGCTGTACCTCAATTAAGACCACAGCCGCTTTCTTCCCAACCCTCGGCCTTTCCTATCCCATCGCTGCCATAAGACCTATCTGTGTCGGTGCGACGTAAAGCCACTAGCAAATATATATATATATATACTAGCAAGATGCCCGTGTTTCGCTACGGTATTATACTGAAGTTTATAATTGAATGCTTATTGCTTATACCCTTATTGTTTTATATATAATCCGCCGAAAATCACAATCTGACTCGTTTTCTAACAGATTACGGCAAGTGTCCTCCCATTTTTTTATTCTTTCCATCCAGCAATCGATTTCGTACTTCCCGGGCTTTTCCTATAAGCATTTTTAATATGGATCAAATCCTTGAGGAGATCCGGCGTGGTGTCGTCTTGGCTGCCTTGGCGGCACTGAACCCGCGGCCGGACTCCATTCTTAGTCATTACCCGTCCAAGACCCGTTTCCAGCGCGGTCCGCACACTTGACGACGGTCCAGAACATTATTATTATTATTATTATTATTATTATTATTATTATTATTATTATTATTATTATTATTATTATTATTAGTATTAGTATTAGTATTAGTATTAGTATTAGTATTAGTATTAGTATAGATGTTCTGGACCCCACAGCAAGATGCATGACCGCTACTTGGCGGTAAATACATCTGTTGCCATTGTCACTGTTGACAATGTGACCAGCACCAATGTCGCGCGTAGGCAAGTGTGCGGGATTTCTGGCGATACGAATGACATACTTCGGTGTATTATTGAGCTTATTAAAGAGGTCAATAATTTGACGGTCAATCTCATTCCTATCGTTTATTTCAAATATGTTGACATTTTTATTTATTTGCCAAGAGAATCTACTGTAATCTAAGAACGTTCTCCGAAGGAAAAGATGGCTCTTGGAAAAGAACCCAGGAAAGATTAGAAACGATCTGTTTATGATCAGAATAAGTACATCGAAAATCTACAGCCTGTTTCCAGTCATTCGACAGGGTCAGGAATGGAATGAATAAAGCCCCCATCTAGCGGCGACAATAGGAACTCTGCCGGCTGCCGAAGCCTGACGCACTCCTCTGGGGCAATGATTAATGAATGACAAATGAAATGAAATGATATTGGACAGTGTTGCTGGAATGAATGATGACAGGAAAAACCGGAGTATCCAAAGAAAAACCTGTCCCGCCTCCGTTTTGTCCAGCAAGAATATCACATGGAGTGACCGGGATTTGAACCACGGAACCCAGCTGTGAGAGGCCGGCGCGCTGCCGCCTGAGCAACGGAGGCTCCTTATAAGTACATTATCAACAGTAAAATCAATTGGTCTCTCCTCGTTTTACATCCCACCGCCGTTAAGTTTATTAACCCCCCCCCAAAAAAAAAAATTAAAAGAAGGCGTGTTTCCTTATGTTTAAAGCAGATTCCAAACACCAATGTTCACGTCTATTGCATTCAGTTTTGAGATATAAATATCTCCATAAAATAATTCACTTCCTTTCACACTCCTCCCCCCACCAACAAGTGAATTTTCCGGCAAAAAATACTTGTTTCCTTAATAGTAAATTATCTTCTAAATACCAATTATCACGACTCTAACTTCTTCAGTTTTTATTTATGTGTCTTCATGAAAGGAATTCAATTCTTTTTCACTCCCGCCCCAAAGATGATTTCCCCCCCAAAACGCGTTTTCCTTTGTTTTTTTAAGGAGATCCAAATACCAATTTTCACGTCTGTAACAACCTTAGTTTTTATTAGATGTAAGTATTCTCATATAATTAAGTCAATTAATTTTTCAATTCTTTCACCTTTCCCCCGCCCTCCCTTCATTGGAAATTCCGAGAATACGTGTTTCTTTGCTTTCAAAGCAGACTCCAAATATCATATTTCACGTCTGTAACATCTTCACTTTTGAGATATCAGTAGCCTAATTAAAAGAATTCAACACCATTTTCAGTCATTTTATCCCCCCCCCCACCCAAGTGGTATTTCCGAAAACTAAAAATACACGTTTCTTTATTTTTAATATAAAAAAATACCATTTTTCACTTCTGTAACATGTTAAGTTTTTTGAGATATACTGTAGAAATTCTCATTTTAAAATTTCACCCCCTTTTTAGTTCCCCTTAAGTGGAGTTTCCAAAAACAAATCACCTATGTTTGTTTACATATACAGGAGATTCCAAATACCACTTTTTACATCTGCAATATTTTACGTTTCCCAGATATTCTGTAGATATAGTCTTTCTAAAAATTCACACAAATTTGTCACTCCTCTCTAACCGCCATTAATTGGATTTTCCAAAAACAAAAAAAATACATGTTTCTTTATTGTTAAAGGAGATCCCATATGCAAATTTTCATAATGTAATATCTTCATTTTCTGAGATGTGTGTATCCTCATTAAAGGCATTAGACCCATTATTCACCCTTTTACACCCCTCCTATTGGGATTTACAGAAAACAAAAAATACGTGTTCCTATATTTTTAAATGAGATTCTAAATATCGATTTTTACATGGGAAAACTTCAAAAGTTTAGAGATATAGATACACTCGTTTTAAAAATCCACCCCTTTTCACCCCCCCCCCCCCACTATTTGATTTTCCAAAAGCAAAAAAAGTTTCTTTATTTTTAAAGGAGATCCCAAATACCAATTTTCAGGTCTGTAATATCTTCAGTTTCTGAGATATAAGTATCCTCATTAAGGGTCTTCAACCCATTATTCACCCCTCCTATTGGGATTTTCCGAAAGCAAAAAATACATGTTTCTTTGTTTTTAAAAGGAGATTCTAAATACCAATTTTTACATCTGTAAACTTTTAAAGTTTTAAGATGTAGATACACTCATTTTAAAAATTCAACCCCCTTTTCACCCCCGAATATTTGGATTTTCCAAAAACGAAAAAATACCTGTTTCTTTATTTTTAAAGTAGATCCCAAATACCAATTTTCAGGTCTGTAATATCTTCAGGTTCTGAAATATAAGTAGCCTCATTAAAGGCATTCAACCCATTTGTCAGCCTTTTCCACCCTTCGTGTTAGGATTTTCCGAAAACAAAAGTATACGTGTTTCTTTATATTTAAAGGAGATTCTAAATACCAATTTTTACATCTATAAACTTTAAATGTTTTGAGATATACCTACACTCATTTTAAAAATTCACCCCCTTTCACCCGCCATTAATTGGATTTCCCCAAAACAAAAAAGTACAGGTTTCCTTATTTTTAAAAGAGATCCCAAACACCAATTTTCAGGTCTGTAATATCTTCAGTTTCTGAGATATAAGTATCCTCATTAAAGGCATTCAACCCATTTTTCACCCCTTTTCACCCCTCCTATTGGTATTTTCCAAAAACAAAAAAGTAAGTGTTTCCTTATTTTTAAGGAAGATTCTAAATATCAATTTTTACATCTGTAAACTTTCAATGTTTTGAGATAGATTTATTCATTTTAAAAATTCACCCCCCTTTTCACCCTCCCACTAATTGGATTTACCCAAAACAAAAAATGCGTGCTTCCTTATTTTTAAAGGATATCCCATATACAAATTTTCAGTTCTGTAATATCTTCATTTTCTGAGATATATGTATCCTCATTAAAGGTATTCAACCCGTTAATCACCCTTTTACACCCCTCCTATTGGGATTTACAGAAAACAAAAAATACGTGTTCCTAAATTTTTAAAGGAGATTCTAAATATCGATTTTAACATGGGCAAACTTTTAAAGTTCAGAGAAACAGATACACTCATTTTAAAAATCCACCCCCATTTCACCCCCCACTGTTTGGATTTTCCAAAAGCAAAAAAAAAATTGTTCCTTTCTTTTTAAAGGAGATCCCAAATACCAATTTTCAGGTCTGTAATATCTTCACTTTCTGAGATATAAGTATCCTCATTAAAGGCATTCAACCCCTTTTTCACCCCTCCTATTGGGATTTTCCGAAAACATAAAATACATGTTTCTTTATTTTAAAAGTATATTCTAAATACCAATTTTTACATCTGTAAACTTTTAAAGTTTTAAGATGTAGATACACTCATTCAACCTTTTCATCCCCCATTATTTGGATTTTCCAAAAACGAAAAAATACTGGTTTCTTTCTTTATTTTTAAAATAGATCCCAAATACCAATTTTCAGTTCTGTAATATCTTCAGGTTCTGAAATATAAGTACCTTCATTACAGGCATTCAACCCATTTTTCACCCTTTTCCACCCTTCTTAGTGGGATTTTCCGAAAACAAAATATACAACTTTCTTTATTTTTAAAGGAGATTCTAAATACCAATTTTTACATCTATAAACTGTAAATATTTTGAGATATACATACACTCATTTTAAAAATTCGCCCCCTTTTTACCCCCCCATTAATTGGATTACCCAAAAACCAAAAAATACGTGTTTCCTTATTTTTAAAGGAGATCCCAAACACCAATTTTCAGGTCTGTAATATCTTCAGTTTCTGAGATATAAGTATCCTCACTAAAGGATTTCAACCCATTTTTCACCCCTTTTCACCTCTCCTATTGGGATTTTCCGAAAACAAAAAAATACGTGTTTCTTTATTTTTAATGAGGATTCTAAATACCAATTTTTACGTCTGTAAACTTTCAAAGTTTTGAGATATACATACATTCCTTTTAAAAATTCACCCGTGTTTTCACCCTCCCATTAATTGGATTTTCCCAAAACAAAACAAAAAGTACATTCTTCTTTATTTTTAAAAGAGATCAAAAGTACCAATTTTCAGGTCTGTAATACCTTCTTTTTCTGAGATATAAGTACCGGTATCCTGATTAAAGGCACTCAACCCCTTTTTCACCCATTTTCACCCCTCCTCTTGGCATTTTCTGATAACAAAAGAATACGTGTTTCCTTATTTTTAATGAAGATTCTAAATACCAATTTTTACATCTGTAAACTTTTAAAGTTTTGAGATATAGATACAATCATTTTTAAAACTTCACACCCCTTTTCACCCCCTTAGCGACGGAATCAAAAAATCCTCTCTTAGTGAGCACCTACATCTTAATATGAATGTATCCCCAAAATGTCATTTCTTTATATCCAGTAGTTTTGGCTCGGCGATGATGAATCAGTCAGTCAGTCAGTCAGTTAGTCGCGACAAGTTATTTTATATATATAGGTTTTATACTACAACATAACTGTCGGAAAGAACATTATTAGACATGGAATAAAAATACACACTATTAAACAAAGATTAAACTATTAAATTATTAAACCATTAAACTAATGAACTACACAGTTCAAAAAAATGGGAACATGTTTTGTAACGTCTGGTATGTGAACGTTAATTTGGTAGATGAGACTACAATGGTCGTACAGCATAAATTGAGACCTTAGCTATTTCAAATCGAAGTTATACTCCATCTGTAGACGTAGCCATGCATTAAATTGTCAGGTGACCCCTCAAAACAAAGTGAATGGCAGTGTGTCCGTGTGAGGTACACAGAATACTGCGGTCATCTGAGCACGTTGTACGTCAACCAGCACATCTCATGAGACATCTTAGCGAGGTCCACGTCGCAAGGGCCGTCACTTTGATCCAGGAAGGATGGACTTTTCGTCGTGTTGCTGTGGATCTCAATGTCATTCAGTCAGTTATTCCCCCCATGTAGAATCGCTACCATGAGACAGGCCAGTTCACTAGGAGGGTTAGACAAGGTCGTGGATGCATGACAACCCCACAGGATGGCCGATATCTGACCATCTGTACGCTGCGGCGTCGTTCAGCAACTGCCAGAGAACTGCAACAAGACCTCAGGAGGGTTACGTGAGTCACGGTGTCTGACCAGGCAGTGTCCGGCTCCATGGCTAAATGGTTAGCGTGCTAGCCTTTGGTAACAAGGGTCCCTGGTTCGATTCCCGACAGGGTAGGGAATTTTAACCATAATCGGTTAATTCTCCTGGCACGGGGACTGGATGTATGTGTCGTCTTAATCATCACTTCATCCTCATCACGAAGTGCAGGTCGCCTTCGGACGTCAAATCAAAAGACCTGTACCTGGCGAGCCTAAGACTTCGGACACATCCTGGCACTAAAAGCCATACGCCATTTCATATACCAAGACAGTAAGGCTTGTTTCACACCTACCCGGCAAGAATGGCAATCCTTTTCACATACACCCGGCAAGAACACGGCAGCAGTTGTGTACACATCGCGGGTTGGAATGGATCGCAATAAATTACTAGCGTTTATGGTCTTGTATCGGCGTTTGAAGAAAAGGAGAAAAAATAGACTGCTATGGGTGCATCCAGTCAATATGAGAAGAGATGAGGTTGGGGAATTCTTTATACTTTTTGAAGACTTAAGAAATGACAGCGACAAATTTTTCAACTATTTTAGGATGAGTGTGCAAACGTTTGACGAACTACACGTAAAAGTAAAAAAATCCATACAGCGCCGCAACACATCCTTCAGAGAATGCATCCAGCCTACTCAGACGTTGGCAGTCACAATTATGTAAGTGGAACAATATTATGCTATTTTATTTTTTATTACTAAATGCACAAGTTTATGAATACAACTAATTTACTAAGAACATAATATTACTTAAAAATTAAATGAGTCCACCGATGAAGCTTCAGAAAAGTCTGAAATATTGGGGGAGGTGGAAGCAGTCTCTAAAAAATGTTGTGCCTCATGTTCACAGCATTGTACATTAGTAGAGGTGGGTGTAGGTGGGCTGTTAGAGGCTGTAGAATATAGTATTGGGAACCATGAGGTGAATGGATGTCCTCTGATGTGGTAGGTATGGGGGTTGGAATAGTGCTTGTTAAGGAAGCCGGATTCACATTTGCTGACGCCTTTTTGCGTTTCTTAATATCTGAAACTGCTTGCAACACTTTGAGCTGAAACTCTACTGTTTCATCGTCATCAAATGTTTCGAGCGAGGGAATTATTCCTTGCATAAATGATGTATGTCGATCTGGCTTTTGAGTGATGGCGCTAATCGGCTTTACCTCGACAGGGCCTAGTTTCTTCTTTCTTATCGAAGCCGGTTTCCTGAATGTATCAACTTGCTCTACAAATGTCTCACTTGTATTATTGGATGTATCCTTACTTGTTGGGGCTGCCTGACCGAGGCGGTAAAGGCGTGCTCGGTTCGCCCGGAAGGACGTGGGTTCGTATCCCCGTCAGGAAGTCGTAAAATTTAAAAAACGAGATTTCCACTTCCGGAGGTGCATATGGCCCTGAGGTTCACTCAGCCTACCCCAAAATTGAGTACCAGGTTAATTCCTGGGGGCAAAGGTGGCCGGGCGTAGAGCTAACCACTCTACCCCATCACGTGCCGAGGTTAACAATAGTGGAAGCCTTTACCTTTCACTCCTCCATGGGCCTTCATGGCCTGTACGGAGGTGACTTTGTTTTGTCCTTACTTGTTTCGTCACCAGTATGTTCGGGGGAGCTGTGTGGCTTGGGTATCATTGGAGAGGCTGCCATATGTACGACGAGCTTCCATATCTTTTTGTTTTTTCAGAAATTGCATCTGTTTGCCATAAATGTAAGTTCTGGGTGGTTGTCTCTCGCTCCCTGACGATTTCATCGAATCTTTGTACTTTTTTTCATTCTTCTGGAAATAGTCACGCATATTCGCCCACTTCTTCATTACAGCTTTGGCTAAAAAAGATAAACAGGCTCATTTACTACAATAGTAATAATTTATTATATAACACACAAACAGAATTACAATTATTTGGATTATTTATTGCAGATATCTGGCTAGCGGTTGTACATTCACTGATCTTCACTACAGTTACAGACTCGGCATTTCAACTATCAGTAAAATTGTCAGAAGCGTTTGTTACGCTATTTGGTCTCTACGACAAGAATGTATACCTCTCACAGCATTGGACAGAAATTGCTGAAAATTTTGAACGAATAGCTAATTTCCCTCATTCCATTGGCGCTGTTGGCGAGAAACACATTCGCATCGTCCATCCGTATGATTCAATGTATTACAACTACAAGGGATATTCATCTATAGTGTTGATGGCTGTAACTGACTCACGATATAGATTTATTTACGTTGATGTCGGCAGTTACGGTAAAGACAGTGATTCAACCATATTTCTAGAGTGTTCTTTGTATAAATCACTGCTGAAAAATGAACTTCGACTTCCAGAAGAGAAATGTCCTCCTGGCACAGTAAGTCCCAAGGTACAATATTTTTTCGTGGCTGATGAAGCATTCGGTCTGCACAGACACCTTCTACGACCGTTTGCGGGACATCAGTTGACAACTGTAAAAAGAGTGTTCAATTACCGCTTCTCGAGAGCTCGAAGATTTGTAGTGTGTTCATTTGGAATTATGAACAATAAATGCATAATTTTCCACAGAGCTATAAACCTGGATCCAGACTTTTGCCGTTGATATTGTTAAGTCTTGTGTTGTTTTGCATAATTTCGTTCTTGAAGGGGATGGTTACCAAACGGAGGATACTCTTACGATAGTTGTACTTCAAAGTATACAGAGAAGTGAATGCGTCCGTGGGGAAATCCCAGCAAACAACATCAGAAAAATGATGGTGGACTATTTTTTAACGACTATAGGCTCAGTAAAATGGCAATTATCTAAGATTTAATGTGTCCTCAAAACATCAACAGATTGGTATACTTATTCATTTTGTACAATCCATATAGTATCCATATAGAAACAAATATGAATCCTTTCTTTCTTAATCTTCTTACCCTCCAGGGTTGGTTTTTCCCTCGGACTCAGCGAGGGATACCACCCCTACCGCCTCAAGGGCCGTGTCCTAGAGCGTGAGACATTGGGTCAGGGGATACAACTGGGGAGGATGGCCAGTACCTCGCCCAGGCGGACTCACCTGCTATGCTGAACAGGGGCTTTGCGGGTGGTGGGAAGATTGGAAGGGATAGACAATGAAGAGGGAAGGAAGCGGCCGTGGCCTTAAGTTAGGTACCATCCCGGCATTTGCCTGGAGGAGAAGTGGGAAACCACGGAAAACCACTTCCAGGATGGCTGAGGTGGGAATCGAACCCACCTCTACTCAGTTGACTTCCCGAGGCTGAGTGGACCCCGTTCCAGCCCTCGTACCACTTTTCAAATTTGGTGGCAGAGCCGGGAATCGAACCCGGGCCTCCAGGGGTGGCACCTAATCACACTAACCACTACACCACAGAGACGGACTTTGAAGAATTTACTGCGGGAAACTGGTAGTTTTTTACAACACGGAATATAGTGATGCGTTTACGTTTTATGTACAATATGCCCATATATATGGAGATGCGTTTCCATGTCTGGGAGAATTTACCAAACAAGTTATCTCAGTGCCTTACGGCACGGCCTGTTACACCATTTCGGGAGACGGCTGGGTTCGAATCCCCCGTCAGTCATCCTCGAAAATTTTCATTTCCAGCCAAACGTCGGGATGGTACCTTTCTCATGGGCACGATCACCTCCTTCCCATTCCTAGCCCGTACAATTACACTCACAGACAACACCCTCACACAGTAGTACATGTAGCTCACTCCCGTGGCGTGTACCTGGAAAAGGAGCTACAGATTTGGCCAGCCTAACATGTCTTCGGACCTCTCGGCACTAAAAGAACAGACGGGCGTTCAACAACTTGGATTATTAACAACTTTTGACGCGAACGTTTCCGGACTACGGGTCCTCATCTCAAACTGACCCATTTGCCGTCCTCCACTATCCCGAGAGTTCTTAACATCATCACGGATACACCCTGTATATAGGGTTGCCGGGTGTCCCGTATTTGAAGTTCTGAAATACTGTCCCGTTTTATCATCATACGGGGCGTCCTTTTTTTACAGTTAATCAACTCACTTCTGCCATGGTTATAATTATCTATTTATAGTAGCATTTACCGATCGTGCAGTTCAGTTCATTATTCATCATCTAGCGATTCTGTACTATGATCAAAACGTGCAGTAGGCGTGCGAACCGCCGGCGCTGAGCCCAAGCACGGGACTCGCGGGAGCAAGATACAGAAACATCTGGTTTATGTCAACACAACTATTGACGAAACCTACATTCTTTCATTTTTAACTTCTTTTAGCAGAAATCGTTTCAAGTGAGTGCATGTCATTAATGTCGGCTAATCTCATTACAATACAGGAGTGGCACTATTGAAGTGTCAATTATAATTTACAAAGCGCAATAAATCTTATCACGCCGTGTTATATGAATTGCATTTGCTCCTACAAGTTCTCTTATCGGTTTGTGTTGTGCTCTGGTGGGATAAGAGAAGAGAGTTCATAGGCCTACTAGTGTTGTTATAACGTGAGATTAACGGAGATTCAGCATTATTAAAGAAGGTAAAACGTGAAGAAAAATATGGGTTTTAAACTTTTTATGTAGAAAATGAAACAGCAAAATACCGTAATGTGCGTAGTTTGTGACTACAATGTATTTGTACCCAGTACAATAAGTTACTGCATATTTCAGTGTTTTATTGAGAAAATCTTTATGCCGTGTCGACATGACCTGTAACTTATTGGTATTTAAAAATACCTGGGGGGGGACCGAGCTCTATAGCCGCAGTCGCTTAAGTGCGGCCAGTGTCCAGTATTCGGGAGATAGTAGGTTGGAACCCCACTGTCGGCAGCCCTGAAAATGGTTTTCCGTGGTTTCCCATTTTCCCATTTTCATACCAGGCAAATGCTGGGGCTGTACCTTAATTAAGGCCACGGTGCGCGTGTAGGGAGTCTAGCACTTCCCTGGATGGAACGTCAGCCGGGTTGGCTGCGGAGGCAACGGGTTGCCACGAGAGGGTTACTACCCTCTCCATTGCTTTATTCAATAATCGTAAATACTACAAGAATAAATATATATGAGAATGCAACACAGGGCCACGGCCCGTACGTAAGGTCCATACGGTCACTGCACTCTCCGTATACACATAGAGAGTCTTCATGTTCACTTGGAGATCCGTGAGGTACCAAAGAGCGGCCATGACTGCTGCAGTTGTCTCTGCTGCTTGTATGGGTGCTGGAGTTTGAAAAGCTTGGGCCCATCCCTGGTGCTGGCGAGGAGCCACTGCGGCAATAGAATGCGGTGTAGCATCTGCATAGATGGAGTCCGTGGGGGCCAGGTGCTGGACCTGTCATGGTGTCGCTATATAGTCTGGGGTCAGCAATCGACGGATCCAATATGGTTTTCCTGATAATGCGTGCTTCGCCAGGAAATATGGCCATCCCATGGCGTAACCACACCTCGACAGGTATCCAGCTATTTGCTCTCGTTCGTCTTGGGTGGCGGTGCTGATAAGAGGTATGAGCTGAAGGAGTCTCTGCTGGGTAGAGTAGTGTAGTGTCAACTCAGCAGCAGCGATGTCGATGGTCACTCCCAGGTAAGTTAAAATGTTAACTGGATGTAGGATAGATTTCCTCCTGTTGATGGTGATTACCAATATAACCTCGATGTACAGTACTATCTCTTCCGCCATGGCGTCGTCCAATGTAGCCCCATGGATGAGCCAGTCGTCCAGGTATGGGATGAAACTGATAGGAAACTCTTGCTGGAGTACCTCGCCGACTGCTACTGCCCAGCGCTGCATAATGGATGGGGCCAGCGAGTGGCCCATGGGAAGTCTGGTCCAAACATAGGTCCGGTGCCGGTAAGACACTCCCCAGGGATGACGTGTGTGTGGGTCAATTCCAATTTGAAAGAAACCACTAGTCAAGTCGATTTTGATGGCTAGATGAGATGACGGAATTGCGGCCAAGGCCGTCGCTGGAGCTTGGAGGGAAAACCGCGGGCGATCTATATATGGAGTCCAGAGCGATAAATCGTAGATAATCCGGGCTGCTCTACTCTCCTTTGGAACTAAGAAGAGTGGGAACGCCGAAGTGGGGCGGTCTGGTTGGAGGATGCCGTTGGCGACGAGGTCTTGAACTGCTTGGTCCATTAAGGTTGATGGCCGGGTTGCGCGGAACACGGACGGAGCGTCCCGTGGCCGCGGCAGGTACACCCCTCGGTCCATAATGCGCTGTGCATATTGGCCTAGGGGGGTGTCCAGATACGGTACTGGGTGCGGTCGGGGCACAGCCACCGACTGGTACGATGTAGGTTGCGGGCGTGGTGCCAAGATTGTTGGGTGAAGAGGATCGTGGGTCGGGATATGGCGAGGCAGGGGACGGATGAAGGACGCGTCCAAAGTGTAGCCGGAGATGCTACTGGCATCGTCTTCAGAGATCCTGATGTCTGATTCCGGCTCCTCCGAAGGGTCGGAGGTCGAACCTGGACCGTCTCCGTCCGCGGACATAATGTCCCACGGGGCGGAGCGCTGTCGGAGAATCTGTGTACTCCATGGGTATAGCTGTGTCACATCCGGTGGTGCCTCTGGTTGTTCTGGTTCCTCAGGGTTGAATGTCGACCAATATTCTTGTAGGGTTGTCCCGAGGTCGGTGGCAGGCTGGAAGGTGGTCCAAGTTCTGTCGTTGGGCGTGTGGGACCGCTCTACAACGTCCGCACATGTGGCCTCCGATCTCCACATGGCCTTCCGCCTCCATCGATGCGTGGGCCTATCACGTAAGCCCATTTTAGTTGTGACTACCCGTTCCCTCCTAAGCTCATTCCAATCACTCCAGACCAAGGGAAATGTTCGATTCAAAGATCCTTGTAGCTCCGCCCCGTCGCGAAAAACCTTAACGTTGCGGTGAACGCCTCGTGCGGAGTGATAGCTTTCCTCATAGCAGTGTGTTATTTTTCTATTTCGGCTTTTTTTAAATGCTGTTTGTTCGGGGCGTCGACCCATGTGGATCTTTTGCCTCTACTGGCACCATATTGTATGAACCTGCGTGTAATTGGAATGGCGGTAGTGTGGAATGTTGTGTGAATGTTGTGTGTGAGGAAAGGAAGATTAAGGACGTTACAAACACCCAGTCCCCAGGCCAGGGATATTAATCATTACAATTAAAAAACCCTCACCCGGCCGAGAATCGAAAGACAACCCGAACCCGGGACCGCCGGGTGACAGGCTGACGTGTTGCCCATTTCGGAGGTTACTAGCGTTAATAATTTAGAGTATGCCTCCATATCCATACGGAGATAATTACGCCAGTCTTCTGGTTCCTGTCGAAACTCACGTAGCAAATTGACATGAGAGAATCTCCCTCTCCTCAGTAACCATCTTCGAAACCACCGTGGGCGATGCATAACTTCTTTTTTCTTTGATGGAGAGTGTCTGTTCACACGTCGTTGTTGTCCAGCATTGAATTGACGAGTGATCTGCTGCACTGTGGCCCATCTATCCGCTCTTAAGGGCCGTCTACACGTAACGTTTTATCGTCAGTCTTGCAAGATCAAGCCAGATCGGTCATGTAAGACGTTACGTGTGGACGATGAAAGTGACGTCTTACTTGAATGAGGTTTCAAGACTGATGGGGGAGAGCTTTGTGTTCATGCAAGACGAAAGACATGTCGTTGCATCTAGATGCGCATTCGTCTTGTCGAATGACGCCCAGAATTGCGTGAGCTGCAGTTGCTAGCGGACGATTATTTCCTCTTATGTGCTGCTTGCATATTATTCGTTCACTACCACTTTTTATATCAAGAATTAGTTCTCCAAGTGCCTAGTTGCGATTTTCTTTTTTCTTCAGTATGACAATTTTCAGAAATGTTTCTCTATTTTTAATTTTCTCCTTAGAAATTAGAACTGTCTGGGTGTCATGTTTGTATTATTGTATATCATTATTTTTCAATAAACCTCGAATAACACAAAAAAGTAATATAATTAATTCACGTACCGTTATGTATTCCTTCTACAGAACTTTGTATATCTTTTTTTTGTGTATCTTTGTAGCTCGACATGTTTCCGGTATAAGTCGACATTTTTTTTATTCTCTCAGTTTAGTAGCACACAGAGAAATTATTGTTAACAACAGTATTTCAGTCGTAAGACTGAACGGAAGTTTGAGCGGAAGACTGGGCAGTGTGGACGCATGTTTTGCATCAGTCTCACTTGATCATGCGAGACTGACGTTAAAACGTTACGTGTAGACGGGCCTTTACGATCAGAGCTGGCCGACTTCGACCTCTGTTATCAACGCATCGTACACTACAACAGTTGACCCTGGTGATTACGTGCCAGAAGCGACAATGGTTGTTTAGGTAACGTATGGATTTATTTTCTTGGTCTTGATTTCTAGGGATTTTAGAAGAACTGAAGTGGCTTGATCTTATTTGTAGTGATTTTTAAAAGTTTGCAGTGATTCCTGAGTGTATATGGAGAAGAAACGATTTATTCCGTGAACAGCACAGTTCATATATTATTGACTTATAGCTTAGTATGAGTTTAATTGTCTGCGGTGAGGTAGTGGACCTACTGGTCATCCAACCACGTACCAACCACGCCCAATGTTGCTGAATGAAGTACAGCTGGGCTTCCTCACTGCTGGTTGTGGTAACTGTTACTCACGACTGTGGATGTTATTACATTATATTTGAATTTTGAAGAGAACTGCAGCATTTATAATCGGCTTTTAGCAGCGCGCCTCGACTCTGCTTCCTGTGGTTCAGTGCTCCATCTTGGGTACCATCCAGAACATTATACAGAGTGTATCCGTGGTGATGTTACAAACTTTCGGGGATGACGGAGGACGGAAAATGGATCAATTTGGGATGAGGAACCATATTCCGGAAATGATCGAGTCTAAAGTGTTTCTGTGTTTTCCAAATTCTTACGTTCCTCATCGCCAGATGTTTCATTCCAGGCTTGTGTCAATGCCATACACCTGTCAATGTCATATGTCATGTACACATGTTATGTGATCCTCTTAGACTGATTATGATGGTTCCGTCAGCTTCCGCTTCGAACGCTAGCGCTGTACCGCGTCCGGGGGGCCATCTGGTGACGAATGAACGTACCATTTCCACTTCTAGTATAACGTCTAAATTCAAAAGCTCACTGTTTAAGAAGCCTTTCTCGTGGACAGTCGATATTTTCTTCTGATGACGCAGAGCACAGTTCTCTGCGAAACGTAAAGAATTTCGCCTTATTTTCTTGCCACGGCATAAGCCATAAAAACCTGTATCACGTCTATAAAATTCTACTCATTTAAGTCCGTCGAGATTGTCTCCCCTATTGTACTCTTAGCACATGTAGTGTACAGTACAGTCTGAGGCATCACACCGATTTTTGTTTTAACTTTTGACCGCCGGCCGCAGTGATGTAGTGGATACGGCGTTGGTCTACTAATCCAAAGTTAACGGGTTCAAACCCGACTGAGGTCGGTGGCTTTTAAGTGTGTTTAAAGGTGACAACCCCATGTCGTTGGCTTCCGGCAAGTTAAAAGAATTTCTGCGGGACGAAATTACGACACTCCCGCGTCTGTTAAGAACAGACGGGCGTTCAACAACTTGGATTATTAACAACTTTTGACGCGAACGTTTCCGGACTACGGGTCCTCATCTCAAACTGACCCATTTGCCGTCCTCCACTATCCCGAGAGTTCTTAACATCATCACGGATACACCCTGTATATAGGGTTGCCGGGTGTCCCGTATTTGAAGTTCTGAAATACTGTCCCGTTTTATCATCATACGGGGCGTCCTTTTTTTACAGTTAATCAACTCACTTCTGCCATGGTTATAATTATCTATTTATAGTAGCATTTACCGATCGTGCAGTTCAGTTCATTATTCATCATCTAGCGATTCTGTACTATGATCAAAACGTGCAGTAGGCGTGCGAACCGCCGGCGCTGAGCCCAAGCACGGGACTCGCGGGAGCAAGATACAGAAACATCTGGTTTATGTCAACACAACTATTGACGAAACCTACATTCTTTCATTTTTAACTTCTTTTAGCAGAAATCGTTTCAAGTGAGTGCATGTCATTAATGTCGGCTAATCTCATTACAATACAGGAGTGGCACTATTGAAGTGTCAATTATAATTTACAAAGCGCAATAAATCTTATCACGCCGTGTTATATGAATTGCATTTGCTCCTACAAGTTCTCTTATCGGTTTGTGTTGTGCTCTGGTGGGATAAGAGAAGAGAGTTCATAGGCCTACTAGTGTTGTTATAACGTGAGATTAACGGAGATTCAGCATTATTAAAGAAGGTAAAACGTGAAGAAAAATATGGGTTTTAAACTTTTTATGTAGAAAATGAAACAGCAAAATACCGTAATGTGCGTAGTTTGTGACTACAATGTATTTGTACCCAGTACAATAAGTTACTGCATATTTCAGTGTTTTATTGAGAAAATCGTTATGCCGTGTCGATATGACCTGTAACTTATTGGTATTTAAAAATACCTGGGGGGGGGGCGAGCTCGATAGCCGCAGTCGCTTAAGTGCGACCAGTGTCCAGTATTCGGGAGATAGTAGGTTGGAACCCCACTGTCGGCAGCCCTGAAAATGGTTTTCCGTGGTTTCCCATTTTCATACCAGGCAAATGCTGGGGCTGTACCTTAATTAAGGCCACGGCCGCTTCCTTCCCACTCCTAGCCCTTCCCTGTCTCATCGTCGCCATAAAACCTATATGTGTCGGTGCGACGTAAACCAACTAGCAAAAACAAAAAAAACCTGGCAACCCTAATTACATACTAGCAGTCATTTCATTGTTTGAGACGCAGTATTTACAATAATGTAATGTGACTACAGTATAGCCAGTCAAATACTTTTTGAGCAACTGCAATCAAAGGCGATTTCTACCATTGTCGTAAATTATTTAGTACGACCCAAGGTAGTTGTAGCTTGAGTACGACACATACTCTTTCAGGAGTGGTTACACATCTGATCGTCGGTGGTTGAGTGTTTATCAAGTTAGATGAAACCTCTTAAATGCCTACTTTTGAAATGAAATGTTCAATTATACTGACCTTATCTACGTAGTACTACCTCAAAATATGTGTAGTTATATTCACCTGGAAAAAAGAAGAAAATATCATCGTCAGATGACATGTTTACAACTTTTAATATTGTTTTCTATGTCTAAGAGCAAAATAAAGAAAATGATACATTACAAAGGCAATAAAACAGGAGAAAACACCATACACTCGTGCTGATATGTGTGAATTCATATCAAATCTTGAGTGCAGCATATGAAAAATACGTAATTAAGCAGAAATATTTGTCAGGTGTTTAATGTTGCTGTCACGGACATCGATTATTTACGGGCTGATAATACTGTTATTTTTCCCCTTAAGACAATAATCACCACCACCATGAGCGCTGTGCCAAATTTATACGATAGTCCGCGAATACGGTGTAGAGTTGTACAATGTTCATAAGTTTAATGATAAATCCTTCAAGTAGGTATTGCTCAGTAATTGTTATGGTCACTGTACGTATCCTTCATAGGAGTAGAAAGGGCGAGTTGCCGTACAGTTAGGAGCGCGCAGCTGTGAGCTTGCATCCGGGAGATAGTGGGTTCGAATCCCACTGTCGGCAGCCCTGAAGATGGTTTTCCGTGGTTTCCCATTTTCACATCAGGCAAATGCTGGGGCTGTACCTTAATTAAGGCCACTGCCGCTTCCTTCCCATTCCTAGGCCTTCCATATCCCCATCGTCGCCATAAGACCTATCTGTGTCGGTGCGACGTAAAGCAAAATAGCAACAAGAGGGGTAGAAAAGGGAGTAGTTAGGAAGAAACAGACACACGGATAGATACTGATATCTCGAGCCAGCCTCTCATGATGAAAGGAGGCTAAAAAAACTTTCAAGTGAGTGCATGTCATTAATGTCGGCTAATCTCATTACAATACATAAGTGGCACTATTGAAGTGTCAATTACAATTTACACAGCGCAATAAAGCTTATCGCGCCGTGTTTTATGAATGACATTTGCTCCTACAAGTTATTTTATCGGTACAGTAACGATAAACGCTGATGATGATGATGATGCTTGTTGTTTAAATGGGCCTAACATCGAGGTCATCGGCCCTAACCATAAACGAACAGTAACTTTACTGAGAAACGCGCGAATTTAATAAATACTTCACTTAATAGTCCCAGAATTCAGGGATGTCAGATATGAAAGTTGGTATATCGCTCTATGATGCATGACCTTTTAATCAACGGTAAGTAAGTAATCCTACTCGACTTCGAAGAAAAGATAAAAGAGCCGAAACCAAAACGTTCCTAAACGTAGAATGACAGGTTTCGTTCAATCAAGTGGACAATTTCAGATTCCTCAGACAATTATTTTTAAAATAGCATTGGAATGTATATTATATACAGATTTGTTTAAGAATTGTAAGGTTCTGTTAAATAGTGTGAGGTGTCCGACATTTTCAAATGTGATTTTTTAATTTTTAAAAATTATTATTTGAGGAATCTGAAGATGTTCGCTAGCTCAGGCGGAACATGTCATTCGGTGTTCGATAACTTATTTTATTTCAGTTTTATATCTTAACGTTCTGTTTACGTATATTTTAAACTAGCTGCTGTACCCGCCGTTGACGGGACAAGCACTTAGCATGTGCACGACCGGCAGTGATATTTCCCTTTTCACTTTTTTGGTCAGATATAAAACAAAATAAATTTTATCATGAGTAATTATCCTGTAAAACCAACCGTAAAAGAGATACATCGAGTTTTATATGTAACGCCCCCTCTTAACAACCGCTGCCCCCCCCCCCCAACCCCCGCATAGAACTCTCTTGAACGACTTATAGCTAAGATCCTAACATCTTCTCAAGGCGAAAAATAGGTTTTTTAATCTCTTTGGACATAACTGGTGCATTTAATAACGCCTGGTGACCGAAAATTTTGTATCAGCTAAAGGAAAAGCAATGCCCACGTAATCTGTACAAAATCACTCAACCGTACTTCAGCAATAGAGAAGTGAAACTTCAAGTCGGAACAGCAATTTCAACAAAATACATCAACAAAGGATGCGCACAGGGATCTGCCTGCAGCCCAGGATTTTGGGATATCTTGTATGATGACGTCCTCAAAGTATCTCTTCCCACGGACTGCAAGATTGTTGCTTACGCTGACGACGCACTCAGAGTCTGGAGATATTCTGTTCGACTGGGGTGCCAAAAACAAGCTGCAATTCAATCTACTGAAAACTAAGGCTATGGTTTTCACGAGAAGAAGAAACCTGATAAAGCCACAACTCAAGATGAAGAGACAGGAAATCGCACTAGAAGAACAACTTTTATACTGGGGGTCCTATTGGACAAACTTTTAACTTTAAGGTCACATCTCAATAAGCTAAAGCTTAAATCAGATACATTTCTTCATGCCATTGCTACTGCATGTAGGCCGTCATGGGGAATACACTCAGAAGTACTCCGCATTATATACTACACAACTTTTGTTCCACTAATACTTTATTGTGCTTCATCGCTTCCTTTTTTTAATTACAAAAATGGCCTTTGGTTAGACACCATTTGGCCAGCTGGTAGTGATAAGGATGGTGCTATATCTTCTCGCCAAGAGGCCGGTCATGGCATTACTACAGGGTGGGAAGGCCATTGTAGAAAGGTAGTAGTTAATGGGGTGTAACAGTTAGGAGATGATCTTTATTAATTATTTCAGTTGGTGGCTTCTGCATCAGGGTTTATAGAGTTAAATTGGTGTCTTTTAGAAACTGGATCAGTGCTCTGTAGATTTTGCTATCGTGGTCTTGAAGAAGAATGTTAACATTTGTGGGGAATGGGATACCAAATGACCGAAACTGTGCGAATAACTTTGTTCGTTGTTGCTCATATCTGGAACAAGAAAAGACTATGTGATTCAGATCCGCATCATCGTAATCATCATGTGGGCAAACTGTCGTGGTAGTCACTCCGATGCGGTGGAGGTGGTGAGGGTAGCACCCGTGTCTAAGCCTCATCCGGATGATGGTTGTTAGATGTCTCCTTGCAATATTGTATCTCCAGAACCAGGGTTTTTGCGGTATTGTTGTTTGCAGTGTTGCGTAATGTGTTCCTCGGTAGTGGCTAGTTCTTGCCCACCGGGCGAGTTGGCCGTGCGCGTAGAGGCGCGCGGCTGTGAGCTTGCATCCGGGAGATAGTAGGTTCGAATCCCACTATCGGCAGCCTTGAAGATGGTTTTCCGTGGTTTCCCATTTTCACACCAGGCAAATGCTGGGGCTGTACTTAATTAAGGCCACGGCCGCTTCCTTCCACCTCCTAGGCCTCTCCTATCCCATCGTCGCCATAAGACCTATCTGTGTCGGTGCGACGTAAAGCCCCTAGCAAAAAAAACATAGTTCTTGCCCATTCATCTTTCCACTGGGTATAGGCTCTTCTTTTGACTAGCGGAATAAAGTCAGTATATGGAAGCTGTATCCCTTGAAACATGCCACTGAGTATACTTCCTTTCGCGAGATGATCGACAACTTCATTATATCTTATTCCACTGTGTTCTTTTATCCACAGAAAATGGATTTGACTACCGGTTGTTTCAGCTTCTTGAATTTGTTGAAGTAGATCATGAATGTAAGGATTTGTGGTACTGTTTTGAGTTGGATGTTGCAGTTTTTCTAAGACACTTCTCGCGTCGGTGAGGATGAGTATGTTCTCAAAATGGTAAGAGAGACCATATTTGATGGCATCAAGGATGGCTAGAATTTCGGAGGTATAAATAGATGTTTCTGTAGGAAGTTTGATTTGACCATATTCTTCCGTGAGTGAGCAATAAAATGCACACCCTGTTCCTTCAGAGGTTTTTGAGCCGTCGGTGTTGATATGGACCAGGTATTGTTGACAAAATGTGAAACTGCATTGTCGAGGCTTTTAAACTCCTGCATATATTGTGGAAGGTGATAAACCGAAGGCTTCAGAAGGGTAAGGTTATCTCATATTGGAAGGTAAGGTTGATTGGACTTTTATAAATCAAAGGTATCCTCAGTTTGTTTTCACTGTAGCTGATGAGGAGCAATGAAAGCCGGCGTGGTTGGGACAATCGTCCGTCAGCGATGGCCTGTGTCAGGCTCTCCAATTTGTTCTGTAATGGGTGTTCTGACATGGAAGCTGTACGAAGTATGAAGACATCCGTAAGAACCTGACGACGTAGAGCTAGAGGCATTTCTGTGGCCTCAATCAGCAAAGCGTTTGTCGGAGCTGACATCATTGCACCTACACATATCCTGATGGATCGGTGATGGACTACGTCCAATTTCTGCAAAGTGTGCTTCGGTGCGTTTCCGAAGAAAGAACAACCATAATCAAATATTGGTTGAATCAGACTCGTGTAAAGAATTAATAATATCGCGGGATGGGCTCCCCACCACGTACGTGTTACAGCCCGCAACACATTCAATGTTTTGCTAATCTTCGTTAGTATATGTTCGATATGTCGTCTCTATGTTAGTCGACTAATACAAGCAGTTTTGCTGATGAGACAAGAGGAAGGGTATATGGACCCAATCGAATATTTGTTGCCTCATATGAACGCGATTTCCTAGTGAAAACAATGACCAAGGACTTTGATGGGGAAAGTGTCAGGACCATGAAGAAAGGGCTATCGCAGCATCATTTAGCCAAAGTCTCGTTACCCAAAAGCAGGAAGATTTAGCGTAGATGCAAATATCATCGGCGTATTGCAGTACTTTAATATTTGGTTGGAAAATGTTTTCAAAATCTGAAGTGTACAAAGTATACAATAACGGACTCAAAATAGCCTCTTGAGGGAGGCCTCTTACTACATAGCGTGGTCCAAACGGAGTATTGTCTTGCTCTCGAACATAAATGATTCGATGTCGGAGTGGATTATAAATGCCAAGGTAGTACCGAGCAGGAACCCCTAAATTCTTAAATTTGTCAATGAGGACCTGGATGAGAACGCTGTCATAGGCTCCAGAAATGTCAAGAAAAATTGCTGTAAGGTATCCTTTCTCCAAAAATGTTCTCTCGATGTCAGTAGTTACGACGCTTAGATGATCGAGTGTGCTACGGGACTTTCTAAATCCGAATTGGGTTTTTGGCATCAGTTTGTTATGCTCTAACCACCATTCTAGCCGTAGTTTGACGAGACGCTCGAAAGGTTTAGTGACACACGATGACAGGGCTATGGCCCGATAAGACAATGGCTCACTAGGGTCCTTTCCTGGCTTCAAAATGGGAACGACAATTTGTGTGATCCAATCGTCCGGAAAAGTTCCATTAACCCAAATCTCATTGAAGAGATTCAAGAGCTGCTTGCTTAACCATGACATACGGCTCTCGCACACTTATCTGACAAAGTGGGATGCGCATTCGTTGTCTACGAGAATAACAGGGAAGTGTTTTCAGCCCAATACAAATTGCCGTCCAGCTGCTCAGTATTTCAAGCCGACCTATGGGCCATCAAGTCTGCTCTGGAATGGTGTGAACACAACAGTAGTAGTGCTTGGATACTAAGTGACTCGCAGGCTGCGTTGAACATAATCAACAACAAGCGCAATGTCAATCCAATAGCTGCTACTGTAAGATCTAGAACACAGCAGTGTCCCAACGTCTAATCTTTCCTGGATCCGAGGACACACAGGTTCTCCTGGATACGAAAAGGCAGACATCCTTGCAAAAGCAGACTCCTCATCCAACATAGAAAGCACCTAAACAAATCTTCCTCAAGCTATGCAAAAGCCCAAGTCAAACACATCTAATAAAACAGTGGAACAACCTCTGGACATCAAGTACGAAAGGGTCTGTCACAAGAGAATTACTTTTTTTCCCGACATAACTTATACAGCTGACTCCAGTGCAAAACATTAGTGCCCAAATTCATTCTCATTCAGTTTCTCTACGGCCATGGAAAGTTTAAGTGCTACTTTGAACGCTTCAAAATTAACATTTAGGCGATTACTTGTGCTTCTATCGATCTTCACAAATGGTGGACCATTTACTGTTCGACTGTGCCATGTCTGGAAGGACAAGAATCGAACTTGAGTGTCACCTAAACAATTGCAATGTGGAACTTTCAAAGCCTTTATACCATCTGTTTAGGAAATCCTGCTGGTACAAACAGTTCCTTAATTTCATTCACCACATCTTCAATAATTTAGTTTCCTAATTTTGTGTCAAGGACCAATAATTTTAAAAAATGATCAAAACTATAACCCTAATATACTCATGTACAATAGGGTTCAAATTATCAGGATATTTAATGAATGAATACTAGCAAAGATCCAACTCGTCCTTATCCTAAATACCAAATTTAATGAAAATCTAACGATTTATTCCCATGATGCCGTAACAGATCCGACAAACAGACAAAAAAATTGCAACAGAGCCCGACAGCTATTATTTGCCTTCTTCCATATAACAACCAAGTATCACATTCATATTAAAAAGTACATACAGCCGATTTTATACACGTATGTAGAACGTTGTATTAATAATGTTATTGATTTTTACGTCCCACTAACTACTTTGACGGTTTTCGGAGACGCCGACGTGCTAGAATTTTGTCCCGCAGGAGTTCTTTTACGTGCCAATAAATCTACTGACTCGAGGCTGACGTATTTGAGCACCTCCAAATACCACCGGACCGAGCCAGGATCGAACCTACCAGGTTGAAGTCAGAAGACCAGCACCTCAACCGTTGGAGCCACTCAGGCCGGCACACTGTATTCGACGGACTCGAAACCTTTGTCACATTCTCACTATCAACAAGTTGAAACTGAAAATCAAAATTGTTAGAATAGACACACTCACGCACTAAAAGTGATGGGCTTTCAAACAATGATTTACCAAGTTATTTAATAAAATGAGTAAAATGCATTTACATTGAAATATACAAGGAGCGTCTAAAAAGTTCGGTAAATGATACGATAACACAAAGGAAACAAAAGTTACAAACAAAACACCTTTAGTCGCCTTCATTTTGGTTTTGCTAAGACTTACGCTTGTATTGCTTCCCTTTATTTTTGGCCTCAAATTCTTTCCTAATATAATCAAACTCGTGAAAATTGTATTCAGCGTTGTTTGCTGAAACTAACTGGACACAAGTAGGAATGTTATGCTAATCCAGTTTCCAATGAGAACTTGCGTTGTTCACTTGGGATGTGAATATTTCCGTTGAGGGTACAAGAGATATCAGGAACAAGTTCTAATTACACCCACAAACAGACGACGCAAGATAATCGTTTCTGCTCAAACAAGTCAGCGCGAACTAAATTAAGTTTTGAGACCAAGATAGAATCTCCATAAATTCGAGTTCTGAAAACTGTAAATTGTTGCATTAGTAGATACGAGATTGCACGCATTTTAGAAAAGAATTCGTCATAGTTCGGGGTTAGGTTTTGTCTAGATCCGATTTCTGAATATAAGATAAGTTCAACCCCCCGCTAGTTGAGCCTTACTTCGTAACGCCGCAAAGAGGAGTATATCAGGCAAAAAGCTGGCCAAAAGTCGAAAACATGAACTTGGTCAGATATCGTAACAAATTATATCGCTTTGAAGGTCAATAAATATTACGTCACATGTCAGTAGTTGTAGTAACTCCACATAAGCAGTCGGAAGTGAGTCATTGTCTGATATGCTCGTGTCCGCTCTTGCTAATATGACGAACAGTATAAAGTACTTTCTTTTGCTATTTGTTTTACATCGCACCGATACAGATAGGTCTTATGGTGACGATAGGATAGGAAAGGCCTAAGAATGGGAAGGAAGCGGCCGTGGCCTTAATTAAGGTACAGCCCCAGCATTTGCCTGGCGTGAAAATGGAAAACCACGGAAAACCATCTTCAGGGCTGCTGACAGTGGGGTTCGAACCCACTTTCTCCCGGAGCAAGTTCACAGCTGCGCGCTCCTAACCGCACGGCCAACTCGCCCGGTAACTACTTTCTTGTTCTGAGATTGTGATCAGAAGTGTTTTATAAAGAGGGCTATGGATGACGATATAGAAGGTATGTACTTAATTTAAAATGTAGATCTATATAATATGTATTTTAATGACTCCTATCGATTACGGGCAAATAAGCAAACAAGGTGTACAAACCGACTCAAAGTTTGATAAATTCAAACCATTGCAGTACTTTTGAGTGTGAGTTCAGCCGAGTTCATCTATAATTATTGTGGTATTATAAACTTTAGCGTTTGCTGGAAAGATTCAGGAAGAAAAATGTCCCGCATATGCACGCCTTTTCTATTAATGTGATTTCGAAGTAAGTGGGGTGAAGAAAGCTGAGGAGCATAGGCCGGTAAAATAAACGTATAGGTTTAATTTATCATACCTATTCCGCTTTATTATTTACAGGTTCGGCTCTGAAGATGTCCAGAAAATCACATTACGACATTTTGAAGCAGTGTCCAAATCGGAAGACAGACGAAAAGTTTTCAGTTTTGGAATGTACGATTATAGAAATTACTAACTGTCCAGAAAGTGCGAAGGGTTCCCTTAGACAGGCTTTAAAATTATTCAAGTTTCACCTTAAGCAAAAGTGGACAGTTGCTAATAATAAGGAACAACGGTTTTTGAAGGAAAATGAACAATGGCTCAAATCGAGCATTAAACTACCTACATGGAAGTCACAAAAACCAGGTCGACCATCGAAGGAATTTGAAGCGTCCAGTGAGCGCAGCAAACGCCGCAAAAAAAAAAAAAGACATAAGGGAGCAGATACCTCATGATCAGTTGACATATGCAGCACATATGAGTCAGCGTGATGCACGAAATATTGATGCTTCCAGAATTATGAAAGACATGACCTTATCACCAACAAGAGCTACAAGGTACAGAAAAATCCTTACGTCTACTTCCAGAAATGCCATACAAAAACACACTCCAGCAACAGCATTAGCAATTTTTGGGGAAGATGGCATGACGAAAAAACGATATGAGACTATTCACGCTTCTAGTAAAGATATGTTTCCATGTTATACACTTGTGAAAGAAGCAAAGAAAGCTTGTTACCCGCGAGAAGTGTCCATGACAGTGACCGAAACCTGTGCCGAAATCAATCTTCAGGAGCTCCTGGATCACACGTCTTTACGTTTAGGGGAATACCTGAAGGATGTTCTGGAAAATATAAATTTAAATGAGGAAGGAACACATAATCTTGAACTCTTGTCCAAATGGGGTTTCGATGGATCACAACAGCAACAATTCAAACAAGTGTTCCAGAATTGTGAGGATAGTAACACAAATATCTTTCAATGTTCATGGTATGTAACACAGGACACCAGAGAAAGACTATATGGCAAAACCCAGTGCCGTCATCAACGAGATATCGCAGGCCAATACGTATTCGTTTTGTTCACGAAACAAGTGATATTACAAATGAAGAAATAAATTATGTAGAAAACCAAGTAAGAAATCTGAGGAAGACCAAAATACCATCAGCAGGTGGTGTTTTACTTCACATAAAACATACACTAGTGCCCACCATGGCAGATGCAAAAGTATGCAATGCTGTGACACGTACATCTTCCACTATGAGGTGCTGTATATGTGGAGACACCTCCAAAGGTTTTAATAATTTAACGAAGGAACAGCGCACTGAAAACCCAGAAACTCTCAAATTTGGATTATCAATTCTTCACGCAAGGATACGATTTTTTAAGTTACTCCTGCATTTGTCTTACAAAATCCCTATTCAAAAGTGGCAAAGAAGGACGAATGCAGACAAAGCAGTTATAACAGACACAAAGAAACGTATTCAAGCAGTTTTGAAAGAAGAAATGGTCCTCTTGATTGATGTTCCTAAAGTAGGATTTGGCAACAGTAATGATGGAAACACCCTCAAGGAGATTTTTTGCCGATCCTGATAGCGCTTCCAGAAACACAAGGCTAGATATAAATCTCATAAAGAAATTTAAGGTTATTTTGAAGACTTTGTCGAGTGGACACAGAACTGATGTAAAGAAATTAGCGAATTACTCAGAAGAAACCGCAAAACTGTATGTAATATTGTATGGGTGGCACCGAATGACACCCACGGTACATACATTTTTTTTTTTTTTGCTAGTTGCTTTACGTCGCACCGACTCAGATAGGTCTTATGGCGACGATGGGACAGGGAAGGGCTAGGAAGTGGAAGGAAGCGGCCGTGGCCTTAATTAAGGCACAGCCCCAGCATTTGCCTGGTGTGAAAATGGGAAACCACGGAAAACCATTTTCAGGGCTGCCGACAGTGGGGTTCGAACCTACTATCTCCCGAATACTGGATACTGGCCGCACTTAAGCGACTGCAGCTATCGAGCTCGGTGTACATAAAATTAGACACGCTGCCACAGTAATAGAATATGCAATATTGCCCATTGGCCAAATTTCAGAAGAGGCAGCCGAAGCAAGAAATAGACATTTTCGCCTTCATAGACTACAATTTTCCAGGAAGTTCTCCCGAGTTCAGTGTAACAAAGATATAGCCTACTGAATAGACTTTTGTTAACATCAGATCCATTGCTGAGCAGTAATAGACAAAGGCGACAAAAGAAAAGCAAACTCATTTCATCGGAACCCTTAGAGAAACACCTAACGTACTTCTAACAGAGGAAAACAATGAAGAGATAGAAGAAACCGATAGTGATGAGTTTGATTAGGTACATTTCTACAGTCATATTTCATACACAACGGCACTAGAAAACTCCTGTAGTTTATTATTTATGAGAATGAATAATTTGTAATAATTTGTTATATGAAATGATACGAAAATAGTTCGGAGAGGATTCCAGATAAAATTTGCATATAACTGTTTCATATCTCTAAACTCGTCATGTATTAACCCCCGTCCCACATGGCACTACAGCCCTTGAAGGGCCTTGGCCTACCAAGCGACCGCTGCTCAACCAGAAGGCCTGCAGATCATGAGGTGTCGTGTGGTCAGCACGACGAATCCTCTCGGCCGTTATTCTTGGCTTTCTAGCCCGGGGCCGCTACCTCACCGTCAGATAGCTCCTCAATTCTAATCACGTAGGCTGAGTGGACCTCGAACCAGCCCGCAGGTCCAGATAAAAATCCCTGGCGTGGCCGGGAATCGAACCCGCGGCCTCCGGGTAAGAGGCAGGCACGCTAACCCTACACCACGGAATCGGCCGTCATGTAATATATATTAATATTTATCAATATTACAAGTGTGTACAAGTACTAAATATGTATTTGATGGTCTGATTTCTTGTGTTATATATGAATAATGTACCAACTAATTACACTAAATCACTTTTTATTGCTTATTATGCTAAATGAAACCCCTAAATAATTTTGGCCAGATTTTGAGGTGAAATACTCCTCTGTGCGCCGGTGGTCGAGGGTGATCGCAGCTCTCACTTGAACGGCACAGTGCACAGAAACAGTTTCCGGTCGTAATTGCAGACTAGTGGTCGAGGGTGATCGCAGCCCTCACTTGAACGGCACAGTGCACAGAAACAGTTTCCGGTCGTAATTGCAGACTGGCGGTCGAGGGTGAGCGCAGCGCTCACTTTAACGGCACAGTGCACAGAAACAGTTTCTGATGTAACTGAAGGCCAGTGGTCGAGGGTGATCGCAGCGCTCATTTTAATGGCATAGACCACCGAAGTGGGTTCTGACTACGACTGAAGGCCACGCTTCTTCACTCCTCAAACAGGCAGTTATACCAAAACTCAACAGTTTGACTATATTTAATATAATTTACTCAGAATATAAATAACACGTGAGCAGCGCGCTTACCGGAAGGTTCAGGGACTGGGGAGCGGTGAACTCAGTCCCAAATGACAGCTAAAATGAACAGTGGCACCAACTTTTTGGGGGTCTGCCCCCCCCCCTCCTAAATGATCTTAGGAGGCAGAGTGCCATTTTGCCCCCTTAAAATTCTCCTCCTACATGCTGAGTGCCCGTAAAACGTGGAGTATGGTTGTCCTCGGAGCCCCGAGTAGAGAACTACAGCGTAACAAGGTTTGAAAAGGAAGTCGCGAGGTTGGTTCTCTCAGGTCTGCTGCGGATTGGGCTGAGCTGCACTGATGGGATTATATCCATAGAATCCGGTGAGCTCTCCCCAATGGGTTTGGTGGAAGATTTTATATCAAAGAATGAGATTAGAAAGCAGGCATTCCTTCAAAGAAGTACATGTCGCAATGAAGACCGTTCAGGCGGTACATCTGTTGGTAAGAGATCACTAAATGAACAGTATACAGTTATAGGACATGTATGCAGAAAATGTACTTATGAAGCAAGTTCTCCTTTTTTTTCTTGTGATTATTTTTGATAGCTTCGTACATATCACATTCCTTCAAAATATTTATTTATGAATAAAGTTCTATTTTTCTGTTTACTTTGTGAATATTATTGAAAACTCTGTACATTAGACTCGTCCAAAATGTATTTGAGAAACAAGATCTATTATTGTTCTGTTTCTTTCAGTTTGTTTGTGAATATTGTTAATATATAGGAATGTTTGTATTCATAGTTGTTCCTCATTTCACAAGCCTGTGTTCATACTAATCATGTCCCCCCTCCCAATAATTACCCGAAGTCGGCGCGCCTGAATATGACATATAATGCCAGTCTCGGTCATACCGCGATTCTAGTCTGTAATTCCAAGCAAATATTAGGATGGTACCAAACAGACTATGACTGCTCCCTACGTAGTCCTAACTCTAACTGATCGCAAACATTCACATAAACCAGCAGATTCAAGAACACGAGCCTGCTGACCGCGATGTCCCAAGTAAGAACAATGGTCGTGCTGAAGCTCGTGTTTTCTGTCGATAAATGCCCAGATACAGATTTTATTCCTCCCATGTCGTCCTTGCCACGCTCACTCCTCAATAAGTAGACTGACCTTCAAATTGAGTGCGCACATCGTCGCTCTAATTATCTAGCGAGTGAAAAGACAATTTGAAATCTCCTCGAGGTTCGCTCCTCTCAGAAGTCCGCGCGACCCTCCACACGCCACACACTATTACGGGAAACAAATCATTGTTACTTCTTATCAGGGTCCACATTTTGATAACGTCTCATCTTTTTTCCTTGAATCCCACGCGGTGCCCTTCAACATATCAATCCGGGATATGAGCTGCTGCTGCAGAAACTGAACTTTTACGAGCCATTTTCTGTAGTTCTAAACTATAGTAATTTTCGTGATTGTTTTCGATTTATATTCGGTTATTTTAAAGGGGGGAAGGGGATTTTTCTAATTTTGCAATTACTTTCTGTCTACGAAATTCTGAAATTCTTACTTTCTCCAGAAGTTCCACTACTATTTCAAGGAATTGCATGCGATTTTAAGAAAAAAATATAGTGGTACACAAAAAATGATATATCAAAGACGTTCATATATTACTGCAAGTAGACATTGCCATCGCGATATCTTCTTCTTCTTCTCGGGGTCTTGGGGTTGGCACACCGTGTGGATTTGGCCCAGTTTTACGGCCGGAATCTCTTTCTGACGCCGACCCTATGTGAAAAGAGGTATCCTTATTGCGTGTTTCCGAGGTGGCTGGTAGTGGGACGTTTATGTAGGCGTAGATGAAGAAATGATAGTTAGGACGAGCACAAATACCTAGTCCTCGAGCTACAGGAATTAACTATCTGCTGTTAAGATTCCTGACCCGGCCGGGAATCGAACCCGTGACCCTCTAAACCGGAGGCCACTGAGCTGATTATTCAGCCAATGAACCAGACGCCAGGATATTTCCTAGATATAATGTATTTCTTAATACGAGTAATGACCACACACACATAGGTATAGAAAGTTAGTTACGCAGTACGCGTAGCTGTAATCTTGCATTCGGTAGGTGGTACATTCGAATCCCACCATCGTTAGCCCTTAACATTGTGGGGCCGGATGCTCTTACTAACGCCAACTCAGAAAATATCTTATTATTACCATTAAAATCCATATGAGCCAGAGTGGTTCTGAAGTACCTGGGAAAGCTGAAGAAAGTTCCGTAGTTACTTTTCTTCAGCTTTTATTAGATTTACATTTTACATCCTTACTACAACCCCTAAATGTCCGACTCATTATTTGAACGGTCAGTGTTGAGGCCTACAATTGCACAGGGTCCCGGGTTCGATTGCCGGCCGTATAGGGGATTTTAATCTCCTCTGATTAATTCTTCTGGCCCGGGGACTGGGTATTTGTGTTTGTCCCAACTCTTTCCTCTTCATATTCAGACAAAACACGACACTACCAACCACCACAGAAACACGCAATAGTGATTACAATCCCTCCATATAGAGTTGGCGACAGGAAGGGCATCCGGCCGTAAAACAGGGCCAAAACCACATGTGCCACACAGTTCGCACCCGCGACTCCACAGGTGTGGGAAAAGGAAAACGAAGACTACAACCCCTAAATACCGTCACAACTATATGAAGAGATCTGCAACCTTTAATTACGATCCCGTGGTGTGTCAATGAATTATCGTCCGTTTTAAAAAGAACTGTCCCCAATTACGTCGGAGTGCTAAAATATCATCATGGAAGGCGTTCAAGTCTACCTTACTGGTCTCTAAAAATTAAACACACTTTAACTCCTAACTGAATATGCTGTGATTGCATTCTGCAACCCTCTATACACTAACGAGCAGCTGACCAACTGCAGCACACAGATGGCTCGTTCGTTAGTACTATGTACTAGATCACTCAAATACGGTACCTCTGTGTACTTTTCGGGGCTCACTGAATTTTAATGGACGATTCCTCTTATGAACTTAACGATGGGCTCTGCTGAACCTGTCATCAACACCCTGCGTTTATGCATGATGTCTTACATCCCACAGGATATCAATCAATCAATCAATCAATCAATCAATCAATCAATCAATCAATCAATCAATCAATCAATCAATCAATCAAAAATCGATTTGCATTTAGGGCTGTCACCCAGGTGGCAGATTTCCTATCAGTTATTTACCTAAACTTTTCTTAAATGATGTCAAAGAACTCGGAATGTATCGAACATTGGCCTCGACAAGTTATTTAAATCCCTAATTCCTCTTCCTATAAATGATTATTTGCCCCAATTTGTCCTTCATATGTTGACCATTCGTACCTTTAAAAGCTCCACCCAAACTTATTTGTCTACTAATGTCATTCCACACCATCTCTACACTGACAGCTCGGAATATCTCGCTTGGACGAGCATCTCGTCTCCTTACTCCCAAGTCTTCCGAGCCCAAACTTTGCAACATTTTCATAACGCTACACTTTGGTCCGAAATCAGCAAGAACAAATCGCATTGATTTCCTTGGGATCTTTTCCAGTCCACACATCAAGTAATCCTGATGCGGGTTCCATACATTGCAACCATATTCTAATTGGGGTCTTACCACAGACTTACACGCTCTCCCCTTTACATCCTTTTTACAACATCTAAATAAGCCCATAATTATATTAAGAGATCTGTATCCTCTATTTACGATTTATTTAATTGATTAACCCAATGAAGATCTTTCCTTCCTTTCTAAGTACATACAGTGAGTGAATACCCCAATGAAGGTTTTTCCTTAGTTTCTAAGTACATAGAGTAGTGATCCCCATGAGGTATTGTCAGCCCATCAACACAGTAATGAAAACTGAGGGGACTTTTCCTCTTGGTAAAAGTTACGACCTGCCAGGCTGAGTGGCTCAGACGGTTAAGGCGCTGGCCTTCTAACACCAACTTGGCAGGTTCGATCCTGGCTCAGTCCGGTGGTATTTGAAGGTGCTCATATACGACAGCCCCGTGTCGGTAGATTTACTGGCACTTAAAAGAACTCCTGAGGGACTAAATTCCGGCACCTCGGCGTCTCCGAAGACCTTAACAAGTATTTAGTGGGACGTCAATCAAATAACATTATTATTATTAAAGTTACGACCTGACTTTTCATCCCGCTTACGGTTGTCCGCTGTCCATCTCACAACATTGTCGATGTCTTATTGTAGTCGTTTACAATCCTGTAACTTATTTATTACTCTACCTGTGATCCCAGTTCTTTAGTCACATCATTTATATATGCCTAAAATCACAAGGTCCAATAATACTGCATTGCGGGACTCCGTATTAATTATTACAGGTTCAGGAAAACGCTTCACCTACTCTAATTCTCTGAGTTCTATTTTCTAGAAATTTAGCCACCCATCCAACCTCTCTCTTGCCCAGTACAATATCCCTCCTTGGATAGATCAATAGCGATACAGTCCATTTGACTTTCTAAATCTAAAATATCTGCTATATCTTGCTGGAATCCTACGAGTTGACCTCACTGGAATAACCTTTTCTAAAACCGAACTGCCTACTATCAAACCAGTCAATAATTTCGCAAACGTGTCTAATATAATGAGAAACTATGCCTTACCAGAACTTACAAGCAACATATGTCAAGCTGACTGGCCTGTAATTATCCATCTTACGTTTATCACCCCAATCCTTTGTACACTTGGGGTACAATTGCAGCTCTCCATTAATTTGCTATAGCTGGGACTACGATTAGAGTAGGTGTCTTACTTCAGTATTTTTTATTTTTCTCCAGAGTGTGCGTGTAGAGCAAGGAAACTCCGAACAAGATAGCCGCAGAAAGTCATCATCCATCTACCGTCAACTTAACTTTGGCTTCTCGATCCTCCTGTGGCTCCTTCTCAATTATAGTCTCCAACGCAGCGCCTGCATGGTAGTAAACATCTCCTTGCATGTACCTCTGAAAATATTGTACGGGGATCGCAAAGCCGATATTCAACAAGCTAAGACGAAACTGTTGTTCCAATTGAGACGTTACGGCACAGGCTGGCAACGATTCAAAACGTGATGTATGAATATAGCGGCACGGGAAACGGAAGTTTCTGAAAGAAACCTGTAGCGCAGCGCAGGTGGCAAAGATCACCCTCGCCTGCTTAGTTGGAGGCACGGCTGTCTTGGAGTCGGTTACTTCAGGCACATTAAACAACTCCTGCGGGACAGAACACCCTAAAGAATCTTAAAATCAGTAGCAGTTGAAGGAACATTAAGCAATTATTATTATTATTGTACCGGGCGGTACTCCTCCACGCCGCACATTTAAATCTTGCGCCAATTAGAACTCCTCTTCAGGAGAAACACAGAACTTGGAACTAGATCTACTTAAACTTTTCCTCAGAAGATGTCACCTCCTTAATTTTGTGATTGTGAAGTTTCCAGTACTGTATAAAATTCTACGCGTTTTGTTTACCATTTATCAAGAAGTTTGGACTTTCTGCAACAGATGTCACTACGAAAACTATGATCATGCACCCTGGTGCCAAGTGAAGGAACCCTTTTTGAAGAAAATTTGTATTCTTAAGTTTGTTCTTTACTAAATTATGTTCATTCATTTTTGGGTTGGCAATATTGATGTTTTCTTTCCGCCAGTTTTGAATTCAGCCAATCCCTTATTTATGTAATTAATTTTCGGCCTATCACAGGCTTCTTCTTCGATTTGGTGTGTAACTTTACGCTAGCCAATAAAAGTGAGAGGGTGTGGCTTGATTATTCACGAAAAGTCTCGAACTTTCCCCGAGGGTTTATAAATTGCGGATTTTCACGGCTTTTGGCCATTTGATCAACATCTAACTGAGTGTGTGTATGTGAAGCAGGAGGCGGGAGGTGCCTCATTCATCAGGCAGCAGTTCTGCAGCAAGGTAATGGCCGTTTAACATCCTTATTTCTTGCTAGCTCCGCAGTTTAACCCAAGGGATAGGCCCGAAACTTTAATATGTAACCTTCTTCTCTAAAATGTAAGTTCTGCCGGCTAAAGTGAAAATTTCATTAAATCTGCAACTGTAATTCGGGGATAGAGAGTGTTTTACCCTCTCGAGCTCCCCTTCATATTGGTTTGAGGCGACTACGTTTTGTAACTGGTTTTCTTCCTTTCTGTAATGTCTTAAATTATTCTTATACGAGTCACCTCCATAGTTAGGGAGTAGCTCCTGTGTCATCGGCCTAGTGCCCTTTAGGTTTTAAGAAGTCACATCGAGGAGTGCAAGCATTCGCCTCCTTTCATTTTGTGTTCGGGCCATTTATTTAACTGTTATTTCCTTTACACGAAGGCCCTGTAGGTTCAGTACGAGATACCCCTGGTTCATTTTTGTAAGTTGTGCCTTGATGGCAAGTAACTGTAAGGTTCTGATATTGCCTTGAATAGGCTTGAAAAACTGAGAGCGTGTCAGCTCTTTTCTAGTGTTGTAAAAGTGCCTCTGGGAGGCTTGATGTTTAAAATTGGGAGCAAGTGCTCCATGTATTGAGGGGTGTTCTGCCCTTGCATAAAATGGTGATCTTTGTAAAGCTAAGTGTGTAGCTCAGGAATTGTTAAGTGAAGACTTGAAGCCCAAGTTCTGTTTATACCACCAATCTTGTCTTTGCTAGACTTGTTTTTGCTACCGATACCTGTGACATTGTTACTCGTTGGTTTTGTTTTAAAAGATAAAAAATATAACCTTTGTTACAGTTTTAAATTAACTTTGATTTTGTAGTTAGACCCGTTCACCCCGGCACCTACTTTCACCTCTGCGTTCCACAGATACCCCGGAACAATTATTATTATTATTATTATTATTATTATTATTATTATTATTATTATTATTATTATTATTATTATTATTATTATTATTATTATTATTATTATTGCACCATGAGTGAGGCCCCTTCGCGAAGTTAAAGTTGCGTCTTCCCCGAATGTGCATCCATCTTTAGTAAAATCTGAGAACGTTGTAAAATCATAGCAGCTTTTCCTTTGAGGAGTTATATGTCTCCGATATCTATATTTTAGCGCAATCTGGGGTCAGATCCCATTACAAGTCATTGGAGAATATTTGTATCTGGAGGTTGAACATACTGTCCACTTTCTCTCTTTTATCTTCATTCTCCGAAGTTATCACAACTCCTATTAAATTTACCCGCCCATCTAGAGGCGTGATATCAAGTTGATCAACCTATCATAAACGTTGGTATTAAAATCCCTTAACCCAATCAAAAAGTGTTTATTTCAAAAATTTAGAATATTCTGCCGAACCACTATATAAGAAGCGAATTTTGAGCATAAACTGTCTGATCTTGCGGCAGCTTTATTGTGTTTTCTGCGGACAGAGGATACATGAGATCTCTCCGGGAGGTGAGAGGCGGGGATTTCGGCATCAGGCATCTTTATAACCAAGGTATGGCAGTCAATTTTATTAAGTAAAACTACTGCGTGTGAAGCTATGGAAGATTTCTACGCTCCCCTTAGTATGTAAATGCTAGTTCGCCGACTCTTTCCTAAAAAGATGTAGCGTTTTCTCAATTTCGGAATCTAATGTAACTTTCTGTCGTCGAACTTTTATATTTTAATTTCCTCATTGGAAATAGCTGAAATGTAATGAATCACGAGTGGTTACCCTCCTTCAAGTTCCTCTAAATTAATTTGGAGTGACTAATTTTCTAACATTTTAAATTTCACCCACTTAAGTCTCCTGTTTTAAAAATTAATTCGGAGTGTCTGTGTTTCCGCCTCCTTTTCATTGTTTACATTCGGCCTTGTAAATGTAACCTTCTTTATATTTCTATGGCCGAGTAGTGTTGGCCTGATGACTCTGAAAATGTATATTCTTCTCGAGGGTAACATATAATTAGATACTTCGGGGTGATTGTACAGCAGTGTACCTACGACTTCAACCGTGATTTTAACTGATGTGGTCATGTATGAACATCCATAGCCCAAAAAGGGCAAATTGTACTGTAATGTAAAGTGAACTCCCAGAGTTCGAACCCATGTATGTTGTAAACATTACTGGAAGCCAAAGCCTCATTCGCTAAATTTGTAAATTGCCGAAGGGGTTTCCTCCCCTTTGCAAGATTATGAAGACCTGCGGGTTAAAGGTTTTAACTGTTCCACTGAAAAAGCGAGTTGTACTACATTTTGTAAATACTTATTCTATTTGTGTCAATACTCTGAGCCTACGAGCTTCGGATGTTGTATAGTTTCTGAATTAACTAATGTAATTTCTCGAGTTTCTCAGCTCCTTGGTAAAAGAATTAAAAGTACCTGTCTAACTGCAATAATATTCAAAATTTTAATACAATGAAAGGAAAGAAATAAACTTCAAATGTAATTTTGTTAGCAATACTTAAATTCTGGCTAGTCCTTGTCCATCCATTTACCCCTCACATTTCTTTGGCCTCTCTGCTCCGCAGAAGTAAGCCTAAATTGTAACAATTATTATTATTATTATTATTATTATTATTATTATTATTATTATTAATATAATTTTACACGCTGAGAAGGTTACTTCACTTATATTTACATAGATACAAACACTGTTCCTTATATTTCCATGTTAATAATAATAATAATAATAATAATAATAATAATAATAATAATAATAATAATAATAATAATAATAATAATAATAATAATAATAATACATGTATGTCTACCTACTAGTACTTTTCCCTGATACGGGTCAGGGATGAGATGAGATGAATTTATATGGCATCTCTTCACGGCCGGATGTCCTTTCTGACGCCATTCCCAGCTGAGGAGCTAATGAAGATGAAATGAATGATGGCGAATGAAATGGGTGATGAATGGGTGATTAACGACAAAAGAGTAGCGTTATAAAAATTTTGCAACGTTTGGGCTGGGAAGACTTGGGAGAAGGGAGACGAGCTGCTCGACTAAGTGGTATGTTCCGAGCTCTCAGTGGAAAGATGGCGTGGCATGACATTAGTAGACGAATAAGTTTTGAGTAGTGTCTTTAAAAGTAGGAAAGACCACAATATGAAGATAAAGTTGGAATGCAAGAGGACAAATTGAGGCAAATATTCATTTGTAGGAAGGGGAGTTAGGGATTGGAATAACTTACCAAGGGAGACTGTCAATAAACGTCCAAGTTCTTGGCAATAATTTAAGAAAAGGCTAGGAAATCAAAAGATAGGGAATCTGCCACCTGGGCGACTGCCCTAAATGCAGATCAGTAGTGACTGGATTGAAAGCCGGGCTGAGGGGCTCAGACGGTTGGGGCGCTTCCCTTCTGATCCCAACTTGGCAGGTTCGATCCTGGTTCAGTCTGGTGTTATTTGAAAATGCTCAAATACGTCAGTCTCGTGTCGGTAAATTTACTGGCACGTAAAAGGTCTCCTGCGGGACTAAATTCCGGCACGTCGGCGTCTCCGAAAACCGCAAAAGGAGTTAGTGGGATGTAAAGCAAATAACATTATTATTATTATGATTGAATTGAAAAAAGTAGGTAAGGAGACTGAAAGAATCGGCTGAGGCCTATGAACAGGAACTGTCCCAGCAGTTGCCTGGAAGTGGGAATCGGGAACCACAGAAAACCATTTTCAGGACAGTCAACGGTGGGGTACGAACCCACTCGCCTCCCGAATACTAAACTCTGCTCCATAACCAGGGCACGTTGAAACGCGCGGCCATTCCGCTAATAATAATAATAATAATAATAATAATAATAATAATAATAATAATAATAATAATAATAATAATAATAATAATAATAATAATAATAATAATAATAATACAGCTAATCTTGTATTAAGCATTCACAAGTCGTTCTTCTAGAAAATGGCTGTTAGAAGATGTGGCCAATATAAGGTTATGCTATACTGTATGTCTTTTTCAGGACAGTCATAGCTAGTTGTGAAGTCTGCCGTACCTTGTCATGCACATTGGTCCACTAACCACTACCTTTGTAGTTTCGTAAACAAACTCACTTCATCGTACTTCGATTCTACTTTCCTTTTCGTTCACTTTCGACAATCGCTTTCTTTCTCTCCAACCAACCTGCACTTATCACACATTGTTGAGTAGCCGATTCACTGCTGAACATTAAAATCAAGGTGAAGGTAATTTTCTCAGGCCTAAGTGGTGTTGTGCCTGCCGTATAAAACAGTGCTATATCGCCTCATTATTTGCCAAAATGTTTTAAAACTTCCTTTTTTTATACGACAGGGTACTGTATCCTTTGGAACGTCGAATCGGCGGTAATCTGCTTTCGGGTTCTGCCACGGCGCTCTGTAATAAAATATACTTACCGCAAGGAGACTCTCATCTATTTGGGGCGCGATCGGTTCGGCATTCTTCTCCTATACTGTACTTGGTACATAAGGGAATTAAATTACTACGGGTACTACGCTACTAAATGAGAATGGCCCAGGTTAAATTTTTAATAATTAATTTATTTTAATCCAAATAACTCAATTCTAAAAATTTTAAGTGGACAATAAAATAATTAAATTTACTCAAACTGTTAAATAACAATCAATAGTTATGTTAAGCCATAAGAGATAATTCTTCATAACTGATTAATTCAATTGGAATTAATCGCTGACACAACAGGTGTGCAATATTGATTAAATGACTGACGAAATCTTAGTTATCTGTCATCTAAGATGTCAAATACAATTATTGTTACATAAGGTAAATTGACTGTTACCAAAATTAAAATCATAAAAAATTACATTGAATATTATGAATTTCCACTGCTCCACTAAATGACAGGAGTTTCCTGAGAGCACACCTCAGTTTGGGACTTTACTGCTCCCTGTTACATAATTCATATTATCTAAATTAAGCATAAATTAGATATGGCCTCTAATGATCTTTCATGACCTGGTATCGGATGGATACTCAAAATTTATCCATGAGCATTTTATGATCACTGTGTTGTCAACATGGATTCTCTAAGTTAGAAATGTTATGGATAAACCAGTTGAACACACGTGCCTAACATTTACATATTAGCATTTTACACATTCAAATGTTAACCAGATCGGGTCTGCATGATTTGCGTATATTTCACCCAGTTATTAAAGATGTGTCTTATCGAGGTCGATAGCTGCAGTCGCTTAAGTGCGGCCAGTATCGAGTATTCGGGAGATAGAGGGTTTGAACCTCACTGTCGCACCGACAAAGATAGGTCTTACGGCGACGATGGGAGAGGAAAGGGCTAGGATGGGAAGGAAGCGGCCGTGGCCTTAATTAATGTACACCCCCAGCATTTGCCTGATGTGAAAATGGGAAACCACGGAAAACCATCTTCAGGGCTGGTGACAGTAGGAAAGAGTCAGGCCAAGAACAAATAGGCCTGAAAATACATTCAACTGTAAGATCCTCGTAAACTATCCATTAATTATTATCCTTCCATGACAAAATTACGAATGATAGGTCAAACAAAAATCATAGACATAAATAATATTATTTAACTACCGTATCAATATGTTACTGTGTCAGGTATCTATCATTTGATTATTATTATTATTATTATTATTATTATTATTATTATTATTATTATTATTATTATTATTCTCCTCTGCGAACCATGTGACCTTGCCGCGGTGGGGAGGCTTGCGTGTCCCAATGATGCAGATAGCCGAGCCGCAGGTACAATCATATCGGATGGGTATCTGTTGAGAGACCAGACTAACGAATGGTTCATCGAAAGGGGGGTAGCAGCCTTTTGGTAGTTGCAAGGGCGGCAGTCTAGATGATTGACTGATACGGCCTTGTAATAATACTCAACATGGCTTAGCTGTGTTGATACTGCTACACGTCTGAAAGCAACGGGAAACTACAGCCGTAACTACCTCCCGAAGACATGCAGCTCTCTCTGTATGAATGATGTACTGATGATGGCTTCCTCCCGGGTAAAATATTCCGGAGGTAAACTAGTCCCCCATTCGGATCTCCGGGTGGGGACTACACGAGAGGGGGCGATCATCAGGAAGATGGATACTGACATTCTGCGAGTCGGAGGGTGGAATGTTAGAAGTTTGAATCGTTGTGGTAAGTTAGAGAATCTGAAAAGGGAGATGGATAGGCTAAAGTTAGATGTAGTTGGTACAAGTGAAGTACGTTGGCAGGAAGAACAAGATTTTTGGTCAGGCGACTACCGAATTATCAATATAAAATCAAACAGGGGAAATGCACGAGTTGGTTTAATAATGAATAAGAAAATAGGGCAGCGGGTAAGCTACTACGACCAGCATAGTGAAAGAATTATTGTCGTCAAGATAGACACCAAACCAATGCCCACCACAATAGTGCAGGTCTATATGCCTACTAGTTCAGCGGATGAGGAAGAAATCGAAAGAATATATGAGGAGATAGAAGATTTAATACAATATGTAAAAGGTGACGAGAATCTAATTGTGATGGGAGACTGGAATGCAGTGGTAGGCCAAGGAAGAGAACAGTAGGAGAAGTTGGATTGGGACAAAGGAACGAAAGAGGAACTCGGGTGGTTGAATTCTGCACTGATCATAATTTAGTCCTTGCCAATTCTTGGTTCGAACACCACAAACGACGGCTGTATACGTGGACGAGACCTGGAGACACTGGAAGGTATCAAATAGACTTCATTATGATTAGGCAGAGATTCAGAAACCAGGTGTTGGATTGCAAAACTTTCCCAGGAACAGACGTGGACTCCGACCACAACTTGTTGGTCATGAAATGCCATCTGAAGTTGAAGAAATTGAAGAAAGGAAAGAATGCAAAAAGATGGGATCTAGACAAGTTGAAAGAAAAGAGTGTGAGGGATTGTTTCAAGGAACATGTTGCACAAGGACTAAATGAAAAGGCTGAAGGAAACACTATAGAGGAAGAGTGGAGAGTCATGAAAAATGAAGTCAGTAGGGCTGCTGAAGAAATGTCAGGAAGGAAGAAAAGATCAACTAAGAATCAGTGGATAACTCAGGAGATACTAGACCTGATTGATGAACGACGAAAATACAAGAATGCTAGAAATGAAGAGGGCAGAAAAGAATACAGGCGATTAAAGAATCAAGTGGACAGACAGTGCAAGGTAGCTAAGGAAGAATGGCTGGAGGAGAAGTGCAAAGATGTCGAAGGCTGTATGGTCCTGGGAAATGTAGATGCTGCATACAGGAAAATCAAGGAAACCTTTGGAGAAAGGAAATCTAGGTGTATGAATATTAAGAGCTCAGATGGAAAGCCAATTCTAGGGAAAGAAGACAAAGCAGAAAGATGGCAGGAGCATATCCAACAGTTGTATCAAGATAAAGATGTAGATAATTTGGTTCTGGAAAAATGAAGAGGCTGTTGATGCGGATGAAATGGGAGACCCAATTTTGAGGTCAGAGTTTGACAGAACTGTGAGTGACCTAAATAAGTACAAGGCACCTGGAATTGATGAAATTCCCTCTGAATTACTGACTGCCTTATAAGAAACCAGCATGGCAAGGTTATTAAATTTAGTGTGCAAGATGTATGAGACAGGAGAAGTCCCATCCGATTTTCGGCAGAATGTTGTTATACCTATTCCCAAGAAAGCCGGTGCTAACAGGTGTGAAAACTACCGCACCATTAGCTTAGTATCTCATGCCTGCAAAATTTTAACACGTATTATTTACATAAAAATGGAAAAACAAGTTGAAGCTAAGTTGGGAGAAGATCAATTTGGCTTCAGAAGAAATGTAGGAACACGTGAAGCATCCTGACTTTACGTCTGATCTTAGAGGATCGAATCAAGAAGGACAAGCCCACGTACATGGCCTTCGTAGATCTAGAAAAGGCATTCGATAATGTTGATTTGACCAAGCTATTTATGATTCTGGAGATGATAGGGATCAGATACAGAGAACGAAGAATTATATACAATCTGTATAAAAATCAGTCTGCAGTGATAAGAATCGAGGGCTTTGAAAAAGAAGCAGCAATCCAGAAAGGAGTGAGGCAAGGCTGCAGTTTGTCCCCTCTCCTTTTCAATGTTTACATAGAACAGGCAGTAAAGGAAATCAAAGAGAAATTTGGAAAGGGAATCACAATCCAAGGAGAGGAAATCAAAACCTTGGGATTTGCCGATGATATTGTTATTATATCTGAGACTGCAGAAGATCACGGGAAGTTGCTGAATGGTATGGATGAAGTCTCGGGTAAGGAGTACAAGATGAAAATAAATAAGTCCAAAACAAAAGTAATGGAGTCCAGTCGAAATAAGGCAGGTGATGTAGGAAATATTAGATTAGGAAATGAAGTCTTAAAGGAAGTAGATGAATATTGTTACTTGGGTAGTAAAATAACTAACGATAGCAGAAGTAAGGAGGACATAAAATGCAGACTAGCACAAGCAAGGAAGAGCTTTCTTAAGAAAAGAAATTTGCTCACTTCAAACATTGATATCGGAATTAGAAAGATGTTTCTGAAGACTTTCGCGTGGAGCGTGGCATGGTATGGAAGTGAAACATGGATGATAACTAACTCAGAAAAAAGAGAATAGAAGCTTTTGAAATGTGGTGTTACAGAAGAATGCTGAAGGTGAGATGGATAGATCGAATCACGAATGAAGAGGTACTGAATCGAATTGGTGAAAGGAGATCGATTTGGCTAAATTTGACGAGAAGAAAAGGTAGAATGATAGGACACATCTTAAGACACCCAGGACTTGTACAGTTGGTTTTTGTAGGAAGTGTACGTGGTAAGAACGGTAGGGGTAGACCAAGATATGAATATGACAAGCAGATTAGAGCAGATGTAGGATGCAATAGTTACGTAGAAATGAAAAAGTTAGCACAGGATAGGGTGGCATGGAGCGCTGCATCAAACCAGTCTCTGGACTGATGACTCAAACAACAACAACAATTATTATTATTATTATTATTATTATTATTATTATTATTATTATTATTATTATTATTATTATTATTATTATTATTATTATTATTATTATTATTATTATTGTACCGGTTGGTACACATCTACGCCGCACATTTGAATTTTCCGCCTTAAAGTGTTCCTCTACAGCTGAAACTCTGAACTTTGAAACTGAATTAATTCAACCGTTTATCAGAAGATGTCACTGTGTTAATTTCGAATTGTTTTTGTTTACTATTATCAAGAAGTGTGGACATTCTCTCACAGATGTCTACCAAAAACTATGATCATGCACCCTGGTGCGAAGTGAAGGAACTTTTCTTGAAGATATTATGTATTCATAAGTTTGTTCTTTACTAAATGTTGGTCTTTCATTTGTGGGTTGGCAATATTAATCTTTCTTTCCGCCAGTTTTGAAATTAGCCAATCATAAATTTCTGTCATTCATTTTCAGCCAATGGCGTCTTTCTTCCCCAATGTTGATGTGTAACTGTAAGCTACCCAATAAAAGACTGTGGGTGTGTCTTAATCATTCATGAAAGGTCTCGAATCTTCCCCGAGAGTATAAAAACTGCTGATTTTCCTGGCTCTCCGCCACTCGTACAACATCTTGCTTAGTGTATGGAAGTATAGCAGGAGGCCTGAAGCGCCTCTTTCATCAGCCAGCAGCTCTTCTACAAGGTAATGGCCTTTTAACATCTTTATTTCTTGCTAGGTCAGCAGTTTAGCCCTCGGGGAAGGTCCGAAACTTCTCAATGTAACCTACCTTTCTAAAAATGTAACTTGTGCCGGCTTATGTAAAGTTTCTTATTACTTTAACTGTAAATCGGGGATAGAGAGTGCTTTACACTCTCCAGCTCCCCTTCATTTTGAGTTGAGGTGACTACGTTTTCATAACCGATTTTCTACTCTTAATGTAATAAAGTGTTCTCATACGAGTCACCTCTCTAGTTTGGGAATAGCCCCTGTGTCATCGGCCTAGTGCCCCTTAGGTTTTATAAGGTTTCATGTAGGAGTTCAAACAACGCCTCCATTCATCTTGGTATTTTTGGGCCATTTCATTAACCTACTAATTTTCTTTTAAGGCCCTGTAGGCTGGGTACGAGATACCCCTGTTTAATTCTTGTAAGTTGTGCCTCGATGGCAAGTTACTGTAAAGTCTGGTATTGCCTTTAATAGGCTTGAAAGATTGAGAGCGGGTCAGCTCTTTCTGGTATTTTGAAAGGTGCCTCTAGGAGGGTTGACATTACTAGGTGGGAGCAAGTGCTCCATGTAATTAGGGGTTTTCTGCCCTTTGGTAAATTGTGGTTGTGAGCTAAGAGCTCAGGAATTATTGATCTTGGGGCTCGTAGCCCAGATCCTGTAATGATCCCCTACAACTTGTGTTTTCGCTTGTAAAATTATCATTGTACCTGTGTTTCCTTATGGTTATTTCACCTAGTGAAAATTTGTTAAATCTTGTTGTCTATTGAAAATATAACCTTTATTTAAATTTTAATTAATCTTTCGGCCTTGTAGTTAGACCCATTCCAGCCCGCGCCTTCTTTCACCTCTGCCTTCCACGGATAACTCCGTAACTATTATTATTATTATTATTATTATTATTATTATTATTATTATTATTATTATTATTATTATTATTATTATTATTATTATTATTATTCATAGGTGCAATTTTAAAGTATAAAATAATTGGGTAACAATATAACTCTGCTTCATATCAGAGGACACAATCTGGAATCAACTCAATATCAACTAAATATTCCCAGTGCGTCTGTATATTGTACTCATGGCGGTCTTTATATCCTGTGTTCGATCATTTATAAGCAGACACCTGCCTTTCTCTATTACAAAGCGTCTAGTCCCTCTTTATTTCCTTTCTTATTTTCAACGTAGATGCTTATTTCTATCTTATTATTTCCTTGGAGCTTTATTAATACTCCTTCCGTCCTTACTCGTAGATATTTGCTCTTTAGCTCGTCACTTGTTAATCCAGGATCATTTCCCTGGTATCTCAACGGAACATTTTCCTCCCCTTGTGGGGAATGCTTTCTTTCTCATTTTGCTTGTTGCTCGATATTTTCATTTATATAAGACCTTAACTCACTTCTATACATCCGGTCAGTACTGTATCAATTAACTCACTGTTACATAAACAATGCAAAACATTTATAATTTATTTCTTATACGTTCCCAATTAATTTATTATTGCATGGCTAATCAATGACATACCCTTCCATGGATATCAATATCCACCTATTCTGACGTTATGTTCGAAACTTCGGAAAATTCATAACTTAGAGTCAGTTAAATAACTCATGCAAATCGCAACATCATCATCATCATCATCATCATTATTATTATTATTATTATTATTATTATTATTATTATTATTATTATTATTGTTCCGAGGTATCTGTGGATCAGCAGAGGTGAAAGAAGGTGCGGGCTGGAATAGGTCTCAACTACAGAATTAAAGTTAATTTAAAACTTTAACAAAGGTTATATTTTCTTTTCAAAATCAACAAATAACAGATAACAACATTCAACAATTTCCACTAGGTGAAATAACAACGAAAGGCAGGTACAAAATATTTTTTCCCGTTCAGGGGTTTTTTTACCAGGTTTTGGGCTTCGAGCCCCACACTCACAATCTTTGAACGATTAGCTCAACATTACCAAGTTACCAAATGAACAAAGGGGCAGAAAACCCCATCGTGCCAAGGAGCACTAGCTCCTAATTACAATGTTAAGGAAAAGAGCATACCCGCTCTCAATTTTACAAGCCTCTCAAAGGCCACAACAAACTTCACTTCTATCTGCTATCAAGGCACACAAGGAAACAGGGGTAATTAATACCCAACCTACGGGGCCTTCGCATGAAGAAAACAAAACATCAGGTTAAGTTACTGGCCCAAAGCAAAGGGGATGGAGGCGTAATTTGCACTCCTACACAAAGTTTTTGCCTTAAAACCTATGTGGCGCTAGGCCGATTATACAGGGGCTAATCCCAAGCTAGGGAGGTGACCCGTATGAGAAAACTTTACTACATTAAAGGAGAGAAGAACGGTTATGAAAACGTAATCACCTCCATTTCAAAATGAAGGGGAGTTCGAGAGGGTGAAGCACTCTCTATCCCCGCTTTACAAGTGAAAGATATTTGTAGATTTTACATAGACAGAAAAGGAATTTACATTTTAAAAAGATGGGTTACATATTAAAGGATTCGAACCTTCTCCGAGAGTTAAACTGCTGAGCTAGCAAGAAATAAAGATCTTAACAGGCCATTACCTTGTTGGAGATCTGTTGCCCGAAGAAAGAGGCGCTTCCCACCCCCTGCTACATATCCACACACTAAGAAAGATGTTACTGAACTGGCCCCGAAACAAGAAAATCAGCAATTTTTATACCCTCGTGGAAAGTTCGAGACCTTTCATGAATGATAACAACCCGCCCACAAACTTTTATTGGATAACAGCAAAAACTAATACACAAGACGAGGAAGAAACACCTTATTGGTGGAATATTAATTACAGAAATTCCTGATTGGCTACATTCAAAACAGGCAGAAAGAAAGGATTTATATTGCCAACCCACAAATGACAGAACAAAATTTAGTAAAGACAAAACTCATGAATAAAAACTTTCTTCAGGAGAGTACATTCCTTTACACCAGAGTGCGTTATCATAGTTTTTGGTAGAGACATCTGTTAGAGAATGTCCAAACTTCTTGATACGGAGCAAACAAACACAAATCGAAATAGACACAGTTCAGAACACTTCGAAATTACCAAATTTACAGTAGTGACATCTTCCGAGAAACGTTGAGTTAATACAGTTTGTTAAAGTTCAGGCTTTCTCCTGTAGAGGAGTTTCAACTTGCGCAATATTTGAACTAGCGGCGTGGTGTACCGCCCGGTACAATTATTATTATTATTATTATTATTATTATTATTATTATTATTATTATTATTATTATTGTACAGGTTGGTACACCTCTACGCCGCACTTTTGAATTTTCCACCTTAAAGTACTCCCCTACAGCAGAAACTCCGAACTTTAAAAACTGAATTATCTCAACAGTTTCTCAGAAGATGTCACTGTGTTAATTTCGAACTGCTTTTGTTTACTAATTATCAAGAAGTGTGGACATTCTCTCACAGTTGTCTCTACCAAAATCTATGATATTGCACTCTGGTGCGAAATGAAGGCACTTTTCTTGAAGATATTTTATACTCATAAGTTTTCCTATAACTAAATTTCGTTCTTTCATTTGTGGGTTGGCAATATTAAGATTTTCTTTCCGCCAGTTTTGAACTTAGCCAATCAGTAATTTCTGCAATTAATTTCCAACCTATCATGTCTTTCTTCTTCGATGTTGATGTGTAATTCTAAGCTACCCAATAAAGTTGAATGGGTGTGTCTTAATTATTCATGAAAGGTCTCGAACTTTCCCCGAGGGTTTAAAAACTGCTGATTTTCACGGCTCGTCGCCACTTCAACAACATCTAGCTTAGTGTATGCAAGTATAGCAGGGGGGTGGGGGGTAGCGCCTCTTCCTTCGGGCAGCAGCTCTTCAACAAAGATAATGGCCGTTTAACATCTTTATTTCTTGCAAGCTCAGAAGTTTAACCCTCGGGGTAGGTCAGAAACCTTTTCAATGTGACCTATCTGTCTAAAAATATAACTTAGTGCCGGCTTATGTAAAATTTTCTTATTACTTTAACTGTAAATTGGGGATAGAGAGTGCTTTACCCTCTCGAGCTCCTCTTCATTTTTGATTTGAGGTGACTACGTTTTCACAACCGATTTTCTACTCTTAATGTATTAAAATTTTCCTATACGAGTCACCTCCCTAGTGTGGGAACAGCCCCTGTTTAATCGGCCTAGTGCCCCTTAGGTTTTAACAAGTGTTCATGTACGAGTGCAAGTACACGCCTCCATTCTGCTTTGTATTTTGGGCCATTTACTTATCCTATTCTTTTTCAACGAAGGCCCAGTAGGTTGGGTACAAGATACCCCTGTTTCTTTGTAGATGTGCTTTGAGGGCAGTTGATAGTAATGTTGGTTGTTGCCTTTGATAGGCTCAGAAAATTGAGAGCGGGTTAGCTCTTTTACTTGTGGTAAAAGTGCCTCAGAGAGGCTTGAGATGAGAAGGTGGGAGCAAGTGCTCCATGTTATTAGGGGTTTTCTGCCCTTTGGTAAATATCTGTTTGGGAGCTGAGAGCTCAGGAAATGTAAAGTGAAGGCTTGAAGCCTAAGTTCTGTTATACCACCAAATTTTGTCGTTCCTAGACTTAAATTTTGTTACTGGTACCTTTTTACTTGTTGTTATTGGTTAAAGTTGGAAATTCTATATGAAATCTGTTATGTTTGGCTGTTTTGAAAATATAACCTTTAATGTATTTTAATTCAGTTCTCGGTTTTGTAGTTAGACCCATTCCAGCCCGCACCTTCTTTCACCTCTGCTGTTCCACGGGTAACCCCGTAACAGTTGGTAGCAGAGCGTGGTTGAATGGGTCTCATTTAAGCCCCTTTTGACGGCTAATCATTGCTTTAGTTTTGAACTCTAACAATGTTCGCAGTCGCTGGAATTTTTCCGGTTTTCTAAATTTATAAAGTTCTATCATCATGTCCAGCTCTCGCGACGTCCTTCATCCCGGCTACTTGCGCAAGGAGCAATTAATGAATTAACCATTAGAAATGTTCAATCTGGAGGCACGGTTGCGATAGACACCAACAGAGTTAAGGATTCACTTGATTTGCCGATTAGTATCCCTACCTCGGTACAGAAGGATATTGATGAGGCTCTTTCCACAATCACTGACCACACTACTGAGCTAGCATCCGTAGTTAGTTTTTTGAAGTGGGTGATCCATCCCCAAATCAACTTAAACGTGTACAAGCTAGATTATTCCATTTTACAATAGGGTTACTGATCTATTGTCTCTTAAGTTAAATGATATTCAAGGGAAGGAGGCTAGTGCTCTTCTCGAACACGTTTCTAAATTGTCCAGTAGGGTTAGCCAATTGTTATCTCGATCGGCTACCCCCAAAACCGACCAACCCACTCTGGTAAATATAGTTAGCGAGGAGGATTCTCCCACGGGTGAAGGAGGTAGAAAATCCGTGGCAACTCAACAAACATCGGCCCCATTAGAAACGGAGTCTGCTCGTTGTACATCTATTCCTCCATTTGTGTTGAATAATGCAATCTCGGAAACAGGTCTTCTGCCTCCTAGGCCTTTACCGACTATGTCACCCGGGTTCAGCAGTTTGCTAGGGGCTTTACGTCGCACCGACACACATAGGTCTTATGGCGACAATGGGATAGGAAAGGCCTAGGAGTTGGAAGGAAGCGGCCGTGGCCTTAATTAAGGTACAGCCCCAGCATTTGCCTGGTGTAAAAATGGGGAACCACGGAAAACCATCTTCAGGGCTGCCGATAGTGGGATTCGAACCTACTATCTCCCGGATGTAAGCCCACAGCCGCGCGCCTCTACGCGCACGGCCAACACGCCCGGTGGTTCAGCAGTTTGCCCCATCGTTTAGCAATGTTACTTAGGGGTATTTCTAAGTTCTCCGTTAACTCTACTAATGATGTCATTGCATTCTTAAGGTTTTTAGTTGAATTCCAAGATCACGCTCTTGTCTTTTCTCTTTCTCCGTGTAAAATTCTTCAGATTATATATCCCTATTCCACTGGTGTCCTCTCTGACAAAATAGTAAGTGCAATTGCTGAACAATCAACTATTGAAGATTTTCATGCACACTTTCTGGCAAACTTAATTCCAGCTAGGGCAAGCTCCTCTCTAATACAGAAGTACTATTATAGAGTACAGCGATTGGATGAAAACTTGGCAGACTTCATCCAAGATATTAAGTTTTACACTAGGGTATTTGCTCTCCATTTTCCCGAAGATCAAATTGTGCAGGCCATTGTGGAAGGTATTTCCCCATCCTACAGGTCATATTTGTGTTTCGCGGCGCGTCCGCAAAGTTTTGCCGAGTTAGAGCCTATGGCTGTCTCAGCCGACGGAGTTAGGTATGCGGACACACTACGTGTCGCGAGGGAGCCCCCTCCTTCTTCAAGTAATCTTCGGCCTCCACCTCGCCGAACCATCGCAACCCGCAAATGTTATACTTGTGGGTCCGCAGATCATCTCCGGAACAAGTGTCCTTTGATCAAATCCAACGGGGCAAAGAATGGTGCAGGGTCATCTCGAGGCTGTTTTAAATGCGGTGTTTTTCCCATACTGCCAAGAATTGCCCTAATACTAATAGCAACCCCTCCTGCTCAACTTCGGGTGCAACTTCCACCAATAATCAAAAGTGAGTCTTAGGATTGCGGCGGATTCCCCCGCACCTATACCATTTCTCAAAATTGAAGTAAATAATGAACCTGTCACCGCTCTATTAGATTCTGGCAGTGTATGTTCCATTATTTCGGCTGAATGGTACTCCAAATTAATGTCTGTAAATTTTCTGATTTTTGTTCGTCTTCAGTTCAATGTGTTTCGGCTAACTCATCTCCATTAGAAATTTTAGGTTCCCTGTATGCCAAAATTCGCATTTTGAAATTCACTTGGAAAGTTAAATTGTGCGTGGCTAAGCACTTGTCTTGCCCCATTATACTGGGAGCGGATATCATGTCTCACACCGGTCTAGTGCTCGACATTCAGAGCAAGTCGTGCACTTTCAAATTTTCTTGTAATTATACAATCCCTTTGTTGAAATGTAATTCTGTATCGTGTTCATCTGTTTCGCCTACCCAGGATGAGATGTTGTTAGACCTTAGACATCTACCTGAGGAGCAGGCTGATAGTATTCGTAAGTTGTGTCAGTCATTTCCAGATGTTTTCTCAGATACTCTTGGCGTTACTGACCTTATTGAATACAAGATCGAGGTTACGGATTCAATTCCAGTTCGATTTCCACCTTATAGGTTATCTCCTCCTAAAATGAAGGCTCTGAAGGAGATCATCGATCAGATGCTGAAGGACGGTATAATTCGGCCCTCTAAGTCTGCATATTCATCGCCTATTTTCTTAGTCCCGAAACCCCAAGGTGGCTTCAGGCCTGTGATTGACTATAGGGCTTTAAATCGGAAGGTGGTGTTACAATCTGTGCCCCTTCCCGACCTTCACTCTTGTTTTTCATGGTTTCGAACAGCTAAGTTCTTCACCATCTTAGACCTTAAACAGGCGTATAATCAGATCCCTCTAGCTGATGAATCCAAACACCTTACAGCTTTTGCCACGGATTGGAACTTGTATGAGTACAACCGCGTGCCTTTCGTGCTCCCCACGGGAGCAGCTGTGCTTACGAGACAGCTAGACAGGGTCTTCTCCGACATCAAATTTGAGTACCTATACCATTATCTTGATGATGTCGTCGTATTTTCTGAGACCTTTGAAGAACATCTAGATCATCTGTAAGAGGTCCTGAGTCGCCTTCGTAAGGCAGGGTTAACGGTGAAGTTGTTCATGGTTGCTTTCGCTAAGCCTTCCATGTAATTTCTTGGGCATATTGTGTCGCCCGATGGTGTCGCAGTAGATCATTCTAGAACACAGGCCATCCGTGATTTCAAACCTCCTAAGGGCATCAAAGTTATTGCCAGTTTCATAGGCATGGTGAATTTCTTCAGGAAATTTATTCCTAACTTCGCTAATAGAGCGGCGCCCTTGAACCTACTCCGTAGGAAAGGCGTCAAATTTTAGTGGGGATCTTCTCAACAAGCCGCTTTCGAAGACCTCAAATTAGCGTTTTGTAACGCCCCTGTCCTTGCTATGCCTGATTTCATCGTCCAAACCGACGCGTCGTCGTCGGCGATGGCTGTAGTCCTTCCTCAAGAGACTGAACTAGGGAGGCGACCCATCGCCTATGCGTCTAGGACTTTATCGGCTCAAGAAGCCAAGTATTCCATTTATGAACTTGAAGGTTTGGCAGTTTTATTTGCGCTAGAAAAGTTCCGGCTCTCTCTGGAACATGTCAAATTCGACTTGGAGACAGATAACCAAGCCTTAAGTTGGGTCTTAGCTAGGCCGCGTCGTACTGGTCGTATAGCCTGCTGGGCCATCAGGATTTCTGCCTTCCAATTTGATGTTAGGCATATAAGAGGGTCTGAAAATGTTGTGGCTGACGAACTAAGCCGTATGTTTTCCAATGATGTGGAGACCTTTGAACAGGAAGACAGTTCTTCACTTCCCGAGTCCATACCTCCGGGGGTGAATGCCATTTTAACGGATGCTCCCATGCTGTTTAGGGATATTGAAAAATATCAAAGTGAAGATCCAGATTTCCACCTTATAGGTTATCTCCTCCTAAAATGAAGGCTCTGAAGGAGATCATCGATCAGATGCTGAAGGACGGTATAATTCGGCCCTCTAAGTCTGCATATTCATCGCCTATTTTCTTAGTCCCGAAACCCCAAGGTGGCTTCAGGCCTGTGATTGACTATAGAGCTTTAAATCGGAAGATGGTGTTACAATCCGTGCCCCTTCCCGACCTTCACTCTTGTTTTTCATGGTTTCGAAAAGCTAAGTTCTTCACCATCTTAGACCTTAAACAGGCGTATAATCAGATCCCTCTAGCTGATGAATCCAAACACCTTACAGCTTTTGCCACGGATTGGAACTTGTATGAGTACAACCGCGTGCTTTTCGTGCTCCCCACGGGAGCAGCTGTGCTTACGAGACTGCTAGACAGGGAGACCCTTTCTTCTGGGGAACATGTTGTCCCTTATGTGTTGAGGAATGGTGTTTTAAGTTGCCCGTCGAGGCATGATAAGAAAATGAATGTTGTCGTTCCAGCTGTTATTGTACCGATGATCTTCAAGTACTACCATGAGACCCCATTTGGGGGCATTTAGTTATCTTCAAAACTCGAGAAAAGATCCGAGAAGTGTTCACTTGGAAAGGTATGGACGGCGAAATTCGTGAATTGGTAAAAGCCTGTAAATCTTGTTGGCTTAGTAAACCTACCATGTCCACTAAGCAAGGGCTATTGTCTTCTCATCAAGCGTTGCGCCACATGGAGCGCCTCTATACCGACTACGTAGGACCCTTCCCCCAATCAAAGGGGAATGCCAACAAATTCATCCATGTGTGTGTAGATGGTTTCACAAGATTTTCCTGGTTATTTCCGACTAAGCTGGCTACCGCTCAGTCCACCTTTTCTTGTTTAAATTCCATCTTTGCTTCTTTTGGTCCGTGTCAATATATTGTTTCTGACGATGCTAAAGGTTTCACCTCCAATATCTTCCGTAAATTCTGTTTTGATCTGTCCATGTCTCATGTAACTACTTCTGCATATTATCCTCAACCATCTCTGGCTGAACGGGTCAATTGTAATCTGAGATCGGCTCTTATTGCCTACCATCATGACGATCACCCCAGGTGGGACACATCTCTGCATTGGTTAGCCTTCGCTTTGAATTCGGCGGTTCATGAATCTCATAAGTTCACTCCAGCTTCATTGATGTTTAAGTTTGTACCCAACACGCCGCTCTCTAACCTTTGGTCTCTTAGTGATATTTTGCCTGAGACAATAGATCGAGATAATATTAGAGATCTATAGAAGAAGGCTAAGGCCAATCTTAAAATTGCTCATGAAAAGGTTAGGGAAAGATATGATCGTGGACGGAGGCCCACCAATTTAAAGGTAGGAGACCAAGTAATGGTCAAAAACTTTGTTCCCGCGGGCAAGCTTGCCCCTAGATTTCATGGGCCGTGCAGGGTTTTGGATTTCCTAACTCCAGTAACATTGTTAGTGAGCAATCCAGCCACCGATAGAATCTTTAGGGTACATATATCACAGATTAAACCTGTGTAATATCCTTGCTAACTTAGTCTTTAACATTTTGTAAGAACCCTGAAGGTTATATATTTTTTATTTTAAGGCCTTCTGCCCTTCGATTGCGTTCCTTGTGTCTATGTGTTAATTGTACGATCTTCCCCTCTGATCATTCTGCTGTCTTTTCCTCGCGTCCATTACCAAGCTCCCGTCCCCTGCTAAAGCCATATCAGTGGCAAAAGAAAAATTTTCCACGCTGCTGGCCCCTCTGCCCCTCCAACAAAGATCGTACCCTTAAATCAGATGTCAACAACAATTCTGCCGCCGAGATCTTACTGTTTCAGTGCCCCACAGCCGTTCGTCGCCTTACCGGAACCGTGGTGGGGTAAGGGCCCACTCCACTCCCGTGATGTACTTCTGGGTACGGCGCACCGGAGGTTATCTCCCGGCACAGGCTGAAGTGCGGCGCAACAACCGCAAACGTATCTGGGGATTGTAGACAAACTTCGCATCTGCGGCGTCCTTCACCACGACTACCCCTCTCATAGTGCGGGAGAGAGGTATCTCAGGGTACTTGAGGGGTAGGGACGATCTCGACTGGATACCGGCAGCGGCGGTTGGTCTTGCCGTCAAAATTTTCATCGTGTGGTTGGCATTCTACGGCAACCAAGACACTCTCCAGTCGGAGTTCAACTAACTCCTAACTATCTATTTCAAAACAAAGGAGACTTAAAAATGCTTTGATGCTTTAAATGGTTTTTCAAAATTCCTGTACAAGACTTTGAAAATTCTTAATGCCTCATCCTCCCACAAATCTATTTGCAAGGAAGCAGAAATTTTCTTCAAGTGACGATTAATTTTGGTTAAACAAAAAACTTGGAATTTTGTTTTTGGAAAATAATTTTCGTCAACTTCTTCTGTGTAACCCCAGGGAAGGACGTTTGGGGGGGGGGGGAGTCTGTACCGGTTGGTACACCTCTACGCCGCACTTTTGAATTTTCCGCCTTAAAGTACTCCCCTACAGCAGAAACTCTGAACTTTAAAAAACTGAATTATCTCAACAGTTTCTCAGAAGATGTCACTGTTTATTTCGAACTGCGTTTGTTTACTAATTATCAAGAAGTGTGGATATTCTCTCACAGATGTCTCTACCAAAAACTATGATCATGCACCCTGGTGCGAAATGAAGGCACTTTTCTTGAAGATATTTTATACTCATAAGTTTTCCTATAACCAAATTTCGTTCTTTCATTTGTGGGTTGGCAATATTAAGATTTTCTTTCCGCCAGTTTCGAACATTGCCAATCAGTAATTTCTGCAATTAATTTCCAACCTATCATGTCTTTCTTCTTCGATGTTGATGTGTAACTCTAAGCTACCAAATAAAGTTGAGTGGGTGTGTCTTAATTATTCATGAAAGGTCTCGAACTTTCCCCAAGGGTTTAAAAACTGCTGATTTTCACGGCTCGTCGCCACTTCAACAACATCTAGCTTAGTGTATGGAAGTATAGCAGGGGGCGGGTAGCGCCTTTTCCTTCGGGCAGCAGCTCTTCAACAAAGGTAATGGCAGTTTAACATCTTTATTTCTTGCTAGCTCAGCAGTTTAACCCTCGGGGAAGGACCGAAACCTTTTCAATGTAACCTACCTCTCTAAAAATGTAACTTAGTGCCGGCTTGTGTAAAATTTTCTTATTACTTTAACTGTAAATTGGGGATAGAGAGTGCTTTACCCTCTCGAGCTCCCCTTCATTTTTGATTTGAGGTGACTACGTTTTCATAACCGATTTTCTACTCTTAATGTATTAAAATTTTCCTATACGAGTCACCTCCCTAGTGTGGGAATAGCCCCTGTTTAATCGGCCTAGCGCCCCTTAGGTTTTAACAAGTGTTCATGTAGGAGTGCAAGTACACGTCTCCATTCTGCTTTGTATTTTGGGCCATTTACTTATCCTATTCTTTTTCAACGAAGGCCCAGTAGGTTGGGTACAAGATACCCCTGTTTCTTTGTAGATGTACCTTGAGGGCAGTTGATAGTAATGTTGGTTGTTGCCTTTGATAGGCTCAGAAAATTGAGAGAGGGTTAGCTCTTTTATTTGTGGTAAAAGTGCCTCAGAGAGGCTTGAGATGAGAAGGTGGGAGCAAGTGCTCCATGTTATTAGGGGGTTCCTGCCCTTTGGTAAATATCTGTTTGGGAGCTGAGAGCTCAGGAAATGTAAAGTGAAGGTTTGAAGCCTAAGTTCAGTTATACCACCAAATTTTGTCGTTCCTAGCCTTAAATTTTGTTACTGGTACCTTTTTACTTGTTGTTATTGGTTAAAGTTGGAAATTCTATATCAAATCTGTTAAGTTTTGCTGTTTTGAAAATATAACATTTAATGAAATTTTAATTCAGTTCTCGGTTTTGTAGTTAGACCCATTCCAGCCCGCACCTTCTTTCACCTCTGCTGTTCCACGAGTAACCTCGTAACAATTATTATCATTATTATTATTATTATTATTATTATTATTATTATTATCTTATTTCACAACATTTCATAGTTATTGCTAACCACGTCATCAAAATCATCATGACAATTATTATTATCGAAACTTTTATTCGGAACACAACATATTATTGTTATACTTATTATTATTATTATTATGATTATTATTCTCATATGACATGGAAATTAGGGACACGGTAGATATAACTTTGGATTATTAAATTACATAGTAGATATCCCAAAATCTTGAACATAATGAAATCATACACGTTAAGCAGATTATGATTATGATTATGATTTATGGTACGTGACCTAATATTTTACTGTTACAGCGATATTAGTTGTCCTTTCTAAAGCATAAGATAAAGAAAAGTTGGCATAATTATATCTGTCGGATGAGAGCGTGGTCACGGATATAGTTAATTATTTACGTATTAATTAAAACAACATTTCAATGATCTGGTACTTACATCATCCAAGCTGCGTTCGTCGGGCTATCCCATGCCGTTCCTCGGCACCTTCCTTGGATTTAGGCCATGTTAAGTAATAGCGTTGTCATGATGAAGATTGGTGTATATCAAAAATGGTACATTATTTATACACACACACAAGCCTTATTTTATGTATACACGTAACATTATTTTTCAACTTAATTCCGTGCTCTAATACTAATAGTTATCCAAACACACTCCCGGTGATAATCTCACTCTATCATAGTGGGGTGCCCGACTCCATGGCTAAATGGTTAGTGTGCTAGCCTTTGGCCACAGGGGTCCCGGGTTCGATTCCCGGCAGGGTCGGGAATTTTAACCATCATTAGTTAATTTCGTTGAATCGGGAGCTGGGTGTGTGTGTTGTCTTCGTCACCATTTCATCCTCACCACGACGCGCAGGTCACCTACGGGAGTCAAATCAAAAGACCTGCACCTGGCGAGCCAAACATGTCCTCGGACACTGCCGGCACTAAAAGCCTTAAGCCATTTCATTTACCTTCAATGAATATTTTATTGACTCTTCTCAAAATATAAATAAACACAGAACCAAGGGTAATAGTTATGATGTAAATTGTTGCCATTTATTTATAAATAATCGTACTGTCAATGTTACGTAAAGTGGGTGTAATAAGTCAGTATTCCTGAATCCAGTAACAGAAAATGAGATGAGCACCGTAATAAAGAACTTGAAAAACAAACATAGTTGTGGGTAGGATTAAATTCCACCATGGGTCTTAAACAGTCCTTTGAACCAATCTCAGAAATTTTGACAGAGCTAATAAACATGTCCCTGGAAACAGGTAGCCTATATTCCCTGATATTTTGAAGTTATCCATAATTAAGCAATTATTTCTTTTTGCTAGTTGCTTTACGTCGCACCGACACAGATAATTCTCATGGCGACGATGGGACAGGAAAGGGCTAGGAGTGGGAAGGAAGCGGCCGTGGCCTTAATTAAGGTACAGCCCCAGCATTTGCCTGGTGTGAAAATGGGAAACCACGGAAAACCATCTTCAGAGCTGCCGACAGTGGGGTTCGAACCCACTATCCCCCGAATACTGGATACTGGCCGCACTTAAGCGACTGCAGCTATCGAGCTCGGTAAGCCAGTATTTAAAAAGAGGGACAGATCTCAGTTATGCTATTATAGACCTGTACCTCTAATTCTCACAGTCTGTAAAATTCTGGAATATGTGATATATAACAGAATAGCAGAGTTATTGGAAAATAATAAATTAATAAAAAGCAGCTTGATATCCGAAACGGCTCGTCAACAGTAAATGCAATTGCAGATCATTTTCAAAAGCTGCTTGATTCGATAGATAGAAATAAATGTTCACTTAGGATGTTCGGTACAGTAGATCTGAGGACATTGCTAGATAAGATAGAAACGTATGCCATCAGAGGGATAACATTAGATTTAGTAAAATCATATTTGAATAATACCTCAGGGTATCCCAATAAAATGTATACACTCTTTGACATTTCATAACAACCACGCTTTTTGGCTTCCCTTTTAGGCGTGGCTGCTTAAAATAATTGCTGGAGTCAGACTAAACTTTAAGGAAAGAAAATTCAATATAAAATGCTACTGGAAGTCTGGGAACATAAGTGAAGTGCACGGACGGTTTAGAATGGAGTTTACCGAACTCGATCGCTGCAGTCGCTTAAGTGCGGCCAGTATCCAGTAATCGGGAGATAGTGGGTTCGAACCCCACTGTCGGCAGCCCTGAAGATGGTTTTCTGTGGTTTCCCATTTTCACACCAGGCAAATTAAGTCCACGGCCGCTTCCTTCCCATTCCTAGGCCTTTCCTATCCCATCGTCGCCATAAGACCTATCTGTGTCGGTACGACGTAAAACAAATAGCAAAAAAAAAGGAATGGAGTTTCAACGTGATGCACCAACGAGACTTACAATTACTCGTTTGCGAGATGTTTGAGGAAGAAGGAACTGTTAAAAATGTCCAGAAGACCACGATCATCCACCAGACCCACAAGGGAAAGAGAAGTCATGGCGCGCTTTCAATAATCGCCTAGAAAATCTGTTCGGCAACCGGTTCGTGAGACAGGAGTTCCAAAATCGAGCGTCCATCGCAAGTTAAAACCTGCCCAGTGGAGAAGTGTTATTCCTATATTAGTCCACGCTCTTACGAGTAATGAAGATGATTATGACAGGAGAATTGAATTTTGTGAGTGGTACTAAGCAAAATCTGCGAGTTATTTAGTTTATTTTCCGGGTTAAACCGTGTTGTTGTTTTCTGTTCAACCCGGAAAATAAACTAAATAATTCTACACACCGTGGGAGTTTCACCTCTAAAAAATCTGCAGAGGACACATACAAGACTTTTCGGAGTGATGAGGCTACGTTCAAGTTAAATGGTTCCATTAATCGTCACAATTGCACCTACTGAGCAGCTAACAAACCTCATGTGACAGCGGAACACAATGTGAACATAGGCTACCTGGGGTTACAGTTTGGTGTGTTTTGTCAGCATTTGGTTTAATTGGACCTTTCTTTTTTGATGATACCGTTAATGGTGCAAATTACCTCAACTTGCTACAAGAATACGCTATGCCCCGCATCCAAGTAGAAATGAAGAATGGTACTTCCAGCACGATGGAGCACCTCCTCACTACCATCGTGATGTAAGGGCCTATCTTGACGGTCACCTGCCCAACAGATGGGTAGGACGAAGAGGAAGTATCGAGTAACCTCCGCGCTCACCGGATTTGACCCCATGGATTTTTTCTGTGGGGGTATATTACAAACAATGTTTACACCACAAAACCAGCTATTACCAATGAGTTGACAATGAAAGGGAATGTGCCGAAGCACCAATTGAAGTAATTAGGAACGTTTTGGATTCAATCAATTAGCCTTAACAGCTGTTCTTGGACCACAAAGGCCAACAATTTGAGCACTTTCGATAGTTGGCTGGTTTTTACATTTGTTCACATTATTTTGATTTTTGAAACTTTTCTGTATTATAATAATTGTTAGTGTTATAGTCATCAAAAGAGTATATACATTTTATTGGGATGTAGATAACAATTAAGTACAATCATTTACAAAATTGAAAAGTAATTATTCTAAATTTCGATCAACGCCATGTCTAGTTGATAAAGGGGTACATTAAGGCTCTATTCTTGGTTCTCTTCTTCTTCCTGTCAACGATGTACCCCAACCTGACCACAATTCAGTTACACTGTATGCTAATGATACTTCAATTCTGACCTCAGACTCAAATATTGCTTGTTTACTCAACAGAACTCATCATACAATTGACCACCTGCATAAGTACTTTAGAGGTAAAAACTTGAGCACACGTCCTTCCAAAACTAGCTAAATTATTGTTAAGAAGAAATTCAATTTAGAGGTAGATGATTTATCTTACTTGTTATTGTGAAAATATTCGAGGAGTCACCACAAACAAAAATGTTAAGTAATACACTAGATAACAATTTAACTTGGGAGGGACAGATTAGTGAAATATGTTAGAAAATGATCAGAAACTCCTTCATATTAAAACGAATTTCTAACTACTTACACACTGAACTAAAACTACAATACACTGTGTCTGTCTGTTAGGTCATCAGCCCAGAGGCTGGTTGGATACTCAAATAGCACCACCAAAGGTTATGCGGTTATAAGGAAACCGCAAAAACCAATGGCAGCACCAAAATGAGGCGTACTAGGGAAGACTAGGAATGAGGTAGTTTGCCATTGCTTTCCTCACTGGGTCAGAAAGTGCTATTGCAGCACGACTGACCCTATGAGCAACACCTTTCATAACACTCAGATGCACCAGTCGTGCTCTGAATGCCATTACTCAGTACCACCCGTACCCCAGCAGCTTCCATATTGTCACAGCCATGGATGAGACTGGGACTTCGGTGGAAGCTACACTTTACTCTGGCCTGTGCCAAGAGATGGATACAAAATTACTGTATCCATCAAGAAATGGCAGCAGGCAAATACAATACACTATGGCTTAATATATCCTCATTCAACATATGGTATTTAATATGGGGGGGGGGGTGTGCAGCACGTAGTCACATGGACAGGATATTCAAAATACAGGAAGGGATAGTTGATTCATATTTGGACTGAGACAGGCTTGTAGGCTTTCATTCCGCAAAATGATATTTTAACACTTTATGGTTTGTACATATTTAACGTTATCTTACTGGTAAGGAAGAATACACATACGATAATAACCAACCGTAACAGACATACTGTAATTATGAAACCAGAGGCCAAAACCACTACTTTAGAGTAACGGTAAACAAACGATATACTGAACAGGATTCTTTTAAAAAGGGAGTAATATTTTTCAATAAACTCCCTCAGGAAATAAAACTGTAGTCAGATTCCACATTTAAGAAAAGATTAAAAAGTACCTAGCTAACAAAATATTATATTTCTTAGGTGAATTTTGACGATTTTCAATTATATAATTTCTGCAGGTTTCTTGCTATATAGATGTCTGCCTGCGAACCAGACCAGTTCATCACACACGTCACCTCGCCACGACTTACGTAAACATATTATCGGCACACTTTATCTAGGGGTGCATTTGTGTACGGGGGTGAGGAGTAAGGAGGGTTCCGGTAGTGCTGCCAACTGAATGAGAATGAAATCTGAATTGAATCGAGAATATGATCGATCGATATGAAGTGTCTAAACCTTCATTATCTTAAGCCAACAACTGTGTCACATACACATTATATAAAATTATATAACATTTCTCGATGCGAATCTTGTTCCTAGCATGAATTCTATAGTTTGGCTTTGCTGTGTAAACAACAACAATACTAGTACATAAAGTGTACGCCAGATGTCACACAATGATGCTTAAGCGATTTATAGTTTGTGTTTCAAAGGTTGCCAGTACATATCTCGAATATTGCCGAGGTCGACCGATTCAGTACTAGGGTGTAAATGCACCAAGATAAAGTGTGCCGATAATACATGTATGTTCGATTAGCAGGCACACACCATACTACCAACTAGTGATGGGTAGCTCGTGAATGAGTCGTACAAAATGAACGCTTCACTCATATGAAGTGTGAACTAACCACTCAACTTCAATGATCTGGTATATAGTTCAAACACTTCACAGTACTCACACGTAGGTACTTCAAACACTTCACAATTCTCACACATTTTTTTTTTTTTTTTTTTTTTTTGCTATTTGCTTTACGTCGCACCAAATCAGATAGGTCTTATGGCGACGATAGGACAGGAAAGGGCTAGGGATGGGAAGGAAGCTGCCATAGCCTTAATTAATGTACAGTTCCAGCATTTCCCTGGTGTGAAAATGGAAAACCACGGAAAACCATCTTCAGAGCTGCCGACAGTGGGGTTCGAACCCACTATTACCCGGATGCGAGCTCACAGCTGCACGCCCCTAACCGCACGGTCAACTCGCCCGGTCTCTCACTCTTTATAACATTCACAACGCATTCCATTCGTCTGTCGCTCGCTCGCCCGCTCGTTTTCTCCCCACCCACTATCTGCGTCACTCATTACCCCTTCACTCCCAGACCCATCCTACGTATCAACTGTATTCTTACAGGTATTTCCTTCTGTATATGAGACAAGCTTCCCTCTTTATTTTTTACTTGTCTCTATCAACTATCATCTAGATCAGAGATTCCCAAACTGGGCGAATTCGTCCAGTAGTGGGCGATTTTAGCACGCTAGTGGGCGACACTGACAGAATGTGAATTCGATGGGCGATTTAAAAAAAAATTGATGGGCCAATAATTAAGTTTTTTATATATTCAATATGACCGAAAAGTTTTTGCCTATAAGACAAGGAATAAAATAAAATTGCAAACAAGTAATTTAATTATGTCAAATTATGATTCCTTTTCAATCTATTTACAACTACAGTAGTTTATTAAATGATTGTGTTTACATTTTGTGCACAGTGCATACAATAGATTCTGAAAAACTAAATGCTTGTGTATTGTCTTCGCCTGCGCGTGGCGATTGCAGCGCTCTGCTCCGGGCGAGAATTTGTCTGTTCTGTTAGTCTCCTGCCGGCATTCGCAGAGTTATGTTGTTTGTTATTAATGTCGGTTAGGTCTACAACTAAAAAGTGGCGTGTAGTGTACACAAATAATTATGACATTTTAGGTTAGAATTTTAGTGTTGTGATTATAATGTCTATTTAAACTTCGTGTGTTGATTTGGTTGAGCAACAAGGTAAATCTTTTTACACTATATTTTTAGGTTAAGTTTGCAATTGTATACAGTGATTAATATTAACTTATAGTAGGTTTTATCTGTATTCATTAGGATTATATATGAATAGTGATAGTAAATAGGCGTACTAATATTTCGTATAATTTCTAACCTACCTTTTTTATTCGTAAGGCAAGAAAAAAACGTGTTAAGTTTAAACGGGTTAGTTTTTAACGTATAAAGGTCACCAGGTTAGGTAAGGTAAATAATCATTCAAGTCTTTTATAAAATATCAAAAATATCAATACCCAATAGTTTTTCCCCTAATACTCAGGTATGCCTCGAACCGCTGACCATCTGAATATTGAAGGTATATAAACAATAAACAAATGAAGGCTACCAAACATGGCAGCCTAATATTGATTTTTAATTCCATTTCACTTTTTAGGCTTCAGACACTCAGTGCAAGATAAACCATGTAACCTAGGCTTTTAATAATGGTAATTTTTGTTTCTGATTTCAGGAAGCAATCTAATACGTCTGAGCCAAAAAGAAAATGCGCTGTACGACAGTATAAAATGGATTACTTAAAGTACGGAATTGTTCCATTTAAAGCTGATCAAACTAAACCAATATGCCTAATGTTTCTAAAAACCTTCACGAATGAAGCTATGAAGCCATCAAGGATTGCGGACCATTTTATCAGGACTCATAACAACATGAAAGACAAACCCCTGTCTTATTTTCAAAATCTGGAAGCTCGTTATCTGAATAAAGCCACTGTGACTAGTATGTATTCTGCGGTTCCAAAACAGAATAACGATGGCAAGCGTGCATCCTGCAACATTCTATTGATGATTGCTAAATCAAGGAAACCACACAAGATTGGGGAAGAGTTGATTTTGCCGGCTATTAAAGAAGTTTTAACAACAATGCTCTATACACGTGCCTTTGATGTTACTAAGAAATTATCTTTGAGCAATAATAGAGTACAAAGAAGAATTGACGAGATGTCATAGAACATTGAAGAGACACTCTGTGAACACTTGAAAACGACAAGATTCGCATTACAGCTGGACGAGTCAGCACTGCAAGTAAACGAGTCTCTTTTGCTGTCGTATGTACGGTTTATAAAAGAATGCCAAGAAGAATTGCTTTTTGCCAGAATATTAAAGACTGACACAAAAGGGGAAACTATCTTTAAAACATTGGAAATTTTTTTCCTACAAAAAGAAATATCGCTAACCAATATTCTGACTATAGCTACTGATGGTGCTCCTGCAATGGTTGGTCACTACAAAGGGCTCCTCGCATATATGAAGAAAAGTATACCCGGTTTACTTACAATTCATTGTGTCATTCATCGACAACACCTTGTGGCCAAAACTTTGAGTGAAGGACTGCACAGATCTCTACAGTTTGTCATTTCGGCGGTATTTAGGCTATTTAAACAACTCTGCATGGAGAATGAAGAAGATTTTATGCACTTACTTCTTCACATTGAAGTGAGGCGGCTGTCCAAAGAAGCTTGCTTGTAGAGAGTCTACTCTTTATTAAACTCCGTATAGGAGTTCTTTAAGGAGAAAGATGCTGTTTTGCACGGACACATAATGAATTCGACCGGTGACATCGCGTATCTAGCAGACCTATTCAGTAAGTTCAAGTTCGTATCGAAGCTGATGTTTTGGCAATGAACTCTTGAGCGAAACGATTTAAACCAGTTTCCTAGCCTCAAGTTAGAAACACCGACCAAAGAAGACCTACTTGCATACTGCTACCATTGGAGATGCTTCATTCAGACATGTGTACAAGGTTTGAGGATATTCTATCCTTGGAAATATCTGATTGGATTCTTGACCCTTTCAGCAGTTGTCCTTCTGAAGGTGATCTCAGCCCGGCCCTGGAAAAAGAGCTGATCGAGCTTGTTGCAAATGAAGAACTAAAGCCCAAGTTCAAACTGAGCTACCAAACATTTTGGCTTCAAAATGAAATTCGCCAGCTCTATCCTGGATTGTGGTGCATCACAGAAAATTTGTTTGTAGCCTTTCCTTCTTCTTACATGGTTGAGAGAGGGTTTGGTACGGTAAATAATCTTGCCACAAAGTCTAGAAATAGGTTAGAAATTAAAAAGCGAGGGGATCTTAGAATCTTTCTAACAAAAATGGCTCCTGACATCAACAAATTGATTGAAACTCATCAAATCCATCCCTCACATTAATTAGACAGGTATTCATGTTGTTTAATTAATTAGATATAAAAATTCATGTAGTTTTAATTGTAATTTTTTCTGGAATTCGTTTCATTGATTGTTATTCTTTTTTAGACCTATTATTTGCAAATTTTAAATGTACATAATTATACCTAAATAAACATGATGTACCTATTAAGAGAAAAATGTCCGTATAAATCCTCATTTCTCAACTTATATGTAGGGGTTTGAATGTGCATGTTAGTAATTTTAAGATTTGTGCGTTTTTTGAAATCAGGTGGGCGAAAAAAATTATAAATCTCGAAAGTGGGCGATGGTCAGAAAAAGTTTGGGAAACCCTGATCTAGATGCTGTAAGCGGGTAGGCCTAAGCCACAGGACAGCGATAGCGAACCTAAGACACGCAAACACGACTTCTGTGGCACGTCAGACAGCATATTTTCATGTTTTAACATGTAATATATAGGTCAGAAATCTATATGCATAACTAAAATAACCTAACCTAACATCATGGCACTAGAGCCTTGAAGGGCCTTGGCCTACCAAGCGACCACTGCTCAGCCCGAAGGCCTGCAGATTACGAGGTGCCATGTGGTCAGCACGACGAATAGTCTCCCCCGTTACTGTTGGCTTTCTAGACCGGGGCTGCTAGCTCACCGTCAGCTAGCTCCTCAGTTCTAATCACGGAGACTGAGTGGACCTGGAATCAGCCCCAGATCCAGGTAAAATTCCCTGACCTGGCCGGGAATCGAACCCGAGGCCTCCGGCTAAGAGGTAGGCACGCTACCTCTATACCATGGGAACGGCTTCTAGATGCATAGCATATTTTAATATTACGCTTTAATAAAGAAGTATGTCTCAATTAATTCTATGGCCATAATTTTTACAAATTTCATTAGGTTAAAGCTTATTCTTAAAATTTAAATGTAATCTTCAGTGATGTTTGCAAAATAAAATCGTGAAACATGGATTTATATGTAAAGCTATCTAATACCCGTATCTAAGTAAAGTTGGATTGTGGGTTTCATGATTATGTTAAAGGATAATGACCGATTTCATACTAGACAGTGAAAAGTAACAAACAAGACCTTAAGTGACACGTTATTCGGTAAAGCTTTGCCATGCACTCCCTGCCACAGGGTGTTCATAATTACAGTGACTCTATATGTACAGTGCGGCCAACGAGTGCTTCATTCTGATTGGCTACGCCATGTTTTAGCCAAATGTCCCGCCAGCTGATTTAAACGTATCTATTCAGCACAGCGTAAGATCACTCATTATGCAATTTCAGCGAAGTACAGGCTACCTGTTTTAACCTTAATACACCGAAAATATGTTCTTATTAAACACGGAAGATTATTTAGTATTATTAGTTAAGAAATGTGTGTGAATTTACGTATTTCTGAGGTCTGAGTTTTGAAGAAAATTACGCCAGGCTGTTATGCTTATGGTTGTAGAAACAAATCAGGAAAGGTTTTTAAAATGAAATTAGGCAATTGATTGTTTTCAGCACGTTATAAGACGCTCCCAACACCGAGTAGAGTTGTTTCATGCATTATAATGGTAACAATAACAACAAAATGGGTTAGTAATTTTGTAGAGGCCAGGACAGTAAATGTCAGATTTCTCCGTTAATATTCGCCGCATCGAAAACCTGTACATAAGGAAAGTTGTTTAGAATATAATTTCCGACATTTTACGTTTTGTGCGATTTTACTGTGCCGCCTAGCATCCAGTTGAGTTTTCCCATACATTATAATGATAAAAATAATAGTCCGACTCCGTGGTTGAATGGTCAGTGTACTGCCCTTCCGTTCGGAGTGTCCTGGGTTCGATTCCCGGCTGGGTGGGGTATTTTAATAGGTCGGGCTTGGGGACTGGGTGTTTGCGTTTGTCCCAACACTCTCCTCTTCATACTCAGACAACATACCACACTACAAATCACCACAGAAACACGCAATAGTGATTACATCCCTCTATATACGATTTGCGTCAGGAATAGCATCCGGCCGCTACACAGGACCAAATCCACATGTGTGACGCAGTTCTCATCCACAACCCCATAGTTGTGGGAAGAACGGTAGAAAACGAAGATGGTATTGTAACAGTGATAACAATGCATTAGCAAAACCGATAGTAGCAAATAGAATGTTTAAAATACAGCGGATATCTACCAGCACTAACCGAACCGGGGCACAGAAATAGTCGCACATCACGGAAATCGAACAGCGGCTGGTCGATAATCGAGTCATGAATACCAGTACACCGGGACCATAAAAACTGCTTGTTTTCACCGAGCAATAAGTAGTATTTTCTCAAACGATAGGCTTGTTGTATAGTGATACTAATATTTAATTCCTCGTTGCGGGGATCGAACCGTAGCCATCATTAAAGGACAACTATAAACAACCCGGGGACCATGGCAGTTGCTTGTTTTCGCCACTAAAGAGTAGCAGGTTTTCGCTATTATTTCTATTAGTACCACGAGGAAAATGGTACAGTATATTATGTTAACTTATATGAAGTTAACATAAATATGGAGCTAGGTAATACAATTTTGTCTACCCATCGGTTAACTAGTCATACTATTTTCTATTTTCTGCGTGTGTTCAGATTATATACATACCGATAAGTCATATATAAAAAGTAAATTTCTATGTATAGTTTTATGATACTGCGTTGTATATTCTGATATGTAAAACTATGTAACCTGATATATGGTAATGTTATAATTTTCTTAAATTTAAATAAACGGGCGAGTTGGCCGTGCGGATAGGGTCGCGCAGATGTGAGCTTGCATCCGGGAGATAGTGGGTTCGAACCCCACTGTCGGTAGCCCTGAAGATGGTTTTCCGTGGTTTCCGATTTTCACACCAGGCAAATGCTTCGGATGTACCTTAATTAAGGCCACGGCCGCTTCCTTACCATTCCTAGGCCTTTTCTGTCCCATCGTCGCCATAAGACCTATCAGTGTCAGTACGACATAAAGCAAATAGAAAAAAATTAAATGTAGGCTATTTACAGTCATCACATACATTATTCAAGACAATGACTATACTATTTTACTATATAGGCCTAGCTACCATCGCAGAATTTCTAACCTCTTCAATAATAGTGACTTGTAGGCCTATACCACGTATAACTCTAAATTTTGAAGTCTTACGGCAGGTAGTCAGGCTCTGAATATAACAAATACTGATAAGCCTATATACATACAGCATAATCAAAATAAATAACATCTTAAAACGTTGACCTAGTCTGTTCTTTATTGAAATAATAATACTAATACTAATAATAATAATAATAATAATAATAATAATAATAATATCACTCTCCTTCATCTATCAGCTGATTGATTACTTGGCAAAAACATGGCGACTGGACTGGCCTTGGCCACACTGTACATATAGAGTCACTGTATTCATAATTACATAGCTCTGCCATCTGTTGGTAATATTATTAAGTATTATGAAGTGAGTGAGAGACTGTGAACGAGGTCGCTGCTGAGTGACATAGCGAGCAGCTTCGTCAGGCTTCATTACTTCATGAACGAACTACTTCATTTGAACGATTCACAGTAAAGAGTGTAGAATGAGTGAAGTAATTCATACGAATGAACTGGTTCGACTCATCGCTACTACCATCACTACCAAGGGCGAGGCGGATGTTTATAGCCAAGCCTTGAGATTGGCGAAATGCGGTGCAGCCATGCTTACCCCTTTCACCATTGAACACATGACTTCTCCTCACACGACCATAGTATATAACTAGCTGAAGTACCCATCGTTGCCACGTGCATGATTACATTTTTGTCCAGCCCCTCATGTTGTTCCCCAGATTCTCCCTGTTAGCGGCTTGTCGTGACGTACTCTCTTCCTTGCTCTCTGTGGCCATTGGCAGTTTTGTATTGTTTTGTATTGTATTAATGCTGACATACCTGACAACTTTTAGAAACCAAAAATAGGAAGATTTTTTAATTCTTGGATTTCATCACATATATTCCACCACGTTCTAGGTGAAAACAAGTCAGGATAAAAGGCAGAGGCCTACCGTACATTCTACAGTTACAATGCGAACTGACCACTAAATTTAAAATCTTAAACTAAGAAAACATAAAAATGGTTACAAGAAAATGTACTTAATCATTCTCATTTATGACACATACGAGTCACACCTACACACGCAACAAAATGCTCGCAAAAATAATGCACTTTTTGACGAAAAATACAGGCGAAAATTCCGGATGCGTAAATTATTCAAGGAATTCAGATATTTACAAAGTATTTACAATTCATTTACATTTAAAAGACACATCAAATATAATATAAACACAATGGGTTCAACTCATTTGTGGTTATCGCCGTTTGGCGTAAAATTGAGATTTTTTTCTGAAAAGTCAAATAGGGTACATCAGGTACGTTAGACACGTGTGTTTGAAGTACCGACACTGGAAAATATTCTTCTCGTTACAAGCAGACAGTACGACCTGAAGTAAAATAAACATGAACTAATAAAAGTACAATTCATGTAATGTCATAACAATGATATACCGGCCAAAAAGGTAACTGTCCAACACGAGAAGGGCCGGGACTCTGCTACATTACCTCAAACCGTTCGTATCCAATCTTGTACGAGTGACGTGTTCATCCATCCTTTTCCTTGAATACGAACGTGGGTCACTCGCGGAAATTCTGCTTTACGCATTGTTTTTCGTTTTAGAACAATGCAAGGTGCAAACTTTCTGACATCAGCTGTTACAACAAGCATTGCAGTACATCGTTGTTTTTTGCTTCCGGTAGCGCGTACGATAACACTGTATGTTCCTTTCTTATCGATTGTTCGACTTTGTGGCATATGGAAACTGATTGGTGGCTGACCTGCGGTTCCTATAAGGGAGATAAAATATTCTTTCACTTTACGCTTCTCAATCACAAAGCGATGAAATTGGTTCAAATCATTCGTCTTTTTTTTTTTTTTTTTTTTTTTTTTTTTGGCATAATGTTGTTCTTCGCCTCGGCTGACCTTCAAATCCGAGACACTGATTCCATGTACAGCGGCCTTTTCTCATTCTTATTTCGTGAGAAACAGCTTATCCAACGTTGCGTAACAAAATCATATATTTAAGCAGATCCTCCTCCACTTGCGGAAACTTGCCGCTTTTTGGTCCGCGAAATGCTTTGCGAGACTAGTTGGCCGCTTGAAGTGCACGTGTTACCGCGGGAGCGCACGTTTCACGTGGACACTGAATACTTACTGCCCGCTGCCCTATTCCAGTATGTTTCGGCGTAACTGATCACCGCGAGTTTGTATGATAGCCTACAGTATTACTCGAATGCTGTGGACTGACAAACAATTTTGAGATCACAGAATGTCCCGTGGGATTTCCTGTCGGCTAATAACAGCATGTTGCCCTGTATTAGGAATGCCCGCTTTCGCAATAGGAACCCTGCTACAGTATGCGAACCTTTCCTTGATACCTTAGCTCTCTAGGGCTGAATCGGTAGACCTCGGTTATCTTCGAGATTCGTATTGGCAACCTTTGAAACACAAACTATGAATCGCGTATGAATCGCCGTGAGACATCTGGCGTACACTTTATGTACTAGTACTGTTGTTGTTTACCAACGAACTAGAATAACATAGAGAGGCGGAAGCGCTGCCTGGGTGAACCTAAAAGAACGAACGTCCGCCATGTTTCCTGTTGTCACACAAGCAAGGGGGCATGGCCTTTAAATGACGAAAAGTGTAGAAAATGCGCATTTTAGAATCGCTGGAGGAGAATTAAAGTCCGTTGCCGAAAGCTTGAAGCATGAAAGCGAATACCGCCACTCCATCATATTGCGGCACGAGGCCAACATCACGAACAGTTGATTGTAGGGTAGTTCGAAATCATCGCACAGTGACATACGAATAGGCCTCGAAATCGGAACAAGAGCGTTACCCTGCTTGGCTGTTGTGGTTAAGCGTAAATTAGAATAAAAACGATGGACATAAATATTTATGACAGGAAACCTTTAAATCATAGGGACCTATAATAGGTTACAACCTCATTCTGTTAATATTTTTAAAATTATTGCATCCTCATGAGTACTGTGTTCCTTTCTTAATCTGTTTACCCTCCCGGGTTGGTTTTTCCCACGGACTCAGCGACGGATCCCACCTCTACCACCTCAAGGACAGTGTTCTGGAGCGTGAGACATTGGGTCGGGGGATACAACTGTGAGGGAGGGCTGCACCTGCTATGCGGAACAGGGGCCTTGTGGGGGGGGAGAAGGAAGCGGCCGTGGCCTTAAGTTAGGTACCATCCCGGCATTTGCCTGGAGGAGAAGTGGGAAACCACGGAAAATCACTTCGAGGATGGCTGAGGTGGGAGTCGAACCCACTTCTACTCAGTTGACCTCACCAGGCTGATAGAAACCTGTTCGAGCCCTTGTGCCCCTTTTCAAATTTCGTGGCGGAGCCGGGAATCGAACCCGGGCTTCCAGGGGTGGCAGCTGCTCACGCTAACCAGTGCACCACAGAGGTGGCCCATGAATACTTTACCACAATAATCGTTTAGTGTAATTATTTATTATAATATAGGGGGGATATCATGTTTCTCCCATTACCATATCATACTGGGATTACTAGCTTGAAAGGTAAGCTTGAAAGTTGTCCATTATGAAGTGTGGCATAGTTTTAAAAACCAAGGCAACAGACATCTACAATAAAGGCTGTATACATTTCAAAAATAGCAGTAAAATGCTGTATTTACCATACTTGGTATACGTTTGAACGAAATAATTGATTTTTTGTGGTTACGTTTTCTTGGTGGTGGGCGCTCCATTTCCTTTATTTGTAAATGTGAATGAAAATTATAAATAGGGCTGGAAATGTACAGAGCATAAGCAACTGAATTGAGTGGTATACCATTTATCTCTTTTCGCCCTCTCAATGCATTGTTCCGTTAATTCCTTGTTCTTTAAACGAAATCTGAAACAAAATTCGACAAATAATTACCATGGCTATCCGTACTTTCGCTGAGTAAACAATAAAATGGATTTAATTACAAACAGAAATTACAAAAAGGAATCTCGGCTATAATTCAGTAATGCTTACTTAAAGTACGATATATCCTTGGTTTTATTACTACGATTAGTACAACCATACGCTGAGCTTACGGCTGGCATTCTTGAAAGCGAGAATCTATGTTTTCACTTCTTAAAACTTAGGGAATTAAATTGGCATGCACGATCTCCCTGTCACCTCAACATATGCTCTCGCGCCAATTCGCTTTGTTTTGACAACCGTTAACATGGCTGCCCCTTATCAACTTGCTTCAAGCAGGGAGCGCTGATGTCAGGTATACAGCCCCTCTATGTTATTCTAGCTCGTTGTTGTTTACACATCAAAGCCAAACTATAGAATTCACGCTAGGAACAAGATTCGCATCGAGAAATGTTATATAACGTTATATAATGTGTGTGACACAATTGTTGGCTTAAGATAATAAAAGTTTAGAAAATTCATATCGATCGATCATATTATCGATTCAATTCAGATTTCATTTTCATTCAGTTGGCAGTATAACCGGAGCCGGGAGATCTCCCTCCTTACTCCTCACCCCCCGTAAAACCTGGCATCACGAAAAGGTTCACGTACTATCTGCGCACTTTTTAGTGATAGATTTACACCCTAGTGCTGAAGTGGTGGAATTCGGTTATCTTCGAGATTCGTATTGGCAACCTTTGAAACACAAACTAAGAATCGCTTATCATCGCTGTGCGACATCTGGCGTACACTTTGAGTACTCGTACTGTTGTTGTTTACACAGCAAAGCCAAACTATAGAACTCATGCTAGGAACACGTTTCGCAACGGGAAATGTTATATAGTATTATATATTCCGTGTGTGACACAGTTGTTTGCTTAAAATAATAAAGGTTTATAAAATTCATATCGATCGATCATATTATCGATGCAATTCAGATTTCATTTCCATTCAGTTGGCAGTATTAACGGAACCCTTCTTACTTCTCCAACGAGTACAAAAATCTATCACTAAAAATTGCGCGGATGTTACTAGTACTTGAGTAGTTGACATCTTCATTTCGAATCCCATCCGGAGCTGCGTGATGGATGTTCGAAGTTGTAGGTGCGTCAAATGCGTAAACATTTCTTTTTCTCCACTTTGGACTCAAAACATGTTGGGTTGTGTAAATTAGGCAAGGACGTCAATTACGCGAGAAAATGCGCCAGTTTCCTTCATCAGACGGTAAAATGAACGGAAATTTATAGGTATCTCTGAACAATTGGAGATAACGTTTGGTATATTTTTTGGCCATAACGAGAAAAGAAAATACCAAAAACTGTCACCGACACAACCCTCTTAAAAACATTCAAATCATTAAAATTATGCCCTTAAATACGAGAAACGACCACACACAAAACAAATCAATATGTCCCATACATTATTAACATACGACTTTGACAGAGGGGGAAAGCATAGAAGTGCAAAAAAAAAAAAAAAAACACGTAGCCTACAACTCCAACGAAACTACGCACAGAAACGAAGTTAACAGCGCGCGAACAACACAATAACTCATTCTTTCGTCCCGATTAACTGAGTCGCTAGCAGGACTGCCTGGTGAGCGGGAAACACGATACACGAACGCGACGGACGAAACACTCACGAAATAAAGCATCAAATAAATACGCTTGAAAATGAGGTTTCGTAAATTAGACAAGCGCATAAGAATTTATCGTTTATCCTAGGGGAAGAGTATTGGCCGTAGTAGAGGTTATATTGGTCAAAAATAAGAAGTGAAATTAAGTTGGAAAATCGGAAGACGGAGTTTCCGGGTAAATCGGAAGGGTTGGCAGGTATGTGATTTGATCTTTTCCTTCCGCTATAAAAGAAAGCCAGTATTGAACTCCAATGTTGTAGGCCTCCACATCTAGTTTTCTTTTGACTGCGATTTTAGGGCATCCAATGTAAAGGGAGTCCTTCTTCCTCCTTTCATTTCGTTCCTTCACGACTTTTTCTCATTTCGATAATCATCTTTACAATTTTCCTTGCGGTAGCGATCTGTAGTACCCGTCGTTGACAGGACGATTATATAGCATTACAAAGTTATCTTACTCCCCAATTACTTTCCTTTCATCTAGCGTGAATAAAATTATTCCCACACTTTACATATAGATTTCCATTCAATTCTGTTTACCCATTTTCTCGTGGTTCGGCGTTGATAAAGACAGCAACAAAAATCGAAATTCATGACTATCTCTGTTATAGCCAGTACGGTAAAAATTAATAGGACAAATGATCGGAAATTTAATTCTGTATAACATTAGTTATGTAGCATTTATCGACAGGACCACTAATAATAGATATTTGAGAATTACATTTTAGGCCTTCCCCTAAACTACCATTTCACTCAGCGTGAATAAAATTATTTACAGCCTAGATAATAGAACTTCATTCCCCGACTTTACATCCCGACTTTCAATAAATTCTCTTCAGCCATTTGCTCGTGATGCGCGTACAGACAGAGATGACGGGACATTTAAAAGTGCATTTCCTTGTTACTGTGGACACGGCCGATGCAGAAATATTATTCTTTTTAAATTCTGAGCAGTGTACAGACAAAACTCTTATTTTATATACAGTATATAGATGAAATTACATACAATTATGGATACCTACATACCACAAAAATTGGCCGGCAAAGAAATATTTCATTTGATATATTCTCGAAACGAGAGGAAATTCGTAAACTGTGGACAGCAGGTGGGCAAAGAAATGAGATATTTTTAATCTTACCATCTGCAAAATATATTCATCGTATTTTAAACACGAGGGTTTTGAAATAAAGTCATCTACTACAATGTCAGACTGTCGTTTCTGAAAGTTTATTACGGAACGTGTTACTAAGTTGTTACGTGTTTAACTTAATAATGGACTGTAACTGCTGCAGAAAGAAAGACAATAGAGGACTTCCCCTAGTGTTATAGATGAATGGTTAAGGTGAGATTGGTCGAGCGGATCAAGAACGAAGAGTAATTGAACCGAAGTATAAAGAGAAGAGGGAGAGATAGGTTGATTGGTCACGTTCTGAGATATGTAGCATTTAGCTTTCGAGGGAGGCGTATGGGATAAAAATAGCCGAGGGATCAGTATGGCAAACTGGTCAGAAAGGATAAGGGATGTGACAGTTATGTAGCGATGAAGAGATTTTATTTTATTGCTAATGGTTTAACGTCGCAGTAACACATCGAAGGTTTTCAGTGAAGGAAGGACGGGAAAAATTGGGAAGATAGCGGCCGTGGCCTTAATTAAGGAACAGCTCCAACATTTGCCTGGTGTGAAAATGGGAAACCACAGAAATGCAAGTTCACAGCTACGCGACCCTAACCGCGCAGCCAGCTCGCTCGGTGATGAAGAGATTGGCCCAGGACAAGGTGGTGTGGAGAACTGCATCAAACGAGGCCGACCAAGGCAATACCTTAACGTTCACGGTATCTCCTCAGAAGGCCGGCAGTATACCGTATGAATTTGTTTACCTACATCGTGGCGAGGTGATGTGCATGATGACCTAGGCCTGGTTCGCTCCGAAGAGACAGGCAGATTGAATCTGGAGGGTCAGGAGATTTGCAGTGGGAAGGTTGGTATGTAGAAAAATTGAAAGACTGGGGTGGGATAGATTAAGGTGAGATGGACTGAAGAAATGCATCAGACACACAAAAATTGCAAAAGACCATTGTCAGTACATTTGTCCGACTCCTTGGGTGAATGATCAGCGTCGAAACCTTCGGTTCAGAGGGTGCCGGGTTCAATTTCCGGGGGTTTTAATCGCGTCTGATTTATGATATTGGCTCGGGGACTGGTGTCTGTGTTTGTCCCAACACTCTCCTCTTCAAATTCAGACAGCACACCATACTACCAACCACCACTGAAACACGCAATACTAATAATTACATCCTTGGCGTCAGGAAGGGCATCCAGCCGTAAAACAGAATCAAATTTACATGTGCGACACAGTTCGCACCTGCGACCCTACAGGTGTGGGAAAAGTGACAGATGAAGAATAAGAAGATAGTACATTTATAGGAACTTTAAAAATTACCTTCTGGAGTATTATTATTATTATTATTATTATTATTATTATTATTATTATTATTATTATTATTATTATATATCTGAAAATGTCTGCTTGTTGCCATTTCTTGATGGATGCTGTACTTTTGTATCCGTCTCTTGGCACAGGCCAGAGCAAAGTGTAGTTTCCACTGAAGTCCCAGTCTCATCCATGGCTGTGACAATACGGAAGCTGCTGGGGTATGGGTGGTACTGAGTAATGACCATCGGAGCACAAATAGTGTTCGAGTGTTATGAAAGGTGTTGCTCATAGGGTCAGTCGTGCTGCAGTGGCACATTCTGGTCCAGTGAGGAAAGCAATGGCAAACTACCTCACCCCTCATCTTGCCTAGTATGCCTCATTTGGGCTCTGCCATTGGTTTTTGCGGTTTCCCTATAACTGCATAGCGTTTGGTGGTGCTATTTGAGGATCCAACCAGCCTCTGGGCTGATGACCTAACAGACAGACATCTGAAAATGTATCCCTCCACGAGACTCGAACCGTAGTCCCTCCCTTTCCAAACGGGTTGCTTAACCGATTCCACTAATCCAGCACACGAGAGAAACGTTCACTCCGTCCATATTGGCAATATTATTGGCTTTACATCCCACTAACTACATTTACGTTTCTTCGGAGACGCCGAGTTGCCGGAATTTAGTCCCGCAGGAGCTCTTTTACGTGGCAGTTACTGTTCATATTGAACATTTGTACTATCCGAAGGCAGTAAAATATATAATCAGGATCGAATCTTCTACGTCGATTAGTAGGCCTATCTGTAAATCTGCTACAGGAATTGGGATTACAGCTAAGAACACTAATGAAAAGCATCCCAGAACCAGGCTTTACAGTTAGGACGTTATTCGGTCAGCTTTGGTATTCTTTCGAACTTCACCAATTTGAGCAAAATATTTAAAGAGACTTCAATGTAATATATGTGGCTGTATGGTTTACATGATTCACCTCACGCAATTCTTACTCGTTTTCATAGCGGCCGAGGCTCATTCTGATTCATGTCACATACAAGTATGACGTATATTGTCAGGAACTGATTCATTTGTCTTTTTGCTTCGGGAAGTTAAATGATGTATCGGAGAGCCAGTGAGGCCTGTTGTTGCTGGACAAAGACAACCCGTGGATGAGAGGTTTACAAACTGTATATTGAGCAGATGGTAAATCCAAGGAGAGTAATCAAAACTCTGAGATATTCCGATGATAATGCCTATGGTATTATCAGAGTAACTTTTTGCCTGGTTGGTTCAGGTTTGAGGTTTAAGGGCTGAACTTACAATACTTTCGGGGACACAACCGAAGATGTCTTCTATTGACCGCCAAAATTCATGATTGAACCACAATCTGTGTTCTATTCGGAGATCCACAATGTTGTTCGGAGATGTGGTTAAATCGTGGCACACTGTCGTCCTTTACTGAAGCTTTATTATGTTCCAATCCTTGCTCCAGGATTCTTGATTTTGTTGCAGATCTCACTGTATTATTATTAACACACACATTGCAATTGAGAAATATCCCAGTGGCAATGGTCACATACAGTAGTGTGATACACTCTGTGGTGTAGTGTTTAGTGTAATTAGCTGCCACCCCCGGTGGCCAGGGTTCGATTCCCGGCTCTACCACGAAATTTGAAAAGTGGTACGAGGGTTGGAACGGGGTCCACTCAGCCTCGGGAGGTCAAATGAGTAGAGATGGGTTCGATTCCCATCTCAGCCATCCTGGAAGCGGTTTTCCGTGGTTTCCCACTTCCCCTCCAGGCAAATGCCGGGATGGTACCTAACTTAAGGCCACGGCCTCTTCCTTCCCTCTTCTGTGTCTATCCCTTCCAATCTCCCCATCCCCCCGCAAGGATCCTGTTCAGCATAGCAGGTGAGGCCACCTGGGCGAGGTACTGGTCATCCTCCCCAGTGGTATCCCCCGACCCAGAGTCTGAAGCTCCAGGACACTGCCTTTGAGGCGGTAGAGGTGGGATCCCTCGCTGAGTCCGAGGGAAAAACCGACCCTGGAGGGTAAACTGATGACGACGACGACGACGATAATAAGGTACAGTTAAACATAATTACCCAACAACAACAACAACAACAAAAACAAAAGTACAACAAGCAATTCCATAGAAAGAAAATATTACAAGAAATATCACTAGTTTAACATTCTTACTGTAAGTATATCCAGTGATTAACATTACGGCTTACAAATACTATAGGTTGAGCTTACTACTAGCACAACATTACAACTGATAATAAAGTAAAGTTTCCCGGCTCCATGGCTAAATAGTTAGAGTGCTCGCCTTTGATCCAGAGGGTCCCGGGTTCGATTCTCGTCCGGGTCGGGGATTTTAACCTTCATTGGTTAATTCCGATGGCTCGGGGTCTGGGTGTGTGTGCCATCTTCATAACTAGAATTCATCACATGTATGGCCTCATTCTCACGGCGTCAGCTCGAAAGACCTGCACCAGGTCTCTTCGAAGGCCACACACCATTATTATTATTATTATTATTATTATTATTATTATTATTATTATTATTATTATTATTATAAAGTTAAAACCCAACTACCCAACAACACCATTACAACAACTTGGGTACGAACTGGAATGTTTTAATTTTGTGCATTTTGCACTAGCTCCCTTGGTTAATTACCTATATCAGCGTGCTCCTTACGGCTATTTCCACATAGAGTTAACGCAGTTTCCATGGCGTTTAGAATTAATAGCAGTGCAGACAATGATGATCCGTTAAGAGCTGTGATAACAGAAGGTGAAGGCTTTTACTATCGGTAGCACACTGGCTTTTCAAAAAGCCATCTGCTGTTTGAATCCTGGTCTATGCATGCTGAATCATAGAAATGAAAAGTCACATTCTTGTGGTTCACTACGATAACAGAATCAAAAATCAAGTGGAAAGACAAACTTTCTTTGTAAGCCGTAACATGAGGATTAAATAGGCTGGAGTGACTTGCTCTATGTCTGGCAACTTTTGGCCAAAGGAATTAACCCGGTGAACATCTCTGGTGTAAGCTGAATGAATCCCAGGGGCATGTGCCCATTCAGAAGTGGAAGTCTCATTTCTAATGGTCTATGCGCGTTGCGAATTTAGTTATACACAAGAATCTCGTTTATCCGGCCCTCATTAATCCGGATCGAAAATAATACAAATTTATTTTTATTTGTACAGTACTTCTTTTACGGCGTCGACTCTTCTTGAATGTCTTTTCCGCCAAGGATTGTTAAGGACAGGAATTACAAGCAATTCGGCCACGGTCTATCAAAGGTACCGTCCCGGCGTTCGCCTGGAATTGCGAATGTGAAACCGTGGAAAACCATTCCCAGGACGGCCGAGGTGGTATTCGAATCCACGCTCTTCTGAATACAACGCACTATTAATTCACTGATGGTGATATCGAAAATGAAACCGGCGCTCCATCAGAAGAAACAATGACTCATGGAGAGGCAACAATGCAGCTGGACAAACTGATGGCCTACTTAGAATCCTTGACTGAAACCACACCGGCAGAACTGTACTTAGTAAAACGTCTTGGTAATAATAATGGCGTATGGCCTCCGGAGAGGCCTGTTGCAGGTCTTTTTCTAGTAGACGGCCTATTAGGCGACCTGCATGTCAAGATGAGGGCCCTACCTAGGATGATTTCTAATGTTGAATACGCCACACACACCCCCAGCCCCCGAGCAATTGGAATTAACCAATTAAGGTTAAAATCCCCGACCCGGCCGGGAATCGAACCCGGGACCCTCTGAACCGAAGGTCAGTACGCTGACCATTCAGCCAACGAGTCGGACAACGTCTTGGTGATCGTGCTGCGCTGCGCTCAAACGCTATACAAATGTAAAACAAAATCTCACATTATTTCAGTGCATAAAATAGAGTCGTAAATGTAGGTACAACTGAAAAAAGGTATTACTGTACAACTTATGTTAATAGATTATCTAACATGTACTGTATTTGTTTTTTAGCTTTTACCGGATTATCCGGATTTTCGATAATCCGGATCAGTTCCGGTCCTACTTAATCCGGATAAGAGAGCTTCTTGTGTAATTAATATTAGTGAAAGGAATGCAAAGTTTACGTCCGTTTTGACAGGACAGTATGAAGTTATCCTTAGGATTATGAATTTGAAAACTATGGTTTGTAATAATAATAATAATAATAATAATAATAATAATAATAATAATAATAATAATAATAATAATAATAATGTTATTGGCTTTACGTCCCACTAACTACCTTTTATGGTTGTCGGAGACGCCCCGAGGTTCCGGAATTTTGTCCCACAGGAGTTCTTTTACGTGCCGGTAAATGTACAGACACGAGGCTGACGTATTTGAGCACCTTCAAATACCACCGGACTGAGCGAGGATCGAACCTGCCAAGCGCCAGCGCTTCAACCGTCTGAGCCACTCGGCCCGGCAAAATAATGGTTTCGTTTAGGACACTGTGCCAACGTCAGTTGGTTGTAAGAAAGCGCACTTCAAACCAATCCTGGAAGGTGTAACTGAGCAGATTATATGGATGGGCTCCACACTAGAAGTTGTCAGAAAGAGACCCATGGGACAACGTAAGCAATATTATAACCTAATGGCGTGTGGACCCCGGGGAGGCACGGTGCAAGATTTTCGAGTTGACGCCTATATAATATTACTATTAGCTACTTCCAGTTGTCAGTCAGAAGAGAAGAGAAAAAAAATAGTTGCCATGACTTATGATGCGACCTACGCATATATATTTTACAAGTCACGTCGACACAGATAGGTCTTATGGCGACGATGGGACAGGAAAGGGCTAGGAGCGGGAAGAAAGCAGCCGTGGCCTTAAGTAAGTATAGCCCCAACATTTGCCTGGTGTGAAATTGGGAAACAACGGAAAACCAGGGCTGCTGACAGTGGGGTTCGAACCCACTATCTTCCGAATACCAGATACTGGCCGCACTGCAGCTATCGAGTTCGGTGACAAGATGAGTATACGTTATAAAGTAGAAAGTCTATAGCCATCTCCTATTGGCACTGCCACTGTTGCTTTACGGAATTCAGAGTAGCCTACGTCAAAACAAGTTGAACATAAAAGAGTAAAAGGGAAATATTTAAATGTTCATAAACTGCTAAATGGCGTAGCGCACGGGGCACCTGGCTACGACCTCGTCTCTTGTACTCAAGGACATAGGACTGAATCCACCATAGTCGGTCGGCATGTACACGCACGCACAGAAATGGTGTTCAGACATAAACGATCAACACTACCCCACTCCAGGACTGAAAACTGTTGGGGTGTAGGGAGTAAAGCGGTAGCGTTGAAAGAAACAGTGTGTGTATTGCTATACTGATCCCGCGGCGGTCTAAGTTTCATTATACTGTAACACTTTAAAATGGCTCCTGTGTTATCAGATCAGTTATCATAAGCGAATGCCCCCCTCCCCCCTCCTCCATGCAATAACTCAAGCAATACGATGCAATCTTAAGAGAGTTTGAAGATGGATAGAAATATGGCAAGAACGTGGTGAAGAAGAAATGCTAGATCATAGGAAACATAACAAGGCTCCTAAAAGATGATTATAATTATGTAACAGTGCATTAAGTACATTAATTTAGCGTACGTTAAATTTATTTATATATTTTCAAAATATGTGATAGGTTTATAGTTTCGATTAGCCTATAAGATATTTCTGTAAACATTAATTTGTTAAATTGTATAATAATTATTTATGTTGAGACATTACAATAAACGTATTTTATTGTATATTTTAGAATAAAATAATAATACGTTTCAGATGTATTTTCTTATTGTTCAATAAGTAAAATGTTTTCCAGTTATTTTCATAAAAATAATTAAACATTTAGGCCTACACTAATTTATTTTCTTAATGTTATTTTCCTATTTGAGCATATTAATTTTCTATCTGTAGAATGTATCGTGATTCTTTATCCCACTTCGTAAATTTTGATGATATAACTTCAGAAAAATCTAGAACCAAGTTACAAACCAGTAAATGATGTTTTTAAATTATGATCCGAAATGAAGCACCTAAAATATATTCCTAACTAGTAACATCGATATATCGGTTAAACATCTCTTTTACTTCTTGATGCCATACTTATCAGAGTGGGTTTCCTACCTCTATACTTCAATACGTCCGCCGCTGTACCCGTTTCAATCACAGCGAAGTATTGTAGCAGGCTGTCTACCTGCAGCAAGGCGCTAAGCGAGGATGTGGGGAGAAGCTATGCTTTGTGTACAGGGTGTTTCTAAATTCCCATTACAGACTTTGAGGGCTTGCAGTGGGGACCAAGCCGGTTAAGTTTATCATAGGGACTTGTGTCCGGAAACGTACCGTCTTCCCGCTACCCGCAAGAAACCACCACAGCACACGTTCACAGCTCCCGCCTTTTCGGCGCTCTGTCAGACTCCTGCTGTTTGTCGTCTGCGTCCAATTACAGGTGGGGCTCGATGTGACGACCACCGACATCAACACAGACACAGTACCTCCTTACCACGTTCTCGTACACACGATCACCAATCCTTTGTCCTCCAAAATCCGCCGCAGCCATAACCCGCACCAGTAGGTCTTCCCTGGATTCCTCAGAGGTCTCGTAAATCAAGATTTTCATGTGATCCCACACCTAGTAGTCTAGCTGTGCAGGCCAAGCAATTGGGCCACCACGACCTATCCACTGTTTCCCAAATCTTTGGTGCAGATGATCTCGGACCGCAAGTGAAAAATGAGGTGGTGCGCCATCGTGCTGAAACCACATGTTTGACGTACATGCAGCGGCACATCGTCTAATATCTCATGCAGTACGTCTTCAAGGAATACCAAGTGCGTGGCACTCGTGAGATTTCGTGGAAGAAGATATGGCCCATTCACACATCCATTCACGGACCCTGCCCAAATGTTCACTCCGTATCGTTGCTGAAGCCCATGGGGGCACGGGGCATGCGGGTTTCCAACAGCCCGCACATGATCGTTGTGGGAATTGAAAACACCTTCCTGGAGAACTTTGCTTCATCAGTGAAAAGAATTCGCCGTGGGAAATGGGGATCATCCACGCAACGGTGCAAGAACCACCTGCAGAAGTGGGCTCCTGACGTAACATCCTGTGGCTGCATTGCCTGTACCCACTGTGGGTGTTACGGGTGTAGCTGCTGCTCATGTAGAACACGCCAAATAGTTATGCGATCCACATTCAGTGTCCTTACTATGTTTCTGGTACTCGTAGCACCGTCCTCTTCAACTGCGTGGAGTACAGCCTCTTCAAACTCGGGTGTGCGGCGCCGCCGTGGAGCACCACATTCGTATCTGTTGGTGCTGAATCTACCCGTTTCCGAGGCTCGCTGATACACCCCAGCAAAGAGGGCGTTTTAATGTGCCTGGCAGTGTGGAAAACGTTCTCCATACAACCGACGAGCAGCTCTCACATTGCACCGAGCTTCGCCCTACAATATCAAAATGTCGACGTATTCCGCAAACGTGTACGCCATTATCAACAGCATCACACAGCCAATGAACGAGTGAAAGCTGTGTACGTAGTAAAGAATTACTGCTGTACTGTAGTATGAACGAAGATCACAAGCACAACAGCAGGTAAAACACGTCTCCGTGCAGATTACACACTCAACTGCATGGCATGGAATGTCAACCTATAGGGGTATGGGGCATCACGTGATCATTCAATGACATACGTACTGTAGTCAGTCGCGCCGAAAATGCGGAAGATTTGAACGTGTGTTGCAGGGGATTTTTGCGGGTAGTGGTTATGAACCCATAATTCTACGGTGAGAAAAATTTTTATTTTTCACAAATATTTATTTGGTATTCAGAAACTACTGTATGTTTGAGGGCAGCCATTTTGCGCTCCCAAGAGCCCGATGTTGCGTGGGGAGGTTCTTCCTTCCCGGCGAGCTCGTGGATTGCCGGGACACCTCGGCGGGACTCGAGTGCCCGACAATTTTCTAAATTAATGAATTCTGCACAACGAGGGATTTTGACAAGATAGTAAAGGAAGAAATATATAAGCAAAATTATTCATACACCCTCTGTGAAGGTAGTGACACCAGGGACAATTTAGATGCAGTTAAGCCCAAGTGTGTGTTAGCGTGAGAACAGTGAGCTAGTTACACGTGCCAAGGTCGTGGGCAGAAGAAAAACGCGCGAAACGCACGGGCAGAAACAATTTATTTCTCATGTTGTGAGTGTAGAAAAATTATAAAATTAACACCTAACATAAGTGCAAGTCTGTCCGGAGTTCTGGGACAAGTCTTATCAAAATCGGTTTATTAGAAGCAAATTTGGCAGATTACACCACCGAGACTCATAGAGGGGATAGCGTCCTTCCGGAAATTATAAAAGAAACCCCCCACCGTAGATTTTGGAGTGTCGATCTGGAACTTGAAGCCGCGGGAGCTCGTGCCCGTCGTCATTAGAATTTCGCGCCAGATTGACCGACAATAATCAAATACATGTTCGTGGCTAAAGTCCATATATTTAGTAAGAAGAAAAGTGAATTGGAGAAGCTGTGAACGTTTGCAGACGAACTGGGAAGGTGTAGGCTGGTTGAAAAATACACAGCAGATTTTATTTTTTTATCATTTCCTGTACTCTTGTAAGTGAAGAAGGTCTGGGGGAAGCGATTCAAAGTAGTTCGACTCCCTTATCGGCCGAACACCTGTTCTTGTTGAAACAACGGGGAGAGAAACCACTCTGGGAGACGCATCAGACAGTTATAGCCGACTGCAGAACGAGGGAAGTTCGTGGTGCAAGTTACAAAGAAAGTGCATTATTTATGGTAATTTTTAATCTCGTGTGTGTGTGAAGGGTAGTGTTTGGATGAGTGAGTTTTTAAATATGAAAATGTTATCTGTGAAAATGAGGGGCTAAGTACGAGGTTGCTGGGATGATGCAATCAGAATGCTGAGAATGTCACCAATGTGCAGGTCTGTCTATTTTATATTATGTTGTAGTTAGTAGTTAGTTACTGTCTGTCCTAACCAAATTTCCAGATGATTGTCGGGTGAGATTCGTAATTATCAGGCGAAAGGCGTTGTAAATTTTGGTCAGCGTGTGAAAATTTCAGTGTGTAAAGTTCATGTCAAGAACGGTAAAATGCGACGCTTAAAATTTTGTGTCGAGATGAGATATCATTCAAAGTGCGGATTTGTGAACGTTATAAGTGTCAATTTTGTCGTGGCGAATATTGTAATTTCAGGTGTCAGTTGCATTCAGAAATGTTGGTCAATAATAATAATAATAATAATAATAATAATAATAATAATAATAATAATAATAATAATGTCTACCGCGGGATAAGGAAATTCTTCTATGTCAAATTGCATTTAACCAGTTATTTTTACAAGGATCGTAAGCATATTTAGATAATGTCAATGAAATTTGTTAGAGTCACAGTCATTAATGGGAAGAAAATTTTGAGACATCGTGTATACTTGAATTGCGAAAGGTCGATGTGTGCTCTTGGATTTTTGAGGTTCGAAAGTCGTAATTATAGTAAAGTCAGAGATGTGCTTAATAATGGTTGTCGTTTTCACCAGGGGATCGATGTATGAAAAAGGGTCTCGAAGGAAAAGGGATTGAAAGCGATGGATTTATATGTACGTGGAGATGAGAGAGAAGTGTTACCGCTGAAATAAAGCGATGAGAAAGAGTGTTGAGACATTTTTGTAGAGGAAGTATTTAGGAACAGGCTGTGTTGAAACAGGCTGTATTGTTTCCGCAATCAATCCGAACTCGAGACGACTATGATGTGAAGCATTGTAAATTTATAGAATGATTCCAAGTGAAAACGACTCTAGTAAAATGTAAAGGTCTGGGTAGTAAACATCCAGTGATTTTTGTTAAGATAAGGTACGGCCTCCAGGATTAAAGAGCACTTTGGACACACGGTTGGGTTATATTTAATTTGTTCATTGGAGAGGTCATGGATAAGATGGTTGGAATTGATGATAGGCGATCTGAGAATTTCGAATGTGATGGTGATGATTATTATTTTGAAGGCATCCACTAAAAGGGAAACGTGTGTTGGGAATTTTCATTGGCTGCCCTGACACTTCAGTGCACAGGCTGAGATTGTGTTCGAGGTGGAGAATCGTTCGTCACGTCTATTTATTTTTGAGTTCACATATTATGATGAGGTAGACACTTGTTGTATTTTTCTTCGAGAGGTAGGCACTTACCGTGTTTCGACTTGCATTCTTTTGATAAGAGACGTAGTTCCGTCGTGCGTATTTTTTGTCTGACCAGATTCAGTGTTACTGTTGGAGGTTTGTTGGAAATTGCATTTCGCCTGATATGTTAAGGGAGGCGTATTACGACCCACTTTGACGCCCGACGATAGATTTAGGACGTCACGTGTTTATTCTTGGAGTCATTGATGATGAGACGTCCTAGGTCACGCCCGACGATAGGATTTGGAAGGCATCATGTATATACTGATTAGGTTTAGGGTGTACAGATTTCAAGTGAGCCCGACGATAGGTCTGGGATGGTAGCTGTACACGCTCAAGTCTCGGTTTAGATGTTCTCTTTTGTTTGTTCTTTTGTGGAAGTGGCCTGGGGGGAAGGTAGCAGTTACAGTACGATATGATTTATTGTAGAGGGTCTATGCGAAGCTCTCATTGAGATAACGGGACTGTTGTTGATAAATGAGGGCTGTCCAAGTATGGGACACCGACCCGATCTAGATTAAATATTTTTACTGTGTTTCTTCGTGCGTGTTAAGCTGTATGACTTTGAGATGTTAATTTATTTTTACGAACTTCATTGTTTTTCGTTTGATAGTGTGCATATTGACACTCAGTGTTTTAGAATGAGACTTGAGTTGCGAATGCGGTTTCGATTCGTCAGCCAGTGATTTTATTTTATTTTAATCTTGTTATATTTTCATTCTGATTCATAGTTAACGTAAGTAAGTAATCACTTTCCAGTAGCGTGTTGGGACAGACAGTAAATAGAGAGATCTGTACTGGTAGCATTGTTGTCAAGGGAAAGAATTCCTTAAATTTGTAGTAAATTTTAGCGTGGACTGGTAAATTTATTAAGTATAACAAACCCATTTCTAACCTGAAAATCGGTTCAATAATAATATTTTCAAGTGACTTTTCACTTTTTGATTAACTTCAGTGTTTGGCATTTCTTCTAAATGCATGATTAGTAAATGTTTCCTGCATTTCGCAGTTTTGTTCCTTTAGAACGACTTAACGTAAGATCCTCTCGGATCATGTTGTTGTTGGTTCCTTCCGAACAACTGTTTGGGTGATGCACGTTTAGCATCGGGAGTACCTTATCACTTAAGGGTGTCATGAATGACAAATACATGGTGGAATTTTATTTCAATTGTGAATGATGCTGTTAACTTGTAGTGAACACCATGCTTTCCCATAATATTTCGCAACCTATCCAAAGCAACTGAGAGTCAGTTTGGTTCGATTAAGGGTCCATTCGGCGGATGTTTCCGTATCCGTGAAGGGTATTTGACTGGTGGATAACCTTAATTAAGAGAAAATCAGGCGTTCTAATTGTTGAAAGTCAGATTTTCCACGGATCGTGTGGATTAACTCTCAGTTCTTGTTTGGAAAAATAGGCGCCCGGTTTTCAGGTCTTCCCCTTTTCAGTTTTTCAGTTTCGCTGTCCACTAACATATTAGCTTCTCCGAAGCAAATCTTCGACATTGGAAGAAACGAAGTGACGTTATGCAATGTGACTGTGTTTGGAACATTCAAAGTCAATAATTTAATTTTGTTTTATTTTTGTGGCAAGAATGCATATTAAATTAATTATGTTATCGTGCTATTTCAGTTTAATAAAAGTTAGTAAGCACATTTTTGCTCCTCATTTCAAGTAGTTAGGCTTTCTTCTGAACCCCATCGTTTGGTCAAGATCGTGACCGAATTTATTCCCGCAACGACCCATGATTTAAGAGTTCTAAATTGTTCTACTATAGCAGCCGTGGCCGACCAACGATGGAATGGTAAGTTCAAGGGTTCAGTAGTAGAAGTGGCGCCATCAACTTTGGGGCCTTAATGTCACGATAACGATGAGGAGCCCAGAGTCACGATAACGATACGATGCCACGATAACGATAATGAAATTATCCATTGAAAATAAATGTTAGAAAAATATAAAATAATGTTGAGGCTTAAGCCACATTATAAACAATACAAGCGGGTGAAAATGATGGCTGAGCCACAGTTAAACGAATTATGCCCAATGAGAGTGCTAGATATTAACACGTTTAATGAGGAGCGTAACTACTTGGTAGATAATAATAATAATAATAACAGTCACAATGCATTTTAGGAAACCAGTACTTAAAGCTTTATTGAAGCTTATGTCATGTTGCCAATATAAATTTTGGAAGTGGTAACGCTGAATTACATTCAAAGTTTATGCGTTAACATGTTCTTTGTTCAATTAATTTACGGAAGCGAAACCATTTGGGATATTTATCCAGAGTAACTTATTAACTTTAGAATTTTCTTTTCATTAAACAAGTTTGTGATACCAGCCACCTAAACAAAATTTTATGAGACAACTGTTGGAATGTTGTCAGTTTTGGTATTAAATTATAATAGCGTTTGTATGTGAAAACGCAGTAGATAGTGAATTCTTTCCTTAGTAGTTTGGGGTATTCTGGTTGCATCAACAGCCAGCGTACTCATTATTGTATTCTTTGTGGTATTGTGAGATGGAAGGTCAGGCGACCTTGGAGAAGTTAATGCAGATGATAGAGGACATGAAAGTCCAGAATGAGAATTTAAATAGTAAGATAGACGGTTTGGATAGTAAGATGGAGGATACGAAAGGGCAAATGTTAGAAAGTTTTGATAGCAAGATGGAGGACGCGAAAGTCCAGAGGGAGAATTTGAAAGGGGACATGAAGGCTCATAATGAAAGTTTGGATGGTAAGATTGAGGAGTTGCAGTCTAGCTTGAAAGACACTAGGGAGAAGGTACAGTCTAGTTTGAAAGACACTAGGAGTAGTATGGATGCTTTTCGAGCCAGTTTGAAAGAAAGTCATGACGATTTAAAGAGTGGGATAGATGAGTTGAAGGTTAGCCTGAAAGATAATTTTAACGGTTTGAAGAGTATTGTGGGTGAGTTACGAAATGTTTGTAAGAGAAATAATAATGGGTCAAAGGTAGGCTCAGAAGAAATGACCGATAGACACGTGAAAGTTGAGAATCAGATTCCAGAGACTGAGATTGGTTGTCCAGAATTCAAAGAGGGAGCAGTGGAAGTAGAAAAGGATTTAGGTGACGATGAACGGGTCATGACCGTCCACACCAAAGAGTCCGAGGATGTCGATAGTAATTGTGAACAGGATTCAAGAGTGAATACCTTAGCCCAGGAGCAGACGGACGAGAAGGTCAAACTCAAGGAGAGTGAAGTTAGTAATGAGATCCGTACAGCGGACAGGCAATCAAAGATGGTTGGAAATCTGAGTCAAGCTATGGAGGATTATAATCTAGACCTTGGTAGTCAATTGAAAGTTGAAAGGGACGCAAAGGCTACAGGCCAGAATGTGTACGTTGAGGCGAGAAAATCTCAAAACTTAAGGATCGCGAACGTCTTTTATATGACTGGGAGATATCAGGACCAGTTTTGCCAATTGAAGGAAGACCCGCACCTAACTGTAAAGGAACTTTTTGAGGATCTAATGGAAGATGTCCTGGAGGCCAAGATATCTGAAGAACGTAGATGGAGGACAGCTGATGGATACGTCGAGAAAGCGCCATTATTGTGGGTAGACGTTACAGCCCGTCAACATTGTTTCTTTGATAAAGGAAAGATATGCCGGAGAGCCCTTCAGTGAAATGCAGATAGCAGGTGTAGAGAGAGAGAGAGAGAGGCAGGCGGCAGAGACCATCAAATGACACACGTAACATCAGTAACATCAAGAAACAGACTCCTGGCAACTCCCAATTCAATGATGACCGCAACCCAATAAGAAGATTAAAGGTTTATCATAGAGCCGAAGAAAGAATTCCACTACAGGATGACGCAGCCTTGCCAGCTGGGGAAATGGTCACCGAAGAAGAAGAAGAAGAAGAAGAAGAGGTACAACCAGTAAATATAATCGTCACGTCGAGAGGAAGACAGGTCGAGGCACCACTCCAAGGACAGGCAAGCAGCGGGAGTAAAGAAGAGAAAGACGCTGAATGTTTACAATGTTCATTCTTAAGAGAAGACTTTGTTGATGACATCTGTAACGCGATCCTATTGTTGGAAGAAGAAAACAGGGAAATACGTGAAAGTAACAGAGCCCTACGTCAAGAGTGAGATCGGCTGGGAAAGTTTACGTAGAATCATGGTTCATCTGTATCAAAATTCCCATGTACACTTTAGAATTTTGAAGGAATATATCTGTTTAAATATTTCCCCTTTCTGGGTAAATATTTCGTCGTTTGTAGGTGGATTATGAACCCATAATTCTACGGTGAGAAAAATTTTTATTTTTCACAAATATTTATTTGGTATTCAGAAACTACTGTATGTTTGAGGGCAGCCATTTTGCGCTCCCAAGAGCCCGATGTTGCGTGGGGAGGTTCTTCCTTCCCGGCGAGCTCGTGGATTGCCGGGACACCTCGGCGGGACTCGAGTGCCCGACAATTTTCTAAATTAATGAATTCTGCACAACGAGGGATTTTGACAAGATAGTAAAGGAAGAAATATATAAGCAAAATTATTCATACACCCTCTGTGAAGGTAGTGACACCAGGGACAATTTAGATGCAGTTAAGCCCAAGTGTGTGTTAGCGTGAGAACAGTGAGCTAGTTACACGTGCCAAGGTCGTGGGCAGAAGAAAAACGCGCGAAACGCACGGGCAGAAACAATTTATTTCTCATGTTGTGAGTGTAGAAAAATTATAAAATTAACACCTAACATAAGTGCAAGTCTGTCCGGAGTTCTGGGACAAGTCTTATCAAAATCGGTTTATTAGAAGCAAATTTGGCAGATTACACCACCGAGACTCATAGAGGGGATAGCGTCCTTCCGGAAATTATAAAAGAAACCCCCCACCGTAGATTTTGGAGTGTCGATCTGGAACTTGAAGCCGCGGGAGCTCGTGCCCGTCGTCATTAGAATTTCGCGCCAGATTGACCGACAATAATCAAATACATGTTCGTGGCTAAAGTCCATATATTTAGTAAGAAGAAAAGTGAATTGGAGAAGCTGTGAACGTTTGCAGACGAACTGGGAAGGTGTAGGCTGGTTGAAAAATACACAGCAGATTTTATTTTTTTATCATTTCCTGTACTCTTGTAAGTGAAGAAGGTCTGGGGGAAGCGATTCAAAGTAGTTCGACTCCCTTATCGGCCGAACACCTGTTCTTGTTGAAACAACGGGGAGAGAAACCACTCTGGGAGACGCATCAGACAGTTATAGCCGACTGCAGAACGAGGGAAGTTCGTGGTGCAAGTTACAAAGAAAGTGCATTATTTATGGTAATTTTTAATCTCGTGTGTGTGTGAAGGGTAGTGTTTGGATGAGTGAGTTTTTAAATATGAAAATGTTATCTGTGAAAATGAGGGGCTAAGTACGAGGTTGCTGGGATGATGCAATCAGAATGCTGAGAATGTCACCAATGTGCAGGTCTGTCTATTTTATATTATGTTGTAGTTAGTAGTTAGTTACTGTCTGTCCTAACCAAATTTCCAGATGATTGTCGGGTGAGATTCGTAATTATCAGGCGAAAGGCGTTGTAAATTTTGGTCAGCGTGTGAAAATTTCAGTGTGTAAAGTTCATGTCAAGAACGGTAAAATGCGACGCTTAAAATTTTGTGTCGAGATGAGATATCATTCAAAGTGCGGATTTGTGAACGTTATAAGTGTCAATTTTGTCGTGGCGAATATTGTAATTTCAGGTGTCAGTTGCATTCAGAAATGTTGGTCAATAATAATAATAATAATAATAATAATAATAATAATAATAATAATAATAATAATAATGTCTACCGCGGGATAAGGAAATTCTTCTATGTCAAATTGCATTTAACCAGTTATTTTTACAAGGATCGTAAGCATATTTAGATAATGTCAATGAAATTTGTTAGAGTCACAGTCATTAATGGGAAGAAAATTTTGAGACATCGTGTATACTTGAATTGCGAAAGGTCGATGTGTGCTCTTGGATTTTTGAGGTTCGAAAGTCGTAATTATAGTAAAGTCAGAGATGTGCTTAATAATGGTTGTCGTTTTCACCAGGGGATCGATGTATGAAAAAGGGTCTCGAAGGAAAAGGGATTGAAAGCGATGGATTTATATGTACGTGGAGATGAGAGAGAAGTGTTACCGCTGAAATAAAGCGATGAGAAAGAGTGTTGAGACATTTTTGTAGAGGAAGTATTTAGGAACAGGCTGTGTTGAAACAGGCTGTATTGTTTCCGCAATCAATCCGAACTCGAGACGACTATGATGTGAAGCATTGTAAATTTATAGAATGATTCCAAGTGAAAACGACTCTAGTAAAATGTAAAGGTCTGGGTAGTAAACATCCAGTGATTTTTGTTAAGATAAGGTACGGCCTCCAGGATTAAAGAGCACTTTGGACACACGGTTGGGTTATATTTAATTTGTTCATTGGAGAGGTCATGGATAAGATGGTTGGAATTGATGATAGGCGATCTGAGAATTTCGAATGTGATGGTGATGATTATTATTTTGAAGGCATCCACTAAAAGGGAAACGTGTGTTGGGAATTTTCATTGGCTGCCCTGACACTTCAGTGCACAGGCTGAGATTGTGTTCGAGGTGGAGAATCGTTCGTCACGTCTATTTATTTTTGAGTTCACATATTATGATGAGGTAGACACTTGTTGTATTTTTCTTCGAGAGGTAGGCACTTACCGTGTTTCGACTTGCATTCTTTTGATAAGAGACGTAGTTCCGTCGTGCGTATTTTTTGTCTGACCAGATTCAGTGTTACTGTTGGAGGTTTGTTGGAAATTGCATTTCGCCTGATATGTTAAGGGAGGCGTATTACGACCCACTTTGACGCCCGACGATAGATTTAGGACGTCACGTGTTTATTCTTGGAGTCATTGATGATGAGACGTCCTAGGTCACGCCCGACGATAGGATTTGGAAGGCATCATGTATATACTGATTAGGTTTAGGGTGTACAGATTTCAAGTGAGCCCGACGATAGGTCTGGGATGGTAGCTGTACACGCTCAAGTCTCGGTTTAGATGTTCTCTTTTGTTTGTTCTTTTGTGGAAGTGGCCTGGGGGGAAGGTAGCAGTTACAGTACGATATGATTTATTGTAGAGGGTCTATGCGAAGCTCTCATTGAGATAACGGGACTGTTGTTGATAAATGAGGGCTGTCCAAGTATGGGACACCGACCCGATCTAGATTAAATATTTTTACTGTGTTTCTTCGTGCGTGTTAAGCTGTATGACTTTGAGATGTTAATTTATTTTTACGAACTTCATTGTTTTTCGTTTGATAGTGTGCATATTGACACTCAGTGTTTTAGAATGAGACTTGAGTTGCGAATGCGGTTTCGATTCGTCAGCCAGTGATTTTATTTTATTTTAATCTTGTTATATTTTCATTCTGATTCATAGTTAACGTAAGTAAGTAATCACTTTCCAGTAGCGTGTTGGGACAGACAGTAAATAGAGAGATCTGTACTGGTAGCATTGTTGTCAAGGGAAAGAATTCCTTAAATTTGTAGTAAATTTTAGCGTGGACTGGTAAATTTATTAAGTATAACAAACCCATTTCTAACCTGAAAATCGGTTCAATAATAATATTTTCAAGTGACTTTTCACTTTTTGATTAACTTCAGTGTTTGGCATTTCTTCTAAATGCATGATTAGTAAATGTTTCCTGCATTTCGCAGTTTTGTTCCTTTAGAACGACTTAACGTAAGATCCTCTCGGATCATGTTGTTGTTGGTTCCTTCCGAACAACTGTTTGGGTGATGCACGTTTAGCATCGGGAGTACCTTATCACTTAAGGGTGTCATGAATGACAAATACATGGTGGAATTTTATTTCAATTGTGAATGATGCTGTTAACTTGTAGTGAACACCATGCTTTCCCATAATATTTCGCAACCTATCCAAAGCAACTGAGAGTCAGTTTGGTTCGATTAAGGGTCCATTCGGCGGATGTTTCCGTATCCGTGAAGGGTATTTGACTGGTGGATAACCTTAATTAAGAGAAAATCAGGCGTTCTAATTGTTGAAAGTCAGATTTTCCACGGATCGTGTGGATTAACTCTCAGTTCTTGTTTGGAAAAATAGGCGCCCGGTTTTCAGGTCTTCCCCTTTTCAGTTTTTCAGTTTCGCTGTCCACTAACATATTAGCTTCTCCGAAGCAAATCTTCGACATTGGAAGAAACGAAGTGACGTTATGCAATGTGACTGTGTTTGGAACATTCAAAGTCAATAATTTAATTTTGTTTTATTTTTGTGGCAAGAATGCATATTAAATTAATTATGTTATCGTGCTATTTCAGTTTAATAAAAGTTAGTAAGCACATTTTTGCTCCTCATTTCAAGTAGTTAGGCTTTCTTCTGAACCCCATCGTTTGGTCAAGATCGTGACCGAATTTATTCCCGCAACGACCCATGATTTAAGAGTTCTAAATTGTTCTACTATAGCAGCCGTGGCCGACCAACGATGGAATGGTAAGTTCAAGGGTTCAGTAAGACGGTATGTTTTCGGACATAAGTTCCTATGTTAAACTTAACCGTCTTCGTCCCCACTGCGAGCCCTCAATGTCTGTAATGGGAACAGAAACACCCTGTATATCGGAACACCATTTCTGTGCATGCGTGTACGTGTTTAAATACGAGTAGTTTTATTGGTGCCTTATATTAAACTGTATTTTCAGGACAAAGACCTAGAATGTTCGCGCGTATTTCAACACCACTAGTTATAGAAACGTTAATAATGTTATTGGTTTTACGTAGCACTAACTACATTTACGGATTGCAGAGACGCTGATATACCAGAATTTTGTCCCAACAGGAGTTCTTTAACGTGCCGGTAAATCTACAGACACGACGAAGGAGCAGCGATAAATCTCTGCTTTCGCGGGCACAAATATACCGCCTTAAAACGCGGAGAAATGCGCTTCTGGCACCCTACGTAACAATTGTTACGACAGATGTAAAAGCAGATCTTGGTGGTTCATATTGGGATTTAATATATGTGACTAAATTCTAAAGATTGGAAATTAAAATATAAAATTTTCAAGTTAATAATAATAATAATAGTAATAATAATAATCCAAGTAAACCATAATTTAATTGATTGCTTAGTGCCAAACTAGACCAAAATTGTAAAAGCTTATGCATTAAAAATAATAGTTCACTGCGGTGTAACAAGTGAAATTAATTTATCATAATAATAATTTGATGAAGAAGAAGAGAAGAAGATTTTACAATATTATTTATGAGAATAATAATTGTTACGGAGTTTTCCGTGGTAGGTAGAGGTGAAAGAAGGTGCGGGTGTGAATGGGTCTCCAGCTACGAAAGCAAAATTAATTTAAAATTTAACAAGGTTATATTTTCTTTTTAAAAACAAAGGAATAACAAGCATGGCAGGTACAAAGTAGCAAGTCAAAAAGGGTAGTTACAATATTTACAGGAATTGGGCTTCGCGCCCTGATTTTACACAGCTTGGGCAATCAGCTCAGTTTTACCCCAAACACGAGTTTTAACAGAGGGGCAGAAAACCCCATTCATACCTAGGAGCCCTTGCTCCAAATTACACAGAAAAGCCTCCACGAGGCATACAACACTCAATTTTCAAAAGAGCCACTCGCTCTCAAAATTTAAGCCTCTCTCAGGCCACACCAAACTCCACCTTCAAGTTGTCCTCACTGGACATAGACACAGGGGTACAATACCCAACCTACTGAGGTCTATTAAATAAAAATGGGCAATTACATGACCTCTAAAATAACAATTTGAGAGGAGGCGATCTTGCACTCCTAATACACTTTGATTAAGACCTACTTGGCACTAGGCCGTTAATACAAGGGCTAATCCCATACTACCGAGGTGACTTTAGAAAAGAGCAATTTTTTTACATTAACGAAGAATAGGTTGAGAAAATAAGTTCACCTCAAGACAATGTGAGTGGGAGCTCGAGAGGGTTAGCACTCTCTATCCCAATATGCAGCTTAAAAGAGAATAGAAGAAAAGATCGTTACATTTTAGGAAAAGGTTACATGGAGGAACGCTTCGCACCCGCCCCGAGAGTTAAACTGCTGAGCTAGCAAAGAAAGAATTTATTAATCGGCCATTACCTTATTGATGACCGCTGCCGAGGAAAGAGGCGCTTCCCGCCTCCTGCTATGTACTTTATACACTGAAAGATGGAACAGAAGTGGCCCGGAGACCCTAAAATCAGCAGTTTATATCCTCTCGCGGAAGGTTCTAGGCGTTAGGGGAATGAAAACACCCTCCCACAAACTTTTTATTGGCTCGGGTACAGAAACATATCCAAGTTGGGGGAAGATACATCGGATTGGTCGGAAATAACTCAAAGAAATTCAGGATTGGTTAAATGCAAAACAAGGGGAAAGAGAGGGGTATACAGCCAACTTAACCAAAGACTGAAAAAAAAATTTAGCAAAGACCAAACATTTGAAATAAAAATTTCTCCAACAAAATAGTTCTTTGACTCCGCACTAGGTTGCACTATTGTTGATCTTCAGTAGTGTCCTCTAGAAGAGAAAGTTCACACTTCTTACTTCAAGCGAAACAAAACCACATCAAAAATGACACAGTTCAAAAACTCAAAATTTTCCACGTGGTGACATCTTCTGAGAAAGAGAATTAATAGCGTAGATAAAGTTCAGACTTCCTCCAGCAGAGCAGTTTCAACTGGCGCACATTTTAAATTAGCGGAGTGGAGGTGTACCGCCCGGTACAATAAGAAGAAGAAGAAGAAGAAGAAGAAGAAGAAGAAAACTTAAAATAAAGCACTACAACACAGTAGTGAAACCAAAATGTCTTTATGCCAGCGAATGTCTAGCACTGAACTACAAGCTTGATAAATTAGAAATATTAGAAAGAAGAATTATAAGGAAAATATTAGGTCCTCTAAGAATTGCAGAGTTTTGGAAATTAAGAAGTAACAATGAAATTTACCAGAACGTAGAAAACATATCAGAAACAATAAGAAAAATGACTATTTCTTGGACACATTTACAGAATGGATGACAATAGACTAACTAAACGAATCTTCAAGTACCTTTGGGAAAAGAAATCAACTACCACCTGGATTCAAGAAGTCAAGAAAGACCTGGAAAAGAACAACATACGCGAAGAAGAATTATTGGAAAGAAAGATTTTTAGGAAGAAAGTCTTACAAATGGAAGGATTCCAAGGGAGGAAGGAAAGGAAAACAGGCACAAAGTGGACTGAAGACAGGAAAAAGAAACACAGTGAAACAATGAAAGAATACTGGAAGAAAAGGAAAGAACAACTAAGGAGGAACAATTGAAATTGTAACGTGGTCCTTAGAAGGCCGGAACGCAAGAAGAAAATAATAATAATAATAATAATGGTAAAATTAAATTAAAATATTAAATAGATGATGATTCAGTGTTCGGAATGATGATCTCTAATAATAATAATAATAATAATAATAATAATAATAATAATAATAATAATAATAATTTATTATAAAACTGATCATTAATTTGTGCAGATTAATTACGAGGAAACACGGCCCTTTGTTAAAACGTCGGCGAAGGGCAGCAGATAATCATACAGGATGATAATCGAAATAAATGATAAAAATAAAATAATTGATGATAATCAAAATAAATAATAATAATCAGATAGATAATGATAATTATATAATAATCACAGGATAATATAATAGAGACAGTCGTCCTGTGCCGCATTAGTCGGAACCATCATTGGTATTCCACTTTGGAGATAATTGTCAGTATGTGTGAAATAACCCACGGACGGCACATGTCATAATTGTGCGAGCATAATAATATTGAGTTAAGCTTTGAGTTGACGAGCTATCTCTGGCATGTTTGTAAATCTGGTTATATAGGTTAGGGTTCGTCCGTCCAATTAGTTCTCGTTTTAGATACGATAACATTTCCACGGTGGGAATCCGGCCTACTAGAATGTAAATAATCCGGAGGTGACTCATATCCCATGGAACGTGGAGATGATAGTAAATCAAGTTTACTCTCATGCTCACGTCTCCGAAAGAAGATATCCAGCGGTGAAATGTCCACTCGTACGGACGTGAATTCGATCCCAGTGATCAGCGGGACAAATTCACTAAATGTTATTCACACTACCAGAGTAGTGAGGTGAATCCAAATTTATGTATTCTTTTTCAGGATGGAAGTTTCTAAAGTGTAAAAATTGTCATCACTTGCAATTTGCGAATTAAGTTAATAAATTGCTCCTTATTACAAATTCAATAGGAAACAGTTTTCATATCTTTTTATTGTAGTTAGTCTAGTATGCCCATGGAATTTAAGTTGTCACTTCCCAGTCCTATTGTGGAGTCCTAAAATTTGTGTCTATGAATGAGCCTTCCCCTACCTTAATTTGCATGCCCCATTCATCCCTGTGTTTATTGTGCGCCTATTTTTTTATTGATTAAATTTTGACATCTACTAACAACTGATCGCCCCTGAGATTAATGCCAGTCTGGGACTCAGAGGGTGAGCGGGTGAAATACCTTCCAGGATCCTACAACCAAGAAACTTGAAGTAATATCGTAATGTCCCATACTCTGTTATGGACTCGGAACTTCACTCAGAGTTAAAAGAGGTTATCTTACCCTTTACGTAAAGTTACTCGGCTTCTTTTCAAAGACTAGCAGCCCATCCCCCTTTGCGCCGTTGAATTTGACAACACGGAAGATGCAAAAAGAATTTTGCTTTAACACACATTCAACGTGCCATTGTTTAGGTCGAACTTCGTCACAAACCATAAAACATCTCACAGTGTACCCCATATCAAAGGTTCGGGCACACTAAAAACTTCTGCAGGTTAAGTCTACGCTGCGTCAAATGCTCGATTAATCATCACTACTCAGCATGTAGGAAACCTAAACAAGTACCTCCAACGTGTGTCAACTGCGGCCAAGATTATGCTGCAAATTACAAAGGGTGCCCATACTGTCTAAATGTGAAGAACAAGATCAGGCATGAAAGTACTTCTCTTTCTACACCGATGTTCACCAGCACCCAGCTCAACAGTATAGCCCCTCCACAACCAGCTAATAATGCTACAAACATTCCTCCGCTACCATCTCGCCCTTCGTTAGTTCAAATTCCTCAAGCATCAGCATGGCAACGCCCTATTTGCAAACCTTCCCCGCACACTCCGCATAATTATTCATCTCAACCTGAATCGTTTTCCAGCCTTGTCCAAATGGTTATAGCATTTCTTACGCCATTCATCCCCCTAATTAAATCATTTATCATGAAATTACTCTCAGAACTCCTTAATAAAGGTTGTTAGTTCCAGTCCTATGTTTTCCCATCTCACATTTCTAAACTGAATTGCTAATGGTTTGAAGGTTAAACGTGCCTCCTTGGAGTTCATGTCTCGACATTAATATAGATGCAGCATGCATTTCTGGAACTCACCTAGTTGAACATGAACGTTTTACAGTACCTGGTTATAACGTCTAGAGAAGTGATCGCCCAGCTCTTTTTTCCTCTTTGAAGTGACAGTCATCGTAAAGAAAAACTTAAACATTATCCGATATTCCTACTACAGCTAACCACTATAGAAGCTTTTGCTGTTAAAATTGAATTAAGCAATGTAACTCCTTTGGCAGTCATGGCAGCCTATAAACCTCCATCAGCTTGACTCCACGTAGAAGATATAAGATTACTGTCCCAAGACCAGTTACCAACCATACTAATGAGAGATCTTAAGAGCAAGAACGAGATTTGGGGCTGTCGTTTAACAACTCCTAATGGTAGACAGCTGTTAGCAGCAACTGAACTTAATGCCATCCTCGTCGCTGCTCCAGACGAACCGCCTTATTACCCATTCAACCGAAATAACAGCTGGATATTCTTTACATAGCCCTAATCAAAAATGCCACATTCCCGCTTTACATGAGACCAACGGCTGAATTGGACTCGAACCACTGCCCAGTAACTATATCTTTTCTGCTGAAACTTCTCTTCAACAACTTCGCTCATTTATTCACGGTAAATGGGACATTTATCAAAAACAGCTTGACTCCTGTCTTCAACCAAATATGCCCCTAAAAACTAGAGGAGATATTGACAATGCCGTTCAACACTTCACCACCATCATAATGCACCCTGGTGGGGGTGTTATAAGCATCATGCAATTGTAATTATGATGAATTATTGAGGAATATATATTTCATGTTCAGAATAAATAGTATCTTACTGTACATACAGTAAGAACAGGCCAGGCCGAGATGGCAGGTTTCACCATACCACAGAATGTTGTCTCCAGTGAGATTAACAAACACAATGAGGGACAGAATTAGGTTTCTCCGAACTTGGGACAACGAAGGAAAGAGAGAGGGTAACTTGTTGCCAAAGTTTTCATAGCCCCGGGCAGTCTTGGTAGTAGCAACAGCGCAGGGAGCCGGGTGCAAATTTCTGAGAAATGATGGCGAGGTATCCCCATGTAACTAGCGGGAGTGGAAAACGGGGTTGGCACTGGAAGAAAAAAATATGAGCCTTCCCGGTCACGTGGTTAAGGTGGACCAATGGAAAAATTCACTTGACCAAAGCAAGGCGACAACTTCGTATTGTAAGAAGCACTAGCGAGGCTAACTCCGTGGATTAAACTGATAGAAAGAAGTGAAATATCGATTCAGAATAAAGTGGAATTTAGGAGCCTTACTATATCATAAAACTTATAAAAAGTTAATAATTACGGGAGATTGCATGGTGAAATTCTGAGAATTCATGGACGCCATTCGTTGATTGGCTGAAGGCAAAGGACGCCACAATAGAGCGCGAAATCCCGAGCCGGAATACGGCAGCTAAATTCGCGAATATATCCATTACCAGCGAACGATAATAGTTGAGAATTGGTATAGAGTATTTGAGAACATAATTACATCATTGGATCATATATTAAAGCCACGGGCCAAACCGCAAACTGTCGTATGAAGATATCGGGACTGTGCGTTCCGAGATGACCTCCGTTGAACTCGGAAGAGAGGGGATACAAGTATAAATATGAGGTCGTATACTAGGACTCGCAAATACTTCTGATATTGTGTTCGAGCCGTGACTACGCCAGGGGTGCGAGTGTATACTTACTCGTGGAGTAGAGTTCGAAGTATTATATTGTTACATAGTACAGTGATTCATGACGTGATGTAGCTCATATTACAGTCTTGAGCAGTCTACTAGTATGAAGTGTTTCAAATAGACAGGACTCAGTAAAGCATAACTTACGGAGTGTGAGATTCTACCAACAGATTAGGAAGTGCGTTACATGAGAACGGTCACGAGTGTTTATGTCACCTAGTAAACAGTCCATTCTAAACTGATACCTGGTCAGCTACACGAGCGTGAGACGGGAAATTCAAGTGCGCGCACGGGCCGTTGTAAAGGGAAACCCGAGGTATCCCATGTTCCTAGTGTCCGGGAAAGGAATGAAGAATGTAAATCTACATTAAGTGGGCTAGATACAAGGCCGAGAGTGTAAAATTTGTGAATAGAATTTAGGGTGGAAATTATTCCAAAGTGCAACAGCTAATTTATTTGTTTTTATTCAAAATGTGTAAAGTTGAAAAGGGTCAAGGATTAATTCTTCAAGCCGGCATGAATACCAGTGGAATGCATTGCTAAAAACCGGAGGGGCTATGGCTTCTCGTCCGGTTTTAGCAGACTACAATGGCAGAGTTGAGTACCTTTTAATATATTTATAGATTGCTATCGTTAGGGGGAGGAAATCATATTATTTTATCATGGTAACTTGATTGTGAAACGAGCCGTTACGGCTCGTATAAGTTCAAAGATAGATAGACAAAGGGACAAATTAATATGTAGATTAGATCAAGCACTCATCATAATTTTGATTATTAAATAGAGTATAGTAGGGTTGAGTTGTTCATTCAAGTGCTTGAGTTGTTTGCAATGATATGGAGCACGTTTCGCGTAAAGATAATGTAAATATTCATTTAGAAGTGCTTCCAAAGTGTTTTTCCGTTATCGGAACCTTTATAGATATTAAGGCATGTTGTTAAGATAATCCAGAGGTAGGATTGCCAAGTGATTTAAATTGTTGTGGGACGGAATGAAGTCCATTGATTTATTTGTAAATATCGCGAAGTTCGCCAGTGGACAAAATAATAATAATATGTACAAGTGTCGAAGTAATACATTAAAATTTGGTAATGTGTAAAGGCGTGTTTAATAATAATCTTTGAGAATAAAGGCACGGGCCTAGTTGGATAGAATGATTGCAAATTAAAGTAATTTAAATGTGGAGATCACATGTGCCGTGAGTAATTATGATTTGTGCAGTGAATCCGGTTTTAACACTAATTGTTGATTTAACGTTTTTGGACTCCATAATAATCATAAATATTTGGTAGAAACGAGATAGGCACTTTTATAATATGGTCACGCTATGTTTGAGATCCAGAGGGATTTGAGCCAAAAGTTGAGATTTGGAGTTTTGTGGGACAGAAATCCGGCCCGAAATGATAGTGAATTGTACTGATGTTGATGAAGAAATAGATGGATCTTAAGGCCCACATAGAGGTTGTATTTATATACCGGTGTATTGAGTGGCAGAATAGAGTCCACACACCGAGGGTTAATTTGTGAAAATGTTTTGAAGAGTTCCAATGGATAAATGGACTTCAAAATGGAAAAGGAAGGAATAATTTAACACTTGCAGAGATTGGAGGTATTTGCCCAACTGCGAGGTGTTATGGGATTTGAGAATTGTCTTAGGAGCATATGGTCTCCATGAATTAACGGCAGTACGAAAATAAGGTTGCGGGTTCGAAAACTAGTATGTCCCGACCGATGTGAATTCGGATCTTGGTGATTTCTGTTTGGGAGAGAACGTATGTGACCAAATTATAAAGATGGGGAATAAAAATAAAGATTCTCGAAAGAATAATAATAGTAATAATAATAATAATAATCCAAGTAAATCATATCTGGATTGATTAGTGCCAAAATAAATCGGAATTGTGAAACGGGTTATGCGTTAAACATATTAAGAGTGGACTACCATGTAACAGGCGAAATTAATTTTTTTAAAATTAATAATAATAATGAATATTTAAAAAATACTTTTTTTGAAGAAGAAGAATTTACTTTTTTTAATTTTGGACATAATAATGATGTTGGGAGTTGAAATGAAAAATTTGAGATTTTTAACTAATAATAATAAAAATGAGAATATTTGAAGAAGGAGAAGAAGAATAATCAAAGAAGGTACTTTTATTTATTTCAGATGAAAATAAAATAAAATCGCGAAAAGTTGAAATATTAGTCCGAGGATGATTATGGGTTACGATAATCATGATCTCCACAAAAAAAATAATAATAATAATAATAATATTTAATAAAATATTTTTTTATTTTATTTATTTTTCTTATTATTTCGGATGCTGATGATGGATGATACTAGGGAAGTCAGCTGGCGAATTAACGTAATGATGTCAATTGGTTGTAAATAATAAGTTAAGTTAATATGTGAACAATGAAGGCAAATCACTACATCTGGACCATTAGGTTAGAGTCCCTTTGTCGTATTCCTTCAACTAACGATTAGCATATCTTGGTTAGGAACCCGGGGAGAGTTTGTAGTTTCCCGGGTTGGTCTCATCTCAATCAAAGTGGAGGCGATAACATGGTCCATGTGATCGCGCCTACTTAGCCAACAGGTAATTGGTCCATGATCAAATAGGGTCATGGAGTTAACGAAGGTAAATCTGATACCTTCAGATATCAACGGTTCCACCACCCAAATGGAGGGGTGGTCAAAGGTGACAAATATTATGTAATCATTTTTCAGGAAGAATTTGCCAAATTACCGGCAAATCAAGGGTCAACAGATTTTGATTGTGTGTAAAATTTCATTTGTTTACTTAAATAAAATGCTCATTTAGCATTTGCATGGAAACAGTTCCAGATTCTTGTTCTTGTAGAATAGTAAACCCTTGGTGACCGTTTAAATATCCGTCCCCATTCCTAGGACGGAGCCTTCATAATTTCCCTTGGATCTGAATATATATAATTTGTGTGTTTTATGATGAGCCTTAAAGTTAAAGATTAGAGTGTCCCGTTCAACCCTGTAGTACTGATTGGATGGCGCCCTTACATTTAGTTTGAGATCTTATATCTCAAAATATATTTTTTTTTATTGTTTATGAGTTGCGATAGATTCGGACCGTAACACTCCCTGAGATAAATGCTGGTTGGGACTCAGGCTTTGAGCGGGTACATCATGGCGGCCAACGTGAAGGGCTGATTGCATCATGCTTGAGCAACGTGTGACTTTAATTTAATTTTTGCAAAAAAAAAAAACGAAACGAAACTTTGATGCATTAGCGACGACATCATGTCACACAATTAAGGGACGGATTCCATAATAGTTAGACCCAATCGTGGGACTTAATACATGTAGGCTGATTATATTATGATTAAACCCAATCGGGGTATTTGAATTAATTATAGACCGCATCACGGTTATGCGTTGTTGGGAAGCATTTATTCAGATCTAGGAAGGTAAATCTAAATAATGATGGCATCATCTAGTGTACGAGATGACCCCATTATTATAATACTTTGTTTATTAAATTGGATGTTTACATTTCAATTGGTTTTTAATTTATTTATTCGGTCATTGTGTTCAGAAATTCTTTAACATAGCATAGGCTAGTAGTAATTTCCGAACGGGACTCATTTTATAGGATATTAGAAGTAGGTTGTTGGGCTCATCAGTTAGTAAATATTTTTTTTGTAAATTTTCTGATGCGATTTTATATCTGCGAATGTGGAGGCTCCACACTTTGGTCACCAAAGGGCAGTATGAGTATATTGTAGGAACAAGGAGAATATGGTAAAATTTATACTTGGTACCAAACTCCAAGTTAATACAGGAATGAGAACTGGAACTGTCGACGAGAATTTATTAATTTCAGATTTAAAGCTACGAGACGGCTGTGTTATGTCAAAATTTTTAGGTGGTGTTTGACATAACAGTTTCAAAATTATTTTCTATATGTGTCTGACACGTATTTATTCTGGATGGAACCAAGCAAGATTTGTTGTCCTTATTCTACTCGTTGTTTGATACGAGTGATTGAATATAAATTGTGGTAAGAAAATAGAAATTTAATTCGAGTAAATGAACCGTTAGATGATAGGACCTTGACCAACTGTTAAACGTAGTGCTGTAGGGCGAGGAGCCGTTTGGCCCTAATTTGTTATTATATAAATTCAGAATGTCTGATGTAGAGGGGGAGATATCCCGGGATGGACATGTAGGAGAGGAAGAATCACTTACGTTGGCGGAGATGATGAGGGCTATGACTCTTCAACTTAAGTCGTTAGATAGATCTGTAGAACAGTCCAAATCTCCTTTAAAACAGTCTATCGAACAATCTAATAGGGCGATTGAACAAACTAATAGGTCCATTGAACAAAGTAATGATTCTTTAAAACAGTCTATGGAGCAAAATAATGATTCCTTAAAACAGTCTATCGAACAAGCTAATAGGTCTATAGAACAATGTAATAAGTCTATGGAGCAGAAATTTGAAGAAATGCGGATCACTTGTGATAATAGTAAGATGGAGTTAGTGGAGCAAATAAGTGAAGTGCGGGCCGCGTGTCAAAATTACGAACGTGAATTTACCCGAGGGCTAGACCAGGTACGCGAAGCGTGTCATAAGACGAAGGAGGAAATGAAAGAACATTTCGATTCAAGTCTTATCCGAGTGACCGAAAGGGTAGAGCGAGTTAGGTCCGAAGCATTGGAGGATCGTAACGAGATCAGGGAAAGGCTAGTGGCAGGACTCAACGAAATCACGACCCAGATGTCAGCTGATCGTGATGAGTCAAAGGCACAGAATGATAAGATGCGAGAGGAGTGTCGGCTAGGACGGGAGGAGATTAGGTCTCAGATCCAAGGCCATATCATTCAAGCCGCAGGGAAAACTGACGAGATAGTGAAAAACGTGGAAACGCTACGTACTGACCACCAACGTACGGAAGCGAAGGTTTCGATTCTGGAGTCAGAAGTTGAATCCCTGAAAAATAATCGTGAGGTTTCAACCAAATTAGAGGATGCAGGAGTCCGGATCGAAAGTTTAGATCACAGGTTGGAGGCTTGTGAAGATATAAATGATAAGCTGATCAAAGCGACCGAAGCGCTTGAAATACGGGAGCAGGAAACCGAAGAGTTGGAACGAAAATTAGGCAGTAAACTGGAAGAGTGCGTGGAGAGACAGTTTAAGACTAAGTTCATTGCGGATGTCAACGCGGATAAAATAGATGAACTGAGGAAGGAAGTTGAACTGTTAAAAACGCACGAGGACAGGTCCGGTACTCGAGACTTTAACCTAGAGTATAGGGAGTTCGAGACCCCAGAGAACAGAGGGTTGAACAGGATGAAGGAGGAAAACTTGGCAGCTGATACGACAGGTTCGAAACTCCACATGGGAGACGGATCATCGTCGGCTTCTGCGAACCATGCGACGTCTCCTATAGTTCATTTTATTAGGATGTCAGATGACAAACCTCCCAAGTTCGATTCTCGAGGGCAAATCACGCCAAAATGGTTCATCAGGGAGATCACGAATTACATCCAAGAGCACAGGATACCTGCCGAAAAACAACTGCGGACAGTGGAAAAATTTCTGGACGGAGCGCCAGCGATTTGGTTCAGGGCGTTTCTTTACACCTTTGATGACTTCATGGGGTTCCGCCAAGCCTTTTTACAGAAGTATTGGAGTATGGAGTCGCAGCAGAAGCTCAGGTTAGAGTTATACTCGAGACGATACTCTACTTCTGCGCCAACAAAGTACTCCGAGTACTTCACCGCACAATTTCATAAAATGCGCGAGTTGGACAATCCGGTCTGTGAGACCGAGCTCATAAGTGCTATTGCGAAGCAGTTGCCGTTTGAAATTCAGCGAATGCTGATTGCTTCTAATGTACGCACTGCAGTACAGGCGGAAAGTTTGTTAAGGCAACTTGACCAGACGACCCATCACGGAAATGGTAGGCGCCAAAGATCGTCAGAGCCGCAAATTAATAATATTGAGATGGGGACAAGCCCGAAAACAGAGTCCACTAGAGACCAGAGCACGAACACCAGTCGTGAATTAACAACTTCCAAGGGGAGAACGTATGAACAAAATTGGCAAACTAGACCATGGAAAAACCGAGGGACATTTCAGGAGAAAGGAAGACCGCAGTACCGGGGAAACTTCCAGAGAGATAGGGGATACCGAGGATATGAGGGAAGGAGGAATGACAGTCGACCTTACCCGTACCCAGGACGAAACCCAGCCCAGCATACAGCTCGTCAGAAGGCAAATGACGAATTGGAGGATAGACATCAGGAGAGCAGGCGAGATATTGATGAAAGCAACAGGAAATGGAAGGATGCCATAAGGAATCAAGGCGGAAAGGAAGACAGGCCATGTAGTATGTGGGATCGTGATAAAGAGAAACCCTACATAGAGGCGTCCATACAGAACATGGAGGAGCTGGAGCAGGAATCGAAGCGGTATCTTGAAGATTATTGGAGTAAAGAGGCTCAAGGCGTTCGCAAAGGGGTAGGAACGCGTCCTGCACGGACAGATCACCGAGGCTTCAAAATGAAGGTGGTTGCTCGCTGAATCCAAATGACCCTAGGTTCATCAACGAACGTCAACTAGGGGCCCGAAGAAAAACTAGACAGTTTGAGTAGGAGCCGAGGATATGGAAGAAGGCGGAGAAGACGAAGAAGACGAGGCAGAAGAAGAGGGGGAAGGAGATGAAGAAGACGATGCCGTAGGAGAAGAAGAAGCCATGGAAGTAGATGTAAAAATGATCTGGCCTACACCAATAGCCAGACCATGTTCAGAATGTGGAAACCTAGACAGCGACGTCCTGGAGTTCATAGCAATGATTCGTCAGATAGAACAAGAGAACGAAGCACTTCGAAAGGAGAATCATCGACGACGGAACGAGATTGTTGAAGCCAAGGAACTGCTTGAGTTTAGAAGGATGTCAGAAAATAATTGATGACGCTATAGTGATTCCAAAGTTATTAAAAATTTCATGTATGCAAAAAAATTTTAAACGTAGCGTGGGAAATAATGCACCCTGGTGGGGGTGTGATAAGCGTCATGCAATTGTAATTATGATGAATTATTGAGGAATATATATTTCATGTTCAGAATAAATAGTATCTTACTGTACATACAGTAAGAACAGGCCAGGCCGAGATGGCAGGTTTCACCATACCACAGAATGTTGTCTCCAGTGAGATTAACAAACACAATGAGGGACAGAATTAGGTTTCTCCGAACTTGGGACAACGAAGGAAAGAGAGAGGGTAACTTGTTGCCAAAGTTTTCATAGCCCCGGGCAGTCTTGGTAGTAGCAACAGCGCAGGGAGCCGGGTGCAAATTTCTGAGAAATGATGGCGAGGTATCTCCATGTAACTAGCGGGAGTGGAAAACGGGGTTGGCACTGGAAGAAAAAAATATGCGCCTTCCCGGTCACGTGGTTAAGGTGGACCAATGGAAAAATTCACTTGACTAAAGCAAGGCGACAACTTCGTATTGTAAGAAGCACTAGCGAGGCTAACTCCGTGGATTAAACTGATAGAAAGAAGTGAAATATCGATTCAGAATAAAGTGGAATTTAGGAGCCTTACTATATCATAAAACTTATAAAAAGTTAATAATTACGGGAGATTGCATGGTGAAATTCTGAGAATTCATGGACGCTATTCGTTGATTGGCTGAAGGCAAAGGACGCCACAATAGAGCGCGAAATCCCGAGCCGGAATACGGCAGCTAAATTCGCGAATATATCCATTACCAGCGAACGATAATAGTTGAGAATTGGTATAGAGTATTTGAGAACATAATTACATCATTGGATCATATATTAAAGCCACGGGCCAAACCGCAAACTGTCGTATGAAGATATCGGGACTGTGCGTTCCGAGATGACCTCCGTTGAACTCGGAAGAGAGGGGATACAAGTATAAATATGAGGTCGTATACTAGGACTCGCAAATACTTCTGATATTGTGTTCGAGCCGTGACTACGCCAGGGGTGCGAGTGTATACTTACTCGTGGAGTAGAGTTCGAAGTATTATATTGTTACATAGTACAGTGATTCATGACGTGATGTAGCTCATATTACAGTCTTGAGCAGTCTACTAGTATGAAGTGTTTCAAATAGACAGGACTCAGTAAAGCATAACTTACGGAGTGTGAGATTCTACCAACAGATTAGGAAGTGCGTTACATGAGAACGGTCACGAGTGTTTATGTCACCTAGTAAACAGTCCATTCTAAACTGATACCTGGTCAGCTACACTAGCGTGAGACGGGAAATTCAAGTGCGCGCACGGGCCGTTGTAAAGGGAAACCCGAGGTATCCCATGTTCCTAGTGTCCGGGAAAGGAATGAAGAATGTAAATCTACATTAAGTTGGCTAGATACAAGGCCGAGAGTGTAAAATTTGTGAATAGAATTTAGGGTGGAAATTATTCCAAAGTGCAACAGCTAATTTATTTGTTTTTATTCAAAATGTGTAAAGTTGAAAAGGGTCAAGGATTAATTCTTCAAGCTGGCATGAATACCAGTGGAATGCATTGCTAAAAACCGGAGGGGCTATGGCTTCTCGTCCGGTTTTAGCAGACTACAATGGCAGAGTTGAGTACCTTTTAATATATTTATAGATTGCTATCGTTAGGGGGAGGAAATCATATTATTTTATCATGGTAACTTGATTGTGAAACGAGCCGTTACGGCTCGTATAAGTTCAAAGATAGATAGACAAAGGGACAAATTAATATGTAGATTAGATCAAGCACTCATCATAATTTTGATTATTAAATAGAGTATAGTAGGGTTGAGTTGTTCATTCAAGTGCTTGAGTTGTTTGCAATGATATGGAGCACGTTTCGCGTAAAGATAATGTAAATATTCATTTAGAAGTGCTTCCAAAGTGTTTTTCCGTTATCGGAACCTTTATAGATATTAAGCCATGTTGTTAAGATAATCCAGAGGTAGGATTGCCAAGTGATTTAAATTGTTGTGGGACGGAATGAAGTCCATTGATTTATTTGTAAATATCGCGAAGTTCGCCAGTGGACAAAATAATAATAATATGTACAAGTGTCGAAGTAATACATTAAAATTTGGTAATGTGTAAAGGCGTGTTTAATAATAATCTTTGAGAATAAAGGCACGGGCCTAGTTGGATAGAATGATTGCAAATTAAAGTAATTTAAATGTGGAGATCACATGTGCCGTGAATAATTATGATTTGTGCAGTGAATCCGGTTTTAACACTAATTGTTGATTTAACGTTTTTGGACTCCATAATAATCATAAATATTTGGTAGAAACGAGATAGGCACTTTTATAATATGGTCACGCTATGTTTGAGATCCAGAGGGATTTGAGCCAAAAGTTGAGATTTGGAGTTTTGTGGGACAGAAATCCGGCCCGAAATGATAGTGAATTGTACTGATGTTGATGAAGAAATAGATGGATCTTAAGGCCCACATAGAGGTTGTATTTATATACCGGTGTATTGAGTGGCAGAATAGAGTCCACACACCGAGGGTTAATTTGTGAAAATGTTTTGAAGAGTTCCAATGGATAAATGGACTTCAAAATGGAAAAGGAAGGAATAATTTAACACTTGCAGAGATTGGAGGTATTTGCCCAACTGCGAGGTGTTATGGGATTTGAGAATTGTCTTAGGAGCATATGGTCTCCATGAATTAACGGCAGTATGAAAATAAGGTTGCGGGTTCGAAAACTAGTATGTCCCGACCGATGTGAATTCGGATCTTGGTGATTTCTGTTTGGGAGAGAACGTATGTGACCAAATTATAAAGATGGGGAATAAAAATAAAGATTCTCGAAAGAATAATAATAGTAATAATAATAATAATATTCCAAGTAAATCATATCTGGATTGATTAGTGCCAAAATAAATCGGAATTGTGAAACGGGTTATGCGTTAAACATATTAAGAGTGGACTACCATGTAACAGGCGAAATTAAATTTTTTAAAATTAATAATAATAATGAATATTTAAAAATACTTTTTTTGAAGAAGAAGAATTTACTTTTTTTAATTTTGGACATAATAATGATGTTGGGAGTTGAAATGAAAAATTTGAGATTTTTAACTAATAATAATAAAAATGAGAATATTTGAAGAAGGAGAAGAAGAATAATCAAAGAAGGTACTTTTATTTATTTCAGATGAAAATAAAATAAAATCGCGAAAAGTTGAAATATTAGTCCGAGGATGATTATGGGTTACGATAATCATGATCTCCACAAAAAAAAATAATAATAATAATAATAATAATATTTAATAAAATATTTTTTTATTTTATTTATTTTTCTTATTATTTCGGATGCTGATGATGGATGATACTAGGGAAGTCAGCTGGCGAATTAACGTAATGATGTCAATTGGTTGTAAATAATAAGTTAAGTTAATATGTGAACAATGAAGGCAAATCACTACATCTGGACCATTAGGTTAGAGTCCCTTTGTCGTATTCCTTCAACTAACGATTAGCATATCTTGGTTAGGAACCCGGGGAGAGTTTGTAGTTTCCCGGGTTGGTCTCATCTCAATCAAAGTGGAGGCGATAACATGGTCCATGTGATCGCGCCTACTTAGCCAACAGGTAATTGGTCCATGATCAAATAGGGTCATGGAGTTAACGAAGGTAAATCTGATACCTTCAGATATCAACGGTTCCACCACCCAAATGGAGGGGTGGTCAAAGGTGACAAATATTATGTAATCATTTTTCAGAAAGAATTTGCCAAATTACCGGCAAATCAAGGGTCAACAGATTTTGATTGTGTGTAAAATTTCATTTGTTTACTTAAATAAAATGCTCATTTAGCATTTGCATGGAAACAGTTCCAGATTCTTGTTCTTGTAGAATAGTAAACCCTTGGTGACCGTTTAAATACCCGTCCCCATTCCTAGGACGGAGCCTTCATAATTTCCCTTGGATCTGAATATATATAATTTGTGTGTTTTATGATGAGCCTTAAAGTTGAAGATTAGAGTGTCCCGTTCAACCCTGTAGTACTGATTGGATGGCGCCCTTACATTTAGTTTGAGATCTTATATCTCAAAATATATTTTTTTATTGTTTATGAGTTGCGATAGATTCGGACCGTAACACTCCCTGAGATAAATGCTGGTTGGGACTCAGGCTTTGAGCGGGTACAATATCTACCTTATTTAAAGCAGCTTCGGCATCCCAAAGAAGGTAGCAAGAGACAACTATTCATTCAAAATTTCCTCTCAGAATTCTACGGCTCATCAAGGCCAAACATAAAATGCGACGTCTGTGGCAGGATCAGCGTCTACTTTGGCAACATCATGAATAAAACCAGCTTATCACATTAGTACGCACAACTTAGATAATCACCGTTATGCATTGTATCAGAATCACCTCTCTGAGCTGTCGCCTGATGATTGCATACTCTGGAAGGAAACCAAACGAATACTGCATGAACCAAGCATAATTCCACCTCCGAAAGCATCTGATACCCATTATTTGAAAAATTCTGAAAAGTTATATACTTGCAGATGTGTTTTAAGCTTCGTTCACTCCAAACCCTCCAATCAACCACGAGTATAACAGTGAAATAGAAGGAATTCCAACATTCTACCCTAAGGTCCGGAAAGAATCAAATTTACCTCACCGGGAGAAATACGAAATCTGATCAAGAACCTGTCCGCCAACAAAGTTGCTGGACATGATCTCATCCCTAGCATAGCCTTGAAGCACTTCACTCGAAAAGCACTATCATTTCTTGCATCTATATTCAATGTACTTCTTCGACTTGGGTACTTTCCCGACACATGCAAACATACAGAAACAATTGCAATTCACAAACCTGGAAAATCTTCGACACTACCAACGAGTTACTGACCAATAAGTTTATTACCAACGTTATCCAAATTATTTGAGAAAATCATTCACAAACGTCTAAATAATTTCTTAGAGGAAACATCTCTTCTTCCACACCATCAGTTTGGCTTCCGTCAACGGCATGCGACTACTCATCAGCTACTACGTATTACAGAACACATTGCACAAGGTTTCGAGTTCAAACGTCACACTATTGCAGCATACCTGGATTTTACAAAGGCATTTGATAAAGTTTGGCATAAAGGCCTATTATACAAGTTGCAAACAATCGGAATCCCACATTATATATACAGAATCATCTACAGCTTCCTGAGCCATCGTACCTACAGCGTACGTATTAATTCCACGAATTCAACAACTCGCCTCATCAAAGCCGGAGTTCCTCAAGATTCGATTCTTGGTCCAACACTCTTCAACATTTATACATAAGACATTCCATCGCTTCCATTCGTCAACATCGCAATGTATGCAGATGATACTGCTGTCTTCACATCACACCATGACATTTTAACTGCCTCTCACCGCCTGCAAGCTTCTCTAAACCATATCAATGTGGTTAGATGACTGAAGAAATTCACTGAATGTAGCGAAATGTGAAACCATGATATTTACTCTTCGACGTCCACCACACCCACCACCAATAATTCTAAATGGAACAACCATACCATGGACGCCTAACGACAAGGCCGTGAAATACCTGGGAGTATTCCTTGACCGTCGCTTATCATGGAAATACCACATAAATCAGTAATTAAGTCTAAGTTATGCAAGACTAATAAAACTATATCCTCTTCTAAACAGGAAATCCTCCCTCATATTTGAATGTGGATTACTTCTCTACAAATCACTGCTACGTCCTTTATTCATCTACGCCTGCCGAGTCTGGAGAGGGGCGGCTCGAACCACTAACAGACGACTGCAATCATTCCAAAACAAAGTTCTCCGTATCATCAACAAGGCTCCTTGGTACGTTCGAAACAAACTGTTACATCGTTAAATTCAGTTAGGCACTCTGGAACACGTGATTAAAACGCAAGCCAAGACATTCGTCAAGAAACTAAAAAACGTGCCTGGTGCTGTGTTCTTCGCCCTTGGAAAACGTTCACCACTTTCACGCCGGATTAAAAGTAGACTTCCTCAACATATTTTACTTTCGCCAAGAGAAGAATATGAAAATGATCTGTGATTGTTCGTGTAAAAAAGTTTACAAAGTTCCACTTGTGTGCTACTGCTCAGTGCTTCTTTTAATCAACTGCCAATTTAATTCTCAATGAAGTATTCAATATAACGAGTATTACAGAAAGAAATAAAAGTTAACTAGAAACGGAAAACTGGAAAATCACTTTGTGTTTGTGAACAGTTGCTTTTTTAAATGTGTGTGTGTATCTTTTCCAGCAATTTTTTAATTTTAAAACTTTCCTCACCTGTATAGTTACAGAAGGGCCTACAGGAGGTCGACTTCAAATCACGCCATTAGTAAGTGATTATTTTTGCCTTGTATTATTATGTACTAGAAGCCTCCGTGGCTCAAGCGAGAGCGCGCTGGCCTCTCACCGCTCGATACCGTGGTTTAAATCCCGGTCATTCCATCTGAGATTTGTGCTGGACAAAGCGGACGCGAGGTAGGTTTTCCTCAGGGTATTCCGGTTTTCTCTGTCATTTTTCATTCCGGCAACACTCTCCATTAACATTTCATTTCATCTGTCAGTCATTTATCATTGCCCCAGAGGAGTGCGACAGGCTTCGGCAGCCGGCACATTTCCTGTCCTTGCCGCTAGATGGGGCTTCATTCATTCCATTCCTGACCCGGTTGAGTGACTGGAAACAGGCTGTGGATTTTCAAAATTATTATGTACCACGATTTTGTTTGTCGTTTGTTGTTTGTTTGTTTGTTTGTTTGTTTGTTTGTTTGTTTGTTTGTTTGTTTGTTTGTTTGTTTGTTTGTTTTATATCTCTTGTCAACAGTTATCTGATATAGCATGTACTTATGCTGAACGATTAAATACTACATTAATAAAAATATTTTGTCACTGAGATTTTATTTCTATAGACGAAAGGAAATTTCGCCATTGCGTAGTGTTGTAGTAGCCGCAAACAAGAATTGACATCGCTCGATCTCAATGTTTCAGGTTCTCGCTACAGAGCAGACAGTATCACAATGGAAACATAAGGCTCTGCACTGGTGGTGCCCGAATGAGTTTTATCAGCCGTATGTCGATAACAGAGTATCGCACGCTTGGCTTGCACACCCAGAAGCATTCCCGAGGCAGAAGGCTTTATGTTTCCCATTCAGGACAAAGTTATTGCAACTAGGAACTACAGAAAGTACATACTGCAGGACCAGTCGGTACATATGACCTCTGTCACCGTTGATCCACATCCAGCGAGAAAATTCCACACATCACCTCTGAATGCCGATCACTGACAAACGCGGACTATAGATATATGCGTGATCAAGTAGCAAAAATAATTCATCAGAATCTGGTTCATCAATACCAACTCAATGAATACTCAACACCTTACTGGAAGTATACACCAGCTTCAGTCCTCGGAAGTACTATTGACTTTATAAGGGTAAACGTACCGCCGGGCTGAATGGCTCAGACGGTTGAAGCGCTGGTCTTCTGACACCACATTGGCAGGTTCGATCCTGGCTCAGGCCGGTGGTATTTGAAGGTGTTCAAATACGTCAGCCTTGTGTCGGTACATTTATTGGCACGTAAAAGAACTCCAGAGGGACAGAATTCCCGCACCTCGGCGTCTCCGAAAACCGTAAAAGTAATTAGTGGGACGTAAAGAAAAATACCATTGTTATAGAAGTACCATCACTGACAAGACGATACCATGTAATAGACCAGATATCGTGCTACTTGACGAAGAATACCTGCTACATCATAGATTTTGTATGCCCTAGTTCCCACAACATGCAAGCAACACACACAGGGAAAATATCGAAGTACACTGATTTGTCGGTGGAAATTAAAGCAATGTGGAGAGCCAAGAAGGTACCGATAATAGTAGCGTGCAATGGTCGTATTCCAAAGTCATTGTATGTATGTATGTATGTATGTATGTTCGTCCAACCCTTGTCCCTTTTCTCCACTGGATCAGGTATGAAGTGAGATGAATCTTGGTAACGAGTTTCTACGACCAGATGCTCTTCCTGACATCAACCTCGTTAAAGGCTATTTTTTTGCTAGTTGTTTTACGTCGCACCCACACAGATAGGTCTTATGGCGACTATGGGACAGGAAAGGGCTAGGAGTGGGAAGGAAGCGGCCGTGGCCTTAATTAAGGTACAGCTCCAGCATTTGCCTGGTGTGAAAATGGGAAACCATGGAAAACCATCTTCAGGGCTGCCGACAGTGGGGTTCAAACCTACTATCTCCCGAATCCTCGTTAAAGGAGTCAATGAAATGATATGAATGACGTGATATATGATAGTAGGAAGGGGGAGGGAGAAACCCGGTGCCAGCACATAGTCTATTCCTGCCGAATAACACCAAAGGGCTTGCTCAATACTTAACGTCTCCATCTGACGAACAGCGTCATATGCCCTCACTCAATATGAAAACTGCAGAAAGGTAACTGTATACCACCACTTCTCCTCCCTTCCCGGCCAGTATTCTGAGGGTGAAAATGTTTTCGACCAATGGGATTCGAACCCGCTAACCACGTGTCAGACCACACAGACTTCACGCCTTAACGATCATAGCCATCAGGCAGGATTAATCCAAAGCCATTGCATAAAGCTTCAAAATTGTAAATATGCATCCACCCAGCTACACAGAACTTCAAAAAGCAGCCATATTAGCCACCCGATACATCGTTCGAAGTTTTTGGAAACTGAACATCCACTGCTTGTCCCCACCATGCGAACGATCAGCAGTTTTGTAAATAATTTGTATGTAAATATGTATATACGCTGGGGGAAAATTTCCAAACACCATGAAATAAGGAATGTAGAATACGGACATTTTGACAATATATTATCGAGGTAACATATTTAATTGATTAAAGGTACAAGACTACAGGTTAATATCCGCGCGAGAAAAGCCATCGCAAATGTGCCATGCTGGTCCGGAGTAATCGCCTGACTGTTGAATGCAGGCATGCAGACGTGTATGCACTGTGTCGTACAGATGCCGGATGTCAGCTTGTACGATGGATTTTCACCCCTGTTGCACTTGGTCGGTCAATACAGGGACGGTTAATGCTGGTTGTGGATGGCGCTGGAGTGTCGTCCAATGATGTCCCATACGTGCTCGATTGGGGACAGATGGGGATCGAGCAGGCCAAGGCAACATGTCGACACTCTGTAGAGCGCGTAGGGTTACAACAGCGGCATGCGGGCGTGCATTATCCTGTTGTAAAATAACCCCCCCCCCCCCTAGGGAATGCTGTTCATGAATTGGCAGCACAACAGGTCGAATCACCAGACGGACGTACACATCTGCAGTCGGGGTGCGTGGGTTAACCACGAGAGTGCTCCTGCTAATTGCTCCCCAGACCAGAACTCCCGGTGTAGGTCCAGTGTGTCGACGCCGCAGACAGGTGGAATGCAGGCTCTCACCTGGCCTCCTTCTAACCAACAGACGGCCATCACTGCCACCAAGGCAGAACCGGCTTTCATCGGAAAACACAACGTACCTCCACTCCATCCTCCAACGAGCTCTCGCTTGACACCACTGAGGTCGCAGACGGCAGTGGTTTTGGGGTAAGTGGAATTCACGCCGCAGGGCTTCTGGCTCGGAGCTGTCCTTCAAGTAACCGATTTCGAACAGTTCGTTGCGTCACTGTGATGCCAACTGCCACTCGAATTGCTGCTGCAGACGCAATACGCTGCGCCACAGACATTCGCCGAATACGGCGGTCCTCCTTCTCGGTGGTGCCACGGGGACGTTCGGAGCCCAGTCTTCTTGCGAGCGTACCTTCTCGTGTCCACTGCTGCCAGCACGCATGCACAGTGGAGACATTCCTACCACATCGTTCTGCAATAGCGCGGAAGGAATATCCACCTTCACATAGCCCTTTTATACGGCCTCGTTCAACCGCAGTGAGCTTTTGATACCGGCCTCTTCGTCGTCGTAAAGGCATTCTTGACCCATTCACAGTCACCCAGTCTAATCTAACAGGTAACTAACGCTTTCGCAAAGTACAGCCCTATTTAAAGCAAACCTGATGTGCAACGTCATGGGGCCGCTACTAGCGCCACGCTAATGCGATTTGCGGGAAATTTGAATCAAAGTCGTCTTTCAGATGTATAAACACGCCTACCAACGTTCGTTAATATAGCACAACCCCTTCAAGATGTTTGGATACTTATTTTCCGCCAATGTATAATTGTATACAATGTCTCTTCCTTGTATCTGGTACCGAAGATGTACTGGGAAATATTATGAATAAATAATAATGATAATAATAATAGTAATAATCTAAAAATCGTATTGGTTTTATGCCCCGCTAACTACGTTTACAGTATATTGGAGAAGCCAAAGTGCTGAAATTTTATCCCGCAGGAGTTCCGTTTACGTGCCAGTAAATCTACCGTCACAAGGTTAGCGTAGGCCTGTACGAACACCCTCAAATACAACGCAAATGAGCCATGATCGTATCCACCAACTTGGGCTTAGAAGGTCGGCGCCTTACCAGCAGAATCACTCATTGCAGCAGGCAGAAAGTTGCCAGAATGATATAATCTTGATCAAAAGGGGATAATGGTGATCGGGCATAAAGCTAATCACTCTATTTCCAATGTGTGCCGAGGTTACAGGTAGTGGAAACCTTCACCTTACACTCTTCCAAAAATCTTCATGGTCTGTACGGAGACGATTTTCATCTTGATCAAAGATCTCAGAAATTCCTTGGTGCTAAAGTGACCATTGGAGAGTTTGTAGCTACCAAAATACGATCAATATGCTGTACATTACAGATAGGTTCTAAAGAACAGAACAATTACAAGGAAACCTAATAGTGGTATGCATTTTACATAATATCCATAACTTTCCGTCTTACGAAACACCGGATTGATGTGATTTTTCACTGCAACCTGTTTATAACATTTATTTTATTTTTTCTTGTTTTTTATCGGTCAGGTAAGCTTGCTGATACATGTCTCTCGCATCTAAGCACTCTGCAATGCCATATGACTGTGCTGGGATGTTTTTTATGTTGCACCGTAACAGACAGGTCTTATGGCGACGATGGGATAGGAAAACACAGGAGTGGGAAGGAAACGACCGTGGCCGTATAAGGTACAGTCCCAGCATTTGCCTGGTGTGAAAATAGAAAACCATCTTCAGGGCTTCCGACAGCGGGATTCGAACATGATCGAACCGTGTAGCCGACTCCCTCGGTGTGTGTGCTGGGATTCGATACCACAACCTTGAGCATAATATGCGAGAACCTACCGAACTGCGCAACACAGTCAGCCTACCACACAACAGTACCACAGTCTAATATATACAGTCGCGAAGCTCTAATAAGAGGAAGGTTCTTCCACTTGACAGCTGGAGCAACACTAGCACCTCTAGCGGCTAGGTAGAGACAACTTGCTAGCAGACAACAGGGAACGAATTACCACTACAATCTAAAATGGTCATAACTTCTGAACCATTCATGCAAATAATGTCCTGACAAGGTTATTGTAATCCACATGAAATAGTGGAGGAGGTCAAATAATTTATTTCGATGAGGAGTTCGAGGAAAATATCGAAATATTTATTTAATCTTAAGGAGTTATGTTTTTTTTCCGCGGACTATAACATAAAATCGCTTCTAGAGGGCAAACGGTTCGAAATAGGTATATACTTACCGATCATGGTAGAGCGCTGGCCTTCTTAGTCCAACTTGGCAAGTTCGATGTCGGTCGGACGGTCACTTGCTTTCTTGGCTTACGCTGCCTGAACCGTCAACGACAGACCCCAAGTGTAAGCGTACGAAATGTAGAGCATAGAAACCACTACAAAAAAAGTCCACAATGGTATATACCTATTTCGAACCGGTTGCCCTCTAGAAGCGATTTTATGTTATAGTCCGCGGTAAAGAAAAATAACTCCTTAAGACTAAGGGTCGAATTCATAGTCGGCACTTATATATAAGTGGAACCCTTAAGTAATAAGGGATCACTTATAGTATGTATTCACTCATATGAGTTTACATTTCATAGACAGCACTTATAGAGCACACTCATTGACACAGTAAGTATCACTGGAAATGTGGCAATGCTGTATATTATGCCCATGCTTCCTGGATCGTGTAGTTCTGGCTACCGAATAGTGGGATGATCTATTGTGTTTCGTTTATCCAAGGACATCGCGCGTACGCGCACGAAATTTTTGAGGTTAAAAGATCGTCTATATTGGATTTGATTATCGGAATGGATAATAAAACAGCGAGCTGAGACAGCACCTGCAAGAACTTGTGTCGAAGTACAGTAGGGGAAGGAGGGGAGGGTTGAGACAAAATTTACATTTTATTTTTTAAAACAAATTTTCTGAATTTCTTTTAATGATCAACTGTTGCAGTCAGTTCCCTATACCTTCCTCTTGAGTGTGTTATTTTCTTAAACTGTTAGATATTCAACAAAAGCTAAAAAAATATTCATAAATAGACACATGTATGGGAGGCTTGAGACACATGTGGAAATTTACAGAACTGCAGTAAGTAATAGTACAAAATTATAAAAATCATTGGAACTGAAACTGTGGACATAAAAAGATATTTCTTGTGCACAAAATGCATATACATATTTTTCCAATGGAGACCTGAAATAGAAATCTACCGCACACAGTATGATGAAAAATCAACATCGAATATGAGTTGCTTATGAGCACGCTGTGTTCCTCCAACAGTCATTGGCTTTTCCAGTTTCATAACTATATCCTCAGCTATAACATAACTCACATCTTCAGTTACCACCTGCGCAACGTTTCAGAAATTTAATTTTGTATTCATTGTCACTGCGGTTCACAGCTACTACTGATCCAACATAATAAACAATGTTCTTCTTGCTTGCAAATTTAACGAGCACAAAGTCCCCAGTTTCAATGTTTTCAGGTGTGGGATCAAAGTCATCAGTTGCCAATACCTCCTCCCTGAAAGTAGTAAAATCTAACGAATCTTCTAAGGCTACATTAAAATCCTCATCTGAACTGGATGATTCATTTTCTTTTGAAAGTTCAAGCTTAGATTTCTTCACCTTTTTATCATTAAGTGGATTGAATTTCAGCCTCCTTTTCTTTGAATTACGAGTTTCAAACTCCTGGTGTATTTCATTTTTTACTGGAGTGTCTGTCAAAATTCTAGATTTTTTAGGTTTCCTTCCCACAGTTTTTTCCTAGGACCAGCCTTCGGAAAAGGCCGTATCTCTTCTGGTGTCACAATTCTTCCGTTGTCTACACTTCCTGAAGGCTGAGGACTTGATTCACTTGCTGGTGTAGGCCAACACTTAGCTAATTGTTGCATGGTAGGACTACCTGCAACATTCTCTTCTCTGCTGGGGTCACCTTCCTGGCGATCAGTGACATATGAGCTTAGAAACTCATCGTCACGAAATATGTTCCTATTTAATGGATAAATTCCAGTATTTTGGAACCCGCTCACTACATTTTGTGGAGTAAATGCCAAGGGATATGCCTTCCCAAGTAATTCCCCTATTTCGTATATGGAAATTGGGCGTCCTGGGTGATTTATCATCCATTCGTCTGCTGCTGTGTTATAATAAGTCTTCAGCGGCCCAAACACTGTCCTGTCGAGTGGCTGTAGTTTGTGACTTGTGTGCGGTGGTAATGTAAGGAGGACAATTCCATTATCCTTACAATAATCTAGACCCTTTGGTGTCACATGACTTTCGTGATTGTCCATAATAAGCAACACTTTTCTCTCTTTAGGACATGAAACATATTTCTTAAAATGAATTAGAAACTGCTCAAAATTTTCCCCTGTCATCCAGCCACTAGGATGACAAACAACTTTAGTACCAGGAGGGGATCCTTTAGCCATATGATCTTTTACATGCACCCTAGGGAAAACTAGAAATGGGGGAACACTATTCCCTAGTGCATTTACTGCAGCACACAACGTGACAAGTGTTTCTCGTTCGGCAGGCGTAACCTTACCAACTTGTTTCTCCCCTTTACATGCAATGATTTTCCCAGGTTTATGCACCGTTGTAAGGGCAGTCTCATCTACTTTAAACGTACGTTCAGGTCCAAAATTTTCCCTTTCCATTACAATGTATAGATTATTGAAAAATGAATCAACATTGCCACGGTTGAAACCTGTAGCCCGTCCCAAGCTTGTGCTCTCTGGTGTACGAAGAGAAAGAGATTTATGTCTGTTCAGGAAACCACGCAACCAATCGTAACTAGCAATTTTTACCTCCTGCCAACCATCGGGAATTACTTTATTATTTTCCTTTGCAAATTGATAAACCAACTGACGAGCTTGTTTTAATGTCAACCCGTAATGCAGTTTGGAAGCTGTTCTTAAATAAACCTCTAACAACTTCTCTTCTTCATCCGAAAACATTTGGTTAGTGACATAGTTTGGTTTGTATGTTAGATTTTGTTTGCTGTTATCATCTGTTGCTTTGTATTTCTTAACATAACGGCTCAAAGTCTGTTTATCTATGGAGAAACGTCTTGCTGATTCACGTAAGGCTCCACCTTCTATTACTGCTTTAACTGCACTTTGAAGTCTATCGGGTGAAATACTGGTCCTCGTCTTCCCAGATTTACTTTTCCAAAAGAATGGCATACTGTAAAGAAGTACAGCAAGTGTAAACCAAGGATAATAGGAGTACCATTTACAGTGCTAAACTATATATTCAGTTCTGACTGCATGTGACGGGGAGGCTTGAGACAGTGTCTCAAGGCACCCTTAGACATTCTGTCTCAAGGCTCCCAGCACCTCATGTATATGCAAATTCGCGCGAATAAACATAACCTCAAAAGCTAAAGAGTTCATTGTTTGTTTAATTATAGCTCACCTCTTAAGTTCACTGATGAAATTATAACAGCTGTTATGAATGTGTTCACTTAAACAAAAACTCAAAATATATCACGTCACAAAAAATACTTCTTATATCTCAAAATACATTTATCACTCTAACTTCCACTCTTCAACAGAAATCACCATGAAACTCCGTCAGCTCACTCTGGTGGCACATTGCTACAACTCTCATGCAGAAGTGTTGTCAACATATAACATGTCGAGGAGATATCACTGGTGTCTCAAGCCTCCCTCCGTCTCAACCCTCCCCTCCTTCCCCTACATGCACATAATATAGAACAAGTAGACCGACGCAGTTTCTCATCAGAATATGATTGACGTTGGAAAAACTTGTTGTGGACAATGCAAACTACGAAAATGCCCAGAGTCTAATTTTCTTCTTAATATAATATGTTTATAATTATCCAGGCCCTCGAGCCTATATAAATATTCATCCAAATGTAGAATATCTAGCCCTACAACGCTTGTAATGATTTGACAAATATATCCGTAGCCGTTACGTTGTAATAGGCCTAATTACTTCCCCAATGAAATGGAATTAGTACGGTATGTTTTGATGTGCGATGCCATAATTTCAGAAACTTCTGATATATACCGGCAAACGATTGGTTGACTAACCTGATATACTTAGCACAAATCAACCGTAAAATAAATGGTAGTAGTGCAAAACGTTCATATTTCTTATAACTCAGTATAGTTCTTTACTATTCCATAGGCCTACAGTCTTGGTAACTTATCAACTTGTAACACATTTCCATTTCCAGAAATACCGGTCATGATGATAGTGGATGATAATAATATCAATAATAATAATAACCTGAAATTAAGAAGTGGCATAAAATCTCAAAACAATATCTTCATTAATGGTGAGGTAGTGAGTCCTCCAGAGGTTATGTTCACTCTCTCAATCAAAGGAACAAGAATATTCAAAACTCTCACTTTACTAAAACGAGACGTTCTTTAAATTGTTGGTCACATTATATTTCGACAGGATTTTCCATCTCTACTGTGTGCACGGAAAGTATTCTGTGAATGAAATGAAACATATTCAGCAAAATCATCCTCCATCTTGCTGCAGCATAAGTGAGTCACTTAAGTGTGTGTGGGAGGTCCACTTATAGCAATAAGTGGGACACTTAAGTGGGTAATATGAAATGAAAGTTGGCTTATAAGGGGCACTTATGTATAAGTGCTGTCTATGAATTCCGCCCTAAATAAGTATTTCGATATTATCCTCGAACTCCTCATCGAAATAAATTGTTCGACCTCCTCCACTATTTCATAAGGATTACAATAACCTTGTCAGGACATTATTTGCATGAATGGTTCAGAAGTTATGACCATTTTAGACTGTAGTGGTAATTCGTTCCCTTTTGTCTGCTAGCAACTTGCCTCTACCTCGCCGCTTGGAGCGCTGTAGTCGCCTCGGATGAAAAACATCATCAGAGCTTCGCGACTGTATATATTAGACTGTGACAGTACTCCTATCTGAACTGCTAAGTTCATATGCATTAATACCAATGGGAGAGCGTTACACTATGTGGAAGAGTTTCTATGGAGACAGGTGGGTTCGAATCCCACTATTGGACACCCTCGTCCGCACTTAAACTCCATTCTTAGAGCTGGAGTCACATCGCTCTGTATACCAACTACAACTGTTATAGTAGGAGCCAGTTTATCCGGATCAAATGGGACCGGGATCGATCCGGATGAACAAAACTCCGGATAATCGAAAAAATTCTTTAGCGACATCAAAAACACAGTTAAAAACAATAATATCTGCGTCCCAAGGTCGTTCAGTCATTTCAAGACACACCTCACGATGTAGATAAGCTGCATGTACACTCTCAGCCATATACCAGCCTTCCTGCCAATCATCCATTTCTGGCAGTACCGGATATCGAACCTGGGTCTCTGAAGGCAGCAGCTAATAACGTTCACTATTACACTAAGTAGAGTACTGTAAGTTAAAAGCCTCCGTGGCTCAGGCGGCAGTGCGCCGGCCTCTCACCGCTGGATAACGTGGTTCAAATCCCGGTCACTCCATGTGAGATTTGTGCTGGACAAAGCGGAGGCAGGACAGGTTTTTCTCCGGGTACTCCGGTTTGCCCTGTCATCTGCCATTCCATCAACACTCTCCATTAACATTTCATTGCATCTGTCAGTCATTTATCATTGCCCCAGAGGAGTGCGACAGGCTTCGGCAGCCGGCAGAACTCCTATCCTCACCGCTAGATGGGTCTTCATTCATTTCATTCCTGACCCGGTCGAATGACTGGAAACAGGCTGTGGATTTTCAGAGTACGGTGAGTTCGTCTCCTCGCATTCCCCGAGGTAGTGCAGCCCTTTTCAGGCACATCCCGAATGAAGGTGAGATGCATGTACCTTTATAACCACGCATCAGCACACCCCCCTTCCAGTCAAGACCAGAAATCAAACCCGGGCCTCAGAGGGCGGCAGCTAACGGCGCTAACGGTTACACTATAGAAATGGGCAATAATATTGCGTATATATATTTTATTGCACATGCTATATTTTTCTACATCACGAGTAACAGTACAAAGCAAATGACATATTTTAATTTTAAAATAAACACAACTAGAATACTTAGAGTATAAAATCGACTTCAGTTAGTGAACTGCACATTGTTTCAATTAATAAGGCAGTGGAGAAGGGCAGTTCTTCCCTTCACCAATGGAGCATCCGTACTGACAAAACCTGTTGACACAACAGTTTCTTTCAAAAAAAGGAAATATTATTTTGTTCTAAAGTGGCCTAAATTCGGGTTTATTAATCCATACCTAGTTTTCATAGACAAGTATAACGAAGTAGCACTCTCAAGACGATTGTTTTATATCAAGAAGTTTTCATCGACCAAAGAAATACTCCAAAACGAACAGTTTCAACTATTACTGAAAATCATTTCTGAATGTCTTCGATTGAAAGAAGTTTCATTTTGTCAATGAAATCATCTTAAATTACAAAGACCATACACCTTAGATTTAAAATGATTTGTTTTGTTTTGCTATCTGCTGTATGTCGCACCGACACAGATATGTCTTATGGCGACGATGGGACAGCAAAAGCCTAGGAATGGGAAGGAAGCGTCCGTGGCCTTAATTAAGGTACAGTCCCAGCATTTGCCTGGTGTGAAAATGGGAAACCACGGAAAACCATCTTCAGGACTGCCGACAGTGGGGTTCGAACCCACTATTTCCCGGATGCGAGCTCACAGCTGGACGCCCCTAACCGCGCGCCCCTAACCGCAAGGCCAACTCGCCCGGTGATTATTTTTGAAAATAAGTTTAATGTAAGAATAATATCCGTATAATCAGTTCGGTAAACCTGATATTTGGGTTAACGGGATCCGGATGAACGAGCTGTTACTGTATTTACAAATGCACATACCAGAACGGGCACTACAATAACACAGGTTCTCAGGATTCTAACAACTGAGTGAATTACCTGCGTTTAGTTTCAAGGTTGTATTAGGGAGATTGTGTTTTCCTGTCCTCTGTCGACAATGCCGTGGATGAACTTTAACTAAGACCACAGTCAATACCCACAAATCCTAGTCTCCGAAAACCTACCTGTATTGGCGCCACGTATAACAAATAGCTACGGAAAATAACCTCAGATACACACAGAGTAAGTATATACATATTGTCGTTGACCGCGACATAACAGCCCCTAAAATGAAACAATATTTCATCATCATCATCGTCTATTTACCCTCCAGGGTCGGCTTTTCCCTCGGACACAGCGAGGGATCCCGCCTCTACCGCCTCAAGGGCAGCGTCCTGGAGCTTCAGACTCTTGATCGGGGATACAACTGGGGAGAATGACCAGTACCTCGCCAAGGCGGCCTCACCTGCTATGCTGAACAGGGGCCTTGTGGAGGGATGGGAAGATTGGAAGGGATAGGCAAGGAAGAGGGAAGGAAGCGGCCGTGGCCTTATGTTAGGTACCATCCCGGCATTCGCCTGGAGGAGAAGTGGGAAACCACGGAAAACAACTTCCAGGATGGCTGAGGTGGGAATCGAACCCACCTCTACTCAGTTGACCTCCCGAGGCTGAGTGGACCCCGTCCCAGCCCTCAGACTACTTTTCAAATTTCGTGGCAGAGCCGGGAATCGAACCCGGGCCTCCGGGGGTGGCAGCTAATCACGCCAACCACTACACCACAGAGGCGGACTGAAACAATATTTAAAGATTTAAAAATATTAATTCTGCTGGTGCTGTACTTGTCTCTCAGCTCATAGAGGTTCACGAATATAAAACAGGTCGACTGAGTAGCGCAGTTGGTTAGCACTTCATTTTCTGTGCAGCACGAACGAATCATGGCCCAGTTAGTTTTTGAATGTGAGAGATCGGTTAAAAATTCCCACGTAGGGAATAATTCCGTTAAACTTGCGTCCTTCTGGTTTTTTTAATTTTTTTTTTTTTTTTTTTTTTTTTTTTTACAATTGCCTTTTCTTCGCACCGACACAGATAGGTCTTATGGCGACGGTGGGTTAGAAAAGGGCTAGGAATGGGAAGAAAGCGGTCAATTACATAGCAGTGTCCAGTCAGAAGATTATGTAATTGACAGATATGGTTTAAGTATTTCTCTCATGAAGGGAATCAATTCTAACGTTCCAAAATATAAAGCTTATCTTTACCCTAGGTGTATCAGTGATCAGTGAGAATTCGTTACCTTCGCGGTCGATCATTAACTCAGTTCTTAAGTTCCTGAACTGTCGTGAATTATTTATCAGCGAACCTGCCTAACGACGAGATATGCTACAAAGATCGCTTCCCAGACTGTTACCAGCGCAGTGAAGCAGATGTCCATTAATAACTACTCTACTGGGAATTGATTCGGCGCTCTTTAGGAACCATTATTCTGAAGTGTTATTAATAACCAGTAACAGAAACGATCGGAACAGTCTCATTTTAACCGAGCGAGTTGGTTTCACGATGCGGTTCGTGTAACTGTAAGCTGGCATTCGAAAATTAGTGGTTTGGCAGCCCCGAGGATAGTTTTCTATGTTTTCCATAGATTTCCATTTACAAGCAAGGAAAATGCCTTAATTAAGACAACGGCTGCTACTTTTTCAGTGTCTGCTCTTTTTTATCGCCGGGCCCAGTGGCTCACACAGTTGAGGGCTGGCCTTCTGAGCCCAAGTCAGTGGGTTCGATCCCGGCTCAGTCCAGTGGTATTTGAAGATACTAAAATAAGCCAGCCTTATGTTGGTACATTAAACTGGTATGGTACTAAGATAACTCCCGAGGAAAATAATTCCGATACCTCGAAGACTCTATAAAAGAAAGTTATTTACGCAAAACTTCTACACACATGTGATAAACGTATTACTGAACACACGGATGTCTACTTTCAGTTCGCCAGGCTGAGTAGCTCAGTCCAGTGGTGCTGGTCTTTAAAGGTGCTCAGATACGTCAGCCTCGTTTAGGTAGATTTACTGGTACGGCACGTAAAATAACTTCAAACCTCTTCTGTAAATACTGGTGGGTTTAGTTTTTTATTTATTTATTTATTTATTTATTTATTTATTTATTTATTTATTTATTTATTTATTTATTTATTTATTTATTTATTTATTTATTTATTTGCCCTGAGCATGTTGTTGCTCGGTGACTTCAGTTTCATTTGGTTTCTATAGGCGTAAGCAATCTTTGAGGCGACTACGTCTGCTCGCCATTGCGGGCAATGCGCGCGCGGTAACCACATCTCTGCGCTCTTATGCTTCGGTACTTCCGCTATACCAGATATGCATAAGATTTTACCGGGTTTTGTGGTAAATAAAATACATCATTTTCCAGGGAAATTCATTTTTTGTTTATTCAAAATATTGGCCATCGCCTTCTACAAACTTCGCCCATCTTTTTTTTTTTTTTTGCTAGGGGCTTTACGTCGCACCGACACAGATAGGTCTTATGGCGACGATGGAATAGGAAAGGACTAGGAGATGGAAGGAAGCGGCCGTGGCCTTAATTAAGGTACAGCCCCAGCATTTGCCTGGTGTGAAAATGGGAAACCATGGAAAACCATTACTTCGCCCCTCTTTCAGGTAAGTTATGAATACCATTTTCCAACTTCCTCGAAATTTCGGAAGTGCTGCTCTGCGAGCGCGTGCCCCATTGTTGCGAAGAGGTGATAGATGGCGCCAGGTCGGGGCAGTACGGCGGGTGCGGAAAGATGTCCCATCCAAGCGATTTCAAGGTGTCTTTCACTGGTTTTTCTGTGTGAGACGGGGCATTGTCGTGTAACAAAATCACTTTGCCACTTTTCCATTCCTGTCGTCTTTCGGTCAATGCGTGATGTAAATTAATCATTTGCTGCCGATAGCGTTGTGCATTAACGGTTTCGCCAGGCTTCAAGAGTTCATAATACACAATACCGCTCTGGTCCCACCAGACACAAAACATGGTCTTTCTTTCGTTGGCGTTGAAGCATTTCACAAGTGACTTTGCGATTTTCCATTTCAGATCGTGCGTGACCCATTTACCGAGTTTATTGATCTTCCCCATTGCTCATAAACGTCTGCTGATTGTTTCTTGTGACACATTTAATGCTTGTGCCAATTGCTGTTGAGTTGGGTCATCATCCAGTAACGCCTGCACTTTTGTGCTCTACCAGAGCGCGCACTGTCTTTCACACTGAAGTCACCACGTTTAAATTGTCGAAACCATGTCTCACATGTTCTATCGATGGAGCGTGTTCACCATATGTTTCTACCAGCAAACGATGACTTTCCACAGCCTTTTTCGTTTGATTAAATAAGAAAAGCAATGCGTGCCGTAAATGTTCTTTTTCAAGCACAAACGTCGGACATGATCACTGAACGATGCAACACAGACGGTAGTGTTTGACGGACTCAACTTGTGTGTGTTGGTAGGTTGAAATGAAATGGCGTATGGCTTTTAGTGCCGGGAGTGTCCGAGGACATGTTCGGCTCGCCAGGTGCAGGTCTTTTGATTTGACTCCCTTAGGCGACCTGCGCGTCGTTATGAAAATGAAATGATGATGAAGACGGCACATACACCCAGCCCCAGTGCCAGCGAAATTAACCAATGATGGTTAAAATTCCCTACCCTGCCGGGAATCGAATCCGGGACCCCTGTGACCAAAGGCCAGCACGCTAACCATTTAGCCATGGAGCCGGACGTTGGTAGGTTAATATCAGACGAACAATCTCACGTATATATCAAATTCATACGCTGCGTAACGTTAGCTGGCGCCATCTCTCGGTGAAACCGGAAAAGACTTATGCATACACCTGGTACTCCCTGTACTTTCCACTTTTCAGGACTCATTTTGACCACGACAGTGTTTTTTTTACGATTTGCTTTTTGTTGCACCTACAAAAATAGGTTTACGATGACGAAGGGATAGGAAAGGGCTACGAGTGGGAAGGAAGCGACCGTGGCCTTAAGGTACAGCCTCAGCATTTGTCTGCTGTGAAAATGGAAAACCACGAAAAACCCTCTTCAGGGCATCCGACAGTGGGGTTCGAACCCACTATATCCCGAATGCAAGCTGATAGCTATGCGGCCCAGACGACATCAGGCAGTTGGTCGGTCACAATGTTATAGTTGTTCTACCAGGCTTTTCTAGAGCTCTGGTATAATGTAGTTCCTATTTCTGTATATTGTAGTTGCTGTTACTCACAGCTGGCTCTATTTTCCTTTCCTTTTCCATATCTATCTTCTGAACCTAGAAGAGCAGAGAAGGGCTTCTGCGTGCAGCTGTCTCATGTACAACAGGAAGACCCGACGTGCTTCTGCGTTCTATCACATTGCTTCATATAGCTCATTGAAGTAACTTTCATTCCACATATACATCGTTTTAATTAATCTTCTTCTTTTCTTTTATTATTAATACATCCTACGTACCTTTTCAGACTCATTTTGGCCGCAACGCTATATTTCTACTACCAGGTTTTCCTTTCTGTTTACCTACAGCTCAATTATACTGTAGTTCCTGTTTCTCGTAGCTGACTTTGATTTTCCATAATTGGTTTCGTTAGGCATGGAGCACATTTCTTTTGGCGACATAGCTGTACCTCACCGTGTTGTACCCACGAAGGGAGGCGGGCCCCACTTTTTCCTATTCCCTATCTTATTGAATGGCACTGACTCGCTGGCCGAATTGGCATAAGGAGAGAGAGCTATTCTTAGGTCTAAGAACGACACCGCATCAAGCATCAATGATTTCTTATTGGAGAAACTTCCTACCAGTATGGTGAGATATAGGCCTGTGGACTCCGTGGTGGGAATAGATGACAACGTACACTACCCTGTGGAGTTCCTCCACACTTTAAATCCACCAGATTTTCCATCTCACAGTCTGTCTTAAACTTGGAGCACCTAAAATGTTGCTACGGAATCTGATATATCCTAAGCTTTTAATGGCACCAGAATGCAAGTGAAGACTTTACATACAGTAGTAACGAGATTGAAGGAACCATTTTCACGGAATGTGGTGCGGTTTTATTTTCTTCATATTTGAGTATTTTAATCATACTTCAATGATTTTATTATGTTATTCCAATTACACTAGTGTCCAAACGTTAAGCATAATCACTAAACGAGGCCATACCGCCTGATAGGAATGTCAGACGGATTGTTGAACAAACGGAAGCTGAATCAAACACCGTATGTCACACAACTTGTACAAAAAAACAGTAGCAGAAAGATTCTGATAGCTTGGCAATGTCTTCCACAACAAAATATGCTGTTAAAAGGGTATATGGTTACCCCTAACGGCCACACATGCTTCGCAGCGACGTGGCATGCTCTCTATCAGATGGTCCAAGAGCTCTCCGAAAGAGTAATGCGAAGGTCTTGGAGGGTCCTTGGTGGAGGCTGACGGGATGCAATTCTCCTCCCTAATGCATCCCAGGCATGTTCTATAGGATTCAGATCCGCAGACCTCGGTGGCCAGTCTATGTGATGAATGTCTTCCCCAGCCAGAAATGCATCCACCAGAGCAGCGCGGTGCGGTCGGGCATTATCGTCCATTAAGGGGAAATCTGGACCAACCGCACCTCTGAGCAGTCTAACACGTGGTCTCAGTACCTCATCCCTGTATCGCCGAGCGTTAACAGTGTTCCTCGGACCACCCATGAAGATGTGCAAGTCCGTACGGCCATTCAACATGATGCCTCCCCACACCATGACGCCACCACCACCATACTGGTCCCGTTCCATGATGTTCCTGTGGTTGTGTCAGCTACCCGGTTTTCTCCAGATTAATGTGCAACGGGAATCGTTCTGCAAATTGAAGCGGGATTCATCTGTGAAGAGCACATGCCTCCATTCATTCATGGTCCAGTTTCGATGTTGACGGCTCCCCAGTAAACGGGCCCGTCTCTGTGCTGAAGTGAGCGGGACGCACACCGCTGGACGTCGGGCAAACAACACTGCTGTTCTGAGCGTCCGGTACATAGTTTGCCGGGAAAAGGTAACCCCTGAGATGGCTGCAAGCTCCGCCGACAATTGTCTTGCAGATGTACTCCGATTTCGTCGGGCGGTTAAGGCCAGATATCGGTCCTGCTGTGGGTGGTTACCCTTGGTCGACTTGGTACTGGCCTACGACTAACAATCTCCTGTGTCTCGAGATCGTCTCCAAAGCCCGGCAATGACATTTTGTGGCACATTCAAGGATACGGCGACTTCGGTCTGTGTCTGGCCTGCTTCCAGGCGGCCGAGTATTCTACCCTGCAAAACGGAGTCCAAATGGCGTCGTTGTGCCATTATGTTGTCACGATCGCCGCAAGGCTACACTCCGCACACTATAACAGGGCAAACACGACTGAGGGAATATGGGGCGCAGGCACTGGCTGTGTTTACCTTGCGGTTACGCAGCTAGTCAAAGCAGGGAACACTCCTTTCCTATACAGAGCGAACACGTAAGGTTGATAGGTGGATATGTCGTGCGATTTGCGGTCTATTTCCTGTTGCCCTGCTTACTCTCAACTTAGGCTCAACTTTTGGACATTAGTGTACAGTATTATTCTTGTGATAAATTACAAGACCTATATGTGTCGGTACGACTTAAAGTAAATTGTAAAAATAATACAAAATGTCTACTTTATTCGTCTACTAATGCCATTCCACGCCATCCTCCAGTGACAGCTCGGTACATACCGTTTAGTCGAGCAGCTCGTCTCCTTTCTCCAATGTCTTCCCAGCCCAAAGTTTGTAACATTTTTGTAACATTATTCTTTTGTTGGAAATCACCCAGAATAAATCGTGCTGTTTTTCTCCCACGTTTCACGTCAAGAGTGTATAAGTATTAAGTGTGACGTAAAACCAATATCGCCACTATATTTCCTATCTCAGCGTCGCCGGAAACCCAACTGTCTTAGTGTGACTTCAACAGCTAGAGAGAGATAAAGACAACTTGTTTTCAATGAGACACCACGACAGTGTCAGGAGGGGAAACTCTCGTGAACACTAGCCAGACATTTATCTGCTTAAGTGTTCATCATTGACAAACAAATTCTTCTCAGTTCTTTTTTTGGTACATGTTGCTTTACGTCGCACCGACACAGATAGGTCTTATGGCGGTGATGGGAGGGGAAAGGGCTAGGAGTGGGAAGGAAGCGGCCGTGGCCTTAATTAAGGTATACGGTGTGAAAATGGGAAACCACGGAAAACCATCTCCAGGGCTGCCGACAGTGGGGTTCCAACCCACTATCTCCCGAATACTGGATACTGGCCGCACTTAAGCTGCTGCAGCTATCGAGCTCGGTATTTTTCTCAGAGTTAGACACTGTATACAAGAATTCGGATAAATGGAATTTCAAAGTTTGTTAAGCATATTTCGGTGAATACTACTTCATGAAATTTAAAACAAGTATGCTTGTAGTTTCACGTGAATGTTGATATCGTAATCATAGCCACTGAAAGTACAGTTTTACGTGGAATCCGATCTACTGGGATGTCATATCTCACTTTAAGTATACGATATACATTAGTTGGAATTCGAACTGTGACCGACTTTGTAAGTAGTCAGTGACACTGTCACTCAGCTATCGCACCCTTCCTCTTGAAAAGTATTTGCATTTAAGATCTGTTTTTTTTTTTTTCATAGACAAGGGTAACAAAATAGTTTAAATATTTACGTATTCATGCAATCCAGGATTGTGCCCCCGTGGCTCAGGCGGCAGTGCGCCAGCCTCTCACCACTGGGTTCCGTGGTTGAAATCCCGATCACTCCATGTGAGATTTGTGCTGGACAAAGTGGAGATGGGACAGGTTTTTCTCCGGGTACTCCTGTTTTCCCTGTCATCTTGCATTCCACGAACACTCTCCAATATCATTTCATCTGTCACTTATTAATCATTGTCCCAGAGGAGTGCGACGGGCGTCGGGAGCCGACACGATTTCTATCCTCGCCGCTAGATGGAAGATTCATTCATTCCTTTCCTCATCTGGTCGAATGACTGGAAACAGGATGTAGATTTCCACAATCCAGGATTCAGAAATATGTTTCTTCACTCCAATCTCATTAAACTTCCGTTTTTTTAATTATCAATGCCCCGTTCTGAGACAATCACGTCTTTTTTTCTGTCAGAGGAAATCTGTTTGATACTGGCCGGCAGGCCATCAGACGGCTCATGGGCTGAGATCTTGTGTGTATTCGTCCCAGTGAGTTGTTTGAATTTGATTCGGAGCTGTGGTGAACGTGCAGTCATGTGGAAGAATTGTTTTAACTGTGCTGCCATTACCGGCTGTTCGAACCAGCTCGGCAGTTAAGTGTCACAATTCGGTTCATTACTCGTAATGAATATGATATTTTAGTTAATATGTACGAAATCACTCATTTCCTCTGAAAAATTATACTAAGTATTTATCGAACGCTCGCATTCGATTTTATATTAAAATAGTTTTTTTTTCTGAAATTAATGAGTATAAAAATTCATTGTCTTTACACTACAATGTTTTCAGATCGAATCTGTTGTACGAGAGTGGAAGCTAGGTGGACTCAAGATATTTTAGACACAAGGAGAAGGTAAGAGACGTCCGGCTTCTAGGCTGAATGGCCAGCGTTGTGGCCTTCGGTTCAAAGGGGTCTCGGGTTCGATCCCCAGCTACGTCACGGATTTTAACCGCGTGTGATTAACTCATCGGATTCGGGGACCGGGTGTTCGTGTTTATCACAATACACAGATCTTCATATACACACTACACAATACACCACACTAAAACCACCACAGGAACACGCAATTGTGAGTACATCTCTCTACACAGCGTTGGCATTAGGAAGAGCGTCCAGCCGTAAACAGGGCCAAGTTCAAATGTGCGGGCGGCACAGTTTCCAACCACGACTTCACCAGGGTGTAGGGAAATGGCAGAAAACAAAGCAGCTGAAGATAACAGACATGAAAGTAGTGAGAATAATTTACTCGTACTAAAAGGTAGGAACAATGGCAAGAGGATACTGGTACTGAAGAGGTAAAGAATAAGCTTGGAATGTGTACAAAATATGAAGTTATACACGTAAAACGGCTTCAGTGGTGGAGTCGTGTGAGGTGGGGCTATTCAAGTTGTGCGAATGGACAATACTGACCCTTCTTCCATACACAATTCTCCAATTAGTATGTACGAACTGCGCGTGCATGAAGGCACTAAATTATTTTTATTCAGCTTTTGTTTCCCGAGAGTTTGATACAGTGCACTGCTGACTGTTAAATGATACATTTCGTTATTGGTGCTGGCACAAGATGGTACTCGATGTATAAGGTAACAGCATGTTGAGGTTGGTACCACTGTCTTCGGCAATGCGCACGTGGAGAAAACATTACATTTTAATTCCATTTTAGCCGGCTGAAACTAGGAATTTTACGAATTATTCTAACAAGCAATTTGTACACGCCCTGTTGTCTTATCAGCTAATTATTTCCTTCATTTTCTTTAATTGTTAACAAAATTATTAGCGGAAATACGCAAAGAATGTCGTTCGTCGCGGCTAACCGATCTGTATAGCGCCACAGCAAATAGTGGACACTGAGGTATGATTCACCCGCTTTAAGCGCGCATTCGTCAGTCCTTTTTTTTTTTTTTTTTTTTTGCTAGTGGCTTTACGTCGCACCGACACAGATAGGTCTTATGGCGACGATGAGATTGGAAGGACCTAGGAGTTGGAAGGAAGCGGCCGTGGCCTTAATTAAGTTACAGCCTCAGCATTTGCCTGATGCGAAAATGGGAAACCACGGAAAACCATCTTCACGGCTGCCGATAGTGGGATTCGAACCCACTATCTCCCTGATGAAGCTCACAGCCGCGCGCCCCTAACCGCACGGCCAACTCGCTCGGTCATTCGTCAGTCTAACTGTCTCTTTAGGGTCTGTTAGTTTCCTAGCTTGTAGTCAAATACAAAATGATTTTTAACTGTATAAATACGCCGTACTTCTATATAATTGCAATACATGTGTCATATTGTTCCTTTGGTGAAAGTTTTGCTGTATAGTATTGAACCCCCCCCCCCAAAAAAAGTATTGCCGCACTAAGTTGGTAATCAGTCAACCCTTCCTCCTCTGTCGAAATTCGCTCAGAGAGCATCAAAAAACTTACCATTTTGTAGCTGTTTTCTTTCTTTCGGTTTTGATGTATATACCCCTTCCCCCTCCCCGTTGTATCCTACAAACCCGGGTATTTTTTGTTGTCTGTACAATTTTTGCCGCCCCCCCCCCCCCGCACTTCTAATTCCCAGTCACCGCTACTGATTTTCTACACTGTTGAGCAATTGAATTAGACATACCTGGCTAGTCACCCTGACGCGCGTGACAGGGACTCCACAAGATACTGGAAGCGCTGAAAGTCATACTGTTCCATGACCACTACATAGTCCGGCTCCATGCCTAAATGGTTAGCGTGCTGGCCTTTGGTCACAGGGGTCCCGGGTTCGATTCCCGGCAGGGTCGGGAATTTTAATCATCATTGGTTAATTTCACTGGCACTGGGGCTGGGTGTATGTGTCGTCTTCATCATCATTTCATCCTCATCACGACGCGCAGGTCACCTACGGGTGTCAAATAGAAAGACCTGCACCTGGCGAGCCGAACATGTCATCGGACACTCCCGGCACTAAAAGCCACACGCCATTTCATTTTACCACTACATAGCCTCCCATAATGCGCAGAGTCTGTTCGGAGCAAGGACAACGCCACGCACATCCCCCTTGACAGCATCCTCAATGTGCTCAACAGGATTGAGGTCGGGTGACTTTATGGACCAGGCAAGCACCCTCATGTCCATGGGGTGTTCATCGAACCAGGCAACCGCAATTCAGCAGCGACTGGACGGTACACTGCAGTAGCGACGACTGGGAGGCAAAAAATCAATCAATCAATCACTACTGATCTGAATTTAGGGCAGTCGCCCACGTGGCAGATTCCCTATCTGTAGTTTTCCTAGCCTTGACCTGAATGATTTCAAAGAAATTGGAAATTTATTGAACATACCACTTGGTAATTCCAATCCCTAACTCCCCTTCCTATAAACGAATATTTGCCCCAATTTGTCCTCTTGAATTCCAACTTTATCTTCATATTGTGATCTTTCCTACGTTTAAAGACACCACTGAAACTTAATCGTCTACTAATGTCATTCAACGCCATTTCATCACTGACAGCTCGGAACGTACCACTTAGTCGAGCAGCTCGTCTTCTTTCTCCCAAGTCTTCCCAGCCAAAACTCTGCAACATTTTTGTAACACTGCTCTTTTGTCGGAAATCACCCAGAACAAATCGAGCTGCTTTTCTTTGGATCTTTTCCAGTTCTTGAATCAAGTAATCCTGGTGAGGGTCCCATACACTATTTGGGGTCTTACCAGAGACTTACATGCCCCCTCCTTTACATCGTTACTACAAACCCTAAACACCCTCATAACCATGTGCAGAGATCTGTACCCTTTATTTACAATCCCATTTATGTGAATACCCCAATGAAGATATTTCCTTATATTAACACCTAGGTACTTACAGTGATCCCCATGAGGAACTTTCACCCCATCAACGCAGTAATTAAAACTCAGAGGACTTTTCCTATTTGTGAAACACACAACCTGACTTTCAACCCCGTTTATCACCATACCATTGCCTACTGTCCATCTCACAACATTACAGAGGTCATTTTGCAGTTGCTCACAATCTTGTAACTTGTTTATTACTTTATACAGAACTAGCAAGATACCTGTGCTTCGCTACTGTATTATAATGAAATTTATAATTGAACGCTTAACCTTTTATATATAATCCGCCGGAATTCGTGATCTAACTCGTTTTCTGAGAGAATCCACCAAAATTCCTGATCTGACTCGTTTTCTGAGAGATTACGGCAAAGTTTCTCCCATTTTTCAATTTTTCTTTCCAGCAATCGATTTCGTACTTCCCGGGCTAGGTCCAGGTATTCCACCCGGCCAGTTGGGTCCCAAAACCTTTGCCATCTTTTCCTATAAGCATTTTAATATGGATGAAATCCTTGAGGAGATCCGGCGTGGTGTCGTCTTGGGTGCCTTGGCGGTACTGAACCCGCGGCCGGACTGCATTCGTAGTCATTACCTGGCCAGGACCCGTTTCTAGCGCGCTCCGCATATTTTGACGACGGTCCTGAACATTATTATTATTATCATTAGATATTCTGGACCCCACAGCAACATGCAAGACTGCTGCTTGGCGGTAAATTATATCTGCTGCCATTGTCATTTTTGACAATGTGACCAACACCATTGTCGCGCGTAGGCAAGTGTGCGGGATTTCTGGCGATACGAATGACATACTTCCGTGCATTATTGATCTTATTATAGAGGTGAACAATTTGACGGTCAATCTCATTCCTATCGTTTATTTCAAATGTGTTTACATTTTTATTTATATGCCAGGAGAATCTACTGTAATCTAAGAACGTTCTCCGAAGGAAAATATGGCTGTTGGAAACGAACCCCAGGAAAGCTTAAAAATGATCGGTTAATGATCAGAATAAGTACATCGAAAACCTACAGCCTGTTTCCAGTCATTCGACAGGGTCAGGAATGGAATGAATAAAGCCCCATCTAGCGGCGACAATAGGAATTATGCCGGCTGCCGAAGTACCCCTCTGGGGCAATGATCGATGAATGACAAATGAAATGAAATATTGGACAGTGTTGCTGGAATGAATGATGTCAGGAAAACCGGAGTATCCGGAGAAATCCCTGTCCCGCCTCCGTTTTGTCCAGCACTGAGAGGCCGGCGCGCTGCCGCCTGAGCAACGGAGGCTCCTTATAAGTACATTATGAACAGTAAAATCAATTGGTCTCACCTCCTTTTACACCCCACCGCCGTTAAGTTGATTCCCCCCCCCCCAAAAAAAAGAAAATTAAATGAAGGCGTGTTTCTTTATGTTTAAAGGTGATTCCAAACACCAATGTTCACGTCTATTACCTTCATTTCCGATATTTAAGTATCCCCATTAAAATAATTCATTTTTAACTTCATTTCACCCCTCCCCCCAAGTGAAATTTCCAGCAAAAAAATCTTGTTTCTTTAATAGTAAAGGATCTTCTAAATACCAATTATCACGACTCTAACTTCTTCAGTTTTCGATTTAAGTGCCCTCATGAAAGGAATACAACTCCTTTTCACTCCCGCCCCCCAGGATGGTTTCCCCCCCAAAACGCGTTTTTCCTTGTTTTTAAAGGGGATCCAAATACCAATTTTCACGTCTGTAAAAAGTTTAGTTCTTATTAGATGTATGTATTCTCATACAATTAAGTCAATTAATTATTCAATATTTCACCCCCCCCTCTTCATTGGATTTTTCGAGAATACGACTTTCTTTACTTTTAAAGCAGATTCCAAACATCAAATTTCACATCTGTAACGTCTTCATTTTTGAGATATCAATTGCCTAATTAAAATAAATCAACACCATTTTCAGTCACTTTTACCGCCCCCCTCCCCTCCACCCAAGTGGTAATCCCGAAAACTAAAAATACACGTTTCTTTATTTTTAATGGAGATAAAGAATACCATTTTTCACTTCTGTAACTTGTTAAGTTTTTTTTAGATATACTGTAGAAATTCTCATTTTGAAATTTCACCCCTTTTTAGTTCCCCTTAAGTGGAGTTTCAAAAAACAAATCACCTATGTTTCTTTACTTTTACAGGATATTCCAAATACCCACATTTTACGCCTGTAACATTTTACGTTTCTCAGATATTCTGTAGATATAGTCTTTCAAAAAATTCACCCCACTTTGTCACTCCTGTTTAACCGCCATTAATTGGATTTTCAAAAAGAAAAAAATACGTGTTTCTTTATTTTTAAAGGTGATCCCATATACAAATTTTCAGTTCTGTAATATCTTCAGTTTTTGAAACATATGTATCCTCATTAAAGGCATTCAACCCATTATTCACCCTTTTACACCCCTCCTATTGGGATTTACAGAAAACAAAAAAATACATGTTCCTTTATTTTTAAAGGAGATTCTAAATACCAATTTTTACATCTGTAAACTTTTGAAGTTTTAAGATGTAGGCACACTCATTTTAGAAATTCTGCCCCCTTTTCACCCCCCCCCATTATTTGGATTTTCCAAAAAAGAAAAAATACCTATTTCTTTATTTTTAAAGTAGATCCCAAATACCAATTTTCAGGTCTGTAACATCTTCAGGTTCTGAAATATAGGTAGCCTCATTAAAGGCATTCAACCCATTTTTCACCCTTTTCCACCGTTCCTATTGGGATTTTCGAAAACAAAAAATACGTGTTTCTTTATTTTTAAAGGAGATTCCAAATAGCAATTTTTACACCTATAAACTATAGGGTTTTGAGATATAGATACACTCATTTTTAAAATTCACCCCCTCTTCACCCCCCATTATTTGGATTTTCCAAAAACAAAAAATACGTGTTTCTTTATTTTTAAAGGAGATCCCAAACACCAATTTTCAGATCTGCAATATCTTCAGTTTCTGAGATATAAGTATCCTCATTCAAGGCATTCAACCCATTTTCACCCCTTTTCACCCTTCCTATTGGGATATTCCGAAAACAAAAAAATACGTGTTTCTTTACTTTTAATGAAGATTCTAAATACCAATTTTTACATCTGTAAAGTTTAAAAGTTTTGAGATATAGATGCACTCATTTTAAAAATTCACCCCCTTTTTACCCTCCCGTTAATTGGATTTTCCAAAAACAAAAAATACGTTTTTCTTTATTTTTAAAAGAGATCAAAAGTACCAACTTTCAGGTCTGTAATATCTTCAGTTTCTGAGATATAAGTACCGGTATTCTGATTGAAGGCATTCAACCCATTTTTCACCCTTTTTCACCCCTCCTATTGTGATTTTATGAAAACACAAAAATACGTGTTTCCTTATTTTGAAAGAATATTTTTAATACCAATTTTTACATCTGTAAACTTTTAAGGTTTTGAGATATATCTACATTCATTTTAAAATTTCACCCCCCTTTTCAACCCCTTAGCGCGGAATATCCAATAATCCTGTCTTAGTGAGCACTTACATCTTAATATGAATCTATCCCCAAAATTTCATTTCTTTGTCCAGTAGTTTTGGCTCGGCAATGATGAATCAGTCAGTCAGTCAGTCAGTCAGTCAGTCAGTCAGGACAAGTTATTTTATATAAAGAGATAACATCATCCGCAAAAAGCCTTACCTCTGATTCACAGAGAACAAAAGTACCCGGATTTGTGGGATATAGCGGACGGGGGGGGGGATTATTTATATTGGACTACCCACTAAGAAACTAACAAACAACCGGGCGAGTTGGCCGTGCGGTTAGGGGTGGGCGGCTGTGAGCTTACATCCGGGAGATAGTGTGTTCGAACCCCACTGTCCACAGCCCTGAAGATGGTTATCCATGGTTTCCCATGTTCACACCAGACAATTAAGGCCATGGCTGCTTTCTTCCCGTTCACAGCTCTTTCCTGTCCTGTCGTCGCCATAAGACATATCTGTGTCAGTGCGACGTAAAGAAAATTGTATAAAAAACACAAACAAAAACTAACCAACACTAAAGAGACTGCCAGACTGGCGAATGGGCGCGGCAACCGGGTGAACCATACCTCAGTGTCCATGACTTTGGGAAAAATAACCCCCTGCTACCTTTCCTCACAGCAGATGCAAACTCATTATCTTTGCATGCGAAGTCTCCACCACTAGTTGTGGCGCTATTCGAATCAGTTAGCCGCGACGAACGTCATTTTTTGCGTATTTCTGCCAATAATTATGTTAATAATTGAAGGAAATAAAGGAAAGAATTAGCAGATAAGAGCACAGGACTTGTACAAATTGCTTTTTTTAATCATTCCTGGCCTCAGCCGGGTAAAATGGAATAAAAAAATAATGTTTTCTCCACAAAGTGGGAGAGTTAACGACTGCCCCTTCCCTCCCCTACCCCTCCTCCTCAATCACCACTACTGGTGTAATGTCTTACTGTACGCAAAAGTCTCCTGGAGTCTCCAGGAAAAGTATGACATCGACAATCTGGCCGCGATCAAATATAATATATCTGATGCGTTTCAACTGATAAGTTTCAATTGTCTAGAAATAAATTTATGTTAACGACTTTTATATAACAATACGCCTTTGAATATAATAAGCCTACCCCGTTCACAAAAAGATAAACATAGAAAAATATCCCTGTCACGAATTTTAATTCTCTCATAACCATGATTCTGAAAACGACTCTCCAATTTGTTAAATATATTCCATATTTTACACTTCAGATCATCTTTAACTCCCACTTCATTTTAATAGAATTTTTGAGTAACTAGTACGTTCACTCACAGGTTGTAAATACTGGATTCACTGAATTTGCATAATGTAAAAATCAATCAATCCATCAATCAATCAGTCATCAAAGGTCTGCATTTAGGGTTGTAGCTCAGGTGGCATTTTCCATATCAATTATTTATCTAGCTTTTTCTTAAACGTTTATTATACACTGCAATGTCATTTGATGAAGCATCATAATAATCATCTCTAATAAATGGAAGGTATAATACTGGAATGCTATCTTAATCCAGAAGGAGATGGAGCAAGTTTAGCTTTCTGATTATCTTATTAAATTGCTGAGTTGTCACTTAAGCGAAAATAATAAAATGAAGTCCAATTGAGAATACAGAGCCTTTTGAACGAAATGTCGACACCAGGCACATAATTCATCCCTGTAAGTAATTATGACACAGATACATCAGCGATATTGACCACTAAGTCATTAGTGTCATAACTCATTCTGTCTGGCGTATTTCAGCAGTATAAACTCATTCTGTCCTAACAGGTAAGCATAATCAAGATATCTCGAACATAATACGAAGCTTTATAATATTCTCCCAACTTCAGAGGTTATTGAACCGGCCGTTTCGTCACTATCTATAAAAGTATAATATAGGCAGACTATTAGGTGCACGTTTCAATAGTGTATATTTTTCTTAACGAACAACGACCCACAGATAAGGAAATTTAGCTTCAACTGTTGTGTTGTGCTCTCTTCTACAACAACATCACAAAGGAGCCCTGATTCACAAGGGATATGGCAAATAATTAATTGTATCTGCTTAACCAGTTATTACGTAAGCAATTACAAATATGTGCAGTTCGGAATAGATGGATTTGTTAAGCCTACTATCACACAACAGATCAAATTATTCTCCGTTTACACGTCTGTTGTCGGAAACTAAGTAAACATAAAATTCGGCATCAGCTAGAAAATCTCTAGCACCGAAAGGTCAATAATATCTTTATTTCGTGGTTATGACATCGAGAAAATAAGAAACGGCATCTACACTTTTATCTGACATACGCAACAATTTTCACCCTTTGCTGTTAAATGGCGCTTCTTTTCTAATTCTTAAATCAGTTTTACTATTTTAATAAAAGAATGTTTCGTGTAAGGGTTCTATACTTGGACTAATAGAATCAATACTATCTAGAAATGTATTTAGATAAATAACACGTGGCAAATTCAGAACATGAGTCTTTCCAGTGAACTAATATGCTCCAGGAAATGAGTAAGACAGGAAATGAAATGGCGTATGGCTTTTAGTGCCGCGGGGTGTCCGACGACATATTCGGCTCGCCAGATGCAGGTCTTTCGATTTGACTCCCGTAGGCGACCTGCGCGTCGTGATGAGGATGAAATGATGATGAAGACGACACACACGCCCAGCCCCCTTGCCTTGCCAATGATGGTTAAAATTCCCGACCCTGACGGGAATCGAACCCGGGACTCCTGTGAACAAAGGCCAGCACGCTAACCATTTAGCCATAGTAAAATAGGATTGCATTCCAAATGAACAGTCCTGGGGAATATCTGATTCATTCCAAGACATCAGTTTCAATTGTTTTAGAAATAAATTTACTATATTTTAATGACCTACTCATTATCAAACGCTTTTGAATAAAATACCTCATTCAAAAAATGTTTAGAAACATAACCTTGTCACGAATTTCAATTATCTCATAATCATGGTTCTGGAAATTACGCACCTAATCTCTATATATATATATAAAATAGCTTGTCCTGACTGACTGACTGACTGACTGACTGACTGACTGATGACTGACTGACTGACTGACTGACTGACTGACTGACTGACTGATTCATTATCGCCGAGCCAAAACTACTGGACATAATGAAATGAAATTTTGGGGATACATTCATATTAAGATGTAGGTGATCGCTAAGGGAGGATTTTTGGATATTCCATCGCTAAGCGGGTGAAAAGGGGGGTGAAATTTTAAAATGAGTGTATCCATATTTCAAAACTTTAAAAGTTTACAAATTTGAAAATTGGCATTTAGAATCTTCTTTAAAAATAAGGAAACACGTATTTTTTTGTTATCAGAAAATCCCAATAGGACGGGTGAAAAAGGGGTTGAATGCTTTTAATCAGGATACCGGTACTTATATCTCAGAAACTGAAGGTATTACAGACCTGAAAATTGGTACTTTTGTTCTCTTTTAAAAATAAAGAAACACGTATTTTTTGTTTTTGGAAAATCCAATTAATGGGAGGGAGAAAAGGGGGGGGGATTTTTTAATGAGTGAATCTATATTTCAAAACTTTGAAAGTTTACAGATGTAAAAATTGGTATTTAGAATCTTCATCAAAAATAAAGAAACACGAATTTTTTGTTTTCGGAAAATCCCAATAGGAAAGGTGGAAAGGGGTGAAAAAAGGGTTGAATGCATTTAATGAGGATACTTATATCTCAGAAACTGAAGATATTACAGACCTGAAAATTGGTACTTTTGATCTCTTTTAAAAATAAAGAAAAACGTATTTTTTGTTTTTGGAAAATCCAATTAATGGGGGTGGAAAGGAGGTGGATTTTGAAAATGAGTGCATCTATACCTCATAACTTTTAAAGTTTACAGATGTAAAAATTGGTATTTAGAATCTTCATTAAAATAAAGAAACATGTATTTTTTGTTTTCGGAAAATCCCAATAGGAGGGGTGAAAAGGGGTGAAGAATGGGTTGAATGCCTTTAATGAGGATACTTATATCTCAGAAACTGACGATATTACAGACCTGAAAACTGGTATTTGGAATCTCCTTCAAAAATAAAGAAGCACGTATTTTTTGTTTTTGGAAAATCCAAGTAATGGGGGTGAAAAGAGGGTGAATTTTTAAAACGAGTATATCTATATCTCAAAACTTTTAAAGTTTATAGATGTAAAAATTAGTACTTAGAATTTCCTTAAAAATAAAGAAACACTTATTTTTTGTTTTCGGAAAATTCCAATAGGAAGGGTGGAAAAGGGTGAAAATGGGTTGAATGACTTTAATGAGGCTACTTATATTTCAGAACCTGAAAATTGGTGTTTGTGATCTCCTTTAAAAATAAAGAAACACGTATTTTTTTGTTTTTGGAAAAAACAATTAATGGGGGGTGAAAAAGGGATGAATTTTTAAAATGAGTGTATCTATATCTCAAAACTTTTAAAGTTTAAAGTTTATCTCCTTTAAAAATAAGGAAACACGTATTTTTTTGTTTTCGGAAAATCCCAGTGGGAAGGGTGGAAAAGGGGAAAGAAGGGGTTGAATGCCTTTAATGAGGCTAATTATATTTCAGAACCTGAAGATATTACAGACCTGAAAATTGGTATTTGGGATCTACTTTAAAATTAAAGAAGCAGGTATTTTTTTCGTTTTAGGAAAATCAAAATAATGGGGGTTAAAAAGGGGGGTGAATTTTTAAAATGAGTATGTCTACATCTTAAAACTTTAAAAGTTTAAACATGTAAAATTGGTATAGAATCTCCTTTAAAAATAAAGGAACACGTATTTTTCGTTTTATGTAAATCCCAATAGGAGGGGTGTAAAAGGGTTGAATCCCTTTATGAGATTACATATATCTCAGAAACTGAAGATATTACAGAACAGAAAATTTGTATATGGGTTCTCCTTTAAAAATAAAGAAACACGTATTTTTTGTTTTTGGAAAATCCAATTAATGGCGGTTAAACTGGAGAGACAAATTGGAGTGAATATTTTGAAAGACTATATCTACAGAATATCTGAGAAAGGTAAAATGTTACAGAAGTAAAAAGTGGGTATTTGTAATTTCCTGTAAATGTAAAGAAACATTTAGGTGATTTGTTTTTGGTAACTCTCTTTAAGGGGAAATAAAAAGGGGTGAAATTTTAAAATGAGAATTTCTACAGTATATATCTAAAAACTTAACATGTTACAGAAGTGAAAATGGTATTTTTATCTCTATTAAAAACAAAGAAACGTGTATATTTCGTTTTCGGAAATACCTCTTGGGTGGAAGGGGGGGTGTGTGTGTGAAAGTGACTGAAAATGGTGTCGATTTCTTTTAATTGGGCTACAGATATCTCAAAAATGAAGATGTTACAGACGTGAAGTTTGATATTTTGAATCTGCTTTAAAATTAAAGAAACACGTATTTATGGAAAATCCAATGAAGGGGGGAGGTGAAAGAACTGAAAAATTAATTGACTTAATTGTATGAGAATTCATCTAATAAAAACTAAAGTTGTTACAGACGTGAAAAGTGGTATTTTGCTCTCCTTTAAAAACAAAGAAAAACGCGTTTTGAAGGGGAAACCTTATTGGGCGGCGGGAGTGAAAAGGAGTCGAATTCCTTTCATGAGGACACACAAATCAAAAACTGAAGAAGTTAAGAGACGTGACACTTTGTATTTAGAAGATCATTTACTATTAGAGAAACAAGTAAAGGGGAAACCATCTTGGGCGGCGGGAGTGACAAGGAGTTGAATTCCTTTCATGAGGACACACAAATCAAAAACTGAAGAAGTTAAGAGTCGTGATAATTGGTATTTAGAAGATCATTTACTGTTAAAGAAACAAGTATTTTTTGCCGGAAATTTCACCCGCGGGGCAGGGGGGGGGGGTGAAAGGAAGTGAAAAAGTTGAATTATTTTTATGGGGACACTTATATCTCAAAACTGAAGGTAATAGACGTGAACATTGGTGTTTGGAATCTCCTTTAAACATAAAGAAACACGCCTTCTTTTAATTTTTCTTTGGGGGTGGGTGGGGTGGGCGGGTAAATAAACTTAACGACGGTGGTGTGTAAAAGGAGGTGAGACCAATTGATTTTACTGTTCATAATGCACTTATAAGAAGCCTCCGTTGCTCACTCGGCAGCGCGCCGGCCTCTCACAGCTGGGTTCCGTGGTTCAAACCCCAATCACTCCGTGTGATATTCGTGCTGGACAAATCGGAGGCGGGACAGGTTTTTCTCCGGGTACTCCGGTTTTCCCTGTCATCATTCATTCCAGCAACACTGCCCAATATTTCATTTCATTTGTCATTCATCGCTCGTTGCCCCAGAGGAGTGCTTCGGCAGCCGGCACAATTCCTATTGTCGCCGCTAGATGGGGCTTTATTCATTCCATTCCTGACCCTGTCGAATGACTGGAAACTGGCTGTAGATTTTTTATGTACTTATTCTGATCATAAACCGATCATTTTTAATCTTTCCTGGGTTCGATTTCAACAGCCATCTTTTCCTTCGGAGAACATTCTTAGATTACAGTAGAATCCCCTGGCATATAAATAAAAATTTAAGCAGATTTGAAATAAACTATAGGAATGATATTGACCGTCAAATTATTCACCTCTATAATAAGGTCAATAATGCACGGAAGTATGTCATTCGTGTCGCCAGAAATCCCGCACACTTGCCTACGCGCGACAATGTTGCTGGTCACATTGTCAACAATGACAATGGTAGCAGATGTAATTTACCGCCAAGTAGCGGACTTGCATCTTGCTGTGGGGTCCAGAACATGTAATAATAATAATAATAATAATAATAATAATAATAATAATAATAATAATAATAATAATAATAATAATAATAATAATAATAATAATAATAATAATAGTAAGATAATAATAATAATGTTCCGGACTGTCGTCAAATTGTGCGGACCGCGCTGGAAACGGGTCCTGGCCTGGTAATGACTACGAATACAGTCAAGCCGCGGGTTCAGTACCGCCAAGGCACCCAAGATGACACCACGCCGGATCTCCTTCAGGATTTGATCCATACTAAAAATGCTTATAGGAAAAGATGGCAAAGATTTAGGGACCGAACTGACCGCGTGGAATACCTGGACCTACCTCGGGAAGTACGAAATCGATTGCAGGAAAGAAAGATTGAAAAATGTGAGGAACTTTGCCGTAATCTCTCAGAAAACGAGTCAGATCGTGAATTTTGGCGGATTCTCTCAGAAGACGAATCAGATCGCGAATTTCGGAGGATTATATATAAAACGTTAAGCATTTAATTATAAATTTCAGTATAATACCGTAGCGAAGCACTGGTATCTTGCTAGTTGTTAAATATACTCCATCTTTTACACTTAAGATCATCCTTGTGTCCCACCAGAAGAATCAGTTGAAGTTCTTTGGTAACACATACTGTTTCATGTAAAACAGTCAAATCGTTGGTCAATTTAATACTTGCTGTAAGTGATAGTGCAGTACGCGAAACTTTTCTTGATACCAGGTTTTACGGGGGTATAATAATAATAATTTCTTGTGGCTATTTTCTAGCCGCGTGCAGCCCGATGAGAGTGGGCGGCATCTGCCATGTGTAGGTAACTGCGTGTTATTGTGGTGGAGGACAGTGTTATGTGAATTGCAGGGATGTTGGGGACAGCACAAACACCCAGCCCCAGGGCCATTGGAATTAACCAATGACCCAGCCGGGAATCGATCCCGGGACCAACTTAACCGAAGGCCAGTACGCTGACCATTCAGCCAATGAGTCGGACTTTACGGGTTTGAGGAGTAAGGAGGGAGCTCTCCCGGTTGCGGTTACACTGCCAACTGAATGGAAATGAAATTTGAATTGAATCGATAGTAAGATCGATCCATAGGACTATTCTAAACCTTTATTATCTTAAGCTAAAAACTGTGTCATACATACATTATACATTTCTCGATGCGAATCTTGTTCCTAGCATGAATCCTATATTTTGGCCTTGCTGTGTAAACAACAACAGTACTAGTACGTAAAGTGTACACCAGACGTCTCACGGCGATTCAAAGTTTGTGTGTCAAAGGTTGGCAATACGAATCTCGAAGATAACCGAGGTCTACCGATGCAGCACGAGGGAGCTCAGGTATCACGAAAAGGTTCGCGTACTGTATATCTATTGACATCTCGCCCTCTACTTTAACAAAGAGAATATTCACTCACAAACAAAATAAATAGCGTTATCACTTTTTTAGAATCTCACTTTGAAAACCTTAAAAAGTAGTAGTAGTAATAGTAGTTTTACATCATTATTTCAATAAAAATATCACTATTTTTTAATCAAGCCAAAACAACAAAAATAACTAAACTGATGCTTCGCGCATGCTCATGTTTACACTTGAACAAAGCGAACGCGGCGCCATTTTAGCTAATATCAATAGCTACCTTAAAGTATGGTCCAATATTGTAGATGATATTGGCTTGAGAGTAGTTGCTGCTTGCGAAATCGGTGCAGTGGGTTCGATTCCACAGTATATGAAGGTATGCATGTTCAAACTAGGCCATACCACGACTATTAAGTTGTTGGCTGAAATGGAGTGTGAAACCAGACACTCTCAGCCGGAATTAACATACGATAGGGTACTTTACTTCCCTCTACTCCTCTTCCATCCGACAGCACGTGAGAAACCCTCCCACATCTAATGTTGCTTGACTGCCAAGACCTCATGAGATCTAGTATTTAACGTGGCTACGCTACTGGTGCAGAATATGTTATGACTGATTTACAATAATCTGTACATTCTTCTTCTTCTTCTTCTTCTTCTTCTTCTTCCCCTTATTCCAGTATCTAGGGAATACCTCGTAGTTTGCCCTGTGAAGAAAAAAACATCCAGGCAACTATTACCACGAGACTTTATTTGTCAATTCCAAGTACAGTATGTAGCCTATGTTCACGTTTTCTTTGCGTCCACCTCCGTGGTCCAGGGGTTAGAATAGCAGCTGTCCACTCGGCTGACAAGATTTCGATTCTCGATGCTGGGCTAACGGTAGAAGCACTCGCTTTCTGAGCCCAAGTTGGACGGTTCAATACTGGTTCAGTACTGCAAAAGTAGTCAGTGGGACATACAATTATAATTATTGTTGTCCGCCTCTGTGTTGTAGAGGTTAGCGTGATTAGCTGCTAACACCGGAGGCCCGGGTTCGATTCCCCGCTCTGCCACGAAATTAGTAAAGCGGTACGAGGGCTGGAACGGGGTCCACTCAGCCTCGGGAGGTCAACTGAATAGAGGTGGGTTCGATTCCCACCTCAGCCATCCTGTAGGTGGTTTTCTGTGGTTTCCCACTTCTCCTCCAGGCAAATGCCGAGATGGTACCGTACCTAACTTAAGGTAACGGCCGCTTCCTTCCCTCTTCCTTGTCTATCCCTTCCAATCTTCCCATCTTGACTGTCTGACAGATTTATCATCGCCGAGCCAAAACTACTGGACATAAAGAAATTACATTTAGGGGATACATTTATATTAAGGTGTAGGTGCACACTAAGGGAGGATTTTTGGATATTCCGTCGCTAATGGGGTGAAAAGGGGGGCGAATTTTTAAAATTAGGATATCTATATCCTAAAATCTTAAAAGTTTACAGACGTAAAAATTGGTATTTGGAATCTCAACAGGTACTATTTTGTTTTCGGAAAATCCCATTAAGGAGGTTGAAAAATGGGGAAAAAGGAGTTGAACACCTGTTATGAGGAGACATATCTCTAAAACTGAAGATAATTCAGACATGAAATTTGGTATTTGTAATCTCCTTTGAAAATAAAGAAACACATGTGTTTGTGTTTTTGGATAATCCGATGAATAGGGGGTGAACAGGAGCGACAAACGGGATGAATTTTTAACAGATTATATCTGCAAATTATCTCAGAGACGTAACAAATTACAGATCTGAAAACTGGTATTTGGAATTTCCTGTAAAAGTAAAGACACACCATTTTTTTCCGGAAAATCCACCTAAGTGGAACCGAAAAAGGGGGTGAATTTTTAAAATTAGCATATCTACAGTATATCTCAAGAAACGTAACATGTTCCAGACGTGGAAATTTGTATTCGGAATTTCCTTTAAAAATAACGGAACACGCATTTTTTGGATGGGAGGAAACCAACTTAACGGGCGGGGGTGGAGTGAAAATGGAGTTGTTGAATTCTTTGTACGAGGATAATACTCACGTCTCAAAAACTAAACATGTTACAGACGTGAAAATTAGTATTTGGAGTCTCCTTTAAAAATAAAGAAACACGCATTTTGGAGAGGAAATCAACTTGGGGGCGGGGGCGGTGAAAAAGGAGTTTAATTCCTTTTTATGAGGATACATATTGTAACCGTTCATCACCATGCCATAGGCATGTTAGGAGGTTTGGTCAATTATATATGCCGTTTTCCGCAACATTCTATGACATATAATGTAGTAATTAGCAGTCTACATGCCGAACCGGGATGTGATTTGCGATATCCCAGCCCGAAGGGAGCAGTTTTCTGCGCTGTAACGAGAAAAGGATAGCGCAGTACCGCTGGACCTTGAAGTCGCGCTCTCTTTTCGTGTGAGCGAGAAGGAAAGATGACGCTACGCGTGGAAATGCAGGTTGTCGGAGAGTGGGATGAGTTAAGGTGTGTTAACCCCTGAGAAATAAATGTCCTTTAGTAATTCAACACCGCATTCACTGGTGCCACTTCACCATAATTTACTAAAAAGAGGAAGAAGAAGAACACCTTTATCTAAGATAATTTTTGGAAATTTATGAGTCAGCTCTCATTCGAACCGATGTATTTAATGCTAATTGTTGATTCATATAAATGCAATACTTGAATAGTAGATCGGTAATGACGCTTGTCATATAGTAGTACGCAGATTAAAGATGACTGCTGAAATCCGACAACGTGTGGAAAAAAGTGGAAGATCTTGCGTGATGAACCATGACGCGTGATTTTCTAAAAGGACGCTTTTGAGATTGTGAATGACCCACTGATCGCTTTAGTTTTAGATGCGATCAGTAGAAAGTAGAAGTCACAAGCTATAATGTGAGTGTTTTCACGTCGCTGAAAGATTCCGATTACCGGACCTTCAAATTCAGCAGGGGCATAATTTACCTCCCTCCTGATCATTTTGTTCGGAGGCTATAAGTAGAGCCAGGACCTAGATACAGTATCTCATTGTCATTTGTGTAGCTGCAGTACTAACACGTTAGGAGTGAACTTGGATATCAGTTTATGAAGTGTTGTGTGAAGAAAGAAAAACACATCAGTGCGATGTAAAGTATCGCGAAATAAGCCGTGTGGTACCAGACAATGTACAGTAATGGTGAATAGAAGTCTCATCTCAACATTCAATATTTCAAATAAGAACAACAATCAGTTGCGGCTCAAGATGCAATAACCAGTGAAAGGGCAAACGCGTCAGGTTGTTTAGAGGTAGCGAGACAGCTAATTACCTTCAGTAATTAACTGTGACCGATCCAAAGCATTTTACGAGTGAGTGACGTTCAGTAAAATTAAAGAACTATTCCTGATAAAATTAGCGTTTGTATACTCCATGGACACTCGTGGTGATAGACTGTGTGATTAATGGGGAAATGAACAAACTTGCCATTATTTGCATTGATCTATTTAAAGTTAGTAGTGGATTTTATCATCTGTAGATTCCTTTGAAAGTACATAAACAGTGTTTAATAACTGATTTCCCATTTTGCCTGTATGTTCGTGAGTGGTCGTCGAACCCGAGATCTGGAGCCTACAAGAATCGCGCATAAGTGCCTGCAGTTATTTCTACAAGAAACGCCCACAGACTTAACTAAGAAGACCACAGTTCGGGACAAGGATCGTGGGAGTACGAGGAGGAACCAAGGACTATCAAAGAGAAGACCACTCATCATGACGGAGTAAAAACCTAAGGTGTACCTCGAGATGACGGCAAACCATACCCAGTATTTGATAAGTACAATCCATTTGAATATATTAAATCACGAGATTTGCATGCCAGTAGCAATTTTTATTTTTTTAAATATTAAAATATATGATTAACAATATTACAGTTCAGCTTGAGCCACTGGCGAGTGCGGACGTATTGAGTGGAGGGTCCCTGGAGTGGGAGAAGGCAGTGTAAGTGCGGAGTGCAGGAAGGCAGTGAGGTGCTTACAGGCAATGATTGGTGTGGAGCAGTACAGGGCGAGCATAGGAGGATGGGAGGGAAGAAAGAAGAAAGAGGAAGTGAAGACAAGAGGATGTAAAATAGAATTGGAAAAATAGGAGAATTAATGCTATCTGCGGCGGTGATTATGATATTGCTTTGGATTGGTGGGATAGAACTGAACCCAGGTCCGACTTCCAGGGGAAATATGAGCTGGGAGGACATGGAAGCAATTCGAAAAATCGTAAAGGAGGTGGTCGCGGAGGCCTGTCCCTTTGAGCAAATCAAAACTATGATCCGGGAACAAACGAGGGAGTTTGAAAAAATGAAGGGGTGGTTCCAAGAAAAGGCAGAAGACACAGCTTCGCAGGTGAGGAAAAATGGCGCAGAAGTTGCAGCATTAAGAGAGAAAATAGGGCGATTAGAAGAAGAGATGGCGAAACTGAAAGCCGAAGTAGTTACTAACACTCGGAATCGTAGAAATAAATGCCTATTTATATAAGGCGTGCAAGAGGAGAAGAAGGAAGATAAGACGAGTATAATTTATAAAGTAGTGGACCTAATTCAAGGGAAAATGAAAATAAATTTCAGTCAAGTGGACATAGATGATGTGCAGAGAGTGTGAACATTTAAAGGTAATAGGCCTATCAAAGTGCAACTATTTTCTACATTGATGGCTGATATAGTGGTTGGTAATGCAGATAACTTGCGGAGGGAAAAAATATGGATAAAGAGGGACATGGGAACTGAAGCGAGGAAGAATGAAAGAATCCTTAGGAAACATAGGATACGAGCCAGGCAGCAGGTGTTGAGAGCAATCATTAGAGGATAGAAACTAGTGGTGTCAGGCAACAATTGGAGTAAAATCTGGTCGGTGAATAGACTGATGGACCTAGAAATGAGGATGAAACAGGACGAAGAGGCAAAGAGAAGTGTAGAGAATAGTAGGGAAGATAGACAAGTGAAAGATATTAGGCAAGTGAAAGATATTGAAAATGGAGAAGAGGAGGATGGTAGAAGTGTAATTATCGAAGTATTAGTGAAAAGTGCGAAGAGAGACAGAGAGAGGTGCTAAGTGGAAGTGAGTATATAAGCATCGACAAGGAAGGAACAGGCGACGGACAGCGCCGTGTGGAGATAGAAGAGCAAGCGAGTGAAGGGGGCAGGGAGAGTGAGCAGCAAGAAACTGTGAGTGCAGAGTGTAGTGGTGTAGTGAGCAACAAAGGTTCCGAGAAGACTGATCAGCAGGAAGGTAAAGCAATTATGAGTAAAGGAAGAAGTAAGGGTTTAAAATACATCTGGGGAATAAATACAAGGAGCAAGAATAGAGGGGGAGACGTAGAAGGGAGGGAGGGAAAGTTATAACTATATTGGAAAACAGGATGTGTGAATATTGAGGGAGTAAGGAATAAATTAGGGAATAAGAAAGTCCGGGAAGTAATAGAGAGTTTCGATGTTGTGGCACTCTTGGAGACGTGGCTGGATACAGGGAGGGAGATTTCATGGAAGGGGTTTGTGATAAAATATAAATATAGAAGAAAGGAGAGGAATAAGGGCCGCTCCCCAGGAGGGATGATAGTTTTAATAAGGGAAGAAATTAGTGATCTGGTAGAGGATATAGAGACGGATATGAAAGAAACTATATGGTTGAGATTGAATATGAGAGGGGTTGAGGGAAAGGGGAAGATAATAAATCTAGCTTTCGTTTACTGCCATCCTAGTAGTTCAGCATATGCAAACAAATATTTTTTGAGGAGTTATTGGTGGACATTAGTAGGATAAGAGGAAAGTTTCCAGGAGAAGAGGATATGTTGTTATTCGGGGATTGGAATGCGAGAATAGGGGAACAGAGCCCAGTATATAGTAGGGAGGATGGATTGTGTATGTGGAAGAATAGAAGGAGTGAGGATAAAATTATAAACAGTTATGGGGAAAAGCTCTTAGAGATGTGCGCTGTGGGGGAATTTGTATATCCTGAATGGATGGATGGAGGGTGACAGTAAGGGGAAATTGACATGTGTTACTGAGAAGGGTGGTAGTGTGATAGATATGATCTTAAGTTCGGAAGGAGTGACTGAGGATATTGTAAGAATGGAAGTAGGAGACTGGATTAAATCACACCATTTCCCAGTGTGGGTTATGTTGAGAAGAGGGGAAGAGAAGGGTACAAGGAAGAAAGCTGAGACGAAGGATAAACACGGGAGTAGATATAATAAGTATAAATGGACGGAGGAAGTGGGAAGGGTTTGGAATAAGGTAGTAAAAGAGGAAGTACAACTTCTGAAATATGGGTGGGAAGGGGCGTTAGAGGAGAATAATATTGATAAAGCCTTGGAACTGCTGCTACATCCTATAAAGATGATAGCGCAGAAGGCGGAATGTGAAAAGAGAAATAAGAAAGAGGGAGAAGCATGGTTTAAGAGAGAGTGTGAAGAAATGCGGAGAAAAGTGCTGGGCGCGTTAGGAGAATACAGAAAGAAAGGTGGGGACCAAGAAAGGGAGATTTTTTGCAATTTGAGGAAGGAGTATAAAAAGAAAATTTGTGAGGTAAAAAAGGCGTGGTTAGAGGAACAAATTGAAACCATAAATAAGGATTGTAAGTTTAACAACTTTGAGAGAGTATGGGATAAGATTAATAGAATAATTAAAGGTGGAAGGAATATAGAGAGAGCGTGTATTGAGGAAGTTCAATGGGTGAGGTACTTTGATGAATTACTGGGGGAGAAGGGGGAAGAAAGATGGAGAAGGGCGGGGGATGAAGTAATTTGGAGGAATAGGAGAGTGGCAATTTATGAACTGGACAAGGAAATTACAAGGGAGGAAATCCTGAGAGTGATAAGCAGAGTTAGAGGAAAGTCGGCCGGGGGATGTAATGGGATAATTAACAAGTTTTGGAAAGAAATTAGCAAAAATGAGACTATGGTAGAGGGCATAGTTAAATTATTTAATAAGATCTATGAGGGAGGTAAGTACCCAAAGGAATGGGAAATAGGAATTGTATGTCCAATATATAAAGGTAAGGGTAGTAGGAACAGTGTGAGCAATTATAGAGGAATATCTCTGTTAGACTCCTTAAGTAAAATATACACTGGGGTGTTAGCGAACAGATTAAGCGGGTGGGCGGAAGAAAATGAAATATTGACAGATTTTCAAGGGGGATTTAGGAAAAAGAAGAGAACAGTGGATAATATAATGATAGTGAAGACTGTTTTAGAAAAGTACAAGAGTATGGCTAGAAGTATGGTTTATGTGGCAGCAATAGATTTTTGAGAAAGCTTTTGATAAGGTGAATAGAGAGGCCCTATTAGATAAATTAGGTAGGCTGGGGATTTCAGACAAGATGTTGAAGGCCGTAGAGGGAATATATAGGGTTGTTAGGTTTTGTGTAAAATTGGGAGATGCGAGACTGAGTAGACTCTTAGAGTCCAGGGTGGTTTTAAAACAAGGGTGCAAGTTATCGCCAATATTGTTTATTTTATTTATTAACGATATTCTGGAAGGGCATGGGGCAAACAACTGGGCTGTGCCGGTAATTAATGGCCTGGAGGTACCGGGACTGATATTTGCGGATGACGTGATATTGATGACTCTAACTTCAAGGGGGATGAATAGAGCTTTAAATGCAGTGTCGCTGTTTGCGAAGAAATGGGGCTTGAAAATTAATGGTAATAAATCTAAAATATTAGTAGTTCAGGGAAACAAAGGAAGAAAGATGGAAGGGAAATGGATACTCCAGGGAGAAAGATTGGAACAAGAAAGGAAGTTGGAATATTTAGGAGTTATTTTTAACAGTAAAGGAACATGGAAAGATCAGATTAGAAGGATGAAAAACAGAGGATTGGCAGCCCTAGCCTCAGTCAGAAACTTGATAGCCAAATACCCGGGTATTAGTTATAACACCTTGAGGTTAGTGTTAAGATCGGTTATTTTTGGGAGGGTATTGCACGGCGCAGAAGTTTGGTGGTTGGATGAGAGAAGAGGGGAGTTAAGAAGTATTATTAGTAGTTTTGGTAAAATAGTAATGGGTTTGCCGAGGTGCACAGCAAATGCAGGGGCGGAATTAATGTGTTGGGAGGATTTAGAATCCGAGGGTGTGAAAAGAATAGTTAGATACTGGATGAATTTAAAAAGACAGGAAGGTGGGAGGGTTTTACAGGCAGCGTATGAACAGCAAAGTAAGAGCATGTATAAGGGCGGATGGCTAGAAAAAATTAAGGGATATTTGGAGATGATAGGACTAGGACACCTGTGGGGGGAGGTATGGACGAAGACAGAAGTTAGAGGGATGAAGATCCTTGAGGGGAGGATTAGAGATATTAATAGGCAGAAATTATTGGGGGAAAGTAGACTGAGAAATTCGCTGAATGTTTTGACGAAAATAGAGGAGATAGCAGGGATGAATATTAGATTCATTGACAGGTCTAAAAGGTATGGGATGATGTGGGGGCTCTTAGGAATGCATAGGAATAAAAGGTGGCTGTAAGGGAGGGACAAGACTGTGTGTATACTTTGCGGGGCAGTAAATGATGATTTTCACTTATTAAGGTACTGTGAAGAAATGAGTAAGATAAGGCAAAGATTATTGAGTGCCGAGCATAAGAAACTATTGGGAAGAGGGGACGAGCAATCAATTCTGAGATGGATTATTAAGCAGTGGGAAAGCGGGGGTGAGTTGAACAGGTATTTATATGCGGTAAAAAAGTCCTGCGAGAGCAGAATGAAAAAAGGTGAGTTAGAGGGTGGACAAGAGGGTAGGTGATTGGAATAGGCATGTAGGTAGAGGGGAAGAGTGAGTAATAAGCAGTGCTTAGGCAATGGAAGGAGAGAGTATGATAAAATTGAATGGGAAGGAGAGTATAGGTGTGGAGTACATTGTTAAGCATGTGGAGTTGGGTAATTGATATGTGAATTCATAAAGGCAGGGTCTCCTTGTTTATGTTATGGCAGGTTGGAATGGAAATGCTGAATGTTGCTGTTTTGGTATCGATCGGGAGTAGGTCAGGGAACAATGATTGTGACGAAAGTGCTGAGTACATAAGGACACGTGAAGAGTATGCTAAGAACCTTGAGACAGTGGCTGATACAGCTAACAGTTTTACTCCTATTATTATTATAGTATTATTATTATTATTATTATTATTATTATTATTATTATTAATACCACAAATATGTTGGTATTATTATTACATAAATTGTTATTATTAATATTATTATTACTATAATTAATGTCGTTTATTAAGTAAGGGTGGTCGTAATGGTAAGGGCTGGGTATTTTTGAAGTGATGATTTAAGGCTGAATTTTATGCTGGAAGGTGGTGCAGGAGAAGTATAGAGAAATGATGGTGTAGATGGCAAGGAAAGAGGGACAAGGGTGAGGTGGACTCACCCGTAAGAAGTCGGGGTGGGGAAGGGCCCAAGACAAATATACTTAGGCGGGACATGACATGAAAACACTGAGGATGACTACTGGGTGACCCTATCAGAGGAAGTCACATATCCGGAGTATCCGACGGACTTTATGGCATGTCCAAGGGGTACGTTTAGAAATGGAATTGTGAGAGGGAAAACATTGTCATCTGGTTAGATCTTGGGGCCTTCAGGAGGTCTCCACGGGCAGGGCCGGTCGGTTCATCATCAGGAAGGCGGCCTTCTTCTCACCAGGGGTGATGACTCGGCCGGACAGCAGGTTTTTATGTGGTGTTCTTTTCTTTGTATGTATATTAACTATGTCTGTTTGTTTTAAAGTTAGTAGAAGTTTGTGTGTGTGGCTAAAGTTGAACGCTGTTATTTTTCTCATTCAACGGATCAATCTGGTATTTGTTTACTGTGATTTAGAGAAAAATAATAATAATAAAGAATAATAAAGAATAAAGATTAACAATATTAAATGTAGGGAACACTATACGCGTGTGACTGGGAAAAGATTTATTATTTTAGTTAGGATTTACAAGTGATTTAAGAATAATCATTGATATTTAGCAGGTTTATTTGCATGAATTAATATGTAGATCCCATAAATTCTTAGTGTACATGAAGCACATATTTGGGAAGAATAGCGATTTAGCTAAACTTATAATTTCTTCGTAATATTATTATCTGGTAAAGATTTTCATAGTAGTTTGAATATAAACTATATGTTTGCTTCAAGATGATTCAGGTATTATAAATCCCGTATGATAATAGATGATCATTGAATATGTCCCAAACCGAGGTATTTTGCGAATTATATAGATATGCGAGAAGAATTAAATAACCTGTAAGAATGGAGTCTTCTCTGTAAATTAATAGAACGGATTTGAGATGCGGTGGTATGATATGGAAGGGTGAAACTGTAACATGTTGTGTTGTTGGGATGATAATAATAATTATGGCTGTTGTGATATATTGAATTGGGCTGAATATATAGCCAAATAATGAATAATAAGAAGTAATGGCTCTCAAATGAATGCGTACTTGAGAACAAGCCGAGATGATATATATAAAAGAAATAAGGAAATAAAAAAGAAAGAAATGACGAGTTCAATGTGTTTTTGTAGCCACGGAGCTGGTCACATAGCTGTTGTCATGATTGACAGTTTTACTACGTGCGACTTAGTGTCCAGGAAGAATTTGTAGTTCCCAGCAAAGCTTAAGGTTTACCAGCGAGATCCTTTTCATTCGCCAAAGCAGTGTAAATTCCATTCTAATGATACGTTATAAGTAATGGGGACAATTTTCTGATTTTGCGAAGGATAGATCCCTTCCCATGTTTATGCATTAAATTAGCTCGTGATTGGAGTATTAAATTTTTTACCTTGGAAGCTGGAGTACTTGAGTTCGACCCATGTTGGAGCGAAGAATTTAACCAGATACTATGGCTTGGTTAAGCCATAATCTTCGAGATGTATTGTGTGATATATGTTTGATATTTTTCTGTAATGTGTTTATGTGTTTTATTATTTCCCAAAGTGTTCTGTGGTGATGGGTTCGATTCGAGCGTTGGCTGATTTTTCTTTGAATATAATTTGTTAGGTAAACCCAGGATACACGTATGTGTTCAGTGTAAATATATAATTGTCGTGGTCAAATGGACCATGTGTTTGATACGCGGCGATGCAATCTTGTTTTAAAGGAAACGTACTTATGGGAGTGAATACTTTCTACAACCATGATAATTAACCAAATGATTTGAGGTATGCCGAGGACCAACTACAACTATGAATAAACTACAAGGACACGAAAGCATACTATATATATATATATATAATTTTTGCATTATTCTTGACTGTTTTTTGTTCATGTGTTGTAGTATGGCACCATCTCGTGTGATTTTATCTGTATAATAAAATGTTTAGCAAATAATATTTCAACGAAGATTCTTCTCATTTAATAATATTAGCGTATTCCTCTCATATTATAGAGAATCCTACTTTCGTTATATTGTGTGTAGTGCCTATTTTCTTTTTCGAACATTCCATTGCCCGTATGCTTTATGAGTTCAGCCGGTGATGCAATGAAAGTAGGGAGGACGAGTCTTCAAACCTGGTAAGTGACTTCCGGAGGTTCTCATCCAACTATTCCTGCCCTAAATTACCCAGTATGGGTACAATATATCTCAAAACTGAAGATCTTACAGTCGTGATAATTGGCATTAGGAGTATTTATGGTTTTTGGAAAATTCACTTAAGTGGGGAGTGTGAAAGGAAGTGAAAAAATTTAATTCTTTTTATGGAGAAACTTATATCTCAAACACTTAATATTACACACGTGAAAATTTGTATTTTGAATCTTCTTTAAAAATAAGGAAACGCATTTTTGGAAGGGGGAAACAACTTAACCGGCTGGGGTGAAAGAGGAGTTGAATTCTTTTTATGAGGATACTTATATCTCAAAAACTGAAGATGTTACAGACGTGAAAAATAGTATTCGGAATCTCGTTTGAAAATAAAGAAAGAAGCGTTTGTTTTTCTCGGAAAATCGACGTAATAAGTAAATAAGGAGTTGAAATATGTTCATGAGGATACCTTACCTTAAAAACTGAAACTGTTACAGGCGTGAAAGTTGGTATTATGAATTTCCTTTCAAAATAAAGAAACACGTACTTTTTTTTGTTTTCGGATAGTCACTTAAGGCGGAAGTGGGGTGGAAAGAAGTGAAGTAGAAGAAGTTGAATTATTTCTATGAGTATACATTTATCTCAAAAACTTAAAGTGTTACAGGCGTAGCCTACAGACATGAAAACTGGTATTTGGAATCTCCTTTGAAAATAAATGAAAATAATGAGATACTATTTTTTTGTTTTCGGAAAATCCAATTAAGGGGCTGAAAAGAATTGGAAAAGCGGGTGAATTTTTTAAATGAGTACCGGTATATCTACATTATAATGTCAAAAAACATGTTAGAGACAATAAACTCGGTATTTGGAAAGTCCTTTAAAAATACAGGAACATGCACCTTTTTGTTTTCGAAGAAGGCACTTAACCGGGGGGGGGTGAAAGGAAGTGAAAAATAGTTGATTTTTTTATGGGGATACTTATATCTTAAAAAGTGAAGATGTTACAGACGTGAAAATTGGTATTTGGAATCTCCTTTAAAAATAAAGAAACGTGTATTGTTGTTTTCAGAAAATACACTTAGATGGGGGTGGGGGAAGGACTGATCAAGGGGTTGAATTCGTTTTATGGGAATACTTATGCATATCTCAAAAACTGAAGATGTTACAGATGTGGGAATAGGTATTTGGAATCTCCTTTGAAAATAAAGAAACATGTATGTATTTTTTCGACTTGAGAGAAGACTGTTTTTCACATGTACAGTTCTATGACGCATGGACGTCTTAGCGCCAAAAGGTAATACAACAAACATGGTTTACAATGAATCTCTGCGGTAAATGAAACTCAGTTGTTGGGTGAGTTTTTATACTTTAGTAATTTTCAGATAATGTCTTAGTACAAAGCCGAGGAACGATTACTTTGATCAAATTACTAAATCCAGGCGAGCGAAGCCGCGGGTAATTACCAGTCGATATACACTGACTGACAGAGCAAATGCAACACCAAGGAGGAGTGGTTCGAAAGGGATGAAAGTTGGGGAAAAAACAGAGACGGCACGGACGAATAATTGATGTTTATTTCAAACCGATATGCAGGTTACACAATGCGCACGGCATCGACTCAGTAGGATGTAGGACCACCGCGAGCGGCGATGCACGCAGAAACACGTCGAGGTACAGAGTCAATAAGAGTGCGGATGGTGTCCTGAGGGATGGTTCTCCATTCTCTGTCAACCATTTGCCACAGTTGGTCGTCCGTACGAGGCTGGGGCAGAGTTTGCAAACGGCGTCCAATGAGATCCCACACGTGTTCGATTGGTGAGAGATCCGGAGAGTACGCTGGCAACGGAAGCATCTGTACACCTCGTAGAGCCTGTTGGGAGATGCGAGCAGTGTGTGGGCGGGCATTATCCTGCTGAAACAGAGCATTGGGCAGCCCCTGAAGGTACGGGAGTGCCACCGGCCGCAGCACATGCTGCACGTAGCGGTGGGCATTTAACGTGCCTTGAATACGCACTAGAGGTGACGTGGAATCATACGCAATAGCGCCCCAAACCATGATGCCGCGTTGTCTAGCGGTAGGGCGCTCCACAGTTACTGCCGGATTTGACCTTTCTCCACGCCGACGCCACACTCGTCTGCGGTGACTATCACTGACAGAACAGAAGCGTGACTCATCGGAGAACACGACGTTCCGCCATTCCCTCATCCAAGTCGCTCTAGCCCGGCACCATGCCAGGCGTGCACATCTATGCTGTGGAGTCAATGGTAGTCTTCTGAGCGGACGCCGGGAGTGCAGGCCTCCTTCAACCAATCGACGGGAAATTGTTCTGGTCGATATTGGAACAGCCAGGGTGTCTTGCACATGCTGAAGAATGGCGGTTGACGTGGCGTGCGGGGCTGCCACCGCTTGGCGGCGGATGCGCCGATCCTCGCGTGCTGACGTCACTCGGGCTGCGCCTGGACCCCTCGCACGTGCCACATGTCCCTGCGCCAACCATCTTCGCCACAGGCGCTGCACCGTGGACACATCCCTATGGGTATCGGCTGCGATTTGACGAAGCGACCAACCTGCCCTTCTCAGCCCGATCACCATACCCCTCGTAAAGTCGTCTGTCTGCTGGAAATGCCTCCGTTGACGGCGGCCTGGCATTCTTAGCTATACACGTGTCCTGTGGCACACGACAACACGTTCTACAATGACTGTCGGCTGAGAAATCATGGTACGAAGTGGGCCATTCGCCAACGCCGTGTCCCATTTATCGTTCGCTACGTGCGCAGCACAGCGGCGCATTTCACATCATGAGCATACCTCAGTGACGTCAGTCTACCCTGCAATTGGCATAAAGTTCTGACCACTCCTTCTTGGTGTTGCATTTGCTCTGTCAGTCAGTGTACGTTGATAAGGAACCGTTTGAATTACGAAGTTAAAATGTCAAATGATATCCTAGGTTTTAAATAACAGAAGGTTTTAAAAAAAATTAACCCCTCAGAGAGTAAAATGGGGCTTAAGATCCGAAAAAAAATATATTAATTCCTTCTTCCGGAACGGTTTACTGTACGAAGACAAAATTCCAAACAACGGTATATATTTTAAATCCTAAGTGTGAAATAGGAAATATTTTTAAACATTCCACAGCTAAAGTGTCAAATGAAGTTAACACCGTAAACTAAAGTACTCATCCCTCCAAAACCGTTTCGCGAACAAAGTTGTAACTTTACGAGAAGGGTCTTCTTTTATGTCCTAGGTGTAAAATTCCGTATACTTCAAAATATTTCTCCACTAAGAGGTTTAGACGGTAGCTGACTCTCAGGAATACAATATCCATTCTTCCAAAATCGTTTCAGGCACGAACATAACTTTTTTTATGAAGGGTTGTCTTCTATATCCTAGATGTTAATAAATATGTCAAAACATTCGCCCCTTAAAACAGTATTCATTCTTCCATTACTGTTCGACGTACAAAATCAAAATTTCACAGGTTGGTCGCTTTTACGTCCTAGATGATAAATCAGATATGGTTTAAAACATTCAAATTCTTCCGTACGAGGTTCAAGTGAGCGGTAGATTACAAAATAAATAATCTTATTATTATTATTCGTCTACTGCAGCTTTTCCCACATCTGTGGGGTCGCGGGTGCGAATTGTGTCCACATTTGGATTTGGCCTTGTTTTACGGCCAGATGCCCTTCCTGACGCCAAACTTATATGGAAGGATGTAATCACTATTGCGTGTTTCTGTGGTGGTTGGTAGTGAAGTGTGTTGTCTGAATATGAAGAGGAAAGTGTTGGAACAAACAAAAACACCCAGTCCCCGAACCAGAAGAATTAATCAAACACGATTAAAATCTCCGACCAGGCCGGGAATCGTCCCCGGGACACTCTGAACCGAAGGCCTCAACGCTGACCATTCAGCCAATGAGACGGACTATAAAATACATAATCATTCCCCCAAAACCGTTTGACGTACGAACTGAGGACGTATTTTACAGGCTCAGCTGACAAGTGGACTCTGCGAAATGTAAAACTTTGAATAATAACTTTCATTTTAAAGCCGTGGCGAAGCACGTGTACCGTATCTTGCTAGTTATATACAAAATTATAACAACTTTTTACAGTGAGACTGATATTTATTAATACTCTTCAAAATAAAATACCTTTCATTAATATGTGCTTGCATTTAATTATTTCCGCATATTACCATTCGGTGACTGATCACGATACGGGCCAGATAGTTTTTAATAAACATATAGAAATATTGTCATGTTATCGAGCCGCTGTCCGCCTCTGTGGTGTAGTGGTTAGCGTGATTAGCTGCCACCCCCGGAGGTCCGGGTTCGATTCCCGGCTCTGCCACGAAATTTGAAAAGTGGCACGAGGGCTGGAACGGGGTCCACTCAGCCTCGGGAAGTCAACTGAGTAGAGGTGGGTTCGATTCCCACCTCAGCCATCCTCGAAGTGGTTTTCCGTGGTTTCCCACTTCTCCTCCAGGCGAATGCCGGGATGGTACCTAACTTAAGGCCACGGCCGCTTCCTTCCCTCATCCTTGCCTATCCCTTCCAATCTTCCCATCCCCCTACAAGGCCCCTGTTCACCATAGCAGGTGAGGCCGCCTGGGCGAGGTACTGGTCATTCTCCCCAGTTCTATCCCCCGACCAAGAGTCTGAAGCTCCAGGACACTGCCCTTGAGGCGGTAGAGGTGGGATCCCTCGCTGAGTCCGAGGGAAAAGCCGACCCTGGAGGGTAAACAGGTGATGATGATGATGATGATCGAGCCGCTACAAGATTTTTTAAAACATGTATCAAACCATTAAACGTCTTTTATAATAATTATATTCTAAAAAATTGGTTTCCTCCATTATTTAACAAGTGTCAGAACTGTTTGTCTCACGCTGTACGCTGGCGATATAGTGTAAGCAGAGTACTAGACCGCTGTGATTTCACCTTTCCACTTAACCCGCGGAGTTGTAAATGGTACTGCTCGAAAAATGAACATGTTATTCGATTAAATATATTGCAGTCCGCCTCTGTGGTGTACTGATTAGCGTGATTAGCTGCCACCCCCGGAGGACCAGGTTCAATTCCCGCCTATGGCCACGAAATTTCAAAAGTGGTACGAGGACTGGAACAGAATCCACTAGGCCTCGGAAGGTCAACTGGGTAGAGGGGGGTTCGATTCCCTCCTCAGCCATCCTCGAAGTGGTTTTCCGTGGTTTTCTACTTCTCCTCTAGGCAAATGCCGGGATTGTACCTAACTTAAGGCCACGGCCACTTCCTTCCCTCTTCCGCGTCTATCCCTTCCAAACTTCCAATCCCCCGCAAGACCCCTGTTCAGCATAGCAGGTGAGGTCGCCTGGGCGAGGTACTGGTCATCCTTCCCAGTTGTATCCCCCGAACCAGGGTCTGAAGCTCCAGGACACTGCCCTTGAGGCGGTAGAGGTGGGATCCCTCGCTGAGTCCGAGGGAAAACCAACCCTGGAGTCCAAACACATTAAGAAAGAGAGAAGGAAGCAAGGTATTGCATAATTAAAAACTGAGCGGTTTTATTTGCTGATGGTGGTGGTTATATCTTTAAGAGGAAGTTAAACTGTGCAACGTACGCCCATGTAGCGTAACTGTTTGTGATACTAGCTGCCGTCATCGGAGACCCTGGTTCGATTCTCGGCACTGCCAGAGATTTAATTGTTGCAGGAAGGCTGGTATGAGGTTAAAATGACACACGTAGCTCACCTCCATTGGGGGTGTGTCTGAAAAGAGCTCTACCACATCGGGACGAGGACATAAGTTTTGTATGGCTGCATGGCTAAAAGGTTAGCATACTGGCGTTTGATCCAAACAGTCATGGGTTCAATTCCCCGCCGGGTCGGGGATCTTAATTGGTTAATTCTTCTGATTCGGAAATTGGTTGTTTGTTACGTTTTCAGCATTAGAATTCAACTTAGGTAAGGACCCATCCTCACATACGCGCAGGTCGCCTGTACGACGTCATCTCGAGAGACCTGCACCAGGCCTCTCCGGAAGCCATACGCCATTATTATTATTATTATTATTATTATTATTATTATTATTATTATTATTATTATTATTGCTTTGCTAGTGGTTTTACGTCGCACCGACACAGATAGGTCTTATGACGACGATGGGACAGGAAAAACCTAGGAGTTGGAAGGAAGCGGCCGTGGCCTTAATTAAGGTACAGCCCCAGCATTTGCCTGGTGTGAAAATGGGGAAAACACGGAAAACCATCTTCAGGGTTGCCGACAGTAGGATTCGAACCCACTATCTCCCGGATGCAAGCTCACAGCCACGCGCCTCTACCCGCACGGGCAACTCGTCCGGTATTATTATTATTATTATTATTATTATTATTATTATTATTATTATTATTATTAGGAAACCAACCTTGATTAACACTAATCAGAGGGAATGTGGAAGATACCTGACCTTCGAAGAATGAAGAAGAAAGAGATAGTCCACAAAGGGGATTGGGGGGCGGGGGTGAAAATGAAACAGTACCTAGGCCTTACAAACGTAAGAACGTCGGTCGGAAGAGAACAGATGTTGACCAAGAGTGGTCGGAGAGGAAAAATGAGCGCGAGGAGCCTAACACAAGTGGAAGCAATGCCAGACACAGCTAGAGGAACCATGGTTGACAACCCACGCACCCAAATTGAGAGGACACCGTGGTTGTATTATATTACCGTTATCCACAGGGATTTTATTGCTCCTGTAGATTCTGTTTTTGGAGGCATCCCGCCCAAAAAAATTCGTGACCCCCTAAAAATACATCCTGGGTACGGCCTTGGAAGTAACTGTTTATTTATTTATTTATTTACTAGCAAGATACCCGTGCTTCGCTACGGTTTTATACTGAAATTTATAATTAAATGCTTAACGTTTTATATATAATCCTCCGAAATTCGCTATCTGACTCGTTTTCTGAGAGAATCCGCCAAAATTCGCGATCTGACTCGTTTTCTGGGAGATTACGGCAAAGTTCCTCACATTTTTCAATCTTTCTGTCCAGCAATCAATTTCGTACTTCCCGAGGTAGGTCCAGGTATTCCACGCGGTCATTTCGGTCCCTAAATATTTGCCATCTTTTTCTATAAGCATTTTTAGTATGGATCAAATCCTGAAGGAGATCCGGCGTGGTGTCGTCTTGGGTGCCTTGGCGGCATTGAACCCGCTGCTTGACTGTATTCGTAGTCATTACCAGGCCAGGACCCGTTTCCAGCGCGGTCCGCACAATTTGACGACGGTCTAGAACATTATTATTATTATGATGATGATTATTATTATTATTATTATTATTATTATTATTATTATTATTATTATTATTATTATTATTATTAAATTTATTATTATTATTATTATTATCACTAGATGTTCTGGACCCCAGAGCAAGATGCAAGACCGCTACTTGGCGGTAAATTACATCTGCTACCATTGTCATTGTTGACAATGTGACCAACACCATTGTCGCGCGTCGGCCATTGTGCGGGATTTCTGGCGATACAAATGACATACTTCCGTGCATTATTGAGCTTATTAAAGAGGTGAATAATTTGACGGTCAATCTCATTCCTATCGTTTATTTCAAATGTGTTTAAATTTTTATTTATATGCCAGGAGAGTCTACTGTAATCTAAGAATGTTCTCCGAAGGAAAAGATGGCTGTTGAAATCGAACCCAGGAAAGATTAAAAATGATCGGTTTATGATCAGAATAAGTACATCGAAAATCTACAGCCTGTTTCCAGTCATTCGACAGGGTCAGGAATGGAATGAATAAAGCCCCATCTAGCGGCGACAATAGGAATTGTGCCGGCTGCCGAAGCACTCCTCTGGGGCAATGAGCGATGAATGACAAATGAAATTAAATATTGGACAGTGTTGCTGGAATGAATGATGACAGGGAAAACCGGAGTATCCGGAGAAAATCCTGTCCCGCCTCCGATTTGTCCAGCACGAATATCACACGGAGTGATCGGGATTTGAACCACGGAACCTAGCTGTGAGAGGCCGGCGCGCTGCCGAGTGAGCAACGGAAGCTCCTTATAAGTACATTATGAACAGTAAAATCAATTGGTCTCAGCTCCTTTTACACACCACCGCCGTTAAGTTTATTTACCCCCCCCCCCCAAAGAAAAATTAAAAGAAGGCGTGTTTCTTTATGTTTAAAGGAGATTCCAAACACCAATGTTCACGTCTATTACCTTCAGTTTTGAGATATAAGTATCCATATAAAAATAATTCACCTTTTTTCACTTCCTTTCACGCCCCACCCCCTGCAGGTGAATTTTCCGGCAAAAAATACTCGTTTCTTTAATAGTAAATGATCTTCTAAATACCAATTATCACGACTCTTAAATTCTTCAGTTTTGATTTGTGTGTCCTCGTGAAAGGAATTCAACTCCTTTTCACTCCCGCCGCCCAAGATGGTTTCCCCTTCAAAACGCGTTTTTCATTGTTTTTAAAGGAGAGCCATATACCAATTTTCACGTCTGTAACAACTTTAGTTTTTATTGGATGTATGTATTCTCATACAATTAAGTCAATTAATTTTTCAATTCCTTCAACCGCCCCCCCCCCCTCTTTATTGGATTTTCCGAAAATACGTGTTTCTTTACTTTTTTTAAAGCAGATTCCAAATATCAAATTTCACGTCTGTAACATCTTCATTTTTGAGATATCAGTAGCCTAATTAAAAGAAATCGACACCATTTTCAGTTACTTTTACACACCCCCGCCTTCCACCCAAGTGGTATTTCCGAAAACTAAAAATACACGTTTCTTTGTTTTTAATAGGGATAAAAATACCATTTTCACTTCTGTGACATGTTATGTTTTTTGATATATACTGTACAAATTCTCATTTTAAAATTTCACCCGCATCCGGGAGATAGTAGGTTCGAATCCCACTATCGGCAGCCCTGAAGATGGTTTTCCGTGGTTTCCCATTTTCACACCAGGCAAATGCTGGGGCTGTACCTTAATTAAGGCCACGGCCGCTTCCTTTCAACTCCTAGGCCTTTCCTCTCCCATCGTCGCCATAAGACCTATCTGTGTCGGTGCGACGTAAAGCCCCTAGCAAAAAAAAAAAATTTCACCCCTTTTTATTTCCCCTTAAGGGGAGTTTCCAAAAACAAATCACCTATGTTTCCTTACATTTACAGGAAATTACAAATACCCACTTTTTACGTCTGTAACATTTTACCTTTCTCAGATATTCTGTAGATATAGTCTTTCAAAAAATTCACCCCAATTTGTCATTCCATTTTAACCGCCATTAATTGGATTTTCCAAAAACAAAAAATACATGTTTCTTTATTTTTAAAGGAGATCCCATATACAAATTTTCAGTTCTGTAATACCTTCAGTTTCTGAGATATATGTATCCTCATAAAGGGATTCAACCCATTTACACCCCTCCTATTGGGATCTACAGAAAACAAAAAATACGTGTTCCTTTATTTTTAAAGGAGATTCTAAATACCAATTTTTACATGTGTACTCTTTTCAGGTTTTAAGATGTAGACACACTCATTTTAAAAATTCACCCCCCTTTTCAACCCCCATTATTTGGATTTTCCAAAAACGAAAAAATACTTGTTTCTTTATTTTTAAAGTAGATCCCAAATACCAATTTTCAGGCCTGTAATATCTTCAGGTTCTGAAATATAAGTAGCCTCATTAAAGGCATTCAACCCCTTTTTCTCCCTTTTCCACCCTTCCCATTGGGATTTTCCGAAAACAAAAAATATGTGTTTCTTTATTTTTAAAGGAGATTCTAAATACTAATTTTTACATCTATAAACTTTAAAAGTTCTGAGATATAGATACACTCATTTTAAAAATTCACCCCCTTTTCACCCCCCACATTAATTGGATTTTCCAAAAGCAAAAAAATATTTCTTTATTTTTAAAAGAGATCCCAAATACCTATTTTCAGGTCTGAAATATGTTCAGTTTCTGAGATATAAGTATTCTCATTAAGGGCATTCAACCCCTTTTTCACCCCTCCTATTGGGATTTCCTGAAAACAGAAAAATACATGTTTCTTTATTTTTATAGGAGATTCAAAATACCAATTTTTACATCTATAAACTTTAAAAGTTATGAGATATAGATATGCACATTTTAAAAATTCACCCTATTTTCACCCCCCCCCCCCATTAATTGGATTTTCCAAAAACAAAAAATACGTGCTTCTTTATTTTTAAAGGAGATTCCAAACACCAGTTTTCAGGTCTGTAATATCGTCAGTTTCTGAGATATAAGTATCCTCATTAAAGGCATTCAATCCATTTTTCACCCCTTTTCACACCTCCTATTGGGATTTTCCGAAAACAAAAGATACGTCTTTCTTTATTTTTAATGAAGATTCTAAATACCAATTTTTACATCTGTAAACTTTAAAAGTTATTAGATATAGGTGCACTCATTTTCAAAATTCACCCCCCTTTTCACCCCCATTAATCGGATTTTCCAATAACAAAAAATACGTGTTTCTTTATTTTTAAAAGAGATCAAAAGTACCAATTTTCAGGTCTGTAATATCTTTAGTTTCTGAGATATAAGTATCCTCATTAAAGGCATTCAGTCCATTTATCACCTCTTTTGACCCCTCCTATTAGGATTTTCCGAAAACAAGAAATACGTGTTTCTTTATTTTTAATGAAGATTCTAAATACCTATTTTTACATCTGTAAACTTTAAAAGTTTTGAGATATAGATTAACTGTTTTCAAAAATTCACCCCCCCCTTTTCACCCTCCCATTAATTGGATTTTCCAAAAACAAAAAATACGTGTTTCTTTATTTTTAAAAGAGATCAAAAGTACCAATTTTCATGTCTGTAATATCTTCAGTTTCTGAGATATAAGTACCGGTATCCTGATTAAAGGCATTCAACCCCTATTTCACCGTTTTTCACCCCTCCTATTGGGATTTTCTGAAAACAAAAAAATACGTTTTTCCTTATTTTTAAAGGAGATTCTAAATACCAATTTTTACATCTGTAAACTTTCAAAGTTTTGAGATATAGATACACTCATTTTAAAATTTCAACCCCCTTCCCCCCCCCCCTTAGCAAAGGAATATCCAAAAATCCTCTCTTAGCGAGCACCTACATCTTAATATGAATCTATGCCCAAAATTTCATTTCTTTATGTCCAGTAGTTTTGGCTCGGCGATGATGAATCAGTCAGTCAGTCAGTCAGTCAGTCAGTCAGTCAGTCAGGACAAGTTATTTTATATGTATAGATTTATTTATTTATTTATTTATTTATTTATTTATTTATTTATTTATTTATTTATTTATTTATTTATTTATATTTGTCCGGTTCCTTGGCTGAATGGTCAGCGCACTGGCCTTTAATTCAAGAGGGCCCCACGTTCGATTTCTGGCCGAGCCCGTGATTTTAACTACGTATAGTATATTTCTTTGGCACAGGCACTGAGTATTCGTGTTCGTCTTACTATACAGCTCTTCACATAAGCTAAACAACACACCACACTATCAACCACCACAGAAACACGCAATAATGAATACATCCCTCCACATAGAGTTTGCGTCAGGAAGGGCACCCGGCTGTGAGAAAGAGCCCAATCCACAGCAGCCCTGGTCTAGAAAATCAAGAATAGCGGTCTTGAGGATTCATCGTGCCGACCACACGACACCTCGTATTCTACAGGCCCTCGAGTTCAGCAGCAGTCACTGTTGCGCCGTAGGGTTTGGTTTATTTATTTATTTATTTATTTATTTATTTATTTATTTATTTATTTATTTATTTATTTATTTATTTATTTATTTATTTATTTCCAGAGAAACAGATTATTGTTACGTTTAAAGTATCGGGCAGAGGAGAATAAAGAGTGCCGTGAATAGGTCACTATGAGGCCAAAAAGAGAAAAGTACAGACCGCAAACAAGGAAAGAGTGAGTTCTAGTGTAATTCCAAGGATCTCAAAGCCACCTTGTACAATACGAGATACAAAGGTTTTCATCTGGGCAACAATGAAGATGTCAGCAACTTGACACTGTACGATTCATATCGGTTCATGAAATCAGTCAAGATTTGCTGTTCGCCTATCGACAAAACTGAATATAATAATTAGTGTCCTTTGTTTAATGACACTCAAATTGCTATAGATTTTAAAAGACGCCAGGGTTTCGGAATTCTGTCCTACAGGAATACTTGGAAGCCAATGACACGAATTTGTAACATTTAAGCACCTTCAAAGGCCATTGATCTTACCTGGAATCGAAACCTCTATGTTAGAAACCGACTGCTCCACTGAGGTCGGTAGGAGTTCAGCGATAAGGTTATTTAACAGCATCTCCTTGAACAGAAGTGACCCAGTATTGACAAGAAGCAAGTGTTCTGGTAAGAAGTGGGGTGAGAGTACTTGACATGAGCCCATTGATAGTGAGCTCCTAGATGATAACAAGAGCCACTGAGTGGAGACCTGAACCATGGATCGTAACTCTCAAGAGGATGTCAGTTTAACTAACAGCGCAGTGCTTACAGAATTAGCTCGTTATTTTGAAACGAAGCAGTCTGATAAGGTAATGAAAAAACTACACCATTACAGTCAGTATTGATGAATTTAAGGTTCTGTGATATATCTGAGCGCTTGTATATATTTTTAGAGGAAATTATTCCTTGTATTCCTGGAAGAGGCACGCCTTCTTATTGATCCACAGGTCCCCCAACACAGGGCGCACTTGCGTGGGTGCGGAAGATGGAGAGGACGTAATACGGAATCACACATGACAATATGCTAAGTCTTACCAGCAGTCGTTCAATTTTAGGATGTATAGACTATATTTTATTATTAATATTTCAAGGCCAATGTAAGAAAATTGAGATAGAGTTAAAGAGTGAGAAGTTTACACTGCTTATGAAGCATTCAGCTGAAAAATCTGCAGATGCTGGGTTCAAACCAGAGTCACACAATTAAAACGAATATACATCCTGTTACTTGTAGGATTGTTTGAACCACGCCCTTCAAGATATGACATCCCTGGACTTGCGCTTAGCATGTGGCTTGATTTCGTAGCCGACATCCACCCCTAGAGTAAGGTCGAACCTGCGGCCACCTGATGTAATAAACTGAACCACGCGAACGATTTATTAAAGCAAAACTCTCCTTTTTGAAGTTGTTCTATCCAAAGTTTTGGCCACGTATATTCGCGTGCGGGCCCAGCTCCGCTCCACTGACAACTATTGATTTACAGCTAGTCCCGGCACCCACATGCTGCTCCCGGAGAACACTCATACAATGATAAGAATTAAAATGTTTACTCTAAACAAACTTTCTATCACATATCGCTCTTCCCCAGGTAATACTGAGTGGCCATCCCTGATAAATAAAAGAAACAGACATGTGTTATTACAGCTAGTAAGGAATTAATTAAGCGAATATCAAAAAGCCACCAAAGATAGTTCTTCCTCAATAACGATAGTGAGTTACCACAACGCAGACAGAACATCAGCTATCCTAACAAGCCGACATTTTACTTACAGTACGTGCCAAGGAAATAAGAAAAAATGTCAAGCTCTTTAAATACCAGTACATGTGTAGGCCTACTTTGAGGGTTGAAATTTCCTGAGAAGTTTCAGGGCCAATAGTCCCCTCCTCTCCCAAAACAGGCGCTGTTCCATTTTCAAAATTTGACAGTTCGCGGGCGAAAGAATACGTTCGTAAATAGCGGATACTAGGAGACTAACGACTCCACAATATTGATCAGGACATATCATCCCTCCCAGCACATATGATAGTAACACTGACCTGTAAAAGAGGTTTTCGATGCTTCCTACGATAGCAGAACTTATATAGCGGCACGATGACCTCTTCACATTATTTTGTTCCATCGTTGTAAATTGAAGGTGACAGGACCAGGAAAATAAAAAGTTCCCGCACTGCTTTGGACGTCACTGCGAATGTAACCAGCGGTTCGAAATGAAAAGAGCACACTCCGTCAACGCACGCCACACCACGAGAACAGCTGTTCGCGCACTGTGGGGTAAGTGAGCACGACTCCGCGTCATGTTTAGAGTAGTGGAACACCAACGCACTCTGTTCGCGGCACCACGAACCAGTCATCAAAGAAGCCTATATCTGCTTACGTTTTCACAGGAGTGTGGTTTAACTCTCCCGCACCTCCTCAGGAGCACGTCTCGATTACAATGCTATATAAAATTACCTTCAAGCTACGCCATGGTCTAATGGTTAACACAGTGGATTCCCGCCCGGTTAGTCCGCTTTACATTCCCGGCTGTCACAAATTTAGGATTGGTTTCCCGCTTCAACCCCACATCAATATCCTAATGGTTTCTGTCATAGAGACTTTTAAAAAAAAATATGTATACAATTGACTTTACGTCGCACCGACACAGATAGGTCGTATGGCGACGATGGGAGAGAAAAGGACTAAGAGTGGGGAGGAAACGGCCGTGGCGTTAATTAAGGTACAGCACCGCATTTGCCTGATGTGAAAACGGGAAACCGTGGAAGACCCTCTTCAGGGCTGCCAACAATGGGGTTCGAACCTGCTATCTCCCGAATGCAAGCTCGCAGCTGCGCGCCCCTAACCGCACGATCAACTCGCTTGGTTCTTTGTTCTCAGTCTTGTTCTAAATGAAATCACTTCCAACATCACAGTCACAGCCTCTCGGTGCAGATCGTGCAGGTGTAAGCAGGAGATTATGGGTTCGCAGCTCATCGTTGGCAGCCCAGAAGATACATTACCATGGTTCCCTATTTTAATACAAAACTCTACCTTACTTATGGCAATTCGTTGTCGTTCCCTACAACTGGGGCAGCTAGAAAACGAATCTAGCATTTGCTAGTGGCGTTACCAAGCGGATGAAGTAAATAAACCCGGCACACACTAACCCTTGTTCGTTATTACAGTATAGTTCTCAAAGTGTGGAACTGAATTAGGCGTACATTTTAAGACGTGACCAAATAATAATAATAATAATAATAATAATAATAATAATAATAATAATAATAATAATAATAATAATAATAATAATAATAATAATAATAATAATTTTTAATATCGTGTGGCTATTTCTAGCCGAGTGCAGGCCTTGCAAGGCAGACCCTCCGATGAGGGTGGGCGGCATCTGCCATATGTAGTTAACTGCGTGTTTTTGTGGTGGAAATTAGTGTTATGTGTGGTGTGTGAGTTGCAGGGATGTTGATGACATCAGAAAGACACAGCCCCAGAGCCACTGGAATTAAACAATGAAGGTTAAAATCGCCGACCCAGCCGGGAATCGAACCCGGGCAACCGAAGGCAAGTACGCTGACCATTCAGCCAACGAGTCGGACAATAATAATAATATTAATAATAATAATAATAATAATAATAATAATAATAATAATAATAATAATAATAATTGTACGGGGCCCCGCCCCGTTCATTTAAATCAAGCGCCTGAAAGAACGCTATCTGCCATCCTAAAGTTGCAACAACTAATACAACAAGTTTGGACTCTTCCCTACAGATGTCTCTACCAAAAAACTTATGTTATGCCCTCTGGTGTGAAGAAGGACTATTAAGACTGCAAAGTAATTTGTTATTTTAAGGATTACTAAACTGAATTGATAATTTCTTGTTTTTGGTGTGTTAAAGTGTGCAACACGTCTATCCCTTCCAGCCAACTTTGGGCAAATAGAAAATTTTGTATATTTATTTTTCAGCCAATTACATCTGTCTTATATCTATTTAATTACTCAGCAAGAATTGGGGGTGTGTCGGGCCTTACACCCAGAGATCTCTAGAACCTTCTTCTCGGGTATAAAAGCTGGTACACTTTTTCAACCAGGTGGTCTTATTCATCGCTCCAGTCTAGCGTGTGTGTTTATAAAGGGGGCGAGGAGCCTCGTCCATCATCGAGCAGTCCATCAGCTCAAGGCAATGGCAGTCCGGATTTTATTAAGTGATAGTCTTTGAAGGCTAGCTCGAGGGGAAGGTTTCCAATCTTTAAAAATATAACTTTAATTTTCTAAATTGTAAATTTCAAACAAGTCAAAGGAACTTAAATATAATCAGGGAATAGAGAGTGCCCTACCCTCTCGTGTTCCCTATCAAATTGAATTGGAGGTGACTATGATTTTGAACCTTTTTCAGTTTGTAATCTTTGTAACTTAAATATTTTCTCCATTTAGTCACCTCGGTAATATAGGCTTAGCCTCTGTAACTTAGGGCCATAAGCCCAAATAGTGTTTTAAACTTTCATTTCGATTTTCAAGGAGCGTAGGTGTCCGCCTTCACGCAACTTTGATTTTGGGCCAGTAACTTTAACTTATTGTTTTTCACAAAGGCCCGGTAGAATGGGTATTCAATGCCCCCGTGAAATTTTATTTCATTCCTTTTGGTCAAAGATGTTAGACTATTGAGCATCTAAGAAGTTGTAAGATGTAGGTTAATCCTTTGATAGGCCTGGAAATTTCTGAAGATAGATCTCGAAGTGTAAATTTTATAGAGCATTGATGCCCTTTCTATGAATGTATTGGTGTTAAGACATGTTGAATTGTGCCTTTGGCAGGCTGTGATGTAGTAATGTTCGGAGAATAGTCTCCTAGAGTCGTACATATTTTGTGGAGCAAGGTGCTCTTGGAATAGGGTATATTTTACACACCTTGTATCCTAGTGGTATAAATGGACTCGGGAGATCCGTCTCCTTGAACTGTTTTTTTTAAGGAGCTGCAGCGCTCATGGACAATGTATAATAGGGAGCTTCAAGCTCAAAGTTGTTAATTGATTCTTATTCGGTTTTCTAAAATTGATACCCAGTCTTATGAACTTCTGTACCTGAACTGTAAAATTCATTTTCTGAAAAGAAACCAAAAGATAGCTGAGAAAGAAAATATAGCTATAAGTTTGAAGTTTTTAATTAATCTTCTGATTGTCCTATTTTGACCCATTCATGTCCGCACCTTCTTTCACCACTGTCCACCACGGTATCTCCGGAATAATAATAATAATAATAATAATAATAATAATAATAATAATAATAATAATAATAATCATGGCGTGTTGTGTCCGAAGAGGCCTGGTGCAGGTCTTTCGAGTTGACTCCATACAGGTGACCTGCGTGTCTGTGAGAATGGGGCCCTATCTATGATGAATTCTGGTGATGAAGGCGGCACACACACACGCAGCCCCCGATCCAGCGGAATTAACCAATGAAAGTTAAAATCTCCGAACCGGCCGTGAATCGAACCCGAGACCCTCTCAACCAAAGGTCAGCACGCTAACCTTTTAGCTATGGAGCCAGACATTCGTCGGGATACGAATCCGTGTCAGTTACGTTCGGAGTCGATCTGTTAAGACCATTGCGCCTTTTCCCCTCTGCAACACTAGAGGATAGGTAGGCTATTACAAACATGAACGGCAGCTATAACAACGGATACGAAATATTTTCGACAAAGTGCTAGAAACACAATGGGAGTACCCCACCCAACAGTGTGGGGATGCGAATAGAAGCATGGACAGAAGTCTGTCAAGAAACTGGCTGAGACGCTTAGCAGGGATCCCTTGCTTTCATCTGCTGCTTGCCCGGCTAAATAGCTATATAAATGGTTTGCGTGCTAGCATTTGGTGACGGGAGTCCCGGGTTCGATTCTCGGCAGGGTTGGGAATTTTAAACACAAAAGGGTAATTCCCCTCTCACGGGGACCGGATGTAAGTGCCGTCTTCATCATTATTTTATCCTCATCACGACGTGCAGGTCGCCTACGGGCATCAAAACAAAAGACCTTGTCCAGGCTTCTCCGGAGGCCACACGACATCTGCTGGTTATCTGTCAGAGTAGTGCACTTAATGCTTTGTCCATAGTGTGGCTTTAAACAACACAAGGTTACGGTGATTCAAGTCAATCAATCAATCAATCAATCAATCAATCAATCAATCATTCAATCAATCAATCAATCAATACCGATCTGCATTTAGGGCAGTCGCCCAGGTGGCAGATTCCCTACCTGTTGTTTTCCTAGCCTCTTCTTAAATGATTTCAAAGAAATGGAAATTTATTGAACATCTCACTTGGTAAGTTATTCCAATCCCTAACTCCCCTTCCTATAAATGAATATTTGCCCCAGTTGGTCCACTTGAATCCCAACTTTATTTTCATATCTCTCCTACTTTTAAAGACACCACTCAAACTTATTCGTCTACTAATGTCATTCCACGCCATCTCTCCGCTGACAGCTCGGAACATACCACTTAGTGGAGCAACTCGTCTCCATTCTCCCAATTCTTACCAGCCCAAACTTTGCAACATTTTTTTTACCGCTACTCATGTGTCGGAAATCACCCAGAACAAATCGAGCTGCTTTTCTTTAGATTTTTTCCCGTTGTTGAATCAAGTAATCCTGGCGGGGGTCCCATACACTGGAACCATACTCTAGTTGGGGTCTTACCAGCGACTTATATACCCTCTCCTATATATCCTTACTACAACCCCTAAACACCCTCATAACCATGTGCCGAGATCTGTATCCTTTATTAACAATCTCATTTATGTGATTACCCCAATGAAGATCTATCCTCACATGAACATCCAGATACTTACAATAGTCCCCAAAAGGAACTTTCACCCCATCAAACGCAGTAATTAAAACGGAGAGGACTTTTCCAATTTGTGAAACTCACGACCTGACTTTTAACCACGTCTATCAACATAACATTGCCTGCTGTCCATCTCACAACATTATCCAGGTCACATTGCAGTTGCTCACAAACGTGTAACTTATTTATTACTCTATACAGAATAGCATCATCTGCAAAAGGCCTTATCTCTGATTCCACTTCTTTATCCGTACCATTTACATATATAAGAAAACATAAAGTTCAAATAATACTCCCTTGAGGAATTCCCCTCATAATTATTACAGGTTCAGATAAAACTTAGCCTAATATAATTCCCTGAGATCTATTTTCTAGAAATATACCAACCCATTCGGTCACTCTTTTGTGTAGTCCAATTGCACTCGTTTCTGGAAGTAGTCTCTCATGATCCACCCTATCAAATGCTTTAGAAAAGTCAATCGCGTTACAGTCAATTTGACCTCCTGAATCCAAAAAATATCTGCTATACCGTGCTGGAATCCTTCAAGATGAGCTTGAGTGGAATACCCTTTCCTAAAACCGAACTGCCTTATATCGAACCAGTTATTGATTTCACAGGCATGTCCAAACTTCTTGATTTAAACAAACACGCAGCAAATAAATCTAGTCAGTTTAGGAAACTTCACAATAAGAAAGAATGCCTTCCCAAAGCCTACATGCAAGGCATGTCAAACTTACTGGCCTGTAATTTTCAGCTTTATGTCTATCACCCTTTCCTTTACACACACGGCTACTATAGCAACTCTCCATTCATTTCGTATAGCTCCTTCAACCAAACATTAATCAAATTACTTCAGATGTGGTACTACATCCCAACCCATTGTCTTTACTATATCCCCAGAAATCTTATCAATTCCAGCCGCTTTTCTAATTTTCAACTTTTGTATCTTATTGTAAATATCATTGTTATAATATGTAAATTTTAATATTTCTTTAACATTAGTCACCTCCTCTATCTGGACATTATCCTTGTAACCAACAATCTTTGCATACTGCTGACTGAATACTTCTGCATTTTGAAGATCCTTGCATACACACTCTCCTTGTTCATTAATGATTCCTGGAATGTCCTTCTTGGAACCTGTTTCTGCCTTAAAATACCTATACATAAAACCCAAACCAAACCCCATGGCACGACAGCCCTTGAAGGGCCTTGGCCTACCAGGCGACCGCTGCTCAGCCTGAAGCCCTACAGATTACGAGGTGTCGTGTGGTCAGCACGACGATTCTTCTCGGCCTTTATTCTTGGCTTTATAGACCGGTGCCGCCATCTCACCGTCAGATAGCTCCTCAATTCTAATCACGTAGGCTGAGTGGACCTCGAACCAGCCCTCAGGTCCAGGTAAAAATCCCTGACCTGGCCAGGAATTGAACCCGGGGCCTCCGGGTAAGAGGCAGGCACGCTACCCCTACACCACGTGGCCAAGTACCTATACATACCCTTCCATTTTTCACTAAAAAGTGTATGAATGCCAATTATGCTTGTCATCATGTTATCGTTAGCTGCCTTCTTTGCTAGATTTAATTTCCTAGTAAGTTCCTTCAATTTCTCCTTACTTCCACAGCCATTTCTAACTCCATTTCTTTCCAGTCTGCACCTCCTTCTTAGGCTATTTATTTCTCTGTTATAATAAGGTGGGCCTTTAGCATTCCTTACTACCTTTAAAGGTACAAACCTGTTTTCACATCTCTCAACAATTGCTTTAAACCCATCCCAGAGTCTGTTTACATGCTTATTTACCGTTTTCCACAAATCATATTTACTTTTTTTAAACCCCCTCATGCTTGCTTTATCTGCCATATGGTACTGCCTAATAGTCCTATTTTTAAGACTTTCTTTTCTATCACATTTATTTTTAACTACGACAAAAACAGCTTCATGATCACTAATACCATCTATTACTTCGGTTTCTCTACAGAACTCATCTGGTTTTACCAGCACCACATACAGGATATTCTTCACTCTAGTTGGTTCCATACCGGGCGAGTTGATCCTGTGGTTAGCGGCGCGCGGCTGTGAGCTTGCATCCGGGAGATAGTGGGTTCGAACCCCACTGTCGGGAGTCCTGGAAATTGTTTTCCGTGGTTTCCCATTTTCACACCGGGCAAATGCTGGGGCTGTGCCTTAATTAAGGCCACGGCCACTTCCTTCCGACTCCTAGACCTTTCCTATCCCATCGTCGCCATATGACCTATCTGTGCCGATGCGACGTAAAACCACTGGCAAAAAAAATCCTAACTCTACGTACCACTGTGGTTTGAGTGAAGGCCATCTGAGCGCAGACCCCAATCTCCTACCCACCCATTAGGATCTCGAAATCTCTCTCCCCTCTCTCCTCCCACACAGCTGAGCCAGGATCGAACCTGAAATGTTTGCGACGGAAGGCGAGCGTCTCAATCGTCTGAGCCATTCAGCCTTGCAGGGTAAGGTAGGTGGTTGCATACAGTTTCTAATTGCTAGATTGTGTGGGCGAAAAAAGCCTTGAATAAATTCCAATTCTCTCCGCAGTGCTCATATGGAGTGTGGGTATATAATGCTGTTGATGGTTATTTGTCCATCGGACTAAAGCCTTGAGCAGACCTCTCGATGCTATTCGACAGGAGAAGGGCATGTGGCACTACCGGGGTTTACCCTCTCCCTTCCTACTATCATATAACATGTCATTCATTCCAACTTATAATCTTCCCTGATGAAGTTGACGTCAGGAAGGGCGTCCGCTTATAAAAAATCCATCTCAACAGGTTCATCTCACCACAAACCAAACACCGTAGAGAAACGGGACAAGGGACAGACACACGTTAGATTATAACGTCGTGCACCCTTAGCCAGTAATCCGCATTTCAAATCACCCACGCTGCGTCGTCACAGCTGTCAGGATAAGGCCTGCGCGTTCGGTTGTATAAAGATAAGCATGCATTTTTATATTGCTCGCGCTTATTACGTCACAGCTCCGTCACTACACCAAGTGGGAGATGGCAAAGGGCCTGTGTGAGGTTATGTTACCGTTCGTGGCCAAGGTTAGGTTAACACACGTGTTAACCACACCTACAATTCACCTCACTAGTTCGGCTCCTCCAAGGGGAACCCGTCTGAGGTTAGGTTAGCGTTCCTCGTAGTGAGGTTAGGTTAACACATCATAACCGATTGGACTCCTCCAAAGGGAGTTAGACTATCGTTCGTGCGCAAGGATAGGTTAACACGTCATAATGACGTCTTAACCTCATCTGCAGGTCACCTAACTGATTTATGACTCCTCCATGGGCGCCCGATCGATTCGATTCCTCCAAAGGTGTCCGTCACCTTTCTGACTCGGCTCCTCCAAGGGGGCCCGTCCGTTTCAGCTCCTCCAAAGTGGCCCGTGAGGTTAGCATTGCCCTCGTACGTAAGGTATGACGTCATAACATCATCTAGCGTTCAAAAACATTCCAGGTTGGCCAATGAGGTCAGTACTGCCCTAATACGTATGCGTATGACGTCAAAACCTCACATAGTGGGGTCAAAAGCACCCCAGATCATTTCCTGACCAATTAGATCCCTCCAATGCAGTCTGTGAGGTTAGGCTTGCTCTCGTACGCAAGGTTATAACGTTATTCCGCATTCAATGGTCTAGAACCTACATAGCCTTACTATTCAACTAGTGTTCAATGAACTCGCATTAGAATCGACATAGCCTTACTACTCAACTAGGGGTCAATGACCTCGTGGGAAAATGCTGACTCAGCACCCATTGTTTTAGAACATAGGCTACATCAAATCAAATCAAAATCATACATAGATCATATTACTGCTGTTCTTCCTGGTTTCTTCTATTCTCTATTGAATACCTTAACAAGGAGGTAAAGTTCAGGTTTATTTTCAATTTTACCTATCCCTTTCCCATTTACATATTTCTCTCTAATTTTCTTGTATCTTTACAGTCTTTTATCAGATGTGTCACTTCCATGTGTTTGTTGCATAAAATGCATTTATTTTCCTTATTTTCCTCGTATGGTTTTATTCTTGTATACCCCTATCAAACAGCTGAATTTCCCAAGGCAAAAACTAATCCTGTTTCTCCAGTAAATAGGCTTCTGATTTCTCTGATATATTATGCTACCGGTGCTTTTAATATTGTAATAGAAGATGCTGCCGGAATGCACACACCAAATGCAGCCAGGATTATTCATGACGTAAGTAACCTTATAGACTCTCTTAGCAACAGATATATTTCCCAAGAACAGATAGTAAAAAAAAAGAGATTATGAAAGGTTTTTTAACATAGCCAGATTTCCTGGAGTGAGTGGAGCAATAGATTGGATCCTTGTACGTATTCAATCTCCTGGTGGCAAAAATGCGTAGAAATACAGAAATAGAAAAGTTTACGTTTGATTATTGTTCAGACTATATGTGATATAATTGAAAGGAGGTTGCCAGGTAGGTATATCGTTTCAATTACAAAAATTAGTATTATTTTATTGTACCTGTTGTAACTGCACAAATACAAAATAAAATACATTTTAACCATGGACTATCAAAACCATTACAGCGTAAACAAACGAACATTACCTGCCAACGTTTATTTACTTTTATTATTCATGTTTTGCCAATATTTTAGTCTCTCTTTCGATACTGCTATTTTACATTTTTTATTTCAATTTCGTTTTCATGTTCTTTTCTCATGCATTCCATTTGTAGGTCTAACAAAAGAATTCCCTTTTCACAGGAATCTATAATTTTATTTTTTCTTCGGAAGGCTGTAAATTATCTTATTTGATGAATTTGGAACAGAAAATGACATTCCCGAAGATACTGGCTGTGGTTCATTTGGTTCAGTTTATGGTGAAGCCGAAGTCTGCAGGCCTATCTTGTCAACTGTTTGATCAGTTAGATCTGTTACATCTACAGAAACGATCTCTTCGAGTGAGAAGCTTATTTCTACATACATACATACATACATACATACATACATACATACATACATACATACATACGTACATACGTACATACATACATACATACATACATACATACATACATACATACACACGTACATACATTATTATAAACCGTTATCTCTTTCAGCGTTCGGTCTGCAAGTCTTTGTGAATTTACAAAACGTCTCCACAATCCTCTATTTGCAACCAGTGCTGTGGCCCCATTTAGTTCTACCGTACACCCCTTATCTTTGAATCGTTATAAACTGAGTCTAAACATCGTCGTCTTGGTCTCCCTCTTCTTCTCTTACCCTCGATATCAGAGTCCATTTTTCTTCTAGGCAAACTATCCTCCTCCATTCGCCTCACATGACCCCATCACCGAAGCCGGGTTGTGCGTACAGCTTCATCCAACGAGTTCATTCCTAACTTAGCCTTCATCTCCTCATTCCGATTACTCTCGTGCCATTGTTCCCACCTGTTCGTACCAGCAATCATTATCGCTACTTTCATGCCTGTTACTTCTACTTTACGAATAAGATATCCTGAGTCCACCCAAATTTCGCTCCCGTAAAGCAAAGTTGGTCTGGAAACAGACCGAAGTAAGGATAGTTCTGTCCGGGAGCTGACTTGGTTCTTACAGAACACGGTTGATCGCAACTGTGAGCACACTGCATTAGCTTTACTGCACCTTGATTCAATCTCACTTGCTATACTACCATCCTGGGAGAACACACAACCTAAACGCTTAAAATGATCTACCTGTTCCAGCTTTGTATTCCCCATCTGACATTCAATTCTGTTGAATTTTTTACCTACATACATCAATTTAGTATTCGAAAGGCTAATTTCCTTACCAAATCCATTGCACCAATTTTCAAGTTCCAAGATATTAGACTGCAGGCTTTCGGCACAATCTACCATTAAGACCAAGTCGTCAGCATAGGCCAGAATGCTTAGTACATTTCCACCTAACTGAATCCATTCCTGGCACTTTATACCTTTCAGCAGATGCTCCATGTAAACTACGAACAAAACAGGTGAAAGATTATAGCATATTCTAAACCCAGTAAGTACTCTGAACCAAGAATTCGTTCTAACATCAATTCTCACTGCGGCCCAATCGTCAACATAAATGCCTTTGATTGATTTTAATAGCCTACGCTTAATTCCATAGTCCCCCAGTATGGCGAACATCTTTCCCCTCGGTACCCCGTCATATGCTTTCTCTAGATCTACGAAATGTAAACACATTTGTCTATTCCTATCGTAACATTTTTAAATTACCTGGCGCATACTGAAAATCTGATCCTGACAGCCCCTCTGTGGTCTGAAACCACACTGATTTTCATTAAACTTCCTCTCAACCACTGATCGCACCCTCCCTGCCTGGTATACTATTCAATGGGATACCTCGATAGTTCTTGCAACCTTCCTGTTCCCTTGCCTTTAGATAGGTGCAATTACTGCCTTTGTCCAATTTGAAGGTACCTTACCAAAACTTCATGCTAATCTTACTACTCTATTAAACCATTTCGTCCCTGCCTTCCCACAATACTTCACCATTTCAGGTCAAATTTCATCTATTCCTGCTGATTTATGACAACGGAGTTTATTTACCATCCTTCTTACTTCCTCAAGTGTAATTTCACCAATATAATTTTCCTCCTCCCCATGAGCTCCGTTGTTCACGACACCGTCAGGAAGATTTTCTTTTACGTTGAGAATGGGTTTAAAGAAATTGTTGAGGAATGTGAAAACAGGTTTGTACCTTTAAAGGTAGTAAGGAATGCTAAAGACCCACCTTATTATAACAGACAAATAAAGAGACAAAGAAGGAGGTGCAGATTGGAAAGAAATGGAGTTAGAAATGGCTGTGGAAGTAAGGAGACATTGAAGGAACTTACTAGGAAATTAAATCTAGCAAAGAAGGCAGCTAACGATAACATGATGACAAGCATAATTGGCAGTCACACAAATTTTAGTGAAAAATGGAAGGGTATGTATAGGTACTTTAAGGCAGAAACAGGTTCCAAGAAGGACATTCCAGGAATCATTAATGAACAAGGGGAGTGTGTATGCGAGGATCTTCAAAACGCAGAAGTATTCAGTCAGCAGTATGTAAAGATTGTTGGTTACAAGGATAATGTCCAGATAGAGGAGGTTACTAATACTAAAGAAGTATTAAAATTTACCTATGACAGCAATGACATTTACAGTAAGATACAAAATTTGAAAACTAGAAAAGCAGCTGGAATTGATAAGATTTCGGGGGATATACTAAAGACAATGGGTTGGGATATAGTACCATATTTGAGGTACTTGTTTGATTATTGTTTGCATGAAGGAACTTTACCAAATGAATGGAGAGTTGCTATAGTAGCCGTGTGTGTAAAGGAAAGGGTGATAGACATAAAGCTGAAAATTACAGGCCAGTCAGTTTGACATGCATTGTATGTAAGCTTTGGGAAAGCATTCTTTCTGATTATATTTGACATGTTTGTGAAATTAATAACTGGTTTGATAGAAGGAAGTTTGGGTTTAGGAAAGGTTATTCCACTGAAGCCCAACTTGTAGGATTCTAGCAAGATATAGCAGATATCCTGGATTCAGGAGGTCAATTGGACTGTATCGCGATTGATCTGTCCAAGGCATTTGATAGGGTAGATCATGGAAGACTACTGGCAAAAATGAGTGCAATTGGACTTGATAAAAGAGTGACTGAATGGGTGGCTCTGTTTTTATAAAACAGAACTCAGAGAATTAGAGTAGGTGAAGCTTTATCTGTCCCTGTAAAAATCATTAATGAACAAGAGGAGTGTGTATGCGAGGATCTTCAAAAGGCAGAAGTATTCAGTCAGCAGTATGTAAAGATTGTTGATTACAAGAATAATGTCCAGATAGAGGAGGTGACTAATGCTAAAGTAGTATTCAAATTTACATATTATAACAATGATATTTACAATAAGATACAAAAGTTGAAAATTAGAAAAGCGGCTGGAATTGATAAGATTTCGGGGGATATACTAAAAAAATGGGTTGGGATATTGTACCATATCTGAAATACTTATTTGATTATTGTTTGAGTGAAGGAGCTATACCAAATGAATGGAGAGTTGCTATAGTAGTCCTGTTTTTAAAGGAAAGGGTGATAGACATTAAGCTGAAAATTACAGCCAGTGAGTTTGACATGCGTTGCATGTAAGCTTTGGGAAGGCATTCCTTCTGATTATGTTAGACATGTTGCGAAATTAATAACTGGTTCGACAGAAGGCACTTCGGTTTTTTGGAAAGGTTATTCCACTGAAGCTCCACTTGTAGGATTCCAGCAAGATATAGCAGATATCTTGGATTCAGGTCAAATAGACTGTATCGCGATTGACCTGTGTAAAGCATTTGATAGGGTGAATCATGGCAGACTACTGGCAAAAATGAGTGCAGTTGGACTAGACAAAAGCGTGGCTGAATGGGTTGCCAAATTTCTAGAAATTAGATCTCAGAGAATTAGAGTAGGCGAAGCTTTATCTGACCCTGTAATAATTAAGAGGGGAATTCCTCATTGCTGTATTATTGGAACTTTATATTTTCTTATGTATATAAATTATATGAGTAAAGAAGTGGAATCAGAGGTAAGGCTTTTTGCGTATGATGTTATTCTCTATAGAGTAATAAATAAGTTACAAGATTGTGAGGAACTGCAAAATGACCTCGAATATGTTGTGAGATGGACAGTAGCATTGGTAAGATTATAAACGGGTTAAAAGTCAGGTTGTGATTTTCATAAATAGGAAATGTCCCCTAACTTTAAATTACTCCCTTGATGGGGTGAAAGTTCCTTTTGGGGATCATTGTAAGTATCTGGGTGTTAATATAAGGAAAGATCTTCATTGGGGTAATCACATAAATGGGATTGTAAATAAAGGGTACAGATCTCTGCACATGGTTATGACTTATGAGGGTGTTTAGAGGTTGTAGTAAGGATGTAAAGGAGAGGGCATATAAGTCTCTGGTAAGACCGCAAGTAGAGTATGGTTCCAGTGTATGGGACGCTCATCAGGATTACTTGATTCAAGAACTGGAAAATATCCAAAGAAAAGCAGCTCGATTTGTTCTGGGTGATTTCCGACAAAAGAGTAGCGTTACAAAAATGTGGCAATGTTTGGGCTGGGAAGAACTGGGAGAAAGAAGACGAGCTGCTCGACTAAGTGGTATGTTCCGAGCTGTCAGCGGAGAAATGGCGTGGAATGACGTTAGTAGACGAATAAGTTTGAGTGGCGCCTTTAAAAGTAGAAAAGATCACAATATGGATGTAATGTTGGAATTCGCTCTTGGCTTTACGTCGCACCGACACAGATAGGTCTTATGGCGACGATGGGACAGAAAAGGGCTAGGACTGGGAAGGAAGCGGCCGTGGCCTTAATTAAGGTACAGCCCCAGCATTTGCCTGGTGTGAAAATGGGAAACCACGGAAAACCATCTTCAGGGCTGCCGACAGTGGGGTTCGAACCCACTATCTCCCGAATACTGGATACTGGCCGCAATTAAGCGACTGCAGCTATCGAGCTCGGTATGTTGGAATTCAAGGGAACAAATATGGGCAAATATTCGTTTATAGGAAGGGGAGTTAGGGATTGGAATAACTTACCAAGGGAGATGTTCAATAAATGTCCAATGTCATTGAAATCATTTGAGGAAAAGCTAGGATAACAACAGATAGGGAATCTGCCACCTGGGCGACTACCCTGAATGCAGATCAGTATTGAATGATTTTGTACTTTGAATAAAGCTGGCTCTACCTTTTAGTTTTCCCGGTCATTATAAAACCTAGAGAATTTACCTTACGATGCATAAAATCTATTGCAAATTGCACAGTACTAGCCGCCTGAACACAAGGAGAATATGTCCGAGATACCCACTCCTATTCCATAGCAACTGGTGTCCCCTCATTCAGGACCACTTACCAGGTCACTCACTCAGACGTGCCCATGTTTCACGAACTAGGCCTAGGACGTGACTATATTATCCCATGCCACTAGGCTAAATCCATTCAAAGTGGTGACTTCTGGTAACTGGGAAGGAGAAGAAGAAGAAGAAGTAATAAATTACAAAATATTGGCATTCCATACTTGTACACGTTAATAAAATAATCATATCGTATATCAGTGATGATTGGTTGTAAAGGAATAAAAATTTAGACGCGGCAGCATTATCACCGTCCGCCTGTGTGGTGTAGTGGTTAATGTGATTAGCTGCCACACCCGGGTTCGATTCCCGGCTCTGTCACGAAAATTGAAAGGTGGTACGAGGGTTAGAACGGGGCCCACTCATCCTCGGGAGGTCAACTGAGTAGAGGGGATTTCAATTCCCACCTCAACCATCCTTGAAGTGGTTTTCCGTGGTTTCCTACTTCTCCTCAAGCAAATGCCGGATGGTATCTAACATAAGGTCCCGGCCACTTCCTTCTCTATTCCCTGCATATCCCTCCCTAGTTCCCTTCCCCTCACAAGGCCCCTGTTCAGCATAGCAGGTTCCGGTCCTCTACTCCAGTTGTATCCCCGACCCAAGGGCACACGCTCCAGGACCCTGCCCTTGAGGCGGTGGAGACGGGATCCCTCTCTCAGTCCGAAGAAAAACCAACCCTGAACAGTAAACAGATTTAGAAAGAAAGAAAGACAAAGAAAGCATTTTCACTACACAATTCAAATTAATGTGGTTTTGAAAATGCATCCCAGGCAAAACCAGCTCTGCATGATATACTGGGCATATAAGTCTCTGGTAAGACCCCAACTAGAGTATGGTTCCAGTGTATGGGACCCTCACCAGGATTACTTGGTTCAAGAACTGGACAAAATCCAAAAGCAACTCGATTTGTTCTGGGTGATTTCCGTCAAACGAGTAGCGTTACAAAAATGTTGCAAAGTTTGAGCTGGGAAGACTTGGGGAGAAATGAGACGAACTGCTCGACAAAGTAGTATCTTCAAAGCTGTCATTGGAGAGATGGCGTGGAATGGCATCCGTAGACGAATAAGTTTGAGTGGTGTCTTTAAAAGTAGAAAAAATCACAATATGAAGATGAAGTTGGAATTCAAGAGGACAAATTGGGGCAAATATTCGTTCATAGGAAGGGGAGTTAAGGATTGGAATAACTTACCAAGGGAGATGTTCAATATATTTCCAATTTCTTTGCAATCATTTAAGCCTTTCCCTGTCTCATCGTCGCCATAACACCTATCTGTGTCAGTGCGACGTAAAGCAACTTGTAAATAATAATAATAATAATATTAATAATAATAATAATAATAATAATAATAATAATAATAATAATAATAAATGCAGATCAGTATTGATTGATTGATTGATTGATTGATTGATTGATTGATTGATTGATTGATTGATTGATTGATTGATTGATTGATTGATTGATTGATTGATTGATTGATTGATTGATTGATTGATTGATTGATTGATTGATTGATTGATTGATTGATTGACATTGCAGAAGGTGGCAGATCATATTCAGATAACTGATTTCCCGAGTTGCGATAAATGACATAATTAACGACTTCAATGTCCGGCTCCATGACTAAATAGTTCAAGGGGTATCGGGTTCGATTCCCGACCAGGTCGTGGATTTTAACCTTCTTTGGTCAATTCCAGTGGCTTGAGGGGTTGGGTATGTGTGTCGCTCTGAGCATTGGAATTCATCGTAGATTAGGGTCCCACCCTCACTGACGTGCTGATCAGCTCAAGAGACCTTCACCAGGGCTCTAGATGTTGTGTACTGCATAGGCTACAACGACTTGCACAAGAAGGCCAACCGGTGGTATAAAACACAGCCATTTGTAGGATTGTCACGGCGCGGAACGCTTCTATCTACAACTTGGAAGCACATTACCATAACCAGATAGCTGCCGATTAATAACAACAAACAACCCGTGCAACTGTAGCTAACATGTAATGGACGTGACTTCGGCTCACGGATTCAATAATTTCCTTGACGTCAAGTTTGAAAAGTACATTGGGTTAATTAAGTTTCAAGAAAGATGTAAGTAAATATTCGCGTTAATCTTTTTTGCTCCGGAAGCCATGTGCAATATTATTATTATTATTATTATTATTATTATTATTATTATTATTATTATTATTATTATTATTATTATTATTATCATTATTATTATGCAAAACACGAGCTTAAATATATGTTCGGTTTGATTCCCGGCCGAGTCGGTAATTTTAACTTCGGTTAATATTTCCGGCTCGAGGGCTGGGTATTTGTGTTCGTCTAAATATACACACATTTTACATACAACGCATCACAACCCAAACCACCACAGAAACACGCAATAGTGAATACATCCCTTTGCATAGAGTTGGAGTCGAGAAAACTGGGTTAAATTCATACAAAGTGCTGACCCCAGGTAACTTGGAAAAGTTCAGGAATAATAATAATAATAATAATAATAATAATAATAATAATAATAATAATAATAATAATAATAATAATAATAATAATAATATAAATAATGAGCTCGATAGCTGCAGTCGCTTAAGTGCGGCCAGTATCCAGTATTCGGGAGATAGTGGGTTCGAACCCCACTGTCGGCAGCCCTGAAGATGGTTTTCCGTGGTTTCCCATTTACACACCAGGCATCTGCTGGGGATGTACTTTAATAAAGGCTACGGCCGCTTCCTTCCCACACCTAGCCTTTCCCTGTCTCATCGTCGCCATAACACCTATCTGTGTCAGTGCGACGTAAAGCAACTTGTAAATAATAATAATGATAATAATAATAATAATAATAATAATAATAATAATAATAATAATAATAATAATAATAATAATAATAATAATATTTTACGAGGGATTGTGCAAAATCTTCAAAAAGACACTTGTGAAGGGTCCGCACTCCACAAGTGTGTGGGATTCTTACCCACTAAAAATCACACACCCTTTTCCCACGATGTGAGTCATCACCCCGGAACCGCTCTCGCATTACTTCAGGGTGATATCGTGCTTTGTCTTTCAGACGTCTTCTTTCTTCATTTCTCCTTTACGAACGTTCGTGTGCTTCCAAATCCTTCTTCTTCTGACGAAGGATGTCCTCCACATGTACTGCCACGCGATCCCAGGATTCCTGGTTTCGCAGCATCACCGAAATAACATTATCTGTTGTCAATTCTCCTAGTTCAGTTTCCACACATCTTCTCTGAATTGTCCAATGGCCGCATACAAAAAAGGTGTGATATACGTCGTCAATATCATCGCAGTATATGCATGCTGCGTCACTCGCTCTGCCCACTTTATGCAGGAATTTCCGGAAATATCATTTGTCCTGTTAGAAGCTGCGTGAGGTAGTAATTTACTTCACCATGGGCCCTTTCAACCCAGATATCCAAGCGTGGTATCAGTCGCTTGGTCCATTTGCCTCGAGGGTCACTTTCCCATCTGAGTTGCCATCGCCTCATCAGTTGACTGAAGGCGCGCTTCTTTGCACATTTCTTTCCCAGCTCTCCTTTGGTACGCCAGATTTCATGCCGCTCCAATGCAAGTAGGTCTATTGGGGCTATTGCTGCCACCGTGAGGATTGTCGGTTCGGAAACAGTGCGGTATGCACATGCAATACGTAAAGCCGCTCTCCGTTGTACGGCAGCTATCCTTCTCCGATACCAAGCAAATCTCAAGGATTCAGCCCAGATTTCAGAGCCATATAGAAGCACTGATTTACGAGATGGAAGTAGACATCGTTATTATTAGCGAACCATATCAAGAGAGAGACCATCCAGGGTGGTTTGTGGATAACCTCGGAACAGCTGCAATTTGGATACCAGATCCAGGAAAAGTCCCAGTAACACAGCATGGATGCGATGACGGTTTTGTTTGGGTACAGACTGGGGGAATCACTATTGTAAGCTGTTATTTTACACCAAATGAATCTGTTTCCAACTTTCAGATGAAACTTGATGGTCTTGAGGACGTAATATGCAGATTGGAAAAAAAACTAGTGGTCGCTGGTGACGTAAATGCTCAAGCGTTGGAATGGGGAATAATAATAATAATAATAATAATAATAATAATAATAATAATAATAATAATAATAATAATAATAATAATAATAATTGTTACGGAGTTTTCCGTGGTAGTTAGAGGTGAAAGAAGGTGCGGGGGGTGAACAGGTCTCAGGCTACGAAATTAAAGTTAATTTAAAATTTAACAAGGTTATATTTTCTTTGCAAAATCAAGAAATAACAAGCATGGCAGGTACAGAGTAGCAAGGTAACAAATTACAATTACAGTATTTACAGGATTTGGGCTTCGAGCCCCGAACTCACAATTCTTGGGCAATTAGCCCGATTTTACCCCAAAACAAGTTTTAACAGAGGGGCAGAAAACCCCATTCATGCCCAGGAGCACTTGCTCCAAAATTACAAAGTAAAGCCTCCTTGAGGCACCCAAAATCAATTTCAAAAGAGCAATCCGCTCTCAAAGTTTAAGCCTATCAAAGGCCACACCAAACTCCACCTTCAAGTCGTCCTCTAAGGACATAAACACAGGGGTAAAATACCCAACCTACTGAGGCCTATTAAGTGAGAAAAGGTTAATTACATGCCTCTAAAATACCAATTTGAGAGGAGGCGATCTGCACTCCTAATACATTTTGTTTAAAACCTATTTGGCACTAGACCGTTAATGCAAGGGCTAATCCCATACTAAAGAGGAGACTACCGGGCGAGTTGGCCATGCGCGTAGAGGCGTGCGGCTGTGAGCTTGCATCCGGGAGATAGTAGGTTCGAATCCCACTATCGGCAGCCCTGAAGATGGTTTTCCGTGGTTTCCCATTTTCACACCAGGCAAATGCTGGGGCTGTACCTTAATTAAGGCCACGGCCGATTCCTTCCAACTCCTAGGCCTTTCCTATCCCATAGTCGCCATAAGACCTATCTGTGTCGGTGCGACGTAAAGCCCCTAGCAAAAAATAAAGAGGAGACTTTAGAAGGAAACAATTTACATTACGTTAAGGAAGAATCGGTTATGACAAATAAGTTCACCTCAAAACAATATGAGTGGGAGTTCGAGAGGGTTAAGCACTCTCTATCCCAATATGTAGCTTTAAAAGAGAATAGATACTAAGAGTCTTTACATTTTAGGGAAAAGTTACATGGTGGAAACGCTTCGGACCCGCCCCGAGAGTTAAACTGCTGAGCTAGCAAGAAAAGAAGTTATTAAACGGCCATTACCTAGTTGTTGAACTGCTGCCCGAAGAAAGAGGCGCTTCCCGCCCCCTGCTACGTACTTTACACACTGAAAGATGTTACTGAAGTGGCCCGGAGATCCTAAAATCAGCAGTTTATATACTCTCGCGGAAAGTTCGAGGCGTTTGAGGAATGAGAACACCCTCCCACAAAAACTTTATTGGCTAGGGTTAAGCAACATATCCCCTTTGGAGAAGATACACCTGATTGGTTATAAATTAATTAAAGAAATTCGGGATTGGCTAAATTCAAAACAAGGGGAAAGAAAGGGTTATACAGCCAACTTAAACAATAACAGAAATCAATTTAACAAGAAACAAACTTATGAACTCAAACTTTCTCCAAAAACATAGTTCTTTCACTTCGCACTAGGGTGCACCATTGTAGATCTTCAGTAGTGTCCTCTAGAAGAGAACGTTCACACTTCTTACAATAGGCAAAACAAAAATACATCAAAAACGGCCCAGTTCAGAAACTTCAAAATTTCCAAGTAGTGACATCTTCTGAGAAACTTGAAAATTAATACATTAGATAAAGATCAGACTTCCTCCAGTAGGGGAGTTTCAACTGGCGCAAGGTTTGAATTAGCGGCGTGGAGGTGTACCGCCCGGTACAGACCTCCCCCCCCCCCAAAAGTCCCTCCAGGGGTGACACATGAAATTTGTTTGAAAACAAAGTCCAAATTATGCTGTTGATATGGCGATTAATTGCAGAAGCATTTATAAAAATTAACTAAATTTGGTTTGATCCAGTTTCAAAATTCTTGTAGTAGCTGTTGAAGTAATGTCTTTATGTTTGTAGAAGTTGAATTCAGGAGGAAAATCTTTAAATTCTTGAAAGAGAAGAAAATTTTCTAAGTCCACCAGATATTGCAGTAAAATCCAAAAAAAAAAAAAAGGTAGTAATGTTGAACTGGAATGTCCATATAGCTGACTAAATATATCAGTTGCCGATGTCTTTGACGGCCAGGCCAGCCGCCGCTGCTTGAGTCCAAAGGAGGCCGCTCGGACCCCTCAAGTACCCTGAGATACCGCTCGCCGGCACTATGAGAGGAGTAGTGGAGTTGAAGCACGCCGCGCCCGCGGCGAACATATACAGGCTGCGGGCAAGTAGCAGGTTGCGCGCCGCACATCAACCTTGGCCGGGAGGAGGGCTCCGGCTCGCCGAGCACATGTCGACCTCGCTGGAATAGAGGGGGCCCTTCCTCTATCCCAGTCGCGGCACGGCGCCGCGCGGCTGCGGGGGCATTGAAACATTAAAGCTAGGCGGCAGAATTTTGTTGGACCATCATCATTTTTGAGGGCACAGGCTTTGTGGAGAGGTTGAGGGGCCAGCGGCGTGCAGATATTCATGGCATTTATAAGCCACTGTGTGTTGTGGAGCAGGAGACGGGAGCGTGGTAATGGCCGTGGCAAGGACAGGATGGCAGTTTAACTGTGCGGGGAGGGTTTACAATAAATAATTACGCACCAAGGAAACAGATTCCAAGAGCAGAAGGCCTTAAAGGTGAAACCCCTCAGAAAAAAATATAACCTTCATATTTCTTTCAAAATTATATGAAGCAAGTTAACACAGAAAATTCACCGGTTTCACCTGTGACAGGTAAACCCTAAATATCCTCTCGGTGGCTGGATTACTTAATAACAACGTAACCGGCGTAAGGAAATCTAGAATAGTACACGGCCCATGAAATCTGGGGGCAAGCTTGCCCGCGGGAACAAAATTCTTGACCATCACCTGGTCGCCTACCTTCAAATTGGTGGGTCTCCGTCCACGATCATATCTTTCCCTAAAGTTTTCATGAGACACCTTAAGATTGGCTTTAGCCTTCTTCCAAAGATCTTTAATGTTATCTGGGTCTATTGTCTCAGGTGGAATGTCACTCAGAGACCAGAGGTTAGAGAGCGGCGTGTTGGGAACAAACTTAAACATCAAAGAAGTTGGAGTAAACTTGTGAGATTCATGAACCGCCGAATTTAAAGCAAAAGCTAACCAATGCAGGGACGTGTCCCACCTGGAATGATCTTCATGATGATAGGCAATAAGCGCGGACCTGAGATTACGATTAACCCGTTCAGCCAAAGATGGTTGAGGGTAATAAGCAGAAGTCGTCACATGAGAGATGGACAGGCCAAAACAGAATTTACGAAAAAGATTTTATGTGAAAGCCTTAGCATTATCAGACACAATATATTGACACGGACCAAAAGAAGCAAAGATAGAATTTAGGCAAGTAATGGTGGACTGAGCGGTAGCCAGCTTAGTCGGAAATAGCCAGGAAAATCTTGTAAAACCGTCTACGCATACAAAGATGAACTTGTTGGCGTTTCCCTTTGACTGGGGGAAGGGTCCTACATAATCAATATACAGGCGTTCCATGGGGCGCGACGCTTGATGAGAAGACAACAGGCCTACCTTGGTGGACATGGTTGGTTTACTAAGCAAACAGGATTTACAAGCCTTTACTAGTTCACGGATTTCACCGTCCATACCCTTCCAGATGAATCTTTCACGAATCTTTTCACGAGTTTTAAAGATACCAAGATGCCCGCCAATGGGGTCACATGATAGTACTTGAAGATCATAGGTACAAGAACAGCTGGAACGACAACCTTCATCATCTTATCATGCCTCGAAGGGCAACATAAAACACCATTCCTCAGAACATAAGGGACGACATGTTCCCCAGAAGAAAGGGTTTCCATTATCGGAGCCAGCGTCGGACCTTCACGTTAGTATTTCTCGATATCCCTAAAGAGCATGGGAGCATCTGTTAAGATGGCATTAACATCAAATAGTATGGACTCGGGAGGTGATGAACTGTCGACCTGTTCATGGGTCTCAACGTCGTTGGAAAACATACGGCTGAGTCCATCAGCAACAACATTTTCGGTACCTCTGATATGCCTGACATCGAATTGGAAGGCAGAAATACGGATGGCCCAACGGGCTATACGACCAGTACGACGCGGCCTACCTAAGACCCAGCTTAAGGCTTGATTATCTGTCTCCAGGTCGAATTTGACATGTTCCAGATAGAGACGGAACTTTTCTAAGGCAAATAAGACTGCCAAACCTTCGAGCTCATAGATGGAATACTTGGCTTCTTGAGCCGATAGAGTCCTAGATGCATAGGCGATGGGTCGCCTCCCTAGTTCAGTCTCTTGAAGAAGGACTGCAGCTACCGCCGACGACGACGCGTCGGTTTGGACGATGAATTTCTTTGAGAAATCAGGCATAGCGAGGACAGGGGCATTACAGAGAGCTAATTTAAGATCTTCAAAAGCGGCTTGTTGAGAAGGTCCCCACTCAAATTTGATGCCTTTCCTACGAAGAAGGTTTAAGGGCGCCGCTCTATTAGCAAAGTTAGGAATAAACTTCCTGAAGAAATTCACCATACCAATGAACCTGGCGATACCTTTGATGTCCTTGGGAGGTTTAAAATCACGGATGGCCTGTGTTCTAGAATGATCGACTGCAACACCATCAGGTGAGACAATATGCCCTAGGAATGACATGGAGGGCTTAGCAAAGGCAACCTTGGACAACTTCACACAGTTAATCCAGCCTTACGAAGGCGATTGAGAACTTCTCGCAGATGATCTAGATGTTCTTCAAAGGTTTCCGAAAATACGACGACATCATCCAGGTAGTGATACAAGTACTCAAATTTGATGTCAGAGAAGACCCTATCTAGCAATCTAGTGAGTACAGCTGCTCCCGTGGGGAGCCCGAAAGGCACGCGGTTGTATTCATACAAATTCCAATCCGTGGCAAACGCTGTAAGATGTTTAGACTCTTCGGCAAGGAAAATTTGATTATAGGCCTGATTCAAGTCCAAGATAGTAAAGAACTTGGCCTTACGAAACCATGAAAAACAAGAATGAAGGTCAGGAAGGGGCACAGATTGCAACACCACCTTCCGATTGAGAGCCCTATAATCAATGACAGGCCTGAAGCCCCCTTGGGGTTTCGGGACTAGAAAAATAGGTGAAGAATACGCCGACTTAGAGGGCCTAATAATACCATCCTTCAACATTTGATCAATGATTTCCTTCAGAGCCTTCATTTTAGGTGGAGATAGCCTATATGGTGGAAAACGGACAGGAATCGAATCCGTGACCTCAATTTTGTATTCAATAAGGTCAGTAACACCAAGAGTATCAGAGAACACCTCTGGAAACGACTGACACAGCTTACGAATACTATCAGCCTGCTCCTCAGGTAGATGTCTAAGGTCTAACAACATCTCATCCTGGGTAGGCGAAATAGATGAACATGATACAGAATTACATTTTAACAAGGGGATTTTACAATTGGAAGCAAGTTTGAATGTGCACGACTTACTCTGAAGATCGAGCACAAGACCAGTGTGAGAAATGAAGTCAGCTCCCAATATGATGGGGCAAGACAAGTGCTTAACCACAAACAATTTGATTTTCCATATAAATTAAAAAATACGAATTTTGACCTGTAAAGAACCTAGAATTTCTAATGGAGATGAATTAGCCGAAACATATTGGATCGCAGACAAACAATAGTCAGGAAGCTTACAAACAGATTTCAATTTTGCATACCATTCAGCCGAAATAATAGAACAAACACTGCCTGAATCTAATAGAGCTGTTATAGGCTCATTATTTAACTCAATTTTGAGAAAAGGCACCGGTGCGGGGGTATCCGCCGCAATCCTAAGACATTCTTTGGGGCATTCAAAAGATGAATTTGAAGACTGAACTTTCCCTGAATTTTCGACCTGTTTACCAGGGGCTGAGCCTCGGAAAGGTGGATTAGTCGACTCAGCCGAAGCCATTAGTCATTTTTTTTATTATTGGCATTGGTGGAATTTGCACCAGAGGTTGAGCAGGAGGGGGTGCTATTTGAATTTGGGCAATTCTTGGCGATATGTGAGAAAGCCCCACATTTAAAACAGCCTAGTGATGAACCAGCTCCATTATTTGCCCTACTAGATTTGACCAATGGACACTTGTTCCGAGGATGGTCAGGCGATCCGCAAGCATAACATTTACGAGGCGTGACTGGTCGGCGAGGTGGAGGCCGAGGATTACCAAAAGAAGGAGGGGGTTCTTTCGCGACACGCAACGAATCGGCGTATCTAACTCCTTCCGCTGAGACGGCCAATGCTTCAAGTTCAGAGAAAGTTTGCGGGCACGCCGCGAAACACAAATATGACCTATAGGATGGTGAAATGCCTTCCACAATAGCTTGTACAATCTGATCCTCAGGGAAGTGAAGAGCAAACACCCTAGTATAGAACTTAATATCTTGGATGAAATCTGCCAAGTTTTCATCCAAGCGCTGTACACGATAATAGTACTTCTGAATAAGTGAGGATCTTGCCCTAGCCGGGATGAAGTTAGCTAGCAAGTGGGCATGGAAGTCCTCAATAGATGATTGCTCGGCAATGGCTCTTACTATTTTGTCTGAGAGAATACCAATTGCATAGGGATAGATGATTTGCAGAATCTGACATGGAGAAAGAGAAAAAACAAGGGCATGATCCTGAAATTCAACTAAAAACCTTAAGAAAGAAATAACTTCACTGGTAGTGTTAACAGAAAACTTCGAGATACCTCTGAGCAACATTGCCAATGGATGAGGCAAGCTGCTGAACCCAGGTGACATAGTAGGTAAAGGTTTAAGTGGCAAAGACGTTAATTCAGAACGTACATTATTCAACGAGGTTCGGCGTTCAGACTCGTTGTCCAATGGGGCAGAGGTTGTTTGAGCTGCAACGGTTTTCCTATTGACATCTCCCTTAGGAGGCTCTTCCACGCTACCTACATTCACTGTGGTGGGTTGATCGATTTTGGGAGGAACTTCCCCAGTTAACAATTGGGTAACCTTACTAGATAATTCAGAAAGATTTTCAAGAACCATACTAGCATCCTTCCTCTGAACGTCATTCAACTTTAGAGACAACAGGTCGTTAACTCTTTTTGAAAAATGAAATAGCCTGGCTTGCACACGCTTAATTTGATTAGGCGAAGGATCATTTTCTTCAAAAAAACTAACTACAGATGCTAGCTCATTAGTATTATCAGTGATCGTGGAAAGAGAGTCGTCAATTTCTTTCTCTCCCAAGGTGGGGATGGAAATGGGCAAATCAAGGGACTCTCTAAGCTTATTTGTATCTACCGCAACCGTGCCTCCAGATTGCACATTTCTAATAGTTAACTCATAGATCAACTCCTCCTTGCGCAAATAGTTAAGATGGAGAACATCACGAGGGCCGGGCATGATGACAGAACAATTTTGAAAAAGGAAAAAGTAAAACTTCCAGCAAGTGAGAAAATAGTTAGAGTTGTAATCAAAGCAATGTTTAGCCGTCAAAATGGGCTAAATTGAGACCCATTCAACCACGCTCTGCTACCACTTGTTACGGAGTTTTCCGTGGTAGTTAGAGGTGAAAGAAGGTGCGGGGGTGAACAGGTCTCAGGCTACGAAATTAAAGTTAATTTAAAATTTAACAAGGTTATATTTTCTTTGCAAAATCAAGAAATAACAAGCATGGCAGGTACAGAGTAGCAAGGTAACAAATTACAATTACAGTATTTACAGTTTTTGGGCTTCGAGCCCCGAACTCACAATTCTTGGGCAATTAGCCCAATTTTACCCCAAAACAAGTTTTAACAGAGGGGCAGAAACCCCCATTCATGCCCAGGAGCACTTGCTCCAAAATTACAAAGTAAAGCCTCCTTGAGGCACCCAAAATCAATTTCAAAAGAGCAATCCGCTCTCAAAGTTTAAGCCTATCAAAGGCCACACCAAACTCCACCTTCAAGTTGTCCTCTAAGGACATAAACACAGGGGTAAAATACCCAACTTACTGAGGCCTATTAAGTGAGAAAAGGTTAATTACATGCCTCTAAAATACCAATTTGAGAGGAGGCGATCTGCACTCCTAATACATTTTGTTTAAAACCTATTTGGCACTAGACCGTTAATGCAAGGGCTAATCCCATACTAAAGAGGAGACTTTAGAAGGAAACAATTTACATTACGTTAAGGAAGAATCGGTTATGACAAATAAGTTCACCTCAAAACAATATGAGTGGGAGCTCGAGAGGGTTAAGCACTCTCTATCCCAATATGTAGCTTTAAAAGAGAATAGATACTAAGAGTCTTTACATTTTAGGGAAAAGTTACATGGTGGAAACGCTTCGGACCCGCCCCGAGAGTTAAACTGCTGAGCTAGCAAGAAAAGAAGTTATTAAACGGCCATTACCTAGTTGTTGAACTGCTGCCCGAAGAAAGAGGCGCTTCCCGCCCCCTGCTACGTACTTTACACACTGAAAGATGTTACTGAAGTGGCCCGGAGATCCTAAAATCAGCAGTTTATATACTCTCGCGGAAAGTTCGAGGCGTTTGAGGAATGAGAACACCCTCCCACAAAAATTTTATTGGCTAGGGTTAAGCAACATATCCCCTTTGGAGAAGATACACCTGATTGATTATAAATTAATTAAAGAAATTCGGGATTGGCTAAATTCAAAACAAGGGGAAAGAAAGGGTTATACAGCCAACTTAAACAATAACAGAAATCAATTTAACAAGAAACAAACTTATGAACTCAAAATTTCTCCAAAAACATAGTTCTTTCACTTCGCACTAGGGTGCACCATTGTAGATCTTCAGTAGTGTCCTCTAGAAGAGAAAGTTCACACTTCTTACAATAGGCAAAACAAAAATACATCAAAAACGGCCCAGTTCAGAAACTTCAAAATTTCCAAGTAGTGACATCTTCTGAGAAACTTGAAAATTAATACATTAGATAAAGTTCAGACTTCCTCCAGTAGGGGAGTTTCAACTGGCGCAAGGTTTGAATTAGCGGCGTGGAGGTGTACCGCCCGGTACAATAATAATAATAATAATAATTGTTACGGACTTCTCAGTGGTAGTTAGTGGTGAAAGAAGGTGCTGGGATGAACAGGTCTCAACTTACGCAATTAAAGTTAATTTAAAATTCAACAAGGTTATATTTTCTTTTCAAGATCAAGAAATAACAAATATAACAGGTACTTAGTAGCCTAGCAACAAATCGAGAATGTACAATTACAGTTGTTACAGGATTTGGGCTCCGAGAGCCAGACACACAATTCTTGAGCAATTAGCCCAACATTAGCCAAATACCAGGTTTGACAAAGGGGCAGAAAACCCCAATCATGCCCAGGAGCACTTGCTCCCTATTACTCAGTAAAGCCTGCTCGAGGCACACATAAACCAACATTAAGAAAGAGCAACCCGCTCTCAAAGTTCAAGCCTATCAAAGGCCACACCAAACGCCACCTTCAAGCTGACCTCCAAGCACATGAAAACAGGGGTAAAAATACCCAACCCAATGAGGCCTACTCAATAAAGAAACAGGACAATTACATGGCCTCCAAAATACCAACTTGAGTGAAGGCGTACTTGCACTCCTAATACACTTTATTAAAACCAAATTTGGCCCTAGGCCGCTTATGCAAGGGCTAATCCCATTCTACGGAGGTGACACGATAGAAAACATTATGACATTACGAGTAGAAGGGAAACAGTTATGAAAACGTAGTCACCTCAAAACAAAATGAATGGGAGCTCGAGAGGGTTAGGCACCCTCTATCCCAATTTGTAGTTTAAAGAGACAGAATTTATGCCAAGAGTCTATTACATTTTAGAGGAAAGTTACATGGTAAAAAGTATCGAACCTGCCCCTAGAGTTAAACTGCTGAGCTAGCAAGAAAAGAAGTTATTAAAAGGCCATTACCTTATTGATGAACCGCTGCCCGAAGAAAGAGGCGCTTCCCGCCCCCTGCTACATAATTTACACAATGATAGATGTTACTGAAGTGGCGAGGAGACCAGAAAATGAGCAGTTTATATACACTCGCGGAAGATTCGAGACGTTTCACGAATGATTACAACCCGCCCACAAAATTTTATTGGTTACCGAACACAGTTACAGAGTAGGTTGGGGAAGAAAGCCCCGATTGGCCGAAAATTAATTTAAGAAATTCGGGATTGGCTAATTTCAAAACTGGCGGAACGAACGGATTAACATTGCCAACTCAAACAATGAAAGAAAGAAATTTAACAAAGAGCAAACTTATGACTACAAAATTTCTTCAAAGAAAAGTTCCTTCACTTTGCACTAGGGTGCACAATTGTAGTTCTTAAGTGGTGCCATCTAGAAGAGAATGTTCACACTTCTTGCTACAGAGAAGACAAATATGAATCGAAAAAGACACAGTTCAGAACACTTCAAAATTTATAGTACTGACATCTTCTGATAAACTTTAGATTTAACATGGTTGTTAGAGTTCAGGCTTCCTCCAGTAGAGGAGTTTCAACTGGCTCAAAGTTTGAATTAGCGGAGCGGAGGTGTACCGCCCGGTACAATAATAATAATAATAATAATAATAATAATAATAATAATAATAATAATAATAATAATAATAATAATAATAATAATAATAATAATAATATATGCTTAACTATATCAAATACTAACTTTAGCATTTAGACACATCCTACGACACGGGACTGAGATATTTACCAATAAATTGCGCAACAACTCACGATAAACGCTTTTCCATCTATGGTATATTCAATCAATCAATCAATCAATCAATCAATCAATCAATCAATCAATCAATCAATCAATCAATCAATCAATCAATCAGCCACTACTGATCTGCATTTAGGGCAGTCGCCCAGGTTGCAGATTTCCTACTGTTGTTTTCCTAGCCTTTTCTTAAATGATTTCAAAGAAATTGGAAATTTATTGAACATCTCCCTTGGTAAGTTATTCCAATCCCTAACTCCCCTTCCTATAAACGAATATTTGCCCCAATTTGTCCACTTGAATTCCAACTTTTACATATATAAACTTCAAAAGTTTTGAGATATACATACAGTCATTTTAAAAATTCACCCCGTTTTCACCCCCCATTAATTGGATTTTCCAAAAATAAAAAATAGGTTTCTCTTTATTCTTAAAGGAAAACCCAAACACCAATTCTCAGGTCTGTGATATCTTCAGTTTCTGAGATATAAGTATCCTCATTAAAGGCATTCAAAATTTTCTTCACCAATTTCACCCCTCCTATTGGGATTTTCCGAAAACTAAAAAATACGTGTTTAAATATTTTTAATGAAGATTCTAAATACCAATTTTTACTTCCGTAAATTTTAAAAGTTTTGAGATATAGATGCACTCGTTTTAAAAATTCACCGCCCTTTTCACCCTCCCATTAATTGGATTTTGAAAAAAAAACGCGTTTCTTTATTTTTAAAAGAGATCAAAAGTACCAATTTTCAGGTCTGTAATATCTTCAGTTTCTGAGATAAAAGTATCCTCATTAAAGGCATTCAACCCATTTTTACCCCTCTTCACCCCTTCTATTGGGATTTTCCGAAAACAAAAAATGCATGTTTCTTTATTTTTAATGAAGATTCTAAATACCAATTTTTACATAAAAACTTTAAAAGTTTTGAGATATAGATGCACTCATTTTAAAAATCACCCTCTTTCACCCTCCCATTAATTGGAATTTCCAAAAACAAAAAATACGTTTTTATTTATTATTAAAAGGGATCAAAAGTACCAATTTTCAGGTCTGTAATATATCTTCAGTTTCTGAGATATAAGTACCGGTATGTTGATTAAAAGCATTCAACCCCTTTTTCACCGCTTTTCACTCCTCCTATTGGGATTTTCTGCAATCAACAAAATACGTGTTTCCTTATTTTTAAGGATGATTCTAAATACCAATTTTTACATCTGTAAAGTTTTAAAGTTTTGAGATATAGATACACTCATTTTAAAATTTCAACCACCTTTTCACCCCCTTAGCGAAGGAATATCCGAAAATCCTCTCTTATTGAGCACCTACATCTTAACATGAATCTATGCCGAAAATTTCATTTCTATATGTCCAGTAGTTTTGGCACGTCGATGATGAATCTGTCAGTCAGTCAGTCAGTCAGGACAAGTATTTATATATGTAGACTAGCAAAGGAGTACGTGTTGATTATGATGGTCTGAGGTAAGTGTTTGGTAACGTTTGTTCTTTAAAGATATATGAGAGGTAAGTGAAGGTGTTCGTAGTGAGAGGAAATGTTTTGATGTGTGTTACGTGTCTATACGAGCAGGATCTGAGGGATAGTCTGTATGAGGCAGTGGCGTGAGGTAATTTGAGTGAATTACAGGAGGAATAATTGTGTTCAATGTTAGGTACGCATCGAGATGTATTTAGTGATAAGTCAGGTAGAACACGTATATGAACATAAATTTGTAGTACATGACCATTCATCATTTGTGGGAGGTAAGTACCCCATTCAACTTAAATATGCTAGTGTCGTCTAAGAACAAATGAGCATTATACTGGATTACGGAATAATCGAACCATCTTGTAGCCATAGTATTGAGCCTTCAATTATTGTTGCTAAGAAGGGAGTGATATATTGAGATATGTAAGTTAATAAGGGCAAAATTGATTCAGTTTGAGTGACAGAGTACTACTCAGAATTCCATTTGCATCATCTACAGAGGCGGGAAATATGTCTAAGTTATTTTTGTATCAGGGATATTTCACTATTGTGAACCGTATCGGGGAGTGGGCATATTCCATAAAAGATCGGGAAGGGGATATTGTCGGTATTTATGGTATTATATATGTAAATAAGTACTTCACGGAGATTTGTTGAGATAATAATCAGATGATTAATTTTTGTGAGAAACTGGCATAATAAAATAACATATGTGAATTCGCGTGTGAACCAAGTGTCGTATTGGTGTATTGAAAGAATAAGTGCTACATTGTCATGTATTGTATGGCAAAGCGGAGAACGAGACATTGGACAGTTATCTACGATAACAATATGCGAGAAAGGTTCTCATATAAGTGATATTTCACAAAAAGTTTTGATATGTTAAAAAAGAAGAATGTTGTATAATGATTTAAAATTATTTGTATGTGTTCAATTAAGTGTTATACTCTTGTGAATTGAATGAGAGAGAGAGAATGGTACACTGGACAGTTATCTACGATGGCAATGTGCGAGAAAAATTCTCATGCTTGCGATGTTTTATAAAATGTATGTATGTTGAAAAAGAAAATTATTGTTGTATACTCAATTAAAGTGTTTATATGTGTCAAGGATTAAGGTCTGTGTTGTAAATATATATATATATATACTAGCAAGATACCCGTGCTTCATTACGGTATTATACTGAAATTTAGAATTGAATGCTTTTTTATATATATATAATCCACCGAAATTCGCGATCTGACTCGTTTCCTGATAGAATCCTCCAAAATTCGCGATCTGACTTGTTTTCTAATAGATTACGGCAAGTTTCCTCACATTTTTCAATCTTTCTTTCCAGCAATCGATTTCGTACTTCCCGGGCTAGGTCTGGGTATTCCACCCGGTGTGTTGGGTCCCTAAATCTTTACCATCTTTTCCTAGAAGCATTTTAAATATGGAACAAATCCTTCAGGAGATCCAGGGTGGTGTCGTCTTGGGTGCCTTGGCGATACTGTACCCGTGTCCGGACTGCATTCTTAGTCATTACCCGTCCACGACCCGTTTCCAGCGCGGTTCATACATTTGATGACGGTCAAGAACATTATTATTATTATTCTTGTTATTATTATTATTATTATTATTATTATTATTATTATTATTATTACCATCATATATGTTTTGGACCCCACAGCAAGGTGCAAGACCGCTACTTGGCGGTAAATTACATCTGCCGCCATTGTCATTGTTGAGAATGTGACCAGCACCATTGTCGCGTGTAGGCAAGTTTGCGGGATTTCTGGCGATACGAATGACATACTTCCGTGCATTATTGACCTTATTATAGGGGAGAACAATTGGACGGTCAAACTCATTCCTATCGTTTATTTCAAATGTGTTTAAATTTTTATTTATATGCCAGGGGAATCTACTGTAATCTAAGAACGTTCTCCGAAGGAAAAGATGGCTGTTGATAACGAACCCAGGAAAGATTAAAAATGGTCGATTTATGATCAGAATTAGTACATCGAAAATCTACAGCCTGGTTCCAGTCATTCGACAGGGTCAGGAATGGAATGAATAAAGCCCCCATCTAGCGGCGACAATAGGAATTGTGCCGGCTGCCGAAACCTGTCGCACTCCACTGGGGCAATGATTAATGAATGACAAATGAAATGATATTATATTGGACAGAGTTGCTGGAATGAATGATGACAGGGAAAACCGGAGTATCCTGAGAAAAACCTGTCCCGCCTCCGTTTTGTCCAGCACGAATGTCACATGGAGAGACCGGGATTTGAACCACGGAACCCAGTTGCGAGAGGCCGGCGCGCTGCCACCTAAGCAACGGAGGCTCCTTATAAATACATTATGAACAGTAAAATCAATTGGTCTCACCTCCTTTTACACCCCACCGCCGTTAAGGTTATTTACCCCCCCCCCCCAAAAAAAAACTAAAAGAAGGCGTGTTTCCTTATGTTTAAAGGAGATTCCAAACACCAATGTTCACGTCTATTACCTTCACTTTAGACTTTAAAATAATTCACATTCACATTGCTCCCCCCCCCCTCCTAAGTGAATTTTCCGACAAAAAATACGTGTTTCTTTAATAGTAAAGGATCTTCTAAATACCAATTATCACGACTCTAACTTCTTCAGTTTTTGGTTTATGTGTCCTCATGAAAGGAATTCAACTCTTTTACACTTCCGCCCTCCAAGATGGTTTCCCCACCAACACGCGTTTTTCTTTGTTTTTAAAGGAGATCCAAAAACGAATTTTCACGTCAGTAACAACTTTAGTTTTTATTAGATGTATGTATTCTCATACAATTAAGTCAATTATTTTTAAATTATTTCACCTCCACCCCCATTCATTGGATTTTCCGAGAATAGGTGTTTCTTTACTTTTAAAGCAGATTCCAAACATCAAATTTCACGTCTGTAACATCTTCATTTTTGAGATAACAGTAGCCTAATTAAAAGAATTCAACACCATTTCCAGTCATTTTCACCCCCCTACCCGTCTACCCAAGTGGTACTTCCGAAAACTAAAAATACAAGTTTTTATTTCTCATAGAGATAAAAATACCATTTTTCACTTCTGTAACATGTTAAGTTTTTTGAGATATACTGTATAAATTCTCATTTTAAAATTTCACCCCCTTTTTTGTTCCCCTTAAGAGGAGTTTCCAAAAACAAATCACCTATGTTTCTTTACATTTACAGGAGATTCCAAATAACACTTTTTACGTCTGTAACATTCTACGTTTCTCAGATATTCTGTAGATGTAGTCTTTCTAAAAATTCACCCCCAATTTGTCACTCCTGTTTAACCGCCATTAATTGGATTTTCCAAAAACAAAACATACGCGTTTCTTTATTTTTAAAGGAGATCCCATATACAAATTTTCAGTTCTGTAACAATTTCAGTTTCTGAGATGTATGTATCCTCATTAAAGGCATTCAACCCATTATTCGCCCTTTTACCCCTCCTATTATGATTTACAGAAAACAAAAAATACGTGTTCCATTATTTTTAACGCAGATTCTAAATATCAGTTTGTACATGTGCAAACTTTTAAAGTATTGAAATATAGATACACTCATTTTAAAATTTCAACCCCCTTTCGACCCCCCCACTATTTGGATTTTCCTAAAACAAAAAGTACATGTTTCTTTACTTTTAAAGGAGATCCAAAATACCTGTTTTCAGGTCTGTAATTACTCAGTTTCTGAGATATGAGTATCCACATTAAAGGCATTCAACCCATTTTTCACTCCTTTTCACCCCTCCTGTTGAGATTTTCCGAAAACAAAAAAATACGTGTTTCTTTATGTAGAAAGGAGATTCTAAATACCAATTTCTACGTCTGAAAACTTTTACAGTTTCGAGATATAGATACACTCATTTTAAAAATTCACCCCCCTTTTCACCCCCCATTATTTGGATTTTCCAAAACCAAACAAAACGTGTTTGTTTATTTTTAAAGGAGGTTCGAAATTTAAATTTTCATGACTGTATCATCTTCAGTTTTTGAGATATAAGTTTCCTCATAAACGGTGTTCAACCACTTTCCCCCACTTTTCACCCCCTTTCTCGGGATTTTCCGAAAACAAAAAATACGTGTTCCTTTATTTTGACCGAGCTCGATAGCTGCAGTCGCTTAAGCGCGGCCAGTGTCCAGTATTCGGGAGATAGTAGGTTCGAACCCCACTGTCGGCAGCCGTGAAAATGGTTTTCCGTAGTTTCCCATTTTCACACCAGGCAAATGCTGTACCTTAATTAAGGCTTCCTTCCCACTCCTAGCGCTTTCCTGTCCCATCGCCGCCATAAGACCTATCTGTGTCGGTGCGACGTAAAAGCAACTAGCCTTTATTTTGAAAGTAGATTCTAAGTACCAATTTTTACATCTGTAAACTTTGAAAATTTTAAGATATAGATACACTAATTTTAAAATTTCACCCCATTTTCACCCCCCCCCCCCCCCATTAATTGGATTTTCCAAAAACAAAACATACGTGTTTCTTTATTTTTAAAGGAGATCCCTAACACCAATTTTCATGTCTGTAATATATTCAGGTTCTGAAATATAAGTAGCCTCATTAAAGGCATTCAACCCATTTTTCACCCTTTTTCACCCTTCCTATTGGGGTTATCCGAAAACAAAAAATACGTATTTATTTTTAATGAAGATTCTAAATACCAATTTTACATCTATAAACTTTAAAATTTTGAGATATAGATGCACTCGTTTTAAAAATTCACCGCCCTTTTCACCCTCCCATTAATGGATTTTGCAAAAAAAAAACGTGTTTCTTTATTTTTAAAAGAGATCAAAAGTACCAATTTTCAGGTCTGCAATATCTTCAGTTTCTGAGATATAAGTATCCTCACTAGAGGTATTCAACCTCTTCTTCACCCCTTTTAACCCCTCCTATTGGGATTTTCCGGAAACAAAAATATACATATTTCTTTATTTTTAATGAAGATTCTAAATACTAATTTTTACATCTGTAAACTTTAAAAGTTTGAAAAATTCACCCCCCTTTTCACCCTCCCATTAATTGAATTTTCCAAAAACAAAAAACAAAATACGTGTTTCTTTATTTTTGAAAGAGATCGAAAGTACCAATTTTCAGGTCTGTAATATCTTCGGTTTCTGAGATATAAGTACCGGTATCCTGATTAAAGTCATCCAACCCGTTTTTCACCCTTTTTCACCCCGCCTATTGGGATTTTCTGAAAACAAAAAATGCGTGTTTCCTTGTTTTTAAAGAAGATTCTAAATACCAATTTTTACATTTGTAAACCTTCAAAATTTTGAGATATAGATACACTCATTTTAAAATTTCACCCCCTTAGCAACGTAATATCCAAAAATCCTCTCTTAGCGAACACCTACATCTTAATTGAATATATTCTCATCATCATCATCATCTGTTTACCCTCCAGTGTCCTGGAGTTTCAGACACTTGGCCGGGGATACAACTGGGGAGAATGACCAGTACCTCGCCCAGGCGGCCTCACCTGCTATGCTGAACAGGGGCCTTGTGAAGGGATGGGATGACTGGAAGGGATAGGCAAGGAAGAGGAAAGGAAGCGGCCGTGGCCTTAAGTTAGGTACCATCCCGGCATTCGCCTGGAGGAGAAGTGGGAAACCACGGAAAACCACTTCCAGGATGGCTGAGGTGGGAATCGAACCCACCTCTACTCAGTTGACCTCCCGAGGCTGAGTGGACCCCGTTCCAGCCCTCATACCACTTTTCAAATTTCGTGGCAGAGCCGGGAATCGAACCCGGTCCTCCGGGGGTGGCAGCTAATCACGCTAACCACTACACCACAGAGGCGGACTGAATATATTCTCAAAATTTCATTTCTTTATGTCCAGTAGTTTTGGCTCGGCGATGATGAATCAGTCAGTCAGTCAGTCAGTCAGTCAGTCAGGACAAGTTATTTTATATATACAAGGTGAAGCGTAATTCGCGCACTCGGGCGTCGCAGCGCGACTCCTCACATGCCAGCAATAAAAAAATGTATCTTACAAAATTTCATCTTGCGAGTATATCCGGCAGTAAAACGACGATGAAGATTAGCAATCTGGCAACACTGTAACCACATATACGGTAACTACCTCTGTCAGCAGACAGTACTCGTATTGTACAGTTGGTGCAATGGATAGAGTTTTGGGTTAGCATGCAGGAGGTCGAGTGGTCGATCCTAGGTTGAGGCGTATGTTTCTTATTTCGTAAATGTAGTCCAGGTGGTATGGTATCTGGCATCTTAATCGTCAACAGCGATTGCAGTGGGTCCTCTAGAAACCATTTGCACTTACATACTACGATCCTAGAAATGGACGAACAATCGTTTTCATTGGTCAGCTTTGAAAGGCGCCCTTTCGACGTCGTGGGCGTGAATTTATTCGCACCACTTCATCTACTAGATGTGAAACCTGTTTTCTTTGTACCCTCCTCCAATGGTCCCATAGATTAGTACCAACTATTATTCTTGCCTCGTTCAGGTCCATTACATTTCGTTAGGGCCTTACGTTTCCAGTAGTCCTAGCAACGTGCTCTGCGAATAATGTCCAAACTCGGTTACAATTTGTGTGTGTTATCACCACGGTCCCAATAATTCTGCCTTTCAACATTGCGTGTTGCGTCTGGTAACCGCATGCTGTTTAGTATGTATCTCAATGTATTATTATTATTATTATTATTATTATGTTGTAAATGTAGGATACATGTGACCTCAGAAACGGTGTCTTACTGTATCACAGTAGGTAATGTCAGATGGAAATTAGCAAATAAAAAATGCGCCTCAACCCAGGGTCGAACCATCGACCTCTTGCATGCCAACCAAAAACCCCACCCACTGCACCAACTGCACAGCACGACATGGATGTGCTGACAGCGGTAGTTACCGTACATATGGTTACAGTGTTGCCGGATTGCTACTCTTTAACGTCCGTTTTCTACCGGATATACTCATCATCATCATCATCATCATCTGTATACCCTCCAGGGTCGGCTTTTCCCTCGGACACAGCGAGGGATCCCACCTCTACCGCCTCAAGGGCAGTGTCCTGGAGCTTCAGACTCTTGGTCGGGGATACAACTGGGGAGAATGACCAGTACATCGCCCAGGCGGCCTCACCTGCTATGCTGAACAGGGGTCTTGTGGAGGGATGGGAAGATTGGAAGGGATAGGCAAGGAAGAGGGAAGGAAGCGGTCGTGGCCTTATGTTAGGTACCATCCCGGCATTCGCCTGGAGGAGAAGTGGGAAACCACGGAAAACCACTTCGAGGATGGCTGAGGTGGGAATCGAACCCACCTCTACTCAGTTGACCTTCCGAGGCTGAGTGGACCCCGTTCCAGCCCTCATACCACTTTTCAAATTTCGTGGCAGTGCCGGGAATCGAACCCGGGCCTCCGGGGGTGGCAGCTAATCACGCTAACCACTACACCACAGAGGCGGACCCGGATATACTCGCAAGACGAAATTTTGTAAGAGACATTTTTTTTATTGCTGGCATGTGAGGAGTCGCGCTGCGACGCCCGAGTGCGCGAATTACGCTTCACCCTGTATAGATGTTCTCGACCGTCGTCAAAATGTACGGACCGCGCCGGAAACGGGTCCCGCCCGGGTAATGACTACGAATGCAGTCCGGCCGCGGGTTCAGTACCGCCAAGGCACCCAAGACGACACCACGCCGGATCTCCTCAAGGATCTGATTCATATTAAAAATGCTTATAGGAAAAGATGGCAAAGATTTAGGGACCCATCTGACCGGGTGGAATACCTGGACTTAGCCCGGGAAGTACGAAATCGATTGCTGGAAAGAAAAATTGAAAAATGGGAGGAACTTTGCCGTAATCTCTCAGAAAACGTGTCAGATCGCGAATTTTGGCCGATTCTCTCAGAAAACGAGTCAGATCGCTAATTTCGGTGGATTATATATAAAATGTTAAGCAATCATTCATAAATTTCAGTATAATACCGTAGTGAAGTACGGGTATCTTGCTAGTTAATTAATATAACAATTCTTGCAACAATGCCCGTTTTCCGCATCGGATTCGGGCATACGGGCACTTCGTGGGGGCAAATGGACATCACCTTTTTGTCACTCACTGTTTTTTTAAAGACACTTGACAAACAAAATATGGATCTTCACCATTTTTGACACATTTAACATGAAACCATAAATAGGACTTCATGCATTTCAACGAGTTTCCATCTCTTTTGTATAGTTTCTAGCAAACATTACTTGAATCATTGTTGCTGTTTTTGCTCCGTGAACTCTTCTGTTGAGACTTCATTTTCCGTTCCTTCAGCTGGTTGATATAGTGTGGTGATGTCAAAATTTGCGAATCTTGTGTTTTCCTTCTTTTTACTCCAGATGTAGATGTCGACGGTACGGGATTAGGCTCGGCAAGAGTGGTTTGTGTTGAAGTTAGTGAGCGCGTCTTCTGGCATCTCAGTTGACATGGATGGAACTTGTGGTGTTGTGTTTATTTCTCCTACTTCTTCTACCTCCACATGGACACTGCCTGGCAGGAAGACATGTTCAGACAGACGATTAGGATTGAATGGATAAATTCCGTGCCGGCTCCGTGGTGTAGGGGTAGCGTGCCTGCCTCTTACCCGGAGGCCCCGGGTTCGATTCCCGGCCAGGTCAGGGATTTTTACCTGGACCTGAGGGCTGGTTCGAGGTCCACTCAGCCTACGTGATTAGAATTGAGGAGCTATCTGACGGTGAGATGGCGGCCCCGGTCTAGAAAGCCAAGAATAACGGCCGAGAGGATTCGTCGTGCTGACCACACGACACTTCGTAATCTGCAGGCCTGTGGGCTGAGCAGCGGTCGCTTGGTCGGCCAAGGCCTTTCAAGGGCTGTAGTGCCATGGGGTTTGGTTTGGTTTGGGATAAATTCCGTAGCACGTGCAATGCGCAAACGCAAATTTTTGTGACGAGAAAGTAAATGGATGTCTAACTCCATTTCTAAATGCATAACGGTAAACAAGGGAACGAATTTCCTTGTGTGTAAGACCATATCCAATTGAATCAAGCTTAAGTATGTGTTCAAATAGCTGCACTTCAGTTTCCTTACTAAACACGTTGTACTGCCCAAATTAAGGAATGCTCACATTCAACATTATTTTTCTTCTTAACCTGTTCCTTGGTACAGAAAGTATTTTTTCTCCTGTAGCTAACGGCATGCTATAAATTTTAAAAGCTTTGATTGCAGACTCCGTATTCTCCTCTGACCAAGAACAACGGTCAGTCACTCGTTCGCGATAACGAACCATCCTAAAAAAGATAGTTAACAAATTACTCCTGTGTCTATATTGCGCAATACAATATTAATTAAAATTAATGAAAGTAGTCTGCCTCTGTGGTGTAGTGGTTAGCGTGATTAGCTGCCACCCCCGGAGGCCCGGGTTCGATTCCCGGCTCTGCCACGAAATTTGAAAAGTGGTATGAGGGCTGGAACGGGGTCCACTCAGCCTCGGGAGGTCAACTGAGTAGAGGTGGGTTCGATTCCCACCTCAGCCATCCTCGAAGTGGTTTTCCGTGGTTTCCCACTTCTCCTCCAGGCGAATGCCGGGATGGTACCTAACATAAGGCCACGGCCGCTTCCTTCCCTCTTCCTTGCCTATCCCTTCCAATCAATATTCCCATCCCTCCACAAGGCCCCTGTTCAGCATAGCAGGTGAGGCCGCCTGGGCGAGGTACTGGTCATTCTCCCCAGTTGTATCCTCGACCAAGAGTCTGAAGCTCCAGGACACTGCCCTTGAGGTGGTAGAGGTGGGATCCCTCGCTGTGTCCGAGGGAAAAGCCGACCCTGGAGAGTAAACAGATGATGATGATGATGATTAATGAAAGTATCATAAGAATAATTATACCCTGTGCTAAATTAATTGTCTTTAATTAGCAAATCCTTATTGTACCGAAAACTGATTGCTTACAGACGGAACGGTAGTGTCCGTCTGCCCTCCCAAATGCACTGTCCGTCTGCCTCCAACAGCAGTATTCTGAAGTTAATTCCATAAATAGTTAACAGATGACAGGAGCGTGCAGAGACCTTCGTCACCTATACGCTACACAGTCTACATTACCACCGCGGCCATTCCACCACCAGTTCGGGAGGTATGCTTGCTTTTGTCTCTGAACACCGTTGTAAACTTTTAACGACACGTATCCAGTTTTCCTGTGCCAGGTTGCTGCTAAACTTTGACCGCTCACCGCCGCAGAAAGGTATCTGTTTATAGATGCTTCCACAAAAGTGTTAAACATAGTTACTGCTTTAGATACTGGGATAAAATGAAGTCATCTTAAAAGAGGGAAGGTATTTGGCAGCAACGCCTGCTCCGAGGAGGTCAGCTTATGTCAGTGAGCAAGACCGCAGTTCCTAGGCATTGCAGTGCTGATTTCTACTACACAGCTACAGCATCCGCGTATTCCACCATATCCTGAACCTGCTTACAAGTAGCGGCGATTACGCTTTGTGTACAAAACATTACATTTTTATTCCAATTTAGCCGGCTGGAACAAGGGATTATAGGAATTATTATAATAAAGCAATTTGTACAAGCCCTGTTGTCTTATCAGCTCATTCTTTCCTTTATTTTCTTTAATTATTGAAGAAATATTACCGATAATACGCACTAAACGTCGTTCGTCGCAGCTTACCGATTTGTATAGCGCCACAGCAAGTAGAGGAGACTTTGGATGTGCTGTGTGGAAGGGTAGCAGGCGTATAATTTTTTGCCAAGGTCATGGACACTCGTCAGTCTGGCAGTCTCTTTACTGTCTGTTAGTTTCTTAGTGTGTAGTCAAATACTAAATGATTTTTAATTGTATAATCTCGTCGTAGTTCTATTTAATTGTAATACATATGCAATATTTTTCCTTTGGTGAAAGTTTCATTGTATAGTATTGAATAAAATTCAGAAGATCTATTATTACCGCACTTAAGTTGGTGAACTGTATTTGACTACACACTAAGAAACTAACAGACAGTAAAGAGACTGCCAGACTGACGAGTGTCCATGACCTTGGCAAAAAATTATACGCCTGCTACCCTTCCACACAGCACATCCAAAGTCTCCTCTACTTGCTGTGGCGCTATACAAATCGGTAAGCTGCGACGAACGACGTTTAGTGCGTATTATCGGTAATATTTCTTCAATAATTAAAGAAAGGCAGAAACAGGTTCCAAGAAGGACACTCCAGGAATAATTAATCAACAAGGGGAGTGTGTATGCGAGGATTTTCAAAAGGCAGAAGTATTCAGTCAGCAGTATGTAAAGATTGTTGGTTACAAGGATAATGTCGAGATAGAGGAGGAGACTAAGGCCAAAGAAGTAATAAAATTTACATATGATAACAATGACATTTACAATAAGTTACAAAAGTTTAAAACTAGAAAAGCGGCTGGAATTGATCCGATTTCTGAGGATATACTAAAGACAATGGGTTGGGATATAGTACCATATCTGAAGTACTTATTTGATTATTGTTTGGCCGGAGGAGCTATACCAAATGAATGGAGAGTTGCTATAGTAGCCCCTGTGTATAAAGGAAAGGGTGATAGACATAAAGCTGAAAATTACAGGCCAGTAAGTTTCACAAGCGTTGCATGTAAGCTTTGGGAAGGCATTCTTTCTGATTATATTAGACATGTTTGTGAAATTAATAACTGGTTCGATAGAAGGCAATTCGGTTTTAGGAAAGGTTATTCCACTGAAGCTCAACTTGTAGGATTCCAGCAAAATATAGCAGATATCTTGGATTCTGGAGGTCAAATGGACTGTATCGCGATTGACCTGTCTAAAGAATTTAATAGGGTGGATCATGGGAGACTACTGGCAAAAATGAGTGCAATTGGACTAGACAAAAGAGTGACTGAATGGGTTGCTATATTTCTAGAAAATAGATCTCAGAGAATTAGAGTAGGTGAAGCTCTATTTGACCCTGTAATAATTAAGAGGGGAATTCCTCAAGGCAGTATTATCGGACCTTTATGTTTTCTTATATATATAAATGATATGATTAAAGGAGTGGAATCGGAGGTAAGGCTTTTTGCGGATGATGTTATTCTCTATAGAGTGATAAATAAGTTACAAGATTGTGAGCAACTGCAACATGACCTCGAAAATGTTGTGAGATGGACAGCAGGCAATGGTATGTTGATAAACGGGGTTAAAAGTCAGGTTGTGAGTTTCACAAATAGGAAAAGTCCTCTCAGTTTTAATTACTGCGTTGATGGGGTGAAAGTTCCTTTTGGGGATCATTGTAAGTATCTAGGTGTTAATATAAGGAAAAATCTTCATTGGGGTAATCACATAAATGGGATTGTAAATAAAGGGTACAGATCTCTGCACATGGTTATGAGGGTGTTTAGGGGTTGTAGTAACGATGTAAAGGAGAGGGCATTTAAGTCTCTGGTAAGACCCCAACTAGAGTATGGTTCCAATGTATGGGACCCTCACCAGGATTACCCGATTCAAGAACTGGAAAAATCCAAAGAAAAGCAGCTCGATTTGTTCTCGGTGATTTCCGACAAAAGAGTAGCGTTACAAAAATGTTGCAAAGTTTGGGTTGAGAAGAATTGAGAGAAAGAAGAAGAGCTGCTCGACTAAGTGGTGTGTTCCGAGCTGTCAGCGGAGAGATGATGTGGAATGACATTAGTAAACGAATAAGTTTGAATGGCGTTTATAAAAGTAGGAAAGATCACAATGTGAAGATAAAGTTGGAATTTTTTTTTTGCTAGGGGCTTTACGTCGCACCCACACAGGTAGGTCTTATGGCGACGATGGGACAGGAAATGCGTAGGAGTTGGAAGGAAGCGGCCGTGGCCTTAATCAAGGTACAGCCCCAGCATTTGCCTGGTGTGAAAATGGGAAACCACGGAAAACCATTTTCAGGGCTGCCGATAGTGGGATTCGAACCTACCATCTCCCGGATGCAAGCTCACAGCCGCGCGCCTCTACGCGCACGGCCAACTCGCCCGGTAAAGTTGGAATTCAAGAGGACAAACTGGGGCAAATATTCATTTATAGGAAGGGGAGTTAGGGATTGGAATAACTTACCAAGGGAGACGTTCAATAAATTTCCAATTTATTTGAAATCATTTAGGAAAAGGCTAGGAAAGCAACAGATAGGGCATCTGCCACCTGGGCGACTGCTCTAAATGCAGATCAGTATTGATTGATTGATTGATTGATTGATTGATTGAACTGTCAACCTTTACCTCGCTGTCGAAATTCGCTCAGACAACATAACATTTTTACCATTTTGTACGTTTTCTTCATGTATATACTTCTCCTCCCCCCCCCCCCGCTATATACCACAAACCCGGGTACGTTTTATTTTCTGTACATTTTTGCCACCCTACGGGAATGGAGAAGCGGAAAGGAACTGGCCACCCTACCGCACGTAAACTCCGGCTCAGGAACATCTCTGCGGAGGTTCGGACCTGCCTTCGTGCAGAATAACCCTTACCTTACCTTACCTTACCTTACCTTACCTTACCTTACCTTATAATTCCCAATCGCCGCTACTGCTGCTTACTGTCTATTGTTTGGAACTTTTCACCAATCATATCCATGAACTACTGGCTAACTTCTACGTCCTGGAGTTTCACTACGCCAGCCCCGTGGAGCAGGGGTAGCGTGCCTGCCTCCTACTCGGAGGTCCCGGGTTCGGTTCCCGTCCAGGTCAGGGACTTTAACCTGGATCCGAGGGCTGATTCGAGGTACGCTCAGCCTACGTGATTACAATTGAGGAGTTATGTGACGGTGAGATGGCGGCCTCGGCCGAGAAAGCCAAGATAACGGCCGAGAGGATTCGTCGTGCTGACCACACGGCACCTAATAATCTGCAGGCGTTCCGGCTAAGCACGGTCGCTTGGTAAGCCACGGCCCTTCGAAGCTGTTGCGCCACGGTTGTTCTTTGTTTTGTTTTGAGATTCACTACACTTATTCGTCTGCAGACAGATTTAACTTTCTCTATCTGGCCTGGAGATGGTTTACTGCAGAGCAGATACTGGTTTGTATCATCGGGAATTCCCCGGAATACAGGCCAGAGTAAAGTGTAGCTTCCACCGAAGTCCCAGTCAACATCCATGGCTGTGCAATATGGACGTTGCTGGGGTATGGGTAGTGCTGAGTAATGACATTCGGAGCATGACTAGTGCATCTGAGTGTTATGAAAGGTGCTGCTCATAGGGTCAGTCGTGCTGCAATAGTACTTTCTGACCCAGTGAGGAAAGCAATGGCAAACTACCTCACTCCTCATCTTGCCTAGTACGCCTCATTTTGGTGCTGACATTGGTTTTTTGGGGTTTCCTTATAACCGCATAACCTTTGGTGGTGGTATTTGAGGATCCAACCAGCCTCTGGGTTGATGACTTAACAGACAGACAGACAGACAGACAGACACCACATATGAATATGTCATTCGCCCCCAGTCCATTTAGCTGTTTACAACCGAGCGTGACTCATTCACTGTCCGGCTTTGCCTGCTGGCCTTACTTCCTCTCATTGTTGCTCCGAATGTCGTAGTGTTCTGGTCATATTTATTTAGTGCATTCTAGTTGTGCTTGATATGGAAGTTTCAACGAACAGTCACGCCCACTGCCAAGGTTACTCGTACAATGTTAAAAGGACAAAAGAAGATGAAACTGTAATTTAGTGCTGTACAAAGAAGAGATCGGCACGGTGCCGAGGATCAATCAAGAGCCAGCGTGGTGAAGTGCTGTGTTCAAGCGAGCATCAATGTGGACCTCCTGTTGAAGCTCGCTCTCAGTTAGGTGAAGAAGAGAGCACGCGAGGAGGACACGCCAGTTTCTAAAATATACTGTGAACAAATGGTTAATCTCCGCAACAAGGGCTGTGATTTCGTAACCAAAATACCAGCACAGCAAGTTACGAAGAGGGCATTATATCGTCACAGAGCCAAGTCTCAAGGTAATCAACGAGAACCGGAATCATCTGAACAAGTCGTCCCGGAAATGGAATTGCTTATCATGACAGATGAGAGTAGTTTTCTTTTGAAAGACGACAACACTGGCGAGCAACTTATTATTATTATTAGTGGAACTTTAGGGAAAGAAGCTTTGAGAAGTAAGCAAGATTTGTTTATTGAGGGAACTTTTAAGCGTTGCAGTAAACAATTTTCGCAAATGTATACCATTCATGTAGACATTAGAAGCTCAATGAACGAAACAAATATATATCCAGTTGTATTTGCCCTCTTGCCAAACAAAAGGAAAGAAACATATATTCGGCGTTTTCGCCTTCTTATTGAGGCCATACCAGAGCGGAATCCAGCGAGAGTGACGGTCGATTTTGAATCGGCAGCAATTTCGGCCATTAAAGTAGTATTTCCAGCAGTAGAGGTAAAAGTATGCTACTTCCACACGAAAAAGTGCATCTGGAGGAAAGTTCAAGATTTGGGACTTGCTTGTGAGTATATAAAGAACGAAGAAGTGAGAATGATCATCCGCATGTATGCTTCTTTTGAACCCTTGACTTACCATTCCATCGTTAGTCGGCCACAGCTGCTACAGTAGAACAATATTGAACTCTTAAATCTTGGGGTCGTTGCGGGAAGAAATTCGGTCACGATCTTAACCAAACTATGGGGTTCAGAAGAGAGCCTAACTACTTGAAATGAGGAGCAAATATGTGCTTACTAACTTTTATTAAATTCTTAATGGCACAAAAAACTTTATTTATATAAATTCTTGACAAAAATTTTAATTATTCATTATTAAATGTTTCAAACGCAGTCACCTTGCTTAGCGTTAATTTATTTCTTACAATATCGAAGAGTTTTCTTCGGAGAAAGTAGGAATCTCATAAATTAGTGGACAGCGAAACTGAAAAAGTGAAAAGAAAACCTGAAAAATCGGGCACCTATTAATCCAAACGATAAGTGAGAATTAATCCACACGATCCGTGGAAAATCTGACCTTCAACAAGTAGAACGCCTGATTTCCTCTCAATTAAGGTTATCCACCAGTCGAATACCCTTTCGGATACGGAACACCTGCCGAATGGACCCTTAATCGAACCAAATTGACTATCAGTTGCTTTGGATAGGTTGCGAAATATTATTGGAAAGCGTGGCGTTCGCTACAAGTTACCAGCAGCATTCACAATTGAAACAAAATTCCACCATGTATTTGTCATTTCATGACAACCTTAAGTTATACAATAATCCCGATGCTAGACGTGCATCACCCAAACAGCTGTTCAGAAGGAACCAACAACAACACGGTCCGGGAGGATCTTACGTTACGTCGTTCTGAAGGAACAAAACTGCGAAATGCAGGAAACACTTATTCATCACGCATTTAGAAGAAATGCCAAACACTGAAGTTAATTAAAAAGTGGTAAATCACTTGAAAATATTATTAGAAAACCGACTTTCAGGTTATGAACGGTTACGTTACGCTTAATAAAATTACAAGTCCACAGGGTAACATAAAACAGAATTAAAGAATTCTTCCTACTTAACAATGACTACCATCACGGATCCATCTACTTATTGTTTGTTCCAACACACTACCTACAAAGCTATCAACTGATCGAACTCAACTACGTATAAAAATGAAAGAACGACAAAGATTGAAAATAAAATATATTACTGGCTGACGAATTGAATCCACATTCGTAACTCAAGTCTCACACTAATACGTTGAGTGTCAACATGCACACTGCCAAAGCAAAAATGGACATCATAACGACAAAACAATTAGGTCCGTAAAATAAAATAAAATACCGAAGTTATTTGGACACAAACACGCATGGAGAACTACAGTAAAATATTCAATCACCGTTAGCTCAGTACCCAATGTTGGACAACCCTCATTATGCACGCCGTCAGTGATCCTATAATCTTGAGTAAACACCTTCCAGCTGTTGAGGGCTGCGCGCAAGTTTGGCCTCGTTATTACCGAGCTAACACTCTTCACATTTGGTATTTTACTGCATACACTACCTTTGATCAGGTCACTTCGCAAAAACATCTAAGACTTGAGTATGTACAGCTGACATCCCAGACCTATCATCGGGCCTACTTAACATCTGCACACCCTAACACTAACCTCTATGTACACGTACCTTCCTAATACTATCGTTGAGCGTGAACTAGGACGTCTCATCATCAGCATACTCCAAGGATAACATGTGACGTCCTAAATCTATTGTCGGGCGGAAACTGGGTCGTATACGCTTCCCCTAGCATATCAGGCGAAATCGAAATTTCAAACAAACTCTTAACTATCTCGGCTGTAAATCTGATCGAAACTAATAACACACAACGAAACAACTCTCGCCACAGAACGAACGCAAGTCGGAAAATGCAGTAAGTCTCTATCTTGTTACAAAAAAGGTGAACTTGAAAATAAATATCGCGTGGCGAACAATCCACAATTCAAACACGATCTCAGCATGCGCAATGAAGTTTAGGAAAGAATAATGACTTCCAACATACGTTTAACATTAAGCGGATGTCGTCGAAAAAACAATAAGCATCACCACCGCCAAATCCACACTGTAGTTTTAGGGTGAGGACCTCGCATTCTTACCGTCATTTTTCCAAATATTCATATCCATGACTATCCAGTGAAACGAAACCCAATGAATCTACACAGTCGAACATATCGCTTTAAAAACGTCCAATATCTCATCCCGCAAATTTTCCGATTTAATGATAAATTACCGCCTTGTAACTTATGAACTTCATTGATTGGAAACTTGTCATTACAGTCAAATAACATCAACCGTGTATTCAAAATGCTCTTCTATCCTTGAGGTCATATTATTCTAATATTCATTACTGACTTTACGTAACTAGTCACTTGAAATTTTACTACCAAGAGTTACCATCTTCACCAAATCGTTTTCACTTAGGATCTCATCTGAAATTTACTGCGCTTCACACAATAATTATCTCGAACCGACCTTCTCCAGGTCCCAGCTTTAGGACTGTTAGCGGAACATACTACAGCCTGCCACATAAATCTCACATTTAATATACAGCCTGTCTCAAAAACTCTTCCTCGGCAAATATAGCCTGTCTCAAAAATTCATTGTCATCGCCTTCTCATGGCGGTATTACGTAAAATCCAGGCTCCCTTTTGCCTTCAACATTTCTACCACTCTTATCTCCACATATATAAATTCTTCGCTCTCAATCCTTTTCAAATCTCAATCCTCTTGTGAAAAACAACAACCTTTATATAAAAAAATACCTTTTTATTTTTACTGTTACTACAACTTTCGGACCTCGAGAATACAACAACACACCGTGATTTTCCATATCACCGACATACACAATGTCATAAAATTTTTACTTCCCATGAATAAAACATAACTTTATCGGATTTCACCGGAAATTTTCTAAACGCCCGCAATCCTTGTAGAACATACTTGTTAAATCCACTTTTTAACATAGGAAAATTTTATCCCGCGGTAGACATTATTATTATTATTATTATTATTATTATTATTATTATTATTTCGATAAAAAAATCTGATTTCAAACGATATTCGAAATTCAGACATTTGCCACGACTACGTTACCATTACCACCTTCCTAATTTTTCTCACTTCGGACAATATCTCAAAGAACATTACCACAAGATTTAAACGTCGCATTTTATAGTTTCTTGATGTGAATTTTACAAAACTAAAGATTTTCACACGCTGACCAAAAATATAATATCTTTTCCTGATCATTACAAAATATCAACCCGACACACACCTTGAAATTTGGTTGGGACAAACAACATTCTAACTACAACATTGATTAAAAGGTTATAGACCATTGATCTTAGCCGTCATCCTGGAGTTCTGGCTGCATTTAACCAGCAAACCTCTCGTCTAGCCTTCCATGGCTAACGTATACATCTCCTTATATATATAAGACTTAAATTACACAACACATTATACCGCACTTTCTGACACGGTCGCCCGTGTGACGAGCTCGCTCCTCAAATGGCGACTGACTTGTTCACCCTATTAAGAAGACCAGGTGTTCCAACAGATAAGGAACCAGACACTGTAGCTCTCATCCAGACTCTAACAAATATTATACGCACGCACTGAATACAAAGAGGAACTCTATTACTTATTCACCAAATATCTAAACCTTCAAAGTTCCTATTAGCGGCAGCTCAGAAAATTTCTATCATCTTGCATTCTAACAGCATATTTGAACCATAGCCACGAACATATTGTGCCATTTCACCGTTCTATATTTGCATCAGTAGGAACAAAAATGGAGTTCAAGCCATTAAAATGTCAATGTGAAAGCAACTAACATCGGTACGAACCGAAATGATAATCTTTTCAATAGGTAGTTACCGAAAGAACCATACTTAGAAGGCTGTGAAAAAATAATGACAGAAGCAGATTATTTAAAACCAATTATTAAGAAAAAAGAGACTTCCATTAGAACATTCTTCATCATTCTGCACTACCGCAAGCAAGACAGAGTCGAGCAAAGAAAGAAATCAGCTTATCAGATTTAAAGATCAAATATTGACGGAGGATAAAATCCGCGGCAGCCCGCTCAACGTCATCTTTAAAGATCAAATAACTGCGCGAAATTTAAAGACCAGCAAAAGGAGTTAGCAAGTCTGGTACAGCAAGACGTCACGGCTGGACTTAGAAGTCTTATATTTGTCTTATACTGCACATCGTAGACAGCAGAGTCCAACCAGCTGTCAAGTGCATTTCTAATAAACACGGAGAAATCACATTCGCTCTCCAAGCGAGAGAGTTTTTACCAATAATAGCATAATTAGAACTACTATATTGAGACTAATCGTCCCAGAGCACATTTTATTCTGATATCATAGGCATTACAAAACGAAGATTAATTGCAAGATGACGACACTAACTAATACATTGTATTATTCTGTTCCAAACGTACGAGAGACCACTATGATGTTGTAAAAGACCAAGGCAAAACTACTCCGACTATGGTGGCGCTTTACGACGTTGATGACCCAGGAGGATTGAAAGTCAGCTGAGAGGAGACGAGATGGACCCAAGTACCTGAAGCAGAACCATGGAGCGAGGCCTACCATTTCCGATGACCAGAAGCGAGATGGCAAACAGGGTCCAATAAGCAAAGTTAAGTCCCCTATGAGTCGTTTTTCGTAAGTAGAAACCTTTATTTTTGGCTATGTGTTGATATGTTTAGTGACATTGTGCGTGCGTATAAATATATCGAAGTGAGATTACATGGATGTAGGTATTCATCTGATGTTACTGTCAATTCCACATGTAGACGTAATATACCAGTGAAAGCCGTTCGCAACATTATCAATGTGGTGTGAGAGAAGGTAATAGATATTTTTAATCATTATCAGTGGAGTGTTAAAGTGTAATATAAGTGTCAATATACATGTGTGATGGCTTTATCGGAATAGCAAGTTAAAAAGATCGTATTTAGGGAATATCTGCGACGAAATATAGTAGTACAGCTTAGTATTATGATACACTTTTCTTTGACACTATGACGGTAGGAATAATGTTATAATATGTGAAGGTTATGGCACATATGCATCGTATTTAATGAGATGGGGTGCTTGTAATGCATTGATATGGATATTATGTGATATTTGGAATGGTAAATGGTGAATGAGAATAATAATATAAGCAGATGTTAAGCTGTGATGGTGATATTTATTTTTATTTGAGAGGTTGGTCATAGTAGTCTTCTGTGAGATTATGTTATGTGCAAATTATGCATTCTGAGATATATATTGAAACGTACTGCTTTCAATTGCTATTTTTATTCCCAGATACACTCAAAGTAGGTTAGGATACGATCTCAATGCCATCAATACAGTGTTGTTTTGAGTATTTAGGATCATCAAATGAGCCAGGAGGCTAGTAATGATACTATTTAGGCCTTCACTGAGTTATTTATGACAATTTTCAAGTACTCTCATACATGATAACCTAATTTCTGATTTTATGTGAGCATGTTGACACATCACTGTTGACTTAGTCATTCATATAGGGATTTTTAGATGAAGGTAGAGTCTTCTAACATGCCAGTTTTTCCACTTGTGGTATAATTTGTTAGAAATTTAATGAAATATACTTGGCAATGCTACATTCAGCCAGATACGCACTTAAATTAAATTTTAACCATGGATTAAGGTAATAATTATGTGAATTAACCACATAAGCCATATGATAGTATTATTTTGAAGTCAATCACGACTTAGAGCGGACCTGAGTTTTCTTATATGGAGATCGGATTCTATGAAACATGAAGATAAAGGGAACATTCAAGCATATTATTTAACTGAAGTCCTTAGAAAACAGATATTGCTTTCCCATATGTTTTTCTACTGTGTATGGACACAGATATTAGGTTTAGCCCAAAGTGACATTCGTTTCACCAGTCATATTTGAGTTAAAGTTTGAATGACAGAACTTTAAATGACTTTGAGGAGCAATTCAGCTCAGAGAGAAGAGATTCCAAATCTTAATGAATTGTTTATTTGGCAATTTACACTGCGATCTACATTCTGTTAAAAGACTATAATCTGGAATGATGTATATATTAATGAATGTAATTTTCTTTTCATTTTTAACCAATTAGATGCATCTAATACTTTCAACGTTATTTAGTATGTTTTACTTAATTAATATTTTTAATTTTTCAATTGATTCTTGGAACATTATTTATATATCACTTAGATTTTCAACAGGCCAAGGTATTAATGAATCGATAATTATGGCCTAAATTTCAGCTACTTATTACAAGTCTTCCAAACTTATTTTTTATTTTATCTCAACTTAACAGTAACTGATTGAAATTCTTACAACCTTACGAAGCTACCTACGTTGTGTGAGACATTTTCAACGAGATGTTAGGTAACAGTTCCTTAGTATTTGGACTGAATAGTCAATAAATGTTGAATAGTGAAACTTCATAATTCTTTTAATGCCTACTTAGTATAAGAACTAGATGTAAGACTATAATAACTTATTTTTACTTGCGATTTCGTTGGCGACACATGTGAATCAGTTGAAATACTGTATTGACCTGATATATTTGCGATTAATTTGGCGACATGCAAGTATGGTATCCGACTGATAGCGTGTAGGAGACGTCCTTCTGCGTAGGTTGAGATTTACCATAGTCCATCGGCGTACTTTCTCAAGCGGAACTTATAGCCCGGAAACATTGATCAGATAGAATCATTTATATCAAGATCTCATGTATCCTCACCTGGATGCGGGAATGGTGCAATATAGTAAGTTATTTGGAGACCAAATTTTCACACTTTTCTGCTGACGAGGGACGTGGGCTCCGCCGCTCCAGAAACCAGAGAGACACGGAGAAATATACGGAGGGAGGTTTCTTTTATACTCTATGGGATGACGCCGCTCACACCATGGAGCTTGGTTGTGCAATATGCTAATTCCGCATCCAATAGACCGATTTTCCTGAAATTTGTTCCATAACTTCAGACAGACTTACAATTTATTTAGGTGTTAATCTCATCATTTTCCCATACTCGCAACAGGCGAAATAAATTATTTCTGCCCGGGCGTTTCGCGGGTTTTCTTCATTCATCGACCTTGGCACGTGTCAGTAGATCGCGGATCGGACGCGGATTCGTCTCTAGGCTTAAATGCATTTATATTTACCCTGGGGGTTCTGTCTTCACGTAGGGTTTAAGAATAATTTAGATTCTTTATTTCTGGATTTACTGTGTTGCCAAAATCTCTCGTTACGAAGAATTCCTTGAATTTGAAAAATTGTTGAATATTCGAAGTCCACCAAAGTTTCACGGTATTTCACGAGCTTGCGGCTCCCACGAGACATCTAGACTCTTGAAATGCAACATGGCCGCTCTCAAACAAGTAACTTTTATTTGAAGTAAATATTGGAAAATAAAAAAAAATTCTGATCGTAGAATTATGGGTTCAATTTAGCGTTTCTTCGACCTGAGGATGTTTCCGATGGCTAGTTGGAAATACATTCCAGAGTACCTGACAATGAAAAACTTTCTGCATTTTTGGACTATTTCGTAGAAAGTTGGATGGGACTGAAGAAGTTCCAGTCGAGATTTGTAGTTGTTACGGCGGGCGTCATCGAACCACCAACTCCGTCGAGGGATGGCACAACAAAATGAACGCCGAAATTGGAAGACCAAATTCTCGAATCGAGGACCTCATCAAATGTTTAAAGAAAGAAGCAGAGAGCTCTGCATGTGCGCTGATAAGGGGCCAGCTCAATATGGAAGGTAAACAAAGAAAGACCACTTACATCGCTCTAGATGGCAGACTGGAAAGAACAGTTAAAAAATATGAAGAAAGTGGTGATATTGTCGCTTGTTTGAAAACAATTTCCCTTCCCCAAAAACTTTAGAGAGTTGCTATGAAATTCAGAAGGGGTTAATCGTTGATTGGCGAGAGTAAATATGTAAACAGTGTAAGAATCAGGAAGAAATGTAAATACTGTAAATGTCCATGCTTAAAATTGACGGAGCTTAATTTTAGCACAAAGTAACTGACGAAGCCAATAGCTGATTTTAAACACGCCTATATACAAAATATATTTTGTGTAGCCAGTCCAAAGCCTGGATAATGTGTGATGGGAGTCAGTTGTCTTACACACAACTGATGGTCACGCACAGTCAGTGTAACACTTTGACCGTACGTAGCTGGCCTCTGCCTGTGGGTGGGGGCGGTAGAATAACACCCACGTTATCCCCTGCCTGTCGTAAAAGGTGACTAAATGGGGCCGCAGGGGATCTGAACTTGGGAGAGTGGGGTGGCGACCACGGGGCCCGTAACTGAGTCCTGGCATTGCTTCCATTTTCTTGTACCAGACTCCTCACTTTCATCTATCCTATCCGTCCTCCCCTGGTCAACTCGTGTTCTTTTCTGACCCGGAAGCTATTAGGTTGCGAGGGCTAGGGAGACTTTCATTTTTATGCCCTACGTGGCCCTTGTCTTTCTTTTTTCTCTCTGATTAGTGCCTAGTTGTACTTTCTCTTAAAGCAATAATCACCATCACCACCACCGTAGCTGGCCTGCGGAACACTCCTGGGTTTGAATAGTACAGAGAGGTGGTGGGGAAAATCCTCAGGAATACTCTTTAATGAGAACGGCCTCTTCTGGGGGCGATTTCCAAGGTGAACAGATGGACCGGACTGGGAGCGATTGTCACACATTTCACGCTGGGAGTGATTGACACTGGGGGCGATTGACAGGACACCCCACATATTCCCAACAGATTTCCTGAATTCAAAGTCGGTTCTGATATACATAGTTAATTATGTATATGGTGCACCTACCCTCCACATGTAACAGTGAATAGCCTTATGCTTGAAGAATGTATTCGTAACTGCTAATCCCATACTAGCACAGAAATCTGGTAAATGTTTCCCTTCCCAACATTTACCAATCACCTTTTCATATCCTACAGTTCTATTTCCAACTCTCGCACTGAATTCGCCAATTAACACTATCGTATCCCTGCTGTTGTCCTTGACTACGATGTCACTCAGAGCTTCATAAAACTTTTCAATTACAGTGGCCACAGAAAGTATTCGTACACCTATGGAAAGTGATGGAGCATCATTACGGCATACGAACTGAAGTCAGATTTATAAACGGCATAACGACAGACATCAGATATACACGCTGAAGATAAAGATCGTTTAAAAATGTAACATGATCGGCACTATACTGTATACAAACTGCAGATCGTACCGCCAAGAAAGTATTCGTACAGTGTGGGTACACTGTCTTTGTGATTGGTTAAACCAGTTGTCGCCGCAGGTTTAGGCCACTGTGCCTGCAGGAGAGGTTGTTCTCTCTTAAGTCATCACTGTGCTGTCCTTGCTGCAAGGTTATTTGGTATGGGGCGAAAGAAGACGGAACCTTCATTGAGTCAACGAGAGAATATAGTTTTACTGGGTAAACAAGGTAAAAGTTATCCTCAAACTGGAAAACAGCTCGGCATTACCTTTACTACGGTGTGTTCAATAGTTAATAAATGCAAGCACAGTGGACAAACAGAAAACAAACCCAGATCTGGTCGTCCGAAAATTCTGACAGTACGGGAGCGACGCAATATTGTGCATTAGATACGAAAGGAACCGTTCCGAAGTGATACAGAACTCTCTACAAGGCCCAACAAAACGGCGAGTGTGCAGACTATATGAAGTGCATTGCACAGTGCGAACCTGTGCAGTAGATGTCCACGAAAGAAACCACTTATAAGTGAATTAAATAGGCAGACGCGCCTACACCTCGCGAAAGAGTATCGTGGAAAGACAATGGACTTTTGGAACACCATTATTTTTTCTGATGAAGCGAAGTTTACACAGTTTGGAACTGGTAGGAGCAGCAAGGTATGGCGGAAGCCAAACACCGAACGTGAACCTCAGTACGTAATCCCCACAGTAAAACACGGAGGAGCGAGTGTTATGGTTTGAGGCTGCATGGCTGCGAATGGAGTGGGAAACCTGGCATTCATTGATGGTATTATGGATGCCAGGAAGTACATAGATGTGTTGCGCCATAATTTAAGCAGCAGTGCACAAAAGCTTCATCTGGAAGGAGTCTTCCACTTCCAACAGGACAATGATCCTAAGCATTGTGCCATGATAACACGTGAATGGTTGCTGTACAACGCCCCAAGAAGACTTCTCACTCCACCGCAGAGTCCAGGTCTAAATCCCATAGAGAACCTGTGGGACCATCTAGGCAAAGAAGTGCAAAAACGTCATCCTACTAGTAAAGAACATCTTTAGGAGATACCCTTAGATACACGGTCCAAGATATCTGAAGAGTACACCAAACGTTTAGTTAACTCAATGCCAAGACGTCTGGAACAGGTCATCAAAGTTAAAGGCATGCATACCAAAGTATTAAGACTGTGTTTGAACAAAGACTTCGGCAAGTGTTTGAATTATCTAGTAGTGTACGAATACTTTTTGTTGTGTTAAAAGACGAGTTCATTTGTTTATTATGTTGAGAGCTGTAAATCTCATAGCAAATGTACAGCTAGGTGTCTTTTCTTTATGCATATGTCTCACTGGATGTGTTTATATTACATCATGGTGCTTAATGTACAAGGTATACATTAAACTGTTGGTCTACGAATACTTTCTGTGGCTACTGTACATACTAATCTGCACCTTGACATCGTGAATAGACTGAGACATTTCTTTACTTAATTCCTCCAACTGCTAAACTTACCCACATCAATCGCTCATTTACGTGCCTAATCTGTAAACTACAGTATGATGCGTGCAATATTATTCTTTATGAACTATGCTATAGCACATTCTGGCCTTCCGCTAAAAATACCTTGTTATCCCCACTTACCCGAATACCACTAACTCCTAACACAGCCAGACGCATCCTCCTTGCTAACTCAGCCAGTTCTACTTTTTATCTAAGCCCCATTAACCCATTAGTGCCCAGAAAATACAGCTTTAGAATTTAGTTTTTCTACTATATTTTGCTGTCCACCACCTGTAACAAATATGTTAATTGACATTTTTGGGGAACAGGTTTCATGAACGGAATAATAACTGGTAGAACTGCACTGGCTGGTAATACTGCTTCTAAACTTATAAAAAGATATCGTGACGACAATTCTCACGCCGTTTCAGCTTCACGCACGACACTACTGTGATATTTTTGAAAATCACAGGGCATCTTACATTGCACTTTTGACATATTGTTTTGAAAATGTAACATGCGGAGTTTAATATTAAATTTTTAAAATGTTGCTCTTGCTCGTAAAGAACTGGAGATTGACAGCGATTCATATCAATATACGACAAATGTGAGGTGTAGATCTTGGAGACTGAATTATCCTGGACAAACGAATGTTTACTCCAGAGAGTGTCAGAAACACCTGAACTTCATGCTGATACGAACTGGAATCAGCGAGCGCTAGTGAGATAATACTGATAGTTCCCCATCGAATTCCATTTCGTTCGCCAAGTTGTTTCCATGGAGTCCCTCGCTTGTCGAATGAAAGTGGGACACCATTACTCCCATAGGTCCGAGGCTTGCTTAAAATAGTCTGAGCTCGGTAAATTCTGCGTAGTAGGATACTACCCTACTAACACATAGTCTCAGTGAGAATCTCTTCTCGAACGGGTAAGGGACCACGACGGGCTGTATAGTCTAAGCCGTCTGAGCATAAGGAGGGCAATGATTCAGAATATGTCTGAAATACCCACGCCTTTTCCATAGGAAATGGTATCCCGACTCTCAGAACTACTAACTAAGCCACTCAGCCGTTGCCCATGGCTCACGAGATCTAGGACACGACTGCATTAACCCACACCACGAATAATAATAATAATAATAATAATAATAATAATAATAATAATAATAATAATCTTCCTTTCGACTACATTAGTAGCAATAGGAAATTATGCTGAAGAGCCATTCATCTCAGATTTCCCTTTTCAAGAAAAGGATCCATTTCAATTATATCACAGTCATTACGTATTGAAGATGAGAGTACTCTTAAATTCTTCAGCTTTTCTCACACCATGGTTGGGTTGCTGATGCATGTCACACACATATAGACTTGATAGACATATAGAGATGCCTATTAAGACAAAAACAAACGCCCAGTTCCCGAGCCAGAGTAATTGACCAGACTTGGCTAAAATCCCCGGCTCGGTCGGGAATCGAAACCAGGAACCTAGGAACCAAAGACATGTAACTGTAATAAGGAGGCAAAATGGAACTGTTGAAAACAATGTCCTCACTAAACTAACACAGGAACATCAAAAACAAGTGGTAAAATAAAAATTGTTTTTTGAATAAAATAATTATAGTACCATGTCTAATTGCACTGGGACCGATCTCGCTAGGTGCAGTCGCTTAAATGCGGCCAGTATCCAGTATTCGTGAGATCGTGGGTTCGAACCCCACTGTCGGCAGCCCTGAAGACGGTTTTCCGTGGTTTCCCATTTTTACACCAAGCAAATACTGTGGATGTACCTTAATTAAGGCCACGGACGCTTCCTTCCCACTCCTAGCCCTTTCCTGTCCCATCGTCGCCATAAGACCTATCAGTGTTGGTGCGACGTAATGCAACTTGCAAAAAAAAAAAAAAAATTGCACTGGGTATCAGACTGTAGCGGCTAAACATTAGACACATAGCTTAAGTTAACAACAATAGATGACGTAAAATAAATATGTACTTTTATTTGTTTCACACCAGAAAATGATAGATCATAAATAGTAAAAATAAAGTAAAACCATCTCCGTACAGGTCCATGAAGACCCTTGGAGAGATGAAAGATAAAGATTTCCAATATTCGTAACCTCCACAGTACAATAATTACGGCGTATGGCCTCCGGAAAGACCTGGTGCAAGTCTTTGAATTGACGTCTATAGGCGCGTGCGTGTGGATGGGTCTCTACCAATGATGAATGACTTATAATATTGAAAACAGCGCAGGCACACACACCCAGCTCCAGAGTCAGAGGAATTAACCAATGAAGGTTAAAATCCCCGACCCGGCCGGGAATCGAACCTGGGACCCCTTGGACTAAAGACCAAGACGCTGACCATTTATCCCTGGAACCGGACACATCCACAGTGAGTGCGATAGAATGGTCCAGCCGCCTTTGCCCTCGAGAATTAACCCGGTACTCATTTTCGATGTAGGCTGAGTGAACTTCACGGCCATGTACGTGTCTAGAAGTTGAAATGTCATTTCCGAATTTTTCGACTTGTTGACGGGTAATCGAAGTGACGTTCTTCCGGGAGAACCGAGCACGACTTTACCACATTTTGCAGTCCCTACGTAATGAACAGTATCAGTGAAGATTCTGTTAAATAAAATCAGTGATCATTTTGAGATTTATTTCAGTGATATTTAAAATATATACCTTTGCTAGCGAGATGTAGCGTTTACAGTGCACTGCAGGGACGAAGCGAATGTGCTACGGGCCCGCCTGCCAAAAACACATTTCGGGCCCACTCAAATAAAATATAAAACCTATGTATAACTTAATATAAATTTAATTACAGCAGGCGGAATAATGCAATATACTGTCGAGTTATATGAACGAAGGGCTTATTCGTTACTGTAAGATTACTAACAAATAATGTTCAATGGGTCTTATTTGACTGCCTCCGTGATTTAATAGCTAAGTTGCTAAACTGCCAACCATGAATCACTTAGATGTTCATACTTGACTTTAATCGGTTTCATTTCTCAGTAACTACGGAACTATACTCTGTAAACGATACCGAAGTCTCGGTTGTAATAATTTACTCGATTACAATAAGTATGTCCGCCTCTGTGGTGTAGTGGTTAGCGTGATTAGCTGCCACCCCCGGAGGTCCGGGTTCGATTCCCGGCTCTGCCACGAAATTTGAAAAGTGGTACGAGGGCTGGAACGGGGTCCACTCAGCCTCGGGAGGTCAACTGAGTAGAGGTGGGCTCGATTCCCACCTCAGCCATCCTGGAAGTGGTTTTCCGTGGTTTCCCACTTCTCCTCCAGGCGAATGCCGGGATGGTACCTAACTTAAGGCCACGGCCGCTTCCTTCTCTCTTCCTTGCCTATCCCTTCCAATCTTCCCATCCCTCCACAAGGCCCCTGTTCAGCATAGCAGGTGAGGCCGCCTGGGCGAGGTACTGGTCATACTCCCCAGTTGTATCCCCTGACCAAGAGTCTGAAGATCCAGGACGCTGCCCTTGAGGCGGTAGAGGTGGGATCCATCGCTAAGTCCGAGGGAAAAACCGAACCTGGAGGGTAAACAGATGATGATGATGATGACAATAAGTATACAGAAAAATTACGAACAAAATTAATTAAAAAATAGTCAAATAAAGTTTGAGAAATATCAGACCGTACAACAGATAAGCCTATTATCAACTTCGAAGAAAGAGAGCTCGTTGAAACTGAGTTGACTCATTGTTCCTACACTAACTTCTTATTGGCATTATACACTTTTGTCAAATAAACGTGTGCTGAAAGTTAAATGTTCTGCATAATATGTGCAAAATACGAGCTCAGGTGCACTACACATCAAGAAAGTATCATTTTCTAACGAAAATATGATACTTTGGTATCAATTTTTATTACTTTCATCATTTTAAAATATTTTGGTGCGGGTCTTTCTTGACGACCGTGTCGTGGTTTTGCCGGAGACGGCAAGGGCAAGCATTGTTTACAGCTGTACTGCGTACACTCAACACAATAATAAACTACTGCTAGACGCAGCCAAATCGCAATTCCTCTACGTACAAATTGTAAAAAAAAAAAAGTTTCGACTGATTCTGCAAAACTGCCCAGATCCTTTCCATGCAGAATGACATTAGGCTAGATGTACCTACATCATTTTTAATTTTTTGCTGGGAATCTGCGGGACCCCTTAAAGGCCCAGGTCAGCCTAACGTTACGCCCCTGGTGCACTGTGTCTTCTGATGTGAGCTAGAATACATTTGTTACTCATTCTCAACCTTGGCTTTGACAATATGAAAGTGACCAAGATATGGGCGATGCTAGTAATAACATTCCTTATGCAGCCAGTCTCTGTTATAAATGGTGTGAAAATATCGCTCATAGTGTCGGTTGGTGAATGCATTTCAGTGGGCTTGGCAGGCTGATAAGTAATAGCAACTTCTGGCTCTATGAGGAAATCAACGGGAAACTACCTCACTCCCCATTTCTCTAGTACGCCTCTTCAGTAACGCCTAGGCTATATATGACAGCTGTTGGCGGAGCTGTGGAGGATCAAACCGGCCTTCGGGCTGAATACCCAACATATAGTATTTCTTTCTTTCTTTCTTTCTTTCTTTCTTTCTTTCTTTCTTTCTTTCTTAATCTGTTTACCCCACAAGGTCGGTTTCCCCCGGACTCAACGAGGGATCCTACCACTACCGCTTCAAGGGCTGTGTCCTGGAGCGAGAGACTTTTGGTCGGAGGGATACAATAGGGAGAAGGACCAGTGCCTCGTCCAGGCGGCTTCACCTGCAGAACAGGGGCCTTGTGGAGGGATAGGAAGATTGGAAGGGACAGGCAAGGAAGAGGGAAGGAATCGGCCGTGGCCTCAGTTAGGTACTATCCCGGCACTTGCCTGGAGAAGAAGTGAGAAACCACAGAAAATTACTTCGAGGATGGCTGAGATGGGAATCGAAACCCCTCTACTCATTTGACCTCCCGAGGCTGAGTGAACCACGTTGCAGCTCTCGTACCACTTTTTTCAAATTTCGTGCCAGAGCTGGGAATCGAACCCGGGCCTCCGAGGGTGGGAGCTAATCACGCTAACCACTACACCACGGAGACGGATTCCAGCGTAACATACATTTAAAATATTGCAGCGCCTATTTCATTGGTTCTCTAACATGTTCTGTACATGTTTACTGTCTGTTATACTATTCGAAATGCTATGCAACACAAGTGTCCAGTGTAATCAGGGGACAAAGTCGTTATCTCCTCACCATATGTTTTCTTCTTTTTGTGTACAGTTCTGCTCTTGAAGATAATAATGACTCAGTTTACGCTGCGCGCGTGGCTGAGCTCCAATAGCAGAAAGAGGCATATGCGGTAACATTACACTAAGTCTTTTTTTTTTGTTATTTGCTTTAGGTCGCACCGACACAGGTATGTCTTATGGCGACGATGGGATAGGAAAGGCCTAGGAATTGGGAGGAAGCGGCCGTGGCCTTAATTAAGGTACAGCCCCGGCATTTGCCTGGTGTGAAAATGGGCAGCACACCTTTAATGGAAGGAAACGAATACAAAACAAGGCAAAGGAACCTTCAGATCCCTGTCTAAAGTGTAATGCTCCAGTTCGCATTGCTTGGCTGGCTAGACGTTAGTATTACAGCTGGACTCGCTATCAGCTGCGTGTACCCGTTTAGTCGTTGTTTTGTATAACCTTCTCTGAGTTCACCGTCCTCAGGGCAGGGCAAGTGTGTTTGTGCTGTCTTTATTTGTATGATTAATGTAAATAATCCATATTGGATTCTAGCGAGGATGACCCACAAATCATCATACACTAAAGGATAAGCCTTACCGCTGCTACCATTCTTCTCTCAATCCTGCTTTCCTCTTCACTTCCTTGTAGTCTTTATATTCCATCAAGATTCTCACATCATCGAAATATGCTTTCCTTAGTATTCCTCCTCCTTTCTTTCCTAGAATTTTCCTTCACTTTTACTAGGTAGTCATTATGTTACCTACAAGTTTTAACTACTTTCCACCGAGCTCGATAGCTGTAGTCGCTTAATTGCGGCAAGTATCCAGTATTCTGGAGATAGTGGGTTCGAACCCTACTGTCGGCAGCCCTGAAAGTGGTTTACCGTGGTTTCCCATTTTCACACCAGGTGAATGCTGCAGCTGTACCTTAATTAAGGCCACGGCCACTTCCTTCCCACTCCTAGCTCCTTCCTGTCCCATCGTCGTCATAAAACCTGTCTGTGTCGGTGCGACGTAAAGCAACTTACAAAAAAAACTACCTTCCATATTGTTTATCAATCTCCGGTGCTCATTGACTTCCTTTAGATCACCTCGATTCGTCTTTTTTGTGTCCAGCATGGCCTCGTCATTTTTATCCAAATTCACATTTCAGTTGCTTCACCCACAAATATGCCTATGAATTCTATGAGGAGAAATGGGAAAGTCATAGATATAGTACAATTTAATTGACTATAGACCTCAGAGAATTAGAGTAGGCGAAGCTGTATCAGACCCTGTAATAATTAAGAGGGAAATTCCTCAACGCAGTATTATTGGACCTTCATGTTTTCTGATATATACACTACCGGTAAAAAGCAAAAAACTAGATACTTTATTTCAATGTACAAACACATCGTAAAAACTAAATGGACAACAAAATATATATTTTCCCTCTCTATCATTAAGTAGAATACAATATGGTTTATATTTTAGCCTCTTCAAAGTATCCACCCTTTGCCCCCGGAACAGCTGCACAAACTCTTGGCATTCTGGAAATAAGATTTTGCAGTGTTTGTGTAGATATTGCAGTCCAACAGCTCTGTAAATTATTCCATAGCTCTTCAACATTAGTTGACCTCAGTTTCCGGACCACCCTGTCAATATCATCCCATAACAGTTCAATGGGATTTAAGTCTGGTGACTGACTTGGCCGAATCATATTTTTCAGTTCCCCACATTTCTCTTTTCTATTGACATTCCTTCTACACAATTTAGAAGAATGTTTGGGGTCATTGTCCTGCTGCAGAACAAACCCATGACCAATAAGCATGTTGCCAGATGGAACTGCATTGTTGATCAGTATCCTGTGATATCCTTCCTTCTTAAATGTTCCATTAATTCGCACTCGATCACCGACTTTATCACCCGCAAAAAATCCCCACACCACAACCGACTGTCCACCATGCTTCATCGTAGGTGTCACACACTGACTATTCATACGTTCTCAACGAAATCGACGAGCCAACATTCGACGAGGGCTCCCAAATACTTCAAACTCGATTCATCCGTGAATGACACCTTGGACCATTGCTACACGCTCCAGTTTTTATGTTGCTGTGCCCATTGCATTCTTTTCACCTTATTTTGTGACCGTAATAAAGGATTTTTGGCCGCTATGCACCCCTTTAAACCTCGTTCACGAAGACGGCGTTGCACTGTTGAGACAGAGATTGGAGCAGCTCGCATATTATTGACTTCCTCGCGAATTTCAGGTGCCGTACGAGTCCTCTGACAATTACTCTGTACACATATGAAATGATATTCCTTGTATGATGTTACACGGGGTCTTTCAGGTCGCGAAACACTTGCATTGGCAGCGGTTTGCTTGAACTGCTGCAATGTATACACCACTGTAGATTGGGCTACGCCAACTTTTGTTGCTATTGTCCTACTAGAATACCCTTCGTGATGCAGAGCTAAAATTACAGCACGTTTTTCAGTTCCAATCTCCTGCTTCCGTCCCATTTGGAAGTAATATAATATGCACCTGATCAGATACACAAACACACTGCTAGCTGCACACAGTGTACTGAAAACTAATGTGAACTGCTTGCTACACAGACAGCTGAAGAAATGAGGCCTATTCGAGTGGACACGTCTTGGGTAAAGACACGTCAGTGTTGTTGTAGTTACTCATCAGCGACCCTCCATGCGGAGAACCGGTCAAATACACAACAGAGTCGTTCCTTCTTTACATGTTTATGCTTGTTTTATTATCAGAACAGGGCTATGATAGATTATTTAAAATTACATCTCTCTTTTAACCACAAATCCATACTTGTGATAGCTGATCGAAAACTTTTGACCGGTAGTGTATATATATAAATGATATGAGTAAAGAAGTGGAATCAGAGGTAAGGCTTTTTGCTGATGATGTTATTCTGTATAGAGTAATAAATAAGTTACAAGATTGTGAGCAACTGCAACATGACCTCGATAATGTGAGATGGACAGCAGGCAATGGTATGTTAATAAACGGGGTTAAAAGTCAGGTTGTGAGTTTCACAAATAGGAAAAGTCCTCTCAGTTTTAATTACTGCGTTGATGGGGTGAAACCTCCATTTGGGGATCATTGTAAGTATCTAGGTGTTAATATAAGGAAAGATCTTCATTGGGGTAATCACGTAAATGGGGTTGTAAATAAAGGGTACAGATCTCTGCACATGGTTATGAGGGTTTTTAGGGGTTGTAGTAACGATGTAAAGGAGAGGGCATATAAGTCTCTAGTAAGACCCCAACTAGAGTATGGTTGCAGCGTATGGGACCCTCATCAGGATTACTTGATTCAAGAACTGGAAAAAATCCAAAGAAAAGCAGCTCGATTTGTTCTGGGTGATTTCCGAAAAAGAGTAGCGTTACAAAAATGTTGCAAACTTTGGGCTGGGAAGACTTGGGAGAAAGAAGACGAGGTGCTCGACTAAGAGGTATGTTCCGAGCTGTCAGCGGAGAGATGGCGTGGAATGACATTAGTAGACGAATAAGTTTAAGTGGCGTCTTTAAAAGTAGGAAAGATCGGAATATGAAGATAAAGTTGGAATTCAAGATTACAAATTGGGGCAAATATTCAGTTATAGGAAGGGGAGTTAGAGATTGGAATAACTTACCAAAGGAGATCTTCAATACATTTCCAGTTTCTTTAAAATCATTTAAGAAAAGCTAGGATAACAACAGATAGGGAATCTGCCACCTGGGCGACTGCCCTAAATGCAGATCAGTATTGATTGATTGACTAGGTGAACATCAATCTAGCAATCAAAGTATGTATTAAAAGAAGAGTTAAAATGATAGAGGACATTTCCTTTTACAAAATTTGCATTTAGCGTACATTCAGTTTTATACTTGAGGAATGCCAGCCAGGGTAAGGAAAAGAAGTCCCTCAGATTGAAGCATCAGTCACTTTTGTTGTGATTCAAACGGCTGAACAACCGAACTGAGAAGCTGAACAATCCGGTGATGACTGTAGATGTCCTAAGAATGTTATCAACAAAAATCAAACCCCATGGCGTAAAACCCCTGAAGGGCCTTGGCCTACCAAGCGACCGCTGCACAGCCCGAAGGCCTGCAGATTACGAGATGACGTGTGGTCAGCAAGACGAATCCTCTCGGCCGTTAATCTAGGCTCTCGAAACCGGGGCCGCTATCTCACCGTCAGAGAGCTCCTCAATTGTAATCACGCAGGCGGAGTGACCTCAAACCATCCCTCAGATCCAGGTGAAAATCCCTGGCCTGGCCTGGCATCGAACCCGGGGCCACCGGGTAAGAGGCAGGCACATTACCCCTACACTACGGCGCCGGCCTGAGAACGTTATAGCCTTTACTTATTCTAGAGAGACTTATGTATAATACTTTGGTATACTTGGGTATAATACTTTATATCAAAGTTCAGGAACCTACCTAACCCAAGTCCAAAATGTGTCGGTTAAAACTCTGTTCATCGTATTCTCAATTTATTGCGGCCCAAATGGAATGTACACAGACAACTGAAGAAATCCTATGCTCAACTCATTGCGGTCTAAATCCGGTCTAATTATAAATCAATTCTTGGTTTCCTCAACTCATTGTGGTCTAAATAAAAAATAAGCCAATTCTTCGACGGTCACCCATTGCGGTCTAAATGACATAAACACTGCCGGAAAAAACATGCAACATCCTCAAGGGCTGTGTTCAGTGACACCAGGGTATAATGTGTGCATACTGAGGGGTTGTTGTGTTAGTGATTCATTTGTCAAGGACATCAGCGATCAGATGGCGCTCAGGAGGCCTGTCCGTGTAACGTGTGCCTCTGGTCAGGCTACCACTGACACCAGGACGCCACCCAGCACGGCTACCCTGGTGTCGTGAAAGGGTCGACATGAGAGGGGAATGGCGCTCTGTTGTCTTCAGTGAAGAGAGTAGGTTCTGTCTGTATGCAAGTGATGGAGGTACATGTGTACGGCGTAGACCTGGTGAGTGACCTATTCCAGAGTGCATTCCCCCACGACACTCAGGTCCCACCCCAGGCTTCATGGTGTGGTGGACCATCAGTTACAACTCGCGGTCACAGTTGGTGTTTCTGCAGGGTAAACGTAAACCAGTGCTCGCTACATTGCACAAGTTGTTGTCACCGTGCTACAGCCATTCCTTTGACAGGAAGATGATGTGCTTTTTCAGCAGGAAAACTCACGTCTACATACAGCTGCTGCGACGCAACGTGCTCTACGTGATAAACAACAACTGCCGTGGCCAGCAAGATCACCGGATCTCCCGCCGATTGAATGCGTATGCGACATGATAAAGCGGGAACTTCTATTGCCGAATTGCATCATAAGGTGCAAGATGCTTGGGACAATATATCCCAGGACACCATTCGGCACATTTATTATCGTTTGCATGCGCGAGTACACGCTTGCATTGTCGCCTGAGCGGGGACTACACTGTGTATTGATGCAACGGTTTGGGCACCGTTTACAGTGACATGTGTGTTTCATTTTGTCAGAATTTGTATTTTTGTAATCATATATTCCTGCAATGATGAACTACCTGTCACATGGCATGTGAATAAAATGACCTTGTCCTTTAGGATGTTGCATGTTTTTTTCCGGCAGTGTAGTTCAGTTCATTGTATACTCAACTCTCACGGACTAAATGAAATGTAGCTCAATTCCTCGTATGCTCAACTCATTGCGGTCTAAATGAATGAAACGAAGCTCATTTTGTCGTATGCTTAAATCAACGTCCTTACCTATCTTGGAATTAAATTTCAAAGCAATCTTCAATGGAACTATCACCTCACCCATGTTTATAAACGAGCCCTCCAATGGTTCGCAGCCCTGCGCATACTTACGGGTAATACGTGGGGTCTCCGACCTCATCAAATCCTGAATGCTGTAACTTACGCATCATTATCCTGGCTGACTGCCAACCATAGACCATAAATTCAACTTCTTATATTGGACAGATATGAGCATATCACCTTCCTCTAGATACTCCTTAGGCTAATTATTTACAACCTCTATATTCCTTTCCTACAATCCTCACTCACATACATGATCTCCATCTAAAGTATAGCAGTTGAGGCTTTCACGGCCAGCATTATGGTCAATTATCTGTACTTTCCAGGCTTGTAGTCCGTGGTCTAGAATCATATGATGGTCCCGACTTTCCATCGAATACTGGGTTCGGCATCTTCAAGGGTTCCGAATGACTTCGATGGCTACTAAGGTCACAGTGGAATGGAGTGTTGTCTTCTTTTCTTTTCTCGGTGGGGGCTCCGGAAGCCAGCTCACCCCGCGTAGCGATCAGCACAATCTATATCGCCTCCGACATGCTGTTAATTCTCAGAAGAGAAAGAGGCAGCATGGAGGACAGGGAATTAGTGATACTGAAAGAAGTGTCTGTCTGCCCCCATGTTCAGCATGCTATCAGGCCAGATGAGATGATGAGGTTTCATGGTGGTGTAATCAGGTAGTGAGGGTCAGGAAAAACCACATAGGCAGAAATAGAAATATGCCTGCATGTAAAACCTGACAAAATGTAGATATAACTTGCAAGGATGTGGGCTGGAAAACTCCAGCACGGGACCTGAGATCTGCTAAAGACAAGCGCCATCCTCTCTCCACAGCAGATGTCTATAAGATCCCGACTACAAGATCTGAGGTCTGCTAAAGAAAAGTGCCATTCTCGCTTCTCAGCAGGTGTCTGCAAGACCCCGTGCAGCTGCGGCCAGGTGTACGCAGCATCGCCACCCGACTGAAGGAGCATAACCGGCACAGCCGACTGGGACAAGCAGATAGGTTATCACTTGCTGAAGACTCGCTGCTAGCAGGCCACGACATACAATACAGAACCACCGAAGTACCGAGGGTCGGTAGATGCAGAGTGGGTCTCGGCCCGTAAGTGGCCACGGCTGGTCCGTGGTCCAGTGGCTCTGCACTCTGACCGGCCAACCGAGCAGAGGAGGGATGGCCACGGCTCTACCGTGGCTCTACGCCTCTGCGTTCGGGGGACGGGACAGGGCTGGACCTCATGGCTGGCCCCAACCGTCGGCTGTCCTGAGAATGGTTTTCCGTGGTTTTCCATTCTCCTGCATTAAGGCGAATGCCGGGACAGTTCCTAGTACAGGCCACGGCCACCAATCCCCACACCTTCTCCGAGCATCTCCTTCCCCGTAACAAATCTCTCGGCCTGAGAGGCGGCATCACCGTCTTAGAGGCCCGTCTCCTGGTGATGGGCAACGCTCTCGCTCGAGACTCTCGAGACTGACGTCGCAGATGTCGAGAGTCTCGCGAGAATCACGAGACCGATCCTCCTGCAGTGCAAGCTGTGGGACGTACCAGTAACTACGACTGTAAACTTAATAGTATATCACTGGCAGTTATTGCGTGAAATAACGTTCTCAGGCAAAAGCCTGGAAAAGTACTGCATGTTCAACTATGAACCCCTTAATACCATTAACGAAAGTGAAAACAGAATGTCAGTACCTTAAACTGTTCACGACTTATTTGAGGTGTACATCTTAGCTGAATAACCATGCATAATTTTTGAATAACTGTAGATAGGATATACACCTACTTGGATACTAGAGGCGTGCATTATTTTAACCCGAGACGGGGAAGATATGCTTTGCTACATATGCAACCCCCATTACACATGAGTGGAACGTGTAATCTAAGATGCCCGACTTCGCTCCAATTCTTTCAGCAGGGGTGACGGGCAATGCTCTCGAGACCGATTCTAGTGTGCTGCGAGTTGTGCGACGTCCCAGTAACTACGAGTGTAAGCTTGATAGTTATCATTAGCAGTTCTCATATGGAAACGTGTGTGACGATGAATTTTGCCAAAAGCCTAGGAAAGCACTACATGTTGTACTAACTTATGAGCTCCTTAATACCATTAACGAAAGTGAAGACAGAATAACAGTACGGGTATCTTAAACTGTTCACGAGTTATGTCAGGTGGACTTCTTAGCTGAATAACCCGTATGTTTTTTAAAAAAATGTAAATGCTATTTGTTCGGGGCGTCGACCTAGAAAGATATTTTGCCCCTACTTGCAACTTATGTGAGGAACCTGCGTGTATTTTGTAAATGGCGGAAGTGTAAAGTGTTGAATGTGAGGAAAGGAACGTTAAGGACGACACAAACACCCAGTTCCCAGGCCAGGGATATTAATCATTTACAATTAAAAACCCCTGACCCGGCCGGGAATCGAACCCGGGGCCGCCGGGTGACAGGCGGACACGTTGCCCCCTACACTGCGGGGCCGGACCGTATAGTTTGTTAATAACTTTTATTAGGATGTAAACCTACCTGGATGCCTCACAATTGTTGTCGGCAGGGTAGCTTCTTGTGATTCAGACCGAACCGGAGGTGTTCTGTGACTATTCCTCTTCATTTATATTACGTGTTTTTAAGTGTCGGATCATCCCAGAAGTATTTCTGCCGACATATTTTACTTCTTTTTAATAAGCAACACAGCGGGCTGCGCCTTGTGACATCTCTTCAAATTCTTATTCTTTATTCAAGTAGTTATTTCATTCCTGCCCGGTAAGGGGCAGGCGGGCCACCAGCTAAACTAGTTTGGCCGGTGAGTGAGTATATAAAAGTAGAATTTTGGAACCTATACATAGAAGTATGTCTCGTACATACTAAAAACAAAACAAAGTCAAATGCAGAGTGAGAAAGAGAAAATGTGAAACATACACAAGTATACAACAAGGAAATATTATGTGATTTCTTCCATTTCAGTCTATTTTTCATTGATTTCGGTTGGCACACAAAATATAAACACACAACACATCGTACTGAGAGAGAAATGTCTTCAGTTCATCTTAACGTACGATACGAAAAACACTAAGGTGGAAGCAGAAGGAAATGAACGAACACTAGTGAAACAATGAGGACGCGAAAAACACAGAATGATGGAAAATGAACACGGATAGAGATGACACTGGTAGTGTCGTAAAGCACTCAGACACAGATATTGGAGGCCGGTACCACTGCCGCGAGGAGCATATCCAGTAAAAGAAAAATTAAGAATAAAAAGGCAGTGGGACAGAGGGGGAAGTTACGTGATAGGGGTGGGGAAAAGGTAAGAGATAGCAGGAGAGCGGTCATTATTAAGGATAGCGGTGACAAGAGGAGAAAGGTTGAGGGCATCTTTAATCGCAGAATGATTGATGGCTAGGGCAGATTGTAAATATTTGAGACGGAGATCATGGACATGAGTAAGGTTGGTGGGGAAAGAATAAAGAGGTTGGAAGTCAGCAGAAGGGGTGCCAAAGGGGAGATGGTATGCAATACGCATAGCATGTCTGTCTAGTTTAAGCAAGGTCGCGAATTGTCTGTCAGCTGTGAGCCAGGTCAATGAACTCTATGTTACGACAGGTCGGATAAAAGATTTATAAACTGTGAGGATTTGGGAAGGACGGAGGCCCACGTTTTACCAGTAAGAATACCTAGGACTCGCAAGCATTGAAGGGCACGTCTGTAGACGTGTGTTAAATGATGTTTCCAATGAAGGTTGTTCTGGAACTGAATACCAAGGTAGATTAGGGTATTAGTTTCTGTTAGTGCTCTTCAAAATAACCGACATCCACGACTTACGTTATGTTTCGGACATCGTCTTCAAGTTATCGCGTACAACTAGACACAATTTCACATTGAACCGTCATATATCGACGCGAATACTCTATAACATTGTAAGGAATTATTTCCTTCGTCACCAAAATATCGGTAAACACAAGCAGTGTTATATATATTTTATTGAATGTGGGGTCTGATAACGATGAACACCTACCTGTCGAAAGAATTGGAGCAAACTGAAGCATTTTACATTACATATTCCACTCATGCGTAATGGCGGTTGCATATGCAGCAAGGCGCATCTTGCCTCGTCTCGAGTTCAAATAATGCACGCCTCTAGTGTCCAGTTACGTGTACCTACAATAGCCGTCAGGTTCTGTACTTAAACCACTCATTCGTGTACCTACCAGTGCATACAATACCCGAATGCGTATCCTTTATACTTATGTTATACTGCGTCAAAATAGACCTCGGTAGAAATGAACGTCCTAGTCGCGTGTTGACACGTATTTACGAAATTGAGCAGGCCCGTGGTTGGCTATTCGCATATTCGGCACAAACAACATTCTGCTCCGACTATCTGTAGGCCTACGACACGCTGCTCGCCGCACAATGCGGGGACAACGCTCTCGAGATCTCTCGAAATTTCTCGCGAGAAATAGTACCTGCGCTAGTCTCGAGAAATCCCGAGAAATCTCGAGACCTCGTCTCAGACTGCCGATCACTAGCAACCAGGTAGGTTTATATCCTAATAACAGTTATTAACAAATTATACGGGTTTTTCAGCTAAGAAGTCCACCTACCGAGCTCGATAGCTGAAGTCGCTTAAGTGCGGCCAGTATCCAGTATTCGGGAGATAGTAGGTTCGAACCCCACTGTCGGCAGCCCTGAAAATGGTTTTCCGTGGTTTCCCATTTTCACAGCAGGCAAATGCTGAGGCTGTACCTTAATTAAGGCCACGGCCGCTTCCTTCCAACTCCTAGCCCTTCTCTGTCCCATCGTCGCCATAAGACCTATTTGTGTCGGTGCGACGTAAAGCAACTAGCAAAAAAAAAAAAAGAAGTCCACCTGAAATAACTCGTGAACAATTTAAGATACTGGCATTCTGTCTTCACCTTCGTTAATGGTATTAAGGAGCTCATAGTTCAACATGCAGTGCTTTCCTATGCGTTTGACAAAATTTATCGTCACACACGCTTCCATATCCGCAGGCTCCGATTTCAAGTAGTTAGCGCCCTGGGCAAACAATATTTAGCCGCCCCCCCACCCCCACCCCACCTCTGCTCGTTTTCCTGTTCCTCTAAACATAATTGTTTACAAATTAAATATTACAGTTTTCAAGATTATGAGTGTTAAAACAGCACATTATGCAAATACAGTTAATTCTCATAATTAAACTTATCAAGCCAAATAAAGGTAACAGCCAAATACGAATCACGCTGTTTTTATTTTTATTTAAAAAGCCGTTGGTTCAGTTTGATAGTTTGTATGTAAGTAAATAATTTTGGAAATAAGGCACATTTTCTTCATAACATTTAAATATATATATTAAATTCAGGTTTTAAAGTTAGAATAGTTTAAAGGTTTTATATAGGCTAATAAAATAATTGGAATAATTTGTGAAATGTAAAAGTAATTTGAGTGGAATTAATTTAAGGCGTAACTCACGCAGGCCATAATTACGCGATCCGCCGGCCGCCGCCCCTCAAAAACTGGCGCCCTGGGCAAATGCCCAGTCCGCCCATTTGTAAATCGGGGTCTGTCCATATGAGAACTGCTGATGATAACTATCAAGCTTACACATTTAGTAACTGGGACGTCGCGTCGCACAGCTCGCAGCACACGAGAATCGGTCTCGAGAGCGTTGCCCATTACCCCTGCTGAAAGAATTGGAGCAAAGTTGGACATTTTTGATTACGCGTTCCACTTATGTGTATTGGGGGTTGCATATGTAGCAAAGCACATCTTCCCCGTCTCGAGTTCGAATAATGCACGCCACTAGTATCCAAGTAGATGTACATCCTGTCTACAGTAGTATCCAAGTAGATGTACATCCTGTCTACAGTTATTCACAAATTATGCAGGGTTATTCAGCTAAGATGTCCACCTCCAGTGAGCCGTGAACAGTTTATGGTACTGACACTCGGTTTTCACTTTCGTTAATGGTATTAAGGGGTTCATAGTTGAACATGCAGTACTCTTCCAGGCTTTTGACAAAATGTATTGGCTCACACGTTTTCATATGAGAACGTTATTTCACGCAATAACTACCTATGATATACTACCAATTTTACAGTCTTGGTTACTGGCACGTCGCACAGCTGGCACTACAGAAGGATCGGTTTCGAGATTCTCGCGAGAGTCTCGAGATCTGCGACGACAGTCTCGAGAGTCTCGAGCAAGAGCGTTTCCCATCACTAGTTATTATTGATGTTCTGGACCCCACAGCAGGATGCAAGACAGCTACTTGGCCGTAAATTACATCTGCTGCCATTATCATTACTGACAATGTGACCAGCACCATTGCCGCGTGTAGGCAAGTGCGCGGGATTTCTGGCGATACGAATGATATACTTCCGTGCAATAATTACTTTAGTATAGAGGTGAACAATTGAACGGTCAATATCATTCCTATCGTTTATTTCAAATGTGTTTAAATTTTTATTCATATGCCAAGAGAATGTACTGTAATCTAACTCCATGATCTCCAAAGGGAAAGATGGCTCCTGAAAACGAACCCAGGAAAGATTAAAAATGATCGGTTTATGATCAGAATAAGTACATTATGATCAGTAAAATCAATTGGTCTCAACTACTTTTTCACCCCACCGACATTAATTTGATTTAACCCTCCCCACCCCCGTCTCCAAGAACAAAGAAGACGTGTTTCTTTATGTTTAAAGGAGATTCCAAATACCAATGTTCACGCCTGTTACCTTCAGTTTTGAGATATGAGTATCCCCATAAAAGTAATTCACTTTTATGAACTTTCCGGCAAAAAATACTTAATAGTATTTAATATTTAATAGTAAAGGATCTTCTAAATACCAATTATCACGACTCTACAATCTTCAGTTTTTGAGATATGTGTCCTCAAAAAAGGAATTCAGCTCCATGTCACCCCCGCCTCCCAAGATGACCCCCCCCCCAAACACGTTTTTCTTTGTTTTTAAAGGAGACACAAATACCAATGTTCACGTCTGTAACATCTTTAGCGTTTTTTAGATGTACGTATCGACATACAATTAATTCAATTAATTTTCCAATTCCTTCAACTCCGCCCCCTTCATTGAATTTTCCGAGAATACGAGTTTCATTACTTTTAAAGCAGATTCGAAATACCAATGTTCACGTCTGCAAAATCTTTCGTTTTTGAGACAATAGTATCTTCATACAAATAATTCAACTATTTTTTTAATTACCCTCCCCCCTTTAAGTGGATTTCCGAGAACAAAAGGTACGTATTTTTTTTATTTTAAAGCAGATTTCATATACCAAATTTCAGTCTGAAAAATCTTCAGTTTTTGAGTAATCAGTATCCTAATTAAAACAATTCAACCCCTTTCTCACTCACTCTTACTCCCCCTCACACAAGTGGTTTTTCCGAAGAAAATACATGTTTCTTTATTTGTAATAGAGATAAAAATACCATTTTTCACTTCTGTAACAAATTACGTTTTTAAGATATGCTGTAGAAATACTCATTTTAAAATGTCACCCCCCTTTTTAGTTCCCCTTAAGTGGAGTTTCCAAAAACAAATCACCTATGTTCGTTTACCTTTAGAGGAGATTCCAATTAGCAATTTTTACGTATGTAACATTTTACGTTTCTGAGATACACTGTACTTATAATCTTTCTAAAAATTCACCCCAATTTGTCGTTCCCGCTTAACCCCATTAATTGGATTTTCCGAAAACAAAAAAAAATCGTGTTTCTTTGTTTTTAAATGAGATCCCAAATACAAATTTCAAAGTCTGTAATGTCTTCAGTTTCTGAGATATAAGTATCCTCATTAAAGGAATTCAACCCCTCTTTCACAATTTTTCACCCCTCCTGTTGGGATTTTCCGAAAACAGAAAAATACGTATTTCCTTATTTTTAAAGGTGATTCTAAATACTAATTTTTAGATCTGTAAGCTTTTAAAGTTTTGAGATATAGATACACTCATTTCAAAACTTCACCCCCTTTTCACCCCCTTAGTGACGGGATATATAAAAATCTTCCCTTAGCAAACACCTACATATTAATATGAATGAAATTTTGGGGATACGTCTATATCTCAAAACTTTAAAAGTTTACAGATGTAAAAATTGGTATTTAGAATCTTCCTTAAAAATAAGGAAACACGTATGTTTTTTATTTAGAGAAAATGCCGATAGGAGCGGTGAAAAAGGGTGCAAAACGGGTTGAATGCCTTTACTGGGGGTTCTTATATCTCACAAATTGAAGACATTACAGACCTGAAAATGTGTATTTGGTATCTCCTTTAAAAATAAAGGAATGCGTATTTTTTGTTTTTGGAAAATCCAATTAATTGGGGGTGAAAAGGGGGGTGAAATTTTAAAATGAGTGTATCTAAATCTCAAAACTTTGAAAGTTTACAGTTGTAAAAATTGGTATTTATAATCTTGATTAAAAATAAAGATACACGTATTTTTTGTTTTCGGAAAATCCCAATAGGAGGGGTGAAAAAGGGTGAAAAATCGGTAGAATGCCTTTAGTGAGGATACTTATATTTCAGAAACTGAAGATATTACAGACCTGAAAATGGGTGGTTGGGATCTCCTTTAAAAATAAGGAAAGACACGTTTTTTGTTTTTGGGAAATCCAATTAATGGGGGTGTGAGAAGGAGGTGAATTTTAAAAATGGGTGTGTGTATATCTCAAAACTTTTTAGTTTATAGATGTAAAAATTTGTATTTAGAATCTCCTTTAAAAATAAAGAAAAACGCAATTTTTGTTTTTGGAAAATCCGAATAGGAAGGGTGGAAAAGGGGGAAAATGGGTTGAATGCCTTTAATGAGGCTACTTATATTTCAGAACCTGAAGATATTACAGACCTAAAAATTGGTATTTGGGATCTACTTTAAAAATAAAGAAACAGGTATCTTTTCGTTTTTGGAAAATCCAAATAATGGGGGGTAAAAAGGGGGTGAATTTTTAAAATTAGTGTATCTATATCTCAAACTTTCAAAGTTTACAGATGTAAAAATTGGTACTTAGAATCTACTTCAAAATAAAGAAACACGTATTTTTTAGTTTTCGGAAAATCCCAATAGGAGGGGTGAAAAGGGGTGAAATATAGTTTAATGCCTTTAATAAGGATCCTTATTTCTCAGAAACTGAAGATGTTACAGTCCTGAAAATCGGTATTTAGGATCTCCTTTATAAATAAAGAAAATCCAAATAGAGGGGGGGAGGTAAAGGGGAGGTGTATTTTAAAAATGAGTGTATCTATATCTCAAAACTTCAAAAGTTTGCAGATGTAAAAATTGATATTTAGAATCTCCTTTAAAAATAAAAGAACACGTATTTTTTTCGGAAAATCCCAATAGGAGGGGTGAAAAGTGTGAATAAGGGGTTGAATGTCTTTAATGAGGATACTTATATCTCAGAAACTGAAGATATTACAGACCAGACAGTTAGTATATGGAATCTCCTTTAAAAATACAGAAGTATTATTTTTTTTGTTTTTGGAAAATCTAATTAATGGGGGTTAAACAGGAGTGACAAATTGGGGTGAATTTTTGGAAAGACTATATCTACAGAATATCACAGAAACGTAAAATGTTACAGACGTAAAAACTGGTATTTGGAATCTCCTGTTAAAGCAAAGAAACAGGTATTCTCGGAAAATCCAATGAAGGGTCGGTGGGTGGTGAAAAATTGAAAAATTAATTGAATTAATTGTATGAGAACACTTACATCTAATAAAAACTAAAGTTGTTACAGGCGTGAAAATTGGTATTTAGATCTTCTTTAAAAATAAAACGACGCGTTTGGGGGGGGGAAATAATCTTTGGGGGCGGGTGTGAAAAGGAGTTGAATTCGTTTCATGAGGACACATATCTCAAAAACAGAAGATAATCGGTATTTAGAATATTTTTTACTATTAAAGAAACAAATATTTTTTGCCGGAAAATTCACATAGGGGAGGGGGAATTGTGAAAGTAAGTGAATTATTTTTATGGGAATACTTATATCTCAAAACTGAAGGTAACACACGTGAACATTGGTATTTGGAATCTCCTTTAAACATAAAGAAACACGCCTTCCTTTTTCTTGGGGAGTGGGGGGTAAATCAACTTAACCGCGGTGGGGTGAAAACGGAGGTGAGACCAATTGATTTTACTGTTCCTAATGTACTTATAAGGAGCCTCCGTGGCTCAGGCGGCAGTAAGCTGGCTTCTCACCGCTGGGTTTCGTGGTTCAAATCCCTGTCACTCCATGTGAGATTTGTGCTGGACAAAGCGGAGGCGGGACAGGTTTTCTCCGGGTACTACGGTTTCCCACGTCAACATTCATTCCAGCAACACTCTCCAATATCATTTCATTTCATTTGTCATTCATTTAATCATTGCCCCAGTGGAGTGCGACAGGCTTCGGCAGGGCTTATTCATTCCATTCCTGACCCGGTTGAATGACTGGAAACAGGCTGTGGATTTTCAATGTACTTATTCTGATCATAAACCGATCATTTTTAATCTCTCCTGGGTTCGTTTTCAAGAGCCATATTTTCCTTTGGGGAACCTTCTTAGATTACAGTAGATTCTTCTGGCATATAAACAAAAATTTAAACATATTTGAAATAAACGATACATATATGATTGACCGTGCAATTGTTCACCTCTTTAATAAGGTCAATAATGCACGGAAGTATGTCATTCGTATCGCCAGAAGTCCTGCGCACTTGCCTAAGGGCGACAATGGTGCTGGTCATACTGTCATCAATGACAACGGCAGCGGATGTAATTTACCGCCAAGTAGAGGTTCAGTACCGCCAAGGCACCCAAGACGACACCACGCCGGATCTCCTCAAGGATTTGATCCACATTAAAAATGCTTATAGGAAAATATGGCAAAGATTTAGGGACTCAACTGACCGGGTGGAATACCTGGACCTATCCCGGGAAGTACGAAATCGACTGCTGGAGAAAAGATTGAAAAATTGGAGGAACGTTGCCGTAATCTCTCAGAAAACGAGTCAGATCGCGAATATCGGTTATATATAAAACGATAAGCATTCAATTATAAATTTCAGTATAATACCGTAGCGAAGCACGGGTATGTTGCTAGTATTACATAAAATATTTTACCATAGTTAATCACAACCGAGCTCGATAGCTGCAGTCGCTTAAGTGCGGCCAGTATCCAGTATTCGGGAGATAGTAGGTTCGAACCCCACTATCGGCAGCCCTGAAAATGGTTTTCCGTGGTTTCCCATTTTCACACCAGGCAAATGCTGGGGCTGTACCTTATTTTTTTTGCTAGGGGCTTTACGTCGCACCGACACAGATAGGTCTTATGGCGACGATGGGATAGAAAAGGACTAGGAGTTGGAAGGAAGCGGCCGTGGCCTTAAGTAAGGTACAGCCCCAGCATTTGCCTGGTGTGAAAATGGGAAACCACGGAAAACCATTTTCAGGGCTGCCGATAGTGGGATTCGAACCTACTATCTCCCGGATGCAAGCTCACAGCCGCGCGCCTCTACGCGCACGACCAACTCGCCCGGTGTACCTTAATTAAGGCCACGGCTGCTTCCTTCCCACTCCTAGCCCTTCCCTGTCCCATCGTCGCCATAAGACCTATCTGTGTCGGTGCGACGTAAAGCAATTAACAAAAAAAAGTTAATCACAAATGTATGAAGGAGAGTTCTGTGCTTGTTTAGTTACTATTAGCTCAATAGTTACAATATATGTACAAATAAAATGAAACAAGAACAGGAAGGAAAACATATATGGTTAAACTTACTGAAATGATTGCAGTAAGACATGAAAAGTTACATAAATTATTATTTACCGGGCGAGTTGGTCGTGCGGTTAGAGGCGCGCGGCTGTGAGCTTGCATCCGGGAGATAGTGGGTTCGAATTCCAGTGTCGGCAGCCCTGAAGACAGTTTTCCGTGGTTTCCTATTTTCACACCAGGCAAATGCTGGGTCTGTAACTTAATTAAGGCCACGACCGCTTCCTTCCAACTCCTAGGCCATTCCTATCCCATCGTCGCCATAAGGCCTATCTGTGTCGGTGCGACGTAAAGCCACTAGCAAAAAGAATTATTATTACATTATAAATAAAGTTCGTTGCATGAAAAGGTCACCATTTATCGCTAAACGAAATATAAGTACGGTCCGATCACCTAAATATAAAATAATAATTACCATCAAACTGCCCACCTGAGAAATTGTATGTATGTGGAAGATAGCCTCATGGTCATATCGACGTTCCTAGCAAGTCTGAATTGCAGAACTCGAATTTTTCAGTGCACTCTTTCGGGGGGGGGTATTTACGACTAGACTATAGCGCAGGGACTGCAAGTCATAGGGGGCCCGCACAAGAACGAGGTACTGAACATTCAGTTGTTTAGCAATCAAACAACTTATTACATCAATATACTACAGGATGTCTAGCAGAGTAGTTTCGGTTTTGCTGTAGTGTGTGCAGTGGACAGTAATGTGGTGGGATTGCTCTTCTGTTAGTACAGTATTAATGCTGCGAAATGCACAGTGCAAGAAGCGCTTATAAACCAATAGTGGGAAAATAAAGGGAAATCTAAATTAAACAACGTACATTTTTCTGTTCAAAAAGGTGTGTCTGAAGCTTATCTGATGAGTTGAGCTTCAAGTTCAACAGGTCCCCCAATCGAAGACCCGAGGCTAGAAGGACGGGTTGAGATAGCTCTCCTCGAAATAGTCGACGCTAAAAACTCAGGAAAAGTAACTGTGACGTTGCCGACACACCAGTTACCCATAGTTAAGTAGAACCTAAGAGTAAAATAAAGCTATCCAATCCGGCTTTGTGGTTAAATTTAACTTCCGATTATATTGTCTACAATCTACATCATTTGCAACTCCCCCAAAACCGTAAAATTAATAACTTGGACTTTTCACATTCAAAGTGTTTATCGATGATGCTCGTTGTCCAAAAGGGTCCAAAAATCAGGTCTTCGATCCCTCGTAATGGTACTAATCACTGGTAAAGTGGACCAATGGTGTTCCTCGTATACTGGCATTAATCTCAAGTAACATAGACTCATGGTGTTCCTCACGTGGTGGTACTAATCACAGACAACGCCCGGACAGATAATGTAGACCTATGGTGATCCTCACATAATGGTACTACTCACAGATAACGCAGACCCATGGTGTTCCTCACATAGTGGTACTAGTCATAGGTAACGCAGACACGTGGTGTTCCTCACCTAGTGGTACTAATCACAGGTAACGCAGACCTGTGGTGTTCCTCATATATTGATACGAATAACAGGTAACGTAGACTCATAGTGTTCTTCATATAGTGGTACTAATCACAGGTAACGTAGACCCATGGTGTTCTCCATATAGTGGTACTAATCACAGGCAAAGTAAACCCATGGTGCTCCTCCCCGAATGATACTAATCACAAAGCTATGGTGTTCCTCACACAGTGGTACTACTCGCAAAAAGCGTCGATCCATGGTGTCCCTCGTAAGGTAAGGGTTATTCTGCCCGAAGGCAAGTCCAAACCTCCGCAGAGGTGTTCCTGAGCCGGGCTTTACGTGCGGTAGGGTGGCCAGTTCCTTTCCGCTCCTCCATTCCCTTACCCCCCTCCACCAACAGCGCGTGGCAACCCATCCAACTCCTGACCACGCCCAATGTTGCTTAACTTCGGAGATCTCACGGGATCCAGTGTTTCAACACGGCTACGGCCGTTGGCGGTGTCCCTCGCGTGATGGTACTAATCACAGGTAATCTCATGGTTCCAAAAACAACATCCCTTGGTCGCATCTTTTAGTCGCCTCTTACGACAAACTGGGGATATGAGTAATGCATCGTACAGTATGTTTTGCACGTCAGGTAAATACACTGACTGACAGTGACAATGCAACACCACGAAGGAGTGGTTCGAAAGGGATGAAAGTTGGGGAAAAAACAGAGACGGCACGGACGAATAATTGATGTTTATTTCAAACCGATATGCAGGTTACACAATGCGCACGGCATCGACTCAGTAGGATGTAGGACCACCGCGAGCGGCGATGCACGCAGAAACACGTCGAGGTACAGAGTCAATAAGAGTGCGGATGGTGTCCTGAGGGATGGTTCTCCATTCTCTGTCAACCATTTGCCACAGTTGGTCGTCCGTACGAGGCTGGGGCAGAGTTTGCAAACGGCGTCCAATGAGATCCCACACGTGTTCGATTGGTGAGAGATCCGGAGAGTACGCTGGCCACGGAAGCATCTGTACACCTCGTAGAGCTTGTTGGGAGATGCGAGCAGTGTGTGGGCGGGCATTATCCTGCTGAAACAGAGCATTGGGCAGCCCCTGAAGGTACGGGAGTGCCACCGGCCGCAGCACATGCTGCACGTAGCGGTGGGCATTTAACGTGCCTTGAATACGCACTAGAGGTGACGTGGAATCATACGCAATAGCGCCCCAAACCATGATGCCGCGTTGTCTAGCGGTAGGGCGCTCCACAGTTACTGCTGGATTTGACCTTTCTCCACGCCGACGCCACACTCGTCTGCGGTGACTATCACTGACAGAACAGAAGCGTGACTCATCGGAGAACACGACGTTCCGCCATTCCCTCATCCAAGTCGCTCTAGCCCGGCACCATGCCAAGCGTGCACGTCTATGCTGTGGAGTCAATGGTAGTCTTCTGAGCGGACGCCGGGAGTGCAGGCCTCCTTCAACCAATCGACGGGAAATTGTTCTGGTCGATATTGGAACAGCCAGGGTGTCTTGCACATGCTGAAGAATGGCGGTTGACGTGGCGTGCGGGGCTGCCACCGCTTGGCGGCGGATGCGCCGATCATCGCGTGCTGACGTCACTCGGGCTGCGCCTGGACCCCTCGCACGTGCCACATGTCCCTGCGCCAACCATCTTCGCCACAGGCGCTGCACCGTGGACACATCCCTATAGGTATCGGCTGCGATTTGACGAAGCGACCAACCTGCCCTTCTCAGCCCGATCACCATACCCCTCGTAAAGTCGTCTGTCTGCTGGAAATGCCTCCGTTGACGGCGGCCTGGCATTCTTAGCTATACACGTGTCCTGTGGCACACGACAACACGTTCTACAATGACTGTCGGCTGAGAAATCACGGTACGAATTGGGCCATTCGCCAACTCCGTGTCCCATTTATCGTTCGCTACGTGCGCAGCACAGCGGCGCATTTCACATCATGAGCATACCTCAGTGACGTCAGTCTACCCTGCAATTGGCATAAAGTTCTGACCACTCCTTCTTGGTGTTGCATTTGCTCTGTCAGTCAGTGTACTTTCAGTTTATTGTTAGCTAATGATCCTAAGTATATTGTAGACATGCAGACCTGTTGTCAGATTTTTTAAATGATTGTATTTATGATAATAAGAAAATCAGAATATTGTTGTTTTAATCACAAATTGATTTGGACTCTCCGCCCACCCTTTCAGGAAATGAATTTCTAAATATATCACTGTAGAAAACTATCCTCCACCACAATAGCACATAGTTTCCCATGCGTGACAGATGCCGCCCACCCTTTTCGCTCTGCCTTACAAGGGCTGCACTAGCCTGGCAATGTATGTGTGTTCAGTCTTCAGCCGGAAGGCTGTTTGGATCCTCAACATCTCAACCATTAGCTGTCATAGACGGCCTAGGCATCAATGAACAGGCGTACTAGGGAAGTGAGAAGTGAGGTAGTTTCCCGTTGCTTTCCTCACCGAGCCAGAAGTTGCTATTACAAATCAGTCTGCTAAGCCCACAGAAATGCATGCACTAACCGACCCAATGAGCAACATTTTTATACCATTCATAACAGGGACTGGCTGCATATGGAATGCCATTACTAAGAACGTTCACACCTCAGTCACTTTCATATTGTCAAAGCCAAGGATAAGACTGAAACATGCTCTAGCTCATACCATAGGACATAGTGCACCGTAAACACTAGGTTCCGCCAGCAAAGGCATAGGCTAGCAACAGCCTCACGAAATTATTAGTACTACAGACAGTCTGAGAGGCAGTTTTTTAACCAAGGATGAAATAACCCTCCAACTTCCAACCTATTCTAGGTCACAGTATACATGCCAAGGGCAGTAGCGGCGATTAGGGAGGGGGGGCAGTATTTATCCACTTTGTGAAGAAAACAGTAAATGCTTATTCCATTGTAGCTGCCTGAAACTAGAAATTATTAAAAAATGTGATTGTACAAACCCTGCTGTCTTTTGAGGTAATTCTTTCCTTTAAGTTCTGTAATTAATAAAAAAATTGTTAGAGGAAATACGCACAAAATGTCCTTCGTCATGGCTAAGCGATGAAGGGTAACAGGGGTATATTTTTGCCAGTTATGGACACAGGTATAATTCACCCACTCGCCGCGCGCAATCGTCAGTTTGGCAGTCTTACTCAGTCAATGTGTCTGTGCAGTTCTATCTAGTGTCTGTTACCTTGTTAGTGCGTAGCCAAATATTAAATGAATTTTTAATTATTGTATAATCACTCCGTACTTCTATTTAATTGTAATATATGTCTGATTATTGTGCTTTTGGTGAAGTTATATTGTATAGTATTGAATAAACATATAAAAAAACAGTATTACCGCACTTAAGTTGGTGGACTGTCAGTCTTTACGTCTTCTTCTTCCTCTTCTTATTTATCTGTTTACCCTCCAGGGTCGGTTTTTCCCTCGGACTCAGCGAGGGATCCCACCTCTACTGCCTCAAGGGCAGTGTCCTGGAGCTTCAGACTCTGGGTCGGGATACAACTGGGGAAGATGGCCAGTACCTCGCCCAGGCGACCTCACCTGCTATGCTGAACAGGGGCCTTGTGGTGGATGGGAAGATTGGAAGGGACAGACAAGGAAGAGGGAATTAAGCGGCCGTGGCCTGAAGTTAAGTACCATCCCGATATTTGCCTGGAGGAGACGTGGGAAACCACGGAAAACCACTTCTAGGATGGCTGAGGTGGGAATCGAACCCACCTCTAATCAGTTGACATCCCGAGGCTGAGTGGACCCCGTTCTAGCCCTCGTACCACTTTTCAAATTTCGTGGCAGAGCCGCGAATCGAACCTGGTCTTCCTGGGGTGGCAGCTAATCACACTAACCACTACACCACAGAGGCGGACCAGCCTTTACGTCTCTATAGAAATTCGCTCGGAGAGCATCAAAGACTTACAATAAATTGTAGCTATTTTTTAAAATGCTGATGTCCACCCCACTCCCCCTCCTCCAGCTATATCTCTCAGACCCGGGTACTTTTGTCTATAAATGTTTGTGTGTGTGTGTGTCCACTTCTAATTCCCAAACGCTGCTACTGATCAAGAGTATCATTCAGCAGTGCTGTTGACTGCTGCCAAAGGCACTCGTGGTGATTCAATATCCAATATCCGGAGGAAGGGGCCATCTTGTCTTGGAAGATGTGCGCTGACTCGTTAACAAACAGTCCAGTTGGCGACATAGACTCATCCTGTAAGATCTGCTCTCCACATACTGCTTCTGTTGCGTGTAATCGATTTTTACAACACTTAAGGTCATTAAACTCTCTATTTACTTCCTCGTCCCGAACCATACGAGCTGTATTGAACGACAGCAGTGCGCATGCGGCCAAATCTGCCACATTTGCAATTCTGTTAGTTAAGAGTACGGTATGAGGCAATATATAGTTAGGCGGACACGTGGCAAACTGTCTTTGCGTACTTCGCCTACAAACGACGAATAGTACTCTCACATTCATTCATTTCAGTGACGCATTTATTGGACCGTAGGAAGATTGGAGTCCGCCTCTGTGGTGTAGTGGTTAGTGTGATTAGCTGCCACCCTCGGAGGCCCGGGTTCGATTCCTGGCTCTGCCACGAAATTTGAAAAGTAGTACGAGGCTTGGAACGGGGTCCACTCAGCCTCAGGATGTCAACTGAGTAGAGGTGGGTTCGATTCCCACCTCAGCCATCCTGGAAGTGGTTTTCCGTGGTTTCCCACTTTTCCTCCAGGCAAATGCCGGCATGGTACCTGACTTAAGACCACGGCCGCTTCCTTCCCACTTCCTTGTCTATCCCTTCCAATATTCCCATCCCCCCCACAAGGCCCCTGTTCAGCATAGCAGGTGAGGCCGCCTGGGCGAGGTACTGGTCATCCTCCCCAGTTGTATCCCCCGACCCAGAGCCTTAAGCTCCAGGACACTGCCCTTGAGGCGGTAGAGGTGGGATCCCTCGCTGAGTCCGAGGGAAAAACCGACCCTGGAGGGAAAACAGATTATGAAGAAGAAGAAGGAATATTGGAAGGAGGAAGATCAATGCACGATCAACGATATATTTCGATATGTGGCTGTTCTGAGCACGAGGCAGTTACAAATTCCACATACCAACACCCAAGCCTTTGGTATTCAGATTTATAATTGTTCCACCATCAACACTTACGTTTCCCTTAAGTCCTAAGACACCCTTACAGCTGAATATTTTAATTTGCACCGTAAGATAGGATTGAGAGGCTACGTCACACGGAGCCGAACTCGGTAGCGCAGGTGGCTAGTCGTTGTCTTTCTGATTCCAAGATCGTGGGTTCGATCACGGCGGAGATCGGTGGCATTTTTAGGAAATTCAATATTTTCAGTTCTGATGAACCGTATCATTTATGATACTTTGAGCCTTTCCATTGCTTCCACAAAGCGCGTAGCAAGAAGTGTTTAGACCTGCGTTGCCATACACCATTCAGATGCCACTAAAACAAAAAGCCCGAGGCACAAAGAGCCGGTTAGGAGCCTTGGGTTTCAAGCTGACAGCTGCCCACCCAAATTGCCTTCAGATATTGGAGTGTCACGTGGCTAGCGTGATGGCATTCTCATCCGAAATTCTTTGTTGTTGTTGTTGTTGTCTCCGTTCTGCCCTGAAGTATTATGAGTGATCGGGGGGGTTAAAAAAATAGAAACTACCCATGAAATATTAAATTAATTGTAAAATCGTGTATCACTTTCCCAGTTCACTCTCTAGGATAAGCATTTAGATAGGAACACGCCGGGTTTTCTCTCGGGAGTAAAATGTTAAAATGCGACAACTTCATGTCGTTGGTTTCCGACTTGCAAAAGAACTCCTGCCGACAACCTGATATATCATAAAGACCATAGCTACAGTATTAACGAGGTGTTTAACAAATAAAAATAAAATATTATTATTATTCCAATTACTGTTATTAGGCCTATAATTATAGCCAATGGTGGTAGTGTAAATGCAGGTCCCCGGCCTCCTCCGCCTCGGCTGGCGCACGGGAGGAGGCCTCCTCAGCTGAGGAAACTCGGCTACGCTTGCGGGCTTAACTTAACATGACGTCATAAATTAACGCTGACCACGCGTGCGGGCTTAACCCCACATGAAGTTAAGCTGACCACGTGTGCAGGTTTAACCTCACATGACGTTACGCTGATCACGTGTGCAGGCTTAACCTTCCAAGCGCGTTAACCTCACATGACGTCACTGGCTACGTATGCGGGCTTAACCTAACTGAACCAGATGCCCACCATAATTGTTCTTATCTGGAGGGTGACCTCAGCGCTTCGGAGCTGATCTTGGATTTCTGAACAAGACGACGACTACCCATTGTTCTTATCGGAGGTAGTGTAAGGGCTAATAGGTATGAATTGCTTATATCTGGAGGGCAACTTCAGGGCGTCAGAGTGAGCTAGGACTTCTGAACTAGATGGCAACTATACATGGTACGTATGGGGCTAGCGAGGTGGCGTAAGAACTAAAAGGCACTAAATGGCTAAATGGCACAAAGGCGGAGGAGGCGGAGGTTGAGGTGGAGGCGGACGAAAAGGAAGAGGTATCTGAGGAGGAGGAAGTGGAGACGGATGAGGAGATCACACTCGAATAATCTACAGCTATATTGGGACAAGATAGTGGGGCAGATCATATGTCATACTAAAAAAGACATGCACTGATCACGTGGACATGGTTATGCACCTTTAGACTTGTTCGTTGACAAGCTCTTCGTCAGCTCTCTCAACTATATTGTCATCACTCCTCATCCCCCAGTCAAAACCCCTTGGCGGTGTATTGTTTTAAGTCCACTTCGTATTTGTATACTCATTAAAAAGAATTCAACTCCTTTTACAACCCATCCTTAAGTTGATTCCGTCCCCCCAACAAAAATGCGTGTTTCTTTATTTTAAAGGAGATTCCAAATACAAATTTTCACGTCCGTAACATCCTTCGTTTTTGAGATATAAGTATCCGCATACAAAGAAACACATTTATAATTCATTTACCCACTCTTAATCAGTTTTTCTGAAAACAAAAGAATACGTGTTTCTTTTACAAAAATTCCAAATACAAACATTCACGTCAGCAATATCTTCAGAGGATTTAAAAAAATATGGGTATTTTTATTTTTAAAGAAAATGCCAAATACAAATTTTCATATTTGTGAAATCTTCAGTTTTTGAGATAAGATTATCCACATAAAAGGTATCCAACCAATTTTTGACATTTTTCACTCCCCCCTTAAGAGGAGTTTCCGAAAACAAACAATATGTGTTTCTTAATTTTTAAAGGGGATCCCAAATAACATTTTTCACGTCTTTAAACTGTTCAGTTTTCGAGATATAGATACACTCATTTTAAACATTCACCCCCCTTTTCACCACGTTAGCAACGGAATACCAGAAAATCCTCCCTTAATGAGCACCTACATTGTGATATGAATGTATCCCAAAAATTTCATTTCTTTCGTCCAGTAGTTATGGCTCGGCGATGATGAATCAGTCAGACAGTCAGTTATTTTATATATATACTAGCAAGATACCCGTGCTTCGCTACGATATTATACAAAAATTTATAATTGAATGCTGAACGTTTTATATATTATCCGCCAAAATTCGCGATCTGACTCGTTTTTTGAGAGAATACGGCAAAGTTCCTCCCATTTTTCAATCATTTTTCCAGCAACCGATTTCGTACTTCCCGGGCTAGGTCTAGGTATTCCACCTGGTCAGTTGGGTCCCTAAATCTTTGCCATCCTTTCCTATAATCATTTTTAACAAGGATCAAATCCTTGGGGAGATCCGGCGTAGTCATTACCCGTCCAGGACCCGTTTCCAGCGCGGTCCGCACATTTTGACGATGGTCCAGAACATTCTTATTATTATTATTATTATTATTATTATTATTATTATTATTATTATTATTATTATTGTTATTATTATTATTATTATTATTATTATTATTATTATTATTATTATTATTATTATTATTATTATTATTATTATTATTGATGTTCTGGACCCCACAGCAAGATACAAGACCGTTACTTGGCGGTAAATTACATCTGCTGCCATTGTCATTGTTGACAGTGTGACCAGCACCATTGTCGCGCGTAGGCAAGTGCGCAGGATTTCTGGCGATACGAATAACATACGTCCGTGCATTATTGACCTTATTATAGAGGTGAACAATTGCACGGTCAATCTCATTCCTACCGTTTATTTCAAACGTGTTTAATTTTTTATTTACATGCCAGTAGGATCTACTGTAATCTAAGAACGTTCTCCAAAGGAAAAGATGGCTCTTGAAAACGAACCCAGAAAAGATTAAAAATGATCGGTTTATGATCAGAATAAGTACATTGAAAATACACAGCCTGTTTCCAGCCATCCGGCTGGGTCAGGAATGGAATTAATAAAGCCCCCATCTAGCGGCGAGGATAGGAATTGTGCCGGCTGCCGAAGCCTGCCGCACTCCTCTGGGGCAATGATCAATGAATGAAAAATGAAATGTAATGATATTGGAGAGTGTTGCTGGAATGAATGAGGACAGGGAACACCGGAGTACCCGGAGAAAAACCTGTTCCACCTCCGCTGTGTCCAGCAAAAATCTCATATGGTTTGACCGGGATTTGAACCACGGAACCCAGGGGTGAGAGGCCGACGCGCTGCCGACTTATTCACGGAGGCTCCTTATAAGTACATTATGAACTGTAAAATCAATTAATTGGTCTCACCTCCCTACTCACCCCACCGATGATAATTTGATTTAACCCCCCCCCCCCCCCAAAAAAAAAAGGAAGACGTGTTTCTTTATGTTTAAAGGAGATTCCAAATACCAATGTTCACGTCTGTTACGTTCAGTTTGGAGATATAAGTATCCCCATAAAAATAATTAACATTTTTCAATTCCTTTCACCCCCCAATCCCTTAAGTGAATTTTTCGGCAAATAATACCTGTTTCTTTAATAGTAAAGGATCTTCTAAACACCAATTATCACGACTCCAACATCTTCAGTTTTTGACATATGTGTCCTCATGACAGGAATTCAACTCCTTTTCACTCACGCCTCCCAAGATGACTTCCCCCCTCCAAAACGCGTTCAAACCCATTGTCGGTCACTTTCGATGATACAGACCACTATCTGATCTGTAGTGGAATAAGTATCTCTAGACCTAGGGTAGAGAAAGTGAAATCTGTCTGCAAGCGAATAAGTGTAGAAAATCTCCAGGACGAGGAAATTAGACAGAAGTACCCGGATATGATTAGTGAGAAGTTTCGAACAGTGGACAGTAAGCAAGTCCAGGATATAGAAAGTGAATGGGTGGCATACAGGGATGCTGTAGTAGAAACAGCAAGGGAATGCCTAGGAACAACTGTGTGTAAAGACGGGAAAAGGCGAACATCTTGGTGGAATGATGAAGTGAGAGCAGCTTGTAAACGTAAAAAGAAGGCCTATCAGAAATGGCTCCAAACAAGGGCCGAGGCAGACGGGGATTTGTACGTAGATGAAAGAAACAGAGCGAAACAGATAGTTGTTGAATCCAAAAAGAAGTCGTGGGAAGATATTGGTAGTAACCTGGAAAGGCTAGGTCAAGCAGTAGGGAAACCTTTCTGGATAGTAATAAAGAATCCTAGGAAGGGAGGGAAAAAGGAAATGAACATTGTTTTGGGTAATTCAGGTGAGCTCATAATAGACCCCACGGAATCACTGGAGAGGTGGAGGGAATATTTTGAACAGCTTCTCAACGTAAAAGGAAATTTTGCTGGTGGTGTTGCGAACAGCCAAGCTCATGGGGAGGAGGAAAATGGTGTTGGTAAAATTACGCTTGAGGAAGTAGAAAGGATGGTAAATAAACTCCATTGTCATAAAGCAGCAGGAATAGATGAAATTAGACCTGAAATGGTGAAGTATAGTGGGAAGGCAGGGATGAAATGGCTTCATAGAGTAATAAGATTAGCATGAAGTGGTGGTAAATTACCTTCAGGTTGGACAAAAGCAGTAATTGCACCTATCTATAAGCAAGGGAACAGGAAGGATTGCAACAACTATCGAGGTATCTCATTGATTAGTGTACCAGGCAAGGTATTCACTGGTATCTTGGAAGGGAGGGTGCGATCAGTAGTTGAGAGGAAGTTGGATGAAAACCAGTGTGGCTTCAGACCACAGAGAGGATGTCAGGATCAGATTTTCAGTATGCGCCAGGTAATTGAAAAATGCTACGAGAGGAATAGGCGGTTGTGTTTATGTTTCGTAGATCTAGAGAAAGCATATGATAGGGTACCGAGGGAAAAAATGTTCGCCATATTGGGGGACTATGGAATTAAAGGTAGATTATTAAAAGCAATCAAAGGCATTTATGTTGACAATTGGGCTTCAGTGAGAATTGATGGTAGAATGAGCTCATGGTTCAGGGTACTTACAGGGGTTAGACAAGGCTGTAATCTTTCACATTTGCTGTTCGCAGTTTACACGAATCATCTGCTGAAAGGTATAAAATAGCAGGGAGGGATTCAGTTAGGTGGAAATGTAGTAAGCAGTCTGGCCTATGCTGACGACTTGGTCTTAATGGCAGATTGTGCCGAAAGCCTGCAGTCTAATATCTTAGAACTTGAAAATAGGTTTAATGAGTATGGTATGAAAATTAGCCTTTCGAAGGCGAAATAGATGTCAGTAGGTAAGAAATTCAACAGAATTGAATGTCAAATTGGTGATACAAAGTTAGAACAGGTCGATAATCTCAAGTACTTAGGTTGTGTGTTCTCCCGGGATGGTAATATAGTAAGTGAGATTGAATCAAGATGTAGTAAAGCTAATGCAGTGAGCTCGCAGTTGCGATCAACAGTATTCTGTAAGAAGGAAGTCAGCTACCGGACGAAACTATCTTTACATCGGTCTGTTTTCAGACCAACTTTGCTTTACGGGAGCGAAAGCTGGGTGGACTCAGGATATCTTATTCATAAGTTAGAAGTAACAGACATGAAAGTAGCAAGAATGATTGCTGGTAAAAACGGGTGGGAACAATGGCAGGAGGGTACTCGGAATGAGGAGATAAAGGTTAATTTAGGAATGAACTCGATGGATGAAACTGTACGCATAAACCGGCTTCGGTGGTGGCGTCATGTGAGGCGAATGGAGGAGGATAGGTTACCTAGGAGAATAATGGACTCTGTTACGGAGGATAAGAGAAGTAGAGGTAGACCAAGACATACATTATCATTAGAGACTGTTATGTCTTTCAGCGTTCAGTCTGCAAGCCTCTTTGAATTTACTAAACGTCGCCAAAATCCTCGATTTGCAACTAGTGTTGTGGCCTCATTTAGTTCTATACGGTACCACTTATCTTTAAATCGTTAGAAACCGAGTCTAACGATAATAGTGTTGAATGACTGTGTATTCCCTTCTAATGCCTATGGTGACACCGCCTCAACCGTGATCAGGGCGATCAGCATGATACAAAATGAACGGACGAAACTGTGGACTTAATTTAGGCATCAGAAAGGTCTCAAGGAGTACAAAGATGTCTAGAGGATACTGTGACAGGTAAGTTTCCAGAATCGACAGATTGGTTTTCACAGATTTGATGTTTACATAGTAGGCTATATCTTCAATTCAACGCATAAAGTGCACAGTTTTAGGGGAAAGAATGCAAAATGCATTCTGTTCCCCGGGTACGCGACATCAACATGTGTATTTAATACTAATCTGACCGCAAGCTGGATCTGGGCGAGGATGTTGGGGCAATGAAACGGAAGGATGTTCTGTAATACCATTGTGATAAAAAAGATGATGTTCTCAGAACTGGGTGATGGCAGGTGTTCTATACAATAACAAATCATTTACTTTAACACAATTTTATTAATAAAATTCAACACCATCTTCAAAACTACAAGCAAGAATACTACATAACAACATAGAACAAAATACTGTCTTTCTTCTGCTGGAAATCGATTACCGGTATAACTTGCGTTCTCCACATTCTCCCACCTTGCAAAAGCAGTTTTGCAACACATCGACAACTGAAAATTATACCCTTACACTGTACTCATAGATGTGGGCCACTATAAGTCTAGTTTCTTGAGTGGTCGAATGGCTCTACCACAGCGAGAGTTGAATTCACTCCTGTTTTCACTCCTGGAGTCACTACTGGCAACATCTTCGTTGTTTACTGCTGCACCTGGAGAACCACAGTGAGTCTGAAAGTCACTCCCCTTTTCAGTTCCGGAGTGTCGTCAGAATCAACAACTCTTGATTTCATGCGAAGAATTCCTTCATTATCTGTGAACGCCTGCAGATTCTTCAATTGCTCCTTTCTTTCTTCTTCATGAAGAGTTTCACTCTGAATAAGGAAGAACAGCTTCCTCTCAGCATGGAGAAATTCTTCGCTACCAATTTCTGTAGATACACGATCCCTATGTTTACACTGTCTGAATCTCAAAATCCAAGCAATGGTCCTAACGATTTTAGTGTATCCAGAGAATCGTGAACTTAGTTGCAGTAAGATCGTTCTCACAACAGTGATCTTGGCAGTTACAACTGTTTTTCTTCTTTACCTGTTGACTTCTTCCAATATTGGTTCTGGACGGTTAGAGACCCATTCTTCCTCTTTATTTTAAGCCAAGAGGGGCCCTCCCACCATCGGGATCTCCAAAGCTGTGCAGGTGAACATCCTCTAGACAGCAGGTCTGCTGGGTTGAGACTGCCCGGAACGTGCCTCCATGAATCAGCCTTACTGTACTCGTGAATCACCTTTGCCCGATTCTCTACAAACACAGATCAATGTCCTTTGTTTTCTATCCAGGATAAGACTACTGTTGAATCGGACCAAAACACTGTGTGTATATTATCCCGATGTAGGCATCGCAGGCTCAACCGAGACATCCTAACTCCAAGGAGCGCACCCATCAGTTCGAGACGAGGTAGTGTTAGTTCCTTGAGAGGTGCCACTCTAGATTTAGCCATCAGAAGGCTCAGTTTGATTTCATTTTCATCTTCTGTTCTCAGAAATATACAACAACCAAACGCCCGTTTGCTGGCATCAACAAATACATGCAATGAGCTGTTGTCTTTCAGGATCCTTCTAGGTATCCGGCAGTCATGTAGGTATTGTAGCTGCTGGTTCCATTGATGGAATTCTTCACAAATATCTTCTGGTAAAAGCTCATCCCATCCTATCTTCTTTTGCCACGTCTTCTGTTGAATGAGTTTCGGAATAAGGGTTACTGGGGCCAAAAATCCAACCGGATCAGGGGCGTAGCCAGGGGGGGTTACTGGGGGTTAGAACCCCCCCCCCATTGAACTTTCACAAAAAGAAAATAAATAGAAACTGACAGTAAACAATAAACTTCTTTTATGTGATCAAGATAAACTCCCTGCAATCTACTGCTTTTTGAGAGTGTTTGCCACCCTACCTGTCACCACTGCAGCCAGTGAGAGATCATTTTCAATATTAAGACGCCTTAAAACCTACCTCAGAAATACAAGTGAAAGTCGACTCAACGGGTTGGCTCCCTTGAACATTCACAGAGACATAGTTGTAAAACCAACAGATGTGTTAAATTTATTTTCTAGGAAGCCTCGAAAATTAGATTTTAGATTGTAAACTGAACATACCGTTTGAGATAAAACTGCTGACCTCGATCATATTCTTCTTGTTCTGTATTTTAAAGTAAGAATTTTGTAATGTGTTGCAATCTGAATATCACATACAGCAATTCACTCTTGTATCAGTATCCTTATGACAGTCATGCATGCGCGTACCAGACACGCACAAGCACAAGCACTTTCATTATGTTATATCTTAATTTTGTAACTGTAAACCCCCCCAATTGGCCGATCCTGGCTACGCTACTGAACCGGATCAAATATTTTCTGCACACTGAAGAGTACCACCCTTCGGGTTACCAAACCTGTAGTTGGGCTGAAGTTGCATCCAAGTTCATCTACGTCACAATACCATCGAAGTCCTAAGATATCTTCAGTTGTGCCAACATTACAATCTGAGGACTTCACCCATCCCCTCAAATTTAAACCTGCAGAGGACATCAACTCTTGTGCCTTTAAAATAACTGGCCCAATCTCTTCTTTTGAAACAACTCCAGTAAGACAGTTGTCCACATAACATGCACGTTTCAATTTACTAGCTGCTTCCTTCAAATGAGTTGGGGCACGATCCAGAAGGTGGTTCAGTACTGAAACCAATAAAAAGAGACTGGAACAGACACCAAAAACCACCCTGCAATGTCTAAAAGTAGCGACCTTTCCCTTATCCCACCAAAGAAAATGTAGCACATCTCTATCTTCAGGATCAATTATAATCTGCAGGAAGGCATTTTCTATATCAGCAATTAGACCTATAGAGTAGGATCGGAAATTGGTGAGTACGGATGGAAAAAGGTCAATGAGGTTTGGTCCAGGTTCGAGGTACTTATTTAAAGAATTACCATTTCTGTCCTTGTTGGAAGCATCAAACACAGGCGTAATCTTTGTAGTGCCACTGTTTTTCAGCACAGCTCGGTGAGGCAGATAATGCGTAGGTCCATCCACAACCTCGTTTTCAATGCCTTCAATGATCCCCTTATATTTCCATTCTTGAAACACTTCATCATAATCCTGAAATTTCTGCATTCCTCGTAACTTTCTTGAAGTGCTCAACAATCGTTTCTCAGTAACTTCACAATTTGATTCCAGAGAAGTACAACCGTCAATCCAAGGTAGTTTGACAATGTAGCGTCCAGATGCTTCTTCTCTCTTCACAGCCTTATCGAAGAACATCTTGACCTGTTGTTCCCTCTCTTCCTTTTTGATCTGTTCGCCAGGATATTTTATACCCATAGCTTCAATTTCCCACAAATCCGCTACTCTTGTTGATTGAGTCAATGTAAGTAGAGTGTAAGGTGAGGCAGTTGGTGAGATGGTCTCAGAAGGGCCCGTAAGTGTCCACCCCAGACAAGTTCTCACAGCCACCAGATTCTTGTATACGTGCACAAATTCTGGCGTGATAATCTGAGCCCAGACATCAGCTCCTAACAATACCTGTATGGCATTAGCACTGTTATCACACTGTCTAACATCATTAAGTTTAACTCCCTTATCCTTCCATAAATTAAACAATTCAGCATAACTAGGGGAGCACTACCACAAATACAATCAGAGCCTAACACAGTAACCTCACATCTGCTTTCCTCGTTCATACCCAACAGAGTTATTTGATAGGACTCGAAGCAAACAGACGCTGTTTTCCTACCTCCAAATAATTCTAGACTTAGGGTTACCTTTCCTGTTCGTTCCAACTCTAGTTTCTCAGCACAAGACTTCTTAATGTAGCTTTTCTGCGATCCACTGTCGCAAAGAACTCTCACTCTGTGAGTGGATCCACCAACCTTAGCAACTAAAGTCTGCAGATAGGTCACTTTTCCTTCGTTACTACCTGTTATCATGCTGACTGTATTTGAAACTGAATCATCTTTAGGTTCATCTGAGGCTGTCTTCACACACATCAAAGCGTAATGTTTCCCTCTGCAAAATGGACACTTCACAAACATCTTACACTTAGCACTGACATGTCCCTGTCGTAGACACCAAAAACAAACTCCCTTTTTCTTTAACGTCCCTTGGCGTTCTTCTAGAGAACAATCAATAGCTACAGCGCAGTCTTGGGAAGGATGTGTGGTTCTGCTACAAAACACGCATGCTAGTACTCTGTTGTTCTTGTTTCCCTTACTAACCGAAACATCCTCTACTGAAACTAAAGCAGCTGCTGAAGGCACTTCCCTCTTCTTAATCTTGATTTTATCAGCTTGCCTAATACGATCTACCCACTCATCAGCTTCAAAAGAACCTTCCCTTAGCTTAAGTCGTTCCTCCCCTTCAACCTCAGTCCTTAAGAAGGCCAAGAGTTCTGTCAAGCAGCAGTCAGGCTCCTTGGTAGACGTTTCTTTCGATACAAGGTACCTGTTCCAGGTTTTAAACATAACCTCTGGTAAGGCACTCTCCACAAGGGAAATTACATTGTTGTGTATTTATCCTTTGTCACTCCTAACGAATCAAGCGCTCTCAACTGTCCTTCCAGACTGTCATACAGTTGTGCTATGTATCTTAAGCTGTCTTTCTTTAAATCCAAGGATAAAAGTTCCCTAACATAGTATTCAATAAGTAACTCATCCTTCCCATACCCAAGACTTCAACAAATCTATAGCCCTTTTATAGATTTCCTTGGAAGGAGGGAAGTTATCTACCAGTTTCTGAGCAGGTGAATCAGGTTCCATACAATGAATCAAATAAACAAATTTGTCTTCATCTTTAAGGCTGCCATCTTCAAGTATTTTAGTAAATTGCGCCCAAAACCCAATCCAACCTTTCACATTCCCATCAAACCTCTTGAGCTCTAGTTTTGGTAGTCTTAATAATCTCTGATTGGAAGAATGTGAACAGTTGCTATTGAATTTCGAAACAGCTTTATCTGCAACTTGTAAGGCCTACGCCTTCTCTCTAACCTTAAAAATGTCAGTTCTTACTCACTACAATTGTCGATCTATGTTTCAAGCACGATATCTTCTAGGTTTTCTCTTTGCAGCAGTTCATTGTAGACTTCACCATCAATACGTTATAATTTCTCGTATCTATCCACAAGTGAAGCATACCTGCTACGAATTTCCACGTGGTCACAGTCGGCAAGATTCAGTACTTCTTCAATCTTATTTACTTCGCGAGTAAACACGCCGCGTAATACTCGTCGTTCGGTCATCGTTCTTCTAATTTATATTGATGTTGAAATTGCCTGTAGTCCTGTCGCGGTCGCCAGATGTTCTATACAATAACAAATCATTTACTTTAACACAATTTTATTAGTACAATTCAACACCATCTTCAAAACTACAAGCAAGGAAACTACATAACAGCATAGAAAAAAACAATGTTTTTCTTCTGCTGGAAATCGATTACTCGCAAAAGGTATAACTTGCGTTCTCCACAGGAGGGATGAGGAAGAGGCAGGGATAAGGAGATCAATCACTCACTACTCATCTGCATTTAGGGCAGTCGCCCAGGTGGCAGATTCCCTATATATTTTTTCCTAGCCTTTTCTTAAATGATTACAAAGAAATTGGAAATTTATCGAACATCTTCCTAACTCCCCTTCCTATATACGAATACACTATTTGCTCCAATTTGTCTTCTTGAATTCCAACTTTATCTTCATATTGTGATCTTTCCTACTTTTAAAGACACCACTCAAATTTATTCGTCTACTGATGTCATTCCACCCATCTCTCCACTGACAGCTCGGGACTTAGCACTTACAGTCAAAGAATGAACACTAAAATATAAATTCCACCTATTCAATACATGAAAGTTTTTTATTGAAAATTTAAGAATTAGATCTTAACATATTCGAATACAGGGACATGTTTCGCCCATAATGAGGGCATCATCAGCCTAAAATCTCATACGGTACTTGAAAGAATGAAAAAATCAGGATCCTTATTTTTCTTACTTGTAGATTTCAACGAAGACCTAAAAATATAAATAAGAAGATACTGTTGTAGGTACAAATGTCTAAAAAAGACTAGCAAGTGGAAGACAGTAGTTATAAGTACTCTTATGACAAAGTCTTATAATCAATCCTTATTATAGATTATTACGTATGTCTTGTTTTTAAACGTGGTAACAAGTAGTGTGTTAAAAGTTCAAAATGAATACCGTACGTAAAATGCTGCGTTGAAATGAAATCTGGTAAACATGGTGCCTTACTCTGGAGATGGCGTAAGGAGCTTATAATAGCTTAATATTTAGGATAAAGGTCACTCTTAGTGGTGGTTAAATTAAAATCCAAAGTTTTTGTCTGTTGAAGTTGTTAATCTTATGTGAAAAGATAAGACGGCAAACTTCTTAAAGCACATAGGAGCGAGGACAAGTACTCGTCAGAAACGTGGCTATATTTATAGTAGAAAGTAGACGTGGTTGTAGCTTCTTAAAAGTCGAAAGGAAAATGTGCGAGGTTAAGCAGAGCTTGTGGTGTTATGTCTGAAACAAGAGGAGAGTGAAATATTAAGGAATAAAATTAAAGGAGAAGGAGAGAACGAAGAAAAAACTAAGTGTGTGAAATTACTTACTCCTTCGACAGTTGTGATGTTAACATGGTTAAATATGAGGTGAGCTGAAGAAAATATGTTGTATGTAATTTCATATATCTTTTCGACTGTTGTAATGTTAGTTAGTTGCCATGGTAGCGTTTGAATGACTGACATTTGAGCTTCTAGTGTTATATCGATGTGAGATTGGCAGGGGAGGGTGTGGAGGTGGGGGAGGATTCGGCAGGGCGTTATGCGTATGCGCTATTGGATGTGGTTGGCTTGTGGGGGCGGATGGGGAGGGAGTTGTATTTCTTAAATTGGGAGAGGTCCTGGAAGATGATAATTTTAGATTGTTTATTATATTATTTTTATCGTTTAGTGATTGCAACAATTTTGGTAAAATCTCGTATAATGGGGTTTTGACTTCAATAATATCGTTAAGGTTTAAATGTTTGTTGTAATATTGGTCTAAAATACATAGATGTATTCTAATTCGTTAATTAATTTCCCTTTACCTTGACGTCTTGATCTATAGTAGTGAAATGATGACCTGCTTCTTTCATGTGAGAGCTCATAGCTGAAAATTTGTTGTGTCTGGAGGCGTTATAATGTTCGAAGTATCTAGTCTGAAAGCTGCGGCCAGTTTGTCCAATGTACGAGACGCCATATTGAGAGCAAGTGAGTCTGTAAATGCCTGAACTTGAGTAAATGTTATTATTTGAATTGACTGTGTTGTGACTGAAAAATAATTTTTCGATGGTGTTATTTGTTCTAAAAGCTATGCAAGGCACCATATTTACCAGATTTAATTTCAACGCAGCATTTTACGTACGGTATTCATTTTGAACTTTTAACTCACTACTTGTTACCACGTTTAAAAACAAGACATACGTAATAATATATAATAAGGATTGATTCTAAGACTTTGTAATAAGAGTTCTTATAACTACTACTGTCTTCCACTTGCTAGTTCTTTTAGACATTTGTACCTACAACATTATCCTCTTATTTATATTTTTAGACCTTCGTTAAAATCTACGAATAAGAACAATCGGCATCCTGATATTTTCATTCTTTCAGGTACCGGATGAGACATTTATGCTGATGATGCCCTCATTATGAGCGAAACGTGTCCCTGTATTCGAATATATTAAGATCTAATTCTTAAATTTTAAATAAAAGCTTTTATGTATTGAATAGGTGGAATTAATATTCTACTATTCATTCTTTAACTTTAAGTACATTTCAATACAGACCATAACATGAGATCTATAACAGGTAACATACCACTTAGTAGAGCAGCTCGTCTCCTTTCTCCCAAATCTTCCCAGCCCAAACTTTACAACATTTTTATAACGCTACTCTTTTGTCGGAAATCACCCAGAACAAATCGAGCTGCTTTTCTTTGGACTTTTTCCAGTTCTTGAATCAAATAATCCTGGCGAAGGTCCCATACACTGGAATCATACTCTAGTTGGGGTCTTGCCAGGGATTTACGCCCTCTACTTTACATCCGTTTTTAATGCTATTTGTTCGGGGCATTGAACTAGAAAGATCTTTTGCCCCTACTTACACCTTATGTTATGAACCTGCGTGTATGTGGATATTGTGGAAGTGTAAGGTGTTGAATGTGAGGAAAGGAACGTTAAGGACTACACAAAAACCCAGTCCCCAGGCCGTGGATATTAATAATTTAAAATTGAAAACCGCTGACCCGTTCGGGAATCGAACCCGAGGCCATCGGGTGACAGGCGGACGCGTTGCACCCTACACCCCGAGGCCGGATCCTTTACATCCTTACTACAACCCCTAAATACCCTCATAGCTATGTGCAGAGATCTGTACATTTTATTTACAATCATATTTATTTGATTACCCCAACGAAGATCTTCCCTTATATTAACACCTAGGTACTTACAATGATCCCCAAAAGGAACTTTCATCCCATCAATGCAGTAATTAAAACTGAGAGGACTTTTCCTATTTGTGAAACACACAACCTGACTTTCAACCAATGGCGGTCGGCTCTCAGGAGCACATTAGCACATGAACACACACTTGTAACGCATATTCACGCATTAATGGATACCGACAATTCAAAATTGTTTCCTTTTTCGGCCTGATTTCGTCAATCGATTGAAAGCATTCGATTTAACCCAAGACCGGGCGCGCCAATTTCTGTCACACTACCGGGCGCGCGGTTGACTTTGTCAGCCGGTTACGTTTTTAGTCGTTTACAGGCTTCCAATCGCTTGAACATTTCATTTAACTGCGTTTTATCTTTTGTTTCAATGTTATTCTCCAAATTAAATAAAAAAACTTGTATTAGTGATTAATATGAATGTACTTAAAATGGATAATCATGAACACGTGAACTAATTCTGCTAGGGACATGAATACTGCGCCTATTTAAAATGAGTTAAGCAGTAGAAACAGAATTAAATTAATGGTCATATTTTAATATTTGCACAATTATACAATGAAATGGTCAGAATAGCAAAATATGGCTGGATGAAAAATGATTTCTGTTGCCATGGCCAAAAGTCTTTCACACCTTATCCCCCGAGCAATGTCATAATTTGACTGCGGTTCGCAAATTTAGCATCGCACTCACGGCTGTAATTCACTTCCTCCCGCTTCCCAGAAATATACGAATTAGCCCAGTGTATTAGTTCATCGACCATCTCAGCGTTTATCAAGTGCATTAAACAGTCAATTTCTGTTGATACATTCCTCGCCTCCCCTTCCGGTCCTGACAGTATTATTCCTTGCTTTTACCCTCGTAATAATTTTGAAAAGTCCGTCGTGGACCATATTGTTCCTTTATCTCTCCAGAAGATAAATTCCCTTCGTCATCTCCATAGATCTCACTGTCCGAATCGGCCTACTGCTCCGTATCACTGGTAAGATCCTGATCCGATACGTATATAACTTCCTCCTCCCCATCCGAAAAATCCTGTATTTCATCGGAAAACTAGCTCAAAATGACAGGTATGTCTTCAACATTGAAAAACGAGACCTAGAATAGAAATATACTACATGTAATTACACCTGACTTTGCCTAATTACCCGAAAAGAACAGAGGAAAGGAAATTTTAAAGAAATAAATTTTACTTGCATGACCAGGCGCGCGGTTGACTTTGTCAACCAACTCCGGGTTCCAAGGGTTCGCTCGAAATAATTACACAGGTATCGCTTCCACTGTTATCGAACCTCGACTGAACAGAAGGTTAAGAGTGAGAGCAAAGGTATTAGTTGCGAGGTGGTGAAAGACTAATAGTTCTAGGAATTACGGCGTAAAATAGCGCGCTGGTTGTTTCGACTGACAATGCCAGGGAGCACACTGGAGATTATGCTACGAACTTTAAGACTATACGCATGCGCATGGAGATGACGTCATGGTTTATGCACAGGTATATCCATAAGCGTGGAGCACGGTAAGGAATGTGCCTTTCCGTCTAAACCCTCTCAAACCAGAGAGAGTATTGCAGTTGACCACAAGGGTCCGCCTGTCACCTGGTGGCCTCGGGTTCGATTCCCTGTAATGATAATGTAATGATAAAGCTGCCAAAGAAGCATCACTGCTCAACACCCCTCCAATGATATTTATGACTCCAGTAACTGATCTAATTCCAACACTAAAGAAACATCAAAAACAACATGGCGACAGTTCTGGAATGAAACTGCAAGAATAAAAGGGAAATTCTATCACAGAATCCAACCATCTCTGCCAATCCAACACTGGTATCAACGAACAACCTACACACGGCGTCATATAATAAATATTATTAGGCTACGTTTCAACCATGCGCTTACGCCCATGTATAAGTATCGTTTCAACATTGTCAACCAACCGATTTGTCCGTGTGGTTCAAATGAGACGGATGCAAATCACCTCATTCTACAGTGTCCGTTATATATTCAGGCTCGAACACGGTTACTTACAAGTCTAATACGTTTACGGTTACCGCTTCCAACAAGTGTTGATTGTCTTGTTTACAACCCGACACCGGATAGTAAACAGATTTTTAGATGATACGAAAATCATACTATAAGAAATTCCACCCGGTTAAGGTTTTCATTAATAGTTGTGTTATTTAAAAAAGTCGTACTTCACACTGCTGACTATGCCTAGTTAAGATTTGATTCGGTTTTGTTTAATATACAACTCCAACAGATATTGAGACCCTTCTTCGCACTGCTACTGTCATTTGTCGACTCTATTACATGTGTCATAGTGCGTTGTTCTCTTGTTAAAACGATCCAGATTCAGTAGGAAAGGTTTAGGGTAACACGTCGTTAGTAATAACACACGTTCTTGGTACTTTTCACATACACATTGAGCAATATCTATATTAAAACCCTCTGATTTGTGTTATCCCATCCTCAATACTAAATCCTTTAGTAGTTGAGTTATATTCTATGTCCTTCCCAATTGTAGACCCGTTCCAGTATGTCAAAGTAGCAAGACGCCATGATGAGTCACTTCACGTGAAGATATAGTACCTTGTGTCCTCGTGCTTACTTCTAGGTCTATTCCCCTTATAACCACATGATGTAGATTTTCAATCCTACCAGTGATCATTGTCCTAAGTACTTTCTGAATAGCTGCATTACTTGCACATACTAAGGTACGATCCCTACATGGTAATAACCAAGAAGTTTACAGTTTTAACAGTTCTAAAATCTGTGAGATAAAGTGTCTATTAGTATTCATAAATAAGTGTTTCTGAGTGTTGTGAAGTGTTTCATTCACAGTATTGGAACCGGGTGTTAGTTAAATACCGAGCCCAATCAAATATCAAGAAGAAGAAGAGCGTAGCAGCGGAGTGTTGCTCGACGTAGCGTACGGCAAGTTCTAAGGCGGCCGCGGCATCTGAATGTGACACTACTTGTTCATTCTGGTCTTCTTCGTCGTCACTCTGTTCCTCATCTACTCCAGATTCTGTCTCCGCAATTTCTTGGTCTGTTTGTAATTGATGACAGTCAGCTTCCATCCACTCGCTAATGTCATTTTCATAGGCCTCCTTACACCCAGGAAGTTGTTGAACGATTTCAGGGAGATTGACATTTGCAGACGCTTCCGTTGGACTCTCGATAAATTTACTGGCACGTAAAAGAACTCCTGCGGAAGAAAATCCCGGCACCTAGGCGTCTCCGGAAATCGTAAGAGTAGATAGCGGGACGCAAAATCAATAACATTATTATTAGAAATTATTTTCTGCTTAATCCGAAAATTCCGTAATCCGAACAGACTCCGGGCCCAATTAGTTCGGATAAACGAGACTAAAATAATATATCGTAACTCATTGACGACGAGTCCGGTGACATTTCTGTCTAACATTACTGATGTGCGTGATGATTGTTGACCAGTTCTTCTGATGATAAAACTGTTGAATTTCTATTGATCAACGTTGTACCGGTAATACTCCTGCTATTTTCCTTAAAAGTGATTGCCATTATTCTATCACATGTCACTGATTGTTGAACGTAAGAATTTACCAGATAAAGTCAACTGACTATTCTATTGATAGGATATTATGATAAAAATCAGAATATAAATTTAAATTCTAGAATTCGTCTGTAAATAGCATAAATCAAATACGTGTATCGTATGTGTGAATGTGGAATGAATGATGTAGTTAGAAATATTTTTCTCTTGCGATTTATTGAAATGTGGTTTTGACCTGACCACGTGTTCACCACGATGGGCTCAGGTTATTTCGGCGTTGTTTATGCTAATTTATCTTGTGAAAATAATTATATTTAGTGAATTTTATAGCATATTTAAACAATATTCTACATTGTCGTGTTCTTAAAAAATGAATAGGGCCGTACCATTTCAACCTCGCACAAACAAGGTTTTGCAATATAATCTTAATAATTGTAAAATTCTAAGGCGTTTTGTAAAGTTAACGTGTGAACGTCGTAAATTATTTTCAATCACATTTTGAATTTCATGGGAAAACTGTTTTTTTAAGTTTGTAATAATACTTTTAAAGCCTTAAATAGACGTTATTATTTGAGATCACTATCAATCAATCACTACTGATCTGCATTTAGGGCAGTCGCCCAGGTGGCAGATACCCTATCTGTTGTTTTCATAGCCTTTTCTTAAATGATTGCAAAGAAATTGGAAATTTATTGAACATCTCCCTTGGTAAGTTATTCCAATCCCTAACTCCCCTTCCTATAAACGAATATTTGCCCCAATTTGCCCTCTTGAATTCCAACTTCATCTTCATATTGTGATCTTTCCTACTTTTAAATACACTATCCAAACATATTCATCTACTGATGTCCTCCCACGCCATCTCTCCACTGACAGCTCCGAACATACCACTTGGTCGAGCAGCTCGTCTTCTTTCTCCCAAGTCTTCCCAGCCCAAACTTTGCAACATTTTTGTAACGCTACTCTTTAGTCGGAAATCGCCCAGAACAAATCGAGCTGCTTTTCTTTGGATTTTTTCCAGTTCCTGAATCAAGTAATCCTGGTAAGGGTCCCATACACTGGAACCATACTCTAGTTGGGGTCTCACCAGAGACAAATATGCTCTCTCCTTTACATCCTTACCACAACCCCTAAATACCTTCATAACCATGTGCAGAGATCTGCACCCTTTATTCGCAGTCATATTTATGTGATTACCCCAATGAAGATCTTTCCTTATACCTAGGTATTTACAATGATCCCCAAAGGGAATTCTCAGCCCATCAACGCAGTAATTAAAACTGAGAGGACTTTTCCTATTTGTGAAACTCGCAACCTGACTTTTATCCCCGTTTATCATTATACCATTGCCTACTGTCCATCTCACAACATTATCGAGGTCATTTTGCAGTTGCTCACAATCTTGTATCTTATTTATTACTCTGTACAGAATAACATCATCTGCGAAAAGCATTATCTCTGATTCCACTTCTTTACACATATCATTGATATATATATAAGAAAACATAAAGGTCCAATAATACTGCCTTGAGGAATTCCCCTCTTAATTTTTACAGGGACAGATATAGTTTCACCTACTCTAATTCTCTGAGTTCCAACTTCAAGAAACAGAGCCATCCATTCAGTCACTCTTTCGTCAAGTCCAACTGCACTCATTTTTGCCAGTAGTCTCCCATGATCTACCCTATCAAATGCCTTAGACAGTTCAATCGCGATTCAGTCCAATTGACCTCCTGAATCCAGGATATCTGCTATATCTTGCTGGAATCGTACAAGTTGCGCTTCAGTGGAATCACCTTTCCTAAAACTGAACTGCCTTCTATCAAACCAGTTATGAATTTTGCAAACATGTCTTACATAATCAGAAAGAATGCTTTCTCAAAGTTACATACAATGCACGTCAAACTGACTGGCCTGTAGTTTTCTTTTATGTCTATCGCCCTTTCCTTTATATACAGGTGCTACTATAACAACTCTCCATTCATTTGGTAAAGTTCCTTCATGCAAACAATAATCAAACAAGTACCGTACTTCAGATATGGTACTGTATCCGAACCCACTGTCTTTAGTATATCCCCCGAAACCTTATCAATTCCAGCTGATTTTCAACTTTTGTATCTTACTGTAAATATCATTGCTGTCATAGGTAAATTTTAATACTTCTTTAGTATTAGTCACCTCCTCTATCTGGACATTATCCTTGTAACCAACAATCTTACTGAGGACTGAATACTTCTGCCTTTTGAAGATCCTCGCATACACACTTCCCTTGTTCATTAATGATTCCTGGAATGTCCTTCTTGGAACCTGTTTCTGCCTTAAAGTACCTACCGTAAAATGGTGTGAATAGGACCACTTTCACGAGGAACATTAAGCTACCAACAGAACGAATACAGCATTATCCTCCTTTTTGTTTCAGTACATGAGTCCTATTTTTTATAACTTTATGCACAAATATTGTAGAATTCCTTCATACTTCCTGGATTTTACCAATTTTTTAAGTGATCCTATTCACCCCTTGACTGGTGTCAATAGGATCAGGCATATTCATATGAAAGTTATTCGATTCACATCAAACCGGGGTCAATGGGATTGGTTATTTGATGCCGGTAGTTTAAACACACAACTACACTTTCTATTATAATTTAATGTTCTGAAATAACTAAAACAAAACTGATTAGGATAAAAACATTCTTGTCAAAGTAAAAAATATCTGTGAAAATTATAGCAGGAATAGTGCCTTCATTAATAAAATAATAACAAATAATGCTATTTATAGTACATAGTTCAAATGTATTGTAATGTTTATGTAATGGCAACAGCATATATGCAGGAGAAACATTTGTTTTTGTTTTATCAAGGAACGACATTCTATGATGACGGAGTCTGAGAGTGCACATTGAATTTCAATTGGCCCCTTCTCATTATATGTGGATTATCCAGTTTTCCTATTACCTGAGTGCAGAAAAATTCACGTATTATGTCCTCAACATCAGAAAAAGTGTAAATGTAGGTAACCAGCATAATCACGAGCAACCTTCGACCTCACAAAATTGGCCACAAATTGATCCTTCTCTTTCTTCTCTACAATTTGACCAATGAAAGAGTGACTCATACTGGAACTAGTGCCTGGTTTACTGGTCAGAAAGGAAACCAGTAGTCAGTCCCCATTTTCAACTTCCTCAGCAGAAACTTCTATTATATTACTTGCATTCCCTTCTGAATTATGTTCGTGCAAACGAGGTTCGGAAATATCACTGCTAACTGCTGGAACATCCACTTCACGTTGAGATTCACTCACAAAGGCATTCGAGGGTCAGTCACTCTCAGTACAAGTCACGCTTTTGCCTGGAGCAGCATCCAGCTTCGTCTTTTGCTACCGCACTATGTTCTCTTCATATCACATGATCCTTAGAAAAGGCTTGAAATAATCGTCCAACACTTCTCTGACGTGATCAGTATCATTTACCCCATCATCAAGTGGCAACACTTTTAAAACTATTACCCAAACTGCTTACTTGCAGCTCTTATGCTCATACATTTCTTATTAATTGCATCCTTAGCCGATTGTATGGTCTCAGGATCATGGTTCATTAAACCCTTGCATACGGATCTCGTTTGGAAGTTCTTGGCATGATGATCCTATTCACCCCAAATACGCCTACAGATATTACAAAGCGAGGTTAACCTAAATTCCGGAAACTCGAATCGATGCAAAATATTGCCTATTTCACACATGATTCTGGAATATATTTTGAATACAAAATACCAATTGTGATTTCCGGGAATCTAATAGTTTCTGAGATTCAGACAAAGTTATTTCACTACCATAATATATTCACAGTGACACAAATGGCGGAAAAATGTACAGAAGTACGACAGGCAACCCCCACACATGAAATTTACTGGATTCCAAGGAGAAAATAGCATATAATTGTATATTTCTGGAAAACATTAAAAGGAAAGTCGTTTACTCCTTGAAAAGTGAAGTCAATAACTTTATCACTTTATGATCCTATGCACCCCAGTGATCCTATTCACCCCATTTTACGGTATATATACTCTTTCATTTTTAACTAAAATTAGTGTGGCCACCAATTATGCTTGCCATCATGTTATCCTTCTTTGCTACATTCAATTTCCTAGTAAGTTCCTTCAATTTCTCCTTACTTCCACAGCCATTTCTAACTCTATTTCTTTCCAACCTGCACCTCCTTCTTAGTCTCTTTACTTCCCTGTTATAATATAGTGGATCTTTACCATTCCGTACTACCTTTAAAGGTACAAACCTATTTTAACATTCCTCAAGAATTGCTTTAAATCCATCCCAGAGTCTGTTTACATTTTTATTTACCGTTTTCCACCGATCATAGTTACTCCCTCATGCCTGTTTTATCAGCAATATGGTACTGCCTAACAGTCCTAATTTTAATCTCTTCCTTTCTTTCACATTTATTTTTAATTACCACAAAAACAGCTTCGTGATCACTAATACCATCTATTACTTCGGTTTCTCTATAGAGCTCATCTGGTTTTACCAGCACCACATCCAGAATATTCTTCCCTCTAGTTGGTTCCATCACTTTCTGAATCAGGTGCCCTTCCCATATTAACTTATTTGCCATTTGTTGGTCATGCTTTCTGTCGTTCGCATTACCTTCCCAATAGACATTTGGTAAATTGAGATCACCTGCTACGATCACGTTCCTCTCCTTATCGTTTCCCACATAGCTGATTATCTTATCAAATAATTCTGAATCTGCATCTGCGCTACCCTTTCCTGGTCTGTACACTCCAAAGATATCAAGTTGCCTACTATCTTTAGAAATGAGCCTTACCCCTAGAATTTCGTGCTTGTTATCTTTAACTTTTTCGTAGCTTACAAATTCTTCTTTCACGAGAATTAATACTCCCCCTCCTACCATTCCTATCCTATTTCTACAATACACCCTCCAGTTCCGTGAGAAAATTTCTGCATCCATTATATGATTTCTCAGCCATGATTCAACTCCTATTACAATATCTGGTAAGTATATATCTATTAAATTACTTAATTCCATTCCTTTCTTTACAATACTTCAGTTGAGATTACAGAGATTACCCATTAATAAAATGTTCTCGAGAATGCAAGATATTCGGCCAGATAAAAGCTAATTTTAGTTCTTATTTATATTTCAGTGTAATTAAGGCTTTGATGTGGAAGAACCGGAATGTCAGAAATTTGTAAATCAATCTTATGAGAAGAAATGAAAACGACATCAAGAATCTTAGTAAAATTTTGTTTAATTTGTGTTTTAAAATGTGCTATTAGCAATAAATGTCAAGCCATTATTTTAGAATTGTTTGTTTGTTTTTCCATTGTCGTCAGTCCTTGTTCCATTAACTGCCTCTAAAAATAAGCGACACCAGTTAACGAACGGTCCACCTCTCGGACTCTCATTCACCGGCTGAGCCTGCACGAGAAATAGGGGGCAGTATGAGTATGTTGACTCAGTAGTGGATTCTGATGCTAGATCTGGAGCTGGGCACGGTTCCTCTCGTCGTCTGCCGAGACTTGAAGATTCTGAACCTGTCCTTCGCTTGGCTTGTTCCAGTAATTCGGTTACCATTGCTGACCTATTTGTAGATCATTCTGGAAACAGAGATTCCGGAGACTCGCTCATGATGTGGTTGTAGCTTCATGTTGAATTAGAACCTGCGACATGTAGAATTTCAGTGATAGTGATGTTGCAAATCTTTTTTTTTTTTTTTTTTTTTTGCATCACACCGACACAGATAGGTCTTACGGCGACGAGCAAATCATTCAATGACACTAAATACTGAGAGTGAACTCCAAATGGCTAATCTCTTTCTGGTCAGTTTTCTTTTGCTTTCTTTGCATGTGTGGACTGATTGTATATTTATGAATACATTAGGGTGACCTTGACCTCTGATTGGATTTCTTTTGGGAACATGCAAGCCAGTTTTACTTTATTCCTTGTCCTTCACAAGGACAATCTTATGTATTCATAAGTATACAAGCAGTCCACTCATGCAAAGAAAGCAACAGCAAATCGAACATCAAGAGATTAGTCATTCGGAGGAGTTGTTCAACAAAGGAGCTGTGACAAATTCAATATTGTAGATGCAAACATTAGTTTTAGTGATATTATTAGTATTTTAAAGAGAAAGAGATGCTCATTCTATAATAATTGAGGACTAAAGATGGAAAGGTGAAAGTGCCAAAATTGGTGAAAAATGTGTTTTTGTTGTAATATGGGGAGGTATGAGCCATGCTGCATATAGTGGTAACTTGTACATGTGCCTGAGGTCACTATTTTAGTTGGTAGGAAATTCAGCAGGTAGAGCCACAGTCCAACGAGCCCAGCTGAGTTTTGTGGGGAAGGGTGAATGTGCCAGCGCCTCACGCTGCAATTCTTCTGTGCTATCCATTGTGTCAGTGTGCATTTTCTAATTTCTGAGCCACTTAATTAAAGAAATTAAATTTATAGAAGCTATATATTTACATAATTATATAAAATATTGCATATAATATACTTACACTACAAAGGCCATAGCTAATCATTGATTTCCTGGTCTCCTTGGTAGAGAAGTGTGAAAGTGCCATTGCGTTCGGGAACTCTATTATTGGCGTTTACTCGAAAACATGTTTCTGGCACTTTCACCCTTTTCCATCTTTGGTCCTCAATTTGGTTTTTAACTAATTTTAAATGTTTCAGTTGTTTGACAAGCCTGATATTTCAGTTGTAATTTATGTAGAAAGTTGAATATTAGGTCACTTTAAATGTATATGTTTGACAAATCTAATATTTTAATTTTAAATTAATTAGTATACGGAATTTTCAAATATTTTATATACATGGCTTTCTTATATTCAATAACAACTTAAATATATTATGATGTAGTGATAGATCAAGTCCCAGAAGTGTTCGGTGGTTTGATTGACCACTGAGGAAGAGAACGATCAAGGTTCTTGAAACATGTATGGCATTTAGTGATGTAAATAAACAACTTTTAATAGTACTGACAAGGTGGAACTATATATTTAAACTGTGTTTTTCAGTGGTGGACTGATTTAAGTCAATATGGATCATTAACAAATCAAACAAAGATGGTTAAAATAAAAAGTAATTGAGAGATCTCGCTGAATGCCAGGACCTCAAGAATTCCTAGGTAAAGGAAAGATTTTTACAGAAGACAGGCTTGCAAATTAGTGACATAGCTTTGCATTGTCAGAATAACTAAATACTGATATTATTTTTGATATTGAGTCATCAAGTTCTATATATTGCAATAAGCAAATATACAATGTCTTTATTAAAGCAACCATGCAGGTATACCATCCTCCCAGCTCTTAATTTTTGGTGTACTGGTGGTGGTGGTGGTGGTGGTGGTGGTTGTTTTTAGAGGAAATACAACTGGGCAACCATCTTCTATTAATACAAATCAGAGGGAAGTCGGTCGTTGTTTTGGGGTTTAGGATCAATCGATCGATCAATAAAACAATCAATCAATCAATCAATCAATCAATCACCGTTAATCTGCATTTAGGGCAGTTGCCTTGGCGGCAGATTTCCTATCTGTTGTTTACCTAGTCTTTTCTTAAATAACTGCAAAGAATTTGGAAATTTATTGGAATATCTCCCTTGGTAAATTATTCCAATTCCTAACTCCTCTTCCTGTAAATGAATATTTGCCTCAATTTGTATCTTGAATTCTATTCTTCATATTGTGATCTTTCCTACCTATTTAAAAACACCACTCAAACTTATTCGTCTACTAATGTCATTCCATGCCATCTCTCCAACAGCTCAGAAGATACAACTTAGTTGAGCAGCTTGTCTCCTTTCTCCAGGTCTTCCCAGCCCAAACTTTGCAACACTTTTGTAATGCTACTCTCTTGCCGAAAATCACCCAAAAGAAATGAGGTGATTTTCTTTGGATTTTTTCCATTTCTCGAATCAAGTACATAATCCTGGTGAAGGTCCCCATACACTGGAAACATCTCTTATTTGGGGTCTTACCAGAGACTTGCATGCCCTCTCCTTTATATCCTTACTGCAACCCCCTAAATACTTTCATAAGCATGCGCAGAGATCTGTACGCCGTATTAACAATCCTGTTTATGTGATCACCCCAATGAAGATCTTTCCTTATATTAACACCTAGGTACGAGTACTTGCAGTGATTCCCATAAGGAACTTTCATCCCGTCAATGCAGTAATTTAAACTGAGAGGACTTTTTCTATTAGTGAAACTCACAACCTGACTTCTAACACCGTTTATCACCATACCATTGCCTGCTCCCCATCTCACAACATTGTCAATGTCTTTTGTAGTCACTCACAATAATGTAATTTATTTTTACTGTATACAGTATAACATCATCTGAAAAAAGCCTTATCTCTGATTCCAATTCTTTACTCATATAATTTATATACATATATATATCTGAAAGTCTAATGATAATGACTTGAGGAATTCTCCTCTTAATGATTACAGGATCAGATAATGTAATGCTTTACCTACCCTAATTTTCGGAGTTCTACTTTCTAGAAATATAGCCACCCATTTGGTCACTCTTTTGTCTAGACCAATTGCACTGATATTTGCCAGAAGTCTCTCCATGATCTACCCTATCAAAGGCCTTAAGATAGGTCAAATATGAAACAGTCCATTGGACCTCCTGAAATTAAGGTATCTGCTATATCTTGCTGGAATCCTACAAGTTGAGCTTCAGTGGAATAACCTTTCCCAAACCCAAACTCTCTTCTATCGAACCAGCTATTAATTTCACAAGCATGTGTTATATAATTGACAGAATGCTTTCACAAATCTTTCAAGCAACATGTCAAACAGACTGGCCTGTAAATTTTGCTTTATATTTACCACCATTTCCTTTATACGCATGGGCTACTATAGCAACTCTCCATTTATTTGGTATAGCTCTTTCGTGCAAATTACAGCAGGTTTATCTCACTGGTTGGCCAGCAGGTGCGTCCAGCAGCTTATCTGCCTCCCATTGACTTATCACTCCTTGCTCCGCGGCATAACAACCAGGGCAGCACTTTCTTCACTTTATCCGTGCATGACGAGATAACAATTAAAATTAAGAAAGTAGGAATTAAGAAAATGACAAATTAAGAAAATACACTCCTACCTTATGACAGGAGATGTTGGAAATATTCTCCTCCTGCACCCACACGTTTCTGGCATCGTCTTAGGAAACTCGATTCACATGCATAAGTTCATCTTCCGTAATTGAGGCTATTTCTCTCTGGATATGTCCTTTCAGGTCGTCCATGTTAGGGCTTCTTGCATACACTTTATTTTTCTTGCATACACTTTATTTTTAAGCTCACCTATAAATAAAAGTCACAAACAGTTAAACATAGTATGGTTTCAATTTTAACATTCATGAAGCCCGAAGCTCTTCAGAACCGTGGCTTCTTATCCAAGTCGTCCAAGGGATTTTGACACGTATGTTCTAATCTTTCTGCAATTTCATTCACTTTTTTCCTCATTAAGTACATTTTTTTAACACTTCACTTCTTATCGAGTAAAGAACCAGTTCCTCTCAATTTGTTTAGATGTTTCCACACTGTCTCTCTATGTGGAGGGTGTACACCTGGAAACTGTGTTATAAATCACCCAACGACTTCCCTGCTAGACTCTGTTTTCACATAATTATTGTACATAAATACCCTTTCCTTTACAATGTACAAATGTGGAAGTATCATGAGAATTATATCCCGAAGTAACACTTTGCAACTTGAGAACATGAATACACATTTTAAACACGGACCTGAACTGTGAAGTGCGGGCATTCCCGTGCTGTCATTGCGCTGTGTAATGGGAAGTAATGAGTCAATGGGAGGCAGATAAGCTGGGCACGCCTGCCAGCCAACTAATGAGAGAAACTCACTGTATATCCCAACTATACCTTTAGTATATCCCCAGAAATCTTATCAATTATGGCTGCTTTTCTAATTTTCAAACTTTGTGTCTTATTGTAGATGTCTTTCTTATCATAGGTAAATTTCAATACTTCGTTAGTATGTCATCTCCTCTATCTTGACATTATCCTTGCAACCAACAATCTTTACATACTGTACTGCTGACTGAATTATTCTGCCTTCTGTAGATTTTCACATACACACTACACATGTTCATTAATGATTCTTGGAAGGCCCTCTTTGAACCTGTTTCTGCCTTAGAGAGGACTCGCTCTCTAGACACATACCTCAACAGAGGGGAGTCCTCTTCCTCGCATCAGGGCCAATAACAAGGAAACTGAACATTATTGAATTCTACAAATAACTTTACTGCTTCTGCCCATCTTGACTTGGAATCCTGAAGCATTCACTTTAAAATGCAATTTAAAGGAATGTCTATCACAGATCTTAAGGATCCTTTATCAAGAAATATTTTAAATTAAAGTTTTTTTATTCACATCAATGTTCATATTATGATTTTACGAATACAACTGTTCGTTTCCACGAACATCGTCATCAAGAATTTTAATGAACAATTCACATCTATTTTTTTTTTGTCTATATGACTTGAAACTTTAACAAAGTTTGCTAATAATTTATTTTAAGTATCCTTGTGTATAAAAGTGTTTTTAATTTGTCTTACCAATCTCGTAATGTAATTTTTGTATCTGATATATTGTGTGATATATTCTAGCTGACGATGTCCCATCGGGGAAGAAACATGTACTAGATTTAATAAATTTAATAGGCGGACCACTTAAATATAATATTTAAGTTATTCTTAAATATTCGCTTCTTGATTTTATAGTCAGTACAGCTTTTTATCAAAAATGAAGCTGTTAATGCTTGTTACATGTAATAATGTCTAAGTGAATTATTAAACACTTGTAGTACAAAAAGTGAAGTATCTGAATATCTTAGTATTCTGTTATTCACATCCTAATATTAAATTTTAAGTTGAGTTCACCTGGGAACTATTCTGTTTTCTAACACAAACGTAAATGTTAGTTATACAAGTCTTAGAAGTACACTCTTCAATGTTTATATGTTCCTCAACGAGGTTCAACTTACTAAAAGTTTACAAGTACCGTAATGCCAGAATTATTCAATGTTCCACAACTTGCACGTCACTTGGACATAATCTCGACCTACAGGCTGACTGCGTACCAAGCAGCGAACCAACATTGTCGTGTTGTCGGTGGGAACTGAAATAACAGGGTATGGAGCTATGGACTTTCATTCAAATCTAGCTTTGACGTACCGTTTTATATAATCTTCAATATCTCCGGAATCCCTCGATTGATTGTGGAGAAATTAGCAAGAGAAGATGTTCAAAATGTGTTCTATAAGGTGCCATTGTTTCTGAATTGATACCTCAACTGGTTTAGAAGATAGCAAATTTCTTGCATGCAAGTTTCCAGAGCATATGACGCAACCTGTCCTTGACTACGTGCTGGCTGTGCGATGGACAAGGTAGTATTGTGGCGGGTTGACTACTTGCTTCTGTGAGACTTTGTCTTAGCACTGAAAATATACTCACTAATATTTTATAAATTATTTATGACGTGTCTGATTTGAGCCTGACACAAGGAAGTGAAATTAATGCCAGACTAAGCTAGGGGAACTGTGGTCACCAACCCATGCTCCCAACTTCAGAACCTCCAGTCCTCCTTTTATTCAGAGGATACTGTGGATGTTATTCTACTGCCCCCACCCACAGGGGGAACAGTGAACTGGAAAAATTACAGTACATTAATTAAAAAATATATTCTATCCAATGCATTCCTTTTTCTAAGATGGAGAATAAAAGAAAAAAAGAACATTTAGAGGTAGAATATTTTATTTTTGGTTGTCCCTGGAATATTTGATTTACAAATCATTATAAAATAGAACAGTAACGTGCAAACAACTCTTGAATAACACACAATAATATCATTAAGTGGCATTCTAACAATATTCTTAATGAGCCTGTAGAAACAACTACAGGACAGTCTTATCAGGGAAAATCTTGATGTATCATATAATATACACAATCTTGAATTTTAAAGCCTTTCAGTCAAAGCTGTTATCTATAAATTCTACATAATGGATTTGGCAGGCACAACAAATACATCATAAAAAGCAACTAGACATCTATTATGAGCCACAATACAGTCAAAGCCATACAACAAAACAGATAGGCTACTCAGGTACTACAAAAAGCATTCTAAATATTACAAACAAATATTTTCATTCAGTCATCTAAATAACATTGTTGCAAGAGATATCTTATGGCTATGGAATAGTACCATTCTTTCAGCATTACAGCATTCCAGCACCTATTTATTACTAATGCCCACTAAGGGATTAAAATGAAGATCCATAATGACACTTTAGGTCAAGGAGAAAACTGGTAAAGTTGGCCTCATATGGGCACAAAATATTACCATACAATATAAATATTAAATTCATATGGGAATCACTTTAAACTAGTATCTATCATGATCATATATCCTGCATGCATTTCCTGTCTCATCAACCTCGCATCCATAAAACTCCACCCAATAAATAATTTTTATTTTAGACATGATAGTATTTTGGGTTAATGTCATGTGACATAATGCAAATGTTAAATCTAGAATTCCAGGCTGTGAAAGCATAAACCAAAATAAGAATGGTTTGAATCCCACTGTCAGTAGCCCTGAAGATGGTTTTCCATGGTTTCCCATTTTCACACCAGGCAAATGCTGAGGCTGTACCTTCAGTAAGGCCATGGCCACTTCCTTAACACTCCTAACCCTTTCCTATCTCATCGTCACCATAAGACCTATCTGTGTCGGTACGACGTAAAGCCACTAGCAAAAAAAAAGAAAAAATTAGAATCACACAGAAAAATTTGTATTGTACAGAACAGCATTGCCAAATATTCTGAGCACAAGTCAAATCTGCACATTCATTCTTGCTGACATGTTACTGTAACTTTCTATATCAAAAAAATTTTAAGTGTGTTACTTAATCATTAATAAGCAAAGAATCATGTTCATCATCAATCTGTCAGCTGGAATAAATATTTGCTATGAAAATATTCATTAATCTTTCTGAGATTCAGTATGGCTCACTAGTGTGTGTCGACATCAACAAGAACAGCATGCTTAGTTCTTAAACTGCAATATGATACTTCAAAATCAATCGGTAAATGTATCATACCCATATATGACCCTGTCCAGAAAATGGGCCCTTCATTTGAAAACAAAATCAATTTCCTGCTTCTTACTCTGATTAGGAACTAAATTTTGAACATTTAAAAAAATGTTCATTGTTTCATGTAATAAACTGATCATTTTATATCATTTAAAGTTAACATTACAAAACTGGTGGTTTTAGAGAAAGTAAGTTAAGCTGCATTAATCATTAAATATCTTACAAATTATTAGATTTTTGTTGGAGTTTTCAGTAAATTCAATTGATGCTACAAATTTTATACAAAACATATTTAGTACTTTCTAAAGATTTATCATTTAACAATAATAAAAACTGCCTGCTGTCATTTCTTGATGGATACAGTACTTTTGCATCCATCTCTTGGCACAGGCCAGAGTAAAGTTAGCTTCCACTGAAGTCCCAGTCAACATCCATGGCTGTGACAATATGGAAGTTGCTGGGGTATGGGTAGTGCTGAGTAATGACATTCAGAGCATGACTAGTGCATCTGAGTGTTATGAAAGGTGCTGCTCATAGGGTCATTCGTGCTGCAATAATACTTTCTGACCCAGTGAGGAAAGCAATGGCAAACTACCTCACTCCTCATCTTGCCTAGTACGCCTCATTTTGGTGCTGTCATTGGTTTTTGGGGTTTCCTTATAACCGCATAACCTTTGGTGGTGCTATTTGAGGATCCAACCAGCCTCTGGGCTGATGACCTAACAGACAGACAATAATAAAAATTAGTTCTTCACCACAATGAACTGATACTATCTCTTTCCCTTACAAATGTCTGTTGTCTTTTATTTCCTTTTGTTTTTTCTTGTTCTACAACTTGGCCCTGGAACATCTGGGTTGGCAATGCCAGATTCTGGTTCTTCATTGACCAGATATCTTGTTGTTTCCTTCTTTCCTGGCAGTTTCCTACAGTGATGAAAAGTTCACCCTGCTGATTATCAATCAGGTTGTGATGAGCAAGATTCTGGTAATTTCGAGTACGGGGACACAGAAGATCTTTGGCTTTGTCGGAGTAATATCGTCAAATATTTTCATACAAACACTTCTTCCACACTTCCGTAAAGCCTCCTGGTATGAGGCTTCTTAGCATAGCTTCAGGAATATGTCCATCATTACAAACTTTGATTCCAGGATGTTCCTTAGATGTTGAGAAATGGGAGTAATGGGCGACATGAGAATTTTTCTGCAATGGTTCTCTGTGAAATACATCTGCCAATTTCTGATATCTACCAGTGTATGTCCGTCCTCCCTCTGTGCCAGTCAGTATAGCATGATTTAAATGTGACTCTGATGTACTCACTTCAACTGTGCCTGCCAACCCTGCTAACGAAGAAGCAGCAGTCATACACAACTTCTTTTTGAACAGTCCAAAGGCCCAGTCACAAGAGAATATTGCGTGATAATTGGCAGAAAATATATTTTAATCTCCTGCTGAAAACATGACATCACTCTCTGGACCAGGTAGCACATTATCGCATTATTCTTATTCTGTGCAACACAGTTGTCAGCATAAAGATACAAGCGAGTTTCTCCATACCCACAGTTCTGCATATAGTAATGAAGCATACTTGTGCTGGCATTGTCTTTTTTTTTTTTTGTCATGATCATCTAGAATGAAGAAGTTATGCTGTCTGGGAGGAAAGTCGCACATAATTCCAAAAACTGCCACGCCATTTTAGCAATATTAAATCTCCATTGCCAATTGGCAGTCTTTTCTTAAATCATGCATTTCTTTATGAAAATAACATTTTCAATGTACAGCCAGTTGTTTCCACAGAGTTGCATTTTCCTTGGGTATTTAAAGTTTGATCCGATAGATGGAGCAAAGATCCAGAAATCGATACTTTTCACTCGGATTGAGTTTTTTTTGTTCTACTGTAAAAGTAAGAATTCCAAATTGGCATCATTTTTCCTGGCCGGGTCATATGTAATTCAAGAGGCAACATTTCTAAACGAATATACAGTATTAGACAAAAATAGTCAAATGTTTATTATAGCAAGAAATATGTTGATAACTCACCCTCATTTTAGGTCCACACCATATGCAAAAAGTTTGTAGCACAAATTAGAGTAGTGGCAGGTTTTTCCCAACCAACCTAGTAGCAAAGGGATAAAACTTTCTTTTTGCTAGTGATTTAATTTTGCACTAACCCATAGAAGGTATTCAGTGACATAAGGAGGGGAAAGGTAGTGGTCATGGCCTCAATTAAGGTACAGCCCCAGCATTTTCCTGGTGTGAAAGTAGGAAACCATGGAGAACCATCTCCATAGCTGTCAACAATGGAATTTGAACCCACCATTTCCCGAATATAAGCTCACAGCTACAATACCTTAACCATACAGCGAACTTGCTCGGTCATGGCTAAAACTGTCTAGTATGAGATTCTAACCATGCAATATACTGTTTATCAATCAATACTGATCTGTATTTAGGACAGTCACCCAGGTGGCAGATTCCCTATCTGTTGTTTTCCTAGCCTTTTCTTAAATGATTTCAAGGAAAATGGAAAGTTATTGAACATCTCCCTTGGTAAGTTATTCCAATCCCTAACTCCCCTTCCTATAAATGAATAATTGCCAAAATTTGTCCTCTTGATTTCTAACTTTATCTTCATATTGTGATCTTTCCTACTTTTAAAGACACCACTCAAACTTATTCGTCTACTAATGTCAATCCATGCCATCTCTCCACTGACAGCTCGGAACATACCACTTAGTCGAGCAGCTCATCTTCTTTCTCTCAGTTCTTCCCAGCCCAAACTTTGCAACATTTCTGTAACGCTACTCTTTTGTCGGAAATCACCCAGAACAAATCGAGCTGCTTTTCTTTGGACTTTTTCCAGTTCTGGAATCAGGTAATCCTGGTGATGGAACCATACTCTAGTTGGGGTCTTATCAGAGACTTATATACCCTCTCCTGTACATACTTACTACAACCCCTAAACACCCTCACAACCATGTGCAGAGATCTGTACCCTTTATTTACAATCCCATTTATGTAATTACCCCAATGAAGATCTTTCCTTATATTAACACCTACGTACTTACAATGATCCCCAAAAGGAACTTTCACCCTAGCAATGCAGTAATTAAAAGTGAGAGGACTTTTCTTATTTGTAAAACTTAAAACCTGACTTTTAGTCCCGTTTATCAACATACCATTGATGCTGTCCATCTCACAACATTATCAAGGTCACACTGCAGTTGCTCACAATCTTGTAACTTATTTATTACTCTATACAGAATAACATCTGCAAAAGGCCTTACCTCTGATTCCACTTCTTTACTCATATCATTCATATATATAAGAAAACATAAAGGTCCAATAATACTGCCTTGAGGAATTCCCTTCTTAATTATTACAGGGTCAGATAAAGCTTCACCTACTCTAATTCTCTGAGATCTATTTTCTAGAAATATAGCAACCCATTCAGTCACTCTTTTGTCTAGTCCAATTGCACTCATTTTTGCCAGTAGTCTCCCATGATCCACCCTATGCTTTAGACAGGTCAATCGTGATACAGTCCATTTGACCTCCTGCATACAAGATATCTGCTATATCTTGCTGGAATCCTACAAGTTGAGCTTCAGTGGAATAACCTTTCCTAAAACTGAATTGCCTTCTATCGAACCAGTTATTAATTTTGCAAACATGTCTAATATAATCAGAAAGAATGCCTTCCCAAAGCTTACATGCAACACATGTCAAACATACTGGCCTGTAATTTTTAGCTTTATGTCTATCACCCTTTCCTTTATACACAGGGGCTACTATAGCAACTCTCCATTCATTTGGTATAGCTCCTTCACCCAAACAATAATCAAATAAGTACTTCAAATATGGTACTATATCACAACCCATTGTCTTTAGTGTATCCCCAGAAATCTTATCAATTCCAGCCGCTTTTGGAGTTTTCAACTTTTGTATCTTATTGTAAATGTCATTGTTATCATATGTAAATTTTAATACTTCTTTAGCATTAGTCTCCTCCTATATCTGGACATTATCCTTGTAACCAACAATCTTTACATACTGCTGACTGAATATTTCTGCCTTTTGAAGATCCTCACATACACACTCCCCTTGTTCATTAATTATTCCTGGAATGTCCTTCTTGAAACCTGTTTCTGCCTTTAAATACCTACACATACCCTTTCATTTTTCACTAATATTTGTATGACTGCCAATTATGCTTGCCATCATGTTATCCTTAGCTGCCTTCTTTGCTAAATTCAATTTCCTAGTAAGTTCCTTTAATATCTCCTTACTTCCACAGCCATTTCTAACTCTATTTCTTTCCAATCTGCACTTCCTTCTTAGTCTCTATCACTGTATCATGATATCCATTAGTCAAAAGTCTGAGGAATACATCGAAAAATTACTTTCATACGAAATTAATATTAGGAATCAAATATGATTTATCTTTTAAGCTTGTATGTCAGAAAAGTTCCAACCTCACGATTTTCTGTTGTGCTTGTATGTCAGAAATGTACTGACATAATGTTTACTGCAAGAAAAACATGTTTTAATGGAAAAATTTAAGTAGCAAGCGATTCTTGGGAAATACCTAGACTTTAGAGAATCCATGGCCTTCTGAATATACCGTAATTCTTAAATGATGTGAACCCAAACGAAGATGACTGTCTTTCAGACTTTAATTCGGGAAACGAGTATCAAGGTGCTTGAGAAATACTTGGTGAATCTGAAATTGAAGAAGGCTCCATTTTGTTAGTAGATGATGACTGATCTGACTGGGTAACCTACAACCTACAAGTGAATACACAGAGGGACATTTGTAAATTCTGCATATTTGTTTTTGTAAGCATATCAAGACATTTATTCCTGCTTGAGTTTCAGAAAATAAATTGTTTTAGCCTTAAGAACAGATAGCAGTATAGTCATGCATTTCCAGAAAAATAAATATGAGTCGAGATATATAACCAGCTAAACAAATTTGAGTGCTAAGTGTTAAAAGTTAGTAACATCACAAGATCTTTATAAGATCAAGCAAACTGACTACATGGTACAGACTGTGGAGCTGTAAGCTTGGATTCACAAAATGGTGGATTAGACCTCGCTGTCAGGAGCCTTGAATATAGTTTTCAGTGATTTTCTATGTACTTTCATACTGGGAAAATCCTTAATGAACCTTAATTAAGGCTGCAGACCTTACTGTTTAACTAAAAAATAATTCCTTAGGGTAAGTGAATATTTGTTCTCATGAATCTGTATAAATTTTGGTTGTCATATCCTTTTATATTCTTCTTCACTCATTTCTTAAGTTTCCTTTAAGTTAAAACACAGGTGATTTTGTCAAGGACAGGCTGTTGAAAACAAATTTACATTCACAAATGTAAACAACAACAAATGTTACCATACTCATTGTTCCCTAACACTGTTTATTTGTACCTTGTTTCAAGCTTTGGTGTGAAAATAACCTACATAAACAACATGTTTTCTACATTTTTACTGGAATTACCAAATAAAGCTTGTAGCTGTGGAGAGAGTTTACAATTTTAAGTTAAACATTGTGCAACCATAATAAAAATTTAGATTATTTACCAAGTGAAAAGTATAAAATCATTGGGGAAAGAGAGTGAGAAAATGTTAGCCAAGTTTGAGTCATGTGAGCCTGTTGAAAGAAATATGGAACGATTATCAAAGATTGTTCATTTATTTCAGTTTGGCTGCAAATCTGTCATTAGGTCATTCTGCTAAAACACAGCTCCCATGGGATTTAAAAGATAAAATTAAAACAAAATAAATATCATCATACATTTTTTTAACTGTACAGTATGGGCAAAAAATTCCAGTACATCTACAATATACCTGTTATGCTATATTTATGAAATGGGAATAGATATATACCTGTTATACATCTAGGACATCAGTGTGAATTCAGTCATGATCTCTGCAGACACTAATACTTTTTTTTTGCTAGTTGCTTCACTAGCCTACACAAATAGGTCCTATGGCGACGATGGGACAGGAAGGGGCTAGGAGTGGGAAGGAAGTGACCATGGCCTTTATTAAGGTACAGCCCCAGCATTTGCCTGGTGTGAAAATGGGAAACCACGGAAAACCATCCTCAGGGCTGCCGACAGTGGGATTCGAACCCACTATCTCCCGAATACACACTAATACTATGACACCATGTTCTCTTGTTCATTTTAATGAGCATTTCCGGTCCCACTGTTTGGAAGGTGGACAGCAGCTTTTAAAATATTGTAAGAAACATATCAGTACTGTTGCACATTTCTCTTTAATGAAACGTGATGAAATCAGGATTGCATGTGGCCAATGCATCAGTGCAGGTGCCTGTTCATTTCCTCTTTCAATCAAATGATTTGGAAACATGTAGTCAAACCAGTCACGGACAACAGCAGTAAAGTGTGCCGCTGCACCACCTTGTTGGAACCAGATAGTCTTTATGATGGCTGTTACCTGCAGCTGCTGACATAACCAGGTATTTAACAAGCAAAGATATGACACATGATTTACGGATCCTTCAAAAAAATGAGGACCCAAGAGGATCTGCATCACATCCGCCCATATCATATGTGGTGGATTCTGTTGAATTTGACAGAAATGAGGATTCTCCTTAGCCCAGAAGATGATGTTCCAATTGCTCTAACTTCAATAAATGGCACATTCATCTGTAAAAAGGCTTTCTTCTGCCTCAAACGTATTGGAAATATTTGCAGGAACATAGCGCATGCAGTTTGGCTCTGGTGAAGATCCCACCTGTTAAATTTATCGACAGTTACAATGTGGAAAGATTTAATTCTCAAGCCTTTCTTCATGTGATCACACATGGCACTTGCAACTCGGTGACCTGCTTTCTTGTCGATTTGATAGGTCCTTGAGTCGCTAACATGGTGATAGCAGCACAAGTTTCTGCCTGAGAAGAGGGTCTTATAATTCTTGTTGCATTGTAGCCTTACTGAGATTTTTCGCCCATACGGTACAAGTAAATAACGGGTCAAGCATCAAAATACTGAAAATCAAGTTAATGGTAAAATAATGCTAAATGCATACAACATAATTATATTCTGGTCCAAGTGCCAGATGCAGGTGCATCAACCACCAAGCCCAATGGTGAAATAACGAGCCAAGCACCAGAACAATGGAATATACCCCTCCCATCCCACCAAAAGATTTGTATATTTCAGGGATTGGTTAGCCTGCTTAGGCTAAAAAGTTTGACTGTTGAAACAAGCGATTCTTTTTGTTAAAAGCATTCATAACATATTCTAGCTTGTGTAATTTGTAAACCAATAAATAAACCCAGGAGGAGAGGAGACGGTAGCACTGAAAGTAAAAGAAAGAGACTAAGAAGTGAAGGCAAAGAATATAGTCGAAAAGACAATATATTAGTTCCAGCAAAACAGCCACTAATTGCCAGGTAAACTAGGGTTTTCCCATACAGTATTAATCAGGTAGTTTAATGGTAGGTTAGCCTCTTAAATCTTTGTGGGCAGGGATTATTCATGGCTGTAGGCTGTGAACAAACTGAAAAATAAGAAATGCGTGCAAAAATTTGGAAAATTTACTAAAATTATGAAAATACACCCAAATTAACCTCATACCTTGTTTAAGAATGAAAACCCAACTTTGAAGTAGTCTGAAGACAAAATAAATATCATCTCATAACTTTTTCACGGGAAGAATGGCTCAAGGGACACTTCATGATATGATCTGACAATAGTTAACTTTAAGTACACATTAGTCCTCTGTATGTCTACCCGTGTCTTGTTTCCTGATATGGGGTGGGGAATGTTGTGAGATGAATTTATATGGCATGTTTGTACGGCCAGATGTCCTTCCCGACGTCAACCTCAGCTGAGGAGTTAGTGAAGATGAAATGAATGACTGTGAAGGAAAATGGGTAAGTAGGTGGAAGGAAATGGCTGTGGTCTCTGAATAGGAACTGTTCCAGTCTTTGCCCAAAAGTGAAAATGGGAAATCGCAGCAAACCATTCTCAGGACAGCCGACGGTGGGGATTGAACTTGCACATCTCCCGAATGCAGAGCTTGACTCCATTGCCGTAGCACGTCTACTCCACTCGGTACACATCAGTCCACTATTATGAAATATAAGTACTAAATGCTACTTTCAGTGATGTTTTGGTTTCATTTTATGACTTTGTTTGTCAGAAAGTGGAAACATTAGTTAACGTATAGTCAGAGCAGTTGAACCCATGCTCCACACAAATAACATAAATAAAAGTTCATATTCTACATGGTGTGTTTACCACAGTTTGATGGCAACATTGATCCTTGATCAATATCATGAATGGGAATAATAGTCGTAGTTCCAGGACTGTTATTACTTACGTCCCATCCACTATGTCGCTACCAGAGTCATTCGTGTGGTTGTTGCTCTCAGATGAGCTGGAGAAGGAATTTTCGTCTTCAGAGTCACATAAACTAAAATCCGACACTTCTTTGTCTGTATAATCCAATATTAACACTATATCAGCATCACTAATATGGTTTTGCAACACTATTTCACCCAAAAACCGTGAAGATACGTAATAAGTACGTGTACAGAGAAACTGTGTCACGCAACATGTGTATTACGCAGTGCCCACTATCAGGAGAAAAACCTTTACAAGATACTGAGGGGATTTTCCACATCAGTAGAATTACAGGAATAGCTTCTGCGATTTATGAGCATATTCGAGTACCTCCTCAGCTAGCAAAGCCACTGAATTTGAACAGAACATATATATATATATCTGAAGTTTGAAGTGATCCTGCTGACAAGGAGAAGAAAGGGAGACTTGAGCTGCACCGCTGAAAAGCACAGAAAGCCATGAACAGAATGAAATGCTGTAGGTCTTATGGCAACTATGGGATAGGAAAGGGCCAGGTGTGGGAAGGAATCGACCGTGGTCTTAGTTAAGGTACAGCCCCAGCATTTGCCTTGTGTGAAAATGGGACACCATAGAAAACCTTCTTCAGGGCTGTCGAGAGTGGGGTCCAAATCCACTATCTCCTGAATCCATATATATCCATCTATCCATATATGTTTCCACCTGGAGAGAAAGAAAAGTAGAGCATATATATATATTCTGACCGCGAAAAGTTAATAGACTGTTTTTCTCTTTCAGGTGTCCTGTAAATGTCAGTTTCAGTGCAAGCAGCTGACATATAAATAAAAGCTTGCTCTGTTTAATGACTTATCTCGGCTTAGATATATATTTATGGAAAATTCTTATACTTTGTCTTTAATACATGTCTGCTAGGTGTATAGACCAAAAGTGATTAAATGAGAGTAACAAAACTATTCAACTGGATTTGGTAGAAGATGATGATCCACAGGTGTTAAAAATGTTATACACTGCCTGATGTAGAGGGCAAAGTGCTACAGGTCTGAAAGGAAACCTTCTGCAAAAGCCCTTGGGTTAAAATATAGAAGAGTTCAGACATTGATGCAGTTCAAGAACTCTGGTTTAATCACCTATGAAAAAAAAAAGTCGAGGAAACAAGAAAAAGCATAGGAAATTTTCAGTAGAGAACAAAAATTTGGTTGTTGACCATATTAACACAATACCAAGGCAAGAAAGCCACTACTTCAGACAGAAATAATTAGAATGTGAATATTTATGTGAAGACCCGAGCGTTCACCGTCTGTTTAAAGAATTTTGAATCCTTCATGAAAATACTAAATTTTGGTATTGTTTTACGCTCAGGTGATCAGGCTGAGATTCCCCAAACTAAAATTCCACCATCTGAGGACTGACATGTGTTCATCTTGTGATCTTCTCAAATCTGAAATTTGAAGTGATCCTGCTGACAAGGAGAAGAAAGAGGGACTTGAGCTGCACCGCTGAAAAGCACAGAAAGCCATGAACAGAATGAAAAGCTTTAGGTCTTAAGGCAACTATGGGATAGGAAAGGGCTAGGTGTGGGAAGGAATCGACTGTGGCCTTAATTAAGGTACATCCCCAGCATTTGCCTTGTGTGAAAATGGGACACCATGGAAAACCTTCTTCAGGGCTGTCGAGAGTGGGGTCCAAATCCACTATCTCCTGAATCCAAAGAAATGAAAGAATTCACGATCAAGTTGCAAGAGCCAGAATCTGAAATCTGGATGGCAGCAATGGATTTGTAGAAAGTGATTTTCTCGTCTGTCTTTCAAACCTGGAGAAATGCACTATTTGCACCAACTATCTAACTTCAACTTCTGTATACATATCAGGGACAATCAAACCAGCTATATTTTTCTTTGAGATGGGGCATTAAGTGGTAGAGGTGGAAATGAAATTGCTTCATGTGTGTACAAAGCATTCACAGGTAAACTCACCAGAAAGAAGCAGCTTATAATGTCAAGTGACAGCAACTGCTGGCAAAACAAAAATAAGATGATCTTCCTGTTGGTTTACCTTATCGCAAAGGGTTATTTTTCTGAATCTGAATACAGGTTCTTAGTGAAAGGTCATTCATTCATTCATTCATTCATTATCATGTCATGTGACCACAATTTTGCCCTAATTGAGAAACAATGGTTCATGGTGTGGGTTACTGTAGTCACGTCCTAGTTCATGAACCATGGGCAACGGCTGAGTGGCCAAGTAAGTGGTCCTGAGAGTCAGGATACCAGTTGCTATGGAATGGGAATGGGCATCTCGGACATATTCTGAGCCATGGCCCTCCTTGTGTTCAGGCTGCTAGGACTATACAATCCACCGGTGGTCCATAACCCGTTAGAGGAGAGATCCTCACTTGGACTATGTGTAAGTAGGGTAGTATCCTGCTTAATGAATTTACCGAGCTCAGAACATTTTGAGCAAGCCTCAGACCTATGGGAGTAACAGAGTCCCACTCCCATTTGACAGGCGAGGGACTCCTTGGAAACAACTTGGCGAACGAAATGGAATTCGATGGGGAGCTATCAATACTAATGGGGCTTATGGAAGAAAGAAAGTAGAACTGGCTGAGTCAGCAAAGTGGATGCATCTGGCTGTGCTAGGAGTAAGTGATATACGGGTCAGGGGACATAACGAGGAAGAAATAGGAGATTATAAAGTGTACTTGACGGGTACCATTTATATTGGTATTATAAATTTACTCATTCGGGACAAATATTTCAGATTCCCTATGGGAATCAACATCTATATCATCTGATGGCCAAGCAGGCATCAATTTTTGGTAAAGAGACAAAGTCTCTCATAGTGCATTGGCACTGCCGGTGGCTTCAAGTAGCCTATGCAGTGGCCTCCACAGTATGCACTAGCCATGCGTCTTGGTAGGTGTGCTAGGTACCAACTGATGAGCCCAACCTAGCACACGGAGGTGAAACACTGGCAACCAGGAATGAGTTAGCTGGAAAATTTATAATGTCCAATAACGGACCATTTATATTGGTATTATAAATTTATTCATTCGTGACAAATATTTCAGATTCCCTATGGAAATCAACATCTATATCGACTAAATTGATGTCAGTAGGTAAGAAATTCAACAGAATTGAATGTCAGATTGGTGATACAAAGCTAGAACAGGTCAATAATTTCAAGTATTTAGGTTGTGTGTTCTCCCAGGATGGTAATATAGTAAGTGAGATTGAATCAAGGTGTAGTAAAGCTAATGCAGTGAGCTTGCAGTTACGATCAACAGTATTCTGTAAGAAGGAAGTCAGCTCCCAGACGAAACTATCTTTACATCGGTCTGTTTTCAGACCAACTCTGCTTTACAGGAGCGAAAGCTGGGTTGACTCAGGATATCTTATTCAGAAGCTAGAATGTTTGCTGGTACAAACAGGTGGGAGCAATGGCAGGAGGGTACTTGGAATGAAGAGATAAAAGCTAAGTTAGGAATGAACTCGATGGATGAAGCTGTACGCATAAACCGGCTTCGGTGGTGGGGTCATGTGAGGCGAATGGAGGAGGACAGGTTACCTGGGAGAATAATGGACTCTGTTATGGAGGGTAAGAGAAGTAGAGGGAGAACAACATGACTACTATGGTTAGACTCAGTTTCTAAGATTTAAAGATAAGAGGTATAGAACTAAATGAGGCCACAGCACTAGTTGCAAATAGAGGATTGTGGCGACATGTAGTAAATTCACAGAGGCTTGCAGACTGAACGCTGAAAGGCATAACAGTCTTTAATGACAATGAAAAACACAAAAAAGTAACAATGTGTGAAGTTCCAAATGATTTAATGCATCCCATTGTGGAAACCAAATAGTTGCACCCTTTTGTAGTGACTCTTAAGCAAGAAGAGGACGACTCAAATTTCAAATTAGTTCTGACAGATACATAGATACATCCAACACGCCTATTTTAAAAGCACAGTGCATCAGACCGACAGCTGAACATCCGGGAGTGCTGCAAGTTTGATCAACACTAAACAAAATGAAAGAGTTCAAAGAAATTTTGAAAAACAGAAGAAAAAGAGTGAAGCCTTCTGATCTTATACAACTGTCTAAAATTATGTCTTAGTTAACCCTAGAATTGGCAATGTTAAATCATGTGGTGGCAGCCATATTTGGCAACTTTTACTTGTCTAAATAAAATACAACATACAACATACAACATGAAATAAATCTATGAAGTTTTATATATCTACATAAAGTTAATATTTTGAGGATAGCAACTGCTTCGCATAGACAGCGACCTTTTGAGGTCCACAATGAACTGGGAACGTTGTTCTTGATAACACCTCAAAGGACTTAGTTGATCGTTTCCACCTCATTAGGATTGCTCCATTAAAGGGACACTGTAGTTTTTATTGAATTATTTCTACTACGATACTACGAGGAGTTTTAAAAAGTGTCAAAAATTAAGCACATAGTGTTTCAAGACTATTTTATTTTATAATTGGTTCTTTTTTAAATCCACTTTATATCATAAGTGAGCAAACCGGTTTGCATATGTTTTTATCAGTTTATGGCATAAGACTCACAAGTCTTTGACTTGTTGAAAATATGAACTTAGAGAGACAGTTCTTTTTAACACACACCGGGCGAGCTGGCCGTGCGCGTAGAGGCATGCGGCTGTGAGCTTGCATTCGGGAGATAGTAGGTTCGAATCCCACTATCGGCAGCCCTGAAGATGGTTTTCCGTGGTTTCCCATTTTCACAACAGGCAAATGCTGGGGCTGTACCTTAATTAAGGCCACGGCCGCTTCCTTCCAACTCCTAGGCCTTTCCTATCCCATCGTCGCCATAAGACCTATCTGTGTCGGTGCGACGTAAAGCCCCTAGCAAAAAAAAAAAAATTTTAACACAGTTTCATGTTGTTAATATGGTTTTAAATTGTGATGAATTTGACGTTGATTAACTTATATGATTGTCAATTTTTCTACAAAATGCTATCAGCTGATGATGACGCAGTGGGGCATCGAAACTAGTACTGATTGAAAAGTATGTGTTGTAATTACATCTATGCAACAATTTTTATGTACTGAACGAGGTGGACCCAAAATTATAATAAAAAGTTAATGAGGAATGCACTAACGAGGTTTCACTGTACATGCTTTTATTGATTTTATCTTTCTATTCTACTACTGCATTTATATTTCATTTAATTACACAACAAAAGTGTCTGGGCACTTCAATTAATACACTGTCTTAACTGCAAAGCTTAAGTTATTTGGAACTCAAGCCAGGCATCAGAGGAAAATATGAACCATAAATAACCTCTAACAATAATATTTCTTGAACAAGAGAACAACGCTGGAAATGGACATTCACTTACAGTGGCAACTCTTCATATTACAGAAGCACGACATAAAATCCCTCTTACAAACAAAACTCTTGCAAAAATAACACTACTTTCCAAGAAAAATTTTTTTTTTTTTTTTTTTTTTTTTGCATGATACCTAATATTTGTAACTAGCAAGATAGCTGTGCTTCGCTACGGTTTTAAACTAAAAATTATTAACCAAAGTTTTACATTTTGGAGAGTCCACTGTCAGCTAATCCCGTAAAATATGCTCTCAGTTCGTATGTCAAACATTTTTCGGGGAATGATTATTTATTTTCTGATCTAACACTCATTTGAACCCCATATGGAAGAATTTGAATGCTTGAACCCTATCTTATTTAAAATCTAGGATGTAAAAGTGAGCAACCTGTGAAATTTTGATTTTGTACGTCGAATAGTAATGGGGGAATGAATACTTTTTAAGGGGTGAATGTTTTTAAATATTTATTAACATCTACAGTATAGAAAACCAACCTTCATAAAACAAAATAAATAAATAAATAAATAAATAAATAAAAAATACGTTAGTGCCTGAAAGGGTTTTGGGAGAATGGATATTGTGTTTTTGAGGATCAACCACCATCTAAACCCCTTAGGGAATAAATATTTTGAAGTATACGATATTTTACACCCTTCTCATAAAATTACAACTTTGTACGTCAAACCATTTTGGAGGAAGGAATGAATATATTTGTTTTACAGACCTTAACCCCCATTTAACTCTCTGAGCAGTTAAATTTGTTTCAAATCTTCTGTTATTTAATGCCTAGGATATCATTTGAAATTTTAACTTCATAATTCAAACGGTTTCATATAAATGCATATTTTTGTCATCATTCCTCACCCCCCAGACAAAACCCCCTCAGGGGTGTATTGTTTTAAGTCCACTTCTTATTTGTAACCCCATAAACATAATTCAACTCCTTTTACACCCCCTTAAGTTGATTCCAAACCCCCTCCCCTGCCACAAAATGTGTCTCTTTATTTTTAAAGGAGATTCCAAATACCTATTTTCATGTCTGTAATATGTTCAGGTTTGGAGATACCACCATCCTAATAAAAATAATTCAACACTTTTTCAGTAATTTTACACACACACACACACACACACACACACACACACACACACACACACACACACACACCCTACCTTTAATTATTTTTCCAAAAACAAAAAATACGTGTTACTTTATTTTTAAAAGAGAAAAAAATACCAATTTTCATGTGTGTAATATATTTTAGAAATCCACCCCTTTAACACTTCCCCTTTAGTGGATTTTCAGAAAACAAATTATGCATGTTCCTTTACTTTTAAAGGAAATCCAAATACCAATTTTGACGTCTGTAACATCTTCAGTAGTTGACATATAAAAGTATCCTCATAAAAATAATCAACTTTTTTTTCAGTTCTTTTCACCCACCCCACCCCATAAGTGGATTTTCCAAAAACAAAAGAATACTTTTTTCTTTATTTTAAAAGAAGATTTCAAATACAAATTATCATGTCTGTAACATCTTCAATTTTGGAGATACCAGCATCCTAATCAAAATAATTCAACCACTTTTCAGTCATTTACCCCCACGCCCAAACACTTAAACAAAAAATACGTGTTACTTTATTTTTAAAAGAAATTAAAAATACTAATTTTCACTTCTGTAATATGTTACGTTTTTGAGATATACTGCAGATTGCTCACTTTAAAAATTCACCCCTTTAACACTTCCCCTTGAGCAGATTTTCAGAAAACAAATTATGCATGTTTCTTTACTTTTACAGGAGATTCCAAATACCAATTTTCACATCTGTAACATGTTACATTTTTGATACTCATTTTAAAAATTCACTCCCTGTGTGACTCCTGTTTACCCCCTATTAAGAAGATTTTCTGAAAACAAAAAAATACGTATTTATTTTTAAAGATTTCGAATACCAATTTTCAAGACTGTAACATCTTTAGTTTTTGATGTATAAGTATCCTCATAAAAGGTACTCAACCCCTTTTTCACCTTTTCACACCCCTTAAGAGGATTTTCTGAAAACAAAAAATACGTGTTTCCTTATTTTTAAAGAAGATTTTAAACACCAATTTTCACGTCTTTAAACTGTTAAGTTTTTGAGATATAGATACACTCATTTTAAAATTTCACCTACCAAGCTCGATATCTGCAGTCGCTTAATTGCGGCCAGTATCCAGTATTCGGGAGATAGTAGGTTCGAATCCCACTGTCGGCAGCCCTGAAGATGGTTTTCCGTGGTTTCCCATTTTCACACAAGGCAAATGCTCGGGCTGTTCCTTAATTAAGGCCACGGCCGCTTCCTTCCGACTCCTAGCCCTTTCCTGTCCCATTGTCGCCATAAGACCTATCTGAGTCGGTGCGACGTAAAGCCAATAGCAAAAAAAAAAAAAAAAAAAAAAAAATTACCCCCCTTTTCAACCCCTGAACGATGGTATATCGGAAAATCCTTCCTTAGCGAGCACCTACATTGTAAACTAAATGTATCCTCAAAATTTCATTTCTTTATGTTTGGTAGTTTTGGCTCGGCGATGATGAGTCAGTCAGTCAGTCAGTCAGTCCGTCAGTCAGTCAGTCAGGACATGTTATTTTACATATATACATAGATTTAGATGTAGCATTTGTTACATTTGTTCCCTACAACTCACCTATTAATACTACATTTACCCGTCCTATCAGCAGGAAATGCTTCACTGTGACTAGATTGAAATGGCAGTTTTGTTGTAATAGTGAACATATTGAAAGTAAAAGTTTCACTGCTTTGAAAAACCATGCTGCTATGAATATTAATACTACATCGAGATAACACCAGAAAAACATGCAAACAATAACGGCAACTTAAAGTACAGAGTGTACTAAAAAATTAAGCCAAATCTGATACGGCATTTTGCAAGTGTGAAATGTAATATGGGAAAAAAAAAAAGCAAAGTAAAAATTAAATTCAACACATAGGTACTGTAACTTAATTTCTACAACTGTTGAAATTCTATGTCAGTTTCAAGAATGTACTAACTGCTATAAAGGTCAAACATTAAAAATAAGCACTTTGGCACCTAAAAAATACTAAGCTTAAGTAACAGGAAACATTAACAGTTGATTCTTCTTCTTACTGAATAGAAAAATAGAACAAAGCATTTACACAAAGGGTACATATGGAATGTTCAATAGAGTTCATGAACATGAGTAACACAACTTTGTAATATATCCTCTAAATTAAAAATGTACAACATTTCAACAGTCAAAAACATTTCCTGACCAGACACTACATACATCAAAATATGAAAAATAGATAACATCCATAACTGTGTTTATGCACACTGGAATCTTATTAATACTAGTGAAACAATCGTATTTTCCTGCTTAGAACAATGATCTTTTCTAAGTTTCTGTCCAAATCTCACTAAATATATAGGGAGTTCCCAAACATGTGGAAAGTAATTGCAAGATGGATAGTACATCCCAAAACAACACAATAAGTGCCCATGAACAAGTACTGTACAGTCGATCATTTACAAGCTAAGCTCGTTTATGTTCTTAGCTAGAATGGGGAGACAGTTTTTTTTTAAATTTTGTTTGGCTATTTCTAGCCGAGTGCAGCCCTTGTAAGGCAGACCCTCCGATGAGGGTGGGCAGCATCTGCCATGTGTAGGTAACTGCGTGTTATTGTGGTGGAGGATAGTGTTATGTGTGGTGTGTGAGTTGCAGGGATGTTGGGGACAGCACAAACACCCAGCCCCCGGGCTATTGGAATTAACCAATTAAGGTTAAAATCCCCGACCTGGCAGGGAATCGAACCCGGGACCCTCTGAACCGAAGGCCAGTACGCTGACCATTCAGCCAACGAGTCGGACGGGAGACAGTTATTTAGTATTAAGTATGGAGCGAGGCATGCTGTTACAGACATTGCAGTACTTTGCCAGCATGTAGAAAGAGGTGACCATTGAATATGTGCAATGCCTGGAGTGTTCAGACGTGTCCATCAATCTATGTGGTGGCATGTTTAGGTGTGTATTCAGGTACATGCAGTATCCCACCTGGTACACCAACATGGTGACAGCTGCTCAACATGGGATGTGCCAGGTAAGGCCACTGCCAATACTTCCTGTACAAAGTTGGAAAGTCTATAACTGATAAATAGGGACCTGAAAAATATTGCATTTGCGATAAATGCAAATGTTTGAATCTTGTACTGAATCCAAGCCTACGGTAATTCTAATGTGGAATAAAATCATTTTTACACATAAATAGAAGTGCGACAAAATGCGAATTGTGACCCAAAATGTGAAAATAGTATGAATATACGATTTTGGTGCGAATGCAAAAATGTGCTATTTTGCTGGCAAAAACAACATATTTCGGCAAAATCGGCAAAAATACTCAAAATATGACGCATAAATCTTTCGACCGTTCCGATCGATGAAGAAAAGTAGCCGATCAATTGCTGCTTGCTGTCTTTAATTGATATTTACAATGGGAATAGCAAGGGGAATAAGATCTGTATCGATTATTATTGAAACGTAAATCGAGTGTCAGGGAAATAATGAGATAGATGCAGCGTTGTTTTCCTGTTGTTCAAAATTGAAACTAGTGAAGAGTAGAAAGTTGAGCAATCGTTTAGGTTATGGGGCGCACGACAAAAACTGCACACGAAAGGGCTCAGCAATATGCAAAGGATGGTTTATATGCTACAGATTCAGCGACAGTGTTTTGCAAGTATTGTAAATGCCGAGTTGGGTGGGGAAAAAGGATAGCATTGTGAAACATGTTAAATCTGAAAAACACGTGGGTAAGCAACGCGATAACGAAAGTTCAACCCCTGCTGCTAGTACGTCTCAAAGAAAGCAATCTTGTGTGCTTACACAGTTAGATCGTTGTAAACAAAGAAAAATTTCCAGAGATAACTTCTCAAAACGCACAGTTGAAGTATTTGCCAAAGCAAATATACCTCTGGAAAAGCTGGAAAGCAAAGAGCTAAGAGCTTTGATTACTGAGTTTTCAAATGAAGAGCTGCCATGTGTGAGAACTCTACATGAAGTATATTTACTGAGTAAGTTTCGATTTCGTTGATCGGTACGGTTTATGTATTACAACATCAAAACCACGCGCAGAATTGAAGGATACCGAATTTGAGTGCGATTTCCATATCGAACTATCTTACCCGTACTCAGTTGATCCAGTAATTTTAAATTATTTTGTTATAATTTGAGGTCTTTCTTCCTTTCTAGAAGTTGCATCTGACCACCAGAAAAGAACAGCAGAGACTCTAGTGGGGAAGAACATCAACATGCTCTGTGATGAAACTACAGATAGAATGGGCCGTTGTGTTTTTATCATCATATTCCAAGTCCCAGCCGGATCGAAAAGAGAGCTGCATGCTGTTTCTGTGAACTATCTTGATGCAGGAAATGCTACAAACTGTTCTCATGCTGTTTTAGATGCTCTGGGCAGTTATAGTGTACCATATGCTGCAGTTGAAGTGTTTGTTAGTGACAGTGCCCCGTACATGACCAAGTGTTATGAAACATTAAGTGTGGTCATAGGGGATCATTTAATGCATGTACAGTGCTGGGCACATAAGATCAGCTTGGTTGGCAATAACTGGGTTGCAGTAATGACAGATTTAAATCACGTGGTTGCAATGGTAAAGTCTGCATTTTTAAACACAAGAAAGCGAAAATATAATTATTTACAATTCTTAACATCAAAGTATAGTGCTTCAAGGGAAGCAAAGCTTTCTCCCGCACCTGTCATAACTCGATGGAATAGCTGGTTTCAGGCTGTCTTCTATTTGAGTGCTTACTTTACTGATGTTATATTTTTCAAGATGTCTGACATGAAAGACATCAACAACTGTGGTATTAAGTACCTGACTGATCTGAGTGACCAAGAAGTGAATAGGCTTCACTCCCACATGTTTTTTGTCACAGATCATGCAGCTGGATTGGTTGACCTCCTTACTGAACTTGAAGGGTCTCTGTATTCTAACTTTCATCTCCTTAACCCCGAACTGCATAACCTTGATGCCAGTTTTACCTTCATTTGTGAGGGGAATTTTTCTGTGGCAACTAATGATGCTTTGATTAAGCTCACTCCTCTACAGCAGGCTGCATGTAGAGACACATTTGTCAAAGCTGCTCATTCTTCACAGTGGAAGCTAGCCACATTGAAAGCTAAAGACTCCAACCATAAGCATTTTGTGTCAATTTCTCAAGCTTTGTATCCAAAAAATATAATTTTGAATAACACTGATAAATTAGATGAGCTTGAGAAATTGTTTGGAGTAACAGATCTCTTACGAAACGATATCTCGTCTGGTTATTGTTCTCTGAAACATGAGTAATTCAAACCCAGATGAAAGAAAGTGAAAAATGTGATGTCATGCTTGCATTAACTGCAGTTCAGAGTTCAGCATATTTACTAAATACTGTCTTGAGTTGTTGTGGACCCCAACGAACAATGTAGATAGCGAGCGCGTGTTGTCTCATTACAACACAGTGGTTACAGACAGACGGTACAATTTGAAAAAAAAAAAAAGCAATGCCGAAGTACTGACAATGCTTTCGTTTGAACAATGAATTTGTATTGTGTGTAAACCAAGGACAATAATTGCACTTCATAAACTTGGAATCGTTAAAATTAATACCATGCAATTATTTTAACTTTGTAAACAGATGCTAATTTTGGAAAAAAAGATGCTAATTTTGGAAAAAAATAGATGCTAATTTTGAAACAAATAGATGCTAATTTTTCTGGTCCCTACTAATAAACCATCTACCATAGGTGATCATAGGGACTATATGTGCTTTTCTGGGGTGTACAGTACTATCCACCTCCCAATTACCTCCTACGTGTTTAGGAACACCCTGCGTATTAATATACCATATTTACTTGTGTATTAGACCCCCCAGCATTTTGGGACAAAGAAAATTTTTTAAAAAATGTATCGCATACAAGACTCCCCAACGTAATACATCAGAGAAGAACAACGATTCCGCTTCGAAGTGAGCACAAGCCTTACTGCAGCTCTGATGACATCACACAAATTTTTGAATAGATTTGTCCGTACAACCATCGCAATGAAAATGCGTAAAAGTCATGCGGTACATCTGTGTTTCATAGGTAAGAAATGTCGCCTCCGTAGCGTAGGCCTACTGCAGCTCTGATGACGTCGTACAAATAGGTGAATAGTTTCGTGTCCGACCTACGCAATTAAAGTATGCATCAGTCATGCTATACGTCTGTTGTTTTTTTTTTTTGTAGTTAAGAATGTCCACCAGCATAATGGTTAGCACAGTTAGCTGCCATTCTCGGGGACCTGAGTTCGATTCCCGGTACCGTACTGCCAGAGATTTAAGAATGGCAGGAAAGTTGATGTGCGGTAAAAATGGTACATTCAGCTCCCCTCAACTGGGGGCTGCACCACCTCGGGATGAGGAAACGAGTTTACTTTAGTTAAGAAATATTCACGGTTGTTGCTATTAATACAGCAGGTGAGATCATTAACAAAGTGATCATTTAATATCTCGTAACTCGGGCCAATATAGCCTACGTAATCTTTGGAGAGAAGTAGGTTTAAAACGTGATAAAAACAATCCAATCATAACAATTGTTTTACTCGCCAATGTACCTAAATAATAATAATAATAATAATAATAATAATAATAATAAAACTATTGATTTTACGTCCCCACTAAGTACTTTTACGATTTTTGGAGATGCCAAACAGAACATACTATGAGTTTTTAAAAAATGGAGGCAAAATGAGGTGCGAAATTAAACTTTATGATGATAAAATTCATTACCACCATACCTGGAGATATGCATAAATGTGACAAGCTTTCCTGTTATTTATTTTTATTCTTTCCGTCGTGGAACTTCGACACAAGCCGGGCACTTAGTAGCATATCATACCTAAACAATGGGGTCTCTCTTACCTCAATTACAGCTATTTAGGTAAATCCTGATGTGACAAATGTAGAGAAAAAGCATGAAATATACTTAGAAATAAAGGTCTGGCTTTCAATAGCCGCAGTTATCCAAAGAATGCTTCCAGTCACTACGTATTACGTTCAGAATACAACTCGTAACATACGCTAGTTATCAGCTGGTGGATTGGCACGCTTTTTACAGCACGGCTTTATTCAGAAGGGGTGGCTTCTGCTACACATACACCAACTGGGAATAACAGAGACCATCACCAGAAACCATTTGCGAACAGATTCTCACTGTTTGGACTCTATATAGTCGGGAATGAAACTATTTTTTAAGTTGCCAAAAGACGGGATCTCGAATACCCGTGATTGCCGTGAAGACGACGTCATTTGGAATGATGGCATGCCGGTAGCAGAGAAGTTGGCGGCACAAGACGACGATTATTCAAATGAAAGCAATGATCAGGTTTACTGTGTGGTAGGCCTACTGCTTAACTGACAGACACAAATGACTGCCATTACGTTCTTTTGTATTAATATTGCATTTACGATACCCTTATCCCTTTTCTCTACGGGGTCGAGTATGAAGTGAGACGAATCTTTGTAGCAAGATTTTATGACCGTATGCCCTTTCCGACGTCAACCTCATCAGAGGAGTTAATGAGATGAAACGAATGACGTGATATAAGAGTAACTAAAACGGACTATATTTACTTTATATGTAGGCCTAAAAGTCATGTGTTCACCATTTATTCTTTCTAAAATTTAAAAATACTGCCTTCCAACAAAAATAGCCAGTGAAACTCAGAATACATTTGTAAGTTTATTAAAGAGTGTCGAATGTTAACATGTACAATTTATAGCTCTTTATAGCCTAGAAGTCATGTGTTCACTGCACAAAATTTGAGGTTATTGCATATTGGACCCCCTCCTTACTTTTCTTGGCTGTAAATGTGAAAGGAAAAAAAGGGGGGCTCTAATACACAAGTAAATACAGTAGCTCCTGTGACACTTGTTCTTTCCTGCTACCTACAATTAAATTTTATTGGAATTATTGTACAGGCATTTTCTTAGCCACTTTCTACTGCACAAGATACAATATTCAGAAATTCAGGCATACAATGCATCAATTTCATTCATAGCTTTAGATGGTGCATGAAATGGATGAAGTTCTATCTACCCCTGTTAGGTAGTGAACAATGAACATGCACTACCGAAAAGATATGGTTGCTTTGTGCACATGTCTATTTGCAAGTCCAATGCTTTCTAAGTGAGTCTGAAAAGTGTCAATACCATTCTGAACCAAACAAAGTGTGACAGAAAAAAAATTGTGAAAAATGATGCTCAAGAAATGGACTGTAATCCTAATGTGAAGTGTGTGAATACTGTATGAAATAGTGAATAATATCATATCAATGGCTACCATTTCCACCAAGTAAGAGCAGAGAAATAAAGTCCATGTAAAACCAAAGCAACTGGAAGAAATAAACTAGAGTGTTGTTATACCAAATAAAATAAAACCTGACTAAGAGTTCTCATGAATTAGAATAAAGTAGAAGGAAAGCAAATACTTCACAATGTTTTAAAAATGTGCTTGATATTTCAAGTATCCAATGTCAAAGCCCAGGAATCAGCTGAAGTATTTAAACAATTCTTACATTTGTTGGAATACTGTCCTGTTTATTAACTATTGTGCAGCAGATCTTACATCTACAGAATGCAGATGTCACATTATTCCAATAAAAATTTACAAATCACACAAAGCCACCAAAAAATTACCATCAGGATGCCCTATCACATGTAACATCTAATTTTTTATAGTCTCCCACAAAACTGTATTAACAAGAATCTACTAAATATATAAAACCTACTGTGCCAAACCATCAACTATCCTTTCTATTTTGTTTATTTCTTTTCTGATGGTAATCATGTTCAATACTTTTTAATGCATCCCAGAATACAAAACATAACACAGTATGTGGACCCAATCGAGCATAACTTGGGACAAATCCTTTGTAGAAACCATGCAAACCTTCTTTCTTCCATATTTTGATAAAACAATCTGGAACTCCTTTGTAGAGTAGACCTCTGCCTTCAGCATCAACTCCTAAAAAAATATATAAAATAAATAAATAAATAAATAAATAAATAAAATAATGTGCTGAAAGATCTTCAATGGAAGCAACAATGGTTCACAAATTTAACATAAGAACTCCAAAGAATGCCTATGTGGTTAACCAGTAGAACCAACAGAGACCTAACACTTAATCATATTAAAATTCAGTCTCTAAGTTTGCAGAATCTTAAGTGGTTAGGTTTAACACTTCCAAACAGAAGAAATACACTAAATGACAAAAATATTGAAGCACCCAAGAGAAATGGTTGGATATCAATGTAACTTCATACACATACACAACATTGGCGAGTATGTAAATGATTATAGAGTTGCAATTCTTTGTGACAGGTAGAAAGGCCACCAGAGAGCATTGGTGTTTTTTGTGTTTGGTGTTGTTACCAGGCCTGGTAGGGTACACAAGAGGTATGAACAGTGACAGATACTGAGTAATCATTCTGAAAGACATGGAGATACCGCGTACTCGTGTGAGACAGAATTATCAGTACCTGACAGAGTTTGAAAGGGGCCTCCTTGTGCGTCTCCATTTGGCCAGCTGGTCAAACTGTGCCATATCCAGATTTGTGGGGCATTCGGATATGACAGTTGCCTGATGTTGGAATGCATGGAAACATGAGGGCAAGCATACTTGCCGTCAAGGTTCTGGTTGACCACGTCTGACCAACACAAGGGAGGATCGCCGTTTTGTGCACCAAGTACATAGTAACTCCTTCACATCTACGCCTGCCATCCAAGAACAAGCAATGGACTCCCTGCAACATTCTGTGTCATCCCACACCATTGGTCACAGACTAGCAGCAGCCGGAGTAAGGAATTAGCGGTCCCATGCATAGGCTGCCATTAACGCCACAACACAAACAGCTGCATTTGGAGTGGTGCTGTGACAGGAAATATGGACTGCTGATGAATGGTGTCACAGTGTCTTCAGCGATGAATAGTGGTAATGCACTATCCGGGATGACCAATGTCTGCAAGTATGGCAGCGACCTGGGGGGAGGTCCTTTCTTCCAGTGTTTGGAGAGGCACAGCGGTGTTACTCCTGGCATCATGGTGAGGGGAGCCATCGGGTATTACTTCAGGTCACAGCTGGTAGTGATTGAGAGTATTATGACGGAAAGAGGGTACATCACGGACATCCTGCATCGTCATGTGTTACCTTTCATGTGACAGTATCGTGGTACCATTTTTCAACAGGACAATGCTCGTCCACACATGGCACGTGTCTCTATGAACTGTCTGCGTGATGCTGAGGTATTCCCCTGGCCAGCAAGATTCCCAGATCTGACTCTGATAGAACACATGTGGGACCAGCTCAGATGTCAACTCCATCCCAGTGCCAGCATCCAGGATATAAATGATCAGTTACAACTGTTGTGAGGCAACTTGCCTCAGGAGAGAATACAACAGATTTTTGACACCCTTCCCAACCAAATCAATGCATGCATTCAGGCCAGAAGGAGAGTAACATCATACTGATAAGTGGGCTCATACTGCCAAGTTCTTTGTAAATTTGACTCAATTTTGTAATCACTAACATTACATACCCTCCCAACCCATGAAGTTTCATTTTGTTTCCTCCTCCCCTTCTGGGTGTTTCCATTTTTTTGTCAGGCAGTTTAAGACACTGTACTCCCCAAATCATTCTGAACTAAAGCAAGTCATCATTTGAACAGAAGTAAGACATCATTAGTTTTCTGTCTGCCTCCGTAATGTAACGGTTAGTGTTATTAGTTGCCATCCTCGGGGGGTCTGGATTCGATTCGCAGTACTGCCAGAAATTCATGAATGGCAGGAGGGCTGGTATGTGGTTGAAATGGTACTTTCAGCTCACCTCCATTGGGGGTGTGCCTGAAAAGAGCTGCACCACCTCGGGATGAGGACATGAGTTTGGTCCGCCTCCATGGCTAAATGGTTATCATGCTGGCCTTCGGTCACAGGGGTCCCGGGTTCAATTTCTGACAGGGTCGGGAATTTTAACCATAATTGGTTAACTCCCCTGGGGCAGGGGTCTGGGTTTATGTGTCGTCTTCATCATCATTTCATCCTCATCACAACGCAGGTTGCCTACGGGAGTCAAATCAAAAGACCTGCACCTGGCCTCTCTGGAGGCCATACGCTATTATAATTATTAGTTTTCTACAAATGCTGTACGAGGTTTTCCCAGCATTCTGTAACTGCCATCATTTACATAACCATTTGGAAATGATACATACCACTGGCAATGACATAGAGGGTAATTACATAACTTGCACTGGATAGCTGAAAGTCTACATAGATCACATAGAAAAACATCAAACATCACAAGCCCAGTAGTGTTTACTGCAGTGTCAGTTTCTTAACAGTGTTAGTATATGTGTGTCAGCATGTATAACAGTAGTAGTTCCATTTCTGTATTTTATAACAGTTTTTGTTATTCACAAACAGTTTCTCGAAAGATGTGTGCATATGTATAATAAAATAGGTCATATTGCAGTTATAGCTGTATAGTTCATGAGGATCCCGCTGGGTAAAGGTGGCAGAATTATTCTTTTACACAAAGGGACATCCAGGAGCTTCATGCTGGACTGCTGCCTCCTCTTCAAGCCCAAGAAAACCAGTGATTACCATGAGGAAATGAACCATGAAATGTTTTTCAAATGGTTCACAGAGTCCCTTTTAAGATATCTACAGAAGCCATCCGTGATCGTTATGAATAATGCAAAATATAATTCCTTAACTTTAGACAAGGCTCCAACAGTGGCACCCCATAAAAGCAAAATTATAGATTGGTTCAATTGCACAGAAGTACAGGTAGCGGATGATCTGAAGAAAGTAGAAAAAATGGAACTCCAGCTTCCATCCTGCATAGCTGCAAAGAAAGGACATAAAATACTAAAGGTTGCCACCCAACCATTGTCATTTTGATCCTAACTGAGCTGATATGGACTTGAATAAAAGCCAAATTATAGGTTGGTTAAATTGCAGAAAACTACAGGTAGGAGAATATCTGAAGAAAATAGAAAAAATGGAACTTGATAAGAAACTCAAGCCTCAGCTTCCATTCCATGGAACAAATGATGTAGCTGCAGAAATGGACATAAGATATGAAAGGTTGCCACTCTACCATTGTCATTTTAACCCTATTAAGCTGATATGGGCTCAAGGGAAGGGTTATGTCCCTCCCACACAACAGACTTCACTGTGTTATTTATTTGTTATAAAGTTGACGGAAGAAGTACTGGGTATGTTAACGAGTGAGGAGCAGAAAGATCCTGTGCTTAACACAAAAAGAGTAAATGAATCTGCATGGGAGAATGAAGCTTTTGTGGAGGACAACATAGTGAATGAATAATGAATGCTAGGGGCTTTACGTCGCACCGACACAGATAGGTCTTATGGCGACGATGGGATAGGAAAGGCCTAGGAGTTGGAAGGAAGCGGCCGTGGCCTTAATTAAGGTACAGCCCCAGCATTTGCCTGGTGTGAAAATGGGAAACCACGGAAAACCATCTTCAGGGCTGCCGATAGTGGGATTCGAACGGACAACATAGCGAAACATTGTTTCTCTGCAGAGTTCCAGTAATTCTTCTGATGGTGACGGCAACAGTTCTGATACTGGAAGTGATAGTGACTTGCAGATGAATGGTGTATTCCCAGTATAGGATTATTATTTCAGATATGATATATTAAATACTGTAATTGTATTTGCATGAATCCTGTTTTGTGTGTGTGTGTTTTTGATTACTGTAAAGAAAAAGGCAATTGATGTACAGGAATTATATATGCTGCAAATACTAATCTTAAATGTGCATTACGTATGTATTTTTATATTTTACTTGGAATATCTGGCTGAATTCTATAAAATATTTCTCCTCTAATGTACACGGCCACAAGGAAGCCTTCACTGAGTAACACAGAAGTGGCAACACTGAGCATCTCTCTCTGTTAAAATGTCAATCCCATTCTAGTTTTGTGCAGACAATAGAAATTAATTGCATCTTCATAAGCAAGCAGTAAAACAAATAATGATACGAATAATAATAATATTTGTTTTATGCCCCACTAACTACTCTAACGGTTTCTGGAGATGCTGAGCTGTCAGAATTTTGTCACACAGGAGTCCTTTTATATTGAGAGAAATTTACTGACACGAGGTTGGCATATTTGAGCACCTTCAAATATCACTGGACTGAGCTATGATTGAACCCATCAATGCAGTAAGTCAAATAAACAGGTTTCAAACTTAGTCATAATTTTTATAGGAAGCAGCTTGTAGATATCAAAAATTAGCATCTTTTGCTTACCAATAATGATTTATAGAAAAGACATGAATATTTACTTTATTATATTAGTTATCCATTTATCTCAGTGAAGTGTGCTACGAGAGAAAGGGCATTAATGTGAAAATCATTGCATATTGTGCAAAGAATATGATGTTTGCTTTAGTGGCGCCACTCGTCGTCCCAGTCGACTGATGGCGGCTGGCCCGTATCTCCTTGCTCGTCGTCGTTGTGTAAAAAAATTATTGAGATGTTGCTCAATGTTGTGCCGTCCCATGAGGAGGTCCTGGATGGCTTGAACAAGCTGCTCGACGTTAGTCTCCGACATCCCTTGGGCTGGATCGATGGCAGATAAGTCAAAGAAGTTAAGTTAGTCTAGGCGCTTTGTGAACCACGTGAGAGATAGCTGACAGGAGTGATAGCAGTAGCCTTATCCTGAGTAGACTTAGCTGCAGCGCAACTCTATTTGGAACTGCGAGTGCGTGGAGTAGTAGCTCTACTCAAAGGTATACGTCACTCGGGCGGGTCTGCTGTGATATACTCCGATGCCAGGTGTGTGTCGGGGGGTACGTTCCCAGGTCCCGACTGACTATATTATTGCTGACTCCTCCTTTGACTAACAGACGCCCCCTCCCCCCTTCCACCTCACTGACTCCTTCTGCGGCTAGTGCCTGTGCTGCCATCCCGGTATACGCAGTACCGCCTGCCTATAAAACGCTGGCTGGGAGGCAGCTCGGGGTCTGTTAGTCACAGGAGGAGCCAGCAATATCCCACGGTGCCGAGCGTACACGTAGGTCTTGGATAGGGCAGATGCTGGTCACATCCGGAGCCTGTTCCCAGTCAGCGGTGTGTTCTGGATTACAAGAGGCCCAATATTCTCGTAGAGTTGCCCCGAGGGTAGGGGCGGGTGTGTAGGCGACGAACTGCCTGGTCGGAGATGAGTAAGACCGCTCGTTCAGATGCTGCACTGGTCCCCCCTCCGACCAGGGGACCGTACGCATCTAATGGTGTCGCCAAGGCATGGTCTAGCTGTCCATACAATTATTGTGGCCACCCGTGGCCACCGCAGCTTGCAGACTGACAGACCATCTCGGGGCTAGCCTCCTTATATAGTATTGAGGCTCGCGTGTATGGAAACATGGCAAGTAGGTGCAGAAAAATTCTCTCTCTTTCTTCTTTTGTCCTACAACCTTTATTATGCTTTTTGGTTCTGTAGTGACTTGAACATACATATTGGTCCCATCAAGCAGTAGAATAATGATGCATCCATCCTGGGCCCAGAATGTACTGTAGTTGGACTAAAGTGATCCGTAGAAACATTGAAAATTGTTTTCAGAGTCTTTTTAAGTGACTTGGTAATTAGGAATTTCGTGGCTTTCAGGATTCACTATGCCTTGCACACACAATCTCACTCATAGCAGAGGTGGAATGTGTAAGTAATGAACTTCATTGTTAGGCCCGTATGGATGGATATGACTTACTTTTCTTACTCAAAGCCTTTATTTAACCACCTAATAAATACACAATTTCTCACTGAATAGTATTTGTTTCGGCTGATATGATAGCCATCCTCACCTATTCACAAAAAGACATTGTAAGGACGTAATAACATTCCAAATATCTTAATGAAATAAGTCGAATGGGGTTAAATCCAAGAAGCTAGGACCATAGATTATTGCAAAATATATTCAAAATGTTAATTTCAGTCTGTATCTAATACTTAACACTTCATCAGATAAAATGACAGTCTAATGGAGTTGGATCCCAATAAGTTAGGAACTAAAAATGATCATAAAAAAACACACTCATAACTTATATAAACAGCTCTTAAAAATATACTTATGTGTTTTTGCAATAATCTATGGTCCTAGCTTCTTGGGATTTAACCCCGTTTGACTTGTCTTATTAAGATATTTGGAATGTTACTATGTCCTTATCTAAATATTGTACCCGCTCAAAGCCTGAGTCCCAACCAGCATTTATCTCAGGGGGTGTTACGGTCCGAATCTATCGCAACTACTAAACAAAAATTTTTTTTTATGAAGATATAAGATCTCCAATTAAATGTATGGGCGCCATCTAATCAGTACTACGGGGCTGAACGGGCCACTCTAATCATTAACTTTAAGGCTCATCATCAAAACACACAAAAATATATTAAATCAGATAAAGGGAAAAATTGGAAAGCTCCGTCCTAGGAACGGGGACGGATATTTTTTAAATGGTCACCAAGGGTTTACTATTCTACAAGAACAAGAACCTGGAACCGTTTCCTTGCAAATGCTAAAGGAGCATTTTATTTAAGATAAAAATTTAACACACAACAAAATTCGTTGACCCTTATTTTGCCGGTAATTTGGCAAATCATTCCTGAAAATTTCACATAATATTTTAAACTTTTGACCACCCATCCACTTGGGTGGTGGAACCGTTGATTTCTGAGGGTTGCAATCCGACCCTCGTAAACACTATGACCAATTACCTGACCAATCGCATGAATCATGTCATCGCCTCCACTTTTTTTGAGATGAGACCAACCCAGGATAATACAAAACTCTCCCCAGGTTCCTAACCAAGATATGCTATCGTTAACTGAAGGAAACGACAAAGGGACTCTAACCTAATGGTCCAGATGTAGATATTTGCCATCACATTACAAATAACAAATTTAACTCATTATTTAAAACAACTTGACATTATTACGTTATTTTGCCAGCTGACTTCCCTAGTATCAGTCAACATCATCATCCAAAATAATAAAAAAATATTTTAAACTTTATTATTATTATTATTATTATTATTATTATTATTATTATTATTATTATTATTATTATTATTATTATCAGTGGAGATCATGATTACTGAAACATGTAATCAACATTGATTTAATATTTCAATTTCATTTTTCACCATTATTATTATTCTCAGAGATAATATAATAAATTCTTCTTCTTATACTTCAAATAATTTTTATTATAAATTAATTTCATGTGTTACATGGCAGTTAACTATTATTATGTTTAATGCATAACCCTTTAAAATTGCGGTCTAGTTTGGCACTAATCAATCAATTAAGACACGATTTACTTGGATTATTATTATTATTATTATTATTATTATTATTATTATTATTATTATTATTATTATTATTATTTTGAAATTTTATATTTTAATTTCCAATCTTTAGAATTTAGTCACATACGTTAAATCGCAATATGAACCATCAAGCTCCGAATTCACATCGGTCGGGACATAATAATGGTATTCAAACCCGCAACCTTATTTTCGTACTGCCGTTAATTTATGGGAACACCATGTCCTCCCAAGACAAATCTCAAATCCCATAGCACCTCGCAGTTGGGCAAATACATCCAATCCCTGCAAGTGCTAAATTATTCCTTCCTTTTCGTTTTAAGTCCATTTATTCCACTAGAACTCTTCAAAACATTTAATTCACTAATTAATCCTCGGTGCATGGACTCTCCTGCCACTCATGACACTGGAATCGGCATATTATATCAACGTAGGCCCCAAGATCCATCTATTTCTTAATCAACATCAGTACAATTCAATTTCATCTCATGCCGTATTTTTGTCCCACACAAATTCCAACATCAAAATTTGGCTCAAATCACTCTGGGCTTTCAACATAGCGTGACCTACATTTACAAGTGCCCCTATCATTTTTAAACAAATATTTATGATTATTATGGAGTCCAAAACCGTTAAATCAACCATTAATGTTAAATTCAAATTTACTGCCCAAATTAAAGTCTTCCATGCCACATGTTATCTCCACATTTAAATTACTTTAACTTGCAATCATTCTATCAAACTAAGCCTGTGCCATTATTCACAAAGCATTATTTTTTAATACGCATTTACACATTACCCATGTTCATTTATCACTTCAATACTTCTACTGATTATTATATTTCTGTCCACTGGAGAAACTTCGCGGCACAAATAATCATTGATATTTACAGACAACTCAATGGACTTCATTCCGTCCCACAACAATTAAATTCACTTGGCAACCCTCTACCTCTGGATAATCTTACAACATGCCTTAATATCTATAAAGTTTCTGATAACTGAAAAAAAAAAAAAAATTTGAGCACTTCTAAAATGAATATTAATCTTATCTTTATGTGAAACGTGCTCCTGTATAATTACTAACACTTCAAGCACTTGAACAAACAAATCAACCTAATTTACTCTATTAAATAATCAAAATTATGATGAGTGCTTGATCTAATTATGTAGATATTAATTTGTCCCTTTGTCTACGTATCTCTGAATTTACATGAGCCCGGAGGTGGCTCGTTTCATAATCAAGTTACCATAACGAAAGAATATGATTTCCTCCCGCTAACGTTAGCAATCTACAAATTTATATTAATGGGTACTCATCTCAGCCTTGTACTTTGCTAAACTGGATGAGGAGCATTGGCCCCATCCAGTTTTAGCACAGCATCCTACTGGTATTCATGCCAGATTGAAGAAGTAATCCTTGACACTTTTTAACATTACACATTTTTAAATCTAAGAAAAACAAATAACCTTTTACACTTGGAATAATTTTCCACTCTAAATTTAACACATAAATTTTACACTCTTGGCTTATTATCTAGCCCACTTAATGTAAATATACATTCTTCATTCCTTCCCCGGACACTAGGAACATGGGATACATTGGTATCACCTTCAACGGCCCGACGCGCACTCGAAATTCCAACCCAGCACTTCTGTGTCTGTTCGCGTTTCACCCATGTCACGTTCGCGTGGCTGACTAGGTATCAGTAACTGACCGTTCACTTGGTAAAATTACGTTGAACACCCGTGACCATTCTCACGTAACATTAATCCTATTTTTGATATAGAATCTCACACTCCTATCCCTAGGTTTTGATTTAATGAGTTCCGTAAATGTTTGAACTCCTGCTAGTAGACTGTTCAAATCTGTAACACGTACTAAATCACATCCTGGCTCACTGTGCTATGTAACATAATAATACCTCAAACAATCCTCCATGAGTGAATACACACACGTACTTGCGTAGTAACGGCTCCGACAATTCTCCACGAGTAAGTACACACCCTGGTGTAGTGACGGCTCGAACAATTCTTCACAAGTCAGTTACTTCCATCGCCACAACCATGTATTTATATTCATCTTACCCCTCCTCCGAGTTCACGAGAGGTCACCTTAGGACGCGCAGTTCCAATATCCTCATACGACTATTTGCGGCCCTGCCAGTGGCTTAAAGTTGGGATCCACTGATGTAATTATGTTATTATAGCCTCTATGCCAATTCTCAAATAATATCGCTCGCTGGTAATTAATATAATCATGAATTTAGCTCCCGTATCCCGGGCGGGGGATTTCGTGCAATTTGTAGCGTCTCTTGCCTGCAGCCAATCATCGAATAGCGTCCATGAATTCTCAGAATTATGCCAGTGCCCATGAATTCTCAGAATTACACCAGTCAATCTCCCTCAATTAATAACTTTTAATAATTTTTATTATATGGTTAGGCTTCTAAATTTCACCATATCTTGAATTTATAATCCATTTCCTTCTATAAATTTAATCCATGGAGTTTCCTTTTTTAGTGCTTCTTACAATACGAAGTTGTTGTGACTGCGTCTCCCTGGCGAATTTTACGATTGGTCCAAGCTTACGCGGGACTGAGAAGTTTCATATTTTTTTCTTTAAGTACCAACTGTGCGCCCAGTCCTCGGCTGGTACACTGGAGTTACCCTGACGTCATTTCTAGGAATTCTGCTCTCGGCTCGTACGTTGTTCCAACTATAACATCGCCCGCGGCCGTGAAACTTTCCACTGACTCGGAAATAACTCTGCCTTTCTCCTTTCCCCCTCGTCACAATTTCTGAGAAAACTAATTCTGCTGGCCATTGTATTACTTAATCTTAGAGGAGACATCAGTCTGTGGTAGGTTTCACCTTACCATTCGAACTGGCCCATACTTACAATATATAAAGTAAGATATTCTTGCTTCTGAAAATGAAATATATATTCCTCAATAATTAATTGCAATTGAATGACTCCTCTAGCACCCCCACCAGGGTGCAATATGTCCTCTTGTGAATAGCTAAGAATGGCTGTCATATCGGCCGAAACTAGTACTATTCAACAAAAAACTGTTTTTTTTTTTTTTTTTGCTAGGGGCTTTACGTCGCACCGACACAGATAGGTCTTATGGCGACGATGGGATAGGAAAGGCCTAGGAGTTGGAAGGAAGCGGCCGTGGCCTTAATTAAGGTACAGCCCCAGCATTTGCCTGGTGTGAAAATGGGAAACCACGGAAAACCATTTTCAGGGCTGCCGATAGTGGGATTCGAACAAAACTGTTTATTGATAAAGTGGTTAAATAAAGGCTTTTAGTAAGAAAAGTAAGTGGTGGAATGTAACAATTATTACTGTCATTTCCGAGACGTAACGGCATCAGCTGCTGTTCTCTGTGACTACCCATTTCAGTGACAGTGGTTGAAACTCCTTACCACAAAAAGTAACAGTCCCTAAATACAAGTACAATTGAAAGGAGGGAGCACATTTTCATGGAGATTTATGGGCTAGTTATTGTTTTCACTAGCATTTTAATGTCACACCAACTCAGGTCTTTTGGCAACGACGGGATAAGAAAGTGCTAGGACCAGGAAGGAAGCATCCATAGTCTTGATTGAGGTATAGCCCCAGCATTTGCTTGGTGTGAAAATGGAAAACCATGAAAAACCATCTTCAGGGCTGCCAATGGTGGGGTTTAGACCCACTATCTCTCAAAATCACAGCTACTTGACCCAAACAGCTTAGCCAACTCACACAGTATATTGGCTAGTTAAAACAGAGGTGAATCTACTTTTTGCCAATACAAGAGTGGACTTTTATGCTAGAACAAGTTTAGATGATAACATTTGCAAGAAATTGCCCTAAATGTTGCTAGTCATGCTCAAAACAACATAAAACTTCACAGGTTTATTATACTGGACAACTGTGCCTATACTGAAGAGTGACAAGAAATATTTTATTACAAAAACATACAAAGGTAGATGCAGATTTTTCTGTACAAGAATGGCTCAGTTCTCGTATCAGGAACTGCACAGCAGATCAAAATTAAAATTCTTCTTACAAGTGTCCATGACTTTACTGTACACATCATTGTTGAGGTCCACAAAGATTCCACACATTAGGAGGCAGTTTTTACAGCTATATTGCTCCACTTGACCTAGTATATCATATGCTGATGAAGCCACCATTCTAACCTGAAGATTCTTCCTCAATATGCTTCATATTCTGAATTGCAGGTAATCTCTGCTGAGAGTGTCTACAGACATAATGGTTGGGTTGACAGAACTAGAAAGCAATAGTGACTAAGTTTGAAATTTGTTCTTCATTGCCTTAAATGCATTTGTTCTTCGATATGGAAGGTCATGTGGCCCAGTGGATATGGCAGTAAGAATCAAGATGAAGTAATAAGTGTTGATTTTTCACTTCTTTTTTTTTTTTTGCCATAGGAACCAGCTGATAATAGGAAAGAAATGGCTTCAGGAAGAAATGTAGTCATAAAATTACCAGGTACGAAAAGAGAGGTGTAACAACTAAAATCTTCATCAACTACCATATTTACCCGCATAATTTTTGCACTTTTTTGACCAAATTTTTTGTTCTAAAATCAAGCTGCGTAAATTATACCAGACTTTTTCTCGAAGAGATGAAGGTACACTAAAATTTAAAATAAAATCAATTAAATCACTAAGAAGCAGTGAAAATACCATTTTGTATCAACTACGAAAACTTACTTACAGATTAGATAAACATTAATAAAATCATTTTTATCGCGACATTGCGTGCCATTTGTACATATTTACGGTAGGCTCTCCATTTTCCATTGCTGCAATATTATACCATATGCAAGGGAAATATCAACAAGCAAGTTCTCAAATTTATATGACTTTAGTTTAGAGGCAGGTCTACAGCTTTTTAACACCTGCTTCAAGTAGGTGACCAGGTGAAAAAATTAGCGTAGTTTGCTTCACACTATTGTACGCTGAAACGGAACGGCCTACAAATCTGTAATGATAATGTAGGTAATATGGTAGTACATGCATTAGCGTTAACGTTACAAAATGCAAGTCATATGCTGGTAATAAAAAGAGCGCTGATCAAACTTACTGGTAAACTTCGACAATTCATCTTTGCTGTCAGCTAATGAGGAGTTGTCACATACAGAGTAGTGTGATTCTCTGTTGTTCCATAAGTCGTCATCTTTGAGACCATCCAGCGAGTTGGATATTCTCATTTTCCTGAAGCTTTTTGTAACCATTTCACATGGAATTAAATTCCAGCTTCCTATTATCCACTGGCACATTAATTCTAAAGAAGGACGCCGAATCTCACATGGAGTGAATGTGTACCTGCCTGCTGCCATCCATTCTGTATGAAAATACCAGGTATGATACTTAAAAGATTTGTTAATTGACACATCTAGAGGTTATAGAATGGATGTCAGTCCACCCAGAATTACTACTATGTCTTCTAACTTCAAGAAGAGTGTCCTTGACTTCTTGCCTGAGATGTCTCCTAAAGCTGTCAACTACTAACATGGATGGTAGGTGAAGTAGAGTACCAGGGCAGCTTTTCCAGGCAGTTTTTACCCAGTCTTTCATTAGACCGCTGTCCATCCAGCCCTTTTCTTGCACATGTACATGTATCCCATGTGGAAAATTATATTTTGGCATTGTCTTTTTCTTAAAGACAACATATGGTGGAAGTATTCTTCCATCTGCGGTCATTGCAAGCATGACAGTGCAGTGTTGTTTTTCCATGCTTGATGTCTTTATTAATACACTTCTCTTGCAATGTTATATTCCTTAGCATTCTAAAAAACATCAGCTTTTGGTCTGCAATGCCAGTTTGTGACAATAAATACAAATTGTGTTCCTGCAGTCTAATTAAATAGCGATGAAATTCAGTCATTTTTCCCATGTGAGCACTAGGCAGCTTTCGACACAGAGATGTTCTTCTTCATAGTACAATATTATTTCGCCTCATCCATCTGTGTAGCCAGCCATGACTTGCTTTGAAATCCACTCTGGGTATATTTCTCTGTGCTGCAATTTCACGTGCATGAAATTGAAGCAGTTCATTCGCTACCCCAATTCAATTATTTCTTAATTCTTCGAAGTACATTAAGAGCTCACTATCTATCTCAGGATATTTTCCATGATTTGGACCTCTGAAGGATCACGTACTGTTCTTAGCATTACGTAGAGCCTCCTCCTTCTTTCTCCAGTAGCGAACATGTGCCTCCGAGATGGAAAATTTTCGCTCTGCAGCATGGTTGCTATTCTCCTCGGCATATTTTATTACTTTTAGTTTAAATTCGGCTGTATAGTTGTTATATTACCCCATGTTAACTGATGAGCTGTAACACCGGCACTTAACACACTAAAAAAGACACTTTCCTGTCTGCTACCTACTTATGGAAACTTGTGATGCTGTTTTTTAACACACTACTACACAGAATAAATTACAGCATGTATCTGCGGTAGCTACCCGCAAGCCTTTCACAAGCTTAATGTACTCTAAAAACAGAACTACTTATCACAAAGCGCAGGCTAAGGTATAACTCCAGGCACAGGGATTGGAACACAGTTTCACTCAAGGTCAGACTAGAGTACAGCAGGCGGTGACATCAAACGGTAACTTCATTGCCTTCAGCGCTCGAGCTAAGATGCAGAGTAGTCTACGGTTTGCGACAACAAAAATAATGTGGGCAAAATTAAAATCCTAATCATCATTCATCAAAACTGGAGGTGCAAAAACTATGCGAACGCAAAATTACGTGGGTAAATATGATATACATTGATACAAAAAATCAAATTTCAAAGAACTTATGAATGTTACAAGCAAGTATTTTTTCAGTAGCATTTATAGCATAATACCAATGCTAAAAAAAGAAGAAGACTGATTAGCCTTACAGATCCGAGATCTGTCCCAGGTCATATTCAATAAATCCAAGACAGACATAAATTGCAACACTCATCCTTAGATAGTAATCAAACTGCTAAGAGAAGCAAATCAAATATGGTAACCAGGTCAACATAATTTCCACAACGATTAATCCTAATACAGTGTGTTGCATATTGATAAGACCACAATTTTTTTGTGTTGTACTGGTGTAGTAAACCATCCTAGCATGAAACTGGTTATACAATGTAAACAGGAACACACAACATTTATAAGACATGTCACATTATTTGTTAAACTCCAATAACAGAATATATTTACATAAAACAAAAAAATTGTAAAATACTGTGTCTTATGACAAACCCAGTGAGGGTCATTTTCCTAAATAAAGGATTATATATATGCCAACAACTGCAGCAACATGGTAGGATCATCTTAATGTCCTATAAATGATGGTGTGTTTTTTTTTTTTTTCCCCCACAGCTCCAGTGAAACTCGGTTAAGAAGTTCCCGCATAAGAAGTTTTCCCGCCTAAGAAGTGTGATATTCTTGGTCCCTTGATCAGTTGCATTAAGATATATGTATATTTTTCCCTTTTAAAGTGTTCTGTTGTAAATATATTTCCCGGTTAAACAGTTCAGATTTTAGAGCCCCTCGAGATAGAAAATGTCCGCTCAAAGCAGCCCATGGTTAGAACCCTCCAGTCTCCGCGCAAGTTGCACCCTGTGTTAGACCGTTCGCGCACTCGCGGTATGTGTCTGGTGTCATGGAACATGTGCGGGTCTGCCAAGGCCATATGATGTCATACTATGACAACACAGACAGCAGATGCTCACTCTCTTGCTCTCACCTTGTGGAATCGAATCGAACCCTTCAGTCGAAATTTCCACTCCACCGTTCCATCTAGCGGAATAGAATCGAACGGGATTCTACATGGGAAACATAAAGCATGCAATGGATGGTTTGATAAAACTAATGCAGTAATTTGCAGGCCGCAACAGGGTGAAGTAATTAATCGAGGTGGCCTAAACATTAATTAAAAACGGTAAAGTGTATTTGTCCACAACATTACTGTTAATCTACCACAAAATTGAATATTCTAACCTGTTTGATTTTTCATTCCCTTGCTTATTTCCTTCCAGGCATTCTCTCTTACACTGTTGTTGCAATAATACTTATGGGTCTTGCTGTAGAGGAAATTATGTTTTTGAACTAAACTGATAAGATTTTCTGTGTCCATTATTAGTGAGGTGAATAAAAACAACTTCCCGACTCTACGCAGGAAACAGCCTACTTGCCAGCAGCCAGCTGATACACATGCCGCCACAGCCAGCCGAAAGATCCCAATCGTTTACGAAGTTGATAGCCAACTGAGTGTTGGTGGGAGGCACACAGAGGCATTGCAATACCACATGTTGGTATAAAATTGAAAATTATTTTTAATTTTACCTTTATACGAGCTAAACATTGTATTATCGTGTCACTTGTAATTATTACATCGCATTATTAGAACGTAGTACAAGGATGAGGAGACATGAAATAAAATTCTCTCAGGGAAAGAAACTGTTTAAGTTTAGATGTGCTAGCGTTGGTACTGCGCCTTTATCGCTCCCACGTAATATCCCAGATACTTTTCCATGCACTCATTTCTGCAACTTCGAACCTGTGTTTCTTTTTTTCATTACCTATAGCATGAAGAGGATTGAAGCGGGAAAATAAACTCAATACTGGCTTGGCCATGCGGTACTTGTGAAACAGCCAGAAACTACGCCCATTGCCGTGACAACCAGTAGGAATGCAGGGGCGATTTAGGCCTAGGTTCTAAGAATCTCTAAGAATAAGTTGCTAGATTTCCCATTTGCTGCCGTTATCCTTGAAGCAGGTGTCAGGGGTGTGAGGAAGATAGAAAGCACATGCTAACAAACTGCAGTACACGTCTTGTCTTTGCGTCTTGTAAGCCTAAGCTACGGATTGCCAAGCATAGTGTAGCATCGTAATTAGTATGAATAGGAGTCGGTGAAGTTAGTTATACTTGTAATATCAACGTACAAACGTTTTAAGTGAAAATGAGCGGAACTCAGAGGAAAGAGATCAAGCGAAAGGCACTAACAATAAAAGACAAAGTGGAGATTATAAGTAAAGTGGAGTCATCTACACTTTCCCGTGTTGCTTTGGCAAAGGAGCTGGGGATGCCGCCGTCTACTTTGAACGGTATTATAGTGAAGAAAGAAGAGATCTCTGCTTCTGCTGGGAATACTTCAGCAAATTGTAAGGAAGTTAAATCTGAAAAGTACGATGAAATAGAACAAGCTCTGCTAATATGGTTTAAAGAGCAGCGAAGTTTAAACATACCTTTCAGTGGGATTATTGTGCAGGAGAAAGCCGCATGCAAATTAAGGGTACCTTTTACCGCGTCGAACAGGTGGCTGGACCACTTTAAAAATCGAGCCGGCATCGTTTACAAAACAATTTGTTGCAAAGCAGAGAGTGTAAGTGCGGAAGAAAGGGAAGCGTGGAAGGAAATGGTTCTGCCTGCTAAAATAAGCAAACCTTGCAATGTTTTTATATAACTTAATATGTTCCCTTCTTTTATCAAATATATTTATAATAGGGTATGTTCAATTATTTTACTTTATCTATAAAAATATTGTCATGATAATTGAATTTTTATATTGTGGCTTTCTGTTAGCAGCTCTTATATATCGGCCTATATCGGTATTGTTCACAAACAAGGAAATCTGTTGGCTGTGCGTTTCACATGTTTTTCAAAGTACAGAATAAGTTTTTGGGCATTACCCCTTTTAAGAAGTTTCCTGCTTAAGAAGTTTTTATTTTTTTTTGCCGTCCCTTGAAAAACTTCTTAACAGAGTTTCACTATTTGAAACACATGGTCAGTCATACCCTCCACAATGTTCTGTAACACAGCAATGTTAATCTTTCTTCATGCAGAAATTACAGATGTCTTCAGTTCTTTTACATTATCATAGTGCTTCCCTCCTTTATATACAGTCCTGCAAAGGATTCCCTACATGTTTTCAATAGGGTTAAAGCTTGGAGAAATGACAAACCACACCATTACATTAACACCTTTGCACTGAAATAATTTCTTGGAGAACTTGACATCAAGGATTGATGCTTTGTTCTTGTAGGATTACCAAGGACTCTGTGCCAATATCATCTGTATCTTGCAAAAGATAGCCTTCAAGCAGTTTCTGATAGTCTGTGGCTTTCATCCAGACTGAGGGGAAGAAAGATTTGATTTTCCTTGATAATCGAAACCACTCTATACCATTAGAGATCCCCCCCCCCAATTGTCGTCCCTTAGAAAATATCTGCTCTTCTTTCTTAAGGTCACGCCAGTAGTATGACCAACCATCAGGACTATCAAAACTGAATTTCTTTTCCTCACAAAAGATCACCCAGTTCCATTCTTTCTTCCAAGTCACATGCTCTCTAGCCAACTTATCTCTGTTCTCCTTACTTTTTACCAGTGGCGGCGCGTGACTTTCACCACTGGGGGTTCAAAAGAAGAAAAAATTGCCCCCCCACAACCTCTCTTCTCCTCCTCTCTCCCAGCACCTCATCCATCGTGGGCCGTAACCTCCTAAAATAAGATGACAGAAGTTTTAGAAATGTGATCAAATACAAGAGAAGCAGACAATACGGTAGGCCTACATGCCGAAATTTACCACATGCAAAATAAGAAATGTTTCACAATCAGCTTACCCTACACAGACAGCTTATACAAAATATCCATCCTGCGCTCCTCGAAAGACGCAAATTTATCTATAACTGCTTCATTGAAGTCCTCAGAGTCTAGAACAAAGTCCTTTTCAATTGACAACATATCAATAGCATTAAGTCTATCCTCGGTCATTGTGCTGCGCTAGAAAGTCTTTATTCTCTTCAGGGTAGAGAAGCACCTTTCTGCTTCCGATGTCGCCATGGGAATAGTAATAATTATATTAACAAGTTTTCATTGGTATAACCTTGCCGCTATTCTTTGCCTCAATGATTTTTAAGTTATGTTTCTCTCCAAAAAGTAATTATTCCAAAGAAGGCAAATGAATAGATGTTTAGTAAGTATTGATATACCCTGACTGACAGAGCAAATGCAACACCAAGAAGGAGTGGTCAGAACTTTATGCCAATTGCAGGGTAGACTGACGTCACTGAGGTATGCGCATGATGTGAAATGCGCCGCTGTGCTGCGCGCGTAGCGAACGATAAATGGGACACGGCGTTGGCGAATGGCCCACTTCGTACCGTGATTTCTCAGCCGACAGTCATTGTAGAACGTGTTGTCGTGTGCCACAGGACACGTGTATAGCTAAGAATGCCAGGCCGCCGTCAACGGAGGCATTTCCAGCAGACAGACGACTTTACGAGGGGTATGGTGATCGGGCTGAGAAGGGCAGGTTGGTCGCTTCGTCAAATCGCAGCCGATACCCATAGGGATGTGTCCACGGTGCAGCGCCTGTGGCGAAGATGGTTGGCGCAGGGACATGTGGCACGTGCGAGGGGTCCAGGCGCAGCCCGAGTGACGTCAGCACGCGAGGATCGGCGCATCCGCTGCCAAGCGGTGGCAGCCCCGCACGCCACGTCAACCACCATTCTTCAGCATGTGCAAGACACCCTGGCTGTTCCAATATCGACCAGAACAATTTCCCGTCGATTGGTTGAAGGAGGCCTGCACTCCCGGTGTCCACTCAGAAGACTACCATTGACTCCACAGCATAGACGTGCACGCCTGGCATGGTGCCGGGCTAGAGCGACTTGGATGAGGGAATGGCGGAACGTCGTGTTCTCCGATGAGTCACGCTTCTGTTCTGTCAGTGATAGTCACCGCAGACGAGTGTGGCGTCGGCGTGGAGAAAGGTCAAATCCGGCAGTAACTGTGGAGCGCCCTACCGCTAGACAACGCGGCATCATGGTTTGGGGCGCTATTGCGTATGATTCCACGTCACCTCTAGTGCGTATTCAAGGCACGTTAAGTGCCCACCGCTATGTGCAGCATGTGCTGCGGCCGGTGGCACTCCCGTACCTTCAGGGGCTGCCCAATGCTCTGTTTCAGCAGGATAATGCCCGCCCACACACTGCTTGCATCTCCCAACAGGCTCTACGAGGTGTACAGATGCTTCCGTGGCCAGCGTACTCTCCGGATCTCTCACCAATCGAACACGTGTGGGATCTCATTGGACGCCGTTTGCAAACTCTGCCCCAGCCTCGTACGGACGACCAACTGTGGCAAATGGTTGACAGAGAATGGAGAACCATCCCTCAGGACACCATCCGCACTCTTATTGACTCTGTACCTTGACGTGTTTCTGCGTGCATCGCCGCTCGCGGTGGTCCTACATCCTACTGAGTCGATGCCGTGCGCATTGTGTAACCTGCATATCGGTTTGAAATAAACATCAATTATTCGTCCGTGCCGTCTCTGTTTTTTCCCCAACTTTCATCCCTTTCGAACCACTCCTCCTTGGTGTTGCATTTGCTCTGTCAGTCAGTGTATTTGGGACAAGCTATCAATTGGAATTTGGCAGTTTAATGTGACTTTTGGTAGTAATGATGCTTTTCAACACTAGCACTAGTTACGTGAACTATTCTCTGTTGCCTAGTTAAATTCTCGTGAGGGCAACAGATAGCAGGCACACAACCCAACAAAACGACTTGCGAGACACTTGAAAGAGTGGCATATTGCGCATGCATAAAGTACAGATATCCGTTTCTGCGATATCCTGGTCTTGCCTTAGTGCTGGCCGATATCCCCCCCACACTTCGCCACTCGCTTCGCCTAAGTACGGACGGAGAGATCGCCTCTCAAGGGAGTTCATTCCAGACGAGTATCCAGCCACATACCTTGCGCAGCTCACATGCATTAAAAGCCAGTAAGAGTATATTACGGATAGAGCTTCGAGATTGACAAGGGAGTTATGAAAATTACGTAGTGGAGTACCGCCACTGCTTTTTAGTCATACGAGACTGCTTTTTTCTCCTTGTATTTCAAAAGGTTGCTAATGTAGACTTGTGTAAACCAACAGTGGGACCTTGCAAGAGTCTTCCCAGTGTTGTTCCACCAACATTAAGCTTCCTAATAACTTTGTTATTTTTTTTTTGTCAGATTTTGTGGTCTTCTAAGTGACCTCTGTTTTCCCCATCCTTTTCCTTAACTTCAGGAAACTGTTTAACACAGTAGGTGATTTCACACTTCTCCTCGCTATTTCCTGGCAAGATAAACTCTCTTCTTTATAACTTGTACTGAGTCCTTTCACAAAGGAGAACAACTGTGACTTCCAACTCGCTTAACTTTTGCTTATAACTTCCACACAAAAATTGCACTAGGTTCTTCATGCTGTAACTGTAGCCAACACGGAAATGAAATAGAAACAGTATTCCTAAGAAGGAAAGGGGGTGATCCCATAATTTTTCAACAGTAGTTGGCAATGTAAGTACATTATTTTGTTACTGAAGTTTATCAATAACAAATAATGAAGCAATACTATGTGTCAGCAGTGTACAGACTCCAGTGGAAAGACTGAATGGTTTAGAGATGAAACTGGACTAAGACAGGGGAGTGTGCTGTCAATTATTTTGTTTCTAACAGTTACGGACAAAATTAAAAGGAGATAAAGCAAATATATGGGAATAGGGAGATAAAGTTATCACTATTTTTGCAGAAGATATTGTGGTTTGGGGAATGAACAGCAAAGAAGAAGGAGAAGAACTTGATGTGATGAATGAGAAAATTTAAAAGTATGGAATGAAAATCAGCGCAGAGAAAAGAAAGACCTTGGTGATATCAAGAGGAGAAAGACCAGGGAAAATTGGTGGTCAAAGCCTTGCAATTGTTGAGAGTCCCGAATACCTACGGAGTGAATTAATGCAGAATACAAGGCTGGACATGGAGATTAGCAAGAGGGTGCAACAGGGTAATACAGTCTACCAGTGTGTTAGAAACTCTGTATGGAAAAAGGAAGTACCAAGGAAATGTAAAGTGATAATGAACAAAAGGTATTATGCACCCATCTTGACTAACACAACTGAGACCTGGAAAATGACAAGTAGGAAGGAGAGTAGAATTCAAGCCAGCGAAATGAATTATTACCTAAGAAGTATGATAGGAAAGACAAGGAAAGAGACAGAGAATGAAGATGTGAGAAAGAAGTTCGGAATGAAAAGCTTAAATGAGAGAATTGACAGGAGCAAACGAAGATGGTTTGGACATTTGAAGAGAAGGGAGGAGAAATGAATACCAAAACAAATGATGGGGATGAAGTTTGAGGGAAAGAGAGGGAGAGGGATACCCAGAACAAGGTGGATCGATTCATTAGAGTGCAACAATGAGTGACTGAATGGGTGGTTATATAAAAATGATACCAGTAAAGAAGTAGAATCAGAGGTTAGGCTTTTTGTGGATGATGTTATTCTGTATAGAGTAATAAATAAGTTACAAGATTGTGAGCAACTGCAACGTGACCTTGATAATGTTGTGAGATGGACAGTAGGCAATGGTATGATAATAAACGGGGTTGAAAATCAGGTTGCGAGTTTCACAAATAGGAAAAACCCTCTCAGTTTTAATTACTGCATTGATGGGGTGAAAGTTCCTTTTGGGATCATTGTAAGTATCTAGGTGTTAATATAAGGAAAGATCTTCATTGGGGAAATCACATAAATGGGATAGTAAATAAAGGGTACAGATCTCTGCACATGGTTATGAGGATGTTCAGGGGTTGTAGTAAGGATGTAAAGGAGAGGGCATATAAGTCTCTGGTAAGACCCCAACTAGAGTATGGTTCCAGTGTATGGGACTCTCACCAGGATTACCTGATTCAAGAACTGGAAAAAATCCAAAGAAAAGCAGCTCGATTTGTTCTGGGTGATTTCCGACAAAAGAGTAGTGTTATAAAAATGTTGCAAAGTTTGGGCTGGGAAGAACTGGGAGAAAGAAGATGAGCTGCTCGACTAAGTGGTATGTTTAGAGCTGTCAGCAGAGAGATTGCATGGAATGACATTAGTAGACGAATAAGTTTGAGTGGTGTCTTTAAAAGTAGGAAAGATCACAATATGAAGATAAAGTTGGAATTCAAATATTAATTTATAGGAAGGGGAGTTATGGATTGGAATAACTTACCAATGGAGATGTTCAATAAATTTCCAACTTCCTTGAAATCATTTAAGAAAAGGCTAGGTAGGAAAACAACAGATAGGGAATCTGCCACCTGGGCGACTGCCCTAAATGCAGATCAGGACTGACTGACTGATTGACTGGCTAGCTGACCGACTGACTGACTGACTGAAACCTGGACTTGGACAAAATGATGGAAGAGGAATCACGGAAGGAGAGAGGAAGGTGGAGAAGTGCCATTAATGCCCAACCCAGCAGGAGCTGGATAAGGGGAAAGGAGGATGATGATATTGCTAATATATGGTAATGTAAATCTAGAGAAAATACTATGAAATAATTTCATCATACCTTGGTTATAGAGTCTAGTCATGACAACATCAAATGGTGTCATACATACTGATATGACTATGCCTCCTACCATGCTGGACACAAATGTATTCAACAAAGGTTTCTCTTGAAAGACCTGAAAAACATGAAGAAATGGAGTGAGTTTCTTGTTAAATAGGAAATACATTCAAGAAATATTTCTTACAATAAGATACTGCAAAAATACCTGTAAAGTAAATGATCAATGAGATGCAAAAGGTATCCACTAATGAGAAACACTGTTAAATAAATAATTCTGCCTTGTCAATACTATTAAAATTTGTTTATTTACATCACTAAATGCCGTACATGTTTCAAGGACCTTAATCGTTCTCTTCTTCAGCGGCCAATCAAACCACCAAACACTTATGGGACTTGATATATCACTACTGGTACCTCGAGCTGCATCAAACCAGTCTATGGACTGATGACTCAAACAACACAACAACCTCAAAATATTTATTATTGAATTTTTAAAAAATAATCTATATAAAATATTTGAAAATTCCTTATACTAATTAATTTAAAATGAAAATATTAGATTTGCCAAACAAATAAATTATAAATATTCAATCTTCTACATAAACTACAATTAAAATATCAGATTTGTCAAACAACTAAAACACTTAAAATTATTTAAAAACCAAATTATCATAAAATAAGCATCTCTTTAAAACACCAATAATATCACTAACGCTAAAGTCTGCATCTACAATATAAATAAAGCCAAAGGAGTTTTTGCACAGTTACGAACAATATGGAGATCCCCTCACATTCACATAATAATGAAGCTAAGAATAATCAATTCAAATGTTAAATTTGTTTTAATGCATGGAAGTGAGACCTGGAAAATGACCAGAGTCATTACCACAAGGTTACAGAATTTTATAAATTGTTGCTTGAGGTACAATATGAGAATATGGTAGCCAAGGACCATCTCAAACAAAGACCTTTGGGAGGCCACAAGTCGAAGTCCCATATAGCAATAGATAATGAGAAGAAAATGGAGGTGGATTTGGCTGCACTCTGAGAAGACCACAAGACTGTACCACAAGGCAGACATTAAGCTGGAATCTGCAAGGTAGTCACAGGTAAGGCAGACCGAGGATTATCTGGAAGAAAACCATCGACAGGGAGATAGCTGGAGTCAAAAAGACATACAGAGAGGTGAAAGCATTGGCAGTAGATAGAACAAGCTGGAGAAATTTCATCGAGGCCCTATGTTCCATCTAGGAATTAAAGGAAATAAGTCAAATAAGTCAAGTCCTTGAGGCTGAAGAAATTTATGTAATGAAAATTACATTTTTTATCTATGTTCTCTTCTTCCTATACTGAATGCCTGGAAGGCATTTCCTACTGTTAGAGGTCACAAGCGTTTAAATTTACATTCTTACTACTTCTGTTTCTACCACTTCTAATTGCATCGCACAGGTGGATTTGGCCCTGTTTTATGGCCAGAAGCCCTTCCCTTCCTGATGCCAACCCTATATGGAGGGATATAATCACTACTGCGTGTTTCTGTGGTGGTCAGTAGTGTGTTATGTTTTCTGAATATGGAGAGGAGAATGTTGGGATATACACAAACATCCAATCCCCAAGTGAGAAGAATTAATCAGAAGCGATTAAAACCTCCAACCCGGCCGGGAATCGAACCTGGAACCCTCTGAACCGAAGGGCAGTATGCTGACCATTCAGCCAAGGAGTCAGACATTTATATTTACATTCATAATATAGCCTAATGAAAACATATCAAGCCACAATCAGAAAGCACTTTCACAAAATTAACCACCAATCGCTGGATATTACAGGCTGAAAGTACACGTGAGTGGTTAAGTGTAAGAGAGAACTGTGAGCCCTAACTTCGAAATAAATAAATAAATAAATAAATTAATTAATTAATTAATTAATTAATTAATTAATAATTCTTATGTATAACTGACTTAACATGATAAAAGTACCAATAATTTCTTTAGTATCGTAACTTCATAACTCACGCAATCTATAAAGACATTTGAGTGACAAGATACCAAATAACTCACATAACTTCCAGCAAAGTAAACTAGGAAGTTCACATCACTGTAGGTACAGTGTGGCCGGATTTTCTATTGCACTACAATTCAAAGAAGCAAGAAATATCACTACATCAAAAATCTAATCAACAAAGACACAGGAAATTCCAGTTCCAAATGTACTTGCCAAATAAATGTGTATGTTAAGTATTCAGCCTGAATGACGGTGCATATTAAATTGCTCCTGATCTAAAAGTATTTATTCAGATATGTATTTAATAATAAAGCAAAACCAGTTCTTAAAAAACATATAAAACATAACTCTAAAATAAAACCTTCTGAAGTGACTGTAATGCTGTCTTGGTCTCCCTCTACTTCTCTTACCCTCCATAACACAGTCCATTATTCTCCTAGGTAAACTACCCTCCTCCATTTGCCTCAAATAACCGCATCAACAAAGCCAGTTTATGTGTTCAGCTTCATCCATCGAGTTCATTCCTAACTTATCCTTTATCTCCTCATTCTGAGTACCCTCCTGTCATTGTTCCCACCTGTTTGTACCAGCAAACATTTGTGCTACTTTCATGTCTGTTACTTCTAACTTATGAATATCACCCAGCTTTCGCTCCCGTAAAGCAAAGTTGGCCTGAAACAAGCCGATGTAAAGATAATTTCATCCGGAAGCTGACTTCCTTCTTACAGAATATTGTTGATCAGGACTGTGAGCTCACTGCATTAGCTTTACTGCACCTTGATTCAATCTCTCTTACTATATTGCCATCCTGGGAGAACACACACCCTAAGCACTTAAAATTATCTACCTGTTCCAGCTTTGTATCACCAATCTGACATTCAGTTCTGTTGGATTTATTACCTACTGACATCAATTTAGTCTTCGAAAGGCTAATTTTCATATCATACTCATTGCAACCATTTTCAAGTTCCAAGACGGCATTACAGTCACTTCAGACTGCAGGCTTTTGGCACAATATGCCATTAAGACCAAGTCGTCAGCATAGACCAGACTGCTTACTACATTTCCATCTAACTGAATCCCTCCCTGCCACTTTATACCTTTCAGCAGATAATTCATGTAAACTACGAACAACAACGGTGAAAGATTATAGCCTTGTCTAACTCCTGTAAGTACCCTGAACCAAGAACTCATTCCAACATCAATTCTCACTGCAGCCAATTGTCAACATAAATGCCTTTGATTAATTTTAGCAATCTACCCTTGATCCCATAGTCCCCCAGTATGGTGAACATCTTTTCCCTCGGTACGCTGTAATATGCGTTCTCTCTATAAAACATTCCTCTCGTAGCATTTTCCAATTACCTGGCGCATACTGAAAATCTGATCCTGACAGCCCCTCTGTGGTCTGAAACCACACTGGATTTCATCTTCCTCTCAACCACTGATCGCACCCTCCCTTCCAAGATGCCAGTGAATACTTTGCCTGGTATACTAATCAATGAGACACCTCGATAGTTGTTGCAATCCCTCCTGTTCCCTTGCTTATAGATAGGTGCAATTACTGCTTTTGTCCAATCTAAAGGTACCTTACCAACACTTCATGCTAATCTTACTACTCTATGAAGCCATTTCATCCCTGCCTTCACGCTATACTTCAACATTTCAGGTCTATTTTCATCTATTCCTGCTGCTTTATGACAACGGAGCTTATTTACCATCCTTCCACAAAAAAAAAAAAATCCGTAATCAGTAAAAAAAATCTTGGCATAGCCAGTTTGCTGGGCAACCTCACTCGTACAAGAAGGACAAGTAAACAGCAAATTATTACTTATGATGGAGAAGTTGGCAGCACTGTCAAATCCATGTGTCCCCCATGAGGCTCCTTACAATTCTATCGAATTTTACATATCTACATCATACAAAACTTCAGCTGTCAGGTTTAATTCATCCATGAAAAATCATGTATTTATTGTTCACGTGAAGATTTTGTCACTCCTAAAACCTGCTACCCAGGGTGCTGGCACCCTAACCCCCTCGAGCTGGCCCTGTGTTAAATGAAAATCATAGTTTAGTGGAATATCAACCATGAGGAAATTACATGTATATATGTTTGGGAGATGAAACATACCTGCGCTTGATTTTGAAGAGCAGAACCTGGTGATGACTATGCAAAAATTGAAGAATCTATATTTTATCATTCTGCCACTTTTGCAAATAATATTAACTCTTTCGCTACTGGGAGCTTTTTACTGAAAATTGGAGTAAAATATAAGTAACACAGTCTGTGGTATTTCACCGTAGTATAACCATAAGTTCTTCATATAAGATAAAAGTATCTAAGCTAAAGTTTCATCAAGGTGCCCAGGACTCTGAAGAAAGTAAGAGTAGTAGGCCTACATAAAAGACACAATCACAATAACATGGTTTGTTAAATAAACTGCAGGTACATAAGAAATCTGCTGGCAGCGCGACCTAGACGTAGTGTGCCTGCCTCTTATCCAGAGGCTCTGGGTTTGATTCCTGGCCAGATCAGCGGTTTTGCCCGGATCTGAGGGCTGGTTCAAAGTGCATTCAGAATACGTGAGAGTAATTGAGGAGCTATCTGATGGTGTGATAGCGGCCCCAGTCTAGAAAGCCTAGAATAACAGCAAAGGGGATTTGTCACGCTGACTCCATGTTACCCCGTAACCTGCAGGCTTTCGGGCTGAGTAGCGGCTGCTTGATAGGCCATGGCCCACCATGGCTGTAGCACAATGTGGTTTGGATTTTACATAAGAATCAATCACAAACTTGCAGACCAACAACGATGTCTATGAAGCTACAACTGTGTTATGGTTTTAAGGATCCACCTGTCAATTAGAAGTCTATCCTCTCAGAATAGTATTATATGTATAAAATTGTACCATAATATAATTTAACTCAGGAATATACCAATCAAAATGTAAAAAGAGATTTACATTCATTCTTAAATAAAAAACAATGTATGAGTCAATATTATAAACAAAGGAAATCCTAAATTAAAATGTACTTCTAAAACCATTCTGAAACAACGGCTATAATTAGTTAGCATAAGATAGTATACATATAAAACTGAGGATACTTTTGATCAAGGTAATGTATATCTTATATTTGACATCCAAAATATAGGTACCAGGAGATTGAATTATTAAAATTGTTGAAAATCCAAATTTCAATTAATTCTGTTGCAAAGAAAAGTAATATTTATAGTTGACTTTACCACACCAGGACACCAGAACTCCCTAAAATAAAGGTATGACAAGCGGTGAACTGCCATTACTAATCCATAAACACAAGACAAATAGGAGACCAGCTTGATGGCTACTACAGAAAGCAGTGAACACAAGCGAGTACTAAAGCCTGTAAGTACCAAGCAGTAGTCTCTTCCATTCCATGCTACCAGTATAATGAGTTTGATCATTTGTTCAATTTCCATCCTCACTTTTCCTCAGGGGGCTGACAATTTTTTATTCTAATATTTTACAGCATCCATGACTCTATACAAAACTTTTGCATTAAATCAAATAGCTGTCAACAAAACTGATTTTAAAATTTACATTTGAAAACACTTTCTTAAATTACCTTGTACTGTACGAGATATTCTTTACAAGTTGAGAAGCTGATTAGTTGGGTGGCAGAACCAATTGCTGCTCGTGGCATTGCACCCAGAACTCCCCGCCAAAGTCCTAAAACGCCATGCTGGCGGTAAATACTTATCAATCCTTTGGTCATGCTTGTGTGACCATGTTGGTGACCCACAGCGACGCCGGTGGCAGCTTGCGACTGGAGATGTGTTTTAACCTAAAAATTATAATGAAAACAATATAGTGAATATACACCCATCAAAAAAAGAAGCATATACCAGATTCTGCTGTATTGAGCTGGAACCAATACAACATTATTTAATGTGAATCTCAAAATAGCAAACACAAAAAAATTTAAACTTCTTGGTATCTTTGGACACGATATGAAAAGAAAATGCTCAGTATACGACTAAACCAAAAAAATTAAGAAACATCCTCAGTTAGAACATCACAAATTAAAGCTAGCTTGCAATGCAGTCACAGTAGTTGTTTTACGTCACACCGACACAGATAAGTCTTAAGGCATCGATGGGACAGGAAAGGGCCAGGAGTGGGAAGGAAGCAGCCATGGCCTTAACTAAGGTACAGCCCCAACATTTGCCTGGTGTGAAAATGGTAAACCATGGAAAATCATATTCAGGGCTACTGACAGAGGGGTTCAAATCCACTAACGTATCTCCTGAATACTGAATACTCACCGCACTTAAGCGATTGCAGCTATCCAGCTCAGTGCAATGCAGTCACATGAGTCAATAACATACTGGTCGCCCACGAACCCTGAGACACTCTTGAATACCAAATCAGTGAGCATTTTTTGAAGCAAACAGTCCCACTCTTCATTATCAGCATCTTTTAGGGCCTGAATCATTAGTGGTGTAACCTCCAATCTGTTGGTGATGTTCTACTGAGAATTATTTATTGTAGCATTCTCCTCTTGCCCTCCATATGCAGCATATGGAGTTGTCTTCATGGTAAACCAATTTGCACTTCACCAGTGAACAACATTCTGGTCCTCTTATTTCGTGTCCAAGTCTGATGAGCTCCACCCCTTCGAACGTGAACCACCCAGTGATGCCATTGAAATGAAGGAGTTTTGAGGGTTCTTCTTGAACCAAAGTGATTATTTTGATGTAATATGCCATAGGCACCATACAACAAAGCATTTTAGGGCACAGTGCATAAAAGCAAGGCACACTGACAAACTTGCTTGGACGTCACCTTAGCTGATTTGTTTACCAGTTGTGAGTCAAATGCCCCTAGCTGTGAGGAAGGAAGGGTTGACATGATTTAAACAATGCACATATTATCTAACTATAAACGAAACAAATATTAAACATTGGTGGGTGAACTGCACATACGCTCATCTTTTTGGATGAGTGTATCATACACAATTGTGCAGTTCCTGAAAGAAGGGTATAAATGAATTTTACATAAATTCATAAAGATAATGGGAGGTATAAATGAGATATATGATTTTTAATGTGAAGAGACAGAATGGGAAGTAGATGATGGGGTCCCTACAAATATAGCAGAATGATTGATAGGAATGTATGTGTTAATCATTTTTTATCACAGGCACCAGTAAACTGATGGATACAAAATAAACCATTAAAAAAAAATATGGAGCAAGTGGCCACACTGTTTGGGTCTTGTAGCAATCAGCTTGCATTCGGAAGATAGCGGGTTCAGCCCTGAATATGGTTTTCTGTGGCTTCCCATTTTCATACCAGGCAAAAGCAGGGCTGCACCTTAATAAACGCAACGGCCGCCTCCTTCCCACTCCTAACTCCTTCCCCTACCATTGTCATCATAAGACCTATCCATGTCGGTGCGACGTAAAGCAGATTTAATGTCAAAAATTTCATTTTTGGTCCATATTGAATCGAGATTTTCATTAAGAACAGCCATGGGTTCACCAGCATTCGGCATTTTAGCTAATATATACTTAGATTTCCTAGAATACACAAAAATAGAGAAAGACAAGAAATTGAACAATATACTCCTATGAGGCAGATTAAAAAACAACTAAAACAGATATTCAAAAACACAACCTTTTTGCTAACTGAGAGTGAAAAAAAAAAAAAAGCTTATCAATATGAACCCAGGACTACAGACCGTCAAAGCGCAACCCAAAATCCATAAAGATGGAGTTCCTATACATCCTACAGTAAATTTTAGATGGAGCCCCCTCTATAAAACAGCGCAATTCATCCAACAATTCCTTACTAAACACTACACTTTTCAAGCAAACCAATCCGTTAAAAATACCTTAGAATGAATTAAACAATTAGACAACTTTAAACTGTAACCACATCATGCAATGCATTCATTCAATATTACCGATATGTATACAAATATTAAACCAGAAAAAGTTTTACCAATCATTCTAAAAAAACCTATGTACTCATAGCCAACTTAGCCAACTTGAAATAGCTGACTTCATGACCCTTCTGAAACTTCTAACCAACAGTAACTACTTTAGGTTCGACAAGGTAACATACAAACAAGACAGCCTAGCTATGGGTTCACCAGCATCTGTCATTTTAGCTAATATACACTTAGATTTCCTAGAATATACAAAATTAGAGAAAGACAAGAAATTTAACAATATTTTCCTATGGGCCAGATTTGTAGATGATTTATTATTATGGACCAACGTACTACTGGCGCATCTACTACCCTAGCACACCTTAATAATATCGATCCAGACATCAAGTTCACAATAAAATCTGAGGTTAATAAGGCCCTTAATTTTTTAGATTTTTAGATTTATTGTGTTTTGTATTACTTTTGTATTACTTCCTGTGCTTACTTGTAATATATCCTGTGTATATATCTGTACATATTTTTCTACTTATACTCCACTGAACTTTCTTTTTACTGTGTTTTGTCTATACTTCTCTACTGTTATGTAAAATGGTATTTCCGTTAATAAAGTATTACTACTACTACTAGACTTCCGTTTTCTTTTAAATACAAAATTTATAGAAAACCAACACACACTGCTATTGCCATTAAACAAGACTCCGTACACCCCCCTAACCATAAGCATGCTACCTATAATAGTTTGATAGACCGTGCCTTTAACATTCCCATGTCAAAATCAGATTTAAATAAAGAACTTAACACTATACGCACCATTGCACTCCACAACGGCTACAACCATAGTTTTATTATACATAGGCCTATAATATATAAGTTTAAGCACCGACTGAAATCCAATTTACAAAAAGAAACAACTAGATCAAAAATTTATTCAACCTTTACATTTAATCCTGACATTTACAGAATAACAAACATATTTAAGAAGAAAAATATCAATATCTCCTTTAGAACCAATAATATAAATCTTGACATATTTCATAACTCTAGCCTAGTTAATGTTTCTAACCCCTTCGATAAATCAGGTGTCTACATATTTCACTGTAACAACTGTGTCAGCACATATATTGGACAAACAGGAAGATCCTTTATGATCGGATACAATGAGCATGTCAATGCTATTAAATACAGGAGATTTTCGGCGATAGGGCAGCATATAAATGACTACAAACATAGCTTTCATGATGTTAATCACGATATAGATATCATCGAAATAATAAACAAAGGCCCTTTACTTGACTTAATGGAGCAATGTTTCATTTTACTAGATCAATATATTAACCCTAACTACAATCTTAACGACTTGTCCGAAAAACCTACAATTTTATTTGATACACTTATTTCTGTAATTAATAATCTAAAAGTACCAAAAGATCAATCAGTATACAAAATAATACGTAACACACTAGCCTACTACCCCCACCATAATCCACGTCCTCCTGACCAATGCCCTCCAGCTAACGCCACCACCCCTTCCCCTACATAACATGCTCCGCCTCTCTGCTAGGGCATGTGGTCTGTTGTCTGTCATTTCGCAAGGCAGTTCCTCTTCAACTTTAGTTTCGTCAACTTGGTGCTCGAGGTGAGTCTCTATTTACAAAAGGATTTCCTCCTTGTCTCCGCTTCCGTCATGCTAATACACAGTTTATTTTCTTCTTTTAGGTCCGTCTTGGTTCGAGATCTTTCTAGATCCACAAAAAATTCTTCTGAACATATTGTTTTTTCAAGAAATCTCGGCCATCAATCTACAATTCTCAAATTTATGCACATTTATGGATACAGCTATCAAAATATAAGATCAATATTATGTGACACATATACTAATATAATTTAATTTACAGTATCCACACAAGATATTAGTCACTGTACTCTAGATACTATCAAGGCAAACTCGAACATTCTACACAGGTCACTAACATATATTCTATGAGGAATTGTTTTTATCAAAAAATTGGTGTGGTAATCTGATTTTCCCTCATGTATAATGACTTTTAATATTCTAATCAGCCAATTTTACTGTGTGTTAAATATAATATAAAATGTTTATAATTTGATAAGGCCTATTGAATGCCTTTAATGTCCAATTAAGATATATTTTAGCAAGAATTTTTTGCAAAAACTCAAAACTGTGATCAACCTTTATTACATCTACAAGAAATTTGACACCATTTATTATTTTTATACTCAAAAGATTGGATAATATTTATGACTTGTATTGTATCTCATAAGAATTATTCTAGTCTTTGTATTTGAAACTAGCAAGATACCCGTGCTTCGCTACGGTATTATACTGAAATTTATAATTGAATGCTTATTGTTTTATATATAATCAGCTGAAATTCGCGATTTGACTGGTTTTCTGAGAGAATCCGCCAAATTTCGCGATCTGACTCTTTTTCTAATAGATTACGGCAAGTTTCCTCCCATTTTTCAATCTTTCTTTCCAGGAATCGATTTCGTACTTCCTGGGCTAGGTCCAGGTATTCCACCCGGTCAGTTGGGTCCCTAAATCTTTGCCATCTTTTCCTATAAGCATTTTTAATATGGATCAAATCCTTGAGGAGATCCTTAAAAGTAATAAACTTCATTGTTAGGTTCCGTATTGAGTTGAGACTATGCTTAAAGTAAATACAAAATTTTTTTATATTCCACATTTGATGTTTTTACAAAAACATTACAATGATATTAAAAGGTACTGTTTCGGTCCACTGTGGACCATCATCAGCCTAGCCAAATTACAACAGTAAAAGACATAGTGATAAAAATAGTGTGGAGAAATGAGAGAGGATCTAGAAGGATGGGATGGTGGTGGAATGACAGATAAGAGTGAAAAAAACGTATTTGCGAATAATGATAAAAGTAACAGAAGTGTTCACAATGACAAGTAAAATCTTGTGAAGTCATGTAAAAACTCTTGATGAGATAGTCTTTGGTTAGCAGTTACTCCTGTGTTGCACGATTGACATATATAACTACGTATATGCTTCTAGAAAGTTGTAGATGTAAGTTCCACTTTTGCGTACAGATTTTACTTGTCATTGTGAACACTTCTGTTACTTTTATCATTATTCGCAAATACGGTTTTTTCACTTTTATCTGTCATTCCACCACCATCCCATCCTTCTAGATCCTCTCTCATTTCTCCACACTATTTTTATCACTATGTCTTTTACTGTTGTAATTTGGCTAGGCTGATGATGGTCCACAGTGGACCGAAACTAGTACCTTTTAATATCATTGTAATGTTTTTGTAAAAACATCAAATGATTTTTTAGTATTGAGAAGGTGGAATATTAAAAAAAAGTTTGTATTTACTTTAAGCATTGAGGAGATCCGGCGTGGTTTCGTCTTGGGTGCCTTGGCGGTACTGAACCCGCAGCCGGACTGCATTCTTAATCATTACCCATCCAGGACCCGTTACCAGCGCGGTCCGCACATTTGGCGACGGTCCAGAACATTATTATTATTTTTATTATTATTATTATTATTATTATTATTATTATTATTATTATTATAGATGTTCTGGACCCCATAGCAAGATGCAAGACCGCTACTTGGCAGTAAGTTACATCTGCTGCCATTGTCATTGTTGACATTGTGACCAGCACCATTGTCGCGCGTAGGCAAGTGTGCGGGATTTCCGGCAATACGAATGACACACTTCCATGTATTATTGACCTTATTATAGAGGTGAACAATTGGATGGTCAATCTCATTCCTATTGTTTATTTCAAAGGTGTTTAAATTTTTATTTATATGCCAGGAGAATCTACTGTAATCTAAGAACGTTCTCCGAAGAAAAAGATGGCTCTTGAAAACGAACCCAGGAAACCGGGCTTTACATTAAAATGGGTGTATTGAGACCACTTTTTAGAACTGTGTACAAATATGGTATCAGATTTCCTGTAACACCCACAGTTTTTATGTAATTACGTAATTTTCCTTTTTTTTAAATTTGCGCATAACAATGTGCACTGATCGATAAAATATGTACATTAGAGTAATTGAAAACGATCAATTGCGGTAAAATCGATAGTCTGATGTCTATGTTTACAGAGAAACACTGCAACTGGTTTAGTTTTGTTTGGAAACATGCTCTAAATACCTATTTAATACATATTACAAGTGCAAATCAGTCTACAAATGGCGAGGACCTCAAGACGACAGTGTGTAAACAATCCCAACTCCTTTTGTTTCATTTGCAGCTCACTGACTTTGAAATCAAGAAGAGAGAACATAACCTCATTTGTAAAGAAAGCTTACCTGGCATATTTCGGTGTCAAGTTAGGCGACCAAGATAAAAGGTTTGCGCCGCACAGTGTGTGTCATACATGTGTTACGAGATTAAGAAAATGGACTCAGGGGAAGCAGAAGTCGTTACCTTTTGGAATTCCAATGGTGTGGAGAGAGCAAACAAATCACACCGATGATTGTTATTTTTGTATGGTAAAAGTTGAAGGCCATAACAAGAAAAGTATTAAAAGCATTGCATATCCAAACCTGAAATCAGCAATCAGACCTGTACCACATGGACCTGACATTTCTGTGCGTAACCCACCAGCAACCCTGCAATCATCATCGTCATCATCATCATCATCGTCTGGTTCTAGTGACAGCGATGAAATCTTGATAACCACAGAAGAGCTACAACCAGAGTTGTTTACTCAATGTGAACTAAACGACTTGGTAAGAGATCTGGGTCTCTCAAAGGAGTTGTCACAAATGCTGGGTTCTCGTTTAAAGGGGAAAAGACTGCTAGCTCCAGGTACAACATTTTCCTGGTACCGAACAAGAGAAGAAGAATTTCGTGAGTACTTCACTGAAGAGGGTCCTCTTGTTTGCTGTAAGAACATTGAGGGAGTAGTATCAAAATACGGAATTACATACAACAAGAATGAATGGAGGTTATTTATCGATGGAACCGTAAACAATATCAAAGCTGTACTCTTACACATCACCAATAAGTATGGTTCGATACCTGTAGCGTATTCTTACGTCTTGAAGGAAAACTATGAAACCCTTGCAATTTTATTAACAGCAATTAAGTATTCAGAGCACGAATGGATTGTGCGTGGTGATCTAAAAGTTATAGGAATGCTTCTTGGACAACAGTCAGGTTACACAAAGTATCCATGTTTCCTCTGCCTGTGGGGCAGCCATACACGTGATGCACACTGGGCTAGACAGGAATGGCCATCTAGAACAACAATGGATCCAGGAGACAAGAATATAATAAGATCATGTTTGGTGAAACGAGAAAAAATCATTCTGCTACCTCTCCACATTGAACTAGGGATCATGAAACAGTTCGTAAAGGGATTGAATAAAGATAGTGACTGTTTTAAGTACATCTGTCAGAAATTCTCCTTCCTGTCTGATGCGAAACTAAAAGAAGGAATCTTTGTATGACCACAGATACGGAGCCTTACGGCAGATGAACAATTTGAGATGTTGATGACCTTTGAGGAAAGATTGCCTTGGATAGGTTTCAAGAATGTGATAAACGTTTTTTTGGGGAACAGGAAGCACCCGGATTACAAGAAAATAGTACAAGATATGTTGATGGCTATGAAAAATTTAGGTTGTAATATGAGTATCAAACTACATTTCCTTCATAGTCACCTCGACTTTTTCCCTGAACACTTAGGAGATTTTAGTGAAGAACATGGGGAGCGGTTCCACCAGGACATGAAAGAGATAGAAACACGTTATCAGGGCAGGTGGAATGCTGTGATGTTAGCTGACTATTGCTGGTCTATGAAGAGGGACAATCCGGAGTTGCAACACGTCAGGCGATCACAAAGATCACACTTCCGCAGCAAAAGGAAGAGAGTTTAAGTCATGAAAATTGTATCCTGGACTTGCCATTTGTAGAATTTAATTTTATATGTTCACAAACAACGTAAATAATAAATTGTTTTCTGGATTATTTTTATTTTAAGTTATAGTTACTTTACTGGTGTTTAATTCCCAAACTTTGCTGTAAGTGATATTATAGATTAAGTAAATACTTAATTTTAAATTCTGTAAAATCCTTACGTGATTCATAAAATTTGATTTCAGATTCATAAACAGCAGGCAAAACTACATTACAATCACCCATCAAAACTAAAAGCCTTGAAAAAAAATTTCATTTTGTAACTCAGTGTTACAGGCAAGTCAGTTTGACATGTATTGCATGTAAGCTTTAGGAAAGCATTCTTTCTGATTACTTTAGATATATTTGCAAAATCACAACCTGGTTTGATAGAAGACAAAATTCAGTGAAAAAAGCTTAATACAAAACACAATTAAATCTAAAAGATGTGTTAAACCTAAGAAGAAAAGAAATGAAAAAACAAATGATACAGATGGAAACGAACAATAAGTGCATATAGCGAGGTTGAGGACCTCTTAGTCCATTTTTTTTCAGTTTTATAACAATTTAAAGCAGGATGAAATCACTGTGTCGAAAATTCAGGCCTACAGTCTGCCTTTGTAGAAACACCACCACCATGAATGGCTATGAAGGGAGCGAAAAATTTTGAGAAATCAAGCCTGAGAGGAGACAACGTGCAGGCGAAATGCATGCAACAAGTGATGGGAAATGCTGATGAAATTTAAAACTTTAGAACAGCACCATTCTCAATTTCTTTTCAATGTAGCGGTTCCGTTCTCATCGATTATTGTTTCACAGTATTGGCTGGTTTGTTTGCCTTATTTTAAAAAGGGTTGGGATGGCCGCAGTAAAAATTGAGAAGCTGAGTTAGAGAAGATGACAGGTGCATGGTAAACTGTAAGTGACCATAGTGGAAATTCTCATTGCAGGCCTCGACCTGTTAGGGGGAAATATATATTTTCATATCCTGGAAAGATGCTCTGCAGGGGTACTTGAAGGAATATCAGTGTTTAATTTTAAAAACATCCCCAGTAGTGGTGGATATTGTGTTTTGTGATGTTCTGAAAATATTGGATAGGTAAGAAAGTATCTCATCCAGCACCAGTGAAGCTACTGGTTCTGCTGAAGCAGATCTGGAAAAGTTAACTTAATCATCACTTAACTTTTTCCTGTTTCCACTCCCATGTGATGTAGCTTATACTGACAACTAGAATGTAATGATTACAATTTTATTTCAAGAAGTAATTTATGAGTAAAAATTACATTTTATAACAAGTAACAATTACAGGTAAAAATTACTAAAAGTGTATTTATTACAAGTAATTTGATTACTTTTACTCGCTTACTTCCCAACTCTGATTACCAGGTATGGCTAGATAGACAGAAAAATTAAAAGAATAAATTAATCTGCAATCAATACATTACAAACAGAATTTATTATTCTCCATTTCCATTTTTCTAGAAAAAGTAAACTTCGATTACATGGCAGATGTAGAGAAGTTTTTTTCCCTTCTTCTTACAATTTGCGTTATGTCTCACCAATACAGATAGGTCTACAGATAGCTGCTACAATTTCCTACTTGGGTTTTCCCTTGTTTACACCATTTTCTTAACGGATATTCTTCTGATTTCTCATGTTAGACTGTTTAGTTCTTGTACATCACTCTTGCCCTTCATGTAGGGTACAAAATCTCAGTAGGGGGGTTCCCCCACCGACGATTTTGTATCAAAGGTTCCTTCCCACTAAAATTGCCGAGGAGGTGAGGTAGGGGGCTTTTTTCATTATATAATAATGATGAAAATGTAGAAAATGCAGAAATTAATGCTTTTTACTGTGCGTATTTTCATAAAAACATCAGCAATAATCCACATAATGTAGAAATAATAAGACGACTGCAAGATCTTGAACAATAAAGCAACTCCACACCAGCAGCCTATTATTTATGTTTCACTCTGGCAAGTCCATCTGAAACCCGGGCAAAAATATAAATATAACTTACTTGAAGCTCTTGAAGAACAGAAGTAACTTGAGCTTACACCACTCCTGTACTTCTTGGAGAGGGTGAGTTTCCAATAGGTAGCCAATAGAACAATATTCACTTAAGGCATGTACAAACTGACAAATTTGTTCAGTCACCACTTAGCCCCAGCAGAGGAAGGTTCCACTAATAAATCAATAAATCAGGACAAATCACACCTCATCTGGCCCTTCTTAAGAAAGGGACAGTCTGTCACAGACTTCTGAGCCAATTTTCTTTCTCCTTCGCAGCATCGATTTTGCTCTTACTCTGTAGAGTAGCCCTCTCGTCTGGATTTTAAACAAACTTGTTAGACATTACCACTACCAAGCCCGCCAGTGGTGCCAGTCTGCAACCTGCAAGCTTGTATATGGTAATGAACAGACAAGGTCGAGCATCTAGAAATGAAATGCTCACTAAAAGGTAAGAATACTTTAATTACTAACTTCTTTAAAACTGGTTATGGTAATATACAGTCACTACCAGTCCTATGCAAGATCAATCAGTGATATATGAAGATGATGTGCAGTAAAAATCCAATAATAAGCCCTAAAGATGATTAAGTGTTATGGCGTCTCCGAAAACCGTAAAATTAGTTAGTGGGACATTAAACAAATATTATTATTATTATTATTATTATTATTATTATTATTATTATTATTATTATTATTATTATTATTATTATTATTATTATTATATACACTGACTGACAGAGCAAATGCAACACCACGAAGGAGTGGTCAGAACTTTATGCCAATTGCAGGGTAGACTGACGTCACTGAGGTATGCTCATGATGTGAAATGCGCCGCTGTGCTGCGCACGTAGCGAACGATAAATGGGACACGGCGTTGGCGAATGGCCCACTTCGTACCGTGATTTCTCAGCCGACAGTCATTGTAGAACGTGTTGTCGTGTGCCACAGGACACGTGTATAGCTAAGAATGCCAGGCCGCCGTCAACGGAGGCATTTCCAGCAGACAGACGACTTTACGAGGGGTATGGTGATCGGGCTGAGAAGGGCAGGTTGGTCGCTTCGTCAAATCGCAGCCGATACCCATAGGGATGTGTCCACGGTGCAGCGCCTGTGGCGAAGATGGTTGGCGCAGGGACATGTGGCACGTGCGAGGGGTCCAGGCGCAGCCCGAGTGACGTCAGCACGCGAGGATCGGCGCATCCGCCGCCAAGCGGTGGCAGCCCCGCACGCCACGTCAACCGCCATTCTTCAGCATGTGCAAGACATCCTGGCTGTTCCAATATCGACCAGAACAATTTCCCGTCGATTGGTTGAAGGAGGCCTGCAATCCCGGCGTCCGCTCAGAAGACTACCATTGGCTCCACAGCATAGACGTGCACGCCTGGCATGGTGCCGGGCTAGAGCGACTTGGATGAGGGAATGGCGGAACGTCGTGTTCTCCGATGAGTCACGCTTCTGTTCTGTCAGTGATAGTCACCGCAGACGAGTGTGGCGTCGGCGTGGAGAAAGGTCAAATCCGGCAGTAACTGTGGAGCGCCCTACCGCTAGACAACGCGGCATCATGGTTTGAGGCGCTATTGCGTATGATTCCACGTCACCTCTAGTGCGTATTCAAGGCACGTTAAATGCCCACCGCTACGTGCAGCATGTGCTGCGGCCGGTGGCACTCCCGTACATTCAGGGGCTGCCCAATGCTCTGTTTCAGCAGGATAATGCCTGCCCACACACTGCTCGCATCTCCCAACAGGCTCTACGAGGTGTACAGATGCTACCATGGCCAGCGTACTCTCCGGATCTCTCACCAATCGAACACGTGTGGGATCTCATTGGACGCTGTTTGCAAACTCTGCCCCAGCCTCGTACGGACGACCAACTGTGGCAAATGGTTGACAGAGAATGGAGAACCATCCCTCAGGACACCATCCGCACTCTTATTGACTCTGTACCTCGACGTGTTTCTGCGTGCATCGCCGCTCGCGGTGGTCCTACATCCTACTGAGTCGATGCCGTGCGCATTGTGTAACCTGCATATCGGTTTGAAATAAACATCAATTATTCGTCCGTGCCGTCTCTGTTTTTTCCCCAACTTTCATCCCTTTCGAACCACTCCTTCTTGGTGTTGCATTTGCTCTGTCAGTCGGTGTATAATTCGCTTGGGCCATCAAGGACCACGTTAAGTCTTGTTGCATTTGACACTGAACTTGGCCTTCTTTAGAGCCCAAATTTCCCTCATTCTTTGTGAGTGGGCCTGCTTACGCTCCTCTGTCCAAGGGGCACCGTGTCTTCTCTTCGGTTTCTCGTCTCGGTTTAGCCCGTTCATCAATATTTTCTTGCGGAAGAGATCTCTGTTAAGGGCGTCTTCAGCTGAGATATGTAGCATTTGCAGGTCTTCTTTGGTATTTCTAAACCAGGGAATTGTGGTTTTGGGGTTTGAATCAAAAAAGTGAAAGATTTCTTTAGTTAACTTTCTTCCATCCATTCTTTTCAGATGACCGTAAAATCGTGCCCATCTTTTTCTGATTGTGTCGGTAATTTTCCCTATATTGCTGTAGACTTCCTTGTTGGATCTCTTTTGATGGATTCCATTTCTGTACTTTGATCCCAAGATTCCGCTCACAATTTTGCGTTCTTTTTTCTCCAGTTCTTCAAGGAGTCCTTTGTTGGCATTTAGAGACAGGGTTTCGGCTGCATATAGAACTACTGGCTTCAGAACTGTTTCATAGTGACGTATCTTGGTGTTTTGGGAAAGGCATTTTTTGTTGTAGATTGTGCGGGATGTTTAGTAGGCTATTTCCAGTTTGCGTACTTGCTCCTGAAGTGCTTCTTTGTCCAGTCCATTTTTCATGATGATCTCACCCAGGTATTTGAATTTGTCTACTCGGGTGATGTCCCCGTATTTTGTATGGAGTTTTGGAGGAGCCTCTTTGATGTTAGTCATTACTTCTGTTTTCTCAAACGATATCTGCAAACCAGTTTGTTCGGCAATTTCCTTTAAAATTTCAACTTGAGCTCTAGCGGTTTCTATGTCTTTTGAGAGAACAGCAATATCATCGGCAAATGCTAAGCAGTCTGTTGCGATCCCCTTGGATTTGGTTCCTATTCTCAATGGACTATAGTTGGTTTCCTGTAATCTCATCCGCCAGGTTCTGATGATCTTTTCAAGAACACAGTTGAAGAGTATCGGGGATAGCCCATCACCTTGTCGGACTCCTGTTTTGATGTCAAAGGAATGCGAGAGACATCCGTGGAACTTCACCTTCGATTTTGTATCGGTCAGGGTGGCTCTAATTAATGCCAGCAGTTTCAAATCAACTCCGAATTCATTTAAGATGTTTAGCAGGACTTCCCTGTCAATGGAGTCGTACGCTTTCTTAAAGTCCACAAAGACAGACACATACTGCTTGGACCTTAGTGTACAATATCTGATGATCGTTTTGAGATTTTGGATCTGCTCGGCTGTTGAGCGACCTTTTCTGAACCCTCCTTGGTATTCACCTATTTGATGTTCGACTTGTGCTTCCAAACGCTCCAGGATGGCAAGTGATAGAATTTTGTAAGTCACGGGTAGCAAAGATATTCCTCTGTAGTTGTTGATGTTCTTCATGCTGCCTTTTTTGTGTAATGGATGGATCAAAGGTATTTTCCAATCTTCGGGTAGGGTCTCCTTGTTCCAAATTTCTTCTATTTGCTTTTGCAAGATATCAAGTGATTCCTCTGCAGCATATTTCCATAGTTCTGCTACTACTTAGTCTTCCCCCGGCGCTTTGTTATTTTTGAGACGGGCAATGTGGCGCTTGATTTCATCTCTGTCGGGTGGTCTGAAATCTGGGTACCTGAGTAAGGGTTCCTTGGTCTCAATGGGGCTTTGCGGTTTAGAGCAATTAAGTAAATTCTTGAAGTAGTCTGCCAGAATGCTGCAATTTTCTTCATTTGACGTCGCCAGTGTGCCGTCCTTTTGCTCAAAGCATAGAGATGGTGGTTTATAGCCAGTGAGTTTGCGTTTGAAGGCTCTGTAGTACTCTCTGCTTTCATTCTTCCTAAAGTTTTGTTCTACCTTTTCAATGAGAGATTTTTTGTATTTACGTTTCTCAGTTCTGAACACCCTAGCTGCTTGGGCACGTTGGGTTTTGTAGGTTTCCCAATCATTTTCTGATTTCGTAGAGTAGTACTGTTTCCATGCATTGAGTCTTTCTTGGAAGACTGATTCGCAGGTACCATTCCACCAGGCATGCTTTTTGCTTCTCTTGATTTCTGCGACGTCTTTGGCGGCCTCAACCAGCAGACTTTTGGCGTTGTTAAAGTCACAGTCATTTGGTCTAGCCTTCTCCTGGAACTCCTCGACCCTTTGCCGAAGTTTATCATTGTCGAAGAGTGTGATTTGTTTGGTTGTCTTCCTTGTGTTTGCGGGAATTGGTTTGAATTTGATAAGAGACATATAGTGATCTGAGGCCACATTGATGCCTTTCTTTACCTTGACATTCATAATCTCTGGGCTGTTTCTCCTGGAGATTGCAACATGATCTATTTGGAACTCTCCGAGAGTTTGGACTGGAGAACGCCAAGTCATTTGCTTTCTGGGTAGATGGCGAAAGTGGGTCGACATGACCTGCAGGTTGTGATTTTCACAAATGGACACCAGTCTTTTGCCATTGGGATTGGTTCTTTTGTGAGCAGGGTAATTTCCTATAACTTTCTTGTACTTCTGTTCACGACCTAGTTGGGCATTGAAGTCACCCAAAAGAAGCTTGACATGGTGTTTGGGGATTTTGTTTAATTTTTCATCCAGTAGGTCCCAGAAATTATCAACTTCGTCTGGATCAGACTTGTTCTTATCGTTTGTAGGAGCATGTGCGTTAACTAGAGCGTACGTTTTGTTCGCGCATTTAATTGTGAGTATAGACAATCTGTCATTCACAGGTTCGAAATTTGCAACCGATTTAAGGATCTTGGTTCTAACAGCAAACGCAGTTCCAAGCATCATAGCTCCATTGAGGATTCCTCTTTGCGCTTTGCTCTTGAAAAATCGGTAGCCTTCGGATTCAAAAATCTCTTCATCTGGGTATCTTGTTTCCTGTAGGGCCATTATGGATATCTGATTTTCATGAAGAGCTTTGGTGAGGGTTTTCAGCTTGCCAGTTTGTGTAAGTGAATTTATGTTGAAAGTTGCTAAAAAGGTTTTAGATTTTGGCCTGAGTTTTTGACACTTCGGGGTACACCGAGACGCTCCGACTCGTCTCTTGCATGATGTCGAGTCTCTCCCAGAAACCAAATGAGACTCGTGCGCCGTGGCGTTCACGACGAGGGATTTATCCGAAGATTTACCCCCTGGGATATGTTTCTTGAAATGTTGTGCCATCATGCTTTTTGACTTGACTTTGCTTTGGACGGGTACCCATCCTTTTACAACTAGGGTTGTTAGCCCTAGAGGTTGCCTCAAGATGTTTTCTGGCTTCTGGTCATTTACCAGTCTTCGCCGTAACCCTGGCAAGGGACCAATTCTTTTCTCACGGTGGTATTTTATTTCTCTACTACCCTCTGACTCTGCTGGCGGCAGAGCCAGCGAGCTTCCCCAATTCCAATGGGACGCGCCCGATGGAGGTAACTGATAAATCCCCACACGGGTATTATTATTATTATTATTATTATTATTATTATTATTATTATTATTATTATTATTATTATTATTATTATTATTATTATTATTACGTCAGATGACTGCAGAATGTCCTTTATATAGTGAGCTCAATGTTGTATGCAGCAATGAAGATAATCCAGGATCATCAATGCTGGCAGTAACCGAGAAGTTTTAGATGTTTGGCAAAAATATTGAGCCTGGTTGCTGTTTACTTCCAATGGGATAGACTGCCAAGTAATGTTGTGTAGTGTGTGTGTTGTTCATGAAAAATCAACAGGAAAAGTTAGATACAACTGTTAAAGTGTAAGGTCGGTTTATGTGGAACTGAAAAGAGAGTAGAGTTTCCGTGATCACCTAGAGCTTAAAAATCTACAGATTACAAATGGCTTAGACATGGGGACACATATTAATACAGACAAGACTGTGGTGGCAATGACCAGTTTTATTGCAGTACAATTACATTTAAAATGAGTGAACTTCATCAAAGTGACCAACTGTTTTTCAATTTCTGTGGATGAATCTACAGATAGGTATTCTGAAAAACATTTGATTTCGTATCTTACATATGTTGACGAACAGAATGATGCTTGCTGCTGTTTCTATAAGCTAGTACCTGTTCAAAATGCTGATGTTGAGTTGCTGGAAGAGAAAATTGTCCAAGCCTTTTCAGAAGATGTCAAACATGTAGAAATGAAGATAAACTTGTAGGGTTTGCTTCAGACAGCACTACAGTGTTTACTGGCTGAAATGAAGGTGTTGCTGCTAGAAACAGGAGGAACATATCTCTGAACTTGATCAGCGTGCAATGTATAGCTCATAGAATGGACCTTGTTTTAGAACAAGTTTTTAGTGTTGTGAATGTTGTTCATTCTGCTGCTGCTGAACTGAGATATATTGCGGCAGTCACAGGTGTTTCAGAGTTCTTGAAAGTCAAAAATTCTTCCATGCTCATTGGATTTCAAGTGATTCTATTGTTAGGTTTTCTGTTAGGTGTATCATGTGTACTGTCCTTCATAAGTACAACAATGCAAAAGGAATCATTTCTTACGATGAAATCGAAAACAAGCTTATTTCTGCAATACAGACCCTTAAAGAAATGCACGTGAAAGACTACGTTTATTTGACACCTTCCAAGGAAAAGTTTTTAACATATTGCAAATGCCATTCTGAGGAAGATGAAACTAGATAGTTTGACAAAATAAGAGAACAAATAATTCATGGTTTAGTAGATGAAGTAGAAGGAAGATTTCCTTCAAGTGAAATATTGATGTAATTTTCAGTGTTTGAAGAAGAAACAAGTAGTGATATGAGTGGTTTGTATAGCAATTCTGTTGTATAGAAAGCAGATGAGTTGTTTGGTTTGGATAGTGATACCATGGTATCGTAAAGGAAGGAGAAGATAGACTCTAAAACCTAAGTGATTTGGTTCATTTGAAACAATTAATAAGAAAAATTTGTTAAGTGCCTATGTCAACTGCAGCTTGTGAACAAGGTTTCAGCATTGCTCATAGCATCAAAACAACCAAAAGGAATTGCTTGTTGATAAACACTTTGCAGTCTCTGATGGCTATCAAACTCAATGGACCTCTTTTGAAATTGTGGGAAGCAGTTATCAACGCTGATGAATGGGTCACCTCTGGACATCACTTGGCAGATCAACACTACTCATTGAAGAACCACAGCGAGGAGAAATACAAACTCAGAATTTTTCTTTGAGGTGAGTTTAGTTTTATTTTATTTCTTATCTTGCAACCATTTCCTTTTGTTTAATATGGATCTAGATTTTCATTTTAAAAATGAATAATTACTTAAGATTTTCCAGGATGCTTCCGTGATGCAGCTGGTAAAATGTCAGCCTTCCACCACTGCTCTGATGGTTGAAATACTGATCACTCCATGCAAGATTAATGCTGGACAAAGTGAAGGTGGAACACGTTTATTCTGGTTTCAGCTGTCATCTTTCATCCCAGCAACACTTTCCACAATCTCTTCATTTTTCATTCATTAATCATTGTCCAGAGGAGTGCAATAGGCCTCACCAGCTGGAATATTATCTTTCCTCGGCATTAGTTATGCGCTTCATTCATTCATTCACTTCTTTTTTTTACTTTTGCTTTTCCAAATTAGTGTACTGGTAGTTAGGGGGGTTTCTTTCAGAAAAGATCTTCTGGGGGCACATTTTGCGGACAGGGTAAAAAGATAAAGACAAAAATTATGGAATTTACAATATTTAATACACACTATGTTTATAAATTTTATCTATTAATTAGTTTATTAAGTTAGATTTTGTTTACAGCTCTACAGTTATTACTCAACATTGCAACTCATAAATAGGGTACGGATTCTTATGTAATTACATATTCCATTCCTTTAACAGAAGACAACTGAAAATGTTCGCGAAATGTGGTACTGATATGGTTATGCCTGTGCTTTATTTTACATAATTTTACATATTCTCAGTAATAATATGTATTTTCACATACTATGTGAAGAATGTAACATTTCTGTACATATCTAGGCAGAGATACAAATTTTAAAACTTGTGTCAGTTCGTTTAATTTTCAGACTATAGTAAAATAATTGGCAAACTTCATCTCATATAAAATAAGCTCACCGGACAAAAAACTAGTCACCCTTGTGCGCACAAACAGATGGATCGTTAAACCTGTACAGATGGTGCAGCGAACAAGTCCTCAAGTGCTCAACTGCACCCGAACTGCCTCTACATAAGCATAAAGTAGTAGCAATCAGTGAGACACTGATGTTTCAAGAGGACAATGTACGTGAACATGGGTGGATGTAAGTATGTGACAGAGTGGATAAAAGGGGTATTCGTGTTTGGCCGTGCCCATGGCCATACAGTGCGTGAAGTTGCTGGATTTGTTGGTGATTCAGAGCAGAGTGTTCAACACGTCTACAAGCAGTGGTGTACTACTCATTGCCACAAAACACGTCAGAATTGTGGTCGGAAAAAGATCCTGACTGAGAGGGACTGGAGATAAGTTTCATGGCTTGTGAATCAAAATCACTTCCAAACCCGACAGGAATTGCTGCAGTCAGTGAATGAAAGTCCATCCCAACCTGTTAACAAGAGAACATTGTGACAGGAACTGCATGCAATGAACATTTGGAGTCGGTCACCACACAAGAGGCTATTGCTCACACCAGGTCATAAAGCTGCGCGTCTTCAGTGGGGTAGAAATCATTGAACCATGGACAGTAGCTGACTGGCGGAACATAATGAGGTCTAATGAATCACACTTTTGCCTATATTCCAATGATGTACCGTCGTCGAGTGCACCAAAAGCCAAATGAAACATTTCATCCTGGATATGTACAAGGTCAGGTTCAAGCCAGAGGTGGGTCTGTGGTGTTTTGGGGGTGTTTTTCGTATCATGGATTGGGCCCACTCACAGAGGTGACCACTAACATGAATTAGCATGTTTACCTAAACACTCTGGATGATCAGGTGTTGAAATGAAATGGCGTATGGCTTTTTTAGTGTCCGAGTGTCCGAGGACAAGTTCGGCTCACCAGGTGCAGGTCTTTTTATATATATTTAATTTGACTCCCGTAGGCGACCTGCGCGTCGTGATGAGGATGAAATGATGATGAAGACGACACATACACCCAGCCCCCGTGCCAGCGAAATTAACCAGTGATGGTTAAAATTCCCGACCCTGCCGGGACCCCTGTGACCAAAGGCCAGCACGCTAACCATTTAGCCATGGAACCGGACATCAGGTGTTGCCTTTTAGTCAACATCTGCATGATGAGTATGCTATTGATACCCCAATTTTTCAAGATGACAAAGTTCACCGGACTGGGTGCATATGTGACTGGTTTTATGAACACTCCCCCACACTATTACATCTCAATTGGCCTCCAAAATCACCTGACTTGAACCCCATTGAAAATCTGTGGGATATGTCGGAACAGCGGGTAAAACGCTGACATCAGCACCCCCACAATTTGGTGGAAGTGCACGATGAAATCCTTAGCGAGTGTCTTAATCTGGATGCGACATACCCACACAACCTTGTGGACTCACTTTATAACCGAATCCAGGTGGTTATCAAGTCCAGAGGTGGAGTTACACAGTATTAAACGGATGATTTCTCCAGGGGTGACTAATTTTTTGTCTGGGGAGTTTATTTTTAAATTTCTAAAATTGGCTTTAAAATTCCTTTAAAATTGGAATTTCTAACTCTTTTTCTGCAAAATATAGTAGGTCTGTGTCCCTTAACTGCATAAAACAGCACAAATCCTTTCTTAGAATCTGAGAGTTCAGAGTTTCTATCAAACTGCTTGCAAGAAGAGCACCTTGAAGATATTTCATCCAGCTAGTTTTATCATTCAAAATATGCACCAGTGACTTCCTGTGATGCTGAACGGTCTTTCTCAGTCTACAAGGGAATTTTATTGGATCAGTGCCAAAACATCACAATAGAAAAAATAGTACTTGGTGACATAATGCGCATCATAATCAAATAGTTACCATATTATTTGTGTTACTCAATAGGGGTTTAAAGACAGATTCTATATTAACTTTATTTAGTAACATTTATTTGTCGCCAGGCTGAGTGGCTCAGATGGTTGAGGAGCTGGCCTTCTGACCCCAACTTGGCAGGTTTTGATCCTGGCTCAGTCCGGTGGTATTTGAAGGTGCTCAAATACATCAGCCTCGTGTCGGTAGATTTACTGGCACGTAAAAGAACTCTTGCGGGTCTAAATTCTGGCACCTCAGCGTCCTCGAAAAACGTGAAAGTAAAGCCAATAACACCACTACATTTATTTGTATCATTTTCAGGGCATGAGAGCAACATGAAATTAGCTACAACAATACATTGTGTAATATACACTGCGATTTACAGTGCATAACAATACACCTTGAAGTCTTTTGAATATGCCTTTAATTTGATTATCTAATATTGTCAAAATTAGAAAACAGTAGACTATATAAATCATCTAAAGCAACAATGATGACTTTTTTCATAAAATATGGAGGTACTGAAAAGAATTTTATTGTCTCACATCATAACCATAAGTCATAATAAAAGGAATATACAAACATTTTTTTAAATTTGGTGCATTAATACCATTACATATTTTATGAATATTATATATGTTATTTCATTACATATTTTACTGATATTTACTACATCTGTATGTAAATATTTCGCACTCTGATATTACATAAATATCCGAGCCCTACTGATAAAGTCGTGCTCAAGGGGAGGGGAGAGCGGGGGGGGGGGGGGGGGGGGGAGAGAAAGATGAGTGCCTACACTTCTGAGATTCGCATGACTTTTTCCATCAAATACACCAAGGGATTCAGTGAAATTATGCCTAGTTCAAAGTGCCTGCTAGTTACCAATATTTTTATTGAACTGTGTAGTGATTAACGGAAAAAATATGATTGCCTACAAGGAATAAGCTAGTTGCTCAGTCATGTACAGTAAATTCCGATTGCTACTTTCTTCTTAATAAATTTGTGTGTTTTTAAATTTTATTCTAGATATTTAGATTTATATATTTTTAGATATTTAGGTTCTTCCTAATATGTGTTATTTTTAATATTTAATGTATATTGGCAAAACTACCTGTATTTTGAGAAACATCCCTGTTGGTGGAATGGAATAAATATAAATAACTTCCAATGTTTATCATTCTTGCTATAACAACAGAATTCAAACAAAAGTTTTAAAATATACATTTTTTCTGGAGGGAGCAGATATATAATTTCCCCATAAGTAAATCACCCCCTCCTTGAAATAAACACTAGTAGTTAATTCTTGCGATCCTTCTCCCCACCATTTCTTTCTCATCTCGCATCTTGCTTTCCTGCCAAGAGGTTTTGCAGCAAATAGATATCGGTTGTGTTTCCTTGGTATGTATTTTGATGCCTTTTTCAGCCAATGAATATAATAATTTCATTTCCCTTCAATCTAATATTGGAGTGAATGCACTAGAATACAACAGTTTTTCCAAATGCCCTTAGATGTTCAAGAGCCCTTTTTACGTGTCTTTATTGTCTGAGGCTGGCTAACTGAGGACACTGCCTGTATTGCTACTTTATAGTCAACCAACCTGACAACCTTCTCAGAAAACCTGATGTCTGCAGAGGAGCTGATGCAGGCCAAGGGAAATTTCTTCTATTTCACCATCAAAGTGGTTTTTTTTTTTTTTTTTTTTTTTTTTTTTCTCTCCATAGGAGGATAATGACTAAAAAACTTGCAGTAAACTCCTGCTTCTGCTGCACTTGCTTCTACTATTCTGTTAAGATTCTTGATCACTCCTCCTTAGAGTAATACACATAAATTGTTTCAAAAGTTGAATGTAAAAAAAAATGCTGAGTGTGTGCCTGATTTATGAAAGTCTTCTGTAAGTTATAAGAGGGGCAAGGGATTTCATGGACCCAGATGTTTAATGGATTGATTGCACAGGGAGAGACTTCCAAAAGTTACCGCACTTTGGCTGGTGCTGCCATGCAGGTGGACTGGTGAAATGCTTGCTTTGTTCCCTCGTGGCAGGGAAAGTGTGCACAGTCAGGTAACACAGCAAGGATGGTAAGCAGTAAGCATATGGAATGAATGTTTAGTTTAGAGGTGGCCAGGAATGTTGCACCTGTGCAGCACACTGATATGCTGTGCAATGAGCTGGCCTCATGCTTGCACATTAAGATTACCATCCCTCCGAAACTGCTCCTCCAAGCGTGACCAACTCGACGAGCCCTTCAGGAGGGAAATACTGCTCTCCCTCCCAACCAATTAACAACAGTATGACACCTTAGCCATCTAGTTGTAGCAGTCATCCTTTCTGAGTCCGAAAATTTCACACTGCACAATATTTGATTATTATTTTATTTTATTGTGGTTTATACGTCATATACAATAAACAAATACAAATACATACGATATGTCCTTGTTCAAGTAAACCTGTGACAATATATAACAAGATATCTCATACGAAATGGTACTGTATCTTATCAACACTTTGTCAAAGTAATGATGAAACCAATGTCCGGCACCAACGTACAGCACACAGACAAACGCAACCATGGCTTGTAAAGTTTCATTACAGAGAAAACCTCTCACAAACATATGCTGAACCAAATATTGAGAGAGCTTTAGCAGCCTCATATTGGAGGTGTACAAGATCTACTCGCAGGAAATGATCGTAAAATTCTTTCGTACTTTTTGACAAGGAAGAACTTATTTCAAAGGTGTGCGGTAGATTGGAGATCGATAAGTTCTATCAGCAAGTGAACAGGAGCATCGTCGACTGAAACAGTGTATGGTCTTGCAAATGTTTGTAGAAGAGGATATAGAATAGCACATTCACGAACAGAGTCCCACATTAGAAAATGAGCTACATTCCAGCACTTGAGCTGGCTTTCCCAAAGTACAAGTTTTCTATTGAACACTTCCACTTTCTCGACCATATCAGATATTACATTGTTTTCACCTTGCATAGCAATGTTGAGAGCATTCATATGATTGGTAATATCAACTAAGAGAGCAAGGATCTTCTAATTTTGACTTGTTAACTTCTTAAATGAGAAAAACAAACTATCGCGAATCGCTGTTTAAAATCTTACCGGATCTAAGCCAATGGACATCACTGCGGTACATAACGTCATCATACTCTTCGTCTCCATCTCTCAGAAATTTCAACAACTTCCATGATATCTCCTAACTTGGCTGACTTTGCACAAAGCGTTCGTGGTGCAAAACGAAATGAACGCCAGGCGACGTAGTCTCATTGTGCCCAAGTTTACTTCATAACAGGCAATAAATCCCCTTTTGTTGCCTCGCATTGCTAGTGCACCAATCTGTCATAACCGATACCTATTTATTCCAATCCAAACTGACTGCATCGATGATGTCTTCTACGGCTCTAAGGTGGTGTTGTTAACGGACACCATATCTGAAAGATCCTCTGTAACGTGGAGGTTACTGCCCACTCCTCGGAAAGAAACAACTGTGCAGTATCCGATATATCTGTGGACTCATCCAAGGTGATTGAAAAGGCGATGAAATCCTTCACTGCATTAATTAATTGTTGACATACGTCAGTAGCCATGGCACAGATGCAACGTGTCACTGTTTGGCAGGAAGGATGGACATTTTCAAACTTGATGGCTTCTGTGGGGCAGAGAAATTTTGCTGTGACAACCAAGCACTCTTTCACCATTTTGCTAATCTCACTATTTTTAGTGCTATGTTGTAACTAGCTCGTAATGCCAGCATGTCGAGATCATCTTCCTGAAAGTAGGAGGGAAGGACACTACTGAACATACTGCGGTTGTGAGCCACAGAAGATTGGATCTTAAAATATGTTTTCAAATGCTTAACTTATGTCAGAATCTATCTGTTGACTGCGTTCACATGTTTCCAGATCCCTAAGCCTTGCTTCGTGTTCTTCGCCTACTAACGTGTCATATTCTCCTTTGTGGAGAGCGCCATAGTGACGCTCAACAGTGACTTTCTGGTGTCCGCCAATAGTTTGATGGCATAATAAGCATTTAGAACTATTTCCATCAGACGCGAAAATGAACTGCAATTCCCAATCCGTTTTAAAGGAATGCAAAATTTTGCCAGCTCCTCTCTTTTTTGATTTGCATTCCATAATGCAATGCGTTTGCAACAGCACTTCCAATGAACCGCCGTCCTGAACCCTGTATGTTATGTTCCCTGGCCAACTCTACGGTCAGTGCTCCTCACCACGTAACGCCTGTCTCTCCCCGAAAGCGGACATGCCTACCAAGCTCTTCATGTGTGCGAAGTCAGTGTGCGGTAACTGTACACACTGTGAACTGTGCAGCATTTGGGCACCGCTAGTTTAGTTTATGAGTGGAGTTCTTGCTAAGCGCATGTTATTAGTGTTGCATTCCTACACATTATGTTAAATTTTTAAAATTTATTATTTGCTTTACATCGCACCGACACAGATAGGTCTTACGGCGATGATGGATAGGAGAGGTCTAGGAGTGGGAATGAAGTGGCCGTGGCTTTAATTAAGGTACAGCCCCAGCATTTGCCTGTGTGAAAATGGAAAACCACTGAAAACCATCTTCAGGGCTGCCGACAGTGGGGTTCTAACCCACTATCTTCCGGATGCAAGCTCAGAGCTGTGCGCCCCTAACTGCACGTCCAACTCACCATGAGTTATCTATCAGTATGGTTACGTACAGTATTGGACAAGCGATATTTATGGTCGACACATTTCTCCTAAAGAAGTTGTACGACAGAACCGTTCGCAAATTTCTACGCCGTTCCCGTGGCACTGTAATGCCTTTAAGGCAATACAGAACCAAGTTATTCAAGAAATGGCGAGAAACAGGGTCTGTTTTGAATCTTAAAAAGTGTCAGTGGTTTATCAGTAATGCCACAGATTCCAGCAGCCCACGCTAATTTCTCTTGGTGGATCCTGCAAACCACCATGATCATTTCGTCATTCTTCTCTTTAATTATGACTGACGAAGCTTATTTCCATTTAAGAGGGTATGTGAATTCTCAGAATTCAAGGTATTGGTACAGTGACAATCATCCATAGAGGACGAAATTCCTCTTCATGATCAGAAAGTCAGTGCTTAGTGTGGCATTAAAGCAATCAATCAATCATCACTGAACTGCATTTAGGGCTGTGAATCAGGTGGCAGATTCCCTATCAATGTTTACCTAGACTTTTCTTAAACAACTTCAAAGAACTTGGAAATTTATAAATATTTTCCTTGATAAATGATACCACTTCCTAATCCCTCTTCCTATAAACGAATACTTGCCCCAATTTGTCTTCTTGAATTCCAACTTTATCATCATATTAAGAACTTTTCTACCTTTAGAGAGCTCCACTCAAGCTTATTCATCTATTAATATCATTCCAGACCATCTCTCCACTGATAGCTCAGAAGATACCATTTAGTCGAGCACCTCATCTCCTTACTCTGAAGTCTTCCCAGCCCAAAGTTTGCAACATTTAATGTAATCTTTTATCAAAAACCACCCATAACAAATCACGTTGGTTTCCTTAGGATCTTTTCCAATTCTTGTATCAAGTAAAGTATCCCTACTTCCAGCAGGATAATGCTACTGCCCATACAGTTCATCAGTTAAAGCATATATTAGAACAGGCGAATGATGAGTGAATAATCAGTCGCAGTCTTCGTCCCCCTCATTTCCCCAATTTAAGTGTCTGTGATTTTTATTTGTGGAGAACCTTAAAACAGAAAGTTTACAAGAATAATCCACATACTCTTGAAGCCCTGAAGGATAAAATCAAGATGACTGATACGTGAAATTTCAGAGACGGAGATATGAGTGTTTCAGAAGTTTTTACAAAGAGGGAATATCCTTTTTTTTTTTTTTTTTTTTTTTTTTTTTTTTTTTTTTTTTTTTTTTTTTTTTTACAATCGGGTTCACATCGCACCAACACAGATAGGTATTATGGTGATGACATGATAGGAAAGTGCTAGGAGTGGGAAGGAAGTGACCGTGGCCTTAATTAATGTACAGCCCCAGAATTTGCCTGGTGTGAAAATGGGGATCCATGGAAAACCATCTTCAGGGCTTCCGACAGTGGGGTTCGAACCCACTATCTCCTGAATGCAAGCTCGCAGCTGTGCGCCCCTTACCGCATGGCCAACTCGCCCAGTAATGGAACATTACATGGACATCATTTCCAATTGTGGCTGCTTAGATGAACAGTAGATTAAGACCTATATTAGTTTTCAACTTCATTTTTAACTCTTAGCTAATAATTTTGGCCCTCCATGATGAAACTGAAAGCCCAGTCATGCTGCTACAGCTTATCGGAGAGTCTAGCAATGGAATGCCGGCAATCTGTTTCCCACATCCCCTGCATAGTGCAGTAACTTTCTCTACCTTATTGGAACCCCAATGTTTAAGAAATTCCAGCTAAAAGCAAGCCCATATTTAGCCTAATATTTCATAACATGTCTCTTGGAATCTATTTTATAACTCTATGATTGATTGCATTCATTTTTGACAATTTAAATTCAGCCAACTGCCTGATCACCTGTTTTGGTTTTGTCATTCTGTTTCTGAGTAAAGGTAGTGTCCGACTTAGTTTGCAGCATAAATATGATAGCTGAATACTTCAGTACTTTACTCACTTTGAAGAATGCAGAACCAGATCGTTACCGATTTATCTGAAAGATTTCAGCAAAAGACTAAAAGATGAACTAAAACACTTCAAATATATTTTTAATACTACATTTCCAACCTTGTTAATAAATCTGGACTGAGCTCGATGGCTGCAGTCGCTTAAGTGCGGCCAGTATCTAGTATTCGGGAGACAGTAGGTTCGAACCCCACTACCGGCAGCCCTGAAAATGGTTTTCCATGGTTTCCCATTTTCACACCAGGCAAATGCTGGGGCTGTACCTTAATATTAAGGCCATGACCGCTTCCTTCCCACTCCTAGTCCTTCCCTATCCCATCGTCGCCGTAAAACCTATCTGTAATACCAATACAAGAATAATCCACATACTCTTGAAGCCCTGAAGAATAAAATCAAGATGACTGATACGTGAAATTTCAGAGACGGAGATATGAGTGTTTCAGAAGTTTTTACAAAGAGGGAATATCCTTTTTTTTTTTTTTTTACAATCGGGTTCACATCGCACCAACACAGATAGGTATTATGGTGATGACTTGATGACATGGGAATCAACATCTATATCAAACCTATCTGTGTCGGTGCGACGTAAAGCAACTAGCAATGGCATCTTAAAAAGTCAATCTTCAGTCTGTATTTCCAGAACTGTGTATTGCTAAAATCTAACAACATTTTTTTCTAGTTGCTTTACGTCGCACCGACACAGATAGGTCTTATGGCAACGATGGGACGGGAAAGGGCTAGGAGTTGGAAGGAAGCGGCCGTGGCCGTAATTAAGGTACAGCCCCAGCATATGCCTGGTGTGAAAATGGGAAACCACGGAAAACCATTTTCAGGGCTGCCGACAGTGGGGTTCGAACCTACTATCTCCCGAATACTGGATACTGGCCGCACTTAAGCGACTGCAGCTATCGAGCTCGGTACAACAATTTTTAATTGTATTAATCTGTATTTTTTCTAGTGACAAAACTTTGACAAAATGTGGTGATTGATTCATATTAGTCAGTATTAGTTACCGTATTAATAATAATGTCACTAACACACTTGCATAAAATGCCTTAATTTATTATCTTATTCTTTTATGTCCTCCATCTTGAATAGTCAAATACAGTTCCAAACCCGGCAGAGTCCTACCTACAGAACCAAACACCGTTAACCACCCAGATTTTGATCTATTATACCTTGCTCCCTGAGGACCTAGTTCCACCCAGGTTTGGTACAGATGATCTGACTTATAAACAATATACGGGGCTACTTGGGACAGTTTGAACCCATATTTTGGGAGCTCTTTGCCGACACTTGCTTCAGTGTGTATGCACCAAAATACGACAGACGAGTGAACCACAATTCACGATACCAGTGATGAACTGGATTTCGACAGTTTTCGTGCAGAAATGGTGCATCTGATGAATCTAGTGACACAGAGTATTGGGAACACAAGATAAATGGTGATGATGTGAGTTACGAGGAACCCTCTGGACGCACCCAGGCAAGTGTTAATGATTTTGTGATCATTAAACTCGTGTATGACGAAGGCACTACGAAACAGAAGTAAAAGTTGTTTGTACGGCAAGTTCTTTCAATAGAAAGAGATGGAACCCACCAGTGCAAATTCCTGCGAAGCTATGAAGGAAAGAAAAACGAAATATTTGTGTTTCCTACTGTTGATAACATTGACAATGTCAAGAAAAAGCAAATCTTGAGGGTTATTGTGCCAGTTAAGGTAATGAGTAGAGGTAGATATGTTTTCAATGTACCTAACCTTCTTTGAATCAACTAGGCTATGGTACCTATAAATGTATTAAGAAATTATGTAATAATTAGAAGATAAATGCATTTATTTTGACAATTAATTAATTATTTCCCTTTTACTTTATCACTGTAGTGTCCCACATAACCTAGATATTGTTTAACATGGGACAGAGACCTCAAAACAGAAGAGTATTATGAAGATTAATTTACTGTCCCAAGTTACACCATCTCGAGGGTAACTTGGGACAGTAACAAAATTGTACTTTTTGGGTAAAATCAAAAGCTGTACATTATTTAATTGATGAAAATGGACATTAACATACAGTCAGTGGGGTTTATGTAAAATGAAAAAAAATGTGACATTTAATTTCCAGGTTGTAGAGGCATTTGAAAAATAAAACTGTCCCAAGTAACCCCATTTGACGTTACTATGATTCTTCATGAAAGACATGCAAAGTGAATAAAACAAACATTATATTAATTACTAATAACACATAAGGATGACACGATTCTTTCTGTCTTTGTAATGATAAATTTTAAAGGGTCCTAAAATTCTCCTCCTTCTTCTTAAGGAATATTGGAGAACAAGGAGAGAAAATATACGGATCATTGAGTTTCATTTGTCACTTATATGTTTACCATTGTTTCATCATCGGGAATCGGGAGATAGTGGGTTCGAACCCCACTGTCGCCAGATGGTTTTGCTTGGTTTCCCATGTTCACACCATGCAAATGCTGGGGTGGCAATTTAATTAAGGCAACGGCTACTTCCTTCCCGCACCTAGGCCTTTCTTATCTCTATCCCTTTAAGTCTGTGTGATGTGAAGCAAACTGTAAAATTGTTCATCATCGAGATCTGGCAGTTCTCCTAGATCAGATTCTTCTTCTGGTGTTCAACACCTGTTCATTGTTGCATTTATTTCTTGTAGAACAAAAGATCCTCGCAACTCTCCCATGCAGGCCCACAGTGATTATTCATGAGGGTTATCGCATCTTTCACTTTCTTTTTTACATTTTTTTAATTTCTGTGAGCTGATTTTCTAAGAATTGCGCTTCCCTCTTCTGCAGAGTTTTTTTCCTTTTTTGCTTTGCTCACCTTGAACAGTTACAGAGCCTGTAGTACTTTTCTTCTGGATAATTATCCTTTTAGAAGGCTTGAGCTGAAAATGCCAAGATGAAAGTGATTTTGCTGTATCTTTGATAGCCATTCTCCAGTCAGAAACCTGTACGTATGTTCCAAGTTTTAATAACTTAAAAGGGTGCATAAAACAATGATAGAAAATATTTAAATGGACAGAATTTAATGCTTCACAAAATATGTGAACAAGACATTCTTTGTAACTGTATGGTCAATACAGCACTTCTCTTTACAGGACTTAACAAGTTTTGCACCTGTATTCACTTTTGGACAAAACGTTCTCAGGCCCAGCAACAGTCAAGGACTTAACGGGTTCTGAAACTGTAGCCGATATTCAGTCACGAATTTGGATGGCAAATAAAGTCCACTGTACTACCAAAAATGGCTTACAACCTGTAACACAGAGCCTCCATTGGATGATTTACAAAAATAAAAACTGTTAAAAAGGAAGCCATTACTTTCCAGTGTCGACTCAGTTAAATGTAACTTAAAAGCTTTTCAGTCTGTCGAACACACAAGTTCAATATAAATATTACACACTACAAAATACCTGCAAAAAGAAAACACACTATTAAACTCTTTATCCTTTGTTTAATAGTGGGTTTTTTTTTTTTTTACAAGAATGATATAGTGTAATATTTATACTGAACTTGTGTGTTCAACAGACTGAAAAGCATTTAAGTTACATAAAAATAAAACTTCTGTAGACTTACCAGGTTTTGGAAATGGGCAACTCATATAATACCACATCAATATACCATTGAATGTGAATTCTCTTTTCAAAATCTGCAATGGCACAAGGAAAATATTTAGGATACTCAGACTTGTACAGTTATTCATCCTCATCATCAATTCCTCTCATCCAGCTCCTACCTAGTTGGGATGTTATGGCAACTTTCCACCTTCCTCTATACAACCACCATTGTTCCTCCTTAACTGTGTTCCATTCCAAGTTTCTTCTAATTATACTACTCTTGATCATTTTCAACCAACTTATTCTGGGCTCCCTCTTGCCTGCCTTCCTTCTATTAGGGTCTCTGTCATTTGCTTTGGCATCCTTCCTTCTTCCATCCTCTTAACCTGTCCAAATCAACTATCTTTTATTTTTATCATTTTTGTGATAAAGCTTTTCCACTCAGATTTCATTCCTGACATCCTAATTCCTCACTCTCTCCTTTTTTGTCTTTCCTATTATCATAAAAATTTCATTTCATCCTCCTGCCTTTTTGTCTTTTTGTCAGAGTCCAGGGTCTCTCCTGCATATGTCAGTATTGGGCAGTAGTACATCTTATATATACTTCACCTCTTTACATTTCATTGAAGGAATAATAAATAAAGTCAGACATCGACTTTTCACTACTCTCACTAAAGAACAAAAACTAACAAAACCTTATTTTCCACTTTCACTTTTAATAATCCACATATACACCAGATTTTAAACATTTTCAAATAAAAACATGATATAAAAATATCTTTTAAAACAGACAATAATAATGCATCAATTTTACACAACACAAACTCAATTAATAACAATAATAAAAAATTCTATATGCTCAAATGTAGTACCATAGCTGTCCTTCCACCTATATTGGTAAAACAGGTAGAAACTTTAACACGAGGTACTTAGAACATGTAAATTCATGTAAATTTAATAGATTTTCAGCTATGGGAAAACATATGATGGACTCAAACAATAAATTCACAAATATTGATCAGGATCTAGAAATCTTAAAATTAGTTAATAAGGGCACTCTGCTCAATATCTTTGAGAATCGTTTCATCCACCTGGATCAATTCTTTAATCCCAATTTCAACCTTAATGAAATATCTGGAAAAAAAACAACCCTTTATTTGATCTATTAATTCCTATTTTCAATAAAAAAGAAATCAAGTACTCTAAACCCCCTTCTTTCCCTCCAGCAATCAACCCACCATTCCACATCCCTCAGCCCCACCTCAGGCATTTTTTAATTTTTATTTTACATATTTTTAATATTTTTATTTTTGTGGTTTTTATTATTATTTTATTTTTTCTCCATGTTTATTTCCGCCATGTTGGAAACAAATGAACATCTCAAGTCTTCCCCATCAACATCATTCTGTTCATACTTGTTTCAGCTGAGCTGAGTTCTAGAAGATTCTTCAAGTGCTGGTATTTTAAGGGCTTCTTCAATGATCCATATTGGAAACAAATGAACATCTCAACATTTTCCCATCAACATCATTTTGTTCACACTTGTTTCAGTTGAGCTCAATTCTAGAAGATTCCTCTACTGCTGATATTTTAGTGTTTCACCTGGTCTTCTGTGAGGTGCAGTCTTCCAATTGGAGGAAAGCTGAGAGCTTGCTTAGAACATGTGATTGTGATGAGTGTTTTAAAAATCTTTACTTGTCTTGAATTTCATGCTTGCTTCATATTTTCTAGCAATTCCCGCAGCTTCGCTCGCGTGGATATTGTAATTTGATCTAAGTAATCATTCCTCGGCATTGTACTAAGATATTATCTGAAAATTCCTAAAGTATAAAAACTCACCCAAAAATTGAGCTTCATTTACCCCAGAAATTCTTTGTAAACCATGTTTGTAGTGTTACCTTTTGGAGCTAAGACGACCATGTGACAAAGAACTGTGCATGTGAGAAACAGTCTTCCCAAAAGTCGAAAAAATAAATACATGTTTCTTTATTTTTAAAGGAGATTCCAAATACCTATTCCCACATCTGTGACATCTTCAGTTTTTGAGATATACATAAGTATCCCCATAAAACGAATTCAACCCCACCCCCACCCACATCTATGTGTATTTTCTGAAAACAAAACTACATATTTCTCTATTTTAAAAAGGAGATTCCAAATACCAATTTTCACGTCTGTTACATCTTCAGTATTTAACATATAAGTATCCTCATAAAAAATAATTCAACTACTTTTCACTTCCTTTCATCCCCGATAAGTGCCTTCTCCGAAAACAAAAAGGTACATGTTCCTGTAATTTTAAAGGACATTCCAAATACCAAGTTTCTTGTCTCCAACATGTTAAGTTTTTGATATATAAATGTAGATATACCGGTACTCATTTTAAAAATTCACCCACTTTTCAAACTCTTCAGTTTTTTAGATAAATGTATACTCATGAGAATAATTCAACTTCTTCTTCTTACTTCTTTCCAACCCTCTCCTCCCTTAAGTGGACTTTCCGAAAACAAAAAATACGTGTTTCTTTATTTTGAAAGGAAATTCAAAATACCAACCTTCAGGTCTGTAACAGCTTCGGTTTTTAAGATTAAGTATCCTCATAAACATATTTCAACTCCTTATTTACTTATTTCAAGTCCCCTCCCCTTACATCAATTTTCCGAATAAAAACATATGTATTGTCCCCTTCAAATTTGGCCTATAATAAGCATTTATTATATTTGCCTGTGTAAGACTTTAATTCATCATAGTGGACGATATTCCCCAGCCTTGTTTAACAGAGACAGCTCCCAGCAGGTCGAGAACCGGTATTTCCAAGGGGGAAATGTATTGATTTTTTTCCCCTCGGGTGATCAGCTGTCCACGTGACACAGTGAAGGAGTGTGCCAAGGTCACCAAGACACATGCGGCCTGTATATGTGAATCTCCAGCGGAAGTAATTTCTAGAAATGAACATCAGACGTCAACCAATTACGGACGATTATAGTGACACACCCCTTTCCCTGGACATGTATAAAAACCCGTGTTTCCGAAAAAAACGCTCTCTATGCTCTAATCTCTATGCTGCTAATCTCTACGCTGCTCTACTCTGCTCTGCGCTACTCTGCTGCGTGCTGGAACTTCGAAGGGATTTCTTCTGTCCACTTCAAGATGCTTATTTATTAAATCACTAGTAATTGAATCTACGAGCTTAGCAGATCTCCTTCGTTACAAGTTACGTATTTTTCATAATTAATTTCATCGCGTGTGTGTCTGGGACATATTCTAAAACCATTTGTTAGTTTCAGCCTCTACTCAACGTGAAGAGAGAAGACACCGCTACGTGCTGGAACGAGTACATCAAGATGCTGTCGTGTTATGAAGAAGAAGCCTGCAATAACTTCATTTAGAATATTGGTGCTACGATGATCTACTAAAAATGTAGGCGTCTTCCCCGTGGGGAGATAGCGACCCCGGGGCAGAGAGCCCGGTAAGAAGGGGGGAGGTAAAGATTTGGCGGCCAACTTTAGGGGCCCGATATTGGCTTTTCCAATACAAGGAGTCGATCTTGTAGTGTTTATTTCGGACAGGACCAAGATGCGGCGACAAATTAAATTTTTCACAGGTTAATTTCATAACATTTATTCGCCCAAATTTTTGTGGCTAACAACACATGTGTTAAGGTTAGAATAGGGCCGTACTGCATTGTTCAAAAAATCTTGATAAAGAATAGGGAAATTTATTTTAGGCGATATTGTGCTAAAATTAATATTTAGATAGTCAGGTATTATTTTATTGAATTCAAATCTTCTCCTAAATTTGTGAACCGTGTCCACACATATTGATGAACTGGATCTTTGGAAATCTACTCGTGCTCGTTAGCTCCCCATTGTCGAAACTGCCGTTTATATTACTTAATAATGATGGAAGATTTGCGAAGTCTATTGTTGGACATGGAACGCCGGAGCCAGGAGGCAATGGCTAATCTGAAAGACAGTCTAAAGCAGGAACTTAAGGGAACCCAGGACAGTTTAAAACAGGAACTGAAGGAAACCCAGGATAGTTTAGAAGCGAAATTGAGTGAAAATCAGGCTCAATTAAAACAAGACATGAGTGTTGCATTAAGTGAAAATCAGGCTAAGTTAGAGGCAAAATTCAGTGAAAATTAAACTCAATTAGGACAGGACATGAATGAAAATTAGGCTAAGCTGAAACAGGACCTTTAACTCGCGTTAGAAGAAATTCAGACTAGGGCTGATGAAAACATAGGGAAGCTACACATGGACGTTAAATTATTCAGCGGAAAACTAGCATCTGTTCAGAGTGAGTTAGTATCCGTTCAACGGAAATTCTCTAACCTGAAAGGCGAAATTCAAGCAGGCATTACAAAATCCATGTCGACGATGTCTAATGAATTTAGTGAGAGGCTAGATACCGTACAGACCGGTATTCTACAAGGACTCGACAAATACAAGGATGAGGTAAAGAAGAATTTCCTCAGCATCGAGGAGAAAATTGAGGATAACACAGCGGACCTCGCGGCTACTAAATCCGTTTGGGGTAAAAAGTTTACTGGTATTTACGAAACCATCGAACAGATAGAAAAAGGAGTAATCGCTGAAATTAAGGTGTTGCAGGTCACTACTTCTGAGCGGTTGGAGTATTTTTACGGAACCATAGAAGAAACTCAGAATGACGTTAAGGCCGTAAAAACTACCCTGACTCAAGAAATAGAAAAGGTCAGGGCGGACTCCGATGCGTATAAACAAGAACTCAGAGGAGGAATTCAGGACCTCGCTCAAGAGTTAAAATTATTAAAGCTCCAGGGTGAAAGCAATAACGGTGTCACCGCTACCCTGCTCGATAGACAAGGACAGCTGGAGAAGCAAGTGTCCAGGGAAATCTCATCTTCCACTCCCAAGCCAGACGTCAATATAAATACCGCTAACCCAGTTAACGTCACAAATCCATTTCCGGTCCCCGAGGACAGCGGGTCGAACCCAGTAAACACTAGGGTCAGACATAAGTAGTGAATAAAATAAGGCTTCACGAGGATCAACCAAAAAATTTAATAATGTGAAGGGAGTTACTCCTAAGAGCTTCATCAATGAGCTTCAGGATTACTTCAGAGACGCGAAGATTCCACCAGAGCGCCAGTTACGTGTAACGGAGCGATATTTGGAGAACTCTGTTTTAACATGGTTTACCGCCTTCAGATACGCTTTCGACGATTTCAAAGGGTTTAAACGAGCTTTCCTCGAAAAGTACTGGAATTCAGATTTCCAAAATAATTTAAAAACTGAATTATACGCTAAGCGGTACGCTTCATCCACTCCGACAAGGTTCTCTGAATTTTTCTCTAGCCAATTAAGGAAGTTCAGAGAGTTAGATACACCTCCATCAGAACCCGAACTGGTTAAGGTAATTGTGATTCAGTTACCGGCTGAAATTCAGGGAATTATGATTGCCTCAAATGTCCACTCGGCAATCCAAGCCGAGGCTATCTTAAAACAGTTGGATATGACTTCGAGAGAGCAACCCAGGCGTAACAGTAGTCCCGAACAGCAAGTTTTTCAGGCGACTGTAACCAGATCGGAGGAGAGAGCCCAAACCAACCAAGGGAGAAATTGGAACAGAGCTCCAAAAGAGAGATCACCGCGGGATCGTTCTCCAAGGCCTAGGTTCGGAAACCGAGGTAGCTGGGATCACTCTAATAGGAATTACAGACGAAGACCCTATGAAAACGAGAACGGAAGATGGAGAAGAGAAAATAACAGTCGCCGAACTGAAGGGAGGAAGCGAGATTGGCAAAGCGAAGAAACAGAAAAATGTCTTCGTGAACTGCAAAAATACGCGCAAGAGAAAAGTAAATGGCGGCGCGCGATTCAGGATCAGGACATCAACCCAGATATTGTTGGAGCCGAGAGTCTGGAATATCAAAAGGCCAAGCAGAGAGAAGGGAGAGATGACTCAGAGAATGAAGGGTACGATAAAGGTGCCATCAAAAAAACAATAGATAAGTCATATGGAGATAGCCTGAATTCTAGTCCTTTGAGAAAACCCATAGACCAGGAATGGATAGTTGTGCAGATCGATTCATGGATGACGAAGTCTGAAGATCTACTAGAAGAAAACCCAAATTTGAACAGGAATTCTATTAAAACACTACCTGTAATTTTAGCAAGAATCTGCGACTTCAAAGTCAAATGCTTGATAGATACTGGATCTACTATCAGTGTGATATCAACTTCTTTTCCGAATGACCTTAAGGATAGACATGATGTTCCTATTATTCCGGTATCTCATGTCAAAATTAAAGGAATTATTCCAGATAAAACAGTAACATGTAGACAACAGACATTTCTTGGCGTAGAGGTTGGAAACACTAAATTCTCCCAAGTATTTCTGGCTATGAATAACATAAAATTTAATATCATCTTTGGAGCTGATTTTCTGTCATCTTACCACGCTAATATTGATTTGGACTCGAACCGGATACTGTTTAGAATGGATAACTCATCTGAGATAGCTGTAGTTAATTTATCTGATGTATATGACCCATGTACTTTTCATATTAACAACGCCTCGACATCGTGGGAATCCGAAGACCAGGAGGCCATAGAAGAGATTCAGCAGGCCATGGATAATATTTTAGAAGAGGGCGAAACATCTGTACATCCATTTGACCTCATCAATTCAAAAGTTAAACAAGCTCTAGGGTCAGAACAAGAAAGAAACCAACTCCGGAATCTATTATTAAAATACAAGGATCTTTTTGATGATAAACCAGGTCAAATTCCAAATTTTAAGTACTCTCTTGTGGCAACAGAATGGATACCTTCTAAAAGAAAACCATATCCTATTCCGGAAAAATTTCATTCTCGGGTTGGAAAAATAATAGAGGAAATGGAGCGAGATGGTATCATCATGAAGGCTAGCACACCATTTATCAGTTCGCTGGTAGTAGTGAATAAACCAGACGATTCCCTCAGGGTATGTTTGGATGCGCGTGATATCAACCGGAAGCTAATTCCAGAGAGAGATCAGGCACCTGCTATCAAAGATATTTTAAGAAAATTCAGGGGGATGAAACTCTTTTCTTCAGTCGATTTTTCTTCATCATACTATCACATCCTTCTTGAGGATAAATCTAGACTACTTACTGGATTTATGTACGACCAGCAGACATATATTTTCTGCAGATTGCCCATTGGCGTGTGTAATGCAGGAGCTGCGCTCATCCGTGCACTTGAGAGATGCCTGACAGAAGAGGTAAAGAGCTTCACTACTCGATACATTGATGATCTGCTTCTAGCGAGCGAAACCCTTGAAGAGCACATGGTCAAGCTCGAGAAACTGCTCGATAACCTCTCACGAGCAGGATTTCACGTTAACTTAGCAAAATCGCGCTTCTGCCAACCCGAAATTTTATTTCTGGGACACGTTATTGATGGTACTGGGATAAGGCCTAATCCAGTCAAAATTGAGGCTATAAGCAAATTTCCGAAGCCCATTCGGGTTAAACAAGTTCGACAATTTCTTGGAATGGCTAACTTTTTCTCTAACCACTGCCCACAGTTTACGCAGACCGTCGTGCCACTTCAAGAGTTGTTAAAGAAAGGAAATCAGTGGAAATGGAATGATGAAAGTGATCGAGCATTTGTGAAGACTAAGGAAATGCTTCTGAACAACATAAAACTAGGATATCCTGATTTTGAAAAACCATTTATTCTGCAGACGGATGCATCTAGTATTGGCATAGGGGCCGTACTATTTCAAGAGGATACTGAGAATCCTGAGAAGAAGGTTTACCTTGCTTTTGTTAGCCAAAAGCTTCGTAATCTCGAGAAACATTACTCAGTTACGGAATTAGAGCCATCGTTTACGCCCTGAAATACTGGCAGAAAATAATCTATGGATTTCCTATTATCGTGAGAACCGATCATAGAGCCGTGACATTTATGATGAAGGTGACCATGGCTTCAGAACGGGTGTTTAGATGGACCATGTTTGTACAGCAGTTCAACGTACAACTCGAGCACTGTACAGGGAAGAGCTATCTACTAGCAGACTGTCTAAGCCGAAATCCAAACGTTGAGACTCTGGAGGTCAATCAATTAGAATTAATTCCAGACCACGAATTTCTTCGCAAGCTCAGCTACATTAGACAAGCTCAGAAACGTGATTCAAAATTGAGGCCTATCGTAAATTTCTTAGAAAATAAACTTAAACCTGGAGAACCTGGATACAGGAAAATTAAAAGGAAAGCCTCACGATATCAATATTTAGACAACATATTATTCAAGTTTACAGACACTGCTAGAACTAATTTGAAAGTTGTTGTTCCATTAAAATTACAGGAGCCACTTATTTGGCATGCCCACAGAATCACAGGTCATGGCAGCATTGATAAAACCTTGGCCACGATACAGGAAAAGTTCACCTGGGAAGGACTCAGATTTCTGGTCCGAAATGTAATTCGAACCTGTGATACTTGCCACAGGGTGAAACCTAGCTCTCATTTACAACAGCATAATCCGATACCAATCCTACCTTCAGGTCCCAAACAGCTGTATGCAATGGATCTATTCGGACCTGTCCCGACGTCTAAAAGGGGCAACCGTCATGTCATTGTCACGATTGACGTATTTTACAAATATGTTACCTTATACCCCATTCAGAAGGCAAATCCCAAGTCGGTAATATGCCGGATTATACGTAACATTATTCCTCACATGTTCAAGCCTAAAGCTTTACTCACTGACCATGGATCACAGTTTAACTCAGTGGAATTTCAACAGGCCATGGAACAGTTGGAAATTAAACATATTCTAAATTCTATCCGTCACCCGTCCTGTAATCCAGCTGAGAGGGTCATGCAAGAGCTCGCTAAGTTTTGCCGTATATTTTGTGGAGAAACTCAATGGTTATGGATAGACGTTCTGCCTATTCTGATGAATTGCTTGAATAACACCATTCATGAAGCTACGTCTCAGATTCCTTCTGTCCTCAATTTCGACAGATATCCTCATAGAGCTTGGGATAATATCATTCAATGTCCAGGTACTCTTAGACCTACATTAGATGAAAACATCGAGAAGGCTACCACATCTTGACGACTACAGGCTGAAAGAAGACAGAGGAGAGTTAAAGACAAGAAGTTCCACAAACCACTGAAGCTACATGAATACGTATTATTGAGAAAACCTGCTACGTCCGAGCCTACCAGCAAGTTGTACGCAAAGTTTGCGCCACTCTTTGTTGGACCGTACAAAATAATTAAAGTCTTTGGGAATAACGCGCACAGGATTCAGAGTTTAGACAAGACTTATGAAGGCACCCACAATGCAGCGAATTTACGAAGTTACTATTTCCCTAAACAGACAACAGCTGACCAAGTTAATATAATCACAGAAGATTCTACGTGGGATGAAAATGAGGATCCAGCGCACCACCACGCATCAACACAAGTGAATATGCCAGAGTAAATGTGTAAAGAATGTCAAGATCTACAGACAACCATACTGGATCACCTTCGTTTATTAGGTGCAGCTCTGGAAGTTGATAATAGGAGGTTACGTGCCGAGATACACTGCAAAATCAAACAGGAACAGTATAGCTCAGGACTGTGAGATCACAAATTTTCAGGGAACATTCTAACGTTATATTTTTGTGTATTAATGATTTAATTTATCAACTAAATCATTTCCAACCAAGGGAGATGATGTCCCCTTCAAACTTGGCCTATAATAAGCATTTATTATATTTGCCTGTGTAAGACTTTAATTCATCAGAGTGGACGATATTCCCCAGCCTTGTTTAACAGAGACAGCTCCCAGCAGGTCGAGAAACGGTATTTCCAAGGGGGAAAGTATTGATTTTTTCCCCTCGGGCGATCAGCTGTCCACGTGACACAGTGAAGGAGTGTGCCAAAGTCACCAATACACATGCGGCCTGTATATATGAATATCCAGCGGAAGTAATTTCTAGAAATGAACATCAGACGTCAACCAATTACGGACGATTATAGTGACACAACCCTTTCCCTGGATATGTATAAAAACCCGTGTATCCGGAAAAAACGCTCTCTATGCTGCTAATCTCTACGCTGCTCTACTCTTCTCTGCGCTACTCTGCTGCGTGCTGGAACTTCGAAGGGATTTCTTCTGTCCACTTCAAGATGCTTATTTATTAAATCATTAGTAATTGAATCTACGAGCTTAACGGATCTCCTTCGTTACAAGTTACGTATTTTTCATAATTAATTTCACCGCGTGTGTGTCTGGGACATATTCTAAAACCATTTGTTAGTTTCAGCCTCCACTCAACGTGAAGAGAGAAGACACCGCTACGTGCTGGAACGAGTACATCAAGATGCTGTCGTGTTATGAAGAAGAAGCCTCCAATAACTTAATTTGGAATATTGGTGCTACGATGATCTACTAAAAAATGTAGGCGTCTTCGCCATGGGGACATAGCGACTTCTAGTCTTGCTGTAGATTTGAATATTTTCACTCTTCTTTCCGATGGGAGATGGTAGTTTTTGTCATTTATGTGTGTGTAATTTTTTATTCCTATAAGTTTAGCTAGAACGTGTGAATGTCTTCTACGATTATTCTAGCTGTCCCATTTAATAGTCTAGAGTGTTTAAAAATCATTGTCCTCACCGATAATTAACAATTTAATTTTTTAAAAATATTTTTCTTTTGAAGTCGTGTGGGACAGACTTCCGGTATGTTGTGTTACGCCGGATTTCTATGTTAAATTTTCTTCATGTGTGATTTTAGGCGCGTTAGTGTCGTCTGACATTTTGTCGAATCCCTATTTCACGAGTTTAGATCTCGCACTTCTAATAATAATAATAATAATAATGAATTTTCATCTCGGGTTAAATAAATAATTAACGATCATGAGTTTAAATATTGCTTGATTATATGTATATAGTGTTAATGTGTGCTCAATTAGGGTAAATATGAGCCTGGAATATGGCAGATTCTCGTCGGATCATTTATTATAGTTTGACTTGTGGATGGATTATTACTGTGTGTTGTGACTTGTGAATCCATTTGTTGAGTCTTATCTGGAGAATACGTTTGTGGAACGTAATTTCTTCATGTGGAGCACGAACCATTAAGGCGAATGCTTGTATTTGACCTGTTCTACGTGCATTTTTGTAGTCGACAATTTCTTCAGGTATCAACCGGCGATATTACAATGAACAACGTTGTTAATTTCATTTCTTTGTTGAAGTGATTGCCTAGACTTCATCGCATTTCAGAGGGACGTAAAATAATTTTTCCTTTGTCCGACACCGTCATCGAGAGATTTCCAATAACTAGGAGTAAAAATCAGAAATGAATATTCAAAGGCTAGAATTCGCTGTAAACATTGTAAATAATTCTCGTGTGCCCTAGTGTGAATGCTATATGTGTGAATGGTATTATTTCTTTGACCATGATTGTGGCCAGACCACGTGTTCGCTACGTTGAACCTTGATTATCAGCGTCGTTCTTTATGATGGCATAATATTTTTGAATTTAAACCTTTAAGGAATTTTATTGGTTATTTAAGTAGAACAAAGTTTAGAGTATCACACGGTAATGAATAAGGAAGGATCATTTCCGTGGACTCGGTTCACCATTTAAATTTGTAAAGCCGAAGTTGTTAAAAATTTATCAGAAAATGTCAAGTAATAAAAAGTAACTTTTCATTTTTCAGATGAAATAATAAAAAAGTAACTTTTTATTTGTCAGATAAAATATTAAAAAAATATTTTTTTCTGTTGGTTAGACGAAATATTTGAGGAAGGTTGAGGAAAAATAATTGTTATACAAGCACAATAGTGCAATATAATTTAAGTCCAAGGGATCCATATTTTTGAATAATATTTTGATAACATTGATTTAATTAATTTTCAATTTTAATTGAAATGACACCTTAATTGACATCCTAAGGAAGGAATAATTTAGTTAAACAAATATTGAGATGAATGAATATGATTATTTAATATTCAAGATAAAGGATATCAGATTAATTTCATTTTCATTTAATTTGTTAAAAATAATTAATTATTGAAAGGAGGTCCTCCTACAAAATCATTTTCATTTTGTTATAATTTCGTTAAGCCAGAAGTAGGCTAATCCAGGTGTATATTTTTACAGAATAATGTCCGCCAACATTAAGGGAGATTTGGTGCAGACAGAAATAGGAAAAAACTGGCAGAGAAGAATTAATTTTATTTTATCAAGATTATTAGTCAATTTTGTTATTGTTAAATGTGTTAGTTCACATTAAATGTCAAAACCTGTTGTTTTATATTTGTGTGTTGTTGTCGCTAGTCCTTGTATCTTTCCCTGCCTTCAAAATTAAGTAAAACCAGAAAACGAACGGTCCACCCTCGGGACTCTCGTTCTCCGGCTGAGCTATGCCCGGTAAAAAGGGGGCAGTATGCTTCTTTATTTTTAAGGAGGATTCGAAATACAAATTTTCATGTCTTTAACATCCTTCGTTTTGGAGATACAAGTATCCTCGTACAATGAATTCAACTAATTTTTCCGAAGACAAAAGAACAAGTGTTTCTTTACTTCGAAAGAAAATTCCAAATACAAATGTCCATGCCTCTAACATCTTTAGTTTTTGAGATATAAGTATCTTCATAAAAAGAATTCAACTCCTTTTTCACCCCAGCCCGTTAAGTTGATTCCAAAAAATGCGTGTTTCTTTATTTTTAAAGGAGATTCCAAATACAAATTTTCACGTGTGTAACCTTAAGTTTTTGAGATCTAAGTTTCTCCATAAAAGGAATTAAATTTTTTCACATACTTTCACCCTCCCCCCTTAAGTGAATTTCCCGAAAACCAAAAAATATTTATTTTTATTTCATAAGGAGCTTCCAAATGCCAATTATCACGACTAAAACATCTTCAGTTTTGAGATAACGGTATATGTGTCCTAATAAAAAGGAATTAAACTCAGTTTTCAAAGCCCCGCCCCAAAGTTAATTTCCCCCAGAAAATGCGCGTTTCTTTATTTTTAAAGGAGGTTCCAAATACTAATTTTCACGTCTCTGACATCTTTAGTTTTTGAGATATAAGTATCCTCATACAAAGAATTCAAATAATTTTTGAATTAATTCAACCCCCCCTTAAGTGGATTTTCCAAAGACCACGTTCCTGTACTTTGAAGGAAAAATCCAAATGCAAATTCTTGTCTGTAACATCCTCAGTTTTTGAGATATACCTATCCTCATGAAAAGAATTCAATTCCTTTTTCACTCCATCTCCACACGTTAAGTTGGTTTCCCCCCCATCCAAAGAATGCGTGTTTTTTTTATTTCCGAAGGAGATTCCACATACCAATTTCCATGTCTGTAACCTTCAGTTTTGAGATATAATATTCTCCAGAAAAAGAATACAAATTTTTAACTTCCTTTCACACTCCCCACTCAAGTGAATTTTCTATAAACAGACAGTACCCGTTTCTTTAAATGAGCTCCCACATACCAATTATCATGACTGTAACATCTTCAGTTTTTGAGAAACATCTATCCTCGTAAAAGGAATTCATCTCCGTTTTCATCCCCCCTTACCAAGTTGATCCCCCCCAAATGCGTGTTCCTTTATTTTTAAAGGAGATTCCAAACACCAGTTTTCACGTTTGTAACATCCTTAGATACTTTGGTATATATACATACATTCTCATATAAATAATTCAACTAATTTTTCAATTATTTCAACCCCCCCACTTGTTAAGGGTTTTTTTTTTTCGAAAACCAAAGAATACGTGTTTCCTTATTTTTAAAGGAGATTTCAAATACCATTTTTCACGTCTGCAATGTGTTAAACGTTTGATATATACTGTAGATAGGTTCATTTTCAAAATTCACCCCTTTTTCAGTTCATCTTAAGTGGATTTTCCGAAAAAAATTATGTTTCTTTAATTTTACAGGAAATTCCAAATACCAGTTTTCAAATCTGTAATATGTTAACGTGTCGGAGACAATTGGCAGATATAGTCTTTTTTAAATTTCACCCCGTTTGTCACTCCTGTTCACCCCCTATTCATTGGATTATCCAAAGGCACAAAAATACTTATTTCTTTATTTTCAAAGGAGATTCCAAATACCAATTTTCATGTCTGTAACATCTTCAGTTTTTGAGATAAGTCTCATAATAAGTGTTCAACCCATTTTCCCCCTTTTTTCATCCCCCCTAGTGAGATTTTTCGAAAACAAAAAATATGTGTATTTATTTTTAAAGGAGATTTCAAATACCAATTTTTACGTCTGTAAACTTTTAAGTTTTTGAGATATAGATAATCTCATTTTAAAACTTCACCCCCCGTTTCACCCCCTTAACGACGGAATATCCAAGAATCCTCCCTTAGTGAGCACCTACACTCTAATATAAATGTATCCCCAAAATTTCATTTCTTTATGTCCAGTAGTTTTGGCTCGGCGATGATGAATCAGTCATAAAGGAATGAAATTTTGGGGATACATTCATATTAACATGTAAGTGCTCGCTAAGAGAGGATTTTTTGATATTCCTTCCCTAAGGGGGTGAAAAGGGGGGTGAAATTTTAAAATGAGTGTATCTATATCTCAAAACTTTTAAAGTTTACAGATGTAAAAATTGGTATTTATAATCTCCTTTACAAATAAAGGAACACGTATATTTTTGTTTTTGGAAAATCCAAATAATGGGGCGTGATAAAGGGGGTTAATTTTTAAAATGTGTGTGTCTATATTTCAAAACTTTAAAAGTTTACAGATGTAAAAATTAGTTTTTAGAATCTCCTTTAAAAATAAAGAAATGCATATTTTTTGTTTTCGGTAAATCCCAATAGGACGAGTGAAAAGGTGTGGAAAAGTGGTTGAATACCTTTAGTGAGGATACTTATATCTCAGAAACTGAAGATATACAGACCTGAAAAATTTTAGTTGGGTTCTCCTTTAAAAATAAAGAGATGTGTATTTTTTGTTTTTGGAAAATCCAAATAGTAGGGGGTGAAATTTTAAAATGAGTGTATCTATATCTCAAAACATTAAAAGTTTACAGATGTAAAAATTGATATTTAGAATCTCTGTTAAAAATAAAGAAACACGTACTTTTTGTTTTCTGAAAATCCCAATAGGAGGGGTGAAAAAGGGTTGAATTGGGTTGAATGCCTTCAATGGGGATACTTATATCTCATAAACTGAAGATATTACAAACCTGAAAATTGGTATATGGGATCTCCTTTAAAAATAAATAAACACATATTTTTTGTTTTTGAAAAATCCAATTAATGGGGGTTCAACAGGAGTGACAATTTGGGGTTAATTTTTCGAATGACTTACAGTATATCTCAGAAACGTAAAATGTTACAGACGTAAAAATTGGTGTTTGGAATCTCCTGTGAAAGTAAAGAAACATAGGTCATTTGTTTTTGGAAACTCCACTCAAGGGGAACTAAAAAGGGGAGTGAAATTTTAAAATGAGAATTTCTACAGTATGGCTATATCTAAAAAACTTAACATGTTACATAAGTGAGAAATGGTATATTTTGTCTCTATTACAAATGTATTTTTAGTTTTCGGAAGAACCACTTGGGTTTGGGCAGGGGTAAAAGTGACTGATAATTGGCTTGAATTCTTCTAATTAGGATACTCATATCTGAAAACTGAAGATCTTACAGACGTGAAAATTGGTATTTGGAATCGCCTTTAAACATAAAGAAACACGCCTTCTTTTTTTGGGGGGGGGGGGAGGTAAATCAACTTGAGGGCGGTCGGGTGAAAAAGGAGGTGATGCCAATTGATTTTCCTGTTCATAATGCACTTATAAGGAGCCTCCATGGCTCAGACGGCAGCGCACCGGCCTCTCACCGGTGGATTACCTGGTTCAAATCCCGGTCACTCCATGCGAGATTTGTGCTGGACAAAGCAGAGGCGGGACGGGTTTTTCTCCGGGTACTGTGGTTTTCCCTGTCATCATTCATTCCAGCAACACTCTCCAATATCATTTAATTTCATTTGTCATTCATTAATCATTGCCCCAGGGGAGTGCAACAGGCTTCGGCAGCCGGCACAATTCCTATCCTCGCCGCTAGATGGAGGCTTTATTCATTCCATTCCTGACCCGGTCGAGTGACTGGAAGCAGGCTGTGGATTTTTAGTGTACTTATTCTGATCATAAACCGCTCATTTTTAACCTTTCCTGGGTTCGTTTCCAAGAGCCACTTTTCCTTTGGAGAACTTTCTTAGATTACAGTAGATTTTCCTGGCATATAAATACAAATTTAAACACATTTGAAATAAACGATAGGAATGATATTTACCGTGCAGTTGTTCACCTCTATAGTAAGGTCAATAATGCACGGAAGTATGTCATTCGTATCGCCAGAAACCTCGCGCACTTGCCTACCCGACAATGGCATCAGATGTAATTTACCGCCAAGTAGATGTCTTCCATCTTGCTGTGGGGTCCAGAACAATAATAATAATAATAATAATAATAATAATAATAATAATAATAATAATAGAACTAAGAATGTTTTGGACCGTCATCAAAATGTGCGGACTGCGCTGGAAACGTGTCCTGGACGGGTAATGACTACGAATGCAGTCCGGCTGCGGGTTCAGTACCGCTAAGGCACCCAAGAAGACACCACGCCGGATCTCCTCAAGGATTTGATCCATATTAAAAATGCTTATAGGAAAAGATGGCAAAGATTCAGGAACCCAACTAACTGGGTGGAGTACCTGGACCTAGCCCGGGAAGTACGAAATCGATTGCTGGAGAGAAAGACTGAAAAATAGGAGGAGTCTTGTCATAATCTCTCACAAAACGAGGCACATCGCGAATTTTGGTGGAGTCTCTCAGAAAACGAGTCAGATCACGAATTTCGGCGGATTATATATAAAAAGTTAAGCATTCAATTATAAATTTCAGTATAATACCGTAGCGAAGCACGGGTATCTTGCTAGTTATATATATATATACATATAGATTTATGTCTTGCCTTTACTTTCATTTTGACTGATGATGGTCTCTGGTAAGATCGAAATTAGTTTCAACAAATATATGTAACTTTTTTTAAGGTTACAACAAACAGTACTGAACAGGTGGAAACCTTGAGCTTTTGTCTTACACTATGAAATTTCACGTGTCAAGAGAGTTTATGTTATTTCAGCGATTACAAAATCGAGTCAAATTTACAAAGAACTTGGCAGTACGAGCATACTTATCAGTCCTGGATGCATGCACTGATTCAGTTGGGAAGCGTGTCATAAAGTCGTTGTATCTTCTCCTGACGCAAGTTTGCCCTTAGCTGTTGTAACTGGTTCTTGAAATCCTGGATAATGGCACCGGGACTGAGTTGACGTCCGAGCTGATCCCACATCACATGTGTTCTGTTGGGAACAGGTCTGGGGATCTTGCTGGCCACGGGATTAGCTCAACATCTCGCAGACAGTTCAAAGATGCGTGCTGTGTGTGGAAGAGCATTGTCCTGTTGAAAAATGGCACCACAATACTGTCATTTGAGAGGTAACACATGATCATGCAGGATGTCCGTGATGTACGCTTTTGCCATCAGAGTTCCTACAATCACTACCAGTAGTGACCTGAAGTCATATCCGAAGACTCCGTACACCATGATCCCAGGAGTAACCCTGCTGTGCCTCTCCAAAACATTGGAAGAATGAGACCTCTCCCCAGGTCAACGGCATACTTGTAGACGATGGTCATTCAGGTTAGAGCAGAACCGTGGTTCATCCCTGAACAAAATGTGGCGCCATTTATCAGCAGTCCACGCTTCCTGGTCATGGCACCACTACCAACGCAGTCGTTTGAGTTGTGGTGTTAACGGCTGCCTACCAATGGGACAGTAATTCCCTAGTCCGGCTTCTGTTAGTCTCCAACCAATGGTGTGGAATGTTGCAGGGAGTTCACTACTTGTTATCAGGTGGCAGGCGCAGACATGAAGAGGCTACGATTTTCTTGGTGCACAATACGGCAATCCTCCCTTGTGGTGGTCGGAAGTTGACCACCGGAATGTTGACGAGTATGCTTGCTCCGATATTCCCATGCAGTTCAATGTCGGACCACTGTCACATCTGAATGCCCCACAAATCTGGATATTGCAAAATGCATCCAGCTCGCCAACGGTAAATAAAGCCTAAATGAACAAAATTTAAGGTAAATTGGGGCAACAGCAGAGCGTTGAATTCATAAAAAGGTCAAAAATGACCCCTGTGTCTTTCACTAATAAGATTTGCCCATTTTAAATCTTTGTTAAATATCACCCCCAAGTACTTTGTGTTATTGCTCTTCTCTATCAACGTACCTATAATTGTTAGGTTTAAATAAATCCAATGTTCGTATTTTAAACTATATTTCAAAATTTATACTCGTCACAGTACTAATCAAAACTGACAAAACATAACATACCACCATCCATGATATATCACATGAGAAAAAATCTGAGCAACATTAACTACTGATACTCAAATTCGCAGTCAAAATTTTACAAGAGTTTTAAACAAAATGTCCCTTTCTTGGTGTCCACTACACATCTTCAATCTTCAAACTGAAGTCTGTATTATCATATTGTATAGAGAAGAATTGAATCAGTTTCTGATTTACGATTTTCATGTTATTCTCATCAGCTCATAAATTCAGTCTCTAGGATTTCTTGTTTCTGATTACTTTTAGCTCATACCCAGATCAAAACATAATCAGCAAATATGCTCCACTTTAATTCTGTCAGTCTTCTCGAGATATTCTGAGATCATTAACGTACAATATATTAATGTAATGATTATTTATTGAAGGATGAATGACAACAGATCCCTGCATGAGGAAGCATTTGAAGACAGCAGAGATGAATGGAAAGAAAGAAGAGTATGGAGAATAGAGTGTGGTCGTTAGGAGGTTCTGCAAGAATTTACAGAGGAGCTAAAACTAACATCAAAGACGGAGGTTGGGAAAGTAGAAAAGGGATTTCCTTTTCATGTTAAAAGAGTAAACTTGCTGGCATTGCAAAAAATGTACATAGTAAAAAATCAGTCTTATGCATAAGAAAATTACATTGTTATCAGGAAAAAAAAAAAACAGACAGCAACTGAAAGAGCTACAAATGATTAAGTAAAGGAAGCTGTCCTCTAAGAACTGTAGCATGGGCTCAAATTATTCAAAGGAAAGAGCAGGGGGGAAAAAACTTCTTGCAGTTTTCACAAATTTCATCAGTATGAAGAAACCTTTCCTGAACAAATGAAAAGCAATAATATCTTGATAAAATACTGAAGACATTGTCCACTTGATTATCTTGAAAGTAATATTGAAACATTATTGGATGATTTGAGTTCTCAGTAACGTAAATTCCTTTGAACTTGATAAGCATCAAATATGAAGTTCCTATAAAAAATAGAAAGTCAAAGAAGTTGTTGTCTTAAGGTTAAGTCAATATCAGTAATTTGATATTTTAAAAGCTTTAGTTTGATTTGATAAAGTTATCATAATCTTGGCATGCTTAGCACTTCACATTTGAAAAATAAGGCAAGTCAATAAGTAACTGCAATTTTGCTCTAATTGTTTTTAGGTTGGCTCTATGGCGTTGTGTGCTCACTAGCAGCTAGATGGCACCATTGTCTACGTCTGTGGCAGGTTTCAGCGTTATCAGATCAGTACAGCTTGCGCTGTTGCAACGTAAAGATGGCTTCACCACACCCTGTTTGCACCACGGAAGAACAGCATTCCGTAATCGGTTTTTTGTGGTCTGAGGGTGTACCAGAAGCGGAAATTCATAGAAGACCTTCAGCAATAATATGGGGGCAATTTTTTGCCACTGTGAAGTGTTTACCAGTGGAGTGAACAGTTCGAAAGGGGTCGCATGAGCGTGAAGGACGAGGAAAGATCCAGGCGTCCATATGCAGCTGTAACTGATGCCAATATTGAACAAGTGCATGATAAGATCCTGAATAACAGCCGAGTGACTACTGATAACGTGGTAAACTATATTCACATTAGCCATGGTTCTCAGACATGTTATTTTCATACCTCTTAATTTTAAATCAGTAGAAACTGAGTGTAATCATCGCCACCTTTGTCTCCCTCTATTACACTCCATGACCGAGTCCATTATTTTCCTAGGTAATCTGCCCTCCTCCGTTCACCTTATATAACCCACCACCAAAGCTGGTTTATGTGTACAGCTTCATTCACTGAGTTTACTTCTACATTAGCATTTATTTCCTCATTCCAAGTATCCTTCTGCCATTGTTCTCATCTGCTTTTATCAGCAATAATTCCCACTACTGTCATATCTGATACATCTAAATTATGAATAAGATATCACAAGTCCATGAGCTTTCACTCTCGTAACATAAATTTGGTCTGAAAACAGACAGTGTAAAGATAGTTTTGTCCAGGAGCTGACTTCTTTCTTACAGAATACCGCTGATCATAAATGCAAGCTCACTGCATTAGCTTTGCTACACCTAGATTCAATATCACTTACACTACTACCATCCTGGGAGAATCATCATCATTTCATTTCCTGTTGTCCAGCACCTGCCAGGTCGGGACCATCCTGGGAGAATACACGTCCTAAATACATGAAATAATCTACCTGTTCCGGTTTTGTATCTGCAAACTGATCTGCAATTATCTCAAGTTCCTTCGCTAATGACATTTCTGGAGTATTGGAAATGCTCATTTTCACATCATACTCACTACACCTATTTTCAAGTCAGGAGATTTTCAGAAACATGCCATTAAGGCCAAGTTGTCGGCATAGGCCGAACTGCTTACTACATTTCCACCTAATTGTATCCCTCCCTGCCACTTTATAACTTGCGGCACAGGATCCATCTAAACTATGAAGATCAAATGTGAAAGATTACAGCTTTGTCTTATCTCTGTAATTACCTAAAACCAAGAACTCATTCTACCATGAACTCTCACCAACATAAATCCCTTTGATTGCTCATGATGAAATGGCAATTGACTTTCAGTGCCGGGAGTGTCCGAGGACATGTTCGGCTCGCCAGATGCAGGTCTTTTGATTTGACTCTTGTAGGCGACCTGCGCGTAGTGATGAAGATGAAATTATGATGAAGACAACACATACACCCAGTCCCCGTGCCGGCGAAATTAACCAATGATGGTTAAATTCCCGACCATGCCGGGAATCGAACCCGGAACCCCTATGACTAAAGGCCAGCACGCTAACCATTTAGCCATGGAGCCGAACATTGCTTATGATGATCTAATCTTAATCACATAATCTCTCAATACAGGTAAAACTCTGTACTCATCACATGACATCTCTAGATCTATGAAACATAAACATAACTGTCTATTCGTGTGGGAGCACTTTTCAATTACCTGGTGCATAATGAAAATCTGATCCTGACAGCCCCTCTGTGGTCTGAAATTACACTGGTTTTCATTCAACTTTCTCTCAACCATTAATCGCACCCTCCCTTCCCAAACATCAGTGAACACCTTACGTGGTATACTGATCAGAATACCTCAATAGTTTACGCAATCCTTCCTGTTCCCTTGCTTACAGAACTATGCAATTACTGCTTTCATCCAATCAGAAGGTACAGTACATTACTAACATTCCATGGTAATATTATTCCTCTGTGAAATCATTCCATCCCTTCCTTAGCTGCCTCTGTGGATTAGTGGTAGAGTGTCGGCCTCTGGATCCAAAGATAGCAAATTCAAACCCAGCAAAGGTAGTCAGATTTTTGAAGGGCGGAAAAAAGTTCATTCGACACTCTATGTTGTAGGATGTCGGCATGTAAAAGATCTCTAGTGACACATTTGGTGTTTGCCCAACAAAATTCATTAAATCTCAGCCATAGACGCCCAAGAGAGTTTCAGTTTACTTGGTCTGCCACCTAGTAGGTTTAGAGTAAAACAGAACGTCGAAATTGACGAGCAGACAGCCAGATGGCACCAAATTGAAATGTCTGCACATGGTAGCTGAGGCCATTATTATTATATATATAATTCGCTGGGGCCATCAAGGACCACGTTAAGTCTTGTTGCATTTGACACTGAACTTGGCCTTCTTTAGAGCCCAAATTTCCCTCATTCTTTGTGAGTGAGCCTGCTTACGCTCTTCTGTACAAGGGGCACCGTATCTTCTCTTCGGTTGCTCGCCTCGGTTTAGCCCGTTCGTCAATATTTTCTTGCGGAAGAGATCCCTGTTAAGGGCGTTTTCAGCTGAGATATGTAGCATTTGCAGGTCTTCTTTGGTATTTCTAAACCAGGGAATTGTGGTTTTGAATCAAAAAAGTGAAAGATTTCTTTAGTTAACTTTCTTCCGTCCATTCTTTTCAGATGACCGTAAAATCGTGCCCGTCTTTTTCTGATTGTGTCGGTAATTTTCTCTATTTTACTGTAGACTTCCTTGTTGGATCTCTTTTGATGGATTCCATTTCTGTACTTTGATCCCAAGATTCCTCTCACAATTTTGCGTTCTCTTTTCTCCAGTTCTTCAAGGAGTCCTTTGTTGGCGTTTAGAGACAGGGTTTCGGCTACATATAGAACTACTGGCTTCAGAACTGTTTCGTAGTGACATATCTTGGTGTTTTGGGAAAGGCATTTTTTGTTGTAGATTGTGCAGGGTGTTTGGTAGGCTATTTCCAGTTTGCGTACTCGCTCCTGAAGTGCTTCTTTGTCCAGCCCATTTTTCATGATGATCTCACCCAGGTATTTGAATTTGTCTACTCGGGTGATGCCCCCGTATTTTGTATGGAGTTTTGGTGGAGCCTCTTTGATGTTAGTCATTACTTCTGTTTTCTCAAACGATATCTGCAAACCAGTTTGTTCGGCAATTTCCTTCAAAATTTCAACTTGAGCTCTAGCGGTTTCTATGTCGTTTGAGAGAATAGCAATATCATCGGCAAATGCTAAGCAGTCTGTTGCGATCCCCTTGGATTTGGTTCCTATTCTCAATGGACTGTAGCAAATACTTTAATACACCAATACCGGACAGCTCTATCTCAACAGCATTGAGTGGAGTGCGAACAGCGACGGTGGTGACATCTAGCGTGTTGGTGTGAACTGCAGACTTGTGTATGCTACAGTCAAGACCAACGGGAGAGGAATGCACTACACTCATTGGAAATATTTTTGTTAAAATAATTGAATAATAATAATACTAATAATAATGAAATTTTAATATATGAAATGCCTCCTTCATAAACCTCCAAACGAGCATTATGTTAGCCGCGCTTTTCGCTGTCTTAGAAATTATAAAGCAGAATTTGTTTGAGGATCCACCCAGCCTCTTGGGGAAATATTTAACAACTACTCTCTTCTCTTCTTTTTAGCCTTTTCTCAATTACCTAGCGCAGGATTTTGTATGGACTTAGCCTAGTTTTCCGGCCGGATGTCTTTCCTAACAGCAATCATATGTGGAGGGATATATACCATACTCACTATCGCGTGTTTTTGTGGTTATTTTCTGTATGATGTGTTGTATATACTTGAAGATGCGTATGAATACGAATACAAATCCGTAGCCCTCGATCTACAGGAATTAACAGACGCGATTAAAATCTCCGACTCAGCCGAGAATTGTACCAGCGCCCTCTGAACCGAAGGCCAGTACGCTGACCATTCCGTGGTGATGATTATTTTAAGAGGAAGTACAACTGGCCAGCCATCCTCTATTAACACTAATCAGAAGGGAAATGGAAGAGGTCCAACACAGAATTCCTGCAGGACTATATTCCGGCACCTCGGCGTCTCCGTAAAAGTACCGTAAAAGTACTTAGTGGGACGTAAAAAATATATTATTATTTTCCTACAGTAAAAAAAGGTGACTGGATTCGAAACTCATGTCCTTTAATTTTCAATTTCAAGACTACCATTACGCTACAGGCCCACAAGTTTCCGATTGTGAAATTTATGGTACTGTTTAACAATGTGGACCCTCAAGTATACTAGAGTTCCATATTTGTTAATATTATTGGTTTTAGGTCCCACTAACATTTCAGTAGAGTATTTGATTGATTTTCTTAATATAAGGAGCATAGAATGTAACCTCAACACAGATGCGAGGTCATTACCTTTTTTTAATACTTGCAGTCCTTATCAGTTCCCATGCCCATTATCTTGCTGGGTAATTTGTTCAGCGCATAACACTTTTCTTGGAATATAACTGCAATGTAAGATTATTTAGTGACAGACACTGATACATTATAAATAACACGGCAGTGCGCCTAGAATCATACAGATAGCAATATGTTATTGAAGAGTTGGTCACACCAAGCTGTGTAGGTAGCAGCACTATCGACTTTCTCGCTGAAAACAGCAAGCTGTCCCGTACTGTCATATTAAAGTATTTGACTGTAGTTGGTTTCCTGTAATCTCACCCGCCAGGTTCTGATGATCTTTTCAAGAACACAGTTGAAGAGTATCGGGGATAGCCCATCACCTTGTCGGACTCCTGTTTTGATATCAAAGGAATGCGAGAGACATCCATGGAACTTCACCTTGGATTTTGTATCGGTCAGGGTGGCTCTAATTAATGCCAGCAGTTTTAAATCAACTCCAAATTCATTTAAGATGTTTAGCAGGACTTCCCGGTCAATGGAGTCGTACGCTTTCTTAAAGTCCACAAAGACAGACACATACTGCTTGGACCTTAGTGTACAATATCTGATGATCGTTTTGAGATTTTGGATCTGTTCAGCTGTTGAGCGACCTTTTCTGAACCCTCCTTGGTATTCACCTATTTGATGTTCAACTTGTGCTTCCAAACGCTCCAGGATGGCAAGTGATAGAATTTTGTAAGTCACGGGTAGCAAAGATATTCCTCTGTAGTTGTTGATGTTCTTCATGCTGCCTTTTTTGTGTAATGGATGGATCAAAGCTATTTTCCAATCTTCGGGTAGGGTCTCCTTGTTCCAAATTTCTTCTATTTGCTTTTGCAAGACATCAAGTGATTCCTCTGGGGCATATTTCCCTAGTTCTACTACTACCGAGTCCTCCCCCGGCGCTTCCTTATTTTTGAGACGGGCAATGTGGCGCTTGATTTCATCTCTGTCGGGTGGTCTGGAATCTGGGTACCTGAGTAAGGGTTCCTTGGTCTCAACGGCGCTTTGTGGTTTAGAGCAATTAAGTAAATTCTTGAAGTAATCTGCCAGAATGCTGCAATTTTCTTCATTTGACGTCGCCAGTGTGCCGTCCTTTTGCTCAAAGCATAGAGATGGTGGTTTATAGCCAGCGAGTTTGCATTTGAAGGCTCTGTAGTACTCTCTGCTTTCATTCTTCCTAATGTTTTGTTCTATCTTTTCAATGAGAGATTTTTCGTATTTACGTTTCTCAGTTCTGAACACCCTAGCTGCTTGGGCACGTTGGGCAGGTTTCCCAATCATTTTCTGATTTCGTAGAGTAGTACTGTTTCCATGCATTGATTCTTTCTTGGAGGACTGATTCACAGGTACCATTCCACAAGGCATGCTTTTTGCTTCTCTTGATTTCTGCAACGTCTTTGACGGCCTCAACAAGGAGACTTTTGGCGTTGTTAAAGTCACAGTCATTTGGTCTAGCCTTCTCCTGGAACTCCTCGACCCTGTGCCGAAGTTTATCATTGTCGAAGCGTGTGATCTGTTTGGTTGTCTTCCTTGTGTTTGCAGGAATTGGTTTGAATTTGATAAGAGACATATAATGATCTGTGGCCACATTGATGCCTTTCTTTACCTTGACATTCATAATCTCAGGGCTGTTTCTCCTGGAGATTGCAACATGATCAATTTGGAACTCTCCGAGAGCTTGGACGGGAGAACGCCAAGTCATTTGCTTTCTGGGTAGATGGCGAAAGTGGGTCGACATGACATGAAGGTTGTGATTTTCGCAAATGGACACCAGTCTTTTGCCGTTGGGATTGGTTCTTTTGTGAGCAGGGTAATTTCCTATAACTTTCTTGTACTTCTGTTCACGACCTAGTTGGGCACTGAAGTCACCCAAAAGAAGCTTGACATGATGCTTGGGGATTTTGTTTAATTTTTCATCCAGTAGGTCCCAGAAATTATCAACTTCGTCTGGATCAGACTTGTTCTTATCGTTTGTAGGAGCATGTGCGTTAACTAGAGCGTATGTTTTGTTCGCGCATTTAATTGTGAGTATAGACAATCTGTCATTCACAGGTTCGAAATTTGCAACTGATTTAAGGATCTTGGTTCTAACAGCAAACGCAGTTCCAAGCATCACAGCTCCATTGAGGATTCCTCTTTGCGCTTTGCTCTTGAAAAATCGGTAGCCTTCGGATTCAAAAATCTCTTCATCTGGGTACCTTGTTTCCTGTAGGGCCATTAGGGATATCTGATTTTCGTGAAGAGCTTTGGTGAGGGTTTTCAGCTTGCCAGTTTGTGTAAGTGAATTTATGTTGAAAGTTGCTAGGAAGGTTTTAGATTTTGGCGTGAGTTTTTGACTCTTCAGGGTACACCGAGACACTCCCACTCGTCTCTTGCATGATGTCGAGTCTCCCCCAGAATCCGAACGAGACTCGTGCGCCGTGGCATTCACGACGATGGATTTATCCGAAAATTTACCCCCTGAGGTATGTTTCTTGAAATGTTGTGCCATCATGCTTTTTGACTTGACTTTGCTTTGGACGGGCACCCATCCTTTTACAACTAGGGTTGTTAGTCCTAAAGGTTGCCTCAAGATGCTTTCTGGCTTCTGGTCATTTACCAGTCTTCGCCGTAACCCTGGCAAGGGACCGGTATTTTTCTTCACGGTGGTATTTTATTTCCCTACTATCCTCTGACTCTGCTGGCGGCAGAGCCAGCGAGCTTCCCCAATTCCAATGGGACGCGCCCGATGGAGGTAACCGGTAAATCCCCACACGGGCATTATTATTATTATTATTATTATTATTATTATTATCCCTACTTCACCCCTATATTTCACCATTTCAGATCTCATTTGTTTTGCTCCATTTCTTTCATATCCATACAATTCCCTTACTGCATCAATCTTTGCTTGGAGCCATTTCTGATACGCTTTCTTTTTACGTTTACAAACTGCCCTCACTTCATCACTTTACACATAGTTGTTCCTCAACATTCCCTTGCTGTTTCAACTACAACTTTCCTGTATGCCACCCTTTCTCTTTCCATATATCCTGAACCTGCTTACAGTCTATTCTTTGGAACATTTCACTAATCATATCCACATACTTCTAATTTTCTCGCCCTGGAGATTCTCTACACTTAATCGTCTACAGACACATTTCATTTCCTCTATCCTAGGCCTAGAGACAATTAGTTTACTACAGATCAAAGTGGTCTGTATCATCGACAAACACCTGGAATACCTGCACACAATAACAGATTTTCTGAATTCAAAAAAATAAAAATAAAAAGAGTTAATATATAGTCTATTATGGAGTTGTCGTCCCAACCCTCCCACAAGTCGTGCTGAATAGCCTTATGCTTTAAGAATGTATTCGGTGCTGCTAATCCCTTAACAGCACAGAAACTGGGTGAGTTGGCCATGTGGTTAGGGGTGCGCAACTGGGAGCTTGCATCCGGGAGATAGTGGGAGCGGCTTCCATCCCATTCCTAGGCCTCTCCTATCCCATCGTCACCATAAAGACCTATCTGCGTAGGTGCGACGTAAAAAAAAAATAAACAGCACTGTAATCCAGTAAACCTTTCCTGTTCCTATTAGCCTTCATATCTGCTCCAAATTTACCCATCACCTTGTCATATCCTTCAGTTACATTTCCAACACTTGCATTGAAATCGTTCATTACCACTATCCTATCTCTGGTGTTGACCCTTATCACAATGTCACTCAGTGCATCATAAAACTTGTCATCTTCCTCATCTGCACCCTCAGATGGTGAACAGACTGAGACAATTCTCCTCCTTATTCCTCCAACTACTAAATCTAACCACATCATTCACTCATTTAAATGCATAACAAAAACTGTGCTGTATGCAATAGTATTCCTTATAATTAGACCTACTCCACTCCACCTTTTCAACACCTATTGAGAACACTTAGTAATTGTCTATCACTTCCTCCCCCTTACCTGAATATCACCTACTCCCAACACAACCACACACATCCTCTCTGCTGACTCGGCCAGTTATACTTTCTTTCTCTCCATCTTACTTACATAAGCCCCATTAATATTGATAGCTACCCATCGAATTCCATTTTGTTTGCCAAGTTATTTCCAAGGAGTCCCTCACCTGTTAAATGGAAGTGGGCCTCTGTTACTCCCATAAGTCCAAGGCTTGCTTAAAATATTTTGAGCTCAGTCAATTTTGTGAGCCAGCATGCTATCCTACTTACACATAGTACCTGTGGGAATATCTCCTCAAATGGGTTAGGGACCCGGTGAATTGTATAGTCCCAGCCGCCTGAACACGAGGGCCATCATCAGAATATGTATGAAATGCCCACTTCATTCCATAGCAATGGGTATCCTGACTCTGAGGATCACTTACTAGGCAACTCCATTGTTGCCAATGGTTTATGAACTAGGACATGACTATAGTAATCCACACCCTGAAAGTTTTGTAATATTTTAATGTTATATTACCATTCAGGTAGTCAATAACAGGGTCAGGCCTCCTGGTTTTATGTCCCATTAAGAATTTTTTATAGTTTGCAGTGATGCCAAGTGCAGGAATTTTATCCCATATGAGATCTATTATATGCTGGTAGATCTACTGACACGAGGCTAATTTATTTCAGCACCATTAGATTCCAACAGTAGCCTCCATGGCTCAGGTGGCAGCGCGCCAGCCTCTCACCGCTGGATACCGTGGTTCAAACCCGGTCACTCCATGTGCGATTTGTGCTGGACAAAGCGGAGGCAAGACAGGTTTTTCTCCGGGCACTCTGGTTTTCCCTGTCATCTTTCATTCCAGCAACACTCTCCATTATCATTTCATTTCATCTGTCAGTCATTTATCATTGCCCCAGAGGAGTGCAACAGGCTTCATCAGCCGGCACATTTCCTATCCTCGGCGCTAGATGGGGGCTTCATTCATTCCATCCCTGACCTGGTTGAATGACTGGAAACAGACTGTGGATTATCATTAGATTCCAACAGGCTGAGCCAAGATCAAATCCACCAATTTTCACTAGCGTCTGAGCTACTCAGCCAGGGTTCAGGTAGTGAAGTCAATCCCTACAACTATGATCACTGAATTTTCATAAACTGCTGAAGAAAACAATTTCAAGATTTACTGAACCGATTGAGTTAGCAGTGTAATTTGAGCCACACACCTGTGAGATTGGATTTGAAAGATGATGATGTTTGTTGTTTAAAGAGGCCTAACAGCTAGGTCATTGGCCCCTAATGGTACGAAGTGCAACGAATGAAACGATAATTAAAACTTCAAAATGTATCCACTTACTAAAATATGAAACAAATTATGATGAAAAAATGACCATGAATCCAATTCACAATGTCTTATTTTCTGAAATGATGTTTACTGTCAAAAGGGGTCCAAAATCCAGGTCACTGGCTCCTCATAATAGTACTAATCAATGGAAAAGCAGAACCATGGTGTTCCTCCTATACTGGTATTAATCACAGGTAACATAGTCTCATGGTGTTCCTTGCATGGTGGCCGGTGCTTAATGTAAGCAAACGGTACCGAGTTTTGGAGCATAATAACATGCCCCAGTGGAACTAGACTCTTGCTTCCCTGTTTGTTTTTATTAAACACTCCGGCATGCTATTGTGCTCCAAACATCAACACCGTTTGCATACATTAAGCTTCATACATACATACATACATACATACATTATCATTATAGACTGTTATGCCTTTCAGCGTTCAGTCTGCAAGCCTCTGAGAATTTACTAAACGTCGCCACAATCCTCGATTTGCAACTAGTGTTGTGGCCTCATTTAGTTCTATACCTCTTATCTTTAAATCATTAGAAACCGAGTCAAACCATCGTCGTCTTGGTCTCCCTCTACTTCTCTTACCTTCCATAACAGATTCCATTATTCTCCTAGGTAACCTATCCTCCTCCATTCGCCTCACATGACCCCACCACCGAAGCCTGTTTATCCGTACAGCATCATCCATCGAGTTCAATCCTAAATTAGCCTTTATCTCCTCATTCTGAGTACCCTCCTGCCATTGTTCCCACCTGTTTGTACCAGCAATCATTCTTGCTACCTTCATGTCTGTTACTTCTAACTTATTCATAAGATATCCTGAGTCCACCCAGCTTTCGCTCCCGTAAAGCAAAGTTGGTCTGAAAACAGACCGATGAAAAGATAGTTTCGTCTGGGAGCTGACTTCCTTCTTACAGAATACTGCTGATCGCAACTGCGAGCTCACTGCATTAGCTTTACTACACCTTGATTCAATCTCACTTACTATATTACCATCCTGGGAGAACACACAACCTAAATACTTGAAATTATCGACCTGTTCTAGTTTTGTATCACCAATCTGACATTCAATTCTGTTGAATTTCGTACCTACTGACATCAATTTAGTCTTCGAGAGGCTAATTTTCATACCATACTCATTGCACCTATTTTCAAGTTCCAAGATATTAGACTGCAGGCTTTCGGCACAGTCTGCCATTAAGACCAAGTCGTCAGCATAGGCCAAACTGCTCACTACATTTCCACCTAACTGAATCCCTCCCTGCCATTTTATACCTTTCAGCAGATGATCCATGTAAACTACGAACAGCAAAGGTGAAAGATTACAGCCTTGTCTAACTCCTGTAAGTACCCTGAACCAAGAACTCATTCTACCATCAATAGGGAACATGCATGATCCGGGGTTTTAATTAAAAATATGCTAATCTGATTCAAAATTTCGTGCAGAATTCAAAAATGTGATCAGAATGTACAAATAATAACTCCAAACATGATAAAAATCTACGAAAATGTCACGTCACGCAAGTACGCGATCTCATTGGTCTGACGTCATCGTACAGGTTGACTGAATTAGCAGACGAAATAACACATAGTGCGCTGTGAGAAGCAGGATACACTTTGCGTATTTCTACTTTACGTTAGTGTCTAGTATGATTAAATTCGAGGTCTATACATCGGATAATAATCTGAGTGGTATATTTTAGACTTAAAATGAATCCTGCGCAGACAGTGAGGCAGAAAACTTATAAATGGTGTAGCGTTCCGATGTGCAATAGCACATCGCATACCATACCAAACAAATTGTTTATACATGTTCCAAAGACGCTAAAACTAGGGAGAAATGGATTTTGGCGAGCCGGAAAAATGCTGGTGATATATCGGAAAAGTCTACAGTTTATTTTTTTTTGAAGATTTTAACGTAAGATGAATTTGTTTGAATTTTCAAATCATTTTTCCATGTCAGCTGTTCTAGTGGTAAAACTTTAAATTTTAATGTATGATGCTTTATTTAAATGCTTCAATTACATCTTGGAATATGAAAGTAATAAACAGTGCATTAAATAATGCTGATTATTAAAGTATTCTCCAAACCTAACCTATGTTTTGGGTGATCCATGTCAAGATAATAAATCAAAGGGGTTATGAACCATTTTGACAGCTCTAATTCTACCAATATATCTTGGCATGGGACAGTTATGTATGTCTTTATTGAAGAGCTTAATTGGTAAAGAACCGGGCGAGTTGGCCGTGAGCGTAGAGACGCGCGGCTGTGAGCTTGCATCCGGGAAATAGTAGGTTCGAATCCCACTATCGGCAGCCCTGAAGATGGTTTTCCGTGGTTTCCCATTTTCACACCAGGCAAATGCTGGGGCTGTACCTTAATTAAGGCCACGGCCGCTTCCTTCCAACTCCTAGGCCTTTCCTATCCCATCGTCGCCATAAGACCTATCTGGGTCGGTGCGACGTAAAGCCCCTAGCAAAAAAAAAAAAAAATTGGTAAAGAAATTTAGGCTATATCTAAATAGTCTATAATGTAACAAAGAATAGGCGTGTACATCATGAAAGGAAACAACGTGAATTTAACAAATGTATAACTCTACACAAAACCAATGCTTGTTTGTTGGGGTCTTATAAGTTAACAATGCTCAATTATAATAATTATCATAATATTAATGAAATAAATAACATAATTGCACACAGGTGAAAATAGTGATGTAGGTCTGAACCACTCAGCCCAACTTGTGAAAACTAGATGAAGTCATATTTATCTTTATCATGTTTAACTTTTTCCCTCCACAAAGATATTTAATTCTCTTTCATGGGCCCCGGAAGTGGGTAGGCCAGTTGCCCCAACCATAAATATATATTTTTTTAGAAATGATAGGTTATAGACCTATAGTACTATGATCTTTCTTTCTTTCTTTCTTTCTTAATCAGTTTATCCTTCAGGGCTGGTTTTCTCTCGGACTCAGCGAGGGATTTCACCTCTACCACTTCAAGGGCAGTGTCCTGGAACGTGAGACTTTGAGTATGGTGATGAAACTGGTGAGGAGGGCCATTACCTCGCCCAGGCGGCCTCACCTGTTATGCTCAACAGGGGCCTTGTTGGAGGATGGGAGGATCGCAAGGGATAGACAAGGAAGAGGGAAGGAAACGGCCGTGGCCTTAGGTGCCTGGAGGAGAAGTAGGAAAATACGAAAAACCACTTCGAGGATGGCTGAGGTGGGATTCGAAACCCTTCTACTCAGTTGACCTCCCGAGGCTGAGTAGACCCCGTTCCAGCCCTCGTACTATTTGTTTTCAACTTTCATGGCAGAGCCGGGAATCGAAACCGGGCCTCCGGAAGTGGCACACATTAACCACTACACCACAGAAGCGGACTAGTACTATAATGCTACCTATATGTTTATGTTAGTGCTGAAATCCGATTTCTTACTTTACTAATGCTGAAAGCCCGAAAATGTAATGTTATTCTTTAATAGGGGAATCAGTCCAGAAGGAAATATTGAAAGTGATGTGATATCTATCCAGGTTCGTTGTTATCCTAATACTATGGGTTACAGTACATTGCACATATATAAAAGACGCCACTTACAAACTTGCTTGTTATCCGCTAATTTCTGCGGCCACAAAAGTCACATTTTTCAAGAATGATGACATCTACACATGGTAGATTGTCTGACTGTGCTGTTTTGAACCTTTCTTCTGTCATTTCGAAGTTATTTGCGATCATGAATAATAAACGATCGGCTTTTAGCAACGGCTGATGCACAACGGCTGGTAGAGCTCTATGCGGTACTGGATCGTGACGTCACAGCGCGCCGCTTACGTCAGAGGCCGTTTCACTCGCCTTGCGGAAAGGCACTATTAAATATTTTTTTAATGGTAGAAAACAAGGCAACATACAACAATGTAATACGTTTACGTACTATTTCATTGGTGTACTTTTCAAAAAAAATATTTTTGAAAATGATGCATGTTCCCAATTCTCACTGAAGCCCAATTGTCAACATAAATGCCTTTGATTGATTTTAATAATCTACAGTACCTTTAATTCCATAGTCCGCCAGTATGGCGAACATCTTTTCCCTCGGTACCCTGTCATATGCTTTCTCTAGATCTACGAAACATAAACACAACTGCCTATTCCTCTCGTAGCATTTTTCAATTACCTGGCGCATACTGAAAATCTGATCCTGACAGCCTCTCTGTGGTCTGAAACCACACTGGTTTTCATCCAACTTCCTCTCAACGACTGATCGCACCCTCCCTTCCAAGATGCCAGTGAATACTTTGCCTGGTATACTAATCAATGAGATACCTCGATAGTTGTTGCAATCCTTCCTGTTCCCTTGCTTATAGACAGGTGCAATTACTGCTTTTGTCCAATCTGAAGGTACCTTACCAACACTCCACGCTAATTTTACTACTCTATGAAGCCATTTCATCCCTGCCTTCCCACTATACTTCACCATTTAAGGTCTAATTTCATCTATTCCTGCTGCCTTATGACAATGGAGTTTATTTAACATCCTTTCTACTTCCTCAAGCATAATTTCATCAACATTATTTTCCCCCTCCCCACGAGCTTGGCTGTTTGCAACACTACCAGGATGATTTCCTTTTACATTGAGATGATGTTCGAAATATTCCCTCCACCTCTCCAGTGATTCCCTGGGATCTATTATGAGTTCACCTGAATTACTCAAAACACTGTTCCTTTCCTTTTTCCCTCCCTTCCTAAGATTCTTTATTACTGTCCAGAAAGGTTTCCCTGCTGCTTGACCTAACCTTTCCAGGTTATTACCAAAATCTTCCCATGACTTCTTTTTGGATTCAACAACTATTTGTTTCGCTCTGTTTCTTTCATCTACGTACATAATAGGAATAAATCTTTAACAGCGATCCGTTTTAGAAAGCAAAAATATATCACTTGACACTATTTCTACACAAGAATGTCCCCATTTGAACGTTACATGGTTCTGTTTCATATTTGATCAAACACAACCTTATTCTGCTAGACCTTAAGATGAACCATCCAGGTGCTGCTATTTTAACCTTTTAATTTAAGCCTTCAAGAAACAACTTTTACCAAAAATGTGATGAACATTTTGCTGCATTTTAATAACCTAGCCATGCACTAGGATTTACTAATTGTTATATGAATCTGTATCACATGTTCTGGAATGTCTTTTTATATATACATTTTTTAACCTAACCTTTATTTAAATTCTGACAATACACTCTAATATTGTTAATTTTAGCCTTGTACACACCAGTTTTGTCATGACTTGTCTTAATAACAATTTTCGACTGAAGATGGTCTCTGGAGACCGAAACTAATACCAAATAATTGTAACTTTTATATATAATATAAAAAAAATATTGAATAGGAGGAACCTTTACAGCATTTGCTTCCCTGTTTGTAATTGCTTTTCAATATGGATCAGCATGAGATTCATTGCTCATGACGGTGGTACTAGCTGCAAGTAACGTCGACCAATGGTGTTCCTCAGGCAAAAGTTCAGTTACTGCAGTACATTTTCAGCGCAGACGTCTACGTGTGATTACACTGTCATTTGTTTCTTTCTCGCTAACTTCTCGCTGTGGACGTGATCGAGCGGTGCACAAGGCTGCCAACGTTTGAACTTACGAAATTGTGACGGCCAAGCAAAACGGCTGTTAGGCCTCTAGCATTCCGTTTGGTGTGAGTAGCGCATTCAAAAGGCTAAAGTACGAAGGCCTTGCTGTATACCTCTGACAGACCTCTAAATGCTTACATGCTTACAAATATAAACGGGATTTTTGTTCCTGAACATCAACAGTTGGTAGGACTGGCCCTGCACTTCTGCCATGCTTAGATGAGACCGTTAGGAGTGGGAAGTGTGTGCTGTTAGATATTTCCTGCCGTTTCGTCTGTAACGCTCATGATGCCAGAGCAACAGGTGCACTCCTCCACTGCGCAACGCATAATTTTAAATTTCTTGCTCGTGAAGGAGTTACAATGGCAGAAATTTGCCTGAGATTGACTGCACAGTTCGGTGATTAAACATTGTCAAGGACACGTGTGTTTGCCTGGCATACAAAGTTCAAGGAAGGACAAGAATGTGTGGAAAATCAGTAACATGATCTCCGTCCTTGGACCAGCATTCCAGACGAAAACATTCATGTGGTTAAAGACATTATTGACAGCGATCGACAGGCGACAGTATCAGAAATTGCAGAACAAGTCGGAATCAGTTATGGGAGCTGTCAAACAATCATCACAAACGACCTAGAGTTCCATAGTGTGTGTTCCAGAAGGGTCCGTCATCTTTTGACCGAAAATCTGAAGTTGAGACGTTTGGAGGTCTGTCAGAGGCTTACAGCAAGGTTTGCAGAAGAAGGTGACGCATCTTTGAGTCAGATCATCACCTGCAATGAAACACTGGTCCACCACTACACTGCCGAATCCAAACAATCCAATAAGGAGTGGCAGAAGAAAGGGAAGACAGCACCAGTGAAAGCCAAGACTCGACTGTCAGCTGGCAAGGTTCTTGCAACCATTTTTTTCGATTGGCGAGGCATTTTGCATGAGCGACGCACAATCAATGCTGCTTACTACCACGAGCTGTTGAACAAGGCGAGGGTTGCATATCGCCGCAAAAGACAAGACCAACCGATTCGACAGGTCATCCTCCTTCACGACAATGTGTGGCCCTATACTACAGCTCTAACTGTCTCCAAGCTACAGGAAATGCACTGGACTATACTTGATCATCCTCCTTACAGCCGGAACTTATCACCCTGTGATTTCTATTTGTTCGGACCGCCTGAAGCAGCTCTAGGAGGACAACGATTTGAAGATGACAAGAGTGTGAAAGACTTTGTGAGCAACTGGCTGGTGACGCGACCCTGTTCCATTTACAATGAGAGCATCAAAAGCTGCCCATACGCTGGGACAGTTGCATTTCCAAAGCAGGAAACTATGTGGAAAAATAAATTGTAATTGCCTTGTGTTTTTCAATAAACAAATTTAAATAAGAAATAAAATCCTGTTTATATTTTATCCCCCCTCATAGTTTACCATGCCTGCTAGTCACAAAAATATTGGTCTGTATTGTACATTGTTTTGTTACAGATTGCATTTAGTTGTGTTTTTATTGCACACGGGTTGTTAACGGAATGCATTTCACTTGATTGCTGGGAATGATGTCATATCCGATTGCATCTCAGCCAATGGAAATGCTACAGCACGCTTGAGCAATGTAATGGCATGTGATAAATTATATTAGGTTATTAAAGTAAATGTACTTCTTGGGGATGGTGGGTGGGTCCCTGGCTGTCACAGTAAGCACATCTCTTCTCTACAAGGTATTCCACATAAGATTTGTAACATTTCAAATCCCTTATGATGCTATAAAACTTATGCCGCACATACTGAATTTCTACCATTCCTCACGTAATGGTACCAACCACAAGTAGTCTCATGGTTCTAAATCAATCATCCCTTGGTCGCCCCTTTCCGCCGCCCCCTACAACAGGCAGGGGATACCATGGACATATTCTTTGTCTGCGTTCCCCCACCCACAGGGGGTCGGAAAATGACAAGTTTGAATTCCCACTGTCGGCAGCCCTAGAGATGGTTGGTCTTCATGCTGGAGGGGTACCTCCTTCTCTGCGGTGTAGGTGCAGTGTGCCTGCCTCTTACCCGGATGTCCTAGGTTAGATTTCTGGCCAGATCAGGGATTCCTACCAGGATCTGTTGGCTGGTTCAAGGTCCACTTAGCCTATGTGGTTACAATTGAGGAGCTATCCAATTGTGAGGTAGCAGCCCCAGGTTAGAGCGCCAAGAAACACAGCCGACAGGATTCAATGTGCCAACCACACAACATCTCCTATCTCCAGGCCTTTGGACTCAGCAGAGATCGCTTGGTAAACCACGGTCCTTCAGGGCTGTTGTGCGATGGAGTTTGAGGGGTACCTTAATTAAGGCCACAATTGCTTCCTTCCTAATCTCAGTCTTGTCCCATTGTATGGTCGCCATAAGACCTGTCTGAATCAGTGCAGTATAAAACCAATAGCAAATAATAGTTTAATGTTTTGAAAAATCACTGCAAATCAGGTAGTTTTCTGATCTTTCTGATTATAGCCTGTACGAAGTAGGACTGTATAACTTAATTCATGTTAAATTACAAAAATGTACATGTTAACCATTTCACTCCAGCAAAACAAGAGCAGGCGCAAGGCTTCTGGGACATGTGGATATGGCAGTTGGCCATGCATGCTGTACGGAATATTTCAGTTTTCATTTTCTTCTAAATCATTACCCGATACGATTCATCTGCGGTATACACTTTTTCATGTTTTATGAAATATAGTACCACAATGTATTGAAGTTACATATAGAATTGCTAACAAGTTGGCAGTGAACAGCAATTATTACGCAGCAAGTGATGAGAATAAAGGTCACTCAAACCCTAAACCTTCTCAATGCTTGCCCCGACATCTGGTGACTACGAGTAACTATAGACTCACAAGCCACCCACTAGATACCATGAAGGTTCAATTTCTCCAGCAGTTTACAGTAGCAAAGCAGAGAAAAGCCGAACAACACTCGACTGCTGCAGCAGTACACAGGGTGTGTGGCACAGCTTCTGCAGGACTGCTACAGCAGTCCACCAGCTACCCACCACAGCTCTCTCCTAACTGCTACAGCAGTCCACTGGAGCATAAAGTTTAATAGGTTTTCAAAGATGCACATTATTTTAAGTTTTTTTAAAATTTTTCGTTAATCAGTAACATTCATTGTTTGAAAAACTGATCTTGCGATTCTTTATTTTTAAAATACGAAAATAAATTCTGAACAATTGAGCTGCAAGATCACTTCATTTAACAGATATTTCAGTCACTACAGTGTCCAGTTTTATTTGTGTACGTCAGCATTCAAAGTCCTGTAAAAATATTTGCTAGCTTCTAGAATAAGTTTACTAGCACACAATCAGAGCAGGTCCTCCTCCTCTGTAGCAACTATGAGCAATAGATGTCCCCATCTTCCTCACTAGTTTGGTACACATCGAGAAACACTTCTTAACCTTCTTGATCATATTTGATTAACAGCTTGGTTGGATTTTCATTCTGAATATAAAAATGCCCCCTGCCTTAAAGTGAAGTCTATTCATGAGTGGTCTGTAGGCAATAAGGTTCCAGAAATGGACTAGACAGCCCAGAGCACCATACCTCAATCCTATCGAACTTCTGAGATGAACTAGGACAGCAAATTTGCTCCAGATCATAATGACCCACATCAGTAACTATGCTTGCTACAGTGTTAACCGGCCATTCCCCTTGGGACATTTCAACACTTGCTAGACAATATCCCCTGCAGAGTTCAAGCTGCATAAAAGACCGCAAGATGTTAATGTCCAATACTGGGCAGTGTATGAGAGGAACACTTAGAGGGCAGTTTCGAGTAGGTATCTGGATACTTTTGATTAGATAGTGTACATAATTTACCTGACTGCCAATAGATAAGATTTTCTTTTGACGCCATAAATGTCACTGTTGTCCAGTTAAAAATCAAAACAATAATTCTGGCTTTTCAGTCAGTCAACATGTGATAACACCCTGAAATCATTCGGACACGTGGTCAAATTAAATCATAGCCAAAATACTCAATATAAAAGAATAAATAAATCCAATACTGTAATCTTTATCTTCATACCCAAACGGAAACTAAAAGTTGGCATACCATAGTGTGTGCGGGGGTGGGGATGGGGGACCCAAAAATGGTAAGCACCAAGAAGAGGAAAGTCATGTTAATCTTCATGCCCAGTCATTTTTTCTCTTACAAGGCAACAATTTCATGGAGCAAAAATACTTGGTTCCGTAAAATTAAGTTAGACACCTATATTTAAAAGGAAAACATCTGCTGTTCTTTCATTTTCTTGCACCTCCCTTTAGATTGACCTGAATGCTTGATCTAAAAGCAAAATTAATTATGATGATTTTGTGTGGCTATTTCTTATAACGCAGACCCTCTGACGAGGGTGGGCGGCATCTACAAGTGTAGGTAACTGCGTGTTATTGTGGTGGAGGGTAGTGTTACGTGTGGTGTGAGAGTTGCAGGGATTTGGGGACAGCACAAACACCCAGCCCCCGAGCCACTGGAATTAACCAATGAAGGTTAAAATCCCCGACCCGGCCGGGAATCGAACCCGGGACCCTGTGATCCGAAGGCCAGTACGCTGACCATTCAGCCAACGAGTCGGACACCAAAATGGTTTAGAAGATAACTATACTAAGCGTGAAATTACTTCCTAAAGGTGCGTCCTTATATTGTCACATACTGGCAATTTCGCCGTAGGTACATTCCACTGTCTTGGAAGAATACCACGATCGCAAATGAGATGAAATAATCTCACAGAGTTCGGCACTCACCAGGTAAAATGGGCTGCCCGTGAAAGCGCCTGCACAACCTGCAACAGCACCTACAACTATACACTTGCTGGCAGATGTCGACCCATCTTTATTCACTGTCCAGTTCCTTTTCTCTGCGAACTGATACGTTCCTAACCTCACTCCGTTCAAGAATAGCTGATACCATAGCGCCGGAACAAGTCCTTTCTGAAGTGCCAGAATCCCATCCGCTTTAGCAACTGCATAAAACGCATGAAAAAAGTTCTTATAATGAACAGCATACATCCCTCGGCTCTGTAACTCGCCCTGAAGCTGAAACCTGGTTTTAACAACCTCCAAAGGATTGGTAAAAAATCCAGCTGCTATAGCTGCAGTGCCGCCGATTAGGAACTCCATCATGCACGAAACATATCACTGCTAGGCCAGTTACTATGTGCAGATTATTTTTTTCTTCCACGCGTTTATATAACGCTTGCATTAAGGAGTCCATATATCTATCACCATGTGACATCTCCATATCACATGACATCATAACCCATAATTCGGGTCGTTCTCCTTCCGTCGGTACATACAAAAAATATAAATTTAAAAAATTGATTTTACCATACGTATGAAATAAAGCTAGACGCATGAAACAATACGTTCTTTTCCTATCAATCTGAACCTCGTTATAATTACAAAGTCAAGTCGAAAGCAGAGTTGGGATTGGGAGCGGAGCGCGTAATACCGTTGCTACGAGCACGGCCGACTGGATACCTCGCTGCGCTCCTTATACCGGCCTTGACAATCGCTTGTGAAGCCCAGCATAAAGCTGTAATTGGAAAGTTTCACCATAATGCCGCTGGAGCACTGGCCTACTACCCACTGACAGGAAGCAGTATACCGCAAATTGCCGCATTTCCAGTTTAATTTTTTGATTTTTCTATCGTAAATGTTGGCAATGTGTTCGCAAATGAGGTGCTTTTTGGCTTGATAATGAAACCTGATAGTTATGCGCTAGTGAGTTTATTTTTCATTGTGTAGTGTGGTGATTATATTTTTTAAATTATGTTTACAAATCTTGGAATTTGAGACATTCTTGTGCACCTTTTCGTACTTCGAGCAGAAATTTTATGGAAACAAGAACAAAGTGATTTCTCGCTGTAACTTCGTCCTGAACAAGGATTTTAATTTATGTGCTAATTCGTTTTTTAATGGTGTGTTGATCTGCTTTTCTTTAACTGTGTTAGGAAATATTCGAATATATATTTCTGTGGGCCTTTTTTGTATTCCGAACAGGAAAAAAAGCAAAGGGACACTATCATTTCACGAATTCTCTGTAGACCAGGACAAAACTACGGAGTGGCTAAAAGCAGGTAACACTCTCGTCTTAGTTTTCCGTTTCTATGTCGGGTATTTACCTTCGTTCCTTCTTTCTCTTTTCTTACTCTGTTTACCCCTCCAGCGTTGGCTTTTCTCTCGGACTCAGTGAGGGATCCCACCTCTACCACCTCAAGGGTAGATTCCTGGAGCGTGAGACTGCGGGTCGGGGGATACAACTGGCAAGGATGACCAGTACCTCGCCCAGGCGGCCGCAACTTCTATGCTGAAGAGGGGCCTTGTGTCGGGGATGGGAAGATTGGAAGGCATATCCAAGGAAGAGGGAAGGAAGCAGCCATGGCCTTAAGTTAGTTACCATCCCGGCATGTGCTTGGAGGAGAAGTGGGAAACTGTGGAAAACCACTTCGAGGATGTCTGAGGTGGGAATCGATACCACCCTCTACACAGTTGACCTCCCAAGGCTGAGTGGACCCCGTTCCAGCCTTCGTACTGTACCACTTTTGAAATTTCGTTCCAGGGCCAGGAATCGAAACCGGGCCTCCGTGAGTGGCCGCTAATCACGCTAATCAGGTATTTTTACCCATGAATTTTCTTTCATAGAATAATCCTTTAGGCGATGTATTTGCCATATGACATCAATACAACACATTTTTGTTCAAGATAATCTGAACTTTAACATTTAAACATTGACAAGTAAGAATCACTACTGCTATGACGGTAAGGCCAGCGTATGAAGTGTTGTTACCTGAGCAATGGGGCCGATGACCTAGATGTTAGGCCCCTTTAGACAACAAGCATCATCATCATTTTATTTACTCAAAATACTTTTCTCTCACTGAATTTTTATTTAAAATTCTTCTTCTTCTTTCGCTATTTGTTTTACGTCGCACCGACACAGATAGGTCTTATGACGCCGGTGGAATAGGAAAGGGCTAGCAGTGTGAAGGAATCAGCCGTGGCTTTAATTGAGGTACAGCCTGATGTGAAAATGGGAAACCACGGAAAACCATCTCCAGAGCTGCCGACAGTGGGGTTCGAACCCACTATCTCCCAGATGCAAGCTCACAGCTCTACGCAGCGCGGCCAACTTGTTCCACCCTACTGCATTTCAAGTAAAATTTATTTTCTGAATTTAGCATGGCCAGCTTGCCCGGTATTTAATATTCTAGTGAAAGGTATGAATGAAATGTAATCTAAAACGATATATATTGAAATTAACATTTAAACATGTTTGAGTCAAAATATCTAGGTTCTGCATACAACGAATTTGGAAAAAGTAAGACTCTTATATTTTGTCCAGCCCCCTTCTTGAGAGCAGCGCTTGAAGAATTTTAAAACTCTAATTGAACAATGACTCTTAATCTCAATATTAACATCAGAAGACAAAAGCATTGTGGTAAGTTCTGCTATGTATCTAAATGCCATGATAATAAAAACGATTACTATTATTCCTCACAATTAATTAACGTCAGTTGGACTACTCCATCCTCCGCAGTTTCACTTCACGACGTTGTTTTGGCACATATAAATGAAAGTAGCCTTTAGGATTAATCATTTTAACAATATTAGTCAATGTAACATACTATTTTATTCCCCAAATTAAGATACATCGGCAATCAGAGTCAATATCAGAACGTCGGCTGGACTAAGTCATCTCCCCCCAGTTTCATTTCACATCATTTTGGCAAATATCAACGAAAGTAACCTTTAAGATTAATCATTTTAACAGTATTAACCCATGTAATATTCTCCATAGCTCTAAATTACGATAAATCGGCAACCAAATTCAATATATTTTCCATAAAGAAGTATGCATTTCTACCGCAAATAGGTCGGCCGCCAGCGCCACGTGTCGAGTTGTGTAACTACTCCGATTACAGTGCGTGGACCCGATTGTCAAGGCCGGTAAGCAGTCCAACGCCTTAACCACTCGGCCACCTCGTCTAAGGCCGGTAAGGAGCTAGTTAGAGCGACGCATCAAGTCGGCCGTGCTACGAGATACACAAGGCCGGGAAATACAGCACACTATACTCGTTCTCGAGATACTTCCGGCAAGTGCCGCTAGAGTTCTCGTTACTGTTCTGTCTCGCCCGCTAATGGCAACACGTTCGAATATGAAGAACTATAAAGATTCATTAAAACTAGCAATTTCAGGAGGCAGCAAACAGATATGAGATCAAAGATAGACCAAGAGCAATTGTTTGACTTATTTTCTACAAGGTATTTCTTACAATATGCTTAAACGAGAGAAGTAATTCCCGAAAGAAGCAGAGAAATCTGATAGCGAGTTTGTCACTTCTTACCGATCCCTTTAATTGTGCCTCAGAGTAGCCGATAAGCGGATCGATATTGCGGTCATAAATAACGTTGGGTTTAATCGCCCTTTCACCATTTATCACCGATCCAATCTTTTCCTCCGCACATCTGATATGTTGACATTCGTATTGAATCCGCTGTTTGGTGAGCGATGTTATGCCCGTTACGCAAATATTTAGCGGCGTTTCACCGTATTTCTCTTTTTTCTTCCCGTAACATTAAATTTGTGTTCTCCTCTGTGGTGTAGTGGTCAGTGTGATTAGCTCTCACTCCCGGAGGTCCGGGTCCGATTCCCGGCCCTGCCACGAAATTTGAAAAGTGGTACGAGGGCTGGAACGGGGTCCACTCAGGCTCCGGAGGTCAACTGAGTAGAGGTGGGTTCGATTCCCAGCTCAGCCATCCTGGAAGTGGTTTTCCGTGGTTTCCCACTTCTCCTCCAGACAAATGCCGGGATAGTACATAACTTAAGACCACAGCCGCTTCCTTCCCTCTTCCCTGCCTCTCCTTTCCAATATTCCCATCCCTCCACAAGGCCCCTGTTAAGCATAGCAATTGAGGCTGCCTGGGCGAGGTACTGGTCATCCTCCCCAACTGTATCCCCCGACCCAAAGTCTGGTGCTCCAGGACACTATCCTTGAGGCGGTAGAGGTGGTATCCCTCGCTGAGTCCGAGGAAAACCGACCCTGGAAGGTAAACGGATGAAGAAAGAAGAAGAAAATTAAATTCGTTCTAACAGGAATAAAGCTCCTAAATGACCAATTTTATCATGCTTTTCAATCTGGTTTTCTTTTTTTTGTCAAGTTCAGATACCGTAAAAGTTTTTTTTCTGATTTCATTACCCGTATCCTACTCCTCAATTTACAGATTGCTTTTCTGTAATTTGGTATTTAATTTTCTCATCCGTATATATATTTTTTTAGATTTAACAGAGATACTCGTAGACTTTCCTTGATATAGAAACGAGACTTGTACTTCTTTTTTCGTTTGTGGCTGACGTATGGAGATATGATATGTTCATCGTTATCTGAATCGGAACTTTTACTAAATTTTGATGGACTGGGCGAGTTGGCAATTTCTGCATTCATTATATTATTTCTCAGGCATGATTCAACTCCTATGACAATATCTGGTAAATATATATCTATTAATTACTTAATTCTATTCCTTTCTTTACAATACTTCTACAGTTCAACACTAACAATTTTATGTCATCCCCACTTGATTTCCAGTTCCCTGTTCCCTTATCACCGCTCCCTAGGCCACCCTGTTTCCCTGAATATACCTCCCTTGTGCACAGTGAAGTGATGTTTAAGTTGTATTTTAACAAAACGATAACAGCAATCGTCATAATTGTTTTTGTAAAGGACTATATTATAACTCAACAATTTTTTCATGTCACGCAAATGTGTGACTATATAATAGGAATCAATTGAGAGATGTTCCACCATTCAACACTTCATATAATATATAACATTCATTAAATGAAAACCAGTTCCGATTCCCTTGGAATCATCATTAGTTATAAGTTACAAATTATGAATATGTGAATAACCCGAACTTGTTTTGTAATGTTTGCGGGGAATTTACCCTGAGGTCACAGAGAAATACTATTACTCCTATAGTAAAGAAAGCATCTGAGTTGTATTTTGGATGTAAAGAAGATGAGGGAAAAAGCTGGGCAACAGATAAAATTAGTTGTCATTACTTGCAAACTTTATGTGGTTGACTTAATAGCACTCACAAATCAATGGCCTTCAGAAACCCTGTAATATGGACAGAACAGAAAGATCATCCTACGGATTGTTACTTCTTTTTAACAAACATAGTGGGATATAGTTCTAAATCAAAACATTCTATATTATATCCTGATGTTCCTTCAGCCAAGAAACCTATGAGTCATGATTTTATACCAATTCCTAAGCCTCCTAAAGAATGGACAATGGATGAAAAGAGAACCAAGCAGTGGTTTTCCAGATGACAAAATTGGGCCCCATATTCAAACACCGATCCAAATTTCCCTGATCCAAATATACCTCACTTTATTTCCCAGTCTGAACTAAATAACCTAATCAGACACCTCAACATTTCTTAAGTTCAAGCGGAATTATTAGATTCTCGCCTTTAAGGGTGGAATTCATTACAAGATGGAGTTGATGTGTCATACCGGAAATGCCAATAATCACCGACACCTTTTTTTTCTTCTGTTAGTAATAAGTTAACTTGCTGCAATGATGTATAAGGCCTTCTGCAAGAACTTGGAAGAAGTCACAACCCAAAGGAGTGGAGACTATTTTTAGATTCATCAAAGAATTGTTTAAAAGTAGTATTGTTGCATAATGGGAATATATACTCATCAGTACCCTTTGCCTATCCTTTGACCATTAAGGAAACACATGAAAATAAGGATAATATATTAAAAGTGATAAATTATGAAAAAATATGGTTGGCAGATATGCAGAGACCTCAAAATGATTGGTATACTGTTAGGAATGCAGTCTGGGTTTACCAAATTTAGTTGCATTCTTCACAAATGGGATGGCCAGGCAAAAGATAAACATTACAAAATTGTGGACTGGCTCATACAAAAAAAGCTTAATTCCTGGAGAGAAGAGTGTTAAGAATCACCCTCTACTTGGGATAGACAAGATTTTGTTACCACCATTGAATATAAAGTTAGGGCAGATGAAAAATTTTGTTAAGACATTGGATAAACACAGTGAGGGTTTAGATTACTTGAGAACAAAAACAATTCCTAAACTCAGTGATAGTGAATTAAAAGAAAGTATGTCTATTAGGCTGCAAATCCGTGAGATCATTCATGTTGAAAACTTTGTGGAATTGCTAACAGAAAAAGAGAAATGCACATAGTTAGTTTTCAGGGAAGTATGCTATAACTTTCTTGGAAATGTGAAAGCTGACAACTACAAGGAACTTATTAAGAACCTGTTGACGTGTTATCAGCGCATGGGATGCAATATGTCCTTGAAAATTCACTTCTAACATTCGTATTTGGACTTCCCCCGCTAACTTACGTGCGGTTAGTGACGAATGCGGCGAGAGATTTCACCAGGATATTTCTGTCACGGAGATATGACATGCAGGAAAATCAGTACAGAACATGTTAGCAGACTGACTGTTGGAACTTTGAGGAAGAGGTGGCAGTTACAAATAGAAGAGTTCAAGAAAGAAATTTTGAAAATGTGAGAAAAAATGTACTTTCTTCCCCTGATTTTGGAATTAAAATTCTTCACTGAACAGTCAAAATTGGTCCTATATATATTTGAATATTTCATAGTTATTCTCTTCAATATTTAAATATTATTTCATGAGCAAACAAATGAAAATCCAGGGAAAATGATAGGTGATAGAGCATTTCTACTTTCAGATTTGGATTCACCAGGGTCAAATTATAAATAATCACCTATTTTCATTCAAGGGAGCAGAAAAAGGTTTGAATTTGTTTATCGGTGTAATGTAAATCACTCATTATAAAGATTCTACGTTCCCACATGGTTGGTATGCAGTACCAAGATTTATGTTTCACATTAATGTTGAATATAATTTTCTGTTAATGATGTATTATTAGATTCTTAAGTGTACAAATAGATATAGCATTTTTTCTTATCCCATTTAAGAGGAAGTAGACCTACTGTACTTATACATGGTGTTTTACCAATAAACTGGTTCGGTAAAATTTACCCAGTGCGCACTCATACACCAGAAATCTGAGCACACGTTCTAACGGGTTAAAATATCCCGCTTGTGGACCTTAAAATAGTTATTACTACGGCTCGGATGTTTAAGACCTAAAAATAACCCAAATAAGCAAGCAAATATTACCTCAAAAGTGATGAAATATGACGTAAAAATTACAAAATATGACCCGAAAATAATTAATCAAAATATGGCCATTTTAAAATAAGGTATAAATCGAAACGGCAATTCAAGAATTCCTTATTATTCTTATTTTATTAACCTCCTGAGGCCGGAATATGAAATGCATATCACACCAATGTAAATTAAATTCCAATGAATATAACACCAACTTTTCGGCATACTCAATATTATGTTTAGTTTATTGTTTAAAATATTTTTTGCGGGATTTTTGATTCTATTTTTAAACAGTCCTCTTAAAAGAACACTAGGCCACAGGAGGTTATGTAAGTTATTAAGTTGATGATTGATAGCTGTTTCTGTTCCCAAAACTATATTTTTCAAAAGTTTTTTGGGCGGTGGTTGTTATTAATAACAATAACATGCGTTATCATACTTATTTATGTCACGTTATGGCCTTTTGGTTGAAATAAATTCTTAATTAATTTATTCAATTCAGTTGATGTAATATATTATTTCTGATATGCCACTATCGTTTTGATGGTATTGAATTTAGCAGTAAAAATATAAACTGTTGACAGTGCTCTTAATTATTTTCTTCTATTTCTTTTTATTCCTTAGACCATGCATGGAAAGTGCCAAATTTATGGGATATACACCAATAGCGAAGAGTTCCGATAGCAGGGAAACTTATCTTATTTCACCATTTTCCTGTTCCTAGACGTGATATTTGCAAAGAGTGGCTGGACATTGTGGCCATTTACAGGCAAGGCAAACCTATGGTGTTCCTCACCTAGGTGTACTAATCACAGGGACTCGTACTATCCAGTGGTGTTAATTTTTCGTCATTTCTGTCACGAGAAAATGGCTGAACAGAATTCATTGAAAATTGGTATTTTATGTCGGGGAATATGCCACTACAATGCAGGCTATAAAAAATTTTAATCACCCTGGAGGATTGGTCCTATCGAAGAGAACTACATAACAAAAGTTATAAAGAATGCAATTTTCGATCATTTGTGTCTTATTCAGTTTTATCGCACCGACTACGATAAGAGTGGTGGTGGTGGTGATTATTATTTCAAGGGGAAGTACAACTAGGCAACCATCCTCTATACATTAGTAATCGGAGAGAAGAAATCGAAGGGGGCCGACACTACGAAAAAATGGAGGTATTGGCCTAAGAAAGACCAGGGCGATGATGGGGCGTGTAAACAAGACTCTCTAGGCTTCCATACGTAATCCAGTCGGGGTCAGAAAAAACAGGTGGTGACCGAGTTAGATGGGATTTTGATAGATGAAAGTGAGGAGCCTGGCGTAAGTAAGTGGAAGCAATGCCAGGATTCACCTAAGGGCTCTACGGACGCCTACCCAAGTTCGGAGCCCCCTTGGGACCCTTAAAGTTGCCTCTTACATCAGGCAGGGGATGCCGTGGGTGTTATTCTACTGTCCCCAATCACAGGGGAACAACTATGATAAGGAAAGTTTGTACAATTGTTACCATCACATCAAATGAGTTACCAACATCACAAAATTCACAATTACTAATTTAGTTACTCGGACACTGAAGACATACCACTACATATTTCTGTAGAGGAAGATGTGCGTACAAACTGCAAATAAGAGAGGAGAGAGCATAACATATTTCCTGTGTTCTGATGAGAAATTATTTCCAAAATACAAAATTTTCAGTGAAAATACCTTTGGTAGAAATGGATGCTTAAACCAAAACTAAGACTTCTTTACAAAATTCGTCCAGACAATATCACATGACACTTTGGTACCTTTGGTAGAAATGGATGCTTAAACCAAAACTAAGACTTCTTTACAAAATTCGTCCAGACAATATCACATGACACTTTCACTTCAGTATTTGATCATTATCACACAATTCTACAGAAATTATGAGCTCATATAAAGGAACAGGCTATGAGGACAGTAAACCACATGTTTGAAACGTTCATTGTTCCGAAAAATAACGCCATAGGTTTTCACTTACCATTCAGCAGATATGCTTAATGCTCCTTATAATATTAATAGTAATAATTGTTCCGAGGTTTTGGTGGATCAGCAGAGATGAAAGAAGGTGCGGGCTGGAATGGGTCTAACTACAAGTCCGAAAGATGAATTTTAAAATTTAAATAAAGGTTATATTTTCAACTGATAACAAGATTTAACAATTTTCACTAGGTGAAATAACAAAGAAAAATCAGGTACAATGCAACTTTACAAACGAAAGCACAAGTTAAGAGTATATTACAAATTCTGGGTTACGAGCACCAAAGTCTGAGCTCTCAGCTCACAACCACAAATTACCAAAGGGAAGAAAACCCCTCATTACATAGCGCACTTGCTCCCAACTTCACATCTCAAGCCTCTCTAAGGTACTTTTACCACTACACCATAAAGAGCTGATCCGCTCTCGATCTTTCGAGCCTATAAAGGCAATAACAGACCATTACACTGAACTGCCATCAAGGCACAACTTATAAAGAAACAGGGGTATCTCGTACCCAATCTACTGGGCCTTAGTGGGCAAATACTAGGTTAATTTAAATGGTCCAAAACGCAAAACGGATGGAGGCGTGAATTAGCACTCCTAAATACACATTTTAAAACCTAAGTGGCGCTAGGCCGATTACACAGGGGCTAATCCGAAGCTAGGGAGGTGACTCGTATGAGAAAACTTTAATACATTAAGGAAGAGAAGAAACGGTTATGGAAACGTAGTCACCTCAACTTCAAAATGAAGGGGAATTCGAGAGATTAAAGCACTCTCTATCCCCGCTTTACAGTTCAAGAGATTTGTAGTTTTTACATAGACTGAAATGGGATTTATATTTTTAAAAGGTTGGTTACATATTAAAGGTTTCGACCCTTCCCCGAGAGTTAAACTGCTGAGCTAGCAAGAAAATATGTTAAATGGTCATTACCTTGTTGAAGATCTGTTGCCCGAAGAAAGAGGCGCTTCCCGCCCCCTGCTATATATCCACACGCGAAGCTAGATGTTATTGAAGTCGCCCGGAAACAAGAAAATCAGCAGTTTTTATACCCTCGCGGAAAATTCGAGACCTCCCATGAATGATTAAGACCCGCCCACAAAAGTTTATTGGCTAACAGCAAAAGTTACACACAAATCGAAGAAACACCTTATTGATGGGAAATTAATTACAGAAATTTAGGATTGGTTAAATTCAAAACAGGCGGAAAGAAAGCTTAATATTGCCAACCCTCAAATGAAAGAACAAAATTTAATAAAGACAAAACTTATGAATACAAAATTTCTCCAAGAAAGTTCATTCCTTCGCACCAGAGTGCATTATCATAGTTTTTTAGTAGAGACATCTGTTAGAGAATGTCTACACTTCTTGATCAACAAAAGCAATTCAAACACACCCAGTGACATCTTCTGATAAACAGTTGAGTTGATTCCGTTTTTAAAGTTCAGAGTTTCTCGTGTAGAGGAGTTTCAATTGGCGCAAGATTTGAACTTGCGTCGTAGAGGTGTACCGCCCGGTACAATAATAATAATACTGATAATAATAATAATAAATGTCCCATGATGTTTAAATAAATTGTTCGATTATAAAACAACTCTACGACAGGAATTTATAAGTCATTATGAATGCAATCAAGACAAATCGAGTCTGAAACATGCAGATGTTTGGCATATTTTAAATTAGAACACTGAACATGAACATACTTGTTTTCCACCTTTATGAACAATTATAATCATGTTATGCGCTTCATAAGAATGTCTCATTGTTTTGGCTATGAGTTTTATATAGCACCGATTCATGGCAACGATGGAATGGGTCTCAGAAGTAAGCAACTGTGCCCTTATTTAAGGTACGGCTTAGTATATCTGCCTGCCTATTGCGAAGAAGGGAAACCATCTTCAATGTTGCCGTCAGTGGGACTCGAACACACCACTGCCCAAGCGCAATCTCACAGATATGTGACCAAACTGTGTAGCCTACATGCTGGGTGTTTTGTAATGCAAAATTAAAAACTTTAATATCCAATCATTAGGATTTTGCAAATAGAAATTGTTTAATTGTAAGTCTTCAACAATATTTAACCCATACACAGTGTTCTTCCTAGGACCTTTCACTGATCGCCCGGCTATCATAACCTAGATATCTGCTAGTTAGATAATATTTCAAGTTGCTTTACATCGCACCGACACAGATATGTCTCATGGCGATGATGGGATAGGAAAGTGCTAGAAGTGGAAAGAAAGCGGCCATGGCCATTAACCCTTATTGCATACTGTTGCCCTCAGGCAACATATAACTATTTTTACCTGTATAATTGGATGCAGATTGTGGACAGAGGTGGTTTTACGGCACACCTTCAACTGTACAGTCAATTAAAGACATATACCAGTGATGCCTTGTTTTCTTACATAACCTACGACAAAACAGCCCTACAACCAAAGGAACTCCTTACACCCCGTCAACATCCACGCGTACCAACCATCACTTTACCACAGGCTTCAGGAGTACCTCTGGCTCAACCTCAATGACATTACCGACCTATGGTCGTGCAAGTTGTACTTGCGCCTTGTAGTACGTACCCATGGCCAGTAGGCAGTAATGTTCGGTCTTTGAATGTTAAAAGCTTAGCATGAAATCGTGACAAATCATATATATATATCCCGTTACGGCAATCCACACCACATACGAGTGTTAAGCTATCAGCCCCAGTTAAGAATTGCTGGTAAATCTAAAACACTGAACGCAAGTTGAACATTGAAGCTTGAAATTTTCTTCACCAAACGAAAACGAAAAATAATTCATGCAGTAAATGGTTCATTGAAGTAGAGCCCCAGCATTTACCTGGTGTGAAAATGGGAAACTACAGAAGCCATCTTCACTGCTGCCGACAGTGGGGTTCCTTTTTTGCTAGTTGCTTTACGTCGCACCGACCCAGATAGGTCTTATGTCGACGATGGGTGCACATGGATATGAGGGTGTTTAAGGGTTGTAGTAAGGATGTAAAGGGGAGGGCATATAAGTCTCTGGTAAGACCCCAGCTAGAGTATGGTTTCAGTGTATGGGACCCTCACCAGGATTACCTGATTCAAGAACTTGAAAAAATCCAAAGAAAATCAGCTCGATTTGTTCTGGGTGATTTCCGACAAAAGAGTAGCGTTGCAAAAATGTTGCAATGTTTGGGTTGGGAAGAACTGAAAGAAGAAGAGCTGCTCGACAAAGTTGTATGTTCCGAGCTGTCAGCGGAGAGATGGCGTGGAATGTCATTAGTAGACGAATAGGTTTGAATGGCGTTTATAAAAGTAGGAAAGATCACGATATGAAGATAAAGTTGGAATTCAAGAGGACAAACTGGGGCAAATATTCATTTATATGGAGGGGAGTTAGGGATTGGAATAACTTACCAAGGGAGATGTTCAATAAATTTCTAATTTCTTTGAAATCATTTAGGAAAAGGCTAGGAAAGCAACAGATAGGGAATCTGCCACCTGGGCGACTGCCCTAAATGCAGATCAATATTGATTGGTTGATTGAGGAAAGGCCTAGGTGTTGGAGGGATGCGGCCGTGGCCTTAATCAAGGTACAGCCCCAGCATTAGCCTGGTGAGAAAATGGGAAACCACGGAAAAACATCCTCAGGGCTGCCGACAGTCAGATTTGGGATGCAAGCTCACAGCCACGTGGCCTTGACCACACGGCCAACTCGCCCGGTATAGTGGGGTTCGAACCCACTATTTCCCGAATAAAGCTCACAGCTGGGTGCTCCTAACTCACTTGCTTTACATAATATTAATACATATTTCAGTCATTGAAAACCTACAACATGTTTCCTGTCAGTGACCGGGTCAGGGATGGAATGAATGAGGCCCCATCTTGCAGCGAGGATAGGAATTGTGTCGGCTGTCAAAGCCTGTCGCACTCCTCTGGGGAAATTATTAATGACTGACAGATTAAATGATAGTGGAGAGTGTTGCTGGAATGAATGATGACAGGGAAAACCAGAGTACCCGCAGAAAAACCTATCCCCTCTCCGCTTTGTCCAGCACAAATCTACCATGGAGTGACCGGGATTTGAACCATGGAACCCAGCGGTGATAGGCCGCCGCGCTGCCATCTAAGCTACAGAGGCTACACATATTTCAGTCATTATGAGTTCCAAATTAAAATGTAATCACTGTAAAACTGTTCATTTAAATGAAAAATCTTCATTATTGTCAGCATAATTGCGCGAGTTACATCGGTAGTGTCGTGCGCGAGCAGTGTCTGGATTAGTGAGGAATAGCATGCAAGCAGTCAATTCCGCGGGATGTAACAAACCTGTCTGGCTCTTCACAGCAACCGAGTGATTGCGAACGAGCAGTAGAACACAAGAACTTCAAACTACTTTGTTACGTCTTCTTCGTGATAAAACTAAAATAGTTCATTTTTGCATTTAATGTTTACCTGTTTAATATTATTTTTAGTAGCCTGAGGGGAATAAATTGAAATTTTGCCATGTTTATTTTTTTACATAGTATCCCCTGGCTACACATTCCTGCTATTTGTGGGACCCTGGTAGCAACACAATTGCCACAATTTCCAAGTCAGTTTTCTGCAAAGCACAAATGACATCCTTTATCAAAACTTTCAAGTTTCTCAGTGGGTACAGTGGCTCTGCAGAAAAGTAAGCAACAGGTTGCTTCCATTTTCTGATTAGACCTCTAACCATGATCACCAAGGCATGATCAGCGTTTTGCTAGTTGCTTTACGTTGCACCAACACAGATAGGTCTTATGGCGACGATGGGACAGGAGAAGCCTAGGAATGGGAAGGAAGCGGCCGTGATCTTAATTAAAGTACAGCTCCATCATTTGCCTGGTGTGAAAATGGGAAACCACGGAAAACCATCTTCAGGGCTTCCGATAATGGGATTCGAATCCACTATCTCCCGGATGCGAGCTCATAGCTGCGCGCTCCTAACCGCACGGCCAACTCGCCCGGTGGCATGACAGCAAATCTGTTGGTACATCCTAGGTGTCCATAGTCTATGTACCCACCAATTTAATCCAAAGTCACCTTGTAAAGAAGTCTAGCAGACAAGGAAACTTCATTAAAAATGAGGGACCAAACTTTTTGATCACTAGCCTACCCACAGTCCTGACTCGAGATTTTAACACTTTGAAGAAAGCCGTGCCAATGCCTGTAGGACATGAAAAGGAATTAATCATTTTGGTAAGGGTTCAACAGTATCACTATTGGCTGTAGTAGTAGAAACAGTAATACTACAAGTGATAGTAACTGTGGTAGAAGTAGCAGCAGTACCGGTAAGAGGAGGAGTGGAGGCAGTGGGAGCAGCAGCAGCAGAACTCGTAGCAGCTGAAGGACCTGACCGACGTCCAGACTTAATACAAGACTTATGTCGAGGCACATCTATATGGAGAAAAAAAGTCACTAAGATATGAATTTTTTTCTCCCCTATTACAGTGAATGCAATAAGCATTCATTTATAAATATCTATAGTTATTATGGTCCTCCTACAGTTCTTTACGTTGGAATAACAGGATAAAACTATATTGAGCACGTTGTCCACCTAAATTCGTTAAACACTTGACTGTATTACTTACTTACTTACTTACTTACTTACTGGTCGGCGCTACAGTCCTTGTAGGCCCTTGGCCTCCTTTATCACCTGCCTCCATTCATCTCGGTCCTCAGCTTTTCTTCTCCAACGTTTAACTCCTAACTTTCTAAGGTCATCTTCAACATCATCAAACCATCTTTTTCTGGGTCTTCCTCTCCTCCTCCTTCTATCAAGTTTTCCTATAAACACCTTTTTAAATGTGCAGGTTTCTGCCATTCTCTGAACATGACCGGCCCACCTAATTCTTCCCTGCTTAATTTTAGTAACAATGTCTGGCTGGCCAAACAGTCCTTGCAGCTCTACATTTGTCCTCATTCACCACCCATCCTGATCTCTTACTGCACCAAATATCTTTCTCACTATCTTCCTTTCCCACCGTAACAGCCACTGTTCTTCTCTGGAGGTCATCACCCAGCATTCTGATCCATACATAACTTTTGGTCTTAGTACTGTTGTGTATATTTTAATTTTTGTTTTCCTGCTGACATTCCTGGATTTAAACATATTTTGCAAGGCGTAAAAGCATCGGTTTCCACTTGTTATCCTCTCCTGTATTTCCACGGAGGTTTTATTGTGCTCTGTTATTATAGAGCCTAGATATTTGAAAGATGTGACTCACTGATACTCCTTCCCATTTAATCTTACTGTGGTCCTTCCTTTTACTCCCTCTGTATCTCCCATCTTCATATATTTTGTTTTGTTTGTATTCACTTCTAGTCCTAGGCCCGTGCTTTCTCTTCTAATACTGAGTAGCTCTCTTCAAGAGCTCTTTCATTTCTTGCAATTATTGCTACATCATCAGCATATGCTATCACTTGTACTAATCTGTTCAAAATGGTTCCCCCTGGGTTGATGGGCAATTGGCGGATTACTTTTTCCAATGCTAGGTTGGAAAGCAGTATGGAAAGTACATCTCCCTGTCTTAGTCCTCTCTCCACTAAAAACTCCTCTGACAGATCTTGCTCCACTCTCACCTTGCATACTGTTGTTTTCAAAGTCATTTCTGTTAATCTAATAAATTTCCCCGGGATTCCAAATTCTTTCATAATCTTGTAAATTTTACCCCTATCTAGACTGTCATATGCCTGTTTAAAATCAACATACAGCTGATGTAGCTGTTTGTCATATTCATAAAACTTCTCTAGCACTTGTCGTAATATAAATATCTGATCCAGAGTGGAGCGATGTTTTCTAAAGCCTGCTTGGTAATCCCCTAGTATTCTTTCCATCCATAATTCCAATCTTAAGGCTAGTACCTTACCAAAAACCTTGTACGTTCCATCCAGCAAGGTGATCCCTCAATAATTTACACATACTGCCTTATCTCCCTTTTTATGTATTGGATAAATAATACCCAATGTCCAATCCTTGGGTATTTCCTCCTTTGTCCAAACCTCCTTAATCAATTCATAAACAGCCTTTTCTATTCCCTCTCCCCCATATCTCAACAGCTCTGACTCCATTCCATCTTCGCCTGGGGCTCTATTATTCTTTAATGCATTAAATGCAGCTTTGACCTCTTCTAAGTCCGGCTGTTTTACTGATTCCTCTTCCAATTCTCTTTCCTCCCCATCAACATTTATATTTTCCTCCTGTGTATCATCTTCATTATTTCCATTGAGCAACTCGTAAAAATACTCCTGCCATCTTCCAAGCACTTTGCTTTTATCACCTTGAAGAAAACAGCTCTTGGTTGAAAAACTCTCTTAAGGTCTTTTGTTCCTTCATAGAACTTTCGTACCTCGTTTCTATCCTTCATTTCATCCAGTTCTTCGATTCTGTTTCTTTCAAAAGCTCTTTTCTTATATCTACATACCTTATCTGCTCTTATTTGTTTCTCCCTACTGTTTGTCTTGTTCTCCTTTGAAGCATTCTGTTTCTAGCACCATTCCTCTCTTGGATTAATGTTGAACATTCCTCATCAAACCATTCTGCTCTCTTTACCAATTTCTTCTTTCCCAGGGTACCATCTGCAACTTCACTGATACTTGTTTTCAGTATCTCCCATTTATCTTCCACTTCTCCTTTTCCCCATAATTCCCTTTATATTTCCAAAGATTCAGCCATTTTCTTTTTGTATTTCTCTTGTAATTCCTAATTTTTCGACCTTCAATATTGTGCTTTGCCTTTCTTCTTACTTTTTCCGTTCTTGCCAAATCTATTTTCTGTCTGTACTTGACTCTAAGAAGATAGTGGTCTATATCTGCATCAGCACCTCTGCAGCTTCTAACATCCATAACATCTGATGCATGTCGCCTGTCTATGATAACATGGTCTATTTGATTTCTTGTCACACCATCTGGTGAAATCCAGGTCTTCTTGTGAATGTCTTTCCTAGGATGCCAAGTACTTTTAATTATCATCTGCTTTCCACTCACAAAGTCAATCAATCTCAACCCGTTATCATTACTTACTTCATGCAGGCTTTCTTTCCTTACTAAGTGTTTGTATAGCTTTTCTCTTCCAATTTTTGCATTTAAATCCCCAAGGATAATTTTCACATCGTGTCTTTGAACTTTATTAATTTCTTCCTCCAATTTAGTATAAAATGCATCTTTCTTCTCATCTTCTGCCTCCTCAGTAGCAGCGTACACACAAAACACTGTTACATTGAAGAATTTTGCCCTAATTCTCACAGAGCACATCCTATCGTTGATTGGAGTAAAGTTGATCACGCTTTGCTTTACCGACTTATGTATGAGGAATCCTGTGCCATTACTGCCTGCTTCATCTCCACTGTACATAAAGATATGTTGTCCAGACTTCATCATCCCTTGCCCTTTCCATCTTATTTCCTGTAGAGCTGCTATTTTCACTCCATATTTATCCATTTCATTCCTTAATTCTCTCAACTTGCCAGGTCTCTTCAATGTCTTAACATTCCACGTTGCTAATATAATATACTTTTCCTTCTCTTTAGCCGTTTTTCTCGCCGGTTCGTCACCACGTTTTCCGGTCCTGCTTTATTAATTCTTAAGGTATCCGTAACAGTTGTTTTTTACGAGGTAGGGGAGTTAACCCTACGCCCAACCCCCAACCTGGAGGACCAGGGTATCACTCTTAGTCTGGGTCATCACCTTAGACCTGTCCGGCTTGGGTGGCCCTACCAGGAGCAGATGCTCCCGCCGGCATAGCTACAAGGATCAATTGACCACTCAAGCCTCCAATAAACACCCGGCAAATATATTTTGCCTTCGTCAAGGTGGTGATACCTTCGGGGGGACTTGACTGTATTGAGGGATATTAAAGGACTGATTTTGCTCTGTTCATGTTTGGTTGAAATTAATGAAGAAAATCTTACTGCTATTGCAAATTTGACATTCACTGACTCCAAAAGAGGTAGTAAAGGATACAGCGTGAATCCCACATAAGGTAAACTTGTGTGCGGGCTTCAAAAATACAATAGCTAGATTATGTACATCATGGCATATAGTGAATATCATTTACTCCATTATCATTTTGGTGATATTTGACTACAGTAATTTTATGAACTGTTTTTCTGCATTTGGTGTAATAAACAGGAAGCTGGAAAGGAGGGACAAGGGTAAAGGAGAATGTTGGTTTCTTAGTAGAGAGGAATAGTGTGCTAGTTGATTTAAATATTATAATTAAAATTTAGAAGTTGTTCTACTTTGTAATAATTGTTAATGCGCCATGTGAATAGCCTTTTCTTCAGGGTATTCTGATTGCCACTGATCACGTCCACGTATATCCGTGGCCCTAGACAACTTAGATTTCTTTGTCCAATTAAAGTGTTCCGGCGTGGTAAACTTATTCCAGATCTGTCTTGCAGCCTAGTGCAAATTTTTGACTTGTGTTCTTTGCAGAAGAGCTTTAAATTGTTATGCATGTATAGCGTCACTGACTGCAAAAATAGCTGCCAAACGTTAAGTACCATGCTTTGCTGGAATAGTTCATATGTTGGAAACATCAGTGGCTTTTGTATATGACTTTCAGTGTGTAGTTCTGGCATGTATTTACCTGAGCCAAGTGTGAATCAAGTATTCCACCCCAACTGTTAATTCCATATTACAGTTGCGATTGAACTAAGGCAAAGTATACACACTTCAAGACTTTTGTTGAAATAACATTTCTAATTCTGTAAAATATATAAATAAGATTCTGAAGTTTACTGATCAAATTTGTTGCATGAAAATTCCATTTCAGGTAACTATAAATTAAACACATTAGCAAACAATACACCTTGAAGATATGGCCTAGTCAAGCCATATGGTGTCAGGTTAAATCCATCGTTCTGACGCGGATCGAACCCACGTTCTCTAGCTTACAAGGTGCAAAAACTGAAACTCCTACAACGAGCTTATTTAATAAATAAAAATGGGGAGGAATACTTCCTTCGCATAATCATAAAATTCTCAACGTTAATCATAATATTTTATTAGCGTGGGATTGTCAATGCAGCGGTAAGTGAAGGGGACTTATTAGGGCTAACATTCAGAAGGCTTTTAAAGACGACTCTGTCCGCACATGGGGCCAGACAAATCCCTTTCATCATAAATTTGTCTCTCTTGTTGCGGCCACAAAGACACTTTCTATTTTCTTTCTTTCTTTCTTTCTTTCTTTCTTTCTTTCTTTCTTTCTTTCTTTCTTCTCATTTTAGCTCGTTTCCCAGTACACATTTATTTAAGGGCCGCCAATTCTTATTTATTATTCCGGCCATATACAGCCTAATTCAATACGTCGCGATAACCATTCTTATTCTAATTCATTGCCATTCTGTCATCTCAAACACTTCACAAGTCTCATCTTCCCCATTGTCACGCTACTGCATCTCAAATCCACCTTATTTATTTATATGGAAGACTCTATTCCCACAGGCCATATGTGATACCATCTCACTCGCGAATCTATATAATTCACAAGTTGCACCTCGGGCTTGAACACCTTCAATGATCATATTTTTAATTATTATGGGATTTATAAATACATGCATTACCATATGAAGCGAATACATAATCTATATTCAAATTATTAGAAGATCCATACCAGTTAGTAACATTAGGAAGAAATTATTAATTTAGCTGAAACGCCATTCTCCCTTAAAACATATGCTTCACACGCACTAAAATTTATGGGATCTTATGTACTAATTCTTGCAAATAAGCACGCTTAAATTTTGTGATTATCCTTAAATCACAGAAGAAATCCTAATTAAATTAATAAAATAATCTTTCCCAGTCACGCGCGTATAGTGTCCCCTACATTTAATATTATTAGTTACATAAAATAAAGACTTTTATTTACAAATATGTCGATATGCACGTACATATCTCATGCTTAATAAATGTACTTATCGATACTGTGTGTGTTTTGCTGTCATCTCAAGGGAACACCTGGGGTTTTTAGACCTTCATTACGGCATCTTCACTCGTAGATAGTCTTAGGTTCCTCTTCCCCGCGATGTTGTCCATATCTCGAACTGTAGTCTTCTACCTTTGGAATATCTTCACGTTCACTGAAGAGATGAATGCTGTCACTAGGCGCGAATCTAGTGTACTCCAATCCTGGGTTCGACGATCACTCATGAACATACAGGCAAAAATGGGAAATTGGTTAATGAACAATGTCTATGTGTTTTCAAGGAACCTACTGGTGATTAGATCCACTTATTAATTCAAATGGACTAACCCGAATAGCGGTAAGTTTGTATAAATAACTATTCATTTCCCCTTTTATTATACAACCTGACTAATTGTTACCACGAGTGTCCATGGAGTATGCAAAAGTTTTCGTATCACGAACACAGTTCTCTTAATTTACTGAGCGTCACTCACTGTTTAAATGTCTTAAAATCGGCCACTATTAATTACTGAATGTCATCGGCTGTCCCACTAATTCTAAGCGACATGATGCGTTTGCCCGTTCTTTGATAATTGCATCATAAGCCGTCATTGAAGTCACAAATATTTAAAGGGTCAAATGTTGAAATAACACCTCTATTAATCACTACTGTACTTTCCCTCGTTCCACACGACTTATTTCGCGATATTTACACCGCACTGATATGTTTTCTTCGACACAGCACTTCACACATTGTTATCCATTTTTGCATAGTTCATCACTGGCACGTAAGTACTGCGGCCGCACAAATTACAATGGGTTCCTGCATCTAGGTCCGGGTTTTATTTATAGTATTTGTGCTGAGTGGTTGGAGAGGTGGTAAATCACGCCCCTAATCGAAATTCTGCTCCGCTAAACGTAATCCTTCAGCGACGAGACAGTAATCAAATTATAGCTCTTGACCCCTGTTTTATACTGACCTAGTTTCATGTCTATCTGATCAGCGGGTCGTTCACAATCTCAAAAGCGTCCTTGTATAAATTCACGCTTCCTGGTTTATCTCGTAACTACTCCCACCTTTTCCCTCACGTTGCCAAATCTTAGCACTCAACTTCAGTCCGCGCACTGCTATGTGACATGCTTCAGTTCCGATCCACTATTAAAGATTTGCATTAATGTGCATCAACAATTTGCATAAAATACGCCGGTTCGAATGAGTCCTGACTTATAAATTTCCATAGGTTTTATCAAAAAATATTCTTCTTATTATTATTAGTTAAATATGGTTGATTGGCACCAATGAATGCGGTGTTGAATCTGTAAGGATTTTTCTTTCTTGGGGGTTAACACACCTTAATTCACCCCACTCTCTGACAAAATAAATTTTTGCGCACAGCGTCATCTCTTCTTCGCTCTCGCACCGAGTTAGGGCGCAATTACAAGGTTCCGCGGTAAAACGCTATCCTTCTCTCGATACAACACAGAGACCTGCTCCCTTCGAGCATGCGTATAGCAACTCGTGTCCCGGTTTTGAACGTGAACTGCTAATTATGATATTATATGTCGCAGAATATTGCGGAAAACGGCATATATGATGGACTAAACCTCCTAACATGCCTATGGCATGGTGATCAACGGTTACAGTACGTAACAGTGAGCTACAGATCTAGTTAAATGTGGCTTAGCAAACGGTCTAGAAACTGTGTCGAGTTACGCAAGGCAGTGAGAGAACTACTGTGTAGAGCATAATTAGCAGGTTGCTGGTGCAAGACTTCAGCTGCAACAACACGAACATCGAACTGTTTGACAGGAGGGCCGAGTGTCATAGCGAGCCTGTCCTATCAGTAAACCAAACCTTGTAGTCAGAACTGTATGGGAGATAGACTATTCTGGTCGACGACGGAGTTTGAAGCTGTTGCGTTTGAATCCCGTTTCTACACATCCGCGAGAGCTAAACATCGCATCATTCAACGCGACTACGGTATCGTGGGCGTAGAGAAGACTTCAAGAGAGAAGACGACGCCGAAGATTGAAGAAATATTCAATCAAAGGCTAAGTAACTATCAAGTTTGCTTGGTACGATGTACTGTATTATAGATTGCAATTAAACAGGATAGTCAGAGACTTTGAGAAGGACTATCTAACCAAGAGCTAAAAAGTGAATCTGTAGAAAGAGTTTCATGTTTTTAATTGTATATGTGTAAATATGAATTATGTGTCATTCTATTCAATACAGGTGAAGGGAAGAGTGTGAGTGTGTAAAGGTAATCTTATTATTTTAAGATTAAGCTGCAGAAACTCGAATCCAAGTCCCCACCCTGCCGAATCCTTACGATCACGACAGGTGGACTAGAAAAATTCTGGTGTGCAGATTGGGGTAAGTTTGTATAATTAATTGTGGGAAAATTGGCATAAATGGTTGGTGTCAGATTTTAAGAGAGTGTATTTGCATTTAGCAAATTTTTGTGTTACTTATTTGTGATCACCGAAGCGTATTACACGGCGATCCGATCTTTAAGCTGATTGTTGATTAATTGGGTTACGTTCCAGAGTAACAAACTGTAATCGAGAAACACCTTGTTGGCGTGGGAGAAGGAAGGTGAGTTCCAGCGTCACTCTGTGGCATTGTACAGTCAGAGCAGCAGATAGTGTGGTCAGACCCAGTTCCTGAGTCCAGTTGTCAACAGTAGGGTGAGTTGAACAGTTCATAATGGATGGGTCTACTAGATCAAATAGTCCAGCTCCAAATAATATTGAAGAGCACGCTGAAGTAGTGCATGAAAGTCTTTATTTACTGTATCTGTAACAGGGTCTCTTAAATTGATAGGCACAGAGTTTGATGGGGCGCAACCAGAAAGATTACGCGAGTTTTATTAAAATGTAGAAACTGTTTTATGGCTGGTTAGGCCAAATAACTATGTTTTTTTCTATAAATTGTTTTTAAATAAAATCACTAAGGAAGTCCGTTTTTTGCAATTTGTTTTACGTCGCACTGACACAGATAGGTCTTTGGCGACGGTGGGATAGGAAAGGCCTAGGAAGTGGAAGGAAGCGGCCGTGGCCTTAATTAAGGTACAGCCCCGGCATTTGCCTGGTGTGAAAATGGGAAACCACGAAAAACCATCTTCAGGACTGCCGACCGTGGGGCTCGAACCCACGATCTCCCGATTACTGGATACTGGCCGCGCTTAAGCGACTGCAGCTATCGAGCTCGGTAAGGAAGTCCGTAGTAAGTTATTAGTGCGACTTGACGTACGTTCTTGGCAAGAGATAAAAGATGCTTTGGAGGAATATTATAGTGAGAAACGGACCATAGACTTTTATGCTGGTCAATTGTTTGCTATTAGGCAAGGGGTAAGTGATGCGTTAGCCCAATGGTCGCATAGAATAGATCAGATGGGAACAGATTTAAGAAACACCGCAGTACATGGGGAAACGCCAGCAGCCAAGGAACATCAGGCACGTTTAATCCGAAAGATAGTGGAAGCCAGTTATGCGCAGCACTTGCGCGATGTACGAATTCAGAGCTTGATTAAGAGCCGAAATGCACAAATCCTTGAGCAGGCTATAGACATTGCGCGTGAAGAAGAAACGGCTATATTATCTAGTATGGCCAAACAGCAAATGAGAGGCCAAGCTAAAAGACCGGTCGGATCGTCGGGAATTCTACCGAAACCGAGACCTCAGGTGCAGCAACCACCGCACAGGTCTGGTAACCAGAAATTTCATGAAAGGGCTAAAGTGCGAGTGGCCTGTTATAATTGTGACAAGGAAGGGCATACAGCATGAGACTCTAAGGCTTCTAAAGTCCGAGAAAAGAAGACTCCCTTCTGCAGAAAATGCTATAACAGGCCACACGCAGAAAGAGTGTAGGAATAAACGCCGAGAAAAAGGAAAAACGGGTTATACGAAGTTAAAGTTTGTGCTATAATTTGCTGCTTTAATTGCAACAAAATGGGTCACAAACCGTCTGAATCCTGGGGAAGGCAGAGGTCGACTGGGGAAAGAAAATATTTTACCTGTGGTCGCATGGGCCACCTGCAGCGTAATTGTTGGTTCAATAAGTTAGAGAGTGTCTCTCAAAATAGGCAGGGTAACCATTCGCAGGAGAAAGTGCGGTCCTTCCAAACCTCTAAACGTACGGGAGAGCAGAAAGGGAGACGACCTAGTGACAAGGGGTTAAATTAGACAGGGACCGCCAGGTTCGGCCGAAGAGCGTGTCCAAGATATAGGAAGCCCGTGGAAGGTGCAGCTATTCAGTGAAGTTAAAGTTACGTATCACACCCCAGAGTAAAGGAAATGCCTATGGAAGGCGTAATAGATGCAAAAGTGAGAGTTGTCCCGAGAACACTCATTTAGCGAGTAATGTGAAGCAGTCCCGAAGGGAACATGATGGGACTGGTTCCATTGAGGTCTGTACTAGGTGACGAAAAAGGCCTTATCGTTTTCTTGTGGATACAAGGGCTGATGTGAGCCTCATACGAGAGAGGGCTGTGCGAAAAAATAAATAAACTACCGTAAGCCAACGATAGATTTGCATGGTGTCACTGGCCGAACTTCTCGTTCTCAAGGGAGTGTTTTTGAAAATAGGAGACTCCTCTCCCAAGTTTTATGTTGTAGGAGACGAGTTTTGATTGTCTGTCGATGGTTTGATAGGGAGAGAGCTGTTACAGGAAAGCGTTGTAAATTACCGTGATGGTTATGCAGAGATTTTTTGGAAGAAGATTCTGGTTGGGTATGAGTATTCGAGAAGTATGTAGGATAACCGTACCCCACAGTAAAATTCCAAACACTGTAGAGAGCAGAATAGGAATTGGTGTACCAGGTCAGTTGAATTTACTTCAATTTGTGTTGGATTCAGGAAGCGAAATGCCGTCCTCGACCTTGTGTAGCTACGCGGAAGCAGAGGAAGTTGAGTGTAGCTACTACACAAGGTCGAGGACGGCAGAGACAGATACAAACTCGTAAACATCGGAACAAGAACGAATTGGACAGGGGTCGTACACCTAACTTCCCAACTTAATGATTCCGAATAAAATTCGTACAACGAATAATTGGATAGGGGTCGAACTCCAAACTAACCATCTAAATGAAAACTGAACAATTCGACCAACAATCTACATAATCTACATAATCTTCTCCAACGGACAGTAGGAAAGGTATAGAAAAAGAAGGAACACTACACCATCAAGACAAGTGTGCAAGAGCATTAACGGAAAACTGTCGAACTTAATAATGAACCAGTGCAAGTGACAACGAATGAAATCAAAGATGTTTTAGTTTCGATTAGTTTTTTAATTTGTATAATTTTAATCTTAACTAACAAAGACAAACCCCCCACCCTCACTCACCATTTAAGCGTCCCTTACTAACACATTTTAATTTTAATTATGAAATGTTTTATGCTTTTTCACCTAAGCTTTAAGCGAAACAGATTATGATGATTGCTAAGCTATCGAAACATGTACGGTACTGTAAGTTTTTAATAATATAAAATTTAGCCGAAGGCTAAATAATAAAAAAAGTATCGATCAATTGGAACCTTTTACTTAATTGTTATCTTGATATGATTACCTGTCAAGATCAGTTGTCTAAATAAGTAATAGCAAGTCCAACAGTTAATCAAGAAGCCGATGCCATAGCAAGGACTTTAGTAATGAACGTGGTTAGCATATTTGGGATTCCGGGCGTTATTTTGACTGATATGGGTAGTAACTTCATGAGTCAAACTTTTAAAAGATTATGTTAAATTTTGAGGATAGAAAAAGTTTATACGGCAGCTTTCAGGCCACATTCTAATGGAAGCATAGAACGCTTACAGAATATTTGAGGCATTACATATGTAAAGATCAGAATGATTGGGACGTATATTTACCCACCGTCACCTTTGTGTACAATACTTAGCGTCACACTAACACAGGTTTCACTCCGTATGAATTGATGTTCGGGCGGAAGGCGAACATACCGGGGATATTGCAAAAAACTCCAGGTAACTTACAACGAGTACCAAAATGTGGTAGAAGACTTAACCCGTAGGTTACAAGAAAATAGTGAGATTGCACGGAAAACCTTAACCCAAAATAAAGAAAAAAGAGAATCCACGTACAGCTTAGAGGTGAGACATTACGGCGAGGACGTAGTTTCAAATTTCTCCAGACGTATAGAGGTCCGTATGTGGTAGAGAATGTTGAAGGCGTGAACTGTCTCTTGTGAATTATTAAAAAGGGGAAGATAATTAAAGTACACAAAAATAGATTGAAATTATACATTTAAGTTGGGTTGAGAAGTTGAGAATAGGTTGGCTCCTATTTGGGTCGCAGTGGCTTTCACACCCCCGTCCACTTCTACTATTATTTGGAACTATCGACGGTTACTGGTAGGGTTAGTTTGAAAAACCCAGCCAAACCACGTAACCAAATTTAGGGGAGATTAGAAATTTTAAACTTATACCAGCTTTAGCCAAGGGATTTTAGTACGCAGTACATATTGCGTGTATCTGTTTGTACTCGTCAGAAGGTGCTGCGAGGCCACGGTCCAAATGTAACCTCGCAAATTCTAGGAGGTCATAGTTTGATCCCCATTATTTTCCTGTTATATATAGGGAAGCCACTAGAAGTTGGAGAGAGATTAATGTCATTTACCTAGTTTAAGCTGTAACTTGAATATGAAATGTGTCACTACAGTACATCACTTGTAGATTTTCAAATAATTTGAAGAGGTTATGCCTGTCAATGAAAGAACACATGTTATGAATAAGCAATAGTGAAAGCTTACAGATGTTTGTTGGCAAAGAAGTAGACTGGAGAGGGTGGGAGTGAATACTGTTCACAATAGTGAGTTCAGTCCAGATAATGGAATACACCCATTCCTCTATGGTTAGATGCTTCGATGAACGAGCCCATTAATTATGTTGATAGTGGACAAGATGTGATTTTATTTGCCCGTGTGGCATCGGGTAGGCACAAACAATACACAGACACTTAGAGATGTGAGCGAAAGACAAATGCACACGCAGAATATTGTCACAGCATCATATCTACTATTTTGTCATACAGTAAGCCTACTTGAAACTATGGAAAAGGAACTTAAATAGCGAATGGCTTATTCCAGATGTAAAGAATTGCATTTTGAAGAATAGAAGTATAGTTTTCCAGAAAATAATATATAACCTCTACTTTTTTTCCAAATAATTTGTTTCCAAAGAAATAAATCTGTTGTTGGATCAAGTTACACAAGTCTTGGTGAGTGATTAATTGAGACAATAGTAACACTTGAAAAGCGATTTCTAGCCTCCATGGCTCAGGCGGCAGCGCGCCAGCCTCTCACCGCTGGATTCCGTGTTTCAAATCTCAGTCACTCCATAGGAGATTTGTGTTGGACAAAAAGGAGGCAGGAGAGGTCTTTCTCCAGGTACTCCGGTTTTCCCTGTCATATTTTATTCCAGCAACACTCTCCAGTATCATTTCATCTGTCAGTTACTAATCATTGCCCCAGAGGAGTGCGACAGGCTTCGGCAGACGGCACAGTTCCTATCCTCACCACTAGATGGGGCTTCATGTTTTCCATTCCTGACCTGGTTGAATGACTGGAAACAGGCTGTGGATATTCATACTAGGGAGTGATTTCCAGTAATTATTTTCTGAGTAATTCAGTGCTTGGATATACTGATCAGCTGTTCAGGCTGGGCTGGGTAGCTAGGGCAGTAGAGCACTGGCTTTCTGAGCTCAAGTTGGTATGTATGATCCTAGCCCAGTCCAGTGGTACTTGAATTTAATGGTGCTTTTTGAGGATCCAACTTAACAGACAGACCATAGTCAGAGGTATTTCTCAAAATTATCTGAAGCTCACTTAAAATTCTCAAGTTCAAACTTTAATTATAGAAGTGTGTACGGAAATCACATTTTTATGTTGAGATAATCATTTTTAAAATACAACAATGAACATTAGATCAGCCTGCCTGGTGGCCATGATCGTTAAGGCGTTGAAGTCTAAACTGTCTGACACCGAGGTTAGCCAGTTCGAGTCCAGTTGGTCAAAAACATTTCACCATCAGAATGTAGGCTGGCAGGGTAGGGGAGGGGGTGGTATACAATTTATAACCACTAGATTGCTTGTCAAAAGCCTGGATTAAATTCCAAACCTCTCCGCAATGCTCATATGGAGTGAGGGCGTATGATGCTGTTGATAGTGATTCGTCCGTCGGATGGGGACGTTAAGCCTTGAGCAGACCTCTTGGTGCTATTCGACAGGAGTAGTCTACGTGCCGGAATGGGTTTCACCCTCTCCCTTCCTAGTATCATATATCACGTCATTCAGTTCATCTCGTTAACTCCTCTGATGCAGTTGACGTCAGGAAAGGCATCCAGTCATAAATACCCGCCACGACAGATTCATCTCACCTCACCTCATGCCCGACCCCGTACAGAAACGGGACAAGGGTTGGCCAAACAACAATAAACATTAGATCACCAAAACAGTACTCTACAAACAATGTCTTTTTGGTTTTTTTGTCCAAACCTTGCCCGTTTTATCTACGGGGTCGGGAATACGGTGAGATGAATAATTCGTGGTGGGTTTTTATGACCGGATGCCCTTCTTGGCGTCAGCCTCATCAGAGGATTAATGAGATGAAATGAATGACGTGATATATGATAGTAGGAAGGGAGAGGTTGAAACCCTGTGCCGGCACATAGACTACTCCTGTCGAATAGCACCAAGGGGTCTGCTCAAGGCTTAAAATCTCCAACCGACGGACGAATCACCATCAACAGGGTCATATGCATTCACTCCATGTGAGCAATGCGGAGAGGTTTAGAATTTATTCCAGGCTTTTGGCACGCAATGTAGTGATTAGAAATTGTATATCACCACCTCCTGTACCCTGCTGGCCAAAGATTCTGATGGCCAAAATGTTTTCGATCAAGGGGACTTGAACCGGCTAACCGCGGTGTTAGACCGTGCAGACTTCAACGCCTTAACAAGTATGGCCACCAGGCGGGAAGGAGTACTCTACAAACTAGCTTAGTAAAAAAAAGTAAATGTCTAATTTGTTGTAGTTTGTGACCCTTGCCATAACACAAGTTGAGCTGTGCAATGAGTTTATTATTATCTGAATGTTAATAACTAGTAATTCAATTTTTCTATTCTTTTCAAGAATTTAAGGTATGGAAATCAAAGGAAAAATAGACACTCAATCCAGATATATTGTAACTCGTCCACCAAGACATAAGAGGACATCGACAACTACCAAATCAAACCCCATGGCACTACAGCCCTTGAATGATCTACCTATTTCTGTCATCGCAGTGGATTGGTCAAAAGAAGAGGAAAGGGAATACGGCATATGAAATTTCAGGATTCATGTAAAATAAATAAATCTAGTGTGCATGTTATTTACAATAATGTACATTTTGGACATCGCAGAGGAGTTGGGCATATCCTGCTGTCAAAAGAAGAGAGAGAGAGCAAATTGCTGGCCAGTTGGCTAAGAATATTCCCTTTGACACTGTTATGAACAATATCACAGACAATTTTGATACTAAGCAGATTACCAGGCTACACCTGCAAAGACATGACCTGAGTAATATTGTTCGTGATTTTAGATTAGATAGTGATAAACAGAGTCAGAAAGATGTACAAAGTGTGTGCATTTGGATAGATAGGTTAAAAGAACAAGGTAATGAGTATGTCCGGTTTGGTAAATTACAAGGGATTTCCAACCGAGAATACGGATTGACAGGGAATGATTTTGTATTAATAATTATGAGTGATGTGCAGAAAGTAATGCTTGTGGAGTTTGGGAAAAATTCATTTGTATGGACAGTACTCATGGGACAAATGCTTGTGACTTTTCACTTACAACATTATTGATGTTAGATGAACACAATGAGAGATTCTCCGTTGCATTCTGTTACTCTAATTGAACAGATTGCAATGTGCTGAAATGATTTTTTTGTACGTTGTCAAATAATCAATATCTGCAATTGATTTTCCTGTGCAGATACTGATAACTGATAATTAGGCTTCATTCTCTAATGCATGGATTGAAGTCACGGGCGCCCCTTTGAAGAAACTTCTATGCATGTGGCATATGGATAGGGCTTGGAGAAAGAACATTTCCTCTAAAATTCATGGTAGCCAGGCATTCAAAGCAATTGTGTAACGAACACCTAAGGACGTTGTTGCAGTGTGAAAACATAGTTGAATTCCACAGTGAGCTCAACAACTTCCTAGATGCTTGTGAAAATAATGACACATGTAGAGAGTTTGGTGTGTACTTCCAAAAGGAATATGCTAGTAGGTGTGATCAATGGGCCTATTGTTACCGATTAGAAATGCACATTAATACCGGTATGCATTTAGAAGTCTTCCACCAAGTTCTAAAACAAGTGGTAATGAAAGGTCTTTGAGTCAGTAGGATGGATAAGAGCATAAATGCTGTGATGTCAGTGGTAAAACACAAAGTGTTTGATAGGTTGCTAAAAGTAAATAAAGGAAAACTTAGCAAAGCTGTGCAACATATAAGGCAGAGACAAAAAAAACAGTCCACAAATGTGTATTGATGATGTGACAGTGGAAAGTTCCACTTCATGTAAGGTTGAAAGCAGGAGGATAGATGAATTTTATAGCATCAGGAAAGAAAGTGTAACAGGTCATTCATTCTGCTGCCCATTGATTTGCTCTGAATATAAAATATGTATCCATCAGTATCCATGTAGGTACATGCTGTGACTATTCTTTGCATTCTAAAATATGCAAACATATTAATTTGGTTTTGAGGAGAGCACATTGTATTCATCTGTCCTGGAATTCCTGAGTTCTTAAACTATTTTGAAAATTTTCCCTAGGTGCAACTTCATGCCATGTATATTTTATTTCACTTGTTCATGTTAGTTTATATTTTACTCAACATATCTGTAAATGTATCTTCATTCTCCTTAAGTGAGTCAAGATTATTTTCCAGTTTAGACATGTTTTTTACAGTATTTTCAAACGAATCATTCAGTATATTTGGCACAATGGCTACAGACTCCTTTGTTACCTTCCTAGCAGTTTCATTATTTCACCACAAGCTGCCATGCATTTATTTTTGGAACTAATGAATTTGTCATTGGCAATTATTTTTAATTTTCAATGTGTCTTCTACATATTTATTTAATAGCATTGTACCTTTCTTTGCCTTCCGAAATACCCTGCTTAGCTTTAATGTAAAACAGTACCAATGAGTTCTTAATGGCTGGAAGATGAGGAGTGTATCATTTTGACATGTTTTCTCACGTACCATTGTATTAATATTTTAATCAATGAATGTACATACAAATAATGAGTTGACATTTATTGAAAATAATTTCTACATATTACTGTAAAATGCAGTTGATGTTTCAAAGCTGATAATGATCCTGCAATCATTAAGAGGGGAATTCCTCAAGGCAATATTATTGGACCTTAAATAATATGAGTAAACAACTGGAATCCGAGATAAGGTTTTTTGCGGATGATGTCGTACTGTATAGAGTAATAAATAAGTTACAAGATTGTGAGCAACTGCAAAAAGACTTCGAAAATGTTGCGAGATGGACAGCAGGCAATGATATGATGATAAACGGTGTTAAGCCAGGCTGTGAGTTTCACTAATAGGAAAAGTCCACTCAGTTTTTATTACTGCATTGATGGGGTGAAAGTTCCTCATGGGGATCATTGTAAGTATGTACGTGTTGATATAAGTAAAGATCTTCATTGGGGTAATCACATAAATGTGATTGTAAGTAAAGGGTACCGACTTCTGCACATGTTTGTGAGGGTATTTAGGGGTTGCAGTAAGGATGTAAAGGAGAGGGCATATAAGTCTCTGGTAATACCCCAATTAAGAGTAAGTTTCCAGTGTATGGGACCTTCACCATGTTTACTCGACTCGAGAAATGGAAGAAATCCAAAGATAAGCAGCTCGATTTCTGACAGAAGAGATGCGTTACAAAAATGTTGCAGAATTTGGGATGGGAAGACTTGGGTGTAAGGAGACTGCGTGGTACTTTCTAAGCTGTCAGTGGAGAGATAGTGTGGAATGGCATTTGTAATCGAATAAGTTTGAGATCAAAATATGAAGATAAAGTTGAAATTCAAGAGGACAAACTGGGACAAATATTCTTTTATAAGAAGAGGAGTTAGTGATTGGAATAATTTACCATGGGAGATGTTTAATAAATTTAAAAATACTTTGTAATTCTTGAAGAGAAGATGAGTAAACAACAGACAGAGTATCTTCCACCTGGGCAACTGCCCTAAATGCAGATCAGTGGTGACTGATGCGAATGACAGAAAACATGACAAACAAATGGTGAATAAGTTAATCTGGGAAGGACAACTGAATCAGAAAGTGATGTAACAAACAATATAGAGGGAAAAATTGTCTAGACATAGTGCTAATAAAACCAGATGAGCACTATAGAAAAACTGAAGAGATCATGAAGATCATTTCTGTTGTAGTTGAAAATAAATGTGAGGGAATAGAATGCTGTAAGACTATTAGACAATATCATAAGGTTAATAAGAGAGACAGAGGGGAGTTTAAAAAAGTTAATTATGATTAGTTAAAATGGTGAATGAAAATATAAACTGACTACGGGATGGGTTTAACTAATTGCTGGGGAGTTTGAAAACAGGTATGGTATATTTCTAAAGTGGTAAGTAATGGTAAAGACCCACTGTATTATAACAGAGGTGCAGGTTAGAAAGAAATAGGAATATATAAGGAAGTAAGGAGATACTGAAAGAACTTACTAGGAAATTTAATTTAGCAAAAAAGGTCAGCTAAGGTTAACATGATGATAAGCATAATTGACAGCCATATGAATTTTAGTGAGTACCTACCGTAATGGATGGGTAGACACAAGTTCCAGGATGGACATTCCAGGGAAAATTAATGAACTAGTAGAGTGAATATGTGAGGACTTCCAGAAAGCATAAGAATTCAGTTAACAATATGCAAAGATAGTTGGATGTAATATTAATTTCCAGGTTGAGGAGGTGACTAATACAGACAAAGTAGTGGAATTTACCTATTATAATAAAGACATTTTCAAAAACGGTACAAAATCTGAAAGCTAAAAAAAGCAGCTGGCTTTATTAAGAATTCAGGGTAATTAGTAGAAATATGCTGCCATATCGGAAATATTTGTTTACTCTTTGTAAGAAGGAGCTCTAACCCCACTGTGTAAAGAAAAGGGTGATGAATATAAGGCAGATAATTACAGGCCAGTCTGCTTAACATGTGTTGCATGTAAGCTCTGGTTTGAAAGAAGGCTCTTCACGTTTAGGAAAAGTTATTCCAGTGAGGCTCAACTTGTAGGATTCCAACGTGATATAGCAGATAATTTAGATTCAAGTCGAATGGACTATATGTATCCATCCATGGTGGTGGTGGTGGTGGTGGTGGTGTTCTTGTTTTAAGAGGAACTGGTCAACCATCCTCTATTAACACGAATCAGACTGAAGAGATTCGACACTTCAAAAAAAGAAGGTAGCGGCCAAAGGAAGGTGAGGGCCATGAAGACTGGTAAAATGAAAGTCTCTCTAGACCCCAAAAAACCTAGTACCACTGGGGTCAGAAAAGAACAAGAAATGACCAAGGGAGATTGGATAGGATAAGTGAAAGTGAAGAACTTGGTGTGTAAGTAAAGGGAAGCAATGCCAGGACTCAGCCAAAGTCCCCACGGTCATCAACTTGTGCTTGCAAGTTTAGAGTTCCTGGGCTCCTTTTAGTTGCCTCTTATGACAGGCAGGGGATGCCATGGGTGTACTCTATTGCCCCCACCCACAGGAGTTATTGATTCAAGGATTTTGTCAGGATAGATCATTAGAGATTACTGACGAAAATGAGGGCTAATAGACAAAAGAGTGGTTGAATGGGTGGCTAAATTTCTTGAAAGGACTCACATAATTAGAGTAGTTGAAGCATTACCTGATCCTGAAATGGTTATCTGGAATCAAAGATAAGGCTTTTTTTGCTGATGACGTTACACTGTATGTATGATATAAGCTGCAGGTTTGTAAGCGACTACAAAATGAGATCGACAATGTTGTGAGATGGACAGGAGACAAGGGTATGATGGTAAATGGGATAAACAGTCTGGCTGTAATTTTCACAAAGAGAAAAAGTCCTCTCAGTTTTAATTACTCTGTTGATCAGGTGACAGAACCTCATGGGGATCACGGTCTAGGTCTTAATATAAGGAAAATCTTCATTCATGAATGAGATAGTACATAAAACTTGCGCATGAGGGTATTTAACGGTTGTAGTAAGAAGGTAAACCAGAGGGCATATACAATAAGTCTCTGGTAAGACCCCCAATCAGAGGATGGTTTCACTGTGTGAGACTCCCACCAGGATTACTTGATACAAAAACTGGAGAAGATCCAAAGGAAAGCAGCATAATTTCTTCTAGTGATTTCCGACAAAGGAGTAGTTTTTGAATATGTTGGAAAGAAAGACCTGGGAGTAAGGAGATGAGATGCTTGACTAAGCGGGATGCTCTGAGCTGTCAGCGGAGAGATGGTGTGTGATGGGCGTAGTAGCCATAAGGGGCGGGTTTACCGGGGGTTAGAAACCCCATGGAAATTTTATAAAAGAAAATAAACGGAAACTGACTATAAACAACTGAAAGTCTACTCAATGAGGTGGCTCTTTTGAACACTCATAGAGACATAATTGTAAAACCAACAGATATCTTGAATATGTCTCCTAAGAAGCCTCGAAAGTTGGATTTTAGATTGTAAACTGAACATACCATTCGCTGTAAAACTGCTGAGCTTGATCGTATTGTTGTTTTTGTATTTTAATGTAAGATTCTGTAGTGTACTACAATCTGAATATCAACGTAATTCATTTGTATTAATGTCTTTATGATGACACTCAAGCATGCACAAGCACCTTAATTATGTTCTATCATAATTTTGTAAATTTAAGCCCCCTCCCATAAGTTGATAGGCTACTGGCGTGTAATGGCATTAGTAGACAAATAAGCTTGGAGTGGAGCTTTTAAAGGTGGGAGGATAAATTTGGAATTCAAGATGACAAATTAGGGCAAATATTTATTTATAAGAAGACGAGTTCGGGATTGGATCAATTTATCATGGGAAATGTTTGATAGATTTCCGAGTTCTTTGAAATCATTGAAGAAAATACTAGGTAAAATGATAGGGAATCTGCCAACTAGGCTACAGCTCTAAATGCTGAGAAGGTGCTAACATAAGGGCCTAGGAAAATAGGAACATTCCCAGAGAGGAAGCTAGGTGGACCGAGGTGAGGGAGCTTTCCATCTGTAAATCCATCTGACTTTTATTCACTGACAACAACATATGTACAACATTATGTATAACATTATAGCTGAAACACTCTTTAAAGGTAAACCAATAAACTCCTATTGGCCTCTTACGTATAAGACAGAACAGGAGATCTGTTATCCCCAGAAAATATAATAGAGACAAGTAGTTAACATTAAAGAAAAGAAACGGCCTTCAACTGGCCATAGGCCCCTGGACTACGAACCCGGCCCATCCAAACAGCACAGCACACACAGAAGCACAACTCAAATCCACTTACACACACCCATTCGCGGTCACAAGCATTAACCTTTCACTCAATACACACACATACAACATTCACTCACGACTTACGCTCCGATGTTCGCAGCCCAGAAGCCTTGGGTTCGAAAGGAACCTCCCAGTAGTTGCTCAAGAGAGCGACAAATAATTAGTGAGAATCTAACGCTGGATGCAACCAGCCACCAAGACTACGTTTGAGAAGGGAAGGGGAAGGGACAGAAGGGGGAACAACCAATGTAGAAACTCACTCACAGCGCAGGCGCACTTCAAGTGTCTGTTAGAGTCTTGTGAGAGAGCGTAATAGAAGTTTCTCGTAACACAATTTCTTAAATATAAAATGAAAATATTTCTTAAATGAAAATATCTGTGATATCCTCCCCGCCTGTAACTGGGCCAAGCCCATACAACACACTTCAGATGTTTTTATTAGTCCATTGGGGATGCAATACACACACAGGCGTAGCAGTGAATAGCAAAGAGAACACTTCACACAGTAGCTGTCGATATACACGTAGCGAGACTGCGGGGAGGGAGCTGACGAGGTCAGTTAATCAACCGATTTTTCCCGCACGCGACACACACACTCCCTAAGTGTGCCGACCGTCGATACGAGTTCATAGCAGGTAAACAGAGCGGGCATCACATACTGCACAAAGGAGACTAAAGCCTCCACCAACTGGACAGCTGACTAGATCGAAGTGGTGACAAGCAGTCTCTCAGGACACCACACAGCATATCCTCGATGAGGCAGCGGGTTACAGAAATAGAACAATGCTGTCCCCACATCATGTAGCACAGCACCAAGCACCAAATCGAGAGGCTGCAAACTTCCCCTAGTGGATCGACTGGCCATCTCAAACCATTAGGATCGGCTTTCAGGATTCTCCAAAGTCTTGTTAACACCACACTGGCTCCCAGGGAAATTCCTGCGACATAAATCAAACACAGCAGAAAGGCGGCACAAAATGAGGCAAAAGGATTGGGGAACAAGGAATACTTCTCAAACGTAGTCAACTAATGAACGACAGCACATTACACACACAGACATACTTAATCTAATATGAGGCCTCAAAACAAAGAATTGACATGTCAAACTAAGAAATATATATATACAGAACTTACAAAAGTAAGTAATCTGGAAATACTTTACAATATACAAATGTGACCTGACAAATCATAGCTTCAGGTATAAATTTATGGGAATAAAATAATACATATCCCATAATTGACCTGTATGTCAGCGGTCCAAACATTTACTATCTCGGTCATCAGCTTCTGAATAAGTTACAATATTTAAAGGCAGAACGCCTCATAACTTTAGACATTACCAAGAGACCAATAGTATATTACCGAAACTTGGCGAAAACAGCAGTTACCAAGACATTCTCTTAATAAAGCATTAAGTGGCCTTTACCTGAGAAAGATGTACACGGGTCAGTTTCCCGTTTGAATTATCCCGAACCAAAAGAGTGACGGGCGTCAAATACTTCACAATTTCCCACGGACCTCGATATCGTGGAGCTAGCGTAGCAGCCTGACGATTGGCCTTAGAACTCACAGGATAATTCCTAATAAAAACAGAATCTCCAACCTTGAAATTACCAGCTTTGCGACCCTTATTATAATAACGTTCCACACGAGCGTGAGAAGCAAGGAGATTACGACGGGCTCTAGTCCAAGTCCCACGGATGGAGGAGGGTTCAATAACCTCCGGCAAAAGGTCATTAATCGACCAGAGATTGGCTAATGGAGAATTAGGAGAGAACGCAAACATGAGTTTGATAGGAGTTTGCCCATGCGATTCATGCTTAGCCGAGTTGAAAGCCAAAGACAACCATTCCAAATTAGAGCCCCAACGAGAGTGATCATTGGAGTGATAGGCAATCAAGGCTGATCTCAAGTTACGGTTAAAACGTTCCGCATATGAAGGATTTGGGTAGTGGGGAGAAGTCGTAATATGGTCTATCCCTAACCCAAAACAGAACTTCTTAAATGCATGAGAAGTGAACACTGAAGCATTGTCCGACACTAGATACTGGCAAGGACCAAACGTTCCAAAACTCTGTTTCAAACATAAGACAGTACTTTTGGTTGTGGCATCACGCGTGGGAAATAACCAAACGAAACGGGAAAATGCATCAACACAAACTAGCACATATCTATGGCCAGACCGGGAACGCGGGAAAGGTCCTAAATGGTCTACAAACAGCTTCTCCATAGGGCGATTAGCTTGTTCAGAGGCAAGGAAACCTAATCGGGTATTCTGAGCTGGCTTACTTAAGGAACAGACAGTACAAGATCGAATGTACTTACGAATATCTCCATCCATTACCCTTCCATATAAAATGATTTCTAATCTTTGCTCGAGTTTTGAAGATCCCAAGATGACCACCTAAAAGGGAAACGTGGAAATATTTGAAATCATAGGGACCATGGCAGAAGGAAGAACGACTTTCAACTTACGATCATGACGAGAAACACAAAGCAGCACACCATCCTTGATGACGTATGGCTTGACTTCTTCTCCCTCAGAAATTCTCCGGATAATGCCAGTGAGAGTTTCATCTTTTCCTTGATGCTCATGCAATCCCTGAAACAATTCGGGAATTTCTAGAAGAACAGAATTAGCTATCTCAACCTTTTCTTCTTCTACCAGATCATCAGTACCAGGGTAAAACATACGACTCAATGCGTCAGCAACAACACTCTCGGAGCCCTTAATATGCTTCACAGAGAACTTAAAAGCGGAAATACGGACGGCCCAGCGAGCGAGTCTACCAGTCGAACGAGGCTTCCGTAACACCCAAGAGAGAGCCTGATTGTCTGTCTCAAGGTCGAACTCAGAGTGCTCAATGTAAAAACGGATTTTTTCCAAAGCGAACAAGACAGCGAGCGCTTCGAGCTCGTACACAGAGAATTTTACTTCCGCAGAGGTTAACGTTCAGGACGCATACGCAACCGGACGGCGCCCTAGCTCAGTGTCTCTGAGAAGAACTCGAGCAATAGCGCTCCCAGAAGCATCCGTCTGAACAATAAATCGCTTGGAGAAATCCGGGATAGTTAAAACAGGAGGGTTAGCAATAGCAGATTTTAAATCCTCAAAAGCAACTTGCTGTTCCGATCCCCAAACAAACTTTACTCCTTTCTTCCGAACATAGTTCAATGGAATAGCCCTCTGAGCGAAATTGGGCACGAACTTCCTAAAGAAATTACACATGCCAATGAAACGGGCAACGGCTTTCACGTTACGAGGCGGAGGGAACTCACTTATCGATCTGGTGCGATCAGGATCAATAATTACTCCACTAGATGACACAATATGTCCCAAGAACGAAATCTGTGGTCTGGCGAACGAGACCTTGGTAGGATTGACAGTTAAACCTGCCTTCTGAAGACGGCTAAAAACTTCCCGCAGATGATGGACATGTTGATCAAAATCCTCACTGAAAATAATCAGACCATCTAAATAATTTATAACGAACTTGAATTTGATGTCAGAAAGAACTGTGTCTAACAAACGAGACAAAACAGAAGAACCCGTGGCCAATCCGAACGTGATTCTCTGGAATTCGAAAAGGTTCCAGTCTGTAGCAAAAGCTGTTAAATGCTTAGATTCCTCTGCCAGGGGAATTTGAAAATATGCCTGATTCAGATCTAAGGAAATGAAGACCGTAGCCTTACTGAACCAAGCAAAACACGATTGTAAATCAGGCAATGGGACAGATTCAATAGCAATATTCCTGTTCAGTGCCCTATAGTCAATTACAGGACGCAACCCCCCTTGTGGTTTAGGAACCAGAAATACCGGTGACGAGTAGGCAGACGTAGACCTCCGAATGATACCTTGATCTAACATAGCTTGGATTTGCTCCTTGAGGACTTTCATTTTGGGCGGTGCTAAACGATACGGTGGTGATTTAACAGGGGTGTGATTGGCAAGTTCGATCTTGTACTCGAGGACGTTTGTTAGCCCTAGTTTATCCGTAAGGACATCGGAAAATTCCTTACACAAACTCTGAATACACCCTGCTTGCTCAGACGTCAGATGAGACACATCAGGTAGGGCAACATCAACAGACGACAACATAGTCTCATTCGACTTGACATTTCCATTCAAAGGATATTGATGAAACACAGGGATCAATACCTTGGGCTGAAACTGAAAATGAATAGATCCTGCAGACAAAGTAAGAATTAGCCCAGAATGTGTAATGAAATCGGCTCCCAGAATGACTTTTCCAAGAAAAGGAAGCTATTCTTACAGAAACCCTAAATCTGCCAAGAATACCTAGCTTACTGCCATTCGCCGTCACATACGTAGAAGACACAGGTTCTAGTTTATTAAACTTATTGGAGCTCTTTAACAGTTCATAAAGTTCCTTATCAATCAAGGACACTACGCTCCCAGAATCAACTAGGGCAGACATGGGTACCTTGTTTAGTTTAACATTCAAATAGGGCAGTTGAGGTCGATGAATGGACTTTACTCGAGTCCAATCTCGCAAATTAGTATGAGACCCAAACAATCGGCTTTCAAACAAACTCGAAAGATCAGAACAACCTTCAGTTTCAGGAATGAACATCGGCGAATGACCGTTGAGTGCGTCCGGCACTCCTTCTGCTACTCTGTTACATGATAGCTTTCCTAGTCAACTTCTGTTGGCGCAATCACCTGTAGATGATTGGGTACGATTTCGTTGAAGTACAGGACAATTAGGACGTACATGTGTGTTAGACCCACACTCATAACACTTACGTTCTACGGGCTGGGAACCGGAGTCACTACTGCTAGGTTTAGAAAACTGCCGCCGAGGGCAAGCATTTCGTAGATGATCAGCCGATTTACACAGAAAACAACGTCGTGTTTTGTCTACAGAAGGCGAAACAGGGACAGAAGCGCTACTAGATGACGGTCTATCGATATTACGGAGTGAGTCCGCATATTTCACTCCTTCTGCCGCAACACAAGCGTTTTCTAGCTCAAGGAAAGAATTAGGCCTTGATGAAAATGACAAATAAGACCTATACTCGGGCGTCAGACCTTCAACAATAGAACTCACAATCTCACCTTCCGAATATTTCAAGCGGAAAACTCTCGAAAACATTTTAATGTCCGAACGTACTCTGAGAGTGATTCATTATTTCGTTGTACTCGAAAGAAATGTCGCTGCACTAGAGAAGATAGTGCTCTGGTAGGAATACATTCACGTAACAGTTTCGCATGGAAATCCCCAAGAGAATCACGTTCAGACATAGCCACAGCTATGCGACTGGCTAAGTTTCCAGAAGCATGCGGATAAATTATTTGAAATATCAGATCATCTCTGACACCATATACAGCACTATGCTCGAGAAATTCAATTAGAGTGCGCAGGAACTCAATAACTTGTTCGATAGAGTCAATAGAATAAGACTTCATCCCTTTAATAAGTAATTGCAGCGGATGTGGTAGCTTCGCAAAATGAACGACTGAAGAAATATTCTCTGTCTCACATGAATCATTGCCGGATGAAATGGGGTGACCAGCCGGTGGTTGCGAAAGTCCCTGTGAGGCTGTGACTCATCGGAGAACACGACGTTCCGCCATTCCCTCATCCAAGTCGCTCTAGCCCGGCACCATGCCAGGCGTGCACGTCTATGCTGTGGAGTCAATGGTAGTCTTCTGAGCGGACGCCGGGAGTGCAGGCCTCCTTCAACCAATCGACGGGAAATTGTTCTGGTCGATATTGGAACAGCCAGGGTGTCTTGCACATGCTGAAGAATGGCGGTTGACGTGGCGTGCGGGGCTGCCACCGCTTGGCGGCGGATGCGCCGATCCTCGCGTGCTGACGTCACTCGGGCTGCGCCTGGACCCCTCGCACGTGCCACATGTCCCTGCGCCAACCATCTTCGCCACAGGCGCTGCACCGTGGACACATCCCTATGGGTATCGGCTGCGATTTGACGAAGCGACCAACCTGCCCTTCTCAGCCCGATCACCATACCCCTCGTAAAGTCGTCTGTCTGCTGGAAATGCCTCCGTTGACGTCGGCCTGGCATTCTTAGCTATACACGTGTCCTGTGGCACACGACAACACGTTCTACAATAACTGTCGGCTGAGAAATCACGGTACGAAGTGGGCCATTCGCCAACACCGTGTCCCATTTATCGTTCGCTACGTGCGCAGCACAGCGGCGCATTTCACATCATGAGCATACCTCAGTGACGTCAGTCTACCCTGCAATTGGCATAAAGTTCTGACCACTCCTTCTTGGTGTTGCATTTGCTCTGTCAGTCAGTGTATATACAACATAATATATCGGTTTTTGATTATGGCAGTCAACTTTTGGATATAGCTCCCTATTCGCAAGAAAAGGGACCAGATTTCTTACAGTATAAAGTTGTCACACTGATCACAGGATATGATATCATCCCCCAAGTAATGCATTATTAGTAGAAACTACTGAACCAACGTTACAATCAGCTACAAAGTACATTATCCAGAAAATGGCCGGTCAAGACCACCATGTTCTACCGAAATTTGAAATATTAATGAGGTATTTTTAAAAACAGTGTATGTAGTACAAGATTAACAAACAACCTGCACTTTTATGAGCATTCATCCAATTTATAGATTTTCGAACTAATATTGTTCAAACTCGAATTCACCAAAATTTCTCCATACCTTTCCCTCCAAGCATACATAAAGCTAATATTTTGCGAACAGTTTTTGAGATAGAAGTTCCTATGAAAGCCGAAACAGCATGTTAACGAAAAAGGTCATCCGCTTTACTTTATACGCATACAAACAATATGTGATATTTGCCCACGGTAGAAAGAATTATGTAAAACCTGCGGTAGGAGCTGCATTTTTACTCTCCCAAACTTACCTTAGAAAAAATGTTATATTATCCCTGCTATCGTCTATATATGAGGCTGAAAAATTTGCTGTTCGTGAAGTCTTAATATATAAAAATATTCCGGAATTACAAAAGCACCCATTCTTGCAGCATTATCAAAGTGTTAGAAAATCAGTATAATGCAGAAAATTGTTACATAGAATATTTAAGAAATTTCATTTATGATTAAATTCGACAAGTAATTATCTGTAATAGTAAAAGCAAACTCGTGTCCTCATCCCGAGGTGGTGCAGTTTTCATCAGGCACACACCCAATGGAGGTGAGCTGCATGTACCATTTTAACCACATACCAGCACTCCTGCCAATCTTAAATTTCGAGCAGTACTGGTAATCGAACCCGGACCCCCGAGGACGGCAGCTAATAACACTAACCGTTACGCTACGGAGGTGGACATCTGTAATATTCTCGTGGATCTTTGGCAATGAAGATATTACTGCTAATGTCATGGTTGATAAACTTGCCAGTGAGGCAGTTAATGCCCAAAGATTAAACTACCAAATAGCAATTCCACTTAATGATTTCTGGGAACAATGCCAGAATTTTCATCGAGAAAGTTGGAATGAACAATAGCGACAATCGGCGCAGTATACAGGTAAATATCTATACAAAATTTTGAAAATCTTTCTTAATCTGCTTACACTCAAGGGTTGGTATTTCCCTCGGACTCAGCGAGGGATCCCACCTCTACCGCCTCAAGGGCAGTGTCCTGGAGCGTGAGACATTGGGTCGGTGGATACAGCTGGGGAGGATAACCAGTACCTCGCCCAGACGGCCTCACCTGCTATGCTGAATAGGGGCCTTAGTGGGGGATGGGAAGATTGGAAGGATAGACAAGGAAAGGGGAAGAATGCGGCCGTGGCCATAAGTTAGGTACCATCCCGGCATTTGCCTGGAGGAAGTGGGAAAACACGGAAAACCACTTCCAGCATGGCTGAGGTAGGAATCGAACCCACCTCTACTCAGTTGACCTCCTAAGGCTGAGTGGACCCCGTTCCAGCCCTCGTACCACTCTTCAAATTTCGTGGCAGAGCCGGGAATCGAACCCGGGCCTCCGGGGATGACAGCTTATCACACTAACCACTACACCAAAGAGGCGGACGCCGTATATAATTACTGGTGAAAATTAGAGACCATTGCCTGAAGGCCTAGAGCATTAATATTCATAGTTCAAATAGCACCACTTCATCCATGTTGCGGTTCTAGGCCATCAAGGTCAGCTCTTTGTATGGTAGTTCGAAAAGGATAAAAAGAGAATCGTCATACAGTGGCATACCAACGGACTACGATATCGCAAAAAGAGCGATACCCTGCCTGGCTCTTGTGGTTAAGCGTAAATTACTATACAAACCGTGGATATAAATGTGTAATTATTAAGGAAATCCTCAACACAAAGGGGACCTACGACAGGTTACAACCTCATTCAATCATATTTGAAAACGTATTGCATCCCGGTGAGTACCACTTTAATAGTTTTATTTATTTATTTATTTATTTATTTATTTATTTATTTATTTATTTATTTATTTATTTATTTATTTATTTATTTATTTTTTAACGTCTCACTATTACACTGAAGATCATCGGTGGCTGGAGAATGAGACAGGGCTAGGATTTGGAAGGTAGTGTTCGTGGCCTTAATTAAGCTACAAACCAGTATTTTCCTGATGTGAAAATGGGAATGCACTGAAAACCACCTTCAGGCTTTTAATCACCTGGCCTGGTAGGCATCAGTTTTTGAAAATGAAACAAAATCTCTCATAGTGCATTGGCACTGCCGGTGGCTCCAAGTAGCCTATGCTCTAGAAACGCGTCTTGGTAGGTATGCCGTTTACCAACGGATGAGCCCAAATTAGCACACTGGGGTGAAACGCCGGCAACCACGAATGAGTTAATTGAAAACAATATAATAACCAAGAACGAACCAACTATATTGGTATTATAAATTTACTCATTCGGGACAAATATTTCTGATTCCCTATGGGAACCAACACATATATCATATGAATTGTACCCTAATTTTACATATTTATGCGACTGATGTCTACAATAAACACTTCATAAATATCATTAACAACAGTAAAGTACCGTATTGACCACGCCTGTTGTACGCTTGGCTGAAATAGGCTTACATCAAATCAATGCCGTAGAATAAGACACACCGGGCGAGTTGGCCGTGCGCGTAGAGGCGCGCGGCTGTGAGCTTGCATCCGGGAGATAGTAGGTTCGAATCCCACTATCGGCAGCCCTGAAAATGGTTTTCCGTGGTTTCCCATTTTCACACCAGGCAAATGCTGGGGCTGTACCTTAATTAAGGCCACGGCCGCTTCCTTCCAACTCCTAGGCCTTTCCTATCCCATCGTCGCCATAAGACCTTTCTGTGTCGGTGCGACGTAAACCCCATAGCAAAAAAAAAAAGAATAAGACACGGATTGTGACACATAGTCTTCAGGACCATTATGGACAAGACAATTTTTTACAATTGGCTTTACGTCGCACCGACACAGGTAGATATTATGGCAACGATGGGAGAGGATAGGGCTAGAGGTGGGAGGGAAGTAGCCCTGGCCTTAATTAAGGTACATAACTAGCATTTGCCCGGTGCGAAAATGGGAAACGGCAGAAAACCATCTTCAGGTCTACCGACAGTGGAATGCAAAACCGCTATACCCGAATGCAAGCTCACAGCTGCACGCCCCTAACCGCACGACCAATTCGCTCGGTAAGAAATAAAATAACCTGAATATTAAATTTCACTGACTACATCAACACCAACACCAGATGGCAACAAAAATGTACTCTCAAGGGCAAAATATAAAGAGGTATCAGGAAATTATCACTTCTCATAAGTCGGAAAAAGGGACCATTAATAATTAACCATACACACGTACACCTTACTCCGATTAGTGCATCCATGCGCTGAACATACGGCTGGAATTCTTGAAGGCGAGAATCTAACTTTTCACTTCTTATATCTCACGATGTTCAATCGCCACGCACAATCTCCAAGTCACACCATCATATTTATGTTCTCGCACCAACTCACTTGTGTTTTGACAAATTCTTCTGGTGCTTCTTCTTCTTATGCTGCTGCTTTTCTTTTTCTACATCTGCAGTATTGAGGTGGGCTCTTTCTTTATATCGCCCATTAGGTTAGCCCTTTTTATCTTATAATATTCAGTTAAGGTTAGAAACATAATCTAAAAATTCACTGGATGTATTACATACTTCCGAGAGATTTTACAGACTTATATGAAATATGTTACGTAACAGTGACCTGTGTTTACTATTTAATACTGTGATATAATAAAGTTCTAAATTACAAGATTATCTGGCTCTGATCAAGAAAGTTATTGATTACATTAATTATTTCGTAAGTAGTTTCATGTAATAAACAAGACATATTGGATGGAAATGGAATATGTAAATGGAGTAATTCCTGAATATGTTTTCTTCGAGGAAGTTCATAAAATTTACACTGAAATAAGATATGATTTTCGTCACTCTCATAAGTACCAATAAATACAGTAGACACAATAAGCGACTCTTCCGGATTTAGCTTTGTTAAAATGGGAGACAACTCGCAAGTGGCGCTCCTAGTGGCGTGACCTGAATATTCGCGCTAAATTCAAATATCAATGGAAATGTATATAAGGAAATGGATAAATAAATTAGGTCTAGAAAGAAAGTGTTACTAAGATATTCACTTCAAAGTTGCTAAAACAAATCTGGATAAATGAATGAAGAATTATTTAACAGGTTATTATTTAAAGACTGAAATTAGACATATAATCAAGATGTGAAATGGACTTTTGTGAAAGGGCAAGATCTTTCATTTATACATTACTTTTTTAGCTTTAGCATTCCTGCCTAAACGTTCACGGCTAAATTTGTCTTTTTTCTCATTTAAAAGCATTGTATCATCACATTAAAACACTTGTCGACAAAAATATCGGCACGTTCCTTACACACATGATTCAAATAATTTATATTTAAAACTGGACAATTTTATTTTCCTTTTAACTTGAAGCCTACTAACAGAAAGAAAATCTCTAAATTTAGCCTCAAAAACTTTCCCTGTAAGCAATACTTGCCATAATACCATTACGTTGGGGTAAAGCAAATTTGCATCATCATATTGTTTCAACAAAATATATACATTTCTTAAATCACCCATATTTTCTTCTGTGCTTGACAACGCATTACGGAATTTCAAATAAATATATATAAATATAAATGTAAATATAAAATATAAATATAAATATAAATATAAATATAAATATAAATATAAATATAAATATAAATGATATGAGTAAAGGAGTGGAATCGGAGGTAAGGCTTTTTGCAGATGATGTTATTCTCTATAGAGTGATAAATAAGTTACAAGATTGTGAGCAACTGCAACGTGACCTCGAAAATATTGTGAGATGGACAGCAGGCAATGGTATGTTGATAAACGGGGCTAAAAGTCAGGTTGTGAGTTTTACAAATAGGAAAAGTCCTCTCAGTTTTAATTACTGCGTTGATGGGGTGAAAGTTCCTTTTGGGGATCATTGTAAGTATCTAGGTGTTAATATAAGGAAAGATCTTCACTGGGGTAATCACATAAATGGGATTGTAAATAAGGGGTACCGATCTCTGTACATGGTTATGAGGGTGTTTAGGGGTTGTAGTAAGGATGTAAAGGAGAGTGCATATAAGTCTCTGGTATGACCCCAACTAGAGTATGGTTCCAGTGTATGGGACCCTCACCAGGATTACCTGATTCAAGAACTGGAAAAAATCCAAAGAAAAGCAGCTCGATTTGTTCTGGGTGATTTCCGACAAAAGAGTAGCGTTACAAAAATGTTGCGATGTTTGGGTTGGGAAGAATTGAGAGAAAGAAGAAGAGCTGCTCGACTAAGTGGTATGTTCCGAGCTGTCAGCGGAGAGATGGCGTGGAATGACATTAGTAGACGAATAGGTTTGAATGGCGTCTATAAAAGTAGGAAAGATCACAATATGAAGATAAAGTTGGAATTCAAGAGGACAAACTGGGGCAAATATTCATTTATAGGAAGGGGAGTTAGGGATTGGAATAACTTACCAAGGGAGATGTTCAATAAATTTCCAGTTTCTTTGAAATCATTTCGGAAAAGGCTAGGAAAGCAACAGATAGGGAATCTGCCACCTGGGCGACTGCCCTAAATGCAGATCAGTATTGACTGACAAATGGGGCAACTTGGAACACAACCAGCCACTCACATATGCATATGTATTTTCCTGAATTTATTCGAACCCACAGATCACACCTACAACAACACACCGGTATTGAAGGTTAACTGCTGCAATATACAATAAAATAAGTTTATTATATTTTAAGCCAGTTAAAATGTGGGTCGCGCAGGTCAGAAGTTTAGGAAGTACTATAATAATCTCTTTGTAACTGGAAGAATATATATGCAGACACAATATTTCCTTACATTTTCTTGTCACGAAGGAAACGGAAGGAAGACCGCGAATCATTCTGCACTTCATAGTTATTGCAGCCAAACACAGCACATATCCTTCCACTAATATTGAGAGGAGATATAAAGGAATGACACACGCTACTACAATGTCAACTTAATGCAAACGCATAAATAACGCCATAAACTCCACAAACAAATACATGTGCTCTTATGCAGTATCAGTAACTCTCAGGTCACTCCGCTGGATAGAGTTCTAATCGCTGTCCCTCGATATCTCGCAGAGTGTCGCGTCTTGTCTCTACTGTATTTGGTACCACATACACACAAAGAAGAGTCTTGAGGATGAAATCGATTTTTGTACTTGGTGGTTAGAGCACGATTAAATCTCAAACGTGTAATGTTATTTATATGTCTTCGTGTGTAATTTCCTTTTCAATACTATGTTTCGTACAGATATTGGGTTGGATATTACAGTAATATTTTCCTTTGGTTCTGGGATAAGTTCTCCATATTTCGTTCCATTGCTGTTGACTGTTTTTTTATTAAAGTTATAACCTCATTAATAGGAGTTGTAATAATAATAATTAAAGTTTCTTCTCCTGAAGCAGCTTCGTTCGCCAGTTGGCCTGCTTTTATGCACTGAGTGGGCAAACACCATGAAAAGACACTGAATGTAATGTTAATAACGAGTCGCCCCTCGGGGAGCCCGCAGAACTGCAGCTAAATGGCGAGTCATCGACTCCACAAGGTGTTGGTATCGTTCTGGAGGGATCTGGACTCACGCATCTTGCACTGCTATCCACAATTGAGCTTGTGTAGCTGGTGCGGGGTTCGTGGAGCGTACACCAGCATTGACAACATCCCATAAATGCTCGATTGGATTAAGATCGGGAGATCTGAATGGTCAATCCATGGTTGTAACTTCACCGGAGTGCTCCTCCAACCACCTGTGTGCCACCACAAAGCGGTGGCATGACGCATTGTCCTGTTGAAACATAGTATCTCCATTAGGGTATGTTAGGGCCAGAAAGGGATGCAGATGGTCTGAAAGAATGTCCATATAACTTGCACCTGTTAGCGCTCCCTGCAGCCGGAAAATGAGGAATAATTGCGACGATGAGAACGCTGCCCAGACCTGAAGTGAGCCTCCTCCGAACCTGTGCACAACTTTGTAGACACGCAGCTTCCCTGGCGTACGCCACACTCTCATGCGCACATTAGCTCGATATAAATGGAACCGGGATTCATCGGCCCATACCACACGCCGCTACTATTACATGGTCCATTACCGAAGTTCGCGGGCCCATGCACGTCGTTGAGCTATGAGTCGACGTGTCAGCAAAGGGACACGAGTTGGTCGTCGGCTGGTGAAGCCTACGCGGTTCAGTTGCCTCCTTACAGTCCTGGTAGGAAGAGGTATCTGACTCCCAACATTCAACTGGGCGGTGATCTGACTCACAGAAGCCCGTCGAGCGCCCAGTATGGTTCTGCGGAAGGGACGTGATGTCAGTTCTTTAAACACCTGTGGCTTTCCCGTGCGGCGGTTAACACGGGTGGTAATATTCTCTCTGTGGTATTGCTGATCCACCCTCGACACTGTTGACCTCGGAAACCCGAATTCGCGTGTATTCTCCGCAATACTATGACCAATGGGCCTTGAGCCGATGAGCATCCCACGTTCAAAGTCGGTCAACTCGTGACGTGTTTTCATGTTCACGCCACTGGTGTCTATGACAGACTGCTCAGGTACCCCGCAGGCAGCCGGAACGTTCAGGGGTTATACACGGTACATTTTCTAATGGGACACACCTTCCGGTGACTTTTGTCAACTTAGTATATTTCCTATTATACCTGAATGGCCAAGAATCCAGAGTAGTGTAATATATTGGTTATTCCTTTCTAAATCAGAGAATAACTTTTTAATATTATGTTGGTGTTAGAGTGACTGCTCTCTATAGACTGGTTCCATACCTCTCTGCATGCCTCCCTATCCTGTCCTAACCTTTTCATTTCCACATAATGACTACATGCTATATCCGCTCTAATCTGCTTGTCATATTGGTATCTTGGTCCACCCCTACCGTTCATAACACCTACACTTTCCTGAAAAACCAACTGTACAAGTCATTGGTGTATTAAGATGTGCCCTATCATTCTATCTCTTCTTCTGGTCAAATTTAGCCAAATCGATCTTCTGTCACCAACTCGATTCATTCGTGATTCTATCCACCATCTCACCTTCAGCATTTCTTTGTAACGCCACATTTTAAAAGCTTCTATTCTTTTTCTTTCTGAGCTAGTTATCGTCCATGTTTCACGTCCCTACAATGCCACGCTCCAGACGAAAGTCTTCAAAAACTTCTTTCTAATACCTATATCAATGTTCGAGGTGAACACATTTCTTTTCTTAAGATAGGCCTTATTTGCTCGTGCTCGTCTGCATTTTATGTCCTTCTTACTTCTACCATAATTAGTCATTTTACTACCCAAGTAACAATATTCATCTACTTCCATTAAGACTTCACTTCCTAATCTAATACTTCATGCATCACCTGACTTTGTTCGACTGCACTCCATTACTTTTGTTTTGGACTTATTTATTTTCATCTTGTACTCCTTCTCCAAGACTCTGTCCATGCAATTAAGCAATTTCTCCAGATCTTTTCCAGAGTCAGATAAAATAACAATATCATCGGCAAATCTCAGGGTTTTGATTTCCTCTCCTTGGACTCTGATTCCATTTCCAAATTCCTCTTTGATTTCCTTCATCGCCTGTTCTTTGTAAACATTGAAAAGCAGAGGAGACAAACTGCAGCCATGTCTCACTTCTTTCTGGATTGCTGCCTCCTTTTCAAAGCCCTCGATTCTTATCACTGCAGATTGATTATTGTATCTGATCTAGATCACCTTCAGAATTTCAAATAATTTGGTCCAATCAACGTTATCGAATGCCTTTTCTAGATCTACGAAAGCCATATACGTTATCTTGTCTTTCTTAATTCGATCCTCTAAGATTAGACGTAAAGTCAGGATTGCTTCACGTGTTCCCACATTTCTTCTGAAGCCAAACTGATCTTTTCCCAACTCAGTTTCAACTTGTCTTTCCATTCTTCTGTAAATAATGCGTGTTAAAATTTTGCAGGCGTGAGATTTTAAACTGTTGGTGCGGTAGTTTCACACTTGTCAGCACGGCTTTCTTCGGAATAGGTACAACAACATTTTGGCGAAAATCGGATGGCACTTCTCCTGTATCATACATCTTACACACTCAACGGAATAACCTCTCCATGCTGCTTTCTCCTAAGTATGTCAATAATTCTGAGGGTATGTCATCAAATCCCGGCGCCTTGTACTTACTTAGGTCTCTCAAAGCTCTGTCGAATTTTGACCTCAAAACTGGGTCTCCCAAGTCATCAGCATCAATAGCCCCTTCTTGTTCTAGAACCCTATGTAGTAGAAGTTAGTACACTTCTTTACCTTGATACAACTGATGGATACGTTCCTGCCATCTTTCTGACTTGTCTTCGTTCCCTAGACGTCGTTTTCCATCTGAGCTTTTAATATTCATACACCTAGTTATCCTTTCTCCAAAGGTTTTCTTGATTTTCCTGTATGCAACATCTACCTTTCCTAAGACCAAACAACCTTCAACATCCTATCACTTCTCTTTCAGCCATTCTTCCTTAGTTGTCCTACACTTTCTGTCTACTTGATTCTTTATTCGCCTGTATTCTTTTCTGGCCTAAACATCTTTTGCATTTTTGTGCTTTCTTCGTTCCTCAATCAGATCTAGTATCTCTTGAGTTATTAATTGTTTCTTAGTTAATCTCTCCCATGATCCTATCTTTTCTTCAGCAGCCTTACTGATTTCATTCTTCATGACTCTCCATCCTCCTCAACCGTGTTTTTTCATCCTTTTCATTTAGTTCTTTGAAAAAATCCCTCACATTTCTTCTTTCAACTTGTCTAGATCCCATCTCCTTACATTCCATCCTTTCTTCGATTTCTTCAATTTCAGATGACATTTCATGACCAACAGGTTGTGGTCAGAGTCCACATCTGCTCCTGGAAAAGACTTGCAATCCAACACCTGGTTTCTGAATCTCTGCCTAATCATAATGAATTCTATTTCATACCTCCCAGTGTCTCCAGGTTGTAACTTTTTGATGATAATAATAAATAAATAAATCATGAATAAAAAAATATATAAATAAAATTACTCAAAAACTTAATAAAATTAATAAGCATAATTAGCCGAAATGTCCGTAGTATGGGCGCCAGAGTTCACCAGAATGGATCCCTCGAATTTAGATAAGAGCATGATAAACTGTATATCCCAGGGAGTGTACATAATGCTGCGTACTGGTACATCTGCTGCAGGCCTTACCTAACCTCCTGAAAACGACTAATTAGGTAGGAACTGCACCTAGGTTCATCAATAACACTGATTCTAAAATAGCTAACTATATTCTGAACAAATTCCGTGCATGAGCACCTCATCAACATACAACATTATACATATAATACACACACAAAATATTGCTGGAAGACTCCATATTTACAACAACAACAATAATGAAAATCGTGGGAAAACGAAAGCGAGAACTAAGCTACCATTTGTAGATAGTCCGATGAACAATGTACATGTATGAAGATAAATACCCTTCACTGTCTCTATACCAATTCGACTTACCGATTCTCATAATCGGCAGTTATCACATCACACAGATACTGTACATTGTACTACTGTGTTCACATATTTTAACACTTGTTGTCAAGATATATACACACGTCTGTCGATCCTCAACATAAATTTATGGAAAGTCTGAGATAGCTTTCACCAACATATAATGCTAGGCCGCCACAAGTGCTACAATACATAATGCGCAAGCACTCTCCACAATCATCCACTTTCCACGAACATAATAAGACTACGCTCCACGAACGTTTGAAGTCCAGTCCATTGCAGCTGTGTCACTCCAGTACCGTGTATCAGCACCACTTCCTTCCCGTACAGTGCGTCAGTTGTAGTTGTAGTTATCTTCCTTCTCGTTCCTTTACAATCACCTCTACAATCACCCTTACAATGTTTCTTTACAATGTTCCTGGTTGCCGCCGTATGATCAACCTTTATAGACATAAACATCCCCCTCCTCTCAGATGATACGTCTGGATTGGTGCTTGCCAGCCAATCATGAGTGATCCTCTTCTCAAGCCCAAGCCCTGAACTACTTCTTCCTCCCAAGACATAACAAACTCTGGGGTATATTCCATGAGTCACCAAATTTTCCTAATACAACAACAAGCTCATCTCATCAGGCTGGGATATATACATGACTCATGAATTTTCCGACTCAAGTACATCACAACAAACACTGGGGTAGCCATATGACTCATTTAAATTACCAGAGTTATTAAAGCAATGTTTTCCCACTCGTGCAAAACAAATTACTCATACCTACATATGTGGATATCTTCCAGCTTACCAATATAAATGGCAAAATATACAAATGAAATAATAATAATAATAATAATAATAATAATAATAATAATAATAATAATAATAATAATAATAATAATAAAAATCGAATACTGAAAATAATATCTCTAACTTCTACATATAATTCTGGGGTGTGATATATGTACTATCACAAGGTCTCATCCATGAATACTGCCGTCGTTTGTGGTGTTTGAACCAATTTATTAGCAAGTATTAAATTATGATCGGTGCAGAATTCAACCAGCCGGCTTCCTCTTTCATTCATTTGTCCCAGTCCGATTTCTCCTACTATGTTACCTTCCTTTCCTTGGCATACCACTTCATTCCAGTCTCCCATTACAATTATATTCTCGTCACCTTTTACATATTGTACTAAATCTTCTTTCCCTTCATGTATTCTTTCGATTTCTTCATCATCCGCTGAACTAGTAGGCATACAGGCCTGAACTATTGTGGTTGGCATTGGCTTGGTGTCTATCTTGACAACAATAATCCTTTCACCATGCTTACCTGCTGCCTTATTTTCTCATTCATTATTAAACCCAACTCCTGCATTTTCCCCGTTTGATTTTGTGTTGATGATTCTTTAGTAGCCTGATCAAAAAATCCTGGTCTTCCTGCCAACGTACTTCACTTATACCAACTACATCTAACTTAAGTCTATCCATCTTCCTTTTCAGAATCTCTAACCTACCACAACGAATCAAACTTCTAACATTCCACGTTCCGACTCGCAGAATATCAGTATCCATAGTCCTGATGATTGCCCCCTCACGTGTAGTGCCCACCCGGAGATCAGAAATGGGGAATATTTTACCCAGGAGGAAGCCATCATCAGTACATCATTCATACAGAGAGAGCTGCATGTCCTCGGAATTGTTGCGGCTGCAGTTTCCAGTTGCTTTCAGCCGTGTAGCAGTATCAACATAGCTAATCCATGTTAAGTAATATTACAATACTATATCAGTCAATCATCTAGACTGCGCCCTTGCAACTTCCGAAAGGCTGATACTCCTCCTTTCAATGAACCATTCGTTAGTTTGATCTCTCGACAGATATCCATCCGATATGGTTGCATCTACGGCTCGACTACTTGCTTCATTGGGACACGCAAGCCTCCCCACCGCGGCAGGGTTACATAGTTAATATACCAGTTTCTGGCTTTTGATAGAAATTAACGAATACTGAGTGCTTAATGAGTCGGTGAAAATTGCTATTTTTTTCGGATTGAAATCTTCAATGTATTGAATTGTCTTCCTAATGACAAACTTTTCTGCCTTAAATATTCACAATGAGGAGGGCAATGTAAACCTATGTGAAATGTTGAGGTTTGGAATATAGAAAGCTGATCCTAATCCTTGAAGAATTTTCGAACCATCCGTATACATTTTAATAGCAATATCTCTTCCCTCCTGAGACCCGGGCTTAGGATTTTTATAAGATTTAACTTAAACTAAGGAAAGATTGAAATAACACAGAATTGGCTTATTTTTAAACATATTTATTATCTTGCTCAAAATCACAGGTATAGTATAGTATAGTATACTTCAGGACTCAAGACATATGTACCTATACAAAGAAAATCAGTGAAGAACTTAAACATTCATTACATTGATTTGGCTTAAGAACTGTATTTTCAATGATCTATTTCACGCTAGCTGTGGCTGATATATACACCATCCAATTAATTAATTAAAATAATTACAAGTCGATTGATTAATTAATAGATAAGTATTAACTTTTTCCAAAATTATCAAAAAATTTTTTAGTACAAAAAAATTTCAGTGTTTTTCACACACAGAATATTTTACTTGTAAAAAATCTGTAAAGCAATTCCATTCTTCATTTAGACAGAGAAACACATTGCACTCTACACCTTTGGCACGGCACAGTTTCTTGCAACCTGGAAGTGTACACTTCTGAAAACTTTTCAGTTTTTATATTTCAGGGAAATGAAGTGCACTTCTCTTACGCTTGTACTCTGGTGGAACAGAAATGACTGTCGATTTCTGCATTTTTGATGAAACTTCAACTGTTGAATTTTCATCACTTCTGGTACACTCGTTTACACCGTGACTGCCCTCAAGGATATGTTTTTCTCCCAAGCGCATTTTGAATGCACGCAACTGTTTTATTGATTTATTTGGTACATTCCTTTCTTGAAAATCACTTTGGTATTGCAACCATGCATTGCTTACAGCCATGTCCTTAAAATTCAGCATTGCGCCAATTGCCCACTTTTTAGTACGTGCGCAAATTGGGTGATACGAGTTCATTCGGTCGGCTTAGTCAATTCCTCCCATATTCACCAACAATAACAGGTCTTTCAGCCTCTATAAATTTTCCTTCCTTTTTGACTATCTCTTACAAGTATCTGTAGGATCAACAACGAAGTTGTTCAATAAAAGAATAATACATTTGTTGTCCATCTACTTCGTCACTGCCAGTTTCTGGTTAACTGTAATGAGGGTATCACTTGAACCTCTCCCTTCTTTAGCCAGGTCTTTGTCGTATTTTAGCCTAACTGACTTAGGAATTCTATTGTTCATCGCTGTACCAGTCGACCTGATGCCACGTTCAAAGAGTTGGTCGACTACTTTTGGAGATTTTTAGTATCGATCATTATAAATCAAATGTCCGGGATACAAATTTTGAACAAGTATTAAAACGGCTGCCTCACCAAGACCACAGGACTTCAGCTCATCAGAAAATGTTGTTTCACCCTGGTAACACACAAAATTGCATACTATGCCTTTTGGACTCGTCTTTAATCCTACTGGATTTGGTTTTCCCTTCACGTACTGTTTGAAACTGCAGTGTCCTTCGAAGGGCCCAATCATCTCATCTACTGCCAAATTCTGTGAACGGGGCTGCTGCCAACACCCTTGTCTAACACGTTCAGGTAGGGGACGGACTTTCCTCAGCCTATCAGTATTCCTGACATCTTGAGAGATTTCGTTAGCAAAAACAACTTTCAGGGAAGAACTGATTTTGAAATATCTGTCTCTCGACATTGCATTACAAACGACGGGTATCCTGTACTGACGTTGCCAGTACATACGTATACTGGGATATTGCAGACAAGCCATTACAATCGATATCCCAATCCAAGTTTGGATTTCACCAGCTGATGTAGATATTGATTTACTGTTCACAAGAATGGATGTTTGGTTAATTTTATCAGCTAGCAGCTGAAATGGACCTTCATCACTACATTGAAAAAAGTATTTAAATTCATCCAAATCATCAGTATCTACTGTGTCGTGTGGAGCAATTGTGGAAGTGTCCAGTGGGTGAAATGCTCTGCGACGCCAAGTCTATCCACTACATTTGTTGAGGTTGAATCTGGCACCCCATGAGGATCTTCATCCTTGGAAGGGAAGACTAATTTTTCTTAGGATTAAAAATGTTATCTTCGCGGAGCAAAATATGTCGGCCAACACATCAATTTAGTACAATTCAATCTACGAAGAAACTAACTTCGGCACTTCTTCAGCAGAAGTGTCACTAGATTCGCAATGAGCAGCTGGTCGTGGTATAAAAGGCAAATTTAAGGTAGGTACCGGTATTGCTCATTTCCCCATCATCAAGGTCAGATAGGTCAATATCTGAATCATCAAGGCAGGTAAATATCTTAGCTATGGCATGTTTATCTGGTAACTAAAAATTTAGAAAGTTCATAAACATATCAGTTAATACAACTATGTCCATGATGTACCAAAACATGCATTAAAGGTAACAATTGCATAGTTAGTGCTTAAATTGTATCATTCCATCATTAGAGTCGTCATTGTTGTATGTTATTATCAAGTTATCAAGTTGTCAAGGTTAAGACCTGGGGTGTAGTATACTATACCCACAATTGTATATGACTGTAACATATCATTCTAAGGAAATTAGGGTCTTAAACACAGCCCGTATTATTCACTACCATGTGTTCCTTACGAGTCTACTAAACTATTCATTAAGAAAAGCATATATCTTTATTTACCTGTTAAATAATTAGGACTTCTGAAGAAGTAGAATACTGGATTCCGCCATTTCACACCCGAAACCTGTAGTGAGCATATCCTGATAATTCTCACTAGCTCCCGCAGATGCCCCCATGTGCCAGAAATGCACAAATTGAAACTATAAGAGGCCACATCATGCCTTATCATGCCGGTATAATATACCGGGGGTCTCAGGTGGCCATAAGACAAACGAACACGTTTATTAGGTGTTATGAGAGAATTATTTTTATTGATAATAATATGTAAGGATTGCGTTGAATGTCCTTTGGTTTATAATATGACATGGAAAATGGAAAATAGAAGTGATAGGTTAGAATGTGCTATGCCTTGAATAATAGATTTACGGTACGGCAAAATTTGCTCATATGCAGCAACTAGGACAGGTTATTTAATATTACTCGCTTTGTTTCTTCGAAAGTACTTATATAAGAGCTGAAGCTTTGGTACAATCGCACTTCGTATTATATACATTTTTAAAAGGTATTTTGTTGCTAATATTAATCGCCATATATTTAATGATTGCTTGCCGGTTTCGACTAATAATGCATTCGTAGTTGTTGTTTTTAGGCCATCAATACAAGGAGGGATGGCACTGAATTAAATTATATCCAATTTTTGTAGATTGGTACTAGAAGATGTTTCAAAATTATGATATCTTTATTCTAATGTCGAACTGGACTTGTATATACTGATAATGCTACTATGGGATTAGCTCCCCATTGACGCACTACTACGGGGTTAATGATATTGATATAAATATTGGACTTTTGTTGAAATTTATGAAAATGGTTTTTCCGTTGTTGCTTGTGATCAAGAAATAACCTAAATACTTATGCTAATGGGGATCTCTAGTGAATCTATCGTAATAGGTGTTTGATTATAGGATTCTGTGATGAGTAAAAATCACAGCTGAGCATTTGTTTGTAGGAAGTCCAACATCCAAGAGTTGACTTCCTTCAGAGTGGAAGTTATTTTTTGTCTACATATAAAATATGTTAGGAGTATACGTGCAGATATTTTGCTAGTCGGTAAAGAAAAATACATCTCTGAACATATGCTATGCACATTTTACTTTGTCCATTAGTATCCCCATAATTGAGACAAACATTTCAGGACCCAATGTGTTTTGAATTGCCATAGTAGGAAAAGCCGGTTATGTCATACTGCCATCGTGTCGTTGAGTCTCGTGTTCAATTTCAGTAGCAGAGTATAGGGGTTGTTGAACCTGTTTGCTATCGAAAGCCAACACATGTTGCTGTGTTCTTCCCTAGTCGCTGCGGAAAATGGGAGGCAGCGTACGTGCTAGACGAGGACTTGCTGTACTCGTAAACCCATCTAGTTTTCGTAATAATAATAATAATAATAATAATAATAATAATAATAATAATAATAATAATAATAATAATAATAATATTTTTTGCGATTTTGTTTTACGTCGCACCGACACAGATATGTCTTATGGCGACGATGGGAGAGGAAGGCCTAGGAAGTGGAAGGAAGCGGCCGTGGCCTTAATTAAGGTACAGCCCCGGCATTTGCCTGGTGTGAAAATGGGAAACCACGGAAAACCATCTTCAGGGCTGCCTACAGTGGGGCTCGAACCCACTATCTCCCGATTACTGGACACTGACCGCACTTAAGCGACTGCAGCTATCGCGCTCGGTAATAATAATAATAATAATAATAATAATAATAATAATAATAATAATAATAATAATAATAATAATAATGTTATTTGGTTTTACGTCCCTATAACAATTTTTACGGTTTTCGGAGACACAGAGATACCAGAATGTTGTTCCACATGAGTAATTTTACATGCTACTAAATCTACCGATGCGAAGCTAATATATTTGAACACCTTCAAATATCACCGGACTGAGCAGGTTCGAACCTGCCAAGTTGCGAACAGAAGGCCAGCGTCTACAATCCAGCTAATTAACTTGGCATTACAGCAGGCATTTCACCATATTTAGGACATTATACACCTGTTGAGATCCATACTTATAACCGTTGATAAGTGTATTCTAGGCAGAGCATTAAATACGAGTAGTCAATTGTTCTTCCTTTTCTTAATATTATTATTTCATATGACTTCACTCCAGTGATTCATTCCAAAATGTATTCTTGTTTTTATGTTAAATGTACCACATTTTAACCTCAAGACAATGTTAACTCTACGTCTGCCAGTCAGATGAGGGAACGATCTGACCCAGCTGTTATTTAAGCAATCGGATTGACGTTACATTCATTGGCGGTGCGTGAAGAATTGAATGCGGCACTGGATGTAGTCTCCACACTACCTGCCCCACTGTCATTGCTGGCAAGTTGTTGCTGCCTGTCCTGCACTGTAGCCAATTGATTACATAATGGAAACATTTACATGTGCTGAATTTGATGATATTCACCTCGTTTGGGTAGCGGCTGAAGAAACTGCACGAGTCGAGGAAGCTGTATAGAGAACCATTTTATAACCACCGTATTTCCAATAGCCGAACGTTCGCCACTGTGTACCGAAGGCTTCGGGACATAGGCACGCTTCATCCTCGGATCGAGTGCCGTGGACCGCATAGCGATCCCTCGGAGCTTCGGCGGGAAGAAGAATTTTTAAAAAACTTGTCGAAGTGAGGTCGAATATAAGCACAAGGAACTTGGCAAGACAAGTAGGCAGTCTGAATAATTAGACTGCTCATCCTACATTGCGTGAACAGCTATTGTAACCACAGCACTACCAAGGAGGTCAGCATCCCACCGAGCAAGTAGCCGCATGGTTTGGGTGACGTAGGTATCAGCTTGCATTCGGGAGATAGTGGATTAGAACCCCACTGCCGGTAGCCCTGAAGATGTTTTTCCGTGCTTTCTCATTTTATCACCAGGCAAATGCTGGGCTGTACCATAATTAAGGCCACGGTTACTTCTTTCCCATTCCTATCCCATCATCGGTGCGACGTAAAACATATAGTAAAAAATGAGCATCTCCAAGAAGCGAATTACCAAGAGCTGAATTCTGTACCTGTTTTTTTGCCACAAGTGAACGTAATGCAGATGTTCCGCACAGTGTGTTGGTTGAAGGTGAGGCATCCTTTACCTGGGAGGGTACAATTAATTTTCACAATGCTCACACATGGGCAGAAGAAGACCCTCATGCCATTTATCAAGGTCATATCCAGCGCATGTTTTCAAAACATATTAGGTCTGAAACTTTGGGAGATCAGCTCCTTGGACCATTGGAGCTCTCCGCACGACTGACTGGCTCGAGTTATCTCCATTTTCTGCAGTCTTCTATGCCATAGCCTCTGGACGACGTTCCACTATAGATACGTAAGCGGATGTGGCTCATGCATGATGGGGTACCTCCTCACGCCAGTGTGTAAGTTTGTAGATCGCTAGAACGCCGTTTCCCCAATCGATGGGTTGGTCGGCATAGTCCCGTCAGCTGCCAATCAAGGTCCTCCGATTTAAATCCACTAGATTTTTATTTCTGGGGGCAACTCAAAGACTGTGTACGAAGTGGAAATTGCCGATGAAGTAACACCAAGACAACGCATATGGGATGCCGTCGCAACTGTCACAGCTCATATGGAGGTATGGAGGTGGGCGCTTTATGGTTTCACAACATGAAAGTGTCTTCGAGTAACGGACGGTATTTCTAGCATTTCCTAAGAAGGAACAGAATATAAACTTTTATTTAGTCCCACTAACTTCCTTTTACGGTTTTTGGAGACTCCGAGGGGCCGGAATTTTTCCCGAAGACTCCGAGGTGCCGGAATTTCGTCCCGCATGCAATCCTTAACGTGCCAGTAAGTCTACTGATAGGAAGCTGACGTACTTGAGCAGCTTGAAATGCCATCAGACTGAGCCAGGATTAATCCTGCTAAGTATGGACCAGGAAGCCAGTATTTTAAGCGTCTGAGCCACTCAGCCCGTAAACTTCTTATTTTTACTTTGGTACGGTTAATAAGCACAGCACCAGGTGAGTTGGTCGTGCGGTTAGGGGCGCGCAGCTGTGAGCTTGCATCTGGGAGATAGTGGGTTCGAACCCTTGCTGCCTGCAGCCCCTTAAGATGGTTTTCCATGGTTTACTATTTTCACACCAGGCAAGCGCTGGGTCTGTACCTTATTTAAGACCACGGTCACTTCCTTCCCACTCCTAGACCTTTTCTATCCCGCCGTTGCCATAATACCTATCTGTATCAGTGCGACGTAAAGCAAATGGTTAAAAATAAGCACTGCAATCGTAACAGTAAGTTATAATGCTTTATTTTCGCATTATACATGTTCTTTTCTTTTGGAAGGACGAAGTGTATGTACGTTTAATTTATGTAATTTAATAACATGTACATTTTACGTTTGAAACAAAACGTTCCATTGCTTTAATAATTCACTTTCAATATTATTCATTTGGATATCCTATCCCATGCATTATTTCCTTGACGCAAGGATAATTTTTTACGTATACATCAGCATGATTTTGCCTTATTCATTCTCCCTTTATGCAATGCAAAATGGGGATAGTAGAATACTTCATGTCCTGAAGTGCCTATCCCAAACCTACACTCAAATCATTATAATACCACTCAATTTTACAGACCCCGCATCGTCACAGATGGTCAGGCGATTTCCACACTCACTAGAGCATGGGGCTGATGACTACAGATATCCTAATCTCCTAAAGGACTTAACAGAAACAGAACCCTCATTAACATTAAACGGGATCGATGACCAAGGGCGTCTGAAGATCTTGGAACGGATGGAAAATGCTAGCAATTTATCGTGGACAGGCTGTCCGTAAATAAAAAACTGGTTTGGGAAGAATGTTACGTAACCCATGAAACAGTAGCACCAGCCTTCAGCTGTTATCTTGGACAGGATGCACATACCCTTAAACAAAACCGTTTTATCAAGAATGGTGCGTAACTTGTTTTGAACCAATAGCACAGACCTTCAGCTGTTATCTTGGACAGGCTGCCCAAACACATGAAAAAATCCAGTTTGGTAAGAATTGAGCATAACTTGTCATGACCCCGTAGCACCATCCTTCAGGTGTTATCGTGGACGGGCCACACATATACATAAACAAAGCAAAGCTATCCGTTCACATCAAAGGGGCGTATTAAACTACTCTGAAGACATCATATCCCTTTACTCACGAAAGTAACTTCCGAAGATTACTAAAAAAATTGATGTATAGTGGTTCGTCATATCATTCTCGATTGCTACAAGAAATATCTGCACGCATACCTCTAACATTCTGTACAGGTATGTTGTCATGACTGGTATATATACGTATTTCATCAGCAAATGCTATGATTCGAGCTGATCGTAAAACAAGTTATTCCAAATCCTGCATATATAGTGCAAAAAGTAGGCCGCTTAATATGTCACCTTGAGGTACACCTTGAGAGGTATATTGAGTTGAATCGTTTGGTATGGCGCTTTGATGATTAATCTTCTACGTGGGTTCGAATCCCACTATCGGCAGTCCTGAAGATGGTTTTCCGTGGTTTCCCATTTTCAGACCAGGCAAATGTTGGGGCTGTACCTTAATTAAGGCAACGGCCGCTGCCTTCCAACTCCTACGCCTTTCCTGTCCCATCGTCGCCATGACCTATCTGTGTCGGTGCGAGGCAAAGCCACTAGCAAATAGAAATCTTCTACGTGTTAATATTTTACCCACTATATTTACAAATCAAACAGGAAATTTGTTATTTTGGAGTTTCTTTAAAATAAGGTTAATGTGATTTTTATCACAAGCTCCTTTGATATCCTGTAGATGGCATTGGAGCTATGCTTCCTTCATTTAACAAGGAGGATATCCGTTATGAAAAAAACATGGTGCCCGGTATGAACTTGCCTGCGAAAGGAGGGCTGATTTCAGGCATTCAGCCCCTCTATGTAATTGTAACACAGTCTAATATACCCAGTCGCGAAGCTCTGATGATATTTTTCATCCGAGGCGACTACAGCGGTGGAAGCGGCGAGGTAGAGGAAACGCTGTATGTTCACGTACTACCACTACTGTCTAAAATGTTCATAACATTTGAACCATTCATTCAAGTAATGTCCTGATAAGGTTATTGCAATCCTTATAAAATACTGGAGGAGTTCAAACAAATTACTTCGATGAGGAGTTCGAGGATAATATCGAAATATTTATTTAATTTTAAGGAGTTATTTTTTTACCGCGGACTATAACATAAAATCGCTTCTAGAGGGCGACCGGTTGGAAATACTTTTTTTGTACAGGTTTCTATGTTCTGAAACTCGTACGCGTATACTTGGGGCCTATCGTTGATGGTTCACGCAGCCTAAGCCAAGAAAGCAAGTGAACGCCGACCGACCGACCAACCGACCGACAGACATTTTTGTCTCTTTCTTCGTATTTACTGTATATCGGATCACGGATACTGTATTTTTTCACGAACTTCGAAATATATTCAGAAATATAAGTTATTAGGACATAATATTGTTAATGTTATTGGTTTTACGTCCCACTAACTACGTATTTGAGCACCTTCACCATCGGACTGAGATAGGATCGAACATGCCAAGTTGGGCTAAAAAGGCCAGCGCTCTACCATTTGAGTTGCTACTCAGCCCGGCTATTAGCACATAATAATTACAGAAAATATAATTTTCATTCAGTCATTTATATCTGATACCTTTTTACCGTACGAACTATAATAATGGAGATATTGAAGAGTTTATTACAAAGTGTATCAACAGCCAAACATCGCTGACGAGGAAGTATTGTTATGCCATCACTGTAGCTAACTAACTGTACCGTATATGATGGTTAATAATAATAATAATAATAATAATAATAATACTAATAATAATAATAATAATAATTTAGATAAACTAGAAATACTAGAAAGGCGAATCATGAGGAAAATATTAGGCCCACAAAACACAGCAGAAGGTTTGAAATTACGAAGTAATGCTGAAATATATCAAAAATAGAAAATATATCAGATGTAATGAGGAAAAGGAGACTTATGTTTTTTGGACATTTATATCGAATGCAAGATAGTAGATTAACCAGTAAGATTTTCAGATATTTGTGGGGTAAGAAATCAACGACAAGCTGGGTCAATGAAGTAAGAAAGGATTTAGAAAAAAACAATATAACAACAGAAGAAATAAATAAGAGAGAAGGCTTTCGGGAAAAAGTATTGAAAATAGAAGGATTCCAAGGTAGGAAAGTAAAAAAGACTGGTTCAAAGTGGTCTGAAGACAGAAAGAAGAAACATAGTGAACAGATGAAAGCGTACTGGAAGAAAAGGAAAGAACAAAGAAGAAGGAATTGAAATTGGCACGTGGTCCTCTGGTGGCCCATTCGAAATAATAATAATAATAATAATAATAATAATAATAATAATAATAATAATAATAATAATAATAATAATAATAATAATAATAATAATAATAATAATAATAATAATAATAATAATAATGGTGTTGTGGCTCCCTAACAACATTTACAGTTTTCTGAGACTCGGGGTGCCGTAATTTTGTCCCACGGGAGTTCTTTTACGTGCCGACAATTTATAGCACCACACACGTTTTCATAATATGTTGACTGCATTTTAATCAGTACATTGGTTCCACTTTAGATACTGACTATACAAACACTGTTCACGTAGTGAACCACTATAATTGTCCGGCTTCATGGCTAAATGGTTAGCGTGCTGGCCTTTGGTCATAGGGGTCCCGGGTTCGATTCCCGGAAGGGTCGGGAATTTTAACCTTAATTGGTTAATTTCACTGGCACTGGGGCTGGGTATGTGTGTCGTTTGCATCGTCATTTCATCCTCATCACGACGCGCAGGTCGCCTACGGGAGTAAAATAAAGAAAAGACCTGCATCTGGCGAGCTGAACTTGTCCTCGGACACTCCCGGCATTAAAAGCCATACGCCATTTCATTAATACCACTATAATTATTGTTATGTGCTAATAGCTGGGCTGAGTAGCAACTCAGATGGTAGAGCGCTGGCCTTCTTAGCCCTAACTTGTCAGTTTCGATCCTGTCCCAGTCCAGAGCGGAAGGTGCTCAAATACACTGACTGACAGAGCAAATGCAACACCAAGAAGGAGTGGTCCGAACTTTATGCCAATTGCAGGGTAGACTGACGTCACTGAGGTATGCTCATGATGTGAAATGCGCCGCTGTGCTGCGCACGTAGCGAACGATAAATGGGACACGGCGTTGGCGAATGGCCCACTTGTACCGTGATTTCTCAGCCGACAGTCATTGTAGAACGTGTTGTCGTGTGCCACAGGACACGTGTATAGCTAAGAATGCCAGGCCGCCGTCAACGGAGGCATTTCCAGCAGACAGACGACTTTACGAGGGGTATGGTGATCGGGCTGAGAAGGGCAGGTTGGTCGCTTCGTCAAATCGTAGCCGATACCCATAGGGATGTGTCCACGGTGCAGCGCCTGTGGCGAAGATGGTTGGCGCAGGGACATGTGGCACGTGCGAGGGGTCCAGGCGCAGCCCGAGTGACGTCAGCACGCGAGGATCGGCGCATCCGCCGCCAAGCGGTGGCAGCCCCGCACGCCACGTCAACCGCCATTCTTCAGCATGTGCAAGACACCCTGGCTGTTCCAATATCGACCAGAACAATTTCCCGTCGATTGGTTGAAGGAGGCCTGCACTCCCGGCGTCCGCTCAGAAGACTACCATTGACTCCACAGCATAGACGTGCACGCCTGGCATGTTGCCGGGCTAGAGCGACTTGGATGAGGGAATGGCGGAACGTCGTGTTCTCCGATGAGTCACGCTTCTGTTCTGTCAGTGATTGTCACCGCAGACGAGTGTGGCGTCGGCGTGGAGAAAGGTCAAATCCGGCAGTAACTGTGGAGCGCCCTACCGCTAGACAACGCGGCATCATGGTTTGGGGACCTATTGCGTATGATTCCACGTCACCTCTAGTGCGTATTCAAGGCACGTTAAATGCCCACCGCTACGTGCAGCATGTGCTGCGGCCGGTGGCACTCCCGTACCTTCAGGGGCTGCCCAATGCTCTGTTTCAGCAGGATAATGCTCGCCCACACACTGCTCGCATCTCCCAACAGGCTCTACGAGTTGTACAGATGCTTCCGTGGCCAGCGTACTCTCCGGATCTCTCACCAATCGAACACGTGTGGGATCTCATTGGACGCCGTTTGCAAACTCTGCCCCAGCCTCGTACGGACGACCAACTGTGGCAAATGGTTGACAGAGAATGGAGAACCATCCCTCAGGACACCATCCGCACTCTTATTGACTCTGTACCTCGACGTGTTTCTGCGTGCATCGCCGCTCGCGGTGGTCCTACATCCTACTGAGTCGATGCCGTGCGCATTGTGTAACCTGCATATCGGTTTGAAATAAACATCAATTATTCGTCCGTGCTGTCTCTGTTTTTTCCCCAACTTTCATCCCTTTCGAACCACTCCTCCTTGGTGTTGCATTTGCTCTGTCAGTCAGTGTACATAGTTAGTGGGACGTAAAACCAATAACATTAACATTATTATGTGCTAATATATTTCTGAAAATGTTTCGTGGCTCATGAAATTATATAGTATCCGTGATCCGATACGAGGATAGAGACAAAAATGTCGGTCGGTCGGTCAGTCACTTGCTTTCTTGGCTTACGCTGCGTGAACCATTAACGATAGACGCCAAGTGTAAGCGTACGAATTGTAGAGCATAGAAGCTTCTACAAAAAAGTATGCGATGATATATACCTATTTCCAACCGGTTGCCCTCTAGGAGCGATTTTACGTCATAGTTCCGCGGTAAAAAGTAACTCCTTGAAATTAAATAAGTATTTTTATATTATCCTCGATTTCCTCATGGAAATAAATTGTTTGACCTGCTCCACTATTACAATAAACTAGTCAGGACATTATTTGCATGAATGGTTCAGAAGTTACGACCAGTTTAGACTGTAGTGGGAATACGTTCCCTGTTGTCTGCTACAAGTTATCTCTACCTCGCCGCTAGAGGTGCTAGTATCGCACCAACGGTCAAATATCACCTTCTTCACTGCCTTCGTAATATACAGGCCATACTGTAGAAAGCGCGCCAAGCCAATCAGCTGATCAATTGAGGCGAGCTAAGCGAATGTTAAATATTGTACTTGTGAATGTAATCCATAAGGATTGGGGAAATTCTTAGGATAATTGTGACCGTTGAGAACAAAAATTTATATTTAATTATATTGCATGTTTTTTCTTTAAATTTATCACATCAGGATTTACGTAAACAGCTGTTATTAAAATAATGAGACTTCATTGTTTAGGTTAGGCATGGTATCTTCACGTGGTGAGTAATGTAAATTCAAGGGACGTAATAATTCTCGTGTAATTTATTCATTTAATTGTTATCGTATAAGACTTTTTTGCGGAAATATAATGTGTTACAAACTTATATACAGTGTGTGAAAGTTCACATTTGTCACAATGCTAAGAACTTGTGCGTACCACGCCGAAATACAACTATACAAGTAAATATACATTAATATTTTCATTTTCTCCGTATGGGGGCGGGTTACCTTTATGAAAAACTAAAATACCAACCTAAAAAAATACCTGTTACGAAGAATAAAGGTGTATGTTTCAGTCATTTTCCAGAACTGATGATGAGTTCTACTTTTGACTTTCTTGTTACACAGATTTACAGCAGAACATTCTTTTGTTGAGACAGAAAATGTATAAAAGTGGACAGTAACCAATGGAACCTACATATGGTTATTTTTTGGGTTCGTGATGTTGAGTACACGCTGCCTTTTCTCCCCAAAATGAATGCGCGTAAAAACCATTCCTCGGCAGTTTCCGTGAATATGGGAAGTGACTATTTATGGCCATCTAGAGGTATGAAAGTAAAGTTTATTATTGCACGTTTGTTGTCTCCCATATTTGTATTAATTCATAATAGGCTAATTATTTGTTGGGTACATTAACGAGTAAAACACTGAAGCTTTGACCGCGTAGATCGCACTTCAAACCTACTTCTCCCAAAATTACACAGACCTGACTTACGAGTTATGATGCGATTACAGGTTTTAGTGATCTCACATGCAATATTAATGCAACTTTTGTGAATATTTCATAATTACAAGGTACAGACGCATCATGTCCTTGCATTACACGGTTCAGACGGAGGAAACAGTTCGCCTCTTTGCGTGACGTCATCGGAGGTACACTACGGCCTGTACATCACGAAGGCAGTGCCTTCTTGTTATTAACGCTTCGCGACTGTATATATTAGTCTGTGATTGCAGTTCGATGTGCTTCCCCTTGTATGTGTTTACCCTTAGAGTGTTTTTCGTTGGTGGGTGTTTATCAAAGAGAATGCATCAATGAGAATGTTTATGACGTTTCTGTAAGAGGATGTTTTGTGTATGATGTGCATGTGTTGATGTTAACGTTTATCTATTGAAGGAATACTTGATGGTGTATGCCTCGGGAAATATTTTATCATGTTGAGGTTCTTAAGTCGAAGGAAAGGACGCAATGCCCAAAAATCGACGCAAATCAAATCTGGATCGTCAAGATCCGTGGTCAACAAAAATCTTGTCCAGTGTAAGGTGATACTTCTAGATGGGACTGATTTGTCAATTGATTTGTCGGTAAGTTGGAAAATGTAGATTTACTGTATTTATATATTTCATTCATGGTTGTGTTTATCTTGTTTATCTTAACTTCTATAACCTGAAACTGTGTACTGCCCAGTAGCGCAGCATTATGCAGGAGATTTTAGGCCTATTTTAGAGATGTGCACATTTTAAGGTTAGCATATTGCTCATGTTAATTCTGCCCTCAAGCGTGTTCCATGGTTTCTTTTATATTGTCATTTCTAACATTTACAACGTGTAGGCTAACACACGATAATTTTTCTCTCCTATTTGCAAAATGTCATGCGTAAAACTGCATAATAGTATACAGTGACCGAGCAAGTGGTTGTGTGGTTTGGGTCACGTTACTGTCAGTTTGAATTCGGGAGATAGTGGGTTGGAACCCCACTGTCGACAGCCCTGGAGATGGTGTTCCGTGGTTTCCTAATTTCACACCGGGCATAATTAAGGCCACGATCGCCTCCTCCCCACGGAGCCCTTTCGTATGCCATCGTTGCCTTAAGCCCTATTTGTGTCGGTTCGACGTAAAGCAGATTGTAAAAAAAAAAAAAAAAAAAAAAAAAAAAAATATCAGGTATTGCTATACATTTGTTAAAGTATATTGCTATCCATTCAAGTACACACCTGATATATGCAATTTATTCCGATGTTTATATAATTTGCTAGTTTAATTAGGCAGGCTGTTGATCTTATGTAACACACTGAGTAAAGGAAATACTTGCACGGTTTCTACACTTTAAAACATCTGAGGAAGTGTTGTAATGCTCATTGCAGAAATTGTGAAAACAGGCATAATAATAATAATTTCTGTACACAGCAGTAATTATGTTGTGTTCTGTCGTCTGGCTGATATCTCGTAGTCATCCTATGCATGACTTGCCTTTCTAAGATATTAGAAGGAAACTTGTTACACTGTACTTCTTCTTTGGTTTCTTTGCACTGAACGAGTTGGTCGTCTGGTTAGGGTTGCACAGCTGTGAGCTTGCATTCAGGAGATAGTGGGTTCGATCCCTGCTGTTGGCAGCCCTGAAGATGGTTTTTCGTGGTTTCCCATTTTCACACGAGGCAAATGCTCGGACTGTACACTAATTAAGGCCACGGCCTTTTCCTTCCCACTCCAGCCCTTTCCTATCACATTTTCACCATAAGACCCACTTTGTTAGTGAATTTGAATTTGAATTTATTGATCATGATTTACATGCCACTGAGGCTGAAAAGCCCCTTTATGTAGCGTCTTCTTATAATACAATACAGATTTATGATCACAGTAACTACATTTTTATAATATTAAAGTATTAAACTAAACATGAAACATAAAAAAATGAAAATACGGATACCAAATCCAGTAAGGTTAAAGGAAATAGTTGTTTCTTCCCTTTTGTGAACATCTGCTTATTACACGTTTCCACTTTGCTAATTACTTTGTGTAATCTGTGTGAAGCCCCACCACTTCGATACGCGCAAGGTATTAGTGTTAATAGGCTGAATGGCTAGAGTAGTGGCTTCCGGTTCAGAGGGACCTGGGTTCCATTCCTACCAGGGCCAGGGACTTTAGCCGACTTTAGTTTAATTGTCCGGACTCAAAGACTGATTGTTTTCATTTATCCTAATGACCACCACACTGCCAACCACAACAGAAAAACGTCCAGCTGTAAAACTAGGCCTAGTCCACATTTGCAACACAGATCACACTCGCAACTTCAACACGTGTGGGGAAAAGTGAGGGTGAAAGAAGAAGTGTTAATAGGTTTGTAAAACTATGGTTTAGCAGATATTGCTATTGTGTAATTAGGGACTTACTACCTCAATGTTAGGCCACATGTAGACAGAGTTCTTAACTTCATCTGTATAGTCAGATATAGGGCCTAATTGAAAATCGTGATTTCAGTCATAATAATACTGTATTAATAATATAATGTGAAGTCAACACAGGCATTACATACTTAATAATATCCATAGATATATAGTGGATCATGTATTACTTGCATACTTTTTAGTGATAGATTTGTGTATGGGGTGAGGAGTAGGGAGGGAGCTCTCCTGGTTCCGGTAATACTGCCAACCGAATGGGGTAGAAATTTAGTAAGACTTACATTACTTTTATAGCATGATAAGGATGTAATATGTTAGAAATCGTAAGTGGAATACCTTGTAGAGGAGAGATGTGTTCACTGCGACAGTTAAGAACCCACCCACCGTCCCCCAGAAGTAATTTTGCTTTTATAACCTAATTCAATTTATAACGTGCCATAGTCCATCGCCTAACTACGTACCAGCATTTCCATTGGGTGAGACACAATGGGATATGACGTCACTCCCAGCAATGAAGTAAAATGAATTCCATTACCAACCCGCGCACAAGAAATACACAACTGCACAATAAATACACAAGTGAATGCAATCTTTAACCCTGACAGTAACACGTCTGTAAATATCGCTTTAGTTACACCACACGTTTCGAAGACGTGTCACTCAAAGCCTATCATTTAAAGTTACATTAAAGTTACCAGATGGAATGAACAAGGAATAGAGGTGGTGGAGGGGATAACTCTCCCCTCCTTAAGAGGAATAGATGGCATTCATTCGCACAACACGTCAGAAAAACGTATGGTGTTACTGTCAGGGTTAAAGAAAGAACTCTATTCAACTCACCTTAATGTAGGGGAGGGTACAGCACGCTTGCAGCTTTAAAAAGCTCGTGCACCCTCGTGTCAGCTGGAAAGTTCGTCTTAAACAGGAACTCTGCCAAGTAGCCGACCAATGGCCTAACCAATCCAGACCAATGGCTTTGTCACTAACCTACCCTAACTAATCCAGACCAATGGATGTGTCACGCGGGATACTAGAGGCCTAGGGCAGCTTTGCTTGATCCAGACCAATGGTCTAACCAGTCCAGACCAATGGCTTTGTCACTAATCTACCCTAACCAATCCAGACCAGTGGAGTTGTTACTGGGATACTAGAGGCCTAGGGCCGCTTCGCGGCTTCTAACCTGGGGGCTTATGCCCCCAGACCCCCTTTGCTTGATCCAGACCAATGGCTTAGTCACGAGACAATGGCGGCTTCTAATGTGGGGGCTTACACCCCCAGACCCCCTTTGCTTGATCCAGACCAATGCCTAACCAATCCAGACCATTGGCTTTGTCACGAGATTCGTAAATTCAAAAGTAGCGCCGCTGCACTAGGACTAGTTCTTTATATGAACAGTTGGCAGCTCTGTCCACCGCACGATTAAGTCCTTCGTGAGGCGCGCGAGAGCGAGAGATACAAATGACAGTGCAAATCGCGCCAGATGCGTGCGCTGGAAAATGTAAGTTGTTCTGATTTTTACCCTGAAGGTAAATGAAATCTGAATTGAATCGGTAATATGATCGATCGATATGAATTTTCTAAACCTTTATTATCTTTAGCCAGCAACTGTGTCACACACACATATAACATTTCTCGATGCGAATCTTGTTCCTAGCATGAATTCTATAGGTTGGCTTTGCTGTGTAAACAACAACAGTACTAGTACGTAAACTGTACACCAGATGTCGTACAGCGGTGCATAAGCAATTCATAGTTTGTGTTTCAAAGGTTGCCAGTACGAATCTCGAAGATTGCCAAGGCCGACCGATTCAGACTAGGGTGTCCATCTATCACTAAAAAGTGTGCGAGTAATACATGATTCACAATTGATGCTGTATAGGCTTTTGGGCTTATGCCGTTTCAAGAAACAAAGGTGAAATTCTTTACGTTTCGCAGAGAACTGTGCTCTGCGTCATCAGAAGAAAATCTCGACTGCCCACGAGAAAGGCTTCTTAAACAATGACTTTTTGAAATTTAGACATTATAATAGAAGTGGAAATGGTACGTTCATTTGTCACCAGAAAGCTGGCGCTGTGCCATGTCCAGGGAGCCATCTGGTGACGAATGAACATACCTTTTCCACTTCTATTATAACGTCTAAATTTCAAAAAGTCGTTGTTTAAGAAGCCTTTCTCGTGGACAGTCGTGATTTTCTTCTGATGTCGCAGAGCACAGTTCTCTGCGAAACGTAAAGAATTTCACTTTATTTTCTTGAAACGGCATAAGCCCTTAAGCCTATAAAGCATCATGTCTATAAGTACGGGCCGTGAAAGCATCAATGGCAACATGATTCACAATTCTTTCACCAATCTTTAGCAAATGCACTGAGAGATTGTGTTCTGTTGGAACAGTTCATTAAGTGATAACATGAACAGGGCATGTGACAAAGTCGGCAGACACAGTCATCACTTGGGGCGTGTAATCCGTTCGTCAGACATATCTTCCCATGGATCCGTTGGATGCCAAAGCCCATGTATACATGGCATAATTTGCAGTTAGGTGACAGAATTTTGACTCTCGGGAGTTCTGTTACGTAATGGTAAATCTACTGAGATAAGATGGGCATATTTGAGTACCTTCAAATACCAATGAACTGAGCTGGATTGAAGTTGCCAACCTGGGTTCAGAAGGGTAGCACTTTGCTGTCTACATAGCCCAGCTGACAGTTCAATGACCGTTCCATGAAATAAGATGCAGTCTGATCACTTATTTACTTTATTCATCCATTCAAGATGAATTTTTGGGTGACTGCTTGGTACCTGCTATAGGTTGGTGGTGTGGCAACAGTTCAAGAAGACATGGAATGGAAGACTCGTGAGAGGAAGTGTAGATGATAATAGAATGAAGAAATGTAATTAAGTGGTGGAGATAATGCCGCATGTAGGAAGGATGTTTATTTATTTATTTATTTATTTATTTATTTATTTATTTATTTATTTATTTATTTATTTACATGTTCAAAAATGGCCCTCTGTTAGACTTCACCACAAGTGATATAAAAATACAGTTAACAATTGCTGGTAATAATAATAATAATAATTATTATTTTGCATAGCTATTGCTAGCCTTGTGCAGTCCTATGGCAGACTTTCCAGTGAGGTTAGGTGTCATCTGCTATGTACAGGAAGCTGCGTGTTAGTGTTGTGGAGGATGGTGTTGTATGTGGTATATGAGTTGCAGGAATGTTGGGACAGCACAAACACCCAGTCCCCGAGCCAATGGAATTAACCATTTATGATTAAAATACCTTGACCTGGCCAGGAATCGAACCTGGGGCCTCACGGATTGAAGGCCATGATGCTGACTACTTGACTATGGAGCTGGGCAATTGAAGGTATTTAATGCCAAATTTATTAACTATACTATCTGTCCATAACACAATCACACACACAGCTATTCAGCAGTTTTCTACTGGCATGCGATGTTAAATTTCATAAATATAAATTTTGTGCGGCTGTTAATACCTTGGTGCATCCCTTGTAAGGCAGAGCCTCTGACGAGAGCGGACAGCATCTACCAATTATAGGAAGCTGCGTTTCAGGGTAGAACTCAAGTATCCACACCACAGACTAGTTGCTAGATACTCTACTGCAGCATGCAGCAGATCATTGTATCATGCTTGCCTTTTGTTCCTAGAGACTTAGTTTACTTTCTACAAACTGTTCTCAGTTACTGAAGCACTCTTTCTTTAGGCCTATTTGTCTGCACATATCCTGGTTAGTGTCAAAACCCATTGGTCTAACATGCAGGGGTGCATAACATAGAGCCTCTCAAAGACAGTGTGATCCCACAGAACAGGAACATTGTTTTGTGTCTGACCATTGGCTTAGCAGTGAAGATGTTGCTTAGGAGTGTTTATTATATGGTAGTTGGTAATGAAACCTATCTGTGTTGAATTCTGGGAGCAACTCTAAATTCCATGAATTTCAGCTAATTGCAGTGGTGTTTTAGAAAATGTTACACTATTTATGATATTAGGTTATAAAAATAAATGTAATTCTAGAGGTGGGTTGGTGGTCCCTAACATTTGTCGTGAACACATCACTCTCACAAGTAATACAAGGTAAGATTTGCACCATTTACTTTGCACTATATTGTCATTTATGCTGTGGAGTGGATGCTAGTGCTCGGACTATTCTTATTTTTGTGTATAATATTTGGATGGGGCCTAGACCTAGATGTTAATCCCCTCTAAACAAGCAAGAAAATAGGGATAATCAGTTATTCAAATATGCCAATAGGTATAATCTTACGTTACGGATATTAATTGCCACTTGAATAGCATAGCAAGTTGGTTATAAATGATACAGATTAAATGCATGATAGACATATTGGCTATAGATGAATTCATGTGTGTTGTAGGGCCTGTTGTCAGTCAGATGGTTGAATTTGTTGATCATAATAAGCCTAAGTTTATGTTAACATTTTACAAATTGAATCAAAAGTACGTGACGTACAGTACATTTACCAAAGTAGCTAAAGCTTATAAAATATCCAATATATACAGGGTCTTTATTTATGCTTGGAAGGGACTTTCTCGCTCAACCTTGGCCGCCAGTGACGGTTCAGTTGCCGGCTACCGTGCGTGCGTATGTACGGCAGAGTACGGTGCTCAAAATCATTATCATGTATTTTACTCACCATGCTTACAGTTTATGTTAAAAAAATCATCATCATGCATTTATCATGCATTTATCATGCATTTTACTTACCATTTTTACAGTTTATGCTGAAAATGTTCCCCATGCGCTGCCAAAATAATCGGCATCTCCTAATGAAGTTTTCGGTTACTCTACCAAGTTCTTCAGCACTCATGGATGCAATTGCACCTCATATATTCATCTAGTGTGTGAGGGTTGTTCCCATAAACTACATTTTTTAACATTCCCCACAAATAAAAATCATGTGCCGTTAAATCTGGGCTACGAGGGGGCCACAGATTTTTACTCATGATCCTCGTACCAAACACGCTTCAGTAAGGAGATAACGACCTTTACGTCTATTTTTATTGTTTACTGAACCTGTAGGTTTGAATCTCTTGGCCAGTTGTTTTATTGTCTGATTGACAGGAATAGGTCTCCCTGGAAATTTCACTCGAAACTTTTGTCTTGTCCGAGCGTACGATTTTCTGCACTTAATGTAAGTATTATGCAGATATACATGTTCATGTAACAAATATTTCACATACACAATCACAATAAAACACTATACAATACGACATACAGTACGCAGTAGCTTCATTGAACACCCTACTATCTCAGAGTTCAGCTCTCATCAACTGCAGAGTGCCGGAAACCGCGCGCACCAGTGGCCGATAGCTACCTGTCATCAGCGGCCAACTTCGAGCGATAGACTCCCTTCCAAGCATAAATAAAGACCCTGTAGAATGTTTTCTAATTATTAACAGCTTACACAGGTAACAGATCCTCCTCTTCCTCCTCCTTCTTTTCCCTTATCCAGCTCCTGCCAGGTCAGGGCATTAATGGAATTTCTCCACCTTCCTCTCTCCTACCGTTCCTCTTTTATCATTTTGTCCCATTTCAGATTTCTTCTTCTTTATTGAATCAATCCACCTTGTTCTAGGTTATTCCTCTCACTCTTTTTCCCTCAAACTTCAGCTCCATCTCTGTTTTGGTATTCTTTCCTCCTCCACCCTGTACATGTCCAAACCATCCTAGTTTACCCCTATCAATTCTCTTATTTAGGTTTTCCATTCTGACCTCCTTTCTCACATTTTCATCTCTCAATCTGTCTTTTTTTTGTCTCTCCTATCGTACTTCTTAGGTATTTCATTTCAGTGGCTTTAATTCTACTCTCCTCCCTACTTATCATTTTTGACCATAGTTTCCCACACTTTCTCCTTGGGAACACCATTGTATGCCGTTGTTAGATCTATGAATGTCATGACCAGATCCTTTTCATATTTCCATCTCTTTTACATGAATTGCCTCATGTTGAAGATTTGGTCAACTGTAGATTTTCCACTTCTAAAGACATACTGTTCCTCTTGCAACTCTCCTCAAATCTTTCTTCTCATTCTCCTCTCTAATATTCTTTCCAGTATTTTTGCCAGTCATGATAAGAGAGTGATTCCTCTACAGTTATCACTAGGGCTCGGAAGTTCATGCATTTGCATGTTTTTCTTTAGGGGTTAAAAATGTATGCTTATACATTATGTGCACGAATGATGGAATTTTCAGTCATTTGAACATGCTTTAATGGTGCATATAACTGCATATTTTCGTGATTTTGATAAATGCATCATATTTTAATGTTTTAGCACCTATATGGTATATTTTAATCAGTTTAATGGTATTTTACAGTATTTTTTAAATCAGGTTTTTTCATCAGGTTGATGTTGGCAGTAATGTTGCGCATGATGATGCAACTTGTCACGCGGTGAGGAGTTATGATGTCACGCAGTGAATCCCCTGTTTCATCATCTACCCTTATGTTTTGTGCTTAGCTGTCGACTGGCTGTCCATTGAGTCGTGTAACGGTGTTGTGAACTGGTTGTGACTAAACTATGTTTCGCATATAAAGTGTCCGTTAAAAAGTTCTTTAAATGCCAAAAAATAAGAGCAACTTCGAGTTGAAGATTAACAAATTTACAGAAGGAGTTTTCAGGTGACTTAATATCTACAGATAATAGGGTACTGTTTTGTGGAGCGTGTAAGAAAACTACAGGGAATGAGAAAAGATTTCAAATAGTTCAACACATTAACACAGCAAAACATAAGGAGAATTTAACTAGCAAACTCGCAAATAAAGAGCCTGTTCAAAAACAACTATTAGAGTGTTTAGGAAGTAGGATTAGTGAATTTTCTTACGACTTGTGCCAAGCATTTTTAGCTGCTGATATTCCCTTGTATACAGGGGCGATTTCTCCGAGCATGCTACGCTTGCTGCGCAAGCGCAATATTTTTCTAAAGCAGGCGAGTTAAAAAAATTCAATATGTACCGTATCTGTAATAGATCTGCATTATACAGATCGCATGTTGCATTTATCTTGGCGAGTCCAGCGAGGCTTGCTCGTATCTTAGGAGCTTCAGCGGAGCTGCCGATGCAGCGAGAAATGTATGCGCGCGCAGGTTTCTTCTCTCCAAGGCCGGTTGCAAGCTATCACGTTTGTAATGTGTAGTTGGAAGCTCTGGTCTGAGAGCTACAGATCTAGTGTGTTGTGTCAGTGAGTAGTGTACTGTAAGTTCCTGATCATCTATTCTGAATGATTTGACGTGCTGCAATGGGTTCCGAACCGTGCATTATTGACAGCTTGTTATCAAATCTATTTTCTCGGAGGACTATCCAAGAGAAAACAGACATTAATAAGAATGGTAGGCCCTGCCCGGCGCTGCTAGATTTAAAGACACAGCACAGGGAGAAAAACAGAGAATATGTACGTTCGTTCTCTGTATATAAGCTATGTTGTCGATTGAAAAAGAATTGCTTGCAAAAATTAGATTACAGTGCTCTTTCTATGATGAAGTTATTGATGGTTTTGTAAAGAGAAGCCGCAGAGTAGAGTTTGTTTTCAAGTAGGAAGAACTAATAAATAGTTGTAATTTTTCTGTGTACATAGTTTGTTGTTTACTTCTTTAAATTATATAATCACTGGCTTGTCATGATTTGTTAATAATTATGAAATTTGTATGATTGTTATTCTTTTGGCCATTCTTGAAGGTGTGACGTAACCAGTTTGAATGCATGATTAAAATGTTCATGTGGTTTAGCGATTTTTGGGTTTATGAATTTTATTCATTCAGAACTATGCATGTCCCATCCCACCAACTTTCACGAATGGAAGAGCAAGCCTGACTTTCATGACCAGCATTCGTCCCTGCTTGTATAAAATTAATAACTCCACATAAAAACATTTTCTTGTCAAATACACTCGACAACATGTGCCTCAAGCAAGTACATTGCGTAAGACTTACGTAGGATCTTGTTACAATAATGTATTGTCAGATTTACAAATTGAATTAGTGGATCAGTTTGTGTGGTTTTCTATTGATGAAACAACTGATTCTGAGGGCCGATTTATTGCTAATGTAATTGTGGGTGCCTTAAATAAGGAACAAAAGACGATACCATATCTTCTTAATGTGTGTGAATTGTCAGCCACTAACAATGTAACTGTAATGCAGTGTGTGATGGACTCACTGAAATTATTATGGCCACGTGGAGTCAAATACGACCGGCTACTTTTACTTGTTACCGATACAGGTACTTATATGGTAAAATCAGGACTAACACTGAAAGGTATTTTTCCTAACTTAGTTCATATAACTTGTTAGGCACAGGCTCTTAATCGTATTGCTGAGACAATATGCAATTCTTTCCCGTTGGTAGATCGATTTGTGGCCTGTTCAAAGAAAATTTTTGTTAAATCTCCTTCAAGTGTCAAGTTGTTAAGATCAACAGCACCCAATATCCCACTTCCTCCTGCCCCAGTGTTAACACGATGGAGAACATGGCTAGATGCAGCTTTGTATTATGCTCAGCACATAGAAGTATTCAAAGAGGTTGTTAATTCATTGGACTAGAATGAAGCTGCATCAATACAAACTGTGCAAAATATTCTGTCAGGCACTGAGTTAGAAGAGAATCTTGTTTTTGTAAATGTTCATTTTTCTTTTTTGCCAGCCGCCATAACGTCACTGGAAGCTGTAGGATCTCCCTTAAAGGAAATGCTGTTTTCGAATAAACGATATCCAATCTAAATTCTGTTCCTGGTAGTATAGGACAAAATGTGAAAGAAAAAATAAATTATGTAACTTCAAAAAGTCCTGGTTATAAACAGTTGTGCGATATTCGAAACATTCTCGAAGGAAAACCGTCTGTCACACTAGGGACTTGCCTCTTTCCGTTGAGAAGTTACCATTTAAATATGCTCCAATAACATCTTGTAATGTGGAAAGAAGTTTTTCACGTTACAAAATTGTTTTGCGAGACAACAGACGATGTTTTTCAGTTGAAAATTTGTGCAAAGTGATGGTTGTGAAGTGCAGTTAACCCTTAACTATTGACGTACATTTTCAGTGACATCAACATGGACGTGAGGTCACTGAGACCGCATGAAAATTAATTTGACTACGGAAGGGACGGTTAATGAGATAAATTGCTAGCTGCTTTTATTTGAATAATTACACTTTATTGAACCCAAAACCACAAAAATATTTTCCATTTGTCAATTTGTATAACCCTGATACCTTCAGATTGCAGTCGCAGCAATTTTCGTTTTTCAGAATACACTGTTCCATTTAAACACACACATCCTTTACACTATCAACAGAAATTGACCCTAACTTGGGTATTAAAGATGTTTGATAACCACTGCACTGAAAATTAATGACACATTAGACTGATCTCTTGTTGGGGTGGAAATTGCAAGCACTGAACTTGGCCCTCAATGTTACTCTCGCTCAACACATTCAAAGCAGATCTTCCTTGTACACTCCAAGCATACTGGTTTTTCACATCTGTAGCACTTGTAATATGTTTTTCTCTTCTTTGCTGGTGGGCATAGACGACAAGTTATCCGTTTTTCAAGCTTATCCTCGGAAATGTTGATACGCTCCGCAGGGATGCTCAAAATTCTAGAGATAGCGCCTCGAATATCTCTTGGGATCCTCGGATTTGATAATCTTCTTATCATGTGTGGCCTAGTGAGTTGAGCAGTAAGTTCTTTCAGAAAATGTTGCCTGGTCATTTGGGGGCTCTCGCGATAGGACTGATGCAAGATATTCGCATTCACAGCTGCAATATCGACGATACGGAAGAAGACTGCCTTCGGCCACCTTCTTGTTCTTCTACCTGTGCAGTAGTTGGCTGACATCTGATCCAAAGTATCTACTCCAGACTTCGTAGAATTATAAAACTGAATCATCTCTTCCTTCCCCGTGTCCGCATGAGTTGCTTTCCCATGGTGCATAGAGGATACTAACAAAACAGCTTTGTTTCTTTTCGGAACGTGTGAGAGAAGAGTTATGTCTTTCGTGAAGCCATACACAGATGAACCGACCTTTCTCTGCTTGGAAGGCAAGAAGTTAGTTGGAATTTCCTTCTTGTTCTTTCTTACTGTCCCAACATAAGTGAGTCCCCTTTTCCTCCGCTCCTGAACAAGCTCCACTGAGGTGAACCAATTGTCAGCTGTTATATTTCTATTTGTACCCTGTATTGGTTCCGATAAACGAAGAACTGCCTGACTTGGCTTTGAAAATTTTCTGTCTTCCCTTGAAAGACCTATTCCATCAGTGTCCTTCCCTGCATAAATATATGCATTGTACAAATAACTATTTTTCGAATCGGTTAGGCACATCAATTTCACTCCATATTTCTCGGGCTTGTTCGGAATATACATTCTGAACTTACACCGACCTCTGAAACCAGTTAGCATCTCATCTACTGTTGCATTTGTGCCAATGGAGTAACACCCTTGAGAGTTCTGAATCAACATATTCAGAAGCTCAGATATGGGTGCAGTAGGATCTGTCTCTCTCCGCTGCGTTCTGTCTTCAGGATTGTCAAAACGCAGGCTGCACAGGAGAATGGAAAACCTTGTACCTGACATCACAACACGAAATATTTCACGGCCCGTACCGTCAGCTGCGAAGACTGAAGCGATGTCCTCTTTGTTAGATTTGAAAACCGCCGAATAAATAAGAAGGCCTAGAAAAGCTTTCATTTCAACTGCGTCAACATTTTGTAATTCTGGTCGGGTAGACTTTCGGTAATTACTTCTCATTGCACTGAGTTTCACATTTGTCCATCGCACTAGTAAGTTCACCATTTCTTCACTAAATATTAGTGTCCATGCCGTAACAGGATCCACACTGTTTCCAACTCGAGCTGAAGGGCGCAAACCGGGAAGGTGAATCACGATATTGTGACGAGGTGTACGCACATTCTGTGGAGGTTCCGCAGACGACCATTTGTACCTATTTCTACCATAAAAACACTTAGAACGTGAATCATCAGGCAGTAGCGCGGAACTTTCATCTTCTTCTCCCTTTCCTTCAGTCTCAGTATCGGTATTGTGATCACTCTCTTTTTCACTATCACCATCGTCCACATCTCATGTCTTCTTCAAACCACTCGGCAATTGTTCCTTTGTAATTTGCATCACATGTTCGGACACTCGCCGAAGTACCTGCACGCTGACTCATTGCTACACACAGCACTATCAACTGAAGACTGCTTCAAACCATGGACGTGCGGTCACCCAGGCCGCTACGAAACTCATCAGCTTCTTATCGCAGCTGCACGGTTATTTATGACAGATAAGATACATACAGTGGAGAGGTCATCTTAAAATAGAAAGGTACTGCAAGCAAATATACTGGCAGGGCGATAAGCGAGGTGTGGCACGTGTTTACTTTTCCACCGCGGTCATGTTGACCGCACGTCCATAGTTAAGGGTTAATCACTCAGCATTGACATTGGGATCATTTCTGTTTCAACCTCCAAGGAATAAATGTATAGGCATATTTTCAAGTTTTTAAGAGCATATTTGCATGCATATTTCTTACTTTTTTAGGGCATGAACTTCCGAGCCTTAGTTATCACACACTTTTTTGTTACCCTTCTTAAAGACCGGTATTATTATTCTCTTTCTTCAGCCTTCTTTCGCACGTTTCTGTCTCCATATGCACTTTAACAATCTGTACACCCCCTGTAATCCAACAGGTCCAGTAGCTATTCCACACTGATTTCATCCATTCCTGGTGCCTTCCCCATTTTCATTTTACGAACTGCTAACTCCACCTGTGACATGGTTATATCATCTTCTACTGTTGAGTCATCCATCACCCGTATTACCACCGTCTCCTCCGCACAATTCCTCGCATTCAGCAGTTCATCAAAATAATCCATCTTCTTATTTCTTCATGATGTGTTCTTAAATCTACATCTTCGTCTTTCATCAGCTTTGAATAAACCCTTTCTTTCCTATTACTTCATATAATTCCATACAGCATTCTTTTAATGCCAACTACATCTCTTTCCATTTTTTGTGTACATTCTTCTCAACTTTTCTTCCCTATCAATTTCTTACACTTCCTTTTATTATCAAGATTCTTTCTTCTTCTTTTATCTCTCTTCCATTCTTGCCATGCTTTCTCCTTTTCTTTCATTGCTTCTCTTACCTTCTCATTCCACCATGGTGTCTCCTTTTCTTTTACTCTCGTCAGTGTTCTATCACAGGCACACTCTGCCCCATTTGCATATGCCAATGCCACATTTCCTACTTCAGAATAGAATGCACAGAATATATAGAATGTTTTCAAATTATTAACAGATGAGATACATAATTAGTAAATTATAATTGAATTAAGCAGGAAAGAAAAATTAACCCTCAACCACAGACATGCGTAATATGAGTCGTCATCACAGACGTGCGGTCTCAGATACTGCTGTTGTATTTAGTATTGTTCTTGGCACAATAATAAAACAATGGATTAAAATAACTATAGTGATGTTATATTATTCTCTGCTTGATTTAAGAAGCAGAGATGCAATATATGGAATATTTTAATTATAAAAAAATGCTCAATGCCGTAGCAACTACTAGTTGGAAGTACATGAGTACATATAGACGTATCTAACAAAATTCAATAAGTAGTAATGTTCATCATGGAATGAAATTAGTGGAGTACTATCCATTTAATTATTAAATGAAATAAAAACTGAACTAGGATATGTTTAAAGCAAAAAATAGAAATGTTTAAAACACTACCTTCAGCAGGCAATAAATGACCTCTCAAGCCATTCGTGGTGCTCTTGCGTTTACAGTTTCAAAGTTTACTGTCAACTTTTCTTTTCTCAAGGTTATCACACATCTTCCATGCACGTTTTACACACTTTCTTTGTACACTCAAAGCACACCGGCTTTTTGCATATTTGACAGAGGTACGCTGTTTTTCTTTTCTTCCGTGGGTCACAAGTGTAGCATGTTTTTCGTTTTTCAAGCTTTTCCTCTTTCCCCATGATGCTATCGTCACAAATTCCTAGAACTCTTCTTATGCACCCTCGGACTTCCTGGCTAATGTGAGGATTTTTCATCCTGCGCTGCATGTGTTCTTCCACGAGCTGTCCTGCCAAGGTCTTCATAAAATCAAACCTTTTAATTACAGGATTCTCTTTATAGGAGCTGAACAGAATGAAGGCATTTACAAAACTTATGTCCAGAATTCGAAAGAAAATCGCCATTGACCACCTTCTAGTTCTGCGACTTGTTGGGTAGATAGCACATTTCTCATCAAGTGAGTCTACTCCCCATTTCGTACCATTGTAGTAGGAAATCATCGATGGTTTGCCTGTTTCATCATTGATGGACTTATCATGATGCATTGATGAAATTAGTATTACGGCCTTGCCCTTTTTTTTTTTGGAACAAAGGACACTGTTGTTGCATCTTTCATGAATCCCAAAAGCGAGATACCTTCTTTTCGCTATCTATTGGGCAGGAACTCATTAGGTATTTCTTGCTTTTTTTTTTCAAGGTCACTATATATGTTGGCCCTCTGTCCTTCAGTGCTATTATCAATTCAGTTGAACTGAACCAGTTGTCAGCTGTGACGTTCCTATTTGTTCCTTGTATAGGAGAAGAAAGGCGCAGCACTGCTTGAGTTGGCTATACTAGATTCTTTTCTTCGGGGGAGGGTGTAGTTCCATCTGAATCTTTCCCAACATATATGTACCCATTGAGAAAGTAGTTGTTGCGAGCATCGGTAAGGCACATGATTTTTAGTCTGTACTTACGTGGTTTGTTAGGCATGAAAACTTTGAACTTGCAGCAGCCACGGAAAGCTACAAGCATCTCATCCACACAAGCAGCAGTCTCAATGGTGTAAACATTCTGACAGTTTTGAACAAATTGATTGAACATCTGTGAAATGGGAGCAGCGGGATCTAGTTCTTTTCACTCTGTTCAATTACTAGGGTTGTCAAATCGCAGAAAGGACAGGAGTAATGCAAATCTGTTACAGTTCACAACACGCCGAAATATATCACGTCCTGTACCATCAGTAGCAAACAGAGATCAGATATCCTCGTGATCAGATTTAAATATGGCAGAATATAGTAGCAACCCAGTAAAAGCTTAATTTCAGTGACATCAGTATAAGCCATATCACAAGACAGTTGGTTTTTATACTTTATTCATTCTGTCCGGATTTTCACATTTGTCCATGTAACTATATCTTGCAGCATAGTCTCAGTTATTAAAAAATTCCACACTTTGCAAGGATCTTCTTTAGTAGCTGTTCGAGTGGGAGGGTGTAACCCAGGGAGACGTACTACAATATTATGTTGTCTTGTTCTGGTACGACTTGTGGATGTTTCTTAGGACCACTTAGAGTTATTCTTACCATAGTAATCCTTCCAGTTCACAGGTTCGCTGCTAGAACACGACATTTCTTCACATTTGTCAGCTAATAATTCCGAACCAGATGTATGATCACTCTTAAGGACGCAATCTTGTCTATCTCCATAGTCAACTTCACTATCGTCATCCTCCGTCCATTCAAGCACTGTGTCATCAGTTTTCATCAATGACTCTGACCTTATGCGAAAGACCTTGTCTAGTATCCATTCTGAAAATGGATAGAAACAATCATGCTACCACAGACGTGCGGTCTACGAGACAGCTTGCGATATTCTATGCCTAACATCTTGAGTACTGCATGAAATAACTTAACGACACTAAGTGTACAGTGCAACTGGCTTCCCGCCAGAAGGCATGTGTGCGTTCATGTTCATACAGTGGCAGGAATCTTTTGAAATGAACATTTGAAATTTTGGCGTGGTCAGAGAGAGGGTTAAAGAAAGCACAAATCTAAGTTATTGTCGTTTATTGTTTTATGTGATTAGATTTCTTGATCAGCGGTCACAGGGATGGATAGAGACTACGAATTGGACAGAGATAGCCATGACCTATATCAAAGGTTCCATCCCAGCATTTGTCAGGAGTTCTAATGGGAAAACATGGAAAACCATTTCAGGTATGGTAGATTCCAACTGCTTGTCACTCAGTTTGTGGCGCACCACTCTGTTTCAGCCGAGGACTGCAAAGCTAAGCACTTGCACTGCCATTTTGGTCTTGCAAATCTAAGTAATATGCAAGTAAATGAATAAGTTGCTACAGTAAATACTGTATGGACATGCAAGAAATCTTGACGAATGACTTGTTCTAATGCAATAAATTTTAGGCAGATACTACCTTGAAGAAGGGAATGATGGAATAGGGAGCAATTTAAGGTGTCATCTTTATCATCTTCATCATCTGTAATCATTAAATATAAGAAGGTTAGTATGTCAGTAACGTATCTCTTGTAGGATGTGTGTTCTGTAAGCTACGATCCTCTGTTAGCTGACAGTATGGCTCATTGTTTACAACTAACAAGACTTGCTAAGTGTTTTAGCTATATTCTTCAAACCCGGGCCATCCAGTAGACCATCATGAAGTGTGGCATCCTCATTGGTGTCGTCTGCTCATAACTGCATGTCCAGAACAGCTCACAGCCAAGTAACAGAGATTGTACTGATTTGGTTCACAAAGCCCTTGCACAGATGATCACACATGATAAGTTTCCTGTTTCCAGTTTTTGAGGGAGAAGGCTTCCTTAAGTTCATGAATGTAATTGAGCCAGGATAAAGGATTTGCTGTTCCTAAATGGCATTTACTTATAAAGATCTAGCATGTGTAGATAAGCGACCGGCCTAGTTCAGTCAGTCACTACTGATGTGCATTTAGGACAGTCGCCCAGGTGGCAGATTCCCTATCTGTTGTTTTTCTAGCCTTTCTTAAATGATTGCAAAGAATTTAGAAATTTATTGAACATCTCCCTTGGTAAATTATTCCAATCCGTAACTCCTCTTCCTATAAACAGATATTTGCTCCAGTTTGTCCTCATGAATATTCAAACTTCAAACTGTGATCTTTCCTACTTTTAAAAACACCACTCAAACTTATTCTTCTACTTATGTCTTTCCATGCCATCCCTCCACTGACAGCTCAGAACATACCTCATAGTCGAGGAGCTTGTCTCCTTTCTTCCAAGTCTTCCCAGCCCAAACTCTGCAACATTTTCGTAACGCTGCTCTTTTGTCGGAAATCACCCAGAAAAAATTCAGCTGCTCTTCATTGGATTTTTCTCCAGTCCTCGTATCAAGTAATCCTGGTGATGGTCCCATACACTGTAACCATACTTTAGTTGGTGTCTTACCAGAGACTTAAATGCCCTCTCATTTTCATCCTTACTACAACCCGTAAATGCCCTCATAATCATGTGCAGAGATCTGTACCCTTTATTTACAATCCCATTTGTGTGATTACCCCAATGAAGATCTTTCCTCATATTAAAACACAGGTACTTACAATGATCCCCATAAGCAACTTCCACTCCAACAACACAGTAATTAAAACTGAGAGGACATTTCCTATTAGTGAAACTCTCAACCTGACTTTTAACCCCGTTTATCATCATACCATTGCCTGCTGTCCATGCCATTTGCAAAAAGCGTTATCTCTAATTCCAGTACTTTACCCATATCATATATATGTATAAGAAAATAAAGGTCCAGTAATACTGCCTTGAGGAATCCCCCTTAATGATTACAGGAACAGATAAAGCTTTGCCTACTCTAATTCTCTGAGTCCTGTTATCTAGAAATACACTGACTTAGCAAATGTCATGGGATAGTTACCTAATAGCGTGTGGGGCCTCCTCTGGCCCTGCGAACTGCAGTGAGACACCGTGGAAGTGAGTCGACAAGTCCCTGGTAGTCCTCTGGAGGCAGCTGACACCAAATCGTTTGCAGAGCGGCCGCCAATGCTGGTCTGTTCGTGGGTGCAGGATCCATGGCACGGAGCCTGCGTTCCAGGACATCCCAGATATGCTCGGTAGGGTTCATATCAGGGCTCCTGGGTGGCCATGGCAGTTGTTGGACCTCCGCTGCATATTCCTGGAACCATTCCCGGGTGACGTGGGAGCAATATTACGGCGCGTTATCATCTTGAAACACCGCAGAACCGTCTGGGGGCTGGAAGGCCAAAAATGGGTGGAGATGGTCTCCGAGCAGCTCAACATACCGCGTACCATTCAAAGTCTCTTCCAGAACAACTAGGGGGGCCCATTCCATACCAGGAAAATGCACCCCAGACCATAACAGAGACACCAGCGTCCTGGACCACACCTTCGAGGCAGGCGGGATCCATCGCTTCATGTGGTCTTTGCCATACACGGTGCCTCCCATCGGCATGGTGCAGTTGAAATCGTGATTTGTCCGACCATATCACGTAACGCCATTGTTCCAATGTCCATCCCTGGTGACTGGCGACAAATGCATGTCGTTGTGCCCAATGACGTTGGGTTAACAGTGGCACCCATGTGCGGCGCTGGCTCCCATGCCCCATAGGACCCATGTTCCTACGGATTGTCCACTGGGAGACATGTCTAGCACGGCCTGTGTTGAATTGAGCCGTGATTTGTTGCGCGGTTGCCCGCCTGTCACTATTAACAATCTGTCTCAGATGTCACCGCTCACGGTCATCGAAAGTGGCTGGACGGTTGGTTGTTCATCTGTTGTGGACGGTGACACCCGCATTCAACCATTCACGATACGCCCTGGACACGGTTGATCGTGTGAAGCCAAATTCCCGCACCACTTCGGAAATCGCACTTCCCATCCGTCGGGCACCGGTCACCATACCCCGTTTGAATGGTACCAGCTCACGACGACGTTCCATGTTACACCTGTGAAATGCACAGCCACTGCTCACAAGGTCTCCTATACAACTGCCGCTGGCACAGGGGTCGTGTGGTGCGCAGAAAACACACCTGCGCATCGGTGCTCCACTATCCCATGACATTTGCTCAGTCACTGTATAGCCACCTATTCAGTCATTCTTTTGTCTAGTACAGTTGCACTCATTTTTGCCAGTAGTCTCCCATGATGTACCCTATGAAATGCCTTAGGTAGGTCAATCGTGATACAGTCCATTTGACCTCCTGAATCCAGAATATCTACTATATCTTGCTGGAATCCTACAAGTTGAGCTTCAGTGTAATAACCTTTTCTAAACCCAAACTGCCTGGTATCGAACCACTTCTTAATTTCATAAACATGTCTAATATAATCAGAAAGAATGCTTTCCCAAAGCTTACATGCAGTGCATGTCAGGTTTATGTCTGTCACTTTTTCCTTTATTCACAGGGGTTACAACTCTTCTTTCATTTGATAAAGCTGCTTCATGCAAACAATAATCAAATAAGTACTTAAGATATGGTACCATATCTTATCCCATTGCCTTTAGTATATTGCCAGAAATCTTATCAATTCCAGCTGCTTTTGTAATTTTCAACTCTTGTACCTTATTGTAAATGTCGTTATAATAGGTAAATTTTAGTACTTTGTTAGTGTTAAGGCTAGTACACACCTAGCGACAAAGTCGCGGGACATTGTATGGAGACACTGTCCGTAGACTGTTGCGATACAATGTCCTGCGTCCACATGTATAGAGCCAGTTGCACCGCAGGAATCTGCGCGAAATGGCGCAAGAAATTGCTTTATGTGCTTTTTATGTTGTGAATCTTTTTCTCCATCCCGTGAATGGACATAGTGAACTATTTAGCCAAAGAATCCATTGCTTCCCTCCTTTTGTCTCTGTTTTTATACTCGGTAGACATAACATCCCAAAGACAAGGGAGGGTGTGTAAATCCTCAATGATTTTTAGAGTAGTTCCCATTGCAAAACAACAGAACACAAAACACAACACCAACACGTGGCGGCTATCTGCACACTGGCATCGGTGTGTCCCGGGACTTTGTCTCGCGACACGTCCAGACTACATGTTGCGCAACGTTTGTATCATGTATCCCATTTCGAATGGGAGACCTGCGACATGCAACTTATGTATCGCGACAGTCCCAAACACGGAAAAAATGTCGCATGACATCCCTGAGACTTGTCGCGATACACGTGTTCCGCAACTTTGTCGCTTGGTGTGTACTAGCCTTTAGTCACCTCATTTATCTGGACATTATCTGTGTAACCAACAATTTTTACATACTGCTGAGCAAATACTTCTGCCTTTGTAATTCCTCACATACACACCCCTCTTTTTCATTAATGATTCCTGGGACCTGTTTCTTTTTTAAAGTACCTGTACATACCCTTCCATTTTCACTAAAATTTGTATGACTGCCAATTATGCTTGCCATCATGTTATCCTTAGCTGACTTTTTCCTTTTTCTATCCACAGCCATTTCTAACTCTTATTTCTTTCAAATTTGCACATTCTTCTCAGTCTCTTTACTTCTCTGTAATAATATAGTGGATCTTTACCATTCCATCTTTAGTGTTACCAGAAATTGAAGGAACTTGCTAGGAAATTGAATCTAGCAAAGAAGTCAGCTAAGGATAACATGATGGGCCAATGACCTTCGATGTTAGGCCCCTTTAAACAACAAGCATCATCATCAAGCAAGGATAACATGATGGCAAGCATAATTGGCGGTCATACAAGTTTTAGTAAAAAATGGTAGAGTATGTATAGGTACTTTAAAGCAGAAACAGGTTCCAAGAAGGACATTCCAGGAATCATTAATGAACAAGGGGAGGGAGAGAGAGTGAGAGTGTGTGTGTGTTTTTCAGAAGGCAGAAGTATTCAGTCAGCAGTATGTAAAGATTGTTAGTTACAAGGATAATGTCCAGATAGAATAGGTGACTAACACTAAAGAAGTATTAACATCTGTCTATGATAACAGTGACATTTACAGTAACATACAAAATTTGAAAACTAGAAAAGCGGCTGGAATTGATAAGGTTTCGTGGCATGTACTAAAGACAATGGGTTGGGATATAGTACCATATCTGAAGTACTTACTTGATTATTGTTTGCATGGAGGAGCTATATCAAATGAATGGAGAGTTGCTATAGTAGTCCCTGTGTATAAAGGAAAGGATGATAGACATAAAGCTGAAAATTACAGGCCAGTCAGTTTGATGTGCATTGCATGTAAGCTTTGGTAAAGCATTCTTTCTGATTATATTAGACATGTTTGTGAAATTAATAACTAGTTCGATAGAAGGCAGTTTGGAAAGGTTATTCCACTGAAGCTCAATTTGTAGGATTCCAGCAAGATATAGCAGATTCAGGAGGTCAAATGGACTGTATCGCGATTGACTCATCTAAGTCATTTGATAGGGTAGATCATGGGAGACTACTAGTAAAAATGAGTGCAATTGGACTAGACAAAAGAGTGACTGAATGGGAGGCTATATTTCTAGAAAATAGAACACACTGGGCGAGTTGGTCGTGCGGTTAGGGGTGTGCGGCTGTGAGCTTGTATCCGGGAGATAGTGGGTTCGAACCCCACAGTTGGCAGCCCTGAAGATGGTTTTCTGTGGTTTCCCATTTCCACACCAGGCAAATGCTGGGGCTGTACCTTAATTAAGGCCACGGCCGCCTCCATCCCATTACTAGGCCTTTCCTATACCATTGTCGCCGTAAGACATATCTGTGTCGGTGCGACGTAAAGCAAATAAAAAAAAAATGATAAGAAAATAGAATGCAGAGAATTAGAGTAGGTGAATCTTTATCTGACCCTGTAATAATTAAGGTGGAAATTCCTCAAGGCAGTATTTTTTGACCTTTATGTTTTCTTATATGTATATCTCAATGATATGAGTAAAGAAGTGGAATCTTCTTCTGTTCTTTATGGGGCCTCTAAATATTAGTTCCTAATTAGCGTCTACCTCTAAGATCTTTTGCTACCATGTTTTTCCTTCATTCCAATCTAGATATACCTTCTCCCTTCACAAAGCTGCAGGTTGTTCTTATTGGGTCTTCTTGGATTTTTTCTCTCTCTTCACCTGGTAGTCCTAGAGTGGAGAGTCTGATTCTACCCAGCGCCTCACATTCGAAAAGTATGTGTTCAGCTGATTCCTTTGCTTCATTGCATTTCCTACATATATTGTTTCTTATTACTCCAATTCTATGTAGGTGTGTTTTCAGATGGCAGTGTCCTGTCAACGGTCCTACTATCCATCTTATATTTTCTCTACTGTGTTTCAACAGTTCTTTAGTATGCTTCTTGTTTGGTCCCTTTATCTGTTCCTTTGCAAGCCTGCATCCTAAAGTTTTTTCCAGTTCTCCATTTGTTTCTTTTGCACCCAATTTCCTATCTAGTGTCGGGCTTGTCCATAAGAAATCCTGCATACAGGTTCTGGGCCTGCAAATTGTTTTTCTGCCCCTTTCCTGGCTAGTTTATCTGCCTTTTCATTTCCTTCTATACCTGCATGCCCTGGTACCCATATTATTTTGACAGTGTTGTACTTTGAGAACCTCAGGAGAAGTGAATGGCAATACCAGACAATTTTGGATATTGTCTGGACTTCTTCTAGTGCCTTAATGGCCGCTTGGTTGTCCGTAAAAATGAAAATGTTCTTATTCCTATATTTCATTTTCAGATTTTCTTCAGGACATGTTGTGATAGTTATCACTTCCGCTTGAAAGAGTGTAGTGTGTTTGCCCAGGCTCATCTGGATTGATCTCTCAGGTCTTCCTCCCTTGATCCCTCCTCCTGTGCCATCCCCAGTCTTTGATCCATCAGTCCACCACACTATATCTTCTTTTTCAGTATTCCATTTGTTGATATCCCAGTTTTCTTTTTTTTAATTATCTGGGTCTCAAGCGGTTTTTCAAAGTTGTACTTCGGTATCGTGTGATTAGAAGGCATGTGTAGAACTTCCTCTGTTATTACTCTGTTAATTTTACAGTGTCCTAGATTGGGCCTTTGTGTATTCCAGCACTCTGATTGTGCCAATCTATATGAACTCATTCTAGCCTGTCCTTTTATGAAATTGCATAGTGATGGGAGGTCTAGTAAAGTATTCAAGGGTCTCCAAAGACCTTAAAAGTAGTTAGTGGGACGTAAACCAATTAACATTATTATTCAAAGTATTCAAGGCTTCTGTCGGCATAATTCTCATAGCTCCAGTTATGGCTATGCATGTCATTCTCTGTTGGCTATCCAATCTACTACTGACTTTTCCTTGGCTTACTTTTTGCCACCAGATGATTGCAGCATAGGCCATCAATGGTCTAATCATCACTGTATACATCCACATTAACATTGATGGTCTTAGGCCCCATGTCTTCCTGACGGCTCTTTTACATGCATGCAGCAAGTTCTTGGCCCGGGTTATGTTCCTTTCTATATATAGATTCCCGGTTGGATTTTTATCTAACACTACACCTAGGTGCAGTGCCTGTTCTTCCATATATATATATATATATATATCTTGCCCAAAGAGCTTCTGTGATCTTTTTTCCTCTAATTTCCTCCTTATTAAAGGGACCAGAGTTATCTTGTTCGGGTTGACTGATAGTTGTTCTTCCCGACACCAGTTCTCCACAAGGTTGAGTGATCTTTGAATGAGGTCCTGGATAATACTCATCACTTTACCTTGTACCACAATCGTTAGGTCATCTTTGTATCCTTGTGTATAAAAACCTTGTTCGTTGAGCATAGCTATGATTTTGTTCACCACGAGGTTCCACAGCAGAGGAGAAAGAACTCCTCCCTGAGCTCAGCCTCGGGTGGCCCTAACCATCAGCGTTTCTTCAAACAGGGTTGCTTTTATCCTCCTTCCGTGTAACATGGATTTAATCCATTTGACAATGGTTTTCCTCACCTTGCTCTTTTCCAATGCTTTGATCATTTAGTCATAAGTTGTATTGCTGAAGGCCCCTTCTATATCTAGAAATGCTGCCAGTGCAATTTTGCTATATTCTAGGCTTTCCTCTAGTTTACAAACCAACTGATGGAGTGCTACTTCAGTGGACCTGCCAGGCCTATATGCAAACTGAATTTCATGTAACATTGAGTTCAGGTGCACCGTTCTTCTGATATATTTATCCAGAATTTTCTCCATTGCTTTCAGCATGAAGGTGGTTAAACATAATGGTCTGTATGCTTTGACTTGGGCATAATTTGCCCTTCCAGGCTTAGGTATGAATGCTGCTTTAGCTTCAGATCATGATTTTTTCACGTACCCTAAAGCTAGACTAGCTCTCAAAACATCTGTCAGGGCATTGACGAGTATCTCCCGTCCTTCCTGTAGGAGTATCGGAAGTATCTCATCTGGCACCAAAGCCTTTATAGGATGAAACATGTTGATTGCCCATTTTACATGGTTATGTTTTATTCACCGCTGTCTCAATCCTATATACTGCCTGCTCTATGCTATGTGGTTAACATGCTTCTCAGCGTGAGCTCTTAGTGTCATGAACCTCCGGTAGGGGCGCCAGCTAACGCACCCAACGTATCTCCGTACCAATGTTGTCGTGTTCCAATGCGTTTGCATCGAGCATTTATGTGTGTGTGTCTGGTTGTAAAATGATTAATTGTTGTGTTCCTCTCTATATATCTAAGCAGGAAATCCAAATTCTTCAGGTGTGAGGATTCCTGTTATCCCCCCAAGTAAAGAACTCTGGGAAAATTGGCTGAACGCTATATCAAGGCAAGGATCAACCAAGGGTAATCAGTGGATTCCATCCAATTATTCCCTTGTTTGTAGCTTGAATTTTAGAGATGGTGGTAAAAGATAAAACTAAAATAAAAATATATTGAAGCCAGAGAGCGTGCCTAGTCGGTCTTCGAATTATCCCCATTACCTTCAAACCAGGCAAATAGCTCCACGAAAGACTGAAACAAGCTCTTCAACCGCAGGAAATACATTGGATGACGAGTATGACATTCATTTGAACAAAGATGTATCAATCGAAGTCAATATTCCAACGATTAAGAATGACAGCAGTGATCAGAAAATCAGACATTAGAGGCTACGATCAAGAATTCTGAGACTGCTGATGACTAACCATAATGAAGTTAAAAGACTACAGAGACAATTTGAAGACAACCCAGAAATTGATCGTTTGAATAAAGTAAAGAAAGCAGCCAAATATAACGGAAAAACGACCATTTTTTAAAATGAAATCCATAATTTTCGCAAGACAAGATCCGGGCAGTCAGAACAAATCACGCGGTACTATGTGGTGTGGGGAATAGTATCCCAATCGGTCATGAATATGGCAGGACTTCTGGTCTAGTGTCAACTCCATCACAAAGTACTCTGGACAGGCAGCCTAAATGGAAAATGTTGATTGTGTTTGTCGGGATTTCCCAATTAGTGAAGGGAAGACTTAGAGCTGAATGTAAATCTCTCAGACCAACTGAGAGGAGTGTAACAGTGATCGCTCATTACATGGCTAATTAGGTACGACCCCTCTACAGCCGAACCAGTGACAAGGTCGTTTGCGTGGTCAACGTTGAAAGTGTATGCGGCACAGATATTGTAACATTCCCTGTTCTCGCAAATAAACTGTTGTGTTTTCTTGTAATCCGACTTTCAAAGAAGTTATCTAGTCCTGCTGCCTACTTCCTCGTTAAAGTCTTGGAAGTCTCCGATCTATCCCTTGTAGTTCAGAAATGATTACTGTAATGCCTTTCGGCAAAACAATCCAGATTGTGTGCATTTCTATTCACCAGCAGATAAAATACATACAATGGTTGAATGACGATTTCATCAAGTACGTTAAAATAATTCGGTTGGAATCAAAACATGAAAAGCTGAAGTGTCTGACTAATGAGACGGCAGATGCTGTCTCGCTAACTGTGAAATCTATAGTGGAATGTGTGTCTTATCTGTTATAAAATCTGTTATTTTATGTTCTTACTAGATGATTTTCTGGAGACGCAATAGATCTATTTAGTTCAGTGAGGTTGGGTGGTGGATTTAATGACATGACGAACGCACGCACTGCATTATGTGCTATAAAACGTATCCTGAAAATTGGTCATAAACAAAGAGTCAGCGAAATAGTGATAGAAATTTTTTTACGCCCACTGCTGGTAAATAACAGTCAGAAAAGTACGGAAAACGTGCTCCGTTATTCGTGTCGAGAAAATTCTGAAATTGGTATGTACCATGCAGCATGGGATGATTCTAATATAATATCTACTGTAACTGGTAAGATTTTATTATTTTACGTTTCTGTATCTTAAGCCAAGCTCAACTGTCAAATGTTAGTTTCTGTATGTGCATTATCTTCTCAAGTTAGTAACATGTTAAAGATTATTTTTCATTTTATATTGGTGTTTCGGACCAACTCTCATTTAACCAAATGTGCTTTGGGTGCGGTAAGTGCTGCCATCTGCAATGTCGCTGTAAACGCAATTCTCGCACCACAGAGCAGGCAGTATATAGAGATTGAGACAGCAGTGGTTTTATTATTCTGTTGGCACAGATCTGGTCTGCCCTTCGAGCTCCGATCTCTGTTCCAACCATTTCCTCTTCTGTCATGTCCTCAGCCTCAGGAAAGTGACACGCCATTAGTATCTCCAGCGTGTCCCTGCCTGCCTGGGTAAATGACCCATCTGGTTTCTCCAGTGTCCCCACTTGATTTATAAGGGTTACTTTGAGAACCTTTTGGAGCCTTGCTGTTTCAGTGTGTGATTCCACTTTCTCACAGAACAGTCTCCAAGATTTTCTTTTTGCTTTCCGTATCTCTAGGTTATACTCAGTTTCCTATGATATACATCCCACATACCATTTTTAGATGATATTTTATACATCCTAACCTCTTTTCTCATTTTGACTAGTTTGTTGTTCCACCACCTTACTTTTTTCTTTCTTTTCTTTGAGAGGACAGAATTCATGGAACGAGTCTATAATGGCCTCCTCTAATAGTTCCACTGCCTCATCCAATTCTTTCTGTCCTCTCACGTTAGTTGGAAATTTTTGTACAACCTTCCAGTTAGTTCTGTTTGGGTTTCTGTACGTCTCAATCCCACATAGTCTCACATCTATTGCAAATTGGTCTGCCAGTCTTTAATAAAGTTTGCAAAATGTGTAGTGCTTAGTGTAATGTCTATTACCTCCCTACGATTTTTATTTATAAATGTAGGCTTGTTTCCTAGGTTTAGTATCATCAACTCGGTTCCAATAATAAACTCTAGTAAAGACTCACCTTTTGCATTGCAGTTCTTGCTGCCCCATACCGTGTGGTGTGAATTTACATATGCTCCAAGGAGTAGGTGTTCGCCTTTCCTCTTTGCGTTGCAAATTAGGTTCTCAGTTTCTTCTGATAGGGGCAGATTAGTTGAGTCATATGGGAGGTATGCAGAGCGTATGGTTATTTCTCTGGGTTCCATGTACATATCTCAATGTGTCGCTACGTCAGTTGTAATTATTGCTATAAGTTCTTGTTATTTTATTAACACAAGGTATGAATGAGCATATAAAGACTTTTGTACTTTGATAAGTCGCCATAAGACCTATCTGTGTCGGTGTGACGTAAAGCCCCTAGCAAAAAAAAAAAAAAAAAAAAAAAAAAAAGTACTTTGATAACATATAAATTACAAACAGAAAAGTTTTCCACCTATTCCAAACTATTTCCAACTTTTCTGTTTGTAATTTATATGTAATCTCAGTTCAATACAGACCAACAACATGAAGTTCATAACCCTTTGATAACATAACAAAACCTTCTTTTAATTTTTGAATTGTAAAAACTATGTACATATTTCAGTGTGTCACTACACCAGTTTTAATTATGTCCTTGCTCTTTTGTTTATGATTAATTATTATGTCCTTGCTCTTTTGTTTGTGATTAATGTGTTTATGGCTGATGACATTTAAAATGTCGAAACCGGTCCCATATTAAATAAATGTTGTAAATAACATCTACACAACACGTAATTTCTGTTGAGTAGGTTGAACCTTATAACTTATCTCTGTGATCTCAGCTAAATACGGAAACAATAATGAAGCTTATGTCTTTGAATAACGAAGCTTACCAAGCAAAACTCAAGGCCTATCGTTATAGGAGCCTTAAAACCAAAATCGCGAAACTGGGCAAAGACATTTATTTCTTAAAACAGTGCTTGGAACATAACCTGACGCCTAACTTCCTCAAAACGAACATCAAAAGACACCAAAACTCACATCAGCACAAGAATACACAAAATAAGGTTAATATGAAGAACGAAATTAAATTCTAATATAAGAAAAAATATTTTCTAAATAACCAAATATACGTGACACAGCTTGAGGCAGCGTGGCTCCTTTCTAAAGCTCAATGGAACATTTTCCTTGACGAGGTTAATAGTAATTTGTTTGAAGAGTTAGCTCAAGAGCAGCTCATATTAGACAAGAAGCTCAACACACGTAAGGCTAATGCAACGAAAAACAGGAGTGCAAAAAGATAAACGAAAAAATCATAATTATTTAAACAACTTGATTGAAGAATTTCACCCCCCCCCCCCCCCCCCCCGTTATAAATTTGTCAAATACAGTACGAACAGAGCAGGACAACAAGATACTAGAAAACGGTCCGAACACAAACATAATCGATGCCATTACCAAATTAATTATCGAATCGGAAGCAGCTGGTTAAAAAAATGCCCCCGGAAATACAAGATGAGGTCACATTTGATATTAGGAGAAAACTGAATAAAATCCATGCATCAAAAAGAAAATCATTACTTAATAATAACAATAGAAACCAAGAATATTCTTTAGAACTGGAACAGGTAATTAACCTCAAAAAGAAAATTAAAGATATGAACCTTATTGTCACTAGGGCAGATAAAGGGAACACAACAGTAATAATGGATAAAACTGATTACATTGAAAAAATTGAAGAATTTTTCAAGAATAGCTCTTTTTCGGTGATAAAAAAAGATCTGACCCAACAGTTACATCTCCTGAAAGCAACCCTAAAAAATACGTCATTTTTATTCACAGAACAAGAGAAGACAAAACTAATAACCATGAACCCCGGACTACCAGTAGCGAAAGCTTTACCCAAGATCCATTAGATCGGCGTCCCCATACGCCCCATCATAAATTATAGGCCAAGTCCATTATACAAGTTAACACAATTCATCCAGAAATTTCTAAAAAAAAAGAACTATAATTTTCTATCAAATAAGTCTGTGAAAAATACCATTGATTTAGTTAAGAAACTAGATGGCTTTGAAATGCAGCCTTCCCACTCGATGCATTCTTTTGACATAACAAATATGTATGCGAGTATCAATACTAAGAAACTTTTTCTGATAATCCAAAACAATCTAAATAAATACAGCAACCTCAGTAAACTCGAGATACACGATTTCATGGACATTTTTAAACTAGTAGCTAAGAAGAATTTCTTCCGTTTTAATAATTGCATAATGGTTTGGGTATGGGGTCACCGGCCTCAGGGATGTTAGCTGAGATATATATTGACTATTTAAAGCATACAGCAATTAACAACAATAGTAACTTTGCAAACATAAAATTCTGGGCCAGGTTTGTAGATGACACACTCGTTATCCTTGACGAAAGATTAACTGATGCAACCTTCACTCTTAACAATTTAAACAATATTGATCCGCAGATAGAGTTCACTCTGGAATCTGAGTCAAATAGAAGCATAAATTTCCTGGATCTCACGTTAAACAGACTCCCTTCTTCTACAGAATACAAAATCTACAGGAAACGACACAGACAGCCTCTACCATCAAGAAAAATTATTTTCATCCCAAAGCATACAAGTGTGCTACGTACAACAGTATGGTAGACAGGATATTCAGTGTACCACTTAATACAGAAAATTTAAATAAAGAATTGAATACAATCCGCTTCATAGCTAAATATAAAGGTTACGGCAATGCATTTATAGAGTGCATTATCAACAAACGCAAATATCACCTAAATTCAACTCTAACTAGAGAGAAAACTAAACCTGATTATTATTCAACCTTCACTTTCAATGAAAATATTTACAGCGTTACAAATATTCTGAAGAAACACAACACAAAAATTGCATATCGAACTAACGATAGAAATATCAATTAACAAGACTAATGTTTATCAAAAATCGGGAGTCTACAGATTCCAATGTCAAAACTGTCAGTCCTCATACATTGGACAAACAGGGAGGAACTTCAAAATCAGATACATGGAGCATGTAAATGCTATAAAATATAATAGATACTCGGCAGTCAGACAGCACATTCAAGATTCAAAGCATAGCTACAGTAACATACAATAGGATATAGAGGTTCTCATAAATGTGAACAAAGGCCCTATTCTTGACGTCACAGAAAATTGCCTCATTCACTTAGACCAGTTCTTTAACTCCAATTCGAACCTGAATGAAATCTCAGAAAAAAATAACATTCTTTTTGATTTTCGCCCGGAGGAATGTTGGTTCGAATCCCTGGCAGGAAGTCGTAAAAATGTAAGAAACGAGATTTCCACTTCCGGGTGTGGAACATTCTTTTTGATTTTCGCCCGGAAGAATGTTGGCTCGAATCACCGCCAGGAAGTCGTAAAAATTTAAGAAACGAGATTTCCACTTCCAGATGTGCACATAGCCCTGAGGTTCACCCAGCCTACACCAAGAATGAGTACCAGGTTAATTCCTGGGGGCAAAGGCAGCCGGGTGTAGAGCTAACCTCTAACTGCTATATTCTTAAAGAATTATAACAAAGAAAACTTCAATAAGGCTTGAACTTGCAACTTTCAAATCATTAAGCGAGCACTTGTCCTCTGTTTCATGAGAAGCAGATATTGAATGATTCCTTCTTAAAAACCATAGTTCAGCATAGTTCGCACTGCTTCTTCTGCGCATCTACATGTGCATGCATCATTTTATTTAATTACTGGGTAGTATAATGTAACAAAACAAGGCTCGAACAGTCAGCCTTTCAATTATTAAGCGAGTGCTTTACCACTGTTCTTACGAGAAGCTGATATCGAACGATTCCTTAAACATTGTAGTTCGATATAGTTCACAGTGCTTCTACTGCACATCTATAAGCATATGCATAATTTAAGAGCACCACGATCCAAATTAGAACTTAGAATATATTCACTTTACAAGTGTGGTCTCTTCCTTTTTTGACGGCTGTACATTATGAAACACAGAGCTCGATAGCTGCAGTCGCTTAAGTGCGGCCAGTATCCAGTATTCGGGAGATAGTAGGTTCGAACCCCACTGTCGGCAGCCCTGAAAATGGTTTTCCGTGGTTTCCCATTTTCACACCAGGCAAATGCTGGGGCTGTACCTTAATTAAGGCCACGGCCTCTTCCTTCCCACTCCTAGCCCTTCCCTGTCACATTGTCACCATAAGACCTATCTGTGTCGGTGCGACGTAAAACAACTAGCGAAAAAAAAACATTATGAAACATGAATATAATTTGCAAATATTTTATGACGGTCCACCAAAAGAGAAGTATTTCAAGGGGGTCATGGCAAAAGTTTTAAACCGTTATACTTTCTTGCATGGCCATCCATGCTTTACACTTTCAGTGGCTTTTCCTTGTATAGCTAATATTAGCTTATTTACTCAGTCAACCTGTTTAATAATGTTCCTTTTGTACAGATCAGGTTCTTTATCTCTCTTCTTTCCAAAACAAACATTACCTGTATTCTTCATATTGTTTATTGCGGCTTGTTCTTCCATGTTGTGCTAGGTATACCACTCTTCAAATTCAAGGAATACATAGTATTGCCACCTGGATACAGTTTGGTATTTTATACTGCACTAAGTCAAACAGTTAGCAAATATGTTGTAAGATTGCACTACCTTGAATGTTCCATATCGTGTCAAATGTGCAGATGTCCAGACTTCTGCTGTTTTTACATGGAAGGTAAATTTTGAGGTACCGGGTGAGTTGGCCGTGCGCGTAGAGGCGCGCGGCTGTGAGCTTGCATCCGGGAGATAGTAGGTTCGAATCCCACTATCGGCAGCCCCGAAAATGGTTTTCCGTGGTTTCCCATTTTCACACCAGGCAAATGCTGGGGCTGTACCTTAATTAAGGCCACGGCCGCTTCCTTCCAACTCCTAGGCCTTTCCTATCCCATCGTCGCCATAAGACCTATCTGTGTCGGCGCGACGTAAAGCCCCTAGCAAAAAAAAAAATTGAGGTGGTCTATATTGGCAACAGACTGCATTGTTGATACTTATTTTTTACAAAAAATGATGAACCTACTGTTGTGTGAGGCTTTGTAGGTAAAAAACACAAAATAGGAAGTTTTTAAATTTATGCCGTTCTAAAATTGAGTACAATTTGGTAATGTTATGAAAGTGTCTAGCTGCAGGTACAGAGAAGGAAAGATGATTTCCTATCTGTGGAAGAATCAAATTGCAGTGCTGTGAGGGGCCGATGACCTTCGATGTTGGGCTCCTTAAAACAACATGCGTCATTATCGGCAGCAGTGCTGTGTCAAGAGTTAGGATCGATCCAGAAAGAATGACAGGAGGTTTGAATCTGGCTTTCTTTTCCATTACTGTGTTCAATAGGTTAGAAACAAGGCTGCTGGATTGAATCTTGATGCTAGTGGTTGGCATTTAAGAGTACAATGGAGTGTCTCTTGTGTGACACATATGGGACCGGGCCTTGTTGGATTATATAGATCTGCTGGATTACTGTATGTTAAATGAAAAAAAAACAAAACAAGAGTTATGAAGTAACCGATATTTCAGACTGTGCTCGTTTCTTAAATTTTTACGATTTCCTGACGGCAGTTCAAACCCACGTCCTTCCGGGCGTGTGTCCGATACGAGTTTCATGATCAAATGCAGAATGATATGTCATCTTGCAAAGCTGTGCTATTGCACACAGCCAGCGAAGCAGTGTTTGAAGTTCTCAGTAACTTCATCAGTAATAACGGAATTGTATGGTGTAATTTTTTTGGGGGTATGTGGAGATGGCTCAAGATTGGTATCCAGTAATTAACGAAAATGATGCATGCACATGTAGATGTGCAGTAGAAGCAGTGCAAACTATGCTGGACTGTGGTGTTTAAGAAGGAATCATTCAGTATCTGCTTCTCATGAAACAGAGGATTTGTTTTGAATGATTTGAAAGTTGCGAGTTCAAGCCTTATTGAAGTTATTTGTTGTTGTTATAATTCTTTAGGAATATAGCAAAGCAACGTCATCTCCGTACAGGCCATAAAGGCCCTTGGAGGGGTGGAAGGTAAAGGCTTCCACTATCCGTAACCTCGGCACTTGGTGGGGTAGAGACGTTATCTCTACGCCCGCCCGCCTTGCCCCCAGGAATTAAACTGGTACTCTTTTTTGGTGTAGGCTGAGTGAACCTCAGGGCCATGTGCACCTCCGGAAGTGGAAATCTCGTTTCTTAAATTTTTACGACTTCCTGGCAGTGGGCATAGATATCAAGGATAATTAAATAAAAAACCACCTATTCAATACTTTCCACGTTTAATGTGGTTATTATCTACATGATTTTATGTAGACTCATTTGGTCAGGTACATGTTTCACCCATTATTTTGGGCATCTTCAGCCTGTAAACAACCTTTAGGTCAAGGTTTGGGACCTTTTAACTAATATAAACATACTAATATATACACTATATACAAGATATACATTATCTACAATATATACAAACATAAGTCAATACAGTAAAGTTTTTTGGTCCTAATCTATTTAATATGGAAAATGTCCAAAACTAAAATGGATCTTCTTTTCGGTGAAGAGGATTGCAAATCGGGGTTTATGTGACCCCTATATCATATTAAGTACTTGACGTATCGTGTCTGGTGACAGGATGTGTCGTCATCAATATTACAAGTAACAACTCTCATTAATTCCTGGCAGTGATCGTAATCTATGATCTTCATATCTGTATTGACGAACTACACAATTAGAAATAGGAAAGGTCCTCCACCTATCAATACTTATTTATTGCACTTATTATGCTACAGTACTGGTGTTTTATAAACTAATTTTAAGACCTAAAGCATATCATTATAGACGTACAATTGCATTGTCACACATGGTGACATACATGCCAGTTCCCAATTTGACATGCCCCATTTGGACGTGACCAAATATTTGCTATCACATGGCATTCCCCAGACAATGTAATCTTAATCATAGCTTCATGATCTATATGTGAATGTATTGTTCAGCAGAAGATGAACCTATGTAGGGGGTCGGAACTGGTACGGTAGCATAATAAGTGCAATAAATAAGTATTGCTAGGTGGAAGTTCTTTCCTATTTCTAATTCCTGGCAGTGATTCAAACCCGTGTCCTTCCGGCGAACCGAGCATGCCTTTACCGCCTCGATCAGGCAGCCCCTTTTAGGAATATAAATAACATAAATATGTTGCCTTGCATATCCACTTGTTTTATAACAATGACTATATAAAGTTCATGTCAACCTGGCAGCATAAACATCTAATACCTGAGGGGAACAGCTTGACCACTTGGTTTTATACCATTTTATGGTATTTTTTAATATGATCCAATTTGACTTTGGTGAGGGAGGATTGGATTAACAAGGACACATTGACATCACATTGCAACAGTGCTCAATGCTCAACATTTTATCTTCATATACATCCCTCTAATGTGTTTATATGGAGATGACAAGATGGAATTTATTTGCATGCCACTATTGATCAATTTTTAATATGTCATATTGTACATGTCACAGTTTTAGTTTCTTAGTCAGGGGCCCCCTGTTTGATTAGGTCTTATTGTAATATACAAATTTTAACCTGTTTAGCTGAAGAAGAGAATGAACATATTCTTGAAACATGTACTATATATATAGTAAATGTAAATTGTAAATACATTTTTAATACATAGTATTGACTAGGCAGTTTATCCATCTTCACTGTTACTTAGGTAGCGAGCAAGTCAACCACTAATGGTTGGAACTTGGACAACATAAAGTGATGCTTTCCTGAATATGGAAAATCTGCTCACAGAAACTTTGATAGTATTAGAAAGTTATTTCTGAATGTGCTCCTGTGGAGTATAGCATTGTATGCAATTGGAACATGGACATATCTGGTGCAGAAAGAACAAAATAAAAATCATTCATATTTGATGTTAAAGAAAATTTTGAAAGCAAGGTATTCACCTTGTGCGTGTGTGGTGCACACATGCGCGACTTGTCATTATAAGGATACAAGAAAGGATGTAACAGAGTGGCTAAAAGGGGTAATCGCTGCTGTAAATAAATTCAACGCAAGATCAAATACAGTAGAAATCTTTTACAGCGAGAATTCATTGTGGCGAAAAATTTACTTGTTGTAGCGGATTGTCGTTATATTTGATTTTTTGCTAAAGTCAGGGAGAAACCCCACACACATTAAAATTGATGTGAAACGGCAATCAGTTTGTTCAAAACTTGCATTTTCGCAGATTTCCCACGCTAGTTATTTTTGTAATTCTTAGACAATTTGAATGCGTATGTTCAGTTTCATTCTGAAAAATTGGAGTAGAATCCTTCAGTGGCTTCTCTGGCAAATGTTTCAGTTTTCTTATTGAAGCACAGTCACCTAACCTCAGTAGCGTAGTGAGGATCAGCCGAGTGGGAGAGGGGGTTATAGTTACAAAATGAAGGTACTTGTGCTTTTGTGGTTCACATATGCATGACTTGTCATTATAAGGATATTGTTACAAGAAAGGATGTGACAGAGTGGCTAAAAGGGGCAACCGCTGCTGTAAATTAATTCATACGCAAGATTGAAGCTTGTTAATTAACTTGCTGGAGTTATACGAGAAACTTCATTAGATATAATGAATGTGATTTGGGTACTAAATAAGCATATTACTTATGAAACACACCTGCGACAAAACTCGGATAGGAGAGTAACTAGACCTTGGCTGACATGTCAGGTAGGGGTTGGAGGGAGGAACTCTGCATATCCTCTTCATACCCAACGCCCATGCAAGTGGACAACTATGATGAAATCCACATTTCTGAGCTCTTATATTCCTAAATGAACAATATGTACCAGTATTTATATATTTTTAACTTCAGACTTTTCTAATATAATTTGTCCACAAATGTGGACATTAGGTCTGCATTATGTCTATGCATCATGTTCATTTTTGTGAATAAATTGTGAAATCCGCTAATATTTTAAGTGTGATAATGGGTTAACTTCAATAAAGAGTGGGGTCAACTTAAATAAATTGTAAATGTATTGTATCTTTTGAATCAGCTGACATGAACACATAAGAGAAACACATATTTAATTTCAGTAACAGACTGTAAGTTTTCTTCCCTTTTATGTATCGAAATGCACAAAACAATTCCTGTCCTTAAGACAGCACAAGTAGACTTTGCATGTTATGCAGATAATGCGGCTTTTTTCATTGCAGCCAGGATTTCGGCATTTTTTCACGTCTTTAACATATATGGCTAGAGGAAGATGACCGGCAAAGCTAGAAACAAATTGATTGTGTAACTAAGTAAGTATGATTATTTATGAGAGTTTTCCCTGTGTGTTCTAGATTACTGTAGATTTAGTTAAATTAGGTACCATGGCAACATGGTCCCTACATTACCTTGAGCAACTTATTGTTGGTAAGACCAAATGTCCACATACGTGGACAAATAGTCTTACCAGCTATTGTTGTTGAGACCAAATGTCCACATGTGTGGACAAAATAATTTGCATGCACATACAGTCGACACCAAATAAAAACAATAATACATTTCTGCATTATTCGTCAGTTCGTGACTTTGATTACCAGAAACTAACTGAAAGAGTTTATCAGACAAGCCCGTAAATGAAGTATTAACAAGCATTTACCTGTAATTCGGCTGTCCTGTGATGTATCCATGTCTTTACTTCCCGCCAACTTGCTGGGTGCTACCAAGGAGGTTATAGAATTTTGAAAAACAGTGAAGTTAAAGAGAGATCCTTTGAGAACACACTCAAAGTAAAATTGGAGGGAAATTCGAATTTCATTGTTAGTCAGAGAATAAAACATATTTGTCCACATATGTGGACATTGGGTCGGAAGAGGATATTGAGATATATGGCGCACTGAGGCTTTTTGTGTTTTAGGAGAGTAACATTAAATGCATGCATATTTCTTGGCGACCTGTATTCAGTCCGGGAGGAAAACTGAAATGGAAGAGAATGGATCTAATTATTCTGTAATGCTCAAATAAAATTTTGCATATTGTGATTTAGTGCAATTTTTATTTTGCTATGTGTATGCACATACATAGTATATTACAAAGGGTGTTCACAGAGAAAACAACATGACAGTTGGCTATGCAAAAGCAACAGAAATGCAACAAAAGACTGAGTTGGTAATGTGGGATTTTCAATACAAAATTGTCGTTCATTGTGTGACAAATCAATACCATATGTAGCCACCTCAGGCCTTGGGGCATGCCTGAACACTAAAAGGCATAGGGCCTACTCGGCACCGAATAATTCAACTTGTTGTGGGGCAGATTATTCTACTCTTGGATATCAGCTTCAACAAGAGGATTAGGACAGTGAGCAGTTGTTGTCCCCAGTTCGCACTATGCATGCTCAACACTGCTCATGTCTACAGAGTATGCCAGTCACACCATTCACTGTATGCCATGTGTCTCGAACTGATTGATCATTCTGGCTCGATGGAGATGAGAATTATTATTTGCTATTATAGAGCCCTCTCCTCCAGTGGCGGCAAATCCTATAACTACAGGTTGGAGGGTGTTATCCACTTACACCAGACCAATCATGTTACCCTGAATAAGAATGAGAGGTTTGCGTCGACCAAACAGGGTCCCATCCCAAAACATGGTGGAAACTCCTTGCTGCTGATGGCTCTCTAGAATGAAGTATTCATTTCATCTCTCACCATATCATCTCAAGGCTCTAATGCTCCCATCATATTTCTGCACTTGTTTGGTGACTTCATCAGAAAAGAGTATATGCTTCCACCATTTCTGATGCCATGGGCTATGAGTTGTTGCGTATCTCACATGAACTGCCCTATGGTGTAGTTTTGGCATGGGGCTCCTTGATATCAGTCCTCTGTTGTGCAGCCAATTTTGCACTGTTTAATCTGATACATTCACATTCACTCTGGTAGTCCTCTAAAGATAGCTGGTTTAAACCATACTTTTAAATCAGTTGATTTAAAACATACTGTTTTTTTTTAAATTTTCTATTCCTGCTGTTTTTACTACTTTCCAGTTCTATTACTGGAACAACAATTATTGTTTAAATTTAAGCAATGTTATCAGTTTACTGAGTGACACTTGTCCATTGTTAAACCAGTATCCAGCCAGTGTCTGTTGTACTAGTTCATATGTTTGTTGCTTGCATTGTTTGGTTCTGGAACAGCTCATTAGTAGTATATACTAAAGACAATGGGTTGGCATATAGTACCATATCTGAAGTACTTATTTGATTATTGTTTGCATGAAGGAGCTATACCAAATGAATGGAGAGTTGTTATAGTAGCAGCCCCTGTGTATAAAGAAAAGGGTGATAGACATAAAGCTGACAATTACAGGCCAGTCAGTTTGACATGCATTGCATGTAAGCTTTAGGAAAGCATTCTTTTTGATTATATTAGACGTGTTTGCAAAATGAATAACTGGTTTGATAGAAGGCAGTTCAGGTTTAGGAAAGGTTATTCCACTGAAGCTGACTTGTAGGGTTCCAACAAGATATAGGAGATATCCTGGATTCAGGAGGTCAAATGGACTGCATCGCAGTTCAGTATACGCTGAATAGAAGTTGAGGTAATACGTACACAAACTTTATCCTACTTCAGAAGAACGGGACATTGTTTTCTTTACTTTTTTCTTGGCATGACACTTTTCATACAAGCTCTGATTTACTGTACCTTCAATATTTTCTTGCATGTGCCCTAGTCTGGAATAAAACCAGTTTGTTCCTATGATGGTATTAATTGATTGTTGATTATCTGAATCATCACTTGGTTCATGTCACTAATAAGACCATTTTTCATGTCTAGATGCTACAGTCTGTTGGTAAACCCTTCTTGGAATGTGGTATAAATATTGATTCACACAATTCCTTGGTTTAGGGATTAGCATAGTAACTTCCCATCTATCTGGCTTGGGTTTGATTCCCAGCTCTTCTGCAAATTTAACACTGGTTTTGGGGATCAGGGAACAGATATTAATTCACACAATGGCAACTTCCTTATTAGATGTAATTGCATACTCATTCTGCATATGCAAGCACAAATAAATGCTGAAGGGTGTAACAGTCAATAATGATGTATGTATAAATATATATCGCAGTACCATGGAAATTTTCAAAGATATTGGAAACATCTTACTGGATTCTGAGGAGATATTAGAATTATTTCAGATATAAATTTTAGACTATAAAATCTCATTTATGATTTTGTGAAAAGAAAAAAAAAAAACTGCAAATGGAGGCAGATATTGTAAGATGGGTCTGCTCCAGAGATGGAAAAATGGCATGAATCCAGGATACCTGGAGATCGATAGTTTCAATATTGGAACTGGTGAATTAATACCTAGCATATCATATATATTATGCAGAGGAAAAGCTGTCAACAATTTTGTGTGATATTTTAGGTAGATATTTCATGAGGACGTGAACATAACAGCATTGTTATAATTACTCAAGCTATTCATTTTGCACCAGTTTGTCACTTCTAGCATTGATAATGTTCATCTAATTTACACTTCTGTGTAATTGTTCTTGCTCTGTGGTTTCCTTGGATAAGTATTTTCTTAGCAGTCGCTGGAAATGTATGATGGAATAACATCACTATGAATGGCCTAGCTGAAGGACACCTGTTGGAATCCTCTTTAGGCTTGGTTTGTGAAGAAAAGGGATGTCTGAAACTGCTACCAAGCGTTCATGGTGATCAAAAGCAGAACTAGTGTATTATTACACGAGATGAAGTGTAATGAAGGTGTGTGTATTTACAGCATTTATATTCACAAACACTAATCTGAAATCTGTGGCATTGACTGGCGTATCAAAATATCAAGGAACGCTTCTGCCAAATTTAGAAAATTTTATAAGGTGTTTGCAGTATGCAATTATATACATCTGTTATCCATATCTTAAATGGAGATGTTTGTACTGTTTAACTTTTGCATGAAGAATATTTTCTCTAATGAGATATGAAGGTACTTTTAATTGAGCTTTTTTCCTCTTAGACAGTTCACCAATAAAATTAGTAGAATGAGTGCCAAGAGCTTTCAGTACATGATGATTTTAACCAACTCAAGAGACTGTTATTTTCCTGTACTCTTAAACATGGGCCTATAAGCAATGAACAGGATTGAGTAAATTTGCTTTGTATATTGGACTGTCATCTAAATTTGGTGAATAGATGCTAGATATTGCTAGTGATAATTTCAAAGGCTTCAAACAATTTCAGTATGACTAACTTTAAGTAAGACTTTCAGCTTGTTTTCACGATTGTTTTGCGCAAGTTCTTGCAGTCTCCCTCAGTTTATTTTGTCTACATTCAATCCAATCCATGTTATGCATTTCAGCATTTGGTCTGCATTCCTCTGTGAATGAACAAAGTGCCTCCATGAGCCTTAGTTTGACAGTAGGTCTGTGGCATTATCTAGTTATACACTCCTTGTTTTGAAATGTTTAAGAACTAAGTCTATCCATCATTGCCTTAACGACCCTCTGCTTCCTTTACGTTCCATAAGCGAGTCTGTTGTTCTCCTACATCCTGATCCATTTGCTTCACATGACCCAACCTCTGAATCCGGTTCATGCACTCAGCTTCATTCGAGTTCATTCCTGACTTCACCTATATCTCCTCATTCTGAGTACCCATCTGCCACTGTTCGCACCTGTCTTTAGAGGCATTCATTCTCACTTATTTCATGTCTATAACATCTAGCTTATGAATACATCCTGAGAAATTGAAAAGATCCAAATGTTCTAGGGTCGTGATCGGATCGTAACCTAAAATTCAGTCTTCTAATATTTCTTTCCAACTTTCATGAACATATTATTGGAATTCCTAATTTTCATACCATACTTGCTGCAATCTTCAGTTTAATGAGCAGTTATATACAACAACATATAGGGCTGATGACCTAGATGTTAGGCCTCTTTAAACAAGCATCAAGCAATAACATATATATCTTGGGTAGTCATGTGCCTCCGAAAACCTTAAAAGTAGTGGGGCGTAAAATGTATAACATTAATTATAATTCAGGCAATCATTTACTCAAAGAGCCCTGGACTTAAATAGCATTGTCAGTGTTAATGTACCATCCGTGGTCCAGCAATTTTTCACCCAGAGTTAGTACCACTTCAGTTGAGAAGAGATCTTCACTTGTATGACCATATCCTAGTTGACTGTCGTTCTGTGGGAATAGCATTTGGCTTTACGTCCCACTAACTACTTTAAAGGTTTTCGGAAGGGATAGTATTTTGTACCATAAGTAGCCATTGGCATTTCAAACTTTGAAACCATTGGTATCTCAAACTTTGAAAACATTTGTTTTGAAACAGTTGGTCTTTGAGGAAAATTAACTTTTTCCATTTTTCTTAATCTTTGTATTGAAACAAGGACTGGGATTGTAAAATGCTTGAAACTTAGTTCTCAGATTGTTAACAACTGGTAAATTTTGATTGGAAAATTTTTAGGTTCACTATGTGATCAAAAGTATCCGAACACCTGGTTGAACATGACGTACAAGTTCGTGGCGCCCTCCATCGGTAATGCTGGAATTCAATATGGTGTTGGCCCACCCTTAGCCTTGATGACAGCTTCCACTCTCGCAGGCATACGTTCAATCAGGTGCTGGAAGGTTGCTTTGGGAATGGCAGCCCATTCTTCACGGACCGCTGCACTGAGGAGAGGTAGCGATGTCGGTTGGTGAGGCCTGGCACAAAGTCAGCGTTCAAAAACATCCCAAAGGTATTCTGTAGGATTCAGGTTGGGACTCTGTGCAGGCCAGTCCATGACAAGGATGTTATTGTTCAACAACAATAAAGGTGTTTTAATTTAATCCACCTATCAATACTTTTATTTTCACGTACAGTGGTTACATAAATAGACTCACAGTTAAGTGGGACATGTTTCGCCCTCAATTAAGGGCATCTTCAGCCTAAAAACAATCATCAAGAGTACCACTAATATGAAAAGTGGAAGCTAAAAGTTTAGCCAGTTATTAAAATTCGGGACATAAAAATGTGAAAAATGATACAATATATAAAGATGCTAATGGAAACACTGTCAATGATTAAACCATAATCTTGTTGGAGACTAAAACTTCTTCCATTAAAACTCCAATTAAAACAGTTCATTTAAAATGTTAGTGGAAAACCAAAGTGGTAATAATATAAAGCCGACATGAGGGCGTGAACACAAGCATAAACATGATTGTCATAAATACAATATGTCCAAGGCCGCTGATGAAATTCGTCAGCATGAAGTGAGACAGAAACATCAGTTGAAAAATTGTAAGTGGCCCTTAGCACCGGTAGGTATTACTATTGGCTGAAACCTTGCCAGGAAATGTCAGTAGATACTGAAATAATGTTTTCTGTAAGAGAAGGAAAAGATGAAATAAGAAGTTGAACGTAAGGAGAGAATTCGGATTGCATAAATTGAAACAGATGAGGACTTACATGTTAGTTGAAAGTTATTTGTTATCTACTGTTGTGTTAGTTGCTGCCCTTCTGTTGCTTCTGAGTCTGGTGTTGTAACTGTGCTGCGGAGGCGGCATTGAACTCGGAAGGGAAGGAATAGGGGAGTGTGGAAGGGAGGAGAGGATGGGTGGAGTCAATTGTGACGAGGCTGACAAAGGGGCGGAGTCAACCGTATTGCTGGAAGTAGGCTTAATATCTGTAGGTATGGGAGGAGTATTAGAGTATGAAGAATTAAATATATTAGGTATCCTAAATTTATTCAAACTAACTGACTTCAATAATTTCGGCATTAATTCATGTAACATACTTTTACTGTCCGTGGTTTCATTAAGATTCTGTTGCTTATTGTACGTCTGATCTAAATAGATATATAAACTTTCTAATTCATTCAACATTCTCCCTTTTTCTATGTTTCTAATTATCGCTAGGTCTTTCTCTGTGGATTTAAATCTGTGACCAGTCTCCCTCATATGCAAACTCATCGCTGAGTATTTCCTATGTTTTTCCATGTTAACATGTTCCATGTATCTTGTCATAAAACTTCTCCCAGTCTGTCCAACATATGAAAAATTACACTTAGTACATTTGAGTCTGTATACTCCTGATCCCAAATAACGATTTTTATCATAATTAACTTTTTTATGATTAAAGAATATGGACTGGTTAGTATTAGTAGTTCTAAAAGCTATATTAAAATTATGTTTCTTGAATACGTTAGTAATCTGGTGTATAGCTGGATTATTAAAAGTGAATGTAGCATACTCAGTTTTTTTGGTTTTTTCTGGTATCAGATTTGTGGATAACTTGTTCTTAATTTTATTGATTAATTTGTTGATCATTTCTATTTTGAAACCATTTTGTTTAGCGAGATACCTAATATAATTTAATTCTTTCTTCAAATTATTGGGAGATAGAGGGATTCTAAGTGCTCTATAAATCAGACTGTGAAAAGATGCTTGTTCATGTGAATTCGGGTGTAAAGAAAAATTGTTTATAGTTGTAGATGATTGTATCGGTTTTCTAAATATTTGGAAATCAAAAGTGTTAACCTTACGTGTAACTGTTACATCTAGAAAATTCAGTGAGTTATCGACTTCGTCCTCTTTCGTGAATTTCAAATTAGGTTCGATTTCATTTAACTTATTTAAGATTTCTTGACTATTAGCGACATCTTTGTTTATGATTACAAATGTATCATCTACATATCTCAGGGCGAAACATGTCCCATTTAACTGTGAGTCTAATGAAAATAAAAGTATTGAATAGGTGGATTAAATTAAAACACCTTTATTGTTGTTGAACTGTAAATTTTCAATACGGACCAAAAATGAGATTTATAACATACACTGTAATAAGGATGTTATTGCTGTGTAACCACTCCGCCACAGGCCGTGCATTATGAACAGGTGCTCAATCGTGTTGAAAGATGCAATTGCCATCCCCGAAGTGCTCTTCAACAGTGGGAAGCAAGAAGGTGCTTAAAACATCAATGTAGGCCTGTGCTGTGATAGTGCCACGCAAAATAACAAGGGGCGCAAGCCCCCTCCATGAAAAGCACGACCACACCATAACACCACCACCTCCGAATTTTACTGTTGGCACTACACATGCTGGCAGATGACGTTCACCGGGCATTTGCCATACCCACACCCTGCCATCGGATCGCCACATTGTGTACCATGATTCGTCACTCCACACGTTTTTCCACTGTTCAGTCGTCCAATGTTTACACTCCTTACACTAAGCGAGGCATCGTTTGGCATTGACGTGCGTGATGTGTGGCTTATGGGCAGCCGCTCGACCATGAAATCCAAGTTTTCTCACCTCCCGCTGAACTGTCATGGTACTTGGAGTGGATCTTGATGCAGTTGGGAATTCCTGTGTGATGGTCTGGATAGATGCCTACCTATTACACTTTACGACCCTCTTCAACTGTCGGCGGTATCTGTCAGTCAACAGACGAGGTCGGCCTGTACGCTTTCATAATATACATGTCCCTTCACCTTTCCATTTCACTGTCACATCAGAAACAGTGGGCCTAGGGATATTTAGGAGCGTAGAAATCTCGCGTACAGACTTCTGACACAAGTGACACCCAATCACCTGACCACGTTCAAAGTCCTTGAGTTCTGCGGAGCGCCCCATTCTGCTCTCTCACGATGTCTAATGACTACTGAGGTCGCTGCTATGGAGGGTTTTTGAGGGTGTCTGGATACTTTTGATCACATAGTGTATGCTTTAAAAACCACTATATTGTTTTCAATCTATTATTGGCAATGTGTAAAGAATTACTGGGAAGAAAAATAAATTTGAAAAAGTAGTTTCCAACAAGTACTTCTGTGTAAAATATCTACTCGTGTTATTTTGAGAAACAATTTCATCAGATCATACTATGCCATAAGTGTTCTGTTTTCACCCACATCAGTAGGAGTCAGTTTACATAACTGCTACATTTCTAACAGTGATAACTTTCAGGCATCTTTAACCCTTAACCACGGACATTAACATTTTGTGCGTCCCACGGACCACTACTGGAAATACAGGTTAGAAAATGCCAAAGTAGTAGTTTTGGTGTTTTAACTATGTATTCTTATAAATCACACATTAATGAATTAAAATACATAAAACATAAGCAGTTAAAAGCAATATTAAAGCACCAGAAGTAATATTACTTGTAAGGTTGCAGTTTTTATGGTACAAAACAAGAGACTTCGGAAATGTCTGAGTACTCACTTTGTTTACAAAAGGAGTAGAGTGATGGTTTGTAATATCTGAGTATTCACAGTCTGTAACACACATTTATATAACTGCATCCTAAATGTAGTGTTCACACGACGTAGCATATTATAAGTTGCTTAGAATATCACATGCAGCAGAAAAAATTGTGCAACACTTCCTTTCACCATATAAAAATGCAAAATTTTTTGTAAAATGAAAGTCTCTGTGTTTAGAGAATATGGGTCCATCAGTGTCATTTTTGATGGAACAGGATTATCATTCACATGTCAGTTCAGTGCGAATGTCTGTACTTAGCAAATAAAAGTAAACTAATGTCCTCGTCCCGAGTTGGTGCAGCTCCTTTGTGGCACACTCAGGTGAGCTGCATGTTTCATTTTGACCTTATGCCAGCATTCCTGTCATTTTTAAATCTTTGGCATTAGTGGATATTGAACCGAGACCTCTAAGGATGGCAGGTAATAGTGATAACTGTTACACTACGGAAGTTGACATCTCACAAATGAGGCACATAAAAATCGCTTTTGGTTACATAACTATGCGTGTGAGGTCCCATGGACCAAGCTGTTACATGAGTCTCTTGTAGAAAACACTGGCAGTGTTGATCTCAACGGGAGCATAAAGAAGACGGGAAATTAGGAAGCTAGACAGAGAAAGAGATTTTTTTAAGGCCATTTGTCATATCCTAAGGATGTGACAAGCTGGGGATTGGAAAGGATTCTCAAATGCACTACAATGAAAACTCCAGTTTAAGACGGTTTAATGCCAATATTAAATATATTGAATTACTGAGAATGAATTATGTACAGAATATACAAATTTACACACTTTTTAAATAAGACTCAATTGTGCAATTAGGGAACTGCCTAATCTACCAGTTTATTTCTAGCTAAGAGTTCTTGAGTTCCCTAGTTCAGTTTCTAATTACTGGATGATACTTATCTTCCAAGATGATGAAGCCTTCCGTGATGTCTTCTTTCTTGAGGTTCTGCTTTCACTTGTATACACTAACACTTCACTGTATTCGCTGGCTTCCTTCACTATAGACCCAAGTGGATGCAGTACTGATACCTTAACTTAATACAGTCTGTGTGACTCCCATAGTATTATCCTCGAATAGTGTTCTGATTGCTATGAAATGCCGTGGTTACCGCTTCCCAACTTTCCGGTCGAACTGCAGCTAGTCTTTAACCTGTGGACTCCTCAAATATGCACGAAGCTCCAAGATTCTTACAATTCCTCCCGTATGACAGTCTTTTCCCGCTGTGATTTCCTACTGCTTATCATAACTAAACAGCATTCTTGTGCGGCTACCTGGGCTGAATCCCTTACTGTAAGATTCCTTATAATTCAGACCTGTTTGTGACCCGTTTAGGAATCTTCTCTCCACATAGTTACTTCAATGTTTGAGTAAGTGTGATTTCCCGGCTGACCATCCCAGAGTAATCATTACTCACTACCGTGAATTGACCTAATTTCTCACTTGAAATTACTCACAGCTTGACTGGATTGTCGCCCTGCCCAGGTACCGTCCCAACTACTTTTCCTGTCGCCCACTACTTCTCCCTCATGACTCACTGCTAAGACTGATCCACCATTTCATTATCTCCTTCCTTAAGTCATTTCGGTGGTTTCGCTGTTACCAAGCCCTGCAGACTTTGAACCCTGCGTATGTCTGATTTGTCGTGATACTGTTGGTTAGCGGTATCCCTTCCCTGAGGAAATTCTGAACCTTCTCAATTGTTCCAGAAGGACGAACATTGGAAATTTCTCTTGGTTTACCTGCATTTCTGAACATCTCATTCTCTGCCCCTTGACCGGGTAAATATCGCGATAAGGGAGACCACTCATCCTGTGTACTTGTTAAACATTTCAACACGCCTGCAAGGCTCCTACCGATCCGTACTGCGTCCTCTTAACAATGTCCAACATGCTTCAATTTCATATAATTATAAATATGATTATTTTACCTTGATACTTTAGTGAATTTAATCCTTTTCCTTTATGTTTTAGTTTTTCGATTTTACTTTATTCTGGTACAGTGGGGTCGTGGTCCGAACTGAGGTTGCACCGCTCCCCAACGGTATGGATTGCGGGCGGTGCCGCATCAGCGATACGACACAATGATAATACCAATATAAATGGTCCGTTATTGGACGGAAAATTTATAATGTCCAGTAACGGACCATTTATATTGGTATTATAACTTTACTCATTCGGAACAAATATTTCAGATTTCCTATGGGAATCAACATCTATATCACGACACAGTGATGCAAGTGGAGGGTGGAAAATTAGAAGCTGAACAGTCCCAGGGTCCTCACGTCAGTAGTTAAGGGTTAACTAAAAGCATATGTATCTTAGTTTACATGTAGATTATTACTGTAAGAAAGCAGTTCAACACTTTGTTTACCAGGCGGTGTGCTGATAAAGACCATGGTGTATTTTTAGTTCTCCTTTCATCAGTGGCTTGCTTATTGTGGTAAAAGGCAGTCCCGTGAAGGTGTTTCATAGTGTGTCTATTTTATCAGGAAAATACCTGATCATAAACAGGATGTGAATTTAATTGTATGTTCATCTTCCGCATTTGCTTCAGCTCTCGCTGGTAAGGTTAATTATTCAACAAAAACAAGAGTATGCAAATATGAAGATGATTATCTAAACCTAGGCAAGCGTTCTTGCAATTAACCAGGATCGGCCACGGAGAGTTCTTTACTTGGATGTTCTACCCAACGAAAGTTTGAAACCTATAAAACTTACAAGACACTTCAAGGCAAAACATACAGAGCATGTGAATAAACCTGTTGACTGTTTTAAATGTCAAGAACAACAATTGAATGTAAATATCATATTTTAGAAAAGCCATGCTACAGTTCCTAAGAATGCACTAAGAGCATCCTTAGAGGTTTTAAATATCATTATTTGCTGTTGCAGACCACTAATTATTATTATTTTATTATTATTAACAGAAGTATTTGTGTGCTGGATTTTTGTGCATTCTAATGAGCAGTGAGAGGGAGGGCAGGAAGGAAGGTTTCAATACAATGGATTTATTTTGTCTGGCAATATTAAGGCCATTAGGCCTCTCTTCCATCTACCCAGAAAATAAAATATTTACATGTGAAGAATTAAAATAGACTACAATTGAAACATCTTGCAGCTACTAAACAATAAAATATAATAAATAAATAAATAAATAAATAAATGATGATTTACAAAATTATGACATGACTATAGTATTTATAAAATGTTAAATTTGCTCATTTCTATTATCCTTAATAATAACAATTTGATAATATGAAGTCTATCCCTTTCAGACTGTGTACGCACAATTGTGCAGGTTCGTATCTTGTTTATGTCTGAGATTATTTGACATTTTCTTGGCACTAGGCCAGACTGCAGTGCTTGTGCGGGGGACACTTGGCATGTACTTCAGCTGTTTTTATTTAGTGCTTGACCACCAGGGGGCAGGAAGAAGAGTTTAAAAATACAGTTCATCGGCAAGATGTTGGGAAGCAGTAATGCCTAAAGTTAAGTATTTATTGCATTAATATTCATTTAGAAGCTTTACTGAATATTAGAATACAATCAATGAAGTGTGTAAATTGTTTAGCGAACGTAAATTTTGAACTTACAACATCGTACGTAATACCATGAGGTTTTGAATGTTGATACGTACAATTGTGTGGGCTAGGTTTTCCAACTCAGCAACATTTTGCATTCGTAACACGGCATGGTTGACAGTTGCCCGCAGCATATCGGGTGAAATCAGAGCAACGTGTTGTTGTATGCTAGCCTTTACATCAGGCAGAGACAGGATATGTCCCTGCTAGACATGATCCTTCAAATATACCCCAACCAGAAGTCACAGGGATGTACAGTAAGTCGGTGATTTGAAGGCTACGGATCTGGAAAATGCCTGAGGTGATGCGGTCATTACTGATGATTTCTCACAGCAAAAAAGGAATCAATACATGGCACCAAATAGCTGACGTCATAGTTACAGAATATTGAACGCTCTGACTGCATACAGAGCCATAATTTTACCTGGTGGCAAGACTTGGAACTAATACTTTTTGTAGCATAATTCGCGAGCACATTACTTATTTAGCATATCTATGTAATTTCAGACTCCTGTGGTCATTACAGCCTGTGCTGTGCTGCGCTGAACACCGTCAGTTTAACCCTGGAGTAGTCGCGATGGGTCTACGAGCCCTGGGCTGACATACTTATTGGTGTTCCTGTTGTTGGAATGCACCGAGTGCTTCCCCCTCCCTGGTAGCTTCTTGGCTCCGACCTTCAACCGAACCCAGTAGCCCGCTCTCAGTTACCTTGGAAACTTTAAGCGTATAGGCTGTTCAGGGTCTCGCAGACCCGTGCGACTGTTAACGTTGCCTCAAGTGCCAAAATTTCATTTGCGGAGAACATGGACAACTTGGCTGCAGAATGTGCATAGAAATTGATTAAAGTGATGTTTCCCTGTACTTTGAAGTGATAAAACTAATTTGATTTTTATTTTATGAATTATGACACATAATTCACACATACCTAAAAAAATCCATATTTTTGTACCAATAGTTCAAGTGTGAAATTCTCAAAAATATGTTTTATTAAGACTGTGTAGAAAATAGATAAAAGTATAAAGTAGTATAAAAATCTAATAGTAAAACAGTGAGAATTAATGGGTCTGAGAGTCCCGGTGTGACCATTAATATTGACAAAACCCATGCAACCACTCCAAGTTAATTATCAACATCCGGTACATTTCCACCTTACTGAATTCCTCCCCGCCCCTTTATGATCCATGTACACTATGAACAACAAAGGGGAAAGATTACGGCCTTGTCTAACCTCTACAAGTACCGCCTGTGGTTAGGGGACGCAGATGAAGAATACACCCACGGTATCCCCTGCCTGTCGTAAGAGGCAACTAAGGGCCGGTTCTACCATCTGCTGGTAAAGTGGCTGGCAGCTGCCCAGGAGGTAAACTACCTGGGGGTGTAAATCAGCTGGTACTTTGCCTTGTGTGCAACCACCTCTGCGCAAGCACTGGGTAGCTACCCGGAGCTAGACACCGATATACGGAGTTGGCTAGACTGATTTTCAGTGACTTCTCACTTTCGAGTGTGGTGCTATCTACCATCAGATGTATGAAGCTCATTTCGATTGATTTTCATGTGCTTGCATCTGTTGATTATCATCAAAAAGCCTAATAAGGAGTTATGGACAATGAGTTATTTCAAGCTTTCGTGATTTTAATCTATGAGCTTCAAAATCAATACCTAATTGGGATTAAAATCTCAAGATTATATTTTCTTACGGCAGTTATCCTCCTCTGCGAACCATGTGACCTTGCCACAGTGGGGAGGCTTGCGTGTCCCAATGATGCAGATAGCCGAGCCGCAGGTGCAACCATATCGGATGGGTATCTGTTGAGAGACCAGACTAGATAGATAGATAGATAAGAAATGGGTGAGCCCTGTTTTCGCAGAGCTCCACACGTAGGTCTATGAAGACCCTTTGTGCCCCTTGAACGGGTTTGCCTAGTCCAGCCCTAGTGCTCCTATAAAGGATACCAGTGTCCGGATTTTGGCATTCCTGATGTCCTCCAGGCTCACAAAATGTGAGCCCAGGTATCGATGTCTAGTGCTTGCAAAAGCCTCGCACTGACATAACACATGCGCGGAGGTCTCCTCCTCCTTACCGCATCTTCTACACATCGGATCCTGGGTGATTTTCATGATGTGTAGGTGTCTCTGTAAGGTATTGTGGCCTGTTAACAGTCCAGCTACCATTCTCATTCTGGTCCTATTCAAATTCATTAGGACCTTTTTATAGCTTTGACTAGGCCCTTTGATAAGTTCACGTGCCTGTCGAGACCAGACTAATGAGTGGTTCATCGAAAGGGGGGTAGCAGCCTTTCGGTAGTTGCAAGGGCGGCAGTCTAGATGATTGACTGATACGGCCTTGTAATAATACTCAACATGGCTTAGCTGTGTTGATACTGCTACACGGCTGAAAGCAATGGGAAACTACAGCCGTAACTACCTCCCGAGGACATGCAGCTCTCTCTGTATGAATGATGTACTGATGATGGCTTCCTCCCGGGTAAAATATCCCGGAGGTAAAATTGTCCCCCATTCGGATCTCCGGGTGGGGACTACACGAGAGGGGGCGATCATCAGGAAGATGGAGACGGACATTCTGCGAGTCGGAGCGTGGAATGTTAGAAGTTTGAATCGTTGTGGTAGGTTAGAGAATCTGAAAAGGGAGATGGATAGGCTGAAGTTAGATGTAGTTGGTATAAGTGAAGTACGTTGGCAGGAAGAACAGGATTTTTGGTCGGGCGACTACCGAATTATCAACACGAAATCAAACAGGGGAAATGCACTACGACCAGCATAGTGAAAGAATTATTGTCGTCAAGATAGACACCAAACCAATGCCCACCACAATAGTGCAGGTCTATATGCCTACTAGTTCAGCGGATGATGAAGAAATTGAAAGAATATATGAGGAGATAGAAGATTTAATACAATATGTAAAAGGTGATGAGAATCTAATTGTGATGGGAGACTGGAATGCAGTGGTAGGCCAAGGAAGAGAAGGTAGTACAGTAGGAGAATTTGGATTGGGACAAAGGAACGAAAGAGGAAGTCGGCTGGTTGAATTCTGCACTGATCATAATTTAGTCCTTGCCAATACTTGGTTCAAACACCACAAACGACGGCTATATACGTGGACGAGACCTGGAGACACTGGAAGGTATCAAATAGACTTCATTATGATTAGGCAGAGATTCAGAAACCAGGTGTTGGATTGCAAAACTTTCCCAGGAGCAGACGTGGACTCTGACCACAACTTGTTGGTCATGAAATGTCATCTGAAGTTGAAGAAATTGAAGAAAGGAAAGAATGCAAAAAGATGGGATCTAGACAAGTTGAAAGAAAAAAGTGTGAGGGATTGTTTCAAGGAACATGTTGCACAAGGACTAAATGAAAAGGCTGAAGGAAACACTATAGAGGAAGAGTGCAGAGTCATGAAAAATGAAGTCAGTAGGGCTGCTGAAGAAATGTTAGGAAGGAAGAAAAGATCAACTAAGAATCAGTGGATAACTCAGGAGATACTAGACCTAATTGATGAACGACGAAAATACGAGAATGCTAGAAATGAAGAGGGCAGAAAAGAATACAGGCAATTAAAGAATCAAGTGGATAGAAAGTGCAAGGTAGCTAAGGAAGAATGGCTGAAGGAGAAGTGCAAGTATGTCGAAGGCTGTATGGTCCTGGTAAAGGTAGATGCTGCATACAGGAAAATCAAGGAAACCTTTGGAGAAAGGAAATCTAGGTGTATGAATATTAAGAGCTCAGATGGAAAGCCACTTCTAGGGAAAGAAGACAAAGCAGAAAGATGGCAGGAGCATATCCAACAGTTGTATCAAGGTAAAGATGTATATAATTTGGTTCTGGAACATGAAGAGGCTGTTGATGCTGATGAAAGGGGAGACCCAATTTTGAGGTCAGAGTTTGACAGAGCTGTGAGTGACCTAAATAGGAACAAGGCACCTGGAATTGATGATATTCCCTCTGAATTACTGACTGCCTTAGGAGAAATCAGCATGGCAAGGTTATTTCATTTAGTGTGCAAGATGTATGAAACAGGAGAAGTCCCATCCGATTTTCGGCAGAATGTTGTTATACCTATTCCTAAGAAAGCCGGTGCTGACAGGTGTGAAAACTACCGCGCCATTAGTTTAGTATCTCATGCCTGCAAAATTTTAACATGTATTATTTACAGAAGAATGGAAAAACAAGTTGAAGCTGAGTTGGGAGAAGATCAGTTTGGCTTCAGAAGAAATGTAGGAACACGTGAAGCAATCCTGACTTTACATCTGATCTTAGAGGATCGAATCAAGAAGGACAAGCCCACGTACATGGCATTCGTAGATCTAGAAAAGGCATTCGATAATGTTGATTGCACCAAGCTATTTATGATTCTGAAGATGATAGGGATCAGATACCGAGAACGAAGAATTATCTACAATCTGTATAAAAATCAGTCAGCAGTGATAAGAATCGAGGGCTTTGAAAAAGAAGCAGCAATCCAGAAAGGAGTGAGGCAAGGCTGCAGTTTGTCCCCTCTCCTTTTCAATGTTTACATAGAACAGGCAGTAAAGGAAATCAAAGAGAAATTTGGAAAGGGAATCACAGTCCAAGGAGAGGAAATCAAAACCTTGAGATTTGCCGATGATATTGTTATTTTATCTGAGACTGCAGAAGATCTCGAGAAGTTGCTGAATATCATGGATGAAGTCTTGGGTAAGGAGTACAAGAAGAAAATAAATAAGTCCAAAACAAAAGTAATGGAGTGCAGTCGAACGAAGGCAGGTGATGTAGGAAATATTAGATTAGGAAACAAAGTCTTAAAGGAAGTAGATGAATATTGTTACTTGGGTAGTAAAATAACTAACGATGGCAGAAGTAAGCAGGACATAAAATGCAGACTAGCACAAGCAAGGAAGAGCTTTCTTAAGAAAAGAAAGTTGCTCACTTCAAACATTGATATCAGAATTAGAAAGATGTTTTTGAAGACTTTCGTGTGGAGCGTGGCATTGTATGGAAGTGAAACATGGACGATAACTAGCTCAGAAAGTAAGAGAATAGGAGCTTTTGAAATGTGGTGTTACAGAAGAATGCTGAAGGTGAGATGGATAGATCGAATCACGAATGAAGAGATACTGAATCGAATTGGTGGGAGGGGATCGATTTGGCTAAATTTGATGAGAAGAAGAGATAGAATGATAGGACACATCTTAAGACACCCAGGACTTGTTCAGTTGGTTTTTGAAGGAAGTGTAGGTGGTAAGAATGGTAGGGGTAGACCAAGGTATGAATATGACAAGCAGATTAGAGCTAATGTAGGATGCAATAGTTACGTAGAAATGAAAAGGTTAGCACAGGATTGGGTGGCATGGAGAGCTGCATCAAACCAGTCTATGGACTGATGACTCAAACAACAACACAGCAGTTATAACCTGTCATGTAAGGCAGCGTTTTTGGAAAGCATTCTCGTAGTAGATTGGTCAAGTCGCTCGCTTCGTAATAGAATGCACGCAGTTTTTCATTGTCTTTCTAATTTACATTAAAAAAATTATTTTCGTTCCCTGCCGTTGTTCGTAACTTTTTTTTCTCACGCTTCCATATACGTATATACACCTGTATCTTCCTTATGGGCTTATTGCCTTTGAGCATTGTATCTGCAGGCTTCTGTGAATTGATTATCTCCACGATGCTCTATTTGCAACTAGCTCTGTGATCTAGTTTAGTTCCACATGCTTCCATTTATTGATAATGCATTTCATTCTAATGTTTAACTTTTGGAGGGTTCTGTAAATGTAAAGAACTAATTGGGGTAAATACCCATCATAGGAAGAGGAATTCGGGAATGGAATAGTTTCCAATTTCTTCGAAATAATTTACAAGAAGGCTATGTAAACAACTGATAGGGAATCTCCTACCTGGGCGACAGTCCTGTATGCTATATTAATCGTAACATCACTTTCTATAAGTAGCACACATATAAAGCATTTTTCTAGTAGACATAATATTGTGATTAAACATTTCAATGAAATATTGTTAACAAAAGAACGTATGTAAAGAGGCATACAGATTAATACAACGCTAATAATGAAAATAAAAACGATTCGTCATAATAAAGACTCGAAACTGCAAACCTCGTATTATGAACTGAGCGCGTTGGCCATTACGCTACGAGGAAGCTTGGGGTAAATGGGATACTTAGGATTAAGTTATACCTGGTGTCTGAAAATTGAAAAAGTAGAAAATTAAATCCCATTTGAAATTATTTCCAAATAGGTTTTGATTTTATATCCTTTTAGAGTTTCTTTGCGAAAGCTTGACGTATAAAATGTGTTCCCTACGCTATCAATGCAAGAGGCTGGCGTGACCGTTGCAACTCAAAGGAAGCATTAATGTTCATAATCCTGCAATACAGTATCGATCACTGTTACAGTATAATGCTTTTTTCAGTGTACTAAGCTAATTTGAGTTGTATGTCACCAGAAATACAGCTAATAATGTTCAGCTCTCAAAACTTGCCCGGCAGGTAAATTCTCTTTACATGTAACTAATCTCGTGATTAGACCCGTATTGAAATTTGCTATGAATGCTTACAATATAGTGATTATTTTAATCCACCTATTCAATACAAATTGGTTTTGTGTTGCTAGTTCATAATACTACAACACGAATTTGCAGGCACATGTTTCGCTTTATTTACAAGCATCTTCAGCCTACATAATTGTCTCAAGGTTAAGACCTGTCATATTTGGATTGTTTTTACAAATTTTTTGCTTGAGTATAAATTCATGTTTAGTAATAATATGTAAAAAAAATAGGAATTATGTACACATTAAAAGTATGACAATATGAATTACAATGTTGAATTGAAGTAACCCTTAATTCTAAAATACATTGACGTCCAAAACATAGCAACTACAATTGAAAAATTTTTTTGGTTAAAATTGTTTTCACAATTACAATGTTGAATTGGAATAACCCTTAATTCTAAAATACATTGACGTCCAAAACATAGTAACTACAATTTAAAAAATTTGGCTAAAATTGTTTTCACAATGCTGTGGTTGATTGAATCAACTGTAATATGGCTTTACATTTGAGTCATAAATAAACTGAAGGTTAAAATATAGGAGCCATTTTTTTCTAAAATCCATTGATTTCTGGAACACAGTAACTTCTGATATTGAGAATTTGGTTAATAATTGTGATCTCCAATACAATTATTTAAAAACAACTATGATTTGACTCCATGTGTAATTTGAGTCGAAATGATATTCTAAAAATTAAAATCTTGGAACCATTGGAGACCGGCTTCTAGAATTTTCGAGGCTTGCTGCAGTTTGGTGATTTTATCAGTGAAAGTATTAGAATAATTAGTTCTTGTTTATTGCAACTTGAATATCCATTGGTAGCAGATTGTATTAATGTAGTTGTAGTTAAAGTGGGGGGGGGGGGGCTTCTATCCAAATCTTGAGTAGCTGTTTATGTTTCTTTCGAGGTAATAGAATGAGTGAAGCATCTGGAACAAATGGAAATTAACTTGAAATACTGTTATGTGTTGTTGTGCTTGTAATGTTTGATGTTATATTTTTTCATTTACCCCTTTGACTGCTGCTACAAAGTCTTGTGGTCTTTCTTACGTTACTGTGACTAATGTCTGTTGTGGTTCTACTCCTTGTGTTCTACGTGTGGAGGGGCTATTGTGAGGGGCAAGTAGGGGGTTGAGGGGGATAGATGTAAGGGCGGGGCATTTGCTATTGGTGTACCATGTGGTGGGGGAGTTATCTGTTGTCGAGGTGGGGGTAGGGGACGATCCTGCGGGCGGGACGTTAAGCTTTGGCGTGTTATGTAGAGGGGGATTTGTTGTCGAAATAGTTTCTGTTGTGAGTGTTTTTAGATTAAATATCTTAAAGAATTTGCTTTTATCTGATTTGAAGGTTTGTAACAATGTTGGCAACTGTTCTATTAACGGGCTTTTTATTTCGGCTGCGTCGTTCAAATTTTTTTCTTTATTAAAATATTGATCCAAATAAATATATGTTTTCAAACTCTGTCATTAGCTTCCCCTTTTTGATCCTTTTGATTATTGTAAGGTCTTTGTCTATTGAGGTATAATGATGGCCGGTTTCTTTCATATGATTACTCATTGCGGAGTATTTATTATGCTTTAAGGCGTTAAAGTGTTCCATGTACCTGGTTAGGAAGCTGCGGCCAGTTTGGCCAACATATGAAGATTTACACTGTGTGCATGTTAGTCTATATATTCTGGAACTTTGAAATTTGTTATTGTAGGAATTTCCTGTGTTATGAATAAAAAATAAGTTTTTATTTGTGTTATGTGTTTTAAAGGCTACTTGCATATCCCGCTTTTTGAGTGGGTTTGCTATTTGGTGGATCGTTGAACTGGTGTAAGTAAAGGTTGCGTATTTTGATTTTTTGGTTTTTTCCGGTGGGAGATTTGTGGCTAATTTGAGCTTTACTTTGTTGATGTTGAAGTTACTGTGTTCCAGAAATCAATGGATTTTAGAAAAAAATGGCTCCTATATTTTAACCTTCAGTTTATTTATGACTCAAATTTAAAGCCATATTACAGTTGATTCAATCAACCACAGCATTGTGAAAACAATTTTAGCCAAATTTTTTAAATTGTAGTTACTATGTTTTGGACGTCAATGTATTTTAGAATTAAGGGTTATTCCAATTCAACATTGTAATTGTGAAAACAATTTTAACCAAAAAAATTTTTCAATTGTAGTTGCTATGTTTTGGACGTCGATGTATTTTAGAATTAAGGGTTACTTCAATTCAACATTGTAATTCATATTGTCATACTTTTAATGTGTACATAATTCCTATTTTTTTTACATATTATTACTAAACATGAATTTATACTCAAGCAAAAAATTTGTAAAAACAATCCAAATATGACAGGTCTTAACCTTGTGACAATTATGTAGGCTGAAGATACTTGTAAATAAAGCGAAACATGTGCCTGCAAATTCGTGTTGTAGTATTATGAACTAGCAACACAAAACCAATTTGTATTGAATAGGTGGATTAAAATAATCACTATATTGTAAGCATTTATAAGGTAAATTCTTTTCGGGCCCTCGAAGTGTCCGATAAATTACGCGCCGGGTAACGACGGTTTATGCTGCCGATAGCACTACCTGGGAGTGGTCGAACATCGTTTTACGCGGAGGGCAAGTTACGTGCTACTTTACCAGTAGGTGGTAGAACCGGCCCTAAAAGGGGTGACCAAGAGATGATTATATTAGAACCATGAAACTACTTGTGATTAGTACCACCACGCGGGGAACACCATGGGTCACTTTTACTTGCGCGTAGTACCACTATGTTAGGTACCAAATAGGTTTGTGATTAGTAGCAAAAGTGTGCGCGACGGCTTTTACAGTACCTGTAATTAGTAGCACTATATGAGCGACACCATGGGATGAGGGACCCATGGTTCTGGCTTGCCTATGATTAGCTCCCACTATATGAGGAACACCATGGGATAGTATGAGTCCCTGTGGTTAGTACACTTATGTGATGAACACCATAGGTTTGCATTACCTGTAAATGGCGCCGTAGTGTGCGGAACACTGTAGGTCTGCAATACATGTGTGGAATACCGCGAGTCTTCACTACTTTTGATTAGTACCGCAACATGACAAATACCATGGTTCTACTTTTCTAGCGATAAGTACCATTATGAGGTGCCGATTACTTGGATTTTGGACCCCTTTCGACTACAAGCATCCTCGATTCAGTATCGTGCTATTGAAGCAGTCCCTTGGTCGGTAATACTATTGTTTTACGCCAGCTTCTGTGCACGTGAGGCACTGTTGGTCAGTTCCACTGATCGTTTTAAATTCATATCCATCCATTCATTCTTCGTCCTCACGTTTTGAATTCTGGTGAGTGGACAATTTTGGACTTTTAATTTGTCATTTCATTTAGTCTCATTTCATACCATTAGTGGCTGATGACCTAGTACATTGAACCAAGAACTCATTCTATCATCAGTTTTCACTGTAGCCCAATTGTCAACATATATACCTTGATTGCTTTTAATAATCTACCCTTAATCCCATAGTTCCCCAGAATAGTGAACATTTTTCCCCTCAGTACTCTGTCATATGCCTTCTCTAGATCTATGAAACATAAAAATAATTGTCTATTCCTCTTGTAACATTTTTAATTTACTTCGTGCATACTAAAAATCTGATCCTGACAGCCTCTCTGGGGTCTGAAACCGCACTGGTTTTCTTCCAGCTTATTCTCAACCACTGATCGTACTCTCCTTTCCAAAATGCCAGTGAACACCTTGCCTGTTATACTCATCAATAATATGCCTCGATACTTGTTACAATTCTTCCTGTTCCCTTGCTTAGGTGCAATTACTGCTTTTGTCCAATCCCATGTTACCTTAATAACATTCCATATTAGTATTATTACTCTATGAAGCCATTTCATCCTTGCCTTCCCACTATATTTCACCGTTTCAGGTCATATTTAAACTATTCCTAGTGATTTACATCAATGGAGTTTATTTTCCATCCTTTCCAATTCCTCGAGCGTAATTTCACCAACATCGTTGTCCTCCTCCCCATGAGCTCGGTTGTTCGCAATGTCTCCAGAAAGATTTCCTTTTATGCGGGGAAGTTTTTCAAAATATTCCTTCTTCCACCTGCCCAGTGATTCCCTGGGATCTACTATCATTTCCTCTGGTTTACCTAAAACACTGTTAATTTCCTTTTTCCCTCCCTTCCTTAGATACTTTATTACTGTCCAGAAGGGTTTCCCTTCTGTCTGACCTAGCATTTCCAGGTTATTACCAAGATTTTCCCACAACTTCTTATTGGTTTCAAAAATTTACTAATAATTATTATTTAGCATATGATGAATACAGTATACTATATACAGTATGTACAACAACCATCTCCGGTTCGTAACTAAAGTTCCATATCAAAATTTGAGAGCCAAAAAAGAGCTTTGCTTGAGACAGTGTAAAGTTCTCTATAGAGCCTCTATAAGCTCGCAAAGGACACTCAAATGCAATGTGATCCACTGTCTGCTCCTCTTCTCTGCAGTCACATTGCGGTGATGCCTTCCATCCCCATCTGAAGAGAGTGGCTCCACATCTACCTTGGCCGGTCATAATTCGGTTTAACGTCCTCCACTGTCTTCCGGGAAGGAAAAATCCATCTGGGCACTTGCAGGGGTTCTCAATGATGTGATGATGTGGTAACGATGATTGCTGTTGCCATTGTTCTTTCCAGGCATCCGATACATTAACACCTTGAGTGCCACGTGAGAACAACGTTGACTCACAGAGCTTAATGCCATTCGTGCCGCGTGAGTCCGCTGTGGACTCACGCGCACTCTCAAAGTCTCAGGCCCCGTGGTGCCATACTGTCATCACACTTGACATGTAAACGTATGTTAAATGAAAATAGGTGGCCAGTACGTCATGAATCTATTCTTGGCCTGTCCATTTGCGAGTCCGATGTGGCACCACGTAGCCCGTACGTCACTGTAATATATCACCAACAATAAATAAATTATGACATTATTTATTGTTTTCTGACCGTGTCATGTGTACAAATAACAATATATTGTACTGTATAGTGTACTCATTGTTCATTATAACAGATCAGGGTCTAGGTCTATAGACAAATTGAAAACACAGGACAAAAGATGAACTTTCCAGAAAAAATATTTGTAACTTTGTCTCATTCGCAATCACATCACAAAATTGGTACACTTTTTGCATATGAATTTAAAGTATAACAAATGAGACTTTCTGAAGAAATATGATTCAAACTGTGTTTTACAATCACAATCACACTACAAATCTGTGCACTTTGAAGAAACAGTCCAAACAGAAGAAATTTTCACAGGTTGGTCATTTGAACTTAGACTGTAGAGTCTTCCTCATGGCATATGGCCTTCTTGATTCCTGATGGATCTCTTCATAACAATTACTGCATGTCTGTCTTCCCTGCCGGCCTACATCCTCCAGTCGGGGTAATACCTGTTTCTTTGCTACTTGTGAGGGAATGTGAAAATTTTTGATACCGGTACCTGTTAACTGTTCAACAATGTCCTCTTTGAACTGGGTAACAGATATGCTCTCATTCCCAAGTTGATTGGAAATATAGATGGCATTTACTATACTTGTGCCGATCAATATCTCTATAGCTAATTTTTGTACCATTTTACTCCGTCTCGGGGAAGTACTCTAGCTCTTTTTATGATCTGATAAATCAATGTACGGTTTGTATTTGTTATACTCTATAACACTGCGTGGTTTTTGCTCTTCACCATCCCTCCTCTGAATAGTGACCATCTCACCAGTGTGTTTAGTTGTCAAAATTAAGACGTCTCTTTAATCGTGCCATTTCTGAACAACCACATCAGTGTTACTTTCCCGGGCTCTTGTCTTTCCTCTTGCTAATTTCCCTTTAGTAACATCGGTTGGATTATACTTCCCATTAGATTTCAGTGTTCGAAAGATAAGAGTTTAATTCTTTAGTAGTATACCAGTGTGTCAGGAAGGTTAAAACTGTGCTAGGATATGTGGTGACACATTGGTCTCACGCGGCCTATACAGCTGGAAGGTAGTGTCAGTGGCCGCGTGAGACCAATGTGTCACCACAATTTCAACACAATGTTATGACTACAATTTTGGCCCAAGGTGACTAAAAGGTACATTTCTGTCATGAGGTGCACCATTTTATACTCTATAGTAAAAAAAGAAAGAATGGCCTGGATGGAAATTTTTTTACTGCATACGTGGCACTTAAGGTGTTGGTGCTGTAGATTCATTGCAGTACGCCAAGAAGGGTGTCTGGATTTCAGTCGTTTAGCTGGAGAAGCTGCTATGTCAGAATGAACAGGGCGGTGAAGATTGTTTTCTATTTTCTTCCATAAGTTAAGCAGTGACTGTGATATCTTCTTAGGGATGGAGGTGGTATGTGGCTTAGGGTGTGAAGCCAGTGTATGTTAGTTAGTCGGATGCACCTTGTAATGATACAAATTGCTTGGTTCAGGTGGGTGTCTACTAGTCCAGTGTGAGCACTCTTAAGCCAGGTTGAGCAGTAATATTCAGAGACAGAATAAGAAAGTGCAAGAGCAGTGGATCTCAGGATTTGAGCATTAGCACCCCAGGATGTACCTGCCAGCTTTTGAAGGATGTTATTCCTGGTCTTGATCTTGGCTGACACATTACAGAGGTGATTCTTGTAGGTCAAGGACCTGTCCAGAGTGACTCCCAGGTACTTTGCGTTTCTACAATACTGTAGATTCTCTCCTCTGAATGGTATGGTTGGGTTGTACCCAGCACTTCTATTCCACAAGTGGAATGTAGACACAACAGTTTTCTGAGGGTTTGGTCTAAGGTTGTTCTGACGAAAGTAACTGTCTAGAATCTAAAAGTCTGATGTAAGCATCGACTCCGACTCATTGAAGTGTTGATGTTGAGCGACCAATGCTATATCATCTGCGTAGATGAATTTTCTGGATTTGGTTACTGGGAGGTCATATGAGTGCAGGTTGAATAGGAGAGGGGCCAATACAGAGCCCTGAGGGAGTCCACCATTTATCTTATGTACTTAACTTCTGGAGTCTTCTGAAAAAATCTGAAAGTGCCTATTACTCAGTTATGTGGACAGTTTCAGGCAAGGGATGATGCTGATAAATTTGAGAAGGAGCTTCTCTTGCCACACGGTGTCATATGCAGCTGTTAGATCTAAGAAGACACCCGTGCTTACCATTTTGTTCTCAAATCCATTTTCAATATGGGTAACTAGTGATAAAACCTGTTCGTCACATCCTCGTCCAGGTCTAGATCCAGCTTGCTCGACTGGAATATGCTGATTTATTGTCGCGGAGATCCTGTTATGTATCATCCTTTCCAGAAGCTTCATTGTAACACTGAGGGGTGCTATTGGGCGGTAACTCTCAATTTTTGTTGGGTCCTTAGATGTTTTTAAGCTATTTTTTTTTGTTTCCTTGAAGAGTGAAGATAGGTACCTATCTCTAGTGTGTTTGTGAAGATGTTCGTAAGCCATTTAGCAGCAGCTGGTCCAAGATAATGAAGGAATTCTGGATATATACAATCAGCACCTGCTGCTTTTTTAGGTTTTAAATTTTCTATGGCCTGCTTAGTTTCTGGTGGTTTAAATGGGGCAGAGGATTCAGAGGATCGTTGAGCCGAACTTTTCTTTTCCTTCAAAAGGTGCTTTACATGCCTTCTATGATGCTTTTCAACTGAAACCTTTGAGGTAGAGATCATACGTAGGTGGTTTGAAAAGTTCTCAGAATGTACTAGAATTAAGTATCTTACCTCGGTGGAACTGCTTTTATTTTTCAACATAGTCTCCCTGTAGACTAATGCATTTGGTCCAGCGATGTTCCAATGCCTTGATCCCATCTCGAAAATGAGTTTCCTCCAGCCCTGCAAAATACCTCTCCAATTCGGCTGTCAGTTCTTCCCTTGTAGAAAATCTCCGTCCACTGAGGAAAATTTTCAGCTTGGGGAATAGGTGCAAGTCTGATGGTGCCAAATCAGGTGAATAAGGTGGATGTGGCAACAATTCGTACCCCAATTCTTGAAGTTATGCCATGGCAATAACACTTGTGTGCGGTGGAGCATTGTCCTGATGAAAGATGACCTTTTTCCTTGCCAAACCAGGCCTTGTTTCGCGTATCTTTTCCTGTAGTTGGTCTAGGGGGTTTGCATAGTATTGCCCCGTAATTGTTTGGCCATTAGGAATATAATCTATCAGCAGAATGCCTTTTGCATGCCAGAAAACTGAGGCCATGACCTTTCCGGCCGAACGCACTGCCTTTGCTTTCTTTGGTGGTGGGGAATCAGCATGTTTCCACTGCTTTGACTGCTGTTTTGTCTCTGGGGTATAGTAGTGGACCAAAGTTTCATTTGTAGTCACAAACCGGCACAAAAAATCTTGTTGGTTGCATTGAAAATGGTCCAGACTTTGTTTGGACATTTCCAATCTGGTGCGTTTATTATCCAATGTCAAGAGCCGCGGCACCCGTCTTGCAGATAATTTTTTCATACCCAATTCTTCGGTTAAAATATAATATACCCATTCAGAAGATATCCCTACAGCTTCAGCAATCTACCGCACTTTCAGTCGATGATCCTCCATGACCATTTTATGCACTTTTGCGATAAATTCTGGGGTCGTAACACTTTTTGGCCGTCCACTACGCGGATCATCATCCAAGCTCTCCCGACTAAATTTAAACTCGTTGGTCCACTTGGCAACAGTTGAAAATGAAGGAGCAGACTCGCCCAGTGTGTTCTGAAAGTCGGCATGAATTTCCTTTGCTCTCATACCTTTCTTTACAAAGTATTTAATCACTGCTCAAATCTCAGTTTTTTCCATTGTCACAAATCACTACGCGGGAACAACAACAAAGAGTCGTCACTACCACACTCCTGCAGCTAGAGCACTGACGCACCATGTGTTCACTTACAAAGGATGTGTGATTATTGCGCGAGAACCTCGTTGCTATAGCAATGACATATAGCGGTGATTCCGAGAACTTTTCAAACAGTCCTCGTATGCTTGGCCATGTCATCTAGACTGATGCTTGTTTTCGGTCTAATTTTGCTGTTTGGTGTGTCCAGTTTCCTGATCAGGCTCCAAGCTTCCCTGCTGGAGTGATTGAGGTCTAGGGACTCTACAGTTTCTTTCCAGATTCTCTTCCTGTTTTCGTCTAGGGATTGTAACAGTTCAGAAGCTGTATCTGGATCACCATTGGCCTCAAATTCTTTAAAGAGCCTTTTATTTTCCTTGTTCCAGCCGGGGATGTATTGTTTATGATATCCTCTTGGGATACATCCTTTTGTTGCACTTTTAACTACACTGATGAATCTGCTGTAGTTACTATGGATAGGTCTTATCCATCACAGGAAGGAGTCAGTCTGTTTAGAAAATTCATCCCAATTGGCTTTTTAAAAATTCCATCTCTGTTTTGATCAGAAGTGAAAGATAGGCACAAGCAATCCAGGGTGGAGAATTATTGGTCTGTGCTGACTGTGAGGAAATTCGTTGAGCACTGTGCATCGTATGTTGCTGAATGGGTGTTGTGATTGTGTTACAAAACAGAGATCCAGGGTGTATTCTTTGTTCCATCGTGCAGAAGAGATGGAATCCTTATCCTTGGCATCATATATAAGTTCAAGGTTTTCAGTTTCCAACCAGTCAGTGAGCTTTTCTTCATTACTGTCGTTCTCTTTGTATCACCATAGAGTGTGTGTGATGGCTGATGAAGTCCCCTACAATTATACTTGGATCTTGCAGAGTTGGAATTGGCAGAGATGGCCAGGGAGTTCCAGGAGGTTTATATATGTTGACTACTGTCAAATCACAGACTTTGATTAAGGTTGTAAATATTTCATTATCTGAGGAGAATGGCAAGACTTGATAGTGGGTGATATTGCTCCTCACATAGGTGGCAATCCTGTACTTTGCATGATTAATTGCAGTCACTAATTTAAATCCTGGAATTTTCCATCTGGTTTGCAGTTGGAGATCATTTTCCATGTGGGTTCCTTGAAGCAGGATGGTACGAGTCTGGTGTTCATTGAGAATCTTTGCTAGGTGTTCACACTTTGCTCTGCGTATGCCCTCAATGTTAAGCTGGCATATTTTCAATGAAGGGCCAATGTTACGAACTTGAGGGCCCTAGAAAGGGCCTCCAGGTATGTTTCTTCTCTGTTTTCCTTGACCGCGATGTCATATACGACAGTTAGGTCTCCTCTTATTCCAATGTTGCTCACTTAGCACCACCCGGGGGACATGTAGGGTAATTTAAGGTTAAACTTTTTTTTTTGTTAGGGGCTTTATGTCGCACCGACACAGATAGGTCTTATGGCGACGATAAGGTTAAACCTATGGACATGAACAACAGTGGTCCCCCATTTACTACTACTACTACTACTGCTGCTGCTGCTGCTGCTGCTACTACTATTACTACTACTACTACTACTACTACTACTTGAATTGAAGAGGGCAGGGGTTTTTAGTTGGTGGAAATCCAACTCCCACACAGAGTGGTGTCTTTAAAAGATTTTCCCCTGCCATAACAAAAAAAACTACTACTACGTATCCCTTAACACATTTTTATGACATTTGGATATGAAGTTACATTTTTGCAATTTACCCGAACTGTTATGTATTTTATTCGTAAGAAAACAATAAAATAAGGAGAAACGATGAACAATCACATTCTGCTTACAGCTATGGCTATTCCTTTCAAGGAAATTACTTAATGCATGGTTTATGAGATATTTTGATATTTCATTGTTTTCATTTAAGACATCTGTACATGCATACATTTCACACAAAAATAATATGTACACTACATAATGGAGTTGTTTCAAAATCATACTAATGATAGTTATTTATAAAATTGCTTGAAAGCCATGTTCAAGGTGTCCAGAAACAGGCTCTGAGTTCATACTTCACCAGTGATGAGTCAGCTAGTGCTATAGCATGTTCGTTAATATAAGCTTAAATGCAGAGAGAGATGTAAAGAACAGGACAGTATTTGAAATTCAAGTACGTTTTCGATATTACACTTTCTAATAGTTTAACATCATCAGCACTTTCCAGATTCTTACTTATATTTACCAAAATTTCATAGCCTGGGTTTCTTTTTAGGATATTGCACAGTTTTGTTTACGAATACTGTCTGCCTTTTCTGGAGAAACATCAAATTCATCTTTCACTGTCTTCACAATCTCTACCGAGCGAGTTGGCCATGCGGTTAGGGGCGCGCAGCTGTGGGCTTGCATCCGGGAGATAGTGGGTTTGAACTCCACTATTGACAGCCCTGAAGATAGTTTTCTGTGGTTTCCCATTTTCACACCAGGCAATGTACCTAATTAGGGTCACGGCCACTTCCTTCCCACTCTTTGGTCTTCCTGTCTCATTGTTGCCATAAGACCTATCTGTGTCGGTACGATGTAAAGCAATTTGAAAAAAAAAATTCACCATCTCCAGCGAATCACTGAGGCCTGAAACATATGTTGCCAGCTTCTTTTCAGTACTAACGAATTAGCCTGGTGCTATAGCTAAACACGCTATGCGTTCTGTGGCTTTCTGCTTCCCATGTGTGCTGAGTTGCAGAAAGCGAAGGGAGCGCTGTGCTAAATGCTCTTTCTTGTGCCGTTGCCCTTGCAGGTGTGCACAATGATCTTTCATGCCTTGAGAACTTTTTTCGGAAATTGGATTATTTTGAAGAGAAACATGCAGAAAATTTCATTTTACCTATGTAATTATTTTATGTGTAATACTTCTAAACGTTCCTAAGATATGTGATATCAGATATATAGGAAGATTAACAAAATTTAGATGCAGAGACAAAATAAGACAAGATAGCAAAAGTGTGGCAAATATGTAGGGAAAAAATTGATACTTTAAACACTGTATCACTTGGAATAAGAGGACAAGTAGGGCAATTTCTTCAGTCCTGTAGTAATGCTTTGAGGTGTGGTATAACTCAAAACAGTATTGTACACAGAGTGGTGCAGTACATAAATTGCACAAGTGCTTTGACCTTTCTCATATACCATTCTTCTTGCATGCATCTCAGTCCTTCAGGGTCTCGCTTCCTCATTTTCTTTGTGAAATATCTAGGTACCATTTTCTTCCATGAGCAATCTTTGTATGCTCAATGAACATTGAATGTGGAAGGAAATCAGGAGTACGAGCAATAGATTTTTATTTACACCATTAGATATCATGACCAAGCTTCGTGATTTTTGTTACACCTCTATTTTTTTACAGCAGGGATAGAGGAAAAGAACGGAAGGCCCCTCATAGTATGGAGGCCATTTTCCTCTTGTGCCACAGTACTGGCTTGTGATAGTAGAGTTGCAGAAGGCTGTGAGCCACTTGAGTGGTACAAAAAGCACTGACAGCTTAAATTGCATCAAATAGCTGTAGAAAGAGTTATTATCTCTGGTATGATTTTTGAAGTGTATCCTGATGATTAGTAGATGTCTTTGAACGGTTTCATTATTGAAAACATCTTTGGCCTTTTAAATAGCACTTATACTTATATCATGCCAGTCGCTTATATCAAATACTGATAGCAAAAGAACATTGCTTCTTTCCAGTTTCCGTACCATGTAGAGGATTGGCTCAAGACATGCATGTCTAGTAGGCAATCCCTGTAATCTGCTCTCGGAAGAGGCACTTCCTGAAACAGTTCTTTGTTGTGGATATCAGTTTGTTGGCATTAAGAAACAGTGTTATTTTTGCCATCCTGTAAGGACTGTGTACAACGCAAGTCGAATTAATTAAATAAGGGTAAAATACCTTGATTGCTGTGGCAATTAATTAGAATTACCTAAAGCTGATCTTGACCACTCACGTACCTGTATTCTTGTCTACAACTTCTCAATTCTGACTTTCATGTGGTCCTCCTCAGATGTCTTCAGTCACAAGTTTTACCATTTGTCCAAATGCACTTTCCTATTTATAAACTATTGAGGATTAACTTGGTTGTAGTAAAAAAACCCTCAAAAATAGGGGAAGTTTTTTATTGCATGATACAAACTCATTCTATCCTGAAGAGGATGACAGTTTTTGCATCAGTAAAGTTTTATTGTTGTTGCTGGTAGTATCCACTTGATTAGAATATAAACGCTCGAGCAAGTTGACTGTGCTGTTTGGGTGCTGTAGCTGTGAGCTTGCATTTGGGTGATAGTGAGTTCAAACCTCACTGTTGGTAGCCCTGAAAATGGTTTCCCATGGTTTATCCATTTTCACACCAGGCGCATTAAGGACATACCTTTCAGTGTTGTCGTAAGTACGACTTCGTACTTTCTTCAGTCCTGTAGTAATGCTTTAAGGTGTGGTATAACTCAAAACAGTATTGTACTTCAGTTATTGTGGTTGGTCATATTTTATTAAATGCTAAATTATCTTCTATTAAATGTTAAATATGACCAATAAATGGTTTCCTTGTAAATATGTATTATAAATTTGTATAACTTCAAATATGTATTGTGTATAAGTTTAACCTCAAAATCTGTATAGTCGAAAGCGGTAGGAAACTATAATGTTTGTATATTAGATTTATTGTAATATAATTTTATATATATGAAGGGTTCTGGAAACTTACGGTAAGGTTTATTATCCAGATACATGTAGAGACATTAAGAATGTTGAAGAAATTTCTATGTGTGTTGGTAAACAGTAAACGAAAGTTCGAGCTGGATCCATTACTGGAGTACTCCATTCAACTAACTGGTCGATCGATGTTTCGAGTGTGTTCATTAGAGTGTTGTAAGAACCCTTCCAGAAATCGATAATTCTAGATGGTTGATCGAACAGTATATATATCGAGCCATCAGTCAGTGTATATTATAGTGCACGAGTCAGTGTTGTTGTTATCTGTACTTGTCAGTATCGACTTCAGGATACTCCGCTATAAAGTGTTGTAGTGTCACTTGCTGGTGTGTATAATTGTGTGTTGTGTCTTACAGTGACAATAAAGTAATTTATACAAGGAAGTGAACGTGTTCTCGTGTGATATTTATTTCCGTCAAAATCGCATTTGAGAACGATAAATTGGCAACAGGACAGGGCACTTTGAGACTCGGCAATGAAGATCGACCAAATTACTGTGGCGATGTTACGGAAAGCGCTGGCATCCTGAGGTTTACCGACGGCTGGAAGCAAAGCAGACTTACAAGAGAGGCTGCGCCAGGATTTGATAGACGAGAAGGACCCGGGCAGTTTCGACTTTGAAGTCACCTCAGTGGAAGAAACCAACGACTGGGTAAGCATTATGTTCGCACAACTAACTGCTTTGATTCACGCCCAGTCTGAAAACATTGAGGCCCAATCCGAAGAACTCGAGTGGGAAATTGAGGCCCAGTCTCAAGAAATAACGGGCCACATCAATTCTTTGGTCAAAGATCTGAAGGGGGATATTTAAAAAATGAATGACAAAATCAGCAGCTTAGAATTAGACATAGGTAAAGTAGTAAGTGATATGCACACCTTGAGAAACAAAGTTGAGGGGAAGATTGGAGAAATTGAGTGGAAATCCGACAATCTTAAGACCAGAGTAGGCCAGAAATTTACGAAGTTTTAATCTGAGATTAATAGAAAAGTTTTATCCCTGGAGAAAAAGATTTCTATAGGGAGTAGTCAACCTGGTAGAGGTATGGACCTCCCTCTTGGGATACCGGTTGATCCCAGAGTTATCGAAGACAGCCTACTGGAATTTCATGGGAGGCTCGAGGAGTGTCCTGAAACCCTTCTAAAGACATCGGAGTCTCTACTGGGTAGGACAAATATACCTACGGAAATATATTTGCAAATTGTCAGCCAGCAACTAAAAGCGTCAACAGCGGCTTGGTGGCAGAATATTAAAGGGCTCAGCCTCGACTGGGAGGAATTCCAGAAAGAATTTATCCAGAGATTTGACTCGGAGGCTGTCCAAACTTCAATACAAAAAAAGTTCCTAACTGAAGCACAACCCAGTGGAATGAGAGCAGGAGCTTTTGTGATTCAAAAACTCCAGCTCTTTAAGAGAGTCAGCGAAGGGGAAAATATTGACACGAGCGTCCCTTATATAATTGAATTGCTACATGATAAGGTTCGATCGCTTGTTAAGGTGGCATAACCAAAAACATTTGAAGAGCTCCATCACATCGTAGCAAAATTAGACGAAGAAACAAGTTACCATGCCTCAAGAATGGAAATCTCAACAGTGGAGGAACCCCGGAATTGCTACCGATGTGGGCGGATCTGGCATCTAAAAGACCGCTGCCCGGAAAACTAGATTGGGACCGGTCGAGTCGCGGCAAGGATGGTTCCGGAAGAATGAAGAAGCCCCAGAGACATTACACCTGGCTAGAAGGTGAACATATTGGTCAAATCTATAGTGATGATGAACCTAATCCACCCCACCCGGCTATTAACTTGATGATTAATGACAAGCCGTCCATCGCTATCCTTGACACTCAAGTTTCACACTCATTTGTGAACATGAATGTGGCAAAATTATTAAATCCTGTTTGTCCTGCTACGTTACAAGATTGAAGGTTGTACCTTTCTTCAAGCCAAGTGCTCTACTGAAGTCATAGATATACCGGTAAAGGTTGTCAAGGATTTGATACCTGACATAATATTAGGACACGACTTCTTAACTGGGGTAGTGATAGATTATACAGCCAATGAAATATTCTTTGGTAATATAAACCGAATTAGGTTGGCATGGGTAGAAAATAAAGCCTTTGACTTGGAAACTTTGGAAACCAATGTATTGGCCGAAATGAAAACAGGGCTGTTGAGGGTGGAGGAGAAGGAAGACCATGAGAAGTTGCTGAATAAGTTCCCTGAGGTTATAACTGATAGAATTGAATTTACCACAATAGTAAAATATAAAATAATTTGTAAGGATAATGCCCCAGTTAAACAAACATTTGAAAATGTCAAGGAAATGGAGAAGCAACGATTGATTGAACCTTCAGTATCGGGGTGGGCTTCTCCAATAGTACCACCTAAGAAGAAAAATGGTGATTACCGACTTTGTGCGGACCTACGTCAGGTAAATAAGACTATCAGATGCCTACCCCATGCCGGATCTCCGACATCTGATAAAGCAAGTGAGTGGGGCAAAAGTCTTCAGTACCCTCGATTTGAACTCCGGCTACTGGCAAGTGGAAGTCGAAGAAGAGTCTCGACCGATGACTGCTTTTTCCACCCCAAGAGGACTCTATCAATTCAGAGTTATGTCCTTTGGTCTTAAGAATGCTCCGGCCACCTTCATGCGTCTGATAGACGAAGTCTTGTCCGGATACACAGGTGAATTTTGCCAGGTCTATCTGGACGACATCCTCGTGTACAGCAAGACATTTTTGGACCATTTGGAACACCTAGCTAGAGTCTTAGAGAGGTTGAGGATTCACGGACTTACCTGCCAAGTCAAGAAATGTCAGTTCGCATCAAATTCAGTTGAGTACCTAGGTCATGTATTGACCGACAAAGGCTTGGAGAGACAAACTGAGAAGAATAGGGCCATTGAGGAACAGGAAATGCCTCGCGCGAAATGCCGTCAATTTTTAGGCCTCTGTGGGTGGTACAGTAGCTTTGTACCACACTTTGAAACGAAAGCTGCTCCGCTAACCGACCTCCTCAATAAAAACATACAATTTAAATGGACCCAAAGGAAGGAAACAGCCTTCCAGGAAATAAAAAGATCTATTTGTGATGCTCCAAGTCAAACTTATCTGGATGCAAGCCGGGAGGTCTGCTTGCAGACAGATGCGAGTGACATTCGTCTTGGGGCTGTACTGTTCCACGAGAGAGGAGGAGCAAGGGTATAATTGAGTATCCCAGTAGGAAACTCTCTGCTCCCGAGAGAAACTATTGTACAGCTGAGAAGGAGGCATTAGCGTTTGTATGGGCCGTCGGGAAGTTCATAGGATATCTAGAAGGAAGGAAGGAAGGAAGGAAGGAAGGAAGGAAGTTCAGACTCTTTACAGACAACTCTTCACTTCAGTGGTTGAATCGAGTTTCTGGAACTAAGTCTGAACTGCTGCGATGGGCCTTGATCCTTGCCAATTTTGACTTTTGAAATTTGTCATGTTCCAGGCGTAGCCAATCAAGCTGCTGACAGTCTATCAAGAAATCCGGAGGACGGACAGAAATCAACCACAAACTTACCCGAGAGAGAGAGAGAGGTTCCTGGGCCAACTAAGAAATCTCAGACCGACCCTGTGCTTCTCACTATCCGGCGAGGAAATAATAACATCGATGTAGATTTAATAAGGAAGTGGCAGACTGAGGACATGTCCTGTAACAAAATGGCATCCTGGATCAGCAGACGCAGCACTGATTGTTGATCTATCCCAGCTCAGTTTAAGATGTGCTACGAGAACTTTCGACTCGAAGATGGTATACTTGTATATACTTCCCACCTGCCTGGATCTTCTCCGGTCATCGTCATTCCGAGGTTGCAGACTGCGAGGATGTTAGGAAAATACCATTATAATCCAGAAGCCGGTCATCCTGGTCAAGAGGAAACCTACTCTTCGACGTTTCTTCTGGGTACGCATGTGTCGGGACATCAAGAACTACGTCCAAGCCTGTGCAATCTGTGCTCGCACTAAGGTGAACAACCAGAAGCAGAGATGCCAACTATTACGATTTAATCGTAATAATTACGAATAACCCATCATAATTACGCCTTTACGAATCACATACCACAAATTACGATTTTTTGTTGATTGTTAAACCTATGTGTATGAAGTGTTCAAAAAGTTACATAAGGAATGCCATTACAGCTTGAATTCTCAGAATATTATTTTTGGATTTCTCAGTATTCATTTATACCCCTTTCCTGCCCCTCGTTTAAGAATATTTCGAATTTTCACATGCCGAACGCAGTGTGTGCTTGCAGTACTGAGAAAGTTGTCACCTGTGAAGTGGTATATCTTGCTGAGTTTTTGTCTTTGTTCGTCACATGATCAGACTTCATGCAAGTATGAGAGTTCTTTTGTCTTTGTTTTGGCGGCAAAGTGGTGACAAACTCCGTTTCATTGTGAATACTGTGTCCGTGACTGTTGAAGAAGTATTTATTGCGATTTTGGTTGCCAAATTTACATATATTGCTTTTCTAGGATATATGCTATTCTTGTGTTACGAAATGCGAAAAGTGGAAATAATGAAGCGATTTCTTGTGCAGGAAAATATGTTTGATGACGTTACCGTGACTCGTGACGCAGGTAATGATCGAAAAGTAGTTCAAAAATTTAGGTAGGAATACTTGAAAGAAGGGCCCTTTTTACTGCGTTCTCAAAATCTCATTCACACGTGTAGTGTGTGTAGTCGCGATATTTCAGATGTGCATGAGGAAGAACAAGACTGAATTCCGTGCTAATATGAACAGCGAACTAGTCATAATGAGAGAACCTTCATCTTTATTTCATTATTCCCACTTATTTTATTTAATAATTTTCTAGGGTTATTCCCTTATATTTTCACAAGTTCTAGCCATTTAGTATTCGCATTCACATTATCACTACACTTATGGTTATCTTTCATACTATATGGATGAATCAATCACACAACCCATATATTTGCCCATATAATCCCCAGTTCTTATACCCTTTATAGTTTGTATCAAAACCATTAGAAACATCATTCGTCCAGGAACATTAGCCATTCGTCTAGCTACTAATATAATTGCAGGTCATCTCCTTTTAACTCTTTTAGGAAATACTGGACCTTCCTTGGTTCTCTCTACACTCTCCATTTTACTTATTGCTCAAATACTTCTTAAGTGCTCTGTTAGTGCAAAGGATGTAAATGATATCAAAAGAAAAAGCATGTCACCAGTGTACGTTTAGCAAACAGGAAGTACAAGCTGCTAAGGGAGCAACTACAGTACAGAACAAAAGAAATGATCCTTCAACCTCCACTCAGATATGTACTACAGATCACCCGTCACTTTCTCGGGTAAGAGTCATACACTCTTTATATGCCAGTCTTTGAATATGTTACGTCTGATTGAAATGTATGTTGTTCATTGACTTTTCAATGATATGTAAGTTAGTAAGATCTCGGAAAAAAAAAAAATCGACGTCTGCCGCACAGTCTCCCCCCACGTGCCCTAACGACTGTAGTACGAATTGCCTTTCTTGAAAATTAGCATCTCTGCAGAAGGTGAGTACCAGCATGAGAGGACGCTGACCGCATCAGCCTTGGGAGGTTCTCGCCCTTGACCTTATGGGACCATACCCTAGGACATCTCTGACCAATTCACCAGATGGGTGGAAGCATTCGCCATCCCTGAAGCTACATCGAGATGTTTCATACAACTCTTAAGGACGGAAGTCTTCAGTCGGTATGGGTATCCTCGGTGTCTACTCACACACAATGGCAGTCAGTTCACCTCAAGACAGTGGTTGTAAGCTCTTTCGGAGTGGGGAGTTGAACACTGAACTACACCGATCTATCATCCACAAGCAAATCCCACTGAACGGAGAAACCAGGAGCTAAAGATGTTTTGGATTCACTTGGTCGACAGAGAACATACCGAATGGGAACAACACCTATGAGTCCCTTCTGGATATCAGACAGCGGGTTAACCACATCACGGGTTTCTCACCTGTAGAACTTTTCCTTGGACGTCCAATAAAGAGAACTGGCGACTGTAATTTTGTCCATGGACAAAGAGAGGGACCGGAGGATCCTGATACCTGCCATATGCGGAACCAGCAGCAGATTCAACAGGTGCACCGCCTGGTCAAAAAGCGTTCAAGGAGAGAAGCTGAGAACAACGATGCACCAGGGGAAAGGGAGTTCTGACCTGGAACACTAGTTCTTTGTCGAAACCATCTCCTCAGCAACAGGCTTCAGAAGTTCCACGCTGGGATGGCTCCAAAATGGCTCGGACCTTTCCAGGTGGATAAGAAGTTTGGAAAGGGTCAGTATCTCCTGAAGACTGCACTGCCGACGAAGGATACCTTGGAGGATAAGAGAGACGAAGACATAGATACATGGACACCTAGATATAATTTAAGACCTAGAGTAAGGAATGTACAGGATAGATATTGAAGGTTTTAGGGGGGATAATTGTCGTAGGTACGACATCGTACTGGTGTAAAACCTTCAAATATTGTGGTTGGTCATATTTCATTAAATGCTAAATTATCTTTTATTTAATGTTAAATGTGATCAATACATGGTTTCCTTGTAAATATTGTAATGGTTGTCGAATGGCCGTCACCCATCGCCCCACCCCCCTTACGCTCGAGCGCGCCAATCCGCGAGCAACACTCAAGCGCTGGGCCGGCCCTTCTCGCTTCTATCTGCGGTCGCGCCGCAGCGAACTACGGAAACAACTGGAAGACTAATCTGGAGTCTTCTATTTCGCAAGGTCCCTCGATCCATCGAACATCCGGACTATTCCAGAAGGGCTGGCGCAGGTATAAAAGAGCAGTTACTTGCCTACAGAGTTAGTCAATGAGAGCTAGTCAGTGAGAATTGGTGAGTGAGAGTTAGAGAGTGAGTGAGCAGAGAGCGCAGTCAGTGGTAGCCTGGGCTGAGATGTCAGCCTGATCGAGTATCAGCCTGTTGGAGCCGAGGACTCGTGCCTGTTCCCCTAGTGTCGTGTGTGTGTGTGTGTGTGTGTGTGTCCCTTGAGGCTGGCTGCTGGAGGAGAACCTGGAGTGTTCTGGAGCGGCGAAGAAGGGAACACTAGGAGACGACGTGTGAAGACTGCGGAGTTCAACGGGTTGAGTGAACAGCGAATACTATCCCGACCTGCGAGGCTGACGACCGTGACAGCGCTAACGAGTGTGACTGAGTGGCTGAGAGAGTGTACTGCAAATAACCGATGACTCTGTGTATGTGTGTGTGTGTCATTGTAGATGGAACATAAGAGAAACCAAGAGAGAGCGCGAACTGTCTGTAAGTGTGTGATCGTGTACGTGTGTAACTTGTGGCTCGGCTATCGTCTGTATGTGTGTAAATCTGTAGTTGTAGTGCTTAGTTAATAAATCTTAGAAATAGGTGGCCAGGAGCAATAAAGGGTGTGGGACTAATCATTTCAAAGCAATTGGAGGAGTATGTTGAAGTGGTAAAATGTGTGACAGAATAATGAAGATTAGACTAAAGATGAAGAATGAAGTGATGGACTTCATTCAAGTGTAGCAGCACAGACGGGAAACAGGGAAGAAGATATTGAAGGATTATTGGAGAAAGTAGAAAGAGAAATTTCAGGTGTGGAAGTGGTTATTATGGGAGATCTGAATGCACAGGTCGGAAACGAGAGACAAGGAAAGGAAGAAGTCATTGGACCATATGGATATGGGAAAAAGAATCGTGAAGGAGAGGAACTAGTGGACTTCTGTGAAAGGAATGGACTTATAGTGAGGAATACATGGTTTCAAAAGAAAAACAGCAGGTAAATTATGAGATATGGGTGGGTTGACAGGAGAACTAAATCAGTAATTGACTACTTTTTGGTGGAAAGGACAAATCGCAGGAAGTTTTTGGATGTGACAGCTTTACCAGGATAAGCATCTGATGGGGACCATAGAGTTGTGGTGGCAAAATTATGGATGGGAAATATGGAAAAACTAAAAGAGATGAGAGAAAGCAAAATAAAAGTATGGAAATTGAAAGACAAAAATGTACAGGAAGATTTTCAGGAGAGATTGAAGCGACAAATCCCAGTTACTGAAGTGGAAAATGTAGAAGAGGAGTGGGCCAATTTTTAAAAGGCACTTGTTAGTGCAGCAGAGAGTGCTTGTGGCAGGACATCTACAAGAGTGGAAGAAAAGGAGACATCATGGTGGAATGAGGAAGTGAGGAAAGTGGTGAAAGAAAAGAAGACAGTCTGGCAAGAATGGAACCGAGATCAAACAGAAGAAAGCAAAAGGAAGTATCTCAACAGCAAATGGAGATGTGAGAAGGTGGTTGTTGTTGTTGTTGTTGTTTGAATAATCAGTCCGTAGACTGGTTTGATGCAGCTGTCCATGCTACCCTATCCTGTGCTAACCTTTTCATTTCTACGTAACTGCTGCATCCTACATCTGCTGTAATCTGCTTGTCATATTTGTACCTTGGTCTGCCCCTACCGTTCTTACCGCCTACACATCCTTCAAAAACCAACTGTACATGTCCTGGGTATCTTAAATGTGTCGTAGGTGGTAGGAGAAGAAAAGATGAAGAGTTGGGAAGAATTTACAAGTAAAATGGAAGTGGATGTAAGTGGCAGTAAAAGGATGCTGTATGAACTTATAAGAATTAAGAGGACAGAAAGCTTTTTTTTTTTTTTTTTTTTTTTTTTTGCAAGTTGTTTTACATCACACTGACACAGACAGATCTTATGGCGACGACGGGACAGGAAAGGGCTAGGAATGGAAAGGAAGTGGCCTTAATTAAGGTACAGCCTCAGCATATGCCTGGTGCGAAAATGGGAAACCACGGAAGACCATTTTCAGGGCTGCCGAGGGTGGGGTTCGAACCCACTGTCTCCAGAATACTGGATTCTTGCTGCACTTAAGCGACTGCAGCTATTGAGCTTGATATCACAAAGCTAGTGAAAAAGGAAGATGGGGAATGGTTAACACACCCAGAAGAGATAAAGAGAAGTTAGGAGGAGTATTTTGATAAGCTATTTAATGTGAACAACTGTACGGGGGAGATAGAAGCAATACAGTGTGAGGACTCAACAACAGAGGATGTTATAACAATGCTGGAGGTGGAGTTAGCGGTACAAAAGATGAAAACAACATGGATGGATGAAATCAGTGAGGTAATGATAAAGGCTGTGGACCTGTTGGTATGCAATGGTTGTACCAACTACTAAGGTGTATGTGGAAACACAAATGTGTACCAGAAGACTGGAAAAAAGGGATGATAATACCAGTGTTAAAGAAAGGGGACAAGAAAGTTCGTTTTAACTATAGAGGAATCACACTTATATCACAGGTAGTTAAAATACTGGAAAGGATATTAGAAAGAAGAAAGACTGAAAGAGAGTTACAAGAGAAACAGTATGGCTTCGGGGGTGGAAGATCTACAGTGGACACAATCTTTAGCATGAGACAGCTAATGGAAAAGAACTGGGAATATAGAAAGCATCTGGTCATGACTTTCATAGATATAGAAAAGGCATATGATACTGTCCCCAGAGAAAAGGTTTGGGAAACCATGGGTAAAAGGAGACTCGGAAAAGAAATTTTAGAAATGGTGAAAGCAGTGTAAAACAACTGTGTTAGCAGAGTATTAACCCCAGTTGGAAAGACAGAATCGTTTAGGAATAAGACTGGACTAAGACAGGGGGGTGCGCTGTCACCTCTTTTGTTTATTATGGTCATGGACGAAATTGTAAAGGAAACAAAGGAAATCTAAGGAGGTAAAGAGATGAAGTTACTGCTATTTGCACATGTTGTGTCTCTGGGGAAAGAACAGCAAAGAAGTGCAACAACAATTAGATGTACTGAACGAAAAAATTGAGAGATATGCCATGAAAATCAGTACATAGAAAGGCAAGACTGGTGATGTCGAGAGGGAAAGGCAAGGAAAGGGCACTGTGGAAATTGGAAGTCATAGTCTGGAAATTGTGGTCAGCTTTAAATACCTAGGAAGTGAATTAATGCAAAATGCTAGGGTGGACGTGGAGATTAACACGAGGGTACAGCAGGGTAATGTATTCTACCAATGTGTAAGAAAACTTGCTTGGAGCAAAGAAGTACCAAGGAAAAGTAAATAGATAAGGTACAAAATGTACTATGTGCCCATACTGACTTAGGAAGCTGAGACTTGGGCTTTGACTAGCAGGCAAGACAGTAGAATTCAAGCTAGTGGGAAGAAATTCCTAAGAAGTATGATAGGAAAGACAAGGAAAGACAGAGTGAGAAATGAAGATGTTAGGAAGGACTTTGGGATAGGAAAACTAAATGAGAGATTTGAAAAGAATAAACTAAGGTGGTTTGGACATGTAAAGAGGATGGAGGAGAATAGAATTCCAAGACAGATGCTGGAGGCAAAGTGCGAGGGCAAGAGAGCAAGAGGAAGACCTAGAACAAGGTGGATTGAATCAGTGAAGAGCGGCATAAGAAGACAGAATTTAGATTGGGACAAGATCGTGGAAGAGTAATGATGGAAGGAAAGAGGAAGGTGGGTAAGTGCCATAAATACCCTGATCCGGCACGAGCTGGATGAGGGAAAATTATGATGATGATTATGATGATGTCCTACATAGCTCTTATGCAATGTACTTTCTTCAGGCACATGTTGTTGCTTGTATTTGATAAGAGCATCTTTTAATTTGCGACTTAATTTTCCAGCGAAAGATGCTTTGTAGAGTGCTATTATTTATTTATTTATTTATTTATTTATTAATGCCTTTTTTCAGTGGCGAAGTTAGGGCTCGAGGCCCTCTCTTCCACTTAACCACATACTAATCAAAACCATACATAAAGTTATGAGATATTTAAAATAGTTAAAACCAAACAAAAAAATTAATAGAATTGAGAGCAATTTTAAATACATTACTAAGTTAATAATAAAACTAATTAAAAGTAAGAACTCTTAATAATGACTTATCCTCAGGCGCGCACACATTCATACTTCAACCATTCAGTTAGCTGTCCTCAGCAGGTAGTCTCGGCAGGTGACCTTAAACCTTTGTAAAGAGCTAGTTTCTCTGACCTGAGCTGGCAGGGAATTCCATAATCTGGCGCCGGTCACTACAAACGATCTATTAATTTTATTTGTGCGGTGCACTGGAATAGAAAGAGTGGATCTGGAACGTGTATTTAAGTTGTGAAATGATGATAGAAAGGTGAATTTAGAAGAAATATACAGTGGCTGACTTTCCGCTAGTACTCTAAATACCATCGTTAAAATGTGTAGCTGCCGACGTTTATCAGGCTTCAGCCATGAGAGAGCCTTATAGTATGGAGTAATGTGAACATCGTACCCAATATTGTAAATAAATCGCAGGCAGGAATTCAGTGCTCGTTGAAGTTTAAGTGTTTCTTCTCTTGTCATATCAACTAGAACAACGTCACAATAATCAAGAATAGGGAGAACCATTGTCTGTATTAGTTTGGCCTTAAGCTCAAATGGAAATACATCCCTTTGCCGTTTAAGAGGGTGTAGCGCTCCAAAAATCTTTTTACAGATGATTTTCGTGTGATCAGACCAATCAAGTGTTTCATTCATAATTACGCCGAGATTTTTAACTGTTTTATTGTAGGGAATAATGTTACCATTCAGTAGGATAGGCGGGATTGCAATATTGTTTGAGCAGTTCAGTAATTTTCGTGTTCCTATTATGATTGCCTGAGATTTTGTGGAGTTTAGTATAAGAGAATTTCGTTGTGCATATATACTGAGTCGTCGGAGGTCATTGTTAATATCTTGTATTGTTTCATCTAAGTCTGAAATCTTGCAGTGTCGATAAATCTGAAGATCGTCAGCATAGAGGTGGTGTGTGTTATTTCCTGTCACCGATGATATGTCATTGATATAAATACAGAAAAGTAAGGGCCCTAGAATACTGCCCTGTGGGGCACCACTAAGTTTCATTTTCCATTTAGAGACCTTTTCGTTTACTGTTACACGCTGCTGACGGTTACTCAAATAAGAACTAAAAAACTTAAGCGCAGCCAGGTCAAAATTTAGTAGTTCCATTTTCTTTATCATAGTCTGAATGTCTATAGTGTCAAAGGCGCTACTGAAGTCAAGAAGGATAAGTATAGTAAGCAGTCGTTTGTCCATAGCATTTCTAATGTCTTCAGTAACCTTCAAAAGTGCTGTCGCGGTACTGTGCCCCTTCTTAAATCCAGACTGCAAAGGGTCCAAAAGAGCATTTTTATTTAGGTACTCCAGAACCTGCTCGTATACTAAACGTTCGAAGGCTTTAGAAGGCGCAGGGAGTATGGACACCGGACGATAGTCAGAGGGTGATTGTGGGTCTAAACTCTTAGGTACCGGTATAATATTGGCTGTTTTCCAGACAGTTGGGAAAGTTCCGTTTAGTAAACAAACGTTCAGTATGTGCGTCAGTATAGGCAGGACAGCACCCATAATGTTATGTATAAAAGCAATAGGAATATCGTCTACACCTGTGGCCTTTGATTTAATCGAGTACAAAGCCTTTTTAACCTGATTTTCTGCGACACTGTGAAATGTGAATGGTGGATTGGCTGGAAGGGAGGGCAGTGAGACGGTACAGTTAATTGGGGTAGGTTGAATATTTATTCTACTAAAGTAATCGTTCAGTTCGTCAAGTGGAATGTCGGGAGTTGTCTGTCTCTGTTGATGTTTTCCTATTCCCAGAGCTCTCAGTTGGTCCCAAGCACGATTAGAATTTATGTTGTTAGCTAAATTCCGGAAATATGCACATTTTTTATTTCTGATTAATTGCTTTGTGCGATTTCTTAAGATCCGGTAAGATTCGAAGTCTGCGTCATCTAGGGTATGCTTATAATGTCGAAATAAAGAGTCACGGTGGGCCATCATTCTCTTGGTTTCATCATCTAGCCATGGACAAGAAGGGCGAGAAACCTTTATTCGACGTTTGGGGGCATGTCTGTCATATAAGTTCTTTACCATCGTATTAAACAAGTTAACTTTAGCGTCAGTATCATTTAGACTCCGTATATCGTCCCACGGTAATTGATAAGCGTCATATTTCAAGTAATCCAAGTTTAAGTCCTTCGTATTTCTGAGTTATGTACTTGGGTTTGTATTTAGGCACTTTGAGGGAATAGGATAAATATATAAGGTCGTGGGTCGAAATGGATGGTACAGGGATTTGTCCATGGGTTATTACTTTACCTGGGTTGTTCGTTATAATGAGATCTATGAGTGTGTGTGATAAACGGTTTGTTGCATACACGTGGTTCGTGGGTTGTAGTGGGAGAATGGTCATGTTACAAGTACTAAACAAATCTACTAATCGTTTACTGTCATGAGTCGTATTAAGTAGGTTACAGTTAAAGTCACCCATAATGATTATGTGTTCATAAATAGCCTGGAAGTCTAGTAAAGACGTTTTGAATTCGGTCATATCAGTTACACCAGGCGGTTTGTATATGACAGAAAACATCACTTTTTGTCTGTTGATATTTACTTCAACGAACATGAATTCCGGCCGTGTTCGTACACCCTGGGAAGAAGTACATATCACTCGGCTCTGTAGATCGTTTCTACAGTAAATCGCTGTCCCGCCACCACGCCTTCCATCCGACCGATCGAAGCGTATTAGATCATATCGATCGATATCAACCATGGAGGAAGGGATGCTAGGAGACAGCCAGGTTTCAGAGATGCAAACTATATGTAAATTATTTTCCGTTGGTATTGCTTGAATTTCGTCGTAGTGCGCCGGAAGAGAAAGAGCATTTACATGGCAACACTGTAGACTGTAAGAAGAGGACGACAATGCTTGTTTCAACAGAGTACCGGTACTTGCTGAGAAGGGAGAGACCGAGAGTGAGGGATTATTGATACTGTCACTGCCAAGGTCAGGTCCAGGTGCACAATAACTGTCTAGCTGAATACTAAGAATTCCAACAAATAGATTATAAGATAACAATACATGCTATTTAGAAGAAGGAAACTCACCTCGACTTCCTGGAGAATGAGACAGCTAACAATCACTTGCCGGCATTTACACACACATTCACACATTCTTAAAAACACTATAATAATTACAAGAAACATAGTTGTTAAAGTTTATCCCACTAAAACTTTAAAGATTTCAAATCCGCATTCGTGGTAATAATCTTCTTAGTGCCGTCTGGAAGCAGAACTACAATACGACCATCTAGTGTCCACACATTTCTCATGCCGAATCTGTCCCGAGCAGAATTTAAAATTGCCTTACGTGTTCTTGTCAGCGATTCAGTGATCAGGATTTTCGTGCCCTTTAGCTTGCGCTTAGCACCCCACACGCGTTCACGTTCCCAGTAGCGAGTGAACTTGACGATAATCGGCCGCTTACCCGCTGTTAGTACCTCTGCTGCTGTCCTCTGAGGCTTTCCAATTCGGTGGATTCTATCGATCCCTTCCATGGGCACTTCCAACTCTAGATGTTTGGAGAATACGTCCTTCACTTTTCTGTAAATGTCTTCATTTGGTTCCTCGGCGATACCATGTATGAGCAAACAGTTTCTTCTACTGTACTGCTCTGCCTCATCCAGTAGCTCGTCATGTTCCTCCAGTTTATGTTGAAGATCATTTAGTTCATCTCTAAGCGACTTGAGTTCACTGGTTATCGCTGACCTAAATTCCATGAATTCCTGCCTCAAGGAAGCTAGGGAATTACCAGCAGGGTTGGTTGTGCTGGAGCCTTGGGAGCCATCAACAAGTTCTAGGCGTGCCTCGAACCTGTTCATAGCTGCTTCAAATTTATCGAGTCTTTCGTGCGCACCTTTGACTGAAGGCATTTTCCAACGTACACTAGTTACTAGTTACAACTTAACACCACTTTTCACACAACTTACGGACTATATATGCTGTTTTAAATGCAGTTAGCGTGGGATAAACACGGAGCACACTCAAAGCGTCGCCTCAAATCCGCCATTTTTATTACTATTTGATGACACAACTTGTACGAAGCCATGAGTTTGAACGGGAGGGAAGGTAATGGAGGAGGTAACTATTGCTGTGCTCTTTGAGAGTGAAATTAAGCTTCTGTTGCTGTCATGCTAACATAGTCGCAGCTGCCCTACTATCAGCAGAAGGAGAAGTGTGCACTTGTGGGCCTGGTGAAAATTAATTATGTCCACACGTGCCTTATTTTAACTACGTCAAGGACGTAATAGTTGCTTTCATTTTCCAATAATACGAGTATTACAGCATAGCAGATTTTTTCCCATAAACAAAATATATTGCACAAAGGAGGGCACTCAAATTTTGATATTATACAAAATTGACCTAATGGTGAGAATTAGTGGGATGAGACTGTATAATAAATGAGTTAATTGATGTAAATTATGCTCTCATGGCCACTGTTAAATTCTGTGTACAACTTTTACCGGTCTTGTACATATAAATTAAGTAATATTTAATCATAGCACTGAATGAACAACTGTGATTTGATATTCATACACACGTGGTTATGAAATGTTGTTTACTTTCAGCATTCCGTAGACCGTAAGTTCCTCCCAGTTCCCCAATACAGAGCTAATCCATTGTTTCCTCTTAATAATTTACAGTAAAAAAATTTAGAAGTTTCCAGGCATTTTTAGCATTACGTACACAATGCAATATTTGCTAATCAAATTATTTGATCAATACTGATAATTATTGCCGGACTGAGTAGCTTAGACGGTAAAGTGTTGACCTTCTGAGCCCATCTTGGCAGGTTTGATACTGGCTCAGTCAGGTGGTATTTGAAGGTGCTCAAACACATCAGCCTCATATTGATAGATGTATTACATACATTATCATTATAGACTGTTATGCCTTTCAGCGTTCAGTCTGCAAGCCTCCGAGAATTTACTAAACGTCGGTATAATCCTCGATTTGCAACTAGTGTTGTGGCCTCATTTAGTTCTATACCTCTTATCTTTAAATAGTTAGAAACCGAGTCTAACCATCGTCGTCTTGGTCTCCCTCTACTTCTCTTACCCTCCATAGCAGAGTCCATTATTCTCCTAAGTAACCTATCCTCCTCCATTCGCCTCACATGACCCCACCACCGAAGCCGGTCTATGCGTACAGCTTCATCCATCGAGTTCATTCCTAAATTAGCCTTTATCTCCTCATTCCAAGTACCCTCCTGCCATTGTTCCCACCTATTTGTACCAGCAATAATTCTTGCTATTTTCATGTCTGTTACTTCTAACTTATGAATAAGATATCCTGAGTCCACCCAGCTTTCGCTCCCGTAAAGCAAAGTTGGTCTGAAAACAGACCGATATAAAGATAGTTTCGTCTGGGAGCTGACTTCCTTCTTACAGAATACTGCTGATCACAACTGTGAGCTCACTGCATTAGACCGATATAAAGATAGTTTCGTCTGGGAGCTGACTTCCTTCTTACAGAATACTGCCGATCGCAACTGCGAGCTCACTGCATTAGCCTTACTACACCTTGATTCAATCTCACTATATTACCATCCTGGGAGAACAGACAACCTAAATACTTGAAATTATCGACCTGTTCTAGCTTTGTATCACCAATCTGACATTCATTTCTGTTGAATTTCTTACCTACTGACATCAATTTAGTCTTAGAGAGGCTAATTTTCATACCATACTCATTGCACCTATTTTCAAGTTCCAAGATATTAGACTGCAGGATTTCGGCACAGTCTGCCATTAAGACCAAGTCGTCAGCATAGGCCAAACTGCTTACTACATTTCCACCTAACTGAATCCCTCCCTGCCATTTTATACCTTTCAGCAGATGATCCATGTAAACTACGAACAGCAAAGGTGAAAGATTACAGCCTTGTCTAACCCCTGTAAGTACCCTGAACCAAGAACTCATTCTACTATCAATTCTCACCGAAGCCCAATTGTCAACATAAATGCCTTTGATTGATTTTAATAATCTATCTTTAAATCCATAGTCCCCCAGTATAGTGAACATCTTTTCCCTCGGTACCCTGACATATGCTTTCTCTAGATCTACGAAACATAAACACAACTGCCTATTCCTCTCGTAGCATTTTTCAGTTACCTGGCGCATACTGAAAATCTGATCCTGACAGCCTCTCTGTGGTCTGAAACCACACTGGTTTTCATCCAACTTCCTCTCAACCACTGATCGCACCCTCCCTTCCAAGATGCCAGTGAATACTTTGCCTGGTATACTAATCAATGAGACACCTCGATAGTTGTTGCAATCCCTCCTGTTCCCTTGCTTATAGATAGGTGCAATTACTGCTTTTGTCCAATCTGAAGGTACCTTACCAACACTCCACGCTAATTTTACTACTCTATGAAGCCATTTCACCCCTGCCTTCCCACTATACTTCACCATTTCAGATCTAATTTCATCTATTCCTGCTGCCTGATTACATTGGAGTTTATTTACCATCCTTTCCACTTCCTCAAGCATAATTTCACCAACGTCATTTTCCTCCTCCGCATGAGCTTGGCTGTTTGCAACACCACCAGGATAATTTCCTTTTACATTGATAAGATGTTCAAAATATTCCCTCCACCTCTCCGGTGATTCCCTGGGGTCTATTATGAGTTTACCTGAATTACTCAAAACACTGTTCATTTCCTTTTTCCCTCCCTTCCTAAGATTCTTTATTACTGTCCAGTAAGGTTTCCCTGCTGCTTGACCTAGCCTTTCCAGGTTATTACCAGAATCTTCCCATGACTTCTTTTTGGATTCAACAACTATTTGTTTCGCTCTGTTTCTTTCATCTACGTACAAATCCCTGTCTGCCTCGGCCCTTGTTTGGAGCCATTTCTGATAAGCCTTCTTTTTACGTTTACAGGCTGCTCTCACTTCATCCTTCCACCAAGATGTTCGCCTTTTCCCATCTTTACACACAGTTGTTCCTAAGCATTCCCTTGCTGTTTCTACTACAGCATCGCTGTATGCCACCCATTCACTTTCTATATCCTGAAACTGCTTACTATCTACTGTTCGAAACTTCTCACTAATCATATCCATGTACTTCTGTCTAATTTCCTCGTCCTGGAGATTTTCTACCCTTATTCATTTGCAGACAGATTTCTCCTTTTCTTACCTAGGCCTAGAGATAGTTCACTGCAGATGAGATAGTCGTCTGTATCATTGAAAAATCCATGAAAAACTCGTACATTCCTAACAGATTTCCTGAATTCAAAGTTTGTTAAGATATAGTCTATTATGGATCCGGTACCCCTAGCCTCCCATGTGTAGCGGTGAATAGCCATATGCTTGAAGAATGTATTCGTAACAGCTAAACCCATACTAGCACAGAAGTCCAGCAAACTCTTCTCATTCCCATTAGCTTCCATATCTTTCCCACATTTACCAGTCACCCTTTCATATCCTTCAGTTCTATTCCCAACTCTCGCATTGAAATTGCCCATTAGCACTATTCTATCCTTGCTGTTGACCCTGGCCACGATGTCACTCATTGCTTCATAAAACTTGTCAACTTCATCCTCATCTGCACCCTCACATGGTGAATACACGGACACAATTCTTGTCGTAATTCTTCCAACTGACAAATCTACCCACATCATTCGCTCATTTACGTGCCTAACAGAAACTGTGTTGCGTGCAATGGTATTCCTGACAAAGAGCCCTACCCCAGACTCTGCCCTTCCCTTTCTAACACCCGTCAAGTACACTTTATAATCTCCTATCTCTTCCTCATTATCTCCCCTTACCCAAATATCACTCACTCCTAGCACATCTAGCATCCTCTTTGCTGACTCAGCCAGTTCTACCTTCTTTCTTCATAAGGCCCATTAATATTGATAACTCCCCATCGAATTCCATTTTGTTCGCCAAGTTGTTTCCAAGGAGTCCCTCGCCTGTCAAATGGGAGTGGGACACCATTACTCCCATAGGTCTGAGGCTTGCTTAAAATGTTCTGAGCTGGGTACATTCATGAAGCAGGATGCTACCCTACTTGCACATAGTCCAATTGAGGATCTCTCCTCTAACGGGTTATGGACCACCGGTGAATTGTGTAGTCCTACCCGCCTGAGCACAAGGAGGGCCATGACTCAGAATATGTCCGAGATGCCCACTCCCATTCCATAGCAATTGGTATCCCGACTCTCAGGACCACTTACTATGCCACTCAGCCATTGCCCATGGTTCACGAACTAGGACGTGACTACAGTAACCCACAAACATGAACTTTCTTCTGTGGGAAAAAATTCCAGCACCTAGGCATCTCCAAAAGAAATAAATAATGTAGTTAGTGGGACTTAAAGTAAAACAAATAACATTATTACTAACAATAATTATTGCAATCTTCACAGAAATATGAGGAATGAGGAGAGAGCAGAATGAGATTTCCCTTGTTACTATCAGTCACTATCAGTGTTCATTGGGAAAAAAATGCGCAGATCGTCATTAGTGTCTTCTGATGATTCACTGGTGTCATTGTTAGTGCTGATGACGATTCATTAGACTGTCTATCTCATATTCCCTACACAGGTCCTCTTCTCCACTTGTTTAATGTGTCTGAAGACTGCCACCCATTCTTCCTGCTTCACGCCAACAAAAATCTCCTTGCCAGTAACCGTACATCTTATATTGTGAATGTCACATTTTTTGTCACTGCTCTATTTCTTACAGTGCCCCAAATTTTTTTCTATTGAAGTCCCAATAGTAAGGAGGCAACCTAATTACTATGTGACAGTGTCCAGCAGACAAGTCATCAGTAGCATAGGTCTCATTTGGTGGCTTGCGCATCTTATTTAGGTCATACAGTTCAACCTTTGTCATATCGGTATGGTAGAGTATAGCACGTACATCGAGCCAGCTCATTGTACCAACTTTTTCTTAGTGTTACTGCTAAGAAGGCGGTTAACTTGTACATTATAGTATAACACATTATCAACAACAAGAACTGAACATGGTTCCCTGTCGGGTATAATGCTCTCCTGCTGCCATTTGCAAATAGTTCTTGTGGTTCATGTCATCGTGGCAATCTTCACTTCTTAAATCAGATTGAAATATTTAAAGGTCATTCAGAATGAAGCCCCTCTTTCCACTTGAAATTGCAAAAGAAACATTAATATAATTTTGCTTTACGTCAGACCGACACAGAAAGGTCTTAGGGTCCCGAGGGGTTAGGAAAGGTTTAGGAGTGGGAAGGAAGCAACCATGGCCTTAATTGAGGTACAGTCCCAGTATTTGTTTGGTGAGAAAATGGGAAACCACGACAAACCATTTTCAGGGTTGCCTATGGTAGGGTTCGAACCCACTATGTACCGAATGCAAGCTCACAGCTGTTCAATCCTAACCGCACGGTCAACTAGCTTGATGTAATCTACAACTATGGAACTGAAATTGAAGCAGTGAGCTCTTCATCATCATCATCATCATCATTCATAAATAATGCTTCATGCTGTGTTATTACCTGCATGGACTATAATACGGCACTGCCCCTTGGTAGTAGGAGCCTTCAATCCCACTCCCATTCTGTCTTCCCATGACCCTCTCCAGCGAACAGTGCAGGAACCCCCAGCTCCCTGCAGGAGTCCTGTACATACAGCAAAACAATCCATCAGTCCATCGCTCATGAATTGTTGCTGACTCTTTCGATGAGCACTCCATGGATATGTGGAAACTTGCCGGTTCTCCAATTTCATCCTGCCTCAGTCCTATTTAACACATCTGGGATGCTGTTGAGAGGTTTGGTTGTTTCCTGGACTCTGGTCTGACTAATCTCCATGCAATTTGGGAGTCGTGTAGCAGTCATGGCTCAGTCTGTCTCCTCAATGCTTGTGGTGTTTTGTGGAGTCCATGCAACAACACAATGCCACAATCATCAGGGCAAAATACTGTGGTACATGCTACTAGCCAGACATCTATAATTCAGTTGCTCATTATTGTAGAATGATGTCTCCAGGTGGTGACTAAATTTTTGCCTGGTTAGCTCATGAAGGCTTGTGTGTTCTGATGCTCTTTCCTTTGTAGTGCCTTTATCATCGCATCAGCCACGGTGATGAATGTAAGGGGTGAAAAAGTGCTACATTGCTGTACTACTCTTTTTGTTTCAAAGCTGTAGGGCAACTCACAGCAAACTTGCATGCAGCTCCTATTCTCCTCATGCAGCATCTCTACTTTCCTCATTAGCCTGTCTCAAACTTTCGGTCATTTCAACGAGTCCCAGATCTTCTTTCATAGCATGCTGAGGTAATCCTTCTTGATGTCTACAAATAACAAGAATAGACACTTTTCTTCTTCCCAGTAGTTTCCCATTAACAACCTGACAAGAAAGATAAGATTTTTCATTGTCCTTCTTGATTTTCTTCTTCCCAGTAGTTTCCCATTAACAACCTGACAAGAAAGATAAGATCTTTCATTGTCCTTCTTGATTTCATCCTCCTCTGCACAAAGGTTCTGTTTTCTCATTTTGTTTCCTTTATGTCGTCCTGATTCTTCCTTTTGTTCTTCACCACTGTAACGCTCTTTGTACTTGATGGTGTCTTTGCTTATTATCAACTTGCTAGAAATAGCGTTGTAATTGAGATTTGTTTTTAGGAGAGTGCCCTTGATCGGGATACTAGACAACAAGATATCAAAGTACTCAGAACTGACAGTACACAAGCGCGCAGAGTGCCGAGAAGCGTGCAACATGAGAATGTAACAGTTCAATACATCGTGTCAACATTACCGTAAACAGTGCAATTCAGAGCTCCATACATGTGCATAAAGAAGTTAAAGGGCCGCTACCCAAGAGAATTGCCGTGGTAGGTACACGTGAAAACAGAAGTAATAGGGGAAAGGAACTCATGAAAGAGAATTTTGGAAAACAAGTTTGAAAATAACAAATATATTATACCAATCTCAAAGGGGTAACAAATTATCTTTACATCAGAACAAATAGTATGAACCAGCATATGGCATAATAAAAGCATTAAGTTTGATTTTAAAACACGTAGGTGATACAAGATTTGATTACATCGTCATAATCGAATTCCTAAGCACCAATCACTACAACCTTTGGACATATGTTCCGACACTTCAATTAGGGGAAAGAGAAAAAGGGGGAGGGAACCCATAGATTCTGAAATCAGTTTCTTTGCATTATATTACACAATACGCTAGAAGGGAGGTACATCAAATAAAGTTTCAGGCTCGTGCCAGTAGAATACAAAGTTGGTAGTGTCATACACTTGCTAGATAAGCTCACAAATTGATACAATGTTTACAATAGGACATCAAAAAATGTAACCTCATGCCAAACAATTCCAGAGATTCAGAATAGAAATAAACCAATCTCCAATCCAGGGAGTGATCCTTTTGGTAGATTAGGAAAAAAAAAAAGGAATTCCAACAAGTGATCCCAGAAGGGATTAAAACACACATGCATGCGCAGAGGCGATAATAAAATTGAAGCTAACCGATGAACATACAAATTAAATTAGCAGACCACATCTTTTGAGCAAGCACCATTTTTACGCAAAGTTAACAGATAGATGGGATAAGAAAAGAAAACAAGGAAATAAGAAACGGAGGAATGGGATAGGATAAGGATCAAACCGCCAAGTCCCCAGCACTAACAGACGCGATGCAAAAGTTCATCTCAGAAGGTAGGAATGTGTATGGGCTAGAATTTTAGATCAGCTGTCCAGTACACCATTTTACACCACATTTTAGGAATATAAATGTCCAAAAGGCAGAACATTTGCGCTGCACGAATACTCAGATGTGTCCTGAAGGGACCAAAGTTCAATTTTCGTTACTACGGCGAAGCCCAAGTACAGCAAGGTAGAGCACGTTAAATGATAGAAAGAAACAGTGTCTGCTCACCCTTGACAGAAGTCCAGCGCGAAGTTTACAAGTAAAATGGACACGGTCCAGCCGTGTACAGAGTTCCAGCTCCCACTGTCTTTAACAAGGTTATACCACAACTGACCTGCCGAATGAACGACACAAGGCCGTATATATATGCCAGCGGGGTAGATCGAGAACATACTATAGGCGTGACGTCAGAGTGGATGCGCCATGCAGACGAGCAGTGACAGCAGTAGTACAAGCAGCCGGGAAGCCGACAGTTCGTAACAGCAGACGGTGAAAAGAGCACCAATTCGAAGGGGAGAATTTTTTTTTTTACGTAAGGTAAGCACAAACAGCTTGCAACACCACTGTATGCATAAGTTGCTCGAGCATGGTAGCTGAGTGGTATTTCACTGGCTTCACTCCAAGGTGGCCGTGGTTCAAATTCTGGCCATTACATGTGGTATTTTTGAAATGAAGGGACATGTTACTGTGGTTTGAATTTCACATAAAACTACAGGCTCTGTGGCTATGATCACAATATCAACAGTTACGTAAAACTGTAAGCTCACTCACTGTCAGGCTCCATGGCTAAATAGTGTCTTGGCCTTTGTAGCTCCAGGTTTGATTCCTGTCTTGGTCATGGGATTTTAAATGTAACCTTTGCTCGCGAGATATAGGGTTTACAGTGCACTGTGTCTTCTGGTATGAATGGTGTGAAAATATTGCTTATAGGGTCAGTTGGTGCATGTATTTCAATGGGCTTGGCGGACTGATATGTAATAGCAACTTCTGGCCCCTTGAGGAAAGCAGCAGGAAACTACCTCGCTCCTCATTTCCCTTGTATGCCTCTTCAGTGACAGCTAGGCTATATATGACAGCATTTGGCAGAGCTGACGAGGATCAAACCAGCCTTTGGGCTGAATATCCAACATGCATAGATACATAAGTTACACACTTAATTCCCTTGGCTCAGTGACTGGCATTTGTGCTGTCCCCAATGTTCCTGCCTTTTCACACACACTACATGCAACACTATCCTTCACCACAATAACATGCAGTTTTCCATGCATGGCAAATGCCACACATCCTAAGTGGAGGATCTGCCCTACAGGAACTGCACACAGCTGTTATTAGCCACACAAAATTATCTACAAGCATGTCTCTATTTGTATGTAAGTTTCATTTTCCTCTTGCGTCTTGGGCTGCTTCTAACTACTATGTCTTCACTTTCTTTCTTTCTTTCTTTCTTTCTTTCTTTCTGTTGTAACCAAGGTTGAAGTTTACAGAACACAACTTTATTTGCTTCACTTTATAATATTTACACAAATAACTGAAATTTATTTTGAAGCAAAAAGGAATATTGAATCTTGAGAAAAGTCTGTCTTTATACAATATGTACAGGTTTGCAGTCTTTATATACACTTCTATCTTGAAAAGATAGTCTTTGTGAATTGACACGTTGATAGTCGAGAACTATCTGGCACACTAACATAAATGTTATGAGAGTCCTTGTTTGTTGAAGTGCCTGAATTCCTAATAAGCAAGTTCAATTGATTGAAGAAATTCCACCTAGCGAAACTAAGGGAGCTTGCATAAGTTAGGGAATGAAAATGGCTTGCAAAAGAATTACGGGACATAGGCAGCGGAAACAGATAAGGGAGCGGTGACCAGAGGTGAAACCTCGTACTGCCAGAAATTCAGTCCACCTGGTCGAAGCACATTTTCAAGAGGAGTAGCCTCCGTGCTCGACGTAGGGTGTATTCTGGAGCTGGACACCGGGGCAAGTGGGCAAGTGAGCAGGCCGGGAGCTCCTATTTATAGTACACTCGATGGTCAGGCACGCGCACTGAGGGCTGCGCGTCGAAGCTAGCAGAATGATACACAGGCGCGCGTGCAGCTGGCTGGCGGAGCGAGAAGGGAGCGCCGGACATACAACACCCTCCCCTCCTAAATGCGCCGGTACGGCGTGAAACGGCGGCGGCGCTGGCGGCGACTGCGATGCTGGGGCGGAGCTGCTGATGTCTCTGTTGTATTGTCCGGAGCTGGAACTGGGCGGAGTGGCGCTGTCTCGTCCTGAAAGGAACCCATTGTTATTAAATGATCTAAAGCGCGTTCAGCAATAGATTTATCAGGTTTAGCAATAGCATCAATAGCTGGACAGGGGCGGTAGCGCAGACGTATCTGATCTTGATGGCGGCAGATACGTTTCTCCGTAGTCTGTATCTCGTAGAGACGATGACCCAAAGATCTGCAGATGACTCCAGGTATCCAGAGTGGGTTGGATTTGAATGTCCTGGTGTAGACCTTGTCGTTGAGGGAGAACTTCGTTGGTGAGGTCTTATGCTGGGCCGGAAGAGGCTGTAACAGAGAAAGTAAAGTTCTGTGAGGTCGTCCATGGAGCTTCTGTGCAGGAGTGATATTATCAGCGCCGGGTAGAGTTCTGTAGTTGTTTAAGAGTTGGAGCAAGGCTTGGTCTTTAGTTAAGCCTGAAGAGACAGCTTTCTTCATACTTCTTTTAAATGTTTGTACGAAGCGTTCAGCTTCACCATTAGATTGAGGGTGAAAAGGTGGTGCTAGGATATGACGAATGCCATTATGTGTACAAAAGTTCTGAAAAGCAGTAGCTGTAAATTGAGGTCCGTTGTCCGAAATGAGTACTTGCGGTAAACCTTCTGTAGTAAAGATTTTCTGGAGAGCACGAATGGTAGCTTCGGTGGTAGTAGTCGAATGCATATCCACGACATATGGAAAGTTTGACAGTGAATCGATGACTATTAACCACATGGAATTGAGGAAAGGACCTGCGAAATCGATGTGAACTCGTTCCCATGGAGTAGTAGCAGGAGGCCATGAAGCAAGATCAGAAGACGGGGCGTTCTGATTCGTTTGACATTGCTCACAATGACGTATTAGCTTTTCGATGGCGGCATCAATACCGGGCCAGTAGCAGTGTTGACGGGCGAGTTGCTTTGTTCTGGAGATACCCCAATGGCTTTGGTGTAATAACTCGAGAACTTGTTTCTGTAGGCTAAGTGGGATAACCACTCGGAAGATGGTGCCTGCTTCTAGTAGTACAACTCCGGCACGAGTCGTGAGACGATGCTGCATACGATGATAAGGTGCCAGTTGGGCAGGAAGTGTGCTCTGATGAGGCCAACCGTTGCGGATGTAAGTACGTACAGGAGCAAGTGTACTGTCCTTATCCGTAGCTTTAGCTATGCAGGTAGCATCAATAGGAAAACCGGATACAGTATCTTCAAGTTCTATGTCCAACTGAAGACATTCAGATTCTTGAGAATCGAAGGCAGTATCAGGACCAACGGGTAAGCGGGAGAGGGCATCAGCATTACAATGCTGGGATGTGGCTCGATATACAATCTGATAGGAATAATCAGAAAGGAACATGGACCATCTTTGAAGCTTTCTGAGGGAATTCTCTGGGATCTTATTACCAGGATGGAATAAGTGTACGAGAGGCTTATGATCGGTAATGATCAGGAAATGGTTGCCATAAAGATATTCATTGAAACGGCGAATACCAAATATGATGGCTAGAGCTTCTTTCTCTATCTGTGAGTATCGACGTTGATGGTCATTAAGTGTTTTCGAAGCGAAGGCGATGGGGCGTTCTTGTCCATGACTATCTTTCTGGGAGAGAACTGCACCGACACCGTAGTCTGAAGCGTCAGTAGCTAGCGTGATGATTTTGTCGGGCTGAAAATGAGTGAGTTGTATAGCTTGAATTAAGGCGTTGTTGATTGTTTTCCATGCCTGTTGGCATTGCGGAGTCCACTGAAACTTAACACCTTTTTTACGTAGAGCGTTTAATGGAGCTGCTACTGTAGCGAAGCGTGGAATGAACTTATTATAATAGTTCGCTTTGCCTATGAAGGATTGAAGCTGCTTGAGGTTCTGAGGTGCTGGCATGTTTACTATCGCGGAGACATTCTGTATACTAGGACGAATTCCATCCTTATCAAGTATATGTCCGAGGTAGTGAACTTGAGGCTGAAAGAAGGTACATTTAGCGAGATTCGCTCGTAGGCCATTGTCTTTCAATGTCTGTAGAAGAAGGCGGAGATTGGTTAGATGTTCCTGATGATCTTTTCCAGTAACAATAATATCATCCAGGTAGTTAGCACAACCGGGAATTGAGGCGGTGAGTTGAGCCAAATAGCGCTGAAAAATAGCCGCTGAGGATGAAACACCGAATGGGAGCCGCTGGAGCTGGAGCAGTCCGAGAGGAGTGTTGAGTGTGAGAAATTTCTTAGATTCTTCGTCTAAAAGTAGCTGGAGATATGCTTCTTTAAGATCAACTCGAGAGAAGAATTGTCCACCAGAGAGACGACGGAATAAGTCTTCTGGACGTGGAATAGGAAAGATATCGGTTTCGAGTTGTGCGTTGACTGTAGATCGAAAATCGCCACAAAGTCGAACATTACCATCAGGTTTCTTGATTATCACGAGTGGAGTAGCCCATTGACTAGAAGTAACTGGTACTACAATTCCAGTTTGTATCCATCTTTCTAATTCTTTCGTGACTTGGTCTTGAAGTGCTAGGGGTACTGGACGTGCTTTGAGGAAGCGAGGCTTAGCTCCGGATTTCAGCTGTATGTGAGCTGTATAGTCTTTTGCTGTTCCGAGCTGAGAGTCGAAGACTTCAGGAAACTGCGCTAGGAGAGCGGTAACGTCAGAAGTAGGATGCAATGTAGATACGACGTTAATGTTGTCATGTATCTGGAAACCAAATAAGTTAAATAGATCCATGCCCATAATGTTTGATGCAGTGTAGTTGTTAACTACGAGAAGAGGAATGGCCTTCTGAATTCCTTTATAACTAGCCTGAAGCTTAATTTGACCTTTGATGTCAATTTTCTTCTTGTTAAATGTCACTAGCTGGATGTCAGCTGGAGAGCATGAAGGTGAACCTAAGTCGTGGTAGGTATTCAGGTTAATAATAGAGACAGGTGATCCAGTGTCTAATTGAAAATCGACAGATCTATCAGAGAATGAGAGAGGAATGATGATTTTGTGAGAATCCTTTGTGGGAAGAATAAGATTGATCTGATCAACTTCCATGTCTTGGCGGGGCTGTATATGCTTCCGGCGTGCTGCAGTAGTCTTAGCAGGGCGGAGCGAACTTTGACAGACAGTCTGAATGTGTCCAAGTTTATTACATCGTTCACAAGTAGCTTTGAAAAAACGACAGTCACGACGTTCATGATGCTTGAAACAACCTCGGCAGGAAGGCAGGAGTGTCGAGGTGCTTTTAGAATTGGGCTTCCGTGTAGCATTACGAGAGGGAACCTGGCGAGAATGCTTGGTGGAGAGCGCCTTATCCGTACGGTTCACTGTAGCAGAGGACTTGCGGGCCTGAGGCGAGACTTGGGCAACTTCGTGTGGAGAAGCTATGGCTGCGGCAGTCTTGGTAGTAAGCTCATAAACCGTAGCAATACGCTGGACGTCTTCTAAAGAAGGGTTACTCTGCTTGACAGCGTCAAAACGTATTTTGTCTTCAGGAGTATGTAAAATTATCATGTCCCGAATGAGAGAATCAGTGTAGGATGAACCACAACCGTCCTTGGAGCAGATGAACTGGCAGGGTTTAGCTAGACCACGCAATTCAGTTATCCATTCAGTATGTGTCTGATGGGGTTGCTTTCTGCTCTGAAAAAATTTATAGCGAGCAGCCACTATGTGAGGAGCTTGGGCATAGTGTTCCGTGAGACGGGCCAAGAGCTGCGTGAAGGGTACCTCAGATAAGTGTTCTTCTGGACTTAATTTACGTAGTAAGTCACACGTAGCATTGCCAACCGAACTAAGAAATAGTGCGCGGCGGCGTTGATCATCTGTGACAGAATGGCAGATGAAATGTTGTTGCAAGCGGGCTAAATAAACTGACCATTCTTCCTTAGCCGGATCAAAAGCAGAGAACGGAGGAATAGCTGATGGCTGTGTAGATACAGAAATAGCTTGAATAGCCTGAATTAATGCTGCCTGTTGTTGTTGCATAAACTGTTGTTGTTGCTGCTGTAAGGCTTGGAAGACCGTAGCAAGTTGTTCCGCAGTAGCCATTGCGAGATGCGTGCAAGAAAGAGTAAGGTAAGCTGTGTGTCAGAACTGGTTGGAGTGTCGTTGTGGTTTAGCACGTCGCCGTAGAGTTGACAACTGGGGCCCGTTGAATTGTAGTGTTGGTGTCGTGTGTACCTCGTCGCTATAGAGTTGGCAACTGGGACCGAAGAATTGTAGTTTGTTGCTGGTTTACCTCGTCGCCATAGAGTTGTGTTGTAACCAAGGTTGAAGTTTACAGAACACAACTTTATTTGCTTCACTTTATAATATTTACACAAATAACTGAAATTTATTTTGAAGCAAAAAGGAATATTGAATCTTGAGAAAAGTCTGTCTTTATACAATATGTACAGGTTTGCAGTCTTTATATACACTTCTATCTTGAAAAGATAGTCTTTGTGAATTGACACGTTGATAGTCGAGAACTATCTGGCACACTAACATAAATGTTATGAGAGTCCTTGTTTGTTGAAGTGCCTGAATTCCTAATAAGCAAGTTCAATTGATTGAAGAAATTCCACCTAGCGAAACTAAGGGAGCTTGCATAAGTTAGGGAATGAAAATGGCTTGCAAAAGAATTACGGGACATAGGCAGCAGAAACAGATAAGGGAGCGGTGACCAGAGGTGAAACCTCGTACTGCCAGAAATTCAGTCCACCTGGTCGAAGCACATTTTCAAGAGGAGTAGCCTCCGTGCTCGACGTAGGGTGTATTCTGGAGCTGGACACCGGGGCAAGTGGGCAAGTGAGCAGGCCGGGAGCTCCTATTTATAGTACACTCGATGGTCAGGCACGCGCACTGAGGGCTGCGCGTCGAAGCTAGCAGAATGATACACAGGCGCGCGTGCAGCTGGCTGGCGGAGCGAGAAGGGAGCGCCGGACATACAACACTTTCTATCTTTCTTTCTTTCTGAATTTCATTGGTGCATGGTTTAGGTCTGTGATCAACGATCTCTGGTTGCTGTCGATACTCTCGCTGGAATTGACCAACCATCATTTGCATTTAACACTCCACCCGTGCTTGTGATGACATAGTAAATCAGAGTCTTGCATTTACCTTCCAAGCTAAATTTATATCTTGTTTGGGGTAAAACCTTGGTGGAACAAAAGACTCTGAAGCAGTTGTGAAAGATATATGGCTATACTTTCTATTTTTTTAAAAATGATCAATCCATTACATCTACACAGATTATATAGTTCACCGTGTAGATTTCTGCCTCCAAACCCATTTGGTCTATTGATAATCTTGCAGTTATCTAACTTATGCATTTAGATCCCCAATGATTATGAAATTTCATTTTATTCATTGATCACTAAAATTCCAAATCTTTATGGAATTTTTCCTAATTAACAATGCAGCTTTTCTGGTCCTCCACTACCATATTATTCGTGGATTCTAATTACACAGATAGTTCTATGATCCTGTCGACGTCTGCTATGACATTAGAGTTTTTGTTGGTAGAAATCAGCAGTCCATTCCAATACAGTTTGTATCAATCTTACTACCCGTCTTTTTTTTTTATCCCTCCGTTTTACTGAACTTGATAGCTGCAGTCGCTTAACCCTCGGACACTCGCGCTAGGAATAGACGCAGCGTTACTCGTACGGGCTACATATGTAGCCCAAATTGAAATTCAATCTGCATAACTCGTACGTGCTATATTTAGGTGTCTTTGCTAATAATATCTTAAATAGTAATATATATAAATATTCTAAGCCAAATTTGAAGACCATATGTAGGTATTTCTTTTGTTGATGTGAGGAAATTAAGACGCTTGAAAAAAATTTGATTGCATCTTACACTAAGGGAAATCTATCATGGAAACAGAAATAAAATAATTACAGCTTTTAAATTTATTTATATATACCCAAATAGCTGCATTTGAACATATTTGCGTGGTAAATAAATAAAAACAATATCAGGTTAAAAACTGTCTTAGAGTTTCTGTGAGCATTTTAAGGTATTTTAGCACACTATCAAAGCACGTATTTCTGTAGTATCTGTAAATTTTGCATCACTACTACGTTCAAAGTTGTTCCTTAATACACCTGTATAAATATTTGTCGCTGTGGTTATCATTTGTATTATATTGCTATCTATAAAATGTTCTCAATATTCACGCAGAGTTTTCACAGAACGAGCTATTCCGTTAGGGCCAGGGAAGTGCACGATAATGTTATGGGCTCTTGTACGCACATTAGTATGTGGATGATTCCTTAGCCACTTGAAATTGTCCTTGGCAGTGAACCATCTGGAATTATTGCTGCCTGTACCTGCATCGTCATTTGTCGCTGGACACTCGGGCGGTGTATCTTCCTCACTGCTTGTGGAAGACCTTCTTCAGATTCAGTTTGGTGTATTTCAAGTGCAATTATATCCTGTTCACTATCGTCACTATCACCTCTAACAGTACTATCACTACTTTCATCTAACCACTGACTGATTTGAAAGTCACCTACTTGGCCGCATGCGCAGCGACGTTTCCTTTGCTCAGTCATTGTCAGCACTGAAACAGCAATGCTCGCGCGGGCTACTGTTGTAGCCCAGACCATTTCTAATCCGTCTGGTGCCTAAATGGCGTGCCTAGTCAAGCCAGAAACACACTCAGTTAATTGCAACATTGATAGGCAGCTACAGAGAGTATCAACATTCCTAGCAACGAATATACTCTGTACTACAAAGAAATAAATGACTGGGCTACACCTTAGCCCGCGCGGGTATCCAAGGGTTAAGTGCGGCCAGTATCCAGTATTCGGGAGATAGTGGGTTCGAACCCCACTGTTGGCAGCCCTGAAGATGGTTTTCCGTGGTTTCCTGTTTTCACACCAGGCAAATGCTGGGGCCGTACCTTAATTAAGGCCACGTCCGCTTCCTTCCCATTCCTAGCCCTTCCCTTTCCCATATTCCCCATAAGACCCATCTGTATCGGTGCGACGTAAAGCAACTTGCAAAAATTTTTTTTTTTCCCATTTTGGTTCTCTCAATCCAGTATCAATATTTCTCTTCTCCATGATAACTATAAGTTCTTCCACTTCTGTTAAATATAGAATCTTCATGGGCCCAATTCTTACAAATTTATTGAAAGGCTATATTTGTAGGCTAACCATTTAAATTTGATATATGGTACCAAGTAAGTTGGCTGCTCCTTTTGGGCCGTGTAGCTGTTAGCTTTCATTCGGGAGATTATGGTTCGAACCCCACTGTCGGCAAGCATAAAGATGGATTGTCCAGTTTCACATTTTCATACTGGGCAATGCTGGGCTCTGATTGCTTTCTTTCCATTCTTATCCCAAACTGGCGCCGCGGTGTAGAGGTAGCATGCCTGGCTCTTACCCGGAGGCCCTGGGTCGATTCCAGCCAGTTCAGGGATTTTTACCTGGATCTGAGGGCTATTCGAGGTCCACTCAGCCTACGTGATTACAATTGAGGAGCTATCTGATGGTGAGATGGAGGCCCCAGTCTAAAGGGCCATGAATAACAGCTGTGAAGATTCATCATGCTGACCACACGACACCTCGTATTCTGCAGCCCTTCGAGCTGAGCAGCGGTCGCTTTGTAGACCAAGGCCCTTCCATGGAGGGGGGTCATTCTTATCCCATCATCATCATAAGACCTATCTTAGTCAGTGCAATGTAAAACCATTTCAAAACAATTGATATATGGAACCAAAGAGTTGGCTATATGGTACAGGCTGCTTATGTCTAAACTTGAATTCGGGAGAGAGTGTGAAAGAACCCCCACCATCAGCAGCCCTGAAGGTGGTTTTCTATTTCTTCCTATTTTCACTCCATACAGGGGCTGTTCCTTAATTAAGGCCTTGGCTACTTCCTTCCTAGTCCTGGGACTTACCTATCTCATTGTTCCCAAAAACCTATCCAAGTTAGTGTGATGCATGTTAAACCACTAACAAAAATATTCTGTAACCATTTCGGGATAGTTTAGTCTATCTGTCAAGAGACACCACAACTTGTCCCAGAGATGCTCAGTTAGATTTAGATCAGGACTCTGGGCTGACCATTCAGTTTTATTCACTCCCATTTTGAGGAACTACTCAGTTACGGCTTTTGTATTTTGAATGTATGCATTGTCATGTTGAATATGGAAAGGGCCAGATCCAATCTTTTGCCACAGGGTGGGTAGCATGGAATTGTCCTCTATTGCTTGATAGGCTTTGGCATTTATGGTTAAAAATGAAAACCTACAACCTGTTTTCCAGTCAGTGACGGGGTCAGGGATGGAATGAATGAAGCCCCCAACTTGCGGTGAGGATAGGAATTGTGCCGGCTGCCGAAGCCTGTCACACTCCTCTGGGGCAGTGATTAATGACTGACAGATGAAATGAAATGATAGTGGAGAGTGGTGTTCGAATGAAAGATGACAGGGAAAACTGGAGTACCCAGAGAAAAACCTGTCCCGCCTCTGCTTTGTCCAGCACAAATCTCACATGGAGTGACCGGGATTTGAACCACGGAACCCAGTGGTGAGAGGCCGACGTGCTGCCGCCTGAGCCACGGAGGCTTGCACTTACGGTTAGGAGAACTATAACCTGTGGACCAAGACCAAGCTATGAAAAACAGGCCCACACCATAATGCCTCCTCCTCCAGATATCAGTGGGAACAATGCACTCCAGTAAATAATGCTCACTTGGCATTTGCCAGGCCCATACACATCCATAAAGGGCTTTCTTGCTTTAGCCAAAGCACCACGGACAACAGCAAAGGCATTCTTGTATTGTATTTTATGTATCATTGAGAGCCTTCTTCCTTAGATGTGTAGCATGATCTGTCACTCCACATGATTATCTTCCATTGTTCTAGAGTCCACTGGCAATTTGTTTTGCACCACTGTAATTGATGACAAGTGGTCAGTTTAGTGATCCTTATGTGCCACAGCCTGTCTGTGGAACACAAGTGCAAACACCACCCAACAAATGATATAACTATTGGCATAAGTTCCAGATGCCAGTTGAAAGTCTGTGGCGACGGTGTCAAACAAAGCTTTCCAATTTGACTTCACTGCACACTGAAGGCACCGACAGTTTGTTTTCGCTTCCCTGGTCAAAGTGGGGTTTTTGTACCTCCCGGGCATTTTCATTTCACCACTACCTACTCACTGTGGAATGTAATATCTGAGGCATGCCAGAAATCTCACAGATGGAATAGAAATCTGCACCCTAGTGATGAGCATTGAAATGAAACTCTTTCATAAGAAATTCTCTACTTACATTCTTCATTATTATTATTATTATTATTATTATTATTATTATTATTATTATTATTATTATTATTATTATTATTGAAAAGTAACAGCTGAAGAAAGTTCCACTGGCGTGGATTTGTTTAAGGTGGATCTAGCTTGCTAGGAAGTGACCCACACACTATGATTTCAGAATCCTTCACTACGGCACATGCATGAGACATGGTGTTGAACACTGAAACTGCGACGGACTGGTGCTAACTCGAGAAAAACCGAGTGGCGCCTTCATAGCCAGTCTGCCTGGCATTTTTTCTTCCGCTTCACTTGCCGTACTGAAGCCCATCTTCTCCGCCGAGTAAACCGTTGAGTTAATATGTTTCAGTAGCATTTCCTCTGCCGAGGGACAATCGGCCCTTCTGAAGAGCCTCAACTGCCTGGCCTCTTTAGACATAAACACCATCCGCTCGATTGCTAAATTTATTGGCTTCAAAGAGGATTTCATTGAACGTATAATTAATAAGTTCAGATACCGCCCAAAAACCACCTTACTTAGGGATAAACCCAGTTATAGCATATTTTCAACATTCACTTTTAACAAAAACGTACATAACATCACTAATATTTTTAAGAAACAGAATGTTGGCCTGTTTAGATTGTACTCTTATTTATCCCCAAGTCCGGGGCTACCTCTTCTGCCATCTCCACCGTACTGAAGTCTTATCTTCTCCGCTGCAGATACTGTTGAGGTCTTCATTCATAACCGTGAGCTGGGACCCTTACCGGATGTTACGCACGGGGTCAGTGAGCTCTGGGACTCACATAGGCAGGGGTTTCACTCCCTGGGGAGGGCTGTCTCCGAAGAGGGTCCCTACCTACTACCCTTTGAGGCGTTTCAAGTATCAGCTAAAGCATACTATGAAAAGAGCTGGAGTTAACACTCAATTCTGGGATGTGCTTGCTGAGAATCGTACACTTTGGCGCCACACTGTTTCTACATCAGTTTCGGTGTTTGAAGAGGAACGACAGCGATGTGAAGAGGATAAATGACAAGCAGAGAAGCTCCGTCATGCTCAGTTCCACCCTCCCTCAACCATGTCATGTGATCTGTGTGGACGTATGTTTCATGCCAAGATTGGGCTACTAAGTCAATGAAACATATTCACAAAGCTTTGTCAGTGTGAAAATGTAAGCTGCTGAAGAATATGTTTACTCAGATACAAGTTGCAGCTGACGACGAGTATAATTGTTGTTGTTGTTGTTGTTGTTGTTGTTGTTGTTGTTGTTGTTATTATTATTATTATTATTATTATTATTATTATTATTATTATTATTATTATTATTATTATTATTATTATTATTATTATTATTATTATTATTATTGAATAAAGTCTATAATTTTTATTGTCTTTTCAAAAATTCGTTGTGGTATTTTAATGCTTTATGTTGTTATTGTTTCAGAAAAAAGCAGTGGGAAGTGACCTCTATGAACAAGTCTTCTATTCATTGGATCTCATCGAAAAGGATTATTTTGGTCTTCAGTACACTGATGCTAATAACGTTCAGGTAATTCCTTTTAATATATTATTGTTTATGAAAACTGTATATAGTCTCAATATCTGGTTAATATTTCTGTATGTACCTTTTTATCTTTATATGAATTAGAAGGTGAATTTTTTACTTACGAAATTGAAAGTTTACATTTGAAGCAAAATGTAAAAAATAAAGCACTCATAAGAACTAAATATCTGTAGTCAAAAAGCTTTTATAATTCTTCATTATCGTCATAGGTAGAGACCGGATTTTAAAGTTTTTATTATTATTTCAGTATGAAACATGAAATAATTACAGTCTGCAGACCTGTCTTCCACTGATCAAATTACGTGGTGTTGAATTCCCTTTTCCCCCCTTCTTTTAGTCCATATTTCCTTTTTTTTTTTTTTAAATATTTCTTATTTTTGGTCCCGTTTTTTACAGAATAATTGCAAAAATGTAGGTAATTCCTATATTTTTTTTTCTGACAAAACCTCTAACTTTGAAGAGAACTTAATGGTCCACCTATTCAGTACATTACAGTTTGTCATTGAGATTAAGTTACAACATATTATTTACTTGGTACTAGTTTCGACGCTGATGTGTCATCTTCAGCCGATCGTGGACACGGGCAATCATACAAAAATTACAGATACACAATAAAATACAAGTTCATTATCACTATAACAGTACTCTTAAAATGAAAAATTCCTAAATAAATTGACATTAATGGCTATGTTTATCTTCATTTTCAACAAGTAAGTTCTTGAGAGTCAAATGTAACACATTGTGATCTGTAGGTCTTCCAAGTTGGGAACTTGGGAGTCCTTGGTTGACTTTTAGTCACAACTTGGTATTGGATAAAAGTAAATTGTTCTTTAAGAACTTGTTATGCTTTGTTCTGAATATAAGTAATGATTCTGTGAAAGATAAAAGCAATCTTAAAAACACAGCTGTGAACAGTTGCATGTGTGTATTTCTACTGGCTTATTGTTGTAACATGTCTGTGAGATCCTTAAGAAGTTAAACGAACAACATTTCACAGTTCAATGCGTGACCTGTAGTATAAAGAAAAAAGTACTTGGTTAGAGAAATGTTTTTATGGAGTGGAGTGCTGAAGTAGAAAAAGTGTGTCGTGTTTATTAATCTATGAGACTCACCTCGGACCGCTGTTGAATGATCTGATGTGTGGAAGGAACTAAGCGTTGTGGCAAGCTTGAGTCAAGGACATGCCGTGAGCCGATGAAGATGGGGACAGGGATGAGGGGCTGAGGGAAGGGGCTGGGGGGCAATCGAGTAAGGGGAATCTGGAGGGCGTTCTGGGAGAAGCGCATAACAAGATGAAGTGTAGTGCGTGATGTGAAAAACTGAGCTATTATTTGGAACTTTAATGTTTTTAAAAAACATAATAAGGAAATCGAACAGTATTTTTTGTTTTTCGGAGATATCGTTCATATTTAAATTTGAATTAAAATATTGGTCTAAATGTATGTAACAATATTCAGCAGTGTCAAGTAACGGACCTTTACTTAAAGACTCCACTATCTCAATATCCGGATCTATACCAGAAAAAGTGTGTTTTAGATCATGGACATATTGGCCCCCAGCGGAAAATCTGTTTTACCTTATAGCGTTAACGTACTCCATATACCTAATCTTGAAGCTGTGTCCAGTTTGTCCTATGGATGAACAGTTACAGTCATTACAACAGAACTTGTAGACTCCTGATTTAGAAAAAGGATTGCATCTATTTTTTTGAAGTGGAGTTATGTAAAATCTCCGTACTTCTGTTATTAGTTCGGAAGGAGATATTGACATTCTGTTTCTTAAAAATATTAGTGATGTTATGTACGTTTTTGTTAAAAGTGAATGTTGAAAATATGCTAGAACTGGGTTTATCTCTAAGTAAGGTGGTTTTTGGGCGGTATCTGAACTTATTAATTATACGTTCAACGAAATCCTCTTTAAAGCTGTTAAATTTAGCAATCGAGCAGATGGTGTTTATGTCAATTGTGTGTTTGTACATTTGTTTAATTACTAGCAATAATTTTAAATTGGGAATAATGAACTAATGTGACCCACAAAGATGCAATATACTGATTCTTATTCTGACCACCACATGTGTCTCAATAGGCTATTAAATGATTTGCTGCCGTGCGCGTAGAGGCGCGCGGCTGTGAGCTTGCATCCGGGAGATAGTAGGTTCGAATCCCACTATCGGCAGCCCTGAAGATGGTTTTCCGTGGTTTCCCATTTTCACACCAGGCAAATGCTGGGGCTGTACCTTAATTAAGGCCACGGCCGCTTCCTTCCAACTCCTAGGCCTTTCCCATCCCATCGTCGCCATAAGACCTATCTGAGTCGGTGCGACGTAAAGCCCCTAGCAAAAAAAAAAAAAAAAAAAAAATGATTTGCTGTTGTGCTGACGTTCCTCAGGCAATACAGAATACATGAACCTACTTCTGTTGGACACCTTCGTGCTTTATCTTCACCTCGCGTGTACATGAAGGCCTAACCTTTAACATTTTCACAGTTAATGTATTCCTACATTATACACGTGAAACTTCCTCTTGTAAAAATACACGCTTTTTCTTTTCTTCGAATTTGTATCACTGTTTATATTTCTCATGGTCGATATTTGTCATGATACTATGCATATCACATGACTCAGAGAAAGCGAGGGATTGGTCATGAGGACTTGGCCCACTATGACACTATGGCTAGTTCAATTTGGTTGATATTTTGTGACCCTGTAGCACATAAACGGGATGACGTGGAGATAACCCAGTTGAAGAGTTAATACGTAAGGCAGAAATGAACTGCTAGATGGTATTAACTCAATTTCAACGGTTGGTAGATTTGGCCCACTATGGTTCTCAGCCCTTCAATTGCAAACTGGGCGAGTAACATATTATATTACTATAAACAATATACGTACAATGTGATATAAAATACATATAGTGACAATTTCACACTTAAAAATGGAAAGTAGGTAAAATATATGGTGGTATGTTGCAACACATTACAGGTGTTATAGTCTGTGGTTGTGAAACTGTTGATGTTACACATTCAGTATTGGGTTGATGATATACGAGTTTAAAATTTTGATGTACATGTTAAAATGTTGAAGTAAAATTGAAGTTTGTTTGTCTCCTCATTCCCGTAAATTCATACAGATGTCAGAAACCTACCAAAATCTGAGAGGAATTTTTTTTGTTGCTCTAACAGGCTGCAGGTATTTATATTTGACACACAAATATTGACAAATTGTGCCAATGAGAACTGTTACTTATAAAAACCTTTTGCACATGCCCATTAACTTCCCATCTACACCATAGGCCCTATGGAAACATTATTAGTTAAAGATGGTCTTAATCGCAGTTGGACTTGTCCAGTGAGCCTTGTAGCACATGTTGCATCAATGAGATCAGGTCAGAAGCATACGAAACGACTGAGCATAATTTGCTGATGGGAATTATTTACTAGATTTAGACCTTTCTGTCATCTAATTTATGAGCAGTTGAAACTTTGTGTGCTATGGCCACATGTGTTAATGATTTTGTTGAATGTGATAGTAAGATTGTCCAGGGTTCCTTGTGTCATGTCAGTTTCAAGCTAAAAAAACATATGAAAGATTGAATAGTTCAACATCTTCAGTATGCAAGACATCAGGAAATTAACACGTTTGCGGCTGCTCGGATATCGGCAACCATTACCGTGGTACCGTAATACTTTTTTTGTTTAAAGGAGTACATTTCTGTGTCCTTATGCATTTTAGATTATGATTTTAATTATTTCAATATTATTTATGTGCATACAAGCCATGCCGCACGCTGCGTCAGCGGCACTTTTCGCTTTCGGTGCCGTTTGATGCAGCATGTGCATCATGGCTGGTAATTAAGTGGAACGAGGAAAATAATGTTTTGTTCGATTGTAGAACTTCTTTAGAACAGAAAAATACGTTTTTAAACATTTCACACAAAAATACTGTGCAGTAGAATCTTATTATTGCCGTGTGAACAATGTATACATACATTACTCCATAAGCTGTACATTGTAACTAGTCAATAGTGTGTGCTACTTTTCAGTGACACTTCCTCGCAAAAATAACTCTTCTACAAATGCGTTACATTCAGTTACAGTGTTATTCAGCAAGTTGTCATCTGCAAGCAAGCGAAAATAATCAATAGGTTTCGCGTCACTTGGCAGTGGAACCTTCATTCCCAGCTGAACAATAAAGTTTATTTGTTTCATTGAGGACAAATCTGAACTCCAAGAAATGACCCTCTGAAATATTGCCCATGTTATTTGGCGGGAGATTTGGAGATCAGATATTACATACGTCTTCCTCATCTCAGGGGCGGTTATTCCATGGAATGAAGGGAAATGAGTCATTCCCTTAAAAATTATTACACAAAGAAAAAAATACATTTAAGCATGTTATTGTATCCACTATTTATTTTAAATTTTGTGTCGTTTTATGTAATGTATAATTAACTTTATTTTAACGTGACAGTGATGCATGGGCAGTTGAGAGTTGCAAACATACATCTGTCTCCAAGAGGTACACAACGATGTGCTATCAAAGCCATTCGTCAGGCAAGTGGCTTGCCAGACTCGACCATGGCTTCACTCTAGTCCCTTCGTAATTATTCGCTTGGGTTCGGGAAGCTCTGCCCAAGGGAATGGATCTGATGACTCATTCCCTTTGAGAGTATTTGTATGTGATAAAACTTGTGATAAAAAGGTTTAATTGTGCTTGTGTTTTCGACTGGAAATATCGTACAGTAAGTTGTACCATTTAATTTACTTTGTGTTATTTGTGAAAATTACACCAAATTTACGTGCACACATAAATTAAAGGAACTACTGCGATTCTGCCGGATTAGAAGGGAATGCATTGACTGTGCTCATTCCCTGCTTTGAGTCTCTAAAGCATGGCAACTGTCGGCACGAGTGAGGAGAGTGGAGGGGAGTGTGGATGCGTATTAGAATCTCTCTTAATCCACGGCATGAGTTCGAGGACTTTTGAAGAGAAGAGTAATATAATTTCCGGTGGCAGACCAATGCCTGATTTACCGGGTGTAAAAATTAAACGAAACGTTGTGTTTGACACTTTAATTCAGAGCAGTATGCAAAAATAGGCTCATTATGTGTTGGTCAAAAAACATCAAAACTCCACTGTTGGCCTTGCGTTCTATTTTCAAATTAAAAGGGGGGTGTGGAACAGTGTAGGCTTCGATGACATGAATAACTTGCTTAAAACATCCGAGCGTCATCAGCAATCACAAACACATATCCAAGCTGAAATTCTGTTAACAACTTTCGGAAGACTAGAATAGATTTGCAACTCGATCAGCAGCGTAAACTGGAGACAATAAAACATAACGAGTTGGTAAAACAGAATAGAAAGGTGATGCAACGACTGACTGACATTTTAATGCATCTTGCAAGACAAGAACTTCCTTTCAGAGCGCATGCATAAGATAAAAGTTCCTTAAATTAGAACTCATAACGCTGCTGAGGAAGTATGACTACACACTGGCAAATCATTTGCACAAAGCAACGGTGTTCACAGGTCTTTCACATCAAGTACAAAATGATTTAATTGACGGAGTAGCCAGTGTGTTATTGACCGAAATGAAGAAAGAAATATCACAGTCACAATTCGTGGCGATTATTATTGATGAAACTACTGATATTTCTGCCCATTCCCAACTTTCAACTGTTGTTAGGTACACGTCTGCTGATGGAGAAGTACACGAGTGATTTTATTAGATTTTTTCGACGTAAGCGCCGATCGCAGTGCTCCTGCTCTTGCAGATTACATGTTCCACATATTGGACGAGTTCAACTGTGGTTCTAAACTAGTCGCTCAATGTTACGATGGAGCCGCAGTGATGTCAGGAGGCCTCAGTGGTTTACAGAAAAGAGTGAAACACAAATACCCCGACGCTATATTCATACATTGTTTTGCTCACAGACTGGACCTTGTCCTTACACAGACAATTTCTAAGAAAAAATGAATGTAATATATTCTTCATGACTCTGAGTAGCTTGGACTCTTTCTTTTTTAATTCGAAGAAGAGAACTTTTGCATTAGATAAAGAAGTCAAGAGACGATTTCCTAAAGTGTGAGACAGTTCGTGAACAAAAAGAAGAATTAGTTCAGTTGTTCGAGAATATCCTCAATAATCCAGAGCAATGGGATAGTCAAACGTATTACGAAGCTCGAGGTTTTAACAGTGTTCTCTCAGAATTCCAGTTCAATTTCATTTTATTTGTTTTTAGTGAGATATTTTGCTTAACCGATTCTCCCTTTGAAATTCTTCAAACGAAAGCACTGGATGTAAATTTCTGTATTGCCAAAATAGAGGAAACAAAAAGTACCATTCAAGGAAAAAGAAATGAACTTGAAAGAGTATAGAACAAATGTCAAGAGAGCTACGAGCTGCCAAAGAAGAGGCTATGTCAAAATGAAATCTGCGGCATAAATTCACACTAGCGTCGCATATATTGCAAGATATATGACAATATACATACCCAACTAGAAGTTCGGTTCCAAGCACTCAAGAAATCAACATTTTTACAGTTAGTTGATCAAAAGGAAACAAAGAAAAGTTTTCCTGAAGCAGCATTCTGTTCTTTGAAACAAAGTTACGGTCAGCATTTTGACTTTGCCCGTCTCAGAAGTGAGCTCAGCGTAGCTTATTCCTCCAATGAGTATCTTACGATGGGAGTTCTAAAATTTTTGTTTTATTTAAAAAGTAGTGGATTGTCATCTTCTGCCATTTCTGAACTGTTTGAGTTATATGCGTTGATTTCAACTGTCCTAGTGTCCAGTGCTAGTGCCGAACGTTCATTTTCGGCACTTCGTAGAATCCACACCTACTGCAGAAACACACAAGGACAACAGGGACTCTCGAACTTTTCTCTATTGTCGATTGAGAAGATGTTACTGAAATTGAAGTCATCAAAGAATGAAGTTGAATTCTATAGCCTTGTCATAGAAGAATTCGTTACGAAGGAGAGGCGGATGGAATTAACATTCAAATAGCACAAGACAATGTGAGTTATTGTATTCATTTTACTGTATGTATCTTCTTAGCTTATGATATGTGCTTCCCTTACTGTAACAGTCACACGCCGCCATTGCCTCATCTTCTGTAGTGTGAGAATTGGGAGTAGACACTCGACACACACATCCGTGATTAAAATTCTCACGCAGGTGGCTACAGTCACTTTTCACACTGTCAGCACTGTCGTCACTATCAATGCTGTTATTGTCACTAACGTTCACCAGATCTTCCAGACTATTGTCATTAATTGCAAATCACCTGTTTATCCCTTCCGATGAGAAGGTTCTGAAACTTCACTGTTCCCTTTTGATATCGCGGAAATGTATGCCGACTTTTAATGGCTACAGAGATTGTAATTAACAATTGATCTGATGCCCGGATGGCGCATATGTTTAATAACACCTTAACCATGCACAGATAAGAGGTCTGTTTTTTTTTTTTACATACATATTGGCGGAAATATGAGCTTTAATATTTGGCGCGGAATGTGACGCACCTGTGTCGTCATTGGCACTGAGTGAAAGTGGAGTCATGACGCATATGTGTCGTCATTGGCCGCAAACGTGTTAAATAACTTTGTGGGAAATCTTTGACACAGTCATTCATATAGGCGTTTTTCCAGAAGACAGAAGAGAAATGCAAGAAACAGAATGCCTTCTTCATAAAGTAAATGTGCTTTCAGTGAAGAATTTCTTTGAAAAGTGCATAGAAAGATCTGTCCCAGATGAAAGCACTCCACAAAAGAATTACTTGCAGCCGGTGTACGAAGTTAATGTAAAAAGTATTAAAGCTGTAATTGGAGTGCATCTCGTGTATTTTATTTTGGATGAAATGCCTGATTCTGTCTACAGAGCTGTCCTGAATGTGAATTCCCTTGTGATGCTCCTATCAGGAGATCCATCAAAGCCACTTCTTGTATCCAACGCTGCAGCCATCATCCAGAATTTTAATAACTGCTGCTGCTATACCTGACGTTCAGGAATACCGTACAAGAAAATAAGGCAAGTTGTTACTGACCAGGCACCCTAGATTGTCTTAGCATTTGGACAACTGAAACCTCTTTATCCCAATCTCCATCACATAACCTGTGTTGCTCATGCCTTACATAGGGCATGCAAAGCAGTCACAGCTTAATACCAGTTAGCAGATTGCATCATATCTTAACTCAGGAAAATGCTGATTAAGGCCCCCAATAGAATGCACTGTTACAGATAAATTACAGCTTCCCATTGCCCAAGTTTTCCCATTATGACCAGATGGGGAACTTTGATTTCATGTGCTATTTTTCTAACTTGAGAATTTCAACAAGTTTTAAGAGTTTTGTTGTGCATAGACAGTGAAGAATCTGCATTGTAGCACAGGCAAAAGCTTCATTGAGGAGTCAGAATTTGGAAACTGAACTGTATGCAGTGTACTACTCCAAATTTCTGCCTGGTGCCAATGTGAGGCTTGAAAAAGATACCTCCTCCAAGAAGACCCGCTGGAGTGTGGTAGAAGTGAACACCATGTTGGATGGATTTGTTAAAGACAAACGGAAGCAAAGTTTAACGAATCCAGATATTAGTTTTAAAAAAAACCTACTTATGTGTGCTGATTTAGTTTTTGGTATAAAAACTTAATTTTCACTGCTATTTTCAGTTGATATTAAGCAGTCATTGTCTCTTTATAAAAAGATCCTGCTTTCAAAGTGTCAGAATCTGACTTTTAAATGTATTGAAATGTTGAAAGTGATCAAATACAACATTTTCCCTATGTTGTTAAGTGATAAATGTAAGATAGTATGTGCCATGCGTATCCATGAATGTGCTGGTGTGTTTTTAGTTAAATAGCACTCTTTTGAGGGAGTTACATTGTCATTTCTAAAGTCCTTTTTGTGCTTATGACTCCCATTTTTTGTCATTTTTTTGATGAAAATTTTTTCCTTTAAATCTGGTCTAAGTGTCACCAAGTCTTGGCTACTGAATGCATGATTCGAAGCAGTGTGTCGTTTCATTCAAGTGCCCGAGTGAATCGATTCACAGGAATGGCGAGCCCACGGCACACGATTCAGCTTACTCCCAGCGGACAGTGCTGAGTGGCGCACTCACTGGACGTTGATGGGGAGCCAAGCTTCCGCTGCAGGGAGAAAGTGAATCATGGCACATCGAAAGAATCGTGAACGAGCACGGCTCAGTGAGACACAAGATACATACGGCTCCTTATCGGCACACTGGACACTGGCGGAGAGCCGAGCTTCCGCTGCAGCGAGACATACAGTGAGCCATGGCACACCGAAAGAATCGTGAACGAGCACGGCTCAGTGAGACACAAGATACACACGGCTCTGTATTGGCACACTGGACACTGACGGAGAGCCGAGCTTCCGCTGCAGCGAGACATGCAGTGTGCTATGGTACACTGAAAGAATCGTATGCTATAATGGACTCTCGAGCTCACCTAATTTGAAAATAATACCCATTTGCATTCACTGTCCTCTTCTTACAGGGAGGTTTAAATAATAGATGGATTTATTTGCAGTGTTAAAAAGGTAGTCAAAACATAATTCTGAAGTAGCTAGTAAGTAGATAGGCTATTAGGTTATACTATTTATTAGTTTAATGAATCTTAGTATTATAACTTAGTTGACATTTGACAATTAAACTCGACTCTAGCCTGTCCTATGACTATGAGTCATGCTCATGCCCACTCAAAAATACCTGTTTTATATTGGGAAGAACGGCTCAGTATTCTCTCAGTTCATATGTCACATCGTTGCACAAGACTTCAATCATATGTGGACAGTAAGTGAGCCGACTGACGCAATAACTTAACCAATGGTATGTTGAATCAGAAAACCAGTGGGCTACTGTACATCTCGGGTAGCCTATACAAAATATGACGATTTAAAAAAGTCCTCATCTAATAGAAAAATACATATTTTCAAAAATGTCTGAGGGAGTTGGACGTGCGGTTAGTATCACGAAGCTATGCGCTTGCATTAGGGGGATGGTGGGTTCAAATCCCACCTTTTATTATAATTTGGATCCACCTTATTCAATACATAAAAACTGTTGTTTAGATGAAATTACAACATATATCTCAATCAGAACTAGTTTCGACGGCCGTCTGCGTCATCATCAGCTGATATAGGTTCTTGGAAAAATTGGCAATCACATAAGTTTATCTACATGAAATAGAACACAATTTAAAACCATATTAACAACTTAAAACTGTGTTACGATTATACTGTCTCAAAGTCCATATTTTTGAGTCTTGGACTTGTAGAAAATATGGACTTTGAGACAGTATAATCGTAACACAGTTTTAAGTTGTTAATATGGTTTTAAATTGTGTTCAATTTGACGTAGATAAACTTGTGATTGCCAATTTTTCCAAGAACCTATATCAGCTGATGATGACGCAGACGGCCGTGGAAACTAGTTCTGATTGAAATATGTTGTACCGAGCTCGATAGCTGCAGTCGCTTAAGTGCGGGCAGTATCCAGTATTCGGGAGATAGTAGGTTCGAACCCCACTGTCGGCAGCCCTGAAAATGGTTTTCCGTGGTTTCCCATTTTCACACCAGGCAAATGTTGGGGCTGTACCTTAATTAAGGCCACGGCCGCTTCCTTCCCACTCCTAGCTCTTTCCTGTCCCATCGTCGCCGTAAGACCTATCTGTGTCGGTGCGACGTAAAACAAAATAGCAAAAAAAAATGTTGTAATTTCATCTAAACAACAGTTTTTATGTATTCAATAAGGTGGATCCAAATTATAATAAAAGTTGTAATCTTGGTTCAATATGGACAAACAATGAAATTTATTAATTTAACTTCAAATCCCACCGTCGGCAGCCGTTAAGATGGTTCTCCGTAGCTTCCCCAGTTTCACACCAGGAAATGCTGAGACTGTACCTTAATTAAGGCCATGGCTGCTACCTTCCTAATCCTAGACCTTTCCCATCCTGTGTCGCCGGAAACCCCCAATGTATTAGCGTGACTAGCATTTTTTCTAAGAAAGGAGTTCGTAGTATGAAGACCAGATGGCAGCTGCAAGCACTGAATGCTGTTGCTGCTGTCTTACCAGTACATACTACACAGATGCAGTAGGAGCGGTGACTCTAATGTGCCGTGAATCAGATCACTGTATCGATTCAGTAACGTGAACGGAATCAAATGAATCGATTCAGTAAAATGAATAAACGTAAGGAACTTCATATTTTTGTCCGTATTGAACTGAGATCACAATTAAATTAGAATCTAGTGGGTTCCACCTTTTAAATACAATGTTGTTGGATGGTATTCACAACATTATTTATTACAGAACATGTATCGGTGTTCAATTTTTCACACCATCATCAGCTGCATAGAAAGTGTAAAAACTTGGCGATCTAAACAATGAACAACATATTGTCATACTTAACTCCTTAATATCCATATATACAGACAATAGAATATTGCTATAGTTAAATCCTTATCATCTATATTATGCTAGGTTAAAAACTCTAATATGTAACTTGAAAACTCTTGTAAGTCCTAAATATAAAATTTCTCATCTGGTTGATGAGTCTTCACATTCCTTTATTTCTGTGATTCTATACACTCGTAATGCCGAATTCAACTGCGATCTTAAGATTGAAGAATTAAAGTTAAATGCAGTCCATTTGATGTTAAAATGTTCATTTCATGTATATATTAACCGCTTTGTTGGATTAAAAGTTCGTTATATACAATAGGATTGTTAAAACTGAGCCGTCTTCTTTGACTTTATTAGGTATAGAAACGTAGTATTTTTAATGCTGTATGTATAGTGGTTGGAACTGTAATTTAATTTGTCCTACAGTTGTTAGGCAGACATAGCTTCTCAGTTCAATGGAACCCTGTAATGATGAACCCCAATGTTAAAAGAAAAGCGAGAAAATTGATAAAGAAAACTGATTGAATCTAACTGTTGATACGGCTGACTCACCTCTACAGCTGTGTACTTCGCGTGATGGCTGCAGCACAACGAGTGTGTCTGCTTGTATCTTGTGCTGTGTAATGAAGCGCTAGGGAAGGAGAAGTTGGGACGGCAAAGGGGATGTTTCTAGAACGTTGAACATTTAGGAGAGGGTCTGGGGGGCGTTGTGGACGAAGACAGTAGTACACAAAGTTGTTACGTAGAGTTCGAAAGACTTTCAAATTTTCTGGAATTTTTAGCTTGTTAAGTAATAGAATCAATCAATCAAATAATACCTTGGGTTTTTCCGAGATTTCATTCAGATTAAGGTTAGCGTTATAATATTGGTCTAGATGTATTAGACATGCTTCCGTAATGTCAAGCTTCTGTCCCTTAGCCAGTGTTTCCATGATCTCAAGGTCTTTATCTATGTCTGTGAATTTATGTTTGTACTCATGGATATGCTGGCCTACCGCTGAGAATCTATGATATTTTACAGCGTTAAAATGTTCCTGATACCTGACATTAAAGCTACGTCCAGTTTGCCCTATGTATCCGCTCCCACAGTCTCTACATTTGAATCTATATACACCTGATTTAGAATATGGATTAACTTTGTTGACAACTGAAGCATTATGTAAAGCTGCTGTACTTCTATTATCTGTCTTGAATGCGATCCCAATATTACGTTTCTTGAAAATATTTGTAATTCTGTACACATCTTTATTAAACGTGAAGGTTGCGATTTCCTTTGCTTCTGTTTTATCTTTCATCAGACTTGCGTGAGGGCGATATATGAATTTGCTTATTATTCGTTCTATAAAATTCCCTTTAAAACCGTTAGCTTTAGCCGTAGCTCGAATGATGTTCAGTTCCTTGTCCAAGTTTTGTTTGGACATTGGTATGCTAAAAGAACGATTCACCAAGCTGTTATAGGTCGCGCATTTGTGAGCTAAGGGGTGTATCGAATCATTTCGTATTGTAACTGCAGTTTGTGTGGGTTTTCTGTAAATACTAAGAGAAAATGAAGAGGCGTGACTATTGATCTTTAGGTCCAGATAATTAATGGATTTTTCTATTTCGGATTCCGTATCTATTGTGTTAAGATTATTAAGAGTCGTAGAGGCGTTGGTTATGCGTTCATCCAGGATAACAAACACGTCGTCTACATACCTAGACCAAAATAGAATATTCTTGAATTTTTCATTATTAATTGTTTGTGTGTCCTCTAAAAAATCTAAATAGTCACCATTAGTGTGAGATATTAATTACTATACCTAGTTGTAACTCCTACTATTATTATTTATGAATACTATTGACATGTCCATACGTACTTGGTATTGAATGTTAAAAGGGCTGATGATATTAGTACCGAAGCTAGTTTTGTTTTGCATTGATTCACTACTTATGTCATTCCGTATGATATGTGGTCAGACTAGGAATTTGGTGTTGAGGGAGTAAATCTTCCAGAATTGCATCACTTGCTAATTTCCAAACATCCAGGTATCATGGAATGTTAAATTTTATTGTAGGTTATTTGATGATCTATAGCAGTTATGTTATTAAGACTATTCTACGGATTCTATTAAGACTATTCTACAGATTCCACATTTTCCCGATTAAATTATAAACAGCACATGTCTCTTTTACTCAGAACTTTCTGTCCTCAAGTTTTTTTGTTTCTGCTTAGGCACATTATAGCAATGTCTTGCATTATTAAACTTTAATTTTGTATCACACCTGTTATTATGAATTAAAAAAGGAAACTTCTTCAGCTCTCATCCTTTTGCCCAGACTGCAGCATGGAACACTGACTGTTGGACCAGAATCCACTGACCCTTGTCTCTCGCATTTAAGTACTACAGTATTAAACTCCTACCATCTGTGCTCGGATTTCATTTCACGAGATTGAAATATAGCGATGTGTCTTACCAACTGTGCTACTTAGGTCTGTTGACTTCTATTCACAGTTAACCTTGAAGCTTTTTGTGGTTCTACTCTTCTTACGGTGAAATTGTTGAGTATGAAGTCTGACCATTTGTTCTTTTGGACCCTGCACAGCTTAGTCTATTGTCTCCTATAATATCCTACCTCATCTCTGTGTATTCCATGAATCCATCCTCTGATCTGACTCATGTCTGTGATTTCTGTGCATTTATTCATAAATTGCTTAATTTCCTCAGTATGAATATTTATCTGCCACTTTTCCCACCATAATTAGAATGAAAACAATGAATAAGTAGTATCCTGTGGACAGAAATGTTTATGAAATTAGTATCCTCACTTCTGCATAAGGAAATTGATTGCCAGACTGGTGTGGTGCTATTTGTACTTGTCTAAAGGATATCTGAAAAAAATTACAGTGATCCAGTCTGAAGAAGAATAGTGAGCTATAAACTGTACATTTGAAATTTTCACTTTGTAATGGTAGTTGACATCAGTGGTGCAGCCAGTTGATATTTGTCCTGCTCCTAACTGAGGTTAGTGGCATTTGCTTTTGCATAAATGTGACAAAATTATAGCATTCAGGCATCATCTTAAGAATCTCAATATCTGAGAGAAACATTCACATGACCTTACCGTTTTTAAATAATCATCGTCGTCGATGTTGTCATCCAGCGCTTTGGCTGAATGCTCAATCAATCAATCAATCAATCAATCAATCAATCAATCAATCAATCAATCAATCAATCAATCAATCAATCAATCAATACTGATCTGCATTTAGGGCAGTCACCCAGGTGGCAGATTCCCTATCTGTTGTTTTCCTAGCCTTTTCTTAAATGATTTCAAAGAAATTGGAAATTTATTGAACATCTTCCTTGTTAAGATATTCCAATTCCTAATTCCCCTTCCTATAAACAAATATTTGCCACAGTTAGTCCTTTGGTTCAAAGGGCCCTATGTTCGATTCCCAGCCAGGCTGAGGATTTTAAATTTTTATGGTTAATTTGTCTGGCTCAGGTACTGGGTTCATCTTAATACATTTCTCTTCATTTACATACACAACTCAACAACCGCAGAAACACGCAATAGTGAATATATTCCTCCACATAGTCCTGGCGTCAAGAAGGGCATCTGGTCATAAAACTGGGCCACATATGTATCAAATGCTGGCCTCAATAAATTGGGGGAAGATGCTAGGAAGATGATAATAATAATAATAATAATAATAATAATAATAATAATAATAATAATAATAATAATAATAATAATAATAATACCGGGTGAGTTGGCCATGCGGTTAGGGGCGCGCGGCTGTGAGTTTACGTCTGGGAGGTAGTGGGTTCGAACCCCACTGTTGGCAGCCCTGAAGATGGTTTTCCGTAGTTTCCCATTTTCACACCAGGCAAATACTGGGGCTGTACCTTTATTAAGGCCACAGATGCTTCCCTTCCACTCCTAGGCCTCTCCTGTCCCATCGTCGCCATAAGACCTATCTGTGTCGGTGCGACGTAAAGCAAATAATAATAATAATAATAATAATAATAATAATAATAATAATAATAATAATAATAATAAATCATCAAAGTAATACGTGTCTCCCTTGAGTTATTCACCTGTAGACCATAAAAAATTCAAATTTTATGTCTTTCTATGAATGCTAGTAAGAAAAAGCTGATTTATTACAATATTACCTTGCTGCTCCTTGTTTTGAACATAAGTAATTTGTAAAAGAAAGATTTTTGACATTGATTGTAATGAAATTTTCATTTTTTTCTTTTTTAAGCATTGGCTGGATCCTACAAAGGCCATTAAGAAGCAGGTTCGAAGTAAGTATATTCCTTTCCTTGTTTAGTAATTGGTGCTGTTGTCTTTAAAGGAGGCTTTAGTAATGAATCAAGTGTAGCAAGGTCTTCTAAATGGAGGATAAGTTTGATAGCTTTGAAGATATGTTTGAAAAATGTTGAGTCTGTCTACATACGAAGTGGAGTACTTAAGTTTTAAAATGTGGAGTATTGGACGTCCAGATTTCGCACTAGTTACTATTACCTCATTTGATTGGAGTGAATGAAGGAGGGACCAACAAGATTCTTTCAATCAAAATGAGTGCCTTAGGACGGTAAACTCCAGGTCTCTTCTGTCTACTGTACATTACTGTATGTTGTAATATGAATTACGGCAAAGTTTGTGAAAGTTATTTAGATTTGTTGAAGACTTTATAAAGTTTAACTCTTTAATTACTATTCATGATGTATATTTTTGGGCTTATGCTGTGTAATTAATTATAAAAACACACTCAACGCGTTTTGAAAGGAACCTTGCCTTTCTTCATCAGGAGACACAGAGAAATGAAACGATGCATAACAGGTTGCTAGGAGAAAGCAACAAGGAACTTGAAATGGTGCTCTAAGATGTAAACGAGACGCCATTTTAGCCCCAGATAGAGACAACGAATGGCAACAGTAAAGCATTACTCTCTAATGGTTCTGATAATAGGTAGCCATGATTCACTGAGGTTGTAGCCTGTATCGCGGTTGAAATTATCTGGGTGTTTACGTATTTCAACCACCTCCCTGATAATTCTTGGGCGATATTGCTTTATACGGGCAAGAACATCCACTTCTTGGAACAAAACATCATGACTAGGTGTTAACGCATGATCAGCAACAGCTGATTTATCAGGTTGATTGAGTCTGATACATCTGGTATGTTCTTTGATGCGAGTACATACCGTTCTTGAAGTCTGCCCAATATAAACTTTGCCACAAGTACGGGGAGCTATGTAGATACCAGGTTGTTGCAGTTTAGGCAAACTATCCTTAGTTAGTCGCAGGAGTTGCCTAATCTTAATTGATGTTCCAAAACAGTTCGTACATGGTACCTACATAAGATTTTAACAATACGATCCGTCGTGTTATGTATGTAAGGTAGGTAAGCAGTTCCTTTTACATCTTTTTCCTTAACAGACGTCCGATTATGTGTCGATTTAAGAATTGTTGAGATCAATTTAATTACTGTAGACATACTGTACTGTATTACAATAGTGAAATATTATTGTTTTTGGTGAAATTTATCATTATTTAAAATAACAGTTTCTTTTTAAATTTCAGTTTGTTACTCTTCTAACTTTTCAATTTTCAGTTGGTCCACCTTACACTCTTCGGCTTAAAGTCAAGTTTTACTCATCAGAACCTAACAGTCTTCGGGAAGAGCTGACTAGGTACCAGTTCTTCCTTCAATTGAAACAGGACATCCTTGAGGGTCGGCTAGAGTGTCCCTACCAGACTGCTGTTGAATTATCAGCTTTAGCTTTACAGTGTAAGTTAACCTGGATTAATTTCATGAGTGTATCCTGTGGGGCAGATGACCTAGATGTTAGGCTCCTTTAAACAACAAGCATCATCATCATTACATCATCATGAGTGCATCTTCTGGTAGTTTATTTGTTGTCTGCATAAATTCTTTGTAGAGAAATCATGATACTTTCATGATGGAATATTTGACATTTTGAAACTATTTAGGTTAAAGGCCTGGAGAAGTCTGAACCATTTTCTTAGTATTTGTGAAAGGAGGCAAACTACCACATTTCTTAGACCAAAACCATATTCAACAGTTGTGTATTTATAAATAATTTTCTTAGGGGGCTTCATGTAATTTTACTCCTCCTGTAGTGGACAATAACTTACAGTTCACTAAATATATTGCATTTAGTCTTATTTAAGCATTGTTAATCCTCCACAGTGTTGAAATTTAAATGCCTGTTGTTTTTGTGATGTAGGTCTGTGTTTACCCAGGGCATTTAAGGTTAATGTAGTCTTGTACCATTTAGTTGACAACTATATATCTTATCTATCATTTCGAAACCGTGTTCGTCTTAATGCCTGCCTACAAACAAGTATATGATTGTTAGTTACTTGTTAGTAACTTCATTCAAAATAATATGTCACTGTGGATGCTGTCAGGAAATTGTAACACTTAAAGAGGTTCAGAATCTAGCCATCAAAACTGATGCTTGAAATTGCCAGGAATTGAGGTGAAAAATGTAAGGAGTACGAGTAAAACAGACAGCCTTTATTTTTTCAACAATATAGTGGGCTTGAGAAAGTTTCTTGCCAGATAATCCTTGATCACAAAAACGACTATTAATACAAAATATAACACAGCAGTTTCAGAGATAAAAGATGTGAATGTTTTCATGTTTAAAACAAGAAGAAGAAATATATTTATTACTTCATTCTTATTTCATTCATATGAATTTTAAGCATTATAAGGGTACATGACCTGGTAGAATCTTTGTGTTGTTCTATTGCTAGTTTGACAGATACAAACAATATATCACCAGTGATGAACTAACAGTAGTGATGCACTTTGATAGGAAACCAAATTCAACAAACAGTAATGCTAGGCAAAACTGAAACAAACCTTCAGGTGTTAATTCATTCAGACGGGAAAATATGTCAGAATTATTAGCGAGTAGATACATTTTTACCTGTAACTCATGAATACCAAATTAACATGATATCAGAGTGCTCAGATTGACTTATAGATTAAACAATAGATGTTATATTTATTGTGAACAAGGTCCTGTATTCTGGAATATTATACACAAAAATCTACTACAGTACTAATGTTGAGTAACATCATATTTCCTAAGATCATGGAGGTAGTTGAGTATTTGTATAGAATTCCCATAGAAATCTGAAAAGTCACACCCCAGTAGTTTGGAATCCATGTTAAACTAGAGGTCCCATGGCTATGATAACGTCAACAGTCGTGTAAAACTACAAGCTTACTTGCTTTTTGTGAAGCCTTTGTGGTAAAGTCTGGTCAGGGCGTTAGATATGAGAGTCACTATGAATCATGTAATGAGACTGAAAAGGCCTATTTCATTATATTCTCAAGTAATATAGAGATCTAAAGCTCTCTATGTAAAATGGTCACAATCAGCGCAGTATTTATGGACTTAAATTAAGCATATAGTTGACTAATTCCATGTGGATGTCATAACTACCACCACCATCTTGCAAATAATCAAACAGTTCTTCATCTTAAGGACTTTTCCGCACTTGACTTGATTCCACTAGTTTTCTAATTTTTTATATCATAAGAGTAGCAAGTCAAAGGGGTTGGGGGGGGGGGGGTAATCTGTGGGTCAGTATGTTTGTTTTGAAGGCTGCAAGATGCTCCTACTAGTGGTCAAGTTGATAATTAAGAGATATTTACTAGGAGAAACAATCTCCATTGTTGTGACAAAATAAATCGTTGAAGCCATTGTAAACAGGTTATTAAATCCAATATATACGTCATATAACCTTCAAGATTTTCTGTTATGTCGAATACAAAATAAAAAATTTATGAATACACTCTAAAAGAAAACCTTTAAAATTACATAGCATGTTTCGTTCTGAAATAACTTTCTCAGATTCTATCTAATCACTTCTATAAAATGTATGTATATGTACAAAATGATTATGTTCTGCAAACTTGTCAATGTTTATGAATGGCTGATATATAAACAAGTGCATAAAACCATATGACTGCTAAAAATATGTGTTCAACACCTTAATAAATTTAGAAACCTTTTCTGAACTTTTATTTATTTATATATATATTTATTTATTTATTTATTTATTTATTTATTTATTTATTTATTTATGTATTTATTTATTTGTTTGTTTGTTTGTTTGTTTGTTTGTTTGTTTGTTTGTTTGAAAGTACACAGGCAGTAGGCCCAATACAGTACCTTCTTAACACAACAGTACTTACAATGCATACATGGAAGTAAAGATAATACATAATAATAATAATAATAATAATAATAATAATAATAATAATAATAATAATAATAATAATAATAATAATAATAATAATAATAATAATGCTAAAGATAATAAAGACAAGGAAGAAGAATGAATGGAAAACACATATACAGAGAAAATGACAATGCAAAGTACATCAATGATTATGGAATTGAAACAAGGATAGCCGGGCTGAGTGGCTCAGACGGTTAAGGCGCTGGCCTTCTAACCTCAACTTGGCAGGTTCGATCCTGGCTCAGTCCGGTGGTATTTGAAGGTGCTGAAATACGACAGCCTCATGTCAGTAGATTTACTGGCACGTAAAAGAACTCATGCGGGACTAAATTTCGGCACCTCGGCGTCTCCGAAGACCTTAAAAGTAGTTAGTGAGATGTAAAGCAAATAACATTATTATTAAACAATGATATAACTAGAGTAGTAAGTGACTATAATAATAAATACGTTAAAGAGCACTTATTATATAGAAAAAGGAGTCTGAATTAATAAATTAGAAATTAGAAACACAGGCCTTTAAATGTGTATTAACGACAGTGTGTGATTCAGAAAATAAATCTATTCCTGCAGCAAATGTGTTGTAAAATCATGGCATTTTAATGAATGGCGAGTTCAAGTGATGCGATGTTCTAGATCTTGGAACTTGAAATACTGTGTTCATGCGAGCTTCAGCTCATGGAACATGAAAAGAGATAAAATTGAGCAGTTCTATGGAATTAAATTTATTTCTTACAATTTTATTTAACGTTTTTAGAGAAATAACGATTCTTCTGTTGCTCAACGACGTGAGGTTAAAGTTACTTCTTAAATACTCTGTTGATGTATCTAAAGGGCAAAATGTCGTAATGTTTTATAATACAGATATCACAAAAACTTGTTTTGAACAACTTCAATGTGCAAGTGGAATCTCAATGTAGAAAATACACTGCATTCATCACTAATTCAGATCAATTTCAGTTCCGAAAAGCACCATTTGGTCTGTGCAACTCACCAGCAGTGTTTCAGTGATTGATTAAGTATGTCTTCCGACCATTAGTAGTTCAGGTCATAGTACTCATTTACATGCATGAAATGATAATTCCGGTTAAAGATGAAACTGAAGAATTAAACCTTTTAAAGATGGTACTGGATGTAGCTAGGGACTATGGTATTGAACTGAACAAAGGGAAATGCCACCTACTGAAGAGGAAGGTTGAGTTCATGGAACATTTACTGGAAGATGGACGACCTTATCCGTCACCAGAGCAAACTAAAGCTGTAATGAATTTTGGAGAACCAAGAAATATGAAAGGAGTGCAGTCCTTTCTTGGTTTAACTGGATACTCTAGGAAATTCATGCCAGAATACTCTGTTATTGCAAGACCATTAAGTGACCTGCTGAGGGAAGACAACGAATTTCAATTTTCCTTTGAAGCATTCAAGGAAGCTTTATCAAGAAGTCCTGTTTTACACATCTATAATTCTTCATACGAGACCGAACTTCATACTGATGCAAGTAAGTTTGGAAATGGAGCTGTACTGATGCAGAGATCACCTGAAGATTGTCAATTACATCCTGTATATTACATAAGCAAAGAGACAACACTACAACAAGAAAAGTATCACAGTTGTGAGCTTGAAGTATTAGCAATCATTGTTGCATGGAAGAAGTTTAAAGTGTATGTTGTGGGAATAGACTTCAAAATTATCACAAATTGTGCTGCCTTCGAAAAGACAATGCATAAGAAAGATCTGATCCCTAAGGCTGCAAGATGGGCCTTGATGTTGGAAGAGTACCGATATACCATCGAACATAGAAGTGGAACGAGGATGCGTCATGTTGATGCTCTGAGCCGTCATCCTTTATTCCTGAGTCTCTGGTTGCCCTAGTGAGGAAAGCACAACAAGAAGATGAAGGTCTTAGCGCGATCAAGATATTATGCTAGGAGTGGCCTTACAAGGACTTTGTGATTCGTGATGACATACTTGTGTAAATTGTGTAAATTGTCCCTTAACAGAAAACTGGAAAACAAGAAGGATTCCTGCATCCTTTATCCAACGAAAATGTGCCATTGCATACATATCATGTAGATCATATGGGACCCTTGGAATTGAGTCATAAAGGATATCATCACATATTTTCAGCAGTTGACTGTTTTACGAAATTCGTTTGGCTGTACCCATCAAAGTCTACTGCGACAAAAGAGGTCATTGCCAAACTGGAGGAACAGAGAGCAATATTCAGAAACTCTGTACAAACAATATCTGTCCGAGGACCAGCCTTTACATCTCATGAATTTGAAGAATACTGCAAGACCGAAAACATCAAACACCTGCTTGTTACAATGGGACTGCCATGAGTAAATGGTCAGTTAGAGAGAATCAATTCTGTGATTGCCTCAGTACTTGCAAAACTTTCGATATTGGATCCAAAAAAATGGTACAAGCATGTCGAGGCTGTGCAGCAGGCCATCAACTCCACGTACCATCATAGTATTGGAAGGACACCATTTGAACTATTAACAGGAGTCAGAATGAGATACAAGACTGATCTAATGATTGCTGACCTCATCCATGAAGAACATGTGGAAGAATTTGAAGCGGAAAGAAAAAATCTGAGGAAAGATCAAAAATGGCAAATCCTCAAAGTTTAGCAAGGAAGTCAAAAGTCTTTCAGCCGACATCGCTGCTCTGCTCGACAGTATCAGCTGGGAGACCTCATTGCAATAAAGCGTACCCAGGCAGAACCAGGACTTGAAATAAGGAAGAAGTTTCTTCGACTGTATCGGGTTACAAAAGTGAAACCCCAGGACACTTATGATGTGTTGTGAAGGTGAACATGAGGGTCTCAGACAAACTCCAAGCTGTGCTGAGTACATGAAGCCATGGACTGATGGTTACGTGTCATCCAGGACGGATGACCAGTAGAATGGCCGAATGTGGGAGAGTGAATCATATGGGCAGCGTCAAAGAGGACAGTTGGTGTCTGTCAAGGGAACTCTGGGAAAAAGGGACAGACAGTCTATTGTCATGTGTTGGATATGCTCACAGTTCAGCTAAGGCGTGTGTTGTGCTCTTCTCCTACTTGTTTGTAGTTCATTGAGTGTTTCTATGTTCAAGTTAATATTAGGTGTGTAATAAATCTCTCAAATCCTACAATTATGTAGACATTTTAGATTCTTCCTCTCTTGTTCCCAGAACTTGCTTTTCATGTGATAGATCTTGAAACAAGGGTACACATAAAATGCTACACCTCATTCCTTGCTGCAATGAAAATTCTATCTTGCTGCCTTTCCTTTCTTTGAGCACACTTAGAAAATGTGAGATGTACCCTTCACAGCTGATGTTTGGAGCACCTCATGTCAAGGTGAGAGAAATGTACATCACTTGTCATCATGTTATTTTTTCTTCATCCCACAAACCACTTTTGGAAGGTTTTTGGAGACGCCCAGGTGCCGGAAATTTGTCCTTTTGTTTGTTCTTTTATGTGCCAGTAAATCTACCAACATGAGGTTAAACATATTTGAGCACCTTCAAATACCATCGGACTGAGCCAGAATTGAACCTGCCAAGTAGGGGCCAGAAGGCCAGCGCCTCAACTGTCTGAGCCACTCAGTCTGGCTACATCACTTGTACTTGCTCTGCCATGATGAGTGGATGGTAGGTCTGAGTTCCTGTCTACAGCAGATTCCTAACAAGTAGCTCACAAAATTCTTTTTTTGAGACAGCTTGTATCTAGGATGAGTGAATGGTGAATGCATTCAAAATAATGATGTTCAGCAGGTGGAAAAATAATTTCTTGTTCACATCCATGTTCGCTGGGAAATACTGCAACTATTGGCCATACGATCACTCTTGTCAAAATAGCCCCTATGGGAATTGTAACTTTTGACAGTGTGAGATTTCAGTTGTAATTGAGAGAATTTTCCACCTTTCTGTACATTTTTATTATTATTTTTCTATATCTAGGATGAACACATAGATATAGGGAAACAATTGAACTTAATGTATTGAAAGATGGAAAATTCTCTCATTTACAATGTCAATACAGATCCATATAATGAAGTTAGAAAGAAATAATATAAGAGAAGAAGAAACTATGGACAGATAAATTTTCAGAAAGAGGGTAGTAAGTATGGAAGGATTCCAAGGAAGATTGAACAAGTAGCCTGGTGCGAAGTGGTCCGAGGACAGAAGGAAACAGCATAGTGAAAGTATGAAAGAATATTGGAAGGAACAGAAGAGAAAACAACAAAGTATGAAGAACTGAATTGAAATTGGCACGTGGTCCTTAGCAGGCCTCATCGGAAAGAAGTAGTTCATAAATTAAGTGTGAGGTGTCAGTGCATTGCCATTGTCATAAACTGAATGCTTTGTTTTAAGCAAAATGGGAAGTCTTCACATTCTTTTACACAATGCAGTGACCTATTAATCACTAACAAAAGGAGTAGATCCTTTTCATAAGCCAGAATTCACGGTGAACCATACGGTTGACATATCAACCATTTGTGATTTTCAAGGCATAATGCTATGGTTGATAAATTGACCCGTTGGTTAATACATCAACCACTAGTGTGAAAAAGGTTAAGGCAGGGTGCTTCCCTGGACCTAAGCACTAGTTGTCCAACTTCAGAATCTCTAATGGTGTGCTTACAGGGTAAGATATTGTGCCCCATCTGTTTCTCATATGTATAATAATATATAATTTACTTTACATCCATTCTTACCTTTTTCTGGTAAGTAAAGTGTATGCACATACCTTAAATGGATGTTTCATTAATTTTTATTTTTGGATTTCCCAATTTGTCTTTAATTTACTCACCCATTTAAGGTTAATGAAAGAGAGAGACTTTTAAAAAATATTTCAGTGTTCTGACAAGGCACATTTTATATATTTCAGCTGAACTTGGTGATTATGATGAGGCCTACCATACTCCAGCTGTGGTGTCAGAGTTCCGTTTTGTGCCTAATCAAACTGAAGAAATGGAAATTGCATTTCTTGAAGAGTTTAAAAAACTTGGGTAAGTAATGCCTATGTTAAAGTCTACAGATTGCAGTAGAAATAGTATGTGGGGTTGTGCAGTGGACCTCATTAGTGCTTAGGAACTTCATAAATTCAAAGTCCTGATTTCTATCATATTAAATATACATAAAATTAACCCCACTTACTGCGTCAAGATTTTCTACTATTTCCCAGCTCTGAATGTGAGCAGAATTTGGTATATGATTTCCAACGCAGGTAAGAGCCCTTGCAGTCAGAGGCATGTTGGGGAAAGAACATAATGTGGAAAAGATCATAAGTGTGTTACATATTTGTCTTGTGATAGCCTAGTTATAGATAAGAAGAAAAGTTTTGCAATCACTTGCTAACAAAAACAAAGTTAAAATCTTTCATGAAGTGGATAGGCATCCACATCGTAAGCATGTAGAGTTGGCGCGAATGTTAAAATTTGGTCCGAACCAATGCTGGGTACTGCTGAAGTGTTGTCATGTTTAAGATGATGGTCAAAGTTGCTCTCTCACACATGGATAAGTAATTGCGGTGATCGGACGAGAACCGGTGTATTCAACATGGTATGGCTTCATGGTTGAAGAGTGTGACCAGAAATCAATGTTTAATAACCCAGTGGTCTGAAACTTAAAGCTTCAACTAACTGTTCAACATTTAAATTTTCATTAGAAAGAAAGTGACCTGCAAAAAAAGTTGTTAGTTTTATAGCCCAAAATCCAAAAGGTTTTTAATATTTGTTTTCTCATGTTTTTCACATTTTTTTATTGCTCTTCTCTCATCTTCACATTAAATCGTTTTTCTGTTTAACACGTTCTTTCCTTGTCCCATGCTGAAATGACTTAAGAGGTTTTACTTACTTTTCCCCTAGCTGTTCAATGTTGCACTTACACAGGTGGGTTTTCAGCAAGGCTGGGAGAGGAGAGGTCTAGAACTGGGGAAGTAGCAGGTACAACACCAACATTTGCTCATGGAAAGGAATCTTCAGGTTTGCTGATGTTGGGGTTTGAAGTTGTCGTATTTTGAATGCAAGCTTACTGCTACCTAATTTGTACCATTTGCTGTGTGATTGTCAATAGTGTTGTCCAGTTAGGGTCGTATATTTTTATTTTCTTAAAAAACTTTTTTCTTAGCATTCAGTCTGCAAGCATGTAGAAGTAAATAGAATTTTTAAATAAGTTTTTAAATATGAGGGCCATTTCAAAACTCCTGTACAGAGCGCATGCGTCTCCGTAATGGTGGAAGAGACTTACAGCTATCACCTTGTGATTTCAGTGTTATGATAATTTGTGTTTTGAGTGAGAAATTCTGATTTGAGATGGAGGAAGAAAATGACTTGTTGTTCAGAAAATCTGAACACCTGTCCCACCTGTTGCCCATAAATCTTAATGATTTTGATGGGATGAATGAGGAATGCCAGCCAGATAAAAAGGCTGAAACACTGTGTTCATTTCTCAAACATCTGTTGGAAGAGCTTCATGTGCATGTGAAAAATTCACTCTGCTTTGTTCAATCCAAATATTTATAAATTCGTCAAATTTTTCTGATTCTGAAGAATAGGTACTCCAAGCTTTTATAGTAGAGGGAGCATTGCGAGCTTCAACTTTGTCTCCAGGTTAGTGAGAAATTAGATTGTGGCCAGCGTGTCCTTCCTTCTTGTTGAGAGGAGTATACTCACCATGCTGTAACACCATCTTCACCTGTGTACACTGGACTGCTGGACATGTATTCTGGGTGTTGTATCACATTCAAACTATGTGCCAGGTCATAACAAACTTGCTCACTCACTGATTCCTCTAAGTCCAAATTGTGTTCAAAGTTCAAACTGTCCTCCTAACCTTCACTGTCATTTTCTTCAGCTTCACTGAACTCTTCTCCTGCACCCTGTTGCTCTAAATCAAACAATTCTCTTCATACCTTGTCTTGTTCAACTCTGAACAACTTACTTCTGTTTCGTTCTTTTTTTCGCATTGTCCGAAATCTTCCTAATTCTATTCTCTTCATCGGCATTCATCATTAGATGTAGAAATCAACAGGGCGCTTGAAATATAAAAGACCAGTTCGGAAGCAAAATGTCTGTATCTTGATTTCCCACACAACAATAGATTGCCAAGCTGGCGAAATGTTGTTCTGAAATTATCCGCTACAATTAGATGATTTATAACTTAGGTTCGGCAGTCTACCGAAACTAATTTTGAGTAGTAAATTTATGAACTACTTAAAAACAAACATATGGTAACTGTATTATATTTAGAAAAGAAACAACTTAATTAAAATAGAATGACGTGTTTCGTTCTTGATAGAACATCATCAAATTCTATCAAATCACACTCATATTTAAAAATGTATAAACATTTGTGTTTATTTCTGTTTAACCCTTATACGCTCAGCGAGCCGATCTATCGGCTCGGGTGGTATTGCTTAAAACACTCAGCGTGCCGATCTATCGGCTTTGTGTTCGGACGGCTGTATAAGTACCTTAATGGACCCCCAGATTTCAGGAAAAGACATTAATAGTAGCTTTTGGATTTAGTTTACACTTTTCTCGAGAGATACAGACACTAAGCTCACCTGTTTGGAACAAATGAAGTTATCAAACCGCGTATGTTCACCGCATGACGAGTTGAAGTGTGCTGCTTGCCAGTACAGTCTCATTTAAGCTTCAAAATACGTGTTTTCCTTCGTTTTATTGTTTCCATTTTAATAATAGATTATTGATAATTATTTGTTTATATTCTACATTTATCAGTGTTCTCAAGTGAATTTTAGTTTAACATTTCGTGTTATTAGATTTTCGTGCCACGAGTAGGCCTAATTTTTTTACATGGCTGGGCCAAGTTCTAGACTAAATAATTCCGATGTTTTGGATTAATTAGATGCTTTAGATGATGACGGTGACGTTATAGCCGATATTGATTCGTATTTCAGTCCGACTCATTGGCTGAATGATCAGCGTTGAGGTATTCGGTTCAGAGGGCCCGGGTTTGATTCGCGGCCAGGTCGGGAATTTTAATCGCCATTGATTAATTCTTCTGACCCGGGGCCTGTGTGTTTGTGTTTGTCCCAACACTTTCTTCTTCATATTCAGACAACACACTACACTACAAACTACCACGGTAACACGCGATAGTGATTACTTCCCCCATATAGGGTTGGCGTCAGCAAGGGCATCCGGCCATAAACCACCAGCCAAATCTACATGTGCGACACAGTTCGCACCCGCGACCCCACAGGTGTGGGAAACGCTGTAGATAAAGAAGAAGTGATTCGGATTTTACAGGTACTGATGATAGGAGAATGTTTTCCAAAACACAAATGCTGACTCCGGAAGGTACGTGTACAGTTCTTTACGTCAGGTGCTATAACTCATGACTAAATAAGAATACAAAAAACAAAATTATATCATGTTATACAGAATTAAATGCTCTTATTTTCAGAATGACTGAACAACAATATCACTAAAGAACATATTACTTTTTTAGTATTTAAAAACAGATTTTTATTTTTTGTAATATATTTTCAAATTTCAAAATTTATTTTCAAGTAAAATATGCCATGAACAATTTTGGGATATTTTTTTCCTAAAACGATATTAAATAGTGTACTACTGTAATTTGTTTCAATTTTGTAACTGGGGATTTCTTTATACGGCAATTTTTTACATTTTAACATGCATAATCATGAAAAATGGCCTGAGTGTTTTGGGCTTGACCGGTGAAAATAGCCTGAGAGCAAAAGGGTTAATACTTAGGAGCTTGAAATCTGGAACTTATCTTAATGAAGTCCACTTTTCTCTCCACACTAGAATAGAATGCGAAGTGTTGAAAAACCGTTCCTGTGTCATTGATGCGAGTCCAGCTGGCTAGCCAGACCATTGACCTTCTGCCACTCCATGCCATGCCCCCGCCCTGGCTAGGCCAATGACATGTATTTTACTTTTAGGTGTTTTATTTTCAGTGGTCCCCTTATTATTATTATTATTATTATTATTATTATTATTATTATTATTATTATTATTATTATTATTATTATTATTATTATTATTATTATTATTATTATTATTATTATTATTATTATTATTATTATTATTATTATTATTATTATTATTATTATTATTATTATTATTATTATTATTATTATTATTATTATTATTATTATTATTATTATTATTATTATTATTATTATTATTATTATTATTATTATTATTATTATTATTATTATTATTATTATTATTATTATTATTATTATTATTATTATTATTATTATTATTATTATTATTATTATTATTATTATTATTATTATTATTATTATTATTATTATTATTATTATTATTATTATTATTATTATTATTATTATTATTATTATTATTATTATTATTATTATTATTATTATTATTATTATTATTATTATTATTATTATTATTATTATTATTATTATTATTATTATTATTATTATTATTATTATTATTATTATTATTATTATTATTATTATTATTATTATTATTATTATTATTATTATTATTATTATTATTATTATTATTATTATTATTATTATTATTATTATTATTTGCAAACAATTAAATGAAGTATGGTGGGGAGGGAGTACCGTGATCGATAAAGGTGACATGAATAATACAAACTTATTCTAAAAGACTGCTACACCACCTCTTCCGGTTTAAATGTTTCATAGAGAAAATGGTAAGGTATTGTTGATGGTTGTGAAGGAACAGTAGAATGTTATTTTTTGTTAGACAATTTCTAAAATTAAAACGATGATGGTTTTGGTTACAAAATGAAGGAATGTTTGAGTATTGAAAATTCAAATTTGTACCATTGTCACCGCTTAGGATGAAGAGTATATATCAAACATCTAAGATTATTTTATCCACTTACGTTGCTGATAGTGATACATGTTAGAGGGCTTTCTGAAGTGAAACTTTTTAAACATTCCCATTTTTGTTTTATTAATATCTTTTAATGTCAATTTGGATTAAAATATATATGGGACACACAAGAATAACATCTAAGAAGAAAAATAGGTTATAAAAGCAAATCTTTCCATTCTGCTGAAAGGACTTTTATTGATTTACTAATGTTTCTTAATGTTTTGCAGTGGTCTGACTCCAGCTCAAGCAGAGATGAATTATTTAAATAAAGTAAAATGGCTGGAAATGTATGGTGTTGACAATCACACAGTTTTGGTAAGTTGAAAATTGAATTGCCTAAATTATTTTTACGTTTTTGTCTGAAAAATATTTGAAATGTTCTGTACTTACTGTACTTTCTGGTCAGCTGACTTCTCAAAAAAACCACTTTGATACATGAAATTATAATTGTTTGTAGCATTGAGCTGATGCTCTTCCTGTTGATATTGAGTCTGTGGTGATGAACATTTTCAACTTCTTTCATATTATCTTAAAGCGTAGACTTTCAAAGACCACTAAATGACATATATTATTTTGGGGATGCTAGGTTGTGTAATAATAATAATAATAATAATAATAATAATAATAATAATAATAATAATAATAATAATAATAATAATAACAATAGTAACAACAATAATAATACCGGATCTTTAATTGAGGAAATGACACAAGCAGAGACCTACAAGTACCTGGAATTTGCTCAGAATACAACTCTGGAGCACAAGAAAATAAAACAGGAACTCCTTGACCAATACACATCGAGGTTGCATCAGTTTTTACCTAGCTACCTAAATGCCAAGAACAAAATTAAAGCAATAAACACGTACACTAAACTCTTGTTCGTTTGGTATTCTGAAATGGTCTGCTACAGAAATAGACATTTTGCTCACCACCTATAGATTGAGCCCTTATTGAAGTGCTCATTTAGTTAATCAGTCATTTATTCGAATGTACAGAGAATATTTCATTTTTATTAAGTACTAGTAACTGGCAGTGAACATCCATATTCAGCAACACACGTCGCAATTTCTGCAGGGAACCTGGAGGTCGGGTTTGTTTGCTTGCCAGCCAAGATAAGGAGGAGGAATTTCAACATGACTTACACAATGCAGAACAAGGAAACAATAGAACTCGAACGGCCAGACCAACAGACAATATTTCAGAGGCGTGGCGAGAGTCTACAGGAGCTGCAAACGTATGTTTGAATTAAGCATCGAGTACGCAATGTGTTGAGCCAATGAAATGATGGAGCCACAGTTAATTTGGCTATGCACTGTTCTATGCAAGTATGACCGTGTTGGTTAGTTACCCTATTATTTGGCGAGATTCTGTGCAGGTAACATCGTGAGAAGAAGTTTTCATTTACGCGAGTGATCGTGTGGGGACTTGTAAATTTTGTTGGAAGACGCTCAGCCTGCATTTAATCTATTCAAGTTTTCTAATACTAGGAGAATGGCATTTAACTTTCGATTTCCAGAGGGAGAGAACAGTTTTATTTAATCATTTCAAATGCATAGTAGCCTGCCTGTGTAAATAGTTTCCTGAGGGCATAAACTTTAAAATATCCAGTCCAGCTTTTAAATGGGAAATATTTGACCTAGTTACGTGATTAGATAAGAGAAGTTGTTCCGCGACTGAATGGGAACTGGTTTCACGGTCAGTGGAAATTACCCCGGCTGTAGTATTCTAGTAACTGTCTGGTATAATCTTGACCTAGTTTCTACATCGTGAACGAAGGGATGTTTTAGACGACATCCAGAAGCTGAAGCAGCGACAGATAATACGACATCACTTTTCGTCACCAGAATGGAGACCAAAGGACTGATCCAAGTCTTTTCTGAAGGCTTCATCATCGATATCGCTGGCTAAAACCTGACGGGGGCCGACTGTTTCCTGAAAGGCTGGTGGCGATAAGTCAACGAAATAAATGAGTACAGAATTTTCAGTGTAATTATGTGAATGTGAATGTGTTTTAATGTTGCAAAAGGGGATAGGTTAGTTTTAATATTTAATTACAGTAAATTTTGCTTTGTTTGGAAGGACTACGTCCTATTTAAAATAAATGATAGGAAGCTTGTTAATGTAAATATAATTGTAATGTAAATGTGGACCGTTTGCATGAGGTCGCAGCTTGCTTTCTTACATTTTATTCTGATTTATTTAGCTGAGTGGTTAGTGTCATTTCTTTTACGAGTCACTTTCTTATTTTAGCCTCACCGAGCTCGATAGCTGCAGTTGCTTAAGTGCGGCCAGTATCCAGTATTCGGGAGATAGTAGGTTCGAACCCCACTGTCGGCAGCTCTGAAGATGGCTTTCCGTGGTTTCCCATTTTCACACCAGGGAAATGCTGGGGCTGTACCTTAATTAAGGCCACGGCCGCTTCCTTCCCAGTCCTAGGCCTTTCCTGTCCCATCGTCGCCATAAGACATATCTGTGTCGCGACGTAAAGCCAATAGCAAAAACACAAAAAACAAAATTATTTTAGCCTCATATGTATTTTTGATTTGTTTTGATGTTTGAGATGCAGTGTAATGCTCAGGGCTTAAATGTAAATAAGGATTCAAATTAAAGTCAGGAAGGACTATATTGAAGTATTATGAATGGGAGCTCAAAGTGTACGGAAACATGCCGTCAGGTTTTCTGGGATTTATTGCATGATGTGTGAATGAGAGTGTATGAGATGGTGGAGTTTGGATCCACAAATTTTGATAGCGTCATCTTCACGACTATTTTGTATATCAAGATTGTAAATTAGTAATTGATTCACGAGTTCCGCGAACACAGTTTCATATTTCGAGTCCTGAATATTAGAATAAATTTTCTGTAAAACTTATTATTATTATTATTATTATTATTATTATTATTATTATTATTATTATTATTATTATTATTATTATTATCAATATGTGTTTCTTGAGTTGTAGGATTGAGGTATTTCAGTAACTTTCCGATGTTCAGACATGATCGATTGTCAGTGTGGCAATTTCTTAGTTTCAGTTTATCATATTTATTACAGAGTTGGCCACTTTATTATTCATGTTTAACTTTAAGCGCAAGTGCTTTGATTTGTGATCAGCGCGGTCTTGTTTCTTTTCATGCGAGCGTATGTTAGACGATGTCATTTTATATATTTTTTCAGATTCGGCAACTTTAATACATGAGATATTATTTAGTGTGATTTTGAGTAAGAGGACGCATTCCTCATGTGAAAGGCCTGCATCTTCATGTTTTTGTGTCTTGCCTCGGGTAGACTGTTGAGCAGTGTGTGTAAAGGGTTGGACCCTGTGTTTTTGGTATTTGCTGCTTTATTTTGGGAGACTGATTCTCTGCTTTTGAGTCATTCCACCGTGTGTTGACGAGGGTGATATGTTTGTCTACCGAGGAGAGTTTTATTTTAGCGGCCTATGCTTCGTGATGATTTTATTGGTTTTTGTCCTTGTCACTACATGTTGCTGCTGACGAGTTTTATATCACAATGTTTTGTTAGGATTTTCTTTTATGATATAACTGTGCTGAGGAATATTTTGTGTCATGTAATCTTTTTGAGGATACAACGTTGAATTATGTGTTGAAAATTAAAGCGTACTCTGTAATTTTTTTTAAATTTATGTCATGGAATTTATTTCAGGAACCTGCATTGAATAGGAAGTGTTGCTTAAAGTGTATTTAGTTTCCTTATATTTTCCATCGAGGCTTTGAGTGAATGAGAGTTGCAAGAATGCCACATGCTTTTCTTGGTGAGCCCTGGAAAATATGGCATCATGTTTTTGTTTTTTGAATGTGTATATTTGCCATTTATGTGATTTTGATTTGTGAGGTTCCGATCCACATTGTTTGTTGTGCTCATGAGATTGCTCATGATTTGGGGTATATATATTTGTGCGTAGGATGTTTTACCACTCAGCGCGTTATGTTTTGTATAGTTAGGTTAGTTTTTTCTCCCCTTTTTGCATATTAAATCATGTTTTTTCTTAAGGTTATGGACCCCCCCCCGCTGCAATGTTAAATGTGCAGGAAAGGGGAACGTACTCATCTACATTTCAAAGTGTTAACAAAAAGTAAAGCCAGGAGTGTAGTGCAAGCACGCAAGTCCAAGGTGTAAAATTAATGAAACTTCAAGATTTGATTTGATGTGTTAAGTATGTGTGTCGGCATACATTGTACATTTGTACAGTCATAACGAAGAAAGATGAGTACATAGAAAAAACAATAGAATTTTTCAACAATGGTATTCAAGAATTACAGTGCGAACCTACAAAAAAATTTCAAAACTAAATAAAAGCTATCAAGAAAACAGGCTTTATTTTCACAAACAGGAAAAAGAAAGCCTCACCTTCAAAAATCCCAAACTCCGCACACTAAGAGCCCTCACCGAAATACACAAACAATCGTGTCCCATTAGACCTATAGTACATTTTAAAGATGCGCTAAGTTACAATTTGGGCAAACAACTCAACCTAATTCTAAAAGAGAAAATTTCACTTAAAGAAGACATATCAATTAAAAACAGCCTAGAACTAATTAAAGAACTAAATAAACTTAAAATAAACAGACAGCACACGTATGATATCCTTCGACATCACTAATATGTACACCAATATACCAATAGATGAATCCATTAAAATTATCAAAAATCTTCTTAAAGAAATCACTTCTCTACAAGAAACCAAAGAAATTATTAGCCTTCTTAGAACAACACTACACCAAAATTGCTTTGCATTCAGTGACAAAATCTATTGCCGAAAAGAAGGGTTAGCCATTGGGTCATCATTATCAGGTACAATAGCAAACATTTTTCTGAATAACCTCGAAAACCTCTTCTTAATGGGCCGGCATTCAAAAGGAATCGTACACTGGAGCAGATACGTGGATGACGTCATATGCATATATGATAATGACATCACGAATGCACACCAGTTATTAAACACACTAAATTCTTTACACAAGTCTATCATTTTCACAATGGAGCTAGAAACTAACAAGAAAATAAACTATTTAGACATCACAATCAACAGGAATAATGACAACCTATTTTACAAAGTGCACAGAAAGCCCACTCACACGTCGCACACTTTTGACAACGAGTTGAACCACCCATACACACACAAAATAACAGGACTGAATACAGTGATACACAGAGCTATCTCCATACCAATGAGCACAACGGATTTCATTGAAGAGATACAAATCATTAAACAAATTGCGAAAGAAAACAACTACCCTTCAGGCATAGTAGATATACAATTAAATAAACATAAGAAAAATCGCCAGAAAACCTCCACACATAACAAAGAAAAATACGTAGTTCTCAACTACGTTAACAAGAACACATACAAAGTAGCTAATATTTACAAGAAACAAGGTTTAAAAGTAGCCTTTAGAACGAACAACACACTACAGAGACACATCAGCAAGTGCAACCTAAAAAAAAAAAAAAAAAAAAAAAAAAAAGACCCTTTTTCAAAGTCAGGAGTATATGAACTCAAGTGCCAAGAACCTAACTGCAATGCCACATATGTAGGTCAGACGAAACGTACTTTCCACGCAAGATACAAAGAACACAAAAATGAGATCAGATATAATCGGCATTCAGCCTTCACACCATTTCACAGACATCAACACAGATCTGAAAATTTTACACATCAAAAATAAAAGTAAATCTTCAAATATAAAGGAAGCAATCAAAATTTACATCGCAAAAAATGCTAGTGTAACTAGCATAAATGACCATAAACACTTAAAAAATTCCCCACTCCTCGCTCTACTCACATAATATCTGGACAACACCTACTCATTAAATTAGTTTTTATCATAATAATAACATTTAATAGTTAGTCTCTATTTCAATTCCTTATTTTATTCACCTAAAATCATTAATTTTCATTCATCCGTATTACATAAAAGTACATTTAACATGAAGTAGTGTTGATAGAAGGTTCCACAGCGCTCCACTTTCTCCGCCCTACTTTCCCCTCCCCTTTCCACGGTACAGTATACTCTATTTTAACATCCAATAGAAAAGATCCACAACGCTCCACACGACCCCTGCCATGCTTCCCCTCCCGTCTCCGCGAGCAGTGTGCTTTACTCAAAACTTTCCATGACCTCAGTCCTGAAATAGTGTTTGGTGACAATGGACTTAGCATCAAGAGTCTAGATAAGTACGTACGTTTTTCATTATATTAAGGCCATGGCCGCTTCCTTCCCATTCTTAGGCCTTTCCTATCCCATCGTCGCCGTAAGACCTATCTGTGTCGGTGGGACATAAAGCAAAAAACCATACATACATACATTATCATTATAGACTGTTATGCCTTTCAGCGTTCAGTCTGCAAGCCTCTGTGAATTTACTAAACGTCGCCACAATCCTCGATTTGCAACTAGTGTTGTGGCCTCATTTAGTTCTATACCTCTTATCTTTAAATCGTTAGAAACTGAGTCTAACCATCGTCGTCTTGGTCTACCTCTACTTCTCTTACCCTCCATAGCAGAGTCCATTATTCTCCTAGGTAACCTATCCTCCTCCATTCGCCTCACATGACCCACCACCGAAGCCGGTTTATGTGTACAGCTTCATCCATCGAGTTCATTCCTAAATTAGCCTTTATCTCCTCATTCTGAGTACCCTCCTGCCATTCTTCCCACCTGTTTGTACCAGCAATAATTCTTGCTACTTTCATGTCTGTTACTTCTAACTTATGAATAAGATATCCTGAGTCCACCCAGCTTTCGCTTCCGTAAAGCAAAATTGGTCTGAAAACAGACCGATGTAAAGATAGTTTCGTCTGGGAGCTGACTTCCTTCTTACAGAATACTGTTGATCGCAACTGCGAGCTCACTCCATTAGCTTTACCACACCTTGATTCAATCTCACTTAATATATTACCATCCTGGGAGAACACACAATCTAAATACTTGAAATTATCGACCTGTTCTAGCTTTGTATCACCAATCTGACATTCAATTCTGTTGAATTTCTTACCTACTGACATCAATTTAGTCTTTGAGATGCTAATTTTCATACCATACTCATTGCACCTATTTTCAAGTTCCAAGATATTAGACTGCAGGATTTCGGCACAATCTGCCATTAAGACCAAGTCGTCAGCATAGGCCAGACTGCTTACTACATTTCCACCTAACTGAATCCCTCCCTGGCATTTTGTACCTGTCAGCAGATGATCCATGTAAACTATGAACAGCAAAGGTGAAAGATTACAGCCTTGTCTAACCCCTGTAAGTACCCTGAACCAAGAACTCATTCTACCATCAATTCTCACTGAAGCTCAATTGTCAACATAAATGCCTTTGATTGATTTTAATAATCTACCTTTAATTCCATAGTCCCCCAGTATGGCGAACGTCTTTTCCCTCGGTACCGTGTCATATGCTTTCTCTAGATCTACGAAACATAAACACAACTGCCTATTCCTCTCGTAGCATTTTTCAATTACCTGACGCATACTGAAAATCTGATCCTGACATCCTCTCTGTGGTCTGAAGCCACACTGGTTTTCATCCAACTTCCTCTCAACAACTGATCGCACCCTCCCTTCCAAGATGCCAGTGAATACTTTGCCTGGTATACTAATCAATGAGATACCTCGATAGTTGTTGCAATCCTTCCTGTTCCCTTGCTTATAGATAGGTGCAATTACTGCTTTTGTCCAATCTGAAGGTACCTTACCAACACTCCATGCTAATTTTACTAATCTATGAAGCCATTTCATCCCTGCCTTCCCACTATACTTAACCATTTCAGGTCTAATTTCATCTATTCCTGCTGCCTTATGACAATGGAGTTTATTTACCACCCTTTCCACTTCTTCGAGCATAAATTCACCGAAATCATCTTCCTGCTCCCCATGAGCTTGGCTGTTCGCAACACCACCAGGGTGATTTCCTTTTACATTGAGAAGATGTTCAAAATATTACCTCCACCTCTCCAGTGATTCCCTGGGGTCTATTATGAGATCACCTGAATTACTCAATACACTGTTCATTTCCTTTTTCCCTCCCTTCCTAAGATTCTTTATTACTGTCCAGAAAAGTTTCCCTGTTGCTTGACCTAGCCTTTCCAGGTTATTACCAAAATCTTCCCATGACTTCTTTTTGGATTCAACAACTATTTGTTTCGCTCTGTTTCTTTCATCTACGTACAAATCCCTGTCTGCCTCGGCCCTTGTTTGGAGCCATTTCTGATAAGCCTTCTTTTTACGTTTACAAGCTGCTCTCACTTCATCCTTCCACCAAGATGTCGCCTTTTCCCATCTTTACACACAGTTGTTCCTAAGCATTCCCTTGCTGTTTCTACTACAGCATCCCTGTATGCCACCCATTCACTTTCTATATCCTGAACCTGCTTACTGTCTACTGTTTGAAACTTCTCACCAATCATATCCATGTACTTCTGTCTAATTTCCTCGTCCTGGAGATTTTCCACCCTGATTCGTTTGCAGACAGATCTCACTTTCTCTACCCTAGGCCTAGAGATACTTAGTTCACTACAGATCAGATAATGGTCTGTAACATCGAAAAATCCGCAGAAAACTCGTACATTCCTAAAAGGTTTCCTGAATTCGAAGTCTGTTAAGATGTAGTCTATTATGGATCTGGTACCCCTAGCCTCCCATGTGTAGCGGTGAATAGCCTTATGCTTGAAGAATGTATTCGTAACAGCTAAACCCATACTAGCACAGAAGTCCAGCAAACACTTCCCATTCCCATTAGCTTCCATATCTTCCCCACATTTACCAATCACCCTTTTGTATCCTTCAGCTCTATTCCAAACTCTCGCATTGAAATCGCCCATTAGCACTATTCTATCCTTGCTGTTGACCCTGACCACGTCACTCAATGCTTCATAAAACTTGTCAACTTCATCCTCATCTGCACCCTCACATGGTGAATACACGGACACAGTTCTTGTCCTAATTCCTCCAACTGACAATTCCACCCACATCATTCGCTCATTTATGTGCCTAACAGAAACTATGTTGCGTGCAGTGGTATTCCTGATAAACAGCCCTACCCCAGACTCTGCCCTTCCCTTTCTAACACCCGCCAAGTACACTTTATAATCTCCTATCTCTTCCTCGTTATCTCCCCTTACCCGAATATCACTTACTCCTAGCACATCCAGATGCATTCTCTTTGCTGACTCAGCCAGTTCTACTTTCTTTCTTCCATAAGCCCCATTAATATTGATAGCTCCCCATCGAATTCCATTTTGTTCGCCAAGTTGTTTCCAAGGAGTTCCTCACCTGTCAAATGGGAGTGGGACTCCGTTACTCCCATAGGTCCGAGGCTTGGTTAAAATGTTCTGAGCTGGGTACATTCATGAAGCAGGATGCTACCCTACTTACACATAGTCCAAGTGAGGATCTCTCCTCTAACGGGTTATGGACCACCGGTGAATTGTATAGTCCTAGCCGCCTGAGGACAAGGAGGGCCAGGACTCAGAATAGGTCCGAGATGCCCACTCCCATTCCATAGCAACTGGTATTCCGACTCTCAGGACCACCTACTAGGCCACTCAGTCGTTCCCCATGGTTCACGAACTAGGACGTTGACTACAGTAACCGAGCAAAAAAAAGAAAAAACAAGTTCAAGTATCTGTTCTTCTTCGTTTCCCATTTTCAGTTCCCTCCTGGGTCCGGTTATGAGTCAAGGGCCTTCATTGTTGCGTGTCTCTCTGCCACTTATTTGCTGCTTCTAATATTTCTTTTGTCTTTCCTCCTCTCTTCTCTACACTCTCCTCCACTATAATCACCCACATTTTCAAGCCTTCCTTGTGGTATCTTTCCTGTTGATTTCTTCGAATGTACTTAATTTGAACTCGGTCTTCTCCCATTCGCATCATGTGGCCATACTACACTGCTGTGCAAAACTTAAGGTCGAAAGTAAGTTTCGCATGTTGTGTCTCTGCCAAGTAACATAGTTCGATGAAACTTGGACCATACATAGGAAGAACTGCTGCAGTATGGTTCTGTAGGCAACTGAAAAGAATATGCGATCAGACTACGTCATCTGCAAATGGTAGGACGTTTTGTGTGTTTCTTTCCATGTTCTGTGGATTTCATTCATCGCTGTGATGAGTATTGGCAACAGTATGCTTCCCCACCAAAATCCTGTTTCCGCTTCAAACCATTTTGTTCTTCTTATCTTGACCCACCTAACGAGTTGGTCATGCATTTAGGGGCGCACAGCTGTGAACTTGCATTTGGGAGATAGTGGGTTCGAACCCCACTGCGACAGCCCTGAAGATGGTTTTCTGTGCTCTCCCATTTTCACATTGGGCAAATCTAGGGCTGTACCATAATTAAGGCCTCATCTGCTTCCTTCCCACTCCTACGCCTTTCCCATACCATCGTCGCCAAAACATCTATTTCTGTCAGTGCAATGCAAAGCCAGTTGTAACTATCTTGGCCCTTACACTACTGACACGTTTTTGTACAAAGCATTTATGATTTGCATTTTTGCTTTGTGAATTTGTTTTCTCCTCAGTGCATTCCAAATCACTTGCCTTGGTGTACTGTAATAGACTCTCTCAATGTGTACAAATGTCATCAACAAACCTTTCCCTAACTGCTAATTAAAATTACAAAAACCGAGCTCGATAGCTGCAGTCTCTTAAGTGCGGCCAGTATCCAGTATTCGGGAGATAGTAGGTTCGAACCCCACTGTTGGTAGCCCTGAAAATGGTTTTCCGTGGTTTCCCATTTTCACACCAGGCAAATGCTGGGCTGTGCCTTAATTAAGGCCACGGCTGCTTCCTTCCCACTCCTAGCCCTTTCCTGTCCCATCGTCGCCGTTAAGACCTATCTGTGTCAGTGCGACGTAAAACAACTAGCAGAAAAAAATTACAAAAAAAGAAATTGTCTTTATATCACACCGACACAGAAGCCATGGAAAACCATCTTCAGGGCTACCGACAGTGTGTTCAAACCCACTAGCTCCCGAATTCATACTTACAGCTTCATGCCTCTAACCACTTTGCCAACTTGCTCAGTTTATATCTTTTTGATCTCTTCTCCATCATGTGGCATAGTAGTGTTTTTCAACCAGTCATACGCAGTGAGGTGTTTTTCATTGGTACGCAACGAGGTGGACAGGTGAAATTATAAAACAATAATAAAATCTCCAAATGATACTAGAGAGGGTTCTTTTTAGACATGGTTAAAAACTTCACTGCATACTACTTTCAAAATATTGACTCTTAATGATAGGTTCAGGGATCCATTTTCTGATCGAGACACTTTGCCAGCATCATCATTTCATAAGTTACGAATTTCATTGGTTTGAACTTCAATGATAAGTCCGGTACTTTACACAATCAAATGAAGTGAACAACAATCAGCAACAGCTCAGTAGTATCCAACAGCAGGATGATACTCACAACAGCGAATATTAACACATGTCCAATTATCCTCACACTCACGACAACTGCTTCAATCGCTGATTCACGGCGGTCCTCAATCCACAGAAGTAAACACACACAGTACTCTAAGGCAGTACACAGTATTTTGTTCTGTCGCTTCCAGTCACACACTCAATGGTCTCTCCGACACTAGAACCACAGTTCCTCATTCAGACCTCGGTCGGATACTGGCGACAGCCAACACTTCTGTCGCCCTCAGCCCAGCCGCCGAACACCAACTCACTGACTGACTCCACCTCGGAGCCTAACTCTCACTCTTGAGTCCAACACTTGACTGACTCTCCGGGGCTCGTCTCCCTTTTTATAGCTCGCGTAATTTGATCAAGATATACCTAAAGGAACTACCACGGGGCTGACACGTAACTTTATATTAATTTTCAGGATATGATTCAGTCTTTAAAAGTGTTTTTTTCACTTTTGTCTTTAGAATTGAGGTGTTGGTGGTACTTCAGACCAAATGATCTGCAGACACTACTTCAAAACTGAATGAGTTGAAAACTACAACATCCTAATAATGATATTTTTCACATTTTCAAGAATAACTATTATGGTGGTCCACGAGCATGTGGGGGAAGAAGTGGCAGGACCATAGGGCTGGACAAATAAATTATCACATAAAGGGAAACACTAATATATTTTCTCTCTCTTTTCCTTTCTCTCTTTTTTTCTGTTTTGCTTTACCAAGAACAATATATTAGGTAACAGTTGTGATCGATTACACTTATCAACAATTGGTAATCAGATAAGTAACTTTATAACAAGATGAGTGCTCTCAGAGCTTCATTACTAACAAGGGAGAATTGAGCTTCCAATTACCAAGGCCTACTTGCCATCATATACCAGCATAAGTCTATTGAACACTCACTGCACTTTTATTAGCAAAGGAAGCCAATGACAATGCAAAGAAATGAGTGGGAAGAATCCCAAAAATTCAGGAGCTAAGCTAATACTGCAATATAGACCGAAAATAAGTTAAATTGGAAAAAGATCAGAAAATTAATATTTGAAAAATAGGTTAACACACAAAAGAAAAAGGGGTTGCTGGAAACAACCTGATGACCCCATAACGTCACACAACAGTAAAAAATAATGGGTTATGAGATCAAGTGAAACAGAGGATAACCCCATACTACATTGTGACTAGAAGGGAACAACCAAAAAGTGCAAGATACAATTAAATTTTGAAAATCCCAGTCACAAGAAACAAAATTGAGAAAAGGGAAATGAGGGTCCACACTCGTGCTTCCTTTTTAAGATATGACACTCATTAGGATGGTTACATTCGCTGCTTGAGGAAGCTAGAAAACCTACATGATACAGAAATAAATTAAGTTACTAAGAACTGAAGCAGGTACACAACCGTAAACTTTACATACCACTGTAGTACATTGGAGAATAAGTATCTCTGTTAGCTGCTGATGGTTTGTAGAGTCATATGGTCTAGGATGAAAAAGCCTACCATACTTGTCATCCAAGCACGCCATCTGCCTTACGCGAGGTGTAAACCTCAGCCGATGATCCCACAGTCAAAATTATTTTTAGCAGGCAACTGGCCATTCCTTTTATAATGGCAGACTGGGCTATGATTGGTGGAATAAAGATCAATAGGAGGAACCCTTACAAGTAACCAAAGAGGAGGTGCCAAAAGTGGAAGAGGTGTCAAACCATAACTGTCAGAATTTTCACTAAATGAAAGTTCCAACCTAGGTTCCTAGGTGGCACCCTCAAACAGGAAAGTGCTGTCTATAGGTAGGCTTCAGAACTGCATATTAAAATAGAGTTCAGCATATCGTCACAAGATGTCACTACAGGTAGATGTTTAAAGTGCTGCCTAACTCTCTTCATTAACATGGCACTAATATTTACCAACAGCTGAAGATAAGTTCATAACTTGTCACCTATGGTCATACGTCTAGATATATTTGACCACCAGCGGAGTATCTCAGAACATAAATATTAACGTCCAGTTCTTCAACAGTGTATTAATGGTTTCTCAGTTATTTTCATTTGCTTTCTTTCTTTTTTTCTTTCTTTTATAAAGATTTTATGAGTGGTATTTGTATGATGGTGGGCACCTGAGTGAGAGATATTTTCTTTCTGTTTACATTTATATTCATACCTTAACATGTTTGATTATTTCACCAATTACGTTCTGAGTGCCCTACCAGTTTCCTGTTATATTTCCTAATTTCACATACTTCTTCTTTATTTTGTAGAACATACTTGCATATTTATTACCTACATGTTTTTGAGTCCTAGATCATAAAATGTGATATTTTATCTTTTCAGGGGAAGGATGGTTGTGAATATTCCTTGGGACTTACTCCTACTGGAATATTGGTGTTTGAAGGAACACAGAAGATAGGACTATTTTTCTGGTGAGTTAGCTATTTGTAGGTATATCTAAAATTTGCATACAAATATACATCGGGCAGAAGATCCCTCTTTTTCTTCTTTGTTGTGTTAGTTTATTAAAACCAAATCCCAGTAAGTGTGTTTTATGTATCACTTTATTAAGGTGAAAGAAGAAATGAGTATTCTACATCACATACGTACATAAATAAATAAATAAAAGAAGGAAGCTAGCTAGCTAAACACCCACAATTATCTATTTGCAGATAATACTATGGCCAAATCATCTTCTATACCTCTTTTCTGGAAATTCTCAGATGTCTCTGGCATGTTAAAAGCTCTGCCCTGCCTCTGCAGTTAGTCTCCTTGTTATCCTACCTTCACCTGGCAAATATGCCGTGTGGTTAGGGCCGCGCAGCTGTAAGCTTGCATCCGAGAGATAGTGGGTTCGAACCCCACTGTGGGCAGCCCTGAAGATGGTTTTCCGGGGTTTTCACACCGTGCAAATGCTGGGGCTGTACCTTAATTAAGGCCACGGCTGCTTCCTTCCTGCTCCTAGGCCTTTCCTATCTCATCGTCGCCATAAGGCCTATCTGTGTCGGTGTGACGTAAAGCAAATTGTATTAAAAAAAAAAAAAATCCAATCTGTCTTTCAATTATATCTATTGGTCCCACTAACTAACCTAATTCATAGTGTACAGCTTTATCTAGCGTGTTCATTCCTAACTTTTCCTTACCAATACCGTCTTACTGTTGATCCTACCTGTTTGTGTCAGCAATCATTGTCATTTCTTTAAATCTGTTCTGTTCTGAGTATGAGTAGGATATTCTGGGGCTCTACCAAGTTTTGCTTCATTTCAGTAAAGCTGGCCTGGAAACTAATAGATCTACATATACCGTGGTATCTTATTAGGATTGATTTTTTGTAGAATATTTACTTCTAGGGTCGCTGGAGCTATGCAGCCTCTTTTTTGTTTTGATGATGATGCTTGTTGCTTAAAGGGGCCTAACATCAAAGGGGTTTATGACTGGATGTCCTTCTTGATGAATTGTGAGTTTTGAGATGAAAATTTCAATCCAAGATTGACTCTGTATTCCAGGTTGGAAGCCAGCAGCTGCACCACTGAGCTAATCCTGTCTCCCTCATTAGAATGTTCTTTAAGGGATTGAAAATGTTTAACCTCAAAACATGGGAAACATACTATTGAAGAAAGCAAAATTTACTATTTATTGTATGGTTAGGCTGGTGATGTGTTAGAAAATAGTTTTTATGGATTTATGTACACTACAGACAGAAATACATATCTGGAGTGGATAGCTTATTCTTCACCTTCCCATCTTTCATATGACTGAATCCATCTTCATTAATAGAGCCATATCGACAATGTCAACAACAAAGCTCAACATAAATTATCGAACAGTACCTATTACTTCTATGACATTTGACAGCATAGACACTGGTATTGCTTTTGTTTCATCCTTTCCATCATCACTTTCCTCTTTTAGGACGTATTATGATCCGGGATTTCATTAGTCATCATAGACTGATAAACCATGATATTGTTGTCACATTCTGTGTAGTCAGCGAAGGTAATGTTGTCTTCCTCCCCCACTACCCATATGCCATTCATTTTCTTTGTGGACGTGACATCATTGGCAACAAGATGGTTAAAGCTGGCTTTGTTGAAATGGCATCTTATGATGATCTCATGAATTTAATCCCAAGCAGATTTTACAGAATACATTGTCTCCAAAGTGTTTAATTTTCCCTTTGTGAAATGGAGATAAGCCAGACTGCTACCTTTGAGCAAGCTTCTTTCTGTTGTTTATTTTTAATATTTTTTAAAAATGTTACCCTAATAGAGACGCTGCAAATGATTGTGCAATTTTCTGGAAAGGATACAACATTCACATTCTGATGATATGACATGTCGGTAGGACACTGGCCAAGAAATATCAGTGGGAAGTTATGTGAGAGACTACAGTCCTAATTTCACATACCTCTTCTTTATTTTGTAGAACATACTTGCATATTTATTACCTACATGTTTTTGAGTCTTGGGCGATGTCTGAATTTACTAATTATATTTTCTATAAAGTTCTTATTGTAGCCTAATTATAACCCATCAAATGTTGCTAAAAAACGAATAATAGAAACAGAAGCAGCGATCAAAAAGATGCCTTACGATATACAGGATGAACTCAGACACGAACCTAATAAACAATTTAAGAAAACCTTTATATCACCTACCCCGAATATAACCAAATCACAACTTGAAGATAGAAATAAAATCATTCAACTCAAAACTAAAATAAAAAATACTCGCACCATCGTTACGAAGGCAGATAAAGGAAATACCACTGTAATAATGAATCAAACAGAATACGTATCTAAAACATTTTTTTTTTTTTTTTCACAGACAGTACTTTTACAATAATCAACAAAGATCCAACCCAAGCTATCCAACGACAGCTCAAACAGACACTTAAAAATACATCCTTTCTCCTAACAGACAGCGAAAAAAATAAATTTATTAACATGAACCCAGGACTTCCCACCGTCAAAGCACAACCTAAAATACATAAGACTAATGTCCCAATACGCCCTATTGTAAACTATAGACCTAGTCCTTTGTATAAAGCAGCACAATTCACTCAACAATTCCTTAAAAAACACTACACCTTTCAGTCTAAGAAATCTATAAAGAATACACTACAACTCGTTAAACAACTAGATGACTTTACACTTCAACCATATCACTCTCTACACTTGTTTGACATCACTAATATGTACACTAGCATCAAACCAGAAAAACTTCTTCATATTATCCCTCAAAACCTGCACAATCATAGTCAACTTAGTCAACTCGAGATATCTGATTTTATGTCTATCTTGAAGCTTTTAATCAATAACAACTACTTCACATTTGATAAAATTATATACAAGCAGGACGGCCTAGCCATGGGTTCACCAGCCTCCGGCATCTTAGCAGAAATATACCTAGATTTTTTAGAACACACAAAAATAGACAATAATGCAACATTTAACAACATACATCTCTGGTCCAGGTATATCGACGATGTATTTATTATTATGGACCAACGTATTATAGATGCAGCTACCACTCTAACATATTTTAACACTATCGACACAGATATTAAATTCACACTAGAATCGGAAGTCAATAATACCATCAATTTTCTAGATCTCACTATCACCAGGCTTCCATCTTCCTTCACGTATAAAATTTATAGAAAACCCACACATACTGCCACAACAATAAAACAGGACTCCACTCATCCCCTTAACCATAAACGGGCTACCTACACTAGCCTAGTACACCGAGCATTCAATATTCCTTTGTCGAAATCAGACCTTGATAAAGAATTAAACACTATTCGCAATATTGCAGTTCATAATGGCTACAATAAGAACTTTATAGAAAATATAATTAGTAAATTCAGACATCGCCCAAAATCGAACCTAATTAAAGAAACTACTAAATCAAAAACTTTTTCAACTTTTACCTTTGACCGCAATATTCATAAAATTACAAACATATTTAAGAAGCAGAACATCAACATTTCCTTCAGAACCAATAATAGAAACCTAGACATTTTACACAACTCTAACTCAATTAACACCTCCAACCCTTTTGAAAAGTCAGGTGTCTATAGATTTCATTGTAACGACTGTCTCAGTACTTACCTTGGACAGACCGGTAGATCAGTCAAAATTAGACACACAGAACACGTAAATGCAATTAAATACAGAAAATTCTCCGCAGTAGGTCAACATATGCACGACTATAAACACAAATTTTATGGCATAGACCACGATATAGACATCATTGAAGTAATAAACAAAGGCCCTATACTTGATTTAACTGAACAATTTTACATTTCACTTGATCAGTACCATAATCCAAATTTTAATCTCAATGACCTCTCTGAAAAACCTACGATTTTGTTTGATACGTTTATTAAAATATTGAATAATCTTAAAATACCCAAAAATCGATCAATCTTCAAAACAACTCATAACGTGCTTACATATTACCCCTACCGCCGTCCGCGCCCACCCGATTATAGTCCTGCCTCCACCGCTCTTCCCCTTCCCCCTACCTAGTAACTCCGCCCCACCTTACTCCCTCCGAATGTCCGCCTCTCCACATTCAGTCTGTCAGTTCTTTTCCGATACATCTACTACCAACTTGGCACCTGAGGCGAGTCTTTCACTTCGCTAATATTAACCCCTTTTATCGATTTTCATATAATTCAAAATCGCGTTTCATTTCTTATACGTTCCGGCTTGGTTCAGGATCTTTCTAAATCAACTTACGTATCTACAACTTGCATCATAAGATCTTCAAATACCACTTTAACAAGAACCTCGGTTACTATGTTTAATCTATCACTCAATATAACAAACAAACACACCAGAGTACAAGCCGAGATATAGAACTTTCAATGGACAATTTGACTGTCAACATCAACATGCAGTGACAAATTAATGCATCTATTTTTGTTTGCATTGGACACTTTAATATAAATCTTCTTTCTCAAGGCCAAGTTGAAGCCCCATTCGAATTCTGTATATAATTTCATTGTGCATATTTTATGCGGAACAACACATGACTAAATGTTTGTTCACTTTTTCAATGTGTCAAACATGGCTACATGCCTTCAAAAATGAACCGGCCGGTCAACAGTTAAAATATTATAGACTTAAGCCAATAATCCTACAATTTTACATAACAAGAACAGAATTTCTTTCAACAAGTTAATCCTTTTTAATTAGAAATATTAAGGTGTACACCTATAGAAATACGACTATTTTATCTTACTGACCTTCAATCTATACATGTAAATACTATTTTAGCCATATCATGTAACTACTATTGTAATACTAACATAAGAGTCATGATCAATGCAGCTTGTCTTTATATAATTGTCCTTGGCTGATGATGACAGAGAATCTGTCGAAACCGGTACCAAATATACAAAAATTGTGATGTTTTAACAGAAATATAAAACTTTCACAAAATATATAGTATTGAAAAGGTGGAACTTTTCGTCCTTTCTTCGATGCCATAATTATATATCGGATTAATATCATTGTTGACTATCCACATGTCCATGACAAAAATATTCTTTGGAAAATAGTACCCTCGCATTACAATTATCAAATCCTAATCGCTTGTCTATTCTGCAGTATCACTTTAACATTCGCATGATGAGCGTTTCTCGAAGACAATGGTATATCACAAGTAATGCTTATTTCCCCAACAAATATTGCAACATAACCATCGCGCACAATATCATTATCAATTATTTTGAGGACCCTAACATTCAACCATATCATACCACTTCCTATACACAAATATAAAGACGGGAACCTTCCACCTGATCAATACTTTTATTATATAAGGTGTCTAAAACATTTCCATATCACAGTAATATCACAGTACCTGTTTTGACCTTTTACTCCCGTCATCTTCAGCTGCTTGAAGAACCTGGTAGTAATAACAATGTACAATTCTAAAACACTACTTAATCTAATCATGAATGACACAAAATTCATTAAAATAAAATTTAATAGTGTTAAAATATGATTCATGATGTTCTCATAGTCTAAAATGTTCAATAGGATTCTTGTGACACACTTAAAAACATCTTGAACTGTGTTATTATGTCCATTAATTGCTCATGGTAAGTTCTAAGGTGCATTGGTGAGTTATAGTTGTGAAGAATAATCTATAACTGAAAAATGAGCAACACCATAACCTAGCATCATATGACATTGTCAACATGTACCCTAACATACCTGCATAAAAAACAATAAAATTAATAGAAACTAATTTAAAAAATCACAGTAACCTCAGTATTCTCAAAATAGAATAATTCATAAATCTACTTAAGTTTGCTATTAACAACAATTATTTCAGATTCCATGACACCATCTATTAACAACAAGGCCTTCCAATGGGATCTCCAGCATCGGGAATATTAGCCGAGATTTATATAGACCATCTGAGTCGTCCAGTTGCAAAACATGTTATGTCCATTTTTTTCTCAAAATGAGTTATCACCGCCATTGTAAGCAGCTCATCAATATACAAAATCCAGTAATATAACATGTGAGCAAAGGCCATTTTATCCATACATTTAAAGGTGACAAATAACGGAACTGCTGTAGAAGTCGTTACGCCCAGCATGTTTTATGCAGCGAAGCTTATCATGTCCCAGAACCCTGTAAGAGGATCATACGTACACGAACAAAATCAGGCAACTGTGTGATAAGAGGTGTAGTAAACTATAACAGCGATTGTGGTAGAAGCAAAAAGCATATTGAAGCATGGGAAACCCTTTTCTGCTATTGTGTCAGTACCAGTGGAGGAAGGGGTTCCTCTTAAGAAAGAAAAGCTCAACGACCTGCACATATTGATGACCAAACATAGTGGGAAAGAGTTGATAAGGAATGATGACCTCATGTTCTACAAGGCACTGTTTGACCAGTGGCAAAATTTAAACAGTGTAATGCCAGACTATGATATTGATGTGGGAGATTTTGTTGAGGACAATAACGGATTGTTAATATAACTGTACAAAATGTTAAAGAACTTAAAAAAGTTTTGAATGAGTGATGATTTCTTGATGTAATCATGAAATTAAAGAGTGGGGATTAGATATCAAAACATTATATCCTGACCTTAAAATTATTTCCAGTCGTGCTATTTTCATAGTGTAATACTTTCAAACATAGCTAATAAAACACGCCAAAAATCTGTACACTCTATTCCATATACTGCTGCACATACCTTTTATCTCGACAAAACTGCTGCAAAACTTGTTATGTCCAAATGTTTTTTGCAAAAAACATGGGTTATATAAGTTAAATTTTATGGAGATTTTGTGGTATGACGAAGATGAACGCTTACTGTTTAATTACAAAATTTCAACCTCCTATCTTTGTTGCATAACAAATGACAGTTTTTTTGCACTTCCGAAAAATTTGTCTGCACATAACGGGTTTTGCAACTGGACGACTCATCTAGATTATCTAGAAATTAGTAAAATTGAGAACATTTTCTTCTGGTGCTGATTTGTGGACGACATTTTCGTTATTTTAGACCGTACCCCCTGCGGGTGGGGGACGCACGTGTAGAAAACACCCGTGGTATCCCCTGCCTATCGTAAGAGGTGACTAAAAGGGGCGACCTAGGCGCGGACATGGATTGCAGTTTGGTATAATGTGTTGGACCTCCTGTGGATGGGAGAGGCTGAATACATCCACAGGTAATCTCTGCCTGTCGTAGAGGTGACTGAAAGAGTCATGTGGCCATGGTCCCCTCTTTATTATTTATTGTGTTTTCGAGGGTCAGTTGTAGACCATTTCAAAATTTTTCATGTGCATGCTGCTCGGAGATGGACCTCCTACGTGTGCGCCTACACTCGAAAGCCTGTGTCAGTAACCACCCAGGAAGTGGAGGATGGGAGTGTCATGTACCCGGGCAGTAGTATCTGTTTGACAACACAGGTCCCCGCGCAGCCGAATGTCAGAAGGACATATTATTATTAATTTTTCTTTTTTCTTTTTACCTATATTTAGTGCTCTGTACACGCTATGGGGTACATGCTGTTGCGGGTGACTGGAGGAAGGGAGTCCTTTTGCTCATTGTCTCAGTCCTCCTGTATTAGGCATCGTCCAACATTGGACCCCGGGCAGTACCAGCTATGACCAGGTGTGTATTGCCTTGGCTGCTTGGTTCGGCTACAGAGACCCCTGATCGGAGTGGGTGGCATTCGGGGAGGATGATTTCGGGCATGGCAACAAAACCACTTCCGCCTGCCGCCTCGGGTGGTTCGCTACCCAAGTCTTTAACTTTTGATTCCATAAGGGGGCAACCCCTTGGGAACAAGCGCAGCGTATTAGTCCGGGTTCCAGCTCCCCTAGGTTCCTGGTTGCTGCCAGAACCGATGGGCACGACCTCAAGCTGGTTAAATCTATTCTTTTCAATCGACACATTGAAGGTGTATACGGCGAACTTGAGGACCTTAAGAAAATGTGCAATGGTGGTTTGCTTCTAGAGACGAGCACTGCGCTCCAAGCAGATCAGTTGCTTAAATGCGATCACTTTGGCGACATTCCCGTCAAAGTGGAAGAGCACAAATCCTTGAATCTGGTTCATGGAGTTATTTTCCACCGTGATCTCGTTCTGAACACTGATGATGAATTGATGGAAGACATGAAGCACCGTGGCGTGACCCACGTCCAGCCTATCACACGCAAAGTCAATGGTGAAGACTTTGGCACGGGTGTGTTCATAGTCTCCTTCAAATATTCAGTGTTGCCAGAGAAAGTCGAGGTAACAATCTATCGTTGCGATGTGAGGCCGTACATCCCGCCTCCTATGTGATATTATCAATGCCAGAGATTCGGACACATGGTATCTCGTTGTTCGAATCAGTCTGTGTGTGGTACATGTGGAAGAGTAGCTCACGGCGCGGAGGAGTGCACAACTGCTTCACTGAATTTTGTCGCAGTAAGTTTTTTGCTCTGCATATTGATGTAAATAGTGTATATTTGTGCTAATTCTGTTTTCCGTCTAAGCTCTCTTTTGTTTTTTTGTTTACTCTTTCATTATGTTTTTTAGCATTTATTCAACTTATATTATGTAAATTATTCCAACCCCCTAATTTTTTTCACTGAAGATGGCTCAAGCGAGCCGAAACATGTCTGAATTTGTTTGCTCCGTCTAATGACGGAATATATGATGTATTGAATAGGAGGATACCCTCATTTTTCGCCATTGTAAAGTGGGGTACCTCCATGGGTAGTACGACGACCTGAAATAATCCTGGATCTGCACATTGGCCTGATGGAAAACATGGACCCTTCGAATTATCGGAGGCTCTTTCTGTCCATTGTTGGCCAGTATCAAGGCTCAGTCGTCGTTTACACGGATGGCTCGAGAACAGACACGATAAAGTGGGCTGTTCGTTCGTTGTCGACACTGATAGGTTTTTTTTGCTCTCCTGGAAACCTGTAGTGTGTACACAGCAGAGCTCTGTGCTATCTGTGAAGCTCTGTGGTACGCACTGTCCGATGAGTGCCGACACCTTCTTGTGTGTACTGACTCCTTGAGTTCGCTGCAGTCTATTGATACCTGTTTCCCACGGCACCCTCTGGTGCAGCGGATCCGGACCTGCTGGCCGGGTGTTCGGATGCCGGCACCGGAATCATGTTTCTGTGGCTCCCAAGCCACATGGGTTTAGAGGGAAACGAGTTAGCAGATCAGGCTGCCAAGGAGGCAGTTACACTGTCCCCGTTGTGTACAAAGTTCCAGCAAGTGATATTCGCTCTCAGCTGAGACATCTGGTTATGTCCCATTGGGAGATGGAGTGGCTAGCGATAAAAGGTACAACAAAAGTATGGAGGACTTATCTTCGGGCTTCGCGGAGGGAAGCAGTGGTATTATGTTGTCTTCGGATCGGCCACGGTATCCTGACTCACTCCCATCTATTGAAAGGAGGTGTGTACTTGCGGCGATCATCTTACCGTGGTACACATCCTTACGGAGTGCGTGGACTTGGTCGATCTGCGCCATAGTCGAAAACTCCCACGTACCATCTCCCTCATCCTGCGAGATGACAGGCAAGTCAGCAGACCTCGTTATCCGCTTTATGAGGGATAGTGGTCTTTTTTTATCGTGTGTAACGATGTTCTTTGTCCCAATGTATTTCTGTTAATTGCGCTTTTATCCCATTGACCCCATTTTAGTTTGCGTTGCGTATTTTAGTTTGTGTTTTTAACGTGTAACGTAAATTATATATATATCTGTACTTCCAGTCAATGCCTTATTGCTTTGTTTCCTGTATTTTCTCTTATTTTATTAGAAAATAAGGCATTGCGAATTAGATCCACTGATTGTTGTAATCTCGTACTCATTTTTCTTTATCACCATTTTTTAAAACTCTGGTCAGTGGATACATTTTAAAATTTTAACTATCATATTGCCCCCTTCTTACCGGGCATGCTCAGCTGGAGAACGAGAGTCTCGCGGGTGGACCGTTTGTTGTCTGGCTTTGCTTATTTTTGAAGGCAGGGAAAGAGACAAGGACTAGCGACAATAGTACAAAAATATCAAACAACAGGTTTTTGACATTTATTATCAACTAGCACTTGAACAATAAGAAATTAAATTTTAAACAAATCTTGATGGCAATTAAATTTTGGTTCCTCTCTGCCAGTTCATTCGAATACAGCACTTAATTCCCCCAAATAGCTTTGACGTCAATAATTCTGCAAATATACAGATGGATATTAGCCTACTTCGAGCTCAACGAAACACAAGGAAAAAAAAAGAACTTTCAGTGGGAGGATCTCCTCTCGCAATGTCGTTAATATTTACAAGTTGAAAATAATTCAATTTCAAAAAGCTATCTCGTACTAGTTTTAAGCGTCTAAAATATCAGATCCATTTACGTTAACATTCATTTCCTCAAATGAAAACTTTACTCCTTTAGAGAACTAAATTAAACATGATATCCATTAAATTGGAAAAATAAATAAACAAAAATGTTTATCAGAAACATTACTCAAAAAAGTCTCTATCTGACTTAATTTCACCAAATTGTGCTTGTATAATAATTATTACTGTGAAACTTTCTTTAATGTTCGATTGAACAAAACATGATGTCAGTCTTGAACATCTGACGTCTTGAGAAATTTTAGCATTGTAAGCTTTACAATAATAGTGAATCCCTTCCACTGAAATAATTGTGAACTTTTCTCAACTTAATTTCAAATAAAATTTACTAAAGGTTCAACTCTCAAAAAGTTAGATCAACTCAAACAACGATGGTGATAACCAGGACCCAATGTAACAAACATGTGGCCGGGTCACAACCACAGTAAAAAAAAAAAAAAAAAAAAAAATCGCTATTCACAATTCACTGAAATTACTACCACGCACACAGCATTCACACTAAGGCACACGAGAATTATTTACATTATTTACAACGAATTCTAGACTGTGAATATTATATTTTGACTTTTATCCTAGGCACCTGAATTCTCTCGACGGTATTGGGTAAAGAAAAATCCATTCACGTCTCTCAGAAATGTGATGAAGTCTGGATGATCACTTGGTCAAAGAAGATGAAATTTACAACGTTGGTCATGAAAACATCGGCGGTTGATATCTGGAAAAATTGTCGTCTACAGAAACGCACATGGTACAGGTCAAATATTACTCGCTTTTATGGTTCATGATTCACAACATTATTATTAGTCAACTCCACGTCCATCAATTAACACGTGCTCACACTTGAAGAAATTACGTCTTACCCCACAGGTATTCTTCAAATAAAGTCAATAAATGAATTCACAAGTCAATAAAAATACAGTAAATGATCCATTCACAAGTCAATAAAAATACAGTAAATGATCCGTCAAGATTCTGCCATATTCCAGGCTCATATTCATTCTATTTGAGCACATATTAACATCTTACACATAACATCAAGCAATATTTAAACTCATGACCCTTATTCATTCATTTAACCCGAGGTGAAAATTTATTATTATTATTATTATTATTATTATTATTATTATTATTATTATTATTATTATTATTATTATTTGCTATTTGTTTTACGTCGCACCGACACAGATATGTCTTATGGCGACGATGGGACATGAAAGGCCTAGGAATGTGAAGGAAGCGTTCGTGGCCTTAGTTAAGGTACAGCCCCAGCATTTGCCTGTGTGAAAATGGGAAACCACGGAAAACCATCTTCAGGGCTGCCGACAGTGGGGCTCGAACCCACTATCTCCCGAATACTGGATACTGGCTGCACTTAAGCGACGGCAGCTATCGAGCTCAGTATTATTATTATTATTATTATTATTATTATTATTATTATTATTATTATTATTATTATTATTATTAGATGTGCTATATATCAAATTAGCGTAAACTAGGGTTCGACAATATGCCAGATGACACTAACACGCCTTAAATCATACAAGAAGAAATTTTTATATAGAAATCCGGCGTAACAAACATGCCGTGAATCTGTCCCACTCGACTTCCAAAACAAAATACTTTCAAATTAAATTATTAATTATCGATGAGGACATTGATTTTTAAATCACATTAGACTATTAAATGGGGCAGTTAGAATAATCGTAGAAGACACACGCATGTTCTAGCTATTCTAATAGAGACCAATAATCACTCGCACACAATTGACAACACTACCATTTCCCATGTGAAAGAAGAATGAAAATATTCAAGACTACTGCAAGACTAGAAGAAATACTACCACTAATGAATAAGTAAGCATTATTTCTACAAAGATGAACAGATAAACATTAGAAAAATGGTACTTAAATGAATGATGAAACTGGATCTCTGCCGGTGATCTACAATCTCTGGATTACATGCTGAGTTATCTGCTTCCATCACTATCTCCCCATGTCAGAATTCGCCTACATTTTAACACACCATTGTAGCCGTGATGTTCAATGCAGAATTGTGGTAGGTCTTCTCTTCAAAGTGTAGAAACATTTTGACGCACTCGAACAAACACGTGGCGATCTTCTTTCTTCTAACACAGTAGAGGCTGAAACTAATAAGCCATTTTAGAAGATATTCTGTACACACACGCATTGAGTTTGAAGATAAATGACACGTAACTTAGCCTGTGAAAATCTGCCAGACTCGTTGACTGAGGTGTTAATGAAGGTAGTTAATTTGCACTGCCAAGTAGAAATAATCCAATGACGGAGTATCTGCGTCGTGAATCAGAGTATGGTGAAAGCAGCAGCAAGTGAAGTTCGTAAGTAAGAGCGTAAGAAAATAAGATAATAAGAGAGCGTTTCTTCTGGAAACCGGGGTATTTAAGCACTTCACCATGAGGGCGTGTCACCACAACTGTTCGTAATTGGCCGTCGTCTTGCACCTGATAGGCCATTACAATTCTCGAAAGTACCTTTCATTTGAAGACTTGGACATGCGTAATTCAGATCGGGGCGACCTTGATTACTCTCAGTGGGTCACGTGGGACAGCTGACAGCTCGATAAACAAAATCATTACTCTGCTCCCTCGCTGGTAGGACCGGTTCTGTACAGGCGAGCACGTCTCTACAACACAGGATTGGGAAAATATCGCCCATGCTAATGAAATAATGGCCTTGTACTTGCAGACACAATAAATACTTATTGTAGGCTAAATTTGAAGGGGACAATATATCATGTCGTCCATCTAGTTTCATTAGGGGCCTATGACCTTCGATGTTAGGCCTCTTTAAACAACAAGCATCATCATCATCATCATCATCATCATCATCATTTTAAACCGTACATTTACTAACAGACATAACATATTAGAGCAATTAAATAGAATAGACTAACACACAAAATTTACAATGGAAACTGAAGATGACCACACTTTGAATTACCTAGACATATCTGTTACCAAGCATGAAGATCATTTAACATATAAAATATACAGGAAACCTACACAAACATCTAACACAATAAAAATAGACTACTCATCCCAAAGCCCACAAAAAAGCAGCCTACCATAGTGTGATATATACAGCTTTCAACATACCTTTATCTCATGAAGTACAAAATAAATAATTAAATCTGATCCATGAAATAGCTAAGCAAAATGTATACAAAAAAGACATTATCATTAAAATCATTCAAAAAATAAAACATCGGCCGAGATCAAAATTAACCAGAGACAATGAATCTAAGAAAGACTATGCACTCTTCACTTTCAACAACACCTACATCCACCCCATAACTAACAACTTCAAAAGACCCAATATTTTGCATAACACTAAATCTGTCAGTGAAAACAATAAATATAGTCATTCAGGAGTATATTGAATAAAATGTAATAATTGTGAGGCTAGTTATGTCAGACGTACCGGCAGAACATTTTTTCGGCTATAATGAACATATCAATGCCATAAAACACAACCATTTTTCATCCATAGGACATGTTGAAGATTATAAAAATAAATTTACCAGTGTTGAAAATGATATGGAAATGGAATAAAATGTAATAATTGTGAGGCTAGTTTGTCGGATGTACCGGCAGAACCTTTTTTTTGGCTATACTGAACATATCAATGCCACAAAAAACAACCATTTTTCATCCATAAGACATGATGTTGAAGATTATAAACATAAATTTACCAGTATTGAAAATGATATGGTAATTTTAAGGATGAATCCCAAGGGCCCATTGCTCAGTATGTTGGAAGAATTTTCCATCAGTATGGACCACTATGCCAATCCTAATTTTATCCTGAACGAGATCACAGATAAAGTAAACATCGTCTTTAATGCAGTTATCCCTTTCCTAAAAAGCACTTATTTAAAAACAGTCAATAAACAAAATCCAATACACACAAAGGAACCTCCAAAAGACACGCCCCACTCTACCCAGCCTCCTCCACAAGCTGCTTCCCTCGCCCCTCCTATGCTGCAATAGCTAATCCCCGGCGTACATGAAGCTGTGCACGGTATGCTCCCAACAAACACACAACGACAAGCTAAGAACGGCATGTAAGTAATACACTCACTCTACTTTCTAACACGTTCAATAGACATTCTCGACTAGTAAAATCACTTTTCTTATTTCCTTTTTCTTTTTCTTTTCTACACAGATTATTTGATATGTCCAATGGAACACGAGTATGAAGAGGGGAGCATTCGGTTTACCAAATCTACTAAACTGAGCTCGATAGCTGCAGTCGCTTAAGTGCAGCTAGTATCCAGTATTCGGGAGATAGTAGGTTCGAACCCCACTGTTGGCAGCCCTGAAAATGGTTTTCCGTGGTTTCCCATTTTCACACCAGGCAAATTAATTAAGGCCACGGCCGCTTCCTTCCCACTCCCAGGCCTTCCCTGTCCCATCGTCACCGTAAGACCTATCTGTGTCAATGCGACGTAAAGCAACTAGCAAATCTACTAATGATGCCGACACTGCAAAATATAGCAACTTATAACTCAACATAATGATGTCTTAGTATAAATTAAGTAAGTTAATTGCACAATAGCAGACTAAGTAAATGAGTGTGTGCACTCATCAAGAACAGAGTCTCAGTGTACTGGTGAACATACTAGATTATTCTTCACAACTAAAACTTACCAATGCACCTTAGAACTTACCATGAGCAATTAATGGATATAATGTATCAACACAGTTTAAGATGTTTTTAAGTGTGTCACAAGAATGCTATTGAACATTTTGGAATATGAGAACAACATGTCCGGCCCTGCGGTGTAGGGGCGCAATGCATCCGCCTGTCACCCAGCAGCCCCGGGTTCGATTCCCGGCTGAGTCAGGGGTTTTTAATTGTAAATGATTAATATCCCTGGCCTGGGGACTGGGTGTTTGTGTCGTCCTTAACGTTCCTTTCCTCACATTCAACACTTTACACTTCCGCAATTTCCAAATACACGCAGGTTCCTAACATATGGTGCAAGTAGGGGCAAACGTTCTTTCTAGGTCGACACCCCAGACAAATAGCATTAAAAAAAAAAAGCACTATAAAATATTATTTTAATGAATTTTGTCTCATTCATGATTAGATTAAGTAGTGTTTTAGAATTGTACATTGTTATTACTACCATGTTCTTCAAGCAGCTGAAGATGACCTGAGTAAAAGGCAGATTCCAGTACTGTGATATTACTGTGATATAGAAATGATTTAGATACCTTTAATAATAAAAGTATTGATTAGGTGGAAGGTTCCCGTCTTTATATTTGTGTATACTAGAATCATCAATACGGACAATGAAGCTGATAGATAATAATAATATCATCGTCGCCATAAGACCTATCTGTGTCGGTGCGACGTAAAGCCCCTAGCAAAAAAAAAAAAAGATAATAATATCACTTCCTATACGCATCATGCCTATTCAAAATCTGTCATTCAAATATTCAAGCTCATAATTGCCGAAGAAAACTATTTCAATTCCAAATACATGTGAACTCTATCATCTATATCAATGTGGTCTAATAAAATATTTCTTTCATGAAGACTCAGTTGCGTTATATGAAATATTGATTCACAAGGAAACTTCCAACCTTGATAACACATAAACATATTCTAATTATTCCAATAAGACTTATTCACAACTACAGTAGATTGGCATATTAAATTAATTGTGAAGACTGTATTACAGAAACGATCAGTTAACTCCTAGTAAAATTCCTGTATTACAACCCATGATTGTGCATTTAAAACCAGGTGAAATTGGCACATTACTAATTAGAATTCCAAACATGACGTTATTTAAGAGGATTAGTGCGCTCCATGAATACTATAAGATGCTTAGAGATGAATTTGTAGCGTCGCTCAAGTTGCATTAGTACATGACACATTATACTCATAACCGTGAAAGAAAATCGACAAATCATCATCATCATCATCATCATCATCATCATCCTAAGCCATCTCCAGTTTCCCAGGTGTGGTATATGAGCCTCCTCCATCTCATCCTGTCCTTGTACCATTCTTCCTCCACCAACTTGTCCCAATCATGACCTCTCAGCAGTACATCGCTCTTAACTAAATCTATCCATTTCCTTCGTGGCCTTCCCACGGGTTGTCTTCCTTCTGCCTTTCTGTCAAATTCCTTCCTTGCAGTTCTGTTTACTGGCATCCTCTTCATGTGACCAAACCACTTCAGTCTTGATATCTGAATCTTATTGAGGAGAGAATCATCTATTCCTACTTCTTCTCTAATTTTCTCATTCCTAATCTTGTCTTTCCTGGTTTTCTGGATCATAGTGCGTAGGAATTTCATTTCAGCTGCCTGAAGTTTGGAATTATCTCTATTGGTCAGTGTTGTGGTTTCGAGACTGTATGTAAGCAAGAGAGTATTGAGTACAGTCACTTTCAATAAGAAAAAGAGCCTCGGAAAATCGACAGCTACACAATAGAATAGAAAGGAGGACAAGTTTTTGTACTCCGATTGGTGAGTTCTTGAATATATAGTCCAATCATCCTGGTCCTTAGAATATTATCATTTGCTCATGTTAACATATTTTCCAGACCCGCCAGGATTCCACTCTGTTTAGGCCTGCATGACCATGCTGGCAGATCTTTCGATATAACAGTTCTCCATCTGATTTGATATCATGAAACCTGCAACTTATATAATTCAATTGGTACAGTATTTTACATCAAAACAGATATATCAACGTTTAGATACAATACTCGCCTTGTTTTCCTATTAAGAACTATGCTTTCTACTCGTACAGTTTACTTTTCTTATTAGCATACAATTCAGACAGATTCAACCAGTCTGCAACTAGCTTTCATTTCATTCATGTGTGTCGATGCTTAATCTCTCTCTTTCTTAATTGTTCTATATAAATCTAACATAATTCTGTAATGACAATAATATAGTTGTGTGCGTTTTTATAATTGAGAATAAATCATTGCCATATAACCTCTTTTTATAACATTTCTGAAGATTGAGAAACATTCTCCTTGACATGAATGATCTCACGAGTGGGAATGCTAACAATGGAATGCGCCCAGTAGTTTTATCGTTGTTTCCCCAATTCTGTCCTAATCGATCGTTTCCTAATTGAATTCTCGATCATTTGTAGATGTTCATAGCAATTAAATAATGCATTACTAGTACAAATGAAGGTGAAATTGACATGTATCATTTATAATATTTAACTCAGTCCATGGTCAAAAAAGCCTCCGTGGCTCAGGCGGCAGCGTGCCGGCCTCTCACCGCTGGGTTCCTTGGTTCAAATCCCGCTCACTCCATGTGAGATTTGTGCTGGACAAAGCAGAGGTGGGACAGGTTTTTCTCTGGGTACTCTGGTTTTCCCTGCCATATTTCATTCCAGCAACACACTCCAGTATCATTTCATTTCATCTGCCATTCATTAATCATTGCCCCAGAGGAGTGCGACAGGCTATGGCAGCCGGCACAATTCCTATCCTCGCCGTTAGATGGGGGCTTCATTCATTCCATTCCTGACCCGGTTGAATGACTGGAAACAGGCTGTGGATTTTCATTTTTAACTCAGTCCATGGTCTGCGTCGTATAAACCGTTATCAAAATTAAACATTAAGCATGAGAAATCAATTTATTCTCCCGTCGAATGTAGTCCTCTTCACTCAACAGTAGTTGACTTTACTTTGATATTAAACTTCTGGACGTGAATTTATTAGATACCACGGGGTTCTGAGCTTATGAATTTTCATATATTGAATATTTACTTAAGCTTATTACTCAATTGAGCGAGTTGCTTCAAATTATCAATGTATCTAACATAAATTGATTGGATGTATACTTTTCACATTATTTCAACCAATTTCTATGCTCTCATAAACTTCAATGATTCCTTCATATTTGACTCTGAATCCATTGAAAGGTTATAGTATAGACCTGTACTGTTATTATTTTATTCTTACTTATTTTCACTCCCATGTCTTCACCATTGTACTATATCCTTTCCAGTGTCCCTCCCGGACACATTATTTTCGTTTTTTCTGCTACACACTTTTCTTTCCATCTTCAGCTGTATTCTATTCTTCTGTCCTCTCAGTCTTTCATTGCACTTTATTTTATTTTACATTAATTTAGATTTAATATGTTATTGAATAGGTGGACCTTCATTTTAATTTCTTATTAATATGAATGTTTGTCAATAGGGATCATGATGAAGTTTATATTGTACGATACGTTTTCATTTATTTTTATTTATTTCTTCTACCATATTCATCCCTGATTAGTCTGATCACCTTGTTCTTTACTTCGCATGCACATACGATGGAACAAGAAACATCTTAAGTGGAACTAAGATGGTGTCGTCACTTCCCTAGGCTTGCACGCAGTGAGCCATCTAGTGATGAACAAGAGTACCACTTACTATAGACCAATGGTAAAGCATTCTTAAATTCGAACCGTACTTATTGGAGAAGTCTTGCTCGTGAACAGACAAGATCTTCTTCTGAAGACGCGGAACACAGTTCTCCGTGAATGTAAAGAATTTCACCTAGTTTTCTGACACGACAAAAGCCCAAATGCTTATTATCATGTCTACAATTATGGGCCGTGAAAGCATCAATCTAAAGGTTATCTTGCAGTTTCTTTTTCTCCATAATTGAAAACCTGCTTTGTAAATTTTGTTACTAACACACTGAATGAACCAGTGATCACAATTTGCATCAACTGAAACTATTGCAAGCTGCTGTCTGTTAGGCACGCTAATGGTCTTGATCTAGGACAAACTATTTTACACCATACCTTTACAATCACGTCAGTAACCTACCCTGGGACTGCAAAATTCCACCAAAAAACCACACACAAATTATGTACCACATCTACTTGGTACCATTTCTCTCATATGGTTTGTGTTTTCGACTAAACAATGACTAAAGGAGAATTCAGGCAACAGAGATGAGATTACTGTGTGAGCTGGTCGTGCGGTGAGGGTCGCACAGCTGTCAGCTTGCATTCAGGAGATAGTGGGTTCGAATCTCACCGTAGGCAGCCTTGAAGATGGTTTCCTTTCCCAGTTTCACACCAGGCATATGCTGGGGCTGTACCTTATTAAAGGCCATGGACGCTACCTTCCTAATCCTAATCCTTTCCCATCCTTCCTTTGAAGAAAACCTTCCATGTGTTAGTACGACGTTAAACAAGCATAAAGAAAAAATAAAACAAACAATATTCATTCTAAACAAGGTCATAAAGAATCTTAGAAAGGGAGTGAAAGGGAAATTAATAATGTATTGGGGTAAATTAGTGAACTCATTATACAATGCATGGCAAAACTGTTTCTGCAGGGAATTGGGTACACTAGCACATTTACTTACACTCGGTTGCATTGGTAATGCATATCGCTGAACTTAGTGCACATTCTTGGGAATGACGATACATACATACATACATCATCATTATAGACCATGCCTTTCAGCGCTCAGTCTGCTAGCCTCTGTGAATTGATTAAACGTCCCACACTCCTCTCTTTGCAACTAGTGCTGTCGTATACGTCATATCTTTAAATCATTAGAAACCGAGTCTAACTGTCATCGTCTTGGTCTCCCTCTACTTCTCTTACCCTCCATAACAGAGTTCATTATTCTCTTAGGTAACCTATTCTCCATTCACCTCACACGACTCCACCACAGAAGCCAGTTTATGCGTAAAGCTTCATCCATCAAGTTCATTCCTAACTTAGCCTTTATCTCCTCATTCCGAGTACCCTCCTGCCATTGTTCCCACCTGTTTGTACCAGCAATCATTCTCACTACTTTCATATCTGTTACTTCTAACTTATGAATAAGATATCCTGAGTCGACCCAGCTTTCGCTTCCGTAAAGCAAAGTTTGTCTGAAAAAAGACCGATGTAAGGTTGGTTTAGTCCGGGAGCTGACTTTCTTCCTACAAAATACTCTTGATCACAACTGCGAGCTCACTGCATTAGCTTTACTGGTCCTTGATTCAATCTCACTATATTACCATCCTGGAAGAACACACCCTAAATACTTGAAAATATTTACCTGTTTCAGCTTTGTCTCACCAATCTGACATTCAGTTCTGTTGAATTTGTTACCTACTGACATCAATTTAGTCTTTGAAAGGCTAATTTTCATACCATACTCATTGCACCTATTTTCAAGTTCCAGGATATTAGACTGCAGGCTTTTGGCACAATCTGCCAGTAAGACCAAGTTATCAGCATAGGCCAGACTGCTTACTATGTTTCTACCTAACCGAATCCCTCCGTGCCACCTTATACCTTTCAGCATATGATCCATATAAACAACAAACAACAAAGGTGAAAGATTACAGCCTTGTCTAACCCCTGTAAGTACCCTGAACCAAGAACTTATTTTACCAGCAATTCTCACTGCAGCCCAATTGTCAACATAAATGCCTTTTTGATTTTAATAATCTACCCTTAATCCCATAGCCCCCAATATGCTGAACATCTTTTCTTTTGGTACCCTGTCATATGCTTTCTCTAGATCTACGAAACATAAACACAACTGCCTATTCCTCTCGTAGCATTTTTCAGTTACCTGGCGCATACTGAAAATCTGAACCTGACAGCCCCTTTGTGGTCTGAAACTACACTGGTTTTCATCCAGCTTCCTCTCAACCACTGATCGCACCCTCCCTTTCAGGATACCAGTGAATACTTTGCCTGGTATACTAATCAATACCTCAATAGTTGTTGCAATCCTTCCTGTTTCCTTGCTTATAGATAGGTGCAATTACTGCTTTTGTCCAATCTTAAGGTACCTTACCAACACCCGTGCTAATCTTTCTACAATATGGAGCCATTTCATCCCTTCCTTCCCACTGTACTTCACCATTTCTGGTCTAATTTCATCTATTCCTGCTGCTTTATGACAATGGAGTTTATTTACCCCCTTTCCACATCCTCAAGTGTAATTTCACCAACATAATTTTCCTCTTCGCCATGAGCTCGGCTGTTGGCGACACCACCAGGAAGATTTCCTTTTATGTTTTACGTTTTACGTTGAGAAGATTTTTAAAATATACCCTCCAATTGTCCAGCGATTCCCTGGGATCTGTTATGAGTTCACCAAAACACTGTTCATTTCCTTTTTCCTTCCCTTCCTAAGATTTTTTATTACTGTCCAGAAAGGTTTCCCTGCTGCTTGATCTAGCTTTTCCAGGTTATTACCAAAATCTTCCCACGACTTCTTTTTGGATTCAACAGCTATTTGTTTCGCTCTGTTTCTTTCATCTGTGTATAATTCCGTGTCTGCATCAGCCCTTGTTTGGAGCCATTTCTGATAAGCCTTCCTTTTTATGTTTACAAGCTGTTCTCACTTCATTATTTCACCAAGATGTTAGCTTTTCCTCCATCTTTACACACAAGTTGTTCCTAGGCATTCCCTTGCTATTTCTACTGCAGCATCCCTGTATGCCACCCATTCTATTTCTATATCCTGAACCTGTTTACTGTCCACTGTTCGGAACTTCTCACTAATTATATCCGTGTACTTCTGTCTAATGAAAGACGATATACTAAATTAAATTAAATTGAACAGACTTCATACCAATGTTACAGGCATCCTCGATGCTGAAGGCAGAGTTCAACTCGTTGGCACTTGCTTTCAAACACTTTGTATAGGGTTTCCCATGTAATTAAATTTACATAATAGGTATCTGGCTCCATGGCTAAGGGGTTAGTGTGCTGGCCTTTGGCAGGGTCGGGAATTTTAACCATCATCGGTTAATTTCGCTGGCACGGGGGCTGGGTGTATGTGTCGTCTTCATCATCATTTCATCCTCATCATGACGCGCAGGTCGCCTATGGAAGTCAAATCGAAAGACCTGCACCTGGCGAGCCGAACATGTCCTCGGACACTCCCAGCACTAAAGCCATATGCAATTTCATTTTACATAATAGGTGATTTCTCCCTTAAGTTCATCAATTGTTTTGGGGTTATACTTATATACTGATTCACGGTAGTTACTGCACATCTTCTTATCTCCTTTCTTGAATATTGCCATTATAACCCCTCTTCCCCAATCCTCGGGTACATTGTTCTCTCTCCATACACACTTGAGTATTCTGTAAGTCCACTGAAGTTGTGCTGGTCCTGCAGCCTTGATCATTTCTATGGCTACTTCATCTGTTCCCACAGCTTTTCCCATCTTCATCTTTTTAACTCTTTTGTCATTGTATTGTCTGATTCCTTCTCTGTTACCACTTCTATTCCTGCTGGATGGATACCTTTCCCACATGTAAGGTTTCTCACGTTCAGCAGTTCACTGAAATATTCTTTCCATCTTTTCATTATCTCTTCTGGGTTAGTCAGTATTACTCCTTATTTATTCTTCACAAATCCTGTGTTCGCCGTTTCATTCCTGCAGTTTTTTTTAATTCCAAATAATAACTTTTTTGTACAGTTCAAGTCTTCCTTTACTTCCTGGGTGAACATTTCCAAACTTTTCTTCATCTCCTACATTTTTGCAAACTCTTTTTGCTTTCATGTATCTGGCTCTACTCTCTTCAGTCTTTTGTGTTTTCCATTCCTTCCAAGTTTTCTTATTTTCCTTTACTTTATCTTTCACTCCATCATTCCACCATGTTGTCTCTTTCTCTCTTACCTTTCCTGATGTTCTGCCACATGTTTTCTCTGCACACCTTACAAAAGCACTCTTAAAATTATTCCATTCCTGTTCAGCATGGCTAATATCTGTCCTGGGTACCAATTTTTATAATTCCTTTCTGAATTCTTCCCGAACCTCCTTTGCCTTCAATCTCCAGACCCTAATCTTTCTTTCTCTTTGTTTTTGTAGTTTTGTGAACTTGCCTATTTTTAACTTTGCTATCACTGCTTTGTGGTCACTCCCTAAGGCTTCCTCAGACATAGATTTAACATCAGTAAGATCTTTTCATTGTCCTTTTTTCCACTAATATGTAATCAATCAACCTTGTGTTGTTCTGTCTTCCCATCCATACCTGGTATAATCTTGTGGCTGTTTTTCTTCATAAACCATGTGTTTCCTATTATTGGATGGTTCTTCTGGCAGAAGTCCATTAACATATTCCTTTCTTCATTCTTGTTGCCATATCCATATTGCTCCAGAATATCTTCCTTTCCCAGTCACTTTCCACTTGTGCACCCAGATCTCCCATTATAATTACTTCCTTGTTTTCTATGTATTTCTCCGCTTCTTCAAGAAATTGTTCTGAATTTTCTTCTTTATCTCCAGTTTGTGGAGCATATACTTGGTACAGCTCCAATGAAATGCCCTTATTTATTACATTTCAAAAAGTGACTCGTAAGTCTATAATAAAACTTATGTTTGTGATATTATTATCTATTCTGTGATTTTGTGTATAATCTCATTTTACATGTGCAGTTGATATGGTTGTTTAAAGCCGGTCCATACTGGTTGCTATAAATATTTCAGTATCGGAGGATTGAGAAAAGTGTTAAATGTACCAATTGCATTTGCATAGAGTTGTCTAGTTTTACTCTAGTGTGGTTGGCATACTTGATAGAGGACTCCTTCAATTTAAATTGAAAGCTCTAATTTTCTGCTATTTGTTATGCATTCTGTGGAGAAAAACTGGTACAAGAGTGGTCATTATGGAGATAAGTAGGAGACTTGGTTTATAATTTATATATCATTGAAATGCAACCAACAGCTTGTAAGTGATCATTTCTATTTGTACACTGTCTTTTTTATTGTTATAGGCCAAAAATTGGGAAACTGGACTTCAAGAAAAAGAAATTAACATTAGTTGTAGTGGAGGATGATGATCAAGGACGGGAGCAAGAACATACATTTGTTTTCAGGTTGGATTCTTTCTTTATATTTTAAGTTTGTATTTGAAATTTACAATTGTGTACACTATTTTGCTGATAGGAAATGATCAATTTAAAAGATAATTATTCAAATAGGAACTAGGAGCAGGCTAATGTTTTAGGAAATGTTGACTGAAGCAACTTTTTAAGTAAGAACACAAGATCAAAATTGGTGGCCCAAACCTTCAAACTCGTCTGTTGTCAGCTCTGAAGATTATTTTCAGTGATTTGCCATAAACTGAGTCCAAAGCTGCTATCTTGTCTGTTCAAGCTCTTCCCTATCCTGGTGTCACCAAAAGCGTATGTTAGGTTAGTGAGACATTAAACAGATAGAGAGAAAGGTACTCTAATATTAAGTACCACATTCATAGGCACCACAATTTCACCATGATTATTGTACATTTTCAGTGTAGGGTAAGGTAACGTAACTCCGTGATATCAAGTAATGCCATGATAGTTTGTATTTCCTATATCACGATGTAGCTTGAAACCTGAATGTCTCCAAACTCCAGATGGCAGAAGAATGCAGGACTCCTATAAGGTAGCTAAAATCGTCTGTGGGAGCCTGTGTGAGATTTTACAGAGTCCTTTGTTAAAGTTTGAAGTGTCAACACACCTTTTCTTTGTAGTGAAAGCAGTGTTGTGCATCTTAATACAGTAGAAGTCCGTTATAGCGAGAATTCAGGACAGCGGAAAATTTACTCGCTATAGCGGATTGTCGTTCTATCTGATTTTTGTATAAAAGTCGGAAAACCCCCCATACACATTAAAATTGGTATGAAATGGTGATCAGTTTGTTCAAAACGTGCGTTTCCGCAGACGATATCCACACTACGGCTTACTAGTTTGTTATTTTTCGAAATCCAGTGCTACGTAAAATTGTATATTTAAATTCATTCTGAAAAACTTACAGTACCGTACTTCTCCGAATCCATGACGAAACCCACTTTTTGTAAAACAAGTTTTAGCAGGCTCAAAAAGTGCTTTGTAAAATCATATGAATGCCTTTGTTGTACAGTACGCATTTTTAGACTAGTTTTAGACACCGAACATTGGCTTTCGTTATACCGCATTTTTTTGTGGCTGCACAATTATTCTTTATTCCGTGGGTTTAATTACCATTTACTTAAAATTGGCATCATAGTACCGAAGAAAACCCGTTGAACATTTGCCGGCAATATTCCATGTATCTCTACAACAAGGCGATCCACCAGGAAAATATTCTTGATGTCAAAAAAACTGTTACAGTACTTTTACTCACCGTCAGATATAAGTGGCTACTGCTACACCCACGTCTCGCTTGCCGGGTTCGGCCAACTTCAGCAGCTAGCGATGTATAGGCCTAATCGCGGACGCTGAAATTCAACGAACGAGTTTATTGCGCCTCGTTATGGCCAATCGATCCTTGCGTTTTTCATGCACATACCTCACAATTTCATTTTCGACTTCTTTAAAGCGTCCTTGTTGCAGACCACTGAATGCACTGTTTGTTCAGTACACATTTTTTATCTATCGTTGTCTTCATGCTGACGCCAAATATTGGCTTTACTTAGCCTATGACATATTTTCTTGCGGCTGCACAATTATTCTACATTTCCAAGTGTTTAATATCAATAAATTTAAAATTGGCACCGACAAGAACCCGTTGAAAATTTGCCGGCAATACCCGTTCCACGTATCTTTGCGACTATCCATCACGAAAATGTTCCTGCTGTCTATAAAACTTAATTTTAATAAGAGTCAGGTACATTAGACGCGTTATAACTCTGCCACTGAGTAGCCGTGGCCTTTCTAAGAATTCGAAGGCTCGCATCTTTTGATGCCATTCTGCATATTTGAGGAACGTTTTTGTAGAGGCTAATAGAATGTGATTCTCTCTTCACTATTTCCCGAGATCCAGTGACATTACACACAGGCACCGTACAACCGGCTGTCACGGCTAGCGATGTATAATAAAGAGGCGGTCGTTTGTCAACGAATTTTGTGTGTGCGTGCGCATGCGGGGGTGAAAAGAAGCGGCATGGTTACCATGGTAGTTGCCAGTGGTACTAATTCCTGTTAGGCTGTGAATGGAAGACAACCCTTGATTTTTTTGCATGAGATTCTGAGGGAAAAAAGGTCATCTTGGATTTGGAGAAATATGGTATCACTCCAGAGTTTCCTTCATCAAATGGCGTCACCTAACCTAACCTTATATGTGTCGTGAAAACATATTTGAAACGCATGTAGAGCCGATTTATCCTTGCTAAAATTTTGCATGTGAATATCATCATCATCATTTCCCTTTGTCCAGCTGTAGCCGGGTAGGGGCAAATATGGTTCCTCTCCACTTTCTTCGGTCTTTCCACCACTCCTCCTCAAACACTGTGTCCCACTCCAGGTTTCTTTCTATAATTGCATGTGAATAGTCTTTTCAAAATTTAGCTAAACGCGAGAAAATATGAACAATCCTCTGAAATCAGCCTACTCTGCCATATCTGGAGGTGTATTACATTTTTAATTACTTTCAGTATATAACATTAAAATTAAGAGATCGTTTACTTCAGCCGTTATTTTTAATGAGTTGACATCTGCTGTCGTCCACGTTATTTACGCATTTATTACTAAAACTTATTGTCTTTCATTTTGAATTTTCTTTAGAGAACAGCAATCGTTGGGTATTACTAATCGACTCCAACATCGCTTTCGAATGTCGACAAGAGAGCTCGCAAATGCACAAATGAGAAAACTATACCGTACCAAAGATGATCGATCGCATTTTGTGGCAAACGTTTCAGTTTCCTTATTCAAACAGCGTCACCTATCCTAACTTAACCGTACTATACATATGATGAAAACATACTTAAGCGCCAGTAGAGAAATGAAAACCTTTTTGCTATAAATTTACGTGATAATAACCTTTCCGTAATTTAACCAGACGCGAGAAAATATAAACTAACCTCTGAAATCAATTGCACACTCTGCCATATCTCAAGGTGTATCCCATTTTTTACTTGATTGCAGTATTTATCATTAAAATTAAGCGATCGTTTAGTCAGCCTTTATTTTTAACGACTTTAGAACTGTTCTCTGACACGTTATTTACGCACATATTACGAAAACATGTTCTCTTTCAATTCAAATTTTCTTTACAGAACAGCAGTCGACGGGTATTACTAATCGACTCTGACATTGCCCTCGAATGTCGACGAGAGAACTCGCTAGTGGACATAGCGAGAAAATGATACCGAAGATAATCGATTGCATGCAACATAATCGCGGGGGGCATAAATATCGATTTAAAAAATGTTGCACGCTTAATCGCTCGTAATAATGGATGCGTCAATAATAGGGCTCTCCCTGTAACCGAAGGATAATACACAGTTTAATATAGGAATTTTGAAGGGACAGAAAAATTTGTCGGTATAACGGGGTTCTCGTTATATGCCATACTCGCTATAGCGGACTTCTACTGTACGTTACCAAGAGCAGTTTTAACGTGAATGTTCGATTTGAACTAGAGTTACAGATCAGATACTAATAATTTAGATATAAAAAATTACAAACAAATCATGCTACAGGTTAGAGGTCGATGAGCATAGCGAGATGATCATTTTTCTTAGGTTTTACATCTGGTGATGGTGCCCAATAAGAGTAAAGCAGCTTGCTCCCGCACGTCTGAAAGCATGAAAGAAGCGTTGCGTTTGGCTAAGGACAAAGGCTGGACAGTTTATAAAGCTAGGAAACAATTTGGAATCACATGGAGTACGCTTACGGATTATTGTGGTAAATTCTTAGTTGATCCTCTGTGTGCCACCATTGCTAAAATTGGAAAGCCCTTTATCATGCCATCTGAACTAGAAAGTAAAATAGTGAATTATGTTACAACAATGCAGTCTTTGGGTTTCGGACTTACAACTAACCAGGCTAACCAAGCCAGAACAGGCTGTCAACGTCAGGAATGAAATCGACAACTGGGCCCAAGCCGAAATCCATGCCTCGAAAATATGTTAACGACAACTGTGGGGCATGTATTTATGCAGATGGCATCAGGAAGAAGAACGGGGCCAAGTGGATTGAATGCCAGTTTTGTCATGTTTGGTACCACGAAAAGTAGCAAAAAGTGAAAGACAAAGTGTATTTTATGTATGATAGGTGAGAGATTTCTGATGGCAGTGACTACAACTGACACTTGTTTTGTCATTTTTGTTTTAAAATATTTAGGCCCTAAACTGTAGTAAATCATAACTGCAAAATAGGAAACTGAAGGATAGGTACTTAAAATGGATATATAAACCTATTTTATATTACAAACATGTTTCTGTTATGAAAAAGCACGGTTCTGTATGAATATCTTGTTGTCACGGAGTTACTTGAACCCTATCGTTGACGTACTAGAGTATCACAAAATTACCTACATTCAACTGTACATTTTGTAAATAAATTCTTGGTATTAAAGATTGGATGACCGGGTGAGTATGTCGTGGTTAGAGGCGTGCGGCTGTGAGCTTGCATCTGGGAGATAGTGGTTTCGAACCCCACTGTCGGCAGCCCTGAAAATGGTTTTCCATGGTTCCCCATTTTCACACCAGGAAAATGCTGGGGCTGTACCTTAATTAAGGCCACGGCCGCTTCCTTCCCACTCCTAGGCCTTTCCTATCCCTTCGTCGAGGCCACGGCCGCTTCCTTCCCACTCCTAGGCCTTTCCTATCCCTTCGTCGCCATAAGACCTATCTGTGTCGGTGCGATGTAAAACACATAGCAAAAAAAAAAAAGATTGGACGATTTTCAATATTTTAACTGCAATGTGCTCCAAAATTATCCCTCTTTCAACTGAAGTGTTATCATCCCCCCTGACACAAACTTTCAGTGAAGAGTATTTTTTAAAAAAACGTAGTATCACGGAGTTATCTTACTTTACCCTATATCCCTAATTATTGAATCTGATGTCATCAGTTAATCATTGACCCTTAAAGAGAGAAAATTTTGCGAATTTAATTAGGGCTTTTTACGTGTAGGCAAATGCATTTGTAGTCTTTACCTTACTTACACCCAGTTGTTAAATGTCTTTATAGTCTTTACATGATTATGGGAAGGAAATAATATTTGTTTGTACTTGTTAAATATTAAGCAGATAATTTTTATGATGTTTAGTTCTTCTAGAAATGGATACCTACAGAATAATGGGCATATTTCCTTTGGAATGAGATATGTCTGAGTTAATTTGAAATAGTTATTTCATTATTATATTTTATTTTAATATTCTAAATGAGGATTTAATTTGCCACACTTCTGTGCCACGTAATTTTACTTTCCCAAAATTTTAGAAAAATATTGTGAATAGTTCCAGTATCTTCAGGATTTGATGAGGTACAATTGCTTTTGGATGTTTATGTTGTACCACTTTCCTCCTGTTCTCAATTAATGTATGTTAATTTTTTATATTTGTTCTTTTAAAATGAAATCTTTCAGATTTTTCGTATCTGTTTTGTTGTATGATTTGATTAAATTTGTTATATATATTTTTTATTTCTGTTTTGTAGACTGCATAATGAGAAAGCATGCAAACATCTGTGGAAGTGTGCTGTTGAGCATCATGCTTTCTTTAGATTACGCGTGCCAGTGAAAGGACCATCAGCGCGTCAGAATTTTTTTCGTATGGGCTCACGCTTCCGTTACAGGTATGTATTTTTCCATACTTGTATCTCAGCAAAGTCTACAATATTTTTTAGCTTATGTTAATGCTTAGTTTTAAAAATCAAAGTCAATAACCATGATGTTAGTCTCCTTAAACATAAATTAGCATCATTATCAGTGAGGCTTAGATCATTATGATTTCTACCAGATATGTTTCTAATGGAGCAGCAGTTGAGAAAGGGGTGAGGCAAGGCTACAGTTTGTCCCCTCCCTTTTTTACTGTTTACTTATAGCAGGCAGTAAAGGAAATCAAAGAGGAATTTGGAAAAGTAATCACAATTCAAGGAGAGGAAATTGAAACTCTGAGATTTGCCAATGATGTTGTTATTTTATATGAATCTACAGATGATCTGGAAAAATTGCTGAATGGTTCGGGCACAGTCTGGGAGGAGTACAAGATGTAAATATATAAATTAAAAATGAAACTAATGGAGTGCAATCAAAAGAAGTCAGATAATGGCAGGAAATATTCGATTAGGAAATGAAGTCTTAAAAGGACATAAATGAATATTGTTACTTGGGTAGTAGAATAACTAATGGTGGTAGAAGTGAGGAGGACATAAAATGCAGACTAGCACAAGCAAGGAAGGCCTTTCTTAACAAAATAAAATGAATTAGTTTGAACATTGACATAGGAATTATAAAGACAGTTTTGAAGACTTTCATCTGGAGTGTGACATACCGTATTTCACGGCATAATCGTCGCACTTTTTATACCAAAATTTTCGGAAAAAAATGTAGGGTGCGACCATTATACGATGAATATTTAATACCAGTATTTGTATTACTCAAAAAATGTATTTATAACTAAATTGTATTTGATACAAATTTAAGATGCACGTAATACTCGCGTTTATACATCAAAATAATTAAAATAGTCTAAAACAAAATTCATAATTTTTCGCAACAATTCGGCGAACGTTTTTCCAACCTGAAAATAAAAATGAACGTATTAAGTTAATTTGTCATTAATTTGAGTATTAAAATTAAAATATTACACTTGCAAAAAATCATCGCTTTGTTGTGAAATGCGGACTTACCGGTACGCAATTTATTCCAAATCTTCGGTGTCGCTATCGCAGGTTTCGCTATCTGATGCGCCGTCCTCGCCTCTGCTAATACCAGTATCAGATTCTTCGTCTCCCTGCCGCACTGCGTCATCTTCGGAACCGTCTAGTGCATTCAAAATCCCAGTCCTTTTGAAGCTCTTGGAGACTAGTTCAGGTGGTATAAGATCCCAACTCTTCTTCACCCACGAGCATAACAAGTCCAAGGGTGGACGCCTGATATTTCCGGCGGGCGTCAATTGCTGATCGCCGCTCATCATCCACTCGTTGTAAAATCGACGTAAGTTGTCTTTAAAGGGTTTATTAACACATACGTCTAGTGGCTGCAAAGCAGATGTTAGGCCACCAGGAATGACTATCTGTCGTGTCTTATTTGTAGTGAGAATTTGTTTCACTTCGTTCACAAGGTGACCTCGGAAACTATCTAAAACAAGCAGAGCTGGTTGTTTTAGTAGTGCACCAGGTCTTCTATTCCACACAGTTTTAACCCAGTCCAGCATGAGTTCTACGTCCATCCAACCCTTTGGTTGCACTCGTACATGAATTCCACGGGGAAACTGTATATTCTTAGGCATCGTTTTCCTCTTGAAAATGATGTAAGGCGGCAACTTTCTCCCGTCAGCTGTAATGGCTAGCATTGCCGTGCATCGCAACTTCTCACTACCGCTGGTTTTCATTAATACACTCCGTGATCCTTGTAGCGCAATAGTGCTGTTGCGAGGCATATCAAAAAAGATTGGAGTCCGATCGGCATTACCGATTTGAGAAAGCAAGTACGAAGTTTCCTTGCGCAAACGTATGACAAATTGGTGAAAATTTACAATCTTGTCCGTGTAATCAGCAGGTAACTTTTGGCTTAGTGTTGTTCTCCTTCGCACTGACAGATAGTGTCGTCGCATGAACCCCTTAATCCACCCACGAGTGGCCTTAAACTGAGTTACCGGTATGTTGTGTTTGCGCGCTACCCCCTGTCCCTTAATTTGTAACATTTCATATGATACACTGCAGCCATTGTTACGTATTTCACTGACGTACCTAAACACTTCTTCGTCAATTATAGGAAACTTCCCTGTTTTAGGACCTCTAAACGCGCGTCTAGAAGGGTTTGTGCTTTTTAGCTTGTTTTTTTACTTTCCGCCAGTCACGCACCAACTTTTCACTCTCAGAAAATTTTCTTTCTGCAGCTCTGTTTCCGTGCTGTTCAGCGAAGGCAATTACGCTTAGCTTGAAGCCCGCAGAATAGTTTCTATATATACCCATAATCGCTTATAAATGCTTCACACGTTAATGTTTTGCGATATAAATGACTTTCCGTAATTGTTCACTATTAAAACAAATTATTTCTGCAAACACCCAAAACACAAATTAAAAACTTAAATTCTCACGCACACATGTCTACAGTAATCACGTAAATCTGAAATAAATAAATGCATCTGTGATCTGTCCATTCCAGAGCAGCCAATACTGTTAGGCAGCAAGGAAGCATGCAACAATTTATCAGTTTAGCTCGTTGGTTGCGACACACTACTGCGCTTGCGCAAAGCTCGCAAACCGGAGCTCTAGCTAGCGCGGTGTAAATCTACTGTATAGTTGACTGTATTCCGAGACGTCAGTAACAAACATTCATTTTTTTCAATTTCTTTTAAACATACAGTAATTAGGTTAATATTTCTTCCCAGTTATTGATGATTTTACATTACATTACTGACGAGTTTATAAAATAAAACTTTAATAGCATTGGATAATAATTATCTTGACTGCTTGGATAAAAGTTTTCATCCCATGCCCGGACACTTATGACGTAGTAGTAAGATAAGAGTCTAGCGATGACAACTGAGACATCGTAAATAATTCGGCTGAATAATTCCGTGGAAATCTGCGTTATCGTCTTGGATTTCACTTCGTGCGCAATAACACAGGAGCCGGCCCCATGGTGTAGGGGTAGCGTGCTTGCCTCTTACACGGAGGCCTCGGGTTCAATTCACGGCCGGGTCAGGGAATTTTACCTGTATCTGAGGGCTGGTTCGAGGTCCATTCAACCTACCTAGCCGGTATTTCCTGGCGACGTTGCCGATAAGCGATAACTTACAGCCTTACGTATTTCAAATGGGAACTCATAATATGTAGGTGGTGAATAAATAGTACACTGTCTCGCGACCACGTTGTCAAACTGCCGATAGTCTACCGGTAAGCCATGCGTCGTACATATACCGGTATTATTTATTTATACGTTGTGCAACATGTCACAAACGTGACTGTGTTGCCAAATTGCCCATAAACCATACACGTATTTAAATTGCGCATTCATGTGCAACTTACGTTGCAGTTCCATTTACCTTTTAACCAGATTAGTGAACAAAATTTGGATGTGAGACGATTATGTAATTAAAGGTTTAAAGTCCGATTTTTGTATTGAAAATAAAGGATGCGACGATTACGCAGTGGCGACGTTTATGCCGTGAAATACGGTAGTATGGAAATGAAACATGGATGATAACTAGCTCAGAGAGAAAGAGAATAGAAGCATTGAAATGTGGTGTTACAGAAGAGTGCTGAAGGTGAGATGGACAGATGGAATCATGAATGAAGAGATACTGAATTGAGTTGACGAGTGGAGAACTACTTTCAAAATTTGAGCAAAAGGAGAGATAGAATGATTGGACACATCTTACGACAGCCAGGACTTGTTCAGTTAGTTTTTGAGGGAAGTGTAGGTGGTAAAATCGGTGAGGGTAGACCAAAGTATGAATGTGATGAATAGATTGGAGTAGATGTACGATGTAGTAGTTGCATAGAAATGAAAAGGTTAGCAAAGGATAGGATGGCATGGAGGGTTGCATCAAGCTAGCCTATGGACTGATGTTCTAAACAACAATATGCTCATTATGGCTGGTGGAAATGTGATGACAAGGCTGAGTGGCTCAAGTGGCACAAATGGCAGAGCACTGGCCTTGTAAGTCCAAGTTGATAGGTTTGATCCCAGCTCAGTACAAATGGTATTTGGAAGTGCCGAAATATGCCAGCCTTATGTTGGTAGATTTTCTGGCACATAAAAGAACACCTGCAGGACAAAATTCTGCCACCTCTGCATCTCCGAAAATAATAATAAAGTGAATAAATAATTATTAAATATGTTGTTATTATTTCTGGGAAGGTGATGGTTTTCTCTAGATCTGCTTAAATTGTGTGTGAATTATTCCAAAAAAGGTTTCATTATTTTATAATAATTTCCCCCATAAGTGCGACGTAAAGAAAAAAAATTCCCATGGTTGGCAACAGTGCTCATTATTAGATTGTGGGCTCTCTGTAAATGCTTGTTCGTTGATTGAATAGTAATGCTGTATGTAACTCATGGTTTGTTTTAAAAGTGCATCTATTTGCATATGTTTTTACAGAATTTTTCAGGTATTTTGAGGTTACATTGTGAGATCTGTAATATCTGTCTTCTAAGGATTTGAATCCTATGACTGAGCGAGTTGGCTGTGCCTTTAGGATCGCTTGGCTGCGAACTTGTATTCGGGAGATGGTGAGTTCAAATCCCACCACCGTCAGCAGCCCTGAAAATAGTTTTATGTGGTTTCCCATTTTTCATAACAGCTGTACCTTATTTAAAGCTATGACCGGTACCTTCCCAATCTTCGCCCTTTCCCATTCTGGCGTTGCTAAAAATCTTTGATGTGTTATTGCGATGTTGAACTATTGGAAAATAAAAACATCTTAGGAAGAGTAGTGTGATTGTCGCTTTATTGCAGAATACTTCTGTGACACAAGGAGTGATACTACTAAATTTTGTATTGGAGTAGGCACTGTAAATAAATATTTTTCAGTGACACAAACAGACTGGCTAATTTTTACCTAGGAGAAAGGGAAACATTGGCAAGAAAAAGAAGGCTAAACCAGCTGATTACTGCTTTCTCCTCTTGGTTGACAGGGAAGTGAATCTGCATGTGACTAATGTTCGTTGTACACTTCTAGCGGATGAAAGAAAAACTTGCAAACCTCCAAAGAAACTCCTAACGGGAGAGTCCTTTGTGGGCATGTAGTCATGTAGACAATAAAACACTAGAAGAAAGTTCTTGATGATGATGATGAAAGTCACCCTTGGAAGTGCAGGGGTCCAGTATGTGCACTGAGTGAAGAATGAGCCAACTAATTTAGCACATTTGCAACAGTCTGTGAAGATGATGATGTAGGAGTGTTTCACGCATAAGGGTCGGGACCCTTAGTACTGGTTGATGATATGATGAAAAGTGACTAGCACATAGAAAGGATGATTCTTTATGAGCTGCAGAAATGGTTTCCAAATGGTGATTTGCCACACCTCGAAGAAAGTAAAGAAATTTTTCATTGATAATAATCATGTGGTAGAGTGGCCAGGGATATTTATTATGTAATATCGATATATTTTTACTTTCTACATGAAAAAATGACAAAAAATAAACTTTAACACTCTAAACGCCAACGTCTTTTTGAAAGTCCCTTTGGTTTTCATCTGAAAAAGTGCCAACATCCTTTCAAAAGGACGTTCGATATTTCTTTTTTTTATTATTAAAAGTAACAGTCATTTCCTTTCAGAATTTCCCAATATAGTTAGTTAAAGACTTACTATTTTTGCAATAAACAGCCTCATTTATTTTCAAGGCTATTCTTTCAGTATATTAGTCCAATCAGCAGGCATATTTATTGGCGTGCTTTACTTGGCGCGGCTGTGTACATTGTCGGTTCTGTGTCTAGTTGCTCTCAATCTTTTACTTGTTCATTTATTGCTGTGAAAATGATTATATATCCATTGTGCTTGCCAAAGCATAAGTGTGTTTAAGAGGTCCTGGAAAATATACTTGTATTGAATTTTTTAAAATGATGATGATGATGATGATGATGATGATGATGTTGATGATGTCCGGCTCCATGGCTAAAGGGTTAGCGTGCTGGCCTTTGGTTACGGGGGTCCCGGGTTCGATGCCCGGCAGGGTCGGGAATTTTAACCTTAATTGGTTAATTTCGCTGGCACAGGGGCTGGGTGTATGTGTCGTCTTCATCATCATTTCATCCTTATCCTCATCAAGACGCGCAGGTCGCCTACGGGCATCATATCAAAAGACCTGCATCTAGCGAGCCGGACTTGTTCTCGGACACTCCCGGCACTAAAGCCATACGCCATTTCATTATTATTTGTAGTATGTTATGTAAGTGTTATATAAAAGACATTTGTACCGTATTCGTCTAAAATTATGAACGTGTCGTCCACATATCTAGACCAAAACAGAATGTTGTCAAATTCCCTGTCGTTCTCCATCATGTAGGTTTCCAAAGAATCCAAATAGATTTCTGCCAAGATTCCCGAGGCCGGAGACCCCATTGTCAACCCATCCTGTTTATAAATGCCCTCGTGAAAGATGAAATAGTTATTAATTATAAGTAACTTAACAATTTTCATGAAATCTTGTACTGTATCTCAAGCTCACTTAGCTGACTGTAGGACTTCAGATTCTTGAAAATAATAGGAAGCAGCTTATTGGTTGTAATACTCGGGAACATGTTGACGATGTCAAATGAATGTAAGGTATGGTGAGCTTGCAATTTGAAATTGTTTAATTTATTAACCAATTCTATGGAGTTCTTTATAAACTTGTTTGCAGTAAACATATAGTGTTGTTTAACCCGTGAGTGGTTGCTATATGAGATTTTCTCTCACATTATTTTTTATTGTGATATTACTTCACAGTGATAAAAGGGAGGTGACTGTTCGCTCTTCTAGCTGAGTTTATAACTGTCGTGAGTAGAGCAATTCACATTTGAAGGGTAAGCAACCTCTCCTGCATGAGAGTTTCTCTCATCGCGCGACTAATGAAGTAGGTGTTATATGTTGAAGTGGAGCGGGAAAATTACTCCTGTTGTCATCCGGGAGATAGTGGGTTTGAACCCCACTGTCGGCAGCCCTGAAGATGGTTTTCTGTGGTTTCCCATTTTCACACCAGGCAAATGCTGGGGCTGTACCTTAATTAAGGCCACGGCCGCTTCCTTCCCATTCCTAGGCCTTTCCTCTCCCATCGTCGCCATAAGACCTATCATGTTGGTGTGACGTAAAAACAAATAGCAATACTCCTGTTGTACGCGTTAGTATTTGTAATATGAGCACTTCTTGTTTTGGAAAATGTTATTGTGTTCAGAAACCTTGCTTTTTACTTAAATATTACTAGATATAATGCATGTGGGTCAGCCTCTGTGGTGTAAGGGTTAGTGTGATTAGCTGCCATCCCGAAGGTCCGGGTTTGATTCTCGGCTCTGCCACGAAATTTGAAATGTGGTATGAGGTATGGAACGGGGTCCACTCAGCCTCGGGAGATTAACTGAGTAGAAGTGGGTTCGATTCCCACCTCAGCCATCCTTGAGTGGTTTTCTATGGTTTCCCACTTCTCCTCCAGGCAAATGTTGGGATGGTACCTAACCTAGGGCCACGGTCGCTTCCTTCCCTCTTCCTTGTCTATCCCTTCCAACCTTCCCATCCCCTCTGCAAGGCCCCTGTTCTACATAGCAGGTGAGGCCGCCTGGGCGAGGTTCTTGTCATCCTCCCCAGTTGTATCCCCCCGACCCAGAGTCTGAAGCTCCAGGACACTGCCCTTGAGACGGTAGAGGTGGGATCCCTCGCTGAGTCCAAGGGAAAAGCCAACCCTGGAGGGTAAGCAGATTAAGAAATAATGCATGTGTGAGATTTTTTTTACAACTTCAGGACGGAAGTTATTTTTATGTACGTGTGTCTTAATAAACACCTAATCATTTCTTTTTCATGTCCGGCTCCATGGCTAAATGGTTAGCGTGCTGGCCTTTGGTCAAAAGGGTCCCGAGTTCAATTCCCGGCAGGGTCGGGAATTTTAACCATAATTGGTTAATTTCACTTCATCATTTCATCACGATGCGCAGGTCGCCTACGGGTGTCATATCAAAAGACCTGCACCTGGCAAGCCGAACTTGTCCTCGGACACACCTGGCACTAAAAGCTATACGCCATTTCAGTTTTTTAAATTTCATTTTTATAAAAAATATATAAGGTAGAACTTGCGTTTCATTTCAGTAGTAAATTTCAGTCTTACTCCCCACAAAGCTGGAGAAAAATGTCATATTTATTTTAATGTGAGAGAGAGTCTCACGCGCGACCACTCATATTACATTTCGGCTAGCGACCACTCACGGGTTAAGAAATTTCTGAATGAACTTAGACAACTTGTATAGAGGACTGGGTCTGTAATTTATTATGGGTCGAATGGGGACCCTGTCCTTGTGGATCTTGCTGTTGGAAGGCCCAGGTTCATATTTACTAGTTTTTGCTTCTCCTGTTTGGTATTTGGAACAGTATTTTAATCCAAACCTTAATTTAAATGAGATTTCTGAAAAATCAAATATTTTATTTGATTTCCTTATTGCGTTTTAAAAAAAGTACAGGTCCCGGTCAATAGTTCGGTGTTTCGTATTATGCGTAATAGCTTTGCTAGTTGCTTCTTACGACCACGCCCTCCAGAGCTCCACCAAATTGCCGTTCCTCAGTTGCTCCTCCCACTTGCCCCTACTTCTCCTCTTCAATTCCAACCCACCTTGGGCACTTGAATTTTGTCACAACACTGGCTGCTGTGCTTCATTGCCCTTGCATAGTCGGCGACCTTTTGAGGTGAGTCAAGTAGAAACAATTACGTTATAAGACACAATTTCATATCTTGCCTCATCAGTAAAGTGATAGTTTATTACATTCTTATTATTGCAGGTCTGTATTGAACTGGGAACGTTGTTCTTGATAACATCTCAAAGGACTTTGTGTTTGTTTCCACCTCGTTAGGATTGCTCCATTAAATGATACTGTTAAAGGGACTGTAGATTTTATTGAAATGTTTTTACTACAATACTACGTGAAGGTTTAAGAAGTGCGATAAATTAAACACATAGTGTTTCAAGACTATTTTATAATTTGTTGTTGTGTTTTAAATCCACTTTATATCATTAGTGAGCAAACCGGTTTGCATATGTTTTTATCAGTGTGTGGCATAAGGCTTGCAAGTCTTCGACTTGTTGAACATATGAACTTAGAGACAGTATATTTTTAACACAGTTTCATTGTTATCAATATGGTTTTAAATTGTGATGAATTTGTTGTTGATAAATTTATATGAATGTCAATCTACAAACTTCTATTCAACTGATGATGACGCAGTAGGGCATCGAAACTAGTACTGATTGGAAAAAAAAATATGTAATTACATCTACGCAACAAAATTTTTATGTATTGAATAAGGTGGATCCAAAATTATAATAAAACGTTGTAATCTTAGTTCAGTACAGACAAACAATGAAGTTTATTCATTTAAATTAAGTTGAATAGACAGATAGGAACACATAATAGGACACTTGTTCGTTCCTTTCCATTACTGATACTTAAGTTGATAATTTGTGCTTGAAAGTATTGCCCCAGAACACATGTAAGATAACATGGTGTCTTTTACCAGTTAGAATTTTATATGAACCGCAAAACATTCCCATTAATTGTGACCTAGTATTCAGAAAATATTTACATTGACTCGACTGGTAGATATTTCTTCCTCAATTCATTTCAGTGCAAAATTTGTCAGACTGTTGTAGCAAGATGTTACTACTTTATTGCCAGTAGAATTGCTATTTGCTTTACGTCGCACAGACACAGATAGGTCTTATGGCGACGATGGGATAGGAAAGGCCTAGGAGTAGGAAGGAAGCGGGCGTGGCCTTAGTTAAAGTACAGCCCCAGCATTTACTTGGTGTGAAAATGGGAAACCATGGAAAACTATCTTCAGGGCTGCCGACAGTGGGGCTCGAACCCACTATCTCCTGGATACAAGCTCACGGCTGCCCGACTCTATTACATGTGATAAAATTCATTTTTGGGTCCGTATTGAAAATATTTGTATCAAATAACACTTGAATGTTTTGTTATTCATCCACCTATTCAATACAATACAATTTTAAAAATTAGGACATTGTCCTTATCAAAGTTGTTAACATGAAATTAATGTATTATATGGTACATGTTTCGCCTATCAATAGTAGGCATCATCAGCCACATTTTTCACCTTAGGTACCTGATCTATCCTACCATATAATATATTAATATACTAATTTCATGTTAACCTCTTAACTGGGTATTATTGATGTGCTTGGTGTAACCTGCCCTGTGTATTTTTTCAGCAGATTGTTGTTACACGGTAGGATAGGCAGGAAAGTTAGTTATATCACTAATATCATTCATCCATGATACAAAAATGTAAAATAAAGGTGTTTTAATAATTAATTTTAATGTTAAAGAAATGTTCAACCATTTTTACATTAACTGCAAGGTCATTTACCTGGTTGAAATTTGAGAGTTTGGCCCATATTTTATAGCCGAAAGTTGAAACAAATAAAAGCAAGGGGTATTTATAAATGTCATATCATGCATGTGACATTCTGAACCATTTTTCATTAACTGCAGGTCATTTACCTGGTTGAAATTTGAGTGTTTTGTTCATATGTTAGCAAATAAAATTAAAACAAATAAAAGAAAGGAATATTTACGAATTACACATCATGCTAGTGACATCATGAAGGATTTTACATTAACTTCACGGTCCATTACGTCATTTACCTCACTAGAACTGCAGTGATTTGTCTCAGAGATAATTTTCGAAAAGTAAGGGGTTGCGATACTTTCCGTTTTGAGAAGTACATACTATTTTCTGGATTATAAATTATCCCCTGCAGCATTAAAAGTCAAATTAGAGTTTTTATCTCAGTTGGATGTTTTCCACCCAATCTCTCGCTCCTGACCGTGGTTTCAAGTTCGGTTGGGCTCCTAAAATCTGTTTAGCATACACACCGTTCAAACTATAGCAACACATTGGATTCATCGTTGAAGTCCACACTTACACCACTAGCACCAGAAAATATGAATTTCTGACGTGAAACACTACGCAGCGGAAAAAGTTGAAACATGCCCAGCACTTCGCCTTCATCCGATTCGTCACCTTGTTCTTCATTCTCACTTTCTGAATCACTTTCACTATCAGACTCACCTTCATTTGTACCTTTGGATTTCTAAGAATATAAATTGTCACAATCATTCTCTAAGTGTTGAATAATCTTGTCGTCTTCCAGCGTTTCGAACTTACGCTTTGAACTAGATGCTGTCATATTTGGCCTACTGAGGAAAAGTAGCACTGCACAGTTGTAAAATGAAAACAAATAAACTTCTAGAAGCGTGATATGTTGTATTTGCTGTCATCGAGCGGGGAAAACATCAAGACAACAATATACGACGCGGCAAAGGAGCTCTTCGTACCCAGGATATTCGCAGTAAAAGACGAGTACGTATATATTCGTCATGCCCATTACCCTGTAACATTCAGCGTACGAATATATACGTCATGCCCAGTTAAGAGGTTAACAACTTTGATAAGGACAATGTCCTAATTTTTAAAATTGTATTGTATTGAATAGGTGGATGAATAATAAAACATTCAAGTGTTATTTAATGCACAACTCTAACCGCATGGCCAACTCGCCCGGTGCTAGTAGAATTGGGACCACTTTTAATTTGTTATACTTGTACTTTCTTAATATGGTGTTGTTGAAACCTTAAACCATATTTTCACCATTTATTTTTGTTTCCATGTACTGTACCTGTTACCTTTGCATTCAGAATTTCTTTTATTTTTAGTGGAAAGACAGAGTTCCAGACAACTCAGTTGAACCGTGCTCGTAGGACTGTGCAGTTTGAGCGACGTCCTAGCCAGAGATATGCACGGAGGCAGTCTCACATTCTGAAAGAACGTCAGAGGTATGTAAATATACCTATTTTATGCATTTGCACTGCCTAGTTTTTTGAATTCTTCTGTATTCCCTCAACTTGCAGGTTTCTGTGCTCACAAACAGATGCCGGTAGTGAAAGTGTTTCATTAACTCTTATACGCTCAGCGAGCCGATCTATCGGCTCGGGTGGTATTGCTTAATACACTCAGCGTGCCGATCTATCGGCTTTGTGTTCGGATGGCTGTATAAGTACCTTAATGGACCCCCAGATGTCAGGAAAAGACATCAATAGTAGCTTTTGGATTTAGTTTACACTTTTATCGAGAGATAGAGACACTAAGCTCACCTGTTTGGAACAAATGAAGTTATCAAACCGCGTATGTTCACCGCATGGCGAGTTGAAGTGTGCTGCTTGCGAGTACAGTCTCATTTAAGCTTCAAAATACGTGTTTTCCTTTGTTTTATTGTTTCCATTTAAATAATAGATTATTGTTAATTATATTTTGTTTATATTCTACATTTACTGGTGTTCTCAAGAGAATTTTAGTTTAACATTTCGTGTTATTAGATTTTCGTGCCACGAGTAGGCCTAATTTTTTTACATGGCTTGGCCAAGTTCTAGGCCAAATAATTCCGATGTTTTGGATTATTTAGATGCTTTAGACGATGACGGTGACGTTATAGCTGATATTGATTCGTATTTCAGTCCGACTCATTGGTTGAATGATCAGCGTTGAGGTCTTCGGTTCAGAGGGCCCGGGTTTGATTCGCGGCCAGGTCGGGAATTTTAATCGCCATTGATTAATTCTTCTGACCCGGGGCCTGTGTGTTTGTGTTTGTCCCAACACTTTCTTCTTCATATTCAGACAACACACTACACTACAAACTACCACGGTAACACGCGATAGTGATTACCTCCCCCCCATATAGGGTTGGTGTCAGCAAGGGCATCCGGCCATAAAACACGAGCCAAATCCACATGTGCGACACAGTTCGCACCCGTGACCCCACAGGTGTGGGAAAAGCTCTAGATAAAGAGGAAGTGATTCGGATTTTACAGGTACTGATGATGGGAGAATGTTTTCCAAAACACAAATGCTGACTCCGGAAGGTACGTGTACAGTTCTTTACGTCAGGTGCTATAACTCATGACTAAATAAGAATACAAAAAACAAAATTATATCATGTTATACAGAATTAAATGCTCTTATTTTCAGAATGACTGAACAACAGTATCACTAAAGAACATATTACTTTTTTAGTATTTAAAAACCGATTTTTATTTTTTGTAACATATTTTCAAATTTCAAAATTTATTTTGTATTAAAATATGCCATGAACAATTTTGGGATATTTTTTTCCTAAAATGATATTAAATAGCGTACTACTGTGATTTTTTTTCAATTTTGTAACTGGGGATTTCTTTATACGGCAGTTTTTTACATTTTAACATACACAATCATGAAAAATGGCCTGAGTGTTTTGGGCTTGACTGGTGAAAATAGCCTGAGAGCAAAAGGGTTAAGTAGTGTAGTTATCTTTTTCAATGTAGAAATAAAAACAAACCATTGATGGTAGACATGACTTTAATGAAGTACGTCTGAGTAGGCTCATTTTGTGATTAGCGCTGGTTTCTGCAGTTATAGATGTAGTACTATGTTTTCATTAATTTGTTTGATTTTTAATCATCTTGCTAGTTGATGTTTCTTGGATATTACCATATGTGTCAATTCAGTGATATTTCTTTTGTTTTAATAGTGGATGCTAGCAATTGCAGTTAATATCTATTTACGGAACACAAGAGTAAATAGTGCACCGGGCGAGTTGGCCGTGCGCGTAGAGGCGCGCGGCTGTGAGCTTGCATCCGGGAGATAGTAGGTTCGAATCCCACTATCGGCAGCCCTGAAGATGGTTTTACGTGGTTTCCCATTTTCACACCAGGCAAATGCTGGGGCTGTACCTTAATTAAGGCCACGGCCGCTTCCTTCCAACTCCTAGGCCTTTCCTATCCCATCGTCGCCATAAGACCTATCTTTGTCGGTGCGACGTAAAGCCCCTAGCAAAAAAAAAAAAAAAAAAAAAAGTAAATAGTGCAGTATGAACTGCAAATTTCATGGAAAGTCCAGTACAGTGTTGCGCTCATAGTTCATGCTGACTCTATTCCGACTGGGGCATAGACTTCTTCACCATGGTACCAATATCTAAAAAGAACTATTATTTTATTTATTTTTCTTCTTTCAAGTGGCAAAGTTAGGGCGCCTGGTCCTCTCTTACACTTAACCACATTGTCAACACTTTTCTGCAGATACTGTACATTAACTTATAATTTAGCAGAGTTGCATTATGCTAACACTCACATTCTCACTCTCACATGTGTGAAATGAATGAAATCCACAGCCTGTTTCCAGTCATTCGACTGGGTCAGGAATGGAATGAATTGAGACCCAATCTAGCGGCGAGGATAGGAACTGTGCCGGCTGTTGAAGCCTATCGCACACTTCTGGGGCAATGATTAACCCACCGGCTTACCTAACCGTCGAATCGACGGGGTAATGCAGCGCCCTGCTTTATCGATGGTAAAGGGAAGGTAGTACGTTATGAAATCAACAGATGGCATTACAACCATTCTTTATATCTGAAGGAAGTCTATTCCGCTGTATTTGAGTCATGTTTAGGGGATTAACCGCAAAAATTGAAGATAGCATTGAGCTGATGTCACGGGTGTTCAGTGAATAAAGATGAGCACGCGTGAGGCTATTGCCGAGCGAGAAGTCATGGATATTTTACTGAATAGTGATTGTGAAGAAGATTATGTATGTTCAGTTATCAGCCCTAAGGCTGGTTGGATCCTCAACAGCTTCGCCATCTGCTGTCATAGTTGGCCTAGGCATCACTGAAGAAGAGGCGTACTAGGAAAATGAGGAGTGAGGTAGTTTCCCGTTGCTTTCCTCACTGAGCCAGAAGTTGCTGTTACATATCAGTCTGCCAAGCCCACTGAAATGCATGCACCAACCGACCCTATGAGCAACATTTTCACACCATTCATAGCAGGGACTGGCTGCATAAGGAATGGCATTACTAGCATCGCTCATACCTCAGTCACTTTCATATTGTCAAAGTCAGGGTAAGACAGAGACAGATCAATGAAAGTAAAAAATTGCTCTAGCCTATACCAGAGGGTTCGAATCCCACTGTCGGCAGCCCTGAAGATGGTTTTGCGTGGTTCCTCATTTTCAAGCCAGGCAAATGCTAGGGCTGTACCTTAATTAAGACCATGGTCGCTTCCTTCCCACTCCTAGCCATATCCTATCTCATCATCACTATAAGATCTGTCTGTGTCGGTGCGATGCAAAGCAGATTGTTAAAAAAATACGCTGATGCCACAACTGGTGACGAAGGACGTGAGTAAAGGAATCACCTGGACCAATTCCCACGCGGCTAAACACCTTTTTAGTGATGCGAGTGATATGACTATTTACCAGTGCTTCCGATAATAAGTCAATGAGGAGTGTAAATTCATATTTAAATTGCATAGAAAATGTTATCATTCATTGTTAGGGCCCAGGTTTGAGACAAATTACAATTTTTCCCCCGTAAGAATAAGCATTATGTCCGTAATAAGTCTGGTGGTGTACAGCATAGGCCCTGCATATACATAACCTTGCATACAATCCATGTAGCATTTACAATACTGTTTATTCAATGTTTCAATAAAAGTGCTAAAATGACTGTGTCTGTTTTGTACCCTTGCATGAAAGTTAAACACGTAGAGTTAACGACACCAGAGACTCGGCAGAGGCAAGGCAATCTGTCGCATCGGATGCCTAGTTTAGAAAAGAGAAAGAAAATGGTATTAATTTACTGAGGGTAACTGAACGATCAGTTTCTTATATTTCTCATGTAGCGAAAGTTGAGGGATCTTCTCCATAGCGGCTCACTGGGAACAATCCGAATTTAATTTCAAGAAACCTATTTAAAAGGGTCATTAGACCTCACATTTTCAGTCCACCCCTACTCACAATTTCAATGAATGCCCGAGAAAATATGCTGAGCAATTTCGAACTTTTCTTCGTACTTCTAACAACGCTCACACTTGATTTCATTATTACGTCAACTATTTCAATCCACCTATAAAGTACCGTCAAACAAATGTCCTCTCATTTTACCATATCCCCACTCCCTGCCTTCACTCATACTGTACGTCCTTCTGGCGGTCGACATTCCTTGCACCTAGTCACTAGACCACGTGACTACTTTCACCCACATGGTCTACGTCAGGGATTGACTATTTCTCACGATCACGGGCCAAATTCTAAGTAAAGAGTAAAATAACTCTTACTCTCTTAACCAGACACCAGCAGAAAGCCGAAATAGTTCAATTAAAATATTTTATCCACTTTCATTATCATCCGAAGGGACTCACTACTGCATGACTGGCATTAACTCAGTTTACTCACATTCACTAAACAGAACTCTCTGCAGCCAAATGGTATTATTACACAATGTGTGTTGTGGAAAGTTTTTAAAAACTTGATTAAATCCCAATCTGGCATAAGCTATTGCTGAAAATCACATTTTATGATCTTCATGACAAATGGTACTTCATTTATCTTTTTATTTTACTATGTGTCCTTATACCTTTCTAGTCAGTGCAAAATTCTGAATTTAAAACAACTACTACAATTCTGTCAGCTTGTCTCAAGTTATTTTTAAGCTAGTTGGAGCCCCCATACGAGGTTCCATACTAGCTTTCGGTCGATGAGATGTTTTGAGAGCATAAACAATTCCTCGGGAATACTTCGACAAGAGTAAGAGCCTATATTTTCTCAAGTAGGCCTGAAGAATTTGAAGAAATTGTAAATGCTGTTTTCTGGGTATTTAACACCATTCCGCAATCTGGACCGTGATAATAGCCTATACAGGATAGAAACTGTATCTTTGGGTTACGAAGTCCCGAACTATATGTCTGACGTCTTAATTTGCGTTCACAACCATCTGCTCCTTGAGGAATTAACCTCATTCGGTCATATTATTTCTGAACAACGTATCTTGAATTCCGTGATTCTCTCGATGAAAATTACTCTGTATTTGAAATTTAATTTCGTTCTGAAGAGAAGTTAAATACAGATTTAAGTGACATGTCCCCCTTTTCACAGTAATAAATCATTCTCAACCCCAGATTAAACAATGGTTCAAAGATTTTGATGCTATTCACAAGTTAGTAAATCTCACCAGTAAGTTTTTATATAAGACAATTTTGTCAAATCATAGTAAATTCTGGAACATAGCCTCGATTCACATAACAAAATTAATACTGTATAACTTTTAAGTTTTTTCCGTCTATCGGAACACGAAAATAACACTTAGAACACTACAGCTTACCTGATTTCGTGTTTCGACAAATTGGAAAACTGAAAAGTTATACTGATTGAGTCGACACTGAAAAGGAATGGGTTCCTTCTTAAATTAAAATTAATAAAAGCCAGAAATGAGGATATTGCCTTTTTTCTCCAATGCAACTGATGAACCCACTGATTCCCAAGTCATGTCTGGCTCCATGGCTAAATGGTTAGCGTGCTGGTCTTCGGTCACCGGGGTCGCAGGTTCGATTTCCGGCCGGGTCGAGAATTTTAACCATCATTGGTTAATTTCGCTGGCACGGGGGCTGGGTGTATGTGTCGTTTTCATCATCATTTCATCCTCATCGCGACGTGCAGGTCGCCTAGGGGCATCAAATCAAAAGACCTGCACTTGGCCAGCCGAACATTTCCTTGGATTTTCCCGGCACTAAAAGCCATATACCATTTCATTTCCCTAGTAATTTCCTAAGGATCATTTCTATTACAAAAGGTGTATTTAAATTCCTATCACACACGTTGAAGGCTTGGCGGGGGGCCGAGTAGGTAACATTTCGAATAGGAGCCCATGACCGGAAACGTACCATTTTCCCCGCTAAAAGCCCTCAAGCCGAGCTCGATAGCTGCAGTCGCTTAAGTGCGGCCAGTATCCAGTGTTCAGGAGATAGTGGGTTCGAACCCCACTGTCGGCAGCCCTGAAGATGATTATAATATATCGGAAAGTTCTACCTGTGAATCTAGTGGTGTGGATACGTTGTCTGTGCTTAGTGAAGTTAGTGATAGTAATATGAGTCAAGAAGCAGATCTAAATATTACGAACGTAAATGTTCCGACGTACCGTAAAAATTACTAAGTGAGTTTATAGTGAATAGTTCATATATTTCACTGTAATGTAGCACATTCCATTGAAATGATTATTTTTGAGTATTTCTGTGAAAGTTTGAGAACGTTTTAGCCAGTAGTTGCAGTGATATTATCATTTAAGTGCAGTCTTGCATGGACCTTGTAAACACCAGCATTTAAATAGTAATTTAAAGATCCGGAACTGATGTTTATAAAGTAAGCGGATGGGTTAATGACTGACAGATGAAATGAAATGATATTGGAGAGTGCTGCTGGAATGAAAGATGACGGGAGAAAATGGAGTACCCGGAGAAAAATCTGTCTGGCCACCGCTTTGTCCAGTACAAATCTGACATGGAGTGACCGGGATTTGAACCATGGAACCCAGTGGTGTGAGGCCACCGCGCTGCCACCTGAGCCACAGAGGCTCATACTCACGTGTATATAGGGTGGTCATAAACAGCGTAACCAAGTATATGAGCGGTAGAGCGCTGGTCATACTGATAAGTAATTTGAAAAAATTACATCGATATCTCACGCCGTTGTCATTTTATCAGCTGCTGAAATTAGCCAATCAGGTTGTTTCGTGGATGAATTTAAATGGGCTTTACAAGGTGGTGTTGCCAAATCTGCACGTGGCTTGGTCGGGCTTGAGAGCCATGCCGAGGAATGAGCATCAAACACTAACACACTGTGGGTTTCAACCAGTGCCACCGTAGTGTGCTTGATGAGGGCCATTACAAGATATTAGAATCATTCCGTATTGACGGTTTTCACTTTACAATGGCGAAAAATGAGGGTATCCTCCTATTCAATACATCATATATTCCGTCATTAGACGGAGCAAACAAATTCAGACATGTTTCGGCTCGCTTGAGCCATCTTCAGTGAAAAAAATTAGGGGGTTGGAATAATTTACATAATATAAGTTGAAAAAATGCTAAAAAACATAATGAAAGAGTAAACAAAAAAACAAAAGAGAGCTTAGACGGAAAACAAAATTAGCACAAATATACACTATTTACATCAATATGCAGAGCAAAAAACTTACTGCGACAAAATTCAGTGAAGCAGGTGTTAATTTGAAATAATAATTGATACTAAAAACTGCGTTAACTTAAGAAACAAGGGAATGAGAAAACAAATGATGCAGATGGAAACAAATGATAGTAGCGCATGGTGAGGTTGTGGACCTCATAGTTTACAAATTATTGGTTTAAAAATGACAAAACAGTTTGAATTTGCTGTCAAAATCATCCTAGTGGAAACCCATCACATCAAATTGGTCAGGAGGAGAGCGGGAGCAAACATTTTTGAGAGAAACCAAGCCTGAATTAACCTGCAGGCGAAAAGCCTGTGACAAGGAGAAAAAACACCATGAAATTTAAGACTTTAGAAATAGCAGCATTCTCAATATCTTCTCAATCTAGCGGTCCCTTTCTTCATTATTGTTTCATAATGTTGGCTGGTGTTTTGCCTTATGATAGAGGGGTCGGAAGGGCCGCATATAAAAGTATGAGAAGCTGTGTTAGGTAGAAGACAGATGCATAGTAAATTGTAGTAATCTAGTGGAAACCGTCAGTGAAGTTCTAATCTGTAATGGAAAAAAATGAGGTTGTATGAGAAACATGGGTTGATAAGTAAAAAGTGTGGAATGGTTGTGAAGAAAGCTTAAAACTTACGGTGTGCAGTAGGTGGTTGTCCTCTCTAGTGGCCTGGCTTTCTCAAAGTAACGGTCTCGTTCGCGTGATCGAGTCTATTGTTGGTTCGGCTGTGTTTGCTAGGATGGAAGGAGCGGAGGGGGAAGGGGAGGTGCAGGGCTGGTTTGAGGAAGGGAGGGGTGTTGAGTTGGAGAGATGGAGGTGGGTTTGTTTGGCAAATATAAGGAATGAATGTTTCAAGAGGATGTTAGTTTACTCGCTGACTTCTAAAGCTCGAATGGTGTAGCCTTCACAAAGTGATGGTCTCGGTCGCGTGATCGAGTCTATTGTTGGTTTGGCTGTGTTTGCTAGGTTGGAAGGAGCGGATTGGGAGGGTTGGTGTGAGGAAGGGCGGGGGGGGGGGAGTGGTGGTGAGTCGGGGAGATGGAGGTGGGGTTTGTTTGTGTTATGGAAATTCTGACAAATGTATGGAATGAATGTTTCAAGTAGAATGTTCTTTTTCTCGCTGACTTCATTTAAATTGTGAGTGGGGTTCATAAACTGATCTAAATCGATGTGGATGCTCTCGAGAATGTTGAGCAAGGTGCCTTTTTGCTCATAATGCAAGATCTTCAGGTCTTTATCTATTGAAGTGTATTCGTGGCTGGATGCTTTATGGTGTTCGCTCATAGCTGAAAAACGATTATATTTGAGAGCGTTGCGATGTTCGGCGTATCTTATGACGAAATTGCGGCCTGTTTGACCTATGTAGCTGGAATTACAGGATTGGCACTTTAATTTGTAAACTCCGGAGTTCAAATATTTGTTGTTGATGTTGCTATTGTTATTGTTGACAGTGTGTGGATTGAAAATGAGTTTGGAGTTGGTGTGGGAGGTTCTGTAAGCTATTTTGATGCTGTGTTTCTTGAAAATATTAGAAATTTGGTAAATGCTACTATTATTGAAAGTGAATGTGGAAAATTTTTCTTTTGGAGCGGAATCTTTTACTAGGGTAGTCTTGGGTCTGCTTTTGTATCTATTGATGATTCTGTTGATGAAGGTTCTATTGAAACCATTGTGTTCTGCAATGTTGTAGATGGTATTAATTTCTTTTTTGTAATTCTTGCGAGATAAAGGGATAGTTAATGCTCTGAGGACCATGCTATTGTAAGCTGCTTTTTTATGTATGTCTGGGTGCACAGAGGTCTGATGGATGGTATTGATGGTATGGGTGGGTTTCCTGTATATATTGAAGGATAAAGTGTTGTTGCTGTTGCGCATAATGGTTAAGTCCAGGTAATTAAGGGCTTTATTGTTTTCTGACTCTATGGTGAATTTTATATGTGGGTCAATAGAGTTGAGAAATCCAAGTACTGTGTTGCTGTTAGTAACGTGGGAGTCTAAAATAACAAAGGTGTCATCTACAAAGCGTGTCCAGTGTTGAATGCCATTGATCTTGCCAATGATGTGAGAATGTTCTAAATGATCAATGTAGATGTCTGCAAGGATTCCTGAAGCTGGTGACCCCATGGGAAGACCTATCTGTTGGTAAATGACATTATTGAAAGTGAAGAAATTGTTGTTCAAAGTAAATTCCAGAATTCGAATAAATTCATCTACTTCGCCTATACTTAAATTGCTGAATTTGGAGAGATTGTTTTTGATCAATTGTACGGTGCTGTTAACGGGAACATTAGCGTACATGTTAGTAATATCAAAAGAATGAAGAGTGTGGTGTTTGGATAAATTAAAGTGTTTGATCTTATTGCAGAATTCTAAGGAGTTCTTTACTGATGTGTTGGCTTGAAAACGATAGTGTGACTTGAGAAATTTGTGAATGAATCGAGATACTTCATAGGTCGGACTGTTTCTGAAATTGATAATGGGTCTTATGGGGATGTCTGTTTTATGGATCTTGGGTAGCGCTTTGGCTGTGGGAAGTTTCGGATTCATAATAATCATTTTGGATTTTTCAAGGTCATTAAACAGAAATGAAATGTTCTTGATGATGGTTTTCAGGTCTCTTTGTATTTTATTATTTATTTATTTATAGTATTTATGGAATGCTCTTTCAAAAACAAAAACAATACTTAGCAAACATAACAACTCAAATAACACAAGGCCTAATGATTTTCTCCAACCTGTAGTAAACTTAAGTAAAATCATTCTTGATGCCGATGATCTTGATGTGCTGAGCAAGGGACCTAAACATAATTGGGGTAATCCTTCTAACCGTGATAATTTAATTTCCACCATAGCTGAATCTGAATTGGCCATTAATAAATTACCAATAAATATACAAGAAGAGGTCCGATATGAAGTCAAACACAAGCTATCTTCCATCCTCAATCAACAACAAACCATTAAACCCAACACAGTGCACGTAGCTAAAGTAAACAAACTTAAGAAAAAAGTGAAACAAAACGACTTAATTATAACAAAAGCCGACAAAGGAAATGCTACCGTAATCATGGACAAAAGTGACTATGTTAATAAAGCACACACGTTTTTTGCAGACAACAACTTCATAACCTCTAAAAAAGATCCAACTAATAAAATACAAAGAGACCTAAAAACCATCATCAAGAACATTTCATTTCTGTTTAATGACCTTGAAAAATCCAAAATGATTATCATGAATCCGAAACTTCCCACAGCCAAAGCGCTACCCAAGATCCATAAAACAGACATCCCCATAAGACCCATTATCAATTTCAGAAACAGTCCGACCTATGAAGTATCTCGATTCATTCACAAATTTCTCAACTCACACTATCGTTTTCAAGCCAACACATCAGTAAAGAACTCCTTAGAATTCTGCAATAAGATCAAACACTTTAATTTATCCAAACACCACACTCTTCATTCTTTTGATATTACTAACATGTACGCTAATGTTCCCGTTAACAGCACCGTACAATTGATCAAAAACAATCTCTCCAAATTCAGCAATTTAAGTATAGGCGAAGTAGATGAATTTATTCGAATTCTGGAATTTACTTTGAACAACAATTTCTTCACTTTCAGTAATGTCATTTACCAACAGATAGGTCTTCCCATGGGGTCACCAGCTTCAGGAATCCTTGCAGACATCTACATTGATCATTTAGAACATTCTCACATCATTGGCAAGATCAATGGCATTCAACACTGGACACGCTTTGTAGATGACACCTTTGTTATTTTAGACTCCCACGTTACTAACAGCAACACAGTACTTGGATTTCTCAACTCTATTGACCCACATATAAAATTCACCATAGAGTCAGAAAACAATAAAGCCCTTAATTACCTGGACTTAACCATTATGCGCAACAGCAACAACACTTTATCCTTCAATATATACAGGAAACCCACCCATACCATCAATACCATCCATCAGACCTCTGTGCACCCAGACATACATAAAAAAGCAGCTTACAATAGCATGGTCCTCAGAGCATTAACTATCCCTTTATCTCGCAAGAATTACAAAAAAGAAATTAATACCATCTACAACATTGCAGAACACAATGGTTTCAATAGAACCTTCATCAACAGAATCATCAATAGATACAAAAGCAGACCCAAGACTACCCTAGTAAAAGATTCCGCTCCAAAAGAAAAATTTTCCACATTCACTTTCAATAATAGTAGCATTTACCAAATTTCTAATATTTTCAAGAAACACAGCATCAAAATAGCTTACAGAACCTCCCACACCAACTCCAAACTCATTTTCAATCCACACACTGTCAACAATAACAATAGCAACATCAACAACAAATATTTGAACTCCGGAGTTTACAAATTAAAGTGCCAATCCTGTAATTCCAGCTACATAGGTCAAACAGGCCGCAATTTCGTCATAAGATACGCCGAACATCGCAACGCTCTCAAATATAATCGTTTTTCAGCTATGAGCGAACACCATAAAGCATCCAGCCACGAATACACTTCAATAGATAAAGACCTGAAGATCTTGCATTATGAGCAAAAAGGCACCTTGCTCAACATTCTCGAGAGCATCCACATCGATTTAGATCAGTTTATGAACCCCACTCACAATTTAAATGAAGTCAGCGAGAAAAAGAACATTCTACTTGAAACATTCATTCCATACATTTGTCAGAATTTCCATAACACAAACAAACCCCACCTCCATCTCCCCGACTCACCACCACTCCCCCCCCCGCCCTTCCTCACACCAACCCTCCCAATCCGCTCCTTCCAACCTAGCAAACACAGCCAAACCAACAATAGACTCGATCACGCGACCGAGACCATCACTTTGTGAAGGCTACACCATTCGAGCTTTAGAAGTCAGCGAGTAAACTAACATCCTCTTGAAACATTCATTCCTTATATTTGCCAAACAAACCCACCTCCATCTCTCCAACTCAACACCCCTCCCTTCCTCAAACCAGCCCTGCACCTCCCCTTCCCCCTCCGCTCCTTCCATCCTAGCAAACACAGCCGAACCAACAATAGACTCGATCACGCGAACGAGACCGTTACTTTGAGAAAGCCAGGCCACTAGAGAGGACAACCACCTACTGCACACCGTAAGTTTTAAGCTTTCTTCACAACCATTCCACACTTTTTACTTATCAACCCATGTTTCTCATACAACCTCATTTTTTTCCATTACAGATTAGAACTTCATTGACGGTTTCCACTAGATTACTACAATTTACTATGCATCTGTCTTCTACCTAACACAGCTTCTCATACTTTTATATGCGGCCCTTCCGACCCCTCTATCATAAGGCAAAACACCAGCCAACATTATGAAACAATAATGAAGAAAGGGACCGCTAGATTGAGAAGATATTGAGAATGCTGCTATTTCTAAAGTCTTAAATTTCATGGTGTTTTTTCTCCTTGTCACAGGCTTTTCGCCTGCAGGTTAATTCAAGCTTGGTTTCTCTCAAAAATGTTTGCTCCCGCTCTCCTCCTGACCAATTTGATGTGATGGGTTTCCACTAGGATGATTTTGACAGCAAATTCAAACTGTTTTGTCATTTTTAAACCAATAATTTGTAAACTATGAGGTCCACAACCTCACCATGCGCTACTATCATTTGTTTCCATCTGCATCATTTGTTTTCTCATTCCCTTGTTTCTTAAGTTAACGCAGTTTTTAGTATCAATTATTATTTCAAATTAACACCTGCTTCACTGAATTTTGTCGCAGTAAGTTTTTTGCTCTGCATATTGATGTAAATAGTGTATATTTGTGCTAATTTTGTTTTCCGTCTAAGCTCTCTTTTGTTTTTTTGTTTACTCTTTCATTATGTTTTTTAGCATTTTTTCAACTTATATTATGTAAATTATTCCAACCCCCTAATTTTTTTCACTGAAGATGGCTCAAGCGAGCCGAAACATGTCTGAATTTGTTTGCTCCGTCTAATGACGGAATATATGATGTATTGAATAGGAGGATACCCTCATTTTTCGCCATTGTAAAGTGATGAGGGCCATGCCTATCAGGAAGGAGGTCCTTGTTCAACTCCCTCCCCTGGAGGAATTTATTTCTCCTATTGGCGTTTTCAAGCTGCTCATAAACCATGAGCAGATTTAGCAACACTGCCTTCGAAGCCCATCTGAAATTGCCCGCGAAGCGATCTGATTGGCTAACTTCAGCAGCTGATAAATTGACAATGGCGCGAAATATACATGTATTTTTTTCCAATTTCCTATCAGTATGACAAGCGTTCTAGCACTCATATAGGGTTGTGGCACTATATATCGAACACTTAAGGTTATCTCTATGAATTATTGATCAGTAGGTTTTCCCAGTGAAGAACGGAGCTCTGAAATAGTTATTAAACCTTAATGGAACATCCCCTGGTTGCAACTACCTTGTTTAGACTTTTAAAATGTATAATTTGTAGGCTCGAGACGCCCTTAAATGCAACAGTTGTATTCCTTCATATATCGAACGGTCTTTGTTATATATCGATCAGTGAGGTCTTATTTATCGAACATTATTTTTATATATCAAACGGCAAGGTTTTAAATGGAAAATTCTAAATTCCCATGGAGGGAATTAGATATTTTTCACCAATAGAGCATGTCAAAAATATATTAGATGTAAGGCTTTTCAGGCGTTAATAGAGCAAACACCTGAAAAGCCTTACATCTGATATAAGGTTTTAAATACCGAACAGAAATATTTATTTTAAATCACTTTACTTTAGACATTATAGGATTATAATAACATGACCAAACAGAATGATTCTTAAATATAAATCACGAAAGTAGAGGAGGCAATATTAATACACATTAAAATATCCTGGAAAACAAAAAGAAAAAAAAAAAAGAAAAAACACGCACGCACACACACACGCACGCACACACTTATTAACTAGGCCTATAAATACAAGAGAAATACAGTCCATCGCCATTCACGCACTCAGCTGTACAGTGCACACATCAGCCGTAGCTTTTAACGGATAATCTCTTCAAGATTTCTTGAATTTATTTAAGTGGAAATTGACACACACACGCGCGCGTGCGTGCGCACACACACACACACACCCCCGTGTGTGTGTCCTGTCAGGTGAACTTAAAAAAGAACAAAGTGATATCTGAAGATTTATCAAATTATGATACTCCTTTAAATATATCAGTAAAGCCATTTATGCATTACAGTGAAGTTTTTAACACTCATTGTGAAATTTAACTCTTCTCAAGCAGATGCTTTTTTGGCTCTGAGCAGAATATTTTTTCAAAATTTTAAAATATATAGAATATATTTTTCATGCACTATATTTAATTATACCAAAACTGTATTACACTTACCTGTTGGTAGTGGAAGGTTGAACAGCATCTGTTGGTTGTAAAGTAGAATTTTCTTATTTTATATCCATACATTTAGTGCCTTAATGGCACAAGTCACTGCAATTTACATATATACACTATACAATTTTTCTACAAAACGCACAACACTTTCGCAGCTTTTTAGAAATGTTGTAAAGTGTGGTACACCTCAAAGCATCTATCGGGCTGCGGAAAAGGCTTCTGGTTGCAGGTTTTGCAGTAATAAATTGTTTCCTTGCATAGCCCTTTTTTTTTTTTTACACGATTCAAGCTATGGAACCTTTCTCCCTCCTAGCCATAAAGTGAGGGAGTCCATTCTGGGGGACTAAAAGAGGGCCTTCCCCTTTTGGAACACCCCTCCCTTTGCTTGGAGGTCACCCTGTTCCAGGACCAGTGACTCAGCAAGTCGCTGCCTCAACTTTCTATGCGTAATTGGTTCAGAGTTACAGTTTTTCTGGACCATGACATACAGCAGATATGAGGTGACAATGCATATCTTAAGGAGCCAGAAGAACATTTTTTTATACCACTTTATTGTCCTACGCATGAAATGGTAAAGAGGCTATATAGTGATCACTACGATCCACACCACCCATGTGTTTCGTGTTGTCTACCATCATATTGGGGTGTCTATCTGGTGCTTGTTTCGGTAGTTGGACTGGACTGATGTATTATCTGTCTTTGACCCTTTGTGGCTAGTGCTCAACATGAAAAAACTGTCCTTTTGTCTTTCCATGACAGAGCAAGTTTAGAATCGTTACAAAAAGAAATGATGTCCCCTTGTTTCATTTTGCTCAGATTTGTCTTTTGGAGCTGATGTGGCATTTCTTTATGGGATGGCATGATTGTGCCTGTTAGTATATTCATGGATAGGAAGATCAGTCACTACTGATCTGCATTTAGGGCAGTCCCCCAGGTGTCAGATTCCCTATCTGTTGTTTTCCTAGCCTTTTCTTAAATGATTGCAAAGAAATTGGAAATTTATTGAACATCTCCCTTGGTAAGTTATTCCAGTCCCTAACTCCCCTTCCTATAAACGAAGATTTGCCCCAGTTTGTCCTCTTGAATTCCAACTTTATCTTCATATTGTGATCTTTCCTATAAAGACACCATCCAAACTTATTCGTCTACTGATGTTCTCCCACGCCATCTCTCCACTGACAGCTCGGAACATACCACTTATAGATATGGTCCGTTATTGGACATTATAAATTTTCCAGCTAACTCATTCCTGGTTGCCAGCGTTTCACCCCCGTGTGCTAGGCTGGGCTCATCAGTTGGTACCCAGCACACCTACCAAGACGCTGGCCAGTGCATACCGTGGTATAAGAGTATTTAGGGGTTGTAATAAGGATGTAAAGGAGAGAGCATATTTGTATCTGGTGAGACCCCAACTAGAGTATGGTTCCAGTGTATGGGAACCTTACCAGGATACCGTGGTATGAGAGTATTTAGGGGTTGTAGTAAGGATGTAAAGACCGGGCGAGTTGGCCGTGCGCGTAGAGGCGCGCGGCTGTGAGCTTGCATCCGGGAGATAGTAGGTTCGAATCCCACTATCGGCAGCCCTGAAAATGGTTTTCCGTGGTTTCCCATTTTCACACCAGGCAAATGCTGGGGCTGTACCTTAATTAAGGCCACGGCCGCTTCCTTCCAACTCCTAGGCCTTTCCTATCCCATCGTCGCCATAAGACCTATCTGTGTCGGTGCGACGTAAAGCCCCTAGCAAAAAAAGAAAAATGGATGTAAAGGAGAGAGCATATTTGTGTCTGGTGAGACCCCAACTAGAGTAGGTGTGCTGGGTACCAACTGATGAGCCCAGCCTAGCACACGGGGGCGAAACGCTGGCTACCAGGAATGAGTTAGCTGGAAAATTTATAATGTCCAATAACGGACCATTTATATTGGTATTATAAATTTACTCATTCAGAACAAATATTTCAGATTCCCTATGGGAATCAACATCTGTATCAACATACCACTTAGTCGAGCAGCTTTTCTCCTTTCTCCCAAGTCTTCCCAGCCCAAACTTTGCAACATTTTTATAACGCTACTCTTTCGTCGGAAATCGCCCAGAATAAATCGAGCTGCTTTTCTTTGGATTTTTTCCAGTTCCTGAATCAAGTAATCCTGGTAAGGGTCCCATACACTGGAACCATACTCTAGTTGGGGTCTCACCAGATACAAATATGCTCTCTCCTTTACATCCTTACTACAACCCCTAAATACTCTCATAACCTGTGCAGAGATCTGTACCCTTTTTTACAATTCTCTTTATGTGATTTCCCCAATGAAGATCTTTCCTTATATTAATACCTAGGTATTTACAATGATCCCCAAAGGGAACTTTCACCCATCGACGCAGTAATTAAAACTGAGAGGACTTTTCCTATTTGTGAAACTCACAACCTGACTTTTATCCCCGTTTATCATCATACCATTGTGTGACGATTTATAGCAACAACGTATAGGTTGATTAAGATTCTTTGACAAGACGTTCAAGGAGAAAAGAGCTGGGACCAATTGGAGGTTAGTGGATGTAATAAGAAGAAGAAAAAAAAGTTAATCAAAACAGTATATTGTTTCTACAAAGGAAATCAATTTTAAATTTTACAACTCAATTTTGTAACCTGACACACACAAAAGAAAACACTCATCGTGAATGACGTACATTAGAATAGAATCCCTAGACCATTTACAAATTATAATATTTGACTAATCAAATGAACGCGGTAACCTATAAAGCCTCGGAAAATATGGACACAAATTTCCAAAAAGGTAAACAAAGAGAGAAGAAAGGCACGGGAAGGACCAAGGACGGGGATCACAATAATGGGAGTCGCCTGAGTATAAACATTGCCAAATGCAGGAACAGTTTTATGTGATAAGTTGTACCGTCCAGGCCACAAGTTCAATCACTCACCAACTCTTGAAATTGGATATTACTCAATGTTCATTTGTTAAGAAAAAATATCACTCATATCATACTTAAAAGAAAACCGGCCACAACAATGAAGATAACTCCAAAAGCCATAGGAGGAGAATAATAGTGGTAATTATAAAATAAATACTCTGTTGCTCACCCAATGCAGCAAATAAAAGAAGTGGAGCTTCCCAGCAAATACTGGGAAGTCCTCAGACGACCCTCCAACCACACTCGGAATCAGTGCTGGACTGAAGACCGAGTATGTGGGGGAAGCCTTTATACCGCTGCAGAAAGTTCCGGAAAAAAGTACACAAAACGTCGAGAAATATCGGACACTGACGTAGCAGATGACGTAACGCAGAGGAGACTCAGTGTGTAGTTAGCAGTTCACCAGGACGGATGCACGGCGCGGCAGCAGAGAAGGTCCAAGGCCGGTTAGATGAATGAAGTATCGGCGAGTATATGAACATAGATGAAGTTCCAGATGACGGTAGCCGAAAATAGGTGAGTGATCGTTACATATTCCCCCGCCGGCCAGGAATCCGAAGGATTCCGGAAATCAAGATGGACCCGACGAATGGCGACGGGCGAAGAGGAAGGAAGAAAAAGAGGAGCTGGAACAAAAGCAGACTCGGCAAGAAACAAAGTTTAAATAAACATAATAAAGGCACAAGGAAGGGAAGGGGGGGGGTATTAAAAATTTACAATAAACAAACACAGTATGGTCTAGGGTATTTAACATACATAATATATAAAAAAATAAAACAAAAGAAGGGGAACATTCCCCAATGTTCACCAAGATGGGAGAGTCCAGTTGACCCGGGTGGGGTTGAAGGGTCACTGGGTAGAGCAAAAGAGAAAAGAAAAAGAAAGAAATTACTGAAAATACTGTTTCAACTGCGAAACATGGGCCTTTTTAACAATGGAAGGATCATTTGCATCCTGTAATAAAACAGAAACCGGAGTAGAGAAGTGAATGATTGAAAAAGGGCCTGTCCAACGAGGGCAAAGTTTAGCAGATATATGATCATTCGCGGAACTTTGAGGATGATTCTTTAACAGTACTTTATCTAAAAGTTTAAATTTTGATGGACGGTGCCCACGGTCGTGAACCCGTCGATGGACCTCCCGTGCCTGGTGCAATTTAGTTAAGGCCCTTTTCCACTCCGCTTGAGTGACTTGATTAGGGGGGCAAAGAAGCAAAGAAGGTAGATCCCATGTTAAATCCAAAGGAGTTTGCAAATCTCTACCCAAAAACAATTTCGCCGGGGAAAAAGAGGTGGAGTTATTGATGGCAGAATTAAGTGCTAGGGCAAAGGCAGGTAATTCAGAATCCCAATGGCGTTGATCTTCGGAATGAAAAATGGACAATAGAACTTTCAAATTTCTATGATATCGTTCGACGAGATTGGCTTGAGGATGGTAGGGGGAGGTAAAGACCTTGTTAATACCATTCATAAAGCAAAAGTTGTAAAAGGATTGTGAGGTAAAAATGGTAGCGTTATCCGAAACTAGGTATTTCGGTAGACCAATAATAGGGAAAATTTGGTCATTCAAAAGCCGAATAATGGTCTGAGCAGAAAGCGTACGCAACGGACGCAAAATCAAAAATTTAGAGAAACCATCAAGCAGAGTAAAAATATATGCATTGCCGTGGGAGGATTTAGTGATAGGTCCGACAAGATCAATATAGTACCTCTCAGCAGGATAAGTAGAAGGTGTGGCGGAATGAGCACCAAAGGACAATGCGTTCCGGGGTTTGTGTTTTTGGCATAAAGTACAAGATTTAACCCAGGTGAAGACATCCTTACGCATATTGGGCCAAAAGAATTGAGATGCCAACCGAGAATAAGTTTTAGCGCGCCCAAAGTGTCCCCCTGTAGGAGATCCATGATAATACTGAAACAGCATCGAACGTAAAGGGGAAGGAATGACTACTCTAGGGGTTGATTTAGGAGTTGGTTTAAAAACCAGCAATTCATTATGGATCCGGAAAGGTCCGTCATAGTTAGTAGCAGAAAGAGAAATCTTAATATCTTTACAGTAAGAATCGGTAGATTGATGCTGATGACACGAGTCAAAAGATAATGGAAAATCAATAAGAGAAGAAATCGCATTGATTTCATAAGAAGGAAGTTGATCTAAAGTTGAAGAGGAAGATTGGTCAAAAAGGCGAGAAAGAGCATCAGCGACTGAATTTTGATAACCTGAAACGAATTTTACAGAAAACTTAAAACGAGAAAGGCGGAGCAGCCATCGACCGGTCCTGCCTATTTTAGGGGCATTGTTGAGTAGCCAGGATAAGGCCTGATTATCAGTTTGAACAAGAAATTGCCGATGGTCAAGGTATTCCGAAAAATGCTCAATAGTGAGGATTAACGCTAATGCTTCCCTTTCATAAACAGAATACTTACGTTCAGTAGGCGAGAGCAAGCGACTAAAATAAGCAATAGGAAGAAGTTTACCGTCTCGGTTTTGATGTAAGACTCCTCCAACCGCAACGTCAGAGGCGTCCGTAAAAACTTCAAAGGGTAAATCAAAGTCAGGTATTTGAAGAACAGGGGCTTTGGTTAAGGCAGATTTGAGAGAAATAAATGCAGTTTGTTGCTGTTCTCCCCAGTGAAATTTCATGCCTTTTCGTTTAAGTAAATTAAGTGGCTCAGATATGCGAGAATAGTGAGGGATAAATTTACTATAAAAACCAACCATACCTAAGAATGTTCGCAAGTGCTTCAAATTTTTCGGTGGAGGAATGCGATCAACTGCAGAAACCCGATCCGGATCAACAGAAATGCCATTATTGGACAGAATATGTCCCAAAAATTTAATGGAAGTCTGTGCTAAAATAATTTTAGAAGGATTGACGGTAAGATTAACAGAACGTAACCGAGAGAGTACTTCACGAAGATGTTTAATATGAGTGTCAAAATCAGGACTATAAATCAAAAGATCATCCACATATGGAAATAGATACTGATATTTTATATCAGAAAAAAGATTGTCAACAAATCTTTGCATGATTTGTGAGCCAAGGTTTAATCCGAAAGGTACTTTCGTGAATTGATACAGCCCAGTAGGAGTAATAAAGGCAGTATACTTAGAGCTACTATCATCTAAGGGTATCTGGTTATAGGCCGAATTGAAATCTAAAAGGGAAAAATACTGTGCATTGGAAAAATGTTGAAACGCAGTTTGAACTTTAGGCACGGGGTAAGCATCGTAGAGGATCTTAGAATTAATTTTACGATAATCAACTACAAAACGAAAGGACCCATCAGGTTTATCAACAACGAACGCGGGAGAGGCGTAGTCCGAAGTGGAAGGTACGATGGTATTATCAACCAGCATTTTCTCTACAAGTTGATTAAGAATTTTCATTCTGGGCGGACTCAAATGATACGGGGGAGATCGAACAGGCGTGGTATCAGTGAGATCAATATGAGCTTGAAAATTGGAAACTGTTCCAAGTTTAGAGGTGACAACATCAGAAAATTCAACTAACAAATTATCAAGTTGGGCAGATTGAGAACGATTACAATACACATGGTCCTTGCGAACCGAAAGAAAATGTGAAAGAGGGAAATCAGAACAATTCACTAATGGAATCCTAATATCCGAAAAGGTGAAACGAATAGAGGAAGAAAATGAATCAAGTACCAAACCGGTATGACGAAAAAAATCATATCCTAGAATTAATGGATATGATAAATTTTCTACAACATTAAAAGAATAGGTCCACGAAAAATGTTGAATTTTTAAGTTGAGCTTGACTTGACCAAGAGTCTGAAGTAGATTATTTGATGCAGAAGTACAACGAAGGGAAGACTGAGAAAGTTGAAGACGAGAAAAAATAGTCTGAAGAGATTGGAAGAGTTCTAAACTAATTAACGAAGTCGTTGAACCAGAATCTAAAAGTGCAATAGTAGGAATATTGTGGAGCAAGACTACAATATGTGAAGTTTTGGGTAATGAGCAAAAAATGTGAGAATCATATTTGACGCTCGGTTGAGTGTAAGAAGATCGAAAAGGTTGCCGAGTGGTAAAGGTGTGATGAAAAGCAGGTATTTGATCAGGCAGATTTGCCCCGTGAACGCGTCCACTGCCTACGGACGAGGGTTGGGGGCGTTTCCCGAGATGGGGGAGGCACAAAATTTAGCTATATGTCCTGTACCTCTACAGCGGTAACAGATAATAGGTTTACTGACTGTAACAGAACGAGATATTGGTAATGATAATGACACCGGGGGAGAGGTAGTAGCAGAAGGTAAGACTGGTGGTGGTGGTGGGACACGAGCATAGTAGGAAATATCTGCATACGAGTAAGTCGTATGAGCTTGTGCTGCGGTATACAATTGTAGCAAAGAGGTAGGGGGGGAATGTATCTGAAGAAGTTGTCGGAAAGAAGGTACAGCATAAAATGTAACAATTGAAATTAATTCCGATGGATTATTAGCGATATTAAGAACATCACTAAAAGTAAGAAGTGAGTCTAAATAATCGTGTACAGGTTCGTCAGAACGTTGATGACGGCGGACAAATTCCAAACTCAATGTATGACGTACCTCATAAGGTAAAAAGTAATTATGGAGACATGTGCGAAATTGAGCCCAATCCTGAAAATGTGCCATATTTTCAAGCCAAAAATTCGTTAAATGTCCAGTAGTTTTAGACGTTAATAAACTAATGAGTTGGGAAAATGGGGCAAGGTTAATTTTAAGAAGTTTACGGACAAAAAATAGCCATATAGTTAAATTTCGAGGATTTGTATCAGTTAAATGAGGCACTTGTGTTAATGACTGTTTAATAATCTCTAAATTTAATGTAGAAATGAGTGGATTTGGGGAGATAGGCGATGAGGTGAGTGGCCTAGAAAATTCAGGATGTAAATGATAAGCGGTACTTGGAAGTTTTGGTTTTAGGTCTTGATCAGATAAGTCTGAAGTGGAAGAATGCGAAGACGAAGAAATGGTGGATGAAGGTTCTGAGGACGAAGTGTCATCAAAAGTAATTAAATCCGTATGAGGTGGATTAGGTAGAGACCGGGAAAACGGGGGTAAATATAAAGAATTATCAGAAGAGTTTAATGGAAAATTATCGGAAAAAGTTGCCATGTTGAAAAAGAGAGCACAGTAACAAAGAGTAAAAAAAGAGAAAAATTGAAAAAAAGACAACAGTAAATAAATCGGGTGAGTTACTCTGCTACCATTTTGTGACGATTTATAGCAACAACGTATAGGTTGATTAAGATTCTTTGACAAGACGTTCAAGGAGAAAAGAGCTGGGACCAATTGGAGGTTAGTGGATGTAATAAGAAGAAGAAAAAAAAGTTAATCAAAACAGTATATTGTTTCTACAAAGGAAATCAATTTTAAATTTTACAACTCAATTTTGTAACCTGACACACACAAAAGAAAACACTCATCGTGAATGACGTACATTAGAATAGAATCCCTAGACCATTTACAAATTATAATATTTGACTAATCAAATGAACGCGGTAACCTATAAAGCCTCGGAAAATATGGACACAAATTTCCAAAAAGGTAAACAAAGAGAGAAGAAAGGCACGGGAAGGACCAAGGACGGGGATCACAATAATGGGAGTCGCCTGAGTATAAACATTGCCAAATGCAGGAACAGTTTTATGTGATAAGTTGTACCGTCCAGGCCACAAGTTCAATCACTCACCAACTCTTGAAATTGGATATTACTCAATGTTCATTTGTTAAGAAAAAATATCACTCATATCATACTTAAAAGAAAACCGGCCACAACAATGAAGATAACTCCAAAAGCCATAGGAGGAGAATAATAGTGGTAATTATAAAATAAATACTCTGTTGCTCACCCAATGCAGCAAATAAAAGAAGTGGAGCTTCCCAGCAAATACTGGGAAGTCCTCAGACGACCCTCCAACCACACTCGGAATCAGTGCTGGACTGAAGACCGAGTATGTGGGGGAAGCCTTTATACCGCTGCAGAAAGTTCCGGAAAAAAGTACACAAAACGTCGAGAAATATCGGACACTGACGTAGCAGATGACGTAACGCAGAGGAGACTCAGTGTGTAGTTAGCAGTTCACCAGGACGGATGCACGGCGCGGCAGCAGAGAAGGTCCAAGGCCGGTTAGATGAATGAAGTATCGGCGAGTATATGGACATAGATGAAGTTCCAGATGACGGTAGCCGAAAATAGGTGAGTGATCGTTACAATTGCCTACTGTCCATCTCACAACATTATCGAGGTCATTTTGCAGTTGCTCACAATCTTGTAACTTATTTATTACTCTGTACAGAATAACATCATCTGCAAAAAGCCTTATCTCTGATTAAACTTCTTTACACATATCATTGGTATATATAAGAAAACATAAAGGTCCAATAATACTGCCTTGAGGAATTCCCCTCTTAATTTTTACAGGGACAGTTAAAGCTTCACCTACTCTAATTCTCTGAGTTCTGTTTTCTAGAAACAGAGCCACCCATTCAGTCACTCTTTTGTCAAATCGAATTGCACTCATTTTTGCCAGTAGTCTCCCATGATCTACCCTATCAAATGCCTTAGACAGGTCAATCGCGATATAGTCCAATTGACCTCCTGAATCCAGGATATCTGCTATATCTTGCTGGAATCCTACAAGTTGGGCTTCAGTGGAATAACGTTTCCTAAACCCAAACTGCCTTCTATCAAACCAGTTATTAATTTCACAAACATGTCTAATACAATCAGAAAGAATGCTTTCCCAAAGCTTACATACAATGCATGTCAAACTGACTGGCCTGTAATTTTCAGCTTTATGTCTATCACCCTTTCCTTTATATACAGCGGCTACTATAGCAACTCTCCATTCATTTGGTATAATTCCTTCATGCAAACAATAATCATATAAGTACTTCAGATATGGTACTATATCCCTACCCATTGTCTTTAGTCAGCTAATTGTGGTGACGTATAACACCTGTCAGTATATACGTGATAGCCAGAAGGAGGGTTCTTGGGATCTTTGGTGAGAGAAGCAGTGAGAGCAGTAACAATTTGAGTGGTTTTTAGAATGTCTGAACTAGTTTCTTCTTTACCAGTGTAAGGTTTGAAATAGTATAGGTACCTGTTACTACTGTCAGACACAAACATTTTGAGTCCAAATTTTGTGGGCTTCATTGGGTTGTAAACTTTAAATGAAACTCTCCCCTTGAAGAATATCATACTCTCGTCAATAGAAATTTTTTCATCACGGGTATAATGAAGCATGCACTTTTCTCTGATTTTATTAAAGACAGGCTCAACATACTGAATTTTTCTGAGACGATCCTGATTTTGGGAAGGGTGTGCAAAATGTAGATTCCAAAACAGGAGTAAAAAATTCATCGCGGGGAAATACGTCCGTAAAGAATGGTACCTTACTAACTCATGCCTTAGAAAAATACCCAGTAATATACGTGAGGGGGGTGAAGCACAATGTTTATCACAACTCCTAAGAATGTTTTTATGTTTGAGTTTAGAGGATGTTTCCATTCGTTTAGCCTTGACTTCTGTGTGAGGGGAGCATTCTTTTGTTATTTTTATGTCACCGTAGAGGCAGATTTCTTCACAAATTATATTTATCAAGCCGGCTCAAAATACTCTATTACTGTCAAAACCAGACGGAAGAACTAGATCAGGGTTTATACCTAACAAGGAAACCCTATGACTAGGCCCCCGATCCCTATCGGACACATCTCTTCATTGTGAGTCACTGCCGCTGTTAGACGCCACACTGTCACTTGTGCTGTTCCTGTTCTCACACTTGTCATTTTCACGTAATTCACTATCACTGTCAGAAAAACGAATATCTGAAATATGATCGTCACTCACATCCAAAGCAGATACTATTTCCTCATCAGTCTGTAGTCTTGTCCACAACATTATGTAAAAAGCATCAAACAAATACCAGAAAAACAAACAAACTCTAATGCCTGTGAATTATCACGTGCGCGCATCTGAATCAACAGCTGGCTGCAGATATTTTTGAAGTCACAGAGGTCTCTAGAGGTGATATGTTTACTATCAAACCTGTGTCTGCATGGTGCTGCCATCTTCTGAGCCTAACATTAACTACTACAGTGATAATCGGCGCCAGGTTTTAATAAGAGCTATACCCAGATGTATCCGTTCTCCGCTCATGGATGACAGATTGGCTCTGGATATATCCGTGTTCCGCTCGGGAAAGGTTAAGAAACTCAGTCCACCAGTGACTTCAAAACTTGCATTTGATGGACGTTCACTTCACTGTGTGGAATGCAGGCATCTTCTAATCATGATGGCTTATACATTTTGAGATAATACTGCCCTTTTAAACTATTTCAATGCTATGAATATGTTTAATAAGTAGAGGCACCTCTTTGTGATGAAAATTTTTGCCTAATATTGTCATTTTTTTAAACAGTTATTTTGGTATATTTTTAGCTATTTTTATTTTATTTCATCATTAATTTCGCTGAATTTCATTTCCACTTTTCAGCAATAACAGGTAAACCAAAAACTTAGTTGATAACACATTTGCAGTATAACAACGTTGTATTTTTGCATAAGTATATATACATGAGTTATGCTTCTGCTTAGAACACATACAGTATTACACATTATATCAAAGCATGGAAATTTGAAAAAAAATTGTATTAGCTGTCACTTTAACAAGTAGGGCCTGGCCTAAGTATATCATTTACACATTAGTCTGAAAAAGACAGAGATACCATGAGTTCCATATTATTGGGAGTCAGAGCTGTTCTCCTGTGATACATTATATTACAATACGTTGAGAATGCCCTCTCGCTATCAACATTACTGACTGACCATGAAAATATTCACCAAGGTACTCAACAATTTTAAACCATGAGTTCCATCTGGTGATCACAGGAATAGGGAAGAGTTTAGCTTTAGTGGGTTCGTCTTCATATTTCTGTTTCAAGAATTGAATGTATACATGCTGTCTCTTCCATGTAAAGGAAAATGTGTTTTGCCTGTACAACACATTAGTTCAAAGCACTAAGTTCCACAGCCGGCACACTGCCCATCAAATTCAGTTTATGATCCCAGCACTGCGTGTGTATTAACCCTTCTGAAACTAAAACCCTAACTGTGTTTATGCACTTGCCTATGTAACGTGCTGAATCTGAAGTTATAGAAACTACATTCTATTACTGAATTTCAAGTTTGTGAATTACATTCATAATTGCCTGCGAACATGCTGTAGCTTTAGCATTTCCAATAACTTTCACTCCCCCTACAAACAACTTCTGAACCTTCCTATCACCGCAACTAAGCACTTTTACCAGAACCATAAACACACATTGCCCTTTTTTTATCAGTTGTTTCATTACAAAGAATTGAAACTCCCTCATCTTAACTCTGTCATCCTTCACAGCTTCTTTTAATCTTTCCTCCTCCTCTTTGATGATTCGAGGTACAGAACCTTCCTACAGTCTTCCAGCTGTGGGCAAGTCTCCAGCACCTCAAAAAATCAATAGGCCTAATATTAGAGGGCTCTTTAACATAATTTGAATGAATTAAATCATTTATAATTTTAAATGAGGGATCCAGCATACATTATCTAGGCCTAAATGGCATTAAATGAGAAAACTAGCATAACCACACAAAGTTATTGGAAAAACATAACCTCAGATGTCTTCCTCAGAAAAATTTTATAGTATTGCACAAACCTGGTACATATTTCTCCATCCACTCTCTCATCTTCGGATGATCAACTTTTTCCAGTGGAATATTTGCCTCCATAAAAACTTGAGTTGTACATAAAATGAATTCGTCTTTATCGTGTTTCGTTCGTTTTGCCTCTGAACTAGTGTCTGTGAGACTAGCTTGTCTTCTGATGCCTGTAGTCGTTAGCACCTTTTCCTTGTTCTTCTTATGTGAAACTCTGCCGCTCAATTCGCACATTACAGTATTTGCATATCAGTATCTTTCTAGTTTTGTCAAACACGTAAAATTCTTTCGATGCAAATTCTTTTTCTCAATCAAAAACTGTCACAACCCTTTTAATAAACAGAACAAAAATAAAAAAAGGAAATTAAACACACCGAACAGCAGCGATTTTCAACAGGCAAGAGGACACTGTCACTCCGTCATGTAATTATGAATATGATAAATTTCTCGCTTCACAGGAAGCTAATTTAGCGATAATCGATATACTATATCTTAGCTTTTGATGTATATTGAACGGGTATAAAGTCGATTGTGGCATTGATTATTGGATTTTATTGCCACAACTCGCCTCGAATCACCGGCGTTAACTTCATATCATGCAATTCCGAATAATTTCGTAAATTGTTTTGCAATTTTGCTTAAACATAAAGAATTTTGCATTTTTGAGCCAAATTTGTAAAATTTTGCAAAAATTTTGTGATTTTGTGGTTTGCGAGAAACAGGTGCCTATATTAATAAGATAGTTAATTGGAGCAGGTTATTGTGGGATGGACTGAAATATAATGGCCCTAATTCTAAAGCTATTGAAATACTTTTAAAATTTTAATGACATATAAAAATTTAGCTTGAGATACCATCAAAATGGGAACCTGGATGTTGGGAATGGCACTAGTGTGTCACAGCTCTTCATCTTTGATATCTGACTGAGAATGATTATTTTTCAGATGCTCCTCGAGTTTGGGGAGTACCTTTGGTATAACTTGATTTATTTCAGCCTTTATTTGGGAATCACCTTCATTGGAACCATTGTGAATCCAGTTTGTGCTATGTGAAAATATGTCCTATATATTCTTTACAGACTTGGTGACTTCTTTAAGCTCTATTGCTTTACTGTCCACCTCCATAACATAACGGTTAGCTCTGTTAGCTGCTGTCCTTAGAGGCTTGGGTTCGATTCCTGATACTGCCAGAGGTTTAAGAAATTGCAGGAGGGTTGGTCTTTGTTATAAATGGTACATGCAGCTCCCTTCCACTGGAGTGTGCCTGAAAAGACCTGCAGCACTTCAGATCATGGACACAAGTTTACTATTGCTTTATTATGAGTTCTCTTTGTCATAAAGTGTGCCATTTGTTATCTGTCTAACCTAACTTAGGAAACAGCAGAATTGTGTCAGTCTTCATACTAGGTAGTGTGCAGTTGAATCTAGTTGCTGGAAAATGAGTGTTTTTCTTCCTCTGAATGATATTTGTATGCAGTGTTATTCCTATTTTATTTAAGTGTTAGATACAATCAGTAACCACTGCAATTTGTTATTAGTAACACTTATAAAATACTCTGCTAAAACCACTGAAACCGGTCGAGTTGGCCGTGCGCGTAGAGGCGCGCGGCTGTGAGCTTGCATCAAATTATCAAATTATCAAATTATAATAATTAAAGAACCACCTTTCCAATACACAAAATCCTTATATTTAGGATGAAACCGTTTAATCACAAATTGGACATGTTTCACTCAACTTTGTGAGCATCATCAGCTATAGTTAACATAAATCATTGGTGGGTCAGGGCCCTGATCCTGGTGTATATCACAAAAGAATGTCTAATATACATTGATAAAAATATATAAATTTAACACTTTAAAATAGTCAATAAGATTATTTATGTCTATTAAAACAAAAAATTTTATCATTAAAATTGTTTAAAATGTGAAACGGAATGGATGGCTTAAAAGTTAAAAATAGTATATGGTAAATAGATGTTCTTAAAAATCGTTGTCCAATATATCTACGCTCGTTTGCATTAAACTGTTTATGATAAAATCAGTTTTTCATATCAGGGTGAGTTCTTATTATAAACTATATTGCTGTTTTTTTTTAAAATAATGATGATGAGAAACACTAAAATCGCACATGATGGTTGAAAAACGAAGTTCACTGGTGATAAAATGTCGTCTAGATCGGCGTAAATTAGCCTTTATGGGACTCCTTGCGTTGTAATTTCAGCCGTTATTTTGTGCAGTAATATGTTGAAATTGTTCTTCTAACGGAGAATTACTGATCTATTATATGGAATTGATCGGATGTATCCTGTTTGTGAACTGGTCCCTTGGTTGTTTACGGGTTTACGGTTTACGGGTAAACAACCAAGGGACCAGTTCACACACGGGATACATCCGATCAATTCCATATAATAGATCAGTAATTCTCCGTTAGAAGAACAATTTCAACACATTACTGCACAAAATAACGGCTGAAATTACAACGCAAGGAGTCCCATAAAGGCTAATTTATGCCAATCTAGACGACATTTTATCACCAGTGAACTTCGTTTTTCAACCATCGTGTGCGATTTTAGCGTTTCTCATCATCATTATTTAAAAAAAAAAACAGCAATATAGTTTATAATAAGAACTCACCCTGATATGAAAAACTGATTTTATCATAAACAGTTTAATGCAATCGAGCGTAGATATATTGGACAACGATTTTTAAGAACATCTAATTACCATATACTATTTTTAACTTTTAAGCCATCCATTCCGTTTCACATTTTAAACAATTTTAATGATAAATTTTTTTGTTTTAATAGACATAAATAATCTTATTGACTATTTTAAAGTGTTAAATTTATATATTTTTATCAATGTATATTAGACATTCTTTTGTGATATACACCAGGATAAGGGCCCTGACCCACCAATGATTTATGTTAACTATTGCTGATGATGCTCACAAAGTTGAGTGAAACATGTCCAATTTGTGATTAAACGGTTTCATCCTAAATATAAGGATTTTGTGTATTGGAAAGGTGGTTCTTTAATTATTATAATTTGATACTCTGAACTCCAATACGGTTGAAAAAATGAGATTTATAAATTGTAATGTGAGCTTGCGTCCGGGAGATAGTAGGTTCGAATCCCACTGTCGGCAGCCCTGAAGATGGTTTTCCGTGGTTTCCCATTTTCACACCAGGCAAATGCTGGGGCTGTACCTTAATTAAGGCCACGGCCGCTTCCAACTCCTAGGCCTTTCCAATCCCATCGTCGCCATAAGACCTATCTGTGTCGGTGCGACTTAAAGCCCCTAGCAAAAAAAAAAAACAAACACTGAAAAGTTGGTTAAAAAAATGCAAATTAACTGGAGTGTGGCGGGTTCAATCTCAGCTCAGTCTGGTAGTACCCGAGATGTACTTTCAGTTGCAAAAACAGTCACATTTAGCATGAAGAAAAGTTTGCTTGGGAGTGTGATAGCCAGGTACCATCATCACTGGTTTCTGACCAAGGTAGCCATGGTATGAATTGTGGCCTATGTTTGCAGGATTTTTGAAGTGTTAAGTTGTGTTCGTGGGGTTCAGATTCCATGTAAAATGGGAGCGTGGCTGTGATAGGGATATCAACATTCACGTAAACCGAGCAAGTGGCTGTGGAGTTTGGGCCGCATAGCTATCAGCTTGCATTCAGGAGATAGTGGGTTTGAACCCCACTGTCGGCAGTGCTGAAGGTGGTTTTTCCATCTTCTTCTTCTTCTCCATCCATTCTCTTTTCCATATTCTCTCTGGGTAGGGTAGTGTACCAAAGCCCTCCACCTTACTTGATCTTTCCACCATTACTCTTTTAGTACTTTATTGCTATCGACTCCTCTATTTGTAATACAGTCCACAATAGAGCTCCTCCATCTCATTCTCTGACTTTCCCATGGCCTCTTTCCAGTCTCTGTATCCATGAATGTTCTCTTTGGTATTCTCTCTCTTGGCATTCTCATCATGTGTCCAAACCATTTTAGCTTTGCTATATCAATATCTTCCTGAAGTTTACACACTCCCACACTTCTCCTTATTTCCTCATTTCGTATTCTATCTCATCTTGTCTTTCCCTGTATGTTCCTCAAGAATCTCATTTCAGCTGCTTGTACCTTACTTTGATTCTACTTACTTAACATCCAGGCTGCTGAAGCATAGGTCAGTATAGGTTTATAATAGGACGAGTATAAAACCTTCTTGCACTTCATTGGCACATCTTTGTTCCATACAATGTCTCTCACACACTGGTAGAATCTTGCAGACTGCTGTATTCTTAAATCAATTCCTCCATCCAAATTTCCATCTTGTGATATCTCGCTGCCCAAAAATTAAAAATTTTTCACTACTTCAGGAGGTTCATTTCCTATTTATATCACTCCTCTGGATTTTCTGTTACCTTTTGTCATGATCAAAGTCTTACTTTTCGCACTACTAATCTTCATTCCAAAATTTCTTATCTCCTCATTCCATAAATCAACTTGTGTCTGTACTTCCTCTTCATTATCTCCCCAAACTACAAAGTCATCAGCAAAGAGCATAGGCTTTATTTGCTCGTCCATCATCTTCTCCTTGATATTCTGTAGAATTCTATCCATGATGATAGTGAAGAGTAAGGGAGACAATACACTTCCCTGTCTTAAGCCTGTCTCAACTCTGAACCATTCAGTTTGACCCACTTTGGTTCTAACACAGCTTTTGCAATTTTCATACAATGCTATTACCTCCTGCATGGTTTAATTCTCAATCTGTGCCTCTGTCAATCTTTTCCATACCAAATTCCTTGGGACACTGGCATATGCCTTTTCAATATCTAGAAATGTTACTACCATGTCCTTTCCATATTCCCAATACCTTTCCATCATTTGACACAATGTAAATATTGGGTCAAATGTGGACCTGCCTTTTCTGAATCCATACTGGTGTTCTGCCATTTTTCCCTCTACTCTGTCTCTTATTCGTCTATCCAAGATTCTTTCAAGGATCTTAGCTGAATGAGGTTTTTCCATGGTTTCCCATTTTGGCACCAAACAAATGCTGGGGCTGTACCTTAATTTTTCTTTCTTTGCTATTTGCTTAACGTCGCGCCGACACAGATAGGTCTTATGGCGACGATGGGACAGGGAAGGGCTAAAAGTGGGAAGGAAGCGGCCGTGGCCTTAATTGAGGTACAGCCCCAGCATTTGCCTGGTGTGAAAATGGGAAACCACGGAAAACCATTTTCAGAGCTGTCGACAGTGGGGTTCGAACCTACTATCTCCCGATTACTGGATACTGGCCGTGTACCTTAATTAAGGCCATGGTCGCTTCCTTCCCACTCCTAGCCATGTCCTATCTCATTGTCACCATAAAACCTATCTGTGTCGGTGTGACGTAAAGCCAATTGTAAAAAATAAACTTAAAAGAATAAAAATAAATAAAAAGTAATGTATTTCCAACACTCGCATTGAAACCGCCTATTTGCACTGTCCTATCGTTGCTGTTGACCCTGACTACAATGTCACTCAGTGCTTCATGAAACTTGTCCACTTCATCTGCATCCTGACATGGTGAGTAGACCGAGACAATTCTCGTCCTAATTCTTCAACTGCTAAATCTACCCACATCATTAGCTCATTTGCATGCCTAACAGAAAGTATGTTGCATGCAGTAGTGTTCCTGATGAACAGTCGTACCCCACACGCTGCTTTTTAACACCTGTTAAGAATACTTCATAATCTCCTACCTCGTCCTCGGTATCTCCTCTTACCTAGGTATCATAACTACTAACACATCCAGATGCATCCTCTTTGCTGGCTCTCCCAGTTCTGCTTTCATCCGTAAGCTGTAATAATATTGATAACTCCCTATTGAATTCTATTTCGTTTGCCGAGTTGTTTCCAAGGAGTCCTTCACCTGTCAAATGGAAGTGGAACTCTGTTACTCCCACTCCCATAGGTCCGAGGTTTGCTTAAAATATTCTGAGCTTGTGTGAAGCAGGATGCTACCCTGCTTATACATAGAAACTCCCCTCTAAAGGGTTAGGGATCGCCAGTGGATTGTATAGTCCTAGCTGCCTGGCCGCAAAGAGGGTCACTATTCAGAATATACCCGAGATGCTCAATCCATTTCCATAGCTACTGGTATCCCGACTCTTAGGAATACTTACTAGGCCACTCAGTCATTGCCCATTATTCACAAACTAGGACGTGACTACAATAAATAATTAAATAATGTTTCACAGCCTCAGTGTATTCATATGAAGAGAAAGCCTTTTTTTAAATAAAAGGATGCACAATTAGTATGCAAGATCATACTTATCATTGTTTTGCTTTGCATTCTTTTGGTAAACATCCTACAGGAATCTTTGTGTTTGGTGTTCTGAAATAATTTTATTTTACACATGCCTTGCAAATATAATCTTACTTTCCAGTGTAGCATAGGGTGCTAGCTAGTATGGTGAGTATTTGGACCTGAGAGACAGGTAGACTCAAATTAACCCCTTATAGTCTGTTATACCTTTCAGTGTTCAGTCTGTAAGCCCTTGTGAATGAACTAACCCTCTCTACATCCCTCAGTTTGCAACTACCCCTGTGGTTTCCTCTGGGTCTATACCTCTTATCTTGAATTCATTAACAGCTGGGAGTAACCTTTGTAACCTAGTGATCCTTAGGCTTCTTTTTACCGTCCATTTCTGAGTCTATTATTCTCCTTGGTAACCAATCCTCTGCTCATTATACATGACCCCACCACCAAAGCTGATTCTTATGCACAGTTTTATTCATTGAGTTCATACCCAACTTATCGTTTATTTCTTTATTGCAAGTGCTCTCATGTCACTGTTTCTAGATGTTTGTTCTAGTGATCATTCTCACTACTGTCATGTCTGCTACTTCTGGATGAACGTTGCATTACTTTATATATTGTTAATACTGTAAACATTGTTGGGATGTGATCTTGTCATTTATTCACTTCTTTTCTTTTCCAGAAACATTGCTGGATCACGTTCTGAGACGGATAATGAAACATCATCGCATAAATCGTCAACAGATCCAAGTTCCGATAGCAGGTGTAGTAACACACCTGGTAGCGCGCAAAGTGTGCCAAAGCAGCAGGAATTAACCATAAGTAGTGGAGTTGTTAGCACTTCTAGAGAGGAAAGTGTAGTTAATACCAGAAGTAACAGTCCTGGAGGTGGAGAAATTAGCACAGACATCTCTGGAGGTAACAAAACAGGTAAGTTAGAGAGTTATAAAATTTAAACTTATAGAGAACAAATCTGTTTTTGGACATGTTATATAGAAATTTTCTTCTGAAAGTCAACACTGCTGCATCTGGATTAAATGTTTTGTTTTATAGTTGAAATTCTAGACTTCCTACTTTTTCTCTCTCTGGTATGAAGTTACCAAATGCATTTGGTTTATTCTTGAAAAGTGCCATAGGACACCCACCTTTGCAGCTAATTATATTATCTCATGCTGATAGTAAAGCTAGTATGGTGTACTCTTTGGAGCTCTGGTGTTCAGGTCCTGGCTGTTCTGATTATGTTTCTTGTTCAGTTCTATCTGTACTTGCTCCACGAAAATGGCTTTGATACTACCTTATTTAGGGTGGTCATATACACTACACAATTTTTTTCTCCACAAAATAATCTATAGCAATGTTACATTTTTCTATTGTTTCATAATAATCAAGTTGACACATTGTGAATTTAATTTCTACACCAATTTTATGTTGTTCATAACAGTTTAATTTGTTGCTGTTTGCTCTAGAGTATTTAAGATTGTCTCACACTTTTAAACGAAGTTGCATGAACTTTGTAAAAAAAAAAAAAAAAAAATATCTACAATGCATGAGGAATGCATCGGTATCCTACCATTTTTGTTTAAATTGGTTACAAATAAGATGTTTAAAATTAAATTACATTTAAAGTTTCTTCAAAGGTAGGTTAACAAATTTTTTTAAAAGTTATAAAATTACATTTATATGGTTACCCTTTTCTCATTGGTAGGTAATATAGATATGTGTACTAGCTTTAATTAGAAACAAAAGTCCTGCAAATGCCTTTATCGTGACAAAAGTTACTGCAGTTTGAATGAATTAGGATATCTGAAAAATAATTAACAAATAAATCACATTTAAAGGTAAAATAGTATATCATCACTCACATGATGTTAGGATCACATCTGGTACTTGTACAAGTTCTTCCTTGGAAGTTGGTTTGTTTTCCTTCATCTTCTTCTAGCCTCTTAGTTACGTCATCCTTATTTTACCTTTTGGAGAAGACTTTCTGCCACAGGATGAAATACGAAGCTGGTCCAAACTTTTCACCGTCTTCCATAAACTTTCCAGGAATTATGTTCAGTCTTTTCATTACTTCAAACTCTCTCCGTCTTCCACAATTGGAAGTGACATACGGCATCCATTACTGCTAATTTTAGTGTGGTGAGAACTTAGGCTGGCCCCGTGGTGTAGGGGTAGCATGCCTGCCTCTTACCCGGAAGCCCCGGGTTTGATTCCCAGCCAGGACAGGGATTTTTACCTGGATCTGAGGGCTGGTTCGAGGTCCACTCAGCCTGCATGTTTACAAGTGAGATGGCGGTCCCAGTCTCGAATGCCAAGAATAACAGCCGAGTGGATTCATCGTGCTGACCACACGACACCTGATAATCTGCAGGCCTTCAGGCTGAGCAGCAGTCGCTTGGTAGGCCATGGCCCTTCGGGGCTGTTGCGCCATTGGGTTGGGTTTGGTTTGGTTTGGAGACCAACTTAGGTGGTTTGGGGCATTGCAGTCAAACAGTGCAATGAACGGCTCATTATTATTTTGTATCTTGCCATGCAGACGCACCATATCAGGAGCGATGAGACAAAGGTTTCACTTTCTGTACAACATAAGAAGGGATACCTTCCTTGACTTAGTATGTATTTCTCCCTTAGCCTTTAACCTCTGGTTGCTACACCACAGATCTAGGACATCTGTTGGTGAGATGGAAAACTTTTCTTGCAGCAGGATAATGCATAGTGGCCCATATAACATATATCATTGAGACTACATTTTCTGTATTTTCTCTTAAGAGTTAGTTACATCAAAATAATTTTTGAATTTGTTTCCAATGTTAATTTTGTAAGTTTACCTTTGCTACCAAGCTTTTTCTCTGCAGCATATTTTCTCAAAGCAGTGCCTAAATTTTTTTTGTAAATGTTCAATGCATTCTATTTTAGGAATAGTGTTACATTATATGGGTCAGCTTCTGTAACTGATTTATAGCTCTTACAGTCACCATAGTAGTTAGTGCATTTGGATTGCCTTGCATCCTTGAAACATATGACAATATTCTAACTGCATGGACAGACTCCATGTTTATATGTACAGCATGACCTGCTTTCCAGGAGAGATGTGCTGATTCATTTTTATCATCTGTAGTATATTTCCTACAACAAAAGCAGTTCTTGGATAAAACCTCTATGTCTAATACATTACCTGTCTCCACTGGGATAGCAGTGGCTATCAATTGGGTGACGAGTGATGTCGGGGAGTCCATGCGACGTAAGAATGCAGAGTGGTCAGGCGCTTCAGTCATAGAGTAGGACGAAGGGACTGCCTCGCTTTGTAGTAGGCATGTACTTTGTCGTACATAGTGGTTTTAGTAGTCGTATAGTATACTACAGAAGCATGGATGAACCGAGCACATCACAGCGCGACAAGCCATCTATGTCTCCGATCTTTTTTATTTTTATTGGAAGAAAACGACTATCAGTTTCGAAGATGCACCGGAAAAAAAAAAGAAAAAGTTTGTGTTAGAAATAAAGTTGCTGTATAACTCTTTTCTGCTTCATAAAGTTATATTACAATACAGTGAAGTATGTGAAGAGAAATATGTACAACACATACCTCATTGTACTACCCGCAGCACTAGGCCTTAACCTACCGGTGATGTCATGTTTCCCGTCGCCCCTCTCACCAGCACTTCTCAGGTACTTTGTTTGCTGCCCAGGCAGAGAGTGTGTGACGGGTTAATTGATGTCACACGTACAAGCAGTCGGTTGACCCTGGATGACATCCTAAAGAGAAAAAAAAAACGCACTTTATCCAGCTGCTATCCACGCTTACACCATATTCATTTTTGCCAGTAAGTTCTCTGACCTTATCTTTTCATTCTTTAATTGTCTCATTGCAATGTTCAGTAACTTCTCTACATACCGCCAGGACTTAAGTGTGGTTATGATAAGCATTGGGATTTGGAGGCAGTGGTATATTCATCCCTGACAAAAAGGTTTTTCCTTCAGCATAATAACAGCCAATTTCTCTCTTATCATGTACAATTCTTCTGTTCATCTCAAAAGATTGGTCTTGTTTGGGATATGTGTAAATGTAATCTCTTATAGGACCACAAAGTTTACAACACAAAGCCAGTTTTGAAGCCCAACCCTTTTGCAGTGACTCATCATGCAGTGTATAAATGCTATCGGAATCAGATCTGGCACATTCAGAACAGGCTAGTACAGCCAATAAATAACTTTTGTAAAGAATGTATATGAAGTAATATAAAATGGTCGTGCAGTGAGGGGCGCGCAGCTGTGAGCTTGCATCCGGGAGATAGAACACCACTGTCGGCAGCACTGAAGATGGTTTTCTGTGGTTCCCCATTTTCACACCAGGCAAATGCTGGCCCTGTTCCTTAATTAAGGCCATGGCCACTTCCTTTGCACTCATAGCACTTTTCTATCCCATCGTCGCCATAAGACCCCTCTGTGTTGGTGCGACGTGAAGCAAATAAGAAAATCAAATAAAAAAGGTTATCGTCACTACAACGAAAACTGGTTAGGTCATTTTTGTGGAGACCGAAAAAACAATAACGTCATAAAGAGGAATCTTGCTTTAAAAAATTATGATAAAAACAAAGAACAAGTGTTTAAAATCATAATTAATGAAATGAATAAAGAAATAAATACATTTTAAAAACACCAACATAGTTAGACATCAAGGAAAAACGTTCTTCCCTATTATGAACAACTTCAGTTTCTCTGTACCACTCTTGCTGTATCATGCAATCAGCCACCCGAGTATTGGTGGGAAAACCATACCTAGTTAGAGTAGGAAGAAATGCCTGCTCTTAGCCAGAAAATATTGTGAGGCTCTCCGAGGCTCACAACCTTGGTAGTATTTCGGTCAGTGTGAAATATCACTGACCCTAATCTACAGGTTTTCAACTGTCTAAGGCATGGAGATAAGTTCAGCAGAAGCTACTACCCTAGGTGGTACCCAATCCACCTTCGTTATGAGCGTAGCATGCAGGCCTTCGGATTCTGGTTAAATTGATAACATTGTTCTAGAACTTACACTTATGGTTTGCCATTAACCCTCGAACCGGCAAGTGGTTTACCTTCAAGCGGCAAGCATTTAGGTGAGTTTTGCAAGCAACTTTAAAAAAATTCATTAAAGTGTTGTTTTTCAATTTATTTTCATGTATAACATGTCGTTTTATTCAGAAAAGGACCAAGATTACTATAGTAGGAAATTAAACTTACTAATTTAGTATCCTGAAGCAGCATGGGTGAAGTATTCAACACACGCTAAGTATTCAAAAATAATCCGAAAGTTCTTGGCAACGTGTACGTAAAAATGAATATTATATGAAGATTTTACTATATACAAAATTTGCACAATTTCATGCTGATTAAAAATATGTAGAAAGGTTTCACTACATTGAAGTACTGTAAAGTAAAATAGAACTGAAATAACGCAAGCACATCGCACCAAAACGTGAGTCTGCTTAGTCAGATTCATCTTCGCTACCTTCGGGGTGGTTCCTCTTTCTTCCTGTTTTCATAGGCCTCCAAAAATGTTTTAATTTATGGTAGAACTGTTTATGGACACCACAACTACATCCTGGGCACCAGAAGTGGGTACGTGAATTTTTTCTGCAGTCGAAGACAGGGTACAACCGCAGTTTCTTCCCTTGGAGGCGTACCAGCTGATGTCCCATTTCTCCTGAAGGTCCAGGTGGAATGTTTTGAAGAGTTTCTTCATCTACAAGACCTTCGACAATTCTAACCATAAATTCCTCATGTTCAAGGGGTATGTCGGTGTTCAAACTATAGAGTATGTAGGCATCAAAAATTACCATTACCAACAGGTTATAGAGTATTTCTTTCCAGTAAAAACGTTTTAGTGACATGAATTTAATAAAATATGGAGATATGTGCAATTTTGAAGTGCACCACTATTTTCCAATATTGTTATTAGGGTTCAGACACATATTTATAACTAGAGAAGTGATTTTTTTTAATTTTTGATACTATAACGTCAACCCATCTTTGCAGACGAGAATACGGACCCGTATTTCTGGGATTCATTTTATTTCGAATAATTTTCTGTGCGTATTTACACTGACTGACAGAGCAAATGCAACACCAAGAAGGAGTGGTCAGAACTTTATGCCAATTGCAGGGTAGACTGACGTCACTGAGGTATGCTCATGATGTGAAATGCGCCGCTGTGCTGCGCACGTAGCGAACGATAAATGGAACACGGCGTTGGCGAATGGCCCACTTCGTACCGTGATTTCTCAGCCGACAGTCATTGTAGAACGTGTTGTCGTGTGCCACAGGACACGTGTATAGCTAAGAATGCCAGGCCGCCGTCAACGGAGGCATTTCCAACAGACAGACGACTTTACGAGGGGTATGGTGATCGGGCTGAGAAGGGCAGGTTGGTCGCTTCGTCAAATCGCAGCCGATGCCCATAGGGATGTGTCCACGGTGCAGCGCCTGTGGCGAAGATGGTTGGCGCAGGGACATGTGGCACGTGCGAGGGGTCCAGGCGCAGCCCGAGTGACGTCAGCACGCGAGGATCGGCGCATCCGCCGCCAAGCGGTGGCAGCCCCGCACGCCACGTCAACCGCCATTCTTCAGCATGTGCAAGACACCCTGGCTGTTCCAATATCGACCAGAACAATTTCCCGTCGATTGGTTGAAGGAGGCCTGCACTCCCGGCGTCCGGTCAGAAGACTACCATTGACTCCACAGCATAGACGTGCACGCCTGGCATGGTGCCGGGCTAGAGCGACTTGGATGAGGGAATGGCGGAACGTCGTGTTCTCCGATGAGTCACGCTTCTGTTCTGTCAGTGATAGTCACCGCAGACGAGTGTGGCGTCGGCGTGGAGAAAGGTCAAATCCGGCAGTAACTGTGGAGCGCTCTACCGCTAGACAATGCGGCATCATGGTTTGGGGCACTATTGCGTATGATTCCACGTGACCTCTAGTGCGTATTCAAGGCACGTTAAATGCCCACCGCTACGTGCAGCATGTGCTGCGGCCGGTGGCACTCCCGTACCTTCAGGGGCTGCCCAATGCTCTGTTTCAGCAGGATAATGCCCGCCCACACACTGCTCGCATCTCCCAACAGGCTCTACGAGGTGTACAGATGCTTCCGTGGCCAGCGTACTCTCCGGATCTCTCACCAATCGAACACGTGTGGGATCTCATTGGACGCCGTTTGCAAACTCTGCTCCAGCCTCGTACGGACAACCAACTGTGGCAAATGGTTGACAGAGAATGGAGAACCATCCCTCAGGACACCATCCGCACTCTTATTGACTCTGTACCTCAACGTGTTTCTGCGTGCATCGCCGCTCGCGCTGGTCCTACTTCCTACTGAGTCAATGCCGTGCGCATTGTGTAACCTGCATATCGGCTTGAAATAAACATCAATTATTCGTCTGTGCCGTCTCTGTTTTTTCCCCAACTTTCATCCCTTTCGAACCACTCCTCCTTGGTGTTGCATTTGCTCTGTCAGTCAGTGTATTAGTTTGTCACTAAATTATTCCAGATAACATTGGAGAAAAACAAATAGAAATATGTCAGAGGAGGACTGTTTCTCTGAGGGCAATTTTGTACACCGGCGTTTCGAACCTTGAACTTCTCTTCCACTTTTATTTTTGGCTCTGGAGGATAAACTCTTGTCCACTTCGGTTCTGTTTGGGTTCATTGTGTTCCACATCATCGTCAATATCAGTGTCAAAATCACTTAGCCTTCAATATCAGTGTCCCACATCATCGTCAATATCAGTGTCAAAATCACTTAGCCTTCAATATCAGTGTCAAAATCACTTAGCCTAGACTCATATAAGTCGCCACTACTTGACAAATTATTGTCAAAATCATCGTCAATTCCTTTAAAAATACGTCACTATCACCTTCGCCGCCCAGATCAAACAAACATTTACGAATTTCACTACTTCCTGACAATTCACTAATTTTGCGCCACGAAAGGAAATGCACTTCGGACAACCACAGCAAGCACAACAGAATGACCGTCTGCAAATCGTTCTCGTTTTTCCACATGTATACCGCACACACTGTCACACTGAACTACTTCAGAATTGTGCTGTATTATAGAGTAGAGTTTCCTCTTCAACATGATGCAAGATATGCCATATGTTGAATGTCAAGGCGCTATCTCGAAATTAGTCAGCGCTGGCGTAATGCATCTCGATAGCGACTCTGCCGGTTGAGTAACAGGGAAATGAGTCACGATCGCGACTACTGCCGGTTCCAGGGTTAACAAACTTATCCATAATAAACTTTTAAAAAACCTCTTAAATATTAAAGCGTTTATATATTACGTCATCTTATTGAAAATAATATGACTATTTATTGAGTTTGAAACTTTAAAACCTTATTCTAATATTTAAAATACAGTGCCTTTTGTATAAATACATTTACAATCTGTTAAATTGCTGAATGTCTTAAAATTATTTGTTGTATACACATTAAAACATTTTGTTACAACTGGACGTAAACTTTTTCACATGTTGTACCATATGGAATTGAAATCTTAATACACTCTCAAAACAGCTGAGTTTAGGTGTGAAGATTATTCTTTTCATCATGAAATTGACAAAACCGATGCACACTGTTGATTATAGGTTATGAATTTTGTCCTACTTTAAATATTTAATGTCGAAATTTGTCAAATTCACAAATTGCTTGTAGTCTTAACCAGTGTAGGTCAATCCTATAGACGTAAGCAAGGACTCTGTCAAATGGTGAACAGACAAGCTTTTATAATAAGCAATGGTAATTTCTTCCAAGGTTATGCTAGTGTACTCAGCTGTTAGACGACTGCTTGTCATTCTACTTGCGCTCCTCGTATTGTATGTGTGTCTCCGTATCTGCGGGGCATTGGGAGGGGAGGTAGCAGAGGGTGGCGTTCTAGCGAATGACGTGATTCGTGGAGGGGAATGTTCAGAAGTTATGTAGGAGGAGGTTTGTGTATTCGTAGATTGACTCTTATTATTATTGGGGATAAAACTGCTTGTAAATTTTGTGTTATCGCGTTTGAATATTTGTATTAATTATGGTATTTGTTCTATTAATGGGTTTTTGATTTCTATTTCGGCGTTCAGGTTTTTATCTCTATTGAAGTGTTTGTCTAGGTAGATATGTATGTTCTCCAGCTCATTCATTAATTTTCCCTTATCGACCTTTCTGATTATTTTGAAATCTTTTTCTATTGTAGTAAAATGGTGTCCTTTTTCTTGCATATGATTGCTCATAGCTGAAAATTTCTTATGTTTAGCAGCATTTACATGTTCTAAATGTTTAAAAGACAAACTTATACCAAAATTTTTAAAGCCTACACAAAGACATAATTTATCAACACAAAACATAGTACACTCACAGAGCAAGGTGAATGAAATATGGCTGAAGGTAAAAATTTTGCAAAAAATTGAATAGTTTCAGCTTACAATTGCATCACAGGATGTGTTCCTATGATATAACTAATATGTATCCAAGCATACCTATTAAAGAAACCGTTGAAATCATCAGGTCTAATCTAACAAAACAGGGCAAGTGAAGTACATGAAAAATAGAAGTGTTTATAAATTTATTAAATTTTGTTTTAAACAACAATTATTTCACATTCAACAATGAAATTTACAAACAGATGTGTTTGGGGATGGGAGACCCCACGTCTGGAATTTTAGCCAATATTTACAGGGATCATCTAGAGCACAGCAAAATAAAAATAAGCATAAAAAGACTATGTTTGTGGTTGAGATATGTAGACGATACCTTTGTTATAATGGATAGTAAACTTAATGACAACAATAATATATTAAACTTCTTAAATAATCTAGACCAAAGAGTAAAATTCACTACGGAGGAAGAAAAGAATCATTAGTTAAACTTTTTAGATATTACAGTAACACAAGCCTCCGTGGCTCAGGCGGCATCGCGCCGGCCTCTCACCGCTGGATAGCGTGGTTCAAATCCCGGTCAATCCATGTGAGATTTGTGCTGGACAAAGCGAAGGCAGGACAGGTTTTTCTCCGGGTTCTCCGGTTTTCCCTGTCATCTTTCATTCCAGCAACACTCTCCATTCTCATTTCGTAGCATATATCAGTCATTAATAAAATCACTTTGGGAGTGGCGACCCCATCGTACTAATAGCCTATATCTGCTTCATTCATTACATCCCTGACCCGGTCAAGACTGGAAAACAGGTTGTAGGATTTCATTTCACAGTAACACGAACAGAAAATAAATTTGACTTTCAGATTTATAAAAAACCATCTTACGTTCCAATAGCTATCAAAAAAGATTCTCTACACCCCAAATCACAGATACAAGCCGCTTTATCAGTCTAATATACAGAGCCTTCAAAATGCCACTCTCTGTTAGTAGTTTAAAGAAAGAAATTAAATTTATAAAAGACTTCGCTTCTGTCAATGTTTATAAAATAGATGTTAACAAAATTTTTAATAGAGTGAAATCGAAACTGGCCATTAACCTTATTCCGATCAAAACTGAAAAACCAAAATTCGCAACATTTACATTCACCAACCAGCAGTACATCAAATTACGAATCCGATCAAGAAACGGCAAATTAATATTGCATTTAGAACACAAAATACAAATACAAATATATTCTTCAACCATAATAGTGTAAATTCACGCAACAACAAATATCAAAGTTCAGGAATCTATAAGCTGAATTGTTCAGTTTGTGGTTTTTCTTACATTGGCCAAACTGGCAGATGTTTTATAACCAGATATTTAGAACATGTAAATGCTGCTAAACGTAACAAATTTTCCGCTATGAGTAATCATATGCAAGATAAAGGACACCATTTTACTACAATAGAAACAGTTTTAAAAATAATCAGAAAGATCGATAAAGGAAAGTTAATGAATGAGCTGGAGAACATACATATCAACCTAGACAAACACTTCAATAGGGATAAAAAAATAGAAATAAAAAACCCATTAATAGAACAAATACCGAAATTAATACAAATATTCAAACTCGATAGCACAAAATATACAAGCAAGTTTATCCTGGATAATAATAAGAGTCAATCTACGAATACACAAACCTCCCCCTACATAACTTATGAACATTCACCTCCACGAATCACGTCATTCGCTAGAACGCCGCCCTCTGCTACCTCGCCTCCCAGTGCCCGCAGATACGGAGACACGTACTACACGAGGAGCGCACGTAGAATGACAAGCTGTCGTCTTCAGCTGAGTGCACTAGCGTAAATGCAGCCAGGAATAAGAGGGGTAAGTGCTGATCCTTCAACGTTAGTTTCTTCAACTTTTAAACCATTCACCGTATTCTTACGAAAAAAAAATTTCCGTTACAGATATGTCAACAGACTTACTTATGTAAACTTGGATGAAATTACCATTTGCATATCATCAAAGCTTGTCTGTTCACCATTTGACTGAGTCCCTGCTTATGTCTATAGGATTGCCCTACACTGGTTAAGACTACAAGCAATTTATGAATTTGACAAATTTCGACATTAAATATTTAAATTAGGACAAAATTCATCACCTATAATCAACAGTGTGCATCCGTTTTGTCAATTTCGTGATGAGAAGAATAATATTCACGTCTTAACTCAGCTGTTTTGAGAGTGTATTAAGATTTCAATTCCATATGGTACAACATGTGAAAAAGTTTACGTCCAATTGTAACAAAATGTCTTAATGTGTATACAACAAATAATTTTAAGACATTCAGCAATTTAACAGATTGTAAATGTATTTATACAGAGACTGACTAAAGGCATTGTATTTTAAATATTAGAATAAGGTTTTAAAGTTTCAAACTCAATAAATAGTCATATTGTTTTCAATAAGACAAGTAATATATAAACGCTTTATATTTAAGAGGTTTTTTAAAGTTTATTATGGATAAGTTTGTTAATGGCAAACCATAAGTGTAAGTTCTAAAACAATGTTATCAATTTAACCTTGTAAGAAGATTTGTAGCTTAAGATGTTCAAAATATGAACGAAACATGTCCTGTGTTTTAACAATTACGTTATAAAATGAGGATGAGATCCTCATTTTATAATTGCTTTTAATGTATTGAATAGGTGGAAATCAAAGTTTTATTGTTCTCCTTTTAACAGACTTTCAGTACAGAAAAATGAGGATAGTCTCTTGCAATGCATGGAGGTATCGGGGACTCCAGGAAAGATCCAACACAAACGCCCAAATTTCTTTGCTACCTTTAACACAAATTCCCTTTTAAAAATTAGGAAAATTGAAATAACTAACTGATACTTTGTTCCACCATTAAATATTGATTACAGTAATTCAAGAAACAAGATTCACTGATGAAGTCTTTGAGTCAACGGTTACAGAATCTTTAAAGGAAAAGAGTTGTAAACATGTTCTAATAACAGTTCCCCACCTTGGCACGGGTTTCATAGTCAGTAGGATGGTTTTGGATTCAGTCTTTAACTTTACTTCACCTAGAAGCCGAGTTTCAACACAGTCCTTCCGGAGCGCAAACAAAGTTTACACTTTTGTGAATGTTCATGCACCAATCAGTCAAGCGAATAAGACTGGACTTCTGCCTTAATTCACCCACTGCATAAGAAAGACGTTAACAATTACCGTGGTATTTCCCTCCTATTGGTATCTTACAAAATTCTCTCAAAAGCTCTGCAGATTAGGGCAGAACAACAACTTGATCTAGAAGGAACAGATAAATTCTGGGAAGATCTTGAAGACATTCTCTGTAAGATCCCAGTCAAACACATGATTATACTTCTTGGCGATTTCAATGCACAGCTGGGTAAAGAGAGAAAGTTCTGGAACATTATCGGAAACTATCCGGCACACCAGAGAACAAACCACAATGGAAAGAGCCTCGTGGATCTATGTAAGCTCTTCAACTTGATTATGAAATCTACAGCTTTCAAACACTTGCTCAGGAGGCAGAAGACTTGGACATATCTGAATCCCAATCTCGGAGTGTTTCAAATTGACCACGTCGCAGTCTCCCGTAAAGCTCAAAGAGACATACAGAATGGGAAGTTTCTAAGGAATGCCAGTCTAGATTTGGATCTCTATCTATCCAAAAACAAGGTTAAACTGATCCTGAGAAACACCAGAAAGGTCCACTTGAAGAAGATCAATCGATTTGATACTGAAAAACTACAGTCATGTCCTGAATTTACGAAGGAATTAGAATCCCTGAATCCCCAGAACTAGGAAGAGCTACAACAGACCTAGGTTACAACAACAAAGGAAACAGTCCCACTGATGAAGTCAAAGAAACGTACTTGGTGGAATGATGAATGTGACTCAGTGTTAAAACAAAGACAACTCGCCTGGCAAAAATGGAATTCGGAAAGAAACCAATATAACTGGGAAAACTTAGTGAGCAAGAGACAATGTGTGGCAAAAAAAAATACTATTCACACTATAAAACGTGCCTACAACAAGAATCAACTAACACGGATTGAACAAGACTTCCAGAGGAACAACACATGGGACTTTTACAGAACTGTCAAACACAATCCAAACAAGTATAATCCAACAAGCTTCATCATCATCATCACCAATGTCCCACTCCAGTCGCCCGGGTGTGGTTAATAAGCGTCCTGCACTTCTTTCTGTCCTTCCACCACGAACCTACTATGCTGGCGTAGCAGGGGGAGAGGTGATACTCCCACATGGCGCGTCCCAGGTGGCGGATAGGGGGGTCCTAACCGGCTTGCTGGCGGACTTGAGGGGAATAAAATACCTCTCGCGGACCAAACACAGAACCCCCTGTGGGTGGGGGACGCAGACGAAGAATTTGCCCATGGTATCCCCTGTCTTTTGTAAGAGGCGGCTAAAAGGGGCGACCAAGTGATGATGAAATCACCTCGCGGGGAATACCATGGGTCGCTTTTACTTGCGCGTAGTACCACTTTGTTGGGTAACAAATAGGTTTGTGATTAGTAGCAAACGAGAGCGCGACGGCTTTTACAGTACCTGTGATTAGTAGCACTATCTGAGCGACACCATGGGATGAGGGAACCCATTGGTTCTGGCTTGCCTATGATTAGTACCCACTATTTGAGGAACACCACGGGATAGTACGAGTCCCTGTGGTTAGTACCCTTATGTGATGAACACCATAGGTTTGCGTTGCCTATAAATGGCGCCGCAATGTGCGAAACAGCGTAGGTCTGTAATACATGTGCGAATTTCATTGCCTGTGAGTAGTATCATAATGTGTGGAATTCCGTGAGTCTGCGCTATTCTTGATTAGTACCGCAACATGACAAATACCATGGTTCTACTTTTCTAGCGATAAGTACCATTGTGAGGGGCCGCTGACTTGGATTTTGGACCCTTTTCGACTACAAGTATCATTGATTCAGTATTGTGCTATAGAAGCAGTCCCTTGGTCAATAATACTATTGTTCTACACCAGCTTCTGTGCATGTGAGGCACTGTGGGTCGGTTCCACTGATCATTTTTAATTCATATCCGTCCGTCCGTCCTTCCTCACGTTTTGAATTGTGGTCAGTGGATGTTTTGTGCTTTTAATTTGTCATTTCATTTCGTCTCATTTCATACCATTAGGGGCCGATGACCTAGATGTCAGGCCCCCTTAAACAACAATCATCATCATCATCATCATCATCATCATCATCATCATCATCATCATCATCATCATCATCATCTGTCCTTCCACTTTTCCTGCTCAGTTACTTCCGCCATATCCAATCCAGCTTCTCCAATCCCCTTCCGAATCTGATCCTCGGTCTTCCAACTGGTCTCTTTCCCTTCTCTTCCTAATTCCCTTCTTGCTACCTGTTCTTTTCCCATTCTTTTTACATGTCCGAACCATCTCAGTCTTGCTTTCTGCATGTTCTGTACTAACGGTTCTATATTTAGCTCTTGTCTGATTTTAATATTTGGAATTCTATCTCTTCTTGTCTTTTTAACCGTTGTTCTTAAAAATTTCATTTTTACTGCTTGGATCTTACTATCTTGTCTCTTATTAATTACCAGCGTTTCCAGTCCATACGTTACAGTTGGTATGAAATACTGTTTATGTAATGTTAATTTAGTTCTCTTGGGTGCTTTGTCATCCCATAAAAACTCTCTGACTTGATGATAAAATGTTGTACCTATACTTAGTCTGTTATTAATTTCAGGGTTTATTTCATTATTTCCATTAATATTGCTACCCAGATATGTAAACTGTTCTACATTCTCTAACTGTTCCCCGTCTATGTTCACTTGGCTTCTCTTTTTCTCTTTTCCACAGTTCATAAACGGTTCATAAAGTCGGATGGGAGACTAGCTTACACTGCCAAAGATAATTGCCAGATTCTAGCAAAGTACTTTGAATCTCTTCTCAATTGTGAAATTTCAGTATCCACTTCATCATTTGAAGATAACAGATTATCCAGTCCCTTAAGAATAACAAGGCACTGGGTGAGGACTCGATAACTGCTGAATTGTGGAAGTATGCTGGTAACAAAATGATTGATAAATTGACTGACATCATCAACAAGATTTGGGAAACAGAGAAACTTCCACTTGACTGGACTTCTGCCTTTATTCACCCACTGCATAAGGAAGTGGACAAAATGGATGTTAACAATTACCGTGGCATTTCCCTGCTATTGGTATCTTACAAAATTCTCTCAAAAGCTCTGCAGATTAGGGCAGAACAACAACTTGATCCACTACTGGGAGAGTACCAAGCAGGGTTCAGGAAAGAACGCTCATGTGCCGAGCAAATTATTAATCTGAAATCTTTCCTCTCATATCTGAAACTAAGGAACAAGAAATTTGTGGTGACCTTCGTTGACTTCAAGAAGGCCTATGACTCGATTGATAGAATCACTCTTATTCAAGTCCTAAAGGAATTTGGCTTGGATAACAAAACCAGGGCAATCATCGAACGGACTGTAGCTAACACAACATTCAGAGTTAAGTTCAGAGGAGAAATTTCAGACGCTTTCACGATAAAGACAGGAGTTAGGCAGGGAGATGGGCTATCGCCCCTCCTGTTTAATTGCGTCCTTGAAAAAAATCATCCTTTAGTGGTGCAAAGAAATTAACGATGGGCTCCAAAATGGTGTGCATTGGGTTACAAGAACATGAACCTTTGAATTGATTGCCTAGCTTTTGCAGATAATTTAGCAATTTTCTCTTGATTCTTTAGACATGGCTACAAAGCAAATTAATCACCTCAGGACACAGGCAGAAAAAGCAGGTCTCCAGATCTCTTTGGAGAAAACGCAATTCATAACTAATATCAAGCCAGCGCCAGGAGAGCTAAAAGTAAACCAGGGGGCAATCAAACGGACAGAAAAGTTTCAATATCTTATCAAGTGGATAGAACCAAACATGTCTGAAAAGAAGCTTTTGCTTTGCGCATGAATAACATGGAAATGGCTTATCAACTGACCAAAAACGTTTACAACAAAAAGTTCATATCCTTGAACGCAAAACTCAGACATTACTGCACTGTCATAAGACCAGAAGCTTTGTATGCAGTGGAATGCCTTGCTATGAACAAGAAAGGTCTGATAGAAAAATTAGAAATTAAAAAAGAAAGATCTTAAGGAAAATTCTTGGCCCAATTAAAGACAAAGATGAATATAGACGTTGGCATAACCATGAGCTGTATACTCATGTCCAGAAGATCTCTGATGTCATACGGAGTAGGAGAATTGCATTTTATGGCCACTTACTAAGAATGAAACCCACACGATTATCAGACCAGGTCTTTACCTATTTTAAAGATAAGAAGAAGACCCAGCCAACTTGGTTCAAGGAGGTGAAAAGGGGACTTAGAGGAGATCGCGATCACTTATGAAGATATACAAGAACGCAACCCACTCAACGAAAAGACCCCCAGGGTTTTCAAGAAAGGACAAATTTGAAGACCGGAAAGACGTGGATGGAGGAAAGAAGAGAGCAACACCGGCAATGAATGAAGGAGCACTGGACAAAGGTCTAAGCCCAGAGAAGAAAGCTGAAATAACGTGGTCCTTAGTAGGCCGATACAAATAATAATAATAATAATAATAATAATAATAATAATAATAATAATAATAATAATAATAATAATCATTGCCTTGGTCTCCCTCTGCTTCCCTTATCCTTCATGGCCAAGTCCATTATTCTCTTAGGTAACCTATCCTCCAATACATGACCCCAACACCAAAGCAGGTTCATGCACACAGCTTCTTCCATACTAACTGTCACATAAGAAATATACTCACCAGTGGCAATGATTTATTGTGGAAGAGAGAAGCCCACTCCAAAAGTGCATTATTAAAGGTCTGGAATTAGTATTAAAATTTACCGGGCGAGTTGGCCGTGCGCGTTGAGGCGCGCGGCTGTGAGCTTGCATCCGGGAGATAGTAGGTTCGAATCCCACTATCGGCAGCCCTGAAGATGGTTTTCCGTGGTTTCCCATTTTCACACCAGGCAAATGCTGGGGCTGTACCTTAATTAAGGCCACGGCCGCTTCCTTCCAACTCCTAGGCCTTTCCTATCCCATCGTCGCCATAAGACCTATCTGTGTCGGTGCGACGTAAAGCCCCTAGCAAAAAAAAAAAAAGTATTAAAATTTCTGCTCTCTTACCTATATCTCATGTAATGAGAAACACCAGTTAAAATAAATAATTTTAATAAATCTATTTGAATTTAAGTATCACATATGTAAATAAGGAACAGCTTTTAATGTTAATATCAGTTACTAAGTAAAATTAGTGAGCTCAACTGATTAACTAGGGATACTGAGTTTGCTGATAATCAAATCTTAAAAATCTTAAATGAGGTACCTCAATCCAAAAGAAATCAAATTTTTACTTAAATTATAACTAAAAGAAGTAGATTATTACTAAACAGAAAATAATATCCGGAACCCCAAAATTATTTCAGTTCGGTGAGACTAGTGATATAATATCAGAATAAAAGAAACAATCTCTCAACATTTAAGAATCAAGAATTTAGGTGAAAATAATTTAAGTTTGGGTCAGATCTAATTTGATGATCAGTTAGGATTCTGCCACGAAGTCAACAGCTAAAGGACCACAAGAAAAGGTAATCCAGTCATCATCTTTTTGGGTAACATCTGAAGTCACTCGTTGTTGACAAAAAACAAGGGAAGGCATAAAAAAACAAATTATCATAAAAAAACGTAAGAAGCTGGCAACACCCAGAACAATAGCCAAGACCAAATGTAACGTATCGAAAAGCAAGCCTAAGGCAAGGTACCGTAATAATTTTGAGGTTACAGTTACATAAGAAGAAATAAATGTGAAGCTGTACAATACTATTCATTTTAGGCCTAACTTCACTTACACGAGGATGTTAATAGGTCTTAAATTAACTTTACCAAGGATTAAATAAGGAAATAGTGTTTAACTTTCATATGATGATGATAGTAGAAGAAAACATTGATTTTAGGGGATATCGTGACTTCGAATAGAGTCAATAGAATATGAGATTTAGTTCACAGTGCGATAAAATTTACACCAAAGTTACGCGTATCAATCAGTACATTTGGTTAGAGGTTCCAGAATAAATACCACAGATTAATATATACTTAAACATTACTAGGCCTAAATTGCCATAGAAGAAAACAACTTATCCCATACTAAATTCTGGAAAAAAAAAAAAAAACAACAACTTCGCCGGCTAGCGCCGATGCAAGAAAGGGTGTACATACCTTTAATCCAACAACGATCCTTAACCAGGATCATATTCCTTTCCTCTTCCCATCCTTTTTTTAGCAAGAAACACAACATTCCATCTGAAGCAGACTCCATCACCGTATAGACAACCAATAACATTTTTCACTTGTCTCGCTCAATAATTACTTCATTGTCGCAGTTTATACTGGCAGACGCTAGGAGCGCCACCAACTGGGCGATCCTTTATTAACGAGGTACGCCAACAGAGTGCGCAGAAATGCACACTCGTTTCAATTCAAATGACACCAATCTCAAATTATTTGCCAAAGAAATCCAAGTTCTTTAATAACGTCTCATTCTCCTCCCGCAAAACTCGAAGGAGGGTGAGAATAGAGAGCTGACATGGTATATCAGAATGTAGAGATGAGAAAATTTAGTTTTCTAGATAACGTTCCAAACACTGTCCCGAAATTAGGAGATTATTTCACATAAGTGATGCGAGAGATAAAATTTTCAAGAGAAATGTCCACGAGGTGTTACAATAATACGTGGAGAACAGTCACCAACCAGAAAATAATAATGAAGCATGCATCTTACATTACGTCATCACCAGTTCCAAATGGTATACCAATCTGGTAGCAGGCACAGTTTCGCGATGAAGGTATGGCCAGTACCGCCATCATAATGCCAATGTTGTTGTTAATACCTTTAGTATACCGCAGGAGTTCATGATGAGTTGAAGCAATAGCACCACCAATCTTCGATTGCTTCTTCAGCTGAGATGATGTTAATTGGACGTCCATATAGCAGCAACATAACCAGAAGGCAAGAGCGAAGAGTCGAAGGAGCTTGCAGTACCATTAACCTGATTAGGAAGTTCGAGGTTAATCTGAGAATATCCCAAAATTGTTCGTTGTACTAAGTCCTTTAGTACCAATGTCAACTGGCGAACACAATTCCAGATGAATAAGTAAATTCTTTTAACTGACTGCTATTTGAATATAAAATTGCACATCGACAATTAGTGTGATGACATCACACAATTAAAGGTTCCTGTTACTTTGTGCATCCACAACATTTTCATTACTTTTGGCTTGATTACCATTAACATAAATTTCATATATAGCCTGAAGAAATAGTATATCAACCCTTGTAATAATATTAACAAGCACCGGATCTTTCAAAATTACATGACTGCCATATAGTGTTGGCTACTGAATGCATGATTCGAAGCAGTGTATAGATTCATTCAAGTGTCCGAGTGAATCGATTCACAGGAACGGCGAGCTCACGGCACACGATTCAGCTTACTTCCAGCGGACAGTGCTGAGTGGCGCACTCACTGGACGTTGACGGGGAGCTGAGCTTCTGCTGCAGCGAGGCAGTGAATCATGGCACATTGAAAGAATCGTGAACGAGCGCGGCTCAGTGAGACACAAGATACACACGGCTCCTTATCGGCTCACTGGACACTGGTGGTGGCGGAAAGCTGAGCTTCCGCTGCAGCGAGACATACATTGAATCATGGCACATCGAAAGAATCGTGAACGAGCGCGGCTCAGTGATACACAAGATACACACAGCTCCTTATCGGCTCACTGAACACTGGCGGTGGCGGAGAGCCAAGCTTCCGCTGCAGCGAGACATACAGTGAGCCATGGTACAAGGAAAGAATTGTATGCTCTAATGGACTCTCGAGCTCAGCTCATTTGAAAATTATACCCATTTTCATTCACTGTCCTCTTCTTACAGGGAGGTTTAATTAATAGATGGATTTATTTGGAGTGTTTAAAAGGTAGTCAAAACATAATACTGAAGTATTAATAGCTAGTAAGTAGGTAGGCTATTAGGTTATACTATTTATTAGTATAATGAATCTTAGTATTATAACTTAGTTGACATTTGACAATTAAACTCGACTCTAGCCTGCCGTATGACTATGAGTCATGCTCATGACCACTCAAAAGTACCTGTTTTATATTGGGAAGAACGGCTCAGTATTCTCTCAGTTCATATGTCACATCGTTGCACAAGACTTCAATCATATGTGGACAGACGCAATAACTTAACCAACAGTTTGTTGAATCAGAAAACCAGTGGGCTACAGTACATCTCGGGTAGCCTATACAAAATATGATGATTTAAAAAAAATCCTCAGCTGATAGAAAAATACATATTTTAAAAAATGACTGAGCGAGTTGTCGTGCGGTTAGTATCGCGAAGCTATGCGCTTGCATTCGGGGGATGGTGGGTTCGAAACCCACCGTCAGCAGCCGTTAAGATGGTTTTCCGTAGTTTCCCCATTTTCACACCAGGAAATGCTGGAACTCTACCTTAATTCAGGCCATGGCTACTACCTTCCTAATCCTAACCTTTCCCAACCTGTGTCGCCAGAAACCTTTGATGTATAAGAGTGACTAGCATTTTCTTCTAAGAAAGGAGTTCATAGTATGAAGATCAGATGGCAGCTGCGAGCACTGAATGCTGTTGCTGCTGTCTTACCAGCACATACTACACAGATGCAGTAGCAGTGGTGACTAATGTGCCGTGAATTGGATCACTGTATCGATTCAGTAACGTGAACGGAATCAAATGAATCAATTCAGTAAAATGAATCGGATGTCCCATCACTACTGCCATACAATACAGTGAAAGGAGTTTGAAGCAAAAACCTTAACTTCTGATCAACATATTTTCAGGCATTTTTGATTTGGCGAAGGTGAACTCGCCTAATACGCTTGGTATTAGGGTCACTGACCAACAGAGTAACAGGGGTCAAAAATTCTAGGATGGTGCAAGGACCGGAGAAACAGGGGGCTAACTTAGCAGCAAATTTATTTACAGCCTTGCTATGCGGATAAGTTTTTACAAAAACTTTATCACCGATGGCGAGCTTGGTAGGTCGGCGACCTTTATTGTATCTTTCAGCAACCTTTTTGGTAGGAAACAACTAATCTCTGCTTAGCCTTACGCCACATTTCCTGAATTTCATCAGGATTTCTGCTATCAGGGAGAAGCTGGTCAATATTCATTAAGTTAGACAGAGGAGAATTGGGCGTAAAATTAAACATGAGAGCCATGTGAGTTTGCATATGTGATTCATGAACTGCAGAGTTAAATGCATTCTGCAACCAGTGGATGGAAGTATCCTACTTGGCATGATTATCACTATGAAATGCAATAAGAGCAGACTTCAGGTTTCTATTCATCCTCTCACTAAATGAAGGCTTAGGGTAATATGGCGTGGTGGTAACATGAGATATAGAGAGGTTAAAATAGAACTTTCTAAACAAATGAGACGTAAAAGACTTCGCATTATCAGACACAATGAACTTGGGCGGTCCAAAAGATGAAAATATCTAGTTCAAGCAGCCAATGGTAGTGTGAGCGTTAGTAGAACGAGTTGGGAAGAGCCAGGAAAAAACGGGTAAAACCGTCAACGCAGACAAGCATAAACCGGTGCCCCCGGGCCGTTCTAGGTAACGGACCTACGTGGTCTATAAAAAGCCGCTGCATGGGGCGAGTAGCATGAGATGAAGCTAACAAGCCAATGCGAGTGTTGACCGCAGGTTTACTGATAGCACACTGCTTACATGTTTTCACCAATTCTCTAATTTCAGTATCCATATTTTTCCAAATAAAGAAATGCCTGATCTTTTGTCTAGTTTTAAACACACCCAAATGTCCTCCCAAAGGAGTATCGTGGTAATATTTGAAGACAACAGGGATGAGAACCTGAGGACAAACGATCTTCATCTTATGGTCATTTCACAACTTGCAACACAGGACCTTATTTTTGAGGAAATAAGGTTTAACAGGTTTACCAGAGTTAATACTATCAATGATGGGTTTCAGCTCAGGATCCGCATATTGAAGCTTAGTAATATCTTGATACAACAGGGGAAAATCAGTCAATAGGGCATTGACACACTCAGATGAACACAAACATGAATCAGGGAATTTAGGGATAGGAACTTCGTTAGTATTTTCCGAGACTTCACCAAACATATGACTCAAGCCATCCGCAATCACATTATCTGTGCCATGGATGTGTCGAACATCAAAATTGAAGGATCCAATCCGAATGGCCCATGTGGTCAGACGACCTGAACGACGGGGTCTGTTGAGTACCCAAGAAAGGCCTGATTATCGGTCTCCAAAAGAAAATTGGAATGCTCAATATATGAGCGGAATTTTTCCAATGAAAAGATCACAGCTAAACATTCCAGTTCATATACTGAATACTTAGATTCAAGAGAACTTAGCGCTCTGGAAGCGTATGCGATGGGTCTCCTTCCTAGTTCAGTATCCTGAAGGAGTACACCAGCAATGGCGGAGCAGGATGCATCAGTTTGTACAATGAAGGGATTGTTGAAGTCCGGGATAGCAACGACTGGAGCGTTAGCAAGAGCGAGTTTCAGAGTTTCAAAAGCTTTTTCCTGAGGTTGTTCCCAGATGAATTTAGTATTCTTACGTCTTAGGGAATTGAGGGGAGCAGCAATCTCGGCAAAATTTGGGACAAACTTCTGAAAGAAGGTTGTCATGCCCACAAATTGAGCGATACCCTTTGATCCTTGGGAGGGGGGAAGTCGTGAATAGCTTGAGTTTGACTTTTATCGATGGTTATCCCACTAGGAGACACTGTGCCCAAGAAAGGAAATCTGTGGCTTAACGAATGACACCTTAGACAATTTTATGGTTAGCCCAGCACGTTGCAATCTAGTGAGGACTTCCTCGAGATGCTGAACATGTTCCTCAAACGTCTTCGAGTACACGATCAAATCGTCTAAGTAGTTGTAGACATAGGAAAATTTAATGTCTGATAGAATGGAATCCAAAAGCCTAGACAGAACAGCCGCCCCTGTGGTGATCCCAAAGGGGACGCGAACAAATTCATAGAGGTTCCAGTCCGTACAAAATCCAGTTAGGTGCCTTGACTCTTCAGCTAACGGAATCTGGTAATATGATTGGTTCAAATCAAATGAGGTATAAAATCTAGCATCATGGAACCAGGAGAAGCAAGTATGGATGTCAGGAAGTGGGACAGATTGAGGAATAATCTTTTTATTCAAAGCTCTGTAATCCAAAACTGCTCGATATCCTCCTTGAGCCTTGGGAACTAGGAAAATAGGGGATGAATAGGCTGAGGTAGACGGACGGATGACTCCTTCCTTTAACAAATCATCAATCGTTCCCTTCAATATTTTCATATGTGGGGGAGCCAGATGATAAGGGGGTGACCTTACTGGAATGTTGTCCGAAACATCAGTTTTATACTCAAAAATATTTGTTAACCCAAGACGATCAGTCAACACATCAGGAAACTTGGCGCATAATGTGCGTATTTGATCTGCCTGGACCTTGGGTAGATGATCTAAACTGATTTTGGGAGGGGTAACCTCTTCCTCAAATTCAGAAAATGAAATATGATTAGCTGCAACAATGTCTCTACCAATTAATGGAACCACAGCATTAGGAGCAAATTTGAAAAATAGCAGCCCTTCCTGAAAATTAATTATCAGCCCAACATGGGACAAAAAATCAGACCCCAAAATCGTATCATAACACAAGTCCTTTACAACAATAAGTTTAAACTTCCAGGTAAAGTTTTCAATACGGATCTTGACTCTAATACAACCTAACACGGAAACCGTTGATCCATTAACAGTGAAACAATTGACATAGGTTGAATTGAAGGTAGTTTACAGGGTGACTTAAAGCGGTTATACCATGACACATTAAGTAAGGACAGAGCACTGCCAGAGTCAACCAATGCTGACACAGGTTCATTGTTAACCTCAGCTGAAATAAAAGGTAAATTATGGCACACATTTGCTGAAATTCTTTGACAATCAGTATGACAAATGGTATCATTACTACCAGAGAAACTATTGGGCTCCTTACTATTTAACAGAGTATCTGTTACTGGTTCTTCAACATGTTTTTTTAAAGTCAGATTTGTGGTCTAGAGGAAGGATTATTAGGACCATTTTGGGAGGCCAATGGACAGAATCTCTTAACATGCTGTTCAGATCCACATAAATAGCATGCAGCATTAGGATTTAACTTACTGGTGGTGTTCCTCCTTACTGAGGGACAAGTATTCCTGAGATGATCCTTAGATCCATAGGCATAACATTTCCTTTCAGTAATAGGCACAACAGGTTTCCTAGGAACTGAATTATTACTGGAAGGAACAAGTGGTGGAATGTCAGTGGGATGACATAAGTCATCATACCTGATACTCTCTGCATCAACACATGCAGCTTCAAGTTGAACGAAATTTTGAGATTTAGAAATAAGAAATAGGTAGGACCTATACGATGGAGAGATACCACGCACAATATTATCTACCATCTCGTCCTCTGGCATGGACACCTTAAAGACCTTGGAAAAAAATTTAATATCTCTCACATAAGATGACAATTTCTCATTTAAGGATTGTGGTCTATCACAACAACGTTGAATTAATGCCCTTCTGGCATGATTAGGGATATACTTCTTAAGGATCACTTCATGAAAATCATTAATGGGACAACATTGTGATATAGCATTTGATATTTCATTTTTTAACACACCTATTGTATGTGGAAACAAGACCCTAAAAATATTGGAAGAGTTCAAATTAAAAACTTTAGCAGACTCTAGTAGTTCCACAAAAATCTTAGGAAATGGACAGTTTCTTCTACTGATTCTACAGTAAAATCTGAATTCTTTTTGAATAAGTCAGTAATTGAAGTTGGGATAGCGTTTAGTTTCATTAGGGCATGCTCATCTAAAGGAACAACACAGTCCTTGGCTTCAGTTTTACAAACACAATGGTCTGGAGACCATGAAACGGAATTATGTTCCTCATCACACTTACTATTCTGGTCACGCAAGGGTTCTGTGAACAAGAGATAGAGAAATTTTGCAACTTCACATTCATGGTAAACATATCGATATCATATGCTAGTGTAGTAACCTCACATAAAAGCACAGAACACTTTTCTAGGTAATTGGGTCAAGTTTTAATTTCAAGAGATCCTTCACTCTATTCAGGTAATGTGACGTACGAGCTTTTAATCTTTTCAATTGACTAATAGATGGGTTACTATCCTCTAAGCAACAAATGCAGCACTTAATTTTGTTTACAGCATCTGCAATAAAGGAACTCGACCTACTCACCTCTTCCTCAGAGAGATCGGGGATGATAACAGGTACCTGCACTGAGTCCTTTAGTAAGGCAATATCTCCCTGGTTAGTGCCAGTCGATTGTAATTTTCTAATGGATAGCTCATAACAGAGCTCAGTTTTCCTCAGCAGGTAAGGTTCAGGGATCAAGCGTGAACTCATAGCCATGTTAACTGGTACATGCAACAGAAAGAAAAAATACAAGTATGAGACAAGTTATCTTAGCCTTACAATAATAATTTAACCCCACCTAATAGTCTCAGTTCACGACACATGGGCAAGGAGCAGTTAACATGCACATTTAAGGCAATAGAGGTGGCAAGAAAAACACAGCCACGGTCTATCGCTACCAAAAATTACTGTCACATAAGAAATATACTCGCCAGTGGCAATAATTTATTGTGGAAGGGAGAAGCCCACTCCAAAAGTGCATTATTAAAGGCCTGGAATTAGTATTAAAATTTCTGCTCTCTTACCTATATCTCATGAAATGAGAAATACCAGTTAAAATAAATAATTTTAATAAATCTATTTGAATTTAAGTATCACATATGTCAATAAGGAACATCTTAAAAATCTTAAATGAGGTACCTCAATCCGAAAGAAACCAAATATTTACTTAAATTATAACTAAAAGAAATAGATTATTACTAAACAGAAAATAATATCCGGAACCCCAAAATTATTTCAGTTCGGTGAGACTAGTGATATAATATCAGAATAAATGAAACAATCTCTCAACATTTAAGAATCAAGAATTTAGGTGAAAATAATTTAAGTTTGGGTCAGATCTACTTTGATGATCAGTTAGGATTCTGCCACGAAGTCAACAGCTAAAGGGCCACAAGAAAAGGTAATCCAGTCATCATCTTTTTGGTAACATCTGAAGTCACTTGTTGTTGACAAAAAACAAGGGAAGGCATAAAAAAAAACAAATTATCTTAAAAAAAACGTAAGAAGCTGGCAACACCCAGAACAATAGCCAAGACCAAATGTAACGTATCGAAAAGCAAGCCTAAGGCAAGGTACCGTAATAATTTTGAGGTTACAGTTACATAAGAAGAAATAAATGTGAAGCTGTACAATACTATTCATTTTAGGCTTAACCTCACTTACACGAGAATGTTAATAGGTCTTTAATTAACTTTACCAAGGATTAAATAAGGAGATAGTATTTAACTTTCATATAATGATGATAGTAGAAGAAAACATTGATTTTAGGGGATATCGTGACTTCGAATAGAGTCAATAGAATATGAGATTTAGTTCACAGTGCGATAAAATTTACACCAAATTTATGCGTATCAATCAGTACATTTGGTTAGAGGTTCCAGAATAAATACCACAGATTAATATATACTTAAACATTACTAGGCCTAAATTGCCGTAGAAGAAAACAACTTATCCCATATTAAATTCTGAAAAAAAAAAAAAAAAAACCAACTCTGCCAGTTGGCGCCGATGCAAGAAAGGGTGTACATCCCTTTAATCCAACAACGATCCTTAACGAGGATCATATTCCTTTCCTCTTCCCATCCTTTTTAGCAAGAAACACAACAATCCATCTGAAGCAGACTCCATCACCGTATAGACAACCAATAACATTTTTCACTTGTCTCACTCAATAATTACTTCATTGTCGCAGTTTATACTGGCAGACGCTAGGAGCGCCACCAACTGGGCGATCCTTTATTAACGAGGTACACCAACAGAGTGCGCAGAAATGCACACTCGTTTCAATTCAAATGACACCAATCTCAAATTATTTGCCAAAGAAATCCAAGTTCTTTAATAACGTCTTACTAACAAGTTAACCTTCTGTTGGGGGCAGGAAAAATTGTATTTCCCCCCCCCCCCCCCCTCTTATCATGCTTAGAATGTCAAAATATGCGTTCTTGCACATTTTGATTACAGGAATGCAATTGCACTGGGAAATATATGACAGTGAATGAGGAGGAAAATTATGGGTGTTTGTGAGTTGCATTTGTAGGGGAAACATCAATTCTTGAAATAGGATTCGTCTGGGACAGACAGGCAGCAGTAATGGTCTTCTCTAAAAATGTCAGTAAAACAAAAGTTCTATGTATACCAACCACATCGAATTATTGCTGCTGTGCCACATTTACTGCACTGTCCTCTCAAATTGAATGAATGAGCAGGCTAACCATCATATTTTTGGAAACTGAGTTAGATGCTGCCACCTACTGTTAATGATATAAACTACATTTATTGAAGTAGGCTACCATCAGGGAATTGCCTATAAAGAAATACAAGGCTTCAAAGTTCTTGGGGTATCTATATCATCTTGACAGAATTGCAAAAGCGGGCTTTACTAAAAGTTCAGGTATGTCGGTGCCACAGTATCGGCAGGATAGCAAACACTACAGAATTTGGTAGTCCATGATACATGATCATTCTGGTACGATGTTAATTCAAAATGGATTCAAAATGCAGATAATATTTTCATTTGAATAATGTTATTGGTTTTTACATCCCACTAACTACTCTTATGGTTTTCAGAAAAGTCAGAAAGACAGCGCCTCAACTGTCTGAGCCACTCAGCTCAGCTTCATTTTAATAAAGCATAGCCTTAGAGGAGTATTCAATGCAAGATAAGTTAATGTAAATTATGAAGATACCGAGCTCGATAGCTGCAGTCGCTTAAGTGTGGCCAGTATCCAGTATTTGGGAGATAATAAGGTTCGAACCCCACTATCGGCAGCCCTGAAGGTGGTTTTCCGTGGTTTCCCATTTTCACACCAGGCAAGTGCTGGGGCTGTACCTTAATTAAGGCCACGGCCACTTCCTTCCCACTCCTAGCCCTTTCCTGTCCTATCGTCACCATAAGACCTATCTGTGTTGGTGCGACGTAAAGCAACTAGCAAAAAAAATAAAAATGAACAGACCGAGGAGGGAGTTGGCTGTGTGGTTAGGGGCGTGTAGCTGTGAACTTGCATTCTCACACTCCACTAGCCTTTTCGTATCCCATCATCCCATTTCAGTGCAACATAAAGCAACTTCTAAAAAAAATATATATATATATATATTCATTGTGAAGTGTTATTATTGACCTTATTGTCTGTTTACAAACTAAGTAAAAATGGCATCTGCTTTTGAAGGTGGTGTTACTTTATGTAAGCATAGTCGGAATTCTATAAGCAGAAGTTACAGAAAACGTAAAATGAATGTCAGAAACAAGGAAAGGGAAAAGCAAAAAAGAAAAATGGTTAGTGGTGATTTTTACATTATGTGCAGAGTTGAACAGATGTAAAAGAAAAGCTTGGGTGGAGATTGTAGATGTGCACGAACATTAATACTTTCGCTGAAAAAAAAATGCCAAAAGCATTTTTTGTTTTCATGTTCTGGCCCAATATTTTGTGTTCCACTCACCTCGGTAGCTGAGCGTGTTTCCTCACACTCAATGAGAGGACTGAGGAGCTGCAGTATTTGGAGATCTGAGGTTTGAATCCCAGTGCTGACAGTGGCTATCATGAGTGTGGTTTATCCCTCTGTTTTTCTGCATTCCCTCCAGGTAAATGCTGGGATAGTACATAATTTCAAGTGAATGTAATTCCCCTCCCCTCAATGTGCTTATGAATAAAACTGTTGAATTTGTATGCCAGTGTTAAAAGTAAAGCTACTCTTTTCAGATGGAAATAAATATATTAACTTTATTCTCCAAAATTTCTTTTTCCAATAGTGAGAAAGTATCTTTTTCTCCAATTTAAGAAACTGATGGTTACCCCGTTTTTGTGTGCATCCATTCAATTCTTGAAACAAAAATCTGTAGTGTTATGAAAATAGTGTGGGTTTCTTGCAGTTAATCCAGGTAACATGCATCCATACTGATGAGCATGTCTCAAAGCACGGGGAAAGTAACTGCTGGAATGCTAGCCTCTGTGCTTTCAGGATGTAATCTTTCTGCTGCAAGGTAGCAGGACTCCTTAAAATGAGCACTGTGTGAGAGGTTGCATATCATATACCTATGCATTCGGAAGATGAATTGATCTAGGGGCTGAAGTTCTAACGTTGCGTTGGCCGGTATTATTTTTACTGTTAGCTTGTCGGAATTATGATTACCTTCTTCCAGAATTTTTCTGACACTTTCAGTGTCATTGTGGAAGCTGTGCAAGTCTAAAAAGAGCAGGGTCTCCTTCACTTGAAAATGGTAGGAAGGCTTCTTTTAAAATTGTAGTGTACCAAGCGAGTTGCATTTACAATAGGATGTTAAAGAATATCCACCTAATCAATACACATTTTATTGATGTGACTATACAGTGTTCTCCCCAGAAATTTCATCAGGTGGGTGGCAGGATTGAATAGCTGGGCGGGGAATACTACCTAAAATAATGAATATGATCAAATTTAAATTTAGTTCCCTCGGGGCATTAACAATAATATTAATGCCAAAATTGAATGCTTTCAGTGTTATTATCACAATTAAAACATAAAGGAGTATTTTCAACTGCTAGTGTTCTACTGCTTGTTCAGTCATGTAACACCGGGGATTAACCACTCGGTTGCTGTAGAGTGCCATACGGGTTTGTGACATGGGGTGGAATAAACGGATTCCACGCTAATCCAGACACCGCTCGCACACGACACTACATAATAATCAAGCTAAACATTGAAACTCTAATGTAATTGATGCAATTATGCTGACAATAACTAAGATTTATCATTTGAATAAAGGGGAGGTGTGTGTATATGCCTAAGGCGGAGCTGGCGGGTGTAATGGAGAAGGAGGTTTCAGGGAGGGTGAAAGAAAATTATTGTAATGTAATAACTAATAAGTACAAGTAAATACAGTAACAGTTACAGTATTTACATTTTTATTTGGAATATCTCATGACTCAAATATGTATTAATGTTAAGTAAGTAGCTGGGCGGTCTGGCAGGGCGGTGCGCCCATTAAAAAGGGCCTAGGGAGAACACTGCTATACAATGATCATACTTAGTCTTAAAATCTAATAGTACATGTTGTAAAAAGACATTATGGTTATTCTATAAGGAACATGGAGTTCAAATTAAATTCTTTCGTATTAAAATTATGTACATGTGATGTCTAATAATATGTTCAAATTGTAATTAATGTTGTGATTCATCTCATCAGCTGACATTTCAGTTGAATCTTCAGCATTAAAGTTGTTATTCACAATTTGGATATTGTTAACTGAGGCACCTGAAAAAAAAAAAAATTAAAGAAAAAATGTAATAAGACTCGTGAATAAATGGTTTGAAGAAGAAATGGTTAAAAATATAATATTGTTCATGAAACTCACCTTGTATAAAACAAACTGCCAGATGTAACTGTAGCTCTAACATGAATCACAACTGTCTTAGTGAGAGTGAGTGCAAACAGAAGGAAGAGGGATGATGTGGGGAGGGAGAGAGGGGAGGTGCTTGTATATGCCTAAAGTAGATTTGGCAGGTGTAATGGAGAAGGAGGTTTCTGGGAGGGTAAATTGAAATTATTGTATTGATGAGGATTACGATTTCTATTTATTTCTGTATTCATTGTATATAGGAATAATACATTAGGTCTCTCAGAGATGTTGTTCAAATTGAAATTAGAATTAAAATACTGCTCCAAGTGTATGAAACCATTTTCAGTGATATTTAAGAGGGCCCCTTTGTCTCTTTGTCAGCTACCCATTAGTTGGAGCATTTTCGGCGATTTCCTTTCTTATACTGGGGATAATGACACCCTTATTCCATCAGTAGTATCTTGTCATTGTCCCAAACTGCATTGAGCACCCTAAGTAGCCACTGTAAACACTGGTCTTTGCTAACTTCATCAATTCCTGGGGATATCCCTTGCAGCATCTTAAGGGCTGCTTCTGTGTCTGCCCTTATAATGGGAGGTCCCTCTGTGTAGGTTTCAATAGCTGGTTTTGTTGTTCTCTGATCTGCTTCTGTCCTGTTCAGTACGTGATCAAAATGACACCTCAGAGCCTCTCTAATATCCTGTCATGGCCAGGTTTCCATTGGGATCCTCAGTTGCTGTGATAGTTTCAACTGAATTCCTTTTGTTTTTGATCATTCTGAACAATAGTTTCATCATCGCCTCTGCTGTCTTCCTCCAGTTTTTGAGTAAATTTTTCACAGCACTTTTCTTCTCCTCTTCTACTACTCTTTTAACTGTCAGTTTCATGTCCTGGTAAACTTGTTCGAGGGCCATTGACCTCAGATGTTAGGCCCATTTAAACAACAAGCATCATCAAACTTGCTCTAGGTCTCTGATCTTTCCCTCATCCATTACTTGTTCTGGCTTGGATTTCTCTCTATCTCGTTCTTTCCACCAGGGTGTCTCTTTCTTCCTTACTCTCGCACTTGTCTTCCCGCAAACCTCTATTGCTTCTTTTATCAAGGTGTTTTTAAATCTTGTCCACTCTACCTCACCACTCTCCACTTCTTCTGTAGGCAGTTGTCCTCTTATATGATCCTGATAGCCCTCCTTCCAATTTGTTGTATTTTTTTTTTTTTTTTTTTTTCTTGCTAGTTGTTTTACATCGCACAGACACAGATAGGTCTTATGGCGACGATGGGACAGGGGGGCTAGGAGTGGGAAGGAAGAGGCCGTGGCCTTAATTAAGGTACAGCCCCAGCATTTGCCTGGTGTGAAAATGGAAAACCACAGAAAACCATTTTCAGGGCTGCCGACAGTGGGGTTCGAACCTACTATCTCCCGAATACTGGACACTGGCCGCACTTAAACGACTGTAGCTATCGAGCTCGGTTGATGTATTTTTTACAAGTTGCTTTACGTTACACAAACACAGATAGGTCTTATGGAGACGATGGGACAGGAAACCTAGGAGTGGGAAGGAACCGACCGTGGCCTTAATATAGGTATAGCCCTAGCATTTGCCTGGTGTGAAAATGGGAAGCCACGGAAAACCATTTTCAGGGCTGCTAGCAGTCTAATTTGAACCCACTATCTCCCTAATACTGAGTACTGGCCACACTTAAGCGACTGCAGCTACCGAGTTCGGTGAATCTGTTGTAGTTCCCACACCTTAATCTTAGGTAATTTCTACTAATAACTGGTGGTCACTATTGAAGTTCTCACTTCAAATCAGCTTGACATCGGTCACAAGTCTACTTCTTTCTTTATCTGTAATGACATAGTCAATGATCGTCTTGCTTGTCCATCCCAGCTGTATCTGGTAATCTTGTGACAGATTCTTTTGTCAAACCAGCTGTTTTTTACTACCAAACAGCTTTTATGCAGATGTCTTGGAGATGTTCCCCTTCTGAATTCCTTCTCCAATGGCCACATGGTGAGCCACACCCCCTCCCTTACTGACAATCTACCTCACCGTAAAACACACACGTCGGAAGATTCGAGGCATGGACCGCGACTAGGAAAGGCCAAACACAGCCCTGAACTGGAAACGGTCCTCATTTCGAAAAGTAGAACAGGAATGAGACCAAAGCTACTAGCAATAAAATCCCAACTAAATTTAAATGAGGTTTTATTGATATAATAAAATAAAAAAGAAACAAGAAATGAAGCCAGCTGTTAAAAACAAAGGATACGTATATGTGCAGAGCTCATTCAATTGAAGTCATAACACTAACGCGTGAGCACAGCTTTTTCAAACACCAAGCTTAAATTATTCATAAGACAGGCTCACCGTCTCAATTGCAATCTCGCTACATAAAGTGGTAATGTGAATACAATCCACACGGATCAACTCGATTATTCTTTCCGCGAGATTAATAGAATTCATTATATACGCGTCTATTTAACTTCCCCATCGTCACAACAATTACCACACAGATCAAAGCTCCCACGCGGCATGGAGAAGAAAAAGGGGTCCAGAGAAGGTAAAAATAAGATGCGAGAGATCACAACATAGCACATAGTAACATCTCTGGACCAAAGGAATAAAATTTAAACACAAAGAGAACCACAGGCAAGCGCATAGCCTGAATAAGAAAAGAACATGGCAGCCTCATGGGCAAGCAAAAGGCCATGATAGCAACCAAGGCAAAATAAATATCACCGTGCTGGCAACAAACATGAAGCTCAGAAACAAGATTAAAATATAAAATGAGCTGACCAATACGTCATCCTTTCTCTCCTTTCACTCGCCAGCACACACCCAAACATTCAGACATTGCCGGTATCGGCAAACAATCTGAGCAGTTGCTCCAGTTAATAAGTTGAACACAATCTCATATAGTATGACTCTCATGGTCACACACAGAAGGGTCTCACATATGTCAGAGATAGCATGCACGGCGCAGGCAATTAGCAGTAGGATAATAGAGACCCAGTGGTCACACACAAACCCATCAGCTCATGCACTCCGTACAACACGAATGGGCCTCCGCGTCAACACGCAGGGCATACATTCATTGATGGCGAAAAACTTCACAATGTAGTGCACGTAAATAAAATCAATCAGAGACCCAACTAACATCATAACTCAATCACAATAAAGACAACTAGCATGCAGCCCATTCATGCAGCAGAGCAGAAGGACGCATATCAATTGGCCAGGCGAACGGTACAATTTAACCATAGAAATAATATAAATACAAGGATTACCATACCTGCAATATCAATAATCAAATTAACAAGAAGGATGGTAGTACGGGTCAAGTTTAAATCTATTGAAAACCCATTTATGGTATAAAAATGCCACTCCAATCTGCGTGGGGTCCATGCTTACACTCCACACACATAACAATGCAAAGAATCGCTCCAAGGAGATAAAACTACTGTCTCGCCGAAAGAATGATCTTCCATGCTCATGACCGAGGGAGCTGCCCTCTCTGGTACAATCATGGAAACACTTAAGTCAATTGAGGTGAGGCCGATACAAGCTCTTTGCAATATGGAAAACATCATTTTTATGAACATGCCATATTAGCATGGGTCACTATCATACTGCCCCCTTTTTAAAATGTGTCTTTTCTTGTTGATCAGACAAGGAGACACATTTTAAAGCGAGGTTCTAATCCTTAAGCCTAAAGTGCGCGCACTGCTAAATACTAAAGGACTTAAAATCTAACTAAAACTAGGGAAACTCATATTATACACATATTTACAAAAATCAGTGATAACAATGCACTATAAAATGCAGTCCAGCTCAACCTGAGGCCCTGTACTTTCTTAAACAGTATCACACTTAATCAATCAGTCCATTTCAAGCAATTCATTTAATACTTCCATGAGTTGTGTCAGATAACCAAGGGAAAGTTGTAATTAAATGTAACATCCTCACGTCTCCTAGGAATTCGCAACTTATTTCGTCTCATCTTCAACCAATGACATCGATATTCCTTTCCATTCCTTTTTTTTTTTCCTGTATATTATTTTTCCTGAAAGAAAAAGGACTTTAGAACACTGGTAATTATACAACAAGCAAAATAAACAGATGCTACTACTAAAATATAATGGAAAATAGATAAAGTTTCACTGGCTTCGTTGATGATATGGTTTCAGTAAAGACACATGAACCTTCGATAACCTCATACTCGTCAGATCCTCCAATTCTACAGTTACAGGTCCTAGGAACCTTACTGTTCTCTTGGGGTTGGACCATTTATGGCAGAGTTTGGCGGCGATTTGGTTGGCTGTCGAGCTTATAGGGAACATTTTTACCACAACCAGGTCTCCAACTTCCAGGCTGACCTTTTTGTTCCCCTGGTTTAATCTTTTTTCCGCCTGGTCTCGGGCTCTGACCAAGTTTGCAACGGCTTCCTTCCATTTTCCCTCAATATTCATGTTTCTCGATGGCTCGGACAGATACCCAATGTCCCATTTCAACTGGAGCGGGTCAGCAAGGCTTCTCCCTAGAAACAAATCAGCTGGGGTGTGGCGGTGAGATTCGTGTACAGCACTGTTGAAGGCTAAAACAAAAAATACCATATTATCATCCCAGCTGTGCTGATCAGCGCTATGGAAAGCACTCAAACAGGATTTCAGATTACGATGAAATCTTTCAACGTGAGAAGGTTTAGGGTAGTGGGGGCTCAGAAAAATGTGCTTCACTCCCCACCCAAAACACAGGTGACGAAATTTACAGCAGCTGAATGTAGATGCATTGTCCGTGACTAACACTTTCGGGAGCCCATAAACTCGATAGCTGCAGTCGCTTAAGTGCGGCCAGTATCCAGTATTCGGGAGATAGTAGGTTCGAACCCCACTGTCGGCAGCCCTGAATATGGTTTTCCGTGGTTTCCCATTTTCACACCAGGCAAATGCTGGGGCCGTACCTTAATTAAGGCCACGGCCGCTTCCTTCCCCCTCCCATCGTCGCCATAAGACCTATCTGTGTCGGTGCGACGTTAAGCCAAAAAAAAAAAAAAAACACCTCCAAAAATATGCAGAGATAAAACGTGGATGGCGCTGTTCGAGTTTATAGTGCGGACCGGAACAACCATACGAATTTAGAAAAGGCGTCGACGACGGACAGGATTCCAACGTTGCCATTCTTGGATTTCGTGAGACGACCAAAATAGAAACCAAGGCAAAATAAATATCACGCAGGGCATACATTCATTGATAGCGAAAAACTTCACAATGTAGTACACGTAAATAAAATCAATCAGAGACCCAACTAACATCATGACTCAATCACAGTAAAGACAACTAGCACGCAGCCCATTCATGCAGCAGAGCAGAAGGACGCATATCAATCAGCCATCATTAGAAGAGGCGAATGGTACAATTTAATCGTAGAAATAATATAAATACAAGGATTACCATACCTGTAATATCAATAATCAAAGTAACAAGAAGGATAGTAGTATGGGTCAAGTTTTAATCTATTGAAAACCCATTTATGGCATAAAAACGCCACTCCAATCTGCGTGTGTCCATGCTTACGCTCCACACACATAACAGTGCAAAGAATCGCTCCGAAGAGATAAAACTACTGTCTCGCCGAAAGAATGATCTTCCGTGCTCATGACAGAGGGAGCTGCCCTCTCTGGTACAATCATGGAAACACTTAAGTCAATTGAGGTGAGGCCGATACAAGCTCTTTGCAATATGGGAAACATCATTTTTATGAACATGCCATATTAGCATGGCTCAGTGGTCCCATCACCTTCTCATAGCTATTCCTATGTGTCCCGAACTGTGCGTTGAGTTCCCCGATGATGATTACCCTCTTTTCACTGACGGTCTCTTCTAGGTCTTCCATTAAATTGTTCTTTTCATCTTGACTGCAACCTGTCTGAGGGGCCTGTTATTGCACCAGTGTTAGCTTCTCTGTCCTTAAGTGAACTGTTGCCTTTATAATCCTCCCATTGATGTACTGGATCCCTGTAATACCGTCTAACACTTTTGTCATTATCAATCCTACTCCATTTCTTATCTATCTGTTGTTACCATTCCAGTAGAGGGTATAGTTCTTCCTCAACTCTTTCTTCCCTTTACCTTTTCATTTAGTTTCTCTCAGTCCTAAGACTGATATTTTCCTTCTCTCCATGATGCCCACTAACATTTCATATCTTCATATTTGCCAGTCAAACTCAGTACGTTGATTGTTCTTAGTCGAGCGTGTTGTCTTCTCCGGGGTTGTTGCACAATCACAAGGCCTGTCCTATCATCAGGCTGTAAGCCATCATATCTGGCGTGGGTTTGCGGGTGCTGTTGTCTGCTCTGAGTTCTTTGTTTGCATCCGAGGTTCGTATTAATGTTGAAAGTGATTGTGGTTACTCTCCAACTTACTAGGCAAGATACTATCTAATAAAATCACTACACTACACTACTCTACAATTCTCAACTGCACTTAGGCATATCCTATTTATATCAGGTTAACTGAATAAAACTGCAGTTAAAACTAAAATACTTAGTAATTATTATTATTCTTTTCCTATCTATGCACTAACAGAAGAGAGATTTTTACCTTACTAGACAGATATTATGCAATGATACAGTAATCATGATAATTTCTAATGATCTGACTACACCACTATGATTCCAAACTGTGTTTTAACGTAACCTAATTATAATTGGTTAATTTAAACAACAGAAACGTAGTTAAGGCTAAATTCTTATTATATATATATTTTTCATTTTCATTTTCCTGCAAGCTAATAGAAATGGAAACTGCTCTTAAATGCTGAAAGACCAAAGGTGCAAGTATAAATTATGTCAGAGACTTGAACCATCTATTCAGGCCTTCAATTAAGTTATCGGGGTACAGGAATCAGCTGATTATTATTTTTGTTTACTTAACTACTGTGTACTCTTTGTCCTCGACTGTAGGAAGCTGATAATGCAATGTTTGGATATGAAGGGCAGCAATAAATGGTAACAATACAACAACTTTTAACTATTTTGCCAGTGAAACACAGTGTATTCCGTTGAATTTCTGCATTTGCATGAATATCATATTACTTAAAGATTATAACATTCATGATAGGTGGAACCTGCTAATTTCTCTTCGAAATTCTGTGTCCATTTCCTGTACGAATGTAAATGCTGGGAATTTACAACTCCATATAATATCCTGTCTTGTAAGTATTCTACCAACAAACCTACTGGTATTTAAATTTTAAAAAGTTAATATTACTGTATTTCATCTCAGAGCTGAAAATTGAAACAGAGTAAAACCTAACCTACAACGCATAATCTACTGGATGCCTATGGAACTACTTAATGTAGCAAATTTAAATAAATATCACTAATCTCAATTATTACAAATAAACATTAAACACCAATGTTTAAAGAACTAAATGGATCACACACAAAATTTACTAAATTTCAATAAGTATTAACCACTTTATCACTAAGGTACTACTGATCTCTTGTAACAGGCAACCACTCGCTAGCTCATCCAGCAATACTTTCAATAAGTCTGTAAAGCACAGAGAAAAGCTCAATCATTGTCATCTTTTCACTTTCGAACTTCGTAATATAAATGTTATATTTTTAACTGACTTTACAAAAATTGAGGCCGTGGAAGAGATATGTTATCATCAGATAAATTCTTTTAACATTACAGGGCATGATTCTAGCAAACAGAAGTAAGATTTCAAACCTGGAAATATAGAAATGATTCTGTCAACTGCCAGTGCCAACAATAAACATCTGGTTTTTGACTGTCCAAGAATTTATTTGTATTGAACACCTGCAAAATCACAAAATTCTGGCAAACTTGCCCCATGGACAGTATGTATGTGAAAATATGAAAATATCATACACACAGCAGTTTCAGTATCCACTGGTAACAAGTCATTTGCATTTAGAATACTGTTATGCAGAATATGCTCAGCACAACCCAAACCTAATATGGTTCTATTTAGATTAGATTTTACTTTAGTGAATAGATTATTCTGTACTGCTTGGTTGATTCCTCCAAAGTTTATGTTGATATTGTTATATACCAGCACCGTGGTAGCCCCTTTTGATACTTCCTGGAAGGGTCTAGTGAATCAGATGACCGGGGATCTCCCAGCTGGCCTGTGGGGTGGGGCCGACCTTTCCGCGTATCATTCTCGTTGGCTGGCTTACCTGTGAGTTTCTTGGAGATGCAATGAGAATATTCAGTCTCTGGCCACATCACAAACATTCTGGTGCATATCACCTGAGCTATAAAAAGGGAGGCTAGCCGTGGACAGTCAGAGTTAGTGCTGGACTTGGTGTCAGTGTTGGACTCCATGTTGGGGTTCAGTGGCTGGGCTGTAGGCGACAGGTTTGGCTGTCGCTAGTGTCCCACCAAGGTCTGAACCAAGGTCTGGTGGTTGTTGTGTTGGAGTGTCCAGGCAGTAGCTGGACTGAAGACGGCGTATGGAACGAAAGACTGTGTACTACGTTAGAGTACTCTCTGTTTGTGTATTTCTATGGACTGAAGATTGCCCTTAGTCAGCGAGGGAAGCAGCTTCTGTGAGTGATTGGAACAGTGATAATGGTCATTTTGTGAGTACTGTCTTGCTGTTTAGCACTGTTGAGCTGTTGCTGTTCAGTTGTTCACTGCATATGGCTGTGTAAATCTCTGGAGTCGAACCAAGGAACAGTCATCGCATGTTGTGTAGCCAGTAGCACTGTGTTCAAACCCAGCGGTCTGCTTGTAACTGCTGTATGGGGTGGCAGAGTACTCTAACGTAGTGCAAAGTCTCCTGTTCCATATGCCGTCTTTAGTCCAGCTACTCCCTGGACACTCCAACACAACAACCACCACAGCTCCTTGTTGTAAGTAAAGATTGCAGGTGAGCCCAGGTAAAACTGACGGGCCGGATCACCTCCTGTGTAAAAAGAAGGGAGACTTGTAAACCTGGAGCAATTAGTGTGCTCATTCATGGCTGAATACACACGTGTGCACGTGTGTGTGTGCGCGTGCGTGTGCGCGCGCATTTATTGGATTATCCTGAAATAAATTAGAGTAATGGAAAACAGATGATGTTTTACTCGTAACGACTGGTGTCAGAAAATAGGATAGACCCCATACATCATTGTAATCAGCATGAATCAGCAGACCAGATACTTCAGGTTTTGACTGCCATCGAGAGCATTCCAGAACATTGGTGTATTACACACATATATAAATCTTTACATTTTCATCTAGTGTTAATTACTGCATGCCAGTTGAGACCACAGGCCATGCAAAAATGGAGACTCAGTTTAATGCGCTCTTTGATATGATGATGAAGAAAATGTACTAGAAGGTAGAAGAAAATCAAAAGAAGTTGCAGGAGAAGATGGTGAGGATGGGTGAGATGATGAAGGAAAATCGAAAAGATATGAAGGAATGTCAAAAAAAAATTATGATGGAGAAGTTAGAAGAAGGCTATACGAAGATGGAAGAAAGCCAGAACAGGATAGTAAAAAGCCAGGAGAGGTTGGTAAATGATATAGGGGACAGCCGGAAGGAGATGGAAGATGGCCAGATGAAGGTTGAAGATGACCAGATAGAAGACAGAAGGCAATCAGAAGATGATGGATGATGTACAGGAAAAGAAGGAGGACAATGAGAAGATGGAAGATGGCCAGCAAAAGATGGAGGATGACCAGAAAATGATGGAATGCGGCCAGAAGATGATAGAAGATGACCAGAAGAAGATGGAAGACGGTCAGAATCGGCGGCTATAAGGAGATGAAAGACAGCCGAAAGAAGACTGAAGACTACCAGAATAAGACAGCGGTGTGCCCACAGCTGCTGTATGGGGTGACTGGACTTGGAGAAGTGAAAGTAAGGATTATAGGTGAGCCCAGGAAATACTAACGGGCTGGACCATCTGTTATGTAGAAAGAAGGGAGACTTGTAAACAGACAGCAGTTAGTGAGTGTGGTCATTCATAGCTGAATAGAATTGTGTGTGTGCACAATTATTGGGTCATTCTGAAATAAATCATAATTAGAGTAATAAAACAGGCACGGTTTTACTAGTAACAATATTACTGACTGATAGTGCAATTATCTTGTCGGTCAACCTGAACTCATGGAAAACTTTCATAATTCAATTTGAGATCATTTTCAGAGTCACCCCATGATTACCGAACTTCAACATTCTAATTTTTATTTTAGTACAAAATAATTAATGAGAGAACAGGAACCAACTTTATGGCCTTTTGATTTGCACTGTTTATTATAATCGAGACAAAACAAGCCTCTTCCAATTCATGAACGACTTTCTGCATAGCGTACGGCACTAGTACATTCACAACAATGCCCCTGGTGTTCTGATTGTCACATATGAACTTCTTTTTTACAAATACGTCTCGAACAATTTTGGAAGTGCAGTTCATAGAATTAAAACTGTGTTTACATTTGACTGTATGGAAAGCATACATCCAATTCCAAACACTCATTGTCAGGTTTTATAGGAGTAAAAACTTTTAAGCTTTTCAGTGGCAAAGTAGCCGGAAGGGCAATCTTGTGTTGTTGTTTTTTTTTTTTAAAGATTTGATACTGTCCATAAGGTCAGATCTTCCATCATGACCAATTGAAAACACTGCACTGCATTTAAAACAAAAACAAAACAGTTTTGTTTTCATTGTATTTAATTTTTTTAATACAGGAAATCACTTTGCAATTTGTCATTGAAACATCATCATCTTTCTGGTGGCATTGCGAATGAAATAACATTTGTTGGTAAAGAAACAACACACAACACACTTTGACAAACACAGGAAATGTGTCGATATAAAACCAGTAACGAGACCAACAAAGAGTCGTCTTCAGGCAACAGGAATGAAGCTTCTCCGTTCTTGTCTACAAAAAACAAAAATGGATAACATAAGGAATGTGGATATCCGACAACAGCTTGGATTGTAAAGAAGCTTGCTGGAGACTCTAGAAGTGAAGAGATTGCAATGGTATGGTCACATGACAAGAATGAACCCTCACAGGACTCCTCGAACATACTTTGACCACAATGTTCTTGGGAAGAGACCAAGAGGAACCCCTTGTGATGTTTGGGAAAAACAGATAATGAAGGACCTTGAAATTAGAGATGCGAACTGGTGTCGCATATATGAGCAGCGTCTGTGGATGGATAGAGCAAACTGGAGGAGGCTCGTACACAACCGCACCCGGCTTGCTGGAGCGAAGAAATGATGATGATGAACGAGTAACCTTAGAAACCATGTCTACATTATGTTCCACTCTCAGCACCTGTTGAGTTCCTACTGAAGTGGTATTCAAGAAGCAAGATGTTTTTATTCATCAATTACCATATTCTAGACACTATTCCTGCTGGTTGTTCATCTATTCCTCTCCCTTTTAAAAATTTAAGGGCACATCATTGAGATTGATTTTTGTTTATTGTAATAATGCAAATGCCATGAATAGGTTCAGAAATTGACTTTTGCGACTTGACAGTTTTTGGTCATTTAGAAACTAAAATCTCAAGTACTAGGCATAACAAAAAGCTCTCTCGTTTAAGAAATGTCACAAGTTCCACTTAGTGAAACTGCCCCCTGTATTTCTTATTGTGCAAGGAAGAAAGTTAATTTTTCACATGAATCAACTTTAAAACACACATGTTTAGGGAGGAAATAATAATTTAATGTACTTGCCATAAAGATCAAGTTCATAACAGAACGTGGAAGAATCTTCACCATACAACATTAAAAGGAGATTTGTTTACACAGCAACTGTCATTGTAGTTTGCACACCTATTTCTCATCATTCTGTGTTTGAATAGGCAAACCTGTAGGTGGGACTGGGCGGGTAGGCTGGACTGTAACAGGGTTAAGGTGAGGGAGTAATAAATACAGTAGACTTGAAGAAGCATGAGATACCACCCATCATGCTGTCCATTGACTCTGCAAGTGTTTGAGCTTCCACCCGATTCATAAATTTATTAAGAAGGATGCCATTATTTTTCAGTGTTGACTTTGTTAATAACTTTTAAGTTCTTCTGTCTGTCAAAGCATGACATATAATGCTTAGAACACTACATCATACCTGTAAATCAGGCAAGATGGTGAAAACAACATGTGAACAATGTGCATTCTATGTAGTTTATTGATTTTTAATTTAGTATATACTTGTGAATGTGTGGGTTTGTGTGAATCAGCTGGTCACTGTATGTACGAGGAAATTGAGGTAAGCCGCATGTTTTACATTCCTTTAGCATGCCTGAGTTGAGAAGTGCTATTGAAAGTTCCCCTCCTTGCTCCCTCCCTCACCCCTCGGCACTCTTCTGTAGGGCAGACCCCCCCCCCCTACTCTCCCTTCACAGCCCTTTCATCAGAACATATGTCTGGAAGGACACGGCTTGCCTCCAACCATTTCCCAGCACTTTCTGCCTCCTATTCTACCCATACCTTTTTAGAGAAGGAATTGAAGTCATTTAATAGCGCCCTGTTGCGTGAACATGTCAACAGCCAATCCATCGTTGCTCACCTCAACGAACTGAAGACAATATTTGAAGACAGTCCAATTCATATTGCTGCTGTAAACGAGAGTTGGCTCCGTAGTTCGATCCCCTCAAGCATGGTTGACATATCGGGCTATGATATTTACAGGCATGATCAGATGAATAGATGAGGTGGTGGGGTTGCCCTATATTGTAAATCTATGCTCAAGAGTAGAGTTGGTCACACATTTACTCCTACTGTAAAAACTGCCCCTGAATATATGTTTGTCGAGGTGTTTGTCAATTCTGTAAAAGTACTTGTTTGTGTAGTATACAGGCCTCCTGACGCAGTGCGAGACTTCCATAACTTAGAAGATGGCTTACTGAGACTGCTACCATCATAGAAGCACGTGATACTTTTTGGAGACTTTAACACAAATTTATTAACATGCCTTACGACTACAAAATATTTTAAAATCCTGTGACATAACTACATTGCCCCTTAAACCCACCCATCACGTCTATACTTTCACCATTTCTGCAGACACATTCATAGACCTAGTAATAACAAATAATAAATAACCCCCCAAAAATCCTTCACCACGGTCAAGTATCTTTTCCTGACATATCTAAACATATTTAGCATACTCTCTTCGGGTGCCTAAGTACCGACTGAAATATGTAACGTTTAGAGACTTTAAAAGCATGAATTTAATACAACTGAGACAAGACGCACAACTCTGCCCCTGGTATGACATAATGATAAAGAGCGACATTGACGAGAAAGTGGAAATATTTAATTCCCATTTACATGAATTGTACAACAAACATCCACCAAAGTGTAATGTGAGAGTAACACGTTCGCCCTGTCCTTGGCTGACTACTGATGTTAAGACTATGATGAAAGAACGAGACGCACTACACCGACGCCGTAAGCAGACTCAACTAGCTGACCTACGTGAGCAGTACCGTGTTCTTCAAAACCGAATAAAGCTTGGAATTCGTAATAAGAAATTTAATTATTTCCAGCATTTAAACAAAAACATTAACACTGGTTCCACATGGCGACAACTTCTGTCACTGGGTATTGGCAAACCACTTGCGAAGCATACTGATACCAAGGTGTGTCGTGACACAGGCTTTGCCACGACGAGAAATGATGAATAATCAGATTGACTTCCTCCGAGCGGTAATGAGGGATTGTAAACTGTATATAGGATAATATCTTTTGTTTATTTCCACCTATTCAATACATTACAAGAAGTTGGCATTTATTTTAAAACATTATTCAGATGAGACATGTTTCGCCTCTCACTTTGAGGCATCTTCAGTCATTATCAAAAACCTTATTATTTTACCAGGCATCTGGTTAAAGATATTCAAAAATGTGTTTGATGAATATAAGAGAGGTAAGATTTACGTTAGTTATAAACATGTACATGAAGTAACTAAAAATCCAATATATTGATAAAAACATATGTAGTTCTTTGTTGAATAGGACTTGTTTGATTCTACTATAGTAAGAGAAGGTGGCTTGAAGCCGTAGTCGTTAATAGATGTCTAATACATAGTGGAAGGCATAAAATATCAGTTCTATGAGAATATACATTACATTCAAATGATACTAAAAACTAGTGGATTCAAAGGTAGTACATATAAAATGTTCAATGAAATAACTATTGATCTAATAAAATGATAAACACATATGTAGTTCTTTGTTAATTAGGACGTCGTAAGATTGTACGGCTTAAAGCCGTAGTCATTAATAGATGTCTAATGCATAGTGGAAGGCATATGAAATCAGTTCAATGAGAATATATAATACAAACAATTGATACATAAAAACTGGTAGATTCATAAGAGGTACATTTAAAAATGAAGGCGTCATGTGACTATAAAAGACAGTTGATGGCTTAAAGCCGTAGTCAAGGTTTGAAATTTAGGTCAAATAACTGCTAAATATATGGTAAAAAGATATAAAGTCAAAATATACAGCTTAGTATAAAAAATATGAAGGAAAAACATTCCAGTTGCTTGACAGCAGCAGTTATTTGACCTACATTTCAAACCTTGACTACGGCTTTAAGCCATCAACTGTCTTTTATAGTCACATGACGCCTTCATTTTTAAATGTACCTCTTATGAATCTACCAGTTTTTATGTATCAATTGTTTGTATTATATATTCTCATTGAACTGATTTCATATGCCTTCCACTATGCATTAGACATCTATTAATGACTACGGCTTTAAGCCGTACAATCTTACGACGTCCTAATTAACAAAGAACTACATATGTGTTTATCATTTTATTAGATCAATAGTTATTTCATTGAACATTTTATATGTACTACCTTTGAATCCACTAGTTTTTAGTATCATTTGAATGTAATGTATATTCTCATAGAACTGATATTTTATGCCTTCCACTATGTATTAGACATCTATTAACGACTACGGCTTCAAGCCACCTTCTCTTACTATAGTAGAATTAAACAAGTCCTATTCAACAAAGAACTACATATGTTTTTATCAATATATTGGATTTTTAGTTACTTCATGTACATGTTTATAACTAACGTAAATCTTACCTCTCTTATATTCATCAAACACATTTTTGAATATCTTTAACCAGATGCCTGGTAAAATAATAAGGTTTTTGATAATGACTGAAGATGCCTCAAAGTGAGAGGCGAAACATGTCTCATCTGAATAATGTTTTAAAATAAATGCCAACTTCTTGTAATGTATTGAATAGGTGGAAATAAACAAAAGATATTATCCTATATACAGTTTATGAAACTTTCAATACGGACGAAAAATGATTTTCATCACTTGTAATGAGGGATTGTTCAATGGGTCTGGGAGATTTGCTACGTGTGAAGAGACGAAGTCCTCTGTTTCCCAAAACCTTCCTTTAATAGTAGACTGATGAGTATGTATAATTATATACAGTATTTACAATCTCCTTCCTAACTTCAAATGACGCTGACATAGAAGACTTGGCGTGGCCGAAGTATTGAAGTGAATACTCTAAGTCCACACTTGGACCTTATTATTATTATCGGTGACCTGACAGATAGGGTTTCCGCCCGCACTTCTAGTCGACTTGTTCCAAAAAAGCCTCGATCAGGGTGTGTACCCCTGTTTTATACCTTCACTAACTTTCGCCTCCCTTCGAGAAGGCCATCGAAGTTCTCATCCAATGGAGACTGTCCTCAGACACACGAAAACGGAATTGCCTCCTTCCGTTCACTGTCTACCCACCTTTTCTGAAGATATACTACGCACCTTTAGCAGGGTGCAGCATATGATTCACCTACTTCGACCAAGCCTTACTTCTAATTGCACAACTTGTTGCTTACAGCTTTTGGTGTGCCTTCAAACTCTTAAATCTTATATGATTCTCAATTTACTTATATCAGCATTATAATTATGATTCCTTGGCCTTGTTGCCATTACATAGTCATTACTATTAGCTTATAATTTCCCCTATAATATCAATGTATGTCTCAGCGACACCGTTCCTCCTACGTTCCCGGTCATGGGTTCGATCCTCGGAAGAATGAGTCCTGAGCTCCAATCTGGGGTTGACACGACACCTCCCCCCTTCGGGGAAAAATGAATGCAATACCTCTGCATTCATTTTTACTCTTACTCTTACATCCTGTTAGAGTCTCCATGCTCTTGTTCGTGGGTGCGCTGTGCCAAGTTATCTCTGATAATTGCTCTACCCGTAGTAGGGCGTTCATGTAACTCTAATCCCGGCAGCGATCCTGAGTGGCTGAGGGCCCTTTCAGCCAGTCGAGGATGCTGAAAATGGACAGTAATGTCCTCATCAGAGACCTTAGCTCTGTGGTCATTAGCGATCACATTTAAAAAAATACATAAGTTGGGACAGCGCTCTCTATTGTCTTCTATGCATTTACTTAAAGATCTACACCTTCTACAGCAACCACAACAGTAACAACAACAGCAACAGACTATTATAAGTACTGCAAACAAAATAATACCAGTTACAATTTGATATACACTTGTATACTGTTGGGTCATTTGCATTTTAAATTCCCTTTCTTTTCTGCATTACCAGTGCTTCTACATCCTCAGTCTTATGACTGGCTAACCTTAGGTCGCTTATATGATTCAGTAAGCTTCCTACTGTAACCCTATTTAATTCTGGTACATCTTCTAATTTGATCTCACTGTCCAATTGTTCACAACAATCATATATTAACATTACTTCTGGCACTAAGTCCTTCTTTGTTGTAGTATTCACTGAACCTGCACTCTGAATTTTACTTGTGGGACTGTAAACTGTACACAAGTCTGTGAATTGTATTATTCCCACACCATTTAAACTTATATCACTGGTAATATCCTGACAAACACTGGTGACCTTAGTTTCATGAGGCGATACAAAAATATACATATTATCATCAATAGGTATCCATATGAGTTCATAAACTGACATTACACTTTTCTTGCAGTCTTCTGGAATAAAACTAACACCAGTTAACAACTTGACAATACAACTACCTTCTGACATTACATTATTAATAGGAAAATTTGCCTTGCATAATCTCTGTCCATTGTCAGTCCACTTGCATTGTTTCACTTGTTCATCACTTAATTCTACGTGGTCGTATCTTCTCGAAAATTGGTATGCAAAGTCTGGGAATAGGTCACTATAATCTAGGCTATCAATAATGTAATTCACACTGAGTGAAATGGTAGTTTAGGGGAAGGCCTGAAATGTAATCTATATATATAAAATAAGAGTTTTGTCTGTACATTGCTCAAAATTTGAAAAGAATGGTATTTCTGTATCGGTCATGTCCACAGTAACAAGAAAATGCATTTTTTACTTTTCCGTAATTTCTGTCTGTCTGTCTGTCTGTATGTATGTATGTATGTACACGCATCACGAGAAAACGGCTCAAGAGAATTTAATGAAAATCGGAATGTAAAGTCGGGTGATGAACCGCTACAATCTAGGCTACAAATTATTTTAATCACGCTGAGTGAAATGGTAGTTTAGGGGAAGGCTTGAAATTTAATTCTCAAATATTTATGTTATTAGTGGTCGTGTCTTAACGAAAATCGCTAGACAAAGATGGGAAATAAGTCGCTACAATATACGTTATACACGCTGAGAAAGATGGTAGTTTAGGGGAAGGCCTAAAATTTAATTGTCAAATATTTAATTTATTAGTGGTCGTATCTTCACGAAAATTGGTATGAGAAGTCGGGGAATAGGTCGCTATAATCTAGGCTATCAATAATGTTATTCGCACTGTGTGAAATGGTAGTTTAGGGGAAGGCTTGAAATGTAATCTATATATAAAATAAGTGTCTTGCCTGTGCATTGTTCAGCATTTGAAATGAATGATATTTCTGTATCTGTCATGTCCACAGTAACAAGGAAATGCCATTTTTACTTTTCCGTAATTTCTGTCTGTCTGCACACGCATCAATAGAAAAGGACTGAAGAGAATTTAATAAAAATCGGTAGGTAATGTCGGGTGATGAACCACTGCAATCTAGGCTACAAATTATTTTATTCACGTTGAGTGAAATGGTAGTTTAGGGGAAGGCCTGAAATGTAATTCTCAATAAATAAGTTATTTATGTTATTAGTGGTCGTAACGATAAATACTACATAACTAACATAACTTTAGTTATGTCGTAAGTTCGTAGTAGTTATGTAAGAAGTCATTAAATTCGCGCTGTATGAATCCCCTGAGTGAAAGCCGCTATTGCGATTTTCACTAGCATTCTGCGCTGCCCTGTACGATATTCTATCGGTTCATTTTCTAGGATAGCGTTTCGAAACATCAACGCGATTTCTTCAATCCGATGGGCCCACTCAGCCACCGTTTCTTTCGGTCCCTGGCTTTTTTGGAACAATTGACACAAATACAAGTCAGAGGTGCCCTGTTTTCCATAATATTCCCAAAGAGCGTCCTTAGCTCTTTCCCAGTTGATTATGTCATATCTAGATAATAACTTTTCGCGAGCAGAACCCGTAATCTTTGTCAAAATATATTTAAAGAACAACGGTTGGTCCCTATCCTTAATCATACTCTGTGCGGCATCCACATTAGCAATAAACTCACGCAATTGCTCTGGTTTAGCACCACTAAATTCATGTCCTATTAACCGGTATCCTTCAGTAACAGACACGTATAAATGTCCATCCTGTGCATCCCCCGCACTATCATAGTCAGAAACATTATCTGGCACATCATTGGGTACATTGGAATCTGCCATATTTACAACACTTGTGGGTACTTACCACTGCCCGAATATCTGCTGTCTTCTCTCGGCGTCTCGGCGTTGAGCTCCTCCAGATGCCTCCTGCTGCTCTCCTGTCCTGATGTCCGCTTCCTTCTGCGTCGGCTGGAACGGTAGGCCTCTCGTCTGCTGCTCTGGACCGGATCTGCGAATCTTCTTGCTTGAGCTAGCCTCTTCTGCGTGGCTCTTAAAAAATCTGTCTCTTCACTGAGGCGGAATCGAACCCAGTACCCCGCAGCTGCACACCAGTTTAGTTTTTCCTGTCGTGACACAGGCTTTGCCACGACGAGAAATGATGAATAATCAGATTGACTTCCTCCGAGCGGTAATGAGGGATTGTTCAATGGGCCTGGGAGATTTGCTACGTGTGAAGAGACGAAGTCCTCTGTTTCCCAAAACCTTCCTTTAATAGTAGACTGATGAGTATGTATAATTATATACAGTATTTACAATCTCCTTCCTAACTTCAAATGACGCTGACATAGAAGACTTGGCGTGGCCGAAGTATTGAAGTGAATACTCTAAGTCCACACTTGGACCTTATTATTATTATCGGTGACCTGACAGACAGGGCTTCCGCCCGTACTTCTAGTCGACTTGTTCCAAAAAAGCCTCGATCAGGGTGTGTACCCCTGTTTTATACCTTCACTAACTTTCGCCTCCCTTCGAGAAGGCCATCGAAGTTCTCATCCAATGGAGACTGTCCTCAGACACACGAAAACGGAATTGCCTCCTTCCGTTCACTGTCTACCCACCTTTTCTGAAGATATACTACGCACCTTTAGCAGGGTGCAGCATATGATTCACCTACTTCGACCAAGCCTTACTTCTAATTGCACAACTTGTTGCTTACAGCTTTTGGTGTGCCTTCAAACTCTTAAATCTTATATGATTCTCAATTTACTTATATCAGCATTATAATTATGATTCCTTGGCCTTGTTGCCATTACATAGTCATTACTATTAGCTTATAATTTCCCCTATAATATCAATGTATGTCTCAGCGACACCATTCCTCCTACGTTCCCGGTCATGGGTTCGATCCTCGGAAGAATGAGTCCTGAGCTCCAATCTGGGGTCGACACGACAGGTGTCCCTTGATGAATTAAATACATATTTGTCCACAGAACGTCCCACTCCTGACATAACGACAGTACAAAACACAATTGACAAAATATTAACCCGGGAGAGGTAACGCGGGGCGCTACCAGACCCCCACGCTGATATCTGGAACTACTGCGTCTGTGTTTGTTTGGCTATACAGCTAATACTTGGCTTACCTTCATTCGGGTGTTCTCTGAACAAGTTCCTACATGCATCTCCAGTGTTCTTTTCCTTGGAGAAAGAAAACAGCCAGTTAATGTGACTGGGGTGCCCGTGGACCCCCACGTCATCTTTTGTGGAACTTTTAATTTACTGAAGACTAGGCCATTTTGTTGATTACTATACTATACTATACTATACTATACTATACTATACTATACTATACCATTACAGAGCATGAAATTAGAACGGAAGTTATGTCACTTAAATCTCACGCGACAGGAGCTGATGAAATTCCCATTTCATTCGTGACTTACATAATCGACATAATATTGCCCATTATTACGCATTTAATTAATACCTCCCGTACTTCAGGCAATATCCCAATTAAATGGAAAGATACACTCGTTGTGCCAGTCCCAAAAATCTCTCCTGCAAGCAATACATCTGACTACCGACCTGTCTGCATTCTCACAGCACTTTCTAAGATTCTGGAGGAGATAATGCATCAACAAATAGTTAAATACTTGGAAAAACATTCTGTACTTGATCCCTTACAGTCTGGTTTAACACATTAATGACGGGCTACGTTAATTAACGTAGTTCCGTATTGGTGCGTGGGCGACCGGCTACATAAATTAATGTTTTCTCACATTGCTTCGTTCTTGTGTGATTTTATCCTCTCCGCCGTTTATTAATCGAAATATTTCATGTTTACAAACTAAAGTCTTTGTTGATTGGAATTTAGATATTTAGATGTATATACTTTTTCCTTGACAATGCTTTCGGCACAGGAAGTGTGGTTTCATAACACTCAATACCGCGTGACCGAGTGTGTTTTCAGATGTCAGTATGGCACGCCGTAACAAAGACAGCTTGAACGATGATGAAATATTTGGAGAACTGCATGCTGATAGTTTGTCTGATGTCCCTAGTGATTGCGAAAGTGTAAGTATTAGTGATTGTGAAGATGTGTGTCCATCAACTTCAAAATATACACGCGGAAGTGAAAGTGCGACATTCAGTTCAGACGAGTCTGTTGACGGTGACAATAATACGAGTGAAGATGCCAGTGATAGTAGTGACAGTGAGGTTGATGGATGGACAAATAAGGATGAAAACAGAGTCCTAGAACCATTTACAGGTATTTATATTTCATCCTACTTTCCATGCTAGGTATACTTCTGTTGCCGGTCCACAGCAAAGAATGGAGTAGCGCACGCCCAGACAACAATGTGTCAAGAAAGGACAGAGTACTGCAACAGCACTAATCAAAATCATGGATGACATTAGATGGGCTATAGACGAACAAAAACTGACTATACTTATCCTTCTAGACTTCAGCATTGCGTTTGACACTGTAAATATAGACATATTGTTAGCTAAGTTACAAACATTTTACATGGCTCATTCTGCTATTCAGCTCTTGGGTTCTTACCTCAAAAATAGACGTCAGCGAGTTGTATCAAACATGATGACTACAGAATGGAGGACTAAGCTATCTGGCATTCCCCAAGGGTCCATTCTTGCACCTCTCTTATTCTTAATCTGTATTAATGACATTTCTCCTCATCTGAATGACTGCAACTATCACCTTTATGCTGATGATCTTCAGATATACTCACACTTCAAAGTCTCTGACATTGACAAAGCAATCCACCAAATGAACTCCACTTTACATTCAATTAGCTCATATGCAAAAGAGAACTGCCTATTAATTAACCCGAAGAAAATGCAAGCTATCATAATAGGACAATCTAGGCTATTAAATTTGCTAAACATCATAAAACAGCCTAATCTCATGCTCTGTGGTGAAGCTATACCTTTTCAGAAGTGTGTAAAGAACCTAGGCATTGTCTTTGATGACACATTAGACTGGAATGACCATATAACAAGTATCTGCAGAAAGGTATACCTGCATCTCTTCATCCTCTAAAAGTTAAACAATCTATTCTTCCATATAGCATGAAAATAAAACTTATTCAAACTCTCATTTTTCCAATAATTTATTACTGTGATGTCTTATTAACCGATGCAACTGCAGAACAAACTATGAAACTTCAAAGGGCAATGAACTCTTGCATACGATTTATATTTTCTTTGAACTTTCGGACACATATTTCTCCTGATTATGTGAAGCTATCCTGGCTGAAAATCGATCAACTAAGAAATCTACATACTGCGACACTAATTTTTCGACTTCTGAACGAATCTACACCTGAATACCTATCCTCGCATTTTAACTTCCTCTCATCTATCCATGGACATAATACCAGATCAACTTCTACCCTTATGATACCGGTTAATCACTCATCTGTATACAGCCACTCATTCCTAGTGTCTGGGGCAAGGCTATGGAACACACTCCCTGTCAGTATATGTAATAGCACTTCAATAGTCTCATTTAAACGGCGACAGTGTGTATGAGTGCAAGTATGATATGGGCTATTGTTAGGTGATGTAGATGGGCTAGATAGTATTAATAATTGAAAATAACAATTATAATATGTTACAATATTACTCCATTAATTTAGGTAGTTTCCGAGACTGTTAATGTTATTTTTCCAACACATTAATAACAGGATGGCATGCTTTGTTCTACAAGAACATCCGCAGATCGTATCAAATCACTTATAAACATGCATATATATATATATACTAGCTGATGTACCCGTGCTTCGCTACGGGATTCTCAGAAAGACTGACTTGGTGGTTTTCCTAACTGAATTCAACATAGGTCATTACAAAAACGTCAGTAGGAATGTAGCGATTGAAAGCAATGTTATCATATAAAATACTCGATCAAATGAAAAACCGCACACTTTCTCGCTTTCAACGAACAGTACTACGGTGCCGATCAAAGTTCCAGAGCTGGAATAACCAGGTCGCAGACTGCCGTAAACACTCCTATCATTATTTCGTTAAATATGCACACTACTCATTCCAATCAGTGCCTCAGAGTAGGGATTGAATAGCTCGAATACTATGATGAACCAGTGTGTTACGTATCAGATATATGAGAAAATGTATGAACCAGAGGAATGGCATGCTAAAGAAGAAAGTTATCTTATTCCCCAGCTACTTCCCGCCAATATACAGGCAGGCTGTTACAGTCGGTACGACCAGGCGAGTTGCCCGTGTGGTTAGGGGTGCGCAGCTGTGAGCTTGCAACCGGGAGTTAGTGGATTCGAACCCCACTGCCGGCAAACCTGAAGATGGTATTCCGTGGTTTCCCATTTTCACACCAGGCTGTACCTTAAAGCCAAGGCCGCTTCCTTCACACCACTGTTCATTTCCTATACCATCGTCGCCATAAGACCTACCTGTGTCGGTTCGACGTCAAGCAAATTAAAAAAACCTTGGTACGCTGCAGTAATCCTATCTATCGGGGATGAGAGGAAACAGAAGACAAAAAGCACATCACAACAAAGAATGGTCAATGTAATGTTATTGTTGATAAAGTTTATGAGCTTTCTATATTGCAGGCCTTCACATTAGTTTTCTTTCGACTCTGTGATATTAGGGTGTCTTACAAAATTATTGATATCATAGACTGTAGTTCCTTATTCTCAGACTTTACATACCGATTTTCACTAAATTCTCTTTACCCCCTTTCTCGTGACTCGGCGCTGATATGGACCTAGTAACAAAAATCCAAATTCATGAATATCTCTGATTATATGAGGTACGGTAACAATGTATAAGGCATAAGTGATCGGAAATTTAATGACTTCTTACATAACTACTACGAACTTACGACATAACTAAAGTTATGTTAGTTATGTAGTATTTATCGTTACGACCACTAATAACATAAATAACTTATTTATTGAGAATTACATTTCAGGCCTTCCCCTAAACTACCATTTCACTCAACGTGAATAAAATAATTTGTAGCCTAGATTGCAGTGGTTCATCACCCGACATTACCTACCGATTTTTATTAAATTCTCTTCAGTCCTTTTCTATTGATGCGTGTGCAGACAGACAGAAATTACGGAAAAGTAAAAATGGCATTTCCTTGTTACTGTGGACATGACAGATACAGAAATATCATTCATTTCAAATGCTGAACAATGCACAGGCAAGACACTTATTTTATATATAGATTACATTTCAAGCCTTCCCCTAAACTACCATTTCACACAGTGCGAATAACATTATTGATAGCCTAGATTATAGCGACCTATTCCCCGACTTCTCATACCAATTTTCGTGAAGATACGACCACTAATAAATTAAATATTTGACAATTAAATTTTAGGCCTTCCCCTAAACTACCATCTTTCTCAGCGTGTATAACGTATATTGTAGCGACTTATTTCCCATCTTTGTCTAGCGATTTTCGTTAAGACACGACCACTAATAACATAAATATTTGAGAATTAAATTTCAAGCCTTCCCCTAAACTACCATTTCACTCAGCGTGATTAAAATAATTTGTAGCCTAGATTGTAGCGGTTCATCACCCGACTTTACATTCCGATTTTCATTAAATTCTCTTGAGCCGTTTTCTCGTGATGCGTGTACATACATACATACAGACAGACAGACAGACAGACAGAAATTACGGAAAAGTAAAAAAATGCATTTTCTTGTTACTGTGGACATGACCGATACAGAAATACCATTCTTTTCAAATTTTGAGCAATGTACAGACAAAACTCTTATTTTATATATATAGATTACATTTCAGGCCTTCCCCTAAACTACCATTTCACTCAGTGTGAATTACATTATTGATAGCCTAGATTATAGTGACCTATTCCCAGACTTTGCATACCAATTTTCGAGAAGATACGACCACTAATACAATAAATGTTTGACAATTAAATTTTAGGCCTTCCCCTAAACTACCATTTTTCTCAGCGTGTATAGCCTATATTGTAGCGACTTATTTCCAGTGTTTGTCTACTGATTTTCATTAAGGCACGACCACTAATAACATAAATATTTGAGAATTAAATTTCAGGCCTTCCCCTGAACTATCATTTCACTCAGTGTGATCAAAATAATTTATAGCCTAGATTGTAGCGGTTAATCACCCGACTTTACATTCCGATTTTCATTAAATTCTCTTCAGCCGTTTTCTCGTGATGCGTGTACAGACAGACAGAAATTACGGAAAAGTAAAAAAATGCATTTTCTTGCTACTGTGAACATGACCGATACAGAAATACCATTATTTTCAAATTATAAGCAATGTACAGACAAAACTCTTATTTTATATACAGGGTGAAGCGAAATTCGCGCACTTAGGTGTCGCAGCGCGACTGCTCACATGCCAGCAATAAAAAAATGTCTCTCACAAAAGTTCGTCCTTCGAGTATATCCGGCAGAAAAAGGGCGTTGAAGAGTGGCAATCTGGCAACACTGTAACCACATGTAGGGTAACTACCTCTGTCAGCACGTATTCTTTGTGCTGTACAGTTGGTGCAGTGGTTACAGTTTTGGGTTAGCATTCAGGAGGTCGAGGGGTCGATCCTGGGTTGAAGCGTATTTTTTTTATTTCATAAATGTAGTCCAGGTGGTATGGTATCTGGCAACTAAATCGTCAACAGCCATTGCAGCGGGTCCTCTAGAAACCCTTTGCACTTACGTACTACGATCCTACAAATGGACGAACAATCGTTTCCCTTGGTCAGCTTTGAAAGACGTCCTTTCCACGTCGTGGGCGTGAATTTATTCGCACAAATTCATATACTAAATGCGAAACCTGTTTTCTTTCTAACGTCCTCCAACGATCTCATAGATTAGTAGCAACTGTTATTCTTGCCTCGTTCAAGTCCATTGTATTTCGTAAGGGCTTACGTTACCAGTAGGCCTAGCAAGGTATTTGTTGTGTTCAGCGTTACAAAATGTTGTAAATGTAGTATACATGAGACCTAAGGTACGGTGTCTTACTGTATTACAGTATGTAATGTCCGATGGAAATTAGTAAACAAAAAATTGCGCCTTAACCCAGGATCGAACCCTCTACCACCTGCATGCCAACCCAAAACCCTATCCAATGCACCAACTGCTCAGCACGGATGTATGATGCTGACAGAGGTACTTACCGTACATGTGGTTACAGTGTTGCCAGATTGCCACTATTCAACGTCCTTTCTCTGCCTGATATACTCGCAGGACGAACTTTTGCGAAAGACATTTTTTATTGCTGGCATGTAGGGAGTTGCACTGCGACGCCCGAGTGCGCGAATTTCGCTTCACTCTGTATATAGATTACATTTCAGGCCTTCCCCTAAACTACCATTTCACTCAGTGTGAATAACATTATTGATAGCCTAGATTATAGCGACCTATTCCCCGACTTTGCATACTAATTTTCGTGAAGATAAGACCACTAATACAATAAATATTTGACAATTAAATTTTAGGCCTTCCCCTAAACTACCATTATTCTCAGCGTGTATAGCCTATATTGTGGCGACTTATTTCCCATCTTTGTCTACCGATTTTCATTAAGACACGACCACTAATAACATAAATATTTGAGAATTAAATTTCAGGCCTTCCCTAAACTACTATTTCGCTTAGCGCGATTAAAATAATTTATAGCCTAGATAGTAGCGGTTCAACACCCGACTGTACATTCCGATTTTCATTAAATTCTCTTCAGCCGTTTTCTCTTGATGCGTGTACAGACAGACAGACAGACAGACAGACAGACAGACAGACAGACAGACAGACAGACAGAAATTACGGAAAAGTAAAAAATGCATTTTCTTGTTACTGTGAACATGAACGATACAGAAACGCCATTCTTTTCAAATTCTGAGCAATGTACAAACTATTATTTTATATATAGTTTACATTTCAGGCCTTCCCCTAAACTACCATTTCACTCAATGTGAATAACATTATTGATAGCCTAGATTACAGCGACCTATTCCCCGACTTCGCACACCAATTTTCGTGAAGATACGACCACTAATACAATAAATTTTTGACAATTAAATTTTAGGCCTACCCCTAAACTACCATGTTTCTCAGCGTGTATAGCCTATATTGTAGCGACTTATTTCACATGTTTGTCTACCGATTTTCATTAAGACACGACCACTAATAACATAAATATTTGAGAATTAAATTTCAGGCTTCCCCTAAACTACCATTTCACTCAGCGTGATTAAAATAATTTATAGCCTAGATTGTAGCGGTTCATCACCCGACTTTACATTCCGATTTTCATTAAATTCTCTTCAACCGTTTTCTCGTGATGCGTGTACATACAGACAGACAGACAGACAGACAGACAGACAGACAGACAGACAGACAGACAGACAGAAATTACGGAAATGTAAAAAATGCATTTTCTTGTTATTGTGAACATGACCGATACAAAAATAGCATTCTTTTCAAATTCTGAGCAATGTACAGACAAAACTCTTATTTTATATATATAGATATATGTACAGTATTGTTTACGTTGTGTACATTTGTCAACGATTGTGAATGGGTGATATGACCAAGTGTGGCAAATGATTTGAATTTTGAAGTCTAATATTGACACTAAAGTAAATTTGAGATAGTTTTCTACACTTAAATACTCTGGTTCCACACGTCTATTACCTCCATTGTCTGAGCTTGGACTGATTTCAGGTCATTGGCCTTCGTTGTGCCATGCTAACACAAACCTGTATGTTGGGGAGGTAGCCTACAATACAGTATTATTTTATCAGTAAAGATAAATCACATAAGGTACTTATTTCATTGCTGCACATTACTTTTCTACAAAAATCATGCATGCATTCATTCCTGTAGATGTAAGGGCAAACAGGCTGTAGCTCTGTACCTCACCTCTCCTTCCCTCCATCTCCGCTGAACACAATTCCCTTCCTTTATCTTCCCCTACCTCCCCTGCAGAGAGGTTTGTGTTTTGAAGCCACGACGGAGGCCTATGATCTGAAATCAGTCCAGCTCAAACACTAGAGAACAGATTTGTGGAACCAGAGTGTTTCGGTTTAGTACCGCTTCAGAAAATTGTCTGAAATGTATTCAAGTGTCAGTAACGGATTTCAGTGTTCATATAATTTGTCACACTTGTTCATAACAACACCCATTCACAATTGTGACAAGTTTACACAACCTCAACAATATTGTACATATATATATGCATGTCTGTAAGTGATTCGATAGTATTTGAAGATGTTCTTTTAGAACGAAGCACGTTATTCTGTTATTAATGTGTTCTTTTACAGGTATGCTATAGTGTTGTGTTATATTTCGTGCTTCATCAGATTGAAAACTTAAAATTTTTATTAATGATCCATACATGAAAAATAAAATTGTATGAAATGAAAGAAAAAAATAGATTTTCTTCAGTTTCTTTCCTGTATAATGGGAACTGGGGCATTTACACATCTTGAAGATTACTTTTGGGATGCTGGGACACAAATCTTGATTCCAGTATGGTCCTGCAAAGTCTGGGATATATAGCAACCCTACATATGACCGAGGTGGAAAATCTGCTTTAGATGGCATATTTTATTTTTTATTTTTTATGCTTTTTTGCATGTATGCTAGCTTGAAGAGTTCTGCTTTACTGTATGTATAATATGTAAGCCATACAACCTAATTTTGGTAACTTATTTTCAGAAAAGTATTGGTTTAAAGGGAAGTAAATGTATAATACTTATTTTTTGTCATTAATTGTAATACAAATATGAGGGCACAGAATGTTAATTAAAACACAAGTCATGTTCAGTTAAATAATGCACATTTTTCAACATTACATTGGTATCTGCAATGTAAGATGTAAAAATACTATGTTTTAACCAATAAAGCCAACAGTCATACACAAATATATCTTCATTATATACTCTGAAGCCTTTCAGTTTTTAAGCCTCTGTGAATTAACAGTGTCTCTCCACAATTCTCTATATTTGCAACTACAGTAAAACCTCGTTAATTCAAAGTCGTTGGGACACAAAAATCGGACTTTGAATTAGGTGATTTCGAATTAACCGCCAACTCGTAACTAAAAAATGCCAACCCTTGTGGTGTCACGAAATATTATAAGACCCGTTACTGCATGTAATTTACCTCAATTCACAGTTTAAAACTTTCTAATGCCTTGGAAAAAAATTATTTCCAAAATGTATCCATCCAACAAGGTGCATTTATAGTATTCGAATAATGCACTTGGATTGTGCTTTACTGTATGTATATATCTAAGCCATCCATCCTAATTTTGGTAACATATTTTCAGAAAAGTATTGGTTTAAAGGGAATAAATGTATAATACTTATTTTATTTATTTCTGTGCAACTTAGCTAAACAGAAGTGAAAATTGTCTGGACTCACGATATTTTGTTCATAAGTTGCAAGTAACAGGGATGGAAGATGCAAGAAAGATTCCTGGTACAAACAAGTGGGAACAATGGCAGGAGGGTAGTCAAAATGAGGATATAAAGGCTATCTTAGCAATGAACTCGATGAATGAAGCAGTGCTTATGAACTAGTGTATGAATATGAAGGTGCACAGTGTTAATTACAACACAGTTCATTGGATTTTACTGTGCTGTATGCATTTTAGATGCCTTGTACTTGAATGGAAAGTACCCGATGCCCTTAAAACATTGTGGTTTATCAAACTTTCGAATGACGAGGGGAGAAAGTCTCTCGCTTCTGCCTGCATTACAGCACAGTACAGTGATTCCATACTTGTACGATTTCCCACCATGGCACTTCTCGTAATTTGTAAATGCCAACCCTTGCAGCATCACAAAGACCCATTAATACATGCAGTCACCTTGATTCTCTGTTTAAACCTTTCAAATGCCATGGAAAACACTAAGGTGCATTTACATTATTCAAATAAAGCGCTTAGTAAAAAAAAAAAGGAAACGTAACCTCATGCAATGAAGGAAAAAAGACACGTTTCAAAGACTAGGACAAATTATGCTGGTTCCCCTGTGCAAATGCTAATCTGTTGGATTACTATACTGTTTGCATTTTTAGATGCCTTGTACTTGCACGGAAAGTGCCCGACGCCCTTAAAACATCATGGCTTATCGAACTTTCATATGACGAGGGAAGTCTCTCACTTCCATGTGTGTTGTAACACAGTACAGTGACCCCCACCCTTATACGATTTTTCCTGCTGGCAATTCTCTCCTTTAAAAACATAAGTCCGTTTGGGCTTAGCATTAAAGAAACTAAACAATGCAGTTTCATTGCCATTGACAATATTGTTTGGTGCGTTCGAGTTGATTATATGAGCCACGCTTTTTCGCCAACTTTCAGCATCGCCATTGTTCACGGATTCTGCTTCTCTGCACACTTCCTGCTGTGTGATATTAGGGCGTTCCTTAAAACACTGAATACAAAAGAATTATGATTTCACTTGAACTTAGCAAATATGAAGCACACTGTAGACACACCGAAGTGAGTGAAAGTGCAGAAAGCTACCCCTGCACATTCCGGAAGACGCGTTCTTTCATGACGCAGAGAAATTTTGAATTGAAATTACTCTGTAAAATACTAGTTTAAAAAAACGTAAAGGCAGTTTTGAATTAAAAGTCTGCATTTTGGTAATGAGACCAACACTGTTCTTCGAATACCAATATAAATGGTCCATTGTTGGACATTTCAAATTTTCCAGCTAACTCATTCCTGGTTGCCAGCGTTTCGCCCCCTTGTGCTAAGTCGGGCTCATCAACATCTATATCATCATTTTCTTCGAATTACGAATTATCCGTATTTCGAATTAAACACTTTAAATAACCTGCAAAACCGTACCTCATGTTTCCGGGAATGAAATCTTCTTCGAATTAGGTAAGATTTTGAATTAACCGATTTTCAATTATCGAGGTTCTAGTGTAACATTGTGGACTTGTGTTGTTCGACACTTCTTATATTTAAATATTTAAAAACTGAGTCTAACCACCATCATCTTGGCCTCTTCCTACTTCTCTTACCCTTCATGGCCTACTTCACTATACTTCTAGGTAAACTATCTTCATTTGCCACGTGATCCCCCTCTTCCCGCTCTCCAGACACCTGTTCATAAGCACTGCTTCATTCATCGAGTTCATTGCTAAGATAGCTTTTATATCCTCATTTTGACTACCCTACTGCCATTGTTCCCACTTGTTTGTACCAGGAATCTTTCTTGCATCTTCCATGCCTGTTTCTTGCAACTTATGAACAAAATATCGTGGGTCAAGACAATTTTCACTTCTGTTTAGCTAAGTTGCACAGAAAACAGAGCAAATAATCATTTGTGAAATAAAATGCATTTGTTACTTTGATGAACATAATTCATTATGCCACATAAAAAATTAAGTATCAAATTAGTGTTCACATGCTAATATATATTCTAGAAATAAAGTGAATTTTATGTATAATACGAGTGCACTGCTAGCAGTTCATAGTCATAGTTGTGAAAAATGTCATTGGCTGAGTAAATCTGCAGAATGTTGTAGATTTCAGTCAGTCATCAATGATATGCATTTAGGGCTGTCACGCAGGTGGCAATTACTCTATCAATTGTTTACCTAAATTTTGTTGGAAATTTGTTGAACATTTCCCGTGATAAATTATTCCAATCCCTTACTTCTCGACATATAAATTAATATTTGCTCCAATTTGTCCGCTTGAATTCCACCTTTATCTTCATATTATGATCTTTCCTGCTTTTAAAAGTTACGCTCAGGCTTATTCATCTACTAATGTCATTCCACACCATCTCTCCACTCACAGCTCGGAACATACCACTTGATATAGATGTTGATTCCCATAGGGAACATGAAATGTTTGTCCTGAATGAGTAAATTTATAATACCAATATAATGGACCATTATTTAACATTATAAATTTTCCAGCTAACTCATTCTTGATTGCCAGTGTTTCGCCCCGGTGTGCTAAGTTGGGCTCATCAGTGGGTAAATAGCACACCCACCAAGACGCATGGCTAGTGCATACCGTGGAGGCCACAGCATAGACTACTTGGTCAGGCAGGCATCAATTTTTGGAAATAAGACAGTCTCTCACAGTGCATTGGCACTGCTGGTGGCTCCAAGTAGCCTATGCAGTGGCCTCCACGGTATGCACTAGCCATGTGTCTTGGTGGGTGTGCTATTTACCAACTGATGAGCCCAACTTAGCACACTGGGGCGAAACGCTGGCAACTAAGAATGAGTTAGCTGGAAAATTTATAATGTTCAATAACGGACCATTATATTGATACATACTACTTGGGCGAGCATCCTGTCTGCTTACTCCCAAGTCTTTCCATCCCAAAGTTTGCAACATTTTTGTAACACTGTGCTATTGTCGGACATAACCAAGAATGAATTGTGATGCTTTCCTTCAGATCTCTTCCAGTTCTCATATCAAGTAGTTCTGGTGTGGGTCCCATACACTGGAACCATACTCTGATTGGGATCTTACCAGAGACTTACACACCCTCTCCTTCATATTCTTACTAAAAACCCTAAATACCGTCATAACAACGTGAAGTGATCTGTAATCTTTCTTTACAACCTCGTTAATGTGATACCACAATGAAGATCATTCCTTATATTAACACCTAGGCACCTACAGTGATCCCCATGACACACTATCACTCCGTCATCACAGTAATTAAAACTGAGAGGAATTTTCCTCTTGGTGAAACTTACAACTTGACTCTGTATCCCATTTATCATCATACAATTGCCTGCTATCCATTTCACAGCATTGTCTAGGTCTTTTTGTAGTCACTCACAATCCTGTAACTTATTTACTACTCTATACAGTATAACATCATCCGCAAATAGCCTTATCTATGATGGCAGTTCTTTACCCTTTTTAATCTTTACAGGATCAGATAACACTTCACCTACTCTAATTCTCCGAGTTCTGTTTTCTAGAAATTTAGCCACACATTCAGCCACTCTTTTTTTCTAGTCCAGTAGCCCTCGTTTTCATACGTAATCTCCCATCATCTACCCTGTCAAAAGCCTTGGATAGGTCAGCAGCAATACAGTCCATTTGACCTCCTAAATCTAAAATATCTACACTCATGTTCATAAAAACAGAACACTTTGAAAGACTAGAGATTGGATGTTCATATTCACAGGACATGTTCATTAATATGTTCTGAGCCGGACTGAGTGGCTCGGACGGTTAAGGCGCTGGCCTTCTGACCCCAACTTGGCAGGTTCGATCCTGGCTCAGTCCGGTGGTATTTGAAGGTGCTCAAATACGTCAACCTCGTGTCGGTAGATTTACTGGCACGTAAAAAGAACTCCTGCGGGACTAAATTCCGGCACCTCGGCATCTCCGAAAACCTTAAAAAAGAGTAGTTAGTGGGACGTAAAACAAATAACATTATTATTATAATATGTTCTGCAGAAACGATTAGTGTTTCAGTCACCTAGGTTCAAGCTTGCGTCCTGTTGCCTAGTAGGCACTGGGTCCTCCATTGGCACTGATAACTTGTTCCATGCATGATGGCATCGATGCGTGTAAGGTGCGAATGGCGTCCTGGGGTATAGCCATCCATGCTGCATTCACCTGGTTCCACAGTTCATCTTTGGTGGTTGGCATTGGGTCACGGCACTGCACCCGTCGTTTCACCATATCCCACACATTTTTGATTGGCGACAAGTCCAGTGAACGGGCGGGCCAGGGCAACAGTCTGACATCCTGTGACAGCAAGAAGGCACGTGCTCGTGCAGCCACATGTGGTCACGCATTGGCCTGCTGAAATATGGTATCTGGGGTGTCGTGCAGAAAGGGTATGGCTATGGGTCGAAGGATGTCATTCATGTAGGTGAAACTAGTCACATTGCCCTGGACACGCTCCAACTGTGTCTTGTGGTTGTACCCAATAGCTCCCCAAACCATAAGGCCTTGAGTTGGCGCTGTATGTCTTGTGCGAATGCAGTCATTGTGATGCCTCTCCCCCTGTCTGTGGTGAACCAAAATGCGGCCATCATTTTCAAGCAAACAGAACCTTGATTCGTCCAAAAACACTGTTTGCTGCCATTCCTGTCCCCAGTGACATCATTGCAGTCTAGCATGTTTATGCACATTAGTCAAAGGTAGGTGGAGAAGTGGATGACTCGCCGCTAGCCCTGACCGTAATAAAAGGCAATGGACGGTCACTCCTGATAGTGTATGATGTTTTCCACTGTTGCGTCAGAGCCGAGGAGGACGCAGATCTGCCCTGCAATGACATTCGGATTAGGTGTCGATCTTCTTGGAGGGGGTCTGGGTGGTGTGACCAGACCCATCTCCTCGTGTTGTACGGCCTTCTGTGAATCGTTCTGTACACACCCATTGCACTGCCGACACACTTCATCCCACACGAGCAGCAATTTCCCAGATGGATGCATCACGTTCTCTCAAGCCAATAATGCACCCTCTTTCAAACACTCATTTGACAGTACGGTTCTCGCATACATCTGCGAGGCATCCTGCATGTCTGCTCAAGTCACACTCATCCATTACCTTCGGTTTATAGCGACGAGAGCCGCAGGCACTTTTTACCTGTCAGTGGTGGTGGAGTGCCGAGATATTGATGTGCACCTTGAACCTGAGGGCCGTGATGGTTCAAATGCTAATCATTTCTTCGGAACATAATAATGCCCATATCTTGTGAATATCAACTTCCTATCTCTTGTCTTTCAAGGTGTTCTGGTTTTTATGAACGCGAGTGTGGGCCTATATCTTGCTGGAATCCTACAAGCTGAGCCTCATTGGAATAACCTTTCCTAACCTGGAACTGTGTTCTGTCAAACCTTTTAGTAATTTCACAATCTTATGTAATATAATCAGGAAGAATGCTTTACCAGTGATTACAAGCAACACATGTCAAACTGACTGGCTTGTAATTATCTGCTTTATGTTTATTACCTTTTCCATTGTACACTGGGGCTACTATTACAACTCTCCATTCATTTAGTATCACTCCCTCATGCAGACAGTAATCAAGTATTTCAGATATGGCTCTATATCCCAACCCATTGCCTTTAATATATCCCCAGAAATTTTATCAATCCCAGCTGCTTTTCTGGTTTTAACTTTTATATGTTTTTTTGTAAATTTCTTTATTACCATAGGTAAATTTCAGTAATTCATCCATTTTAGTTGCCTCTTCTATCTGAATATTATCCATATATCTAACTACCTTTACATATTGCTAACTGAATAATTCCGCCTTCTTTAAGTCCTCACATATACACTCCTCTCGTTCATTAACCCTTTGCTCTCATATGTCAAATATATTCCAACAGGTGTTTATTCCAGGAACAGCGTGCATTAACAGCATTACTTAAACTTTCAGCAACTCTATAAGACAGGATCACATCTGTTAAGTACCACCTTAAGGTCTGTGGAATGTCATTTTTTCAGTCAGGGTGAGGGGCCACTGAACAGAGAGCTACACTTGATCTGGGCACACGCACTGCATGTTACAAAGGACTGTGCTAAGTGTGGTAATAGACAAAACACAGACAGGTGATGAGAAACCCACTTCTTCTTCTTCAAAATCTTTGCGATGGAACTAGGCCTTCATCGAGTTGTTAGCTTCGAGACGTGCTATACGAGGGGTAAAAGTAAACAAGGAAATCATACCTACTCAAATGATTAATTTCCATGTTTATGTAATAATGTAAAGAACTTCATTTCAGTTTTTGTTTAGTTTTAACCATAAGAATAGATAGCACTACACCCATACTTTTCTGGAAAAATAAATATGAGTAGAATTGTGTAACCAGACAAACTTATTCAAGTGCTAGGATGTCCATCCTGGAACCTGTTTCTACCTTTAAAAAATCTGTACATATCCTTCCATTGCTCACAAAGATTTGTGTAGCTGCCAATTATGTTTGCCATCTGTTTAATGTACATCATCATTTCAGGACACATAGTCTGAGCTTGAGAATGGTTTAGAAAATCTTCATATTTAAAGAACATAAGTATTAGGATGTCAACAATAGACTTAACCCACGTGAATACTTTTCATTTGACATGCTGTATTTAGAACAAAGTCATCTATTATATTTCTGCTTGATGTTACTTCTAAAGAGGATGTCAAATATCAGTTTATTACTTTTTTATGTGAGAATAAAAATAATTTAATATTTTCAAATATTAACTTTGCTTGGGATATGGGGAGAAAAGTCACAGACTTCCTTTTGTGCATATGGCATATGATTATGAGCACACAATTCACCTCATGTATAAGAGAAAGATATTGAATGCCATTTATTGTTCTAGTTAACATAGAATAAAAATGTAAAGTTAGTTTCAGTGATAAGCTCTCTCTTGTAGCAAGGGCTGGAAACCTAACTACAGTAAATTGAATTCTAAATATATAAATTCTTTTAAATAAAATAGGCGTTAGAACTAATTTTGTAGAATGTACTTCTATGTTGAACCAATCATAAAGATGTGGTAACAATACTTCTATTTGGTAAAATTTTTTAAATTACAGAAATAACCTGCAAATAAGCAGACTAAATGAAGTAGTGACTTGTGTTCACCGGGCATGCAGTTACAAACAATGAAATGGTACTCACTCCCCCTTAACCTCACCCCTTCATTCTTTTCAAACTGCAATTTTGTAATTATATGAAGAGATATCTTACCAGATTGAGTACTGAAGTTTCAAAAATCTCATTTCTACAGGAATTTTGAATTCTGCAGAACACAGATTAGATTCTTTGCTGAAGACGTTGGCTAAAGAGACTACAGGTTCTTCAATTAGTGATGACTCCAGAAACAATACTGCTTCATCAACAAACAGTATCAATAAAACTGAAGGTATGCTTGTTTTTATGTGACAAATTACTGATTATAGAAATAGAATCCTCAAACTGATTATTGATATTACTGGTCAATAGGAGCTCCACCCAGCCGTAAAATCTGTTCATTTTGGGGATTGAAGCTGCATGACTGCATTTATGCATTTTTACCATCAGATGATATTTCACATTTATATGCTGGTATTTAAGAGAGCTCCATTTCTTTTGGGTATTCTTATTGATGTAGCAAATTGTGATCCCCTTATTTATGTGGTATTCTTTAATTTATTGTACTGTACTACACTAGTGACCTAAGGTATATTTTGTCCCCCTTTGCACTATTGCATTTTTAACATTTTTATTAATGGATTCTTGCTCTGACTGTACTGCATGAATATAAAATCTGTTGAAGATTTTACTTTGTGTTTTAAAAGTCATCTACCACTCCTTCTGTAACAGTTTTTTGTAACATGTACCTATCATCCTATTCAGTGTGTATGAATGTGTCGCTTAATGTGTGTATCCATATTTGGGCAGCACTTTAGCTCTTGCATATACCTTCATAGTTGTGCATGCTGAGAACATGTAATGAAGAGAACCTCATAACTTGAGTAGTTAGATGTTGATCTTTTGTGATTTTTGGTGGTTCTCCTGATTGTGACTTTTCCTTGGACTTTCCTGTCTCATTCCAAATAACAGAAGTTCTCCCTACTAGGTCCATTCTAGATTTTACTGATTGCAATACTACACACTGCTCCAAGCACTTTAATAGACTGATTTCATATGTGCAAGCACAAGGATTTGTCTTGAATTGGAGAAGCAGTACCAGCAAATTATTTTCTCATAGTAAATTTACTTTGAAAGAATTTTAATGAATTTATTACTTAATCAGTTTGCCGTCCAGAGTTGATTTTTTCCCCCTCGGTTTCAGCGTGGGATCCCACCTCTAAGTACGGTACTGTGTTTGAGTTACCATTCTGTTGTCTGGTTTGATGCTGACCTCTGTACATCTTTCAAGTGTGTCAGTTTATTTGTAGTTACTTTAATTTACTAAGACGTCTCCAGATGACCACTCTTTTAAGTCTACCATTGTTTGAGGTGACCGTTCTTTTGTGGAATGGATGTTTTATTTCATAAGATCAGCATGTTTGTCCTGTGTAAGATAATTACTGGTTACCATGAACTGTGATTGTGTATTTCAGGCCAGTGAATGGCAGTTATTTCCCTTTAAGACAACTGCCAAAATTGAAATATTCTAAAATTTTATTTTGTAGAACACAGAAGCAAACAATTTCCAATTAAGTGTAGTAAGGTTGTGAGGGTATATCTCTCTTTCCTGCCCTCTGTAATTCATTTGCGCACTAAGGATACTTGCCGCTGAATGATGTGGTATGGAATTTCTACTTATTACAGATAAATGTTGTACATCTTTTTGTAACTACATTAATTTTCAATGGACTTGGTCATGGAGGGTAAGAGAAGAATACCAAGAAGGTGATGATTAGACTTGGTTCCTAATGATTTAAAGATAAGTGTTATGGAACTAAATGAGACCTCAGAGCTAATTACAAATAGAGGATTGTGGAGGTATTATAAATTCACGGAGGCTTGCTGACTGAATGCCGAAAGGCATAACAGACTATAATGAATATTGTGACCATTCGTGGACGCGTAGGATTCAAAATAATGATCTTCTTCAATAGGCCTCGAGGCTTTTCAGGCGTTTGCTCTATTAACCAGCGTTTCGTCTTAGGTCTGACACTAGACTCGTCAGAGTGGGATGTGTCAGATCCTACCCACTGACATTGGGTGTATGCAGGTGAGCTTATCAGAAGCCTATTTATGAGGCACAGTCTGATAACTGCATACGGGAGATAAATCTCCACGATGGAATTATTGCCCGCCTAGCAATTCCGAATGGAAAATTCTAAATTCCCATGGAGGGAATTAGATATCTAATAGGCTTGCTGACTGAATTCCCTCCATGGGAATTTAGAATTTTCCATTTAGAATTCAGTGGTTTGCGCAAGACTCCACTCAAGGGCATGGCCCTTCGACAAGAAACCGGTCACAACCTCAATAATTAATCAGAAACTGATGATTCTACCTCCCATCTCATTACTCCAGGTTCTTATATATATCAGACAAGAAATGATAACTACAATAAAAATTTGGAAGGGCATTAAATTTTTAATAAAGAATCTAAATTAAATATAATTATAATGATCTGAACAAGCAACACGTTTGGAAGATATTCTTATGCAAACCCTATCGCACTTTGTTCATTCAAAGTCCTTCTTGAAAGAATTGTCCAAACATTGAATTCAAATATCACAATAACTCATTACACCTTTCGATACTTCATGTAAATAAATTATTAAATACTTTGGAAATTAGTTAATCGAGTCTTTCACATATTTTTAACTTGTTTGTTCATTCAATTATTATTCACTTATATCCGCATCTTGTCTTCCCTGTTCTATCTGTTGTTTCATTCTCAAAATATCTAACTAGCTATTGACAACTTGATTTCCTAACGGCCTTTCAATGAAATATGAAATTATCTCTAATAATTATTCAGTGACTAAATGATCATATGCCGTCATACACCTGGATGCTCCGCATAGCTGCACCTGAAAATCAACTACTAACTACTGACATGATAAATAATCCAATAGCGGAAGGTCAGCGCTGCGTCGACTCCTCTCCATAATGCTGAAAATAATGCTAATGCATAAATAGCTACCTCAAGCAGTACTACAAATACTAATGCACAATCACAGGTGACATTGATAACAAATAATTCCATCTACAGTTCAGGTGTAATACTTATCAAAGATCCTATCTACATATCCGCTCGTCTGTTCCACTATTTATGTTATGCCAAACTCGAACCGTGACAATTCATACGCCTTCATCAGAAATCTCTTCGAAAACGCTTACAATTCCAGCATTAAATATATCGCTCGTTTATCCATTACTCTACGTACGCGGCGAAACACATCATTCAATAACACCATCCTATCACATTGACCATCTCGAAGAATCAATCTACTACTGTAATAAACAATTCAATAAATCTCATTTACTAATCATCTCATACCAAATCATAACTTCAGACGATCCTACACTTGTCTTATACCATAATAATGTGCACCGCATCAACAAACATTAATTAAATAAACAAGCAAAGCAACCGAAGAGCCTTAGTTTCATGCATACGGACATCACATAATTCCTACCGAATAAATACATAACAACACTTCGCGGAACTATTCACAATAAAGGATCACAGCACTAATTATATTACACACACGTCACCAGAAACTTACCTGTAGCACTCAAGACTATCTTACAATTCACTTCCACGATTATTTCCATCAGTACAGGAGCAACGAACGAACGAGATCGCCCCTAACTATAATAGTTACTGACGGCAAGCGAAATTCTATCATATGAGCGGCCGGACAACATTTCACTAAATTAACACAACTGACCCGTTAGGTTATTCAAGTTATCTCTTTTAAAATCACCTGCGTGATATTAACATCTACAATAAGCAACTACAAATAGAGCAAGGTAAGACAATGTACGGTTACTCAACGTTTGACGATCCAGTCGTTCATCCCATCATGCAAGTAGTGGTATCCTGGTCATCTGTTCATGTTATCTCGGACATTTGAGCAGAGTCTGGATCCATCAGGGATCCTGCCAGTTTACGCACGCATTTCCATTTTATTATTGCCTTGGTTCATGATTGTAGACAATATTACTGGCTCCAAACCTGAAACTCGTACAAAAGACGTTAAACAGAGTTCATATGTATTTTACAATTCCACTTTCATTAGTTAACACCTGCCTGCATATATCAATGCTGTGTAAACAAATATTAGTCTTACTAATGCTGTATAGCCCTTCAAACTCAATAGACTTTCTCAATTTTAAGAGCATATCTCCAAGCTATGCTCACTATCTGCTTACTGAATGCTTTCTTCATACATGTATTGTAGGAAAAAACAAAATTCTATTTTCATTATCTTATAATAATAAATGATTCGCTTTTCATAATCCACAGAGCTACCATATTACCACTTCATTACACCTGACTTTGACATTTGAGGAACTTGTCACCTCAATCGCTCTTTCATATTCACAGAACCTCACAAAGAAAAGCATCCTGCAATTATTTACTCTATTAACACATGTAACATGTAACACGTCACACCGTACGCCTTCTAGATGATTGACCGTGCATGATTCCAAGTTGATCCATGGCCTCCTCTGACGCTTTCCGGACTAAATACCATGTCTGACCTTTCCTCTTCTCAGCTGTTGATTTAATTATTCCTTATCGACATCTGCTTGTATCAGAATTATCCTTCACTCAATTTTCCGTACACCACGGGGTTCTGAGCTTGATTTTCCTATTTCCAGCCGTAAACTCCACCCTAAATTTGCGAGTTGTATTGGCTTTCGTATACGATGAACATCTAAACTAGCCGTATACCGCGATTCACATTACTTCTGTGCTATTTGCTTAAATCTGTTTAACTTATGACTTTCAATGATTCCTTAACATACGACCACCACATCATTGAAAGGTCATATTTCCCCCCTTGCTTGGAAAGAAATTTCGAGCATCGGGAGAAATTTCTTCTTGTATATGATTCTAAATAACGGAATTCTCCTTTCTTCTCATAAGGTGACATTAATTTCTAATTCCATTTCCGAACAACTCTCAATTTATTTCCTTCAGATCAAAATTCGTCCATTTTCCTATCATCCCGTTATCCTTATTTTCAGTGGCATACATCACAATGGGTTTCATAGCTGTTTTCTTCTCTGTCTGTAAGATTATCTTCACTCAGTTCGTCGTCCATTATATCATCTTCGAGGATAAGGTTGGGTTCTTCTTCTTCACTGATAATGGGGATATAATATTTCCTCAAGTTAGCAGAGTTATACGTTCTTGGAGTCCAGACTTTGAATTCTATAAGCATTATTGCCTAGATCTTCTACAACCTTGAATGGCCCAATGTATAAGTGAGCAAACTTGGAAAAGAATCTCGCTTTAGGATCAGAAATGGCCGGTTTCTTTATTAAAACGTAAGTCCCAATTTCTAATGGTTTTTGAAATTTCCTATATCTTAGTTTCCTCGTTCGCTTTTCTGCTTGCTTAATCATTCTCAACCGTGCTTGTCGAACGTTCTCTTCAGCATCAGGTAACTCGTCCGCAGGTCTTTGAATAATATCGTTCCAAGAACGTCTAGGATAACGATTCAGGTGAATCACACTGGGAATATTGTTTATTGACTCGTGCCAGGTGTTATTTCTGCACTCTGCTATTGTCGGCAGAAATGTGGCCCATGTCCAATGACGTTCCGGACAGAAGATTCGACAATGCTTTAATATCTCCCGCATAATTCTTTCTGCAGCGTTCGATTCCGGATGTCGTATCGAACTAAACCTGTGCCGAATGTTCATCCTTTTAAGCGCATCGGAAAACTCTTTCGATGTGAATTGAGTCCCATGGTCAGTAATAATACAGCTCGGATTTCCCATCTCTGGTATTACTTGCCTCTCTAGACTCCTAATAATAGATTTTGAATTGGCCTTCCTAATCAGTTGTAAAGACACAAATTTTGACATAAGATCTAAGACCACAAGAATGAATCGGTTTCCACGTTTGCTGACTGGTATCATACCGTACAGATCCATTGCAAATACTTCTCTGGGGTTTTCTGGTATTATGGGGATTGGTTGTTGGTAAAGCAGTATAGAACTGTGCTTTACACGTTGACAAATGTCACATGTTTTAAATTTTTTTCCTAATGGATCTTCTAAGTCCAACCCACGTGAATGTCTCTCCAATAGTTGCTGTCAGCTTATCCACTCCCCCATGACCAATCATACGGTGCACGTACCATATCAATCTACACCTTAGTTTATGTGGAACTACTACTCTTAACTTTTCTCTCTCTTTATCCACAAATTTATACAGCAGATTATTATCGTAAACATATTCACCTGTTGACGTATTTATCTCATGATTCTCTGGACCATTATTGGGTCTTTGGCATTCCTCAGTTAATGCTCTCAAAGATCGGTCATCCATCTGTAACTCCGATAAACGTCTTAATTCTTGGAGACACTCCTCGTCCTCGGCTGTCATGTCTATAACATTCATTTCTCGCACGTCTTCGGGTGGATTTCTGCTCAAGCTATCAGCTAGTATGTTAGACTTTCCAGTGCAATACTCTATCTGGAGATCAAACTGTTGCGCATACAACACCCATCTGGAGACCCTTTCACTGGATAACGACGATTTCAACACGAACGTCAGTGCCTTATGATCAGTTCTTATGACGATCAGATACCCATAAATTTTCTGTATCTATGAAAGTCATGACCAGATCCTTTTCATATTCCCAGTTCTTTTCCATCACCTGTCTCGTGCTAAAAATTGGGTCCACTGTAGATCTTCCACTCCTGAAACCATATTGTTCCTCTTGTAACTCTCCTTCAATCTTTCTTCTCATTCTTCTTTCTAATATCCTTTCCAGTATTGTAACTACCTGCAATATAAGTGTGATTCCTCTGTCCTCTTAAACACTGGTATTATTATCCCTTTTTTCCAGTCTTCTGGTACATATTTGTGTTTCCGCATACACTTTAGTAGTTGGAACAACCATTGCATACCAACAGGTCCAGCAGCCTTTATGATTTCCACACTGATTTCATCCATCCCTGTTGCTTTTCCCATCTTCATCTTTTGTACTGCTAACTCCACCTCCGGCATTCTTGTATCATCCTCTGTTGTTGAGACCTCACACTGTATTGCTTCTGTCTCCTCTGTACAGTTGTTCACATTCAATAGCTTATCAGAATACTCCTTCCATCTTCTCTTTATCTCTTCTGGGTGAGCTAAGAATTCCTCATTTTCCTTTTTCACTAGCTTTGTGATCATTCTTTCTGTCCTCTTACTTCTTATAAGTACATACAGCATCCTTTTACTGCCACTTGCATCCACTTCCATTTTTTGTGTAAATTTTTCCCAACTCTTCTGCTTATCTTCTCCTACCACCTTCTTACATCTCAGTTTGCTGTTGAGATACTTCCTTTTGCTTTCTTGTGTTTGAACTCAGTTCCATTCTCGCGAGGCTGTCTTATTTTCTTTCACTATTTTCCTCATTTCCTCATTCCACCACAGTGTCTCCTTTTCTTTCACTCTTGTAGATGTCCTGCCACAAGCACTCTCTGCTGCACTAACAGGTGCCTTTTTAAAATTGGCCCACTCGTCTTCTATATTTTCCACTTCGGTAACTGGGATTTGTTGCTTCAACCTCTCCTGAAAATCTTCCTCAGTGTTCTCCCTAGGACCTTTTAAATGGGCGCACCGCCCTGCTATTTTTACTGACCGCCCGGATAACTTAACCTAGATATGTGCTAGTAACGTAATATTATTACATATTTGAGTCATTGGGTATTCCTAGAGGCATGACTTTTTTTCGCATTACCGATAAGCGCGACAAGAAATATTTTGAAGCGATTTTGAGATATTTTAACGAATCATATGAATGTGGTTAAACCGAGCTCGATAGCTGCAGTCGCTTAAGTGCGGCCAGTATCCAGTATTCGGAAGATAGTGGAGTCGATCCCCACTGTAGGCAGCCCTGAAGATGGTTTTCCGTGGTTTCCCGTTTTTACACCAGGCAAATGCTGGGGCTGTACCTTAATTAAGGCCACGGCCGCTTCCTTCCCATTCCTAGCCCTTTCCTGTCCCATCGTCGCCATAAGACCTATCTGTGTCGTGGCGACATAAAGCAACTGTCAAGAAAAGAATCTGGTTAAGAAATTAGTGATTTTTTTTTTGCAAATTACAGCAAATTAAAGCGAAATTTACTTATTTTGTGATAAGTGTGAAAATGCAGCGAAATTCTTGGAAAATAAAGATCTTGAAATTGCATTCCAGTATCATGTGTGTGAAGAGAAACCGAAGACAGAATAAGGATTTCTCATTTCGACAGAAGTAGCTATCTCTTCCTATTAATATACTATTAAACTCCTTAATAGTATGGTCATACAGGGTGAAAGGGTAATTTGTTGTGTAATCTTCATTAGGGCCACATTATAGTTCTAATCAAGATTACATAAGGAATATTTGTCTATCTTTCATATAAATAATTCACAAATCTTACGAATTAAACTTTTTATGAATAATTCTAGGAAATGATTAACGCGAAATTGAAGCGAAGGGGTCAGTCCTATTTCGCGAAATAAGGCGAAAAGTTGTTTCCTTTTAGCGAAATCGAATATAAATTAATGCGAAAAAATCATGCCTCTAGGTATTCCAAATTAACATTTAAATACTGTAAAATTATTTGTTTAAATAATAAATCTTCATCAGCATAATTGCATCAATTACATCGGAGTGTAAAGGTTTAACTTGACTATCAGGTAATATCGTGCGTGAGCGGTGCCTGGATTAGCGTGGAATTGCATGCAATCACTCGGTTCTGCATGACGTTGCAACCGAGTGGTAAGCCTCCGGTGTTACATGATTATGAACGAGCGGTAGAATACTAGAAGTTCAAAATACTCTGCTATGTCTTGTTTGTGAGGATATCACTAAAATAGTTCAATTCTGCAGTCAATGTTTAACTTTCTGATATTATTGTTAATGCCCTGAGGAGAACAAATTTAAATTTTATAATATTCATTTTTACGTAGTATTCCCCATCCGACTACTCAATTCGGCCACCCGGCTGACGAAAATTTCTGGGGAGAACACTGTTCCTGTACATTTTTCTTTCAATTTCCATACTTTTATTTTGCTTTCTCTCATCTCTGTTAGTTCTTCCATTTTTCCCAACCGTAATTTTGCCACCACAACTCTATGGTCTCCATGAAATGCTTCTCCTGGTAAAGCTGTCACATCCATAAACTTCCTGCGATTTGTACTTTCCACCAAAAAGTAGTCAATTACTGATTTTGTTGTTCTGTCATCCCACCAATATCTCGTAATTTTCCTGCTGTTTTTCTTTCGAAACCATGTATTCCCCACTATAAGTCCATTCCTTTCACAGAAGTCCACTAGTTCCTCTCCTTCATGATTCTTTTTCCCATATCCATATGGTCCAATGACTTCTTCCTTTCCTTGTCTCTCATTTCCGACCTGTGCATTCAGATCTCCCATAATAACCACTTCCACACCTGAAATTTCTCTTTCTACTTTCTCCAATAATCCTTCAATAACTTCTTCCCTGTTTCTCGTCTGTGATGTATACACTTGAATGAAGTCCATCACTTCATTCTTCATCTTTTGTCTAATCTTCATTATTCTGTCACTCACGCATTTTACCACTTCAACATACTCCTCCAATTGGTTCGAAATGCCTCTTGGCCACCACTCCAGTATAATGTGTATCCTTTCCTCAATTTCTTCCTTCCGTTACCTTTCCATTTCACTTCACCCAACCCCATAATTTCCACCTTCTCCATGAAATCTACTACTTCCTCGCCTTTCCTGTCAGGGTCATAAGGTTTACTATTCTTAATGTTGGTTACTATTCGTCCATTTCTCAGTTCCCCCAGTACCCTTAGAACTGCACGTCGCCTTAAACGATGGACACCCCAACTTTTTCCGAGGTTGAGTTACTAGTACCATATCATATATAGGCTATTATTTACAATGGGCTCGCCACTCCCAAAGGCATTTTATACATACTGCTAGGTGTTATTCTAGGCTGCTCCACTGGAGTACAGACACTACAAGTTTCCCTCTTCCACCACCGGTGCTGTACCGAAGTCCATATTCTCCGCCACTGATGCCGTTGGGCTCTTCACCCATACCCTGGGCTTGGCCCCTCCATATATGTGACCCCTGGAGAGAGGGTGTCCCAGTATTTTAAAGCCCCCAGGAACTAGGCTGCATGTTGGTCCATGGGTTGTATTGGGTATCTCAACCAGCCCTACTGAATTGTAGGGTCCCCGTATCCGCCATCCGGGGACGCGCCTTCTAGGTGTTAACAAGCTCCCCAGAGGGTCCGTCCTCAGGTGTACTCTGTTTATTCTATGACTAACATAGTCTATCCTATCCACATTTTCATCCAGGATTTTCTTAATCACTCCTACTCCTTCTTTCCCTCACGTACTCCACTCCACTCCACTCCCTTCCCCCTCCACTTGACCTCACTCAGTTATAGTATTGCAACATTCTCCCTCTCCATAAAATCAATCAACTCTTCTGATTTTTCTGTCAGGGTCATAACATTTATTATTCTCACATTCATCACTAATTTACCTCTGTAAATGTACACTTGACTGGGTATTGTCTTGACATAGTCACTGAAATGGCATACATGAAACACACAGGAAAAAAAAAGAAAGAAACGACAAGAAGAAACACAGAAAAATTAAATGTTTAGGTTTTAAACATATCACTCCACTGTAAGTGGACTGAGTTTCACTATAGATCTTTTGCATCCTCTATGTGACGTCCATGCAGTTGCTACACGAACCAATCCATCGGCTCCTGGATGCAGTTCTGTCACAACTGCTAGCTTCGATTTTAATGGTGGCATGTTGTCATCCTTAATGGCAGGCAACTACAGTTCAAATTTGAAGGTTGATCTGGTTGCTGGTCCAATTGGGCCTTTGTTGAAGTTGAGTGAGTTTGTTTCAATCGTCCTTGTACCATCTACTTCAAAAGTATTGCACTAATTGTCGAGTTCTTTTTCACAGGTTCAGTTTGTTACAAGGAACTAATGTTATGTCAGGATCACAAATTGCAGTTAAATTGTTGCCGACAATAATGTGACTTGGGATTACTGCTCTGGGGTCAGATGGAACAGAGGAAAGGGTTGTAATTGGTCTGGAGTTTAGAGATTGGGCTAGCTAGGAAGACGTCTGGTTGTGCACGTGCACTTTGGACGATCCAGTGGAGCACATCCCCTTCTATGAGAGCTCCTGCTACAAGGACAGTTCAGTGTATAAGTTTACACCCAGCTGTCGCGCGCTGCTTTCAAATTTCTCGTTCTGTAGTAACTGTGGTTAGTGGTGGTGTACGTTAGGCCTGTCTGTGACAGTATGGGTGGCGTTAAAAGTAGCCTGCATCGTAAGATGCTAAAGAGTGAGACTCGTGCAGCAATCTCAAACGTTATAGACTTTATGGGAAGGGAGGCAATGGAAGAAAAGTTTGTGATAAATTGTAAGGAAGTTCAGGAAAGAGTAGCAGCAGCTGTAGGGAGTGTCAGAAAGTTCTCTGGCACGGATTAAGAGCGAAAAACGAAAAGCAATGGAATTAGGAAAGCCTATGGATAGTCTGTTTGAAACACCAAACAAAAAAAGAATGTGCACAAAGAATGTTACTGGACTGGACAAATTTGACGAAGGTGCCGCACGTCGTATTGTTAACACATTTTATTTAGTTGAAAAATGTTTACCTACTGTTTCAAAAACTCGTGCAAAGTTACATTTAAAGATCAAAGGATCCAATACTAGTCTCAAGCGAATGCTTTGATCGTCAGGATATCGTTGGAAAAAACTAACACTAACAAGCGCATCGTAATGGAAAACATGACATAAAATACAAAAGATTTGTTTCTTTGAAAAAAAATGCTCAGCATCGGGCAGAGAATTGGCCTATAGCAGGGATGGCAGTAGGTGACACGCGCACATAATTTGTATGGCATGCCACAGAACATACTAATATATTTTAATGTTTTTAACATGTAATAAATAGGTGAAAAATCCTACGAACATGGCATATTTCCGGATTACATTTTAATAAAGAAGTATGTCACAATTGACTCTGTTGTCATACAAATTTGATTAGATTAGGGCTTTGCTGGTGAGACCTAGTGTTTACAATGCACTAAGTCTTCTGCTGTAGGCGAGAGCAATTTTGTTACTTTCATTGACTTGTCTCAGTCTTATCCTTGGCTTTGACAATATGAAAATGACTGAGGTATGAGCGATGCTAGTAATACCATTCCTTATACAGCCAGTCCCTGCTAAGAATGGTGTGAAAATGTTGCACATAGGGTTGGTTGATGCATGCATTTCAGTGGGCTTGGCAGACTGATACGTAATAGCAACTTCTGGCTCGGTGAGGAAAGCAATGGGAAACAACCTCACTCCTCATTTCCCTAGTACGCCTCTTCAGTTATGCCTAGGTCATTTATGACAGCTGATGGCGGAGTTGCTGAGGATCCAAACAGCCTTAGGTCTGAGGACTGAATACACACACAAAGCAAACATTATTTAATTCCTACAATTGAACTATTGTATGAAATATAATATCCAGTGATTTTTGCAAAATAAAACCATGAAACATGCAGTTGAATTGGTTTATATGTAATGCAATCTAATACCTAAACAAACTCAAATGAGGGGGTTTCATATTTATTTAAAAAAAATAACTGATGGCACACTAGACAGTAAAATAATAAGCCCCTGTGTATAAAGGAAAGGGTGATAGACATAAAGCTGAAAATTACAGGCCAGTAAGTTTCACAAGCATTGCATGTAAGCTTTAGGAAGGCATTCTTTCTGATTATATTAGACATGTTTGTGAAATTAATAACTGGTTCGATAAAAGGCAGTTCGGTTTTAGGAAAGGTTATTCCACTGAAGCTCAACTTGTAGGATTCCAGCAAGATATAGCAGATATCTTGGATTCAGGAGGTCAAATGGACTGTATTGCAATTGACCTGTCTAAAGCATTTGATAGGGTGGATCATGGGAGACTACTGGCAAATATGAGTGCAATTGGACTAGACAAAAGAGTGACTGTATGGGTTGCTATATTTCTAGAAAATAGATCTCAGAGAATTAGGGTAGGCGAAGCTTTATCTGATCCTGTAATAATTAAGGGGGGAATTCCTCAGGGCAGTATTATTGGACCTTTATGTTTTCTTATATATAAATGATAAGAGTAAAGAAGTGGAATCAGAGGTTAGTAATAAATAAGTTACAAGTTACAAGATTGTGAGCAACTGCAACGTGACCTCGATAATGTTGTGAGATGGACAGCAGGCTACGGTATGTTGATAAATGGGGTTAAAAGTCAGGTTGTGAGTTTCACAAATAGGAAAAGTCCTCTCAGTTTTAATTACTGCGTTGATGGGGTGAAAGTTCCTTTTGGCGATCATTGTAAGTATCTAGGTGTTAATATAAAGAAAGATCTTCATTGGGGTAATCACATAAATGGGATTGTAAATAAAGGGTACAGATCTCTGCACATGGTTATGAGGGTGTTTAGGGGTTGTAGTAAGGATGTAAAGGAGAGGGCATATAAGTTTCTGGTAAGACCCAAACTAGAGTATGGTTCCAGTGTATGGGACCCTCACTAGGATTACCTGATTCAAAAACTGGAAAAAATCCAAAGAAAAGCAGCTAGATTTGTTCTGGGTAATTTCCGACAAAAGAGTAGCGTTACAAAAATGTTGCAAAGTTTAGGCTGGGAAGAATTGGGAGAAAGAAGATGAGCTGCTCGACTAAGTGGTATGTTGCAGGTTATAAACTTCATTTTCCTCGTCCGTATTGAAGATCTACTTGTGATATAATTCCTTTAGTTTTGCCAATTGCCACCTTTTCAATACAATAATGTATTCAATACAATAATGTATTGAAAAGGTGGCAATTGGCAAAACTAAAGAAATTATATCATAAGTGGTATGTTCCGAGCTGTCAGCTGAGAGATGGCGTGGAATGACTTTAGTAGACGAATAAGTTTGAGTGGCGTCTTTAAAAGTACGAAAGATCACAATATGAAGATAAAGTTGGAATTCAAGAGGACAAATTGGGGCAAATATTCATTTATAGGAAGTGGAGTTAGGGATTTGAATAACTTACCAAGGGAGATGTTCAATAAATTTCCAATTTCTTTGAAAACATTTAAGAAAAGGCTAGGAAAACAACAGATAGGGAATCTGCCACCTGGGCGACTGCCCTGGATGCAGATCAGTATTGATTGATTGATTGATTGATTGATTGATTGATTGATTGATTGATTGATTGATTGATTGATTGATTGAATAATGAACAAGACCTTAACTGACATGCTGGTCAGAAAAGGTTCGCCATCCCTGGCCTATAGTGTACACGGATGAAACCTAAATACATACATCCAGCATATGTAGACCCTTTATGGTGTTTCCTTTTATGAATTATATTTTGTTTCTCTACCTGAAAACCATTATATCGGTATACATATCATATCGTTAACTCGCATTTCTTATTTTACAAGAGAGCTAGGGACAGACAATCATATAGTCTAACCCTGCTTTCTCGTCTTGTGGCAAAAGTAATTATTATTTTTATTCTTTGGTTTCACCTTCTTTGGGGTATGTTGAATTAATCATTTCTCTGTGTTTTGTTCTTTCTTAGCGCCCAGTATTTCTTCATTGTTTCTGATCTTCGTTTCTCATCTTACGAGATAATAGATTTGGCTTTTAATGTAGATTTGTCTTGAAACCTTATATTTTTGTCTTTAGTTATTACCAGTCCTTTAGCTGTTCAATCAAATAGTGAATTTTCTGTAATTTTTAATTCTACTAGGTCCTTTTCTCTTTTTTTAAACCAGTTGGATTTGTTTTGCGGTTATGGAAGAAGTCGAAGATTTGATTGGTTAATCTGTTAAGAGTTCATTCTGAGAAGATGACCGTAAAAAATTATCCTCCTTTTTCGCATAATATCTGAGAGTTTTTTCAATTTTCTTGTAGTGCGTTTCATTCTTGATGTATAATATCTCAATAAATTATTATTATTATTATTATTATTATTATTATTATTATTATTATTATTATTATTATTATTATTATTATTATTATTGACTTATTTTACATGATGTAGCTCAGGTTATGAAGCCTGCTGTTATACCAAAACATATTCTACACTGTATATCTACAGCGTCGTAAAGTTAATTTTACATCTGATTATAATTTAAAACAATGGCTATGCAAATTGATAGGCCTACATGAAAATTATTTTGACAGCTACTATGATATGAGGTTAAATTATGTTCTAATTCCTTAAATCTATCTATCATCTGTAACACTTTCAAATAAATTCATTTCAGCTAGGTATGTCTGTAATTTATAGCTGAAAGGGAATTCCACTAACTGAAAATCTGTGAAGTGTTACATGTCAGTTATAACAAATATTTCGGTCATCTGTATGTCGCCACAACACCAAGCAAGAAGGGGAAGTCGGTGTTCTCGCTCCCACGGCTCTGCGTTCTCCCTCGCACACTTCCCCTCACCGGCTGTCTTCCTACCTAGCCCGATCTTTAAGCAAGCTTCAATCTGATTTAGTACCACATACATTTCTTCAAACGTCAGAGTGCAATTGCCAATTACCAGACGAAGGTGATATTTCACAGATTTAATTCCAGCTTCCCATATGCCTCCGAAGTGAGGGGAATATGGTGGTATGAAATGCCATTTGATTCCTTTGTTAGCCATAGTATTAGTGATATCGTCTTGAACCCCTGGAAATGTCATGAACTTGTGAAGATCCTGAAGCTCGTTATTGGCTCCCTTAAAGGTTGTTCCATCATCACTGTAGATATGTCAGTTTTCCCTTTCTTGAAATAAATTGACGAAGTGCAGCTAAAAATCATTCTGTTGTGAGATCACTCACTAGTTGAATATGGAATGTCTTTGTTGCAAAACAAACAAATAGTGTGGTGTATGATTAATTATCATGTTAATTCTCTTGTCCATAAGACACAAAAGAATTGGGCCACCATAATCAGTGCCACAAATTTTGAAAGGGGGTGCTGGTTGAACTCAAGGTTTAGGATAGTCAGCCATCAGTTGCTACATGGTTATTCCCTTTAAGCTGTAACGTCTTAAACAGTTATGAATCTGGTGTCTTATTATGCTTCTGGAATCCAGTATTTATCACAAAGTGTGGAGAGTAATACTTTGGGTCCTGCATGAGCTTGTTCCAGATGTACATGCCAAATGATAAGCTCTGTGATATGATGATTGGGTGGTAACATGATCTGATGTTGTTTGAGAATGGAAGTGATGTGTTTGCTAATCTACCTCCTACTCTAAGTATACCATTAGATAAGAAAGTGTACATACTTCTTATCTGACCTTTCTTTGGAAGAGCTCCAGGAGTTCTGATTTCATGATGTCTTCACCAAGGCTTCATTTTGTGCTAATCAAATGCAAGTTTGTAGTGAATTTTGTAGTTCATGAACTATGAGTGGTCTTGTCTTCTTGATTTTGGGTTCCTTGGCATTGTGAACCAATCTATAGAAGTAAGGAACAACTCTCTGGAGTTTTGTTAGTGCAGAATACGTGTGGATGATTCTGTTGTGCTGATTGATTACAAGGGCAGCTTTCATTTGTCTCTGCTCTAGTACTGTTGGTGAAGTCTCTTTGATGTGCTCTGATTGAGGCCACTCCCATGATGATTTTGATAACCACACTGGCCCTTCCCACGAAAGCAAAGAAGATTGTAAATTTTATGCACTGACACCTTGAGATATTAATTTGGCAGGGTTGTATTGTGACTGAACATGGTGCCAATTTTCAGTTTCTGCTAACTGTTGAATCCTAGCTAGTCTGGTGGCTACAGATGTCTTCCTTTGAGACACCGGAGCTGCTAACCATGAAAGTACAATGTTTGAGTCTGTCCAGAGGTTGATTTCCTCAATGTCTAAGTTAAGCACAGTAATAGTTTTCTTCATTAGACATGCTTATGAGGTTGCACCAAGAAGTTCTAATCAAGGGAGTGTTATATTCTCAACTGGAACGACTCTGGATTTTAAACAAAGCAATCGTACTTGAATCTTACTGTGATGATTTATTGAACGAATGTAGACACAGGGTCCGTAGGCTCACTCTGATGCATCACTAAAACCATAAATTTGGAATTTGCAAGTTTGCCCTTATTGTTACTAAGTGATCAACTTGAATACTATTGATGTGTGTCAGCCTGTCTAATTTAGTCCACTCTAACACCTTAAGTCATTCGTCAATGATGAATCCCAGTCAATGTGGTGCAACCAATGTTTCTGCAAAAACATTTTATACTGAATTATGAATGGACTGATGAGCCCTTAAGGATCAAATATTGATGCTACAACTGATGTTGTGGTATGCTTTGTAATGTGGTTTGTCTCAACATGTCTGAATTTACTTCTAATGAGAAGTTTATCAGAAGTGGGATGCCATGATAAACCTAAGATTTTCACAGTGTCCTTGCTGTCAAATTTGAATGGTAATGCAGGGTGTCGATCTGAATCTGGAAGTGCTTCAATAAATACTGGATGAGTGGAACACCACTTCTTGATAGGGAATCCTCCTCAGTTGAGTATTGCAATCATTCCTTTCTGGATATGCAATGCTTCGGAGACATTTGATGAGCCACTTAGAATGTCGTCTACATAAAAATCTCTATGAAGAACATGAGCTGCTGCTGGGTAAGACTTGCCTTCTTCTTCTGCCAACTGATTTAAACATTGGATTGCTAAAAATGCAGCTGGTACTGTACCATAAGTTACAGTCTGTAACTTGTAGGTCTTCAATGATTCCCCTCAAGTCCTTCTCCATAATATTCTTTGAAGTCTTGTGTCTTCTTTATGTATTCTGATTTGTTTGTACATCTTTGTGATGTCTGCTGTAAATGCTATCTAGTGTGTTCTGAATCAAAGTGTGATTGAGTGTAAGTCTTCCTATACAGCCAGTCCTACTATGAGTATGTTATACAGTGAAACCCCTGTGAAAGTTTTTGCTGAGCCATCAAAGACAACATTACACTTGTAGCAGTTGTGATGCTGTCTGGTTTGAATACTGCATAATGTGGAAGATAGTAACACGCTTTATTGTCACTGTCTGTGGTGTCTGCTTCAGTCATATGATCTAGATCTTCATATTCTGTCATGAACCTTGCATAATCTTCATGTAGTTTTGACTGTCTATGAAATTTGTTTTCTGATAGTTGAAATCTTTGCCTAGCTTGTTCGTATGACTTTCCTAATATTTGACAATTCTCCTTTAGCGGAAGTCTCACTATGAATCTGCCATCACTGTTTGTTGTGGTAGTGTCTTTGAAGTGTTGCATGCATTTCTGCTCTTTAACGTCCTTGGTTTAGTGTCCAATTCCTCAATTTCCCAAAATTTGTGCAGTTGATGGTTGAGATTTCCTTCTGTTTTGTTGAGAAGTGAACTTACCGTGTTGTTGCTTACAGGATTCTCCAGCCAACAGTTCCCTGAAACTTCCCATCCTAAGTGTAGTACTGCATAGTCACCTTCTTATAGCTTCTATTCTGCCTTCCGGATGTTGTAGAATAATTCTGCCCCAATTAATAAATCAACATTTCCTCGATGATAAAAATGTGGATCCACTAGTGTGATGTTGCTTGGGATGCCTCATGCTTTGTAATCGAGTTGCATTGAAGGCATTTGCCCCGTGATTTTAGGAGCAACTAAACAGTTTATTATGGTCTTGAATGGTGTTGCTGTCTGATTTTGATGTTGACACTGTGTTTCTTGGTTGATATACATCTTTGTGATGTCTGCTGTAAATGCTGTCTAGTGTGTTCTGTGGTAGTGTCACTGTCTGTGGTTTGTTTGTACATCTTTGTGATGTCTGCTGTAAATGCTATCTAGTGTGTTCTGAATCGAAGTATAATTGAGTGCAAGTCGTCCTATACATTAGCTCTAGCTATTAGCTTTCATATCCATCCTCATCAACACCAACACCTCTGCTTGATGTCATGATTGCAACTGACGTGAGTGAAATAATATTGAACAAAGATTCTTTTATCTCTTGTTCCAGAAGTGTGTGATAACCTGGGGCACAGGAAATAACCGAAGCCACATGTCTAAACTTCAGCTCAGAATGCATACAAGTGGCATCTGTGAGTTAGTAACTGAACTACATGTAATGATATACAGCAGTGTATCGCCGCGAGCTGGGAAGGCTGTGTTCTCTTGTTGCATTTTAACATGGGTTTTGTTAGAAGGGTCTTCTGTGATTAAATCATTCGCATCCCATTTAAATACCATAGCAGTTCACTGAGAAAACACAGTTAAATCCCACACTACGACAGTCATCTGCACAGTATTATTTTAAAAAATCGTGCAAAACCAACCAGTAAAGATTCCTTTCTGAAAATTTGCATGCAAAATAACGAAGGAATAAGCTTACCAATGCCACTTTTCTAGTACGTCTGCTGAGTCTGGTACACCTTGAAACATTCTTCTAAGTGAGGTACGAACTTGTTACGAAAGACTTGGTCCACCGTCATCGTTTGTATCACTTTCCGTATTATCAGCACTATTACACGCATCACTCGAACTTGAACTAAGACCTTCAGGGTCTCTTTGGTTGTCACAAACATCACTGTCTTCATAATCACTCTCTAAAACACTATCTATTAGCTTTCGTATTCCATCTTCAACACCAACACATCTGCTTGATGCCATGATTGCAACTGACGTGAGCGAAATAATATGAACAAAGATTCTTTTATCTCTTATTCCAGAACTGTGTGATAACCTGGAGCGTGGGAAATAACCGAAGCCACATGTCTAAACTTCAGCTCAGAATGCATACAAGTGACATCTGTGAGTTAGTAACTGAACTACATATATTGATATAGAGCAGTGCATCGCCGCGAGCTGAGCTCGTCATTGGATTCATATGCCACAAATAACTTTTGTGAGCTAGGGTCATCAAATGATGCGATTGGGTTAAGTGTGTTTGACTGCCAATCAGTCAGTCAATCAATCACTACTGATCTGCATTTAGGGCAGTCGCCAGGTGGCAGATTCCCCATCAGTTGTTTTCCTAGCCTTTTCTTAAACGATTGCAAAGAAATTGGAAATTTATTGAAGTTAGTCCAATCCCTAACTCCCCCTCCTAAAAATGAATATTTGCCCCAATTTGTCCTCTTAAATTCCAACTTTGCCTTCATATTGTGATACACTTAAGAAAATGGAAATTGCAACACCATGAAGGCGTTGGTCGTTTGTGTTGATTTTCAAGATATGGAACGATGTCATGTAGGTATGTAAACGAGCAAAGTTTCAGACCCATTGGATTGTTGATACAGGTCTCCCCACGTGATTGGTCGCGGAGGAATCAACTCCAGTATACGGACTATGATGTAGCATAGTTGACTTGCAGTCTGTGCAGTGAAGTGTTCCCCGTCAAACATGCCTTGACGACAGAGAAGAGCACGCTATCAACAACTCTCGCTGTTTGAGAGGGCTTGGATAATTGGGCTGTGTGAGGCTGGATTATCGAAAAGGACTATGCTGCACGTGTTGGCCAACGGTACAGCGTGTATGGCAGCAGTGGTCAAATGAAGGTACCCACACTCGTAGACCTGGCACAGGCCCAGCGCGACGGACAACCGTGAAAGAGGATCGCCGCACCTTTCGGATGGCCCGGATGAAACCCCATGCAACAACAGCGCAAATTCGAGCAGCTGTGGCACCCCACGTTACACAACAAACAGTTGGTAATCGCCTGCGTGCAGCTGGCTTACGAGCCCGTGTCCCTGCAGAAGGTGTTCCATTGACCCCACAACAGCGACGTGTAAGGCTGGCCTGGTGTTGAGAAAGATCAACGGGGGTCGACGAGTGGCATAGGGTCGTCTTTAGTGATGAATCGCGCTTCTGTCTTGCCCGCAGTGATCGCCAGAATTGTGTGCGCCGACGTACCGGGGAGAGGGGCAGCCCACATTTTATTCTCGAGAGGCACACAGGGCCAACACCAAGCATTATGGTCTGGGGAGCTATTGTCTTTAATGTGAAATCACAATTACTGCTTGTTGAGGGCGTTATGCCTGCTCTACAGTACGTTCATAGGGTACTCAATCCAGTGGTTGTCCCTATGATGGCGAACATTGCTAATGGGATGTTTCAGCAGGGCAATGCCCGGGTTCACACAGCACGCATCTCCAGAGAAGCTCTGCACGACATCACAACCTTAGAATGGCCCGCCAGATCCCCGGACCTCAGTCCTATTGAGCATGTGTGGGACATGATGTGTTGATAACTGGCCAACCGTCCTCAGCCACCCACAACTCTGGAACAGCTGACCCGTGCAGTGCAGCAAGCATGGGCCACAATTCCTCAGGAAGCGATCCAGGGCCTTATTGATCCCATGCCTCGACGAATTCATCAATGTATTGCAGCTCGTGGTAGGCACATCCTGTATCGATTGTTGTCCAAACCTGCGGTTAGAGGGACCTGAAAGTGTAATCATCGAATCACAACCGAACACTCGTCCTGCATGTTCAATTGCAACAATGTAGTACCACTCCTTCTGGGTGTTGCAATTTCCATTCTCTTCAGTGTATTTCCTACTTTTAAAGACACCACTCAGACTTATTTGTCTACTGATGTCATTCCACACAATCTCTCCACTGACAGCTCGGAACTTACCACTTACAAGTTATAAAATTTATTATTTTAAAAATCCGTATTGAAAGTAACTTCTTTTAAATGTGTAAAATTTTATTGTGTGTCATTTTCCACCTATTCAATACTTTCAATCATAAGATTAATGTTCTTTCCTCCTTAGCCTATGAACATGGGACATGTTTTGCCCCTTTTAAAGGGCATTATCAGCCTTATCTTCGCCTCAATACCAAAACAGGGACCTGTTTAGTTAAAACCAAACCCCGTGGCACTACAGCCCTGGAAGGGCCTTGGCCTACCAAAAGACCGCTGCTCAGCCCGAAGGCCTGCAGATTACAAGATGTCGTGTTGTCAGCACGACGAATCCTCTCGGCCGTTATTCTTGGCCATAATCTAAAAATTCTTATCATTTAAAACATTACCATGATGTACAGTTGTTATTTAAGGAACTTAAATGGACATGGGAACCATTAATATGCTAAAGGCCTAATGCCTTGGTCAAAAGTAAAATGTGATTAATTAACCTATATGGCAAAATGGACATTGGTAAAATTGAAGTGAGTTAAAACATTTTTGAACAGGATTTCAAAAGGAAATACATTCGAACGTGTAAAGTTATGCTCAGATCTAGTGATAAGTTCTCATTCAAAGGTTGATAAAATTCGGTGTTTGCAGCTTTCGAAGGTAGAAGTTATTTTATTGTTGTATTCTTAATTCAAGGCTTGTTATTGAGTACTGTATTTGGTGGTGCTTGTAATAGTGTCATTAACTATCTTCTTTTGTATACACTAATATTGTGGTGTTGGCGTGCTGCGTCGATGTTGTGGCATTCTAATGTTAGCTTGTTGTTCAAAAAGAGAACAGGCTGTGAGACAGTTGTGATGTCACACTGTCAGGTGTATATAAGCTCTGTAAAGGGAGAAGTTAGAATTAACCAGATTCAAACTGTAAGAAACATAATGGGAGAGGGTAACCGGAAATATCATAAGTATTGCTGTGTTGACGCTTACCTTTTGCCCACTTGAATGTTACCTTGATGTGAGAGTATTGGTGGTCGCCGATGTTCTGCTACATGTATTGTACGTGTGTCGTCTTGGTGGAGGGTCACCCAATTCCCTTCAATTGCCTACTTGCCTTACATTCACAACACCTCAGATCGAATTGCCAAGGTCCTCCGCAAACACAATATGATAACCATGTTTGGCACCGCCACTAAAATTGCTCACAGTCTGATTAAAACTAAGGACAAATTGTCCCCACTTTTACATCCTGGGGTATACGAAATTCCCTGTACTTGCAGTAAGGTGTACATAGGCCAAACATGCCGGTCCTTTGGTACCCGTATCAAGGAACACAAACGTAATATTTGTCTCAACCAGCCGAACAAATCGACAATAGCTGAGCACGCTCTATCATCGGGTCATGATGTCATGTTCCAAGATGCTCGAGCTCTTACCCACATTAAGACACTATAGGTCCAGTATTATACGGGAGGCTGTGGAAATACGTAGAAATCCTAACAATAATACCTGGTTGCTAGCTATTAAGGGTCGCTTAAGTGCGGCCAGTATCCAGTATTCGGGAGATAGTAGGTTCGAACCCCACTGTCGACAGCCCTGAAAATGGCTTTCCGTGGTTTCCCATTTTCACCCTAGGCAAATGCTGGGGCTGTACCTTAATTAAGGCCACGGCCGCTTCCTTCCCACTCCTAGCCCTTTCCTGTCCTATCGTCGCCGTAAGACCTATCTGTGTCGGTGCAACGTAAAACAACTAGCAAAAAAAAAAGCTATTAAGGATTTATGTAGGTAGTTCCCTTCCCTGTCCCTTCATTATTGTTATTGCGTCTCGGTGTTTTCCAAATGCGTACGTTCCTCATCGCCAGATGTTTCTTTTCAGGCTTGTGTCAATATCATGCACCTGTCAATGTCATATGTTACGTACACATGTTATGTGACCCCTTAGACTGATTCTGATGGTTCTTTCTGCTTCGAACGCTAGCGCTTTGCCACATCTCAAGAGCCATCTGGTGATGAATGAACGTACCATTTCCACTTCTATTATAACGTCTGATTTCAAAAGTCATTGTTTAAGAAGCCTTTCTCGTGGACAGTCGGGATTTCTTCTGATGACGCAGAGCACAGTTCTCTGCGAAACGTAAAGAATTTCACCTTATTTTCTTGACACGGTAAAAGCCCAAAAGCCTATACAGTATCATGTCTATTGATAAATTCTTTAAGTTCAATGACAGATTCAGCTTCAATGTGTCTTTGACATACTTTGAGGCTATAATTTTTCTATTTTCTATTCTACTGCAAAACAATTCCCAAGCTACATTGTAATTGCTTTCTGTAGTTGGCAGATATTGTATTAGTGACTTAGCATTGCCTTTAACTGAGCTGAAAAGATGATGACACTTCCTAGGCTATCATTGTTCTGTACACACATGCACATAAATGGTGTCTTGACATAAACAATCAACACTGCCCCTCTCCAGTACCAAAAAGGGGGTGAAGGGAGTGAATGGGTAGTGCTGAAGGCACAGTATGTGTATTCTATGGCGGCTTACATTTTGTTATACTGTAACACTGTAAGATGGCTCCTATCTTATCACAAGTGAATCAAGGCCGTATTATTGGCATGTGGGAGGCTCACATGGCCCCCCGAGCAATAGCTCAAGCAATACCATGCAGTTATAAGACAATTTGGAGAAGGGTAGAAATATAGCAAGAATGAGGTGAAGAAGGATTTTTAGATTCATAGGACACATAATAAGGTTCCTAGAAGAAGTACTCTGGAACAGGATGCTGGAATCGTTCAAACTATGGACAATTCTCCATTTGCAACTATCGGTAATATGATTGCCGCATTGGGATTGCCAGTAACCAGGACTACCTTCAGTTGCCGACTCCACGCTGCAGGTATTTACAATCACCGAGCTGCAAGAAAAGGGGCGACTTCATCCTATTCACAGAGAACTTAGCGTAGGCTTTTTACTACAAGAAAATGTTACTCCACGACAGGAATGGTAAATTACAATTTGGTTGGATTAAAAGGTATTTTGCTCCGATTCAGGAAAATAGGTGAAGTGCTGACGTCCAGTTGGAAAGTGTTTTGAAGAGCCCTCCTAATCAGTCGGGTCGTGTCACTTGTGGCTTATTGGGGTGGATAAGTGGTGCCGGTGCAGGAGAGTTGATAGAGGTCATTCCACATCTGACTGCTGGTGAATATGTGGACATTTTAGAAGGTGCTGTTCTTCCTATTGTTCGAGCTATTTACCCTGTAGAAGTAGTTCCCATTATCAGGTTTGTGCAAGATAACTGCTCTGTTTGCACTGCATATGTTACCTAAGCTTTCTTCAGACAGCATTCTGACATTCACGTGCTTGACTGGCCTCCCAAGTCAGCTGACTTAAACATAATAGAACATGTTTTGGCAAGAATGATAAACATGTAGGTTCCAGGTCAGGAGAGGATAAGAGCGGCTCTGTTAATGCACTGTGATCGAGTTTGGGTGAATCTGAGGAATGAACCAGACTTTTTCCAACACCTAACAGATTCTATTCCCAAGCAGCTAGAGCAATAATTGATAAACAGGAACGGGGCATGGACTGATTATTAATGTTCTGGAAGGGATGAGGAACCCGTCACATACACTTGTTGTAAAGCTTGTATTTGACACAACTCTTTAGTTATTTAATACCCATTTCACAATTAGTTTTGTGTTAATTTCCACTTTTCTTTTCTTAAAATTATGTAACTGTAGACAGTGCATTATGTTTATTATTTTACCGTACGTTTATTTTATTTATATATTTTCTATCAAGATGCAATACGTTCATATTCTTGATAAGATATTTCTGTAAAAATTTGTTAGTTTTATAATAATGATTAATGTTCAGATGTTGCAATAATATTATTTTTGTTGTATATTTTAAGACACGACTTTGTGTTTTATGGAAATTGAATGTTAATGATATTAAATTATTTTCAGATGTATTTTCTTATTGTTCAAGGAGCAAAATGTATCTTCAGTTATTTTTATAAAGAAATGCTGACACAGTTATAATACTTTACATCAACATCTTATTGTAGCATATTAATTTTCTATTTATAGAATTTATTGTAATTCTATATCCGAGGTGGTAAATTATGATGATATAACTTCAGTAAATACCAGAACAAAGTTACGAACCAGTAAATGATATTTTCAAATTATGACCTTATATAACGCAGCTACAAAATATTCCTAACTAGTATCAAAAAATTTTCGGTTAAAAACCTTTTACCCCTTTGATACTGTAATTATCAGAGTAGGTTGCCTAATACTGTACTTCAATATATCTGCCACTGTGCCCATTTCAATCACAACAAAGTCTTGTAGCGGGCTGTCTACATGCAGCAATGCGTTAAGCGAGAAAGTGGGTCACTGTGCCTTTGGCACTACCCTTTCACCCCCTTCCCTCCTGTTTTGTACTGGAATGGCCTTCAACACTACCCCTTCACTCCTTCCACTCCTTTTCAGTACTGGAGTGGGGCAGTGTTGATTGTTTATGTCGGGACACCATTTATGTGCAAGCGTGTACAAGCAGCTGATAATTATCTGCAAATGGAATCCAATATTCATGATTTCCACTGAATGTAGGGAGTTTGATAGCTGGTAAGTTGATATTAGTGACCTCAATGAGTCTATAAGCCCTTGAGGTTAGTGGAGTAGTGCTTTGATCAGGGATCTATAACTCTTGAATTTTTACCCTTAATGAATATAATAAGGTTCCTAGAAGAAGTACTCTGGAACAGGATGCTGGAATCGTTCAAACTATGGACAATTCTCCATTTGCAACTATCAGTAATACGATACTTCTTCCATATTCGCTCTATGATCTGAATTAGTGTCTTGTATGTCGAGTTCAGGTTGAACTGTGTCATACTTTGCTTCAAGCTCTATTACTGCATCATACTTAACCTTCAGTTCGTACAAAGTGCTGTTGGTTTCCTTACTGAATGTGTTAACGTAGTTTTTATTTCTTGTGATTCTACCCTTTATGCATCCATGCTCTCTAGTGAGCTTACTTGTCTTTGATCCATGACACAGCTGGGATAGGAAGATTATCAAAAAGGAAAAGAGTTGATCTGGCCTGTTTTATGTGCATTGTCCATATGCTGCCTGCTGCTGCAATTTATTGTACCAACATTATTTTTTCAATCCTCGTTGATAGTTGAGATGTGACATCACTTCACAAGCACTGTCCCTTGAAGAGTAATAATGCTGCAAACGAGAATGCATTTCACTGCATGTAAGGGCATTGTATATGCCAAATTACTACCATCTGCACCCATGATGGACCAAAATGTTTTGTGATTGAATACCATTTGAAACAAGGTGTTCTAAATTTCATTGCCTCAGTGTCTCTGGTTAATGGACTTCATAGGACTGAATTCAAATCACACGGATGTAGCATGCAACGGTCAAATATGTTTAGTGAAACAAATTGCGATTAAATATTTACAAACATTAGAATATACAAAATATATACTTATTTCTGTAATGTGCCATACTGATGGCATGCTGAACTTTGAATAATAAAATGAACATCACTTGATCACATTGTCTATTCGCAACCACGATTGACACGGGAGTTGTCAAGCCAAAGTTGCAAGTTTAGGCCGCGCACCCATTACGATTTAAAAAACACTACACTTCCCGCCACCTGGTGGCGAACTAGTATGTTACAACAAACTGTCACATTGTCAAACAAGAATATACAATTCTAAATAATGCATAACACACATAATAAACAAATGATACCAAACAGACTGGGAACTGCATGGTTGAAATTGTTTGGCCACGTAAAATTAATGGAGGAGACGAGTATTCCCAGGAAGTGTTTAGGGAGGTTAGTACCTAGAGAAAGACCAGTTGGTTACCCCAGGAGGAGGAAGTTATCTGCATCATCAACAACAGGAGTACAAGATGAGTTTGACATTCTCTCAGTTGACAAGAACAACTAGTCAGGCTCCATAAATGACTCAAATATATGCTTTGCAGTTTGTTCGCAACAGCCCCATGTGGTCGACCAAGAAAAGAAAGATATCTACGAACCTACAGTGAAATACTTTAAGAGGAATTACTTCATGCAGAATGTTACTGTTAATGGACTAATGATATCCAGCCATGGAACAATCCCATAATTATTTCTCAATATTTGTAGAATCTTTTCTATCAGCAAACACCTAGGCAGTGAGGTGGCCCCTCTTGCTTTGAAGAGATCCATACAAATCCTGCAAAGCCATCTCTATAGCCTATAAGTAAGGGAAATGTCCATAATCTGGATAAAATTATAAACTTACGGAGAGAGAGAGAACTGTAGTCTAATATTTATTGTTCTTCTATTTTTACATTCATCATTACTAATGTTCACTATAGCATCCTTGTATTATACAGTTATTTTGTCTTTCCTTTGCCTCTGGTATTCTTTGTCTTGTGGCACTCTGTAGTGGCAGACAAGAAAAAAACAAAGGCAAACAAAAAACACTACACTTCCTTCTTTATATATGCACAATATTTGAGGACATGAATTCCAAATCATGCTAATTCAAAAATTTAAAAAAATTCAGGAAAAGGGGGAAAAAGTAATATTTAGGTTGTGTTTTATTTCTTATTGAGTTTTATTTTACGCAAGGTACTAACCACAATACATTAATTTAAGGTAAAAACATTTTGTATCAATTATTTCATGTCTAAAAAATGATGTTGAATGAAGTTAGCATGGTTTAGTAGCTGACACTTACAAATACAAGTTATGTTATAGATATTATCATAGAATCCTGTTGGGTAAGAAGGAATGAGATATAAGCTGTGTATTTTATTTATACTTATTTATGACATATGTATTACCTGTTTATTACATACCATAATCTACAGTACTTGTCTCTGTCCGTCTGTACCACCTTGTTTATAATTAACAAAACAATACTTGTTTCACACATCATAAAATTCTTTCAAACTCGGTTCATATCATGTAATTTATATACTGAGAAATAACGTTTTTCTATTCATAGTCACTTCCGTACACTGATTCATTACCACCACCTCATTAGCTGGTTCTGTCCTCTTCTGGAATGCACTTCATGAGTTTTTTTTTAATATCATAAAGTTTTGCTGTTTTAATAGGCAGTAGATCACTATACATGCCCCAATCTGGAAAAAATATATGTTTCTTGTTCAGTTTCTCAATCATAAAGGAAGTGAAACCTATTCCAGACATGGTCGAAGATACCTGGACTTCATTCTTATGTCTTCTGCTGCACTTCATTATTTTGTAGAGCCTATTTTGAAATTAATGAATTTCTCCTTTTTCTTGCAACAAGATACCTTGAAGTACTTAATCTATGTTTCTATCTACATATAGCCATGCTAACTCCAGCAAGTCATCTAAATTCCAAATCATGCTAACTCTTTGGACATGGCATGGTTTAGAATTCAGATGAAGTTCAAAGTTACATTTTACATAGTATTGAGCAGGAGGTAGGACTGTTTTCATGGTAAAGTATCCTGTCTCATTTTTGACCTTTTTTTTTTTTCTTTTTTTTTCTTTTTTGAGTTAGCATGTTTTAGAATTCAGGTCCCCATATTTAGAAAGGGAAGATGGCAGGCCTGTGTCACTGTCTTTATATTCTTATCTTCATGGTCACCGCTTCCAGGCAATCATCTTCAGTACATTTTCTAACTGGTCATTTTAAAGGAATTTCACTGTACCCAATTCTCCCTGTATTTACAATAGTCTGATTAACATCTATTCCTAACTCTCTCCCTTTCTTTCCTCCATAACTCACCTAATTCTATACTGTGTTCTATCTAACTTTCTCTCTTCATCACAACTTGTCTGTCATTTTCTTTCTTTCATTCATCTTCGTACCTTGTGACTTGTTATGTGGTGCATTGCCTGTCTGTAACATTGAGTTTCAAATTGTATTTTCCATATGAATGCTGCACTAGTTGTCTGCATTAAACCTCCATTAATTGCCCCTCTTGTGACAAGATTAAAGTAAAAATGATTTGTTAATACCTAAATCTATATTGTCGTCATTTGTTGTTCTGCTCACTGCTGAGTGTTAGGACCTCATTTCTTAAATCATTTTAGTCTTGCATCCCTGACAGGATGTCTCTAGATGGTTTTCCATGGCTGTACTTTAATCAAGTCCACGGTCGATTCCACTCCTAGCCTTTTCCTGTCCCATTGTCTCCATAAGACCTATCTGTATCAGTGTGACGTAAGGAAAAGTGAGAGAGTGACTTCTCCACCCACAATGGTCTTGAGCGCTTCTTAATATAATCTGAAGAGGCAGGCCGTTAATCTTCTTCGCTTGATCTGTCTACTTGTTGTTTTTTTTTTTTTTTTTTTTTTTTTGGCGTCGCACCGACAAAGATAGGTCTTACGGCGACGATGGGACAGGAAAGGGCTAGGAGTGGGAAGGAAGCAGCCGTGGCCTTAATTAAGGTACAGCCCCAGCATTTGCCTTGTGTGAAAATGGGAAACCACGGAAAACCATTTTCAGGGCTGCTGACAGTGGGGTTCGAACCTACTATCTCCCGAATACTGGATACTGGCCGCACTTAAGCGACTGCAGCTATCGAGCTCGGTTACTTGTTGTTTCTCCTTGTGGTCATTTTAAAGGAATTTCACTGTACCCAATTCTCCCTGTATTTAAAATAGCCTTGTATTTTGCATTGCAAAATTGTCTTTTCCAAATTCATTCCTTCTCTCCTAAAAATGTGGGTGAGATACTGGAGGTAACTTTCACTTACATGGGAAGATAGATGTTCGTTGATGCTCAGTGTGTCTGTTATGGAAGCATTTGTTCACCTTTCCGTCCGTGGTATGCATAGCATCCTTTGCCAACTCCACATCTCGTAGGCATTAATTTGAATTTGAACTTTTACAGTCCAGATCTCACAGCTACACAAAAGGACAGAGAATACTAATGATTGAATCAACTCCATCTTTATAGATTTCGATAATGCATAGTTCTTCAAGATCTTAGTGAGTTTAACTGTCTCATCTCAAACTAGAACAATACACCTTTTCATCTCTTTTTCACAGTTTCTCTTGCTACAGATGACCAACCCCAAGTATACGAAATCCCTGACTACTTCCTTTTTTACAGTTTCCCTTATTACAGATGCAGGTATACAAAATCCTTGACTACTTCCAGATCGTTTAGGCATCCTTTTAGTTGGATTTGACCATGTCTATCAATTACCATTACTTCGGTTTGTTAGTTGTTTTAAAAAAATGATATATGTTCGTGGCATCAACCTCTGTAGATCCTTTGCCACTACTTTCACCATATGATATGAACCTGCGGGTAAGTGGATTTGTGGAGTGTTGAATGTGAGGAAAGGAATGTTAAGAGTGGCACAAACACCCAGTCCCCAGGCCAGGGATATTAATCATTAACAATTAAAAACCCCTGACCCGGCCAGGAATCGAACCCGGGGCTGCCGGGTGGCAGGCGGACGCGTTGCCCCCTACACCACGGGGCCGGACTGTTTCTTGTTTATCTCTAGACCTTAATCAAGAGTAATATTCTTCACTCTTGTGATGTAGTCAGTACAGATTGCTGGCCACCTTGCAGATGCATATGAATGATATTGTGAAATATATGTTCTATATGGGACCAGTTTATAAGATGAGCACTCCTGGCTCTGGCCCTATCCTGTTATCAGTCAGATCTTATGTGCACTAAATATATAGGACTGTTGACTGTACCACAAGCTCCTAAAATGAAGTAAGAATTAACAGTCCTGACATTTGCATACTTGGTTGGAATGCATAGCTTTTAGATCCTTGCTATCTGCTACATACCTGTCAAATGCTATTTTTTCTTTCCTTGTCTTTTCCATTCTCTTGTTTCTAGTGTGTCTGCTTTCATAACTGCTGTGCACAGAAAACAAACATGTAGTTGAAATTGTAATTGATGTCTGATACTTTAAGTTTTGACTGTAGCTAATAATATTGCTCAGTGACTTACTTTGTCAGTTAGTTTTCTGAACCGTTATGAGGTTTTCTTGTTTCACTGTGAGGGACATACAGTTTTCATCATATTTTTGCCCTACCTGTATGAGACTGGTTGTATTTAGTTTGTGCAATATTGGAACATTAATCACTTTGTGGGTAACTTAATCATGCAGGGACTGTCTTCTTTAGCTATACAGCCAACTTCTGATGAAGTATAACTACATGATAGTATGATTTAGATTTTTTTTCTAAAGTTGTAATCATGTTACCTTTTTTTATTGTCTTCTCTGTGAAATATTGTTTTCCTTCTTTTCATTTTATTTTACCTCCCCTTATAACTGATAGCCTCGAATGCCAAACTTTTAATGTTATGTGGAGCTTGTTTGGAGTATTTTCTATAACCATGTAATCTATGGTTTTCTGTGGCAGATAATTACAAGTCTACCAATTTTAAGATTGAAAAGTTAAGATCTATTTGAAGAACATGAATCTCAGAAGGTTGATCCTTGTGTCATGATTTTTTATATATATTTTTTAACTGCAGTGTCTTTTATCTCTGTCATGAGAAATTGTAATTTGGTAAGTTTTGCTACATATCTATTATTGCACCATCATGTGTCAGTTATGGATATCTGTTTTACTCCCATGTTGCTGACTTTCACAAAATCATGTTAGGTTACTTGCTACTTTATGTTGCTTTTCTTGGCATTAGGTAATATCTGTTTCTTTTCGTTTTTAGAGCTGGAGGTAGGTTCTGCCAAAGCTCTAGCAGCAGAATCTCCATCTCAGGGCCGAGTTGTTCCAAATAATCAGAATTCTCGATTTGTTTCTGTTGGTGTCACTGGCGGTGCCCGCCCCCTTCCACCAGATCAGCTGAAGTGTAACATATTGAAAGGTAAGATATTCATGAAGTTCCTTTCATTCTAAGGCAGTAGGAATGATAGATAATTCCTTTCTCCTGTGTAAACAGTTCACAGTAATACAACTACTATAATGGTCAATGCATAAGACTCATTGACTAATTTTTTCAGTTAGTTTTCTGAACACTATGAGGTTTTCTTGTTTCTCGCATTCTGAGGGACATACAGTTTTTGTCATATCTGTGCCCTACCTCTATGAGACTGCTTGTACTTAGTTTGTGCAACATTGGAACATAAATCTCTTCTCTAAATGTCTGGAGAACTCTGAACATATTTCACTGGTTTATTTCAGCCAGCCATATTTACTCCTACTCTTTGAGGTCAAATTATGTGTTATCACTACTTAGATGGTGAGGTAGTGATAGCAGTTGTTGTTTTTAGAGGGAAAGCAATGTGATACAGATATATATAAGCAAAATTTGCACTTGTACCATATTATACTATTCTCCTATGAAAAGAGTGAGAATGTTTTACAAACGTGATTGTACTTATATTTACGAAGTGTTTGGGGAAACACCGTTGGTAGATCAGTGGTTCAGAGATAGTTTGTAGGATAATTGTGAAAAGATGATTATGCTCTGTGCCTTGCATTCTTTTACTATGAGCTACTCCCTCACACCTATTAGGTGAACTTTCATATGTACTGTTGTCATTTGGAGAAATTTTTAGAATATTCATTTGAATAGGCTAGAAATAGTAAGCAGAAAAGGAGATGTATTCCACCAAGACAGTAGAAAGCCTCGTGTATTTTTGATCATTTGCAGAAAGTAATGGTTCGTGGTGGGTTACTGTAGTCATGTCCTAGTTTGTGAACCATGGGCAACAGCTGAGTGGCCTAGTAAGTGGTGCAAGTTGCTATGGAATGGGAATGGGCATCTCAGTCATATTCTGATTCATGGCCCTCCTTGTGCTCAGGTGGCTAATACGTTAGCGGGGAGATCCTCACTTGGACTATGTGTAAGTAAGTGGAGCATCCTGCTTCACAGAATTTTCACACACTCATAACGTTTTAAGCAAGCCTCAGACCTTTAGGAGTAATGGAGTCTCACTCCCATTTGACAGGCAAGGGACTCCTTGGAAACAGCTTGGCGAACAGAATGGAATTTGATGGGGAGCTATCAATATTAATGGGGCTTATGAAAGAAAGAAAGAAAGAAAGAAAGAAAAACTGGCCGAGTCGGCAAAGGGAATGCATCTGGATATGCTAGGAGTAAATGATATTTGGGTAAGGGGAGATAATGAGGAAGAGAGAGGAGATTATAAAGTGTGCTTGATAGGTGTTAAAAAGGGGAGGGCAGAGAGTGGGGGGTAGGGCTGTTCATCAGGAACACTATTACACTTAACATAGTTTCTGTTAGGCATGTAACTGAGTGAATGATGTGGGTAGATTTGGCAATTGGAGGAATTTGGATGAGAATTATCTCGGTGTATTCACCATGTGAGGGTGGATATGAGGATGAAGTTGACAAGTTTTATGAAGCATTGAATGACATTATAGTCAGGGTCAACAGCAAGGACAGGATAGTACTAATGGGCGATTTCAGTGCGAGAGTTGGAAATAGAACTGAAGGATACGAAAGGGTGATTGGTAAATGTGGATAAGATATAGAAGCTAATAGGAATGGGAAATATTTGCTGGACTTCTGTCACCGTTTCGGAACTCCTTTGGCCCGGTGTGCGCCTCAGTAAATCACATGACCTTCATCCAAATAGAAACACATCTCCAGTCGGCTGTGCTGAGGGATGGAGGGCCGGCAACATCGCAGTCAGGAAATGAGTAAGACAGACACTGTTGTCTCTTCTCTTTATGCACAGCCAAGGGTCTTCCCAAGTGATGACTGGTATAGTGTGGGTTTAGCAGTTACGAATACATTCTTCAAGCAGAAGGCTATTCACCACTACACACAGGAGAGTAGGGGCACCAGATCCATAATAGTCTATTTATCTTTATTTATCTGACTTCGAATTCAGGAAATCTGTTAGAATGTGTGGGTTTTCGGGGGATTTTTCAATGATACAGACTACTATCTGATCTGTAGTGAAGTAAATATCTCTAGGCCTTGGATAGACAAAGTGAAATCTGTCTGCAGACGATTAAAGGCAGAAAATCCCCAGGACGAGGAAATCAGACAGAAGTACATGGATAAGATTAGTGAAAAGTTCAAAATTGTTGACAGTAAGCAGTTTCAGGATATAGGAGGAGTGGCATACAGGGATGCTGTAGTAGAAACAGCAAGGGAATGCCTAGGTACAACTGTGTGTAAAGATGAGAAAAAGCGAACATCATGCTAGAATCATAAATTGAGAGCAGCTTGTAAACTTACTAAAAAAAAAAGATGCATCAAGAAATGAATAGTGTTTTGGGTAATTCAGGTGAACTCATAATACATCCCTAGGAATCATTGGACAGATGGAAGGAATATTTTGAAAATGTTCTCAACGTAAAAAGGAATGGAGTGTTAGTAAGATACCTTCTGATTGGACAAAAGCAGTAATTGCACCTATCTATAAGCAAGGTGACAGGAAGGATTACAACAACTATCCAGGTATCTCATTGATCAGTTTACCAGGCAGAGTGTTCACTGGCATCTTGGAATGGAGGGTGTAATCAGTGGTTCAGAGGAAGTTGGATGAAAACCAGTGTGGTTTCAAATCAGAGGGCTGTCATGATCACATTTTCAGTATGCGCTAGGTAATTGAAAAATGCTACAAGAGGAATAGACAGTTGTGTTTGTTTCATTGATCTAAAGAAAGCATATGACAGTACTTACGGGAAAAGTGTTCGTCGTTCTGGAGGACTGTGGGATTAAGGGTAGATTATTAAAAGCAATCAAAGGCATTTATGTTGACAATTGGGCTACAGTGAGAATTGATGATAGAATGAGTTCTTGGTTCAAGGTACTTACAGGGGTTGGAGAAGGCTGTAATCTTTCACTTTTGTTGTTCATAGTTTACATGGATCGTCTGCTGGAAGGTATAAAGTGGCCAGGAAGGATTCAGTTAGGTGGAAATGTATTAAGCAGTCTGGCCTATGCTGACGACTTGGTCTTTATAGCAGATTGTGCCGAAAGCCTGCAGTCTATTATCTTGGAACTTTAAAATAGGTACAATGAGTATGGTATGAAAATTAGCCTTTCCAAGACTAAATTGATTTTAGGAAGTAAGAAATTGAAGAGAATTGAATGTCACATTGGGGATATGAAGCTGGAACAGGTAGATAATGTCAAGTAATTAGGATCTTTACATCGGTCCATTTTCAGACCAACTTAGCTTTACGGGAGTGAAGGGTGGGTGGACTCAGGATATTTTATTCATATGTTAGTAGTAACAGACATGAAACTAGCAAAAATGATTGGTGGTACAAACAGATGGGAACAGTGGCAGCTGGGTACTCGGAATGAGGAGACAACTCGATGGATGAAGCTGTATGCATAAACCGGGTTCGGTGGTGAGGTGAATGTAGGATAGGTTACCTAGGAGAATAAATGACTCTGTTATGTAGGGTAAGAGAAATAGAGAGAGACCAAGATGATGATGGTTAGACTCAGTTTCTAACAATTTAAAGATAAGAGGTATAGAATTAAACGAGGCCACAGAACTAGTTACAAATAGAGGATTTTGGCAGCGTTTAGTAAATTTACATAGGCTTGCAGACTGAACGCTGAAAGGCGTAACAGTCTATAATGAGGATGTATGTATGCATGCACATATGCAGAAAGTAACCCAAATTATACAGGATTGTCTTACCAAACCCACGATATTATTTCAGTGTCTGAAGAATTGTTTGAATCGAAAATCATATGAGAATATCAGGGGCGGTGCATCATTAAGTATTTGTTTTATTAATGTCTTTAAAAATTATTTTACATTGCAGAAATTATACTAAAAATAAGTGGGTTTTTTTTTTCCTTCTCGAATCTCTGAAAAGAATCCAGTATGCATAACTCATCCCTAGCTTAAGTTCCTGACAGTCTCGTGTGGAGTATTTTAATAGTGAGGCCGCTCTACAGTACCTTTCACGTAAAGTATATGGAGTGAGGGGCAGGGTGAGAAAATAGTTGACATGTCACACTTGCTTGCAAATTTTTCTTTGCTATGAAAGGATTTTCTTTTCTCTTCAAGGGCCTGGAAAATTGGCCCATAATGTTGCATTAGAGTGAAAACCAAACCAAACCAAACCAAACCAAACCGCATGGCGCAACAGCCCCGAAGGGCCATGGCCTACCAAGTGATCACTGCTCAGCCCAAAGGCCTGCAAATTATGAGGTGTCGTATGGTCAGCATGACGAATCCTCTCGGCCATTGTTCTTGGCTCGTTGTTCTTGGCTTTATAGACCGGGGCCGCCATCTGACCGTCAGATAGCTCCTCAATTGTAATCATGTAGCCTGAGTGGACCTCAAACCAGCCCTCATATCCAGGTAAAACTCCCTGACCTGGCTGGGAATTGAACCCGGGGCCTCCAGTTAAGAGGCAAGCATGCTACCCCTACACCATGGGGCCGGCTATTAGAGTGAAATAGAAGATCTATTTCACTTCCTGCTTCTGACTCTGTTTGAAAGATCAAATTGGTTTAATGGAGTCGGGTCTACCCCACAGCCTGGAACAAGTACTTGGACATTGTTCACAGCTTGTTGAATTTAAGATTTTATAAAAATGTATATTTGTACAGACAGTTGATTGGTGTTCCTAATACATATGTGTTAGTGAGCTCTGTGTGGATGACATTAAAGTCTATAAATCATTTCTTTTTAACTTTTATGGTTATTTAATATGTTGATTGTGTGTGAAAGGAAAATAATGAAGTGGAATTTTTATTAAAAAATGATTTTCTTCTATACCCCTGAACACAAAGTTAGAAATTAAAAAAATAATACCTCATCAACTGAAAGTTCCAAGATGGATCAAAATTAAGGAAATCAATAATTTCAACATCAAGGTGATAGAAAAATTTGCTTCATCCCAGCATAGGAGAAGAGAATATACTGTATTTACTAGTAGGAAGCCATGTGAGTACAGTTTTTAGTGCATGAACTATTTATTAGAGTTTGTTTCAGATATTGTGTTGTGTGGAATGATGATAATGGCAATATTGACAACAATGAATGTCAAATATAAAACAATTTTCAATATGAAACGACAATATCATCTGGCCCTCCCTTAAATTTTTTGTCAGGATCGACCCCTGAAGGATATCAGTATTATCAAAGTATGAGAGTTAATGAGGAAAAGATGTGGTGGAATGATAGAGTGAAAGAGGCAATAACACAGAAAAATAAGGTTAATATAGCCCTAGATTTAGCTAAGTCTAATGAAAGAAATAAGTGTGACAACAGAAATAACAAGAGATTGCAAGAGATTGTAAAATAATACAGGTACAGGAAATTGGAATTTAAGGAAACTTGACAAGAGCAAAGAGAGAAATGTTTTGAGAAGTTCACCTCTAAATTGGAATGAAATATGAAAATGCTGTGTGGAATTATGAAAAATAACATTTCTGACAAAGAAACTATCACAGCAAGATTTTTTTTTTTTTGCTATTGGCTTTACGTCGCACCGACACATAGGTCTTATGGCCACGATGCGACAAAAAAGGGCTAGGACTGGGAAGGAAGCGGCCGTGGCCAGGCATTTGCCTGGTGTGAAAATGGGAAACCATGGAAAACCATCTTCAGGGCTGCCGACAGTGGGGTTCGAACCCACTATCTCCTGAATACTGGATACTGGCCGCACTTTAAGAGACTGCAGCTATCGAGCTTGGTAGCAAGATGGTGGTGGTGATAATTGTTTTAAGAGGAAGTACAAATAGGCAGCCACCCTTGATATCACAGCAAGTGCGACAACTGATGGGAATATAGTTTTCAATAAAATCAGTGAAACCGGGCGAGTTGGCCGTGCGCGTAGAGGCGCGCGGCTGTGAGCTTGCATCCGGGAGATAGTAGGTTCGAATCCCACTATTGGCAGCCCTGAAGATGGTTTTCCGCGGTTTCCCATTTTCACACCAGGCAAATGCTGGGGCTGTACCTTAATTAAGGCCACGGCCGCTTCCTTCCAACTCCTAGGCCTTTCCTATCCCGTCGTCGCCATAAGACCTATCTGTGTCGGTGCGACGTAAAGCCGCTAGCAAAAAAAAAAAATAATAAATAAATCAGTGAACCTGTAGAAACAAAACTAGAAAAAAACATGATAAACATTGTTATTTTTCACATTAACTTACAGTCAATTAGAAATAAACTGGATGAATTAGATGTAATACTCAATAAAAGGCCTACTGATATTTTGTGTGTAAAGGAGCACTGGCTGACTAGAGATGAGACCAATCTATATATACCTCATGATTTTGAATTAGGAAGTATTTTTAATAGAGACTTCCCACTGGCTCATGGTGGAGCTGCAATATATGTTAAGAAATCACTTAAATTTGAAGTAATAGATATTTCTTCCTTTTTGCATTAATGACCTATGTGAATCAGTTGCTATTAGTTTGTGTGAATATTATTTTGTTGTAGTATCTGTGCATCGTGCCCCTAATACCAATGTAAAATTAGAGTTAGAGTTAGAGAAGTTGATTTCTTATTTAAATTGTAAATATGATCAAAAGATTGTTATAGCTGGTGATTTCAATAATAAATATCTTAGAGGTACCACAAAATACTCTAAACTTCTTTAATATGTTAAGATCGCATGACTTATATTGTACACATGGTGAACCCACAAGAAATAATGCATGCCTAAGATAATGTTGTAACCAATGTATACAAATCATAAAAAAAATTCATTTCTAGGACAAGATGTATTGTCAGAGCATGGTGGTATTTGGGTTGAATTTAAAGTTAACTGTAAGAGAAGAGTTTTTGAGTCATCGAAAGAATTAAAATGCATCAGATGTGTCATATCAGTTAAAGGGGTTAATGAATTCCAAGACAAATTAATAAGAACAGACTGGACTAGCCTTTATGCCATGAGTGATGTCAACTTTGCATTTTCTTATTTTATTAACATGATAATTATATATTTTAATTCAGCTTTCCCTGAAAAAGTTGTAACTATTAAGGCCAACAGCTCTAAACCAAAAAATAGAGTTAAAAACTGGTTTACGCCTGATTTGGGTAAAATGCGTAGCATTATGTTAGCTTAGTGTAATAAGTATAAACTAAATAATAATTTAGAAGTCCTGTCGATTGTTCTAATTATCGCCCGATCAGACTTCTGAGCCACGCGATAAAGGTCTTCAAACGTATTCTCGACAAAAGGATTCACGAGATAGCCAAACTTACAACGAACCAAGCTGAATTTGTGAAAAATTGTGGCACAAGAGATGCAATCCATGCTGCACGGCTGTTAGTTGAGAAACACCATGAAAAAATTAAGCCTCTTCATCTCGCTTTTCTGGATTTTGAGAAGGCCTTTGATCGGGTGCCACATGACCTAATCTGGTTAGCGCTACAAGAACATAGCATTCCAGAGCACCCTGTTAAGTGGGTACAGATGGTCTACCTAGAACCAAGGAGTTATGTTCAAGCTTCCACAGGATTGTCCGATGATTTCCGCATCACTGTAGTAGTCCATCAAGGCACTGCCTTATCACTACTGCTCTTCATTCTATCATGGACACTGTACATCAGACCTGCAAAAGCCAATACAATGGACACTTCTCTATGCTGATGATGTCATGTTGGCTGCTGAGAATAAGTTTGATCTCCAGCGCCAAACAGAAGAGTGGAACAACCGACTAGCGCAATACGGCCTGCGCCTCAAGAAAAAGAGGACAGAATACATGACATTAGATCCTTGAGAAGTTGGAAGCATCCACGTTGATAGTGAAGATCTACCACGAGTAGAGAAATTTAAATATCTTGGCTCCACACTCTCTGACGATGGCAGACTTACTAACGAGGTCAACACAAGTATACAGGCAGCCTAGCTGAAGTGGCGAATGACAATGGGCGTCACCTGCGACCGTCGGATGAAGGACCTTCTGAAATCTAAGATCTACCGGACTGTTATCCGTCCTGTCACTCTCTACAGCAATGAGTGTTGGCCTGCTACAAAGGAGGTAGAACGTCGACTAAGAGTCATGGAGACAAAGATGCTTAGGTGGACAGCTGGCATCACTAGACTGGATCATATTTCAAACGACGATATTAGGAAATGCCTTGGCGTTGTACCGATCCAGAAGAAAATGCAGGAAAACCGTCTGCGCTAGTTTGGGCATGTGTTGCGTGCAGAAGACAATACATTGGCAAAGTCAGCATATACATTCTAAGTCGCTGGAAAGAGGCCCAAGGGACGACCAAGGCAGCGATGGACCAATACAGTGCACAACGACCTGAAAGCTGTAAGACTACATCCAGACATGGCCCGAGACTGAATTAAATGGAGACAACGAATCCACAGAGCGGACCCTGCCACCAGGTGGGACAAACACTAAAGAAGAAGAAGAAGAAGAATAATTTAGAGGATAAAGAAATATTAAAAACTACAGGAAATTATATAAAAATCATATACATGAGGCTAAACTTGCAGCAAATGACAGGTATATCCAAAGTGCAAACAGTAAATGCAAAACTGCATGGTCTGTCATAAGAAGTGCTAGTCAAACTTTAAATAACAAAGCTGTGATTCCTCTAGAACCTGATCAGTGTAATAGGTATTTTATCAATGCACATGAAAGCACGTGATCAGATCGGGATGCAAGTGAACATAATTACTTAGACTGGTTGCATAACTTTGATCTTCTTTCAAATGTATTGAATAATGATTTTAGGTGGGTGGAAGTAAATCTAGCCGGCCCCGTGGTGTAGGGGTAGCGTGCCTGCCTCTTACCTGGAGGCCCCGGGTTCGATTCCCGGCCAGGTCAGGGATTTTTACCTGGACCTGAGGCCTGGTTCGAGGTCCACTCAGCCTACGTGATTAGAATTGAGGAGCTATCTGACGGTGAGATAGCGGCCCCGGTCTAGAAAGCCAAGAATAACGGCCGAGAGGATTCGTCGTGCTGACCACACGGCACCTCGTAAACTGCAGGCCCTCGGGCTGAGCAGCGGTCGCTTGGTAGGCCAAGGCCCTTCAAGGGCTGTAGTGCCATGGGGTTTGGTTTGGTTTTTTGGAAGTAAATCTGCCAACAGTCAGAAGTATTGTTACAAATTTGAATTTGTTTAATACCCAAGACGTTTATGGTCTCATCAACAATACAATCAAAGCAGTTATTGACATGATATTGATTTTTAATAAATTTAATGCTTAGACAAGATGATTTTCCTGAGTGTTTAAAGATTTCTAAAGTGATACCTATGTTTAAAAAGGGGGTTAGAATGTGCCCATCAAATTACCATCCTATAACAATAGGACCCATTCTGAGCAAAATTATTGAATCATGTATATTTATACAACTCGACAAGTATTTTTTCAAAAAATAATTTGCTGTACAACAAACAGTTTGGATTTAGAAAGGGTCATTCAATGATAAAAGCAGTTGAATGTGTCATCAAAGACATATTTAATAATTTTGAGAATAAAACAGTCACAGGTGCTACATTAATTGACCTGACAAAAGCTTTTGATTATGTCTCGCATAATCAAAATCTTTTGATTATGTCTCACATGAAATCTTAATTCATAAGCTCAGTTATTATGGAGTAAGAGGCCATGAACTGAAATTAATGGGATCCTATCTTCATCAAATTAAACAGATGGTGGCAATAAGTGATAAAAAATCTGATATGGAAACTGTGAAAGCAGGTGTCCCACAAGGGTCTGTTTTGGGACCTTTCCTGGTTTTGGTCTATATCAATGACCTAACATGTAATGTTCCCTGCACATCAGTTCTATATGCTGATGATACAACTTTCCTAAATAGTAATGTTGATATCACAACACTACGAAACCAAGTCAACACATCTGTTAAAATAGCTGAAAACGGGTTTCATCACAATAAATTAACTATTAATGTCACTAAAACAGAATATTATGCATGTAAAAGAGAATCTTTCAGAATTTAAAGAAAGTTCTACAGTTCACATGCACGACACAAGATACAAGAATAATCTGGATACTCCTCACTCTAGGCTTAGTAAAAGCACAAACAGCCACTCTTAGCAACAGCTTAAGATGTACAATAAGCTTCCACTATCAATTTGAACGTTAGACAAAAGTGCATTTAACAGGGTACTATCACAATTTTTAAGGAAAAATGCATTTTGTAGTGTAGAAGAGTATCTAGAATGTGGTATTTCAAAAACTGACCTAATATAAGTAGCTAAAATAATTTTTCTAATGCCTCAGGCATTATGGCTTAGATATTGTCTTTAGATTAGTTTTATTAATACTGACAATACCTAGTGTACATTTCCTGTACTTGATGGTGGAAGCAATAAACTATTTAACTATTTAAAATATGAGACACATCAGAGACACAAAGAAACAGTATTTTGACAAGCTCCTTAATGGGTCTGATCAATTAGTCATCAATGGTCTGCATTTAGGGCTGTCGCCCAGGTGATAGATTCCCTATCGGTTCTTTACCTAGCTTTTCCTTAACTGTTTTCAAAGAACTTGGAAATTCATCGAACATTTCCCTTGATAAATTATTCCAGTCTCTCAATCCGGTTTGTTTGCTTGAATTCCGACTTTATCTTCATATTATGATCTTTCCTACTTTTAAAAGCTCTAGTCAAGCTTATTCATCTACTAATGTTATTCCAGCCGGGCTGAGTGGCTCAGACGGTTAAGGCGCTGGCCTTCTAACCCCAACTTGGCAGGTTCGATCGTGGCTCAGTCCGGTGGTAATTGAAGGTGCTCAAATAAGACAGCCTCGTGTCGGTAGATTTACTGGCACGTAAAAGAACTCCTGTGGGACTAAATTCCGGCACCTCGGCGTCTCCGAAGACCGTAAAAGTAGTTAGTGGGACGTAAAGCAAATAACATGATTATTATTATTATTATTATTATTATTATTATTATTATTATTATTATTATTATTATTATTATTAATGTTATTCCATGCCATCTCTCTACTGACAGCTGGGATTGTACTGCTTATTGCAAGAAATCAGTTTCATTTCCCATATCAAATCTTATTTACATTAAGTCAATAAAAGTAAACTTCCATCTGTTTGATAATATATATTTGCTTTAAGCAAATTAATTATTTATAGAACATGTTTCAATCCTTATGAACATCTTCAGCTACATTACATTGCTCAGGTGAAATTACACAGAACTTTTTTCTTCTCAGAAAACCATCTTATACTTAAAACAAAACTAATTTAAAAAGATAAAATTAATTAAAATAGTTGGGGAGGGTTGAGTGGTGCAATGATGTGGGATGGATCTACTTATGTTCTAACCTAATTTAAGATAATTTCCTATTCGCATAAATAGATGTTGAGCATTTTTAGCATACAGCACTTGTTCATATGTGATGTGTGGTTTTCTTAATTGTTCATTTTTAAAAAAAGTTTTTGAAAAGGACTTGTACATGTCGACGTTACAGCTGACAAAATTACAGCTGAAATGATGATTCAAGCTGCTGGTACACCTGGGATACAGTGGTTGTACCAAGTCCTAAGTGCAGTATGGAATGATAACCAAGTGCCAGAAGATGGGACAGAAGGGGTGTTAGTTGCTATCTTCAAAAAGGTAATTAGGAGGAAAAGTGAAAATTACAGAGGTATATACCTTTTTTTACCCCAACTTATAAATTGTGGAGAACATCATTGAAGCCAGAATGCAAGCAATACTAGAGCACCTCTTGGAGTAGGAACAATGATATTTGCCTGGAGGATGTTGGCAGAAAAATATTGGTAAAGAGGAAACCAACCAACCAACCAACCAACCAACCAACCAACCAACCAACCAACCAACCAACCAACCAACCAACCAACCAACCAACCAACCAACCAACCAACCAACCAACCAACCAACCAACCAACCAACCAACCAACCAACCAACCAACCAACCAACCAACCAACCAACCAACCAACCAACCAACCAACCAACCAACCAACCAACCAACCAACCAACCAACCAACCAACCAACCAACCAACCAACCAACCAACCAACCAACCAACCAACCAACCAACCAACCAACCAACCAACCAACCAACCAACCAACCAACCAACCAACCAACCAACCAACCAACCAACCAACCAACCAACCAACCAACCAACCAACCAACCAACCAACCAACCAACCAACCAACCAACCAACCAACCAACCAACCAACCAACCAACCAACCAACCAACCAACCAACCAACCAACCAACCAACCAACCAACCAACCAACCAACCAACCAACCAACCAACCAACCAACCAACCAACCAACCAACCAACCAACCAACCAACCAACCAACCAACCAACCAACCAACCAACCAACCAACCAACCAACCAACCAACCAACCAACCAACCAACCAACCAACCAACCAACCAACCAACCAACCAACCAACCAACCAACCAACCAACCAACCAACCAACCAACCAACCAACCAACCAACCAACCAACCAACCAACCAACCAACCAACCAACCAACCAACCAACCAACCAACCAACCAACCAACCAACCAACCAACCAACCAACCAACCAACCAACCAACCAACCAACCAACCAACCAACCAACCAACCAACCAACCAACCAACCAACCAACCAACCAACCAACCAACCAACCAACCAACCAACCAACCAACCAACCAACCAACCAACCAACCAACCAACCAACCAACCAACCAACCAACCAACCAACCAACCAACCAACCAACCAACCAACCAACCAACCAACCAACCAACCAACCAACCAACCAACCAACCAACCAACCAACCAACCAACCAACCAACCAACCAACCAACCAACCAACCAACCAACCAACCAACCAACCAACCAACCAACCAACCAACCAACCAACCAACCAACCAACCAACCAACCAACCAACCAACCAACCAACCAACCAACCAACCAACCAACCAACCAACCAACCAACCAACCAACCAACCAACCAACCAACCAACCAACCAACCAACCAACCAACCAACCAACCAACCAACCAACCAACCAACCAACCAACCAACCAACCAACCAACCAACCAACCAACCAACCAACCAACCAACCAACCAACCAACCAACCAACCAACCAACCAACCAACCAACCAACCAACCAACCAACCAACCAACCAACCAACCAACCAACCAACCAACCAACCAACCAACCAACCAACCAACCAACCAACCAACCAACCAACCAACCAACCAACCAACCAACCAACCAACCAACCAACCAACCAACCAACCAACCAACCAACCAACCAACCAACCAACCAACCAACCAACCAACCAACCAACCAACCAACCAACCAACCAACCAACCAACCAACCAACCAACCAACCAACCAACCAACCAACCAACCAACCAACCAACCAACCAACCAACCAACCAACCAACCAACCAACCAACCAACCAACCAACCAACCAACCAACCAACCAACCAACCAACCAACCAACCAACCAACCAACCAACCAACCAACCAACCAACCAACCAACCAACCAACCAACCAACCAACCAACCAACCAACCAACCAACCAACCAACCAACCAACCACTACAGCCCTTGAAGCGATCGCTGCTCAGCCCGAAGGCTTGCAGATTACGAGGTGTCGTGTGGTCAGCACGACGAATCCTCTCAGCCGTTATTCTTGGCTTTCTAGACCGGGGCCGCTATCTCACTGTCAGATAGCTCCTCAGTTCTGATCACATAGGCTGAGTGGACCTCGAACCTGCACTCAGGTCCAGTTAAAAATCCTTGACCAGGCTGGGAATCGAACCCGGGTCCTCCGGGTGAGAGGCAGGCACGCTACCCCTAGACCACGGGGCCGGCTCGGTAAAGAGCAAAAGACCTCATTATTGTGTTTATGGACCTTGGAAAGGCATGCAATAGTGTCCCTCGATCAGTCATTTGGAAAAGTCTCAGAAAACTTGGTATACCGGAGCACTTCATTGGCAAGATTTAAATATTGTATGTGAATTGCAGAATTTGTGTCCATATTGGAGATGGATACTCTGAATGGTTTAACACACCTAAGGGAGTACAACAATGAAGTGTTCCTCTTTTCCCTTCTATTCATAGCAGTTACGAATACCATTCTGAAAGATCCAAGGGGATTAGGAAATGGAGAACTACAAGCGTTGATGTAGCAGTATGGGATGAAATGGAGGAAGGAGTAGAAAGCAAATTTAATATGAAGAAAATGAAAGTGAGCACAACGGAAACTGTGACAATGAAAATTAGCAGGGAGAGCTCTGCTTGCAACATACAACTGCATGACCAACAGGTTGAACTAGTAAACCATTTCAGATATGTGGGCAGCATGATGGTCAGCAATGTCAGGGCTGAGCCCTGAACAAAGGGTTCATTTTCTACAGTCTCATGCAAAACTTGCTGTGAGACAGGAAGGTTCCTTGAGAACAAAAATCACGCTGTACAAGTCACATGTTGTTCCCGTTCTTACATACTATTTTGGAAATATGCACACTAAAATCAAAGGACATTAGCAAGGTTCAAGCTTGTGAGAGTAAATTTTTTAGAGCTGCTCTCCAAAAAAAAACATGACTTGATCATATAAAGAACAAAGAGATCCAAATTAACCTATGATTAACTGAACCTCTGGAGGAAAGACTAAGGTTATCCAGACTTTGACTGTTTGGGCATGTTAAAAGAATGAATAGCACAGGAATACCATATTGGTGTCTGTTATTGTTAACCGGTATTTTATATAATATTAAGGATGAAGGAATGATACTGTCTGTCTGAATTTGTCTCTTAACTTAGAATGTCTCACTTTACACTGGAGTGTGGAGTTTTCCATTACAGGTTAGCAGAAATTCCATTTTAGTAGTCAGTTAGGAGTTTCATTTTCTGTCTGTTTTTCAGTGTGAAGTTGATTTTGAAATTTGGGCATTATTGGTGTAACATTTTAGGGGCTAGGAACTGTATTGTCAGCATCTCCTATTGAAATTTGGATTTAACAGTTAACTTAAATTAATAAATTAATTGTCAGTTCCCAGTTACTGACATCATTTTATATGCATAAACACATTCATTTAAGAGCTTGTTTCATTCTCTAGGTTAAATCAGAACTAGTTCCCCCCTCTCCCCCCAACTTCTTTTTTTCTCTCTCCATTATGTATCCTGCTCTAGTTTTACTTCTCTCTGATTGGAAATGAACAGATCAGGATTTAATCACTCTTACATGAAACAGAAAATGTGATTGTTTTCATTTAGTTATGTGTAGTGTGACCAAGCAAGTGGCTGTGTGGTACGGATCACATAGCTATCAGCTTGCATTCGGGGGATACTGGTTGCAAACCCCACTGTCTGCAACCCTGAAGATGGTTTTCCTTGGTTTTTCATTTTCACTCCAGACAAATGCCATGGTCACTTCTTTCCCACACTTAGCCCTTTCCTATTCTAACGTTGCCGTAAGATCTGTGTGTGTCATTGTGATGTAAAGCAGATTGTAATTGTGTAGTGTGGTGTTTGTTATTTTCACTCTTCATTCCTTCTTGTATCTTCTTCGTATTTATCTATCTTTTGTGGAATTTGTAGAAACTGCTTCTAACATTTTGCATTATATATTTTACAGCCAAAATTGAAGAGGAAATAAAGAAGGGTGACTCTCAAAATCGAGATGAAAAAAATGTTCTTTCAGGGTAAGTGTTTCTTAATGAAGGGGAGAGATATCTTTCTACTGTAATCCTGAATGATTTGAGAATATTTTGATTTTCCGCTGGTTGACATGTTATGAATTCTAGTCTTCTTTTATACCCCATTTTGGGAGAATTCCTGTAAGTGATCAGCAGAGGCAAGCAAATTTGACACCTGTAATGCCACATATTTTTCTGTGAATTTCTAACAACATGGATTTTCTATTGTTTAATTTGTTTGCTGAATCTTTATATCATTCATTAATTACAGCTGCAACTGGTTTATATGTAACCTAGTTGTACGTAGTTCTGAATTAAGCATAGATTTTTACAAGTCCCAGTGTAACAGCTTTCTATTATATATATATTCGTTATATATGTAACTGATTTAACTGTAATTCTTATATATGTACAACATATTTTCGATCTCAGGGTTGATTTGTACATATTTATTCCATTCTTATTCTCAGAATGTAGTACGTATGTTATCTTGTGACAAATGGAACTAGCTCATTGAGAAGAGGGAAGTCGTACTATTGCACTAGTGTTGCTGATATGAAAAGGTAGACTCACATTCCAAATGGTGACTTTTTTATTAAAATAGGCCTACAAGATACATCCTATACACTACAAAACATGAAAATAAAAGTTATTTCATTTTCACACCAATACAGATGATCAATCAGTCTACATCAGTTATTAGTTAGAGAGAACGGACATCTATTTCTGGAAGTAAAAGGGATGCAAGAAGTGGGGGGGAATCTACAAAAATCAAAAGCAGATATTGCACCTGGTCTTCTTATATTGTGCATCTACTTTTGTGACTATTTATAAGTAGAGTTTCATACATTGTTTCTTAATTATGATTACATAAATTTGCCAGCAAAAAAGGTATTAGAGTATGCTTAAAATCTTTATTAAAGCAAAACTGTTGTAGGATTTTATTTTTCACAGAGAAGACTAAAAACACAAGCTTAATTGTATGTAGTTCCGAGTGTAGTTGTAATTTTTTTCTGCAAATTATGTATAAACCAGTTTCTACTGTGTATTTTAGACATACTGCTAACATTTAGCAACATTTCTTTGACTAGTCGCGCTGAATGGGGTATAAGTACCTATCGCAATCTATAATCTTCAATTCCGTATTGACAAATTACACAATTAGAAATAGGAAAGGATTTCCACGTATCAATACTTGTTTATTGCACTTATTATGCATTATTCCTCATCAAACGTAATAAAGATCCAACTAATAACATACAAAGAAACTTCAAAGCCTTATTAAAAAATAGATGCTTGTTGTTTAAAGGGGCCTAACATCGAAGGTCATCGGCCCTATTAAAAAAAATACACACTTTCTTTTAACTGAAGTAGAATCCTCTAAACTTATAGTAATGAATCCTCAAATACCAACTGCTAAAGCTTATCCCAAAATACATAAAGAACATATACCAATGAGACCTATTATTAACTACAGAGCAAGCCCAACCTATAAACTCTCGCAATTTATTCAAAGATTCCTCAAAAAACACAACGTATTCTCAGCTAATAAAACAGAACGGAATTCAATAGAATTTTGTAATAGAACGAAAGGATTAAAGATTGAACCATACCACATTCTCGCATCATTTGACATAATAAACATGTACCCCAACATTCCCACAAAACGAACAATAGAAATCATTGAATCCAATCTAAAAAGTCACAGCACTCTAGTCACTTTAGAAATAGAAGAGTTCATTAAATTACTTAATTTTGCCATTAGTAACAACTACTTTAAATTTCATGATACTATTTATCAGCAACAAGGCTTGCAATAACTGTGAGACAAGCTATGTCAGATGCACCGGTAGAAACTTCCTAATTCGATATAATGAACACATAAACGCGGTAAAACACAATCATTTTTCCTCAGTAGGCCAACATGTCATAGACTATAAAAACAGTTACACAAACATCGAGAATGACATGCAAATCCTGAACATAAACCCCAAAGGCCCCCTGCTCAACATAACAGAAGAATTTTACATCACTCTAGATCAGTATACCAATCCAAATTACAACATAAATGAAATTACAGAAAAAACTAACACCATCTTCAATACAGTTATCCCCGCCCTAAAAAACTCTTACCTTAAGATAATTAATAAACAGAACACGACACGTGACAGAAAAACATCAAACAACACACCCAGCTCCACCCCCACCCCCACAACAACAACTCTCCCTACCCCTCCTTCCCTTCCCCTCACAGCAGCTAGTATGAGCCCAAGAAGAACACAAAGTAGTACACAACAAGCCCGCATATCAAACACAACTCAGCCACACCAACAACAGTAAGTCCATATTCAAATTAACACACACAACCCTTAGATATTCCTCCAACATAAATATCACTCATAGCTCAATCTTATCTTCCACAGATAAATATAACATCACTGCACAGCTATAAATGGGAAAGGAGCCACTACTTTGAACTCAAATTTTAAAGACATCACAGGACATGATTCGATTTTAACATAAGGCAACAGATTCAACACACAGCAGAGCTGAACATATTTTAGCCTAATTCTATCCATATGTTTGGCACCTTTTTAAAATTGGAAAGTGTTTTATTCTATGTATATACATGAAGACAAAATCTTTTACTCGTACAATTTTACAAGCAAATCATATCATTTAAACTCCAGGAACAGCAACCAAGTGTACAACTATGTAAATAAGACTTGAACACAGAAGTCAACAGATGAATTGAACAATTTTTAAAAGTAATAAACTTCATTGTTAGGTTCCGTATTGAGTTGAGACTATGCTTAAAGTAAATACAAAATTTTAATATTCCACCTACTCAATACTAAAAAATCATGTGATGTTTTTACAAAAACATTACAATGACATTAAAAGGTACTAGTTTCGGTCCACTGTGGACCATCATCAGCCTAGCCAAATTACAACAGTAAAAGACATAGTGATAAAAATAGTATGGAGAAATGAGAGGATCCAAAAGGATGGGATGGTGGTGGAATGACAGATAAAAGTGAAAAAACCGTATTTGCGAATAATGATAAAAGTAACAGAAGTGTTCACAATGACAAGTAAAATCTTGTGAAGTCACAGTAAAAACTCTTGGTGAGATAGTCAGGTTGGCAGTTGCTCCTCTGTTGCACGATTGACATATATAACTACGTATATGCTTCTAGAAAGTTGTAGATGTAAGTTCCACTTTTGCGTAGAGGGAAGAATTGTCCAATGAGACTAGCACCAGATTAAAATTGACAAAGTTGAACCTGTTCTATGGTGGAATTAAAGGCTTTCTGTGTTGAACAGAAGTCTCAGATCAATCGGGACCTCAATGAACCTTGCGCTGCGTGGAACAAACTTGCTGGATTGAATGCAACTTGGAGACAATTCTTCCCTCTACGCAAAAGTGGAACTTACATCTACAACTTTCTAGAAGCATATACGTAGTTATATATGTCAATCGTGCAACAGAGGAGCAACTGCCAACCTGACTATCTCATCAAGAGTTTTTACTGTGACTTCACAAGATTTTACTTGTCATTGTGAACACTTCTGTTACTTTTATCATTATTCGCAAATACGGTTTTTTCACTTTTATCTGTCATTCCACCACCATCCCATCCTTTTAGATCCTCTCATTTCTCCATACTATTTTTATCACTATGTCTTTTACTGTTGTAATTTGGCTAGGCTGATGATGGTCCACAGTGGACCGAAACTAGTACCTTTTAATGTCATTGTAATGTTTTTGTGAAAACATCACATGATTTTTTAGTATTGAGTAGGTGGAATATTAAAATTTTGTATTTACTTTAAGCAATGAATTGAACAACACGCAAGACGCGAACGTTCATGTGCATGAAGTGTTCCTGTATATTGTATTCATCTTATGTACATATATAAGTTAGTTTTAAGTAGAGATGTGTTTTATAAACTAATTTTAAGACCTTAAACATATTATTTTAGACATACAATTGCATTGTTGCACATAGTGACATATACGCCAGTTCACGTTACGACGTGCCCCATTTGGATGTGACGAAATGTTTATTATCGTATGGCATTCCTTAGGCAATACAATCTTAATCATAGCTTCGTCACATAGATATGAATGTATGGTTCAGCTGAAGATGACCTTATGTAAGGGGTCGAAACTGGTCCTGTAGCATAATAAGTGCAATAAACGAGTATTGATAGGTGGAAATCCTTTCCTATTTCTAATTGTATAAGTACCTATTCAACGTGCTGAAGAACAGCAGTACTGAATCTTTAATATGTCATCTTTGGAAAATAAATTAACCCTCCTTCATTGTGGCTCATTATCTGCATTGAGTTGTGTGGAATTGGAGGATTACATGAATACAGTAGAACCTCGATAATTCAAAATAGATTAACTCAAAACACTGCCTAATTCAAAGAACCTGTTGTTCCCAGAAACATGAGGTACAGTTTTGCATGTTATTTAAATTGTTTAATTCGAAATACCATTAATTCATAATTCAAAGAACAACGTTGGTCCCATTACTGAAATTCAGACTTACAATTTAAAATTTTCTTTACATTTAAAAAAATAGTATTTTATAGAGTAATTTAAATTCAACGTTTTTCTATGTCATAATAGAACACGTCTTCCAAAATGTGCAGGGGTAGCTTTCCGCACTTTCACCCACTTCGGTGTGTCTCAGTGTGTTTCAGAGTTGTTATGTTCGAGTGAAATAATAGTTCTTTTGGATTCCTGCAGTTATTCATTTTACTTCGCAGTTATAGTTTATTCTTCTTCTTCTTCTTCTTCTTGCATTCCGGCCTTCTAAGGACCACGTTACAATTTCAAATTCTTCCTCCTTAGTTGTTCTTTCCTTTTGTTCCAGTATTGTTTCATTGTTTCACTGTGCTTCTTTTTTCTGTCTTCAGTCCACTTTATGCCTGTTTTCTTTTCCTTCCTCCCTTGGAATCCTTCCATTTGTAAGACTTTCTTCCTAAAAATCTTTCTTTCCAATAATTCTTCTTCTCATATGTTGTTCCTTTCCAGGTCTTTCTTGACTTCTTGAATCCAGGTGGTGGTTGATTTCTTTTTCCAAAGGTACTTGAAGATTCGTTTAGCTAGTCTATTGTCATTCATTCTATAAATGTGTCCAAGAAATAGCAATCTCCTTTTTCTTATTGTTTCTGATGTGTTTTCTATGTTCTGGTAAATTTCGTTGTTACTTCTTAATTTCCAAAACTCTGCAATTCTGAGAGGACCTAATATTTTCCTTATAATTCTTCTTTCTAATATTTCTAATTTATCAAGCTTGTAGTTATAGTTCATTAGTATTGTATTTTAGTTTATCGTTAGTTACTGTATTTTAGTTTAGGATACATGTGTTCATTTTGTGTTGCAAGATGGCTAAACGTCAGTATTCTTCCAAGACATTGAGCGATAAGATAAGTATCATAAGAGAGTTTGACGAAGAATAACAAACAAAAAATGAAATCCTGAAGAATGTGGAATTTCTGTGTCCATGCTTTCAACATATTTTAAAATCCTCAGAGCGTAGAATTTCAAGAAATGCAGGGTGCAAATACTGCAAAGCGAATGCGTATTTGAAGATCTTAACACTCTGGTTTGGAAGTGGAATTGATCAAATAATTTCAGAATGTTTGAGTGAACAATATCCCCATTTATTTTGAGATTATGAAGGGGAGTGCAAATGAACTGGGGTAGGGATGGGACTGGAGTATTTAAGAAATATGTAACATATACAGTGGACGTCGCTTATTATCACATTGCTGACCGGATGCTTGAGCTTGTCACATACCCTGTGGACCGGACATTTTTCTACTAAGCATACTAGGGTGCACTTGATTATAAAAATGTACATAAATATTAAACCAGTCAAGATTTTATCTTTAAAGTTGGTGGATCTGCCTTTACAAAACCATCTTCAGCGTCAATTACTAACCTATCATTAATGTTTACATCATTGCATCATCAGAGTCACTTGAATAAATAAGCACACTCGGTAAATTACGGCGTGAGAGGCTTGAATATCAATCTCACTATCACTCTCACATTCAGTTTCCACTAATTCATTAACACTATATCCATTTAAATGATCATTGGCATATAATTCTTCTAAAATATCGTTGTCAGCTAACACGGTATTCCGCGGGTGCTCCATCTTGTCATTGACTGAACCGGCAGAAAGAAAGTCGACGTTTCGAAACTAAATCAAAGAATAAAAGAGGCCGTGAATAAAAGAAAAGTGCCAGATATACATCTACGATTTATTGTACTCAATGTGCAAGTCTGAAATTGTTCAATATATGGTCAAGAGATGTGACAGGAAGACCGAAAACAATGTCGTGAATAAAACCGAGATTTCTCGGGGCCCGTCACCTACCGCTGGCGAGCGTACTACGAGATTTCTCGGGGCCTGTCACACATGTGTTATGATCACTCTGGAACGCAGATAATTTGATAACATTAACCGATTGATAACAGTAGCCGAGAAATAAAAATTGGTAGGTAGCCTACTGTATTTATTCAAAACCGACTGTACATGCACTACAATGAAACACTGATTCATAACCTACATGAACTACAATGAAACAAATCCTGGTATACAGCACTGCAATACAGTTAACTGTTTGAGCTATGTAAAATAGTCTCTAATATTGTGGTTTGATTCTGGTTGTCTCTCAAAATTCCATTAATTAATCTTTCATATTCATAATGTTTTTGGAAGTCCACTGACTTATGCTGAACACCTCGTCGCAAGATATCTAACGACCGTCATATTTCAGCATTCATTGGTGATCGGGAAGTTTCGGTAACATCGTCGTCATCAGCATTGCTATCTTCTGCTCTGTGTTCTTCACCTCTCATGTCTAATTCTGCGGAAGTAACTGCCTCACATGTCGTCTTCTGTCGGTTTTACATCTGTAATGATGCCGTCATCAATGTTCATCCTTTCTTGAAATTCATCTTCTGTTAAGCCTGTTGGACAAAGTTCAACATACTCCTATACTTCTGGCAACTCTCTTAAAAATACCCCATGCCTGAAATAGTTCCTTATTGTATGTGCTGTGACATTACCCCATGACATGGCTAGAAGATGCAGGGCTTTGAGAAGGCTGGTTGTTTTGGCAAGGGCATTGGCACTAGTTTTATGTGAGTCCTCTATGTTTTCTAAGATTCTTGTGCGCATTTCATGGCGATAACACGCTTTCATGGTACATATGACTCCTTGATCGCATGATTGAATTAATGAAGTCGTATTCGCCGGTAAGAAACCCATATTGATGTTCTTGAGCTCACAATTCACAATGTGTGCTGTAGGTTGTCAACCAGCAAAACTATTTTACGGTCCAGCCTATTATCCCACTTCAGCAGCCATTCTTTGAAAATCAGGGCAGTCATCCATGCATTAGAGTTGGAATGATAGTCCACTGGAAACTTGTTGATGCCTTTAAAGCAACGTGGGCTTTTAATGTTCCCAATCACTAACAGTCTTTTCTTTTCACCAGACATACTCGCACAACATAAAACTATTACTTGTTCCTTGGAGGTTTTACAGCCTTTAGCACTTTAATTTTTGAACAACTAACTGGGTTCAGGCAAGGCGCAGTAATACAGTGCAGTCTCATCAGCATTATACACACACTCGGAAGAGAATTCAGAAGCAATTTTAGGCCACTTTTCTTCTATCCACCTCTCAGCAGCGACAGAATCAGCGTCCTTCTGCTCACCATACATTCGTTTGTATACTATATTTTCTCGTATCTTCCAATGATGAAACCATCCTTCCGTTGCCACGAAATTAATTTTCCCAATTTTTTTGCTAGTTCATTGGTCTTTTTCCGCATCAGAGGACCGTCAACACAAGCATCTTTCTCACGAACATTTGAGAACCAAAGTTTTAGAGCTGATTCAACTTGACCGTCTTTTCCACCACGATTTTTAAATAGTTTGCGCAGAAGATGTTGCGAAATTCATAACTCCACAGCAGCATTGCATTGACTCATTGTAGGCAATTTGTCATAACGTTCTATATAGTTGAAAGTTTCTCTTTAATGGTTAAGTCTTGAAATTTGATTTTCACACTAGCCATCACTGCATTACAACGCTAAGAACTTCACAGTGCGAAAGCTTAGTAAGACTCAAGTGAGTGGTCCTTAGCAAAATGACCGTAAGGGGAAAAACAAAGGAGAAAGTGTATGCGGGAGGGTTACCACCTGCGCTGACTGTTTTTCTATCGTACAATTGCTACAAAAGATGAGATGTGAAAGTGGCCTTGAAGACAGGTGCAGTGTAAAAAGTTTTTTAAAGGTTGGGAGTGATTTCTTTGTGTGCACTCTACTCGCATACTTGAGAACAAAATCCTTGAAAACAAATGTGATAATATAAACTGAATTCATGATCACAATAAACGGACTATTTTCATTTTAGTATTTGTCCATACGGGACTTTATAAAAGTGATTATATAATACGGCCGATAACATTATCCATGATTACAATAAATGGTGTCCACTGTATTTCAAGAAATTAAAAGTATTTTTACTAATGTTTGGCAGTAACTAAACATGTTATTTTTGAGCTTTCGAGTAAATAACTGGGAAAGTTATTTTTAAAATAGTCTTAACTCCTTTAAGCCTCTCATTTGCACAGACCTCATAAAAGGTTCCTGATCTGTGTCTCATTTAATGTGCTCTTTGGTAGTTCCCTTTAAAAATGCATGACACGATAATTCCTTTTAGACCTCATGTGAAGTAGTTCCATCTAAATCCAAAACATGGAGGCAGCAAATGTATCTTGAACTGTTGTTTTTTGTGTATCACAAGCACTAAGTTAATGAAGTTAATAGTCCACATAAACTAACTGTAATCAGTGAGTAAAAATATTTTTTGTATTTGAAATATATATTCCTTCGAATGATACTAATATTTTTATTGTACTTAGAGTATATTGCCTTTATTTTCTCAAAAATTTAGAGGCCTCATGTAATGATGTTACAGTTTTCAAAGAAAATTGAACTGAAACACTTTTTAGAAAATGTGATTGTATTTTGTAAGCTTCCAATGAATAACAAAGTGACAGAATTTTCTTTTCCACTTTAAAATGAAAATGTGTGCACAAGTGGGCTAAGTATTATCAGTTAGTCATCAATGATCTGCAGTTAGCGCTGTTGCCCAGGTGGCAGATTCCCGATCAGTTGTTCACCTAGCTTTTTCTTAAACATTTTCAAAGAACTTGGAAAATTATCAAACATCTCCCTTGATAATTTATTCAAATCCCGTACTCCTTGTACTATAAATGAATATTTGAACTAATTTGTCCTCTTGAATTCCAACTTTGTCTTCATATTATGATCTTCCCTACTTTTAAAAGTCTCGCTCAAGCTTGTTCGTCTATATATGTCATTCCACGCCATCTATCTACTGACAACTCAAAACAAAATATACCACATATTTTTATGAAGGAATGTGTATTGAGAGTCCACCTTTCAAATACTTTGTGATTTTTACTAATTACATATATAATATTACAATGTCTAATAGCGGGACACGTTTCGCCTAATTTTTATAGGCATTTCCAGCTGCTTTCCTGTATCAAAGATTAAAATTGCTAACAAAACAGTGCACCCGTGTAAACCTGTATGGTTTGATGTGTAACAGCTTTGTGTGCAGAAGAAACCGAAATCCCTACATGTTGTGCTAATTTTGTGAGTGATTTATTCAGTGACCTTTCAAGATTCACACCAGTGGCATCTAGTTTTCCCTCTATTAAAACTGTTCGTGTGCGTGCATGTTTTTATTGAGCACTGATCCAGTAGTTTCAAATTTATTTACAATTATGTAAATCTGTGCTCATGAAGGTGGCAGATCACCAGGAAATTGGTGAACAAATGCATCGCGTACCCATCGAGTCGATTCGTACTTAAAAATAACTTTTAGATATGAAAATACAGTGTTCCAGTGATAACAATCTCGCAAAATATTTGTACTGAATGAGTAAATGAGTAAATGAGTAAATTTATAATGCCAATATAAATGGTCCGTTATTGGACATTATCAGTTTACCAGGTAACTCATTTCTGGTGCTAAGTTGGGTTGATCAGTTGATACATAGCACACCCACCAAGACGCATGGCTAGTGCATACCGTGGAGACCACTGCGTCGGCTACTTGGAGCCACTGGCAGTGCCAATGCACTATGAGAGACTTTGTCTCATTACCAAAAATTGATGCCTTCTTAGCCATCTTAGCATATGTACAGATGTTGATTCCCATAGGGGACCTGAATTATTTGTCCCGCATGAGTAAATTTATAATACCAATATAACTGGTCCGTTATTGGACATTATAAATTTACCAGGTAACTCATTTCTGGTTGCCAGCGTTTCGCCCCCGTGTGTTAAGTTGGGCTCCGTGCCCTCCATGCTTGTTTCAAATCTGTTTTGGAAGAAATGTGTCTCATATGAATTCCTTTCTCTAGGTAGCCCTACAGATGTTCAATGGGATTTACACCTGGAGACTGTGGGGGAGTTTGGAGCATCCATATTCTTGTATTTCAAGCTGTGTGCTTGGAATCATTATCCTGCATGATCACAATTATAAGGCTGGATATCCCCACCTAATCCATACTTAAAACATTTTTGGTACCGGTTTCGGCCTTTGTGATAGGCCATCTTCAGCTGCTGAAGAACCTTAATCTTTGTTAAAATAACATACAATGTTCAACACTGCCTGTTCTAAGTTTAGGACGACTTATTTCTTAGTTTAAATGATACATTGTTGTAATAAAACATGTATCAATGAGAATTGTAAAAATCTAAAATTATGTAATAGTTCGTTGTGAAGTGTTACTGGTCTTGATGTTCCTTTAACACACTTATGATTTCTATATTACAATGTTAGACACTACTTCATCTAAGTTTAAGACAGCTTATTTCTAAATTTAAACAATGCAATTTTGTGATAAAACTCGCGTCAATAAGAAGTCTAAAATTTTCTAAAAGTTTGTTTAAGAAGTATCACCGGTCTTGATGTTATATTAACACACTTTTATGATTTCTATATTAAAGGAGGTACATATTGTGTGCTTAATGCTTAATGCGCCAATTTTGGTGGAACGAGGAGTTGAAATCTTCGTATAGCTTTGAGCACTGCTCGAGGTCAGGTTGTCTTGAGTTTAATGCCCCATGTTTTGGAATAATATGGTGGAAGTGTTCATTCCTTCATAATTTGTGATCTGTTCGAAATTTGTGATAGCTGTGTTGGAATATTTTTCTGTTGTTTCTAGTTGATCGCTTACGTGTTTGTCGGGAGCGTGCTGAAATCATCAGAGACCAGTGATACTTCATAAATGAATAGAAAATTTTAGACTTCCTATTGACGCAAGTTTTATCACAAAATTGTATTATTTAAATTTATAAATAAGCCATCTTAAACTTAGAATAAGTAGTGTCTAACATTTATTTATATGAAATAACATGTCCTGACCGACCAACCGACCGATTCATCATCGCCGAGCCAAAACTACTGGACATAATGAAATGAAGTTTTGAGGACACATTTATATTACAATGTAGGTGCTCGCTAAGGGAGGATTTTTGGATATTCCGCCGCTAAGGGGGTGAATTTTAAAAATTAGTGCATCTATATCTAAAAACTTTACAAGTTTATAGATGTAAAAATTGGTATATAGAATCTCCTTTAAAAATAAAGAAATACGTATTTTTTTTTTGTTTTCGGAAAATGCCACTAAGATGGGTAAAAAAGGGTGAAAAATGGGTTGAATGCCTTTAATGAGGATACTTATATCTCAGAAACTGAAGATACTACAGACCTGAAAATTGGTATTTTGAGTCTCCTTTAAAAATAAAGAAATACATATTTTTGTTTTTGGAATATCCAATTAGTGGGGGTTAAACAGGAGTGACAAATGGGGTGAATTTTAGAAAGACTATATCTACAGTATATCTCAGAAACGTAAAATGTTACAGACGTGAAAATTGGTATTTGGAATCTCCTGTAAAAGTAAAGAAAGATACCTTAGCTGATTTGTTTTTGGAAACTCCACTTAAGGGGAACTAAAGGGGATGAAATTTTAAAATGACGATTTCTACAGTATATCTCAAAAACGTAACATGTTACAGAAGTAAAATGGTATTTTTTATTTGTATTAAAGAAACATGTATTTTTTGTTTTTGGAAAAACCACTTGGGTGAGGGAGGGGGGGGGGGGGGTAAAAATGACTGAAAATGGGGTTGAAAACTTTTATTTAGGATACTGATACCTCAAAAACTGAAGATAATACAGACGTGAAATTTGGTAGTTGGAATCTCATTTAAGAATAAAGAAATACGTATTGTTCGCTTTTGGAAATCCACTTAAAGGGGGGAGGGAATTCAAAAATTAATTGAATTATTTGTACGAAGATATTATTATCTCAGAAACGAAAGATTTTGCAGACGTGAAAATTGGTGTTTGGAATCTGCTTTTAAAAGTAAAGAAACACGTATTCTCGGAAAATCCCATGAAGGGGAGGGGGGGGGGGGTTGGCGGTGAAGAATTGATACATTAATTGAATTAATTGTATGAGGATAGTTACATCTAATAAAAACTAAAGTTGTCACAGACGTGAAAACTTATGTTTGGATCTCCTTTAAAAACAAAGCAGAACGCATTTTGGGGGGAAAATCATCTTGGGGGGTGGGGGTGAAAAGGAGTTGAACTCCTTTTATGAGGACACATATCTCAAAAACTGAAGATGTGATAATTGATATTTATAAGATACTTTACTAATAAAGAAACAAATATTTTTTCCCAGAAAATTCACTTAAGTGGGAAGTGTGAAAGGAAGTGAAAAAAAGTGAATTTTTTATGGGGATACTTATATCTCAAAACTGAAAGTAACAGATGTGAACATTGGTATTTGAAATCTCCTTTAAACATAAAGAAACACACTTTCTTTTTTCTGGCGGGGGGGGGAATTCAACTTAACGGTGGTGGGATGAAAAAGGAGTTGAGACCAATTGATTTTACTGATCATGATGTACTTGATTCTGATCATAAACCGATCATTTTTAATCTTTCCTGGGTTTGTTTTTAAGAGCTATCCTTTTTTCTTTTGGAGAACTGATATTTACATTACAGTAGATTCTCCTGACATATAAATAAAAATTTAATCACATTGTTTTAAATACATTTGAAATAAACGATAGGAATGAAATTGACCGTGCAATTGTTCACGTTTATAATAACGTCAATAATGTATGGAAGTATATCATTGTTATCGCCAGAAATCTCCCGCACTTGCCTACGCACGACAATGGTACTGGTTACATTGTCAGCAATGACAATGGCAGCAGATGTATTTTACTGCCAAGTAGCGGTCCTGCAGACCGGCCCCGCGGTGTAGAGGGCAACGAGTCCACCTGGCGGCCCTGGGTTCGATTCCCATCCGGGTCAAGGATTTTTAATTGTAAATGTTAATATCCCTGGCCTGGGGACTGGGTGTTTGTGTCATCCTTAACGTATCTTTCCTCACATTCAACACTTTACACTTCTGCCATTTACAAAATTCACGCAGGTTCCTCACATATGGTGCAAGTAGAAGCTAAAGATCTTTCTAGGTCAACGCCCCGAACAAGTAGCATTTAAAAAGAAATAAAAAGTGGTCTTGCATCTTGCTGCGGGGTCCAGAACATCAATAATAATAATAATAATAATAATAATAATAATAATAATAATATAATAATAATAATAATAATAATAATAATAATAATAATAATTAAAAAACTAAATTAAACTAACATCTCCCACCCTAATAATAGTAATAATAATAATAATATTCTAGACCGACGTCAAAATGTGCGGACCCACTGGAAACGGGTCCTGGCCGGGTAATGACTACGAATGCAGTCCGACTGCGGGTTCAGTACCACCAAGGCATTCAAGGCGACACCACACCGGATCTCCTCAAGGATTTGATCCGTATTAAAAATGCTTATAGGGAAAGATGGCAAAGATTTATGGACCCAACTGACCGGGCGGAATACCTGGAGCTAGCCTGGGAAGTACGAAATCGATCGCTGGAAAGAAAGATTGAAAAATGGGAGGAACTTTGCTGTAATCTCTCAGAAAACAAGTCAGATTGCGAATTTTGGCGTCCTAAGTGTCAATTATCATAATCTTCAAAACATTTCTCGCGTACAAACTTTAAGTTGTATATGGAGGTTGGTCTTCTTTGTGCTAGATGTTATGTATGAAAACATTCTACACTTCTAATACTGTTCAACTTACAAATCACAATTTTGCAGGTTGATCACTTCTGCATCCTAGATGTAATCTAACATAGGGTTTAAATCATTCCTATTCTAAACCACTTAGGGCCGTTTTCCCCAAATGAGTTTAAACTAGGTTTATTTTAATCTGGTTTAAGTCTGAGTTTAGCAATAGAAATATTAATGCTATAGGGAGAAGAGTATTATGCATACAGTACGACATATCGCGAACTTGGTTATGTTATAAACGAATATGGAATCAAGTACCGGTAATACATCTCCAAATAATACATCCTCAGTGGTCTGTCTGCTGGATCCAAGGTTTGTGAGATTGATCCCGGCCGAGGGCGATGGATTTTGATAGGAGATAGATCCCGAGCATGCTTGGAATTTGTTTACTTGAAATTCACATAAATGTTGATTTTCTGAGGAAAGGAATACCGTAGGCCTATTGCTGAAAGACCAGGATTTTAATATTTCAACGTTCCCGTGTGTTCCGTAAGACAATAGACATCAAAAGACACGTATCAGGCCCACAGTACTTGTTTGTGGTAAAGCATGACAGAGAAAAATAAGAAATAAAAGTGCGTTCCAATAAATTGTAGACAGCAATAGGTAGAATTATATGACACAACACTTCGCACAAATGTAAACAATTTATTTATCAGTAAAGCTAATATCCCGCCGAATTTGTTCTTTATTCACTACGTACGATAGCATTAACTCGCCACAAACAGCTGATATTATTACAAAAATGTCGGTCATTGAATTACTTGGTTCTGATTGGCCAATTCCAATCGACCATGCCTTCGACTATTACTTCAGTGCAGCCAACGTTAGCGCCAACGACAGCTCGCCCGTTTAAACTAAACGAGTGTCAGAAATTGGTGGAGAAAATGGACGCAACTTTAAACTAGGTACTAAAGTTAAACGTGTTTAATTTATACCAGGTTTAACTCGATTTGGAGAAAATGGCCCTTAGGGGAGAATAATCATTCCTCCGAAACCGTCTGATGTACAAACTGTGGATATATTTCATGGGCCCAGCCGACAGTGAACTTTACAAAATGTTAAGCATTCGATTATAAATTTCAGTATAATACAGTAGTGAAGCACGGGTATCTTGCTGGTTGTAATACAGAAATCATAAGAGTGTGTTAAAGGAACATCAAGACCAGGAACACTTCACAATGAACTATTAGATAATTTTAGACTTTTACAGTTCTCATTGATGCATGTTCTATCACAACAATGTATCATTTAAACTTAGAAACAAGTCATCCGAAACTTAGAATAGGCAGTGTTTAACATTGTATGTTATTTTAACAAAGATTAAGGTTCTTCAGCAGCTGTAGATGGCCTTTTATAAAGGCTGAAACCAGTACCGAAAAATGTTTTAAGTACTTTAATATAAATAAAAGTATTGATTAGGTGGGGAAATCCAGCCTTATGATTGTGACAATTGGAATCATCAATATGGGACATGAAGCTAAGAAATTATGATCCTGCATGATTACAAAATTGTCTTTAGGCCCCATTTTTTCTGCAGTAAAGACAAGATAAAGCTTTATTGCCTTAATATGGTATTGGTTGTCCATGTTTCCTTTAATAAAATCCCAGACTCCCACATCTGTGGCACTCATACACCCCCATGCCATTACGGAGCCTCCACTGTGTTTTACTGTGGTAGAGAGGTTCCTCTTCTTCAGTTCTGTGTTGTTCTTTCTTCACACCTTGCATCTCCCATCAGCTGCAAAAACATTCAAATTGCTCTCATCAGTAAAAATTACCCAATTCCACAGGTCCGTGGAGGAGTTTTCATATGATTTTGTGAACTGCAGCCTCTTTTTCTTGTTGATCTCACTAATGTTATACGTTCTACGGGCAACTTTTCTATTGTAGTTGCTCTTTGTAAGGAAATTGCGGACTGTGCTGTGATATACATTTATATTGAAATCTGGTTTCACACTGATCTTCGGATATCATTAGATTTTTCTTAGAATAGCTCGGCCATCAGTGTTGCTTAATATTTTTGGCTGCCGTGTTCGTGGCAAATTTAGTAAGGATTTTTTTTTTAACCGAACCTGTTGTATTGTTGTTACAGGTCTATGTACTATCCTAGAAATGTGTCGCAGTGATATACATTGGTTGTGAAAATGAATATTTACCTTTCTTTCTTCCAAAATATTTTCTTTCGCCTTCTGACCTATTTTAGGGGGATGTTCTCTATAACACCAAAACGTTCGACAGGTTCGAGGGCACGTGGGTAACATTGCCGTGTTGATGAAGGCCATACTGAAGTGAGCCAAGTGCTGAGTAGCTTGCATACAATTCTACTGTTCGAATACTTATTTTGCTTGTGTAATGTTACAGATATTAATTTGTATTTCTTATTGTGCGGCTAGGATAATATTCCTGCTTGGTTATCCATAAAAATCCATCTCCACACTTAAAGGAATATCTATATTATATAGTCGCTAAAATTACGGATATGTGACAGGAGATATATAGCCCTTTTATTACAAATCATTATTCAAATACTTTTTATACTCACTGTATGCATCACATCTTAATGTGTTGCAATGTAAATTACTGTCTGTAACTGTTCATTATTATTGTATTCAAAAACAAATATTTCTACAAACAGCCCAAAAACAAAATAAAACTTCAGTTCTCACATTCAGTAATTATGTCACTCACAAACAAACAAACACACACATCTGTACATTCCAGAGCAGTTGATACTTCAGCGAGAATACCTAATAAAAACGAAACAGGGAAACCTACATACCCCTGCGACACGGAGAGGCCAACTTGCAGTGATGTTCAAGGGTTGTAAGCAGGAGTGTACATACTTGTAAGTTTCCCAATAGGCCATACTGGATTGTTCAATTATGTATTATAACACACCATAAGAACATGACAACATTATGCAAAAGAACACATTGATTCCGGTGTATACCATTGTTAAGAGCAAATAGTAACTTTCCCTTTCGTGAATTGGATTCTCGGTGATTCATTTTGTCACCGTTTGCCAGCGCGTTCCGATGCCAGTGCATCCCTGGTTTCAAGGCTTTGAATGCCGTGGTAGAAAACAAGTGTGTGCGGTGCTGATATTTCTGGGACAGTGCCGGTAAGCAATAACTTACAAGCCTTACGTATTTCAAATGTGAATTCATAATGTGTCACCGGTGAATATATTGTACACTGTCTCGCGACCACGTTGTCAAACTACTGATAAGCCATGCTTCGTACATATACCGACTTTTTCGTTGTGCAACATCTTACAAATATGAATGTGTTGCGAAATTGCCCGTAGGCCATATAGTATTTAAATTGCGTGTTCAAATGCAACTTACATTGCACTTCCATTTACCTTTTAAACAGATTAGTGAACAAAATTTAGACATGTGATGATTGTGTGATTAAATTTTAAAATCCAGTTTTTGTTTTGAAAATATATAAAATGTGACGATTATGCGATGAAATACGGTATCTCCGTCCAAAGACAGGAATGATTTTCATAAACTGTATTTTATTCTGCTGGATGAAGACTTCTTTTAAAATGGATCCCTCTCCATAATCAGTAACTTTAACGTAAGTCAGTCTTTTTCCCATAGGTTATGAATAAAGATTCCTAGCTATCATGAACAAGTACACTGTGACTATGTTTTAGATTAGGCTTATGTTATTAATAACCATCTCAATTCAGCTTGTTCCTGCATACATTGTCAACACTAAAATGTGAGAAATTATATTTTATAGTGCAAATTGCTTCTATTTGTATTTACTTCATCCATATGAGAAAAAAATTAATGACCGAGCTCGATAGCTGCAGTCGCTTATGTGTGGCCAGTATCCAGCATTCGGGAGATAGTGGGTTTGAACCCCACTGTCGGCAGCCCTGAAAGTTACGGCCGCTTCCATCCCAGTCCTAGCCCTTTCCTGTGCCATTGTCGCCATAAGACCTATCTTTGTCGGTGCGACGTAAAGCCAGTAGCAAAAAAAAATTAATTTAAAAAGTATTAATTAGCTTACTCAAGCTAAAATCAATCTTAAGCAAAAAACTTACAAATAAAAACATACACCGTAGTAACAAATTTACGGTTTTCATTGTATATGTAAGGGCAGTCAAATTCACATAATACGATATAAAGAAAATTCCTTTACCTAGTAAAACTGTGTATGTAATTGGGTTTATGGAAATGGAACCAGAAATACTCGCTTTTATTTTTAATGCTGGTGCATTTCATGTTCTATCCATTAATGTTGTATTGATACATTTCTGTACTGCCCCTCATCTTAGGTTTTGGACCTGCCATCTTACCTTCAAAGATTTATTGTGTCTTCTTTATTTATGAAATTAAATGCTGTTTGCTATTAATGGTAGACAGTGTGTCTCCAGCATTCTCCAGCATCATGTAAGGTAAAAACAGAGTATTAAATCTCCCGTAGTAGGTGTTGTGAGGAATTCCAACTGTCCAGATTCTAGTCAAAGTGATGTTTGATTTTTTTGAGCAGATTCACACTTCTACCAAACTAGTCAATATTTTAAAATATAATTTATTCTTATCTTTCTGTGTCTTTTTTTTTTTTCAGGAAGAGGCTTGTACTGGATGATGAAACAACTAAGGCAGTTCCATTGGATACTTTGAGTGCCACATTTGTATCTGTGGTGAGCAAATATTATGTTATTGATATTGTATACAGGGGGATTCAAAAGTTTGCATTGAAACTAAAGTAGCCCATAGAGGGTTTGAAACTCAACTACTATCGAATGGGAACGTATACAGTAGTCTGAGATGAGACCCTGTGTCAGGAATGACTTAATGAACAATTTATAAAATTTATTTTTCCAAAATGCTCTACATTCTTAAAAAACAATTCAGAACTGACTGTCATTGAAGTGATAATCGTTTGTGCACTCAGTGAAGTTAGACATTGGACATGGAATATAAATAATATCAGTGATTGGTGCAATTAGTGTAGTTTAATCCTAATTATTTTCAAAGAACAGTGCAATATCCTTCACGAGGAAATGTAAAGTTACTGCATTCGAGTATTATATAAAGGGTCAAGAAGTGAAGCATACCGAGCAAATGGCTGTGTGGTTTGGATTACATAGCTATCAGCTTGCATTTGAGAAATAATGGAGCGCGTGAGTTGGCCGTGCGTTAAGGAGAGTGCAGCTGCGAGCTTGCACCCAGGAGATAGTGGGTTCGAACCCCACTGTCGGCAGCCCTAAAGATGGTTTTCCATTTTTCACACCAGGCAAATGCTGGGGCTGTACCTTAATTAAGGTTACAGCCTCTTCCTTACCACTCCTAGTCTTTTCCTATACCATCATCGCCATAAAACCTATCTGTGTCGGTGTGACATAAAGCAAATTGTAATTGGAGATAGTGGGCTCGAACCTCACTGTTGGCAGACCTGAAGTTTGTATCCGTGGTTTCGCATTGCTAGGGCTGTATGTTAATTAAGGTCATGGTCGTTTCCTTCCCACTTTTATTCCTTTCCTATCCCATCGTCACCATAAGACCTATGTTGATGTGACATCAAACAAATTGTAAAATAAAGTGAACCATGTTACCGTGTTGGTGTTCTTTTTAGTAGTCAAAATTGTTTACCTTTCGATGGACATTTGTTAAATGTTGTCAGTATGGCATATACAAATTTAGGCTTCCTGAAAAGAAATCGCAGGAGTTTTAAATCCATTGTCTCATTGAAAACTCTGTGTTTCTCAGTCATATGGTTGAGTTTAGAGTACTGCTCTGAGGTTTTGACCCCTTCACTGCAATAATTAATGCCTTAGAGCGTGTGCAGATCAGATTCACAAAATGGATTAGTACAAAGTGTTTGTGTCATCGATAGATTACGATCTGTTCTGTACAAAGATGCATATCGAGTCACATAAATCTAGTTGCAGGTATGTTAAGGTGGTATTTCATTCACAGCTATATTGGTAATTTTGTAGATTGTCCTAATTTACTCCAGTTGCTACTGATTCATATCCTTCTCGTAACACAAGACAGACTGTCACATTTCATTTACCCAAATGCAGAACTGAATCACACAGGAACTCTTGGTTTATGCAGGCCAGGCCCTAAGATTCCTGAATGAAATTAGTGGGATGATGGACGTATTCCACTCGTCAACTAGTGAAATTCGTAAACATCTTATGGATGCCTCATAGACAGAGAATTCCTGATATCCTGTTCTGCGTATTTAGTAAATGAAAGTGAAATTCCTTCTTTTATCTATCTGTTATTTCAAATTACATATACTTTTCTCTTTACATGTTCTTTTGTATGTGTTTTGTAAATATCTAATATTGCCTCATTTTATTATTATTAATAACAGTATTATATTATTTGCATTTATTATATCATCTGTAATTAGAGATGGATTGACACAGGTGATGATAAATAATTCAAATGAATATTTTTTACAAATGCTGTTCGAACTGTTGCCCACCACATTTCATGCAGTCATCTCATTGATGTAGTAAACAACATTCAGTGTCCAACATCTAACTTCACTCTGTACGCAAATGATTCTGACTTCATTGATTTTCACTTCTGCATTGTTCAGGAATATAGAGCATTTTGGAAAAATAAATAAATTGTCCATTATGTCATTCTTGACATTCCAAGGCTTGCCCTGTTGCAGGGTTTCATAGTAAACTCTCCATCACTATTCTAAGTTGTGCTTCGACCACTCTGTGGGCTACTTTAGTTTCTGTACGACCTTTCGGTTACAGGTGATAAATTTCATCTTTGGTTCCATATTGACTTAATTACATATAATTGCAATCCTTAAAAAAGAATTTACTTATTTAGGTCCACCTATTCAATACAGTCAGATATGCATCACTTAAACTAAATGGTTTGTACATGCATAATAACCAAAGGACATGTTTCGACCTTGTGAAGGTCATCTTCAGCTTATAATGTAGGGAAAAATATATACGAATTCTTAACGGTACATACAGATAGATAAAATAATGAGAAGAAAAAGTTCAGTTAGAACATTAAAAAGATTAACACATCATGCATTGTTTTAGTTTTACTGTTTTTAGCGTGGTGATATTTTGACTAGATGATTGACAGTCCAGTGTTGAATAAATTTTTTTTTTTAATGTTCCCAGCTGGAGGAGTATCATATGGTATAAGTAAACCATGTGCAATAAAAATGTATGATAAAATCAGTCGTCAATGTCAGAACTGGATATGAATTTTATGCACCATTCCTCTTCAGTAAAATTTACTATGTTGATCCGTGATCTGTGCTGACTTTCCCGATTTAGGCAGGAGACTCGATTTTCAACAGTTTTTCCCGCCTCCCGATTATTCTATTATTTCTCCCGATTTTAGCTTATTTTTTGTTGAACTTCAAACATTTGTTTTCAAATTCCTGCCATTTCAGCTTTTTTATGCCAGTGGCTGGAAGTCCTTCGCTCACTGGCTGCTTTGAAACAAAATAATGATGTTTATTAATGCGAGAAATGTGCGTGAATGTGTGATGTTTATTGAAACAATGAAACTTGTATATCGCGACGCATATATCGATTGTCAATCTCTCATTCTTGTGTGTTATATTCGTGTTCGTTCACAGTTCACATCAGTCTAGTCTATTCTAGGGACTAGTCGCTAGACATGGAGTCCTTTTTAGTAATTTAGTGACAGAATTTCAATTATAATGACTAGTAACTTTTCTAGAGATTTTAGGAGCCATTTGGAGACAATTCTGACTAATTTTAATTTATCTCAATATAAATAAAATAAATTTTTTGTCTGTACATTGCTCAGAATTTAGAAAGAATGATATTTCTGTACCGGTCGTGACCACAGTAACAAGGGGAAATGCATGTTTTCATTTTCCGTAATTTCTGTATGTATGTATGTATGTATGTATGTATGTATGTATGTATGTATGTATGCTAGGGTGTCCCTTATTTTTCAAAGTTTTAATTTTGCAATGCATAGGTTATTATTTTATTCATTTGGGCCTAAAACACCCGAAAACAATTTTTTTTCCTTATTTGGAACAGTGCAACCCGTGCCGACTCGCGCGCAAACATGTCCATACAAGTTGCGTCACAAGAGTGGCGCGCTCTCATTGTTATTGTCACTTAGTTTTCGCTTATCAGGTAGCTAGCACGGATTGTTTTATATTTCGAAGATGTCAGTGGAACTAAGGAGCAATTAAAAAAGCATTTTCTTGGTTGGGGAAGTAAATCACCAAATAATAGGCGCAAAATTACCATCTAATCGTCAAGTTTTCGCAGTTCTATTTTTCAACATATGTGAGGTTAAGTTGACTGTTAGTGAAAGCGCAAATCTTGTCATTTGGGAGTGCAATATATTCTAGGAAAAGGCTAGAATACCTACCAGAGCTGTGCCTAATTGTGTTAAGAAGTTAGTGGATCTTCGTCAGGTCTGGCGAGAACTGCAAAAAAATAGCAAGAAGATTCAGGATTTACATAGGCGCTGCGAAGAGAACTTTCAAATTGTATTAGATAATTTATTCGATATCGCACATGCTGATGCTCTTGAAAGAATAAAAATCGGGTGTTGACAAAAAGTTGGCTGATATTGAAGAAAGAGCCAGGCTAAGAAAACTTGCAGAAGATAAGAGACTAAAGCAAATGCCTTCCATGAGCTCATTGGAATCTGCAACTTTTGATACACATGGAGATGTAGAAGAACAATCCACAAGCCCTGAAGAAAACCTGGAAGAATCTCTGCCATCCACATCTCAGTCTCTAAGTTCTTTAGCTACTTCGACTAAAAGAGGAAGAAAAGATTTTATCACATCTAAATTAGTTGCAACTGTAGACAGATGTCAACTAAGCATCAGAGATTCTGTTTATATAATTCAGTCGGTAGTAGAAGCACTTGGTCTTAGTTCTGACAATTACCCGATCAAAAAATCTTGTATTCAACGCATTCGAACACAAATGAGAAAAGATAGAACAAGATCCATTAAATCCGATTTTCAGAATAACGTGCCCGAAGTAGTTACTGTTCATTGGGATGGAAAATTGTTACCTGCTCTGGATGTAAGAAGTTCTAAAGAAGAACGCCTACCAATTATTATTTCATATGACAAGGAAGAACAACTTCTTGCTGTGCCGAAGTTAGACAACTCTTCCGGTAAAGAGCAAGCGAAAGCAGTGTCAAATGCCCTTCATGACTGGAACCTGGATGATAAGGTACAAATAATGTGCTGTGATACAACAGCATCTAATACGCTTGAGCGGAGCTTGTGTGCTTTTAGAGCAAAAACTAGAAAGAGAGTTGTTACTCTTTCCTTGCCGCCATCATATTTACGAACTGGTGCTCAAAAGTATGTTTGAATCAAAGATCCAACAAATCACTAGCAGTCCTGATATTCTGCTGTTCTAAAAGTTTAGAGACAACTGGAAGAATATTAATCCTAGTGCCATCGAACTGTGCACTGATTTTGTCCAACAACATCTCTGTGAGGCAAATATTATTGAATTGGTGACTTTTTTTACAATGAGCTGTCAAAATCGACTGTACGAGATGATTATCTTGAGCTCATTGAGCTCGCTATTGTTTTTCTGGGTGGAGACATTAAAAATAAAATGAAAATCATACCTCCTGGTGCAATGCATCAAGCACGATGGATGGCAAGAGCTATTTACTCCTTAAAAATGTGTTTACTGAAGTTCCAGTTTAAAATGAGCGCTAAGGACAAACAAGCTTTACAAGATATTTGTTTATTCATTGTGGCAGTTTACGTGAAGCCCTGGCTTGGATGTAGTTTGGCGATAAAAGCGCCGAATCAAGATTTTTGTTTTTTAAAGACCTTAAAAGTTGACAAGTTGATTTCCAATGCGTCTTTAAACAAGTTCAGTCAACACTTGTGGTACATGTCAGAGGAAATAGCCATCCTTTCCATTTTTGATAATGAAGTTGATGAGCAGACTAAAGAAAACATTGTAGAAAACTTACAAAAAGAAAGCTTTGGTGATTCCGGAAAGAGATATGTTCCATCGAAAGAAGAGATGTCTGGCTCTCTATATGGTACGTAGTAAACTAGTAGTGTTTAATCTGGCATTTAATTTAGAACTAATTTGTTTTATTTATAGGCACTACAAGTATTTTTTACCTTGTTTCAGGGAAATCTTTGAGTGATTTTGTTTCTGTCAAGAGTAAAGATTTATTTTCACAACTGAAACTTGACAGTGGTTTCCTTCAAGAAATTGTATCTTTATGGAAAGACAACGTGGCATTTGTGGAAGCTAAAAAGGAGGTTTCTATCTTAAAAGCAGTTAATGACACAGCTGAAAGAGATGTTAAACTAATGACAGACTTTCATGGTTTGATTACCACAGATGAAAAACAGAAGCAGTTCTTATTACATTGTGTGCAAGAACACAGAAAAATTTACCCAGACTGTAAAAAAGAGACTTTGAAGAGGAAATATCCAAATGACTAACTATAAAATTTGTATCTTTTTTGTTACTTACAAGAAGAGCATTATATAAATTTCTGTTTTCATTTATATTTCTCTAAAATAATTATTTTAAGTGACCATCTACAACTACATTTAAGAGACCCTTTAAGCAGCTACTTTCTAAAACTTTTAGGCCCCGTCGGCACGGGTTAAAATTAATGTAGAAACTTGAAATTGTGTACTTGGGTAACTAATAGACTAATAAACACAATAGTGGGTTATGCGTTTCAATAAATGAAAAAAAAAAAATTGTTTTTGCCCTTTTAAGGGACACCCTAATGTACGGTCATCACGAGAAAAATGGTTGAAGAGTAATTAATGAAAATCTGTATATGAAGTCGGGGAAAAAGTCGCTACAATCTAGGCCATAAATAATTTTATTCACGCTGAGTGAAATGGTAGTTTAGGGGAAGGCCTAAAATTTAATTGTCAAATATTTGTTATTATTGTCCCTATTGATAAATATTACATAACTAAAATTATATGTTATTAAATTTCCTATCATTCATGTCTTACACATTTTTACCGTACCGGCTATGATAGTAGAGATATTTGTGAATTTGTATTTTTAACCGAGCTCGATAGCTGCACTCGCTTAAGTGCGGCCAGCATCCAGTATTTGGGTGATAGTGGGTTCGAACCCCACTGTCGGCAGCCCTGAAGGTGGTTTTCCGTGGTTTCCCATTTTCACGCCAGGCAAATACTGGGGCTGTACCTTAATTAAGGCCACAGCCGCTTCCTTCCCACCCCTAGACTTTTCCTGTCCCATCGTCGCCGTAAGACCTATCTGTGTCGGTGCGATGTAAAGATTTTGGATTTTCGTTGCTAAGTCCATATCAGCGCCAAGGTATGAGAAAATGGGTGAACAGAATTTAATGAAAATCGGTATGTAAAGTCGGGGAATAAGGAACTACAATCTACGTTGTAAATAATGCTATTCACACTGTTCTAAATGGTAGTTTAGGGGAAGGTGCCAAAAATTTAATTTTTAATGACCTATCTTATCGGTCACGTATCGAAAAGTACTACATAACAAAAGTTATAGAGAATACAATTTCCTATTATTTATATCTTATTCAGTTTCACCATACTGACTATAATAATATTGGTGATGGTGATTAAATTGTGAAGAATGAGAAAAAGGTCATGAAGGAACGATCGCTTGAATAATAACGCAAGAGGGAGTCATGAAAGAAAGGACGACTCACTTTACATTAGATGTTCTAATATCACAAAGTCGGAAGAAAACTAAATGTGAGGGCCTACAATATAGAAAGCTCATAAAATTGATCAACAATAACATTACGTTGACCATTGTTTGTTGTAATGTACTTAGTGTATTCTGCTGCCATTTATCTCCGATAGATGGGATTACTGCTGCATAGGTACGTATCGAGTATAACAGCCTACCTGAATATTGGCGGGAAGTAGCTGGGGAGTTAGAGATCTCTCTTCTTTAGCATGCCATTCCTCTGGTTCATAAATTTTCTGATACTACTGGTGCATAACATACTGGATCATCATAGTATTCCAGCTATTCGATCCCTCTCTGAAGCAGTGATTGGAATGAGCAGTGTGCACACTTAAATAGAATAATTACACAGGAGTGTTCGTGGTTGTTTATGGCCTGGCCATTCTAGCTCTGGAACTTTGAACTATTAGATCGACACCATAATACTTTTCGTTAAAAGTGAGAAGATATGCCTTTTTTCATTTTATCGAATATTTCCAATGACAGCATTGCTTTTAATCGCGACATTCATACTGACGTCATTGTAATGACCTATGTTGACTGTGACTTCAGGTGGGAAAACTATAAGGACAGTCTTTCTGAGAATTTCGTAGTGAAGCACGAGTACATCAGCTAGTTATTTGATACAAATAGCATTGCGCTTCGCGTAATCATACGGCGCTTGATGCAATATATTAATCCATGCATTTGCTAAGTAATGACATGACTGATTTATACATGTGGAGCATGAATTCATACTATTTTCGGAAGGCTTATCAGAGACTGTTCATTTCATTCACATACTTCCTGTGAGGGGATAGAGATGGGTAATTTTTAGCCTTGTAGCCTCGTATAGGAACAGTCGGGCTTTGAGACAATAGTGTTGTAAATATATCATAGTACTGTATTGCACAAGACATGTAGAATAAGCAGTTTTGACCAATTGTATCTGCTAATTTCTCCTGATTTTTCCTGATTTTCATATCAAAATCTCCTGATTTTTGGTTTTGTAAAGTTGGCAGTTATGGATCTGTGATCTAAAAAAGAATAAGAATACTAAGTATGAGAATGAGAAACATATGAATAAAGAGTAAATAATTAAAGTCCCATAACATTTACTCACTCTCTCCTCCAGCCCCTTTAGTAAGCTATTCAGTTCGGGTACATTTTGGACTGAGAGCTGACTGGGGACTGCTTTGAGGTAATGTTTGTAAGGGAAAGTGGCAAATGAGGGGAACAGAGGTGAATTGGAGGATCAGAAGCTGTGTGTGTATTGTGTGTTGCTGAAGACTTGTTTATTGAATAAAATCCATTTAACATCTTTCTTAAAAAATGTTGGTTTTTTTTCCTTGAATTTCGTTGAGGTTGTGAGTGGGTTTTGGCTTTTCAGCAAGGTTTATGTGTAAATTTTCCAGTATATTTAAAAAAGTTCCATTATTGGCTACCTGAAAGATATCTAAATCTAGACAAAAATGAGTGATTATTAGCCCTCATAGCAGAGAAATTCTTGTATTTATTTGCATTTAAATGTTGTTTATAATGAACTAGGAAATTTCTTCTGGTCTGTCCAATGGAACCGATGTTGCAATGTTTACACTTTATTTTATAGATCCCTGATTGCATATATTTATTAGTTTCATCAACGTTCGTATTAAAAATTGGTTCAGAGGTAGTGTTCTTAGTTTTAGAAGTGATGTTAAGGTTATTTTTTTTTTAATGTTTGAGATTTGGTAGATATTATTATTATTATTATTATTATTATTATTATTATTATTATTATTATTATTATTATTATTATTATTATATCAGCCATCTATAGGCTGCGATTACACAACTTCCATTGCTTTCTGAAGTTCTTTCTCTTTCACTAGTATTCCTGCATCCGTTGGCTTTTTTGTGCTCGTTCTTCTGCTGAGAATACTCTATTCTTCCTCGTTTTCTCATCAGCTAGGTCCTTCACCTCTGCAACTCTGTGCCTGAAGATTTTTCTATTTGTTACCTTTTCTGCCGTGATCCCACATTTTTCTAAACCTCGGCGGACTTCTTTTACCCATGGGACTTGTGTCTCCTGTTCTCCTGGAAGGTGAGGATCCTGTTGGTGAGTCTCTCTGATCCCATCCTCTTAATATGTCCGTAGAACATCATTCTCCTCTTTTTTGTTGTGGTGGTGATGTTTTCAAATTGTTGGTATAGTTCTTGGTTTGGTCTCATGCGAAACGTAAACTTGTCTGATGATTTTCTGGGTCCAAGTATCTTTCTAAGGAACCTTCATTCTTTCTTTTCCAAATCTGAGAGGCCCTTCGTGGCTATTGTCTCAGCTGTGTATAAACATTCAGGTTTGACTATCATGCTGTAGTGCTTGAATTTGGTCTGGTAGGAGAGTGACTTGGATTTGTAGGTGTTCTGACATAATCTAAATGCAGTTTCCATCTTTCTTGCACGTTCTTGAATTGCTGCTTTCTCATTCATGTTTGGAGTCAAAATCTCTCCTAGGTACTTGAATTTTGTAGTTCTTTTGATGTCACTGTACTTCGTCCTCATTGTCCAGGTTGGGTCAGTGGAATTTATATTCATGTACTCCATCTTCTCAAAAGATATTTGCAATCCTGTTTTTGCTGCTGTTTCTTTGATGACTTCAATCTGCTTAATTGTAATTTGCAAATTCTCTGCAAAAAAGACTACATCATCTGCAAATGTGAGGCATTCAAATTTAAGCCCGGTTCTCTTGTGACCTAATCTAATTCCATTTGGAAAGTTGAACTTGCTCATTTCTTTTCGCCATTCCCTGATAACTTTCTCTAAAACACAGTTGAACAAAATTGGAAAGAGAGGCCATCTCCTAGTTTCAAACCTGTTTTGATTCAAAAGGTCTCTGATAGTTCTCCTAAAAATTTTACCTGTGATTGTGTGTTTTTTAGTGTTTGATGAATCAGGGTTTTTTCTTATTGTCTATTCCAAATTCCTTAAGCATTTCCATTAGTGTGTCCCGGTCTATGGAATCGTATGCTTTTTTGAAATCCACGAATGTCATTATCACTTTCTTATCTGCTGCTAATGTCTTAGTTTTGATTAAGGTCTTGATGGTAAAAATATATTCTGCACATGGCCCCTTTCGAAAGCCAGGGTGATATTCTCCTAATTGTTTATCTATATGTCCTTCTATCCTATGCTTGAGTGCTATAGAAAGTATCTTGTAGGCTACTGGCAAAAGTGATATCCCTCTATAGTTATTGACATTCGTTTTGTCTCCTTTCTTGTGCTCCCTCCATTCTTCTGGGATCTCTCCTGTGGATCAGATCTGTTGAAAGAATGTTTCAAGTTGTTCCAGGAAGTTATCTCCTGCATATTCCAGAAGTTCAGCAACAATTGAGTCCTTGCCAGATGCTTTGTTATTTTTCAAGCTCTTGATGATTTCCTTTATTTAATTCTTATCTGGCAGGGTTGATTAATTCAGTGTGCTTTCTGGTTTCTGGAACGTCAGTTTTTCTTGAGGTGGATCACAGTTGAGCAGTTCCTTGAAATATTTAGCCAAGTGTTCACCGTCTGTTTGTTGCTCGTAATCAGCTTACCTTGATCTTTTTTGAAACAAATGTTGTGTAGCGAGTAACCTCAAACTTTGTCTTAAACATCTGATAGACTTTTCTGGTGTTGTTTTTCTTGAAATTCTCTTCTATCTCTCTCAGCTGGTCTTTTTTGAACCTTCTTTTGGCATTCTTCAACACCTTTGCTGTCGTTTTCCTTTGGATCTTAAATTCTTCAAAGTTCTGTTTGTTGGAGTTCCACTTGTTCCAAGCTTCTGACCATCTTCGTAGAGCATCTTCACACTCATCATTCCACCATGGATGTTTCTTCATCTTATCAAGAAAAATTGTTTGTTTCGCTGCTTCCTGAATCTTTCGAGCCATTTTGTCCCACTCATAGGACTCCAACGTGTCGAGTTCTTTCTGATATTTCACTACTATTTCTTTGCTGACTTTTGAGTTCTTCAATTCTGTACTTCTGTATTCTCAGGGGTTTCTTTCTACGGTTACAAGGTGTGGGCTTCACTTTTATCTTTGTTAGATAGTGATCGGAATCAAAATTAGCACCTTGCTGCACTCTGACATTCATTATTTTCTGTGGGCTGGTGGTCGCTACATGGTAAATTTGGAATTCTCATAACATGGAGGTAGATGTTTGCCATGACATCATCCGCTTGGGAGCTCTCTATAATTGAGTGGACATTATTTTCATGCTAAATGATTCACAAGCATCTATCAGTCTTTCACCATTTCTGTTTGTCCTTTTGTGAGCCGTGTATATTCCAATGATGTTTCAAAATTTTTTCTCTTTTCTAATCTGAGCATTAAAATCGCCAATCAAGATCTTGACATGTTTTTCTGGGGTTGTGAGCAGTTCTTCTTCAAGTTGTGACCAAAATTCTTCTACTTTCTCTGAATTCCTTCTGTTATCTTCATTAATTGGAGCATGAGCATTGAAGATGTAGTACAATGTTTCCACTTTTGAGAGTTAGTACAGACAGTCTGGGAAATGGAGATCTGAAGTCTACTATAGATTCTGTTATAGAGTTGCGAATAAAGGAGGCTGTCCCGAGTATTAACACTGGATTCTTGGTTTTCTCTGACTTCTTAAATTTAATAGCTGGCTCTCCTTTCAGTATTCTGTAGTTTCCAATAGCTGACACTTCATCTGAAATAAATCTTGTTTCTTGGACAGCTAGAACTTTGATCTTATATTCATCAAGTACTTTGATTTGTTCCTTTTGTTTACCAAATTTCAAAAGGGTGTTCACATTGAGTGTGCCAAAGAAATGCTTCTCTTTCATTCTGAGTTTGCGGGGTGATGGTTCCTCCGACTGATCCATACATGATGGTGTAGGGCCCCCAGAATCCTTTGCCCTACTTGAACCAGAACTCTGGCCCCGGATTAAACTGGCTGGGGTACTAGATTCTGTACATTTTGTCATCATGTTAGTTGCATGGTTTCAGTTTTGGGGGATAGGGTAGAACTCCATTATTATCATTATTATTATTATTATTATTATTATTATTATTATTATTATTATTATTATTATTATTACCGTGTATTGTGGATGTGCAGAGGTGAAAGAAGGTGCGGGGGTGAACAGGTCTCAAAATACGAAATTAAAGTGAAGATAAAATTTAACAAGGTTATATTTTCTTATCCAGATCAAGAAATAACAAGAATAACAGAAACACAGTTGAATATCAACAATTTAAGAATGTACAATTACCGTTTTTACAGAATTTGGGCTTCGAGCCCCGGACTCACAATTCTTGAGCAATTAGCCCAACTTTCCCCAAATACAAGAATCGACAGAGGGGCAGAAAACCCCAATCATGCCCAGGAGCACTTGCTCCCAACTACACAGTAAAGCCTCCTCGAGGCACGCAGAAACAAATTTTAAGAAAGAGCAACCCACTCTTTAAGTTCAAGCCTATCAAAGGCCACACCAAACTCCACTTTCAAGCTGTCCTTCAAGGACATATACACGGGGGTAAAAATACCCAACCTACTGAGGCCTATTTAGTGAAGAAACAGAATTATTACATGGCCTCCACAATACCAACTTGAGAGGAGGCGAAACTGCACTCCTAATATACTTTACTAAAACCTACCTGGCACTAGGCCACTAATGCAAGGGCTAATCCCATACTAAAGAGGTGACTTATATAAGAAAACAATTTACATTACACTAGAAGGGAAGAAACGGTTGAGAAAATAAGTTCACCTCAAAGCAATATGAGTGGGAGCTCGAGAGGGTTAAGCACTCTCTATCCCAATTTGTAGTTTAAAAGGATAGAATTGATATCAAGTGTCTTTACATTTTAGAGGAAAGTTACATGGTAAAAGGCTTCGGACCTGCCCTCAGAGTTAAACTGCTGAGCTAGCAGGAAAAGAAGTTATTAAAAGGCCATTACCTGGTGGTTGAACTGCTGCCCGAAGAAGGAGGCGCTTCCTGCCCCCTGCTACGTATTTTACACACTAATAGATGTTACTGAAGTGGCCCGGAGACCCGAAAGTCAGCAGTTTATATACCCTCGTGGAAAGTTCGAGGCGTTTCAGGAATGAGAACACCCGCCCACAATCATTTTATTGGCTAACAACGAAAACCCCTACACTAGATGAAGAAGAAACACATTATTGGTGGAAAATTAATTACAGAAATTCCTTATTGGTCGAATTCAAAACTGGCGGAAAGAAAGGGTTAATATTGCCAACTTAAACAATGACTGAAAGAAATTTAACAAAGAACAAACTTATGAACGCAAAATTTCTCCAAAACACAGTTCTTTCACTTCGCACTAGGGTGCATAATTGTAGTCCTTCAGTAGTGCCATCTGGAAGAGAATGTCCACACTTCTTACTACAGGCAAAACAAAAATACATCGAAAACGACCCAGTTCAGAAACTTCAAAATTTACAAGTAGGGACATCTTCTGAGGAACTAGAAAATTAACACCGTAGATAAAGTTCAGACTTCCTCCAGTAGAGGAGTTTCAACTGGCGCAAAGTTTGAATTAGCGGCGTGGAGGTGTTCCACCCGGTACAGACCTCCCCCCCAAAAGTCCCTCCAAGGGGTAACACAGAAGAACATAAACTTTTGTTTCAAAATAAGGTCCAAGTTATGATGTTGATATAGAAGATAATTGCGGAAGTATTTACCAACAAGTTTTCTTAAAATGATTTGATCCAGTTTCAAAATTCTTTGGTTACTATGGATGTAATGTCTTTGTGCTTGTAGAAGTTGAATTCAGAAGGAAAAACCTTTAATTCTTGAAAGTCGAGAAAAATTTTCTAAGTCCACCTGATATTGTCGTCGAATTCAAAAATAGTAGTAATGTTGATATTAAATGTCCATGTAGCTGATTAAATATATTCAAGGTTGATTAAGTTAGACGGCCAGACCGGCCGCTGCTGCTTGTGTCCAGAGGAGGCCGCTCAGACCCCTCAAGTACCCTGAGATACCGCTCGCCCGCACTATGAGAGGAGTAGTGGAGTTGAAGCACGCCGCGCCCGCGGCGAACATACAGGTCGCGGGCGAGTTGCAGGTTGTGCGCCGCACATCAGCCTTGGCCGGGAGGAAGACTCCGGCTCGCCGTACACTGGTTGGCCTCACTGGAGAGGGGCGGGCCCTTACCCCACCTCAGTGGCGGTACGGCGCCGCGCTGCTGCGGGAGCACTGAAACATTAAAGCTCGGCGGCAGAATTTTGTTGGACCAGAATGATTTTAGGGTACATTCATTGTGGTGGAACTGAGGGGCCAGCGGCGTAGAAATATTTATTTCATTTAAAAGCCACTGTGTGTTGTTGAGCAGGAGACAGGAGCGTGGTAATGGCCGTGGCAAGGACAGGATGGCAGTTTAACTGGTCGGGGAAGGTTTACAAAAATGCTTACATACAGGGAAACAGATTCCAAGGGCAGAAGGCCTTAAAAGTGAAACCCCTCAAACAAAATATAACCTTCATATTTCTTTCAAAACTATATGAAGCAAGTTAGCACAGAAATTACACCGGTTTCACCTGTGACAGGTGAACCCTAAATATCCTCTCGGTGGCTGGATTGCTTAGCAATAAGGTAACGGGTGTAAGGAAATCGAGAATAGTACACGGCCCATGAAATCTGGGGGCAAGCTTGCCCGCGGGAACAAAATTCTTGACCATCACCTGGTCGCCTACCTTCAAATTGGTGGGTCTCCGTCCACGATCATTTCTTTCCCTAACCTTTTCATGAGACACTTTAAGATTGGCTTTAGCCTTCTTCCAAAGATCTTTAATGTTATCTGGATCTATTGTCTCAGGTAGAATATCACTCAAAGACCAGAGGTTAGAGAGCGGCGAGTTGGGAACAAACTTGAACATCAGCGAAGCTGGAGTAAATCTATGTGATTCATAAACAGCCGAGTTCAAAGCAAAAGCTAACCAATGCAGGGACATGTCCCACCTAGAATGATCTTCATGATGATAGGCAATAAGGGCCGACCTGAGATTACGATTAACCCGTTCAGCCAGAGATGGTTGAGGATAATACGCAGAAGTTGTCACATGAGAGATGGACAGGTCAAAACAGAATTTACGAAATAGATTAGATGTGAAAGCCTTAGCATTATCAGACACAATATATTTACACGGACCAAAAGAAGCAAAGATTGAATTTAAACAAGTAATGGTGGACTGAGCGGTAGCCAGCTTAGTCGGAAATAACCAGGAAAATCTAGTAAAACCATCTACACATACAAAGATGAACTTGTTGGCATTTCCCTTTGACTGGGGGAAGGGTCCTACATAATCAATGTACAGGCGTTCCATTGGGCGCGACGCTTGATGAGAAGACAAAAGGCCTACCTTGGTAGACATGGTGGGTTTACTAAGCAAGCAGGATTTACAAGCCTTTACTAGTTCACGAATTTCACCATCCATACCCTTCCAGATGAACCTTTCACGAATCTTTTCACGAGTTTTAAAGATGCCTAGATGCCCCCCTAATGGGGTCTCATGATAGTACTTAAAGATCATAGGTACAAGAACAGCTGGAACAACAACTTTCATCATCTTATCATGCCTCGAAGGGCAACATAAAACTCCATTCCTCAGTACATAAGGGACGACGTGTTCCCCAGAAGAAAGGGTTGCCATTATCGGAGCCAGCGTCGGATCTTCACGTTGGTATTTCTCAATGTCCCTAAAGAGCATGGGAGCATCTGTTAAGATGGCATTAACCTCAGATAGTATGGACTCAGGAGGTGATGAACTATCGACCGGTTCATGGGTCTCGGTGTCGTTGGAAAACATACGGCTGAGTCCGTCTGCAACAACATTTTCAGTACCTCTGATATGCCTAACGTCAAATTGGAAGGCAGAAATTCGGATGGCCCAACGGGCTATACGACCAGTACGACGCGGCTTACCTAAGACCCAGCTTAAGGCTTGATTATCCGTCTCCAGGTCGAATTTGACATGTTCCAGATAGAGACGGAACTTTTCTAAGGCAAATAAGACTGCTAAACCTTCGAGCTCATAGATGGAATACTTGGCTTCTTGAGCCGATAGAGTCCTAGAGGCATAGGCGATGGGTCGCCTCCCTAGTTCAGTCTCTTGAAGAAGGACTGCAGTTACCGCCGCCGACGGTTCGTCGGTTTGGACGATGAATTTTTTTTGGAGAAATCGGGCATAGCCAGAACAGGGGCATTACACAGAGCTAATTTAAGATCTTCAAAAGCGGCTTGTTGAGAAGGTCCCCACTCAAATTTGATGCCTTTCCTACGGAGAAGGTTCAAGGGCGCCGCTCTATTAGCGAAGTTAGGGATAAACTTCCTGAAGAAATTCACCATACCAATGAACCTGGCAATACCTTTGATGTCCTTGGGAGGTTTAAAATCACGGATAGCCTGTGTTCTAGAATGATCGACAGCAACACCATCGGGCGAGACAATATGCCCTAGGAATGACATTGAGGACTTAGCGAAGGCGACCTTGGACAACTTCACAGTTAACCCAGCCTTACGAAGGCGATTGAGAACTTCTCGCAGATGATCTAGATGTTCTTCAAAAGTCTCCGAAAATACGACGACATCATCAAGATAGTGATACAAGTACTTGAATTTGATGTCGGAGAAGACCCTATCTAGCAGTCTAGTGAGTACAGCTGCTCCCGTGGGGAGCCCGAAAGGCACGCGGTTGTATTCATACAAATTCCAATCCGTGGCAAACGCTGTAAGGTGTTTAGACTCTTCAGCTAGGGGAATTTGATTATAGGCCTGATTCAAATCCAAGATGGTGAAGAATTTAGCTTTACGAAAACATGAAAAACAAGAATGAAGGTCAGGAAGGGGCACAGATTGTAACACCACCTTCCGATTGAGAGCCCTATAGTCAATGACTGGCCTGAAGCCACCTTGGGGTTTCGGGACTAGAAAAATAGGTGAAGAATACGCTGACTTAGAGGGCCGAATAATACCATCCTTTAACATTTGATCAGTGATTTCTTTCAGAGCCTTCATTTTAGGTGGAGATAGCCTATATGGTGGAAAACGGACAGGAATCGAATCCGTGACCTCAATTTTGTATTCAATAAGGTCAGTAACACCAAGAGTATCAGAGAACACCTCTGGAAACGACTGACACAACTTACGAATACTATCAGCCTGCTCCTCAGGTAGATGTCTAAGGTCTAACAACATCTCATCCTGGGTAGGCGAAATAGATGAACATGATGAAGAATTACATTTCAATAAGGGGATTTTACAATTAGACGCAAATTTGAAAGTGCACGGCCTACTCTGAAGATCGAGCACAAGACCACTGTGCGAAATGAAGTCAGCTCCCAATATAATGGGGCAAGACAAGTGCTTGGCCACAAACAATTCAACTTTCCAAGTAAATTTAAAAATACGAATTTTGACATATAAGGAGCCTAAAATTTCTAATGGAGAAGAATTAGCCGAAACATATTGAACAGAAGATGAACAATGGTCAGGAAGTTTACAAATAGACTTCAATTTCGAATAGCATTCAGCCGAAACAATAGAACAAACACTGCCTGAATCTAAAAGAGCAGTTATAGGCTCATTATTTAACTCAATTTTGAGAAAAGGCACAGGTGCGGGGGTATCCGCCGCAATCCTAAGACATTCTTTGGGGCATTCAAAAGATAAATTTGGAGACTGAATTTTCTCTGAATTTTCGACCTGTTTACCAGGGGCTGAGCCTCGGGAAGATGGATTAGTCGAATCAGCCAAAGCCACTAGTCACTTTTGATTGTTGTTGGAAGTTGCACCCGAAGTTGAGCAAGAGGGGGTGCTGTTGGTATTAGGGCAGTTCTTGGCAATGTGGGAGAACGCGCCGCATTTAAAACAGCCTTGTGATGAACCTGCTCCACTATTTGTCCTACTCGATTTGATCAATGGACATTTATTGCGAAGATGGTCAGGCGACGCGCAAGCATAACATTTACGGGGTGTGACTGGTCGGCGAGGTGGAGGCCGAGGATTACTAAAAGAAGGAGGGGGTTCTTTCGCGACACGCAAGGAATCGGCGTATCTAACTCCTTCAGCCGATACAGCCATAGCTTCTAGCTCAGCGAAAGTTTGTGGACGCGACGCAAAACACAAATATGATCGGTAAGGTGGTGAAATACCTTCTACAATAGCCTGTACAATTTGATCTTCAGGAAAATGAAGAGCGAACACCCTGGTATAGAACTTAATATCTTGGATGAAATCTGCCAAGTTTTCATCCAACCGCTGTACACGATAATAGTACTTCTGAATCAGGGATGACCTCGCACGAGCAGGAATGAAATTTGCAAGAAGGTGTGCATGAAAGTCTTCAATGGATGACTGTTCCGCTATTGCTCTAACAATTTTGTCCGAGAGAATACCAATTGCATAGGGATAAATTATCTGTAAAATTTGACACGGAGAAAGAGAAAAAACAAGAGCATGGTCCTGAAACGCAACTAAGAACCGTAAAAATGCAATTACGTCACTGGTAGAGTTAACCGAAAACTTAGAGATACCTCTAAGCAACATTGCTAATGGATGCGGCAAACTGCTGAAACCCGGAGACGTAGTAGGAAGGGGCCTAAGTGGCGGAGAAGCAGATCCAGAAGGAGCATTATTTAACACAAAGGGTGGAATGGACTTGCGACGATCTGACATAGTTTCTGATGGGGCAGATGTACGTTGGGTAGTCGCCTCAGTACTACTTCCTTCCTCTTTCGAGGAATCCTCCCCACTAACAATATTTACTACCATAGGTTGGTCGACTTTAGGGATGGCAGATCCAGATAACAACTGACTAACTTTACCAGACATTTGGGACAAGTTTTCGGCAAGGGCACTAGCTTCCTTACCCTGAACGTCATTTAACTTCAGAGACAATAGATCACATACCCTATTATAAAAGTGGTACAACCTAGCCTGTACTCTTTTGAGTTGATTAGAAGAGGGATCACTTACTTCAAAAAAACTAACTACAGATGCTAGCTCAGTAGTATTGTCATTGATTGTGGAGAGAGCATCGTCAATCTCTCTTTCTCCCAAAGTCGGGATGGTAATAGGTAAATCAAGGGAATCTTTTAGCTTATTGGAGTCGACTGCAACCGTGCCTCCAGATTGAACGTTTCTAAGAGATAGTTCGTAAATTAATTCCTCTTTACGCAAATAGAAAGGATGAAGAATCTCGCGAGGGCCGGACATGATGACAGAACAATTTTGGAAAAGGAAAAATCAAAAATTCCAGCAACTGAGAAAATTGTTAGAGTTCGAAAGCAAAGCAATGTTTAGCCGGCAAAAGGGGCTAAATTGAGACCCATTCAACCACGCTCTGCTACCACTTGTTACCGTGTATTGTGGATGTGCAGAGGTGAAAGAAGGTGCGGGGGTGAACAGGTCTCAAAATACGAAATTAAAGTGAAGATAAAATTTAACAAGGTTATATTTTCTTATCCAGATCAAGAAATAACAAGAATAACAGAAACACAGTTGAATATCAACAATTTAAGAATGTACAATTACCGTTTTTACAGAATTTGGGCTTCGAGCCCCGGACTCACAATTCTTGAGCAATTAGCCCAACTTTCCCCAAATACAAGATTCGACAGAGGGGCAGAAAACTCCAGTCATGCCCAGGAGCACTTGCTCCCAACTACACAGTAAAGCCTCCTCGAGGCACGCAGAAACAAATTTTAAGAAAGAGCAACCCGCTCTTAAGTTCAAGCCTATCAAAGGCCACACCGAACTCCACTTTCAAGCTGTCCTCCAAGGACATATACACAGGGGTAAAAATACCCAACCTACTGAGGCCTATTTAGTGAAGAAACAGAATTATTACATGGCCTCCACAACACCAACTTGAGAGGAGGCGAAACTGCACTCCTAATATACTTTACTAAAACCTACCTGGCACTAGGCCACTAATGCAAGGGCTAATCCCATACTAAAGAGGTGACTTATATAAGAAAACGATTTACATTACACTAGAAGGGAAGAAACGGTTGAGAAAATAAGTTCACCTCAAAGCAATATGAGTGGGAGCTCGAGAGGGTTAAGCACTCTCTATCCCAATTTGTAGTTTAAAAGGATAGAATTGATATCAAGTGTCTTTACATTTTAGAGGAAAGTTACATGGTAAAAGGCTTCGGACCTGCCCCGAGAGTTAAACTGCTGAGCTAGCAGGAAAAGAAGTTATTAAAAGGCCATTACCTGGTGGTTGAACTGCTGCCCGAAGAAAGAGGTGCTTCCCGCCCCCTGCTACGTACTTTACACACTAATAGATGTTACTGAAGTGGCCCGGAGACCCGAAAGTCAGCAGTTTATGTACCCTCGTGGAAAGTTCGAGGCGTTTCAGGAATGAGAACACCCGCCCACAATCATTTTATTGGCTAACAACGAAAACCCCTACACTAGATGAAGAAGAAACACATTATTGGTGGAAAATTAATTACAGAAATTCCTTATTGGTCGAATTCAAAACTGGCGGAAAGAAAGGGTTAATATTGTCAACTTAAACAATGACTGAAAGAAATTTAACAAAGAACAAACTTATGAACGCAAAATTTCTCCAAAACACAGTTCTTTCACTTCGCACTAGGGTGCATAATTGTAGTCCTTCAGTAGTGCCATCTGGAAGAGAATGTCCACACTTCTTACTACAGGCAAAACAAAAATACATCGAAAACGACCCAGTTCAGAAACTTCAAAATTTACAAGTAGGGACATCTTCTGAGAAACTTGAGAATTAACACTGTAGATAAAGTTCAGACTTCCTCCAGTAGAGGAGTTTCAACTGGCGCAAAGTTTGAATTAGCGGCGTGGAGGTGTACCACCCGGTACAATTATTATTATTATTATTATTATTATTATTATTATTATTATTATTATTATTATTATTATTATTATTATTATTATTATTATTATATATCAATTTTGACCTTTTTAGGAAACCCTTCCAAACAATAAACACCATCAAACAAGACTCTCTCCACCTTAGCATCCATAAGGAAAAGCTACTTTTTCAGCATAATACATAGAGCTCTAAACATCCCCACTGTCCAAAAAATGCTTACAAGAAAGAGTTTGATATTATTTACATCATAACACACAATAATGGTTTCAATAAAAACTTAGTTGACAGAATTCTTAGTAAGATGAGGAGTAAACCTATCACTACAGTCAAAAAGAAAATAAAGAGAAAAAAAAGATTACGTTACCTTAACTTTTAATAATAATACCAAATTTCAAACCTTTAAAAAACAGTACCTCAACATCGCTTTTAAAACCAACAACACAACATCTGAACTAATGTATAATGCGAACGTTCTCAATGAAACTAATAAATATATGCAATTAGGGATCTATAGGTTAAAGTGTAATCATTTCAACATCACTTAAATTGGACAGACCAGAAGAAATTTCCTATTTCTTTATAAAGAACACTTAAATACTTCTAAATACAATAAATTCTCTGCTGTGAGTGTGCATATGAGAGGTATTTTCATTTTTTAAATAAATATTTAGATATCCTCTGGTAGCCACTAAAGGAACTTAAAAAAATATATATACTGTAAAATGCACACATAAAACTTGACCAAAATTCAAATCCTGTTCGCAACCTCAACGAAATTCAACAGGGAAAACCAGCATTACTTTTTATGAAAGGAGTAAAATTGATTTTATTCAACAAACAAACAAACAAACAAACAAACAAACAAACAAACAAGTCTTTTGTAACACACAATGCTCAACAGCTTCTGATCCTCCAATTCACCTCCCTTACCCTCATCTGTAACTCGAAGCAGTCCCCAGTCAGTGCTCACTCCAACATGTACCCAACTTGAATAGCTTATTGAAGGGACTGGAAGAGAAAGAGCATGTTACATATGTTCTTCAGATCGCAGTTCAACATATTAAATTTTACTGGAGAGGAATGATGCATAAAATTCATACCCAGTTCCAACATTGATGACTGATTTTATCATACATTTTTATTACACATGGTTTACTTATTACTTATACCATGTGATACTCCTCCAGCTGGGCACATTTTATTCTTTTTATTCAATGTTGGTCTGTCAGTCATATAGTCAAATTACACTGACTTGCGAATTCAAACTTTCTAATCATTGCATGAAGTTTACATAGTGATCTTTTATATTTTGGGCACGCTGATTCCAGAACTGAAGTCAGTTTTCCCCTATCACATCCGATTTTTGTGCAAATTCAAAATGAAACTTTGATAAATATGCAGCACGCGCACATGCAGGATTACTATTATCACATGTAAAGAACGCTTCTTTCTTATTATTTTCACCCATCTGAACACTCCTATATTACACTGGTATACTCACGAACATAATATAAAGATATGTAGTGTATTGTGTTAACAGATCTGTAGAAAAACACAGCCAAATGGACCAAAATTTACGACACATTAAGTCTCATAATGTACTGAGAATGGAAAGTCTATGGTTTCAATTTTATAATGTCCTACCTTAATATAAGAAGCGGCTTTGCCTTGCTTTTCGTGTGTGAGGAGTAGTTGGACCTTCTCTCTTTAGTAACCAGCAGTAATCTGCCAACATGTTTTTGTTCCATTTCCCTTGATATCTGCATTTCATTTCCTGTAGATCCTGATGGAATATTTCTACTTGCTCTTTGCTCAGTATTCTTAGGTTCTCAGGGAAATAGTCCAGACGTGAATATAAAATGTGCACTTTCAAGCTCATTTTGCAGCCTAAATCTTGGAAAGAAACAAGCAATCGGTCCACCATTTGTTTGTAGTCTGAATCCTTTGTGTTTCCAAGAAAGTCTTTGACCACATTCTGGAATGCTGTCCATGCCGATCGCTCTGCAGCGCACGTAACATCTTTCAAAATTAGCGGGCTGATGACCTTCGATGTTAGGCCCCTTTAAACAACAAGCAACAGGCATCAAAATTAGCATCAGAAAGAAGTTTTCTGATATCTGGAGCTGTGAAAATACCCTCCTTGATTTTGGAATTACTGATGCCTGGGAATCGATGACACTGGTACTGAAAGCATTCACCTTCATTGTTTAGGGCCTTAACGAATTGCTTCATAAGCTCTAGTTTGATGTGAGGCAGAGGTAACAGTATTTTGCTCTTGTGAACAAAAGTTTCTTGTTTTATGTTTTTCGACCCTACAATCCATTGTCTACATGGCCATTCTTTTTGAGTCCAGTGATGTAACCTTGCTCGACTGTCCCACTCACACAGAAAGCAGGGGTGCTTTATGTAACCTCCTTGTAAACCTAACAGAATACCTATCACTTTGAAATCACCACACACTTGCCACTTGTGTTCCTGATACTTCAGTATACACAACAGCATTTTGAGATTTCTGTATGTCTCTCGCATAATAACTGAATGAGCAACGGGAATGGATGCAAGTTTGTTTTCATTGTGAAGAAGGACGCACTTCAAACTACGCTTGGAGGCGTCAATGGAAAGTCTCCAGTCAATAGGGTCATACTGTGGTGCTCCTAGTTTTAAGATAACCTCCGGAATGTTGTTGCAGTAAACCAAGGCTCCCTCTTCAGAAAAGAAGGGTGTAAATTCTTGTTCGCGATGTCTGTACCAATAGAACATCGTCCCTGGTGCCAACATGTTCCTTTCACGAAGTCTAGACCCGAGTAACTCGGCAGATTCCTTTGTAAGGTCAAGATCTCTAACGAAGTCATTTAATGCACTTTGCTCGAACAGTCTCAGTTCTTTTTCAACACATTCAGGGGAGAAATCACAGTCAGAGTTAGTGCCCGCCATTTCTGCTTCAAATTTAGAAGAGGGACAATCCTGTAAATGTTCTGGATGCCGTGGTAGTGGTGTATCAGGGCAATGAGGAACGGCTAAAATTGCAAATTGAATATTGCTTGGATATACAATGTTACCTTTGTTGCTGCTGTTAAATCCCTTCACATTCACAGAACAGAAGTAGCAGTGAGTACTGTGGTCTGAGGGTTCTTGCCACACCATTGGAATACCAAATGGCAACGCAGTTCGCTTACCGTTCACCCATTGCCGTAACTGCTCTGTACAGGTTCTACAAGCCTTATGTGGTGCCCACGGCTTGTCTTGGTCTCCAAGTTTCAAGCCAAAGTAGGCATAGTAGGCCTTTCTCACGAACTCGGTTATATTGCATCACTGTCTCATCAGCATGAAACTTCTACATACATAGCAGAATGTATCTGGATTCTTCCTGCAGCCACGTCGTGGCATGTTGATAGATGTAAGTTCAATAAAAATTTTAACACAGTACGTCACTCACATATAGAACATTTATGAAGACAAAAATCCTTTTCACTAGCAAGCGAAACACAACTCAGACTGTCGCGGACGAAGCACAATGAGAGAATGACGCCACTGAGCTAAAACCGCACGTTGCCGCCTGTGTTGTACATAGTTGCCCGTTCTACACTCTGTGTGTGATAATACAGGACTATGAGATGGCAGGAGGACGTTGAATTGATCAAACTGAGTGTGATAATACAGGACTATGAGATGGCTGGAGGACGTCGAATTAATAAAATAATAAAATAAATTAATAAAAGAATATATAAATCTGAATTAAAGAAACACACTTCGTAACAACGAAAGAAGTGCATGTGATGAATTAAATGTAATATAGGATTTTTGAGAAAATGTGACATGATGGGGAAAAATTAACATCGGATCCTGATTCAGGATGGCAGCAATGAAACCATCGCAGGACATTGTTATCACCAAGCTAAACATCATAAGGCTGTAAAACAATGCATGATGTTTTAATCCTTTTAATTTTCAAACTGAATGCTTTATTCCCTACATTATAAGCTGATGATGACTTTCATATGGTTGAAACATGTCTTTTAGATGTTACATGTGTATAAAGTACCGTCTTTAGTTTTAGAGATGCATATCTGATTATGTTAAATAGGTGGACCTAAATAAGTAAATTGCAATTAAATGAAATGGCATATGGCTTTTAGTGCTGGGAGTGTCCAAGGACATGTTCGGCTCGCCAGGTGCAGGTCTTTTGATTTGACGCCGTAGGCGATCTGCATGTCGTGATGAGGATGAAACGATAATGAAGACGATACATACACCCAGCCCCTGTGCCAGCGGAATTAACCAGTGATGGTTAAAATTCCCGACCCTGCCGGGAATCGAACCCGGGACCCCCGTGACCAAAGGCCAGCACGCTAACCATTTGTATCAGGGCAATGAGGAACGGGTAAAATTGCAAATTGAATATTGCTTGGATACACAATGTTACCTTTGTTGCTGCTGTTAAATCCCTTCACATTCACAGAGCAGAAGTAGCAGTGAGTACTGTGGTCTGAGGGTTCTTGCCACACCATTGAACCACTTTATACAGTATATATTGTTTTCATGTTTACATTGTGGTTAAATGTGTTGTGCAACTCAAATTATTATAATTAATGATTAATTAATTCATTCATTCATCCATTCAGTGGGTTTTATCATATGGGTTTCAGACATTATTGTGATATTGAATGTCTGTGGCTGTTTCCTCATTGAAAACTTGTACATAGAAATTGGTGTGTATGTGCTCTGAATATTCACATAACATCTCCTCTAGATGTGTATTAAAAGTTTTGCTAGTTGTACAATCATTTATGTTTAACATGACTGATGAAATATGGAGAATTTTTTTGGGATTTTTGGTTTTGTTTTTAGGAGACTTTATCATTTACAGTTACTGAATTCTCAGGTGGAGTGTGTCTGCTTTGTTTCATTTAATGTTGTGAGAATACAGTGACGATTCTATTAGCCTTGTACCTTTAAAAATTATAACATTAAAATTGAAGTAATGAAAAAATGCTTTTCTTGGTCAGTCGATTGGTTATTATTAAAATGATTAGTGAAAGACTCTCATTTACAAGAATTGCTGACAATATAAACATGATTCTAGTTTCCTACTACAAGTAGGGAACATTCTTAATATTTATCATCTAAATAGCAAATCATTTCTCACTATTTGTGTCTGTATCCTCTTGCAGTTAATTTTTTTTTTTTTAACTGTGTGAAAGGATGATCACAGTATTTTAAGAGCTTAGTACATTGAAAGAAGTATATTGTAACGTGTTGGCAGGGTAGATAAATAAATGAGTACAGAACCTGGTAGCGTCCTATTTCTAAAATTTATTAAGCACTACAATTACAGATTTACACACACACACAGAAGATAGCCGAGCTTACAACTTACACAAGCACACGGTTACACACTTACACGGTTCGCACTCTCTCTCTCTCTCTCTTAGTTTCTCATGTCCCATCTACAATGACACACACACACACACACACAGAGAGAGAGTCATCGATTATTTACAGTACACTCTCTCAGCCACTCAGTCACACTCGTTAGCGCTGTCACAGTCCATAGCCTACACGTCAGTCTCGCAGGTCGGGATAGTATCCGCTGTTCACTCAGTCCGTCGAACTCCGCAGTCTTCACACGTCGGCACCCAGTGTTCCCTTCATGCTACTCTAGAACACCCAAGGTTCTTCTCCAGCAGCCGGCCCCAAGAGATACACACGCACGACGTCAAAGAAACAGGAACGAGTCTTATTATTTATAAATTTCATTTTCCGTATTGACAGATTCAAAGTATAGATAAGAAATGTGTTTTTCCACCAATCAATACACAATTTATTTTAATCTATTAAAATAAATTGTGTATTGATTGGTGGAAAAACACATTTCATATCTATACAGGAACGAGTCCTCGGCTCCAACAGGCAGATACTCCATCAGACTGACACCTCAGCTCAGGCTATCACTGACTGTGCTCTTCGCTAACTCACATCAGCGAACTCAATCTCGCTCCTCACACACTCACTCCGTCTAACTCTCACTCCCCGTAGGCAGGTCGTTCCTCTTTTTTTATACCTGCGCGGGCCCTTCTAGAATACTCTGGATGATCAATGGATCAAGAAACCTTGCGAAATGGAACACTCCAGATTAATCTTCCAGTAATTTCCATAGTCCTCTGCTGTGGGACCGCGGACGGAGGCGAGAGGGCCGGCCTAGCACCAAGTGTTGCTCGTGATTGGCACGCTCAAGCGTAAGGGAGTGGGGCCAATACGATGACGCCCCCCGGCGCGTAGCGAGTTGGGATGGCGGACGCTATAACCATTGCAATATATAAGGTGCTGTCAAATGAAAACCGAACACCTGCTACAACATGACCATGGAATGGTTTTATTCAAAAGAAATAACTAAAAGCGTCAATACATTTATCCCACTGGGAGACGAGACGATCAATTCCAGTTTTGTAGAAAGAGGTAGGTCGCTGACGGATCCACTACCGCACCCACTCTTGCATTTCCTCATCCGAATTAAACTGATGTCCTTGAATGTCTTTCTTCAGGTTGCCAAAAATTTGAAAATGACAAGGTAAAAGATCCAGGCTGTACGGAGAATGTTAAAGTGTTTTCCAAACCAAATCGCTGAAGTGTACGTAGCCTTCGCCAGATTAGAAGTATGGGGTGAGCATTATCATGCAACTGGATGACTCTGTCCGACAGCATTCTGGGTTGTTTTGACCTTATGGTGGGTTGCAGTTTCTGCAAATGTTTTCATAGTGCTGCACATTGATTCTGGTTTCTCACTCGAGGAAGTCAAAGAAGATCATCATGACTTTACCAGAACTTGTGTGAACAGCTTTGGATTTCTTTGACAGTGAAGAATTACGATTTTTCCATTATTGGCTTTGCCGCTTGCTCTCGGGCTTGAAATGGTGGCACCACATTTCGTTCTCTGTGACTGTTCCTTATGGTATCACTGCAGATTACTCAGACATGACTCCATTCTGTCAATCTTTTGTCCCACCGCCAGTTAGTGCAGAGTCCACTGCGTGAAAATTTTTCTAAAATACAAGTGATCTTTAATAATGGCATGCACGGAACCATGGCTAACGCCAACCTGAACACGAATTACTGCAAATACTGCATATGTCCAATTGGAAGGTAACTTACTAACAATCCATGCTAATCTTATTACTCTGTGAAGCCATTTCATTGCTGCCTTCCTACTATATTTCACCATTTCAGGTCTAATTTGATCTGTTTGATCTGTTCCTACTGCGTTATGTCAGTAGAGTTTATTTACCATCCTTTCAACTTCCTCAAATGTAGTTTCACCAACATCATTATCCTTCTCCCCCATGAGCTTCGTTGTTTGCGACGTCACCAGGAATCCCTGGGATGTATTTTGCGTTCACCTGATTTACCCAAAACACTATTCATTTCCTTTTTCCCTCCCTTTCTAAGTTTCTTTATTACATTCTAGAAAGGTATCTATGCTGCTTGACCTAGCCCAAGGGCGCCCATGCCTGGAGGACAAGGGGGGGCCGCGGCCCCTCCCTAGCTCGCAGGGAAAGGAAAAAATCTAATGTAGTCAGGTGTTTCTCTTTCAAGAAATTTGTTTAAAAGTCGGTATTATGTAGAAGTGGTAGTACCGCCCCCACCAACAGGCAGGGGATACCGTGGGTGCCATTCTATCACGGAATACAAGTCGCCATTCATCTTCCAAAATATTAAAAATACTACATACCCCCAGGTCTAGACCCCCCTCCCCCCCTACAAACTGTCATACGGGCGCCCATGACCTAGCCTTTCCAGGTTTGTGGTGATTAGTTACCTTAAATTTATACATGGTATATAATAATCACCGTTGATGGAAAACTGGATGTTTCAAAAGCAATAGTAATGATACGCTGCCGATCGCTCTAACAAAGATAAGCACACCAACATCTTATAGAAGCAAAAAATTTGAAACGAGCAGAGTGACAGGAAGCTACACTGGGAGGGAAAGGAATAGGCCCATGGTAGGTACACAATAAAGAAAAGTGACCACCATTTGATAACGAGGATTAACAACTACCTATATTAGATAAGTATAAATAACTTTGCGCAGTATACACACATATTATTTTTAAGAGAACTAGAGTTACAATATTCACCTTGAAGGTGGAAGTACAACAGAAAGGACAGTGAAAGAAAACTAGCCAAGATAACAATTTTCAAAATTGTGCACACATTATTGCGTCTATTATATTATTTTTTGGAAACACACTGAATGTTTTCAAGAACAACATTACAATAACAGTATTATAATTGGCCACATATAAAATACATCACCTCCAGGGTGTTTTATAAAAGCCTAACAATTGAGCTAAAAACATCAAAGTGAAAGGGGGGTAAAGGATAAAAGTGATAAAGTGGGGATAAGAGAGGAGATTAAAAGTTCAAATCCGACTGCGTAACTTGAAAAAGGTTCATCCACCCATTACTGTCATTATTAAATGCATTGAACAATTATATCCTCGATGGTCACTCTCAGTCCACATTAAAACTTTTCAAAACACAAGTCGTGAAAATATAAGTAAGCTGCAGAAGGTAAATAAGAAATTCCAATAATGGAAAAACTTTTAAGGCACAGATCAAGGCCTCAAAAACTTGAGATTATGAACAGCATGCCTGAAGGGCATATTTAGAGTTCCAGAGAATTGTATGCAGAATTTTAGCTCACCCAGATCCCATGTAGATGATATTAGAATTCCAGTTAGGCAAGCCGCACAAGGTCGATAGTCCCTCCACTCACACACACTGTATGAAAGTCGATGCCAGGCTGACCAGACAAGTGAGGCTGTCCGTTATATATGCGAGAGGAAGCGGAGACTAGTAGGTTCCAGAAGTTTTGATGACATAACAGATGATGTAGGTAGTACATGGTAGATCGCAGAGAAACAGTCAGTATACAATAAGTTACAGGAGCGGACGAAGAGACGGGAGGTAGGTGAGCACACAATAATTAATACATAGAGGCATAGATGACAGAAGCAGGTTAGCATATTAATGTAGAAAGTAGATGATGATGTAAAAAAGTAGATACGAAGATTATGGCAGGAGCATGTAGAAACGTAGATACGAAGATTATGGCAGGAGCACGTTACAGGTTATAACTAAAATCTTCCCACAAATTCTTCTTGTATTCAACAACTGTTTGTTTTGGTCTGTTTCTTTCATCTTCTTACAATTCTCTGTCTGCATCAGTTCTTCTTTGGAGCTATTTCTAATATCCCTTCTTTTTATGTTTAGAAGCTGCTATCACTTCATCATTCCACCAAGATGTTCGCTTTTTCTCCATCTTCACCTACAGTTCTTTCTAGGCATTCCCATGTTGTTTCGCATACAACATGCTTGTATGCATCCATTCTCTTTCTCTATCCTGGACCTGCTTACTGTCTATTGTTTGGAACTTTTCACTAATCGTATCCTTGTAATTGCCTTATTTCTTTGGTTCTGGGAGGTTTTCTACCCTTATTTGTCTGCAGACAGATTTGACTTTCACTATCCTAGTCCTAGAGATACTTACCTCACTACATATCAGATAGTGGTCCGTATCATCAAAGAATCCAGGAAAACTTGTGCATTCCTAACAGATTTCTTGAATTCAAAGTTGGTTAAGATACAGTCTATTAGGGATCTGGTGCCCCTTTCCTCCCGTGTGTAGCAGTGAATAGCCTTATACTTGAAGAATGTGTGCGGAACTGCTAATCCCATACTAGCACGGAAGTTCAGCAAATATTTCCCATTCCTATTAGCTTCCATATCTTCCCCACACATACCGATCACCCTTTCATATCCTTCAGTTCTGTGTCCATCTCTCGTATTGAAATCGCCCTTTTGCACTATCCCATCGTTGCTATTGACCCTGATTACGATGTCACTCAATTCTTCATCAAACTTGTCCACTCTCTCCTCATCTGTACCCTCACAGGGTAAATACACTTGAGACAATTCTCGTCCTAATTCTTCAACTGCCAAATCTACAAACACCATTCTCTCATTTACGTGCCTAACAGAAATTATGTTGCGTGCAATAGTATTCCTGATGAACAGTCCTACCCCACATTCTGCCCTTCTTTTCTTAACACCCGTCGAGTACACTTTATAATCTCCTATCTCTTCCTCATTATCTGCTCTTACCTGAATATCATCGAGTCCTAACACATCCAGATGCATCCTCTTCGCTGATTCAGCTAGTTCTGCTTTCTTTCTTCCATCATCATTATCATCATCGTCATCAGTTCCCCTTTTCCAGCTGACACCAGGTGGGGGCAGATATGGATCCTGTCCACTTCGTCCCATCTCTCCACCAGTCTTCATCTAACACTGCATTCCAGTCCAGATTCCTTTATTCTATGCTCTTCGTCACAAAGTCCATCCATTGTAATCTTGGTCTCCCTTGTCCTCTCTTCCCTGTCATCTGCCTTTCCAGTGTGTGTCTTGGCAGTCTTTCTTCTTTCATCTGCTTGATATGTTCCAACCACTTGGTCTGTTCTGTTCCAGTTTGTCATTTAGTTTTTCCACATTTGGCTCCGTTCATATGTCTTAATTTCTCACTCTGTCCTTTTTTGTCTTCTGTACCATACTCCTCAGGGATTTCATTTTAACTGACTGTATTCTACTCTCATCTCTTTGAGTCATTGTCCAGGTTTCTGCTGCATATGTCATTATAAGTAATATCTCTTGTACATTACTTCTTTAGCCTTCATTGGTACATCTTTATTCCATACTAGCTGATGTACCCGTGCTTCGGTACGGGATTCTCAGAAAGACTGACTTGGTGGTTTTTCTAACTGAATTCAACATAGGTCATTACAAAAACGTCATTAGGAATGTAGCAATTGAAAGCAATGTTATCATATAAAATACTCGATCAAATGAAAAACCGCACAGTTTCAACGAACAGTACTACGGTGCCGATCTAAGAGTCCAAAGTTCCAGAACTGGAATAACCAGGTCGCAGACTGCCGTGAACACTCCTCTGTCATTATTCCGTTAATTATGCACACTACTCATTCCAATCAGTGTCTCAGAGTAGGGAGTGAATAGCTCGAATACTATGATGAACCAGTGTGTTACGTACCAGATATATCAGGAAATGTATGAACCAGAGGAATGGCATGCTAAGGAAGAAAGTTATCTTACTCCCCAGCTACTTCCCGCCAATATACAGGCAGGCTGTTACAGTCGGTACGACCAGGCGAGTTGCCTATGTGGTTAGGGGCGCGTAGTTGTGAGCTTGCTTCCGGGAGATAGTGGATTCGAACCCCAATGCCGGCAACCCTGAAGATGGTATTCTGTGGTTTCCCATTTTCACACCAGTCACACCAGGCTGTACCTTAAAGCCAAGGCCGCTTCCTTAACACAACTATTTCTTTCCTATCCCATCGTCGCCATAAGACCTACCTGTGTCGGTGCGACGTCAAGCAAATTTAAAAAACCTCGGTACGCTGCAGTAATCCTATCTATCGGGGATGAGAGGAAACAGAAGACAAAAAGCACATCACAACAGAAAATGGTCAATGTAATGTTATTGCTGATAAAGTTTATGAGCTTTCTATATTGCAGGCCTTCACATTAGTTTTCTTTCGACTCTGTGATATTAGGGTGTCTTACAAAATTATTTATATCATAGACTGTAGTTCCTTATTCTCAGAATTTACATACCGATTTTCACTAAATTCTGTTTACCCATTTTCTCGTGACTCGGCGCTGATATGGACTTAGTAACAAAAATCCAAATTCATGAATATCTCTGATTATATGCGGTACGGTAATAATGTATAAGACATAAGTGATCGGAAATTTAATAACTTCTTACATAACTACTACTAACTTACGACATAACTTAAGTTATGTTAGTTATGTAGTATTTATCGATACGACCACTAATAACGTAAATAACTTATTTGAGAATTACATTTCAGGCCTTCCCCTAAACTACCATTTCACTCAATGTGAATAAAATAATTTGTAGCCTAGATTGCAGCGGTTCATCACCCAACATTACATACCGATTTTCATTAAATTCCCTTCAGCTGTTTTCTATTGATACGTGTACAGACAGACAGACAGACAGACAGACAGACAGACAGACAGACAGACAGACAGACAGAAATTACGGAAAAGTTAAAAATGCATTTCCTTGTTACTGTGGACATGACAGATACAGAAATATCATTCATTTCAAATTCTCAGCAATGCACAGGCAAAGCACTTATTTTATATATAGATTACATTTCAGTCCTTTCCCTAAACTACCATTTCACTCTGTGCAAATAACATTATTGATAGTCTAGATTACAGGGACCTATTCCCCGACTTTGCATACCAATTTTTGTGAAGATACGACCACTAATAAAATAAATATTTGACAATTAAATTTTAGGCCTTCCCCTAAACTACCATTTTTCTCAGCGTGTATAGCCTATATTGTAGCAAATTATTTTCCATCCTTGTCTAGCGATTTTCATTAATACACGACCACCAATAACAAATATATGAGAATAAAATTTCAGGCCTTCCCCTAAACTACCATTTCACTCAGCGTGATTAAAATAATTTATAGCCTAGATTGTAGCGGTTCATTACTCGACTTTACATTCCGATTTTCATTAAATTCTCTTCAGCCGTTTTCTCGTGATGCGTGTACATACACACATACATACATACATACATACATACATATAGACAGACAGACAGACAAACAGAAATTACGGAAAAGTAAAAAATGCATTTTCCGATACAGAAATACCATTCTTTTCAAATTCTGAGCAATGTACAGACAAAACTCTTATTTTATATATATATAGATTACATTTCAGGCCTTCCCCCAAACTACCATTTCACATAGTGCAAATAACATTATTGATAGCCTAGATTATAGGGACCTATTCCCCGACTTTGCATACTATTTTTCGTGAAGATACGACCACTAATAAAATAAATATTTGACAAATAAATTTTAGGCCTTCCCCTAAACTACCATTCTTTTCAGCGTGTATAGCCTATATTGTAGCGAATTATTTCCCATCTTTGTCTAGCGATTTTCATTAAGACACGACCTCTAATAACATAAATATTTGAGAATAAAATTTCAGGCCTTCCCCTAAATTACCATTTCACTCAGCGTGATTAAAATAATTTATAGCCTAGATTGTAGCCGTTCATCACCCGACTTTACATTCCGATTTTCATTAAATTCTCTTCAGCCGTTTTCTCGTGATGCGTGTACATACATACATACATACAGACAGACAGACAGACAGACAGAAATTACGGAAAAGTAAACAATGCATTTTCTTGTTACTGTGGGCATGACCGATACAGATTTACCATTCTTTTCAAATTCTGAGCAATGGACAGACAATATTCTTATTTTATATATATAGATTAAACTTGGTACCTGGTGGTTAGAAACACTCCCGAGTATTTGAAGTATTCTACTATTTCCACTTCCTTATCTCCAAGTTTGATAGCTCCTTTTTCCTTCTTTACTTCCTTTACTCATTACCATTGTCTTGCTCTTCTCCACATTGATCCTCAGTCCCCATTGTTCAACCCTTCTATTCAGTACATTCAACTGTTGTACCACCTCCTCATGTTTTCCCCAGATCACATCATCATCCGCAAACATCATTACGTTATATCTTCCCCCTCCATCATCTCCCCTTACTGCCTTTACGGTGTCATCCATCACCATTATGAACCATAAAGGTGAGAACGCACTGCCTCTTTTTTAGCCCATTGTCAATTTCAAACCACACTGTTCTGCCCACTGTCACGAGCTTTTTCTAAGTCTAAAAATGTCATCACTATATCATTCCCATATTACCAGGACTTTTCGATGATCTGTGTAAATGAAAATGAGTTCTACTGTTGACCTTCCACTTCTGAATCTAAATTGTCCCTCTTGTAAGTGACTTTCTACCTTTTCTATGCTGGGCTGAGTAGCTCAGACGTGTGAGGCGCTGGTCTTCTGACCCCAACTTGGCAGGTTCGATCCTGGCTCAGTCCAGTGGTATTTGAAGGTGCTCAGATACATCAGCCTCGTGTCAGTAGATTTACTGGCATGTAAAAGAACTCCTGCAGGACTAAATTCTGGCACCTCAGCGGCTCCAAAACCTATAAAATTGTAGTTAGTGAGATGTAAAGCCAATAACATTAAGCTTTTCTGTAATTCTTCTTTCCAGTATTCTTTTCATTATCTTGGTAACGTGGGCGGAGGATGGTGATTCTTCAGTAGTTACTGCACATCTTCTCCTTTCTTGAATATTGGTATTATAACCCGCTTTTCTCCATCCTCGTGCCCTTTTTTCCTCCCTCCGCACATACTTGAGTATTCTATAAGTCCTCTGAAGTCCTGCTGGTTCTGCTGCATGGATCATGTCTATGGCTACTTCATCTATCCCCACATCTTTTTCCAACTTCATCTTTTTAACTGCTCATCAATCACTACTGATCTGCATATAGGGCCCAAGTGGCAGATTCCCTATCTGTTGTTTTCCTAGCTTTTTTTTTTTACATGATCGCAAAGAAATTGGAAAATTATTGAACATTTCCCTTGGTAAATTATTCCAATCCCTAACTCCCCTTCCCATAAACGAATATTTGCCCCAATTTGTCCTCTTGAATTCCAACTTTATCTTCAAACTTTTAAAGACACCACTCAAACTTATTCGTTAATGATGTCCTCCCACGCAATCTCTCCACTGACAGCTCGGAACATACCATTTAATCGAGCAGCTCATCTCCTTTCTCCCAAATCTTCCCAGCCCAAACTTTGCAACATTTTTGTAACGCTACTCTTTTGTCGGAAATCACCCAGAACAAATCGAGCTGCTTTTCTTTGGATTTTTTCCAGTTCTTGAATCAAGTAATCCTGGTGACGGGTCCCTTACACTGGAACCATACTCTAGTTGGGGTCTTACCAGAGACTTATATGCCCTCTCCTTTACATCCTTACTACAACCTCTAAATACTCTCATAACCATGTGTAGAGATCTGTACCCTTTATTAACAATCATATTTATGTGATTATCCCAATGAAGATCTTTTCTTATATTAACACCTAGGTATTTACAATGATCCCCAAAAGGAACTTTCACCCCATCAACGCAGTAATTAAAACTGAGAGGACTTTGCCTATTTGTGAAACTCACAACCTGACTTTTAACCCCATTTATCATCATACCATTGCCCACCGTCCATCTCACAACACTATCGAGGTCACCCTGCAGCCGCTCACAATCTTGTAACTTATTTATTACTCTGTACAAAACATCATCATCTGCAAACCGCCTTATCTCTGATTCCACTTCTTTACACATATCATTGATATATATATATAAGAAAACATAAAGGTCCAATAATACTGTCTTGAGGAATTCACCTCTTAAAGCTTCGCCTACTCTAATTCTCTGAGTTCTATTTTCTAGAAATATAGCCTCCCCTTCAGTCACTCTTTTTTCTAGTCCAATTGCACTCATTTTTGCCAATAGTCTTCCATGATCTACCCTATCAAATGCCTTCGATAGGTCAATTGCAATACAGTCCATTTGGCCTCCTGAATCCAGGATATCTGCTATATCTTGCTGAAGCTGAGCTTCAGTCGAATAACCTTTTCTAAACCCAAACTGCCTTCTGTCAAACCAGTTATTAATTTTGCAAACATGTCTAATATAATCAGAAAGAATGCTTTCCTAAAACTTACATACAATGCATGTCAAACTGACTGGCCTGTAATTTTCAGCTTTATGTCTATCACCCTTTCCTTTATACACAGGGGCTACTATAGCAACTCTCCATTCATTTGATATAGCTCCTTCAACCAAACAATAATCAAATAAGTATTTCAGATATGGTACTATATCCCAACCCATTCCCTTTAGTATATCCCCAGAAATCTTATTAAATCCAGCTGCTTTTGTAGTTTTCAACTTTTGTATCTTACTGTAAATTTCATTGTTATCATAGGTAAATTTTAATACTTCTGTAGTATTACTCACATCCCCTATCTGGACATTATCCTTGTAAGCAACAATCTTTACATACTGCTGACTGAATACTTCTGCCTTTTGAAGATCCTCGCATACACACTCCCCTTGTTCATTAATGATTCCTGGAATGTCCTTCTTTGAACCTGTTTCTGCCTTAAAGTACCTAAAAATACCCTTCCACTTTTCACTAAAATTTGTATGACCACCAATTATGCTTGCCAGCATGTTATCCGTAGCTGACTTCTTTGCTAGATTCAATTCCCTATTAAGTTCCTTCAATTTCTCCTTACTTCCATAACCATTTCTAACTCTATTTCTTTCCAGTCTGCACCTTCTTCTTAGTCTCTTCACTTCTCTGTTATAATATAGTGGATCCTTACCATTCCTTACCACTTTTAAAGGAACAAGCCTGTTTTCACATTCTTCAACAATTGCTTTAAACCCATCCCAGAGTATGTTTACATTTTTATTTACCATTTTCCAGCGATCCTAGTTACTTTAAAAAAACTCCCTCATGCCTGTTTTATCAGCCATACGGTACTGCCTAATAGTCCTAATTTTAAAACCTTCCTTTCTTTCACATTTATTTTTAACTACGACAAAAACAGCTTCGTGATCACTAATACCATCTATTACTTCAGTTTCTCTATAGAGCTCATCTGGTTTCATCAGCACCACATCCAAAATATTCTTCCCTCTAGTTGGTTCCATCACTTCTGAATCAGCTGCCCTTCCCATATTAACTTATTTGCCATTTGTTGGTCATGCTTCCTGTTGTTCGCATTACCTTCCCAATTGACATTTGGTAAATTGAGATCACCTGCTACTATTACATTCCTTTCCATATCATTTCCAACATAGCTGATTATCTTATCAAATAATTCTGAATCAGCGTCAGCGCTACCCTTTCCCGGTCTATACACTCCAAAGACATCAAGTTGCCTATTATCTTTAGAGAAGAGCTTTACACCCAGAATTTCATGTTTTTCATCCTTAACTTTTTCGTAGCTTACAAATTCTTCTTTCACGAGAACGAATACTCCCCCTCATACCATTCCTATTCTATCTCTACGATACACACTCCAGTTCCGTGAGAATATTTCTGCATCCATTATATCATTTCTCAGCCATGATTCAACTCCTATTACAATATCTGGTAAGTACATATATATATATAAAATTACTTAATTCGATTCCTTTGTTTACAATGCTTCTACAGTTGAGCACTAACATTTTCATGTCATCCCTACTTGATTTCCAGTTCCCTGTTCGCTTAACACCGCTCCCTAGGCCACCCCGTTTCCCTGAATGTACCTGCCTATAACCCTTCTAAACAAGTTTCCTAACTTATATGCGGTTTAAGTGAAGTCCATCTGAGTGCAGATCCCTGTCTCCTACCCACCCATTAGGATCTAGAAATCTCACTCCCAGTTTCCCACATACCCACTCCATAGTCTCATTTAAATCCCCAATCACCTTCCAGTCAGTATCCCTCCTACACAGTATTCCACTGATAACAATCTCCGGTTTCTTAAATTTTACCTGTGCTGCATTTACCAGATCCCACACATCCCCAACTATGTACCAACGTGAAATACTACCACCTTCTCCTTTCCCTCTTCCTTCTCTTCTACTTTCCTCAACATCTGCCTCAACCTAATTCCTGGATAACACTCTACCCTGGTTCCCTTTCCTCCTCATACTTTCCCCACATGTCTAACGATGGAATCCCCCATGACCAGAGCCTCAACCCTACCCACTTCATTTGATCCCCTCCCCTCCTGGTCAGCCCTATCTTCTCTCACTGCTGCAGAAGCTACTTCCTCCTCCGTTTTCTCCCTCCCATGACCCTGTTCCACCTGTCTTTTCCTTTCCACTACACTACATTTCCATTTCCTACCTTTTCCCTTCCTCCTACTTCCACACATCTCAGCAACAGTTCCCTGTTCCTCATCTTCCCTCGGTTGTTCTACCTGCATTGACTCGTACCGATTTCTAACAGACACCTGTCCTGAATTCTGATCTTGGACAGAGCCCTTAGCCTGCAATCTCCTTCACCTCTGTCATTGTAATATGCGATTCCTTCTCTGTTACATCTATTCCTGCACATTTCAGTAAAGGGTGCCCAAACAGTCACATCAATACACAGTGTACCCCCTTTTGGCAGCAATGCAGGTGTGTATTGGCACATGCAAACAACTATAAAGGTGCCAAATGGCACCCTTCAATAGATTGCCCCAAGCATCTTGCATCTTTTGATGCAGTTTGGCAATGGTTCTTGCAGGCTCTGGAGAGCGTGTAAGTTCTCACTTCATTATGTCTCATACATGTTCAATTGGTGAGAGTTCCAGTGATCTTCTGGCCAGGGCAGTTGTTGTACACCACATAGAGCTGATTGCATTGCAGCAGCTGTATGTAGACATGCATTGTCCTGCTGAAATAAGCACATCCCCTTCCTGTTGAAGAATCGCAGTAGCACGGGGACAACAACCTGTGCAATGTAGCTGGCACTGGTTTACTTTACCCTGCATTAAACACCAACTGTGACCGCAAGTTGTAACTGATGCCCTCCCTCAAACCAGGAAGCGTGGGGTGGTACCTGGGTGTCGTGGGCAAATGCACTCTGGAATAGGCCCCTCACCATGTCTGCGCCGTACACATGTACATCCATCACTTGTATACCAACAGAACCTACTCTTATCACTGAAGACAACATATCGCCATTCCCTTCTCCATTCGACACTTTCACGACACCAGTGTAGCCGTGCTTGGTAGTGTTGGGGTGTCAGTGGTTACCTGACCAGAGGCACACATGATCGTAATCATGCTGCAAGCAGATGGTTCCCAATTGTCCTTGGTGACACAACAGGTGCTACCTGTGACTGGATTTCATTCCTGGATGTTGTTCTGTCGGCCACTGCTGCTCGCACAATGCGTCGATCGCGAGTCTGTATTACATGGACGTCCGGAGCCTGGTCTACGAGTGTGGGAATGTTCCACAGACCACTGCTGAAAGCAACACACACCACCAATACATTATGCCCAACATGTGCAGCAGTCCATCAATACGTCTATCCAGCTTCCTGCAGCCCACAGTGCGACCCCATTCAAACGGCTGCAGTTGTTCAACAGGAGCACGCACTTGTCATTGGGGCATGGTTGTACCCTAGAATGAATGTTGCATACACTGTTCACCTCTAACCTCAGCAAAATTACTGCCTGCAGAGTCAAAACAGAGTACTCACAGACAGGCCTCCTAAGCGCCATCTAATCGCCAATGCCTGTGACAAATAAATCATTAACGCAACAATCCTTCAGTATGCACATATTATATCTTTGTGCCACTGAAGGACTAGAAGTGCTGAGAATTTGCATACAACTTAGTAATTTAATGTACTTCTTGTCCACCAACTCTTAAATCAATGTCTGGGGGGTAGTTGTGTAGGTTCCCTTCTTAGTTGAATGAGTCCAACATAGTGTTGACAATGACATACACAGTGTAGTTATCTGCTATTGGTATTAACATGGCAGTGTTCATTATGTCTACGTTATATATGAGGTGCATCGTTTCAAATCGTATTAAGTGCACAGATTATAATTTTACAGGAAGTTAAAAAAACATTTTACTTCCTAACCAAATAAGACATGTCAAAAATCTAAACGGCAAAATCTAGGTATTGAGGTTATGTTCCCGAATCAGTTATGATTCAAATCATTTCCCAATACATGAAGGCGTCATTCTAATTATAAAATTTCACTTAATACGTTTTGATACCACCTTTCATTCATATAATATGATATGAAAAGTTCATTTGATTCCAAAGATATTTATTGACTTAATTGTTAGCTACAGCGCATCATGTACAGTAAATTATTATTAACATGTTGTTAATAATACATGGATGTTTACAGTCTTGCAAGTAATCCTTCTTCCTCATGCAAACAGTCACAGTCGTCAACATGAGTCCACCTACCAGTATCTGACGTTGAATCGATGTTTAGTGCTGAAACATAAAATTGCAAACTGTCAAACTCCTTCCAGTTGTCTCCAAATCTGGCTTTCAGCAGGTTCTCGACATCCAGTTTTTTAGCGTTAGGTAATGCTCTCGGTTTATCGATTACGGGAGGTTCATGTACCTGGCCTAGCCTTATGCCTCATTTTAGAAGGGTTACGAATCGCTTTGAGGGGTCATCAAACCTGTAGGTCGGTTCCATCTTTACTGTAACGTGGTACTGACCACTTTTCTCGCTATTCTTCAGAATCACCCTCTTCATTTCTTTAATCCCGTCCAATTTCTTAAATTGCTTGGCAAGGATCTTGTAGTCCCTTATAACCCATTCTTTTCCTAGATGTGTATCAGTCCCCACAGACTGATAGATCTCTCGGTATTCCTTGGAAGTAACGATGTCAGGGCACTTACGAAGAAACTTTTCTACAACACCAAGAACCTTGTCTGCGGGTAAAAAGGAATGGCCTCTGACAGGAAAGATGACAACAATCATGGAAATGTTAGCGGTTGCTTTGGTTTGTAGCCAGTAAACTAGAGCATGGTTAACGTGCATGTTCTTGTTTTGACCTCCACATCCGTTTGCGAACAGCCTGATACAGGTGATCAATTTACGAAATGTACCTCATATAAAAACGAAGTAACAGCTGATGACACCTTTTGTTCAGCCCTCTTCCAGCCTCAGTCTCATTTCATACATAAAATTTTGGATTCTGAATACTGACATCGGTAACACACAGTGCGTAAAATGATATTTGGTGCGAATAGAACGCTTTGCTAATTGATAATTTAGGCAGTGGTTGCACCTGTTGCAAATCAAAGCAGGTTGTGTCAGCAGGTTGTTCCCTCATAAGTTTGTGAAAAGCCTGTGAGCGAATTTTATGTGCTCCCAAATCAGCCAGCAAATGGTTCTTTTTAGCACTATCTTTTTCAGATTTAATCTGAAAGAGCATTCGAGCGCAGTAACTAGAAGCATCCATGGATGGTGTCCCAAACCCGATGTTGAACTGTGTATGGAAAATATTCTGAAAGAACCACTTTTTCACTTTCAGGTCCGTGGAAACACTCGCATTATATATTTTGTGGAGTTTGTTTATGTTTAACTCTGCTGGTAGATAAAGCCTCTGACTTTTATTCCTGTTGTAATGCGATTCCCTTCCCCTTAACCGAGAAATAAACGCAATCACCTTTTCTTTCTTTGCAGCAAACAGAGCACTCTTCCTATTCCCGCCTCTCTTCTCTCGAACACCTTTACCATTCTTAACAGCTTTGGATATATTATTAATCCTGGTTTGGCTTATCCCGAACAATTTCTGAAAGAATTTTGAGCAGACCACTTTTGTTTGATCACCAGTATTCACCTAGAAAAGAAGAATAAAGGACTAGTATAGCTACACTCATAAGCTCATACGCTGTAAGTTCACTTGTACTGTGCTATTATATCAACTTTTTCCTTGCAACAGAAGGAAGATGAGAATAAAGCCCCTCATTATTTATTGCAATTGACTGTTTACTGAATTACTCAGCTGTTCACTACAGATGGTGACGTCCTAATAATAACATGGCATTGTAGCACTTTCTCCTGAAATCTAATAGCAGTATTATAAAGAAAAATAGGTAACCTACCTCATACGACACAACAACGGAATTCCGACTGCGCTCTCCTGCATATTGCTTTCCAGTTCTTCATGGTTTCGGAGATGTAACTTTTATCATATGGCTCAGTCAGCGAACTTGTTCCACTTTGTTTGGTACGCTGAAAAGTATATTTTTTGCTTTCGCCAGGTAGAATACTGGGATGCTCCCCCACTTGCATATGCCTGCCTTGTGATTCCATGGTGCCTCAAAATTAGTTAGATATGGATCGCGATTCGAGTACCTACAATAAAAAGACGTCCCCGTTATCATTCACGTTGTTGTAGGACTAGCAGTAAATACGGTAAGAAAAACTTATGCAATGTACGAAAACATGCGTTTATGCAATCTTTCCCACGCAAAAAGCACGTCTAATACACCAACATAAAACCAATTTCAATAATAATGATCATTCGTAACTTACAACAGGAGTGTTTACTTACCCAGCTTCCTTATCACATTGTCTTTTAGTTTTTGCAACCCTTATTCGCTTTCTACTTCCTTTCGAACGCTCTCCTACGGGTAAGTAGCCCTCCATGGTGATCGAAAGTTGAACGGACATGCAAGCAATACCACACTGTCAAGTATGATATAAAAATAGCGGGAACAGCCAACAAAAGAGCAGGATAAATGCGGGCTGGGAAACATTATCGTGAACATAATGCGTTTTGAACCATTCGCCGTGGTGCACATAATACGATTTGTTCCGAATCATGTTTTTCAGCACTGAATTCCTACGGGAAAGAATACGAAATGACCCCATCTAACCCAACAGTGTTAAAAAGCATATCTTATTTGGCAGGAAACCGGATCAAAATGTATATGCATTTAATACGTTTTGAAACGATGCTCCTCATATTATAACTTCAAAAGTCAAATCTTGAAAAAGAATCCCTACCTGAGTACAAAATGAAAATCCATGATTGAAGGAGGGTTTGAACCCTCACTGCTCTGAGAAGTCAGGTATCTACCATACATAGGTAATTCAATGCGGCTACTTCAGGTGTGCAGGTTTGGACATTATAACTCTGTATTTACTACTCACTTTGAAAATTTGCTTGGTATTAATGTTTATTAAATGCTCCAACAGTAATAATTACATGACATAAGCTTTCGCCTGGTATATACCATTTATGTGCCATAGTTTATTCCAAAATTTGAAAGGAAATCATTTGTTTCAATTTTGATATGATGAGACTGTTTTAAGTGGTGGGGAATTAACATGTCTGTAATTAGTCGCAACCTATCGCGTCTTCTATGATACCATGACCGCCCGTTTTTCTCAAAGGAAAATGGCCTCTTAGGCTAATCAGGTATGCATTTCTCATAGGGGTGGATGTAGTTTGTACAGTACAGTAACATTTGATAAAAATGATTAGAGGAGTAGACTCCAATCTACATAAAAGGGCTCAGTATTTTTAAGACGGACCTTACTTATTGCCTCTTACTGGGCTAGTTGGCCATGCGGTTAGGGGCGCGCAGCTATGAGCTTGCATCCGGGAGATAGTGGGTTCGTACCCCACTGTCGGCAGCCCTGAAAATGGTTTTCCATGCTTTCCCATTTTCACACCAGGCAAATGCTGGGGCTGTACCTTAATTAAGGCCACAGCCATTTCCTTTCCAGTCCTAGCCTTTTCCTATCCCATCGTCGCCATAAGACCTATCTCTGTCGGTGCAACATAAAGCAAATAGCAAACAAACAAAAAAAAACTTATTGCCTCTTATACTGTTTGTGCATTGTACAGGGAAGTGTATATCGGGCTATGTGTACATAAAATTGCTGTAAGATGATGTGCTAGATGTGACTAAGACACATTTCATTCCTAGCAGGTTGCATATGTTCAAGAAAAAATTGTGCAGCTGATCCACCTGTATATTGAATGCTAATGATAATGCTGTGTGTTTCAAATACCTTTGGCTAGGCCCTACTATTCATATTTAAGAGATTACCATATTGAATGCTTGTTCCTAATTAGGAAAAGGAATTGTGCCTACGAATAATGTTATTGTAGATTACCATTTTAATAGCTGCCTCTGTGGATCAGCGGTAGTGTCGGCCTCCAGATCCCACCCATGATAGCAGGTTCAAACCCGGCGGAGGTAGTTGGATTTTTGAAGGGCAGAAAAAAGTCCATTAGACATTCCATGTCATATGATGTTGGCATGTAAAAGATCTCTGGTGACACATTTGCTGTTTACCCGACAAAATTAATTAAATCTCAGCCTTAGACACCCAAGACAGTTTCGGTTTACTCGGTCTGCCATCTAGTAGGCTTAGAGTAAAACAGAACGTCCAAGTTGATAAGCAGACAGCGAGATGGCATCAAATTGAAATGTCTTCACATGGTAGCTGAGGCCATACAATTATTATTATTAGCATTTTAATGAAGCAAATGAAACAACGAAAGAAAGCAACATCAAGGTGGTTAATATATATTGGTCCATCTGTGTGTTTTTTAATGTGAAACTTCCCAAGAAAGAAATTATGGTCGTTGAAACACTAACATACAAAATAAAAAATGGGTTTTCTTCAGTGATATTAGACATTAAATACTATGAAAGAAAATCTAGATCCAAAACTGAGCCAGGTGGCAGACGTGGATTGACTTATATTCCTATGAGGAACATATGCTGTGACCTATCCCCTGTGCTATTTCTCCAGCTTTTCAAGTTATGGCGACAGTGGGATAGGAAAGGGCTAGGACTGGGAAGGAAGCGTCCGTAGCCTTAATCAAGGTACAGCCCCAGCATTTGCCTGGTGTGAAAATGGGAAACCACAGAAAACCATCTTCAGGGCTGCCAACAGTCGGGTTCGAACCCACTATCTCCCGGATGGTGCAGTATTTTTAAAGAACTGTCATCACTTTTCAAATACTTGCACTTATGTCAGCAGATTTATGGCACATAGATGCAAGATATTTTGTAATGCTGCTAGCACCACCACATGTGATACTGAAGGATTCCCTATATGTTTCACATGAGACATCACTCTCTGAATTTGTTTTTTTATAAACATATATTTAACCTGGGAGTAAAGTTGAAAGTACTTTTCCTTTTAGGCCTTGTTCTTTAAAATTTAATACTGTTGATGGTTACAAATGACATGTAATTAGCATGCCGTGGTAACTAACTCTCCAGACGGATGTTAACAAAAATCTGAAACCAAACCAAGAATTCAAGATGTGCGGAAATGTTGCCAACCTAAGTTTTTGAAAATTCTTTGTTTCTCTGTCCACATACATAACATGATTAGTTGACAGCATTTATACAGACTAGCAGCAAATGTACAAAACAAGTCTCACTCTTTATGTTATGGAAAACTGGGACAGTTGAAGTTTACAATTTGCAAAGGAAGACATTTTGCATCCTGCCATACTCACAAATTTTGGGAGGACAGGCATCGTGAAAGGGCATCGTTTGATCAGCCTGTTTTGACACCAACCCTGTGTTGAGGGATGTTTTCACAATTGTGTGCTTCTGTGGTGTCCATTTCCTTGGCTGAATGATCAGAGTACTGGCCTTAGGTGGAGAGGACACTGGGCTCAATTCCTGGTTGGTCCAGGAATATTAACTGCATATGGTTAGTTCCTTTGGCTTGAGTGTTATGTCTTTGCTGAGAATAATGTTGACAGCACAGGACGATTTGGATCATTTTATGTTCATTATTAAACTCTCTGGGAACCCATCATGTGCAAACTTTTATGCACTATTGTTTTTCACCTGTCAGATAGGATAATTGCTTTTGGTCCATGCACATTCTGTTCTGAAATTGGCAAAAGTTAGGTTTTCGTTGGTAACTTTAGATTGTCTTCGATCAAATTTGTTGTCCAATACCATTTTATGCTCAAAGCTTTGTTCACATGTGTAAGAAATGTCTGTTTATGAATATACTATTCTGAATATCCTTCTGCCTACATAAAACACACAACAGTGGATCATTCTTCAGTTCTATTCTTGAGAATCATCGGCATGTTCAGTACTGATCTGTACTTGAAATGTCTTACTGATATTGTTAGAAACTGCCTATCCTTACTTCATAAACTGCGACTAAGAAAGTATCCGTGGTACATGTTATTCTATAGTAAACATTTCACTGGCGCAGATCTCTTTTCCTAACTAGCCATAAGACCTATCTGTGTCGGTGCAACGTAAAGCAACTAGCAACAAAAAAAAAATTCCTAACTACAACAGGACTTTTATTTAAGTATTTGGTAGTGGTAGTAGTAAATGGTAAGTTTGGAAAAAAAAAAACCTACCATCTTTGCCATCAGTTTTGGGAATAAATCAGCTGCCACTGCCACCTTACACTGAATGAAAAGATGTTCAACCTAATTGAAATTTTGTGATGGAACGGGATTAAGATAAGCGTAAGCTTAAGCATGGGTTTGTAGTTCAGCAAAGCTTCAGCTTTAAATGAACTGTACCTGAAAGGTAGTCCTTCCATTTAGAAGTTTCTTGATATTTTTTTTTCACATTCTTATGAAACTTTTTATTTGGAGTGAAGTTTTTCATGAAATAATCAAGTTGTGGATATCATATATGTTGAGTATGTAATTCATTTGCTTCTTTTGTTGTGTTTAGTTTTGCTTTGAATGTTTTGTAATGGCTTCATGTTTTTTGTCCCTTCCCTCCTATACCTTCTTTTCTCCCACCTATGTTTTTTGTTTCTTTTTCTGACACTACATAATTAGGGTGGAGATAAACTAACTCTTTCTCTTGGAGGACTTGGCACTGCTCTTAGCAGTATGGTTGATAGTGATATCAGGGAGGACGCTGGTGAAGTTGAATACAATCCCCAGAAGTGTTGTACAACACCAGTTACAGTTACTCACTTTTCATGGTCTGATCGAGGGAAGTTGGAACAGGTCATTCTTCCTTCACAAAATTTTGATAATTCTGATACTGCTAATCATTTGGATATTGGAGAAGCTGTTGTACATTTAGCGAAGAAACCATCTGCACTGAATTTGACCAGCATTTCTGAAGTTGTCATGATGCCATCTGTTAGGTCACCCAAGGTGTTTAGTTCTCCTACCCATGATGATGAAGATGACAGTTCCCTTATAAGTCTCTCATCACCAAATATTCAGCCTTTCAATTCTAACAACCCTTTTATCAACTCTCTCTCTTCTGTTCCAAAACAAACGTTATGTGACAGTTCATCGGCCGTGACAAATCCCTTTTATGTCAGTCCAGCTATTATCCCATCTTTCACACCCCCTCAGAGTTCTAATCCATTCCAAAATACAGAACTGAATCGAGATGAAGTCTGCAGTTTTCCTGGTTCCGGCGGTTGTCAAGAAGTGAAAATGTATGGACTTGTAAAATCCGATGCAGTCACTGAAAAGTCCCTGGCACCAGATGGCACTCCAGCAGAGGAAACTGTGTCCCTTACATCTCCTGTGATCCGAAAACAAACTGTTGCTTTGGCTGGGGGGAAGTCTCCAAACATCCAAGTTCAGCAGCCTAAAGTAACAGTGGTGAGTGTTAGGATGTTTTCCATTTGTTATACATAGCCTGCTGTTCAGACGGTGGTGGGGTGATGGTGGTGGTAGTGGTGGATGGGAATAGCAGTGTGTACACGTGTTTACATACCTCCTTCATTGTTTGAATTTCTCATGCAGTTGGTGAATATGCATGTGATGGTTGTTGGGATATTATTATTATTATTATTACTATTATTATTATTATTATTATTATTATTATTATTATTATTATTATTAATTTATGAAAAATATACCAGTTATAATGTGCAAACTACTTTCTCTGTGATGCTTTTTTTTTCTTTTGCTTTGTTCCGTTTGTTAGTATGCTGTTAATAGCATAGCTTTCAATTTAATTTTTGCTAGTCTTTGGTGGTTTTTAATTGATTGGGTCTTTTGGCCAAGTGCTTTTTTCGTTTGTTCAATTCTTAACAAAGATTTTTTTGTGAGCCTTAAAAGTTTTATTAGTTTAGAATGTGAAACATGGACTTCTTTTCAACAAAGGTATGAATTATAAAATATTTGTTACATGCTAATTTTAACCACGAATGGATATGGTATATTACTATTATGTTATTTGTTCTTGCCAAATATCAGTATACTGAGTGAATCAGCTATCCCTGTTTCTTTGGATTCATGCAACCTGAAGTTTATAACCTGACGTGAAAACATCTCCCTGTTGTCTGATAATAAGTTCTTGTGTTGGCACTTGGCTTCAAATATATGCATTTGTTGCTGACAAACCAGCAATAAGGAGGGAATTAAAAATGAATGCATTGAACCGTGATGTGCGTATAAAAGGAACACTCCATTTTGCTCAGAAAATGGGTTGACACTTAAATGTTACGATATAAGGACAACTGTAACAAACTTCTTCATGGCTGCAGTGGTTAATGGCCAACAGATTATTGTTTCTTTGGAGGTTCAATCATGGTGCTGATAGAATATTTCATGCATTCATATCAATCCCATGTGAGCCACAATAATGAAGACCAATAGTAATGATCACAAATAACAATAGGCATACTCTACAATTTTTGCATGTTAGGCAACCCTGAAAATGGCTGTTTATGGTGGAACCAGCTGTAACAACTGGAAGTGTGATGGGATTGTGGGTATACATCCTCCAGTTCCTTGATTAATGAAGCAAGTGCTCAAAATAGCTTCCTCCTACATTGTTGTAAATTTGAGCACATTGCTGGGGAGTTACTTATGCACATAGCAACAGTGTTAATACACTTGACCATATTTGGTTCTATTTGATCCGTATTGACTGGTATCACTTGACTGAATCCTGTGAAACAGGGCTATGAATACGTCTGCCTTGTCAATGCAATTACATACATAAATATATAAATAAATAAAATAAATAAATATAAGGAGTTAAGATAGCATCAGCGAAGGATGTATGTGAAGATAGCTCCCGGTTCTCTTGCTAAATAATCGGGAATAAGTGTGATGTAAACAAGAAGCGAGTGAAGAATGGTATCCAGTGTGAAAAGTGTTTAATTTGGTACCATTTTGAGTGTATATGTAGTGCTGGTTTTGATAAAAATGAAGATACCTGGACCTGTGTGAGCTGTGGCGAGTGCAATTTGAATAGCGGTAGCAAACCTAGGCCTATAACGGTCAACAAATCGCTGGCGTCTCATTCCTTGGAGGATGAAGGTAATGATAATGTACTTGTAATTCTCTCTTCATTGCAACAGGATTTTCAAGCATTAAAAGCGGAGAATGAAATTTTAAAGGAGAAGGTACGTTTACTGGAATCGAAAGTACCTGTACCAACACTCACAACACAGGTGGCTCCATGAATTCTAGCGCGTGGTGTCAAGTTGCTTCAGGTTCTAGGAGGAAAAGTGTACAGGTAAATAAGGACAACTTTGTAATTGATACCAAAAATAGATTTTCAGCCCTGAGGGAAGTAAGAGATATGCAAGGACTTATCCGTACGGGAAGCAGTCAAACGTATAGCGCAAACTCCGTTACGAGAAGCGGCAAAGTTAGGCCTAATATCCCACACAGTGCACAGGCGAAAGTGTCGAACATTCTTATATTTGGTGATAGCCAGGCGAGGGGAATTGCAAAGAAAATGAACAATGAAGATATTGCAGCATTGGCTGTCATCTATCCTGGGACCCCAATAAAGAAGGTATTGGAAAACACGGAGCAGGCAGCAAGAAATCTCGGAAGTCGTGATGCAGTAGTGATCATCGGCGGGACGAACGACATAGCTCACAGCGGCGCTAAGAATGTAATTTCTGAAATTAAATGTACACTAGGTAAGCTGACTCACACTAACATCTTTGTAGTGAACGTGCCCCACAGGCATGATTTGATTAGAGAATCGTGTGTGGACATTGAAGTGGACAAAGTTAATATAGATATGGTTAAAATTTGTAAACATTTTTGTAACACCTAGGTAATTAAATGTAGCAGTTTCGAGAGACACTGTTACACAAAGCATGGCCTTCATCTAAACAATTCAGGAAACGAAAGATAGCAAATATTGTTCTAGATTTTATTAATCTTAAGATATGTACTGTAAAAAAGGCAACTCCCTTGAGTTATAATACTGACCAGGAAAACTAGTAGAAAGAGCCAGCTGTACTTCAAGCTGGCTCAGTCAACTAGAAAATGAAACTCAGGAATGTAAGGAATTTCATGTTACCCAAGTGCAACATTCAAGTTTTAGGGGGGAAGGGGGTCTGAGATTGCTCTTGGTAAACTGTCAGAGTGTAGTAAATAAACAATTAAAATTCAGTACATTGATGGAATCTTATGAGACTGATGTGGTGATAGGAGTGGAATCGTGGTTGAGAGAAGGGGTGGGTAATAGGGAATATTTCCAGAAGGGTATACAGTGTATCGTAGAGACCGAGGAGAAAAAATGGGAAGGGGGGGGGGGTGTTTATTCTGGTGAAGGAAAATTATTGTTCACTTGAATGGTTTACCGATGAAAGGGATGAAATATTAGGGATAAAATTAGTTTGTGATAATATGAAGGTGGTGGGAATTATAGGAACGTATAGGCCTGGAAGAGAGGAAAGAGACATGGAAATATTTGATAAAATAATAGATTATACTCATAAAAACAATAATAATGATATGGTAATAATTGGAGGAGATCTAAACTTGCCTGAAGTTGAATGGAATGGAGCTGCAAGTGAAGCCCATGAACAGAAACTGGCAAATAAGTTAATTTGGGAGGGAGGATTTACACAAGTAGTACAAGAACCGACTCGTCTCAATAACTTACTAGATGTATTCTTGGTTTAACCATGGGAAATTGTTGATAAAAATGAGGTGATTGAAGGAATAGGTGACCACAAGGCTGTAATAATGGATGTAGGACTGGTACCAAAAAGGCTTAATAAGAGGGTCACACAAGACAAGAAATTGTACAGAAAAACTAAAGTTGATGAATTTGGGACTTACCTTAAATCACAATTCAGTTGTTGGATAAGTGAAGGGAGTAATGTGGATACACTTTGGGCTAAATTTAAAGGAATCATTTGGGAAGGAGAGAAGAGATTTTTACCTGTTAAGAAGTGTAAAATGACCTCAGACCCTGTTTATTATACAAGGGAAATAAAAAAATTAAAAAGAAAATGTAGAATAGTAAAAAGGAAAATCAAAGAGGGTAGGGAGAGGAGAGAAACTAGGAAACATCTAATGAGGGAACTGAATAGAGTGAAAAAGGAAGCAAAAGAGAATTATATGAATGGCATACGTCAAGAGGGTAATGACCACAAATGGAAATGGAAAAATCTGTATTCATATATCAGGAATCAAAAAGGAAAAGGAATCCAAATTCCTACAATGGTGGGAGAAGGGGGTGAACACTATTTAACAGATACTGAGGAAGCAAACCTATTTAGTAGGGAATTCAGAGATTCAGTAGAAGATTGTCAGGAGATGGAAACCGAAACAGAAGATAGAGAGGATGAGACACATAGGGAAAGAAGAAGCTTCTCATTCACAAATGAAGATTTTTTTTGAGAAATCCAGCTGCTTCAGCAAGGAAAAGCAGCAGGAAGTGATCAAATTACTGGGGAGGTATTAAAGACAATGGGGTGGTACATAGTGCCTTATTTAAAATTTCTCTTTGACTATGTCGTAATTAATAGTATAATACCAAAGGAATGGAAGGAATCTATAATAATACCAATTTATAAAGGAGAGGGTGATAAAAGGAAACCAAAGAACTACAGACCAATCAGCCTGACCAGTATAGTTTGTAAAATACTGGAGAGTTTAATATCGAAGTACATCAGAGGGATATGTGATGATAAAAATTGGTTCATGGATTTAGAAAGAAATTTTCTTGTGAGGCACAACTGGTGGGATTTCAGCAGGACATATCAGATCAGTTGGATTCAGGAGGCCAGTTAGATTGCATAGCCATAGATCTTTCCAAAGCCTTTGATAGAGTGGAACATGGAATATTATTAAAGAAATTGGGGGTAATAGGATTGGACGTAAGGGTTACACGTTGTCTAAAAACATTTCTAAATTCAAGGGTTCAGAAAGTCAAAGTAGGACATAACGTATCGCAGGAAGAGAAAGTTTGGAAGGGTATTGCACAGGGTAGTATAATCGGTCCGTTACTTTTCTTAATATACGCAAATGATTTAGGGAATAATATAACATCAAAAATCAGATTGTTTGCAGATGACATAATTGTTTACAGTTAAATAAATAACATTGAGGATTGTTCAGAATTACAAAGGGACCTTGAGAGTATCCAACCATGGGTTGAAGAAAATAATATGAAGGTTAATGGAGGTAAATCAACTGTTACAACATTTACAAACAGGAGTTTTAAAAATGAATTTGAATATACTTTGGATGAGGTAGTTATCCCAAAAGATGGCAAGTGCAAATACATAGGTGTGAGATTTGAAAGTTTGTCTCATGTTTGTGGGTTACTGTAGTCACGTCCTAGTTCGTGAACCGTGGGCAACGGCTGAGTGGCCTAGTAAGTGGTCCTGAGAGTCGGGATACCAGTTGCTATGGAATGGGAGTGGGCATCTCGGACATATTCTGAGTCATGGCCCTCCTTGTGCTCAGGCGGCTAGGACTATACAATTCACCGGTGGTCCATAACCCGTTAGAGGAGAGATCCTCACTTGGACTATGTGCAAGTAGGGCAGCATCCTGCTTCATGAATTTACCGAGCTCAGAACACTGTAAGCAAGCCTCGGACCTATGGGAGTAATGGAGTCCCACTCCCATTTGACAGGCGAGGGACTCCTTGGAAACAACTTGGCGAACGAAATGGAATTCGATGGGGAGCTATCAATATTAATGGGGCTTATGGGAGAAAGAAGGTAGAACTGGCTGAGTCACCAAAGAGGATGCATCTGGATGTGCTAGGAGTAAGTGATATTCGGGTAAGGGGAGATAAGGAGGAAGAGATAGGAGATTATAAAGTGTACTTGACGGGTGTTAGAAAGAGAAGGGCAGAGTCTGGGGTAGGGCTCTTTATCAGGAATACCATTGCACGCAACATAATTTTGGTTAGGCACGCAAATGAGCGAATGATGTGGGTAGATTTGTCAGTTGGAGGAATTAGGATAAGAATTGTGTCCGTGTATTCACCATGTGAGGGTGCAGATGAGGATGAAGTTGACAAGTTTTATGAAGCATTGAGTGACATTGTGGTCAGGGTCAACAGCAAGGATAGAATAGTGCTAATGGGCGATTTCAATGCGAGAGTTGGGAATAGAACTGAAGGACACGAAAGGGTGATTGGTAAATGTGGGGAAAATATGGAAGCTAATGGGAATGGGAAGCGTTTGCTGGACTTCTGTGCTAGTATGGGTTTAGCTGTTACAAATACATTCTTCAAGCATAAGGCTATTCACCGCTACACATGGGAGGCTAGGGGTACCAGATCCATAATAGACTATATCTTAACAGACTTTGAATTCAGGAAATCTTTTAGAAATGTACGAGTTTGTCGGGGATTTTTCGATGATACAGACCACTATCTGATCTGTAGTGAACTACGTATCTCTAGGCCTAGGGTAGAGAAAGTGAAATCTGTCTGCAAACGAATAAGGGTAGAAAATCTCCAGGACGAGGAAATTAGACAGAAGTACATGGATATGATTAGTGAGAATTTTCGAACAGTAGACAGTAAGCAGGTTCAGGATATAGAAAGTGAATGGGTGGTATACAGGGATGCTGTAGTAGAAACAGCAAGGGAATGCCTAGGAACAACTGTGTGTAAAGATGGGAAAAGGCGAACATCTTGGTGGAATGATGAAGTGAGAGCAGCCTGTAAACGTAAAAAGAAGGCTTATCAGAAATGGCTCCAAACAAAGGGCGAGACAGACTGGGATTGGTACGTAGATGAAAGAAACAGAGCGAAACAAATAGTTGTTGAATCCAAAAAGAAGTCATGGGAAGATTTTGGTAATAACCGAAAGGCTAGGTCAAGCAGCAGGGAAACCTTTCTGGACAGTAATAAAGAATCTTAGGAAGGGAGGGAAAAAGGAAATGAACAGTGTCTTGAGTAATTCAGGTGAACTCATAATAGATCCCAGGGAATCACTGGAGAGGTGGAGGGAATATTTTGAACATCTTCTCGATGTAAAAGGAAATCATCACGGTGGTGTTGCAAACAGCCAAGCTCATGGGGATGAGGGAAATGATGTTGGTGAAATTATGCTTGAGGAAGGGGAAAGGATAGTAAATAAACTCCATTGTCATAAGGCAGCAGGAATAGATGAAATTAGACCTGAAATGTTGAAGTATAGTGGGAAGGCAGGGATGAAATGGCTTCATAGAGTAGTAAAATTAGCGTGGAGTGTTGGTAAGGTACCTTCAGATTGGACAAAAGCAGTAATTGCACCTATCTATAAGCAAGGGAACAGGAAGGATTGCAATAACTATCGAGGTATCTCACTGATTAGTATACCAGGCAAAGTATTCACTGGCATCTTGGAAGGGAGGGTGTGATCAGTCGTTGAGAGGAAGTTGGATAAAAACCAGTGTGGTTTCAGACCACAGAGAGGCTGTCAGGATCAGATTTTCAGTATGCGCCAGGTAATTGAAAAATGCTACGAGAGGAATAGGCAGTTGTGTTTATGTTTCGTAGATCTAGTGAAAGCATATGACAGGGTACCGAGGGAAAAGATGTTCGCTATACTGGGGGACTATGGAATTAAAGGTAGATTATTAAAATCAATCAAAGGCATTTATGTTGACAATTGGGCTTCAGTGAGAATTGAAGGTAGAATGAGTTCTTGGTTCAGGGTACTTACAGGAGTTAGATAAGGCTGTAATCTTTCACCTTTGCTGTTTGTAGTTTACATGGATCATATGCTGAAAGGTATAAAATGGCAGGGAGGGATTCACTTAGGTGGAAATGTAGTAAGCAGTTTGGCCTATGCTGACGACTTGGTCTTAATGGCAGACTGTGCCGAAAGCCTGCAGTCTAACATCTTGGAACTTGAAAATAGGTGCAATGAGTATGGTATGAAAATTAGCCTCTCGAAGACTAAATTGATGTCAGTAGGTAAGGAATTCAACAGAATTGAATGTCAGATAGGTGATACAAAGCTAGAACAGGTCGATAATTTCAAGTATTTAGGTTGTGTGTTTTCCCAGGATGGTAATATAGTACGTGAGATTGAATCAAGGTGTAGTAAAGCTAATGCAGTGAGCTCGCAGTTGCGATCTGTAAGAAGGAAGTCAGCTCCCAGACAAAACTATCTTTACATCGGTCTGTTTTCAGACCAACTTTGCTTTACGGGAGCGAAAGCTGGGTGGACTCAGGATATCTTATTCATAAGTTAGAAGTAACAGACATGAAAGTAGCAAGAATGATTGCTGGTACAAACAGGTGGGAACAATGGCAGGAGGGAACTCGGAATGAGGAGATAAAGGCTAATTTAGGAATGAACTCGATGGATGAAGTTGTACGCATAAACCGGCTTCGGTGGTGGGGTCATGTGAGGCGAATGGAGGAGGGTAGGTTACCTAGGAGAATGATGGACTCTGTTATGGAGGGTAAGAGAAGTAGAGGGAGACCAAGACGACGATGGTTAGACTCTGTTTCTAACGATTTAAAGATAAGAGGTATAGAACTAAATGAGGCCACAACACTAGTTCAAAATCGAGGATTGTGGCGTTGTTTAGTAAATTCTCAGAGGCTTGCAGACTGAACGCTGAAGGGCATAACAGTCTATAATGATAATGTATGTATGTATCTATGTATGTATGTTGCACTGGAAGGGTCATGTGGATGACATTGTTGGGAAAGCATACAGATCGTTACATGTCATAATGAGGCTACATGAAAGATGCAACAAAGAATTAAAAGAGAAAAGTTAATTAAGTATGGTTTGTCCATTATTGGAATATGCAAACAGTGTTTGGGATCCTCACCAAGAATACCTAATGAAAGAAATAGATAGTGTGCTGAGGAAAGCAGCAAGATTTGTAACAGGGGATTTCAGGAGAAAGGGTAGTGTATCAGAAATATTGAAGGAACGTGGCTGGGAAACTTTAAGTAAGAGAAGGGAGAAAACTAGACATATAGGATTATATAGAGCCTCTACAGGAGAAGAAGCATGGGGAGAAATCCGTGAGAGGCTTCGGTTGGAAAATAATTATATTGGCAGGACTGACCACAAGTACAAAATTAGAAGGAATTTTAGCCGAAGCGATTGGGGTAAATTTTCATTCATTGGGAAGGCGTGAAGGAGTGGAACAGTTTAACAGGGGTAGTGTTTGATCCTTTTCCAAAATCTGTACAGATATTCAAGAAGAGAATAAACAGCAACAGAGAAAATAAATGAAATATTAGAAGGCATTCAACCAGTGCAGGTTATTGTAAATAAAAATATGTGTGAATAAATTATTTCCATCCCCTGGTCTAAGGAGTTTGGACAGCCAAAGTAGGGGACTGCCTGTAGGGGTGAAGTACGGTGGAGACTTCGAGGGCCCTGGGACCGCTACGGTAGCCGTGAAGGCCCTTCAGGAACTCTGAAAAGTGGTGGCAAAAGGGGGTCTTGTTAAGATGCAGCAGGTCGTTATGCTACTTAGGTTCCAAAATGGGTAAATAAGTAAATAAATGCAATGTAAATTTTAATCTTATACCAGTTGTAATGCATTATTTGAAATAATTCTACATACTGTATATGAGTTGACTATATTTGTAAGTACAGGAGATACTATAAGTAGAATTTTGTAAACAATATAAATTTATTAAGGATGAGCTGTGTGTTTAATAGAAAAAAATTGTTAGCCTAAAATGTATAATATTGTATTCTAGGAAAATTTTCTTATCTTGTTAATCTAAAATTTAGTGCTTGACAATAATGTATTTTAGTGTACCATTTGCCACCGAGGTAGACACCTCATTTGCAAATAAAGAGATTTTGATTTGATTTTAATTTAATATGTATAACTTAGTTATTTCATATTAGATCGAGCATGTTTTGAGAACTGACCAGTTCTCTTCCTAAGTGATCTTAAATAAATTCCAAAATCCATAAGACTTGATCCTAAAACACTCAGTTTACACTAAAATAAGCACTTGCACAAAAAACTTTTACAATATTGTAACAGTTCCCCTTTGTTATAGTCTAAAATCGTTCTTTTCTTCTTCTAAGAGAACAAATCTTATGATCTTCCTTTACAATCCTGCATACTACATACATACATACATACATACATACATACATACATACATACATACATACATACATACATTATCATTATAGACTGTTATGCCTTTCAGCGTTCAGTCTGCAAGCCTCTGTGAATATACAAAACGTCGCCACAATCCTCGATTTGCAACTAGTGTTGTGGCCTCATTTAGTTCTATACCTCTTATCTTTAAATCATTAGAAACCGAGTCTAACCATCGTCGTCTTGGTTTCCCTCTACTTCTCTTACCCTCCATAGCAGAGTCCTGCATACTAGTTTTCTACAAATAATCTGTTTAAAATGTTGTCCTAGGCCCTTCTGGCCATACAAACTGTACATAAAAATTTAGAGCTAATATTTGGACAATTGACATTAAGAATCAGTATTAACATTGTATTTTCTCTAGTCTGCAAAAATGGCTCTGGAAGGCTCTGTTTCTAGAAAATAGAATTCAGAGAATTAGAGTAGGTGAAGCTTTATCTGTCCCTGTAAAAATTAAGAGGGGAATTCCTCAAGGCAGGATTATTGGACCTATATGTTTTCTTATATATATATATCAATGATGTGTGTAAAGAAGTGGAATCAGAGATGAGGCTTTTCGCAGATGATGTTATTCTGTACAGAGTAATAAATAAGTTACAAGATTGTGAGCAACTGCAAAACGACCTCAATATAATAATAATTTCGTGTGGTTATTTCTAGCTGAGTGCAGCCCTTGTGAGTTGCAGGGATGTTGGGGACAGCACAAACACCCAGCCCCCGGGCCATTGGAATTAACCAAATGAAGGTTAAAATCCCCGATCAGGCCGGGAATCAAACCCAGGACCCTCTGAACCGAAGGCTAGTACGCTGACCATTCAGCCAATGAGTCGGACAGTGACCTCAATAATGTTGTGAGATGGACAGTAGGCAATGGTATGATGATAAACGGGGATAAAAGTCAGGTTGTGAGTTTCACAAATAGGAAAAGTCCTCTCGGTTTTAATTACTGCATTGATGGGGTGAAAGTTCCCTTTGGGGATAATTGTAAATACCTAGGTATTAATATAAGGAAAGATCTTCATTGGGATATTCACATAAATATGATTGTAAATAAAGGGTACAGATCTCTGCACATGGTTATGAGAGTAATTAGGGGTTGTAGTAAGGATGTAAAGAAGAGGGCATATTTGTCCCTGGTGAGACCCAACTAGAGTATGGTTCCAGTGTATGGGACCCTTACCAGGATTACTTGATTCAGGAACTGGAAAAAATCCAAAGAAAAGCAGCTCAATTTTTTCTGGGCGATTTCCAACAAATATAACTGACTAAAAACTTGTACAATATAGTAACAGTTCCCCTTTGTTATAGGCTAAAACATTCCTATTCTTCTTCTAAGAGAACAAATCTTGTTATCCTCCTTTAAAATCCTGCGTAACAGTATTCTACAAATAATCAGTAAAAAATATTTACATGCTGTCCATAAAAACTCTACATATAATTTGGAGTAGCGTTACAAAAATGTTGCAAAATTTGGGCTGGGAAGACTTGGGAGAAAGGAGACCAGCTGCTCGACTAAGTGGTATGTCAAAAACAGTCAGATGTAAGGCTTTTCAGGCGTTTGCTCTATTAACCAGCGTTTTGTCTTAGGTCTGACACTAGACTCATCAGAGTGGGATGTGTCAGACCGTACCCACTGACGCTGGGGTGTGTGCAGGTGAACTTGTTTTAGAAATTTTTGAGATGCTCTATTGGTGAAAAATATCTAATTCCTCCATGGGAATTTGGAATTTTCTAAGTGGTATATTCTGAGCTGTCAGTGGAGAGATGGCGTGGGAGGACATCAGTAGACGAATAAGTTTGGATGGTGTCTTTAAAAGTAGGAAAGATCACAATATGAAGATAAAGGTGGAATTCAAGAGGACAAATTGGGGCAAATCTTCGTTTATAGGAAGGGGAGTTAGGGATTGGAATAACTTACCAAGGGAGATGTTCAATAAATTTCCAATTTCTTTGCAATCATTTAAGAAAAGGCTAGGAAAACAACAGATAGGGAATCTGCCACCTGGGCGACTGCCCTAAATGCAGATCAGTAGTGATTGATTGAAAACTAAAATGTGCCTATATTCTGCATGCCACACCGCGGAGCCATTCTTATTCTAATGTTTGTATGATTAAGGTGTTCATTTTCTGTGAGTCTGCCCTGAAATAGATCGTCTTAGATCTGAAATGTATACCTATAACTATTAGTGGACTATTTAAGGACTTGGTCAAGCTGATTCATGCTTAAACACACCTGTTTGAACTGGCGGTGCATTTTTTCAGTATGTGTATGCTCACAAGGCGAGTAGAAGCCATGCAGGCTAATAACATATCTACTGTAAGTCTTTACCTACATAGAGTTTTCAGTCACACAAGTCCTTAAATAGTCCACTAATAGTTATGTGTACTTATTTGAGATCTAAGATGATCTATTTGAGGGCTGGCTCACATAAAGTGAACGAGAAGAGGAATGGCTCGGCAGTGTCGCTTGCAGAATACAGGCACATTTTGGTTTTTTGCAGACTAGAGAAAATACAGTGTTAATACTGATTTTTAATGTCAGTGGTTCACCAATAGCTCCAAATTATATGTACAGTTTTTATGGACAGCATGTAAATATTTTTTACTGATTATTTGTAGAATACTGTTACGCAGGATTTTAAAGGAGGATAACAAGATTTGTTCTCTTAGAAGAAGAATAGGAATGTTTTAGCCTATAACAAAGGGGAACTGTTACTATATTGTACAAGTTTTTAGTGCGAGTGCTTATTTTAGTGTAAACACAGTGTTTTGGGAACAAGTCTCAAGGATTTTGGAACTTTTTTTGAAGATCACTGAGGAAGAGAACAGGTCAGTTCTCAAAACATGTTTAATATAGTATGTAATAGATAAGTTATATATAAACTAGCAATTACCCACAGCTTTGCTTGCGTGGATTTCTTAATTTGATCAAAGTAATCATTCCTTGGCATTGTACTAAGACATTATCTGAAAATTCCTAAAGTATAAGAACTCACCCAAAAATTGAGTTTCATTTACCCCAGAAATTCTTTGTAAACCATGATTGTGGTATTACCTTTTGGGCCTAAGACGACCATGTGACATAGAACTGTACATATGAGAAACAGTCTTCTCTCAAGTAAAAAAAATAATTACATGTTTATTTATTTTTAAAGGAGATTCCAAATACCTATTCAAACATCTGTAACATCTTCAGTTTCTGAGATATACATAAGTATCCCCTTAAGAAGAATTCAACCCTTTGATCAGCCCTTCCCCCACCCCCATCTAAGTGTATTTTCCGAAAAACAAAAATACATGTTTCCTTATTTTTAAAGCAGATTCCAAATATCAATTTTCATGTATGTACCATTTTCAATTTTTAAGATATGAGAATCCTCATAAAAAGCAATTCAACTAATTTTCACTGCTTTTCACCCCCTGTTAAGTGCCCTCTCCGAAAACAAAAAGGTACATGTTCCTGTATTTTTAAAGGAATTTCCAAATACCAACTTTCTTCGCTATAACTTAATAAGTTTTTGACATATAATGTAGATATACCGGTACTCATTTTAAAAATTCACCTGATTTTCCAATTCTTTCCAGCCCCTTAACTGGATTTTCCAAAAACAAAAAATACGCGTTTCATTATCTTTTAAGGAGATTCCAAATACCAGTTTTCATGTTTGTACTTCTGTAACACCTTCAGTTTTTTTAGATGAATTTATACTCATTAAAATAATTCTTCTTCTTCTTCAATTCTTTCCACCCGTCTCCCGCCTTAAGCGGACTTTCCGAAAACAAAAAATATGTAATTCTTTATTTTGAAAGGAAATTCTAAATACTTTCATGTCTGTAACAGCTTCAGTTTTTAACATAAAGTTTCCTCATAAACATATTTCAACTCCTTATTTACTTATTTTCAACCCAACACCCCTTACGTCGATTTTCCGACAAAAACAAAGGCTTGTTTCTTTATTTTTAAAGGAGATTCCAAATGCAAATTTTTTCGTGTGTAACATTAAGTTTTTGAGATATAAGTTTCTGCATAAAAAGAATATAATTTCTCACTTCCTTTCACCCTCCCCCCTTAAGTGAATTTTCCGAAAACCAAAAGTACTTGTTTCTTTATTTATAAAGGAGCTTCCAAATGCCAAATATCACGACTGTAACATCTTCAGTTTTGAGATACCGGTACATGTATCCTCATAAAAAGAAATTAAACCCCTTTTTCACCACCCCCGCCCTCAAGTTTATTTTCCCCCAAAAATGCATGTTTATTTTTAAAGGATATTCCAAATACGAATTTTCATGTCTGTAACATCTTCAGTTATTGAGATATAAGTATCCTCATGAAAAGAATTCAACTCCTTTTTCACTCCACCTCTGCCCGTTAAGTTGGTTTCCTCACACCCAGAAAATGTGTGTTTCTTTATTTTTAAAGGTGTTTCCAAATACCAATTTCCACATCTGTAACCTTCAGTTTTGAGATATAAGTTTCTCCAGAAGGAGAATTAATTTTTTTCACTTCCTTTCACACTCCCCACTTAATTGAATTTTCCAAAAACAAACAGTTCCCGTTTCTTTAACAGAGCTTCCAAATACCAATTATCACGACTATAACATCTTCAGGTTTTGAGACATAAGTCTCCTCATAAAAGGTGTTCAACCCGTTTTCCCCCTTTTTTCACCCCCTTAATTGGATTTTCTGGAAACAAAAAAACCTGTGTTTCTTTGTTTTTAAAGGAGATTCCAAATACCAATTTTTACATCTGTAAACTTTTAAAGTTTTGAGGTAGAGATACACTTATTTTAAAAATTCACCCCCCTTTTCACCCCCTTGGTGACGGAATATGAAAAAATCCTCCCTTAGTGAGCACCTACACCCTAATATAAATTTATCCCCAAAATTTAATTTCTTTATGTCCAGCCGGGCTGAGTGGCTCAGACAGTTGAGGAGCTGGCCTCCTGACCCAATGTGGCAGGTTCGAATCTGGCTCAGTCCGGTGGTATTTGAAAGTGCTCAAATACGTCGGCCTCGTGTCGGTAGATTTACTGGCACGTAAAAGAACTCCTGCGGGACATAATTCCGGCACCTCAGTGTCTCAAAAAAACGTAAATATAGTTAGTGCGATATAAAGCTATTATTATTATTATTATTATTATTATTATTATTATTATTATTATTATTATTATTATTATTATTATTATTATTATTTATGTCCAGTAGTTTTGGCTCGGCGATGATGAATCAGTCAGTTAGTCAGGACGTTATTTTATATATATATGTATAGATTTACGTATGTAACTGTATTGACAAGGCTGACCTATTCATAGCCCTGTTTCACAGGATTCCGTTAAGTAAAACATATAGCAGCATGTGTGGCATAATGCACCTGCAGGCTTCAGTGATGAGTAGCCATAGATGATTCAGGCTCTCTGGCTTCTGTGCCTTGAAATAACCTCACAGGAAGAAATCCAGTACCTATAAGTTTATTTGCAGTTTGAAGTTGTAAAAACATCAGACTAAAACAGAACATGTTTTGGCTGCATTAGGTCATCTTCAGCTGTCTAAAAATAACTTAAAATTAATATATTTAAAGTTACAAAACATGAATAAAATATACACTCATTTCATATACTTATAAATTAAAATAAGTGATTATTTGAAACATCATCAGATGAAATAGTCACTTGATGTAGTATGATGAAGTCAGAATGAGTCTGACATTGAACACTTCTACGTAATAAATGACAATAATTTAATTGAAAAGTTTCTTCTATTCCTTAAAATTTGTTGCACATAAAAATATTAGCGCCGGGCTGAGTGGCTCAGACGGTTAAGGCGCTGGCCTTCTAACCCCAACTTGGCAGGTTCGATCCTGGCTCAGTCCGGTGGTATTTGAAGGTGCTCCAATACGACAGCCCCGTGTCGGTAGATTTACTGGCACGTAAAAGAACTCCTGCGGGACTAAATTCTGGCACCTCGGCGTCTCCGAAGACCTTAAAAGAGTAGTTAGTGGGACGTAAAGCAAATAACATTATTATTATTAAAAATATTAGCAGTTGATTCATTAAAGTTGTTGTTCCACTTCATATAAAAACTTCTAAAAATGTTATGAATTTACAAATGTAGATTAAATTAATTTAATGCCAGCCAGACCATTGTGTGGAAATGAACTGCCGTCAGGTCATGTTGCACAATATGAAGTCTAGAAGGAAAACAAAAAATTACTAACGAGGGAACATCGGCAATGGTTAAGTCTCTGATCGTGATGAAACTTGGAAAACACATTGAGGTACACGAAAAAAAGATGTCGGCATCAATTTTGTGTGCCGACATTCATTAGGGCGTTAACTAAGGCGCCTAAAAGTTGCGACATTTCCAAGTTCCGCACAAATAGAGATAAATACCTACTGGCCAATGCTATGCCTGCCTCGTGCCACACCTCTACACTTCCTCCCTTCCCCCATCCTTCTGGTTCCCCATCGTACGTTTCCCTTCTCCCCGCACCTGCCCATCTGCTTAGTTGCTGAACGGGACCGGTGCTACACTTTGCGTACCGGTACTTTATCAGCCTTCCTCATAGCTCTCCCTTGTAATTCCCACATTGTATTTGTCAGTTTACTTTTTCTGAAATGTTTATGAAAACGTTTGTGACGATTCCTTAAGCATAATGTTGTTGAGTGTGTCAAAAATCATCCAGCGCTGAAAATTAAAACCTAAATTTTCACATACAGCGCAAAAGACCACGCTTCAATCTACATTATTACGGCCTATGTCACGCAGTGTGACATCACCTCATAAGCATCAAAACCTATCTGAAAACAGTTGACTGCTTAACACACCCTCAGTCGCGTCATAAAGCTGCAGCTCTCGAAAGTTCGGAGGACTTTCTTCACCGTGACTTCTGTGATTTGCTTGAAGATGAAAAATAATTTTTGACACGCTCGATGACATTGCGCTTAAAAAATCGTCACAGACGTTTTCATGAACATTTCAGAAAAACTAAACTGACTAATACAATGTGGGAAATATAAAGGAGAGCTATGGGGAAGGCTGATAGAGTACGCAAAGTGTAGCACCGGTCCTCTTCAACAGCTAAGTAGACAGGCAGGCGCGGGGTGAAGGGAAACATGCGTTGGGGAACTGGAAGGATGGGGCACAGAAGAAGGTGCAGAGGTGTGGCATGAGGCAGGCTTAGCTTTGGCCAATCTCTGTTCACGCGGAACTTGAAATGTCGCAACTTTTAGGCCCCCTAGTTAACGCCCTAATGAATGTCGGCACCCAAAATTGATGCTGACATCTTTTGTTACGTGTACCTCAATGTGTTTTCCAAGTTTCATCACGATCGGAGACTTAACCATTGCTGATATTCCCTCATAAAATGAATATTAAAGCGAGGGAAGCAAGATGTAGGGAAAGAAGAACCATGCCAATAACATTGCTCACACTCACACAAGGACGAACGTGTTACCTACTTAGTGTCAACTTAACTAGCATACAGATATGATATGACGCAAAAACAGAGCTGTTGAAAGTGAGTTTTATGTCTGTTTTCTGTATTATTATATACATGATTCTTTTTTCCCTACATCTTGCTTCCCTTGTTTTAATATTCATTGTAGTAATTAATTGTTTCCCTTCTAGATTTTGTATTGCGCAACATGAACTGATGGCAGTTCATTTCCCCTCAATGGTCTGGCTGGCATTAAATTAATTTAATCTACATTTGTTCATTTGTAACATTTTATAAGCTTTTATATGAAGTGGAAGAACAATTTTAATGAATCAGCTGTCAATAGTTTTACGTGAAACAAATTGGAAGGAACAGAAGGAACTCTTAATTACATCATTGTCATTTATTATGTGTCCAGCTCCATGGCTAAATGGTTAGCGTGCTGGTCTTTGGTCCAGAGGGTCCCGGGTTCAATTCCTGGCTGGGTCAGTGATTTTAACTGTAATTGGTTAATTCCAGTTAATACAGCCGCGAATTTACTTTACCCTATCTCAAGCAATCCACTTTATTAGCTTAGCTTTTCTTTCTTTTTAGGCTTCACTACCTATGTTGAGCTGAGACAACTTTGATTTAAAATTCAACCTTATTCGACCACCCAACTTTAGGCGTACCGGCCATAAACAAATACTTGATGGCCTTGCCAACCACACACAACACTGGACCTTGACTTATATATGTCCATCGATATTAACAGAAGAGTGGACATTGTTGTTCCACTTCATATAAAAGCTAACCATTTAGCCATGGAGCTGGACACATAATAAATGACAATGATGTAATTAAGAGTTCCTTCTGTTCCTTCCAATTTATTTCACGTAAAACTATTGACAGCTGATTCATTAAAATTGTTCTTCCACTTCATACAAAAGCTTATAAACTTCAACGCCTGTTAAGCGTTACAGTATTCCATCATACTTTACCCATTGTTCATTTAGCTCTAAATGTAAAAAATTGTTAACCATTTGTACTTTGCATTGCATGTATTATGTACACAGTTTTTATGTTATGTACCCTGCCCACTTTGTAACTTCTAGCTGAAGATGACGCCACTGTGCATCGAAACCGGTACTAGAAACTATAAATAACATGTTGTAAACATCTTATACGACATACTTAGTATTGAATAGGTTGAACCTTTCCTCAGTTCTAATTGTGAATCTCAGTTCAATACAGGAAAATGAAGTTTTTAACTTATAATAATTCCAATGGCTCGGGGACTGGATGTGTGTTCCGCCTTCAGCATTGGAATTCATCATAGATAGGGCCCTATCCTAGCAGACTCACAGGTTGCCTATACGGCATCAGATTGAAAGACCTGCACGAGGCCTCCCCGGAGGCCACATGCCATTATTATCATTTATTACGTAGAACTGTTCAGTGTCAGACTCGTTCTGACTTCATCACACTGCATCAAGAGACTGACTCTTTCATCTGATGATGTTTCAAAATGCACTTATTTTAATTTATAAGTATATCATATGAATGTAAATTTTATTTATGTTTTTTAACTTCTAATGTATTAATTTTAAGTTATTTCTAGACAGCTGATGATGGCCTAATGTGGCTGAAATGTGTCCTGTTGTTTTAATATGATGTTTTTACAACTTTGAATTGTAAATAAAGTTATAGGTATTGACTAGGTGGAACCAATATATTCCTTTTTTTTTTTAACTTACAGAACATAATTGTCAATACGGATCCAAAATGAAATTTATTTCATGCACAGTCCAGTAAGGCATGTTGTTGTGATTCACAGTTTTGTTGTGGAATTTGGATTCGTCACTACACAGAATACCAGATAAAATTTTTGCATCAGTTTCCACTCGTTGCAGTATCCATAGAGAAAATGCTACTCGTGCTTGGAAATTGAATTGTGGAGCTCCTGGTGTAGTTGTGTATGGTAAAGTGTGGGATGTATTGCAATGCAATAATGGCCTATGTTCAGAATATGTGCTATGGCCTGTGGGCTGGTGTGCAGGATGTCTTCAATTGCGTTATAGAGAGCTTCATCATTATCACCAAATGTCACTGGGGCATCCGGAAGAAGTGATTATTTCCAATGAATATTGTTTCTCGCAGGCATCCTTCAACCCTTCTAAACATATCCATAGTTGGTAATCTTGATTCGGGAATTAATGCTCGGTATAAGCATCGTGCTTCGTGTATGTTACATATTGCTTCTTTGTAGAGTATAACATCCTCTCATCACCTGAATACAAAGTGGCCTGTACAAGAACTATGACTCAAATGTGTAGACAGGTTTCCTTTGCTTCAAAGGTCACAATGTGTTGAATTGTCCCTCTTAAGCCCAGAAAATTGTAACCATTTCCAATGAGTGGAATATCTACAGATAAACAATCAAATATTGTCACATCTCTAGGGACTTGAAATATATAAGAAAGTCCACTTCTGCTATGGTTGGCTTTATACAGTCATCTCGATGCATTTTGCAACATTGTGTCAGTCCCTCCCCCTCTCACTCTCTCCTCTCTCTCCTCTTCATGCCATGCATAAAATTGTAAGCACATGGCACACTTCTGCTTAGCACATTGGGTCAGCTGTAGGCTACAAAATTCATGCCTACCGTTGCACCAGCCGGTACCATCCTTTAAGCTGGTACGTGTACAAGACAAGGTAAATTAATGCATAAAGATGAAACTAATCACTGGGTACATACCCCACACAAACATAATTACCAAAGTAAAGAAAACTTACCTTTAGTAAACAAGAAGTTCCCGTGGATACTTAGAATTAAACTGGTACAGTATTAACCGGTATGACTAATAGAAAGAAAGACCAACTAGTTATGGAGTTAAAAAAATTTAATTTTAAAATATTGAAGATTGTTTAACAACTGGGGAAGAACAATACATTTAGCTGAAACTTAATGAAGTAAGGTAAGATTACTAGGATAAATGAAACAAATTAACACCTAACTCAAAAATTCAGAAGACGGCTGTCATTTAAGTAAAATTAAAAGAAAACAATCTGGTATCTTAAGTAGACCTATGGCAGGAGTTAAATTACCAATTCAGGTTTAATGACATGAGTTTTCACAAGCGTCTAAGTTTTAAAAGTTTTCAATCAAGAGCCAGAAAAAGGCCAAGAAAACCACTTTTGAAGTAGGACGAAAAATAAACCTAGATTACCGGAAAAGATAATTAAAATATTAGTAAAGAAACCCAGTACAGCCAAATAATAGCGCTGAAAACTGAATTCATGCTCCCAAAGAAAATATTCCTTTTAACCGTAATCCATGGTTACACTGATTGCTAGCCTAGAGCCACCAAGAAACGTGCTCCTGCTCACCATGATAGCTTCCAAGAGACAACGGCTACTACAAGCCAGACAGAGAGGTCAGTTACGTAACAGTCCTTGCTAGCACTGATTGGCCAGCGACAAAGGCACGGCTAGCAGTCGCACATGCCTGCGCAGAAGGCAGATACCAGTTCAGCGCCGTCCGGCACAGGACACCGGAAACACAACCATTTTAAAATAAACAGTGTCTTAGGCAAATAGCAATAATAAGTTAGGAGAATGGCCTCCAGTGACTTAGAAGTAGTCGTAGAAAACTAGTTTGAAAGATAAGCATGATGTGACACTAATTTCTACAGCAATAGCCAGTCCTAAACTTAAATGGGAAAGGTTAAAAACGTTACCTCGATAACACCGTAAAATCTGAGGTTCGAATCCGGGCATGAACTTTTTTTTTTTTTTTTGTTCCCAAAGGAGCATATCATGATGACATCAGGCAATGAACACACCAAATTTGACCGAGTTAATTTCATTGTTAAATACTTCACTCCATTCGTCATGGCACATTATTCACACGTGTCAAGAGAGCAAGTGCTGGCTCTTGTCCGACACGGCAGTTTTAGCATTCAGGAGGCAGTGAATGAGTGTAGTGTTTAGCGTTTTACCTAGGTCTGCTCTGAGATAAATATAGCAGCGGCAGGTGTCAGGGGACATTAGGCCTCTATTGGGCACTGGTTTAAAGCAGGTTTCTGCTAGGGAAGAAGACAAGTCAGTAGAAACTTCACAAAAGAAGCCGTACTTAAACTTGGCAGAGCTCATGTAGGCAACCAATCTTATTGGATGCCCATACATAGTGTGTAAACAATTGTGGAAAGCCAGATCCCATTGCAGAAAAGCTGTCACCAAAGTGTCTTTCTCCGATGAGCAGAAGAGCAGAAGTTAAATCATAATTGGGATCATGTGATCTTCTCTGACGAGACTTCTTTTAGTTTCGCGGAGGTCAAGCCAGTTCATGTTTGCAGGCCACAGGGAGCCTGATACGACAAATAACGGACCAACTACATTGGTATTATTAAAAGATATATAGCCAAATGTTCATGCATTGGCTGCATATCTATGTCGTGTTGGAGGGTAGATGTCACCTGATGGGACTGGTGGAATGTTTCATTGGATAGGTGACCATCTCACATCAGACCAATATTTGGACATTCTGCAGAATATTATGGTTCCAAGTGTGAGAGAGCGCTATCCAGATAAGGTAACACGGTTCGTGCAAGACAACTCGTCTTGTTCAGGGCTGGTTTTCTGAGCGGGATTCCATTGAAGTGCTCAGTTGAGTTCCTCAAGCTAGAGACTCAAACCCCATTGAACATGTGTGGGTAAGGTGTAAGTGCCTTATAAGAAACACTGGCCTCTCCCTTGTGTTTGCATGATGCTTTGTGGGGCATTATGTTGGACGCATTGGAGGAGATCACCCTTGATGAGGAATACTTACGGAAGCTTGTTGAATCAATGTCACATCGAATCCGACAAGTTGTTCAAGCTGGTGGATACTGGACGAGGTATTAAGTTGTGTCTAAAACAGTCCTTTTCAGGACTAACATAATAATTATTAAATTAATGTCATATGGTCCACATTTTTCAATACTATATTATGCAATATTATTGAATTACATTACTAAACTAGGACTAGTGTCGGCCTTGGCTGGCCATCTTCAGCTTTACTGTAATACATCTAATAAGTAAACAAATGTAAAAACACACAATTGACATGAAAATTAATGTAAGCCGGACTGAGTGGCTCAGACGGGTAAGGCGCTGGCCTTCTGGCCCCAACTTGGCAGGTTCGATCCTGGCTCAGTCCGGTGGTATTTGAAGGTGCTCAAATACGTCAGCCTCGTGTCGGTAGATTTACTGGCACGTAAAAGAACTCCTGCAGGACTAAATTCCGGCACCTCGGCGTCTCCGAAAACCGTAAAAGAGTAGTTAGTGGGACGTAAAACAAATAACATTATTATTATTATTAAAATTAATCTACAACAACAATTAACATTAAAATCTGGGATGAACTAATTGTAAAATCTGAAATTCTTAGCATCTGGAGTATGCTCATCATCCAGACTCTTTCCTGTATTGATATTTATAGAATTGTTGGTTCCATCACTGCTAAACATTACAATTTCAATTTCAAAATGGGAACTATAATAATTTCGTGTGGCTATTTCTAGCCGGGTGCTGCCCTTGTAAGGCGGACCCTCTAATGAGGGTGGGTGGCATCTGCCATGTGTAGGTAGCTGCGTGTTATTGTGGTGGAGGATAGTGTTATGTGTAGTGTGTAGGTTGCAGGGACGTTGGGGGCGGCACAAATACCCAGCCCCCGAGCCATTGGAATTAACCAATGAAGGTTAAATTTCCCGACCCGGCCAGGAATCGAACCTGGGACCCTCTGAACTGAAGGCCAGTACACTGACCATTCAGCCAACGAGTCGGACAAAACGTGAACTGGTAAATGTTGATTCTGTAGTCAGATCATCAATCACCAAATCTACTTGAGTGGTGTTAGCAGTATGTACTGTAAATAACCACCAGCTGATGCAGAACTGCTAGATGGTGTTTCCACATTGACCAACGTAAATTAAACGAAATGTTCCCATAGTGCTTGTTAAAATCATACTGAAATGCAGTTGGATATTGTCAGGATAGCACATGAAAATATGGTTAAAACTGGCATTCTTAATTTTTGGCTGGTATAAATTTACAATTCATTGCGGTATTCATGAAGTTAACCTGAATAAATGATAGCTAAACTTAGATAATATTATCGAATAGTAGGAGAGAGAGAGTGTGTGTTAATCAAATGGCATTGGTTATATGAGACTTACCTCCCGTTGCAGCATGTGGTGCATGGTGTATTGTGTGCCTCATACTAACGGTTGTGAGATTCAAAGGAAAAGGAAGGGGCGATTGAAGGGGTGAGGTCGGGGAAATGAGTGGAGGGAAAGGGGGGGGAATTAAAGCGGGGCCGAAGGATGTGGGAAAAGAGATGGCTGCTGAGGAAAAGTGCTCTGAATATTATGAAAAACTGAATTATGACTTGTTGGTTTGACGTTTCTGAAAACTGGGATTTAGAAGGTCAAATAGGATATTTGGCTTTTCTGAAATGTCATTAAGTTTATGATTCGGGTTAAAATATTGATCTTGAGCTTGCATCTGGGAGATAGTGGGTTCGAATCCCATTATCGTCAGCCCTGAAGATGGTTTTCCATGGTTTCCCATTTTCACACCAGGCAAATGCTGGGGCTGAACCACGGCCGCTTCCTTCCAACTCCTAGGCTTCCCCTATCCCATCATTGCCATAAGACCTACCTGTGTCTGTGCGACATAAAGCCACTAGCAAAAAAAAAAAATATATATATATATAAAATTGATCGACTGAATATGTATGAAGCAGCTTTCAATAATGTTAAGGACGGGTTCCTTGTTGATGATTTTGGGAATTTCCATATCGTGTTTTATGTCTGTGAATTTGTGATTATAGTCATGCATGTGCTGTCGTAAATCTGAAAGTTTATTGTACTTCAGGGCATTGACGTGTTCCGAGTACCTTATATTAAAATTCCTCCCAGTCTGTCCAACGTAAGAAGAATTACAACTGTGGCAAATAATCCTGTATTCTCCTAGTTGTGAAAAACTATTGAACTTCTTTTTGGATGTGGCATATGCAAGACATATGCATATTTAAAAAATTTTTTTGGTTTTGAAAACTACTTTTACATCGTGCTTTTTAAAGATGTTGGTGACTTGGTAAATTTGTTTGTTGAACGTAAAGATAGAAAGGGAGAAGTTGTTTTGTTTATCGTTTTTCAAAGTGGTAGAGGGACGATATTTATATTTGTTGATTATTTTTTCAATAAAGAAACTGTTGTGTCCATTAGATTTAGCTATATTACGAATGGTGTTCAACTAATTTTTGAGGTCTCTTTTAGACTTTGGAACACTGAAGGCTCTGTACACCCAGGGAGGTCTCTTCCCGCATCACGCTCACTTTTTTGTCTCCCTGGCCGCCTTCTGCTTGACGTCATGTGATATGAGACAGTGCTCGCCCTTCCTGCTGACACGTATTACCACTACAGTCTTAAATGGTCATAACTTCTGAACCATTCATGCAAATAATGTCCTGACAAGGTTATTCTAATCCTTATAAAATACTGGAGGAGGTCAAACAATTTATTTTGATGAGGAACTCGAGGATAATCTTGAAATAATTATTTAATTTTAAGGAGTTATATTTTTTACTGCGGACTGTTGCATAAAATCGCTTCTAGAGGGCAGCCGGTTGGAAATAGGTATGTGCCATCGCAGACTTTTTTTTTTTTTTTTGTAGAGGTTTCTATGCTCTACATTTCGTACGCTTACACTTGGGGTCTATCGTTGATGGTTCACGCAGCGTAAGCCAAGAAAGCAAGTGACCGACCGCCCGACATTTTTATCTCTTTCTATGTATTTACTGTATATCGGATTACGGATACATAATACTTTTATAGTGGTTCACTACGTGAACAGTGTTCGTGTTGTCAGTATCTAAAGTAGAATCACTGTACTGATTAAAATGCAGTCAGCATATTATGGAAACGTGTGTGGCGCTATAAATTGTCGGCACGTAAAAGAACTCCCGTGGGATAAAATTACGGCACCTCAGCTCTCAGAAAACCGTAAATGTTGTTAGTGAGATGTAACACAAATAACATTATTATTATTTCACATATTATAAAGACAATAACGACAACAACCATCATAGCCAGTTAGTTTAGTACTGTGATGGCATAACAATGCTTCCTCGTCAGCAATGCTTGGTTGTTGAAACACTTTGTAATAAACTCTTGAATATCTCCTTTATTACAGCTCGTACGGTAAAAAGGTGTCAGATATAAATGACTGAATAAAAATCATATTTTCTATAATTATTGTTATGTGCTAAGGCCGCTATTAGCCGTGGGCGACTAGTGGCGCAACTAGTTGCTCTGGCGAGTCACAGACCATTGGATCAAATGGAGCCTATTAGCCGCGGGTGACTAGTGGCGCAACTGAGCAACTAGTTGCCGGCCGTCATCTGAACCGGCGACTGCTCTGGCGACTTTTAATTGCTCAGTTGCGTGACGGGGCATTGCAGTAAATGTAGCCTATTAGCCGTGGGCGACTAGTGGCGCAACTAGTCGCCCGATACACCTCCCCGCGCATTCGGAAACGTCACTCGAGTTCGTGTTCTCACACCAGCTTGACGTAATGCGGACGATGGAACACAATTGAGTCAGCGATCCACCTAACAATTATCATTTTTCATTACCTTGTTTGGTCTCGTGTTGTGGAAGAGTGGATATTTTACTTATTGTGATAGTTTATGTATTGAACATGCAGACATCAAATAAACTACAACAGCAAATGAAGGAGACGGCAATATTATTTGAAAGTCAAATAAATTCTGAAGACAATTTTTGAGGTAGAATGAAAACCGGTCACTTGGGATTCCAGAACTGAAGCTTACACGGACAAAATAGAAACACTGAATTCTTGGAACAGCATTTTAAAGAACTTTATTCCAGAATTCGAAGCAAAACTCGTAGGTGAGAAGAATGCTCTAGGTGAGTATTATATTCTTTTTTGGCTAGTGGCTTTACGTCACATCGACACAGATAGGTCATATAGCGACGATGGGATAGGAAAGAGCCAGGAGTTGGAAGGAAGCCTTAATCAATGTACACCCCCAGAATTTGCCTGGTGTGAAAATGGGAAACCACGGAAAACCATCTTCAGGGCTGCCGACAGTGGGATTCGAACCCACTATCTCCCAGATGCAAGCTCACAGCTGCGCGCTCCTAACCGCATGGCCAACTCGCCCGGTATGTGAGTATTATAAAACGTTTACTACTCTTATATGGAAATATGTAATACCCATAAAAATTCTATAATCGTTTACATTTACAAGTACCATTGATCCATTATATGGCTATATTAGTGAATTACAGCTCAACTGGGAAACACTTGTACCATTGATCCATTATATGGCTATATTAGTGAATTACAGCTCAACTGGGAAACACTTGTTTAGCCCTGTGTCGTTTTCTGTTATTTTTTCTTTTATGTGGCCAAGCAATCCGTAAAATGACGACTTCGACATGCGCAGGTAATTGAAAAATTTACTGTCATCCTAATTTAGATAGTCAAACAATGTATAATATAATCCTCTAGTCAGCCGAGAAACAAATATAGGATGTTTCCGCTCTTTCCTAACCCTTCAGTTCTTCCTTTCTAATAGAAGAGCAAAAAGAAGTTCTTCGTAGGACACCATTCTCTCAACTGACTGTTCTCCGGTATGAACCGAGTAATTATTCACAAGTTGCGGCACTGATCGCCCGGTACTTAAATCCTCTGGCAACTAGTGGCGCAACTTAGTCACCCACGGCTAATAGCAGCCTATTAGCTGGGCTGAGTAGCAACTCAAATGGTAGAGCGCTGGCCTTCTTAGCCCAACTTAGCAGGTTCGATCCTGTCTCAGTCCGGTGGTGAAGGTGCTCAAATACATAGTTAGTGGGACGTAAAATCCAATGACATTAACATTATTATGTGCTAATAACTTATATTTCTGAGTATAATTCGAAGCTCATGAAATAATACAGTATCCGTGATCCAATATGTAGTATATACGAAGAAAGAGACAAAAATGTCATGCGAAAAGACACCTGTTACTGGATCTCGGTTATTTCAAAAGGGGGCCCCACACATCCCAGTCATGAGTAGTTAAATAATATAGCCCAGTTCGAAATTTCATATGGTGTGTTTCACGGTTAGACTGTATCCAGATGCAAAAACGTAATGAAAACTCTTATTTCTATTATTTAGTCAAAATTTCTAGTATTCCTTGACAAAATAATTTGTCTCTACGTAAGGACCAGGGCATTTATTAGGATATGGCATTTTAATGCAAAGAGTAAGGAGCTAGCACTGAGAAAATATGCCAATAAGAAGGCTAAGCATTGGGCTGGTTCATCAAGTAATTAAGTCTCCTGATACGTACGTTTTAATAATTTAATTCCATAAAGATGTCCATATGATGTATATTTTCCTATGCCATTTGATATAAACATTTACTTCATCAGGAAATAAATTAATTATTTTGAGTTGCATGGCAATATTTTATTTCTTATCGTATTATATGTCATGTATTTGATAGTTCATGTTCTACCTGCTCAGCATGTGACGAAATTTAACGCATTTTCACGTTTTAAAATCTATTGGAAGTGCCGTTACTTATCGAATCGGACTAAACCAGACTATTATTTGATGAAAGATTGAGAAGATGTTTCACAGCCACGAGAACTCACAGGCTTGCTGTACTGCGACTGTGTACCTTACTCGCGATCGTTCATATCCCGTGACGTCATAGCGCTCCAGCCAATGGAAGCTTCAACCGCCGGAGTAGCCTACCTTTTATTCTAGTTATCTTGCTGTACACCATGCTGTTGTATGCTGCTCGTTTGTGAATTTGGGGGTGTGAAGAATCTTGATGGATTGTAGTGACTGTTTGAGTGTTTTTTCTGAAAATTTTACATCTTAAGTAGCTTGGTGCCTGATAATAGTTAAGTCTAAAAAATTAATCTTCCAGTCCATTTCGGATTCATGTGTGAATTATATATGTGGGTCAATGTTATTTAGATTAATGAGGGCGGTAGCAGTGTCTGTGATGCTCTCATTCATAATCACTATGGTGTAATGTACATATCTTGCCCAGAAGAGGATGTTGTCAAAGTTGTTGTTTTTATTATTATTATTATTATTATTATTATTATTATTATTATTATTATTATTATTATTATTATTATACATACATACATTATCATTATAGACTGTTATGCCTTTCAGCGTTCATTCTGCAAGCCTCCAAGAATTTACTAAACGTTGCCACAATCCTCGATTTGCAACTAGTGTTGTGGCCCCATTTAGTTCTATACCTCTTTAAATCGTTAGAAACCGAGCCCAACCATCATCGTCTTGGTCTCCCTCTACTTCTCTTACCCTCCTTAGCAGAGTCCATTATTATCCTAGGTAACCTATCCTCCTCCATTCACCTCACATGACCCCACCACCGAAGCTGGTTGATGCGTACAGCTTCATCCATCGAGTTAATTCCTAAATTAGTTTTCATCTCTTCATTCCAAGTACCCTCCTGCCATTGTTCCCACCTGTTTGTACCAGCAATCATTCTTGCTACTTTCATGTCTGTTACTTCTAACTTATGAATAAGATATCCTGAGTCCACTCAGCTTTCGCTCCCGTAAAGCAAAGTTGGACTGGAAACAAACCGATGTAAAGATAGTTTCGTCTGGGAGCCGACTTCCTTTTTACAGAATACTGCTGATCACAATTGCGAGCTCACTGCATTAGCTTTACTACACCTTGATTCAATCTCACTAACTATATTACCATCCTGGGAGAACACACAACCTAAATACTTGAAATTATCGACCTGTTCTAGCTTTGTATCACCAATCTGACATTCATTTCTGTTGAATTTCTTACCTACTGACATCAATTTAGTCTTCGAGAGCTAATTTTCATACCATACTCATTGCACCTATTTTCAAGTTCCAATATATTAGACTGCAGGCTTTCGGCACTGTTTGCCATTAAGACCAAGTCGTCAGCATAGGCCAAACTGCTTACTACATTTCCACCTAAGTGAATCCCTCCCTGCCATTTTATACCTTTCAGCAGATGATCCATGTAAACTACGAACAGCAAAGGTGAAATATTACAGCCTTGTCTAACCCCTGTAAGTACCCTGAACCAAGAACTCATTCTACCTTCAATTCTCACTGCAGCCCAGTTGTCAACATAAATGCCTTTGATTGATTTTAATAATCTACCTTTAATTCCATAGTCCCCCAGTATAGTGAACATCTTTTTCCTCGGTACATTGTCATATGCTTTCTCTAGATCTACGAAACATAAACACAACTGCCTATTCCTCTCGTAGCATTTTTCAAATACCTGGCGCATTCTGAAAATCTGATCCTGACAGCCTCTCTGTGGACTGAAACCACACTGGTTTTCATCCAACTTCCTCTCAACGACTGATCGCACCCTCCCTTCCAAGATGCCAGTGAATACTTTGCCCAGTATACTAATCATTGAGATACCTCGATAGTTGTTGCAATCCTTCCTGTTCCCTTGCTTATAGATAGGTGCAATTACTGCTTTTGTCCAATCTGAAGGTACCTTACCAACACTCCACGCTAATTTTACTACTCTATGAAGCCATTTCATTCCTGACTTCCCACTAAACTTCACCATTTCAGGTCTAATTTCATCTATTCCTGCTGCTTTATGACAATGGAGTTTATTTACCAACCTTTCCACTTCCTCAAGCATAATTTCACCAACATCATTTTCCTCCCTCCCATGAGCTTGGCTGTTTGCAACACCACCAGGATGATTTCCTTTTACATTGAGATGATGTTCAAAATATTCCCTCCACCTCTCCAGTGATTCCCTGGGATCTATTATGAGTTCACCTGAATTACTCAAAACACTGTTCATTTCCTTTTTCCCTCCCTTCCTAAGATTCTTTATTACTGTCCAGAAAGGTTTCCCTGCTGCTTGATCTAGCTTTTCCAGGTTATTACCAAAATCTTCCCATGACTTCTTTTTGGATTCAACAACTATTTGTTTCGCTCTGTTTCTTTCATCCACGTACAAATCCCTGTCTGCCTCGGCCCTTGTTTGGAGCCATTTCTGATAAGCCTTCTTTTTACGTTTACAGGCTGCTGTCACTTCATCATTCCACCAAGATGTTCGCCTTTTCCCATCTTTACACACAGTTGTTCCTAGGCATTCCCTTGCTGTTTCTACTACAGCATCCCTGTATGCCACCCATTCACTTTCTATATCCTGAACCTGCTTACTGTCTACTGTTCGAAACTTCTCACTAATCATATCCATGTACTTCTGTCTAATTTCCTCGTCCTGGAAGTTTTCTACCCTTATTCTTTTGAGGACAGATTTCACTTTCTCTACCCTAGGCCTAGAGATACTTAGTTAACTACAGATCAGGTAGTGGTCTGTATCATCGAAAAATCTGCGAAAAACTCATACATTCCTAACAGATTTCCTAAATTCAAAGTCTGTTAAGATATAGTCTATTATGGATCCGGTACCCCTAGCCTCCCATGTGTAGCGGTGAATAGCCTTATGCTTGAAGAATGTATTTCTAACAGCTAAATCCATACTAGCACAGAAGTCCAGCAAACGCTTCCCATTCCCATTAGCTTCCATATCTTCCCCACATTTACCAATCACCCTTTCGTATCCTTCAGTTCTATTCCCAACTCTCGCATTGAAATCGCCCATTAGCACTATTCTATCCTTGCTGATGACCCCGACCACGATGGCACTCAATGTTTCATAAAACTTGTCAACTTCATCCTGATCTGCACCCTCACATGGTGAATACACGGACACAATTCTTATCCTAATTCCTCCAACTGACAAATCTACCCACATCATTCGCTCATTTGCGTGCCTAACCAAAACTATGTTGCGTGCAATGGTATTCCTGATAAAGAGCCCTACCCCAGACTCTGCCCTTCCCTTTCTAACACCCGTCAAGTACACTTTATAATCTCCTATCTCTTCCTCATTATCCCCCCTTACCCAAATATCACTTACTCTTAGCACATCCAGATGCATCCTCTTTGCTGACTCAGCCAGTTCTACCTTCTTTCTTCCTTAAGCCCCATTAGTATTAATAGCTCCCCATCGAATTCCATTTCGTTCGCCAAGTTGTTTCCAAGGAGTCCCTCGCCTGTTAAATGGGAGTGGGACTCCATTAGTCCCATAGGTTTGAGGCTTGTTTGCTTAAGATGTTCTGAGCTAGGTAAATTCATGAAGCAGAATGCTACCCTACTTGCACATAGTCCAAGTGAGGATCTCTCCTCTAACGGGTTATGGACCACCGGTGAATTGCATAGTCCTAGCCGCCTGAGCACAAGGAGGGCTATGACTCAGTTTATATCCGAGATGCCCACTCCCATTCCATACCAACTGGTATCCCGACTCTCAGGACCACTTACTAGGCCACTCAGCCGTTGCCCATGGTTCACGAACTAGGACGTGACTACAGTAACCCACAAACATGAACTATTATTATTATTATTATTATTATTATTATTATTATTATTATTATTATTATTATTATCATCAGTTTTGGTGTGTTCCAAAAAATCCAAGTAAATCTCAGCTAAGATACCCAAGGCCGGTGGTCCCATAGCCAATCCTTCCTGTTGATAAATAACATTATCGAAAGTAAAATAATTGTTCCTTATAACTAATTTAAGCATAGACATGAAATCCTGTATTTCTAATTTACTTAGGCCACTGGATTCGCTTAAATTATTTTGAGTGATGGGGTATACCTTGGAGATTTTTATGCTAGGATACATGTTTACAATATCTAATAAGTAGAGAGAATGATTGGATTGAATGTTATACTTTTTTAATTTATTGGTCAATTCTTTAGTGTTTTTGGCAGATTTGTTCGAAAAAACTGATAGTTCCTTCTTAATAATCTTTGAATGAATTGTGATGCTTTATATTGTACGTGTCCAAGGCTTCAGTACATAAGTAAATTGTCGTGCCACATGAATATGATCAACTCAGAATGGAGCACCTTTGATGAGAGCTTCGAACTCAGCCCGGCATCGAAGTCCTATCTTCCCTACTTGAGTAATATCCTAGCCGAGTCGTAGAGCATGCAGGTCAGTGGTGCGTTCGCTGGGCAAATACAAATTATTCATATAGTTGAGGAACCTTACTTGTGAGAGGAATACGTCTACTCCAATAAATGAGAAGAATGATTCTAATTTTCTGAACACAAGTTTAATAGACTAAGGAAACACATATTAATCTCTGCACGGATATGCCATTTCACTGTAAATTACACAAAAAAATATAAAAAATTCAATTAATCTCGAGTGTTTTAAATATCTGTGAGTCCATTCTTCAATCGCATTTACACTCGATGACCCTTTAAATCTCGAGAAGGCATCCCCTCTCTGATTATTTAATTATTGAATAAACACTTGTCACACAACGCACAAAAACACTATACACAGGTATTATTAAATATGGACATATTGTGCTGTGGTTCATTGTATTAAGACTTTAATTAACATATTCCAAATAATAAGTTATGATATCCTAATATCATGTGAACTGAGGTAAACATTTAACACTAGGATTACCAAACATTCTTTCTACCTACTTTTACCGAAGCGGTCATTTTGACCGATAGTGGCAGGTATTTGTTTCTTGAGGATATTGATGTCTGATAAAGGTTCGAATTTAGTATAAAAACATCATAGACCATAATTTAATTATCATGCATGACTTGTGAACACTATTATGAATGAATAAATAAATAAATAAACAAATAAGTACACTAGTAAGGCAGAATGTTCTTCTTACACACTTTACCTTACATTATATACATATGTGCATGAATGTCACTTTCTGCTTTTTAACTTATTTTTCGCACTGAACACACACACACTTTCTTTGGTCACCTTTGAAGTGAAATTAACAACAGACCAGTGTTTTTAGAGATTGCACGCCTTTCAATTATCTTGTTCCCTTCGCACACTTCTTCCCTGATTGATGAAAAACTCAGCAAGACGCAATACTACGTGTTCACTTAGGGTCTGATCAGTGGGTCACGTTTCATCTTTTCCAAGATAGAAAAACCGTTTACAACATACTTAATTTCCACATCCACAGCCAACCAAAATTTCATACCAAACTTTTCTGGTTTATTGGGCATATACTGCATAAATGGGCATCTAGCATTCGATGGAAAGAGCTGTTCATCCACGGTAATGTTCTCATTTGGTCTGAAGGAAATAGTAAAATTAGATATAAATTTGTCCCTCACAACAGGTACAAGCGCCAATCTATCAATTTTCAGGTGATCCCTACTGGTAGATTTGTCATCGAATCGAAGAAACCTCATGATATCCAGGAAACAGTTTCGTGCCACAGTTTGGGAGAAAATTCCAGGACCTCACTTTTGTGACCACAGATCGAGAAGGTTCGTGTCAGCTCCATAAGTTCCACGTGCGTATAAAATACCAATGACAGCGTCCAATTCTTCCAAAGAAAGTGTCCGTTCAGGATTGTTCAGAACTTCGCGGGCTCCAACCTCAGGCGCTGCTTGGATTCGTCAATAAAAAGACGACAAGCTGTAGCGGCACAAGTTCCTTCAATGTGGCGTTTTGCATGTCCTGTTAGACCTCGGACTTCCCTCAGTATATTTTACTGTCCTCGACGGCCTGGCAGGCTTTGTAGATCGACAAGAGTCCGCACTGTTCCATCCAAAGTGACTTCTTCCTCGCCGACCGTCATATGCTGACCACGCCCATATGTTGACATACCACAGCGTATGCTCGGCCTTCTGTAGTTGATATCGTGCTCCTTGCTAGTAATTTCATTATCTTCCTTAGTGTTTCCTTCAACTGAAAAATGTAATACAAAACTTACTTACACTGTGCACAGAATTACGTAAATACAAAATGACTAACTTCAAATAGTCTTACCTTTGTCATCAGCTGCTTTGCTAGTGTGCGTGCATCGCCATTTGGCGGGTAGTTCCCTAACCTTTGAGGTCAAAGGCTGGTGTGTGTTTTCATGTTCACGTGGAAATTCTGAAGGCTCGACGCAACTAGAATCACTATCCGAACTATTTCCGTTTGTCAAGTTACACAGGTCTTCGCAATTATCGAGGTCTAAATCAGTCCCAGCTTCATCGCTTGATTGTGATGGGGAAATTATATGCTTATGCTTCAGAATTTCAGCATCCATTTGCAGACTACGCGAGAACATGCTTCTTCGAGGGAATTACAATCGGGAATTCTAGTTTGAATGTTTGTAACGAGTGAACACGACAATTGACTGCTCGTTACGATTGCACACCTTTCATTACTGAACTAATACTGACTATATTTTCCTGTCATGTTTGAAAAGAGCCATCGGCTGTCCCATCGCAGCACAACAATACTACGGTAATAAAGTACACTTTAACTGCTTGTTAGAGTTATATCCCGTTCTAAATGAATGCCACAAAAGTCTGATGGGGTAGCTACTGCAATACCGGTCAAAATGACCGCCTGGTAAAAGTAGGTATGAGGCGCGCGGCTGTGAGCTTGCATCCGGGAGATATTAGGTTCGAATCCCACTATCGGCAGCCCTGAAAATGGTTTTCCGTGGTTTCCCATTTTCACACCAGGCAAATGCTGGGGCTGTACCTTAATTAAGGCCACGGTCGCTTCCTTCCAACTCCTAGGCCTTTCCTATCCCATCGTCGCCATAAGACCTATCTGTGTCGGCGCGACGTAAAGCCCCTAGCAAAAAAAAAAAAAAAAGTAGGTATGTGATCTCATAGCGCTAACTAGAAAGGAGTTACGGGTTTTTGAAGCTATGTGCCGAAAAGTACACTAAATATCGTTAAAAGCCACCGAAGGGTTTGCATGTTCTAACCGTATAACGAGAGTGATAGAGAAAACAAAACTGAAAACGGTCATTTTGACCGCTGCGGTAAACCTAGTGTTAAGTTAGGTTGAGTACACTTTCAAACACATGAAGGTCGTATCACGTCATTTACCTAGCCAGCTAATTTAATCATCTATGAATCTACTGTATCATACAAGGCGCTTGTTTCGTTGGGATTTTACTAACACAAACAACATGACATGGTTTAAACAACGTTGTTTCCTGTGAACAACACATATAGCGACCCAAATATCCAATACATCACATGACATAACATTTTAGCACTCCCTTTAAGAAAGGACAAGGAAATATACACTTCACAAGATGAATCACAGATGGCATAGTACATCTGTAGTTGGCAACAGTGAGCATTAGGCTCTTACTGTCTCCTGGGAATGAACCCAAGTTCTTCTGGCACATGGGGTATATTTTACCTGAAATTCCTTACACGATTTAAATAATTATAAAATGAAAATGGTGGGATTCTTCCTCAGTGAATACTGGAATCTATGCGACGGTGGTAGTATCTAAATTGTGGCATGCGATCATTGTATCGAAAGGAGAGTAAGCTAGCCGCCTGCAGTCTGTTCCCAATACGGTAGAGCAAACTTGGCTCAGGCTCTCCCTTGTCAGGGGCAATAAATCACAGACCATTTCCCATTTTCACTGACCGAATTTCATTACGATCACATTGTAAGTTTTTGCATAATCTTGAAAGAGTCATCTGACAATTTCCAGTAGGCGGTGCTAAGCTCGTGGGATTCCTTGAGCTTGCTCGCGTTGTCAGAGTCCAACATCTGCTTCTTATTAAGTCACCCTCTTGTTTGCTGTGTATTTATTGATTCAATTATGTAGAGCACTTCTTGGTCTCATCATTAGGCAAAAAATTCCCTGATTCAGAATAATGTTTACTCGTGAATATCCATCAGATACTTTGCGACTTCAGTGATTATTATTATTTATTATTATTATTATTATTATTATTATTATTATTATTATTATTATTATTATTATTATTATTATTATTATTATTAACAATTGAAAACTGTAAGTTGGTACTGGTGCATGTGCAGGGGAATTCATGGCATTATTGTATCTCGTACATTGGAACGACTACTTGAGTCTTGCTTGGTGACCTAGATTCATAGTCATGTGACGCTGGCATCGTCTGATCCTTGTCACACTAGAGAGAGAACGATTTCAATTGCAGGCGCTTGTACTCGCTTTCTCCTCTAATTACGTGCAATGAGCCTTCGGTCGCACGAGCCAGCAGAGAGCCACTCGTGTCCCGGAACGGGCGAAATGTGCTAGTTTGGACACTGTTTGTCGTAGAAATTGTGAGCGATGCACTGTTTGAGAAATTCTATATCTTTGCCCAATTTGGCTATTTTCAATATCGTAGGATACACAGTTTGACACCCAACTTTCTTAAAAGCTAGTTTAAGAACCTTCATTCTTCTTTTCAAATTACTAAAACCCAAACTAGAACAAATAAGATTTGGCTGAGAGAGAAGATCAAATTTTTGTACAAGAAAAAGTCCTTTTTAACCATAGATTATATGAGAATCACCTCAAAACTACAAGCTTACTTTTGGATGCTCATTGAAACCTATTTGAAGCCCAAGTTTATTTATTGTATTATTAAAGAAACAACAAACCCTAGAGAAAAAGCTACATATGTTAATGAACTCTAAACTCAACAATAACTTTGCTAAAGAAACCAACAAAAACACTAGTCCTAACATGCCCAACAAATTTCACCTTCCAGTCATAAATTTGTCCAAGGTACCATGGAATGAAGACGAAAGTTCCATTTTAGCCATGGGCCCCAAACACAATTGGCCTAATTTTAATACTCTGAACACAGCCATCACTACAACAGTAGAAGCAGAATTAGCCATTAGCAAATTCCCAGCGGATAAACAAGACGAAGTAAGAATTGAAGTAAAAAGAAAATTAAACTCCATTCTTAACCCAAAAAAACAATATTAACTTCCGTAATTCACCCCTTACTACTCATGACGACAGCAGCTACAAGGATTCAATTCTCATACAAAAGCAAATACATGCTCTCAAAAAGAAAATCAATGATGATAATGTTAGAATTACGAAAGCAGATAAAGTTGACACTACCGTCATAATGGACAAAAATGAAAGATAGCTCATTCTTACAGTAAAGTAGGACGCTACCTCGAGAATCCAACATCAGCTTAAACAGACCCTTATGAATACTTTAAATCTGTTGACAGATCAAGAAAAAATGAAATTAATATGAACCCAGGTTTACCCACTGCCAAAGCCCTCCCCAAAATACACAAAACCAGCGTCCCCATTTGCCCAATAATTAACTATAGACCGAGTCCGTGATATAAAGCATCACAATTCATTCAAAGATTTTAGAAGGCACTATCATTTCTTGTCAAACAAATCTTTCAAAAACACTAAAGAATTGATCGATAAGTATAAAAGTTTAACATTCAATCCAATTATTCTCTCCACTCATTCGATATTGTAAACACGTATCCTAGCATACAAATCTCCAAGGTATATCCCATCATTTAAAACAATTTAAGCAAATACAGCGGCCTAAGTATATTAGAAATACAGGATTTCATGCCTATGCTTAATTAGTTATAAACAACAATTATTTCACTTTCGATAATGTTATTTATCAACAAGAAGGATTGGCTATGGAATCGCCAGCCTCGGGTATCTTAGTTGAGATTTACTTGGATTTTATGGAACATACCAAAATTGATGATAATAATTTTGACAGCATTCTTTTTTTGTAGATGACATCATAGTAATTATGGATGAGATGCTGCTACCACCCCCATTAATCTAAATAACATTGACCCGCATATAAAATTCACACTTGAATCTGAAATTGAACGGAAAATTAATTGTTTACTTAACTATTATCAGACACCCAAGCTAATTAAAATATAAGATTTTCAGAAAACCCACCCAAACAGTCACTACAATCCGTCAAGATTCTTCACACCCCCAAATTCACAAACGAGCTGCATACAACAGCATGGTGTACTGAGCCTTCAGTGTTCCAATGTCTAAAAGAGACCTCAAAACGGGTTGAACACCATTCGTAATATAGCGAAATCTAATGGATACAGCAGTTTCTTTATTGAAAAAATAATCAAGAAATATAAATATTGCCCCTCTACCACTTTGAAAAAAGATAAACAAAACAACTCCTCCCTTTCTATCTTTACAAATTTACAAAGTCACCAACATCTTTAAAAAGCACAATGTAAAAGTAGTTTTCAAAACTAGGAGAATACAGCATTATTTGCAACAGTTGTAATTCTTCTTACGTCGGACAGACCGGGAGGAGTTTTAATATAAGGTACTCAGAACACGTCAATGCCCTGAAGTACAATCAATTTTCAGCTGTACGACAGCATATGCATGACTATAATCACAAATTCACAGGCATAAAACAAGATATGGAAATTCTCAAAATCATCAACAAAGGACCCCTCCTTAACATTACTGAAAGCTGCTTCATACATATAGTTCAATATTTTAACCCGAATCATAATCTTAATGACACTTTATAAAAGCCAAATATCCTATTTGACCTTCTAATTCCCATTTTTAGAAACGTCAAACCAACAAGTCATAATTCAGTATTTCATAATATGTGAATTTCCTCAGCAGCAATCTTTTTTCCCCACATCCTTCGGCCCCGCCTTAATTTCCCCCTTCCCCTCCAATCACCACTCCTTTCCCCGACCTCTCCCCTTGCCCCACCCCCTCACTGCTTTTCCTGCCTCTCTCTCCTTGCCCCACCCCTTCCTATTCCTTTGAATCTCACAACCGTTAGTATGAGGCACACAACAATACACCATGCAGCACATGCCGCAACGAGAGGTAAGTCTCATATAACCTATGCCATTTGACTAACACGCACTCTCTTTCCTTCTATTCATTGATTTTATCTATCATTTATTCAGGTTAACTTCATGGACACCGCAATGAATTGCGAATTTATACCAGCCACAAATTAAGAATGTGTCAGTTTTAACCATATCTTTATGTGCCATCCTGACAATATCCAACAGCATTTCAGCATGATTTTAACAAACACTACGGGAACATTTCGTCTTATTTACGTTGGTCAATGTGGAAACACCATCTAGTAGTTCTGTGTCAGCTGGTGGTTATTTACAGTGCATACTACGAACACCACTCAAGTAGATTTGGTGATTGATGATCTCACGACAGAATCAACATTTACCAGTTCCCATTTTGAAATTGTAATGTTCAGCAGTGACGGAACTAACAATTCTATAAATATCAATACAAGAAAGAGTCTGGATGATGAGCATACTCCAGATGCTAAGAATTTAGAGCCTAATTTATTTTTCAGATTTTACACTTAGTTCATCCTAGATTTTAATGTTAATTGTTTCTGTACATTAGTTTTCATGTCAGTTGTTGTTTTTACATTTGTTTAGTTATTAGATATATTACATTAGGGCTGAAGATGGCCAGCCAAGGCCGAAACTAGTCCCTAGTTTAGTAATGTAATTCAATAATATGCATAATATAGTATTGAAAAAGGTGGACCATACAACATTAATTTAATAATTATTATTGTGATCACAAATCAAAACATAATTAAAGGCACAATGCTAGATTTTGTAATGAATGTAGAGTAGAACTCAGACCCTGGTTTGATGCTGTGAGACTGTAAGATGCAGTGGAGAAAGTGATTGTAACCTATCCTGTCTCATGTGATCCACCCTGCCCTTTTCTCTCAAATTAACATGGCCACTTTGACCAGTCAGGTACGCAGTTCACCAGGGACAGATATGGGGGTGACTTCTGTGTGACAATACAGTAACATTTCATAAAAATGAGTAGCAAAAGTGGACTCTGCACTACATAAAAGGGTACAGTGCTTTTAAAATTGGCCTCCCTCACTACCTCTTATATGGGTTTTGGATTCTACGGGAAATTGTCTGTTAGGCTATATGTACACAAAATTTCTTGATGCTGCTCTGTACTTTAGTACTACGGTGCTTAATTTTTAAACTTGAGTTCCTGGGGGTGATACAGTGAAGGAATGAAGATAAACTTATATGGTTTCAGTAGTAAGACAGTGTGGTTTGTGAGTCAGATTTTGATGTTGGGACATTTACTGTGCTGGTAGGTATTGGTCGGTCTTCCGTTCATGTACAGTACAGGCATGTATGGAATTGTTCTTATCGTCTAAGGTCAGGGATAAGTTCTTCTTAAAAAGTTACAATTTTTACAGTTTCATTAATTTCACTAAATAGAATTAATTGGATAATGGCTTATTTGAGTGCCTCGGGAGTAAACACAAAAAGGGGCATGGCATGTTTAATAGCAACCACAAAATTGTTAGTGCTGCGATTCACTTGTAGTTTTTATTAAACTTGCCATGCCTCTTACCATTATTTACTTCCATGCCCCTCATTTTAATTAACAATCTTGCTACTGAATGTCTCTTTCTGCCCCTGACTACTATCTTCACACTAGTATTGCATATGTCCAACCCTGGTGACAATGACAGACTCCATGCACTGCGGCATGCTACCCACAAGGTCTTGGATCATTTTGTTGGGGGATGCACATCCACTCCTCCAATAATGTTGGCCACATTTTATTTCAGGGTGTCACAATTTTGATGTCAGACATTTTGCTCAAGCATATTCTGTAGGTGCACAATGAGGTTGAGGTCTGGACTATATGCTGGCCAGTTTAGGAGAAACGAGCTGTTGGGGGCTGAGAAGAAGTTGGCGTAGAAGAACTGGTATGATGAAGAGAGACTCCATCTCTTTGAAATCAACAGTGTATGGAAATGTGGAGATTGTCTTTGTCCTTTTGTGTTTTCATGTTTGTCTTTGTCTCCTCTTTCTATTGCACCCTCTTTCCACACTGATCTGTCATTGTTTTTGTTCTATGTTCCTTTTCATGTTTCTCTCTCCCCATATGACAAGATGTTGCACTTGCGGTATTGTTTGGTAGTTTCTTTCTTTCCATTACTGTGCATGTATATGTGCATTGATGAATTCCTCAGAGACCTTGTGGACAGTAATATTCCTTTTGGGGGAAAAGTAATTGTACTAGGAAGAGATTTTAAGCAGATGTTGCCAGTACTTCCACATGCTTCTAAGAAAATTGTGTTTCTATTTAAAAACATGCAGGCAAAAGTAGATGAATTAGAATTCTATGATTTCTTACTTCCAGTTGATAATGCAGATTGTCACAAAAAAAGATGAATCTTCACAAATCTCTAGCATGGATAATAGCAAAAGACGATGTGGTTTCAGAAACATTTGGAAGAGACTTCATATCTTCAGATAATGTATTGAATTTTTCTAAATTTGTTATTCTTAGTCCCGATAATGAAAACTGTGTTGAAATCAGTGGTTAAGTTATAAACCTTATATCTGGAACACTGAAGACATGGCCTGTATCAGCATATAGAATTTATAAAAGAAGAAGAAAGAGAACTCCTTTAGTTTTGAATAGAATTTTTAAATGCCAAGGTGAGTAGCATAGAGAGTAGGGCATTGGCCTTCTGTCGAGGGGAACCTGCCAAGTGTAACAATCCGATTTGCCAGAAACTTCGCTCAGTAAGAGAGGGGTCAAAATAAACGAACACATTTCGGCTTATACGTAGACACTCGACCGTTTCTGAGAAAATGACGGGGTTGTAAGTTCACCTGATGCAGTGGCACAGTAGCTTTCGCCATGGCTTCACACTTTTGTGCCCCGTGTTCAAATACCGATGAGACTGATTTATCATTTATTTGCCTTTGTCCATTAACGATTATTACACGAATGGTTTTGTTCAATGTATTTTGAAATATCATTGTACTTTTTTCATCTCTTAAGTTCTGCCTGGTAAATGAATTTTAAAATATCAGTTGTTCTACACTCATTGCGCAGCAATGGGATATCACAACTAAACGCGATGCAATAAAAATCCATGCATTGATTCATAATCAATCGCAAGCCCCAGTTTTTGGAAAAACAATCCATTGTGTACGGTTTGTCGCAAATTTTGATAACACGTGAAATCTTCAGTAATGTTAACGACGTTTATTTTCCGAGTGACATTCCCACCCAGAAATGTAACTGTGGCAAACTTGGCTTCATCGATGTTCATGGTGTGCAAAATTTCTATGTTTAGAATGTTTCTAAAATTAAAATTTTAAAAAAGTAATTGGCTTTACATCCCACTAACTACTTTTACGGTTTTCGGAGACGCCGAGGTGCCGAAATTTACTCCCACAGGAGTTCCTTTATGTGCCAGCAAATCTACAGACACAAGGCTGATATATTTGAGCACCTTCAAATACCACTGGACTGAGCCAGGTTTGAACCTGCCAAGTTGGGGTCAGAAGGCCAGCGCCTCAACTGTCTGAGTCACTCAGCCCAGCTAGAATGTTTGTACGATCGGTATCATTCAAGGGAATGTACCATTACTCCCTGAAGCGTTCATAGTGGAATAAACTTACAAAACATTGTAATTCCCAAAAAATGCCATATATATAGTTGTAATTTTACAATCAACAACATCTTCGTATCCACTAAATTGATAAGAAACCTTTGTGTAGCAGTCGTCAATGGACATAATAGATAAATAAAAATAATCAGAATTTGAACACGGGGCGCAGAAAATTTGAAGCCGTGGCTATAGCTACCGTGCCAGTTAAGCTTGTTATGCTCTAAAAGGCGTGTAAAGCACGTCAGAAAATTAAACCATCATTTTCTCGGAAACGGTTGAGTGTCTACAGATAAGCCGAAACCTGGATTCACTCATTTCAACCCCTCTTTTGCTCAGCGAAGTTTCTGGAATATTGGGTTGTTACACTTAACGTGTTCCCCTCATGAGCCCACTTGACAGGTTCAATCCTCGCTCAGTCTGGTGCTCCAATACGTCAGCTTTGGGTCGGTAGATCTACTGGCATGTAAAATAACTCATGTGGGACAAAATTCTGGCAGCTCAGCTTCTTCAAAATCTGTAAATGTAAGTTAGTGAGACATGAAACCAATAACATTATTATTAGAAGGGCTAGGAGGAAGAGGACTGAAATAACATTTTAGCCTTTTTATTTATTTATTTATTTATTTATTTATGTATGTATGCATTTATTTATTTATTTATTTATTTATTTATTTATTTATTTATTTATTTATTTATTTATTTATTTATTTATTTATTTATTTAACTGATTATAATAACAATGTCACTGAACTTTTCCTTCTCAATAATCTCAGGATTCCTAAGATTCCACTGTAGTTATGAGAGAGTTCCCCACCACCGAAAACTTGCATTGTCTCGCTCAAGTATGTTCAACTTTGAATTTCAGGGAAATTTTTTGTACAAAGTGTGTGAAGATTTTTAATTTGAACAGCAATCAAATTCATCAAGATACAATGTCATATTCATGTTTTTGCAGAATTTTTGTCAAGACACTGCCACAACATTCAGCCTATTGGCTTTTTAATATTGAATTGCTCACATTCATGTACCTAATGCCGTTGATTTTAATATTTACCTGAATATTTTAATCTGTCAGGGAATGCTGTGTGTTATGTTTTTCACTTAGCACTATTAACTCAATATGTCATTCTGCATGTTAAATAATATATAGGACTAACATTTTCCCTCTTTCAGTTGATATTTAGGATAAATTAAATTATATATTAATCTTTATACGAGGGTAATCCCATAAATAAGGTCTCCTAATTTTTTTATAAGTACAGAACTCTGTTCCTGTGCTGTTGGTCACAATATTGTGAAGAGTGTTTCCCGCGCTCGCATATAAACATGCGCACACCGTACTGAGGCACTCAGTCTTGGCTTGGCAGCCATTGAGAATGGGGCTCCCGTTGGATGTTATTTTGGACATTTTGGACTCAGTTGTCATGGGTGACGAAACCTGGGCCCACTTTACACCTGAGACCAAGCAACAATCACACCAGTGGCGGCATCCCTCTTCGCCAAAGCTTCGGAAATTCAAGCAAACACATTTGGCTGGAAAGCGATTCAGCACCGACGACGAGGTGAAAGATGTTCACAACTTCCTGACCAGCTTGGCGGTGAGCTGGTGTGACATGGGCATACAAAAACTGTTACAGCGTCTACAAAAATGCATTGACCAAAATGGTGATTATGTAGAAAAATAGATAAATGTTCAAGCTGTAAAATTATGTAAACCATTGTAGAAATAAACAGGTCTATGTATTTATAAAAAAAATAGGAGACCTTACTTTTGAGATTACCTTCGTACAACAAGTAGCTGAAGATGTCCCGTATATAGGACGAAACATGTACTACTAATTTATATCCTAGTGATTTACTTCACTAAATATATATTGTATTGTAAAGGTGGACTATAGCATCTATTGATTTGTATATGTGGGTGACGTCTATCAGGATGTCTTTCAGCGTACACACTGCATGAAAGCGTGGCATTCTTTCTTCTTTCAACATACACTACGATCATGCTTGCTTTTCTGCCTTTATACATACCATCATTTGTAGCCTATCCTGTAAGACTTCCTTCTATGCAATACCACAGGGTACAAAGGAATAATGTAATTCACGTTACATGGCACAAAACTTAAACATTAACATAACACTGGTTGGTACTACTGAGGGAACCACATACGCTCTAGTAGTGGCCTGTCAACTGGAACAGACGTCATTCCCAGATGGAAATGATGGTACGCCATGAATATTTGCCTTAGGACTCCACAACAAAAGCCATTATCCTTCTAGTAATCTCTACTTTTTATTTTCTTTGGGTTAGTTGACGTTGTTCCATTAAGAACAAAACATGAACTTAGTGGTCAAAAACCACTTTTTGAGCATTGTTGGAATTGCTGTACAGGCTAAATTTGTGAGCTCCAGTATGTACTCTGATTCATTGAAAACAGTACATCAATATTGCACATCTCGCTTAGGATATTTAAGATGGTGGTAGTTTTAGATAATTCATTCTCTATAAAAAAATAAGGATATTTGATTGAGGATCTTAAGTAGGAAACCTGAAATATTGTAGTTTCTAAGTGTACACCTACCTGCCTCGTCCTGTGTGTTCCTTGATTACCATAGCTTTCATCGAAGGACTGCTTGCTGGTTTCAGTTCTTTACATCTTGTGAGTACATTTTGAAAGAAAGGATAGGTACTGGTGGAAGATGTTCCATTTAAAAGCACTTCACAGAGCCCATTTGATGATAATCGGCCATTCTATATCTTCCTTTCTCTCTCTCTTTTTTCTTTTCTTACACACATTTTTTTAAAATACGAAGATGAAATCAATCAATGTATCCATCTATCTACTGTATCTATCTATCAATAAAACTATATTTTAATTAACTTGTTGGTGTTACTATTTCAGGAATCCTCATCAACAGGAAATAGTCAGCAGGTACTACACAATATTGGAGCTCCCAGCTTAAATCAGTTGTCACCATGGTTAGTTGCTTCAGAAGCAATGACAGTAACACCCCATGTTGCTAAAACTAAAGAACATGTTGTGCAGAGGAAGACAGTCATCACAACAGAGCTATAAAGGAATTAAAATGACTTTGTTTTATAATGGTATATGCATCTTACAGACATGTAAGGATATGGCAGCTATATATATATATTATTTATCATTTGTTATTTTATTATTATATTTTGTTTTGTATTAGGCAATTATTGTTTCCATATCTTCAGATGAAGATATGAGTATATTGATAAGGAGAAAAAACTAAGATAAAAGACTTGCAATTTCAGTTACGGTATGTTAGTAAAAGAGATGATTTTATTTTCATGTTGTATGTGTGGTGATTAGTACAAAAGGTAAACTTCTTTAGAGAAGAAAATTCAGATGTGTACTTTAAATTGGAAAGGTCATGTGATGTTGCTTCAAATTAAACTTTTTAATAGATATTGTTACCACTCTGAAGCATTTTATATTAAATAACTCTATCCTATACATTGAACTTGCATTGTGACCCAGTGGTATTGCTTCCAGTGATGAAAATAGCCTTTAAAAAATTGCATTCATGCAAGAACAGTTATGTAGGGCTTTTCAAGGCAGTTACTTTATATGTTGTTATGTGTAGTTGCAAATATTTATTTGAAAACTATTTCATTTTATATTTCTGTTGTGAATTAAGATTATCCGGTCAAGGAATTCATTGAGTTTTGGATGTTCCAAAATATTCATATTTTGAGTCTGTATTGACTCCTCCAAATTTTTCAGGGGAAAGAAAGAGTTACAAGAAATCTACAGTTGTATTTTATTTTATTGAGTTTTATGTCCAGCAGAAAGTGAACTTTGATTTTATTTTATTTTTTACCAGTTTAAGTCTCTGCTTCTGGTATTAAGAATTGGAACCCCCTTCCTTCATCCAAAGAAGCAAAATATGTGCCTTTCAATTATTGTAATGGAATATTTAGGCCTACTTATATTTTGATTTCATTTTTGAAATGTTTTCTAATCTTCTTCTATGACATGCTTTTTCATAAATTAAAACAATCATCCTATTTATAGAGATCTTTTTGGATAATTTTTTTAGACTTTACAGACTTCATTTGAACTGCTCCAACATACTGCTCACAAACCAGTTGTAAACATATACAGTAAAACCTTGTTAAGACATTGCCATAGGAGACAAGGAAAGAGAATGTGGTAAGCAAAAAACCATACTATTGAATACTCGAATAAAAACTATACAACAGGGATATATAAACACTTGATATGGGTTTTTCAACATACGTGCATTTTGCGTCGTGTATGTAGGGGTACAGTAAAAGGCTATCTACCATTACTAAAGATGAGAGAACAAATACAAAAACCTTTTTCACTGGGGACTATTAAATAACAACAGTGTTCTAAAAGCTGTGTAATATACCAGACAACAAAAGCGTTTGCACAGGGGCCCATAAAAGTATCAATGTATTATTGCATGATCACACTCTTTCCAAAACAAATGTTACTTGCAGCCTTGTGTCGGACCAGTGGGTTATTTAACATTGTTTTCTGGTCATACTCTTCGACCCTGGATTATTTGGAATATAAGCTCGGCCATCTGTGAGAAAATGACTCTGACTGCCATCTTCAACGCGACAACACTTCAATCGACTTGAGTCAAAACTCGAAGGTGCAAGTCTCAACATATCCCCCACCGCTGAAAGTTGTGGATGCCCGTCCACTTCCTGGATTTTATTTTTGTCTTCAATAGTAAGAGATTCCATGACTTTTTCAGTATCCATACCAAGGCTACGTTGAGAAAAATATGCACCATGCTAGCCAACTTCACACGATTATGTTCCTAATCTGGAGTTAGGCTATCACGTGACAAATATTCGCTATCATTCACTGTTTCACTCAACACAGAATTAATTTCTAACTTCTGAGTGGAATAGGAAATACAGGCACATACAGGCTTACTAGTTTATTGAGCAACATTAATGATAACTGGTAAGCAAAACTGAACTTCCCTGAGGCTAACGGCTTGCTCCCCGAAGGTGTAATTTACCCCGTGAAGTTCAAGCGTTCAAGGCCTTTTCCTGTTTTTGCACAACTCTCTGTGACGTGCCTCCTATGGTGAGGGCTTTTATCTGTTTCTTACACAATGGATGGCAAAGAACCTTTTCAGGACGTGGAAAAATGTGATCGTACTAAGTGGTAATAGTGAAAATTTGTAATGTGAAAAGTGAGTATTTTTATATAGATTTAATACGATTTGAATTGGGATTTCAAATTCACAGCATGCTAAGTGAGAAAACGTCTTGATGAGGAATGCACTAAGGAGGTTTCACTGTAGTTCCTCAAATTTCATTCCGATTCCTGTCCCCTTTTACATGTAATGTTGAAAGACTGGTTAGGGCTCTTTATGACTATGTAAGATGCAATTAAATCCTATGATTTTATTGGTGTTACATAATTAATAAACTAAGGTAATCCCTCTTTCCACAGTTCATACAAAAATGTGTATAGATATCTTAAAAAATAATTTAGTATTTAATTTACTGTACATGTCTGTAATATGGATGTACCAGTGTATCTTCTGGATGGTTTGTATAGAACCATGCTGTTTAATTCTGGTATGCATTTGGTATCTGTGGTAATTGGCAGCTACTCTGGGTTATTTTATTTATATTTCATATACTGATTGTATTACCATAGTTTCCGCCATGTTTGGAGACGGTATCATATATTGATCATATTACAATCACTTTTTCCTTGTCAGGAGACAGTGGTATGTAAATAGTATTCTTTGTTTGGCCTAGTTTGTGTTCATTCTTGCTGTAGATATGTGTTGAGTAGTTTATAACAAGTAACCTTGCTACTGATGAGACAGTATATGAGTGACTGTCACTCTATTCAGATGTTCAACATCACTGACATGGTATTCAAAAAGTTAGGAATTCTTTATGCAGCAACACTAAAGACTGGATATATGTATTCCTTGGATATGTTTGAATTCTTCCTCTGCATTCCTATATGATGTGGGTGATATTTCAAACAAGTTGAAATTCTTATTGGTAGTTCACGTAATGTCATGTAATACATTGTTGTGCCTTTTGAAATTTCCTAAATGTAAGAAATTCCTAAATGTACGAAACCCAACAAGAAGCAATTTCTACCCGTCTACATTAACATTTAACATAACGTCTATTTTTCTGCTGCATAAATGTCAGGTTGAGAGAAAAAAGTTAATTTTTTCTGTACGTGCATGCACACGGCACTGCTCTGAAAAAGAAGAAAAAAAAAAAAGAAAACGGTAACTGATGTTGAATCAAGAATGTACAGATAATGCTTAAAGATCAAATGCATAGGGAACAGTTAGACTGCTGACTGGCTTCTAGCTGTTGGAATAAAGATATTGGATATTGAAGCTTTCAGTATGCATTTGGTAAACGATTGTTTTTTCCCTGTATCAATGTCATCTCATTGTTGTGACCAGCAATTTGGGAATAGTTTTTGTCGCTCTTGGCATGAGCCATATGACCTTGATGTCTTCTTACTTAGGCATGTATTTTGCTTTCTTCTCTTCTTTCACTTTGTGAGATGGTTGTGCATGGGTCTCGAATTTAATGGCTGGATCAAGGATGAAGCCCTTTTTTTGTCATCAAGTTTAAAGACAGTAATGTTGATTCTTATTGTGCCATCAGTTGCGAGACCATGGGCTGTGTAATCTTTTTTTCTATTGTGTGTCAGCCGTAGACTGGTTGCTGTAGTGTCTCATTTTCGTTAGACTTTCGCTGTAATGACAGGACACTAAGACATAAGTCCCACTGCAATGGCTGCAGTGGTTACTGTTTTGTAGATCTGCCTGTAACAGTTCATACAGGTGCGATGTTTGCTGTCATTTTTAGGACATCTTTCCTCATTCAGTACTTGTAAGCCCTCTCTGTTTTCTTATCTGCCGATTAGCAAAAGTGAATTCTTGATAGAGGTTAACACCTCCCCCTTACTGACTTAGTTGATACAAGTTTTATATTTCTGTCCCCTGAGAGATATCCTGATTTTATCATATTGTAGAGGCCTCTTTGTGCCTGAAAGCTGGAGATACTATTGGGAAGATTGTCAGTACTGAGTGCTGTTAGGTATTTTTCTATTTCTATTTTCAAAAATCTTGTTACTTTAATATACTCATTGCCTGCTGTGCTTTGTGTAGTATGTTGCAACTGTTGGTCTGTTGCAGGGCTGCTTAGAATAGTCCAATGCCTTCGAAAAGCATTGCATTTAGCGTGTGAAGTGCTGGAAGTGACAAAATCTCTTTTAAGGTCCAATTAATCATTGTGTTGATATTACTGAGTAATTGGTGTGATATTTTCTCAAGAGGGATAGACTGGGACTGATAGGTTAGTGCAAGGCAAGTTGATGAATTCAAACTTCTGATATGGATGAATCCAAGGTGATGATGCAAGAGAATAGAGTTTCTTTTCCAGTCGTGTTATTAATGTCTTGAGGTGGAATATAATAGAGTCTGCGAAGTTGACTTCCAGATATTTGATGAATTCTGAACTGAAAAATTCTCCACTCCATATACTTACGCTATTCACTGCGCTCAAGTTCTTGTCACTTAGCTTCCCATTACTTTAATGATGATTGTGACTCTTTTTTTAATGATGATCTTATGCCCTAGTTCTTCATATCTCTCAATAACTAATTGTGCTAGTTCAACTGCAGAACCCTAGTTCTTGCCTTTGATTAACATGTTGTCAGTAAAATGAAGGATTGGGAGTCATGTTATTCCTTGAGCTGCAATGTGTCTCTCTCTTATTTTTTTTTTTGGAATACTCCTTTTACTCAGTTTCTAAAAACATGTTCTTTTGCAATATTGTACAATATGGGTGATGGTGGAGACACTTGCAAGATTTCCCAGTGCAATGGTATAGGCTGCTTCTTTCTCTTATTCTTGTGGAAATGGGATGAATATTTTCCTGCAATTGGAAAATTATTTCTCTCAATTGAGAAGGGCATTTCAAGATATTAATAGAATGCTTTAGACGTAAGTGGCCAATATTGTCAAAAGCTTTGGTCACATTTAGAAATATGAGCATTTGTTGCATCATGATTTACGGATTTGGCATGTTGAAGGATCTTAAAATAGCGGTGTTGATTAGGCTGTCAGGTGACTTTTTGAAACCTCGTTAATGTTCACTGAATTCGACAAATTCTGTAATTGTGGACCTCTGGTGACATGCCTCAAAATAGAGGGTATTGTAATAGGTCTCTAACTCATGAATTTAATTAATTTCTGCCTTTGAACAAAAAGTTATTGTAAGCCTGCAAAGTTTGGGATTGAATCTTGTTTATAGTATTACTACAGTTGTGAATTCCCCTGTCTGGACTGGGAACTATGTCCACTGCTGTTTTCCTGACAGCCTGGGCTATCTCTTCTTCGCTTATGGTTGTGTCATAAGGCTCATTCAGTGTAATATACTATCATAATATTCATTTTTCATATTATTGTTAGTAGCGGGAGAGACTGAAGGGAAATTGTCTGCACTATCTAGGACAGTTAACATTGGAGGGTCGAGTGTCGCTGCCATTTGCTCAAGATCACAGCTTGAATTTGGCCAACGCAGTTGGATTTTCTAGGACGGAAAAGTATGCAATTCACCATGGTGTACTAAATATACCAACATGCTTTGTTGTAATGGCACGTAGATCACCAGATGGTGTTGCTTCATAATACTGTGTTGATCTAAACACCAACGTATCGTCTCTGGGGAATTTCATTCAAATGTCACCTGAAGGTCACATGGAGAGGTTCTTATATGAACCTTTTCAAACACTGGTTTCATCGCTAATTAAACACTTTAAGGACATTCTGTAGCAAAGCAGAAACACTTTGAATGTTACTTCATCAAATAACAACATAAGACTACAAAGGTGATAAGTGTTACGCTACCTATTACTCAGCTCATTGTTGCTAGGCATTGAACCAGATAGCAATTTTATCTCAACTTTTATACCATCTCTTGTAATAACCAGTAGATTAATGTATAACTTTCAGCACATCTCGTGTACATCTTATTTTGAGGCTGGAATTGCTTCTTGATGGCTTGTGCCTTTGACTCCATCACATACGTCCAGGTTCAAGGTAGGGTTTAAACGGTGTTGGTGGTGTCCAGATTCAAATCCACCTCCTCTTACTCTTCAGTGTAGCATTTTATACACTAACACATGAAGATGTGGTTGGAGCTGTGGAAAACTTGTTCCTGATTGTGCTTCCTTCTGTGAATGGAATATGATTCAGTATTTTAACTGTTTTTCTTTTACTCCTGCAATTCTTAAGAGCTTCTATCAAATGTGCCCTCAAATTCATCATTATTGCATGTGGACTGTAGGAACTGTAGGAATCTTTAATTCATTTTACTGGCTGTAAGTTACAGTATTAATATGTTCTCATTATGTTCTCCTTTTATGTGCTCATATGATCTGTTTAAAATTCTTTTGCATCGTAATATTGCTGGAAAATTTTTCCTAGGTTAAGAGATGGAAATGTTCACTTCCTCGCACTAACAATACTGAGGGTTGTTTCTTACTTTTCTTGTTTCTGTTGAGGCTTTCAAAGACTCATGAGAAATTAATTCTCCTCCTGAAAAATTCACTTGGATTTGGTTTGGTACATATTCATTCAGATCCTTGGTGCCTTATTGGGGAAATTTTTCAGTTTTTTTTTTTTTCCCCTTAACACCCGGTTCCTGATAAAAGTTTCAAAAGATTGTCCTCTTTACTTTTAATTTATGTCCCCAAAAAACAGCTGTTGACTACCATATAACATTCACAAATTACGCAAATAGATAACAATGGTTAATTTGTTTGAAGTTCAAACAAGCCATGCATAGTGAACTTAAAACTGTATTGAAATATTAAGTTTAAAACATTCAGAATAACATATTTATATTGCGTAGACTGTGTGTCATCCAAGAAATGTTTGTTTTAATATTTTTATAATTGCTTTTATTTGACACAGTAAATTGTCCATTGCTAAAAGTGCAATCTAAATTTTGAAAAATATTCCTGAGATTTCTGTAAGGTATTTCATCATATAGTATTGAGAGATTATGCCATTAGATACGTTATCAATATAGAAATAGTTTTATTTATTTTTGTTGTATGGGCTCATGCAGCTTTGTGACAGTGAAAAATGAATCATTCCTGATTTTGAGATTATTGGATGCTGTGTGTGCTTATTACAGTATTACTTTCAGTCTTGCTAAATTGTTCTGTAAAGGATATAGCATTGCCTGCATGAAAAAATGTTGACTCTCCATTAGTGACTTGAATAATGCTTACACCATTAGTGAGGTAGGTTAGATATACTGACCGTAATAACTTTTCGTATTGTTTTCTTTTGGAATGTATTTCAAAAGAGATTTCATCTGTGTATATATATATAACATAACATGTTCTGACCGACCAACTGACTCATCGACTCATCATCGCTGAGCCAAAACTACTGGACATAAAGAATTGAAATTTTGGGGACACATTTATACTGGAGAGTAGGTGCTCACTAAGAGAGGATTTTCAGGGGGTAAATTTGGATATTCCATCACTGAAGGTGTGAAAAGGAGGATGAATTGTTTAAATAAGTATATCTGTATATCAAACACTTACAATTTAGAGATGTAAAAATTGAATCTCCTTCAAAAATAAGGAAAACATATTTTTTCATTTTCTGAAAATTCCCTTAAGGGGGTGAAAAAGGGTTCAGTTCCTTTTATGAGGATGCTTTACAGACATGAAAATAGGTATTTGCAATCTCCTTTAAAAATAAATACACACTTATATTTTTGTTCTATGAAAATCCACTTAATGGGAGGGGGGGGGGGGGAGAGGGGAAAAGAAGTGAAGGGGTTGAATTCTTTTTATGAGGATTCTTATCTCTCTAAAACTGAAGACGTTACAGATGTGCATATTGGTGTGTATATAAAAGGCAATAGGCACCCACTAAGAAAGGGTTTCAAAAATTCTACCCCTAAGGGGATGAAATGAGCGTAAAACCCTAAAAACCAAAATATTCACTCCTCTGAAACCATTGGCCTGACAAAGTTGAAATTCCACTCAGTGATTGCTTCTTTATGTATAGATGTTAAATAAGACAACTGTAAAAATAAATTCAGCCCACATGCCCTAAATTCTATGTCTTAGATTTTAAATAGGAAGTGGTCTTCGAACAATATACCCCTAAGGGGTTTTGATTGGGGGAGTTAAAATTTCAAATTGTATCCTAGGTGTTAAATAACAAAATTTGAAACAAATTTATATTTAAATGGGGATTAAGATAGGAAAATAGATATATTCATTCCTTCTTCCGAAACCATTTAACGTACGAAGACAAAATTCCAAATAGCGGTATATATTTTAAATCGTAGGTGTGAAATAGGAAATATTTTTTAACATCCTACCTCTAAGGTGTTAAATGGGGGGTTATCTCTGCAAATGAAATTATTCATCCCTCCAAAACCATTTGATGTACAGATTTGTAATTTTACAAGAAGGTTCTTCGTTTATGTCTTAGATGTAAAATATCCATATACTTCAAAATATTTCTCCCCTAAGAGATTTAGATGGGGATTGACTCTCAAAAAACACAGTATCCATTCTTCGAAACTGCTGCACGCATGATCTTAAAATTTTTCTACGTCCTAGATGTTAGGAAATTTTTTTTAAACTTTCATCGCCTTAAAAACATTCATTCCTCCATTACTGTTTGACGTACAACATCTAAATTTCACAGGTTGATCACTTTTACATCTTAGATGTTTAATAAGATATGGTTTAAAAATAATTTAATTCTTCTGTACAGGGTTCAATTGCACGTTAGATAAGAAAATTAATAATCATTCCCCCAAATCCATTTGACGTACGAACTGAGGGTGTATTTTACAGGCTCGGTCAACAGTAGACTCTCGAAAATGTAAAGTTTGAAAACTAACTTTCAATTTAAAACCATAGCAAAGCACGGGTATCTTGCTTGTATGGTATAATTCAAAATATTTCACGTATAAGGATTGGGATTTTGTAGAAGTTGTTGAAGTTGTAAAACTAAGTCTCCTCAACACCCAAGGCAGTCAGTCGAATTTCCAACTTCTTTCCTTTATTGCCAAAGAAAGTTGTTTGTAAAATTCAGGGGTTTAACTGAAATAATCTTGAACTCTATACACAGCTGGAGCAACATGCTTTTTGAGACTATATACCATTAATGGTACCTACCAATTCTTGCGGATGTTGAATGTATAATATTTAAGGATTTAAACCTCGCAAATTACTAATCACTTTCAACAAGCTTAATTACATGTAGTAGGCCTAAATAATAAAGGAGGTTTTATCTCGATTTTTATCAGATATTGGTGCTGCCCTCTATGCACACTAAATTCTATGTCTTGGATTTTAAATAAGAAGTGGTCTACACCCTTAAGGGGTTTTGCAATTCTTTAATAATCTATGAAAGAATTCTTGAATGGGAGCAAGTTTATCAATGGCTCTTCTTTCACTATGTGTTGATCTATCATCAAACCTTAGGTACTGCAAGAGAGATCTGAATCTCTGAAGTGGCAGAGAGAGGCAGACTATTTCTGGTCATCTACACCCGTCAGCTTTTGACAATACAAGTTTTTCATGCCAATCAGGAACATAATACCAGTCAGAGGTCTAACTTCATCACAATCACTTGGCCTAACATAGTTTCCCTTTTGTACTGCCACTGAGTGAGTTGGTTACGCCGTTCGAGGTGTGTAGCTGTTAGCTTGCATTCGGGAGACAGTGGGTTTGAACCCTACTGTTGGTAGCCCCGAAGATGGTTTTCCATGGTTTTCATGCTGGGCAAACTGGGGCTGTACCTTAATTAAGGGCATAGTCACTTCCTTCCTAATCCTACCCTCCTTCCTAAATTGGTGTGATGTAAAAAAAATAGCAGTAATTTTATACTGCCCTTGAGCTGCTTGTATTATGTGTTGGTTCAGTCATTGAAATATCCACAAAATTTTCCCATATTTCAACCGAGTTTTTTTAGTACCTTGACAGGCACTCCAGATAATTGTGTGTCAGTATTTTTTTTTACCTTATCTCTACTGCTTTTGATAGTTGGTGTATTTTCTGTTTTGTTATGTCTTTTCCGAAGTAAAATTAGAAGTCATCACTATGATAAAGCTACATCATATCATTGAATCTACTTATGTTTCATTGTCTGGATCTTCTGTACACGCTTTGACAAAGTTAGTTTCTTTATTGTCACAGTCGTCGTCATGTGCATCGGTATCAGACAATGTGAAGCCAGCTTTGCACTTTTTATTGGTGTTGCCAGCAAATGTAGCTTCAGGAAGCCCGTTCTTGCTCGAAATCCATATACCAAAAGTCAGAAGCAAAAGAATGCATAACTATTCTAATAAAAATATATTTAAACAATTAGTTTGACAGTATTGACTTAAACCTCAACTACCTGTTTAGAAACCAACAAACTGTACACATACACACATCAGAAAACAAGAAAATATAAAGGTATAATTCCTCCTTTCCAGCTGCAGGAATAGTGAATTAACCATTGTCAAGTGGATTACATTTTTGGTTGTGAGCATAATTAATTTTTGTGATTTTATTTTTATTGCTAACAAACACGAACACTCAGGAAATATAAGTGGTTAAGCATAAATAAGCCATTCATACATAATTTCCTTAGAATAGATTGCAGGTATCCATTTATTCTGGAAGAAATAAATACTCAACTGCCTGTTTTCGTGGAAAAGTGACACAAGGCATGCTACATAGTAGTTTTGACACGTCACAAAACACTATATTTATTTTACATCCTCAAAACTTCGTTGTAAATCACTTTCTTGCCTACTTCGTAATTCATTATCACTAATAGTCAAGTATTATAATTGAAATGGAGAAATTCATTAATAGGTGTGCAGAGTACAGTATATGTGCCAAAATGGGAAGCATATTGAAACTTTATTTATGTCGTAAACTAGAATTGTTTGCAGTCCCTGATGCTGATTTGTGACTCATACCATTCCATGCTTTCCTCGCCACTATTATTGACTTTCTGACAAATACTGATGGTTAATCCCACCGATAATATGTAGGTACTCATCGCCTGAATCTGTCCTGTCACTTATGTTGTCACATTCATTTGAATCAACTACTTTTTTTAACTTTTTCACCCATTATTGATCTTTTTTTAAGTATTCATCAACACTATGTAGTAATTATGACTATTTCAAATTCGTTTTGTATTCCTTTTCTGGATATAATGTCTACAGTAACTAAAACGCGGTCTTTTGCAATGTCAACAAAGTTCTGAAAATAACATCACTATGGAAATCGCACCTAGCAACAGCACCTTTCTTCTTTTTTGATCCAAGTTCCTGTGTTAAGCCTAAGGGCCCTGTGTCACTCCTGACATCTATTGGCTAATATTACAAACATAATCTCGCAGAAGCGTGTAATTTAAAATTCCAGATAAAAACTTCTGTCACTCTCACAGGAGCAGACGAGTTCCGTATAAACACGTGTAACGCTTGGCTAAGATGAAACTATTAGTTTGATAATATTGACTTAAACCTGACCTACCTGTTTAGAAACTAGCAAACTTTACACATACACACCTCAGAAAACAATAAAATATAAAGGTATACAGTGATTCCTACTTTCCAGCTGCAGGAATAGGGGAAACAAGGTTGGTGACTTGGGTCCACAAGATAAAGTTTATGGTTAGCGATCTTGGTGTGGGAGACTGTTCACAATATTGAGACAGTAAGAAATGAAGGTTACCAGTAATGTAATTTGCTCATCCTAGCAACAAAAAAATTAAGCTCTGTTGTTTATATGCTCAGTTTGACACACTGCGTGTCACTAATGGAGGGTTAACAAGAGCCAGGGATTTGGTGAGAAGACAGTAGATTGTGTAATTGCTGAAAACCTGTCCATTTCTTAGAAAAACATCATAACCCATAATTAAAAAATTATGGTTATGGGGTGTTCATGTGAAGCATTGTTGTCAGTTAGGATTTGTAGCTTATCTGTATTAGAATCAATCCCAGCAGTAGCAGCATGCATGTTCTTGTGCTTTATGCAGGCCAGGATCATGTGTAAGTTGCATATGCTCTTTACTTTTGGCATTGTTGCCATGCTGCCTAATTGTATTGTAGAACTGTAAGTATTAATTTCAGTATATCTTCTTGTGAAGGAAACAGAAACAGTTCCTTTAAAATTTCTTATGATGGAACTTTATGTCTGAATGGAGAGTGAATGAATCATTTGTACTGTTCAAGAATTATAACCTATTAATGCACTAAGGAAAGGAGTAGTATATCTCTTGCCCTTATTGGTATTGAGCTAATATGTATGAAAAATGTTAGGGAGTGGCTTTAGAGAATCCGTCCAGTATTACAATGAGTGACTAGTATGGGTACAAAATGGTGTAGTATACCTAATTTGTTCTGCTTCATATTTTATTCTGAGATTTGACTCGTCACGTGTAATTGGTCCAACTACCATATTTACTCATGTATTAGACCCCCCTTTCCCCCCTCACCCCCCACTTTTACAGCCCTAAAAAAGTAGGGGGGGTTCAATATACGATAACCTCAAATTTTGTGCAGTAAGCACATGGCTTCTAAGCTATAAAGAGCTATAAACATGTAAACATTCTACACTATTCTTTAACAAACTTATGAATGTATTTGAATTATACTGGCTATTTTCATTGGAAAGCAGTATTTCTAAATGTAAAAAGACAGCACCTAGATGGTAAACACAACTTTTAGGCCTACATATAAAGTAAATGTAGTCTGTTTTCGTTACTCATATCACGTCATTTGTTTTATCTCATTAATTCCTTTGATAAGGTTAACGTCAGGAAGGACGTACAGTCGTAAAAACTTGCTACGAAGATTAGTCTCACTTCATGCTCTACCCCGTAGAGAAAAGAGGTAAGGGTATCGTATTATAATATTATGCGATATTGATACAAAAGAACTTAATGGCCAATCATTTGTCTCTGTCAGTTGAGCAGTAGGCCTACCACACAGTAAACTTGAGTAAAACTAATCATTGCTTTCATTTAAATTATCTTCTTGCGCCGCCAATTTACCTGCTACGGGCATGTCGTCATTCCAAATGACGTCACTTTCACTACCATCTCGTCAGCCATGAATCGAGAACATTCAAGGTCCTGTCTTTTTTGAAACTTTTACAAATAGTTCGTTCCCACCTGTTGAGTCCAGACAGTGAGAATATATTCTGAAATGATTTCTGGAGATGGTCTGTAATATTCACAGTTTGTGTATGTGTAGCAGAAGCCACTCCTTCCGAATAAAACTGTGCTCTGGTAGAAAGCATGCCAAACAACCAGCTGATAACTAGTGTATGTTACGAGCTGTTCTTCTGAATGTAATACATAGTGACTAGAAGCATTCTTTGGATAACTGCTGCTGTTGAAAGCTAAACCCTTATTTTTAAGTATATTTCATGCCTGTTCTTCACATTTATCACATCAGGATATACCGAAACAGTTGTAAATGAGATAAGAGAGACCTCACTGTTTAGGTATGCTCTCAAGTGCCCGCATAGTGCCAGAAGTTCCACGACGTGAAGATTAAAAATAAATAACAGGAAAGTTTGCCGCATTTATGGATATCTACAGGTGTAGCGGTAATGTGTCTTATTATCATAATGTTTAATTTTGTGCGATCATTGTCTCCCATTTTTTTAATTAACGCATAGTATGTTTTGTTTGGAGTCTCCGAAAATCGTTACGTGGGGACGTAAAATTATTATTAGGTACGTTGGTGAGTAAAACAATCGTTATGATTGGATTGTTTTTATCACGTTTTAAATCAACTTCTCTCCAAAAAAAACCTATATTGGCCCTTGTTACGAGATATTAAACAATCACTTTGTTAATGATCTTGTCTGCTAAATTAATAGCAACAACCGTGAATATTTCGTAACTAAAGTAAACTCGTTTTCTTACCCCGAGGTGGTGCAGCTCTTTTTAAACAGGCCCCCAGTGGAAGGGAGTTGCATGAACCATTTTTACCGCATATCAACCTTCCTGCCATTTTAAATCTCTGCCAATACGGTACCCGGAGTCGAACTCAGGTTCCCAAGAACAGCAGCTAATTGTGCTAACCTTTACGCTGGTGGACATTCTAAACTACAAAACACAGACATATATACAGTAGGTACATGATTGATGCGTGCTTGCAGTGTGCGGGTTGGACACAAAACTATTCACCTATGTGTGCGACGTCTTAAGAGCTGCAGTAGGCCTGCACTATAGAGGCGGACATTTCTTAACTACGAAACACAGATGTACCGCATGACTTCGATGCGTGTTTTCATTGTGTAGGTTGTACGGACGAAACTTTTAACAAAATTCTGTGATGTCATCAGAGCTGCAGTAAGGCTTGTACCCGCTTCGAAGGAGGATCGTTGTTTTCTGACGAATTACATTAGGGGGGGTCTTGTATGCAAGATTTATTTTTTTAATTTTCTTCGTCTCGAAAAGCCAAGGGGGGTCTAATACACGAGTAAATACGATATATGCTTTTCTTGCATTGTTAGCTCTCGCCATTTACTCAGATGGTATGTCTCTTTTACCTTCCATATTATATTAACAAGCGTGTATAAGACTTATATTATTTTTGAGTTTGATGATATGTAACTACTTGTATATTTCTGAATCTTTGAAATAACTCTGATTGATGGGTATGTCTGTAAAATGAGATGTATTTATTTCCATATTTTATCAGTTTGTGAAACAAGGTCTTGATCTGAGCACTAGTGAAATAGTGGCAGCAATTGCTTATCATTTAATTGTTATTTATATGGAAAAGAGTTCAAAAAACATATTTCTATCATGTAGTTTTTATTGACACGTATCATGAAGGAAATTTGAATGGCATGCTCAACTGTTTATCTTGGTCTTGTGCCCAGGGGTGATTGTTCTATTGTCAATAAGTTTATATCTTATATGACTGGATCAGTATTCAGTGAACCAGACACTTTTAATCTGGGCAAGGTTGAGAATAAGTCAACATGAACTGGTAGTTACTGGCATGAATCTGTTCAAAATGTGTAAGTGAAAATTCATTCCTGAAATAATTATATTTGACAAATTATACAAATGTCAAAGGTTTTTAAATAGTTCATAGTACCATACCAAAATCTACAGTTTTCACGGTACTTTTTAAAATGTGTTCTGTCTTGTCAAGTGATAATCTAGGAGAGTTCTTCACTCCTAGACTATAATAAAATTGAGGAAATGCTAAAGACATGTATTTCTAATCTCCATGTACAGTTGGTAGAAATTATTCTCTCTGTTTCTCAACATTTAATGATCCAGAACACATTCTTATTTTTTAAATCTTGTTATACAGTACAGTTAGTCATTCCATTTAGGATAATGTTAATTCTCATTTTTATTGCTATTGTAAATAGAATCTTAAATCATTATTGTCAGAAACTGATCATAAAGTGCAGCTGGGGGCCATATGTACAGCTGCAAAAAGCATTGTTCCTTTTTTTACCTCCGTTATTATTAATTATGTACTTAATTATGTGTTAATGTTTTGTCTATTCATATATATTTAACAAGATCAGATATTTTACTGTTAGAGGTTTTGTTATCCTTTTACTACTACAGTATAGATAGCATGTCTTCCATTTATGACACAAGACATGCACCTAACACACCTTACAGCCGGGCGATGTGAGTGCAATAAACTAGAAACTGATTGTCATAAGTGGAAATCATGATATCTAGTACATAGATAAACACAATATTTAGTGGTATGTGATTGTCTTTGCTGTTATCATTTGTGTATGAAATCTGTTGTGTAGAGTCATTGTTTTCATATACTGAATTAACATAATTACATTCCTGAATTACCTCCAAGTATTTTCCTATAGCATTTGCTAAAAGTGTTACTTAATGTACCTTCTGTGTGTCATCTGGCTATCAGGATATGGTTTGATTCCCCAGTGTTTTGTCAAGAATTCAGACATTCCATTGTATAGTAACCACACAGAAGGGATAGTATGCTATTACAGGGCAGCTTAAGAAGTGCAATTACCGGTATAACCTGCCTTATTGTAAGACATGTGTCATTACCTTTTAAATTTTTTAATGCATATTTATCTCTTTCTGACATTTCATATATTTGAATAATAAAGATATTATTTTACATGACAACACTGTATTTTTATGATGTACAATCTTGTAGTTTAGGATCCATTGATAATTGGAATTGAATTTTCATATAATATACATCTATCAATTTTCAACCAAAATTTGATATCTAACATGTTATCTGTTTAGAAAATACAATAAATTTATATTTCCATTTGTTGTAATTGTTACTATTGTACTTTAAACTGAATTAATCAGCGGCATGCAATGAACCCCATCTACCCGGTCCTGCTGGGGAAAAAGTTTTGCATTTACATATTCATATTATTCCTTAGAATGTTTTAAATCAAGTTTTAAAAACCTGCATCCATTTAAAGTCAAGCTAAGTACAGCTGTTTTGACAATCCATGTACTGTACAGCAGTCCAGCTCTCCTGCGAGCTGGGTTTCCTTGCAGGCGTGAAAGAGAGCTACCCTAGTGGAATTCAAGTTGCTGAGTTGTCACCTTGTCCTGGTGATCAGAGAAGGCTGATTGGGTAAACGCAAATTTACAAAATATGAATACAGCACAACTTCTGTTATTTGCCTAGTGCGAAAATCAGAAACCGCAGAAACACATTGTTCTAACCGTGCAACCAACTCGCTCAGTAAACGCAAATTTACAAAATATGAATACAGCAAAGATACAACTAATATTATTTGCCTAGTGCGAAAATGAGAAACCGCAAAACACGTATTGCGCTAACCGCGTAGCCAACTTGCTCGGTAAACGCTAATTTACAAAATATGAATACAGCTAAGGTACATCTATCATTTTGCCTAGTGCAAAAATCAGAAACCGCGGAAACACATATTGCGCTAACCGCATAGCCAACTCATTCGGTAAACGCTAATTTACAAAATATGAATACAGCTAAAGTACATCTTCTATCATTTGCCTAGTGCGAAAATCAGAAACAGCAGAAACACATATTGCTCTAACTGTGCAGCCAACTCACTCGGTAAACACAAATTTACAAAATATGAATACAACAAAGATACAACTTATATTATTTGCCTAGTGCGAAAATCAGAAACCGCGGAAACACATTGCGCTGACCGTGTATCCAACTTTTCTCGGTAAACTCAAATTTACTAAATATGAATACAGCTAAGGTACATCTTCTATTAGTTTGCCTAGTGCGAAAATCAGAAACCGCGGAAACACATATTGCTCTAACCGATCAGCCAACTTGCTTGGTAAACGCTAATTTACAAAATATGAATACAGCCAAGGTACATCATCTATCATTTTGCCTAGTTCGAAAATCAGAAACCGCTGGAACACATATTGCGCTAACCGCGCAGCCAACTCACTCGGTAAATGCTAATTTACAAAATATGTATACAGCTAAAGTACATCTTCTATCATTTGCCTAGTGAAAAAATCAGAAACAGCAGAAACACATATTGCTCTAACCGATCAGCCAACTCGCTTGGTAAATGCTAATTTACAAAATATGTATACAGCTAAAGTATATCTTCTGTCATTTGCCTAGTGCGAAAATCAGAAACAGCAGAAACACATATTGCTCTAACCCCTCAGCTAACACACTCAGTAATCGCAAATTTATAAAATATGAATACAGCTCCATCATTTGCCTAGTGAAAAAATTGGAAACCGCGGAAACACATTGCGCTAACCGCGCAGCTAACACTCTCGGTGATCGCAAATTTACAAAATATGAATACAGCACAACACGGGTTATCGAGCAGGCACGCAGTTAGCGTCTATGTAAAAATACCTCACTCCTTATTTTATATGCTGTTTTCAGAAAAATGAACACTGATGTATGCACACACATCACTCCTTTAATATAAAAGAGAACACACAGACAAGAATGTTGTAAAATAGCCCTTACATTTTATTACACCACTTTATACTACTTACACACGAGTTTTAATTTACTCTACACAGATATACGAATTACCTAAGATACTTGCATGTAATAACGGGGGGGAAAAGATCAAATGATAATGTTTTGTGTGTATACATGTAGTCTGTGCCAAGTAATAAGAGCAAATGAGAGCAATTCTGTGAGATCCTGCTAATGCTCGCAAACGTGAGCGAAAGTCACTCAACAATGCAGCAAAATACTCATGACCTTGTCCGGGCATAGCCAAGTAAGACACACATCCAGTTTGAAATAAAATAACTTTGGATAATATAATTAATATTTATTTCTAGAGATTAAGGATAGAAATTACTGGAATGGGATAGTTTGTAAAGCCGAGTTTGCAGGTTACTAGAAGTTGATACTAGCTCATGCTCTAATTGGTAAAAGCTTATTATTAAAATAGCCTGTGTAGTTCAGACGACAGAGCACTAGGCTCTACTGTATCCCTTGCGTGACATAAGAGGTAACTAAAATCTATTAGCTCTGCACCTACAGTGTCCTCTTTCTGTTGTAACAGGGGACTAAAAGGTGCTCTTAATTTGAGAGTACCCCTTCCCTGTCGTACGAGGTAGCTAAAAAGGATTATCTATGGGCACAGTATCCCCTGCCGGTCGTAAGAGGTAAATCGGAAATATTGTTTGAACAGCAGTTGCTTGGTATACTCCGGGTTCAATTCCTGGTAAAGACAGAGATTTCTACTTAAGAGCTGCTTCGTGCAGGCCTTCGGGTTAAGCAGCGGTAGACAGTAACCTGGTAAGAACAAATATTTTTTTACCTAAGCGCTAGTCACCGTTCTAGAAAATAGTGCGTTCGAATCCAATAGTTTTACACTAGGTAAATGCTGCGGGTTGTAATCATCGCTAGAACAGCACAATTCTTATCTTTTCACTTAGATAGTGCTTTCTTACCCGGCTATGTAACATATTTTAGTAGGTGCAGAATTCTAGACTGAGCTAGGATCGAACCTGTTTGAAGGCTAAACAGCAGTCGCTTAGTAGGCCCCACTACTTCGGGAGGCTGTTGCGCTACTCGTCGTGCTGATGACATGTTACCTTATAATTTTAGTAGACTAAGTGCTACAGGTTTTAGAATCGAACCTAGTTACAAGCATCCACTCGTGAAGAGGCTTTTTAACACTAGCTAGAAGAGGAGAGAAGCGTAATCTGTCCGTAAAACTAGGCAAAATAAAGAGGAGGACGGGAAGAGACCAGGGCAGGTGAGAAAGGAAGGGGCATCTAAGTCTAATAAGGAGGAGGGAATGTAAAGGGAAAACGTAGCTATGCCTCCTCATCAAATACCCCTTCTCTCCTCGTTATTAGACACAGTTTTACAGATGAAAAGGCAGTTGTTATTTGTCGGTTGCAGTGTAAAACATCCATTATGTTTATGTGTGATCTTTGAAGTGTAAGTTGTTCAAGCCTTGACAATCTTCAACGACATAAACTTTGGAGTGTATGCATGCAAACAATGTACTACTATATTCAACAGATGTGATAATCTCACATGACATGTAAATTCTAAACACATTTGTTTACCAGTAGAACGCTTAAAAACTTTAACAAACAATATATCATCATCTCAGCTTACTGCTACTGCTACACAACACCAGATAAAAAGGGGATGCATAAAGAAGAAAAAGAAGAACTCAATGTTTCAGAGCTTTTTGATTCTGTGCCGACAATATGTTCTGTAGGTGTGCAGACATCTGAATATTGTTTTCAATCAAACTGTGAAGCACAAGTTTTTCCACATCATCTGTCTAGCAAAACTCTGTTACCCTATGCAGATGTAAGATACTGTAAGGACGTTAACTTACTCGTTGAACGATTACAACTCCTAAGAGCTTATCAAGATGTTGGATACAGTGTATGAACGAGAGATTCAAGAAATATAAGACGAATTACGTCATAGGTGTATTATTGTGTAAAGACGCACAACAAGGATGTTATTGTTACATTACATGCAGAAATAGTAAATAAATATTTTAAAATATTCTACTCATTGCATTTCCTTCACACCTATCATAAAGGATTGAGTTTACCTTGTTAACGAACATGCATGACTATGTTGACGTTATCGTTGTAGGGAAGTGATTGTGCTGCCCTCTATAACGCCACACTATCGGATACAGATCTGTAGGAGGAGGAGGAAGAAGAGGAGGGGATTAAGGTAACCTCGTAACTGTAAGAAGGAAGACAAGGAGGAGAGAGGGGGATTGTGCTGTCCTCTATAACGCTACACTGTCGGATACAGAACTCTGAGGAGGGACTGTGCTGTCCTCTGTATTGTCTCGCTCTTAGGAAGAGGAACGCGGCTAAGCCTTGACAGAGGAGAAAGGATTAAGCTGACCTCTGTAACTAAAGAGGATAGCCCAGCAAGGTTAGACCTCTAAAATATAGTGTTGAGGAGGAGGGATTGTGCTGTCTTCTGTATCATCTCGCTGTTAGGAGGAGGAACACAGCTAAGCCTCGACACGCAGCTCGCTATAAGATGATAAGTATGTGAAAAACAGAAGCTTGCTATAAGATAGTAGCATACCTGCCAAGTTTCCCGATTTAGGCGGGAGACTCCCGATTGCAAGTGATAAAAATCATTGTTATCCGTATTGAAGATACTGAATGTAGGATGCTAAAAGGTTTGTTTTTTCACCTATTCAATACATATAAATTTTATAAATTAGGAATCAATCAATATGGAATCAATATTAAATTCCTAATTTATAAAATTTATATGTATTGAATAGGTGAAAAAACAAACCTTTTAGCATCCTAGACTCCCGATTTTCGACAGTTTTTCCCGCCTCCCGATTATTCTATTATTTCTCCCGATTTTAGGTTATTTTTTGGTGAACTTCAAACATTTGTTTTCAAATCCCGCCATTTCAGCTTTTTTACGCCAGTGGCCGGAAGTCCTTCGCTCATTGGCCGCTTACGAAATATCGACCTTTATTAATGCAAGAAATGTGCAATGTTTATTGAAACCTGTATATCACAACGCGTATATCGATTGTCAATCTCTCGTTCTTGCGTGTTATGTTCGTGTTCATTCACATCAGTCTAGTCGATTCTGGAGGTCAGTCATTATATCAAATACAGTTTGGCTGCAGTAACTATGAAGTAGAGAAGAATGCACCTATGAGTCACTACTGATCTGCATTTAGGGCAGTCGCCCAGGTGGCAGATTTCCTATCTGTTGTTTTCCTAGCCTTTTCTTAAATGATCGCAAAGAAATTGGAAAATTATTGAACATTTCCCTTGGTAGGTTATTCCAATCCCTAACTCCCCTTCCTATAAACGAATATTTGCCCCAATTTGTCCTCTTGAATTCCAGTTTTATCTTCATATTGTGATCCTTCCTACTTTTAAAGACACCGCTCAAACTTATTCGTCTACTGATGTCCTCCCACGCCATCTCTCCATAGACAGCTCGGAACATACCACCTAATCGAGCAGCTTGTCTCCTTTCTCCCAAGTCTTCCCAGCCCAAACTTTGCAACATTTTTGTAACGCTACTCTTTTGTCGGAAATCACCCAGAACAAATTGAGCTGCTTTTCTTTGGATTTTTTCCAGTTCTTGAATCAAGTAATCCTGGTGAGGGTCCCATACACTGGAACCATACTCTAGTTGGGGTCTTACCAGAGACTTATAAGCCCTCTCCTTTACATCCTTACTACAACCCCTAAATACCCTCATAACCATGTGCAGAGATCTGTACCCTTTATTAACAATCATATTTATATGATTACCCCAGTGAAGGTCTTTTCTTATGTTAACACCTAGGTACTTACAGCGGTCTTTCTTTGGCTTCCCCCGTGACAAGAAAATGTAAGTAATATTGTGTTTGCATATATATTCTTCCAGTGACAAAGAGATTTTTATAGTACTTCATAATCTTCTGACCTGTTTGACCCATATTTTAACTGGCTTAAAATATAATGTGCATATTTTAATGTATAGTGCAGCAGTTAACCTTCAATACCTATGTGTTGTTGTAGGTGTGATCTGTGGGTTTTGAAATATCACAGAAGTGATTTGGATAAGGTGTACAAGAAAGAAAGGACGTTACGCTTATATAAGAATTATAAGATCTGTTCAGATCATTTCCAGGCCAGCGACTTTAAAAATCCTTGACTATACAGTCAAGGGTATGTTACATTATTTACTCTAATTGTACGTAAATATTCCTCAAAGCATCGCCATCGATAACATTTTCATACTTTTCTTTCTTTAATCCCTCTTCTCAGATTAAAGCCGGAATTTTGTAGATTTTCTTTCTGTTAGTAGGCTTCATGTTAAGAGGAAAATTGGCCAGCTTTTAAATGTTAATTCATTGCATCATGTGTGCAAGGAATGTGCCGATATTTTTATTGACAAGTGTCTTAAATAATGTCATCATACAATGTTTTTTAAATGAGAAAAAAGACAAATCCAACTGTAGAAGTTCAGGCAGGAATGCTAAAGCTTAAAAAGTAATGCATAAATGAAAGATCAAGCCATTTCACAGCAGCCCATTTCATATCTTGTTTATGTGTCTAATTTCAGTCTTTGAATAATAACCTTGTAAATAATTCTTCATTCATTTATCCAGAATTGCTTTAGCAACTTCGAAGTTAATATCTCAATACCACTTTCTTTCTAGACGTAATTTATTTATCCATTTCCGTATATACATTTCCATTGATATTTGAATTTAGCGCGATTTGTTCAGGTCAAGTCACTAGGAGCGCCACCGTCGAATTGTCTCCCATTTTAGCAAGGCGAAATCCGTAAGTGTCGCGTATTGTCTCTACTGTATTTGGTTGAACACATGCGGGCTCCTACATCATTGCTGCCAATATTAGTATCTCAATCTCACGCTAAAACACAATCAAACAAAGACACATTTACTAGTATATTTTGTCGCGAGAGTTGTGGCTACTGTTACACCAGCTGTAACAAGAAGCTTCTTATAAATTTGAACGTGTGATGCACGGAGTATTCTTTCATAGTGAAAATAAATGTCCGTTGTTATAATGTGAATCGTGGCCGTGTGGCGGATTAATTGTGAGTGAACTGTAAATAACATAAGCGCATTTGAAGAGCATTTAGTAGCACAGCTTACACGGTGAGCTCTTGGCGTTTTCATAGTTGCTATGTGAAGCGTAGAATACTTATTGTCGTATGGATGTTTGGAGAGGAAGTGAGTTTGAAATTCATTAGGGATATAAATAATAGTATTATAGTATTTAAATCTTTTCTTATAGTGTGAAAGAATAGTGTTCCCTCCAAAGCGTGCTTTAACATGGAACCCTCCGTGGATTTAGTTTGTATTTTAAGAGAAACTCCGTTTTCGAAATGGAAGGAGGAGGATAAAAGAGAAATTTTATCAGTCAATCGTCCCCAGCCAGATTTGACTTATCAGAAAATAACAGGTACTGCCTCCGGAAAGATGCACACACGAACTTTCCAAGTATCTTGGTATAGTAGTTATCCGTGGTTATGCGGTAGTCATTATTTGCAGAAACACTTTTGTTGGCCTTGTCTTATTGTTGGAGTGAAACAGGGAGTCTGGAATCACACAGGGTTTGAAAATATGTCCTGTGCTACTAGGTCTTTCCAAAAGCACGAAGGTTCCTCGGAGCATATGAAAATGCCGTGGGATTTAAAGAACTTAAGAAGAATCAGAATCAAATTGCTAAAGCTTTAAGAAAAAATGCTCGTCTATACATCACAAAATGTAATGAGAATGTGAGTGCAGTTTTATTTCTTGCTAAGCAGGAAATGACATTTAGAGGCCGTGATGAGAGCGGCGACTCCTTAAATAGAGGGAATTTCAAAGAACTGTTGAAACTTCTAGTTTCCAACAGCTCATTAGAAATGCAGCAGCATTACGCTTCTAAAAAGAAAGTTTTTAGCGCAGAATCGAAAACTATACAATGTGAGTTAATAGACTGCATCTATATCTTCATTAGGGATGCTGTGAAAGAAGAAATTTTAGAAACCTCTTTCTTTTCAGTTCAGGTCGACGATACAACTGATATCACAAAGAAATCGCAATGTTCGGTGATACTTCGGTATATTATCCACAAAGGTGCGCTAGTTGAACGCTTTCTTGGTTTTTTTTTAAGTTAGTTCGGACCGTATGGCGATTACTTTATTCAGCTTGCTGCAGACTGTATTGAGTGAAATTTCCTACAAAACTAAATTGATTGCCCAGTGTTATGACGGAGCTAGTGTCATGGCAGGTCATCTAAATGGTCTTCAAACTTACGTCAAGGACGATGCCCCTCAAGCACTATTTGTACATTGCTCGGCACACTGATTAAATCTTGTGGTACAGCAAAGTATTACCAACATATCAGAGTGCCGTATTTTTTTTTGCGAGTCTTGGTGGTATTCTTTCTTTTATTCATTTATCAGCCAAAAAACTTTCGTCGCTGATTCAGTAATTGCGAAGCGAATACCATCTCGTGTGGATACACGTTGGTCGTCACATGGGAAACTTTTGAGCGTGGTTGTCGAGGAGTGGGAGGGATTGAAATAGTTGAAAGACTCATGTACGATCCTCAGTCAGACGAAAAAACCATTCGCCAATCAGAGGGGTTGTTTAATAACTTTAATAGCTTCCATTTCACATTTTTATCAATAGTATTCAATGACATTTTTGAGCTTGCTAATATATTATTTAACGTGCTTCAAAAGAAGTCTGGACGTTTAGTTCTGCCTCTCAAAAGTAAGACCCACACGCCAACTGATACTAGGTAAAAGGAATGAAGAAACATTTAAAACCAGTTTTCGTACGGCTGAGAAGAAAACCAAAATTGAACTAAAAAGACAATCTGGTCTAAAAACAGAAAGTGAAATTATTCCAAAGTATCGAGTGCTTTATTTTCAGATACTGGATTTAGTCTCCGTAGAGACTGATACAAGATTTCAAGATATGCAGAAGCTCCAATTTCTTTGCTTAGGGGATAGCTCTAAGTTTGAAGAATTTTCTAAAATCCTCCCTCTTGATGGTCTAGAGAACTTAAAAATCTCTTAACCTACGACATTTGAACACACAGGTTAAAAAATGAACTTCAGTTTATCTATTCTGATACCACCTACAAAAATAAGTTACCAGTTTGGAGGAAATAATTCTGTCGCTCAATAAAAATGAACTCACGGACGTTTTCAAAGAAGCGTATAAATTATTTTATTTAATACTTACCATACCGTCTACCAGCTCTTCAGTAGAAAGAAGATTTTCGTGCCTTAAGCGGATAAAAACCTACTTAAGGAATTCAACATCGCAGGAGAGGTTGACTGCGCTGGCAACCATATCCCTGGAGAAGTCACTGCTCAGCGACTTGATGGATACAATGCCCTTTTACGACGACATCATTGACAAGTTCGCTGCTTCAAAGGACTGAAGAATAGATTTAACATACAAGCAATAGACGTTACCGAATGTAATATTTGTTTTTTAGTTAATGTTATAGTTACAGTGTGCATTTTAAAGTAATTGCATGAAAATTACACAGCGGATATTTGTAGACCATTATCATACCAAAAGATCTCCCCGATCCCTTATTTCCTCCTAGCTAGATTATCCAACACACCTATTCACATTCACAGGCTACACATTTACTGCAGATGCGAGTGCTGGGCTGCACCAAACTTACAACCCACGAGCCGCCCTGGATCGGAATGAGAAGTGTGCGCACTTAAACGGAATAACTAGGCCTACACATGAGTGTTCGTGGCTGTCTGGTCCTGGTCATTCTAGCTCTGGAACTTTGAACTGTTAGATCGACACCATAGTACTTTTAGTTCGAAGTAACAAAATGTGCTCTTTTTTTATTTTATCGAATATTTGATATGACAGCATAGCTTTTAATCGCGACATTCGTACTGATGTCACTGTAATGACCTATGTTGACACTTCAGTTGGGAAAACTGTTAGGACAGTTTCTGAGAATTCCGCAGCAAAGCACGGGTACATCAGCTAGTTATTTGATACAAATAGCATTGCGCTTTGCATAATCGCGCGGAACCTTGATGCAATATATTAATCTATGCATTTGCTAAGTAATGGCATCTAAGTGCATGACTGATTCCCACGTGTGGAGCATGAGTTCATGCTATTTTTGGAAATATTATCAGAGACCGATCATCTCACTCACATACTTCCTGTGAGGGAATAGAGATGTGTAATTTTTAGCCTTGTAGCCTCGTATAGCAACAGTCGGGCTTTGAGACAAGTCGTGTTATAAATATATCATAGTACTCTACTGTGCAAGACGTAGAATAAGCGGTTTGGACCAATATTGTATCTCCTGATTTTCATATCAAAATCTCCTGTCAAGTTGGCAGGTATGTAGTAGTATGTCGACAAGGGCAGCTTGCTTTATAACTAAGATGGTAGTAGCTTGAGAAGGGCAGCTTGCCTGTAGTTAAACCCCCTGGCTATGTCCCGCGACGTGGCTAATTCCCGTCAAGATCAACTTAAATTCCGCGCTATAAGGCAGTAGCAATTAGGGTAAGCTCCGTCAAGATAGCAGCACTCAAGTAAGTCATGTTCAAAACAAGTGCATGTGGTTATTATTCTTGCTGGGTGCTTTACGTCGCACCGACACAGATTTTATGGTGACGATGGGATTAAAGAAATGGCAGAGTGCCTTGAAAAACTCTTCTAAAGACTCAAGCAAGGATTCCAAAATTGTTAGCAAATATGCTTATTTGATGAGTGAAATATTGCTATATTAGCCCGTTGTTTCCATTATTGCATGTTTTGTTGTAAATATTGCGCCGTTCCCGCGTTCAGGTCGGGCCGCAAAGAAATCCTGACCAGCTCAGTTCATCATTATCTATCAATCAAGTATCTATTTCGGGACGTAGGTTCCGAGAGTAAAGTTATCGGGTGAGTCAGACGGCTAAATTCGCACCAATCAGTTCGTTGGACGTCTCCATCTCGCGAATTAATCCATAACGCTTCATAAATATCTATCATACATAATTTATGGATGTTTATAAGTACTTATTTCACCTAAGATATCATTAAAAGAATGGATAAATTCATCTAATATCATTTTATTAAAGTAAATAACCTTTAAATAGAATAGAGGTTGAATAGTTTGTTGAAATCTGTGGCGATCCTTGTGTTTATTAAGTCGGAAACAAATAGCTATTCCTACGAAAAAAGGGAAAGGATGACATACACTAAAGCGTGTAAATAGTGCCACACAACAAGCAGAGCGCAGGGAAGCGTGGTATAAGATATTTGTGGCGTCGAATTATCGAGACCGAACAATCATGAGCAGTAAAGGTAAGATAGCAAGACCTCAACTGAGTAGCGTGCAAATAATATTTGGGCCCTATCTTCCCAGAGGATTTCCGTAGTAGGTACACGTAGTATAATGAGAGGGAATGAAAAAATGAGAACTCCCAAAATAACAAGTTTCAATAACAGATATATTGTAACGACAACAGAATGGAAACAAGAAGCATTATACAACAACGAGTAAAAATAGATATCTTTGGCTTACACAGGTACTGAAAATAGTTATAATAATGGTTATCCAGTTAAATATCCAAGGACTAGATTTGGACAGGTTTTTACATAAATTGGAGTCATTCACACTAAAGTACCAAAACTTTGAAAAGGCATACTCAATCTTTCACAAATAGAATGGAACATTCCGGAAATTAATATAAGTGCAAATAAAAACAATGTCTAATCCCCCAAGGTCAACCAGGCTTGCTTCAAATAAGAAAGATGACAGAACATTTCAAAGACCAGAGAAAATACACTATTCGATTCGTAGACCACAATTTCACAGTGATTAGTTTTTAAAATCTTCATAATAAAAGGTAGAAAGAAAGAAAAGGGGAAAGGATAAGGGAAAACACGAGAAAGAGAAAAATATGTTAGGAAGCGAAACAAGGAGCATGAAAATATAAGTAGGGATCAGGCTGCATAGTCCCAGTTGGAAATAATAACGTTGATTACACCAAACGCAAAGTTCAAAGTCACTGATAAGGTTGGCAGTCCACCACTCCCTTCTTACACACTCGGAGAAGAAGTCTCAGAACGAAAATTTGTGCACCATAATTGTATTTTGACGTTGAGTCCTGAAGGGACTAGAGTTCAGAATCAAATAGTAGTAAAGCCTCCCAAGGCAAGGAAAAAGCAAGTATTGAAAACATAATGTAAAATACTAGTCTGCTCACCCGGTCTGAAGAAGAAGAAGGTTAACGGCACACGGTCCAGCCGTGCGGAATGCAGGAGCTCCCACTGCCTATTACAAAACACGAAGCACACCTGATCGCTGGTCGAATTTTTTTTTTATACGGGGTGCCCCCGTAGCCCGCTCCCCCGCCGTGACCATCGACTCAATCTACATAATCTACATGGCCTCCGACATGCTATTAATTTCTAAGTAGAAAGAGATAGCAGGGAAGAGTGGGAAGTGATACAAGGAGTATCTGCTGGTTTCCGAGTTAGACTCGCTACCACGGCAAGAGTTTGTGTTTGGTAAGGTGGTGTTGAAGTATGGTATTGAAGGGTCAGGGAAAAACCACATAGGCAGAAAGAGAAAGAGCCTACGTGCAAAACCTGACAACTTTTGATAGCACATGCAAGGATGTGGGCTGGAAAGTCCAGAGGTTGTGTTAGTTAGGAAGATGTGTCATTCAATCATAACCATTTCCTTGCCATTGTTTTTTATTACGGGGATCAGTCTATCTTGTCACTGCCGGGACGGCTCGGGTCCACTAGCGTCTGGGCTCTGGGCCACAGGATCGTCCCTTTGCCCAGCAGCCAGTGGTCCCTGGTGCCAAGTCTCCGTTTGGAGAGGGGGATTAAGAGCCAAGCCTTACTTGGTGCAAGGGGCTGTCTTCTTCTTCCGCCTGGCGATGTCCCTCTGTGCGGTGTTGTTGGAACACACTTGTCACTGCAGATCTGCAACTACGCTAGGGATATTAGAACTGTATATATATATACATACAGGTGCTCCTTGGAGTGCCGGCTTGCTTGCCTGCGCTCACGTCCAGTGCTCTACCTAAGTAATAGAAGAATGACACGAAATAATAACTATATTAGTACTGCTGTCTTCGTTATAGGGCGCGGGCTGATGTTCCACTCCCGTGTCTCTTTCGGGGGGCGGAGGTGGTTGAGTCGTCCTTGGCCGTGTGGCTGAGTTGCCATCGTCTTCTTCTCGTGTTGTGTTGCTTATCAGTCTTTCCTCTCCTGGTCCCTGGGTTAAAGACAGCTGTAATCATGGGAGCATTTTTACATATTTACATAGGTCATGGGAGCATATTTACATATTTACATAGGTACATGTTGTCTGCAGTGTGTGGGTTCAAGTGGTGTCTAGGTGTCAGCTTGGGGAGGAGCAGCTATCGGCTCCTCGTCCCCCCAACCCTGTGGCTGAACAGAATGTGTTTTGGTGTGGGGTACGTTTTGTAAAGATCGACGTCGTAGCGTCCGATGCCGCTTATTAACGGGTTGATCTTATTACCCCCATGACTTTGTGTACATTCTTAGTGTTTGTTTTCGTATGTGGCGCCTAATCGAGCTGACTTTAGCAATATCGCGTAGTTGGCGTATTGGTGTGTCGAAAGGGAGTCTGGCCGCTGCTCGAATGCATTTATTTTGTATTCGTTCTAGCGTATCCAGGTTCGTCTTTTGCAGTGAACCCCCATGCTGGGGCTGCGTACATGATTATTGGCCTAATTAAGGCCTTATACATATTTATGGCTACGTTTGTGTTTATACTGGACTTTTTGTTCAGTATAGGGTATAGCTGGCTGAGTCTAATCAGAGCTTTCCTTTGGATATCTTTGATGTGGTATAGCATGGTGAGCTTTCGGTCTAGAACTACTCCTAGGTATTTGGCTTTATCATGCCATGTTATATCCTGATTGTAAAGCTTTAGCGGTTTAATGTTGGCTGGTCTGCGTGTGCATCTGTTCTTCCTAGTGAACAGCACAGCTTGGCACTTGTCAACATTGACCTTGATGCGCCATTTCGTTAGCCATGGCTCGAGAGTTCTTAGCGCTACTTGGAGCCTCTTCCGAGTGCACGCTAGTTGTGGGTGTTGGACTGTGATAGCAGTGTCATCAGCGTAGAGGTATGTGGTAGTGAGTTCCGTAGTGGGCATGTCATTTGTATATAGGACGAAGAGGATTGGGTCAATAAGTGACCCGTGGGCTACGCCCGCTCTAATCCTTCGCGTGCTTGACAGCGTGTTGTGTACGTCTACTTGGAACTCTCGGCCCTCCAGATAGGATTTTATTAGCCTTATATAGCCTGGGTGGAATTCGAGGTTAATTAGCTTCGCTAGTAGGCCTTCGTGCCAGACTTTGTCAAATGCTTTCTGAATATCAAGGAAAACCGAGCCTGTGTCCCTTCGTTTATTGAATCCTATGGTCGCTTTTTCTATGAATCGCGTGAGCAGTTGTGGGGCTGAATGCCCGTTCCTGAAGCCAAATTGCTCGTTGCGAATTATTCCACTTTCCTTGATATGCCCTATTAACCTTTTTAGTAGTATTTTCTCAAATACTTTACTGAGGGCGTCTACGAGGCTAATAGGCCTATAATTATTTGGGTCTGACTTGTCTTTGCCTGGTTTTCCAAATACGAGTATTCTAGCCCTTTTCCATTGTTCAGGGTAGTATTGGAGTCTGAACATTGCATTGAAGATGCTGGTGTGATAATTTCTTAATTATACTATTCTGTATCTCGTCTGGGCCAGGCGCCTTCTTGGGGTTAAGGTGACTTATAATCCATTTAATTTCGTGTATATTTGTCCTCTTAACCTCCGGCTTAGGTGCGTTTTCGAGGAACTCAGCTACCTTAGCCTCGGTTTGCCTGGTGAAGGCAGGGTCAGATGGTATTTCGTTCGGAGTGAATGCCGCTTCGATCGAGTCCGCTATGACTTCCGCTTTATCACGGTTCTCATATACCGGGCCGTTTGGTCCCGTAATAGTAGGGATGCTGTGTGTTTCACGAGTGAAGTGTCTCGCTAGGTTCCACACAGGCCTGGTGTTTGTGTCGAATAGACGGAGTTTATTGTTCCATTCTCGCGACCTACATTCTTGTAGTTTGGTTTGTATTTCGGTATTGAGTTCATTTTTCATAATTCTGTCGTAGCCTCTATGGTGTCGTGCCCAGTTGCGTCTGTGGCTGTTGCGCTTGCGTATTAATTCCTTAACGTGGGCTGGTTGTTGGGAATGCACTTCGAAAACGATAAAACACGGGTACAATTCCACAATAATCGAACACATTTATTTTAATACACATATATACATGGAAGCCATCTTGCGAACAACAAAATGATACCAAACTAAAACTTGAAGTGCGTTTCTTTGCTTATTTCAAAGCTCTCGTAAACAAATCTCAGGAGTAACAAGAATCAAAGAGGTTACACTAACTGATCTCACACAACATCCTCCCACCTAAGTCAAATGAATGTTAACATGAATTGACTTACAACCTTTATGCACACATTGCCACTTTCATAAAATAGTCCTGAAACAATTACAAAATGATAAAATTCAATAATATAAACACAAATAAATATGTTAATTGACACATATCACAAATTTAACTTTTCTGGCTTGTGAATCAATCGTCCTAGACGAGTTATTTTCACTGTCTGCTTTGAAACTTGAGGACCATCTTCAGCAGGAGTAGAAGAGTCACATGCTCCGGCCTCGTGATTATCCTTTATATTTTCCTCATTTGGAACAAAGTCTTTCCTTAGGTGGTTTCGGATTTCCTGGGTATCCTCAGGTGGTTGAAACTGGAGTTCTAGTGGGTATATTCTTTGAACTGGCCTTATAAGCTCGCCTGAAGCAGTGACGACACGAACTACTCTAACATTGCCATCCTTTCCCTTAACAAGCTCGACAACTCGTCCCAATGGCCAATCCATTCTTCTAGTATCATCATTGCCAACCAAAACAATTTCTCCCAGTTTGAGATCATGTGGCTTATCCTTGCTGGCGAATAACTTCAACTGACCTAAATACTCAGTACGAAATCTTTCTCTGAGATTCTTTTTCAACTGAAGGCGATACTGCAGCCTTTTCCGAAGATCAGTTGCTTCGAACAGGTCATACTCAGGTACTCCTACTTCTTCTATATCGTGTAGAAACATGTTTGGTGTTAGAGCAGCCAGATCTGATGGGTTGTCAGACAAATAGGTTAATGGCCGAGAATTTATGACGGTTTCGCAGTCACAGAGGATTGTCTGCATCTCTTCATAGTTGACAGATGATCGACCAAGCACTCGACGGAGAAGAGTTTTGAGCATTCCTACTAATCGTTCCCACCAACCTCCCCACCATGGCGAAGCTGGAGGATTAAAACGCCAATCTATCTTCCGCGCTGAACTGTATTGTGAGATTGCATTCCAGTCCAGTTTGTGACAGGAGTTCTTAAACCCAACAAAATTTGTTCCCTGGTCATTGTAGACAATGACAGGTCTTCCTTGTTTGCTGCAGAAACGTCTGAAAGCTTGTAGAAAGCTATCTGTTGATAACGAAGATACCAGTTCCAATCGAACTGCACGGTAAACTCCACAAGTGAATAAGCAAACCCATGCCTTCTTCGAGGTTCCATAATCGGCTTTGATGTAGAGAGGACCAGCAAAATCAACTCCAGTAACTTCAAAAATTCTTGCGTCACGCACTCTACTCTCAGGTAAAGGTGAAGGATGAGCTGCCAACTTCTTTGAACTATGACGTTTACAAATCATGCAGGAGTTAATAACAGCTCTAATTGTTTGTCTACCTCCTAGAATCCAATACTGTTGCCTCAGAATTGACAAAAGCATCTGCGTACCAGCATGACAGTTGCTAAGATGGGCATCCATAATCAGTCGCTGAACGACTGGGTGATCAGCCTTTGGGAGCACAATGGGATGACAAAAGTCCCTGACATCATCCCGGTTTGATATCTTGGTCATCAAACGAATCAATCCCTGTTCGTCAACAAACGGAAGTAAGCTCTTTAGTTTGGAATTGAAAACATCTATGAACACTTCCTCCTGCACCCACCGTAAAATCTTCCTTTCTGCCGTGACAAATTCCTCACTTGTCAGGTCACAATGTATGCGTTGAGCTTTGCTGATGCGACAGTTGGTCAGAAAGCGGAACAACCAGCCTACCATCCTTACAATTTTCTTGTACTGAGAAAAGTGTTGGTAATACCAATCTTTACCGATGTCTTCTGAATTACTTGATATCAATGAAACGACATTCTTCCTTCTCTCCGAATTTATCTCTTCCTCATTATAAGAAAAGTCAGTTTGTGGCCAGCAGTCTGGATTTTCTCTCAACCAACCAGGGCCTTCCCACCAACGGCATTGTATCAACTTCTTCACAGAACATCCGCGTGATGGAAGATCTGATGGGTTTTCTTTTCCAGGAACATGTCGCCATTCGCAACCAACTGACAGTTCTCGTATCTCTTTAATCCGGTTCATGACAAAAGCATCCCATGCTTCACTTCGCTGAATCCAAGCGAGAACAGTTGAAGCATCTGTCCAAAAAATTGCCTTAATATCGGGAATACAATAATCCTTTACAATCGATGCATATAATCTCGTTGCTATTGAAGCTGCTAAAAGTTCTAACCTGGGAATGGTCAATCCTTTGCCTGATTTTCCAGTTGGTGCAACTCTTGACTTGGCAGCCACCAAGTGAACACTCAGTTCACCCCCTTGCTCAACACGGAGGAATACAGCTGCTGCATATGATGTCTGACAGGCATCTGAAAAAAAGTGAAGTGTCCAGGAGTCGTCTGGGCTGTTGCAGTTAGACAACCAACGAGGAATCTTGACTTGAGCTAAAAGAGGAACTTCTTCAAGCCAACTCCAGAATTTCATTTTGATCTCTTCATTGACTTCTTTATCCCATGTCAAACCTTCTCTCCAAGTCTGTTGAAGCAACAATTTTGGTATTAATGCTACACTACATGTGACACCCACCGGATCAAAAATTCTATGGGCAGCACTCAAAATAACTTTCTTTGTTATTTTCTCGAAGCTAATCGAAAGAAGGTTATCTATGTTGATTGCTAGGGAATCGTCGGACTTGTTCCATAGGAGTCCTAACACATTGGTAGGTCCGGAAACATCATTACTTCCGGTCAACTCCCACCCTCGAAGACAAAATTGCCGTTCCCTCATGACACCTGAAGCTACATCAATAAACTGTTTAGCTTGTTCTTCATCGTCCAAACTGGCAAGGCAATTATCAACATAGAAGCTATGGGTAAGAAGTTCCACAAATGACTTGGGCCATGGTGACTTCCCTTCCTCACACTGTACTAATGTATTTTCAAGGTGAAGTTTGATGCATGATTCTAATAGAAAAGGACTTGGAGAGACTCCAAATACAACACGACAATGTCTGTATGTCTTGAGACTTCCATTTCTGTCTAACCACAAGAATCTCAAAAAATTTCTCTCTCTCTCACGAATGCTGATCTGGAGAAAAGCTCTTCTTATGTCTCCAACAACTTCCACCTTCTTCAGTCGGAAACGAGCCAACACGGAAAGTATTTTCTCAATTAAATTAGGGCCTTTCTCAAGACATTGATTGAGGCTGGGCTGTTTATCTTCTTTAGACGAGGCATCGAACACGGGGCGCACTGGTGTTGTTGATCCAGGTTTCACAACGTGACGATGAGGCAAATAGTGGCAATAAACATCCATTTCCTGAGGAGGCACTTCTTCTATCACCCCTTCCCTCAGCCAATCATCTAGTACTTCCTGATAAGCATCATAGTAACCTTCAGTCTTCAATCTCTTAACAGTAGACATCAGTCTCTTCAGTGATAATTGGTAATTATCAGGCAGTGGGGGATGGTTCTCAACCCATGGGAGGTGAACTTCAAACCGCTCTTCTTCATTGACTGATACTGTATCAAGGAAATGTTGCTGTGTAGTAGACTCAATCTCAGATCTGCTGCTTTTCTCAGATGGATCGCTAATCCCTAAAGTATCTAGAGTCCACAAATCTGTGATGGTGGCTTCTCTTGTTAGCATAGCAGTCACCACCATAGCCATACTTTCCTCATTCCTATGTTCTGAAGGTACTTTGCCCATTAAAATCCATCCCAAACGAGTTTCCATGGCCACTAGTCCAGTACTTAGTATCTTGTGGCCTCCTGTAAACAATTTGCCTGCAACATCAGCTCCAATTAATATTTCTATTGGTCCATAAGATTCGATGTCACTCAAAACAATGTTCTGACTACTTAGGTCTTCAATCCAAGGACCTTGCTGTACTGAAGGTATGGCACCACAAATTCTTGTTTGGTCTAATGCTTCAAAGTGGCAGTTGTAGCTACCATCCAGACTAGAGAGATAAATAGTGTACACACAATGATGGTATACTCCAGTCGTTGTACCTCCAAATAGCAAGTGTTGGATATTTTCCTGTCTGCCAGTTTGATATCCCATTTCCGTGGCTGTACTCTTCAAAATGTAGGAACGTTGTGATGCTGAATCAATTAATGCTCTCAACTCCTTGGCCCCGAACCTTGACAACTAGTGTTTGCATCAGCACCCCACAATGGTTCGACAAACTAGCTAAAGCTTCATCTTTCTGGACTTGCGCACTAGAAGCCATCTTGTCTCCTGTTGAGTTCGGTCTCTCTACGGCTGAGTCTACCTGGGTTTGTGGCAACTTATCACACATAACCACAAAGTGTCCTCGTCTACAAATGATGCACCTAGGCCTATTTCTACATTTCTTCGCTGGATGTCCGACCTTGAGACAAGAAAAACAGCATCTTTTAGTCTCAAGTGCAAGACGACGTTCTTGCAAAGTCATCTTCTGGGCCTTAATACAGTCTTGAGACTTGTGATTAGACGAACAAAAGACACACCCTGCTGTTTCTCTACCAGATGCAGTAAGGAGACCTGCTGCTGTGGGAATGTTCTCATTCGGATTAGTGGTGTAATTCAAGCTCTTTTCCTTCTTCTTTGGACCTCCCTTGACAGCTACCGAAGACAAAACACCAAACCCTGACATAGCCAAAGTAATCTTCTGTTCCTGTTCTACTTCACATCTAAGAAATTGCATCAAACTGTCTAAACGATTCCAGGAATTCACACTCTGGTCACCGACACTAGCCCCCCTGGTTCAACAGCTGAATTTGAAGAAGACTGGACAATGAGCGCGATTGAAGAAGTTCTCTCCCAAGTTCTTAGAATGTCCTCAGGCAAACATGACTACTAGTGGTAAAAGCATGGAATTACACTTGTCCGTTGTGACACCTAAGGTTCCTAGGGCTCCTATATGGCTCTGAATCTTATCATAGAGGGATGATAAACACACCTTATTAGTATCCCTAATGTACACTTCTACCAGCAAATCATCCTTCCCATAGCGTGCTTTGAGACTTGATATTGCTTTACAGTAATTTTCTCCGGTAGCAGGAAAGCTCTCAACTAAATCTCTTGCTCTGGATCCAGAAGTGGTGGCCTGTATGAGGTATTGGAATTTATCACTAGGGTCTAAAACAGGGTCCTCATCAATTTTCTTAAATTGTGACCAGAAAGGAAGCCAATCTTTTAGTTCACTTCCGAACTTTTTCAATTCCAACAAAGGCAGTTTGTATGAACGCTTAACTTGGAGTGACGAGTTAGAATTAACTGATACTGCAGTAGCTTCTGAGTTCCGGTCTTCATTTAATAATTTCGTAACAACAGTCTTAACCTTATAAAATCTGAACTTATACTCGTCAGCCATACTGATTTCTTTGTCTAACTCGTCATCCCTAACCTCCACGTTCTCAATCATATTAGTGAAGATAAGAGTATCCATACCTGTTAATTCATGAAATTTTGTTTCTAATAGATCCATATGTGCACTAATACTTTCCGTATCTTTCTCCGGCATCTGTAGTAACGCGTCGAGCTCATTGTAGATCTTGGTTATTGATCGCCGTAATACCGCTCTTGATTTCTTTGTCACAGCTATATTCACTTCCATGCTTGAAATACTACGTATGAAACTGTTTATATGATTATATAACTGTCTAATGTCCTGTCACGGTCGCCAAATGTTGGGAATGCACTTCAAAAACGATAAAACACGGGTACAATTCCACAATAATCGAACACATTTATTTTAATACACATATATACATGGAAGCCATCTTGCGAACAACAAAATGATACCAAACTAAAACTTGAAGTGTGTTTCTTTGCTTATTTCAAAGCTCTCGTAAACAAATCTCAGGAGTAACAAGAATCAAAGAGGTTACACTAACTGATCTCACACAACACTGGTATTTCGAATTGTGGGTATTCTTTGTGTTTGCTTTCTGGTATGCTCGTTGCTGCGGCTACCTGGATTGCTTCTACTAGGGTTTTGACTGCTTCGTCAATTTGGGCTGTGCTGTCTAATAGCATACCCTCACTTCCCTGTAGGAGTGTGTCTAGTTTGTGTTCGAATTTGCCCCACTTGGCTGCTTTGTAGTTGAGCCTACGCTTGGGGTTGTTTTCATATTCCTCTGGGTTCGCATCTAGTGTAAATATCACTGGTTGGTGCCTCGACCCAAGGTCGTTCACTACCGTTATGCTATGCCTTTGAGGAATATGTCGCAGTAGGGCTATGTCTAGTATATCGTCCTGGGATAGCATGTGGTTGTACAGCTTTGTGCCTTCTGAGTTAGGTTTTAGGCAGCCCCAGCTGGCGTGTTTCAAATTTAGGTCTGCACCTAGGATCGTGTTTCGATTTAGCCTTAGTACTGCGTCTATGTCTTGTGTGTTCAGGCTTTTCGGTCTGGAGTATGCCGCTATGACATTTATGAGTGTTCCTCGGACTGGCATGGCAATTCCACATGCCTCCAGTTCGACCAGCTCTGGTATGTCCACCTCCATATGTTTGATGTCCTTTCTTACCAGAACTGCCACCCCTCCAACTCCGTTGGCCTTATCGCTTCTGTGTATTTTGTAGCCTCTTATGATGAACTTCTTCCCCGGTGGGAGGAACGTTTCTGTTAAGAGTGCTACGTGAATAGTGTTGGCGACGAGGAAGGGTTCGAGTTCGTATTTCCTAGACCTAACGCCCTGGCAGTTCCATATTAGTACTCGAAGCCCTTGCGTGTTATTGTTATCGTTGTTATTATTGTTATTATTATTATTATTATTATTATTATTATTATTATTATTATTATTATTATTATTATTTTTCTCGTTGAGTTGTTCAGCCATCTTGGGTTAGGAGTTCGTAAATTGTATTCGCCAGGTCCTTCAGCCAGGGGAAGGGCAGCAGGTTGGCTATCATAACTGCAGAGGTTATGATTGCAGTGAGGTTCAAGTTCGGGAAGGTGGTTTTCAGGATTTCCTCTATCCTTTCCTTGAATGTTCTCCCTGCCGTGTCCCCTTCGGGCTGTTGTAGCTGGCTTGGTGATTTGTGTGTATGTGGTGAGATGGGTCTGTTTGTTGTGGTGTTGGGGGCGGGCAGTGGGGGCGGTGCCTCGGATGCTAGTTTTTGTCGGCAGGTTGTCTGCGGGGGGTGGAGCTGGCCCCGGGGGGGCTCCTGGGCAGCTCGGGGGCAGCGTGTGTGGGCTTAACCTGCCTTGTAGTTATTGGGGGTAGGGCCTTCTTCTTTGAGTAGTTCCTGGAGGTCTTACTTTGGACGAAGGTGTGGGGTGCTTGGGCTGAGGGCCCATGGTTGTGTGTACCCTCTGTCCTCGGGGGTTGCAAGTTAATTTTGCCTACACCTGAAGGGTCTAATTTGCCTGAGTGGCCTTGTTTACGGTCCTTTGTGCCTGAAGGGCCTGGAGGACCTGAAGGGTCCTTTTTACCTGAGGGGCCTGTTTTCTGCTTGCGTGAAGCGCCTGTGCCTGACGGGCCTGCTTGGGCTTTAGGGTTGCCACGCTTGTCTCCCTTTGGCCCTTTGCCTTGGTAAGCGGCTTCGTAGTCCCTGCGGCTGGGACATTCTCTATAATTAGCCGCGTGTTTCCCCCCGCAGTTTGCGCACTGAGAGTACGCGGGGTCGCTGCCGTGGGGGCAGTCGCGAGACAGGTGGGAGGCGGCGCATCTGCGGTATCTGGGATCTAGCCGGCAAGCCGCTCCTGAGTGCCCATGCCTCTGACACACTCCACATTGGGGGCCAGTGGCTGGGGGGCGGTACGGCTCGACTGTCACCAGCATATTCGCCAGCATCCGCATTCTCCTCAGACTGTCTGCTCCTGGGGTGTCCGCCACGGCAACTAGAAAGAGACAGCCTTTGGCTGGTCTGTTTCCTGTTCGCATCCGGTGCACTGTAAGAGCGTTGATACCCTGGGCTTGCATGGCTAGCCCGATATCTCCCGGCTCGTATGTGTTATTGGGCGTTCTCACTACGAATCGTTTTACTGTTGCGTTGGGCAATATCTCTACAAATGTGATATTAAGCCTTCTCAGCACCTGTATAGCGATTTCATAGCTTTCGAAGCTAGACATGTGTAGCCGGACTGCTTCGTGCGCATTAAATCTCGGCTTAGAGAAATAGTAGTTTCTCTGCTCATGTTTCAGCTCTTTGATAAGCTCCATTTCAATCTGCTTGATATTGTTTGTGTAGACCGTAAGGGGTGGGGGTTTAAACCCCTTACGGGTGGCTGGTTGAGGTGATTTCTGATATGTCTGCCTCGTGTTTGTGTTTGGTGGTGGCATAGACGTGTCGTTTGATGTGTCCGTGGAGCTATCGGCCTGGGTTCTCGGGTTTCGACCCCCCGCCTTTCTGAGCCTTGCGGCTCTGGGACTGGGGTTCTTTCCCTTTTCCCTTCCCCCTCTTCCTCCCTTTGGCCTCCTTAAAACCGTCACCATGATTTCCAGGCTGGGTGGCTGGGACCTCGGGTTCGGTCACCCCTTGTTCGCGCTGGTCCTCTCCCTCCGAACTTTCAGAGTCGGCCTCCTGGGATGAGCTTGATAGGTCCATCACCAGTTTAGCCTCGTCCGAGTCGGAGTCTGAGTTGCTGGCTTGCTTAGGGGAGGGTTGGACTTGTGTTGGCGCCTTTCGCCGAGTCCGGTCCTTTTCCCCAACGTTCCTTCCCTGGGCGGCCGCCTCTTCGCTCGGGTCTGCAGGACTAGGTTCCTCTTTCCCGGCGTCTGGCAGTGCGACCACTAGGTTAGGTAGGAGGGGGTGGATTGCATTGGGGGGAGAGGTGCTCTCCGTGTTATGTTTAGCCCCTTGGGCCACCGGGCCGGTCGACGCGCCGCCCCCAGGTTTTGCCAGGCCGGTCGCTGGCTCTGCTATACAGCGTTCCGCGCGGGCCGGCACTGGTTGGACTGGTAGGTGCGAGCTTAAACTCCGGTTAGCTGTCGAGGGGGTGTTAGTGTCAGTGCTATGTATGCCTGTCATGTGTAGGATGTAGTGTTTCGTGAGTGAAACACTATCCGTCACGTTAATTCCCTGCTCTACGGGATCAGTGTCCGGAGCGAGGTTCGTCTGTGATCGGTTGGGGCCGCGCGTGACAAGGCTACCTGTGCCAGCCTTAAGAAAGGCTGGCCTAGCATTCCTGCCAGCGGCCGTTGCTGTGGGGCTGCCCTCAAACTGTAGCGCAGTCGAACTCGTCCTTTCGCTGGTCGAATTTTTTTTCTTCGTATTTGTATCTACATGGCCTCCGACATGCTATTAATTTCTAAGAAAAAAGAGATAGCAGGGAAGAGTGGGAAAGTGATACAAGGAGTATCTGCCGGTTTCCGAGTTAGACTCGCTACCACGGCAAGAGTTTGTATTGGTAAGGTAGTGTTGAGGTGTTGTATTGAAGGGTCAGGGAAAAACCACATAGGCAGAAAGAGAAAGAGCCTACATGTAAAACCTGACATTTTGTGATAGCACATGCAAGGATGTGGACTGGGAAAGGTCCAGTGGTAGTGTTAGTTGAGAAGAGGTATCATGCACCAGCTAGCCATGAACCATAGTCTCGCCGTTCCATCTGCCAGGGGATCAGTCCGTCTGGGCACTGCCGTGACTAGCGCGGGCCTTGCCGGCTGCGGAGCCATGCGTCGAGTACCACTAGGGCCTGCCGCACCGCACCACCTCCTTGGGGTCCCCCGTACCCAGTCTCCGATCCCAGAGAATGAGGCCAAGCCCGCCGAGGCGGGGGCCTCCTGGAAGGGGGTGGGTCATGACGCCGGGCCTCCTTCCTCTCTGCCCGCGCCATGGCCCGGTAGACTGGGCAACTGCGATGGGAGGCCGGGTGGCCCCCTGCGCAGTTGGCGCAAACAGCCGCCTCCTTAAGTGTCGCGCAGGCCGTGTAGTGGTGATCACCCCCACAACGGTTGCACTTCACTTGGAGCGCACAGCTCTCCTGCCGGTGGCCCCACTTCAGACAGCGGAAACACTGCAAGAGCTGCTGAGGGGACGTTTCCGTCTCACCTGGCTGCCGCTACCCGCTGAGGTCCTCTCCTGATTTGTTCCTCGGCAGACTGCTGTCCTGGGAGCAGTCCTGGGTTGCGGCTGGGCGGCCCTCTCCTGGTGGGCCGGCGTCGCCTTCTGCTTCCTGGTCCGGCGTCGTCTTCTTCTTCTTTCCAGGGGTTGCTTCTCGGCAGGGGAAGAGGCCTCGTCCTGGTGGCCCTCCTCCGGGCTGGTGACCCCGGGGTAGCTGGTGGCTCCGCTGCGTCACCGTCATCTTCCATCTCCTGGTTCGCGGCGGCGGCGTCGATCGGTGCTAACACTCGACTGCGTTCCCTGTCCTGAGGGGCGCATATCGAGGTCTGTAGCTCGACAGACATGCAGGCAGGCTGGGCCTGGGCAGCAGTCTCAGAACGCCAGGGGGCGTCCTTCTCCACTGCTGTGCTGCTGTCCACCATCACGGGCGCGTTCCTGGCTTGCGCCCGGGTAACAGGCCCTTCCTGGTAGGCCTGCGTCTGCGACCACTTCGCCTTGGTAGGTGGTCGACGATCCTGGTTGGCGGCCTTGTTAGTCTGCGTGTACTTCGTAGAGTACAGCCTTCCAACTGGGGTCGCGCCGTCGCGGCGCTCGGGAGCGCCGCCGTCGTACTCGGTCCTCGGCTCCGTCTGTATGGCTGCCTCCTGGTAGTCTGAGACGTCCAGATGTTCCCTGAGTCCTGGTAGCCGGGCAACCTGGAACTCCTGGGACGCGCGCTCCTCGTAGACCTTGAAACTAGCTGCGTCATTAGGGCGAATGATGATCGCCCAGGCAGGGACCATATGGCCTATGATCTGCAGGATTGGCTCCCCGATGGACTCCGCGATCGCGTTGAGGTGGTCGAATACTCTCAGCGTCCCCTGGTGGTTGTCCTCCCCCCACCGGTTGAACACCACCAGCCCCGGGCGTTCATAGTGGGGGGCTTCCATCGTGTAGAGCGCGTCTTGTAGTTTCTCGAAGGCTGCCTCGTAGTCGTGGTCGACTAGTCTCACTGGTAGGGTCGGCTTCTCCATCCTGGTCCTCCTGAAAATAAAGCTCCTGAAAGAGAAATAGCGAGCCCTGAAAAGTGCTCAGCTCTGACAAATGCTCTTTCGAAGATGTACTAACAAGTACAGCTGCCTGACTAGTACTGGAAAAGTACAGAGCTCCTGGCGAGGAGAGAGAGAGCGAGCGAGAGGAACACGTCCTTCCACTACGGCTGTCAAAAAAGCAAGTATTGAAAACATAATGTAAAATACTAGTCTGCTCACCCGGTCTGAAGAGGAAGAAGAAGAAGGTTAACAGCACACGGTCCAGCCGTGCAGAATGCAGGAGCTCCCACTGCCTATTACAAAACACGAAGCACACCTGATCGCTGGTCGAAGGAAAGCGGCGAGTATATATATGCCAGGGAAGGCAAGTCTAGAAAATGCTGGAGAGAGATGACGTCAGGTGGTGGCGTGGGGAGAAGCGACGGCGCAAGCGCAAGCAGTAGTGAGGCAGACAAGCAAGCAGGCAGAGCAGTGTAATGTGTAGCAGCATGGAGCGGAGAAGTATGCTTAAGGTAAGAAAAAATGTTGAGATCGGGAGCGCGTAACATACTCCCACCACCCAGAAAATATCCGAAGGATTGGTGCGGACGAGGTGACAAAGCGGCACGACAATATGAAGATGGTGGTGAAAGTGGCACAGATGGTCCAACGTAGTGGCGCAGATCCCACGATGCAAAAAAGAAACGTAGACAGCAGATGATGCAGAAGCCCGATGAGACGAAGAAATGAAGAGGGGTGATGAGGCAGATGCCACGACGAAGACAGCAGATGATGCAGGAGCCCGATGAGACGAAGAAATGAAGACAGGAAATGAGGCAGATCTCACGATGTCCCGAAGAGGCGCCATCTCAGGGACAAGCAGGGTGATGCAGCAAAAAGGAAACAAAAGACGAAAAAAGTATAAGTAAGATGAACAAACAAAGAAAGGAGAAAAGGAAGGGGAAACAGAAAAAAAGGGGGAGAGAAAGGGGAAGGGCAAGGGAACGATCCGGATCGTATACACTAAAGTATAATTATTAGTGGCCTGGAAGATAAGTTTTACAATACAATATAGTAATCTTTACCAACAAATGTATCTAAAAGGGGATAGCAAACAAAAATATTACAAGAGGGGGAGGATCAGGCATGAAAAGATTAGGCAGTGGGAGGTGGGCCGGGTGAGCAGAAACAAAAGCAAAGAAAACAAGTGCAAAAGGGAAGAGAGCGATGGACAGCAAACCAATTAGAGAGCAAAGGAAATAAAAAAGAAAGGGATAGCAGAACTGATCAATACCCATCTCCCATCCTACAAAAAGTTAGGAATGAAATGGCTTTAATAAAGAAAAATGAGCCTTTTTAATGTCGGTAGGGGAGTGAAGAGATTGAAGCTGAGCAGTATTTGGAGAAGGAAAAGAAAGAATCCGAAAAGGACCCACCCAAAGAGGGGAAAGTTTAGCGGAAAAATTTTGGGATGCGGAGCTAACCGGATGATTTATGAGAAGAACGAGATCAAACAACTGAAATTTAGGGGTTGAGACACGAAAATTACAAGCTCTCTTGTGTACCTCCCTGGCCTGAAGAAGCTTTTGATATGCAAGTTGCAACTGAGAATGGTTGAGACGATCAGAGGGGGTATCCAAAAGGGAAGGTAAATCCCAAGTAAGAGAGAGAGGGGTATTCAACTCCCTACCTAAAAAGAGTTTAGCAGGGGTATAACCAGTAGAAGTATTTATGGTAGAGTTTAGGGCTAGAACAAAGGATGGAAGTTCAGTATCTCATAACTTCTGATTCTGGGAATGACAGATAAAACTATTTTATGATTCCTATGATAGCGTTCAACCGTATAGGCTCGGGGGTGATAAGGGGAGGTGCAGATATTTCTAATGCCCAAAGAAAAGCAAAAATTATAAAACTGTTTAGACGTAAAAATCGATGCCTTGTCAGAAACAGGAACCTTAGGGAGACCTGTAATAGGAAAGATGTGATTAGACAAAAGATTGATAATAATTTTGTGAAGAAATATTTCGCAGAGGGCGAACAATCAGAAATTTAGAAAAGCCATCTAATAAGGTGAAAATATAGGAATTAGATTTGGAGGATTTAACAATAGGGCCAACAATATCGATATAGAATTTTTCGGAAGAAAAGGTAGCCGGAGAGGCAGCATAGGTTTCATAAGGAAGATGATTTAAAGGCTTGTGTTTCTGACAGAAGGCACAAGAACGGACCCATGAGAAAATATATTTGCGCATTTGGGGCCAAAAAAAATTGGGAGGCAAGGCGGGCATAGGTCTTGGCTCTACCGAAATGGCCTTCAACAGGAGAATCATGGAAATATTGGAAGACCATAGAACGTAAACTAGAAGGAAGAACAAGGCGAGGAGTAGCTTTGGGAGTAGGTTTAAATATTAATAACTGCTTTTGGAAACGAAATGGGCCAGAATAATTTGGAGAGGCAAGGTCGCGAGAAAGTTGTTGGCAATACGGGTCAAGCTGTTGATGTTGCAGACAAGACTGAAAAGAAAGGGGAAAATTGGTTAAAGAGGAAACGAAAATGACAGAGTTAATAGGAAGGGAATGAAGATCAGAAACCTGAAGGTGATGGTCGTCAAAGAGACGAGAAAGGGCATCAGCGACAGAATTATTATACCCAGAAATGTATTTCAGAGAGAACTTGAATCGAGACAATCGAAGTAACCAGCGACCCGTGCGAACAATTTTAAGCGCATTATGGAGAAGCCACGAGAGAGCCTGATTATCGGTACTCACAATAAATTCACGATGGTCAAGGTAATCAGAGAAATGCTCAATAGAAAGAATAAGTGCAAGAGCTTCTTTTTCATACGTGGAGTATTTACATTCTACGGAAGATAAAAGGCGACTGAAACATGCAATAGGAAGAGTATGATCATTAATGGTTTGTTGTAGGACAGCACCAATGGCAATGTCAGAAGCATCAGTAGATAATTCGAAAGTTACATTAAAGTCCGGAATTTGTAAAAGAGGGGCATGGGATAATTTAGATTTCAAAAGATCGAATGCAATTTGTTGACGGGAGGACCAATGGAATTTAACACCTTTTCTTTTAAGAAGATTTAAGGGTTCAGCAATCGAAGAAAAATTAGGAATGTATTTAGCATAGAACCGAACCATGTCCAAAAAGGATCGTAAATGTTTTACATTAGTTGGAGGTGGAATTTTATTGATAGCAGAGACTCGCCCGGGGTCAACACAAATACCTTGGGAACTTAAAATGTGACCGAGAAATTTAATAGAAGTTTGGGCAATCAAGACTTTAGCAGGATTCACAGTTAAGCCAACGTTGCGAAAGCGAGTAAGTACTTCACAAACGTGGGACAAATGAGATTGAAAATCAGGTGAGAAAATCAGAATATCGTCAACGAAAGGAAACAAATATTTATACTTAATGTCAGAAAATAAAGAATCCACAAAACGTTGCATTATCTGAGAGCCTAAGTTCAAACCAAATGGAACTTTTTTGAATTGGTACAGCCCATTTGGAGTAATAAATGCAGTATATCGAGAACTTATGTCATCCAACGGAAGCTGGTTATAGGCAGAATTAAGGTCAAAAATTGAAAAAAAATTTGAACCCGAAAAATGTTGAAAGGCTGAGTTCAATTTAGGCATAGGATAAGCATCATAGACGATCTTCTCATTGAGTTTTCTATAATCTACGATGAATCTCGCAGATCCATCGGGCTTATCAACAACAAAGGCCGGGGACGCATAATCGGAAGATGAAAGAATAATAGTATTATCTTTCAACATTTTCTGAATTAACAGATTTAAGACTTTCATTCGAGGAGGACTGAGGAAATAGGAGGAAGAACGAACAGGAGTAGGACCTAAGAGATCAATATGTGCAAAAAAGTTGTTAACAGTACCCAAGTTGGGGGTGATGACGTCAGAGAACTCAGTGAGTAAGGCTTGAACCTGATCAGAATGAGTTGAGTTAATAGTGGGAAAAGGGGAATGGGAAACAGAAGGGTAATCAAAGGTGTGAATCAAAGGGACAGACTTGTCAGAAAAGGAAAAAACTTTAGAGTGTGCCGAATCAAGAAGAAGACCAGTATGAGAAAAAAATCATAACCCAAGATAATAGGGATGGATAAGCCTTTTACGATCTGAAAGGTAAAAGGCCAGGAAAAATGTTGCATTTTAATATGCAATGAGACAGTACCAATAACATCCAAGGGTTGATTGGAAACGGAAAGACAGCGAGTGAAAGACGGAAGATAATGCAAATGAGGATTTATTTCAGTAAGAGATTCATAAAACTGGAAACTAATAAGCGAAATAGCCGCACCTGAGTCAAGTAAAGCAACAGAGTGGATATTATTAGCAGTTACCAGAACATGACAGGTAGGAGGTAAGAAGGAGACAGAATCCGGAATGGATTGGGAAGATGCTGTCAAAAGAGTAGGCTGAGTAACATGAGGCAGATTTTCCCCAAATGAACGTCTACTGCCTAATGACGCGGGTGGAAGGCGTTTCCCGAAGGCTGAGTAGTACACTGGCGAGCAATATGGCCAGGTAAGGTACAACGGTAACAAGTTATTGCAGTACGAACAGTGGGGGCGGAAACGGAAGGCAAAGAGGGATGGGACAGAGTGGAAGAAATAGTTGGTGGAGGAACGGATGCATAATATGAACGGATGCATAATATGAACGGTCACCTAAGGAGTTAATGGTATGTTGATGGGCTAAGTTATAAAGTTGAAAAAGAGAAACAGGGGGAGCGAGTACATTGAAAAGCATACGAAATGATGGAGCAGCATAAAACTGTATAATGGAAATCAATTCAGAAATATTGTAGGAGATATTCAAAATATCACTATAAGTAATAATAGAATCCAAATAATCATGGGCAGGTTCAATTCGGTAACTGGTGACGTCTGATAAATTTGGTACTTAATTTATACCGAACTTCCAGTGGTAGAAAATAATTATGTATAGCGTGCCTTAATCCATACCAGTTTGAAAAGTTGGACATGTCAAGCCAAAAGGTAGAAAAGAAACCCGTAGTCTTAGTAGAAAGGAGGCCAATTAATTGAGGGAAGGAAGCCACTTTTATATTTAAAAATTTTCGAACAGAAAACAACCAAATAGTAAGACTACGAGGATCTGTCGCTAATAATTGTGGGACTTGAAGTAGTGATTGCTTAATAATTTGTACATTTAGGGAGCTGTCAACCGATGTAGTGATAGGTACAGGGGGATGAGAGTAAAGAGGGGGAGCCATAGGGTGTTGCAAAAAGGAAGGTTTACTATCGTCAGAGAAGAAATCAGGTGTATGATTAGTTGAAGAGGGGTATGTAGAAGGAGAAGAAGAAGAAGAAGACAAAGAAATTAAATCTTGTACAGGAGGATTAGGGAGCGATAAATTTTGTGGTATCGAAGAAGATAGTAAAGAGGAATCGTCCCCTAAAGGGAAGTTATCTGAAAAGCAGGCCATGATAATAGGAAATAGAAAAATAGGGACACTAAAATGGAAAGTAGTCTGCTACCATATGTGGCGATCGTTGAGTTTATTAAGTCCGAAACAAATAGCTATTCCTGCGAAAAAAGGGAAAGGATGACATACACTAAAGCGTGTAAATAGTGCCACACAACAAGCAGAGCGCAGGGAAGCGTGGTATAAGATATTTGTGGGGTCGAATTATCGAGACCGAACAATCATGAGCAGTAAAGGTGAGATAGCAAGACCTCAACTGAGTAGCGTACAAATAATATTTGGGCCCTATCTTCCCAGAGGATTTCCGTAGTAGGTACACGTAGTATAATGAGAGGGAATAAAAAAATGAGAACTCCCAAAATAACAAGTTTCAATAACAGATATATTGTAACGACAACAGAATGGAAACAAGAAGCATTATACAACAACGAGTAAAAATAGATATCTTTGGCTTACACAGGTACTGAAAATAGTTATAATAATGGTTATCCAGTTAAATATCCAAGGACTAGATTTGGACAGGTTTTTACATAAATTGGAGTCATTCACACTAAAGTACCAAAACTTTGAAAAGGCATACTCAATCTTTCACAAATAGAATGGAACATTCCGGAAATTAATATAAGTGCAAATAAAAACAATGTCTAATCCCCCAAGGTCAACCAGGCTTGCTTCAAATAAGAAAGATGACAGAACATTTCAAAGACCAGAGAAAATACACTATTCGATTCGTAGACCACAATTTCACAGTGATTAGTTTTTAAAATCTTCATAATAAAAGGTAGAAAGAAAGAAAAGGGGGAAGGATAAGGGAAAACACGAGAAAGAGAAAAATATGTTAGGAAGCGAAACAAGGAGAATGAAAATATAAGTAGGGATCAGGCTGCATAGTCCCAGTTGGAAATAATAACGTTGATTACACCACACGCAAAGTTCAAAGTCACTGATAAGGTTGGCAGTCCACCAGTCCCTTCTTACACACTCGGAGAAGAAGTCTCAGAACGAAAATTTGTGCACCATAATTGTATTTTGACGTTGAGTCCTGAAGGGACTAGAGTTCAGAATCAAATAGTAGTAAAGCCTCTCAAGGCAAGGAAAAAGCAAGTATTGAAAACATAATGTAAAATACTAGTCTGCTCACCCGGTCTGAAGAGGAAGAAGAAGAAGGTTAACAGCACACGGTCCAGCCGTGCGGAATGCAAGAGCTCCCACTGCCTATTACAAAACACGAAGCACACCTGATCGCTGGTCGAATTTTTTTTTACGGGGGGCCCCCGTAGCCCGCTCCCCCGCCGTGACCATCGACTCAATCTACATGGCCTCCGACATGCTATTAATTTCTAAGTAGAAAAGAGATAGCTGGGTAGAGTGGGAAGTGATACAAGGAGTATCTGCCTGTTTCCATGTCAGACACGTTACCAGGCGAGATTGTGTTAGGTATATGGTGTTGAAGTATGGTATTGAAGGGTCAGGGAAAAACCACATAGGCAGAAAGAGAAAGAGCCTACATGTAAAACCTGACTTCTTTTGATAGCACATGCAAGGATGTGGGCTGGAGATAGACCAGAGGTTGTGTTAGTTAGGATTATGTGTCATGCAAACATAACCATTTCCTTGCCATTTTCTGTTATTGAGGGGATCAGTCCTTCTTGTCACTGCCTGGTGCGGCTCGGGTCTGGTAGCGCCTGGGCTCTGGGCCGCAGGTTCGTTCCATTGCCCAACAGCCAGCAGTCCCTGGTGCCAAGTCTCCTTTTGGAGAGGGGGGAATTAAAGCCAATCCTTACGTATTGCAAGGGGCTATCTTCTTCCGCCTGTCGATGTCCCTCTATGCGGTGTTATTGGAACACACTTGTGTCTGCAACAATTTGTACATATATACATTTAAAACTTTAGAGTGCGGGCCGCTCTCTTCCGCTCTCGTGTCCTGTAAAATAAGTACATCGTTTAATTAAATGATATTATCAGGGGTGGGTTATCTGTCCACTCCCTTGTCGCAGGCAGGGGGCGGGGATGGATTGGGTCGTCCCTTATTAAGGCTGAGTTGCATTCGTCTTGATGTATTTCTTATATCAATCCTCCCTCGCTTGATTACCGGTGATGACTAGGTCTGTAACATAACATAACAAAAACATAACATAGCATAATAATAGTAGTATAGCTTAATCTAGGATATAGGTGATCAGGTATGTACATATATACAGGTGCTGCAGTGTGGTGTGTGGGCGTAATGTTAAGTGGAGCGGTGTAGTGGGTAGGTGTCAGCTTAGGAGCGAGGGCGGCTTTGGCCCCCCGGCCTCCTAACCCTGTGGCTGAACAGAATGTGTTTCGGCATGGGGTATTTTGTGTATAGGTCGACGTCATAGCGTCCGATTCCACTAACAAGTGGGTTGATCTTACTACCCCATGACTTCTTGTACATTCGGAGTGTTTGTTTTCGTATGTGTTGCCTTATCGAGCTGACTTTCGCGATAGAGCGTAGATGGCGTATTGGCGTGTCGTACGGGAGTCTAGCCGCTGCTCGAATGCATTTGTTTTGTATTAGCTCCAGCTTATCCAGATTTGTCTTAGCAGTGTAGCCCCAGGCGGGGGCTGCGTACGTTATTATTGGCCTAATTAGGGCCTTGTACATGTTGATTACTACTCTCTTGTTAATGCTGGATCTTTTGTTCAGTATGGCATAGAGCTGTGACAATCGTGCGTGTGTTTTCCGCTGGATCTCTTTAATGTGATATAGCATGATTAGTTTTCTATCTAGGACTACTCCTAGATATTTGACCTTGTCGTGCCATGCTATATCTCGATTGAATAGTTTGAGCGGTTTTATATTGGCTGGCCTGTGTGTGCGTCTGTTCTTCCTAGTGAACATTACAGCTTGGCATTTGTCTACATTGACCTTGATACGCCATTTGGTTAGCCAGGGCTCGAGGGTTCGCAGTGCTACTTGTAGTCTCTTTCGGGTGCATGCTAGTTGAAAGTGCTGGACTCTGATAGCAGTGTAATCCGCGTAGAGGTGCTTGGTAGTGAGTTCCCGCTGCCGGCATGTCATTCGTAAATAGAATGAACAGGATTGGCCCTATTAGTGACCCTTGGGCTACGACCGCCCTGATCGGTCGCGTGCTTGACAGTGTGTTACGAACGTCTACTTGGAACTCTCGGCCTTCCAGGTATGATTTAATTAATCTTATGTACCCTGGGTGGAATTCGAGGTCTATTAATTTCGCTAATAGGCCTTCGTGCCAGACTTTATCGAATGCCTTCTGGATATCAAGGGATACCGTGCCTGTGTCCCTCCGCTTGTTTAGTCCGATGGTCGCTTGTTCTAGGACCCGGGTAACAGTTGCGGGGCGGAGTGGCCGTTCCTGAAACCGAATTGTTCGTTTCGAATGATTCCTCTTTCCTTGATATGTGCTATTAGCCTTTTCAGCAGTATTTTCTCGAATACTTTGTTAAGGGCGTCCAGGAGACTGATGGGCCTGTAGTTATTACGGTTAGATTTGTCCTTGCCTGGTTTGAAAAATACAAGGATTCTCGCCTTTTTCCACTGTTTTGGATAACACTGCAATTGAAACATTTCGTTGTATATTTTAGTGAGTAGTGCGAGGGCTTTCGGAGTTAGCTTTTGTAATATTATGTTCTGTATCTCGTCCGGGCCGGGTGCCTTCTTCGGGTTAAGGTGGTCTATTATCCACTTAATTTCGTGGATATTAGTCTTCTTAACCTCGGGCTTAGGTGCGTTTGCTAGGAATTCCGCTACCTTGGCCTCTGTTTGCCTAATGAAGGCGGGGTCTGACGGTTCGTCATTGGGCGAAAAGGCCTCCTCCAGTGAGTCGGCTATCACCTCGGCTTTATCTTGGTTTTCGTATACTGGTCCGTTAGGTCCCTTAATTGTTGGGATCACGTGTGGTTCTCGCGTGAAATATCTCGCTAAGTTCCAAACCGGTCTGGTATTAGTGTCAAACGTACTCAGTTTGTTATTCCAGATCTGAGACCTATACTCCATTATTCCGGTTTCGATTTCAACCCTGAGTTCATTTTTACGTATCCGGTCTTCATCGCGGTGGTATCGGGCCCAGTTGCGCTTGTGTCTGTTGCGCTGTCGTATTTGATCTTTAATGTGGGCCGGTAATTCAATGTTAGTGTTTTGTCTAGGTTTGTGAACCGGGATGCTCGCAGTTGTGGCTGCCTGGATCGCATTTATGAGTGTTTTTAGGGATTCATCCGTTTGGGCTGGGTTTATTATTTGTATGTCCTCAGTCCCCTGTAGGAGTGAGTCGAGTTTTCTTTCAAATTTTTTTTGCTAGGGGCTTTACGTCGCACCGACACAGATAGGTCTTATGGCGACGATGGGATAGGGAAGGCCTAGGAGTTGGAAGGAAGCGGCCGTGGCCTTAATTAAGGTACAGCCCCAGCATTTGCCTGGTGTGAAAATGGGAAACCACGGAAAACCATTTTCAGGGCTGCCGATAGTGGGATTCGAACCTACTATCTCCCGGGTGCAAGCTCACAGCCGCGCGCGCCTCTACACGCACGGCCAACTCGCCCGGTCTCTTTCAAATTTACCCCATTTGGCTGCTTTATAGTTGAGTCGGCGCTTGGGGTTATTCTCATATTCCTCCGGGTTCGCTGCCAGTGTAAATATTACTGGTTGATGCCTCGACCCTAGGTCGTTAATGACCTTTATGGTGTGTCTTTGAGGAATATTTCGCAGTAGGGCTATGTCTAGAATATCATCGACCTGTTCGTTTGGCGCTAGGAACGTGGGTTCGCTGGGGGCTGTTACCACATAGTCCTGGGATAGCATGTGGTTATACAGCCTTGTGCCGTCTGGGTTAGGTTTCAGGCATCCCCAGCTGGCGTGTTTCGAGTTTAGGTCTCCTCCTAGTATCGTGTTTCGATTTAGCCTTAGTACCGATTCGATGTCTTGTGTGTTTAGATGTTTAGGTCTGGAGTATGCCGACATGACATTGACGAGTGTTCCTCGCACTGGCATGGCAATTTCGCATGCCTCCAGCTCGACCAGTTCTGGTGAGTCTATTTCTATATGTTTAATGTCCTTCCTTACCAGAACTGCCACTCCTCCGACTTTGTTTGCCTTGTCGCTACGGTGTATTTTATAGCCTCTTATGGTGAACTTCTTCCCCTGTGGGAGGAAGGTTTCTGTTAGGAGAGCTACGTGTATGGTGTTCGCGGCTAGGAATGCTTCGAGTTCATATTTCCTGGACCTGACGCCCTGGCAGTACCATATTAGAACTCGAAGTTCCTGCGTGTCATTGTTACTATTATTATTATTATTATCTTCGTTGGGTTGTTCAGCCATCCGGGGTTAGGAGTTCGGAGATTGCATTAGCCAGGTCCCTTAGCCAGGGGTAGGGGAGCATGTTGGCCATCATAACACCAGTGGTTATGGCTACCGAGAGGTTCAGGTTCGGAAAGAAGGTTTTCAGGATTTCTTCTATCCTTTCCCTGAACGCCTTCACTGCCATGTTCCCCGCTGGCTGTTGTGCCTGTAACTGTGTAGTTGGTGTGATTGGTGTGGTGAGAGGGGGCGGGCGATGGGGGTGGTGGTACGGATGCCGGCTGACTATCGGCAGGTTCTCTGCGGGGGGGGGGTGGAGCTGGCCTGGGGCGGGCCCTCTAGGAGCTCGGGAGGTGCTGGCGTGGACTTAACCTGCCTTTGTTTATTTACATGGGGCTGGGCCTTGTTGTTGTTGTTGTTGTTTGAGGTCTTAGTTCGGACGGTGGTGGAGGCTGGTTGGGCTGAGGGCCCGGGGTTGTGTTTACCTACCGTCCGTACGGGCTTGAAATTTAAGATGCCTCCGCCTGATGGGCGCTGGTTGTCTGAAGGACCTTGTTTTCGGCCCTTTGTGCCTGACGGGCCTGCGGGACCTGAAGGGTCCTTTTTACCTGAGGGGCCTAGGTTCTTTTTGCGTGAAGCGTCTGAGCCTGAAGGGCCTGCTTGGGCCTTAGGGTTGCCACGCTTGTTACCCTTTGGCCTTTTGCCTTGATGGGCGGCTTCGTAGTCCTTGCGGCTAGGACAGTCTTTAAAATTGGCTGCGTGTTTTCCCCCGCAGTTAGCGCACTTGGAGTACGCGGGGTCGTTGCCGTGGGGGCAGTCGCGGGACAAGTGGGAGGCGGCGCATCTGCGGCATCTGGGCTCCAGTCGGTACCCCGCCCCTGGATGGCCATGCCTCTGACACACTCCACATTGGGGGCCAGTGGCTGGGGGGCGGTATGGCTCGACTGACACCAGCATGTTCGTGAGCGTCCGCATTTTCCGCAGATTGTCCGCGTCTGGGGTGTCCGCCACGGCAACTAGGAATAGGTTGCCCTTGGCTGGCCTATTCCCTGCTCTCATCCACACAACGGAGAATGCGGGGATATCCTGTGCTTTCAATGCAAGTTGGATTTCGTCCGCATTACTTCCGTTAACGGGGGTCCTCACTACGAACGGCTTCATTGTGCTGTTGGGCAATACTTTTACAAAATTAATATTTAGCCCTTTTAGCACGCCGATAGCAGTTTCGTAGCTCTCAAAGGTTTGCATGTGGAGCCGAATCGCTTCATGCGCGTCAACTCTCGGCCTGGAGAAGTAATACTGTCTCTGGTCTTGCGGTAGCCTTTTGAGGAGCTCCGTTTCGAGTGTCTTTGTGTTTGTAGTGTAGACCGTAAGAGGTGGGGGGGTTGACCCCTTACGGGTGACCTGTTTCTTTTGTTGTGGTGGTGGAGGTGGGCTCTGACGAGCCTGCCTCTTGTGTGTGGAGTGCTGGGGTTGGGTTGAGCCGATAGATGTATCGGTACTACTATCGACTCGGGTACTTGGCTTATTTCTCCCACCTGCCTGAGTCTTGCGGCTCAGGAGCTGGGTTACTTTCCCTTTCCCCTTCCCCCTCTTCCTCCCTTTTGCCTCCCTGAAGCCGTCCCCCTGGTTTCCCGGCTGGGTGGCTGGGACCTCGGGTTCGGTCACCCCGTGCTGGCTGAGTCTCTCTCCCTCGGAGCTCTCAGATTCGGCCTCCTGGGATGCGCCTGTAAGGTCGATCACCAGTGAGGCCTCGTCCGACTCCGAGTCCGAGTTTCCCGCTCGCCCGTGTGGGGGTTGGACTTTAATTGGCGCCATTCGCCGAGTCCGCTTCTTCTTCCTCCTCCCTCCCTTGTGCGCTGATGCCTCTGCCCTCAGGTTGGCGGAAGTGGGTCCCGCTTTCCCGGCGTCCGGCTGGCTGACCACTGGGTTGGGTGTGAGGGTTCGGTTCTTGTTAGGGGGAGAGGTAGCCTCCAGTTTGTGTTAGTGTTGCTCCACAGTCACTGACTCAGCGGAGGCATGTGACTGTTCCTTCCCGTGCTCGGGTTCCGGCACTTCGGGGCCGAGCTCCGGTTCCCGTTCGACTGAGCACAACGTCACGCACCCCAGCTCGGCTTCCAGGCATCGCCTGCTCTTATTTCGGGGGTCAGCCCTGCGGCTGGCCGACCGAGTGGGGAGCGGCTGCACTGGTATGTGCGAGTTGGCCTGTACTGACGGGGTGGTTATTGGAGATGTCGTGGTGGTGGTAGTGATGGTGGTGGTGGTGCACACATAGTTGCGCATAGCTTGCCCCATCAGGTAAACGTTTCCCGTCAGGTTTATTAGCTGTGCGTCAGGGGTAAAGTCTGCTCTCAGCTCCTGTACTTTTCGTTCCCTGCTCTCGGAGCACGCTAGGCGCTGAGTCACCCCCAGCTGTCGCTCGGCCGGGTCATTGACCGGTGCGAGGGCCGGTAGCGTGACGCTATGCGCGCTGGTAGTGTTGAACCCTAAGGACGTGTTCAATACATTATTACTAAAAATAATATATTGCCCGTGGGCGTTATTGGCGGGGGGCAGCGCTGTGAGAACTGCGATTTGCCCTCCGCTGATGAACTGACGGCCGTAGAGTGAGATCGCTGTGAGAACAGCACTTCGTTCACGACCGGCGAAATGACGCCCGCCGTTTGGGTAGAGTGCTGTGATAACAGCTGCTCCGCCTTAGCGGCCATCTCTGGAAGTTCTCGGCGATCGATGAGTGTCTGTGTGGTCCCAGGCTCATCGACAAATTGCTCTTCCGAAAGATTGCTCTTTTGGATATCCGTAGTAGGTACACGTAGTATAATGAGAGGGAATGAAAAAATGAGAACTCCCAAAATAACAAGTTTCAATAACAGATATATTGTAACGACAACAGAATGGAAACAAGAAGCATTATACAACAACGAGTAAAAATAGATATCTTTGGCTTACACAGGTACTGAAAATAGTTATAATAATGGTTATCCAGTTAAATATCCAAGGACTAGATTTGGACAGGTTTTTACATAAATTGGAGTCATTCACACTAAAGTACCAAAACTTTGAAAAGGCATACTCAATCTTTCACAAATAGAATGGAACATTCCGGAAATTAATATAAGTGCAAATAAAAACAATGTCTAATCCCCCAAGGTCAACCAGGCTTGCTTCAAATAAGAAAGATGACAGAACATTTCAAAGACCAGAGAAAATACACTATTCGATACGTAGACCACAATTTCACAGTGATTAGTTTTTAAAATCTTCATAATAAAAGGTAGAAAGAAAGAAAAGGGGAAAGGATAAGGGAAAACACGAGAAAGAGAAAAATATGTTAGGAAGCGAAACAAGGAGAATGAAAATATAAGTAGGGATCAGGCTGCATAGTCCCAGTCGGAAATAATAACGTTGATTACACCACACGCAAAGTTCAAAGTCACTGATAAGGTTGGCAGTCCACCAGTCCCTTCTTACACACTCGGAGAAGAAGTCTCAGAACGAAAACTTGTGCACCATAATTGTATTTTGACGTTGAGTCCTGAAGGGACTAGAGTTCAGAATCAAATAATAGTAAAGCCTCTCAAGGCAAGGAAAAAGCAAGTATTGAAAACATAATGTAAAATACTAGTCTGCTCACCCGGTCTGAAGAGGAAGAAGAAGAAGAAGGTTAACGGCACACGGTCCAGCCGTGCGGAATGCAGGAGCTCCCACTGCCTATTACAAAACACGAAGCACACCTGATCGCTGGTCGAATTCTTTTTTTATACGGGGTGCCCCCGTAGCCCGCTCCCCCGCCGTGACCATCGACTCAATCTACATGGCCTCCGACATGCTATTAATTTCTAAGTAGAAAGAGATAGCAGGGAAGAGTGGGAAGTGATGCAAGGAGTATCTGCCGGTTTCCGAGTTAGACTCGCTACCACGGCAAGAGTTTGTGTTTGGTAAGGTGGTGTTGAAGTATGGTATTGAAGGGTCAGGGAAAAACCACATAGGCAGAAAGAGAAAGAGCCTACGTGCAAAACCTGACAACTTTTGATAGCACATGCAAGGATGTGGGCTGGAAAGTCCAGAGGTTATGTTAGTTAGGAAGATGTGTCATTCAATCATAACCATTTCCTTGCCATTGTTTGTTATTACGGGGATCAGTCCTTCTTGTCACTGCCGGGACGGCTCGGTTCCACTAGCGTCTGGGCTCTGGGCCACAGGATCGTCCCTTTACCCAGCAGCCAGTGGTCCCTGGTGCCATGTCTCCGTTTGGAGAGGGGGATTAAGAGCCAAGCCTTACTTGGTGCAAGGGGCTGTCTTCTTCTTCCGCCTGGCGATGTCCCTCTGTGCGGTGTTGTTGGAACACACTTGTCACTGCAGATCTGCAACTATGCTAGGGATATTAGGACTATATATATACACTGACTGACAGAGCAAATGCAACACCAAGAAGGAGTGGTCAGAACTTTATGCCAAATGCATGGTAGACTGACGTCACTGAGGTATGCTCATGATGTGAAATGCGCCGCTGTGCTGCGCACGTAGCGAACGATAAATGGGACACGGCGTTGGCGAATGGCCCACTTAGTACCGTGATTTCTCAGCCGACAGTCATTGTAGAACGTGTTGTCGTGTGCCACAGGACACGTGTATAGCTAAGAATGCCAGGCTGCCGTCAACGGAGGCATTTCCAGCAGACAGACGACTTTACGAGGGGTATGGTGATCGGGCTGAGAAGGGCAGGTTGGTCGCTTCGTCAAATCGCAGCCGATACCCATAGGGATGTGTCCACGGTGCAGCGCCTGTGGCGAAGATGGTTGGCTCAGGGACATGTGGCACGTGCGAGGGGTCCAGGCGCAGCCCGAGTGACGTCAGCACGCGAGGATCGGCGCATCCGCCGCCAAGCGGTGGCAGCCCCGCACGCCACGTCAACCGCCATTCTTCAGCATGTGCAAGACACCCTGGCTGTTCCAATATCGACCAGAACAATTTCCCGTCGATTGGTTGAAGGAGGCCTGCACTCCCTGCGTCCGCTCAGAAGACTACCATTGACTCCACAGCATAGACGTGCACGCCTGGCATGGTGCCGGGCTAGAGCGACTTGGATGAGGGAATGGCGGAACGTCGTGTTCTCCGATGAGTCACGCTTCTGTTCTGTCAGTGATAGTCACCGCAGACGAGTGTGGCGTCGGCGTGGAGAAAGGTCAAATCCGGCAGTAACTGTGGAGCGCCCTACCGCTAGACAACGTGGCATCATGGTTTGGGGCGCTATTGCGTATGATTCCACGTCACCTCTAGTGCGTATTCAAGGCACGTTAAATGCCCACCGCTACGTGCAGCATGTGCTGCGGCCGGTGGCACTCCCGTACCTTCAGGGGCTGCCCAATGCTCTGTTTCAGCAGGATAATGCCCGCCCACACACTGCTCGCATCTCCCAACAGGCTCTACGAGGTGTACAGATGCTTCCGTGGCCAGCGTACTCTCCGGATCTCTCACCAATCGAACACGTGTGGGATCTCATTGGACGCCGTTTGCAAACTCTGCCCCAGCCTCGTACGGACGACCAACTGTGGCAAATGGTTGACAGAGAATGGAGAACCATCCCTCAGGACACCATCCGCACTCTTATTGACTCTGTACCTCGACGTGTTTCTGCGTGCATCGCCGCTTGCGGTGGTCCTACATCCTACTGAGTCGATGCCGTGCGCATTGTGTAACCTGCATATCGGTTTGAAATAAACATCAATTATTCGTCCGTGCCGTCTCTGTTTTTTCCCCAACTTTCATCCCTTTCGAACCACTCCTTCTTGGTGTTGCATTTGCTCTGCCAGTCAGTGTATATACAGGTGCTCCTTGGAGTGCCGGCTTGCTTGCCTGCGCTCACGTCCAGTGCTCTACCTAAGTAATAGAAGAATGACACGAAATAATAACTATATTAGTACTGCTGTCTTCGTTATAGGGCGCGGGCTGATGTTCCACTCCCGTGTCTCTTTCGGGGGGCGGAGGTGGTTGAGTCGTCCTTGGCCGTGTGGCTGAGTTGCCATCGTCTTCTTCTCGTGTTGTGTTGCTTATCAGTCTTTCCTCTCCTGGTCCCTGGGTTAAAGACAGCTGTAATCATGGGAGCATTTTTACATATTTACATAGGTCATGGGAGCATATTTACATATTTACATAGGTACATGTTGTCTGCAGTGTATGGGTTTAAGTGGTGTCTAGGTGTCAGCTTGGGGAGGAGCCAGCTATCGGCTCCTCGTCCCCCCAACTCTGTGGCTGAACAGAATGTGTTTTGGTGTGGGGTACTTTTTGTAAAGATCGACGTCGTAGCGTCCGATCCCGCTTATTAACGGGTTGATCTTATTACGCCATGACTTTGTGTACATTCTTAGTGTTTGTTTTCGTATGTGGCGCCTAATCGAGCTGACTTTAGCAATATCGCGTAGTTGGCGTATTGGTGTGTCGAAAGGGAGTCTGGCCGCTGCTCGAATGCATTTATTTTGTATTCGTTCTAGCGTATCCAGGTTCGTCTTTGCAGTGAACCCCCATGCTGGGGCTGCGTACATGATTATTGGCCTAATTAAGGCCTTATATATATTTATGGCTACGTTTGTGTTTATACTGGACTTTTTGTTCAGTATAGGGTATAGCTGGTTGAGTCTAATCTGAGCTTTCCTTTGGATATCTTTGATGTGGTATAGCATGGTGAGCTTTCGGTCTAGGACTACTCTTAGGTATTTGGCTTTATCATGCCATGTTATATCCTGATTGTAAAGCTTTAGCGGTTTAATGTTGGCTGGTCTGCGTGTGCGTCTGTTCTTCCTAGTGAACAGCACAGCTTGGCACTTGTCAACATTGACCTTGATGCGCCATTTCGTTAGCCATGGCTCGAGAGTTCTTAGCGCTACTTGGAGCCTCTTCCGAGTGCACGCTAGTTGTGGGTGTTGGACTGTGATAGCAGTGTCATCAGCGTAGAGGTATGTGGTAGTGAGTTCCGTAGTGGGCATGTCATTTGTATATAGGACGAAGAGGATTGGGTCAATAAGTGACCCTTGGGCTACGCCCGCTCTAATCCTTCGCGTGCTTGACAGCGTGTTGTGTACGTCTACGTGGAACTCTCGGCCCTCCAGATAGGATTTTATTAGCCTTATATAGCCTGGGTGGAATTCGAGGTTAATTAGCTTCGCTAGTAGGCCTTCGTGCCAGACTTTGTCAAATGCTTTCTGGATATCAAGGAAAACCGAGCCTGTGTCCCTTCGTTTATTGAATCCTATGGTCGCTTTTTCTATGAATCGCGTGAGCAGTTGTGGGGCTGAATGCCCGTTCCTGAAGCCAAATTGCTCGTTGCGAATTATTCCTCTTTCCTTGATATGCCCTATTAACCTTTTTAGTAGTATTTTCTCAAATACTTTACCGAGGGCGTCTACGAGGCTAATAGGCCTATAATTATTTGGGTCTGACTTGTCTTTGCCTGGTTTTTCAAATACGAGTATTCTAGCCCTTTTCCATTGTTCAGGGTAGTATTGGAGTCTGAACATTGCATTGAAGATGCTGGTGTGTTAATTTCTTAATTATACTATTCTGTATCTCGTCTGGGCCAGGCGCCTTCTTGGGGTTAAGGTGACTTATAATCCATTTAATTTCGTGTATATTTGTCCTCTTAACCGGCTTAGGTGCGTTTTCGAGGAACTCAGCTACCTTAGCCTCGGTTTGCCTGGTGAAGGCAGGGTCAGATGGTATTTCGTTCGGAGTGAATGCCGCTTCGATCGAGTCCGCTATGACTTCCGCTTTATCACGGTTCTCATATACCGGGCCGTTTGGTCCCTTAATAGTAGGGATGCTGTGTGTTTCACGAGTGAAGTGTCTCGCTAGGTTCCACACAGGCCTGGTGTTTGTGTCGAATAGACGGAGTTTATTGTTCCATTCTCGCGACCTACATTCTTGTAGTTTGGTTTGTATTTCGGTATTGAGTTCATTTTTCATAATTCTGTCGTAGCCTCTATGGTGTCGTGCCTAGTTGCGTCTGTGGCTGTTGCGCTTGCGTATTAATTCCTTGACGTGGGCTGGTATTTCGAATTGTGGGTATTCTTTGTGTTTGCTTTCTGGTATGCTCGTTGCTGCGGCTACCTGGATTGCTTCTACTAGGGTTTTGACTGCTTCGTCAATTTGGGCTGTGCTGTCTAATAGCATACCCTCACTTCCCTGTAGGAGTGTGTCTAGTTTGTGTTCGAATTTGCCCCACTTGGCTGCTTTGTAGTTGAGCCTACGCTTGGGGTTGTTTTCATATTCCTCTGGGTTCGCATCTAGTGTAAATATCACTGGTTGGTGCCTCGACCCAAGGTCGTTCACTACCGTTATGCTATGCCTTTGAGGAATATGTCGCAGTAGGGCTATGTCTAGTATATCGCCCTGGGATAGCATGTGGTTGTACAGCTTTGTGCCTTCTGAGTTAGGTTTTAGGCAGCCCCAGCTGGCGTGTTTCGAATTTAGGTCTGCACCTAGGATCGTGTTTCGATTTAGCCTTAGTACTGCGTCTATGTCTTGTGTGTTCAGGCTTTTCGGTCTGGAGTATGCCGCTATGACATTTATGAGTGTTCCTCGGACTGGCATGGCAATTCCACATGCCTCCAGTTCGACCAGCTCTGGTATGTCCACCTCCGTATGTTTGATGTCCTTTCTTACCAGAACTGCCACCCCTCCAATTCCGTTGGCCTTATCGCTTCTGTGTATTTTGTAGCCTCTTATGTTGAACTTCTTCCCCGGTGGGAGGAACGTTTCTGTTAAGAGTGCTACGTGAATAGTGTTGGCGACGAGGAAGGGTTCGAGTTCGTATTTCCTAGACCTGACGCCCTGGCAGTTCCATATTAGTACTCGAAGCCCTTGCGTGTTATTGTTATCGTTGTTATTATTGTTATTATTATTATTATTATTATTATTATTATTATTATTATTATTATTATTATTATTATTATTATTATTGTTGTTGTTGTTATTTTTCTCGTTGAGTTGTTCAGCCATCTTGGGTTAGGAGTTCGTAAATTGTATTCGCCAGGTCCTTCAGCCAGGGGAAGGGCAGCAGGTTGGCTATCATAACTGCAGAGGTTATGATTGCAGTGAGGTTCAAGTTCGGGAAGATGGTTTTCAGGATTTCCTCTATCCTTTCCTTGAATGTTCTCCCTGCCGTGTTCCCTTCGGGCTGTTGTAGCTGGCTTGGTGATTTGTGTGTATGTGGTGAGATGGGTCTGTTTGTTGTGGTGTTGGGGGCGGGCAGTGGGGGCGGTGCCTCGGATGCTAGTTTTTTGTCGGCAGGTTGTCTGCGGTGGTTGGAGCTGGCCCGGGGGGGGGGGGGGCTGGGGCAGCTCGGGGGCAGCGTGCGTGGGCTTAACCTGCCTTGTAGTTATTGGGGGTAGGGCCTTCGCTGGTCGAAGGAAAGCGGCGAGTATATATACGCCAGGGAAGGCAAGTCTAGAAAATGCTGGTGAGAGATGACGTCAGGTGGTGGTGTGGGGAGAAGCGACAGCGCAAGCAGTAGTGAGGCAGACAAGCAAGCAGGCAGAGCAGTGTAATGTGTAGCAGCACGGAGCGGAGAAGTATGCTTAAGGTAAGAAAAAATGTTGAGATCGGGAGCGCGCAACAAATCTGACTAACTCCTCACTTAACTAAGCTCATTTATATATATATATATATATATATATATATATATATATATATATATGTTCAAAGACCTTTGATATATATAAGAAATATAAATCTTGACTATATACATTGCTTCTGTTTAAAAGTAGAAAATAATCTAGAGATTTTCATCATTATGACATTTAAAAAAATTAAAATCACGGTTGCTTGAACACAAAATAAGTCCCTAAATTCTCTTTTAAAATTTTTATATAGTATATTGCAGATCTATTCAAAGGTTATCAGTATATTTGCCGGTATGTAGCTGTGTATATTTTATTAATCATGCTTTATATCACCATCACTAATCGTTAGTACAAGGAAAACATTGGTCTTCTTATTCATTTCTCGAGTATTTCAGATTCAGTAGCTTTGATCTTCAACATTTCAAGGAAGAAAAGATAAAAGGTAAGTCATTTATCATTGTTTCATTTTTAAATAATCAAAAATTACCATTACTAATCATTATGTAGATCATTTACCTAAGATAAATATAAATTCCAAAATCAAGTTATGTGCCAATTATTTATATACGTATCATGTGCGACCTGTTAGTGTGTCACCAATAACTCATAACACCTTATTTAATATAATTTATGGAAATTCTGTGGTCTGTCATCTATGAAGACTTTAATTACCAGTATCTTCATCATCTAATTATGGAGAACCTCTTCAGTGATATCATTGAAATGAGCAATTAAGCATTATAACTCTGTTTATTAACATAAACATGATTCTGGATAATGTGGGCTAATTCCACTCACTCTTCCCTATATGGATTCATTTTGAAGATCTACTGGTATCTATATGACATATGTAAACTACACGGATCATATTCAATGCTGGATGCGGAACACTGAAGAATTAATATACGTTATAGTATTAAATGCATGCATTCCTAACCTTAAATCGCGTCAATTAACTTAATATCACCATTAAAATACATCCATCTCTTCTCTCTCGACGAAATAGTAATCATCACCATCATTACTCTTCTTATTACGCAACCATTCTTCATATATATATCATCTGTTTCATATTCTTCGCATCATATCTCTTCCTTCATTTCAATAACCCTTATATATATATTGTACCGGGAAGGCATATGCCCTGGCACATCGCTATGTTACGACGTACGAACAGCTGTGCGAGAGAATGTTCTACTTGAGTCTAGGGAATGTCGAGGTGCAGCCAATAATCGGCTATGTTCGGGCCTGCTCGAGTCATCTCGGCGTTTAGTACCGCCTACCTAGGGATTGCGCACCACGTGTGGGGCAAGAAGAAGAAGAAGAAGCTTTGTTTTGTTTTTCTGTCGAGGTGCAGCCATAAAGCATTTCCGCGAGGTGCAGCCGATGCAGCTAGATGTCGTACAGTTTGTATAACTTTAAAGCCTAGAGTTTTAACTACGGTACTCAAATATATTTTTAAAAGCGTTTTCAAGTCCCTGAAAAATAATTGCTAGTTGCTTTACGTCGCACCGACACAAATAGGTCTTATGGCGACGGTGGGACAGGAAAGGGCTAGGAGTGGGAAGGAAGCGGCCGTGGCCGTAATTAATTGCCTGGTGTGAAAATGGGAAACCACGGAAAACCATTTTCAGGGCTGCCGACAGTGGGGTTCGAACCTACTATCTCCCGAATACTGGATACTGACCGCACTTAAGCGACTGCATCTACCGAGCTCGGTTGAAAATAATTAGGCGGCAAGATTGAACAACGAACGTTACGGGTTTAAAAATGATAGAAATAATGAAACTAAATAATGATTTTTGCGTCTTTCTATTACGATAGTTGAATGTTAATACTGATAGTAATAATAAAACTCAATAAGGATTTCAGTTTGTTCGAATCCTTGGTTGAATGGCTAGCGTTGTGGCTGTCGTTTCAGAAGGTCCCGGATTTGATTCCAATCCGGATCGGAGATTTTAATTCCGTCTAATTACTTCAGGCTCAGAGACTGGGTGTAATTAGACCCATATTGAATTTGATATAATATGCTTACAATAGTGTGATTTTTTATTCCACCTTTTCAATACAATTGGTTTTATGTTGTTAGATCATAATCATAAAATAGTGTTGTAGCACTATGATCTAAAAATAGTGTTGTAGCACTATGATCTAACAACATAAAACCAATTGTATTGAAAAGGTGGAATAAAAAATCACAATATTGTAAGCATATTAAGTGGTATGTTCCGAGCTGTCAGGGGAGAGATGGCGTTGGAGGACATCAGTAGACGAATAAGTTTGAGTGGTGTGTTTAAAAGTAGGAAGGATCACAGAATGAAGATAAAGTTGGAATTCAAGAGGACAAATTGGGGCAAATATTCGTTTATAGGAAGGGGAGTTAGGGATTGGAATAACTTACCAAGGGAGATGTTCAATAAATTTCCAATTTCTATGCAGTCCTTTAAGAAAAGGCTAGGAAAACAACAGGTAGGGAATCTGCCACCTGGGCGACTGCTCTAAATGCAGATCAGTAGTGATTGATTGATTATCAATTTAGCAAAATAAGTATGGCATTTTAATTAATGCCTATCAAAATACGTACAATTGAAACTGCCTAAAAGTATTTTAGAAACTACTTGACAGTCTTTTAGGCAGCTAAAATTAACACCTAAATATCCGAAGTCTAGTAATCACTACTGCATGTTTATGCGGTGGTTGGGAGTGCAGTGTGTTGTCTGAATTTAAGAAAAAAAAACTACCTCCTGTTTTCCTTGACCGGGTCAAGGATGAAATGAATGAAGCATATTTAGGCTAATGTACGATGGGATCGCCACTCGCAAGGTGATTTATTGATGACTGATAGATACTATGAAATGAGAATGGAGAGTGTTGCTGGAACGAAAGATGACAGGAAAAAAACCGGGAGTACCCGGAGAAAAACCTGTCCCGTCTCCGCTTTGTCCAGCACAAATCCCTCGTGGAGTGACCGGGATTTGAACCACGTTATCCAGCGGTGAGAGGCCGACGCGCTGCCGTTTGAGACACGGAGGCTCAGTGGGTTGTCTGAATATTAAGAGAAAAGTGGTGGAACAAACACTAACACCCAGTCTCTGAGCCAGAAGTAATTAGACGGGATTAAAATCTCCGATCCGGATGGGAATCAAATCCGGGACCTTATGAAACGACGGCCACAACGCTGGCCATTCAGCCAAGGATTCGAACAAACTTAAATCCTTATTGAGTTTTATTATTACTATCAGTATTAACATTCAACTACCGCAATAGAAAGAAGCAAAAATTATTATTTAGTTTCATTATTTCTATCATTTTTAAACACGTAATGTTCGTTGTTCAATCTTGCCGCCTGATTATTTTTCAGGGACTTGAAAACGCTTTAAAAATATAGTTAAGTACCGTAATTAAAACTCTAGGCTTTAAAGTTATACAAACATGCACGGCGTCTGGAGAGACAGATTTTATTTGTACTATTGCTTAAGAATGAAGGATATTCATACTTTAAAACGTGGGAGCGGCTCCACGCACTGCGCTCACGAGTGACAGTGCTGGCTTCACGAAAACTGCATCGGCTGCACCTCGCGGAAACAGGCGGACATGCTTTATGGCTGCACCTCGACATTCCCTCGACAGCAAAACAAAGCTTTTTCTTCTGCTTCTCCTCCTTCTCCTGCTCCACACGTGGCGCGAAATCGCCATGATAGGTAGGAGGTCCTAAACGCCGAGATTTCTCGAGCTGTCCCGAGCGTAGCCGATGATGGCTGCACCTCGACATTCCCTAGACACAAGTGAATGTTCTCGTCCCTACTGCACTGCGTGAGGAAGACAGCATGAGAGGGGCAATGGCGTGTGACGTCAGCACTGCTTGTAGCTTACCTCCCTGCAGAAACGTCTCGAAATTATTTTTTTTGCTTCTCAACGACTGGGCCTATAAATATGAGACTAACACCGAATTGTAGCTCACATTTTAAAAGTACAACCCTGCAAATTTGAGACTAATCTGTCCAGTGGTTTCAAGGATATGACGAGTTGAAATTTGGGAAGTATTATCACCCCTCTGTCACCTGACTCAGAGTGCGGCTCCCAGCCGGATATAAATAGGTCGACGAACCCAGGGTATAGTCAGTGTATCTGAAACTCTACGATCATGACAAACGTCAGTATGCTCCGTCGCGCTTCACCAGAGACATAAAAGTTACACTCTAGAACAGGGCCTCTCAAACGCCCAAACTCTCACGCGTGCAGAGCGAGGTGCATAGGCTCTGTGCACTGTGCATCGGTACGCTTCGCCTCAACTCGGCTTGACTCGGATGGTGTAGTGTGCTGAGAGCGACGAAGCGTTTGGTGGTAGACGACGTGTTTATCAGTGAAATAGACAAGCGCACGACAACAACATAATAATGGAGCAACCTGTTTCGAAGAAAGCAAAGACTTCCGAAAGTCCATTTCAATCGAACTGGGAACTTTCGTATTTTTTGTTTGTTTGTTTGTTTGTTTGTCGTGACGATAACGCCAAATGCTTAATCTGTGGGACGATAATTACGTGCGTAAGAAAATCATCTATTGAAAGACACTACAACAGACTACATTCGGAAAATTATTGTGAAATCATAGGAGACGTCAGAGAGAAAGAATTAAGGAAGTTGAAACAGCTTGAAGAAGAGCATTCTATATCCACAAATGAGTATTGTTCCAGTACTGTAGCATTTTCATTTTGGTTACGGGTTCTGCATTTTTTAAAATTATGTTTACATTCCTCTCAAACATGTATGTGTATATCCAATTCACTTTTTTAATTTTTTAATAACACTGGTAACCTTGTCCCATACAACTGTGCGTCTCCGCTCACCACACGTAAACATTTCGCAGTGGGGGAGAAACAGCAGTGAAGGTGAGGAACGCGGAGACAGGCCGAACGGGGAGACAGGTGTAGGGAGAGAGGAGTGGGGGGTCTGCACTCTGGTCAACCAAGCGAAGTCGTCTTTTGCACCGTGCACAGTGCATGCACCACGCGCATGCACCCTGAGAGGCCCTGCTCTAGAACTTGAAAGTGTGCGAGGACGTTGCAAGTGAAGTTTCAGCCGCATCGAGGCGTGTGAAATGTTATAAAATGTTCTCTGACTAAACCGTCATTGCATAAGATTTGCAAATGTCTTAACTAAATGAATTTACGATAGAGACTGTGCATTGAAGTATAATTGGGAACTCAAGTGTTTAGTTTACCAGTTGACGGTATTGTGGACTTTGTCAATCCCTCGTAATTTTGAACTTTGTCATTGACAGTAACAGCATACTGGGACATTGTGTGTCATAAACTGAACTTCCAATTTAAGACAATTTAATTGATTCTGAGACGTATTTCTCGTATACTAGTACGATTGTGAACTGTGTGAAATACCATTCCATTAAATATTCAACAAATAACGGGACTAAAAGTGATTATTTTTTCACGTATTTTCTCGAACTTTCGATTATTACCCTGAAAAACTAACTGAATGTTAAGGACTTTTTATGGCAATCTTAGGTCATACGAACTCGTGTCATGCAAATTCAGTCATAAAAACTTCTTAATCTATGAACACTGGTATTCCAGAGACTGTTATAGGAGTGATATTAATGGCATTTTCTCGAGTGTTTCATGGTCTGTAATGATTGTTCTACGACTGAACCTAAGACATAATAATTTATTGCAGCCAATTGCATACACACAATAATACACAATGATTAGGTTACATAGGTAATTAAATTCCATAGGTAACATTGTACACAGTCAGATACTCATTGTCAGGTACTCACTAGCAGTCATAGTGGGGATCGACTTCCGTTCCGTTTGTGGGACCTCTTATAAAACTCCTTTGGAGCTCCTTTAGGTTAAATCCTCTCTTGGGTCACGTACCGTTACACATATCGGTGGTAGGCCCATTGGTTGTTCTATTTGTGGGAGTACATTTAAGCGGTCGTTTTTCTTAGGGACACATTGATAGTCATAATGATAGAAGTCTATTCCAATATCTCACGTGTGGGGTGGCTGTTAAGGGGCGAGAGAGATAGATGGCCTAATCGCGTTTGCTGATCATACTGGGAGACGACTATTCTAGCGTTCAGCTTGTAAGCAGGTGTGTACAGTGCATAATCAGTGACTATTATGAACTGTGACAGTGTTCAATTTTTATTCTATAAACTGTCAGTGAAAGACTGTGTTTTCCATTTTGAAAACGACTGGAGGTCATTGCTGCATTAACTTGACTTATGGATCATACTATAACATAAACTGTGATATTCTGAGTCCGTATTTAACATCGTAAAACAAAAAGTGAGGATATGAACTATGCATTAAGACTTGTGTCCGTGTAAAATACCAATCTTAATGATAATTAAGAGTTCTACAACACATTATATTGTGCCAATTGAATTTTCTGTGTTTCAACATTTCTCTTTAAAAAGAACATCGGAAATCTTGGCGAAGTGTCGTGATATTACACTACGTAGAACGTCATTTCCGGCGTGGGATTAAATGTGGTTTCTTCAATCGTGGTGTCCAGCGAGGGAATGATTGCGTTTTCGACAAGGGATAAGAACACAGTGTCAACATTGAATGGACGTGTCACGCTGCTGGTGATGAGTTCGAGTCTTGGCTGCACGCTGCAGAAAGATCCAGTCACCAAGGCGCAGGACAGTACTTCATCAATCCTTACAAGCAGATTACAGGTGATATAAGTGTTTTCATATATTTTTTGAGTGAGTAATTCCACTTAGACACTAAACTGACTTTTAACAAAGCACTCAATCATTTATAGTGCTACAGAAAAGTGCTTCGTGTGAATTTTACTATTCCTAATACTTCAATAAGACTCCATGTCTTGTTTTGAACTGTAGATTTCTCTTTAAAATCTTCTATAAATTAAAGTCATTTCACTTAGACGAACTATAGGGTTTGCCATAAAGCAAGTGCACTATTTTATTTTCTTATAAAATCGATTTAGATGAACTGTAGGAGTATACAGCAAGTGATTGAAAACGTTTACTTGAATTATCAGATTATTAATGGAAGTGTGTGTTAATATTATGCTTAAAAATCTTAGAAAAACTGTAGGCTTGCGTCGCAAGTGATTGACTTGATTTTTACGCAATTTGGTTAAATGAAGTACTATGTGCAAAGTGTTATTTTGGAATTTAAAGCTATATAAGAGATCCTAGATGAACTGTAGGGTGTTTATGATCTCAGAAAATTGGTATTCTTTTTGGACATTTTTAACATCAAGTGGATGCATCAGAATATAACAGCGCCGATATTTCATTTTTTGCATTTTGAAAAAAATTGACTGAAAATTTAATTTTGACAACTCAACTGCAGGGTGATTTACATGAAAATTTCAATAAATATTGTCAAAAAGATTTTAACATCTATTATCCGCCCTGCGGAAATATCCTTCCCTGTACCTGTTCCAATAAGTAACCCCACACTACCTGAGATCCTTCCCATGCTCTGGCCTATAATCATTTTCCGGTACTACACACACACACACACACACACACACACATATATATATATATATATATATATATATATATATATAAATTTGACGCATATGAATTCATAACTACCATTTATCCACTTATATATTCCATTTCCTTCTCAATTTTCTCCAGATTCATTTCATATTGCTCATATGTCATCTTATGATCCAAATATAACCTGTATATTGTACCGCATCATCACCATTCCGTGGTATAACAACCTAATTCAATCATAACATTAACCATAATGTCGGTATAATATCCACAACCAAAGTAAATTAACCTCTTACCTAAAATAGACAGCATTACGAACGCGTAACTTGATTATCACTGATCAAATACATCCTAAGCAAAGGATTGTCATTTTTAGTTAGATGACTACCTATTATCCTCCTACGTCGTTATATCAATGCTATTTCACACATGAATTCAATCTTCTTGAATTAAATCAATGACAGCACTGCACAATTATATATTACACGCAATTAGAAAATGGCACTTTTCAAAACAAGCTATTTAGGTTACTTACTGTAATAATATATCAATCGACTTATCTTTTCTTCACTGAATTCCCTCAATGGTGTGTCCAGATGCTTTAGGACATGTAGTCAGATACTTCTGCTACATTGTGTCGGTCTCTGGGAACATATGGGTAGGTCATCCCTCCTTCTCCGTCATCTCGGGATAGCTCCGCCGACATCAGGTCACCATCTCCAGACTGTCAGCCTTTGTCTTCTTAGTGCATGATGCTGGCCATCTCTTGCGCAGTTAGGACAAAAATACAGATAAACATGGTCAGTTTCGGACTCAGCGTGGGATACCACATCTATCACCTCAAGGGCTATGTCCTGGAGCTTCAGACTCTTGGTCGGGGGATACAACTGAGGGGGATGACCAGTACCTCGCCCAGGCGGCCTCACCTGCTATCCTGAACAGGACTTTGTGGGGATGGGGAGTTTGGAAGTGATAGACAAGGAAGAGGGAAGGAAGCGGCCGTGGCCTTAAGTTAGGTAACATCCCGGCATTTGCCTGGAGGAGAAGTGGGAAACCACGGGAAACCACTTCCAGGATGGTTGAGATGGGAATCGAACCCCCCCTCTACTCAGTTGTCCTCCCAAGGTTGAGTGGACCCCGTTCCAGCCCTCGTACAAATTTTCAAATTTCGTGGCAGGGCCGGGAATCGAACCCGAGCTTCCAGAGGTGGCAGCTAATCACACTAACTACTACACCACAGAGGCGGACCATTTGCCACATTCAAACAGTAGAATGACGTTGTTATTCATCTTGTGTCCTGCGCATACTCCGCTGGTTAGGGCCTGAATATACTGTAATCTCTGCTGTCATTCGGCATGTTTTCCACAGATGAATACATGGACATCATCTCCTTCTTAATCTGTTAACCCTCCAGGTTCGGTTTTTCTCCCGGACGCAGCGAGTGATCCCATCTCTACCGCCTCAAGGGCAATGTCCTTGAGCTTCACACTTTAGGCCGGGGGATACAACTGGGGAGAATGACCAGTACATCGCCCGGCGGCCTCACCTGCTATGCTGAACAGAGGCCTTGTGGAGGGATCGGAAGATTGGATGGGACAGGCAAGGAAGGGGGAAGAAAGCGGCCGTGGCCTTAAGTTAGGTACCATCCCGGCATTTGCCTGGAGGAGAAGGGGAAACAACGGAAAACCACTTCCAGGATGGCTGAGGTGGGAATCGAACCCACCTCTACTCAGTTGACCTCCCAAGGCTGAGTGGAGCCCGTTCCACTTTTCAAATTTCGTGGCAGAGCCGGGAATCGAACTCGGACCTCCGGGGGTGGCAGCTAATCACGCTAACCACTACACCACAGAGGCGGACATACATTGACATGCTGCTTATTTATGGGGAAGCAAGACGAAACATGAGCGAGGCACTACGTTTGTACCAAGAACGCTATCCCGACAGACGACACCCGGCTGCTACGACATGCCGCCGTGTTGAAAGACGCCTAAGGACAACAGGCGTGATTTCCAACCAGCCACCAGTCCGCGATAGGACCGTTACATCGGGTGAAATAGAAGAGGCCGTCCTGGAGGCAGCTCGTAATAATCCACACTTCAGTATAAGGGCATTTGCATGACAGGTGAACATCAGTCACCTGGCAGTCTGGCTAATACTGCATAAACATAAATTTCACCCATACCATCTTGAACTACATCAAGAGCTTAATGCGCGGGATTTCGAAGCTCGAATGGAGTTCTGTCGGTGGCTATTAGGTAGGCTGGACAATGATGCAGCATTCGTATCGCATATCTTGTTCTCAGACGAATCGCGTTTCCGCAATAATGGGAACGTCAATCGCCACAACATGCACTATTAGAGTCCGCACAATCCTCACTGGGTGCAACAGGCAGCCCATGAATTACGATGGAGAGTGAATGTTTGGTGTGGAATCTTGGCGGATCGCCTGATTGGACCTTATTTCTTTCAGGGTCATTGGATGGGCCCCCGCTACCTGCACTTTCTGCGCCAGGAACTCCCCCTGTTGCTGGAGGTTGTGCCCTTGCACGATCGTTTGACGATGTGGTTGCAACAGGATGGAGCTCCACCACATTCGACTTTGCCCGTTCGTAAATCTGAACGAGGAACTACCAGGAAATGAATAGGACGAGGCGGTCCTTTTTCTTGGCCCGCCAGATCACTTGATTCAAAGCCGTTAGACTTCTTCTTGTGGGGACATTTGAAGAACATCGCTTACACTCAAGCGCCGGAAAACCCCGACCAGCTCCGACAACTCATCACGTCCGCCTGCCGAGCTGTTACACCTGGAATGCTCCATCGCGCAAGACGATCTATTGGACACCGGCCCGAATTTGCATAAACCAAAACGATCATCACTTCGAACATTTGCTGCTATGAAATATTGTCAGGTTAGTTGTGTTCCTATGATTTCCGGTCTGTATGTGTACGGCCTGCTAACTAATCGGCCCTTCTTAGGGCCATAAACACATTCATTCACAGACAATTGGCATGAAAGCGGGTATTGAACCTACATTGCGTGCGGTACGTATTAAACAAATATTTCAAAAATGTGTAATCTTCGCCCCGGATTTGAAGCTCCTACCTCACATGCAAGCCCGCTCCGCCAAGCCTTTACCACTACACTACGGCTAAGTACGGCACACAGTGCAGCTTATAGCGAGTATTAGGTTTACTGCGGTCACAATATCAATTTAGTGTTTCATTGGCTTGTCAGTTTCATATGATCTAGAAGGCACACGCATGTCTACCAGTGTTTAATACGAATATAACATTACTGCGTCCTATCATGGTGAGGCGGTAAACACTAAGATATCCGGTTGTGTTGCCTGAGCATACCAGCAAGGCAGATGTTTTCAGGACGGAATTGATATTGTGGGTTGCATAAAACTACATTGGTAGTGTGACATGAAAACATCTACGAATATTTATTTATTTGGCATGTCTACTTGTGTATCGAGACGTTATCTAACATTATCGCCCATTGTTTGGAACTGTCGTCTAATTGTGGAATCTAACATGCACATTTAATTTAAAAACTGTATCTCCCATTATTACGTCTTTGCTGGATCTTTCTGATTCGCTCGGTGGACGATCGATTATTTATTGTGCGTTTGCGCAGTGGGGACTTTGAATGCTGGGAGCTTCTCTCTCCCGTCTGCTTTGAGAGAGGAGGCAGTCTGTTGAGTTCATCCATCCAACACGGCTGTGTTTAGCCGTGCTCGTAAAAAGACATCTTACCGTATTCGGAGAGTGTTAGACATGGAATGTGACTCTCCGGGATGAGTGTGAAGAAGCTAGGGCAGGGCCTCTCAGGGTGCAAGCGCGTGGTGCATGCACTGTGCACGGTGCAAGAGACGACTTGGCTTGGTTGACCAGAGTGCAGACCCCCCACTCCTCGATTTGGAGCAATAGTGCTTACTCTCTCTTTCCTCACGCCTGTCTCGCTCGCTCCGCCTGTCTCCCTCTGCCCCACTTGCGCCGTAGCGCTCCAAATCCAAGCTGACTTGAGCCGAGCATAGGCGAGTTGAGGCGAGCTTAGCCGAGTAGCCCAGAGACGAAGCGTTGATCCGAGCCGTGCTGAGCGGCAGCGATGCACAGTGCACGGAGCTCTTGCGCCTCTATCTGCACGCGTGAGATTTTGGGCGTTTGAGAGGCCCTGAGCTAGGGTATGCCTTGGTGCTGTTGTATATATTTTTTGGGTGCTCCAACCCATATTTATTGCACTAGTGTTAGAAAATAATTCTCGTGTGTGTGTGTGTTTGTTTGTTTGTTTGTTTGTTTGTTTGTTTTAGCCGTTTACCGATATGCCACCTGTAATAGTAATGTAAGTTACTATATTGGATACCTCCACTCAAGTAAGTACTGTAAATTATAAATAATTCCGGCAAACTCGTACGACCATAGATTAAAAGTGAGTGATCTTATCGTGGACTTGACCAACATGTTCAACTTGTTCATCACAGTCTGTTGCTTTGTCCATTTTACTTGTAATAGCAACCTTTTAATGTCAATAATTTTAATACTTTCACCTTTGTAATTCTTCACATTGTAAAAAAAAAAAAAAAAAATTTAAACCAACATTGTTATTTTTAATGTTAATTTTAGTTTAAGTCTCTTCAAGATTTTAAAAATCAATTTCATCTTATTATATGTTATTCAAGTGCTTATTTTATTCCGAGGTTAAGACAATGGCTGATGATGCCGTCATACTAGGCGAAACATGTACCTATTTTTAGTTAATAGATCAATGTAAATCATCCAAGACAATTACTTATTGTATTGATTAGGTGGTCAATTTAATAAATAACTTACTGTTAGTAGTATTGATGTTTATGAAAATTTCCTTTTCATGTGTCCGGCTCCATGGCTAAATGGTTCCATGGCTAAATGGTTAGCGTGCTGGCCTTTCGTCACAGGGGTCCCGGGTTCGATTCCCGGCAAGGTCACGAATTTGAACCGTAATTGGTTAATTTCGCTGGCCTATAACTTCAAACCAACACTTTGTGTCCAGCTTGCCATCATTACAACAAAAATTGTTAATAGCAGTCTCATACGGTACTGTAGTTATTATTTACAGCTATATTTCATTCATCTTTAATGCTCTACGGAGTACATTATATGGCTGGACAAATACGTAAAGATTACAACACTCGCACTAACCAACTACTGTAATTTAACGTACCGTAGCCTAACATAATATCCTAATGTTTTCTCTAAAATAGCCTAACCTAGGTTAACTCAACTTAAGAGTGACTGAATTTCTATTTCTTATGGAATCTTGTCTACCAATGGCTTTAATTTTCTTAACCATTATTACCTTTATTATTATTATTATTATTATTATTATTATTATTATTATTATTATTATTATTATAATATGCATGCATGTTAGGACTCAGTTAAGAGCCCCGTGGTCGCCAACCCACGCTCACTAGTTAGGAGCAACTGACGCCCCTTTCAGTCACATCTTATGACAGGCAGGGGATACCGTTAGTGTTATTCTATTGCCCCCGCCCACAGGGGGAAATCAATTTGGGTTGTGGCTACGAGGCTCTTAGCTGAGTCTTTAAATTGCTTTCACTTACTTGTGTTAGGCTCTCACCTATTCTAGCCCATCCGGGGCCGATGACCTTCGATGTTAGGCCCCTTAAAACAACAATCATCATCATCATCATCATTCTAGCCCATCCGACCTCCCCTGGTCAACACTTGTTCATTTCCGACCGCGACGGCATTAGCGCATTCGAGGCCTAGGAAGATTTTCATTTCCACGCACTTCGTGGCCTTCATCTTTCTTTTGCCGATACCTTAATTTTTCGAAGTGTTGGACCCCTTCCATTCGTTTTCTTCTGATTAGTGTATATAGAGGATGGTTGCCCGGTTGTACTTCCTCTTAAAACAATAATCACCGGGCGAGTTGGCCGTGCGCGTAGAGGCGCGCGGCTGTGAGCTTGCATCCGGGAGATAGTAGGTTCGAATCCCACTATCGGCAGCCCTGAAGATGGTTTTCCGTGGTTTCCCATTTTCACACCAGGCAAATGCTGGGGCTGTACCTTAATTAAGGCCACGGCCGCTTCCTTCCAACTCCTAGGCCTTTCCTATCCCATCGTCGCCATAAGACCTATCTGTGTCGGTGCGACGTAAAGCCGCTAGCAAAAAAAAAAAAGAAAAACAATAATCACTACCACCACTTTGTACTATATAGCTGCATGGGTTATCAATAAACTAGTTAAGAGTAGCTAAGAACATCACTCTTGTTGCACATGTGCGGAGTATTTTTGCCTTAGAACCCAAAGAAATACCACAAGAATGGATAACAACTGTTACCATTCATAATTTAATGCACTCAACTCAAGAGGCATTCAGTGCTTGTCAACATACTGGGATAACCTTTTAGAAACGCAGTATCGATAATTACTTTCTTAATAAAGAAAACGCTGAAGGTAATTTATTAAAACTGTCTTTTAATACTTTAAGTACAGTACTTCAAGTTCAGTATTTCATGTACCGGTAATCATAATATTGAGGTACTGTACAGATTTCTATGTTTCTGTCAATAAGATTACGTATTTGACAGATGATATTAATAAGAAATACAGTAAGACAAAGTTGTAAGGAAGTAAAAGAGTAGGACATGAGCTTTTCTGTTGATTCTTGTTTCTCAAAAAAAAAAAAAAAAGAATCGGACTCTGTTAATTATCTTCCAATTCAAATAGCTGTGAAGGTATTCATATCAGTTGAGTGTTATACAGTTATAGTTATATATATGAACAGTAGATGCCCAATTAAATTCTTTATGAAAAATAGTTGGTATTTTGTTTTTATTTCAATGTACGGCACCGAAATCCTCTAAATTCGAATACACTTGCCTTTTGTTACGCTCGCTTAAAGACCAATATGGCGGCTCCATAAGAAGCATTCGTGACCAGACCTCCCTAGACAGACCTTGTACTCGGTACGCAGCAGTAATGCCATCTATTGGAGTTGAGTGGCACCATAAGAGGCATAGACTATCACAACAAACAATGGTCAATGTTATGTTACTGTTGATCAATGTTATGCGCTTTCGATATTGTAGGCCTTCACATTTAGTTTCCTTCCGACTCTGAAATACCACTCTTATCAGAGTCGGTACGGTAAAACTGAATAAAACATAAATGATCGGAAATTGTATTATCTATAACTTTTGCTATGTAGTAATTTTCGATAGGACCAATAACACAGGCATTTAAAAATTAAATTTTAGGTGCCTTCCCCTAAACAACAATTTCATCCAGGGTGAATACAATTTTTTATAGCTTAAACTGTAGTTTCTTATTCCCCGACTCTATATCATCATCATCATCATCATCTGTTTACCCTCCAGGTTCGGCTTTTCCCCCGGACTCAGCGAGGGATCCAACCTCTACCGCCTCAAGGGCAGTGTCCTGGAGCTTCAGACTCTTGGTCGGGGGATACAACTGGGGAGTATGGCCAGTACCTCGCCCAGGCGGCCTCACCTGCTATGGTGAACAGGGGCCTTGCAGGAGGATGGGAAGATTGGAAGGGATAGACAAGGAAGAGGGAAGGAAGCGGCCGTGGCCTTAAGTTAGGTACCATCCCGGCATTCGCCTGGAGGTGAAGTGGGAAACCACGGAAAACCACTTCCAGGATGGCTGAGGTGGGAATCGAACGCACCTCTACTCAGTTGACCTCCCGAGGCTGAGTGGACCCCGTTCCAGCCCTCGTACCACTTTGCAAATTTCGTGGCAGAGCCGGGAATCGAACCCGGACCTCCGGGGGTGGCAGCTAATCACGCTAACCACTACACCACAGCCCCGACTCTATATACCGATTTTAATTAAATTCTGTTAACTCATTATCTCGTGGCTCGGCATTGATATGGACTTAGCAACAAAAATACAAATTCATGAATATCTGTTTTATCATAGCCGGTACGGTAAAAATGTATAAGGCATAAATGATCGGAAATTTAATTCTATATAACATTATTATGCAGTATTTATCGATAGGACCACTAATATATTTTAGAATTAAATTTTATGCCTTCCCCTAAACTACCGTTTCACTCAGCGTGAATAAAATTATTTATATGCTAGATTGTAGTGGTTCATCCCCCGACTTTACATACGGATTTTCATGAAATTCTCTTCAGCCGTTTTCTCGTGATGCGTGTACAGACAGACAGACAGACAGACAGACAGACAGACAGACAGACAGACAGACATTACGGAAAAGTAAAAGTAATGCCAATAACACAGGCATTTAAAAATTAAATTTTAGGTGCCTTCCCCTAAACAACAATTTCATCCAGGGTGAATAAAATTATTTTCAAATTCTGAGCAATGTACAGACAAAACTCTTATTTTATATACTGTATATAGATAGATATAGGCTATTTAGAATTAGGCCTACGTTACTAACAGTCTAACAAGTTTGACTTCCAGTAGTCACTCACAGTTCAATGACGAGATCACATAGCCTGATCTTCAAGCCAACACAATTGTACGACTTCGTGTTAATGTTACCCACTGTATAGGTATGTGTAAAGATTTGTAAAATGTACAGTAAACGGGGGATAGTGGGAGTCTGTTCGAGGTGAGTGCGGAGCGGACATCTGATTCGGTGACTTCTGTGCCAGAAAGCACACAATGAGCTATTGCCATTACGTATGTACTAGACGTACTTCATAATAAATATTACACCCTTAAAAATAATGTTTCGATATTTCACGGCCGAAGAACTACTTTGTTTAGCTGATGGCCCGCCTAATCCTCTAGGAGGGTTAGGAATGATATAACTGTTTGATTAGATTTTTATTTTTCTTCTAAAAGCAATCTAAGCTAAGTTTTGTTCTATGCCATTCCTTTCTATAAATAAGCAGTTGTGTTCATATGGACTTAAGTATAAAGTTAAGGCAAATATTCCGCGTGTTCCATGTCAGATCAACCAAAAATACGGTCCTCTAAAATTACCCGAATGCTGCGCTTCGAGGAAATTGTTCTAACACTAACATTTCGATGTAATTATCAAACGTTTATTATTATTATTATTATTATTATTATTATTATTATTATTATTATTATTATTATTATTATTATTATTATTATTATTAATCACATACAGTCGTATCAGCACACTATATTAATTCAAAACCGTCTTTCGGACTCTAAACATTTAAGTCCACATGAGTGTGTCGTCAAAATGAGTTAAATTAAGTTTAAAAAGTTAAAATGGAGTCCTGTTGAGATCAACTGTAAAATAAGAAAGAAAACGACTGATACGACTGTTTGTGAATAATAATCTATATATATAAAATAACTTGTCCTGACTGACTGACTGACTGACTGACTGACTGACTGACTGACTGATTCATCATCGCCGAGCCAAAACTACTGGACATAAAGAGATGAAATTTTGGGGATATATTCATATTAAGACGTAGGTGCTCGCTAAGAGAGGATTTTTGGATATTCCTTCGCTAAGGGGGTGAAAACGGGGGTGAAATTTTAAAATGAGTTGCTCTATATCTCAAAACTTTAAAAGTTTACAGATGTAAAAATTGGTATTTAGAATCTTCTTTAAAAATAAGGAAACACGTATTTTTTTGTTTTCAGAAAATCCCAATAGGAGGGGTGAAAAAGGGTGAAAATGGGGAAAAATGGGTTGAATGCCTTTAATCAGGATACCGGTACCTATATCTCAGAAGCTGACGATATTACAGACCTGAAAATTGGTACTTTTGGTCTCTTTTAAAAATAAAGAAACACGTAATTTTTTGTTTTTGGAAAATCCAATTAATGGGAGGGTGAAAAGGGGGTGAATTTTTAAAATGAGTGAATCTATATCTCCAAACTTTTAAAGTTTGCAGATGTAAAAATTGGTATTTAGAACCTTCATTAAAAATAAAGGAACACGTATTTTTTTGTTTTCGGAAAATCGCAATAGGAGGAGTGAAAAGGGGCTAAAAAGTGGTTGAATGCCTTTAATGAGGCTACTTATATATCAGAAACTGAAGATATTACAGACCTGAAAATTGGTGTTTGGGATCTCCGTTAAAAATAAAGAAACACGCATTTTTTTGTTTCTGGAAAATCCAATTAAGGGGGGGGGGTGAAAAGGGAGTAATATTTTAAAATGAGTGTATCTATCTCAAAATTTTTAAAGGTTATATATGTGAAAATTGGTATTTAGAATCTCCTTTAAAAATAAACAAGCACACGTGTTTTTTCGTTTTTGGAAAATCCAAATATTGGGGGGTAAAAAGGAGGGAGGGTAAATTTTTTAAAATGAGTGTGTATACATCTTAAAACTTTAAAAATTTACATATGTAAAAATTGGTAGTTAGAATCACCTCTAAAAATAAAGGAAAACGTATTTTTTGTTTCCTGTAAATCCCAATAGGAGGGGTGTAAAAGGGTGAAAAATGGGTTGAATGCCTTTAATGAGGATACATATATCTCAGAAACGAAAGATATTACAGAACTGAAAATTTGTATATGGGATCTCTTTTAAAAATAAAGAAACACGTATTTTTTTAGTTTTGGAAAATCCAATTAATGGAGGTTAAACAGGAGTGACAAATTGGGTGAATTTTTGAAAGACTATATCTACAGAATATCTTGGAAAAGTAAAATGTTACAGACGTAAAAAGTGGGTGTTTGTAATCTCCTGTAAATCTAAAGAAACATAGGTGATTTGTGTTTGGAAACTCCACTTAAGGGAAACTCAAAAGGGGTGAAATTTTAAAATGATAATTTTTACAGTTTATCTCAAAAAACTTAACATGTTACAGAAGTGAAAAATGGTATTTTTTTTTATCTCTATTAAACATAAAGAAACGTGTATTTTTTGCTTTCGGAAATACCACTTGGGTGGAAGGGGGGGGGGGTAAAAGTGACTGAAAAAGGTGTTGAATTCTTTTAATTAGGCTACTGATATCTCAAAAATGAAGATGTTACAGACGTGAAATTTGATATTTGCAATCTGCTTTAAAAATAAAGAAACACGTATTCTCGGAAAATCCAATGAAGGGGGGGGGGGGGTGAAAGAATTGAAAAATTAATTGAATTAATTGAATGAGAATACATACATCTAATAAAAACTAAAGTTGTTACAGACGTCAAAATTCTTATTTGGATCTCCTTTAAAAACAAAGAAAAACGCGTCTTGGGCGGAAACCATCTTGGAGGGCGGGAGTGTAAAGGAGTTGAATTCCTTTCATGAGGACACATAAATCAAAAACTGAAGAAGTTAGAGTCGTGATAATTGGTATTTAGAAGATCCTTTACTATTAAAGAAACAAGTATTTTTTGCGGGAAAATTCATTTGGGGGGGGGGGGAGTAGTGTGAAATGAAGTGAAAAAAGAAAATTATTTTTATGGGGATACTTATATCTCAAAACTGAAGGTAATAGACGTGAACATTGGTGTTTGAAATCTTCTTTAAACATAAGAAACAAGCCTTCTTTTAATGTTTTTTTTTGGGGGGGGGTGAGCCGGTAAATAAACTTAACGGCGGTGGGGTGTAGAAGGAGGTGAGACCAATTGATTTTACTGTTCTTAATGTACTTATAAGGATCCTCGGCAGCGCGCCGGCCTCTCACAGCTGGGTTCCGCGGTTCAAATCCCGTTCACTCCATGTGACATTCGTGCTGGACAAAACGGAGGCGGGACAGGTTTTTCTCCGGATACTCCGGTTTTCCTGTCATCATCCATTCCAGCAACACATAATAATAATAATAATAATAATAATAATAATAATAATAATAATAATAATAATAATAATAATGTTCCGGACCGTCGTCAAATGTGCGGACCGCGCTGGAAACGGCTCCTGGACGGGTAATGACTAAGAATGCAGTCCGGCCGCGGGTTCAGTGCCTTCTAGGCACGCAATATGACACCACGCCGGATCTCCTGAAGGATTTTATCCATATTAAAAATGATTATAGGAAAAGATGGCAAAGATTTACGGACCCAACTGACCGGGAGGAATACCTGAGCCTAGCCCGGGAAGTACGAAATCGATTGCTGGAAAAGAAGATTGAAAAATGGGAGGAAACATGCCGTAAACTAATAGAAAACGAGTCAGATCGGGAATTTTGGTGGGTTCTCGCAGAAAACGAGCCAGACCGCGAATTTCGGCGGATTATATATCTAAAACAATAAGCATTCAATTATAAATTTCAGTATAATACCGTAGCGAAGCACGGGTATCTTGCTAGTAATCTATATAAATAAAATTGTAGGGGGTCCGCTGTCTGTAATTTCTTTTGTTTTGCCAATTTTTCAGATATTTATCCATTTTAGGTCAACTCAAGATCGAATCGGTGGTTTTTACGTTTCGTGTCTGTTTGTCTGTTTGTCTGTTCCACCATCACGTCGAAACGGCTGGATAGATCTCAACCAAACTTCATATTTAGAGTATATTCATCCCGGGGAAGGTTTCGATATGCATATCATTTTAAAATCTTTGAACACACGGGGGTTTTATAGGAAAACCAGAATGGTTTTTCCACCATCACGTCGAAACGGCTGGATAGATCTCAACCAAACTTCATGTTTAGAGTATACTCATCCCGGGGAAGGTTTCGATATGCAAATCATTTTAAAATATTTCAATAGATGGGGGGTTTATAAGAAAACCAGAATGGTTTTCCTCCATTTTCTCTTATACTATTGATTTTCTGTAAACTTCGTTTACCGTACGTGAAACGTCTCTTCATTATAAACAACTTTCGTTATGTTCATAATTTACCTTACTCTTCACATGACGGAGAAATTTATAATTTTCTGTTGGTACCATGCTCTGCATTGAGTGACCGACAGACCGACAACGAACCTACAGGTTACCATGGCAACGTCTCTGACTGCATGCCAGCAGGGAAGTAATGTATTGCCATTGTCCTCATCTTGCCTTTAAATTCGTGGTTGTTCCTTGGGTAGAAGGCAAGAGAGGTGTCAATCGGCCATTCTGCGGGATATTGGCGGAATATCGTTGGAGGTTATAACCGTTCTCGAATAGCTTCAGTAATAACACCATTAGTCATCTTATCTGTTTACCTAAGAATCCCTGCGCCTAAATTGCTCCTCTGTTACGGCTTTCTTATATCCATAACTCACACCAGCATAATTTATTGAGGGGCATAAGTAAGTGCAATACATTCACTTGGTATTTACATATTTGTCGTCATCCGGCTATCCTCAGTTATTATAATCTATTTTCCATTAATGTCAGATTTCTTAACTATTATTTTCTTCCTTAATTACTCCGTATGTATGTTGATTGATTGATTGATTGAATCCCAGCAGAAAGGCGTAATTGTTCAATGCAATCCTCCACATTCGGTTGGCCTCAGGAACGGCATACGGTCTTAAAATTGGGCCAACTCCCGAGATCTCTCAAACATAAGAACACAAGTCGGATGAGAGAAGAGAGTGGTGATGGTGCTGATTTTTGTTTCAAGAGGAACTACAACTGGGTAACCATCCTATATCAACAGTAATCAGTGACAAAAATGGAAGGAATCCGACTCTTCCGAAATTAAGTTATCCACGAAGGGCGTGGAAATGAGGCCTCGAATGTTCTAATGCCGTCGGGGTCTGCAAAGAACAAGAATAGACCACGGAAGTTCGGATAGGATAGCTAAACTGAGGAGCGTGGCATAAGTAAGTGCAAGCAATTACGAGACTCACTTAAGGGTCCGTGGTCCCGAGCCCACCCTGCCAAGTTAAGGACCCCTGGGGCGATTTCAGTCACCTGTTACGACAGGCAGGGAATAACCCGGATGTATTCCTCCCCACCTCCACCCCGCAATAGGCGGTTCGCAGAAACGAACTACGATGCACACACTACGCAAACTACAGTAGGCCACTATATACACCAACAGCAATATAAGGAAAGAAATTACGTACAGATATTACGTGGAAATCTTTCCTTTATAAGAGAGACAGCTATAAACAAAGAAATAAGATACACGTGCGATTGTGTGCTACACAGTCACGATGCTCCTGTGGGGAAAACCAACATCTACTGCGCAACCAATCTGGGCCACCCGTGAGTCACAGGCAACAGCTACTTCGGTGAGCCTCAGCAGTCTATATCATCCATGTCGATAAGCGTAACCGAAATCAATATTGCTCCGAGCAAAAGGAACTTGACTGCTTAATGGAATTCACACTGGTGGCGCTTAGTTCTTCTCTGTATTACATTGTTACTTTCTAACTGAGATTGTTGACATATCTATGTGAGTGTACATGTCAGTTGTTGCGTTTAAAAATATCTGAAATATTGTTTCCTGTTTCAGAAGCGTTGCGACGGTACGTTAATTTATTTCCACTTTAGAAATTTTCAGCTACTCTAATTTCACTGGGAACCGCTGCGTCTGAAATTCTCTTCTGGGCGGGGTTTGTGGTTGTTATTTGGAAGCATTTTGCGGCCTTTCCCTTTCTTTTGCCGATATCTTCATTCTTCGAAGTATCGGATCTCTTTCAATTTCGTTCTGATTAGTGATAAGGCAGGATTGTTGTGGAGTTGTCCTTCCTTTTGAAACAATCACCAATACGGCCATTTCAATTCTGTTGCTGATTGCGATTTTCAACCCCTTTGTGGACTTTATCTTCCTTTTCCGATATCTTCATTCTTCGAAGTATCGCATCTCTTCATATTTCGTTCTGATTAGTGTTAACAGAAGATTGTTGAGCATTTGTACTACCTCTCGAAACAATAATCACAACTACCTCTATTTTGTTGACTATTACCCCTTAGTTCTTCCTGCCTTCCCAGTTTCTGCTCTGGGAGGGGTTTCTGTTTTTGTTATTTTCGAGCTCATTGTGGCCCTTCCCTTTATTTTGCCGATAACTTCATTCTTCGAAGTATCGGATCTCTTTCAGTTTTCTTCTGTTTAGTGTTAATAGAGGATAGTTGCCCCGTTGTACTTCTTGTTAAAACAATAATCACCAGCACCACCGTCACCACCAGAAAATAATCACCACCACATGCACTTTGCTGCCCATTACAGAGTTACTGATTGGGTTTCGACACTTTTGTGACTGTTCCTTTGACCATGCCAGGAAGCGAATTAACATTGGACGGTCCTTATCAAAAGCTAAAAAAGTGAAGATATTGAGGGCTTCCGAGACTGCTTCAGACCGCGAGGCCAGACTCAATGCAGACAGACTGAGGAAGAGCACTCACCGTGATTCGGATACTGCTTCTGAGCGCGAGGCCAGGCTTCGCTCACAGAGAGCACGCCAGTCCACATCTAGGGCTTCTGAGACTGCTTCAGACCGCGAGGCAAGACTCAGATCGCAAAGATTTAGACAGATGCGTTTAAGAGAAACAGAATCAGAGGATCAGCGGACGGCTCGAATGGAGCATGACAGAGAGCACCATTCCCTCATACGCGAAAACCTAACTGCGGAGGAATATTCTCAGGCGTTAACACAACGACGAAGTACCTACGCATCGTTAAACGAAATGCAAAATGTCCAGCAGGAAGAGAAAAGACAACGTGCAGCAGAAAGACGTACATCAGAGACCACTGATGAATATCTCAGACGGTTAGATGAAGATAGAGTGAGACATGGCAATGTTAGAGAATTACATTCAACGTCAATTGAATCTACAGTAGGTGTCCTAATATGATTCCATGGCATGAAAAGCAGCGAAGTGCATATGCTTATAACCCTCTTATCGACTACCATCCAAGAGCCCATATAGGGTCTTTGAGTAAAGTGTGTCCTTTCTGTAGGGCTCTCAAATGGAAGCAAGAGCCAGAAGGAATGTGCTGCTCTTCCGGAAAAATTACATTAAATCATCTAACTCCTCTACCGGAACTTCTTGTTTCTCTGTTAAATGGGACGCATACTGACTCTCGCCATTTTCTTCAGTTTGTGCGAGCCTACAACAGCGCATTCCAAATGACAAGCTTCGGAGCTACTAAAGTAGTGGAAGGAAATTGTATGCCAAGATTCAAAATTCAAGGACAAGTATACCACTTAATAGGTTCATTACTCCCTGCAAACAATGAAAATTCTAAATATCTTCAAATGTATTTCATTGCAGACCACAAAGCACAGGTAGATCAAAGAACAGCAATAATACCAAATTTAAAAACCCATTTAGTTAATGATTTGCAGGGCATGTTACATGATGTGAACCCATATGTCAAGGAACTGAAGACAACTCTACAGACAATGCCGGACGGTGACACCCACAAGATTGTGATCCACGCCGACCGAGTTCCTGCTGGTGAGCACAGAGGCTGTTATAATCAGCCGACAACAAACGAGATAGCTGTCTTACTGGTTGGACACGAATGTGATAAGCGAGACATCGTGCTTCGGACAAGAGACCAGGGCCTGTGACGAATATCTGAAACCCACCGATCATACGACGCTCTTCAATATCCCCTGATGTTCCCTTGTGGAGATGATGGCTACCACTTCTTACTGTACCACGTAGACCCACGAACCGGAGAACTAAAGACCCCTCTCAAGAAAATATCTTCTCTTCAGTTTTATTCTTATCGTATAATGATAAGACAAGGCGAGGTAAACTACTTACATTGTTACCGTCAACTGTCCAATCAGTTCCGGGTAGACATGTATGCTAAAATAGAGACTGAAAGGTTAGTCTATATCAGAACACACCAAAGGGAATTAAGGGCTGAGAGCTACATTCACCTTAAAGACGCCCTGAGGAAGGACGAGGGTAACATGGCAGATTTGGGACGGTTAGTCATTTTATCGTCCACTTTCACTGGAGGACCCCGATATATGCACGAGCGATCTCAAGATGCACTCTGTTATGTGCGAAAATACTCATGTCCAGATCTTTTTATTACAGCTACAACTAATCCAAAATGGGAAGAAATTGGTAATGCCGTATATAATGGTCAGTCAGCGAATGATCGTCACGACATTATTACACGTGTATTTCACATGAAATTAAAATCTCTCATGGACTTACTAACCAGAGAACAAATATTTGGGCCAACTCTTTGTTTTATGTACTCTGTTGAATGGCAAAAGCGTGGCTTGCCTCACGCCCACATATTATTACGGCTTGAGGACAAGATATGACCCGTCGATATTGATGAGGTTATTAGTGCTGAATTTCCAGATCCTGATAAAGATCCACAGCTTTTTAACACAGTTAACTGTCACATGGTCCATGGACCATGCGGATCTTTCAACGTAGGCTCACCATGTATGAAAGGTGGACGATGCTCAAAACGATACCCACGAGCATTCGTCAATGAAACTGTCACAGGGAACGATGGGTACCCATCCTGTAAGCGCAGGAATCCTTCTGTGGGTGGCTTCACTGCACGCCTTATGCTAAATGGACAGGATATGGAAGTGGACAATAGATGGATAGTGCAATACTGTCCTGTTTTTTCTAGGGTATTCAAAACACACATCAATGTTGAATACTGTAGCAGTGTTAAGTCCATCAAATACATCTGTAAGTACATCAACAAAGGAAGCGATCAGGCAGTCTTAGGTTTGCAAGACAAAAATGATGAAGTGTGCCAGTATCAGAGCGGAAGGTACATATCCAGCTCAGAAGCAGTTTGGCGAATTCTTTCATTTCCTATCCATGAAAGGTATCCTCCAGTAATGCATTTAGATGTTCATCTACAAAATTTTCAAAGAATTGTCTTTACTGCAAAAACGGCTCATGACATAGTAGAAAATCCGCGTAACACCACCTTAATGGCATTCTTTAACTTATGTCAGACAGATGATTTTGCTAAGACACTGTTGTATGAAGACGTTCCCTCTTACTGTACGTATAACAAACAGCAAGGTACCTTTGTAAGAAGAGAGAAAGGAGTACCTGTGGTGGTATTTTCGGGCGTTAGAAAGCAGCACGTAATTAGCCGAGTGTATGCAGTCCATCCTAATAATTCCGAGTGCTTCTATTTACGCATGCTTCTGTTCACTGTCAGGGGACCAACATCCTTCACTGACCTTCGCACCGTCAATGGCATACTTCACCCTACATATCGGAGTGCATGCAAAGCCCATGGATTACTCCTGTATGACTCTCAATGGGAAGAGACACTGAAGGAGGCGATAGTTTCACAAAGCCCAGCAAAACTTCGCCGGCTTTTTGGCATATTGTTAGTCTTTTGCAGTCTCTCTGATCCGTTGAATCTGTGGAACAAATATAAGGAGAGCCTAGCAGAGGATTTCTTACGACAACTTTCCCGCTGTAACGACGGTACTGCTCATGAAATGATCGCCCATGTGGAGACAGATGTCTTCAATACCTCGAAGAATACGTTCTATCGATTGGCGGTCAGCCTTTGAACATTTACGGCCTTCCTTCCCCTCAGATCTTACAAACGTTAAATGCTGACTATCTCAGGGAAACAAATTACGATAAAGAAGCGTTAAGGTCTTTTGTGCTATTAAATGAACCAAAACTTACAGATGAACAGACTGTAGTATACCGGGAAATATTAAACTGTGTTAGAAATAAGGAAAGTAGAATGTTTTTCTTAGACGCTCCAGGCGGAACTAGAAAAACATTCCTGATTAACTTACTGTTGTCTAAGATCAGACAGGATAGTAAGATTGCTGTAGCAGTAGCCTCTTCGGGGATCGCAGCCACTCTTTTACCCGGTGGCAAAACTGCTCACTCAATGTTTAAAGCGCCTATAGATTTTGACTGCACAGTCACCAATATGTAACATCACAAAACAAAGTAGCATATCCAAGGTTCTACAAGACTGCAGTCTTATAATTTGGGATGAATGCACTATGGCTCACAGAAAGGCGACTGAAGCAGTTGACCGAACGCTGCGGGACATCCGAAACAGTGATAACTTCTTTGGAGGTGTCCCTATCCTCTTTTCTGGTGATTTTCATCAAACGTTACCGGTTGTTCCAAGAGGGAGCAGAGCAGATGAAGTGAACGCTTCATTAAATATCAAAAAACTGTCCCTGACACAGAATATGAGGGTACATCTAGGTGGTGATGAAAACATACATACATTCACTGAAATATTGTTGTCGATTGGGAACGGCTCACTGGGAGACAGTAACGGGATCATTACTCTTTCTGATGAATTTTGTTTGTCGCTTTCTAACCTTGAAGCTCTCATTTCATCGGTGTACCCGGACGTATAAAATATTAGGAGCAAACCCATCTCATGGCTTTGCTGCAGAGCGATCTTAACTCCAACTAATGAACAAGCGGCGTACATTAATTCGACTATCCTCACAATGTTCCACGGCGAGGAGACAGTTTATACGTCTGTCAATCAAGTAATCAACTCTGACGACGCAGTTCACTATCCTCCTGAGTTCCTGAATTCTATAACGGCTCCGGGGTTTCCATCGCACAAAATTACTTTAAAGATCGACGCACCAATCATACTGATGCGCAATCTCAGCCCACCTAATTTGTGCAATGGGACAAGACTTCAGGTAAACGCCCTCCACAAACATGTGATAGAGGCAACTATCATGACTGGATGCGGTGAAGGAGAGTCAGTTCTTATCCCGCGGATACCACTAATCCCAACCAACTACCCGTTTGAGTTCAAGCATCTGCAGTTTCCAGTCAGCCTCTGCTTTGCGATGACTACTAATAAATCCCAAGGCCAGACGTTGAGTATTGCTGGACTAGACCTTTTTTTTTTTTTTTTTTTTTTGCTAGGGGCTTTACGTCGCACCGATACAGATAGGTCTTATGGCGACGATGAGATAGGAAAGGCCTAGGAGTTGGAAGGAAGCGGCCGTGGCCTTAATTAAGGTACAGCCCCAGCATTTGCCTGGTGTGAAAATGGGAAACCACGGAAAACCATCTTCAGGGCTGCCGATAGTGGGATTCGAACCTACTATCTCCCGGATGCAAGCTCACAGCCGCGCGCCTCTACGCGCACGGCCAACTCGCCCGGTGGACTTGACCTTAGATCACCCTGCTTTTCCCACGGGCAACCGTACGTCGCATGTTCCCGAGTCAGCAGCAGCATGTCCCTGTTTATATGTGCACCAGAAAATAAAACACGAAATATTGTTTATCAAGAGGTTCTTCAATGACTCTGTTCTTCCTTCGCTTCAGTACGTGTACTGGTGACAAATTAAATGAAATTGACCCCATAAACGAATAGACTCCGAATTATGGGAAGATCATCAGCGTTACTTAATTTTTCCAAGCACACTATTGATTACCTGGAAGTAGAAATGGGGGCATGCCAACATAATGAAAACTGGCCAAATCGACACTGACTGGGAATAGGGAAGAAGACCTAACTTTAAAATGGGAATTCTCCGAATTGACTGCGATTGGCCCTAGGCAAGGGGGTCTGCCCTTAAAATGAAAACTCCCGAGCTTGATTGACACTGGTGGTAGGCAAGGGGGACTGCTATTATAATTAAAACTCCTCAACTCGATTGTGAATTGCAGTAGGTAAGGGGCCTGCTATTATAAAAATCCTTCCCAATTCGATTGACTGGAAATAGGAAAGGAGATCCGCCGTTATAATAGCAACTTCAAACTCGACTGTGACTAGCACTGGTAAACTCTACCAGCATTGATGATGAAAACTCCCCATTTTGAATGTGAGTGGTAGTAGGCAAGGGGAACTGCCACTATAATTAAAACTCCTCAACTCGATTGTGACTCGCAGTAGGCAAGCGGGACTACCATTATAACCAAACCTCGCCAATTACACTATGACTGAATATAGGAAAGAGGGCTGTGGCTACCGATAGGCAAGTGAGCCGGCCATTATAATGAAACCTGCGCAAGTCCATTGTGACAGGCAATAAGAGAAAGCATGCCTGTCATCATAACTAAAGGGTGTATTCTGCCCGAAGGCAGGTCCGAACCTCCGCAGAGGTGTGCCTGAGCCGGAGTTTACGTACGGTAGGGTGGCCAGTCCCTTTCCGCTCCTCCATTCCCTTAACCCCCACCAACAGCGCGTGGCAACCATCCAAATCTTGACCACGTCCAATGTTGCTTAACTTCGGAGATCTCACGGGATCCGGTGCTTCAACACGGCTACGGCCGTTGCCTGTCATCATAACCAAAGCTGCTCAAATCTACTGTCTGTGACGGTAGGGAACCTTCCACCTCGACTGTGACTGGCAATAGGCAAGAGGATCTGCCACTGTAATGAAAATACCCACGTCGGTTGTGACTGGCAGAAGGTAAGGGGGCCTGCCAATATAATTTTAACTCCTCAACTCCAATGTTTTTGGCAGTAGACAAACTGGAATAATATTACAATGAAAACTGTCCAACTTCGTTGTGACTGCCAATACGCAAGGGAGCCTGGCAATATAATCAAAACACGATAACCGGAAATAGGAAAGAAGATCTGCCGTTATCATGGGAACCCCCAAATTGACTGGGTTTGGCAGTAGCAAAGGGACCTACTTTTATAACCCACACGCCCGAACACATTTTTGATTGGTAATAGGCAAGAAGGCTTGACATTGTCATGAAAAGTCGCCAACTTGATACTAACTGGCCATAGGCACGCGGAAATGTCATTTCAATGAAAACTTCGCAAATCAACAGTGACTGGGGATACCAAAGACGACCTATAATGATAATGGGAACCTTGAAATTCGATTGTGACCGCCTGCCCACCAGTGGGCCTGCCATTATATTGAAGAACATTTCGCTAACAGTAGACAAAGGGGCCTTCTTTTCTAACCAAAACTTTCCAACTCAGTTCTGACTGGGAATAGCAAAAATGATCTACCGTAATAATTGAAACCCTCCACCTCGACTGTGACTGGCACTAAGCAACCGAGCTCGATAGCTGCAGTCGCTTAGGTGCGGCCAGTATCCAGTAATCGGGAGATAGTGGGTTCGAGCCTCACTGTCGGCAACCCTGAAGATGGTTTTCCGTGGTTTCCCATTTTCACACCAGGCAAAAGCCGGGGCTGTACCTTAATTAAGGCCACGGCCGCTTCCTTCCACTTCCTAGGCCTTTCCTATCCCATCATCGCCATAAGACATATCTGTGTCGGTGCGACCTAAAGCAAATAGCAAAAATATAAGTAAGCAGAACTGTCATTATAATTAAAACTCCCAACTCGACTCTGACTTCTACTCGAACTCCCCAATTGGACTAATATTGTCGGTAGACAAGTCCGCTTGCCATTATAGTTAAAACTCCCCAAATGGTTATCATTGGAAAAAGGAAACAAGATATCCCATTGTAATGGGAACTCTCCAACTTGACAGCGACTGGAAGTACACACGGTGGCCTGGCATTAAAACGGAAAAACTCCATCACGTTTTTGATTGCTAACACCCAAGGCCACTTGCGATTTCATGATACTTCCCCAACTACACTATGACTGGGAATAGGGAAGGTATTTTCATTATAATGGCACGTTCCCTTTACTACTGTCAGTCGCAGTCGAGTTCGAGTGCTATCATGATGCCGTGTCATAAGAGGCGACTACAAGCCACCTCAGGGGCTGTTAAGTAGGGAGTATGGGTTGGCGATCGCGGGGCCTTAGCTGAGTCCTGACATTGCTTCTGTTTCCTTGTGCTAGGCTTCTCACTTTCATCTATCCTTTTCGACCTCCTTGGTCAACTTTCGTTCTATTTCAACTAGCACGGTATTACGTGTGGAGGCCTGTGGTGTCTTTCATTTTCACGCCCTTTGTGGCGAGGGGGGGGGGAGTGACATATACAAATAATCGAAAATAGTGTCGAATCCATAGATTTCGGGGTCGCTGAGATGAATACTGACACTTCGGATTTTTTAAAGTTCAACTTCTGCCCCCTTTGCGGTGGGGGCGTACAAATATTACCTACTATGTGGAAAAAGTACTGTGGGAGCAAGACGCCCCTAGAACCCCTCGCTAGGGGGCTGAAATATAATCTATATATTAATAAATTGAAGTCGCTTTGGAGCGATCTATACACACTGTAATACATATATATAAAAATTAAGGTATAAAAACGAGACTCACCTAAGGGTCCGTGGTCGCGAGCCCACCCTGCCAAGTCAAGGGCCTACTCACTGCCTTTACAGTAATTTACGGAGGAATCCGTATACAATGTAGAGTGCCGTAACGAAGCACGGGTACATTTCCTAGTAATAATAATAATAATAATAATAATAATAATAATAATAATAATAATAATAATAATAATAATAATAATAATAATAATAAATAGTATCATCAGCACTGTTTACTAAGATGGCTTTGATATTTTATAATGATTATAATTCGCAAACGTGCTCAAGAGAGTGCAGGACTATTCACTTTCTCTCGAGATGCTTTATGAGATTCTCGAGTACTCGGCTACTTGTCTCACTGCATCATCAGTGAAGGAGCTTCTTCCTGCATATAGTATTCAAGGCCAGTCTTCCTAGTTTTTACAGATGTTTCACCATTTCATATAGTTTATTTGAAACTAAAGCTAACGTTTCTAGGAAAATGAATGGTAGAATCTTACACAACAATATTCATTTATTTATGATACATCCATTTACATTAAAAGCACTAGAGTCTAGGTCGGTCCTCCATTGATCCTAGAAGGGGCACGTCTGTCTCTGATGCTTTCTGGCACTGTAACGAAAGAATCAGATCATATTATTTAATGATTTTCTGAAACAATGTTCTTCGCCACCTTGAACAATTTTCACATAATTATTGAAATATGTACCTTATTAATGACCCATTGATGTCGATTCTTCGTCTCCCATTAGCGACAAGAATACAAAGCTGATTCCTAACAGACAAATTCCTAATAAATCTCCTAGAGCAGTCAGATATGGAATTGTTGAGTTATCAGGATCAATTTTTCGTGTCCAGAAGAAGTATGTTAGTACATAGGCCACGTAAAGGAGAACAGCCACCTGCAATGAAACATTTGAAATAATTTAGTATCTAAGGTGTGTGTATACGCTTCATGAACACCGTAGGACACAGAAATTGATCTACTAGATATAGTAAAATCACAATACAAGTTAGATCCTTTATACCATTGTATTAATTACATCATGTTTTAGAGCGATCATTCTCAATGAAATTTTCCAGCCTTGTACTGCGTACGGAACGTTAAGGTCTTTCCGTTGATCACATTTTCTGTCCAAAGTCATATAATGTCATCACCTCTCGGGTTTTGCCAAGGGCACGAAAGCTAACAATTTGTAAGGGAAGAAAAACCACACAAACTATACAGTATATTATTATTATTATTATTATTATTATTATTATTATTATTATTATTATTATTATTTTGCTTTATGTCACACCGACACAGATAGGTATTATGGGGAAGATGGGATGGGAAAGGCCTAGGAATGGGAAGGAGGCGGCCGTGGCCTTAAAGGACAGCCCCAGCATTTGCCTGGTGTGAAACTGGAAAACCACGGAAAACCATCTTCAGGGCTGCCGACAGTGGGGTTCGAACCCTCTATCTCCCGGATGTAAGCTCACAGCTGCGCACCCCTAACCGCACGGCCAACTCGCCCATTCTATATAATATTATTAACCGTCAATAGTTAGTGAATATGCCAACCAACTCCTAAAATATTCATCATTTAAGAGGAGGTTGGGCTATAGCCTGTATAAAACGCATTCTTACTGACAGAGGTTTGGCAGGTCACTCCTTACTCCTATTGCAGACGGTTGACGGCCTATGGGCCGAGCAGTGGTCATCAACCATCTGTGATTCTTTCAAATACTGATTCATAATATATAATATGTCTATGAGTAGGTATATAGCATGAACGCGCGCAAACGATTTTAGACATAAAGGATTACTGGTTGATAGCAAGAATTTTGACTCTAGGACTTGGCAGAGACAGTAGACTGCTTTCGTCTGAAAGCAAGAATTTCGACTCTGGGACTTGACAGAGACAGTAGACTGCTTTTCTGAAGTAAGAAGAAAATAATCGCTGCTGCTTACACACAAAGGACATGGCATCTTGTGAAATATGCTGTTTAGCAATGAATATGAAGTCGTTTGCGCTATGGGCGAAACCTCACGAAAACAGGGTAAAATTATGAAAATAAATGTTTCTTTCGTGTGCAGAACTTTGTGGACCGAATTGAACCTTAGGACTTAGGACGAAATATGTTAATCGAAAAGGGAGTGGGTAAGAAATTGGGTTGGAAGAAGAGAAACGCTAGGATTTTCCGTTCAACTCTTAAGGAAATTAGCTGAAGAATACAGCTACTTGTTGAGAATGTTCCCGGAAAATTATGAATATTTGCTGCAGCAAGTTTCGTTTACCATATGGCTCTAGGGCTGAGTTTTTAGAGATGCATTACCAGTCCGAGTAAAGCTTGAGCTCAGTTTTCTGGGAAAATGAAACAGCTACAGGACGCTCAGTCATATTTTCGAGTGCCTTAACCCAGTCCATTCCAAGTAGGTAGCCCCCTTGTTTGGCCCAGGGCAGCCCCGGGCTTTCAGGTCTGAGAGGGAGCTCCGACGGAGAGAGAGAGCGAGTGAGCGGAAAGGAGACGGAGGGGAGTGAGGTGTATGGACGGCAGATTTTATGAAACATAGAAAGAATTCTAGAATTTAAAAAATCATCCTAAAAAATAATACAACAAAACTTTCCTTTTTCTGCATTTAATAATAATAATAATAATAATAATAATAATAATAATAATAATAATAATAATAATAATAATAATGTTATTGGCTTTACGTCCCACTAACTTCTTTTCCGGTTTTCGGAGACGCCGAGGTGCCGGGATTTTGTCCGGCAGGAGGCTGACGCATATTGAGCACCTTCAAATATCACCGGACTGAGCCAGGATCAAACCTACCAAGTTGGGGCCAGCGCTTGAACTATCTGAGCCACTCAACCCGGCTATTCAGCATTAAGGACGATACCTGACATTTCTTCGATTTTACCAACTTGGTGACGCCAGAAATATTGTTTGTGCAAAATGAATTCATAACTCAGCTTTCTACGCAACATCGGACAAACATCAAGTAATTTTACTCTTATTGAGGTTCTTGACTGAGAATGTGTGTTCGCAGAGATATGCAACAGTGGCGTAAGTAGACTACTGAGGCCAGGACACCCGGGAGCTCTCTAATAGAAGTATTACAAATTACAAGTGTTCGAGTTGGAGAATGACAAAGGCCAAAAATGGAATTAAAAATATACTCGGAAGTAAGATTCTGTGTTCAATGCACCACTAGCATTAGCGGAAAAAGTAATAGCATTACTCCGACTAGTTTTCTTCCCAAATAATCTTGGTATTTTACTTCAACTTAAAGATCATTTGAAACCGATTGTAATAATTTAAATATAGAACTAAATTCATTGTAAGGATTTTCTTTTACGTTTTAAAGTTGTGTAACACATATCTTAGAAATATGTACCATTCGTTTCCAGTCAGTTCCTTCCTTTTGTACAGTTTTACACAGAGGTAAACAGTAAACCAATGCCATTGCAATAATATGTATTGAAACAACGGATTCTTCATTTAAAATGAACCATTTCAGTGCGTTTCCGTCACTTCCGTCGGTTCAGGATGATATAATAATTAAAGCTTCAATTAAAGCCTCTTAGTAGGCTTACATGCAGGACGTCCCGGAATGAGTCATATTTCGAGACCCATCCTCTATATACGATTAACTGTTTTGACTTGAGGAGTTACGTTGGATTTCTCAATGATGCTCTGCAATACAGCTTGTCATTTAGGTGGTTCGAAAAATGTATGGACCTTTCCTACAACTTGTAGGCAATTTCGGGTGTCTTGTGCCTCACAGCTAGATTGAGCATGAGCGGCATAACACACATCTATGGCAGAAGGATAATCATTCTGTATGATTTATATACTCCATAGTACATCTCTGCCATGTTGGCCACCCCATAAGAACCCTGCCCTCTTAAGCATTAAGTTTATGTCATATTTTGTGAAGTTTTCAATGATACGTTTTGCTAGGTATTCACTCGTGACTGATACGATTGGTCCAAACGGAAAATCTTTATTTTATGAAGTGCAGGCCATTCACTTTTTCCACATACTGCGCGAGCAGTACCTCGTGTCCCACAATGCTCTTCCTGTCCTTTATCCTCCTTAAGACATGTCACACCTCCCAGCCACATATGGACATGCAGTCCATCAGAACAACGTTCGTTGTAGTCATACACATCAGCATAGGAAAATGAACACCCCCCTCCCAATGGCACTACAACCCTTGGAGGGCCTTGGCCTACCAAGCGACCGCTGCTCAGCCCGAAGGCCTACAGATTACGAGGTGTCGTGTGGTCAGCACGACGAATCCTCTCCGCCGTTATTCTTGCCTTTCTAGACCGGGGCCGTTACCTCACCGTCAGATAGCTCCTCAATTCTAATCACGTAGGCTGAGTGGACCTCGAACCAGCCCTCAGGTCCAGGTAAAAATCCCTGACCTGGCTGGGAATCGGACCCGGGCCTCCGGGTAAGAGGCAGGCACGTTACCCCTACACCACGGGGCCTGCAGAGGAAAATGCACCTTAAGTGTATTATACTGTAGGAGAGCGTAAATACTTCATGAAAATATCCATTCCCACAGTACGGTACGGTAAGGTTTATTTTGCTTTACAACGTGGCGTAGGAAAATGAGCACAACGAACATTGTTCTGATGGATTGCATATCCATATGTGGTTGAGAGGCGTAACCAGTCTTAAGGAAAATAATTTATAGGAAGAAGATCTTGGGATACGAGGTATTGCTCACGTAGCGACGATATCGTACATTCCGTGAGACGCCATAAATCTTGTATGCTCAGTTAAAACTGGAAAACACTGAACAGCACTGACTTTGTCTACAACTGTCTCCAAAACAGTTGTGTCGCAGGAAGCAATTCTTTCATTTTGAATTTGGTGAGAGGTACTTAATTTTCCCTGTCGTCTTCAGCATATCAGTGAGTTCCTCGTCACGCTACCTGCGGTATTTCAATATTTCCATAGTAGACTCACTGCATTCATCATCAGTTTTAAATTTCCAGAATCACGGTGCCCATGTAGTGCTAGTTCCCGACGCCCATACAGTAAGACGGCATCGATAATGGGCTTTAATGATTTCTTTTTACTACTGTAACTTGGCGTGCTGATGAAGTCTGCTCAGGACGGGCTCAGATATTTACCTTCATTTCTCCAATTTTAAAGATATAATACAGAATTTTGGTGATAGTGGGTTGTAAAAGCTCCTTCCTTAGTTTTCTTCCAACTGTCAAACATTCTTTTCACCACAGCGCCTACCTCTTGATGGTCAACTCCAACGCCATGCTTGGCAAACTAACAACAATATTTACAAGATACACATGTTCCACTTCAGAATAAGCTAACCGGAACAAATCAGTGAACAATGCATATTGGAACTTTAGTTTCTGCTTTGAAATTTGTGGGGGAAGTGAGGCTTGACCTTTTTTCATATATCAACTCTTTTTAAATGGGGAAGAGTTTTGTCAGCATAAAGAATAATATACACCGAGTAGCCAAAAGTCACGGGAATGGGGTGTCCCACTAGAAAATGGGGCATGTATGACCCCTGAGCGTTGCGGATAGCTGCTGCGTAGCCGAGCAGTCTGTCACAGACACCAGTGTCTTGAAGGTTTCACGCGAATTCGGGTTGCCGAGGTCAACAGTGTCGAGGGTAGATCTTTAATATCGCAGAGAGAATGTTACAACCCACGTAAACCACCGCACGGGAAGACCACAGGTGTTTAATGAACGGACATCATTTCACATCCACAGAGCTATACTGGGCGCTCGACGGATTACTGTGAGTCAGATCACCGCCCAGTTCAATGTTGGGAGTCAGGAACCCATTTCTACCAGGACTGTAAGGAGGCAATTGCATCGCATAGGCTTCACCAGCCGACGAAAAACTCGTGTCCCTTTGCCGACATCTCGACACACAGTTCAACGACGTGCGTGGGCCCACGAACATCGGTAATGGACCATGGAACAGTGGCGGCGTGTGGTATGGTCCGATATATCCTGGTTCCAGTTGTGTCGAGCTGTTGGGCACGTGAGAGTATGGCGTATGCCCCATGAAGCTATGGATCCTGCGTGTGAACAAGGTTATGTTCAGGCGGGAGGTGGCTCAGTTCTGGTGTGGACAGCGTGTTCGTGGTCGCAATTAGACCCACTGTCCGGCTCCAGGGAGCGCTGACAGGTGCACGTTATGTGGACATTCTTTCAGCCCATCTATAGCCCTTTCTGGCCCTAGAGAACCCTGATGGAGATGCCATATTTCAACAGGACAATACGTCGTGTCATCGCTCTGTGGTGGCACGCAGGTGGTTGGAGGAGCACTCCAATGAAGTTACGACCATGGGTTGGTCCTCGAGATCCCCCGATCTTAATCCAATCTAGCATTTATGGGATGCTGTCGATGCTGGTGTACGCTCCATGAACCCCGCACCAACAACACAAGAACAATCGTGGGTAGCAGTGCCGGTTGCTTAGGTCGAGATCCCTCCAGAAAGATCCCAACACCTTGTAGAGTCGATGTCTCTCCGTATTGCTGCCGTTTTAAGGGCTTGCGGAGGAACGACTCGTTATTAACGTCTTTCCGCGACTTTTGTCCAATCAATGTAATTTGTGTAAGGAGTACCTTTTGTTGCCGAGTGATCTGCATCTCTTCCCGCTGTTCCTGGTTCAGTATGTTCCTCTTCGCTTGGTGTTGGTGACAACCGCAAATATCGAACGTTTTTAAAAATGTTCGGTTAATAAACTTTGTTACGTTTTCCTCTTCGACATTGTGATTTTACAGCAAAAACAAACACAAATTTAACTAACAGGTTGAGTGTAGCAAGAGTCACGATACGACTGTGTTTTTAGTAAACACTGTAGACAACTTATGGTCCGACTCCTTGGCTGAATGGTCAGCGTTGAGGCCTCCGGTTCAGAGGGTCCCGGGTCGATTCCCAACCGGATCGGGGATTTTAATCGCATCTGGTTAATTCTCCTGGCTCGGGGACTGGGTGATTGTGGCTGTCCCAACACTTTCTTCTTCATATTCAGACAACACACTATACTACTAACTACCAGAGAAAGACGCAATAGCGATTACATCCCTCCATATAGGGTTGCATCAGGAAGGGTATCCGGCCGTAAAACAGGGCCAAATCCACATGTGCCGCACAGTTTGCACCCGCGACCCCACACGTGTGGGAAAAGCGGAAGCAGAAACAGAAGAAGAAGAAGAAGAATACAGACAACTCATGAGTGGGTCCATCTGACACACGCGCAGTGTTGCAAATTTGTAAGAAGTTACTACATAAGAGATATTTACCTCCGCGCCACAGCATACAGCACCCCCCAGGGAGCTTTGCTTTCTTAACTGTCGACATCAGTTATTGAAGCTATATTAATTCTACAACGTCTCAAACCAAACCAAACCAAACCAAACCAAACCAAACCAAACCAAACCAAACCCCATGGCACTACAGCCCTTGAAGGGCCTTGGCCTACTAAGCAACCGCTGCTCAGCCAGAAGGCCTGCAGATTACGAGGTGTCGTGTGGTCAGCACGACAACGTCTCGAAGGTGAATATTAGTACGAAGAAAATAATCAGAGGCCGCCTCTGTGGTGTAGTGGTTAGTGTTATTAGCTGCCATCCCCGGAGGCCCGGGTTCGATTCCCGGCTCTGCCACGAAATTTGAAAAGTGGTACGGGGGCTGGAACGGGGCCCACTCAGCCTCGGGAGGTCAACTGAGTAGAGGTGGGTTCGATTCCCACCTCAGCCATACTGGAAGTGGTTTTCCGTAGTTTTCCACTTCTCCTCCAGGCAAATGCCGGGATGGTACCTAACTTAAGGCCACGGCCGCTTCCTTCCCTCTTCCTTGTCTATCCCTTCCAATATTTCCATCCCCTACCAAGGACCCTGTTCAGCATAGCAGGTGAGGCCGCCTGGGCGAGGCACTGGTCCTCTTCCCAGTTGTATCCCCGACCCAATGTCTCACGCTCCAGGACACTGCCCTTGAGGCGGTAGAGGTGGGATCCCTCGCTGAGTCCGAGGGAAAAACCAACCCTGGAGGTAAACCGATTAAGAAGAAGAAGAAGAAGGAGAAGAAAATAGTACAGTGTTTAATGGTCAGCAAAATAAATGAAAAATCATAAAACGTTTACACACAAAATGAAATAAAATTTCATTTCAGCCATCCCCTTGATTCCTCCCACCTCCATAGTATAGTGGTACGTACAGTCAATTATAGCAACTAATTTGTATGTCAATGCGTGGTCCTGCTCCATGGCTAAATGGTTAGCGTGCTGGCCTTTGGTCACAGGGGTTCGGGTTCGATTCCCAGCAGGGTCGTGAATTTTAACCATCATTGGTTAATTTCGCTGGCACGGGGGTTGGGTGTATGTGTCGTCTTCATCGTCATTTCATTCTCATCACGACGCGCAGGTCGCGTACGAGAGTCAAATCAAAAGACCTGCACCTGGCGAGCCGAACATGTCCTCGGACACTCCCGGCACTAAAAGCCATACGCCATTTCCATCTCAATGCGTGAATATGCGCAAACTCATCCTGTTCCAAGTTCTAGTAAAATACATTGAGGTGGACTGGAATACTGTAATAACTAATGTTCGGATGCCTATGACCTAAAGAACTACAAATTATGCCAGCAAATTTGCCCTAAAATAGTAGCTAAAAATGATCTAAAATATAAAATATGACAAATATTTTAGGGATAGGTAACAATTATTGGAGTATTACTGACATTAAACGTGCCGAAAGGTGATTAGCGATAATACAGCATACACATTTAGTTTTGCACACTGACAGAGCTACAGTAGGTAAATTAAAACTTCATACATTCATTATCATAGCCCTGAGGCGTAGTTCTCATACTTCCTTTTTGGTATATGTCGGTTGTATATTCGTACAGTATCTCTTTCTCGGAATCATGTCGTCTAAACACCAGTTACCTACGCAATCTCTTTCGGCAAAAGAAAGAAAAATACACATATACTACAGTATTTCGAAATCCTATGTTTAAAAATCGATGCAGATAGGTAAATTGAATGCTTTACGAATGTGCACCAGTCAGATACCAAAAGGAATGCTAATGCTTCATTTTCGGCTATTTTTTGGGAAAACAGTATGAGAAATGCGCCTTAGGGCTATGATACTGAATGAATATATGAATTTTTAATTTATCTACCGACCTTGTAAAAAAGACTCCTAATTTTGAACAAAAATTATCAAAATGCAACCAAATAATATGACCTTATATCACTAAATTGAGCAAAATATGACTAAAGCAATAAAAGTAAATTTGCTTTAAACGGGGTCATGGACCCAACATTCACAGTTATTTCTCAGAGTTAGTGTAAACTGGCCTTAGGAATGAAATGCGACTTTTCCTTAACGACCGAACCTTAGTAATAACTATCTTTCAAAATTGTGTTACGATGAAGCCTAAACAGTTCTCTGCTCAAAACTGACAGAAAAGGGCATCCTAAAAAATTTATTTCAGACGATTTCTTTTCGCTATTTCTATATCATTGTCGAATTATTCAAGGGCTTCTCAGTTACTACCAGTGTTACAATCGGACAAGGAGTCTCATGGTTTCAAAGACAGGCTTCTTTACATTCCCCTGTTATTGTTTTACGAACAACGAAAGTTCCATTCTACAAGCACGAATTCTGTCGAGCACAGCACAAATCAACATATACAATATTTGCATTACAAAAGAAACCACTTAAAATACTTAAACGGTTTGTAATATCAGCTAAAAAGGCAAGTTCAGCAGCCTAGCCTGTGCGTTCTTCCATCCCCAAAGCCACAGCAAGAAAGAGTAGTGAAGTAGTAGTGTTTTCCTAGTCTTTCCTTAAAAGATTTCAAAGAAATTAGAAATTTATCGAACATTTCCCTTGGTAAGTTATTCCAATTCCTAACTCCCCTTCCTATAAATGAATATTTGCCCCAATTTGTCCTCTTGAATTCCAACCTTATCTTCATATTGTGATCTTTCCTACTTTTAAAGACACATCTCAAACATATTCGTCTACTAATGTCATTCCACGCCATCTCTTGACTGATAGCTCGGAACGTACCACTTAGTCGAGCAGCTCGTCTCCTTTCTCCCAAGTCTTCCCAGCCTAAACTTTGCAACATTTCTGTAACGCTAAACTTTTGTCGGAAATCACCCAGAACAAATCGAGCTGCTTTTCTTTGGATGTTTTACAGTTCTTGAATCAAGTAATCCTGGTGAGGATCCCATACACTGGAACTATACTCTATTTGGGGTCTTACCGGAGACTTATATGCCCTCTCCTTTAGATCCTTACTGTAACCCCTAAATACCCTCATAACCATGCGCAGAGGTCTGTGCCCTTTATTTACAGTCACATTTATGTAATTACCCCAATGAAGATCTTTCCTGATATTAACCCCTAGGTACTTACAATTATCCCCAATAGGAACTTTAAACCCCATCAACGCAGTAATTAAAATCGAGAGGACTTTACACTCCATTTGACCTCCTGAATCCAAGATATCTGCTATATCTCGCTGGATTCCTACAAGCTATCGAACCAGTTATTAATTTCGCAAACATGTCTAATATAATCAGAAAGAATGTTTTCCCAAAGCTTACATGCAACGCATGTCAAACTGACTGGCCTGTAATTCTCAGCTTTATGTCTATCACCCTTTCCTTTATACACGGGGACTACTATGGATTGTTATTCCCTACCCAAATCGCTGTATGATTTCCTTTACCGCCTGGTCTATATAAACATTGAAAAGGAGATGTGACAAACTGCAGTCTTGCCTCACTCCTTTCTAGATTGCCGTTTCATATTCATAGCCCGCGATTCTTATTTTTGCAAACTGATTTGTGTGCAGATTGTAGATAATCCTCCTTTCTCCTTCAGATTTTCAAATAGCTTTGTCCAATCGACATTATCGAATGCCTTTTCTAGATCTTCGAATGCCACGTACGTGGGCTTGACCCTAATTCGATCCTCTGTGATCGGACGTAAAGTCAGAATTGCTCCACGTGTTCCTACACTTGTTCTAAAGCCAAACTGGTCTTCTCCAAACTCAGCTTCAAATTGTCTTTCCATTCTTCTGTAAATAATACCTGCTAAACTAATAGCGTGGTAGTTTTCATACCTGTCAGAACCTGCTTCCTTGGGCATAGCTATAAGAACATTCTGTCTAAAATCGGATGGCACTTTAACTGTATCATTAATCGTACTCACTAAATGGAATTACCTCGTCATGCTGGTTTCTCTTAAGGAAGCCAGTAATTCTAGGTTTGTCATCAAATCCAGGTGCCTTGTTCTTATTTAGGTATCTCAGATTCTGACCTCAAAATAGGGTCTCTCATTTCATCAGCATAAATTCCCTCTTCTTGTTCCAGAACTTTGTCGTCTACTTCTTTCCCTTGATACAATTCTGGACGTCAGAGGTAAACTAGCATAAGTGACATTTTATAGGAGAGTAGAAAGAATCTGCTGAGGCGTATATTTTACTACCTGTTTTTTTTGCTATTGGCTTTACGTCGCACCGACACAGATAGGTCTTACGGCGACGATGGGACAGGAAAGGGCTAGGACTGGGAAGGAAGCGGCCGTGGCCTTAATTAAGGTACAGCCCCAGCATTTGCCTGGTGTGAAAATGGGAAACCACGGAAAACCATTTTCAGGGCTGCCGACAGTGGGGTTCGAACCCACTATCTCCCGAATACTGGATACTGGCCGCACTTAAGCGACTGCAGACAAGTCAAATCGACTGTTCTGGCCAATACGATAAGGAGTGCAATGGACGGCATAAGGTTGAACTGTTGTGTGATCACTTACCATTGTTTATCGCTGGGTTCTCCTTGCACATACGACAGTATCACATAGCTTATCTTCGTTCCTGCAAAACACACATCCATGTACCCGTTAGAAGACACGACCAAATTAAGTTACATACGATAAAAACCTCAAAATCGTCGTTTTTGCATTTGCGATCGTTTACCTCTGACGTCCAGAACTGTTAGATACGTTCCTGCCTTGTGTTCTTTCCCTGTAAGTAGTGTTCCATCTGAACTCTAATATTAATACTCGTATTTTTCTTTTCTCCAAAGGTTTCCTTGATTTTTCTGTGTGCAGCATCTACCTTTCCTACAGTCATACATCCTTCAACATCCATCCACTTCTCTTTCAGCCATTCTTCCTGAGCTGTCCTTAACTTTCTATCTACTTCATTCTTTAAATTCATTTATTCTTTCAAGCCTTCCTCAAGTATTCCATTTTTTTTTACTTCCATCGTTCGTCAGTCAGGTCTGGTATGTCCTGACTTATTCACTGATTCTTACTTGATCTTTCCTTTCTTCCTAGCCTTTCTTCAGCAGCAGCCCTACTGTTCTCATTCTTCATGACTGTCCAATTTATTGTATTTCTTTAGCCTGTTCATTTAGTCCTTGTGCAACATGTTCCTTGGGATGAGTAACATAATTGTTTAATACGCATGATGTTCCGTTACATGTGAAACAACTACTTGGTAATGAAATGTCGTCTGAAGTTGAAGAAATTGAAGAAAGGAAGAAATTAAAGGGGTTGGGATCTAGATAATGTAAAGGAAAAGAGTGATGGATTGCACTAATATCTGTAAAGTCAATCAATCAATCAATCAATCAATCAATCAATCAATCAATCAATCAATCAATCAATCAATCAATCAATCAATCAATCAATCAATCAATCAATCAATCAATCAATCAATCAATCAATCAATCAATCAATCAATCAATCAATCAATCAATCAATCAATCAATCAATCAATCAATCAATCAATCAATCAATCAATCAATCAATCAATCAATCAATCAATCAATCAATCAATCAATCAATCAATCAATCAATCAATCAATCAATCAATCAATCAATCAATCAATCAATCAATCAATCAATCAATCAATCAATCAATCAATCAATCAATCAATCAATCAATCAATCAATCAATCAATCAATCAATCAATCAATCAATCAATCAATCAATCAATCAATCAATCAATCAATCAATCAATCAATCAATCAATCAATCAATCAATCAATCAATCAATCAATCAATCAATCAATCAATCAATCAATCAATCAATCAATCAATCAATCAATCAATCAATCAATCAATCAATCAATCAATCAATCAATCAATCAATCAATCAATCAATCAATCAATCAATCAATCAATCAATCAATCAATCAATCAATCAATCAATCAATCAATCAATCAATCAATCAATCAATCAATCAATCAATCAATCAATCAATCAATCAATCAATCAATCAATCAATCAATCAATCGGGGTTGCTCAACTGACCTTATGGAAATTTAGAATTAGCCTTAAACAGTCTGAGTTCTTCTCATAACTGAAGGAAGGAATTGGTTCTATACTTTCCATATTGACATCGAAAACACGTACACGTGTGTCCAATCCTTGCCCCGTCCCTCTACGGGGTTGGGTATGAGGCTAGATGAATCTGTCGTGGCGGGTTTTTATGACAGGATGCCCTTGCTGACGTCAACCTCATCAGAGGAGTTAATGATATGAAATTAATGACATGACGTATGATAACAGGAAGGGAGAGGGTTAAACCCGCTGCCAGCACACAGCCTACTCCTGTCGAATAGCACCAAGGGGTCTGCTCAAGGCTTAACGTCCCCATCAGACGGACGAATCAGCAACAACGCCATAAGCCGTTACTCCATATGAGCACTGTGCAGAAGCTTGGAATTTAATCCAGGCTTTTGGCACGCATAAATTTCTGATGGTGAAAACTTTTTTCGAACAACGGGACTCGAACCGGCTAACCACGGTGTCAGACCATTTAGACTTCCACGCCTTAACGATCATGGCCACGAGGCGGGCTAGCGGCGATCGGTTGGTTCGTTACATAAATTTGAGAAGGCTCTGGATTTAAGGGGTGAGATTACTTCTTTAAGTATTTTTTAATTCTTCCGGCATCTTCTTTGCAGCCAAAGCTTCCTGAATTCTATTTCCCAAGACACTACATTCTCCACATGAGCTTTAAGTTTACTGACTTTCTCCGATATAGCGGTACTACATGTTTTCATACCCAGATGTAACGACCACGAAAAGTAATCCTGTTGATGAAATGCTTAAAACTGCACCTTAGTATGGTGTCTAGAAGCATTGCTAGAAATAAAAATATAGTTTATAATTTCGTCCTAGTATACGTATCAAGCAAGGACTAGCGTGACAGCTTTGTTTGTAATATCAGTGACTTCGTAAATTTATGAGGAAAATTAGCTGTAAATATGAGCCTTTAAATGAGGTCCTGGCTTAGATTACGGACATATCGTATATGTCACTTTTAAGAGAGGTAGGATAAATGTATTACATGTATATAGAAGATTGAAAGTTTTTTACACTTATACAGAGTGGTCTTATGGTACGATGGGATGGGAAAGGCCTAAGAGTGGGAAGGAAGCGGCCGTGGTCTTAATTGAAGTACAGCCCCAGCATTTGCCTGGTGTGAAAATAGGAAATCACGGAAAACCAACTTCAGGGCTGCCGACAGTGGGATTCGAACCCATTATCTCCCGTATGCAAGCTCACAGCTGCGTGCCCCTAACAGCACGGCCAACTCGCCCGGTAATTGAAAGTCCGTTTGTTTGCTCTCTATTGCATTTTATTCAGTATCCATGATCGAAAACAAATTTTGCATTGTCAAGTCTTAGGAATCTACGGGTAACGTTGTCTACTTTATATCTGAACGCTATTTCCAAGTCCAGATTTAGGACCTTTGATATTTTATTGATTTTCGGCTCATTTGCCAAAATTGCCGCTGAAGAACCATAAAACCCGATTTTAACTCTCATGGCGTGAGCAACAAAGCTAGGAAAGGCCCACAACGGACTTCAAATACAGTACCATGTTTTAAGGACCTAGAAGGAAAGGTTTCCGGGAAAAATCATTTCTAAACGCCTTTTCTACTTTGAACTCGACGACAGGTTCCTCCCCCTCCCCCCCAAGACTAGTGTAGACCATCATGTAGCCCTTTACAGATATGTTCCACATTACGAACATGGCCAACCGGAAATGATACAAAATGTAACATTTGCTTATTTGAACTATTCCATTGTTTTAGTGTCTACTGTTCACCCGTGGCGTTTGTTTCACATGTAACGGAACATGAAGTGCATTAAATTTGTTGCTCGTCCCAACTTAATCTTGTCAAAAAAAAAAAAAAGAAGGAAGTGTACTGTATGTATGTATGTACTAATCTAAGTTTGCCAAGCGAACACATGGGTTGGTATGTTTGAACTGCATTCCATGGTGGAGATGCGTCTAATTATCAGATGCCTATAATATTACCTGTATGACCGCAGCCACGAGATATGACAGAACGAAGAGGAAGGTGAGGGCAACATCTCCAGACTGGAAGTATCGGATGGTATAAACGAACGTCAAATGTCCTGGAATGACCAGCAACATCAGAACTCGAGCTGTGGTGGCATATTGTTCTGCGGAAACAGAAAGGAACAAATAGTTAACTTGTGTTCAGTATACAACACACTAGAACAGTAAATAACAATTATAATTGTCTTTGTAAGGGGCCTAGCATCAGTCCCTTAAATGTTACATGGGATGGTTCAGGATGGTAACATTTTAATGGAATAGAGATCCTAGACATTTCTTGGCATATTAGCGCAAGATAGGCTTGTTAATGTGAAATAATTATACTACTGTGAAGCAGAGAACCATATGATGCAGAAATTATTAATAATAATAATAATAATAATAAATACAAATGTGTAACAATCTTCTTCTTCTTCATCTGTTTACCCTCCAGGGTCGGTTTTTCCATCGGACGCAGCGAGGGATCACACCTCTACCGCCTCAAGGGCAGTGTCCTGGAACTTCAGACTCTGGGTCGGGGATACAACTGGGGAGGATGACCAGTACATCGACCAGGCGGCCTCACCTGCTATGCTGAACAGGGCCTTGCGGGGGGAATGGGAAGATTGGAAGGGATAGACAAGGAAGAGGGAAGGAAGCGGTTATGGCCTTAAGTTAGGTACCATTTGCCTGAAGGAGAAGTGGGAAACCACGGAAAACCACTTCCAGGATGGCTGAGGTGGGAATCGAACCCACCTCTACTCAGTTGACCTCACGAGGCTGAGTGGACCCCGTTTCAGCCCTCGTACCACTTTTCAAATTTCGTGGCAGAGCCGGGAATCGAACCCGGGCCTCCGGAGGTAGCAGCAAATCATACTAACCACTACACCACAGAGGCGGACACATATATATAATAATACTATATTATTATCATTATTATTATTGGTTTAAGGAATTATATGTAGGTAGTCAGAGAGGAAGACCATGAAATAAACTATGGTTGACTAGAAACTCTCCGAAAAGTCAAAAGTAGTTAGTGGGACGTAAAAACAATAACATTACTGTATTTCAATAACTAGCAACTGTCAGCACAAATATTTGAACCTCTTGGCTTAAAAGCAGCGCATCTTCTTGGCGTGTAAGTTTTCGGTAAAACATTTTCGGTATCCAGAAAGTGTCTCTTAGAAGAAGAACGTTCCTTCCCACGGGAGAGTTTAGAGATCGATACCAGTGACTGTGTTCAGGGGTGGATCCACAGAGGGGCGGGAGGTTCTCTCCCCCAAATGGTCAGGTGAAAAGACTGAAAACTTTATGAACATACAGAAATAAAAAAGGTAGAGAGAGCATCAGTGTCTAGTTTGATATAATACAATTTTGAATGCACAATTTACATAGCAATAGGACACACATTGTGACGTTAGAAAATGAAATTACAATAGGTAGGCCTATCGCCGGTTCTGAATAAATAGCATAAGTTACCCTCTTATGTTAACAGCACCGACAACTTGACCATAAAGGAGGATAAGGGAAGGAGGGGAGTAGAGAGGCAAATGGTGAAGGAAAGCACGGTGAATGACAGGAGAAATGCCACCGCAACCTAGGAGACGCAGCGAGCTAACATCATAATTACCAGAACGTTTTCGTTGTCTTCATTTTCCTGTGCCTCAGTGTAAAGGAAAATGAACCTTTATGCTCTAGGAGTGGGTAAATATGTCATGCAAACATACATTCCTACAGTACGGTACCAGTACAATAACATTAATTTTTCTTTACACACGCTCAGAAGAAAATGAACTCAACGAAAATTGTTCTGATGAAATGCATACGAATATGTGGCTGGAGGCGTGACGAGTCTTAAGGGAAATATTGGATAGGAAGAACATTGTCATATTCGCGATTTTGCCAGAGCAGTGACGATATGTTGTGAGGTCCTCTTAATTCCAAAAACAGTTTTCAAAACGCCAACCCTCTCATAACATAAAAGGCTGCTCACTACGACCTCTAGCCCATAGCGTCTCCCCGGCCGTCCTTTCCCTGAGACGACAGCCCTACGATATTTGTTCCTTCTAAGGAGTGGCAGCTTCTTCCTAGCGTGCTGACTTCGTACCAAAGTGATCACGGATTGCAGTGCGTGCGAGATAAATTTTGCAGCGTGGTAACGTCGCACTAAAAACTGCAGTTTTTTCCGATGATTGGAAATAAGAGGGCCAGTACTGGGAAGGTAGTGACCATGGCCTTCATTACGGTCCATTGTGTGGAAATGGGAAATCATGGGAGATCATTTCAGGGGTGCCGACGGTGAGGCTCGATCCCACCTTCTCCCGAAAGCAGGAGCATATGAGAATACCGAAACGGGCAATCAAGTCTATTTGGTTCGGATTCTACATAAAACTATCGGTCCCGTGACTTGGAATCACGTAAAACTGCAAGCTCGCTAGCGTTTATTATTTGTTTCCATTATGATTATTTTTATTTTCTCATCCTCGAGAATCAAAATGGCTAATACTTCATAGCATAGAATAATGATTAAAATTCAAATATGTATGTTTTCTACAAATGCAAACAATTTTAAGGATGCTGTCAAAAGTTGTTCAAGCTATAACAGGACATGCCCGTGCTTTATGCTTGAAGAACATGAGATGGTACGCAGGGCGTGTACGGCACATTACATTGGAGAGGTACAGAGAGTGAGAGGATTTGTTTTGAATGGGACTCTATTTTTTTTAAACTGTTCCTTTTATTGTGAAAATTCAACTTCTTATCACCTCAGTATAGTAGAAGATGAATAGGGCGTGACCTTTCTCCGTCATGTAGCTGGCGATGTTCCGCGTTGCTCTGCTACTCCTCTCATCCTCACCATGGATCAGCTCTCGGCACCATGGAACCACGTTCACTCCAACGAGGGAAGTTCTAGTAGTTCTAGACATTCTTGAAGTTCTTGAAGATCTTGGAGGTCAGGCAGTTTGGTTCGCCAAGACCACTGATTCCGGAGGACAGCGCGAACACACGCATTTAAGCCCTTGTACATATCGGAGGTATTAGTCTGAGGTATAATTTCTGAACTCACTTTAATCATTGCCGTATGGAATGTCAATGAAATAGACACAAATATTTTAAGGCAAATAAACTGGTCACTTGAGAAAATAAAGAAATTAACTTTCATGCCGCCGAATGTCAATGGAATCGAACCCGCATTCTTTTCAACGTACGTGACACTTGGCACAAATTATGATATTGTTCACAAATAGTTCACTTAAGCTTTTAACGTTCGAACACAATTATTTGTAGAGTTCTACTGCTTTATGGTTGCCATGCAGGTATTTACAAGGTTTTTTTAGCACTGTGATGGCACTTTCGTAGAAGTTAAATACCTTACATGTGAAATTAGTTCCGTTCACACGCACTATTGTATGAAAAGAAGTAATAATAATTATAATTTCGTGTGGCTATTTCTAGCCGAGTGCAGCCCTTGTAAGGCAGACCCTCCGATGCGGTGGGCGGCGTCTGCCATTTGTAGGTAACTGCGTGTTATTGTGGTGGAGGATAGTGTTATGTGTGGTGTGTGAGTTGCAGGGATGTTGGGGACAGCACAAACACCCAGCCCCCGAGCCATTCGAATTAACCAATTCAGGTTAAAATCCCCGACCCGGCCGGGAATCAAACCCGGGACCCTCTGAACCGAAGGCCAGTACGCTGACCATTCAGCCAACGAGTCGGACATGAAAAGAAGTAGCACTATTAGACTATTAATGCAGGAATGAAATTATTCCCGTTCACTCACACTGTCATGTTTATCTTCAAACGTGAAGGCTGGTAAGGCTTTATAATACTTTGATATTGAAAATTAGTTCCGTTCACTAATGGTCCTGGGTTCATCTAAAGATACCGTGACCGAGCTCGATAGCTGCAGTCGCTTAAGTGCGGCCAGTATCCAGTATTCGGGAGATAGTAGGTTCGAACCCCACTGTTGGCACCCCTGAAAATGGTTTTCCGTGGTTTCCCATTTTCACACCAGGCAAATGCTGGGGCTGTACCCTAATTATAGCCACGGCCGCTTCCTTCCCACTCCTAGCTCTTTCCTGTCCCATCGTCGCCATAAGACCTATCTGTGTCGGTGCGACGTAAAATAACTAGCAAAAAAAAAAAGATACCGTGAAATAACAAGTTAATTCATACGTGAAGTTTTGATGTTTTCCTAACATTCAGATTTCACTTGAAAAATACAAGCCCTAATGCACTGTTCAATATTCTAAATTTGCTATCAGCAGAAATATTTCAATAATTTTGAATACGAGTCCTAATGCATTTTTCTAGAAACTAAGTTCGCAATCTGCAGAAATATTCCAATCACTTTGAGATATTTACCACCGGAAAAAATACAAGTCTTATTTGACTGCTCAAGATTCTATGTTCGCAAGACTATTGCAATGTTTCAATCACTTCTCTCCGTAATTTCATATAGTTGGCTGTAGATTCCGATTACGTACTGTCACATCGCTGCACGAACTTCCATCAACCGACCGTCCTGGTTCGACTGTGGCACAAGACTGTGTCGTGTTGAATTCTCGCTCCTCTTTTATACCAAAGTCACGGAGATTGCAGGTGTTTCATTTCCTTCAAAATCTTCCTCAATCCGAGGTGGATTTTAACAAAACTTGGTGCTATTGGAGATCTTACAATGGTGTACATGGTGATATTATTATTATTATTATTATTATTATTATTATTATTATTATTATTATTGTACTGCAATTCCCAGACGAGTTATTTATGATAGAAGGTTTGGAAGGCAACTTAGCCTTGGGGAGCCGGGGCTGGCTCCTACGTCACTCGCAGCATGCTCGCTGTCGTCAGCTGCTCTGTTGGCGCGCGGCACGTATTTTAAGTTTGAAATAATTAAACTCTAATGCTGGACCAGCGTTCCTGGCACAAAGCATTTTGAAGAATCCGAAACATTTTCGTAGGATGTCATATTCGAAGGAAATTCTTATTATCCTTCCAATATATTATTTTTGTTCGGAGTGAGTTAGCCATGTGGTTAGGGTCGGGCAGCTATGAGCTTGTAAAGGAGAGTGCATAGAAGTCTCTGGTAAGACCCCAACTAGAGTATGATTCCAGTGTATGGGATCCTCACCAGGATTACCTGATTCAAGAACTGGAAAAAATCCAAAGAAAAGCAGCTCGATTTGCTCTGGGTGATTTCCGACAAAAGAGTAGCGTTACAAAAATGTTGCAGTGTTTGGATTGGGAAGAATTGAGAGAAAGAAGAAGAGCTGGTCGACTAAGTGGTATGTTCCGAGCTGTCAGCGGAGACATGGCGTGGAATGACATTAGTTGACGAATGTCTGAATGGCGTTTATAAAAGTAGAAAAGATCACAATATGAAGATGAAGTTGGAATTCAACAGGACAAACTGGGGCAAATATTCATTTATAGGAAGGGGAGTTAGGGATTGGAATAACTTACCAAGGGAGATGTTCAATAAATTTCCAATTTCTTTGAAATCATTTAGGAAAAGGCTGGGAAAGCAACAGATAGGGAATCTGCCACCTGGGCGACTGTCCTAAATGTAGATCAGTATTGATTGATTGATTGATTGATTGATTGATTGATTCATTGATTGATTGATTGATTGCATTTGGGAGATAGTGGGTTCAAAGCCCACTGTCGGTAGCCGTGAATATGGCTTTCCGTTGTTTCACCATTTTCACACCAGTCAAATTTATCTTAAGGCTATGGCCGCTTCCTATACACTCCTAGCTCTTTCCTATCCCATCGTTGCCGTAATACCTGTTTTTGTCGGTGCGATGTAAAGCAAACTGTAAAAAATGCATTTTAGATTTAAATCTTATGACTAACAGTAGCAATTCCATTAACCATTTCCTGTTGCGACCCCCAAATGCAGATATTTGAATTTTGCGCTTTTCTCTTTTGTGAATTGTTTGGCAGCCCTGCAGCATTGTTGACCATATGCATTGGTCCTTCACCTGTGATGATGATTGGTTGAATTGGAGATCTTGTCTTTCAGGGCAAGTAGTTTATCTCCAGATCTGACGTTGATAATGACAGTTCATATAGCGATTTTTGCTTTATTTCAGACCCAGCTTGAGCTCCAGGAAATATCTTTGTTTGTAAGAGACTGCAAATGTGCTTCATGGCGGTGAACTGGACGAAACTGTAGGTAGTGACGATAATTATATAGACATTGTACATTTGCCTCCCATGACCAATACATTAGTCAACAAATTTCAACTTTTCGTCTCCCACATGCACAAAAGGTGGTCATTTTAAATAAATCGAACCTCCTAAATAGGAAAATAACAGTAAAATATTCATAACACGTAACGTTTCCGTGTGACAGAATTGAGCTGGATTCTGGCAAAAGCGACAAAATATTTCTCTATGTTAGCACATAATAATCTTGTCATTAATATACTTCTTAAACTATCCACTCTGGTCATAAAATGCCTTTATTCCCAATTTATTAAATAATATTATTTATTTTTTCAACTGATTTAATCTCATTGACTTGAAAACGCGAATAGTACCTATAATGGTAGCACTCTGAAATATGCAGCTATAATAAAATTTATCACAATTACGACAGGTATTTTAACACTTACAGTTTTACCTCCTCTTGCAGAATCCGTCACATTCTCTAAGTAAAAACTAACTGCAGTCGCACATCATGTGGGGATCCCATCATCCTTGGTACCTCTGCTACATTTTATGCATCTTCTGGTGGCATCTTTCTCCGTGTTCGACACTCAGAGCTTCTAAATTCTCGGGGAAAATTCCAGGTGTTAATGGAGGACGTGAATTTTTAGGGACACCCTACATCCTACATTTTGGTAACTGTTTGTTCAACTGATTTAATCTCATTAAGAAACTTGAAAATGGAGTCTAAAGCAAACTACAGTAACATCAGAACTATCTGTCTGTAATTTTCTGCTTTATCATTTCTCAGGAATCCGCGCACTACTTCACGAAACGCCTTCCAAGCACTTAACTTTCTTTCGAATTACTTATCTTGTAAAGCCTTCCTAATCTGGGGGCCAACGAATTTCCCATCTTTTAATTTTGAATCGCTGAGTTTTGGAGGTAAACAAAGGTTTCTCCATTCTTATCCATAGCCTTAACTAATTTCTTCATTAGGGCTAATTTTATGTGCGGTGGAGGTAGCAACACTTTGGTTGGTCTTACTGATGTAACATACTTGACATTGTGTTGTCCTGGTGTAAGAGTTTCCCTTAGAGCCCACTCTTTTACAGTGCCCCCTACTGTCCCATAAGCATGGAAACAACAGTACTTTGTAAATCCCCCTTTTAGACCTAATACAATGGCAATGACCTTTAAATCTCCACAATTTTTCCAGTCTGTAATTGTTGTAATTAATCATATCTAACAAAACTGTCATACATTGGTATGTTTCTTTCATTTATACTGATTGTGCCACTGGTTATTGATAGTTTAGTATTTCAGTTATGAAGCAACACAGCTTCGAGGCTTAGCTTAGAAGAGTCAATAAACAACCTACTATCTTCTAGGATGTGTTGAAATCCTACTTCATTCATTAAACCAACTACACCTTTACATGCGCAAAGGAAATTGTTCATAGCATAGTAACTGGAAAACTGTTCATGCATCTTCCTAAAAATTGAAATTCTGGTGTTGGGAGCAAGTAAATTCCATTGTTGCAGTCGTGATCCCAGCGTCTTATCCTGCTATTTTGTGAGATTCATATCTCTCACTAAGTCATTTAGTCTAGACTGATTGACCTGGAAGGGTTCATTTTCAGGTTCTGGGTTTAATCTGGATCAAAGGAAGTGGACGGTTCGGACTCATCAACTTGTTAATTTACTGAAGTGGTTTCTTCTAAATGTGAAGGTGGGCTAGGAATTAAGAGCTCAGCTCCATGAGGAACGGGTTTTCCTACGGAGAGATCATTAGGATATTCAACATCGGATTTTTTAAATGCATCCCTACTCCCACCAATTTTTGTTAGACAAAAGTAACAGTCATGTTCGACGCGGATTTTTTCTAGTGAGCTGCCCACATATGTAACAGAAATTGTTTGGTGAATTTTCACAAGCACGACGAGATTTCTTCATTGCAGAGAAAATAATATAAAAGATCACAACAGCTACTTGAAACCAAACCACTTTTCATCTGCAAGATAAATCTTAAACTGAACCTAAAATGTGAATGTTTATAAAGGGACCGGGCCATCTTGGTCACTTCCCGATGGTCTGATGCCTAGACCCTAGAGCACTAAAGCAATACATCACTCATCCCTTTACCCTTACCAAGTTCACACATATTGTAAACTACGTTTTCATATAAGCTCTGAATCGTAAGTAACTGAAAAGAGAAAAACTGTGTGTGAAAACTCGTTTTAGAGAACATTTAGAGAATTTATAAAGGTCCATGTTTCACTAACTTGATTTTAAACATATTTTCATGATTTACAGAAAAATGGTGGGTGGTGGAACATTTTAATGCTCGTATCTGTTAATAGCTCATAAATCTTGACTTACTATGTCCATTTTTGGATATGTAGCAAAAACCTTGTTGAGTAGCGTGGCACGATAGCTAAATTTGGTGATCCTAGAGATAGCATTGGCTCGTCCGGGTTGATGTAACCCTTCATAGAGGTCACGTAATTGTACTTATCGGTTGCTACTGTTCATTTGGTGACAGATTTGAGCTCCCTATAGTGGACCAGATCGATTTCAGTTCTTGTCGGCGATCTTCTTGGCCTTCATTGCGCGCTAGACCTCTTCATTCCACCACCAGACCTATTTGTCAATGAAACGCATTCCTAGTTCCGTCACTCTTACAATTTCTTTCATACTCTATCGAATTCGTGCAGCGATCACATTCCACGTATCCTTCACAAGGCAGTCGGTATTCAGGAGGGGCAGATGATGTCCATGAAGCTTCCACCCCTTGATGCGTTCTGTGACGGTCACAGGTCGGACAGGTGGGCGAAGGTGAAGCTGAAATTCAAGAACCAGGAGCCTGATATTGTCCATTACTAGACGCAGACTCTTCAACACCCAGTAATAGATTTGCGACTTGTGACTATGTGAATGTGGGAAAGCGTTTCTTGAAGAAAGCATTTGCAATTGTCAAGTTGCATTCCAACGCGTGTTCCCAGCTTCATTACGCACGCTAAACTCGAATCTACCATGTACTCATTTGAAACCCTCCCTTAAGGAGCCATCTTAGCTGTCGAGGTTTCCACCGATTAACAGATGTTCGCTGGCGTCAATAGAGAGGATGTATGGCTACAGTTATGTCCAAAATCCATCTTGATTTTTACTGGGCATCCTACCTGTGGAGAATAGCAAGAAACGATGCGTACTATTCTTGACCCGGTGACACCTCGGATGCCAATCAAGCGATCTGATATACGGTCTACGTAGGTGATGTCACTCACAATCTCTCGTAGACGGCAACTGCCACACCATTTCGGCAGGATGTTGTGCTATAGGGCCTAATACAGGAGCTTGCATCCTTCACCAATGTCAAAGGCTTTCGGGTCTTTCTTACTGGATACAAGCAATGTCTACCAGTCGTAGTTCGAGTGTTTCGGCCAACTTGCGGCTGCGACCAGTGATTGTACCAATGTTGATCATCGCAGATCAGCTAATTTGGCCTCGCTTCTTTAACATGCTCCAGCCTCGGGTAGGAAGCCCACCCACATTTCTCATACTTATCGGGCGGCATCGTATTTCTGAAGGCTACAAAAGAAAAAAAACTTCGGCACTCCATGTAGTACGATGTCATGTTAAAGATATCTGGTGGCACATTTGGTATCTACCCGACAAAATACATTTAAAAATCAGTCAAAGGCCACCAAATATTTTTTCTATTTGCTATTGCGTTTTTACGGAGTGAAACGGAACACAGAAATTGACATTCAGGCAACCTAGATGGTACCATGTCAATATGCCGGCATGTTGTGGCCGAGGCCATTCAATTATTAGTTTCATTATTATTTTACTTTAATTTTGCCATTGGGGCTAATACCTCTATTTACAAATAACGCATACTGTGTATGTATGTCCACCCCACTTCCCGTTCCTCTACGGCGTAGGGTTTGAAGCGAGTTTTTACGACCGGATGCCTTTCCTGACGTTAACCTCATCAGAGGAGTTCATGACATGATATATGGTAGTAGGGAGGGAAAGGGTGAAACCCGGCGTCGGCACATAGCCTACTCCTGTTGAAGAGCACCAAGTGGTCCGCTCAAGGCTTTATGTCCCCATCCGACGGACGAATCACCATCAACAGCGTCATATGCCCTCACTCCGTATGAGCACTGCAAAGAAGTTTGAAAATTAATCCATGCTTTTGGAACGCAATTTAGTTATCAGATATTGTATACCAACACCTCCCATGTCCTTTCCTACCGGCCAACCTTCCGATGGTGAACCACGGTGTCAGACAATATAGACTTCGTGCCTTAACGATCATGCCCACCAGGTAGGCTACAAATAAAGCATACTGATTGACTAATTAATTGATTTACTTTCTGGTGTCTAGAAACACTCTCAAACACTTTCGAAGAGTAAGGTTAATTACAGGGGCAAAAGATCCACAAGAGTCGACGCCCCGAACAAATAGCATTTAAAAACAGGTAAATTATTTTGGGATGGACCGAACCCCTCTTCCTGCCAAATTTTCATACCCAATAGGGCTGACGGTCGAAGCTTCCCTTCCAAATCTGCTCCCTGGATACGCCCCTGCCTGTGGTTGCTTCTCTTTTTGAAGATTCTTTATGTCCGCCTTTCCACGAGTATCTGGTAGTCTAAAGCAAGCTTTAGTTACCAATACCCGAGAAATTTCTCTTATTGTTGTTGAGTACAGGTAGAGATAAAAAAAGGCATTCCGATGATAAAGCTAAAGGTGTCGGTCACATGTAGATGAACTTGAGAGCACAACCTCCACGATATCAAAGTTTGACCAGCGAAAGGACTGGTTGGTATATTTTAACTACTGAATATTCCAAGGTTCAGTTATAAGAGTTTTACAAGCAGCAGTAGTTTAGAATCGTAGTTTACAAAAGTCAGCTATGAAAGTCGATCATTCTAACTGGTGTACAAACGTGATTACTTATTCATACTGAATAATAACTGCACAAATAACAGTGCTGAATATATTTCGACGTGCTAATAGTTCTAAAGAAATACGACCTGAAACGGCGTTATATTACAAACCATAAATGGAAAATGAAAGACACTTGGGTGAATTCAGAATAAGTTTTTCTATTTGGTTCTACGTCTTACCGACACATACAAGCCTCATGGTGACACGAAGTATGTTGCCATTTGAAGAAGAGACTCTTCCAGCTAAATTCTGTGTTTACTAAAATCAAAAAGTCAGTCTTTTCCACTAGCACGGATTTTCTATGGCTAGAGTACCATTAGCTAATGACGGAGTCAAGTTGAAACACAGGATCCTCTGAGATCTCTGAAGTTAAGCACCATTGGGCGTTTGTGAGAAGAGGAGCGAAAAGACACGGACCAACCACCCTACCTCAAGTAAACTCCTGTTTAAGATGCCTGATCATTAGCCCCTAGCTTTGCTAGCTGGCAATGACTAGAACACCAATGTCCAGGTTAGGGTAAAGCATAGTTTATATATATATATATATATATATATATATCATTAATTACTTTTTAAGTACTTTTTGGCTAATGGTTTAATGATACACCAGATCAGAGAAGCTGTTTTCCGACTATGGGATTGGAGAGGGCTAGGCTGGGAAGGAAGTGACCGTGGCCTTAATTAAGGTGTATACATAGGAAATACCTGGTTTGAAAATGGGAAATCAGGGAAAAACATCTTCAGGGCTGCTGACATTGGGTTTCGAACCAAATATCGCCTGAATGAACTCTAACAGTTTCATGACCCGAACCGCGCAGCCAAATCGCTGTCACCATTCAATAATTGTGAATTAAGAATGGTGGGATAAGATTTTAGGGCCATTTAGTTGAAACAAATACCATATATATTTCAAACAGTGCTCCTTTCCCAACCATGAAAACAAATGGTCGGCTTTGTTGGTAGTTATAGTAAATGGTATCATTGTTTAGATCTGAAACGGGTAAAACTTATCAACTCGATTTCTTCTGGTGTTGAAAACTTGGTCGATACTATTGATGAATTGAACTCTGGAGTTCGAGCTCCGTTATCATGATTTTGTAAGTTTTCTGCATAAGATTACTTTTTGAATTAATTCCTTGAACCAGAGTACTGAACCTCAACTAATTCATTTACTATAACTTCGTAAACTTCGTTGTTAATCCGCCATTAGTACATCTCATGACCAAGTAATTGGTTTTCACTTACCTTTAGAACAGAAGGCATCGATAGGAGTTATACATATTTTCGATTCTGGTGGCAATGTTCCGAGTTGGTTTTCTTTGTGTAGTGCAGTGGCCAACCGACTCGCTTGTACGGACACCAGGTTTCCACCGACACCGTTCATTACGGGCTGGAAGATTGCGATACCAGAGTAACTGGCCATTAGGATTCCCAGGATTAGGCCACCAAACCTGCAAAGAAAGGAAATTAATAATTTAATGTTATTGGCTTTAAGTTCCACTAACTACTTTTCCGGTTTTCGGAGACGCCGATGTGCCGGAATTTAATCACGCAGGAGTTATTTTACGTGCCAGTAAACCAACCGACAAGAGGCTGACGTATTTGAGCACCAAATAAAGAAAAACTGTCTGTTTAAGCCTTACCCCTCTCATTATCATCTCGCTGGGATCTGAACGTCAGTACAACAACAACAACAACAACAACAACAACAACAATAATAATAATAATAATAATAATAATAATAATAATAACTTAAATGTTCAGCGTGAGTGAAAGCATTTCTCACAGTGGATGTAAAGCTGCACGAGATTTGTCTCGTTAATGTGATTAAGCAGATTCGTAATTTGCACACTAAATAATTAAAACTAAACACGGAAAGTTACAACTATTAAATTAAGTGTAGAGTAAAGTCTTGTTTTCGGTTTAGGAGCTGATAGATAAGGGCGATTGATAACCAGTCTTGTCCCTTGACTTTCCGTGTTTTGCACTGTAAGTCTTCGAGATGGCAGCGGGTTCAGAATTTGGGAAAGCTGTTGAATATTGCCTAGAGTCGTACTGAAATTAATTCATTGTTTCATTAATCTTAAATTATGTATGAATGCGTGGGAAGTAGGAAAAGAAAGAACGTTACCATTTAATAGTCTTTCGCTTACAGATTAGGCTGTAATAATGTAATATTTAGTTTTCAAGTGTGGGATTTCAACATTCTAAATTTAATCATGTATGATTTTTGTACGTTTTCAACTTGTGTAAGTTATGTTTATTTTTTACCACAGTCGGTATATTTTATATGTATGTATTTTTACTTTCATAATACACTCCCGAAAAAACTTGCAACACCCTAAAAGAGTAATGCGCAATGAAACGTAGGTGCAATAGTTGCTTGCAGGAGGATTGTAGTTGAATTGACAGCGTTTCAAGGACATCGGCACACAGATGACGCGGTGCCATTAACTTCGTTGTGCCGTGTCCAACCACGTAACAGACAGCATCGTATGTGCCTAGAAGTTTGAATTTTGTTTGTTTTGGTGTGTAGTAGTCAAACTACAGTCATGCCTCGAAAAATATTCTTTTGCCTCTGTTATGCAATTACCGCAGTTTGAGTGAGGTCGCATCGAGGAACTTCGTGTGGCGGATTGGAGATACCGACTGATTGTAGCACAAGTTAATCATGACACAGCTTATACCCTCACCTTGGCGCGATTTACAGTTGTCGGTGACTCAGTTTACACAATCTCCTTGGCGCAATTTACAGATGTCGGTGACTAAGTTTACACCATCTCCGTGGCGCACTGTACATATGTCGGTGATTCGAGTTTACACCATCTCCTTGGCGCACTGTACATAAGTCGGTGGCTAAGTTTACACCACCTCCTTGGCGCAGTTTACATATATCGGCAACTCAGTTTACACCATCTCCTTGGCGCACTGTACATATGTCGGTGATTCAAGTTTACACCACCTCCTTGGCGCACTGCACATATGTCGGTGATTCAAGTTTACACCATCTCTTGGGCGCACTTTACATATGTCGGTGATTCAAGTTTACACCATCTCTTGGGCGCACTTTACGTATGTCGGTGATTCAAGTTTACACCATATCTTTGGCGCGTTTTACATATGTCGGTGATTCAAGTTTACACCATCTCTTTGGCGCAGTTTACATATGTCGGTGACTAAGTTTACACCACCTCCTTGGCGCAGTTTACATATGTCGGTGACTCAAGTTTACACCATATCTTTGGCGCGTTTTACATATGTCGGTGATTCAAGTTTACACCATCTCTTTGGCGCAGTTTACATATGTCGGTGATTCAAGTTTACACCATCTCTTTGGCGCACTTTACATATGTCGGTGATTCAAGTTTACACAATCTCCTTGGCGCACTTTACATATGCCGGTGATTCAAGTTTACACCATCTCCTTGGCGCTCTGTACATATGTCGGTGACAAAGTTTACACAATCTCCTTGGCGCACTGTACATATGCCGGTGATTCAAGTTTACACCATCTCCTTGGCGCTCTGTACATATGTCGGTGATTCAAGTTTACACCATCTCCTTGACGCTCAGTACATATGTCGGTGATTCAAGTTTACACCATCTCCTTGGCGCAGTGTACATATGCCGGTGATTCAAGTTTACACCATCTCCTTGGCGCTCTGTACATATGTCGGTGATTCAAGTTTACACCATCTCCTTGGCGCACTGTACATATGTCGGTGACTAAGTTTACACCATCTCCTTGGCGCTCTGTACATATGTCGGTGACTAAGTTTACACCATCTCCTTGGCGCTCTGTACATATGTCGGTGACTAAGTTTACACCATCTCCTTGGCGCACTGTACATATGTCGGTGACTAAGTTTACACCATCTCCTTGGCGCACTGTACATATGTCGGTGACTAAGTTTACACCATCTCCTTGGCGCTCTGTACATATGTCGGTGACTAAGTTTACACCATCTCCTTGGCGCACTGTACATATGCCGGTGAATAAGTTTACACAATCTGCTTGGCGCAGTTTACATATGTCGGCGACTCAGTTTACGCCATCTCCTTGGCGCAGTTTACATATGTCGGTGACTCAGTTTCCCTTTTCAGGAGAGGAATGAGAACTTCATGTAGTAGTAATATTAGTGGGATCTGGAGCGAGGTCACCATTCTGAGTCATCCGGCATGTGCCATTTTGGGTTTAGATTTGGTCTCCGGGCGGGCCAGCCCAGTTAAAACCATTGGCTTACAGAGCCCACTTTATGACAGAGCATTATCATGTTGGTTTGAACAATGGTCATCACCGAACATATTTTTCTCGGTAGGCAGTACGAAAGCATTCGAAATATGTTGATATACTTTTGTGTTTACAATGCGATGCAGTCTACAAAGTGCCCCTGTTCATGCAGTGAGAAACATTCCCACCTCCTTACCTCCTCCAAACTTCCGGCCAGATCGTGATGCTGCTGTGGTCGTACCTTCACGCTTCCATTTTACTATTACATCACTGACAGTCAAAGTGGGTACAATTGTAAGGTTAGAAATATGTCTTGCATATTTCCTGCTCATGAGGCAACCAATGATTACCCCACGTTGGAAGTCACTAAGCTCACCTGCCCTACCCATGTTGCTGTTCCTTAGCTGTACTGAATTTTACAAACCACCTTGCCACTTTTATGCATACCAGTATGATGCCCCTGTTATTTACTAATGTACAGGGGTTTTCGGATACTTTAGGGCACATAGTGAATGCCAACACTTATGACATGGAATATTCAGATTCTTGTCCGTCCGATGGAAATCTGGCGATGCTGGTTGCTTCTGACAGCGAATCTAAAGAACATCATGAAGTCCCTTCAATATTATTCAAGGTTTTGCGAAGGCCCTGCCAGTATACAAAGAATATAAAGGTTAGTTATTAAGCATTATTTTTTAAATCAATATTTGGTTTTGTAATATTTCTTGCCATTTTCCCGGTAATATTTAATTAATTCGTATTATTTAACGAATATGTAAAAATAGTGTGTCTAGAACCCTGCAATACAAGCAATCCATTTTGGACCGTTTCTTGTCGACATGACTGCTGCCTAGCGAGATGACGTTTCGATATCGGAGTGCTAATGTGTTCAGCGTAACGACATTCTGAGCAGTACTGCTTGGCTTTCGTGACCGGCCCCACTGCCTCTAATTTTGTGAGGCTCCTCAATTGACCTCTCGAGGCTGAGAGAATCTCGTTCAAGCCTCCAGTACAGAATTAAAAATCTATGGACTGGCTGAGAATCGAAGACAGGTCCTCTGGGAAAGAGGCAGGCACACTTCCCTGACTGTCAAATAGAGCATCAATATTTACCCTTATATATAACTTATGCGTATATTATGAAATTGAATTTTAATAATTATAGTTAATTATGTATACTGTATCACTTCATTCCTTATATCTGCTACTAGAATTAGTGATCTTTATTCTATTAAAGAAATGAGTGTTGTAGATAAATAGTACTCACGTGCTGATCAACATCGCTAGTATAACTGGAGTCCAGCCAGTGTAGAGGACGGAATTCGTGTACTTATTCTTCTTCGCTATCCATACCCAGAAGGGTATCACCAGTATGTAACATACGACAATTACGGGCGATATCCAGTTGGCTCTATCTGAAATGGTCAATTGTGTGGTCATGAGAAGAAAGAAAGATCTGAGAGTCAATTTAGTTATTTTCAAGAAATGTTTTTTAGTCCTTACCCATTGCGTCATACATCAGAGAAGCAACCCAGGATAGCAACGCCAAGGAAGTAATGTCACCCAGGCTGGCTGCTATAGGAGTAGCCACATTGTCGGGGTTGATCCTGAAGCACCGAGATATCACAATTACCGTGGCCGTGATGAGTCCTGCGAGGCAGATACGTGTTATTTTAGATTTATCGATCTGTCTATCTCTATCTATCTATCTATCTATCTATCTATCTATCTATCGAGAACATGTTTTCACTCTATGATTATGAGCAATATTAGTCTACAAATACAATCACGTTCGAGGTAACAGTGAAATACGCCTTAGTCCTTCCTCACGTTTAAAGCGCTGTTTTTTCCTACTAGTGGTCTAAATAGAGTCAAGTGAAGAGGAAATTCCATGAGACTATGCGTTCAAAATTTTTAATATTTTACAGCTTGGTATCGGACAACGTACTAATATGTTCCCTCTTCAACATATTACAAAATAAGTACAGCAGAGCGAATTTCTAGTAGTGGGGAATTATAGTTCACATGTGTGTCTTCAGAGAGACACACAGTTCAGATAGCAGTGCGTTAAAGTTTCTAAATGTACGGGTATATCGTTGAGAGGAAGTGAAGTTCTAGCCTATTTTCTTGAGTTAAATATGCTGAAATTGAATCTCGAGTGAATGTTACAATAGGAATTTTTAGAATTAAAGTAGGTATGCAGTCTTTCTTCTCGACTTGAATTCTGGCAATTTAGCCTGTTTAATTGTGTGTGTAGTAGTATTACTTAGAATATAAAACATAGCTGTGGTATTTTAACTATCCAATCCTCGGTAATTACCAGTTGAGGAAGGGGAAGTGATGACGTCTGATTACATTTAATGGGACACATATGATACACTGTACTCTGATAACGATATCTTATAACTAGAAGTATTCAAACATTAAAAGATTACGGAAGTTCCTTATTGGAGCAACACGCAATTTTATCATTTGTAGAACAGCACTTCGGTGAAGCAGGAAAAAAGTACCTCGCTCAACCCATCACAGAAGATGAAGTATATAAGGCGATACACGCAGCAAGTAACAGGTCCGCACCAGGCCCCGATGGTCTTACATACATTTTCTATAATAACTACTTGAATATAATCAAAACTGCCTTTGCGGAGACAATGGAAATACTTTTATAAAAATTGGCAGAATATACCAGGTTCAATATTATCAGACTTCTGTCCAATAATAATAATAATAATAATAATAATAATAATAATAATAATAATAATAATAATAATAATAATAATAATAATAATAATAATACCGCTTATATGATATTTATAAACGTAATTGCAAGTCAGATAATGCCCTAAATGGAAAGAGTCATCCAGCAAGATTAGATATGTGGTATTTCAAATAGAGAAATAACTCTCCAAACTATAGAGAACACAGTGTTTGTGAAAACTATACGGATATGCCGGGTAGCATTTTAAGTCTGGCTTTTCAAAAAGCTTTCGGACGAGGACATTATGGACACTTGCTGGCTGTGATGCGACGTATGGTATTCCCAGATCATACATAATTTTTATACCAATCTGCTCACTCTAGAACCTTTCCTTTGCATTTGTGCATAGGAAAATGAACACAAAGAAAAACGTTCTAATGGACTGCATATTCATGTGTGTCTTGGAGGCGTGACCATGCTTAACGAAAATAATGGATAGGAAGAGCATTGTCAGATACGCGGTATTGCTCGAGCCAAAAGTCCATACAGTATCATGTCTTTAAGTACGGGCCGTGAAAGTATCAATGGCAATATTTTAATATTATTACGTTTCGCAGTGACTGTGCTTTGCGTCATCATAAGAAAATATCGACTGTCCACGAGAAAGGCTAAAATAAATAAATAAATAAATAAATAAATAAATAAATAAATAAATAAATAAATAAATAAATAAATAAATAAATAAATAAATAAATAAATAAATAAATAAATAAATAAATAAATAAATAAATAATAAAAACCTAAATTAAATTATTTAATAAGTAATGAATTCAATTCCAAGACCAACCAAGCACGGATATAGATACAACTTCACTATTTATACCATAACGTTATTATTACTTGCATATGTTCAAACCCAAGAGCTGCACAGTTGTGTTATTTAAAGTGGAAGTTGAAATCAGGAGTTCTTTATACTTCGTATTAGAGACCGGTTGAGACCTATGAAATTGTAGGAAACAGTGTTAAAATAACAGTAAGTGATATTATAATGATAATAATTTTCAGATAGTTACAGTTCTTTCAAGACTGTCAGATATAATACTACTGGTAAATAATTGGAAATAGTTTAAATAACGTAATGCCTTATTCAACACTCAGTGACCCCCCTGTTAAGTCAGATAGCTACTTATCAATCATCATGAGTCGGATTTTACTTACTGTAGAGTGGCTAGCTCATTTCGTCCCTCCTTCAACCAGCAGCATGTGGTCTACTCGTGCAAGCGTTGACTAAGCCCATGTTCCTTAACTCTGAGTTCTCACGGGATCTGGTGTGCCAAGATGGCTACGCTGTCGACTATATTTTCATTGAGAGACCATTATTACAGCAGTTTTCTGCAACGTGTGGACGTGCATCAAAATTTGGTACTGTGAGAAATTCTACGGCATCCGAGATCAGGTGCAGACGAAAAAGGTGAAAAATCGTAAACTAGCATGCTATGTTTTTTCATAATATTTGTTGTGTATTATAGAGTGCATTCATGATTTCTGGGTGATAGGGAAAAGACCAGTAAGTGAAAACATGACCCCCTCCTTTCCTGGCCTTATATGAACTCATAAAACGATCACTACTGAACTCACTAAGGGTTGGGTCGGCTCATCTGACTCAAGAGTATGTCCGACGTTTTGCACTAGACCTAGCGGCACTTCACTTTTTCTTAAAGCAGCCTCAGCAGTTCGTTTTCATATTGCCTTAGGATGCCGTGTTGCTCTCCGCGGCTCTTCCATGGCAGGACCTCTCTGTACTAGATGGTGTACATCTCGTCTACTAACGTGACCTTACCAGCGGAGCTGCTTTTGATCCATCTTCTCGCTTATGGACACAGCTTTAAAATATCTTCTCACCTGCTCATAGCGTACTTCGTCAAGTAAGGGTGACGCTTATTGACCACCGCATTTTCCGCATCTCTGTGACATGCGTTCGATGATCATGCTTTCTTCTGTCTTACCCAACATTCGGAGCCATAGAAGAAGTTTCTATAAGTACCACTCCTGAATACCAGTCTACAGGGCTGGTTACCTACTGGTGCAATACACTGGACGCAAAAACAACAAGCACCAAGTGGGCCATCATGTTTTCTGACACTTTATAGCCTTCCCAAAAATTCTTTAGTGCTAGGGATTAAGGATAGCAATGAAAATGTTTTCAAATGGCTTCAATCCAAGTAGGATGGTTGCGCAAAATAACACTCAAAGGGAGGATGAGCCCCTGAAGATACTCACTTCCTTACGAAGAGGTGCAGCTATGACACAACTTGAGCAAAAGAAGTGCTCTACTGACCAGTTGCCTTTTCTAGGGGAAAGTAAGGGTGATAAGTGTGGGTATTCCGAGCACGAAGGTAACTCCGATCACGACACTTTTTTTAGAAACGAGAATGAGAACAGTGATCTATATAGTGCGGACATCTACATGAAAGCGTCTGAAGCCTCCTGCAGAGCGGTCATGACATAGAGCAGCTTGTTTGCAGGGTGGCGGGACGTTCTGTGTTTCGTGAAATCTTCTTATTAGGAAGCTGAGTCGACAAATCAATCAATCAATCAATCAATCAATCAATCAATCAATCAATCAATCAATCAATCAATCAATCAATCAATCAATCAATCAATCAATCAATCAATCAATCAATCAATCAATCAATCAATCAATCAATCAAACAAACAAACAAACAAACAAACAAACAAACAAACAAACAAACAAACAAACAAACAAACAAACAAACAAACAAACAATCAATCAATCAATCAATCAATCAATCAATCCATCAAACAAACAATCAATCAATCAATCAATCAATCAATCAATCAATCAATCAATCAATCAAACAAACAAACAATCAATCAATCCTGATCTGCATTTAGGGCAGTCGCTCAGGTGGCAGATTCCCTACAGCCTACACTTCCCTCAAATCACCTCAACAAGTTCTAAGTGTCTTAAGGCCTGTCCTATCATTCTATCTCTTCTTCTGGTAAAATTTAACGAAATCGTTCTCCTCTCACCAATTCGATTCAGTATCTCTTTATTCCTGATTCGATCTATCCATCTCGCCTTCAGCATACTTCTGTAACACCACATTTCAAATGCTCCTATTCTTTTTATTTCTGGGGTAGTTGTGCCCATGTTTCACTTCCATACAATGTCACGCCCCAGATGAATGTTTTCAAAAAACATTTTTCTATATCAATGTTAGAAGTGAGTAAATATATTTTCTTATGAGACGCTTCCTTGCTTGTGCTGGTCTGCATTTTATGTCCTCCTTATTTCTGTTGTCAGTTACTCTTCTACCAAAGTAACAATATTCATCTACTTCCTTTAAGACTTCATTTTCTAATCTAATATTTCCTGCATCACCTGACGTTGTTCGACTGCACTCCATTACATTTGTTTCGGATTTATTTATTTTCATAGTGTACTTCTCCATGACTGTGTCCATACCATTCAGCAATATCTCCAGATCTTCTGCAAACTCAGATAAAATAATTTTCTTTGCAAGTTGTTTAACGTCGCACTGACTCATCCAAGGTTTTCGGTGACATAGTGCTGGGAATGGTCTAGGACTGGGGAGGTAGTGGCCGTAGCCGTAGTAAGGTACAGCCCCAGCACTTAACAGGTGTGGACATAGGAAACGGTAATAATATCATAGGCAAATCTCAATTTTGGTTTCCTCAATCACTACTGATCTGCATTTAGGTGGCAGATTCCCTATCTGTTGTTTTCCTAGCCTTTTCTTAAACGATTTCAAAGAAATTAGAAATTTATCGAACATCTCCCTTGGTAAGTTATTCCAATCTCTAACTCCCCTTCCTATAAACGAATATTTGCTCTTATTTTTCCTCTTGAATTCCAAATTTATCTTCATATTGTGATCTTTCCTACTTTTAAAGACACCACTCAAACTTATTCGTCTATTAATGTCATTCCACGCCATCTCTCCACTGATAGCCCGGAACACACCACTTAGTCGAACAGCTGAGAGGACTTTTCCTATTTGTGAAGCTCACAACCTGACTTTTAACCCCGTTTATCGTCATACCATTGCCTGCTGTCCATCTCAGAACATTATTGAGGTCATTTTGCAGTTGCTTACAATCTTGTAACTTATTTATTACTCTATACAGAATAACAAAATCTGCAAAATGCCTTATCTCTGATTCCACTTCTTTACTCATATCATCTATATATATAAAATAACATGTCCTGACTGACTGACTGATTCATCATCGCCGGGCCAAAACTACTGGACATAAAGAAATGAAATTTTGGGGATACTTTTATATTAGGGTGTAGGTGCTCACTAAGGGAGAATTTTTGGATATTCCGCCGCTAAGGGGTGAAAATGGGGGTGAATTTAAAAAAATGATATCCATATTTCAAAAACTTAAAAGTTTACAGACGTAAAAATTGGTATTTGGTATCTTCTTTAAAAATAAAAAACACGTAATTTTTGTTTTTGGAAAATCATGTTAAGGACAGGGTGGGGGTGGGGGGTTAAAAAGGGTTGAACACCTTTTATGACGAGACTTATATCTCAAAAACTGAAGATGTTACAGATATGAAAATTAATAATAAATAACAATGTTATTTGCTTTACGTCCCACTAACTACTTTTAAGGTCTTCGGAGACGCCGAGGTGCCGGAATTTAGTCCCGCAGGAGTTCTTTTACGTGCTAGTAAATCTACCGACACGGGGCTGTCGTATTTGAGCACCTTCAAATACCACCGGACTGAGCCAGGATCGAACCTGCCAAGTTGGGGTTAGAAGGCCAGCGCCTTAACCGTCTGGGCCACTCAGCCCGGCGATATGAAAATTGGTATTTGGAATCGGGAAATAGTGGGTTCGAACCCCACTGTCGGCAGCCCTGAAGATGGTTTTCCGTCGTTTCCCATTTTCACACCAGGCAAATGCCGGGGCTGTACCTTACTTAAGGCCACGGCCGCTTCCTTCCAATACCTAGGCCTTTCCTATCCGATCGTCGCCGTAAGACATATGTGTGCTGGTGCGACTTGAAAGCAAATAGATAGAAAACAAAGAAACACGTATTCTTGTGTTTTTGGATAATCCGACGAATAGGGAGTAAAAAATAAAATGGCGTATGGATTTTGGTGCCGGGAGTGTCCTCGGACATGTTCGGCTCGCCAGGTCCAGGTCTTTCCATTTGACACCCGTAGGCGACCTGCGCGCCGTGATGAGGATGAAATGACGATGAAGACGGCACATGCACTCAGACCACGTGCCAGAGAAATTAACCAATAATGATTAAAATTCCCGACCCTGCCGGGAATCGAACCCGGGACCCCTGTGACCAAAGGGCAGCACGCTAACCACTTAGCCATGGACCCGGACAATAGGGGGGTGAACAGGAGTGACAAACGGGGTGAATTTAAAAAAGACTATATCTGAAAGTTATCTCAGACACGTAACATATTACAGATTTGAAAACTGGTATTTGAAATTTCCTGTAAAAGTAAAGAAACGTAATTTTTTTCCGGGAAATCCACTTAAGGAGAACTGAAAAAGGGGGCGAATTTTAAAATTAGCATATCTACAGTATATCTCGAAAACTTAACATGTTGCAGACGTGAACATTGGTATTTGGAATCTTTAAATTTAAGGAAACACGTTTCTTTGGTTTTCCGAAAAAAACCCTTAACGGAAGGGGAGGGGGAAGAATTGAAAAATGAGTTGAATTATTTGTATGAGAAGGTGTATATATACTAGCTAATGTACCCGTGCTTCGCTACGGGATTCTCAGAAAGACTGAATTTGTGGTTTTCCTAACTGAAGTCAACATAGGTCATTACAAAAACGTCAGTAGGAATGTAGCGATTAATAGCAATGCTATCATATAAAGTACTCGATCAAATGAAAAATCGCACATTTTATCACTTTTAACGAACAGTACTACGGTACCGATCTAAAAGTCCAAACTTCCAGAGCAGGAATGACCAGGTCGCAGAGTGCCATGAATACTGCTCAGCCATTATTCCGTTAAATATGCACACTGCTCATTCCAATCAGTGGCTCAGAGTAGGGATTGTATAGCTCGAATGCTATGATGAACCAGTGTGTTACGTACCAGTATCAGAAAATTTATGAACCAGAGGAATGGCATGCTAAAGAAGAAAGTTATCTAACTCCCCAGCTTCTTCGCATCAATATTCAGGCAGGCTGTTATACTCTGTACGACTGGGCGAGTTGGGCGTATGGTTAGGGTGCGCAGCTCTGAGCTTGCATTCGGGAGATAGTGGATTCGAACACCACTGTCGACAGCGCTGTCGGTATTCCGTGGTTTCCCACTTTCACACCAGTCACACATCACCTTAATTTAAGGCCAAGGCCGCTTCCTTCACACTCCTAGCCCATTCCTATCCCATCGTCGCCATAAGACCTATCTGTGTCGGTGCGACTTAAAGCAAATAAAAACATACTTGGTATGCAACAGTAATCCTATCTACCGGAGATGAGCATCAACACAAGACACAAAGCACATCACAACAAACAATGTTCGATGTAATATTATTGCTGATCCATGTTTTGAGCTTTCTGTATTTTGTAGGCCTTCATATTCAGTTTTCTTTCGACTCTGTGATTTGTAAATTTTTTAATAGCGTAGACTGTAGTTCATTATTCTCCGACTTTACATAACGATTTTCATTAAATTCTGTTTACCCATTTTCTCGTGACCCGGCGCTGATATGGACTTAGTAACAAAACTTCAACTTCATGAATATCTTTGTGATCACAGCCGGTACGGTAACAATGTATAAGACATTAATGATCGGAAATCGAATACTATATAACCTTAGTTATGCAGTATTTATCGATTACACATCTAACAACAAATATTTGAGAATTAAATTTTAGGCCTTCCCCTAAACTACCATTTTTCTCAGCGTGAATACAATTATTTATAGCCTAGATTGTAGCAACTTATTCTTCAACTTTGAATACCGATTTTCGTTAAAATAAGGCCACTAATAACATAAATATTGAGAATTAAATTTTAGGCCTTCCCCTAAACTACCATTTCATTCAGCGTGAATACAATTATTCATGGCGTAGATTGTAGCGGCTTATTCCCCGACTTTGAATACCGATTTTCATTAAATTCTCTTCAGCTGTTTTCACGTGATGCGTGTACAGACAGACAGACAGACAGACAGACAGACAGACAGACAGACAGACAGACAGACAGACAGACAGACAGACAGACAGACAGACAGACAGACAGAAATTACGGAAAATTAAAAAGAGCATTTCCTTGTTACTGTGGACATGACTGATATATAAATATCATCATTTTTAAATTCTGAGCAAAGTACAGACAAAACTCTTATTATATATATGCCAAAAAATCTAAAGCTGTTACAAAGGTGAAAACTGGTATTTGGAATCTCCTTTAAAAATAAAGACACATGTATTTTTGTTTTCGGAAAATATACTTAGATGAGGGTGGGGTTGGGGGAAGGGATGATCAAGTAGTTGAATTGTTTTTGTGGGGATACTTATGTATATCTCAAAAAACTGAAGATGTTATAGATGTGAGAATAGGTATTTGGAATCTCCTTTAAAAATAAAGAAACATTTATTTATTTTTTCGACTTGAGAGAAGACTGTTTCTCACATGTACAGTTCTATGTAGCATGGTCGTCTTAGCCCCAAAAGGTAATACCACAAACATGGTTTACAAAGAATTTCTGGGGTAAATGAAACTCAGTTTTTGTGTGAGTTTCTATACTTTAGGAATTTTCAGATAATATCTTCGTACAGAGCCTCCGTGGCTCAGACGGCAGCGCGTCGACCTCGCACCTCTGGATACTGTGTTTCAAATCCCGGTCACTCCATGTGAGAATTGCGTTGGACAAAGCGGGGGCGGGACAGGTTTTTCTCCGGGTACTCCTGTTTTCCCTGTCATCATTCATTCCAGCAAAACTCTCCATTATCTTTTCATAGCATTTATCAGTCATTCATAAATCACTTTGTGAGTGGCGTCCCCATCGTACCAATAGCCTACATATGCTTCATTCATTATATCCCTGACCGGTCAAAGACTGGAAAACAGGTTGTAGGTTTTCATTTTCATCTTAGTACAATGCTGAGGAACGACTACTTTGATCAAATTACGAAGTCCACGCGAGTGAAGCCGCGGATAATTGTTAGTTTTTATATATACAGTGGCGGTCAAAATAATAGAGCCACCTCTATTGACGAGATTAAGAACTAGGATATCTATTAGTTCGCAAAATCTCCACGAGTGCCGTGTTGTCAGTCCCTTTTAGACAATATCAGGGAAGACGTCGCTGCTGTCTGTAGTCGTGCGAAAGGAAGCGTTTGAGGTAGACGTTCGAAAAGAGGCATAAAGGTAAGAATTTTATGGGTCAAAATAATAGAGCCGTTTTACAGAGGTCCCGTTCAAATTGATTTTTTTGCAGTTGTTTTGGGGGCTAGTGATATTATTTGTCAACAAACCTCCACTCAATATTATTTTGTATGTAAACTGACGTTTGGTTTTGTTTACATTCTTCTAGATGTGCAGAGCAGAGCATACAAGTGATGATGGTCGTATAGTAATGTTCCGGATGTTCAAAATTGGGATATCCATGAATCAAATAGCCAAAGATTTACACGTTTCGCGAAAACGAGTCCAGAACGCCATTAGAGTGGCAAAACAAACAAAGCCGCAGGTGGGGAACAGGGGGTGTCCCGGTGTAACTACTCCTCGCGTAGACAGACTCATCACTAGGGAAGTAAAGAAACCCATTTTTGTCACCACCACGACTGAAAGCCGTTTTGTTTAGCGACAAAAATGATGATCAACCATCAACTTCAACGATTCAAAGACGACTGAGATCCGCAAAATTGAATGGGCGCATTGCGAGACAGGAGCCACATGTTTCAAAAGCTAATGTTCGGAAAAGGTTGGCCTTCGCCCGGAGAAATGAACACAAACCCAATATTTGATGGAGGAACATCCTTTCGTCCGATGAATCCAAGTATAATAGGTTTGCCTCAGACGGAAAAGTCTATGTGCGCTGCCCACCAAACCAGGAATTTAATCCCAAGTACACTTTAAAAACTGTGAAATACGGTGGCGGAAGTGTTACGGTATGGGGATGTTTTTCATGGTATGGCCTTGGTCCAATACACCGTATCAACGGCATAATGAACGCAGAAATGTACAACGACATCTTAGCAAATGTGATGCTGCCTTATGCTGAAGAGGAAATGCCGCTGAAATGGAAATTTCAGCACGATAACGATCCAAAGCATACTGCAAGGATCATAAGGCAGTTTTTTCAATATCACCATATCGAAGTATTAGAGTGGCCACCTCAATCCCCTGACGCATCATCCATCGAGAACTTATGGGAGATCGTAGACAAGAGAATTGACCGCTCAAAAGCTACGTCTTTAGATAAACTTTGGGAAGAAATCCAGAGAGCCTTGTATGCGATCAGCAGCGACGAATGCAGACGTTTAGTCGACTCTATGGGTAAGAGGTGCAGGGAAATCCTCAAAAATAAGGGTTACACCACGAAGTAATACTGCACTCCTATGCAAGAAACGACTGTTCCTGTAAATTTCATAAGACTTAGATCAAGTACAAAATATTTGTGTCAATTGGCTCTATTTTTTGACCCTGTGGTCTGGTATTATTTTGAATATTATTGATTAGTTTCAGTTGTGTTATCCATATAACTGACTGTGGTACAATGTGACTCTGTTGTAATGGTTCCTGTACAACGTAAAATTTTGTTTCCATCATAGTACAAACATGTGTAGTAATACATTTGCACTTTATTCTAAACCTTTGCCAGGTGGCTCTATTATTTTGACCACCACTGTATATAAGAAAACATGTAGGCCTTGAGGAATTCCTCTCTTAATTATTACAGGGTCAGATAAAGCTTCGCCTACTCTATTTTCTAGAAATATAGCAACACATTCAGTCACTCGTTTGTCTAGTCCAATTGCACTCATTTCTGCCAGTAGTCTTCCATGATCCACCCTATCAAATATTTTAGACAGGTCAGTCACGATACAGCCCATTTGACCTCCTGAATCCAATATATCTGCTATATCTTGCTGGAATCCTACAAGTTGAGCTTTTATCCTAAACATGAACTGCCTTCCATCGAACCAGTTATTAATTTTGCAAACATGCCTAATATAATCAGAAAGAATGCCTTCCCAATCCTTACATGGAACGCATGTCAAACTTACTGGCCTGTAATTTTCAGCTTTATGTCTATCGCCCTTTCCTTTATACACAGGGGCTACTACAGCAACTCTCCATTCATTTGGTATAGCTCCTTCATGCAAACAATAATCAAATAGGTACTTCAGATATAGTACTATATCCCAACCCGTTGTCTTTAGTATATGCCCAGAAATCTTATCAATCTTATCAATTAATTGTTAGGCGGGCTACGCATATTTATGTATAATAATAATAATAATAATAATAATAATAATAATAATAATAATAATAATAATAATAATTTTATATAATGCGATACCAGGGGAGGTAACAATGTGGGTATATTTGTTACAGTTGTAATACCTAACTTCACTAAGTGGTGGTGACGTATACTTTTCAATATAGCAAGTTCTTCATTAGTCATCGAAATTACCCCAACCTTGCTTTTATAACATACCTTAAATTTTAACTTTTAAAGTTTGTTTTATATTATACTGAAATACTGCAGGGTCAACTTTTAATTTTCGATTTTCCCAGGCAACGAAGCATGAACATAATAAAGATGAAGTCGAACTTGTTTTTGGCAATTTTTGTTTGCTTTACGTCGCACCGACAGATAGGTCTTATGGCGACGATGGGATAGGAAATGCCTAGGAAGTGGAAGGAAGCGGCCGTGGCCTTAATTCAGGTACAGCCCCGGCATTTGCCTGGTGTGAAAATGGGAAACCACGGAAAACCATCTTCAGGGCTTCCGACAGTGGGGCTCGAATCCACAATCTCCCGATTACTGGATACTGGCCGCACTTAAGCGACCGCAGCTATCGAGCTCGGTTTTTGGCAATTTGACAGAACTGATGTTGAAATACGAATTCAACGACCTAACAGAATTTCAAAAAAATTGAAACTGGCATTTAATACAGTGCAGAAACCAGGTAGGATTCTTGCGGAGAAGGGAGGAAAGCATGTTGGTACTTCAGTTAGTTGGAAATTGGGACGAAACAGAACTGTTGTTTGTGCTATGAGCACAGGTTGCATATATAACACCAATGTTCATTTATCAACGTCAGAGACTGAACAAGGCAATGAAGAATAATGACCCTTCAGGATCTTCTTACTAGTGCTTAAAGAAAGATGCATAAATGAGAAATTATTTGTAGAATAACTTCATCATTTCACAGAATTTTCCAAAGCTAATTTTGCTAATCCGGCGCTACTCATCCGACAAGTAATATGAAAGTCTTTGACTGATGCTAGACAATCATTCCAGCCACATTTCTTTGGATTTATATGAATTCTGTCTTTACCCCCTTATACATCACGCCGAATGCAACCACTCGATGTTGCTTTTTATTCGTCTCTTAAGAAGAGATCCTATGAAGGATGCAAGATATGGATGATAAATCATTCCCATGAAAAAATAATCCTTGATAAAATTTCGAAGCTATTTAATGCTACCTATACGAGACCGACAACCGTAGAGGAGACCGTTAATGGGTTCAGGAAAACGGGAATTTTCTCACTGAATCCTGACGTGCTTTCTGAAGAACACTTTCGACTATGTTGATAATGGAAGCGACTTCTCCATCGTATGGGGGTACTATTTCTGATTCTGCTTCCAGTAGTCCACAACCTTGATGCTCTTTTCAGAGTATATCTCCACTGCCAAAAGCGGTCACGGCAACGAATCCGAAGCTTACGAGACGGGAGAGTACCCAATCGGGAATATTAACTTCTACTACAAAATACTATTTTAACGAAGCCAGAGATAAGAAGTAAAATACAGAAAGAAAATAAGCGTCAGTTAGTTATCCCTAACACAGGTAGTTTCAAAACGTCTGGGGTTAAGCGTCAGTAAGTCGAAGAGTCCCGGAAGTCGAGGAAGAATTCTCGCAGGAAGATTTTCTGCGATAGTTGGTCGAGGAAACGTCTGTTGATGTCTGTGACGAGGATGCGTGCTATGACAAGAGTCCACAATTTTTAGCGAGAAAGACATTTGCATGCTATGTAGTGATTAAGGCCAGGTCAAGGAATTGTGGTACAGGTGCACTTTATGCTCAGATTGGATCCATGCAGCGTGCAGTGGCTATGGCACACTAAAATACTATGTGTGTGATAATTGTTCTAACAAGGGAAGTGTCAGGTAAGACAGGTCGAACCTGCCTTTGAATTTTGTTGACACAATCGTTGTACTATAGGAGAACAACGTGCGGAAAATCAGCCTCCATATTTAACTGCAAGTCTCCGAAATCATGTGGTGAATCTCTCATATAGAGCAATGTCCAGCTCCATGGCTAAATGGTTAGCGTGCTGGCCTTTGGTCACAGGGGTCCGGGATTCGATTCTCGGCAGGGTCGGGAATTTTAACCTTAATTGGTTAATTTCGCTGGCACTGGGGCTGGGTGTATGTGTCGTCTTCATTATCATTTCATCCTCATCACGGCGCGCAGGTCGCTTACGGATGTCAAATCAAAAGACCTGCATCTGGCGAGCCGAACTTGTCCTCGGACACTCCCGGCACTAACAGCCATACGCCATTTCATTTCATATAGAGCAATGGGATGTGACGCGAGTACTGTGCATGTACTTATCGGCTGGAGTGGACAGCCCTGGCGGCCGACGTACCCCAGGCCCGCACGCGCTAGTCAACTATGGCTTGTTTCACTGTACCCAGCGATAAACTAACGGTTTTGATGGTTGTTTTAAAGAAAGCAAGAGAATAAAAATGAGTTCCTCGGAGGATGACGTTTTAAATGCTATTAACGTAGCGGAGTTTGTAATGAGTTATTTCCGCGAAAATGCGTTTTTGTTTTCAGGAAAAATTAGCTACAAAGGAAAGGAAATGGGACAATATCTCATTGATTTGATGGAAAATAATCGTAGAGGAGTGTAACGTATTGAGTTTTCTCCACAGTGGAGACAGTGAAAGCGACCTAGGTATTCCATTTGTCAAAACCGTCTGTCGATCGCAAGCAAAGCTCTGGGTCCCAGTTCATAACTAGAATATGTCTCCGCGGAATCTAGTGCTACTCAGTGCCCACTGCCATCCAAATCGTCTAGTTCTAGTTATGTTGCTAGTCACGTAAAAAGTGTGGCAGAAAACATCAGTATGGAGTAAAGGAAGAGGGCAGTAAAATTCTGACTTAACGAAGGTGGTAAAACGCGATTATCACTTTCACACGTTCCACAAATATTTTGGATTAGTGAAGTCGGAGCGATATCTTCATTCGTGGAAAAAGCAGTTGGAAAATACGGGTATGTCGGCAAGTCCGATTGAACATTAAAACATCATGTATGAAAAACTATTCCTGTTTCCAGGGGCCAAGAAAAGGAAGGCGAAATGTAAGTGATGAAGATTTATGACTGTGGGATTTGGAAATTGCACGTGAATTATGTATCGAAAAAACGTAATATCTCCGCTTCTCATGCCTGGCTCAGGCGTGTCAAGAAACAACACAGAATTGGGAGTAGGAAAATTACGAAATGTGTATCCCGTTCGCATATTCAGGACGAAAAACAAAAGAATAAGGCTGCAGAAGAATTTCTAGAGACGGCTCGACAACGATTGTCAGTTACACCCCGTCCTCTACTTACAACCCTGATCAAAGCGGGTTCGAGAGCGAAGTGCGATCGAAAAGGACTTTCTTTTGTAGGTAAGAAAATAACCCACACGATAGCCAATTGGTTAGTTCACACATACATTCATACACCATAATACCAACAATCGGTACGGACGGTTCTTTGTTTCCTAAATAATTTATTGTACTGCAGGAGCCGGCCGGAATCTTCGGTTCTCTGGTTTAAAAAAATGTTTAAAGCAGGATAACATCGTTGTTATTGCCACAAAATAAGGAAAAAATGGGGAAAACAGGACTGAAATTATGGTTTGGAGAAGCCATTTTTGCATTCTCTGAAGACAACTGTGCCCTGCTTTTCGATTTGTGGACCACATACAGTGATATGACTTGTCATGAAGATATCCCTCCACGCAAAGCAATCGAACTGCTTCAGATTCCTCCAGGTACCACGGGCATAATTCAACCGTTAGACAAATTATTCTTCGGGCAGTGATAAGCTTTATACCGCCGATTAACAGAAATTCTTAAACTGGACTCCTTCATACATTTTCAGTTTTCATCTCCATGATTTCGGGATATAAAATATTTATCGTTTGCAACGATTTACACCACAGAGTGACTTCCTGAGTTCGTAGTGCCCACCAAATATTGTTCGCAGAAGAAGAAAGAAACGTGTGAAGAACAGTGCGACAATGAAGTTCTAATTCGTTGTGCTTGATGTACAAAGAACTTGTGTTATCATCATGCAATTTACACCAGTCATTTCTGCTATATTTTTGTGAGTGACAAGTGAGTGAAACGATACATCTTCAGAGCGGTTAGAGAGACTGCATGCACACCACAACTCCGAGCTGGCTCAGGGATATCCAGCTGCGCCACCCGTCATGCTTGCATACCAGGATTCCAGGTACAATTTCAGAGCCTTACAGTTAAATCTGGAGGTCGATTATCCGCACGCTATTCGCTTACAGTACAACGACTGTGTAAAAAACTATCAAGGTAGGTTTCGACCTGTCTTACGTGATACTTCCCTTGTAAGTGACTGGTCACTTGGTGCTTCATTTTCCGTGCTGTTCCTATGACTCTAAATTGGTTAAATGAATTACCCATGTTTTCGGGCAATTCCGATCAGTTGTAGGTATTGCAATACTCTCTATTTTCTCTATTAAGATTGTAACATTTTATGTACTACAACCTTGTAGATAACATGTCAATAAACAATCAACCATTTTGATTACCTGAAAATAAAAATAGTTGAGTTCTATGGGTCATCCCTGAAGTGATCGGAAATCTCCCACTATGCCCCTGATGTGTTCATGAGCTATAATGCAACGTACTCTTTCTAAACAAGGTTTAATATAAAGGATAAGAGTCTAACTCTGCAAAATGTTACTCAAAGGTATTTCATTCATATGGTGCAACAGTGTATTTTTTCACTCTCGTACCGATAATTCACAAGAAAATACGGGCACGACATATCCATGCTCAGAGTAGTATAATACAGTTACACAGGTAAGAAGCAAACAAGATCAAAGGAAGGTAAGTCACGAAACTATTCTTTAGAAAATAACTTTTGTTTGTAAACACACCTAATAAGTACGTAGAAATCATATCAAAAGAACTAAGTGGTTTGAAGTTATGATTGTAACAAAATGAAATGCAGCATGGCTTTTAGTCTCGGGAGTGTTCGGCTCTCCAGGTGCAGGTCTTTTGAACTGACTCCCGTACGCGACCTGCGCGTCGTGATGAAATGGTGATGAAGGCGACACATACACCCAGCCCCCGTGCCACCGGAATTAACCAATGATAGTTAAAATTCCCCGCCCTGCCGAAATCGAACCAGGGACCCCTGTGACCAAAGGCCAGCACGCCAACCATTTACCTATCAAGTCGGACATGATTATAACAATTTTGAGGAGATAAACAGTTTTCCCTCTGTCCTGAAAATTTTTATTGTTTAAAATTATTTGCTTTCTTTCCCTACCAACCAAGAATTACAAACACAGGATTACTCTAATATAATAATTATAAATATTTAAGGAATGTTTGTCACAAGCAAATTTTCTTAATTTTGTCATTTATTAAAATGTGAAAAACAATTCGATTATTTATATGATGAAACTAAAAGGATTAAATTGGTTGTATTAAATTTTGTTGTTTCAATGACATTATTAAACTCATGTTGACATTGGGGAATGATTCTGTTATAATATTTGTTAAGATGGAAGACATTCTGCTTCAGATTCGAATCGGTTAATACAACTGTTAGGTTTTTCCTGTCTGTCGAAACATGAAATATAACACTTAGAACACTAAAACGTATCCGTTAAAAAGAAAAAAGGAAACTATTGATAACAGAATGACATGTTTCGTTCTAGAATAACATCCTCAGATTCAACCAAATCGCTTTTAACCATGTATATATAAGCACAATATAGGTTACTTTGCGTAAACGTGTCAACGGTTGTGAATTGGTGATATTATGAAAAAGTGTACAAGTTACATGAATGTAGAAGCCCGTTATTGACATGTTAGTAAATTTAAGGATCAAAAATAAAAAGCAAATGATTAAAGCATGCAATAGAAATACACATCGCAAGGTAGCCAACCAAACGAACTTCAACGATCTCACAAATAATCCGACCCCCCCCCCCTCTTCTCGCTACTAAATTACTTCAAATTTGGATAAAAAATATTTCACACATTTTTCGTTGGCTCTAAATTAATCCCACTGGAGGTTACTCTGATTCAAATTATGTCTGGAATGTGGCTTACGATATACCTATCCGGATGTATTGTATGAATTTAGGCAGCGGTTTTCCAATTGAAATAGCTTTGTAGGCTATTATTTTAGCACTAAAAATATAGTCATTAAAGTACACTTTTAATTAATTGTTGCAAATTAATTTCTTCCTAAAATTATTATCACGAATTCATTTTCTAATACCGTGCACGTTAAGACAAATAGACTATAACCGCGTAGCACTTCTCCCTCTCTGTTGAACGGAGTCACATCATTGATCTTTCCCTACCTACCCTACTGGCATGTTTATGTTAGCAAGCAACAGTTGTGGTCATTGACATGATATCAGTTCAGCTGGTAATGATTTTAACGTAAGTACAGAAAAAATTCTCAAATTTACTTAAGTGTCAATAGTGGACTTCTACATTCACATAATTTGTTACAATTGTTCATAATATCACCAATTCACTAACATTGGCTAGTTTGCGCAACGATAACAAAATTGCACATACATGTGAATGGTTAAGTTGTTTGATAGAATCAGGAAATGGTCTTGTAGAACGAAACATTTCATTCTGTTACTGATAGTTCATATTTTACAAGAATATTATAGTGTTCTAAGCGTTATATTTATTGTTTCGACGGAATGGAGAAACTTTAAAGTTATAATATCTATAATAACAGACTAAAATGCTCCTTTATGATTAGAATCCGGAGATAAAGCGACCCCTGAGATTGATGAACGAGTATGTATTAGTTCTGGAAAGAACGCTGATATCGACGGCTTAGTTCTAATACCACGTATCTGACAATGTTATTTTTATGCATTATTTTCCTTAAGACTGGTCACGGCTCCCAGCCACATATTGATATGCAGTCCATCAGAACAATTTTCGTTGTTCTCATTTTCTTTTGCGAGTGTGTAAAGGAAAATGAACCTTAAGTACATCATACTCTAAGAGTGGGTAAATATGTCGTGCAAGCGTACATTCCTACAGTACAGTACAGTAAGGTTCATTTTCCTTTACAGACGCGTATAGGAAGATGCACTCAACGAAAATTGTTCTGATGGAGTGCATATGAACTTTTATGACTGGGAGGCGTGACCAGTCTTAAGGAAAATAATGGATAAAAATAGCATTTTCAGATACGTGGTATTAGAACTAGACCGTCGATATTTTAAGAAAAAGGCTCTTTTGTGCGATGGAGTTTTTAGTGATTCAGAGTTTTCTATTTGCGAAATATCTTTTTATATGTTATTCTTCAAGTCACATATTGAAATTTACTCCTGAAATCAGATCAATCTATAACCCATTCCATGTGGACGCTACGGGAGGGTTCCAACTCATTCCTTCCATGCATGTTTCCCGTAGTAATTAATTCTTCTTCAGTATTGGTTTCGAACACTGAACACAAAATGAATATGTTTTTGTATAGAACTTTGCAACAAGTAGTGAGGCCCCCGTTTGACAGATTCTTATTATCAGCTTTAATGGTGGATTCTGCTTTATATTCCCTGGCATATTTGAGCCCCCCAAGAATTTCCACGCGGAAAAATTTAGTAGGATCGTAAATTAATTAGTAATCGATATATTTGAATTTGTAAGTGAACAGATCGATACAGTTCCTAGAAAATCAAGGGGTTTGCTCAACAGCGCAGTTCTGGCTCAAGAAGATTGGTATTTTCCGTCCTTGGAAATTAAAAATTGACATTAAACAGAAAATTAGTGACAGATTGGGAAAATACTTGTGCCCACAAATGTTTGCATGTAAAATCTGGAGCACATGAACTTCATCTAATTTTAAAATGTGGGAATCTCGTGAAAAGTGTGTTCACGACGGAAATACCTCAGCATAATGTATATTGCGAGGATCAGATATTCCAGTATAGTTATACAAATTCTTTGATAAAGCATTAAATAAAATTCCACTGGATGACACGAAGATATGAAATGAACGACTGCGAAGAGTTCTCTTCAGCTACTGTGAGAAGCAAGTTAGGATGATGGGTTTTCCATTAACGGACGTGTACTGGAGGCAATAACGAAACGAAATTCTCTATCCTCTTATACGTGAATTCTGCAATCACGGAAGATAATAGAGACTAGTAGGGGAGTGTGTCTAATGAACTAGGTGGTGTTTAGGCTGGGCTCATGGGGAAATCTATTGCTAGACATGTGGGGAAGACGTGTTGAGGAAAGGGAACCAGGATCGATTGTATTTTAAGGTAGATGTTGAAAATGGAAGGGAAGGAGGAGGGTGAGGAGAAGGTGGTAGTTTATAACGTTTGTACCAGCTATGCAAGGCAAGCAGGAATAGGTATCAACATACTCGTAGTTGTGGATGTGTGGCATTTGGTTATGACAGCGCGGGAGAGGTTTGAGGGAACGGAGATTGTTATCTTTGGGATACTGAGTGGTAGGGATACTTATCTGGAGGGTGATCGGGATTTTAAATAAGACTATGGAGTAAGTACGTGGCAAACGGAGTGACATTGGTAGATATTAATGGGTGGGTAGGAGATAGGAATCTGCGCTGAGTTGGTCTTAACTTGAATCGCAGGGGTACGTACGAGCTATGGGGCTCGTTTGGAAAGGCTATAGGGAGGTATATTAAGGAAAACTGTGTAGACTAGAGAGTGGTGGTGAAAGTACAGAGAACTGTAAGTCAAGCAAGTTGCTAGTGTCAAAAATGTAGAAGTATTGCAAGGAAATGAATATAATTTAGTAATTATATTGGTATATAGTAATAGGAGTTGAATCATGGCTGAGAAGTGATATGGGTGCAGAAATTTTCTCCGGGAACTGGAGTATTTATAGTAGAGATAATATAAACGATGGGGGGAGAGTAGCCATATTGGGGAAAAAAGGATTTTAAGCTAGATAAATGTTAGGGATGTAAAACGTGGCATTCTGTATCTATGGCTCATCTCTAAAGATGATAGTCAACTCGATATTTTTGAGGTATACAGACGTGGAACAGGTGACAATGACTTGGAATTATTTTATAATATAATCAGCTATGTGGGGAACGCGTAGCAAGGAACATGGTTGTAGCAGGTGATCTCAGTTTACGAAATATTGACTGGTAAGATAATGCTAATGACGGAGAGGATGACCAAAAAACAAACCAAATTCCATGGCGCAACAACCCCGAAGAGCAAATGCGTACAGTGCGACCGCTGCTCAACCTTAAAGCCTGCAGGTTACGAGGTGTCGTGTGTGGTCGGTATTGAGAATCGTCTCATGATCAACAAATAGTAAATACGTTAGTCTGGAAAGAACAACTTAATTAGGAATTGATGGAACCAAGTATAGCGAATATTCTAAACATGGTGCCAATAAAACAGGTTGAGCTATGTAGAGAAACTGAAGAGATATCGTCGCTGCTGTGTCAATGTGATCATGCTCTTCCTGTTAATTATTTCCCCTAAGACTGGTCACGGCTCCCAGCCACATATTGATATGCAGTCCATCGGAACAATTTTCGTTCAGTTCATTTTCTTATGCGCATATGTAAAGGAAAAATGAACCTTAAGTACATCATACTCTAAGAGTGGGTAAATATGTCGTGCAAGCGTACATTCCTACAGTACGGCACAGTAAGGTTCATTTTCCTTTACACACGCGTATAGGAAGATGCACTCAATGAAAATTGTTCTGATGGAATGCATATAAACATTTATTACTGGGAAGCGTGACCAGTCTTAAGGGAAATAATGGATAGAAAGATCATTGTCACATTCACGGTTTTGGCACAGCAGCGACAATATATGTTTGTTATAAGTGAAAGCGAGGCTGTTTCAGTCACAGTTAGACATAAATGTGATAGAAAGGTTGTGAAAGAAGGACTGTTAAGCAGTGCCATTGGTTGATAAGGGAGGCATGAGGCAATATTTAAAAATTAAGAAGGTTCCTCCTATTCAATACAAAGATATTTATTAATGTGAAAGAATCACATATCGTTCAAATGAGGTACTAGTTTCGGCACCAGATATGTGCCATCATCAGCCACAAAGTCAAATCGGGCAAACACAGTAAAACCCTAAAACAACTTTACACACACTATAACATCTGCATGGATGAATATGAAATATGACTTTAAAACAACTTTAAAAACACACTATAACATTTGCACAGATGAATATAAAATAAAATATGGTAGATGAAGATGCATTCCATTTTAAAATCCGTTAAAATGATGATTCCGTTGTTGTATACCCATGGCGGTTTGTCCAGCTTATATGTAACTTTAGTTTTCTAAAACTGTTAAATTATGCTGTGAGGTTTATTGTCATATGAAGTTGACACTATGTGTGTTCTGTAGTTGGTTCCGGAAAATAAACGTAAACATGAACTTGGTAAGATCCAAAGAATTAATTCCCACTTAAATATGGGCATTAAGGCATGAGGCAGTTTAAAAGTTATTATGATCGGTGGAAACTGGTCAACAGAAATAAAAACGGCCAATGGAATGGGTTTAAAGCAAATGCTGAGAAGTGTGAATACAGGTACCGGTATGTACCTTTAAAATTGGCAAGGAATGGTGATGATGCACTATATTATAACAGAGAAATGAAGAGATTAAAAGGAGGTATAGATGAGAAAGGAACATATTTAGGAATGATTATGAAAGTAAGGAGAGATTGAATAAAGTTGCAAAGGAAATTGAATTTACCAAAAACTTCAGCTAGGGATAACATGAAGGCAACCACAATTCGTAGTCATGAGTTTTAATGAAATATGGAATGTAATGTATTGGTACTTTAACAGGTTCCAGGAATCATTAATGAATAAGGGGAGTGTAGGCTATATGTGAGGATTTACAGATGGCAGGGTTATTTAGTCAGCAGTATGTAAATATAGTTGGACATAAGGGTAATGCACAGATAGTAATAAAGTTATTTGCTTTACGTCCCACTAACTAATTTTACGGTTTCCGGAGACACCGAGGTGACGGAATTTTGTCCCGTAGGAGTTTTTACGTACCAGTAAATCTATTGACACGAAGCTGACGTACTTGACCACCTTCAAATACCACCGGAGAGAGCCGGGATCGAACCTGCCCAGCTGGGTTCAGAAGATCAGCGCCTCAACCGTCTGAGCCACTCAGCCCGGCAATGTACAGCTAGAGGTGGTGACTAATACCAGTGAGGTACTAAAATTAACCTATGATAATAAAGATGTTTACAAAAATTACAAATATTACACAAGTTAAAAACGAGAGAAGCAGGCGGAATTGAATTAAAAAGATAACGAGCAATTGGATTAAACTGTAGTGCGTTGAAATATTTCTAATTCACTTCACGGTATTCAACTTAAAATAATACACATTTGACCAAATATATCGTCGCTGGAACGGTAAAAGGTTGTATTCCACAAAGCTCTTCCTATCAATTATTCTCCTTAAGACTGGCCTCGCCTCCCAGCCACGTATGGATATGCAGTCCATCAGAACAAATTATGTTGTGTTCATTTTCCTATGCCCATGTGTGAATGAAACTGAACCTTACAGTACCGTGCTGTAGGAATGCACGTTTGCATTACGTATTTACGCACTCCCAGTGTACAATGCATGTAAGGTTCATTTTCGTTTAATCGTCGACATAGGAAAACGAACACAACGGACATTGTTCTGATGGACTGCGTATCCATATGTGGCTGGGAGGCGTGGCCAGTCTTAAGGAGAATAATGGATAGGAAGAGTATTGTGGGATACAACCTTTTACCGTTCCAGCGACGATATTAATGTAATATATCTTCACATTTCTCAATTTTTTAAAGAAAGAGATTCCTAGTTTTATCAAAATTCAAACCACCGAAAATGCAGTGTGCAAATATTTTTGAGCGAATCAGGGAAAATAGTCTGTATATAACTATTCTACAACGATTTCAATATAAATATTCAGGAAACTGATAAGAAAACAAACAATTTTTTTAACAATTCTGCATCAAAAATATTGCAGTGTTGGTGCTATTTTGCAATTCGTGCACAATTTGGTAGAATAGGCATCATCTCTGTTGAAGCTATTAACAATGTTTTTGATAATGGAGTAGCTTCCGCAATAATACACGGCGGCATCGAGCAACGTTCCCCACCTAGTAAGAAATGGCTGTGGAGGGAGTACTGTCAAAGGAACTAGCTCCTTGAAGATCGCAATTCTCAGCGGAGCTTCTAGAAATATTGGCGTTCGATGTTAATTTCGAGGCGTAAGGAAAATTTCAACGAATTCCCTCTTCCACCCTGTGCAGAGCGTGCGCAAGGCAAGTGAGGTGAATCATTCTTGGATGAAACATCTTGAGGCGTTCAGCAGCTTTCACCATATACGGCGCAGCATCAATAACAAAGAGAAGAATGCTACTAGCTTAATTTCATCCTTCCACACAATTTTCATTTCATTATCAAAAAGAATTACAATCGTTGAATGATTTGGTTTCTCTAACACTTCTGACGTTACTAGGAAAATGTCCTTTGGGATTTCGCACTTATCTTATTGTCTGCTACACTGTGCTGCGTTCGATTTACAGTGTCCTCGTAGCAATATGGTACATAGTTTTTTTGCACAATATTAATCCTGTAGGAACAGATTTCTTTATGTACGTTTCCATGAAATTCTTGAAATTGGGATTGTTCACTTTGTTCAGCGGAATGTTTGCAGACACAATCATCTCACAAAGTTCCTCCAAAAATTCCGAACTTCAGTCTCTCGTTGAGGGAGTTATAATCTGTTCGCATTACAGTTGCTGTCTTCTTATCGACTTGCTGTCGACTGGCATTGCTACTATGCTTTACTGTGTCACAAAGATGCTGCATATTAGAACGTTTTTCAGCGAAGACATTCGCTTCAAACTACTTGCAAAATAGAACTAAACAGGTCGTACGGAAATATCCTTCTCCAGATTCCGTAGTAAAACCTCGAAACTTAACACGAGTACAAGTCTTTTCCTTAGGCATAACGGAATGTATACTCGGGTGCTATTCAACATTAACTGTCAACTGCTTTGTATGTGAAGGGATGTGGAGGTTCTAATATGCCAGAAGAAATTAGCACACTGATGAGATGGGATTTGAAGCATTTTTTCTGTCTCTACCTAGGACACCGAGTTGCTCGATACAGCAGGCAGGGTGAGAGGTAAAGTAACGGCTATCAGTGATATTCATCCAATACTCATTTGCTTTCCATTTGCATTAAATGCAGATGAGATTGGAAGGTGCAGTTTCTATGAACACTGGTTAACGTCTGGCAAGTTAAAGATGATTGTACAGCTACAGCTTTCGGCGAAACACCGAAATATGTCCAAAACATTGTTTCTCCACGAACAATACCACGTATCTGACAATATCCATTATTTTCCTTAGGACCGGTCACGCCTACCAGCCACATATTGATATGCAGTCCATCGGAACAATTTTCGTTGTTCATTTTCCTATGCTGGTGTTTAAAGGAAAATTAACCTGTGGGACTGCGTAAATACGTCATGCAAACATACATTCCTACAGCGCGGTACTGTAAGGTTCATTTTCCTTTAAACACCAGCATAGGAAAATGAACAACGAAAATTGTTCCGATGGACTGCATATCCATATGTGGCTGGGAGGCGTGACCAGTCTTAAGGAACATAATGGGTAGGAAGAGTATTATCAGATACGCGGTTTGCTCGCGCAGCGACGATGGGACGTTTCCTTTCTTACCAAAAATACTCAAATTATAACGCAACGGTAAAAAGGTCACAATATGCATTTTACATGACAAATAAAATACACTTAATTGTGACGATAACCACCTGATATGAATTAACCGAGCTCGATAGCTGCAGTCGCTTAAGTGCAACCAGTATCCAGTAATCGGGAGATAGTGGCTTCGAGCCCCACTGTCGGCAGCCCTGAAGATGGTTTTCCGTGGTTTCCCATTTTCACACCAGGCAAATGCCGGGGCTGTACCTTAATTAAGGCCACGGCCGCTTCCTTCCAATTCCTAGCCCTTTCCTATCCCATCGTCGCCGTAAGACATATCTGTGTCGGTGCGACGTAAAGCAAATAGCGATATGAATTAAAACCCAACCAGGCATTAAATTAGAGATAAAGTAGAAAATATGACTTTTCATTATCATCCAAGCCCTAGATATGAGTAAAGAACTGGAGTCGTATATAAGGCTTTTTGCGGATAATGTTTCACGGTACAGACATGTAGGCCTAAGTGACTGAAAAAAAGACCTCGAGAGCTGGTAACAGGATGAAAAGTCAGACAAAGTTTCATCAAGGTGAAAATGCGTGTCGGCTTTGATTACTGTGTTGATGGAGTGTAAGTACCTCATGAAGATCATTGTATGTACCTACGTAGGTGTTAATGTAAGGAAATATCTCCATTACGGTAATCACATTAACGAGGTTGTACTGTAAGTAAAGACTACAGATCTCTTAATATGGTTATGAGGGTATTGAAAAAAATGAAGTGGCGTATGGCTTTTAGTGCCGGGATGTGTCCGAGGACTTTCGCTCGCCAGGTGCAGGTCTTTTGATTTGACGCCTGCAGGTGACCTGCGCGTCGTAATGAGGATGAAATGATGATGAAGAGGGCACATACGCTCAGTCCCCGTGCCAGGCGAATTAACCAATTATGGTTAAAATTCCCGACCCTGCCGGGAATCGAACCCGGAGTCCCTGTGGCCAAAGGCCAGCACGCTAACCATTTAGCCATTTAGTCGGACATGAGGGTATTTAAGGGCTGTTGTAAGGATATAAAGGAGAGGGCGTATACACATTTGGTAAGACCCCAATTAGAATTTGGATCCAGTGTATGGGACCCACACCAGGATTACTTTGTGCGAGAACTGCAAAGTATCCAATGAAAAGCACTGCAATTTGTTCCGGGTGATTTCCGACAAACGATTAGTATTAAAAAAATGCAAATTTTATGCTGGGAAGTCTCGGGAGTAAGGAGATAAGCTGTTCAACTAGGCAGTATGCTCCAAATTCTCAGTGGAGAGATGAGCGTGGAATGACATTAGTTAGACGAATAAGCTTGAGCGAAGCTTTTAATTGTAGAAAGGTTCATGATGTGAATACACGGCGATCGGAAACAGCGTGCACCGCTCATATAAATGTCTCCTGGGTGATCGATTATGATGAAGAAGACGAAATCAGCACGATTTGTTCTGGATGACTTCCGACAAAAGATACGTGTTGCGAAAGTTTTGCAAACTTTAGGCTAGGGAAGTTTTGGGAGTAAAGAGAAGAGTTGCTCGACTAAGTGCCATGTTGCAAGCTGTCAGCGGAGAGGTGGCATGGAATGAGCGTAGTAGACGATTAACTCTGAATGGAGGTTTTTAAAGTAGGAAAGATAATAATAATAATAGGAATACAGAGTTAGAACTGAACAGGACGAATTAGGGCAAATATTCGTTTGTAGGGAGAGGAATGGATTGAGATAATTTACCGAGGGGGATGTGCGATAAACGTCTAACTCCTTTGAAGTTATTTAAGAAAATACCAGGCAAAAATTAGGTAAGGGTATCGGCACCTAGGCGACGGCTCTAAATGGCGATCATTGGCGACAGATTGATAGATGATGATGATGCTTGTTGTTTAAATGGGCCCCACAGATTCATAGCAGCTGTGCACAACAAAATATCGAACTTCACAGTAGGATGTGCTCCGTTCTTGATACCGATACGGTATTGAATCCGTCGCTACATGTTGTTTGTTTGTCCAACCCTTGTCCCGTTTCCCTACGGGGTCGGGTGTGAGGTGAGATGAATCTGTCGTGACGGGTTTTTATGATCGGATGCCCTTCCTGACGTCAACCTCAACAGAGGAGTTTATGAGACGAAATGAATGACGTGATATATGATAGTAGGGAGAGGGTGAAACCCGGTGCTGGCACATAGCCTACTCCTGTCGAATAGCACCAAGGGGTCTGCTCTAGGGGTCCGACGGACGAATCACCATCAACAGCGACATATGCCTTCACTCCATATGAGCACTGCGGTGAGGTTTGGAATTTAATCCAGGCTTTTTGGCACGCAATCCAGTGATTAGAAATTGTATACCACCACCTCCCCTACCGGCTAACATTCTGATGGTGAACATTTTTTCGACCAACGGGACTCGAACCGCCTAACCTCGGCGTCAGGCCGTTTAGACTTCAGCGCCTTAACGATCGTGGCCACCAGGTGGGCTCAAATCCATCGCTACATATGGTACCATATTTCAAGTTACGGCGCATCAAAACATTTTTAATTTTTTTGTTATTTTGTGGTGTAGTGGTTAGTGTGATTAGTTGCCACCCCCGGATTCCCGGCTCTGCTACGAAATTTGAAAAGTGGTACGAGGGCTGGAACGGGGTCCACTCAGCCTCGGCAGGTCAACTGAGTAGAGGGGAGTTCGATTCCCACCTCAGCCATCCTGGAAGTGGTTTTCCGTGGTTTCCCACTTCTACTCCAGGCAAATGCCGGGATGGTACCTAACTTAAGACCACGGCCGCTTCCTTCCCTCTTCCTTGTCTATCCCCTCCAATCATCCCATCCCCCACCAAGGTCCCTGTTAAGCATTGCAGGTGAGGGCTCCGGGGCGAGGTACTGGTCATGCTCCCCAGTTGTATCCCCCGACCCAATGTTTCACGCTCCAGGACACTGCCCTTGAGGCGGTAGAGGTGGGATCCCTCGCTGAGTCCGAGGGAAAAGCCAACCCTGGACGGTAAGCAGATTAAGAAAGAAAGGAACAAATACTTTACGACTGGGAGACATTCCTGTGGCAATGCATCCTTACAATAGTATGACAATGAAATTAAATGAGAAACACGAATTATATAACAAAAATTACAACAAACAATTCCATTGATATAAGACGTTACAAGAATTTATATTTAAAAAAAGAAAGAATATGATTATGAAAGACGAAGTATAAGGTAATACAGGAGAACTCATGTGTTGTGTTTGAGTCATCAGTCTATAGACTGGTTTGATGCAGCGCTCCATGTCACCCTATACTGTGCTAATATTTTCATTTCTACGTAACTATTGCATCCTACACCTGCTCTAATCTGCTTGTCATATTCATATCTTGGTTTACCCCTACCGTTCTTACCACCTACAATTCCTTCAAAAACCAACTGAACAAGTCCTGGGTGTCTTAAGATGTGTCCTATCATTCTATCTCTTCTTCTCGTCAAATTTAGCCAAATCGATCTCCTCTCGCCAATTCGATTCAGTATCTCTTCATTTGTGATTCGATCTATCCATCTCACCTTTAGCATTCTTCTGTAACACCACATTTCAAAAGCTTCTATTCTCTTTCTTTCTGAGCTAGTTATCGTCCATGTTTCACTGCCATACAATGCCACGCTCCACACGAAAGTTTCCAAAAACATCTTTCTAATTCCTATATCAATGTTTGAAGTGAGCAAATTTCTTTTCTTAAGACAGCTCTTCCTTGCTTGTGCTAGTCTGCATTTTATGTCCTCCTTACTTCTGCCATCGTTAGTTATTTTACTACCCAAGTAGCAATATTCATCTACTTCCTTTAAGACTTCATTTCCTAATTTAATATTTCCTGCATCACCTACCTTCGTTCGACTGCACTCCATTACTGTCCGGCTCCATGGCTAAATGGTTAGCATGCTGGCCTTTGGCCACAGGGGTCCCGGGTTCGATCCCGGTAGGGTCGGGAATTTTAATCATCATTGCTTAATTTCGCTGGCACAAGGGCTGGGTGTATGTGTCGTCTTCATCATCATTTCATCTTCATCACGACGCGCAGGTCGCCTACGGGGGTCAAATCAAAAGACCTGCACCTGGCGAGCCGAACATGTCCTCGGACACTCCCGGCACTAAAAGCCATACGCCATTTCATTTTTACTCCATTACTTTTGTTTTGGACTTATTCATTTTCATCTTGTACTCCTTACCCAAGACTTCGTCCATACCATTCAGCAGCTTCTGGAGATCTTCTGAAGTCTCAGATAAAATAATATCATCGGCAAATCTCAAGGTTTTGATTTCGTCTCCTTGGATTGTGATTCCCTTTCCAAATTTCTCTATGATTTCCTTTACTGCCTATTCTATGTAAACATTGAAAAGGAGGGGGGACAAACTGCAGGCTTGCCTCACTCCTTTCTGGATTGCTGCTTCTTTTTCAAAGCCCTCGATTCTTATCACTGCAGACTGATTTTTATACAAAATGTAGATAATTCTTCGTTCTCGGTATCTGATCTCAATCACCTTCAGAATCTTAAATAGCTTGGTCCAATCAACATTATCGAATGCCTTTTCTAGATCTACGAATCCCATGTACGTGGGCTTGTCCTTGATTCGATCCTCTAAGATCAAACGTAAAGTCAGGATTGCTTCACGTGTTCCTATATTTCTTCTGAAGCCAAATTGATCTTCTACCAACTCAGCTTCAACTTGTTTTTCCATCCTTCTGTAAATAATATGTGTTAAAATATTGCAGCATGAGATACTAAACTAATGGTGCGGTAGTTTTCACACATGTCAGCACCGGCTTTCTTGGGAATAGGTATAACAATATTTTGCCGAAAATCGGATGGCACTTCTCCTGTCTCATATATCTTACACACTACATGGAATAACCTTGACATGCTGGTTTCTCCTAAGGCAGTCAGTAATTCAGAGGGAATGTCATCAATTCCAGGTGCCTTGTTCCTATTTAGATCACTCACAGCTCAGGTCAAACTCTGATCTCAAAATTGGGTCTCCCATTTCATCAGCATCAACAGCCTCTTCTTGTTCCAGAACCAAATTATCTACATCTTTACCTTGATACAACTGTTGGATATGTTCCTGCCATCTTTCTGCTTTGTCTTCTTTCCCTAGAAGTGGCTTTCCATCTGAACTCTTAATATTCATACACCTAGATTTCCTTTCTCCAAAGGTTTCCTTGATTTTCCTGTGTGCAGCATCTACCTTTCCTAGGACCATACAACCTTCGACATCCTTGCACTTCTCCTTCAGGCAGTCTTCCTTAGCTACCTTGCACGTTCTATCCACTTGATTCTTTAATCTCCTGTATTCTTTTCTGCCCTCTTCATTTCTGGCATTCTTGTATTTTCGTCGTTCATCAATCAGATCTAGTATCTCCTGAGTTATCCACTGATTCTTAGTTGATCTTTTCTTCCTTCCTAACATTTCTTCAGCATACTGACTTCATTTTTCATGACTAACCACTCTTCCTCTATTGTGTTTCCTTCAGCCTTTTCATTTAGTCCTTGTGCAACATGTTCCTTGAAACAATCCCTCACACTCTTTTCTTTCAACTTGTCTAGATCCCATCTTTTTGCATTCTTACCTTTCTTCAATTTCTTCAGCTTGAGATGGCATTTCATGACCAACAAGTTGTGGTCAGAGTCCACGTCTGCTCCTGGGAAAGTTTTGCAATCCAACACCTGGTTTCTGAATCTCTGCCTAATCAAAGAACTCATATGAAAACTAAAAAAATATGTACGGGTATTTTAACGTGATAATTGCAAGCAAACGCATAGGAATTAAGAACGAATGCGCAGAAATGAATTCAAAGTAAATCATTAACGCAATTCTAAAACGAAACCCTTAATACATTAGTAATACTGATGACATACAAGCTTGCAATTTTCTGTTGACTGAGTCTTCTTTTATAATTAAAGCAATCGAATTAAATCAATGTATGGGGATCCTGTTTGTAGTTTATACCTTTTTCGGTATAAAAATCCTCACAAGAGAAGTTAATAATTAAGATAAACTACGAACACACATTTTTACTACTGTATATACCCTGTATACGCATAAAGGAATGAATGGATCGTTTATTTGTAGATGAAACATATTTTAACTTTATAGCTACGAAGGAATACAAAGCTCACCTGACAAGGTAAACTGTTTTGAGACTTACCAATCAGAGGCATGTCATAATCTTGGAAATAATTTATCCATATATTCACTGGACTCAGAATTACTTCATCGCCTTCTCCTCCACCTATGCCGTTCATCTCCCGTATGTAAGACAGAACCAGTAAATTCTATACGTAGAGCTGTATACTTGGACAAAATCCAGGAGTTGGGGACTTTGAACACACACTATTTTATTGAAAGCATCCGAGCACATCTTTGTAATGATAAACTGAAAATACCAAGCAAGCTGGAAGTCTTACGTGGCCGTTGATATTGTGATCATAACAGTAGCAGTGCTAAAAAGCTCGCCCCCACCCCCGCAAAAATTATTGAAAATGGGCCCCTTGTTTCCTGATAAGAAACGTTGCAAGTTTATTTCGTAGTAAAAGGTTGCATATTATTACAATGAACAGCAACGACGATAATAATAATAATAATAATAATAATAATAATAATAATAATAATAATAATGTTACACAATTTAGTTTCCAAATCCGAAGGAATAAAATTATACACTTATATGCACACAACACACAAACACACACACAAGAAATGCATATTCCAATTATGGTATAGTTTTGGACAAAACATGACGGCCTCAGTTCCAGGAAGCGAGCTGGAAGCCAGCAGTCAATCACATCCTGCACCCTGCTGAGTTAACGAGTTCTAAGTGCTCCTTGGTTGTTTTGGAGAGGCTGCCAAATCACTTTCTTCCTCACACTCTGTAGTATTTACCCTTTCTTCGTGTAGAGTGCAGTGGCCGATTTGGCAACTCTGGCTGCAGTAGAGTTAGTAAATTCTATTAAGTCGCTAATAGACACCGATCTGCCGCTGGAAAGTAGTGGTGTGAGGCGAGGTCAACATGATTTGTCCCCAACTATTACCAAAAGACGCTGACCGTCACAATATTAAGAAATAATCTCGTTCCTAGGACCAAACAATTTACAACTCAAACATCAGTCGTTATGTAGGAAATACAATGAAGCAGAGGAATCAGCTGAACACATACTTTTCGAATGTGAGGCGCTGGGTAGAATCAGACTCTCCACTCTAGGACTACCAGTTGAAGAGAGAGAAAAAAATCCAAGAACACCCAGTAAGAACAACCTGCAGCTTTGTGAAGGGAGCAGGTATATCTAGGTGGGAATGAAGGAAAAACATGGTAGCAAAAGATCTTAGAGGTCGACGCTAATTAGGAACTAATATTTAGAGGCCCCATGAAGAAAAGAAGAAGAAGAACCATCAATCGTAGGCGTACTTAGCTACACTGACTGCCGAGAGTTGTAAACAGGCTCGAAACCTCAGTATTTAGAGTTTAGATAAGGAGGCTGTCTTTGTTACCGCTTCTTCGCTGACTACTGGCTTATCAGAACTGGCTAATTACTTCAAAATCCTTGTTGTTTGTTGTGAGTGGCAGAAAGAGATGGTTATTATTGGAACAGGCTGGGAAACCCGCATTCTTTCAGAAATAACTACCGTACTCTTATTGACGAAAGAAGTTCTGCACTACAACGGCCTAAGTTTGGAATAACCCTCTGTAATACACATAATATTGTGTTGTGTGCTGTAGCTTTCTATTTATGTGAAATCACTCTTCAGCTACTGAAGTAAGAAATCCTCACAAGCCATGCCCCCTCCCGCCCCGCGAGATCTGTGGGGCCTTATCACCGCCGAACCACCGGAATAAAGTCAAGCGTAGATGCCACTACAACCACAGGTATAGAAAGTGGTAGAGTACTCTGTGTTGTTCATTAATAAGATACACCAGCAGAATGGGAAGCTCAGGAACACTGAGTGACTCCAAGTGTGGATGAGTTATTGATTGCCATATTAGTAATAAATCCGTCATGGACATTGGTGGTGTGATTATGATGTGGAAACGTGAAGGGCCGATAGGTATGAAATGGCGTATGGCTATTAGTGGCGGGAGATCCCAGGGTGGGTTAGGCTCGACAGGTGCAGGTCTTTTGATTTGACCCCCATAGGCGACCTGCGCGTCATGATGAGGATGAAATGATGATGAAGACAACACATACACCCAGCCCCGTGCCAGGGAAAATAACCAATGATGGTTAAAATTCCCGACCCTGCCGGGAATCGAACCCGAGACCCCTGTTATCAAAGGCCAGCACGCTAACCATTTAGCCATGGAGCCGGACGGCGGATAGGTTACGTTTAATGACAGAGTGCATTGAGTTTCGTGTACAGTCCTTCATGTCAATCGCCAGACATAGATTGAAAAAATATTCCGTGCTATTAATAACCATGAGTGTTGACAGAAATGCGGATCTATGGTTGAGGAGTTCCCTGTAAACAAAATATTTCGTCATCTACTAATGTTACGCACCTCCCACAAGGAGATAAAAATGGCCGCCTTACTGGACGATGTACAATGGGAAATGTGTGATTTAAAGTGATGAATTACACCATAACCTTAGAGAGAGTGTTTGGGTGTAATGAACGATACCTGGCTTCATGTGAATCGCAAACAGTGAAATTTTGATGAATGTGTGAAATGAAACAACATTTCAATCAATCAATCAATCAATCAATCAATCAATCAATCAATCAATCAATCAATCAATCAATCAATCAATCAATCAATCAATCAATCAATCAATCAATCAATCAATCAATCAATCAATCAATCAATCAATCAATCAATCAATCAATCCAATTCTGATCTGCATTTAGGGCAGTCGCTCAGGTGGCAGATTCCCTATCTGTTGTTTCTCCATCGACTTCAAGAAAACTGGTTGAAAATAGAATTTCCTCAAAGAAAAAGGCATTGTCTGATTAGAAGAGGTGTTCGGATACTTTCGAACATATCGTGCATCTATAAATTTGTTAAAAATATTCCTGTAGGAGTGAAATATTTATGATAGTATAATGATCAGGGGAGGGCTACCCCTGACATACTCGTTCCATCATACTGTATGCAGGTTATACCACGAACGTTGTACCATAACATTCATGGACAATATTATTTTCTTGTTTGAATCTTTTTTTTTTTTGGTATTCTACATACATGATTCTGAACAACTTTCAAATTTCCTTAGGCCGCCTTTCACCTATTCTACTTCCATAGCCTAATCATCAAGTCTTCCTTTAATTTTGTTCAAGAAGTCGCACCAACTGCTTTCTGCATTAGTTATTCACTCCAATTTTATTGAATGCTGTTTGTCCAATGGAGGAATTAAATAATGAACATTCTGTGAAGATCAAGCAGAAATCTCGAGTCAATTGACATGCAAACCACTGCTGTCCAAAGTTTAACTGCATCAGCGTTGTAAAGAGATACATACATAGTCCGTTCTGAATTAGGAAACATGTCGTGGTCGTAATATTTATTTAGTGTCAAGGTCAATACATAGCAGAAATTTATTACTCATCTGACAGAATGTACGTTGGGTGATGGTCGGCTATTTTCCCGTAACTTACAACAGAAGTTATTCCTGAGTGATATTTATTCTCCTAGCCTGGGATACTTACAGCTCTCGATATTTAGCACAGGGCTAAAGTTAAATGTACAGAACAGTGTACGATTTCGTTAGGAAAATAATGGTAAATTTCTAGGGTAAATATTGAATGAGAAATACAATATAGTATAAATTGTTGGTTTCTTTGAAATACATTCTGTCAACAAATATACGCCTCTGTCAGTGAGTGACAACTAATTCAATACCAGTACTGTAAACTGGCTCCCTGGACTCGAAAATATCTGCGAATGCAGTTTCCGAAATATCTACGTATCTGAATATCGTCGCTGAGGGAGCAGTACAGCGTATCTGACAGTGCACTTCCTAACCATTATTTTCCTCAAGACTAGTCACGTCTCCCAGCCACATATGGATATGCAGTCTATCAGATCAGTTTTCATTGCGTTCATTTTCCTACTATTTGCATTTACGTCACACTGACACATGTAGGTCTTATGGCGACAATGGGATAGGAAAGGGCTAGAAGTGGGAAGGAAGCCATACCAGCATTTACCTAGAGAAGAAGCGGGAAAACACGGAAACCCACTTCGAGGGTGGCTGAGGTGGGAATTGAAATCCTTCCACTCAGTTGACCTCTTAAGGCTAAGTGGACCCCATTCCAGTCCTCGTGCTTTTCAAATTTCGTGGCAGGGCCCGGAATTTAACCCGGGCCTTCGGGGGTGGCAGATAATCACACTAACCACTACACCACAGAGGGGGGAAGTTTATTTTCCTATCATAATGTGCAAAGGAGAATGAACCTTAAATACATTTTACTGTAAGAATTTCTAAATTCGTCAATCAGACACACATATTACAGTACGGTACGGTAAGGTTCATTTTCCTTTACACCTCACCATAGGAAATTGAACACAACGGTAATGGTTCTGATGAACTGCACATCCATATATGGCTGGGAGGCGTGACTAGTCTTGAGGAAAGGTGCACTGTCAGATACGCGGTGTTGCTCCCGCTGCAACGATATCTGTTTTCTTTGGTTGGTTGTCCAGGTACAGTATATAAAAATGTGATAATCGGTGAAACTGTGCAGTGAAGCCTGAGGGGTGGGGTATAGTTTTGTACTTCATTTAATGTAATTCCTGTTGTGTCATCTTCAGTTGCGTGGTCAGAAATCTGCTCATACTATTCTTTGACAGTTCAGCACCTTACCAACAAATACAGTATTTCCGTGGAATCAGTAGTAGTTTAGGATGCTGTATCAAAGTTTTACCTCTGTCCAAACAGCGTGTCTTTGTCGCACAACCTATTTTATTCGTTGCTGTTTACAATGCAATCACCTGGACGATATTTTAACTCCGAAGGAGGAGGCTACTAAATTTCAAGTTGGCAATATTTCTGTTGTGTTGGTTCCTATGGATCGTACTGACTTGATGGAGTTATTTTGAAGGCCTCAGCACCTACACATGTTAGTCTTTGGCGAGTCTTGTATGATGAGGAGAAGAGTTATCTCCACATATACCTTCGGAGCGTCGTTATTCAAGACAGAAGATAGTTTTCTACCACCCTCATCTTGTTGGCTCCGGTCTCCGGAACTGAATTGACCACACTTCTGATAGACAGTACGTTCAGATGTTTCCTCACGTTCCTTGTCTACATTACCGAAAGTATTTTGCAAAATAGGACACAGTCTGAATTTATGAAGCAGAATCATCAGGAACTCATTTCTTATCGACATATCTTGCAGGACACACCGGACTCGCAATAAATGAATCCCAACGTAATACGGCATGCCGATGGCCGAAGAGTTGCTCTCGAATTCGTATTAAAAACTCTGCGACCAGTCTGGTACGTTAGTTTGTGGCAGAGGTGAGAGTGGCTCACCGGAAAATAGGACATAATTTACTGAAGAATCTCGTAGTAGTAGTTAATTTGCTGAGAATCGCATCACCAAAGCATGTAAGAGCGAAAACTTTACATCGCACACACTTGTAGATTAGAGGTGGCAAAAGCCGGAGTTACGACGTTATGATTGTAATGTGTCAATTCAAACTTAATTGAACATCATTTACAACTCAAAGAGAAGACGTTGGGGGCAATTTAAACGGCATATTTGTCTCAGTTCTTTGATTATATTGTTTCGAACTCACATGACCCGAGGAGAAAAATTGAACTAGCAGTACGCTACTTTCATTTCCTAGATTCATCGGCATGCTGCAACTTACAAACTGATAAATAATTCCTTTACATTCTTTGTTTCTTCATAGTACATTTCTTCTTCACTAAATGGAGTTAACACCTCACAAGTAACTTCATCTTGTACATTCTAGTTCATGAGTCTTCGGATTTGTTAGCCTAAGTTGCTGCTGAAAGACTGAGTTGGCTTTAAGGTATATACATCTTCAGCCAGGGAATTTTATATTCCGTCTGATATTTCATTTAGCTTAACGGCCATAATTATCCATGGTCACTGAATCCTCCATACACAGCTGTATTTTTCTGTCCCTAATTAAATGCTTAATTCATGGTCCATGAACCAGTCGTAGCTCGTAGAAACTGAACTTATTCATTGAGAATAGACTTTGCTCGTTCAGTGGGAAATATTCAGCATCGTCGACAAGTTATATCTAGACTTCGAGTGTGGAACCCTCCTTACGCTTATCCAACAACTGTCCAACCACGCCAGCAAGTTTGGCGTATCTACTAAAGAGAACTACGGGAACGAAGGTAACTATTAACATTGCCTCATAGAGGTATCAAGACTCATAAATGAAGGCATGTAGAAGACCTTTAACACTACTGAAAAAATATAACTAGTTTGAAACGTACTGGTCGTGAGACGTGACACGGTAAAAAGTAGGAACTTAAAGGGAAGATGGAACGAGACTAAACAGTAACAGCTCTAAGAGGACCTGGAAGAGGTAAATGATGAGGTGTATGCTTGAGAGTGCTTGAGTGCTTGAAGCAGACTGTGAGTTAGTGTTCATGCAAACAAGTATTTCAGATGTCTCTCAAAGTGCGTCCTACTTTTATACCCATAGCTATGCTCACGATTTCAATAGTCACGTAAAATTGCACGCTCATTTACTCTGCTTGCTTTTAACTTTATAACCAAATAAAGAAACTGAGTTTTTAAATATTACATCCGATGTAAGATTTTCAATGAACTACCTTCTGCACTGGGAAGAGAATATACATTCTGCACAACGACATATTACCCATCCTTAGTGATTTATGCCAACAGTTGTTAGTATAAGCAGGTTTGTTAGTTTAGACTTTCTTACCTAAGACAAGACTGGCTATGGAGGATGTGATGATACTACAAGAACACAGAAGCATTGTGTGGCTAAGGTCAACCTCTTGTCGTTGAATAGCAACCATTATCACGGCTACAACTGCCGATAACAAACCAACCACGATTGCTTGGCACTGAAACACGAAAATATATTACATGTTTCACTACTACTTATCCTACGGATTTGTTTTTTATTTGAAGGGTCCCCAACCGACTTTCCTACAGTGGACTAATTCTTCTTTCCTTCTGATAGGAAGGACTGATTTGTTGAATATATTCAGAATTACAAAGCGAGGAATTTAGAGAGAAAATTATGCAAGTGAATTTGCATTGGCTCCAGATCACTAAATTCTGTAAAGTTTGATTTCATACTTTAAAAATGAGAAACTAAAACTCAGGTGTTATTGAGAAATATAGCAATATAATTCATCGTCTTCTTGTAACGGTGACATACCGGCATTAAGTTATACCAATATTTATCGCACAACTGTCAGAGTGTACTTTACAATATTGACCATTTTTTACTACATGTATTCAGTGCCTCTTATCAGAAGGTGACAACGACATGATGAGACTTCCTAATAATCAGTACCTAGGTTTAATTTATAATAAGTCATCTATTCCGTTAATGGACCTTCCTTCTCCGTTGGGCTCGCTTCCGGAAGAAGATATGCAATAAACCTTTACACTTTCACAACAAGTACGTGAACAGGTTCTTATTCTACAGATATAAATGTCCTTCTATTGGTAATTCCAATAATAGGGTATATACTGGTGTAGAAATTTGTAATATTGAAATAACTTTAGAATAAAAGAGTTAGAACAGATAATACTCTTCTACGCTGCAATTAATGGTACGTATTTCACAGTCATCCCATTCACAGTAGATCGCCAACTGGAAGAATCAAATATATAATTGTTGTCATCTGTTATGAGTTTCACGACACTCTATACAACATACTTACTGCAGTCAGCTGATGAGGAAGATCTACACGTAGAAACATTTTATGTTGATTATATTCCTTGGTATTGTTAAACTAAATGAGGGCCAAGGAATGCGAAGACACCTCTCTCACTGATAAACGTGCTGATTTCTGAAGGTATGCAAAAAAAATCTTCTGTAGACTGAGTGGCCTAAAAATATAAAAATATGTATTTATTTTGTTGAAAGTCTGTACATCTCTTTAGTTAAAATAAAATCTCCATAAATTACGTACCACATAATGCACATAATTTTACATCATTTGAAAGATCGATTCATACAAACTAAAAGAGATTTTATTTAAAAGATCTTACAGCGTAAAGTTCAATATGAAACCTAGCACATCACATCACATCACATCGCATCGCATCACCACTATTCTAGTAGCTGCTTTCATGTGTTTTACAAGATAGTGTATAAGAATTTGTTCTTCGTAACTGCAGTAATGTTTATCACAATCCATCACGATGGGTAGCCCATTGGATACAATTATACATCTGAAAATGAGGTCATTTCCATCAGAAATATACTTCCAGTTTTATGTGCTTTCGAGACATAATTTTCGTCTTGATGAATGTATTGCTCTTTGTAAAGCAAATTTAGCCTCATCCCTTTTAATCGTGAGATGTAAGAGATCAATGACATTAGTCCTGCAACAATGAAACAGTTCCCTTGTGCTTTGCGTATATCACGATAAACATTCATAAATGTACCACACTGTCCGTGGCAGTATATTATTAAAGCATTTATGTTAGACGAATGACCTAAATTAATAATTATCTCGACAGAACATCCAGTAATCTGCCGACGGTTTGGGTGTTGTTCTTTGGCAAGCCGCCGATGTATCGACTGATCAACTTCTTGTGTCTTGAAGTTGTAGTATTCCTTATTTTTTTGCTGAAAATCCCCCTGGATTATGTAATATCATATACCGCTCCTCAGGTACAGCTAAAACACGTTTTAGTTTCAGATTGTTCCCATTCTTCCTGGAATTTTAGCTGTCATAGTATTGTTATTTCATACAAATTCGCCTATTCCTACTTACAGTAGAATCTACCAAAATCTTCTCTGTTTTTAAACCGAAATGTGGCATTTATTAGTTATTAGTTAATGCATGCTCCTTGATATATCGCCCCCTTTATGGCTTAATAATGTCGGATAATGTACATGATGATGGTCTGTTTATGTAAAATTTCATTGCTCATTATCGAAATAATTTTTTCAACAATTCTCGAAATATTCTTCCGTTACTAACGTGACTGAATCCAGCTTCCAAATTCCAAACTTGTTGCCTCTTAGATAGCGATTATAATGACTAAGATGATGAATATTGTATTAAAGAGCCTGATATACAGCGCCACCATTCAGTCAAGAGAGTTAGATCGTTTTTATTCCTCCAGCTGTGTTGTATATGCCGTCCCATATGTGTACTTTGCCATTCCTTCTTGAGGAAAAATGTACAGCTGTGTACTTGAATATTCAGTGTATGTTTATTTCAAGGCTACTGAACTTGAGTTCAATTGGATACTCAATGCACTGTTTTAGCTTGTTCACATGAATTACAAGAAACTTAAACAAATATTCGTAAGTGCCCTTACCTGTCGGAGTGCTGTCCTCATTATTTATTCTTTATATTGGGTTTTTATGTAGTACCGTTGTAACGACCATTAGTCACCCATTAAAAGTTTCCAGAAAACATGTGTTAGAGTCAATGATGACTTCGTAACACGCTTTGTATGTCTTAAATGTCATAGCTTCATCAAATATTTAAACAGATACGTCATACTCATGTTTCAATTTTCCTTAGGACGAAAATATAAATGGATAACGTTGACTAAACTTAATACAAAGTTCCAGGTGACAACACCTACACTTCTAGGTGAAAATCGTATGTTATTTATCACTGGCATCTCTGGCCTTGATTCTTTGTTTCTTGTTTCTTTCTTCGTTTTAGCAACCGCAACTTATTTTTCATTTTTCTAGCAGCTTAGCGCCTCATTAAAACCGGCAAGTTTTCCGACACTAGGATTCGAATGGAAATTATGTTCAACGCTGTGGACGGTAGGATTCGCAACTACTGTCTCCTGACTGCAAGATTACAGCTAACGTACCCCTTAACGAACTCGCTTTGTAATGATATTTGTTCAAGAATACAGCATTGAAATACACCAGATTAAGTTTCAATTAGTTTTTCCTTGAAGTTTTTGTTAAGATCTTGTAGTCTCGCTATATTTTACACAGGAAGTTGTCGTATTTCATTTCTTGAAGGCCAAGTAGGGAGCGTTCAGTTAAATTGCAAGAGGGAATCCTTTATTTTCTAAGTTTAGGTTAAATCTCATCATAAGTCACGAACGGATGTACGAGCTGCCTTATTCCCCTGTGCCTTTCATTACTAATACTTCAAAGAACAACAATTTGAGTAATGCTGTCCCTTCACTTAGATGTTGAAATAATGTTTATATTTCAGATTAAAATGCTGTGAAAGAGAATTTAGTAAACTTCAATTACGTTGCATTCACATTCTTGCGCGACGAAATAATTCTGACAAAACTTACACAATTTAATCTAACCATATTTGCGTAAAATGCCATTATTGTCAATCTTGTTTACTTTCGCCACGTGCATTCTGGATTTCGCATAGCGTGCACTATGCTGTAATTCAATCTCCCCCCCCCCGCACTCTTGTAAGCCTACTAGATTTTTTTCCAGTAACGATTTCAAAATGTATGCTTGAGCGTTTCTCTTCTCCTATTTTCTTTTGCTTTTGTCCATTTCTTCTTCTAGTGGCTTTATTTTACTCGTTTACTATTTGAATTATAGTCAGTTTCTCCTTTTGTGGTGTATCGAGTGTACTCCTTTGGAGCTCCTAGGTAAGCCTAGATTTGTCCTTTGGTTTGGATGTTTCCCATCTGCTTCCTACGTTCTTAAATTATCTTATGCGTTTTAGTTTTACAAGATCGATGGGAATTTCTTTTATGTCTCTCGATTAAAATTCTATAACATTTATTCCCCTATAATGTTCTTCCCGCTTCTATTCCCGTTTGTCCTCCACTGTTCTTGAAGATCTTCATAACTCTCTGCAAACTTTCCCTTTTTTAACTATTGCCATACCTATAGACCCGTAGCTATGCTGTTGTGTACGTGCTCATTTAGAAATCTGCAGTTCCTTCTTCAATCTATGGGAACGCAGAATTATCATAAATATCAAAATCATATTTTCCTTTTCAGTAAGGCTTTGTGAAAAGTAACTTGAGTGTGGCATTTCTTCATAAATCTATGAAATAACTCAAGCAGTGGAGGCATGCACACTACTTAACTTTTCTGATAACAATGTAATAGGTGATTCAATATATCATAAGAGATAACATACCGTAGTTGCATCACCAACAGCATCACTACCAATAAGATCATCTGATCCACGATAAATTATTTCTTCTTCTTCTCCTCCTCCTCCTCATCATCATCATCTTCATCATCATCATCATCATCATCCACGTGAAAAGGCAAACCTCAGCATAGAACTGACAGTTTTTAAAACTTCAGTCATCAGCAATGGTTTGCTGTATTATTTCTGATGTAACTTGACGGATAATAGACCTTTCAACAAAGCCTTGCTTTTTTTGTATTTCTTAATATGTTATTCCTGCCTTTTAATTCTTAAATGAAGCGTAGAATAAAGTTGAGTATTAAGGCCTTCGATTTAGAGGGTCCCGGGTTCGATTACCGACCGGTTGGGGGATTTTAATTTCGTCTGATGAATTCTTCTGGTTCGGGGACTGGCTGTTTGTGTTTGTCCCAACACTCTCATTTTCATATTAAAACAACACACCACATTACCAACCACGACAGAAACACGCAATAGTGATTACGTCCGCCCATACAGGGTTGGCGTCGGGATTGGCATCCGGCAGTAAAACAGGGCCAAATCCGCATGTGCGACACAGTTCGCACCCACGACTTAACAGGTGTGGCAAAAGCGGAAGAAGAAGAATCTGTACTTGTTATCAGTCGATCCAAAACTGGAATATATCAGTGAACACTTGGAGAACTTACAACTCAAATCTCTTCAGGGATAGACAAATGAATCATGGCTCGATGAAGCGACAAGTGATAAATTCGATTCATAAGATGTTATAAGTGAGGATCTACGATCTATAGAGCTACAAGGTAGAAGAGGTTTTGTTCCCACCATAAGTAAAATACCCGTTATTTGTCTCTTAAAATCCTGGGGTGAGAAGTCGCCAAAGTGATTTTCGGGTCGTTATTGTCTTTATTCCACAGCATTATGTCCTGGCGGTAAAAAGCTGAAGAAACTTTTGTGTTAACCTGACTGCAACTCGTCTTCTGTGTTTAGACTCATCTAGGTGCTCCACGTTACGAAATTGACGTGCTTGTAAATGATGAGCCTGATTACATTACACTCGAAATAAAAGTATGAAAAGGTGGTAGGAAACTGATGGAAGATAAGTGTGGTTTAATCCCTCAGAGAAATGTTGAAAATATTGAAATTAGTCATTTCATTACCAAATTAAATATGTAGGTTAAGAAGTTTGCAGAAAGGATTCTTCGTGTCTTGTTGTTGGACTTTGCCTCAAACACATCTCCATATTTTCTGAATTGGTGGAGATAGTAGACAGCACCAAAAATAATCATACTCCAGAAATAATAGCTATAAATTAAAGAGTCTTCAATATCGGCAGGTAGCAAAAAATTATGATCATAAATATTTTATAAATACCTGTATTTAATAGTCTAGGGACAACATGAATTCAGGAATAGCTTCTTCAATTTTTTTTTTTTTGCTAGGGGCTTTACGTCGCACCGACACAGATAGGCCTTATGGCGACGATGGGATAGGAAAGGCCTAGGAGTTGGAAGGAAGCGGCCGTGGCCTTAATTAAGGTACAGCCCCAGCATTTGCCTGGTGCGAAAATGGGAAACCACGGAAAACCATCTTCAGGGCTGCCGATAGTGGGATTCGAACCTACTATCTCCCGGATGCAAGCTCACAGCCACGCGCCTCTACGCGCACGGCCAACTCGCCCGGTTCTTCAAATTTGAGCAAGAAAAGTCATATCAATATGGGCCCTGAAATGATTCATTTCTGAGTTATCCGAGCGTCAGGTTTTGTCATTACCTTCATTTGACTGAATTAAATCCGAAACAATGATTTTTGACAATATGCATATTTCTTGATTGAAGTGTGTGAGCTGTCCATGAGCGAACTGCGGAATGTCAGAGTGCGGACGGAACTCTACGAGGTGACGAACTAGGGTAGGCAGGAGGCGGACGTTATGAACATTCTGTTTAAGGAATGTCAGCAATTCATTAAGATAACCGTTAATGCTCCCAGCAGAAAACGGTGCGGACAGTAAACTTCCACAGCATTCATTCGACGTTATTAGCACCTGTATTAAAAATAATGTATCTATGCAAGAAAATATTGTCTGATGAAAGGGCAGATATTTTCATGCTAGAGAGTAAACTGATAGTTGCATAGATATGAAAAAAGAAGAGTAGCTGATTTACCCTTTACGTTTCCTAACGAAGGGGACTTTAATCTAGTCTAGAGCAGTCGTTAAATATGAGAGCCATTCAAAAAGAAATGAGCTGAAGGCCATAAAATGAAAACCGCTGAAAGGATCACAATGCAACTGCTTGCGGAAGAAGGTGCGGCCCCTATAAGAGCGCTGAGGTCCTAAGCTCGCCGCTGGAGGGACATGGGTGCACAGCACGTGACGACAGGGCGAGGACTTGCACCCGTTGATCGTCCACTGCACCCGGTCGTGCTGACAGCAGTGAAACGGGTGCTTCAAATGAAGAGCAAATGGGTATAGAGCATTTCCTGACAGCAAAAGCAGTGAGGGGATCGAAAATTCATCGAAGAATGGCACAAGTGTACGGAGAACACTGCATGTCTGTTGCAAGTGTCAAGGCGTGGCACAACCGATTCAAGGAAGGACGGATATCATTGGTCGATGATGCACGTTCTGGAAAGCCACTCCGCATTACCGATGCCATTGTCCAGCAGGTGGATGCCTTCATTATGCAAGACCGGCGAGTTACGGTAGCAGCCATTGCCGCAGAGGTCGGAGTGAACGTGGAAGTATTCACGCCATCATTAGCGACAGATTGAAATTTCGCTAAAAGTGCCCCCAATGGGTGCCTCACAGTATTCAACCAGCACAGGAACCATGCCGAATGGACCTCTCTCTTGAACATCTCCTGCGCTATGCCAAGGAAGGAGACGAGTTCCTGTCACGAGTGTTCGCTGCAGACGAGACATGGTGTCATCACTTCGAACCTGAGTCAAACGTCTCCAGTGGAAGTATGCAGGGTTGCCGCGACGTAAAACATCCAAGGTGAGCTAAAGAAGGCTCTGAGAAGCAAACGATTTACCTCGGACGATGGTGTCAAGCAGTACGTTTCGAACTGTTTCACAACGCAGCCCCAGGAATTTTACTAGACGGCCATTCACCGCCTTGTGTCGCATTGGAACAAGTGCCTCAAACAGTGCTGGGCAATAATTTTGAAATAACGGTACAGGTCTTCATTTTATATATTTTATTATATATTTACTTGAAAATTCCTCATATCGCTGACCGTGCCATCAAGTTTATGATCAGTTTTTCAACAACCATCTACCTGTGTGCAAGAGCGGCTTTTCGTCCATACTGTACCAAAAACAAGTTTGGTATCACAATAAGATAAATTTGGATCCATACCTCGCCTGAAACTTTCACCTGGACTACCACATATCAGGAAACTGTCACGCCATGCGGGCACACACATTCCATTGGAATGTTGATGATTCGTAATCGCCGATTTCCCGAATGTCTGGCTCCATGGCTAAATGGTTAAAATTTTGCCCTTGGTCGGTGGGATCCCGGGTTCGATTCCTGGCCGGCTCTGGCAACTTAACTTTAATTAGTTCATTCCTATGGTTCGGGGATGGTGTTAGTGCTGTCTTCAACCTTAGAAATCATTTTAGATAGGGCCCTCTCCTCAAAGAAGCTCTGGTCGCGTACAAGGTGTCAATTCGAAAGACCTGCCACCAGACCTCTCCGGGGACCACACGCCATTATTATGATAATTCCAGGATTAATATTGAAAATTATACGTTATTAGTTATGATTTTGATAGGAAGGCGTTTTGTGAACCTTGCATACACTGCCTTAATAATTAGTCATATTTGTTAAACCAATAATGTTGAGATTTTTTCATGGGTTTATATTGAATTTTAGTCATGAGTGAGGGGTACATTCTTATAGAAATCTGAGTACCTCTGGTAAAGAGTATTTAGACCTATCTCGGATTAGGTGTACAAAAGTCGAAAGTAGGTTGACCTTCGTTCGTTCGTTCGTTCGTTCGTTCGTTCGTTCGTTCGTTCGTTCCCTTGTTGCGAGTTCACGGGAGAACTGCTAAACGTAATTTGTCGAAAGTCACCTTTCAAGTTCAGCGATACCCGAGCTGTACACAACGCTATGTATTATTTGATTAGTGAACAGTGGCATAGCAATATTAAGGGGACCAAACAGAAAATATCAAATGTCTCCGTTAATATTAATCGTATCGAAATGCTGTAAATGACGGAAGTTGTGTAAAACATAATTTCTGATATTGCATTTTTAATGAGTTTTATAGTACGAGGAATAATAATAATAATAATAATAATAATAATAATAATAATAATAATAATAATAATAATAATAGATATATTCACAATAACAACATTTTTCATAAGCCTACAAATGAGCAGTGTCTGTTCAAAAGGCACTATTTTCACCCTATGAAAGTTGAGGACTAACGCAAGGAAGCATATAATGAAAGGCATATGGAGCATGCCCAAGGAATTACGTCTTTCTGGTCTAGATTGCTCATGACATTCCATAGCATTCAACTACCGCAATGCATGTGGATGAAATATTAAAACGAATTTTGAAGTGGAAGTAGCACCTTTTGAACAGACACTCAAGTATCTAAGAAATAGTAGGCCTACTTCTGTCTAGAAACCTCGCATAACAAAAGTGAAGGAAAATCCAATTTTCATTCTTTTACGTTTGATACATTTTAACGCACGAGCTAACATAGGGCCTATAGCAATATTTTCATGATTTATTAAGTCCAACAACGTCGAGAATCCTTTGATGTGAAAATATTTTTTCAGTTGTCATAGTTGTGAACTAACTGGTGGCTGTCGTGATTGTTCTCACAAGCTGAAAAGCCGAGTGGCGATCAGCAAGGTAATGAAAATGGCTATCGAAATGACAAGAAGAACGTGAATGAACGATCACTCGAAGAATGAGGTAAGAAAAGGGAATCATAAAAGGAAAGGTTTTTGTAATCCTAGGCCTCGAACGTTCTAATATCTCCAAGACGGAAGAAAACTAAATGACCTCCCATGCTGTTTTCGACAATAACTATTTGTTTGCTAGTGTATTTACGTCGCACCGACACAGATAGGTCTTATGGCGACGATGGGATAGGAAAGGTGTAGGAGTTGGAAGGAAGAGGCAGTGGCCTTAATTAAGGTACAGCCCCAGCATTTGCCTGGTGTGAAAATGGGAAACCACGGAAAACCATCTTCAGGGCTGCCGACAGTGGGGTTCGAACCCATTCTCTCCCGGATGCGAGCTCACAGCTGCGCGCTCCTAACCGCACGGCCAACTCGCCTGGTTTTATGAGGATTATTGGTAACCATTAAATAAATGAGAGGACGAGGTGGTTCCGATTGTGTGGTTAATGGGTTGTAGTGGTAATACTTTAATTTTACACGACTGGAATATATTTACCATTTGTTTCGCGTCACTTGTCTGCTTAATGTGTCAGAAGCGAAGTCTATGAATAGTAATATATGTTCATTAAGTTGGTAATAATCAGTGTAGAATATATTCAAAGTCAGTCATATGTCCTACTCATGGGTGTCTGTAGACAACACCATTTAAGACCTTTACTGGATAAGTAATTGGATCCGCGGACATATACTCGGGTCTCGGCTCGGTAAAGTAGCTAGGGGCGTAAACCAATTTACAGATGATATCGTCTCTACAGTGTAAAGCTACTCCTCTCTTGTCAACTGTTATGCCTGTATACACAATATCCATTTATCTCGACCATGCTGCTGGGAATGGATTTCCTCAACCAGGTTTCACTCCCGCAAAAAGCACGTTCCTGTCTTGAAGCAGAGCTCAGTGCTCATCAATGTAGACTGGGACTCTGTGGATTTGTATGAATGCAGTTCAAAGGTTCTATGTTACTATTAAAATTTAGGACCTGTGTCCTAGGCAAAACTTCTTGTGAAAATAAATGAATGACATGCAAGTGCGTGCCTTATCAGAAGTTGAAAATTCATGCATCAGGAAACTTACCTTTCGTTAAACCACCCGTGAATGCCATTCTCGAAATTTCAGGTTGTTTACAAAATTCTTCGGAACATTTTCTTGCTGAAGAAGTAAGGACAAAAAACTGCGCTAGCCTCAATGATAGAAATTACAACTTTTCGCGCGAGGAATGTTCTAGGGCCTCTTTCTTTTTGTTTCTCCTTGACGCGATCACTTTTGTCACCAGAGGTTCAACAGTAGGAAAATCTTCTCTTTGAGAATTGTTACCGTCTTTCTGTAACGTGCGTGGTAACTTTTATTAATATCTTCTATTCTGTGTTCTATTCTCATATATTCTGATATTCTGTACTTACTCTTACATGCTCTGACGCGTGTGGCCTGTACCACTTCAGTCTGCAGATTTTGAAGAGAAGATTTTAATACAGATAATAATAATAATAATAATAATAATAATAATAATAATAGTAATAATAATAATTGTTTTTCGTCCCACTAACTACTTTTACTGTTTCCGGAGATGTGGAAGTGCCGGACGTTTGTCCCGCAGATAGATTTAGCGGCACGAAGCTGACTTATTGAGCACCTTCAAATACCACCGGACTGCCAAGTAGGGCTCAGACGGCCAGTGCTCTACCGCCTGAGCTACTTAGCCTGGCACCAGAAGTGAGTGTCAGATTCATTCCTGAGACGAAGGTTGGTGGATATAGGGGAATTATTCTTATTCTCCTTATACAGTTTTTATCACACCTTCCTGAACTCGCGAGTGCGAAACTGTGTCGTACATGTGGATTTGGCCCTGATTTACGGCCAGATGCCCTTCCTAACGCTGACCCTATGTGCACGGATGTTTGCAGGTTTCTGTGGTGGTGAACGTGAGGAGTGTGTTAAGGCAAACACATACAGAGGAATTAACCAGATGCGATAAAAATCACCGACCGGGTGGAGAATCAAATCCAGGACCCCCTGAACAGACATCCTTAATTTTGACCATTTAGACAAGGAACCGGACCCATAGAGCTAACCACTATATACCGTTGTCCTGTAAAGTTGTCGTGAATACAGGGGTTTGCTGTACAAAATTTCCGGTGTACCGATTAAGTTGGCCGTGTGGTTAGGCGCACGCAGCTGTGAGCTTGTATTCGGGAGATAGTGGGTTCGAACCCCACTGTAGGCAGCCTTAAGATGGTTTTCCGTGGTTTCCCCATTTTCAAACCAGAAAAATGCTGGGTCTGTACCTTGATTGAGACCACGGCTGCTTCCTTCCCACTTCTTACTCTTTCCTATCTCATCGTCGGCGTAAGACCTATCTGAGTCCGTGCGACGTAAAACAAGTTGTAAAAAAATATTTCCGGTAGTTTTGATTTTTTGGTATGTTGTTGATGTTGAGCCTCAAACGTAAAGTCGAAGTTTCCGACCTTCTGGCGCCAATGCGCGTCCCTTGGCTTTGAAAAAACATCAAAATCTTTAACCTTTTGTCTGTTTATTCGAAATATCTCCTAATTGGCTGGTCTAATAAAGAAACTCATTCGTTCAAAATTTAAAGTAAAGTAAATTTTCAAAAGTTTGAGCCCAACCTCAGCTCTGTAATTTACGTAGTGATTGAGATACAGGCTTTCAAACAATTGTGTTTTTATCAGAAGGTTGAAAAAGTTGTGATTTTCAGTAAAATTTGGTTAAATATCTAGGAAACAAAGGCAAACATCATACGGATCATTTATAAAGATGAGTAAATTTGCTATATACATAGCATAATAGGGCGTTTCTACGACTTACATTTGAAGACCTGTTGTTGTTCAAAGTCGATGTTATGAAAACCGCCAAACTAGTAGGTGGTGTGTTCTGCTCGGGACACACAGACGCGTCTGACGAGAAGTCGCGACAGCTTGTAGGTACGCCAAGAGTAACGGATACATTTACAATTACATTTCTTTCGTAATACAAAATCAGCAACTAGTGAATAACATGCGGACAATCGCGCTTCTCACATTGCTTGAGACAATGAAGATGTTTGGGAAGTCTGTGCAGTGGTTTTCTCAACACATACCATTTCCCGCAAATGATGTGCTGATATCAATAAATAGTGGCATGGAAGAAACAACGGACATTAATTGCCACTTGTCTTACGAACTTGGTTTGGATGGAATCTTCATAATTGTTGGTGATAACTTTAAAAACGTTCAACACAAATATAAAGTAATCACACTTGCTTCAGTTACCAACGGTGCTGATATTGGGAAAGAGAAAAGTTTCTGTGGACCCAGTAACACTCTTCCACAGAATTTGTGTAACCAAACAGTCAAATGAAGCCCTAAAAATATTGTTCTCTATTTTGCCACTATTTATTGATATCAGCACATCATTTGCGGGAAATGGTATGTGTTGAGAAAACCACTGCACAGACTTCCCTAACATCTTCATTGTCTCAAGCAATGTGAGAAGCGCGAATGTCCGCATGTTATTCACTAGAGGGCATGCCAAAGGGGTCTAAATCGTCTTTATTTTCAACATTCACACCAATCACAGATGCTGTCGGAAAAAAAGAAACTTTTGTACTTGTGGATGGAGGTCATCTACTTCCTAAATTTATTTGGCAGCGGAATTTGAATTTGGGGGATATTGCCAAGCGTTATCTCACATAGACTACTTTCAAGTACATTGTGGTTCAAACATTTCTGTAATGTTTGATAGATATCCTTCTGATGTAACAGGGAGAGTCTCAAAGTGCAGAACGTATTCGACGGAAAAGTGTTTATTCATCTCATGAGATCCTATTCAATGAAGCCACATGTCCAGAAATTTTTCAAGCAATTTTTTGAAATGAATGCAATAAAGTGTTATTGACCCCCTGAAACAGGTTCTACAAGAAGAAAGTGTACCAGCAAAACAGACTGTGAAGGACGAAGAAGTACTAAATGCTGAAACTGCTGTTCCTGCTGGATCTTAGTATGATAACACTTTTGTCGTTGGTGAAGACGATGACCTTTTAGTCTTAACAGCAATAGCTTCGTGGAATGACAATTTTTTTCAGAAAATGTGGGAAAACTACTACTAAAATGTTTTCATTCCTTCCCTGAAAGGGGAGGCGGGCCTCTTAGACGGTGGCGCCGTCTCTCAGGTCGGAAGATTTGTTACGGTGAAGGAGATGCTCGGCCGTTGCCTATACTAGGAACAGTACCGGCATTCGCCTTAGTGTAGGAGAATGGAAAACTGCGGAAAACCATTCTCAAAACAGCCTACGGTTGGGGCCAGCCATGAGGCACAGCCCTTGCCGTCTCCCGAATGCAGAGGCGTAGAGCCACGGTAGAGCCGTGGCCACCCCTCCTCTGCTCGGTTGGCCGGTCAGAGTGCAGCGTTGTTGGACCACGGACCAGCCGTGGCCACCTATGGGCCGAGACCCACTCTGCATCTACCGTCCATGTGGAAAAGGAAGGACGCCGGATGTGTTGTACTCCAGAGTGTAATTTAAATATAAGTGCAGTGGGATGATTTTGTTCATCCACGCTTTTAGTGAGTGTGAGATGACAGGGAAGACTAAATTGTACACTCTTATAAAAAACTGACACCTGTGTATGGACCCTGTTGGATCACTCAGTGCTTTTATGGTTCGCTTTTCTGTTTTTCCACATGACTTTCATTTTTCTCGGTGGGCTCTCTTCCTTTCTCCAGTCCACTCGGTTCCTGGTCTCCTCGGAACTTCATTCTCTTGCTGTACAGCCCACCTGTTTACTTGTTTACGGAACAGTTTTCTGTCCAATATTTCTGATATATCTATCTGGGCTTTCTCCAGGTCCTATTTGGCTTCTAGGATCCATGGTAGTCTCTTCAATTTTATGCTGTATGTCATGATCTTGTTTGTAAGCCTTATCGCTGGGATATTTGAACGTGTCCATAAAATTCCCATTTCATTTTCTGATATCTGCTGCCAGGTTGGACAGTTTATCTGTTGCTTTACGGGATTTCGGCCTGTATGAGCCTTCAGTTTTTCAGGACCAAGAATTTTCCTCATGATCTTCGCTTCCTCCTTCCTTCAGAATGTCTTCTAGATCCCCTTATCTATCGAGTACCAGCGTTTCGCTCGGGTGTAGAACTTAACATTCACAGTATTGTAGTGCCTGATCTTTGTGTGTGTGTGTGTGTGTGTGTGTGTGTGTGTGTGTGTGTGTGTGTGGATATGCCAGTTTTTGTCGTAAATGTCGCATGTTCACCAGTACGCTTTCTTGAGTTTCTGTAGGTGAACTTTCTGTGCTTCCTTTTCTAACCCTGTTGATTCTACAATCTCACCAATGAACTTGAAGTGTGTAGCCCGTTTTATCTGCCCGTATTTTGTGTTTAGTTTCTTAAATTTGAATCTAGTACAAATGAACATAGTTTTCTCAAATGAATTTTGTAGCCCAACTTTTTCAGCGCATTCCTAAAAGACTTCTATCTGATTGCAGCGATTTCACTGCCCTCTAGTATTGCTAGTTTCCAAGAAACTGATCTTGATGTCATATTTCGTTCTTTCGAGTTTAGTGGGTTTCCAATGGTTCCGAATTTTTAGTTCTTTCCTTCACTCTCTAATAACTTTATCCAGGACGAGATTGGAAAGAAGTGGTGACAGTCCATCGATTTGTCGAACGCCAGTCTTAACCTAGAAAGGATCTGATATTTTGCCGATGAATTTTACTTTTGATTTCGATGAGGTTTAAATTCTTTGGGTCCCTGTTCTTCTAGGATATGAACGAGGGACTGTTGGTCGATTGAATCATTCTTGAAGTCAACGAACATGCAAATGATCAGTTTCTGGTTGCCTTATATTTCGGTATCATTTTCAAATTGAAGATCTCTGTTCAGTGCCGGAACGCCCTGGTCGGCAGCCCGCTTGGTATTCGCCGTTTCTCAGGGCAGGAAATTTGCATCGGAGAAGGAGGTGTGCGGAGACGGCGAGTCCATGTTTCAAACTCTAGCACTGACACTCGCTGTCATATCTGTAGTGTCCTACCGGGTTTCTCTCGTACTCACACCATTATAATGCTGAATTGGTTAACTTATTTCAATATCAAGGAGTAGATGGGCATCTGTCTCATTGCTGGGGCAAACAACTACAGAAAATCACGTACCGTAATCATGAATCTCACAATAGCTCAGGTTCAGAGAAATTCTGACTCACGTGAATACACACGTGTTGATGTGTATACTGTACCAGGAAAGCCTAGGTCCTGGTCCATAGTTATCAAAAGAAATGTTGTTCCAGCATATAAGATCCGTCCGACGTATGAACATCTAAGTAAAATAATGTTCCAGTATGTACCAGACTTCACGAGTGCGCTAGGCGGAGTCAAGTGACGTCACCTATCGTTCAAAGCTCACCTCCCCTAGAGATATTTCTCGAAAATATCTTTCTTTTCGCAAGTTTTCAACGCCTGTACCAATTTTAATGGAACAAACGCTAAATTGTAGCGGACGTCATAAAAATTAATCCCTGCGAATTTCAAATTAATCCATCCCATGGTTGCTGAGTTATAATGATTTAAAATCTAACAGAAATTACGCACTCACGGTCACATGGCCGAGAGAAACTACCCCTCCCAGCGCCAGCTATATATGCCACTGGGTCCAGGTTAACAGGTGGTGGTGTTGAGTTGAGTTCAGTTTATTGCAAGCAGTCCAGTCTAGCAGTGTAGTATGTGTATGAGTAAGAGAGAGGGGAGACTGGCCCTCGCATAGTATGTTCGTGCAGTCTCGAAGACAGTACTTTCCGTCGTGTTTCGCGGAGACGAAATTACGGGATAGTAAATCGCCATCGTACTTGAAAAAGGACGTCGCACCGTAAGTAGTCTATTGTGCCGCGACTACGATATAATTTACAGACATTTCGAAGTATAACACGTACGAAATCAGTGAAGTTCGAAGTTATATATTGGACATTCACAAACTAGAACATGACGTGTGGACTTAATTAATTTCACACAATATTAAATTACCAACGGAAACTGTCGTGTACAGTAACTCTAACTACTCTAGAACTTATTTTCTAACATAGCACATCCTTGGACTGTGTCTCTTTATTTATGTGCCATATTAGGACATGACGTGTTACAGTGATAAACTTAGTAAAAGTTAAGGACCTTTTCTAAAATAATACAATTCTATCAACATTAGAGAATCAGTGTTATCTGTCAGGATAACGATTCGAAGACTGTGGTCAGAGACGGTAATGAGAAATATTACGTATTTGCACTGTGTTGGACGTTCTCAGTGACGAATTAAAATAGTGGTTTTTTTTTTGCAACGAGGACTGTGATCACTCAATTGACGTCCTAAAATTAACATATGAATTGGACTGTGTTTAACAGTGAACGATAGCATCTGTCAATACTACTTGCATGTTCCGTGTGTTAAAATCATGTCCACGAGCAGCAGAAATCTTGAGAAAATTCTACAAGATCCAGCTACCTTCAACATCATTTCATCTATGACGTCAACGTGGTTTCTTCGTGGAACTTCAAGTTCGAGTCATCATCCGCACCCGCGGAATGTTCCAGATTCTCATCAGTATTTGTAAGCCAAATTTTCTTTAATAAGTGAGTAGTCACAAACTGACTGACTTTTTTTTTCTTACCAATCTTGAACAGTGGTTTACCCAGTGCTGCGTGTGACGATACTTCGTAGTTCTCCATCATTACTCAAAATTCATCTTTTAATGATAAATCTATTTTCAAAATCTATTTCACAGAAGAAAGACTTTAGGAGTTTCAAGTGTTCTATGTTTCAAGGCTAACAAACTGAGAAACTCTCAACAGAAGTTCAAATTCTTATTTTCAATTATAAATGTGTTCATGTCATGTCTTAATACTTAGAAAGACTTTAGGTGAAAAACTGACACTTTGTGTTTTCGCAAAAGACTATAGGATCTGTGAGATTTATTTATTTTCACAAATTGCACTCAAGAAGATTTACGTTAACCCTTTTTATTTCGACATATTATTTGAATCCTATATCAACATTGCAGGGTGGTGAATTAATTAACATTATTAATAAATTGTTTGAAAAAGGTATAACCATCTATTATTCGCCCTGCGAGTCTATCCTGCTCTGTACCGGCTCCAAAAACCAACTTCCACTATCTGAGATCCTTCTCATGCCTTACGCCCCGAACTTTTACTGGTACAATACAAGCTCCTAATAATAATGATAATCATAAACAATTTGTCCTTGAACAGTCATTGAATTGGAAAATGACACTAGTTTTCATTTGTGGGTAAGCCCAGAACCACGTGGTAAGCAACTAGCAAAGCCACTAAACACAGCGTAGTTTTCTTTATTTTATTTTCTTAATAATAGTAATAACGTGGGACTCAGGCTATTAATGGAAGACATTTTCCTACAGTAATGGGCACTGTGTTAACCTGGTTTGCGGATGTAAACGTTTTTTGATGATTTGGGTGGAAGCATGTGTCACAGCATCTTATAAAGGTTTTTCATACTTAGGCCTATCCTATGAGATTGTATTGCTAACGAATGTTGGAATCCGTGTCATAAAAGCGTGTTTAACACATGAATGTGCACTATTTTTCAACAGTCCGCTACTGAGGTTTAGACGGACGGCAGTACTAATACCTGCAATATGTATGACACTAGGTTTTCCAGAGAAATTATTATGCCATTGCACTCTTATGGATGATTTGTGTTTTTCCTTGTAATGTGTTCTTGTTGTTTTGCCAACTTACATTTTGTCATTGTTAAATTAACTGGTGTAGGTTTATGTATTGTAAGTCGGTCGAATACTTGTTTCGATTTTGCTATATTGATGATGATGATGATGCTTGTTGTTTAAAGGGGACTAACATCGAGGTCATCGGCCCCTAATGGTACGAAATGAAATGACAACAAAAAGTTCAAATATCCACTGACCAAAATAAATTTGTCATGAAAAATGAATGGATGGATATGAACCCAAAAAACAAAAACAAACAAGAAACAAAGAAACAGAACAGTAGATCCGACTCAAAAACGGTCATAAATAATAGTATTACTGACCAAGGGACCACTTATAAAGCACAGTCCTGAATAGATTATGCTTGATGTCTAAAGGGGCCCAAAAACCAGGTCTAAGGCCCCTCAGTATGGTACATGTCGCGAGTAAAGTAGAACCATGATATTTCTCAGGCTGCGGTAATAATCAAAGGTAGCGTAAACTCACGGTGTTCCAAACATTAAGGTACTACTCACAAGTATTGTACGTCGTAAAGGTAACGCAGACCTATGGTGTTTCTCACACAGTGGCGCCACTCATAGCCAAAGTAAACCGATGAGGTTCCTCACCTAGGTGTACTAGTCACGGGCGCCGGCATTCCCGTGGTGTTCCTCACATAGCGGGTACTAATCACTGGCAACGCAGACCCACGGTGTCGCTCATATAGCGGTACAACTGACAGGCAACGCCCAGACCCGTGGTGTTGCTCACATGGGTACGACTCACGGGTACTGGAAAACCACACTGAACCCCGCTTGAGTGCTACGAATCACAAAACTATTCAGTACCTAACAGAGTGGTACTACTTGCAAGTAAAAGCGACACATGGTGTTCCCCGCATGATGGTACGAATCAAGAGTAGTTTCATGGTTCTAACAATCATCCCTTGGTCGCCCTTTGTGTTCGCCTCTTACGACAGGCAGGGGATACCGCGGGTGTATTCTACATGTGCGTCCCCCACCCGCAGGGGTAGTGTGTTTGGTCCGCGAGAGGTATTTTATTTCCCTCAAGTTCGCCGGCAAGCCGGTTAAGACCCCGCTATCCGCCACATGGGATGCCCCACGTGGGAGTATCACCTCTCACCCTGCTACGCCAGCGTAGTAGGTTCGTGGATTTGGGTATATCATTTTAAACCGTTTCCCGTTTTCTAACTATGGAAACATGATTTATATTTCATACAGTAATTCTTCTTTACGAAGATTATAACATTATCGGCGTTAGGTATATTATTAGAAATTAATGTCCTACAGCAGACTGATCCCAATGTTCCGCATTAAGGACTGATAGGTTGTAGTTGGTCTTGCCCTTACTGCTTCTCTCTCTGACTGGCTTGAAGTTAATTTACAGAAACAAATGTGAACCAGGGAAGCCTTCGCGGCTCAGACGGCAGCGCGCCGGCTTCTCACCGCTGGATACCTTGGTTCATATTCCGGTCACTCCATGTGAGATTTGTGCTGGACAAAGCGGAGGCGGGACAGGTTTTCCTCCGGGTACTCCTATTTTCCCTGTCATATTACATCCCAGCAACACTCTCCATTAACATTTCATTTCATCTATCAGTCATCAGAGGAGTGCGACAGGCTACGGCAGCCGGCACATTTCCTATCCTCGCCGCTAGTTGGGGGCATCATTCATTCCATCCCTGACCCGGTCGAATGACTGGAAACGAGCTGTGGATTTTTATTTCAATGTGAACCAATGAACTTTGTTACATTCGGTGAAAAATGAAGAGTGAACTCAGAAATAGTGTCCTTAAGTGAAGTTTGCTGATTGGAGGACACAAGGAAATAGGGCCAGCCCGATGTAATACGATTAGGGACTGGATCGTGCGGAGGGAGGGGTGAGAGTTAACCTCCACTCATCTTTAAGGGGAGGTAAGTAACTTGTATGCCTTTGCTGGCAGGATGTAATGTTTACAGTGCACTATGTCTTCTGGCACGGGATAGAATAAATTTGTTACTTTCATTGACCTGTCTCAGTCTCATTCCTGGCTTTGACAATGTGAAAGTGACCGATGCATGAGCGATGCTAGTAATAATAATTTCGTATGGCTATTTCTAGCCGAGTGCAGCCCTTGTAAGGCAGACCCTCCGATGAGGGTGGGCGGCATCTGCCATGTGTAGGTAGCTGCGTGTTATTGTGGTGGAGGATAGTGTTATGTGTGGTGTGAGAGTTGCAGAGATGTTGGGGACAACATAAACACCCAGCCCCCGAGCCATTGGAATTAACCAATGAAGGTTAAAATCCCCAACCCGGCCGGGAATCGAATCCGGGACCTTCTGAACCGAAGGCCAGTATGCTGACCATTCAGCCAACGAGTCGGACAGCGATGCTAGTAATGCCATTGCTTATGCAGCCAGTCCCTGTTATGAATGGTGTGAAAATATAGCTCATAGGGTCAGTTGGTGCATGCATTTCAGTGGACTTGGCAGACTGATATGTAATAGCAACTTAGGGCTCAGTGAGGAAAGCAACGGGAAACTACCTCACTCCTCATTTCCCTAGTATGCCTCTTCAGTGACACCTAGGCTATCTATGACAGCTGTTGGTGGGGCTGTAGAGGATCAAACCGGCCTTTGGGCTGAATAACCAACATACATACAAGTAATCTGTCAATCGTGTTGCTAGAAGCATGCACGAGGGGAAGGAGGTTGACACTGGTGAAGGTGTAGCTGTTAGAATAATTCGTTTGTGTTCGGGCAAAAGGTCATATCTCCCAATGATCTTCCTATCCATTATTTACCTTCAGCTTGATCACGCCTCCCCGCCACATATTGATATTTAGTCCATCAGAACAATATTTTCGTTGTGTTCATTTTCCTTTGCTCGTACGTAAAGGAAAATGAACCTTACCGTGCCGCACTCTAAGAATGTATGTTTGCATGACCTATTTACGCACTCCTACAGTATAATGTACTTACGGTTCGTTTTCCTTTACACAGCATCATACGAAAATGAACACAACAAACATTGTTCTGATGGACAGCATATCCATATGTGGCTGGGAGGCGTGATCAGTCTTAAAGAAAATAATAGATAGGAAGAGCATTGTGAAATATCTTTTCGCCCAAACAGCGACGAATTATGTTACTGATTTTGTGCCCCACTAACTACTTTTATGGTTTTTGGAGACTCCGAGGTGCCGGAATTTTGTCCCGCAGGAGTTCTTTAACGTGCCACTAAATTTACTGATACGAAGCCGACGTATTTGAGCACCTTCAAATACCACCGGACTGACAGAGGATCGGACCCGCCAACTTGAGCTCAGAAGGCTAGCGCTCCACCACGTGAGCCACCCAGTCCAGTGGGGCTGCTAGACATTAATTACCAACCTAGATCGCCGTCTTTATATGGCCTGATGTTTTTGCTCGCATGTGTAGCCTACACAGAACAACAACGCCTTACCTGGACGAAAAATGTAATTGTATCTTTTTTTTTTGCTATTTGCTTTACGACACACCGACACAGATAGGTCTTATGGCGACGATGGGATAGGAAAGGCCTAGGAATGGGAAGGAAGCGGCAGTGGCCTTTTTAATGTACAGTGTGTGAAAATGGGAAACCACGGAACACCATCTTCACGACTGCCGACAGTGGGGTTCGAACCCACTATCTCACGGATGCAAGCTCACAGCTGCGCGCCCCTAACCGCACGGCCAACTCGCCCGATAACTGTATCTTAACAGACCGTGGAAAATTAATGTGAAACAAAATAAGAAATTAAGAATTGAATGTTGTAAAATTCAGCGATGAAGTTCTTGTATTAAATGCTTCAAATGAACTTTATCTATATACACGTAATATATCTATGAACAGACAGAAGAAGGGAAATGGACCTTTTTCAAACTATACTTGTCTGGCCGGAACTTCTGTGTACTTCGAACTCATTTTGAAGAGAGTGGTGAGTACAGCCTGAACATGTCCAGTGGTACACTTCGTAATCATAAGAACTAAAGGTTTCTCACACATAAAATGTTAGCAGCTGGTTGGAGACCCCTGTTTTATACCAACAAACTAAGATGTAACATGCATTAAATAAATGCTCTTTATGATACGTTAAGCGAAATCATTGGAATTTAGAATTTCTAATTCTACACTTAGTACTGTATAAGAAGAGACAAAAGAATAATGTAAGAGCGTCCTGAGTATTTAACAGCACCGTATAATTTTTATATAAGAGTACAGTAAAGAATTTCTATTTCTACAATCCATGGAAACGCTGGGTATATTTACCTGAACTAGAGTTAAATTTCCTAATATCATGCTCCATTGCTCCTTAGGCTCATCCATATGTCCGAGATTGGCTTCCGTGGAAAGACGTGAGGCGAGTGTCATCTCCAAGTTGCCCTTGAGCCCCAGCAGCGCTGGGACCAGAATTATGATCTCAGGCACGTTGATGAACACTTTCCACCTCTGAAAAGTGCACACTTACATTATTAGTGACAGTTAAAAACTTAGCATATCAAATTACTCAGAGTTTTATGGTCCTTTTTTTTTTTCAGACACAAATAACAACTCACTTCTCTCGAAGTAGTTGGCGACTGAGGAGAAATGTATTGTATATAACAGCACAGATTGTGTTTTGGTACAATAAGGAATTATTTAATAAAATAACACGTAGGAGTCCAAATAACTCATTCGTGGAACAGAATTGCGAAAAATGGGATTGGCAGCTCAGGGATATAACGTTCTGATTTAAACTGTCTGAAGGTAGATAATGAATTGTCGTATTTCATCTTAATATTTCTGTGGTGTTGGAATGAAGTGGTTGAAAAGAGGGAGAATGAAGCTATGTTTGTAAGAAATAAATATCTGAATCATTTTGTCTAAACAGCGGCGTACAGTATGCTAGTATACCAGCGATAATTTATTCCCAACTGTTGCTAAGGTACATCGATATAACATGTTGGCTTTAAGGAGGATCGAAGTGCCCAACAATAAGTTCTGTATTAATGTTTGCATCCATTCTTCTTTCCACTGACCATGTCATTCATTGAGTTTTGAAGTTGTTGATTTTATTTAATATACTGTGTACTCTTGGGAAGCATAACAAAGCACTTCAAGTATTACAACTTCACTGTGTTATCTTGTTTTTTCCGACCCAACGCCAATCAGACAAAACCTTAGTAACTCCGAAATGCTGTACATGATAGTGTTATTTATCCGGACCCGCTGGAGATGTTTATCAACAAGGTGTGAGTGACGCAGGAGAAACATGCCCCAAAAATAACAGCGAGTGGCGCATAGTTTTCTGTCTAATGCCTAGAAGAATGAAACCCGTAAATATCTCCAAAACTACTCGTCGGGTTTGCAAGGCAAGTACATCACTGAAATTGTCGGTTGCTTCTTAGTTGTTCTATTGGGTGCAATTAATATAATCGCATTAAAAAACAAAGTTGCTATCGCTTTTTGAAATTACGTACGCGATGGAGACGAATTAGACCGTGTTTTATGGGCACTTAATACGATTTAAAAATTTAAAAACAGTATGTCTGTATCTTTAATGGATGAGTGGTCGCGCGTGAGACATTAAAATAAATAGACATTTTTCACAGTTTTGTGGGGCGTAAGGCTGAAATTTACTACTGAAATGAAACGCAAGTTCTACCTTATATATTTTAGATTAAAATGAAATTATTAGGTGTGTGTGTGTGTGAAAGAGAGAGAGAGAAAGAGAGAGAGAGAGAGAGAGAGAGAGGGAGTTGGCGTATGGCTTTTAGCGCCGGGACTGTCCGAGGACAAGTTCGGCTCGCCAGATGCAGGTCTCTTGATTTCACGTCCGTATGCGACCTGTGTGTCATGAAGAGGATGAAATGATGATGAAGACGACACATACACCCAGCCCCCGTGTCAGCGAAATTAACCAATTAAGGTTAAAATTCCCGACCCCGTCGGGAATCGAACCCGGGAATTCTGTGACCAAAGGCCAGCACGCTAACCATTTAGCCATGGAGACGGACATGATTAGCTCTTTATTAAAGACACAAATTACTACTTAAAATGACATATGCAATGTACATAAAAATAACTTCCGTCCTGAAGTTGTAAAAAAAAAAAAAATCTCACACATGCATTATATCTAGTAATATTTACGTACAAAGCAAGGTTTCTGAACACAATGACATTTTCAAAAACAGGAAGTGCTCATAATACAAATACTAACGCTTACAACAGGAGTAAGTTTCCCGCTCCACTTCAAAATAACACCAACGTCATTGGTCGCGCGATGAGAGAAACACTCACGCAGCGCGCACGGACACATGGGAACCTGTTCTGACTAAGCGAGGGTGTGCTTACCCTTCAAATGTGAATCGCTCTGCCCACAACAGTTATAAACTCAGCTAGAAGTGGGAATAGTCACCTCCCTTTCATCACTGTGAAGTAATATCACAATAAAAAATAATGCGAGAGAAAATCTCATATAGCGACCACTCGCGGGTTAAGGCAATAGCGGTGCCAAAATGAGGCATATACGGCGTGATGAGAAGTGAAGTAGTCTTCCATTACTTTCTTCACTGGGTCAGAAACTGCTTTTGCAGCACGACTAGCCATATAAGTGGAACGTTTTATTAAATACAAACGCATTAGTCGTGCTCCGAATGTCATTACTCAGCACCACCCATAGCTCAGCTGCATCTATGCTAGCACAGCCATACATAATGAGACAGACTTCGGTGGAAGCTACATTGTGCTTTGGCCTGTGCCAAGAGACAGATACAAAAATACTGCATCCATCAAGAAATAGCAATGGGTAGTACAGAGTATACAGTGTCTATCACGACTATACCGACAAAAAATCAGGGATGCTCTTCGTGTTATGTTAAGGACGATGGTGCAATTGGATTGGCGGAAAACATTTTTCTTTTTGAGAAAATGAGTTCGCGCGATTCAAATGGACGAACTTGCCTTATTTGCTATGCCAGGGAGCCAGCCACTGTCTGTTGCTGTGCGTCAGAGGAGTGAAGGGCAGGGAGGGGAAGAGAGGAGGGGCACAGGTAATGCTCAGTGCGAATGCAGAAGATTCTTGTTTGTGTCTCATAATCGCTTCCCAGCACAGTAGGCAGTGCGCAGTTTGTTCTGCACACACTGATTACTATGCAAACCCCATAGAAAGAGAAAATGGACTTGTACCAAGAATACAGTCAGCTTTCAAGGTCCTTCGCGACACAACACATAACAGAGTTAAAAAGTCACTACAGCACCGTTGTGAACTGTGCATCGTAGTAGGAGGAGGGCATATTGAACATTACTGTAATCAAACCACAGGGCGTATTGTTTCCTTCGTTCAGTATTTCATTCCATTTACAATGTTGTGAGTTAAGGAATACACAATAGTAGGGCGGAAGCTTTCCATCTGCGTCCAACAAGACGAGAGGAGAAAGGATCTGGTGCATTCATTGACTGACGAGTGTGTCTTGATTACAGTGTGTTCTTGTACTGTGCGTAAAGTTACGGCTGTTTAATTAACGAACTGTGGATATTGCCTTTAAAAGACATGGACAATCCTGTGCGAGTCGAAGGAGGAAACTTGTGCATACGCGCGGAGCATTATCTCTGTCTCCTTCATACACCCTACTTTCCCTCCCTCCTTCTCGAAAAGAAACATTTTCTCCGCAAATCTGATTGCACTATCGATCTTAACATAACACGACGAGTATCCCAGATTCCCTTTTGTCGGTATAGTTCTGATATACCCTGTATAGATGAATTACTGGGAAGCTGAGAAAAAGCTCACAACCCTTGCAGGTTTGGCAGAGTTCGGGATTAGAGAGGAGAGAGTGTTTATCTACCTACGAGAGTGTATACCTCTATATGGTTCATTATTTGAATAAAGAATATTCCCAGGTTTCATTTACTGGCTAAATAAACTGATTTGTTAGTACTAGCCTGTTCTGTAAGGAAGTCAACTTACCTGGACCATATCAAAATAAAATCCAGCACCAACCATTCCCATGCCGGCGATGAAGAAAGGAACTATCACCTGGGCACCGATACTACAGTGCGTCTCTATCGCTTGCTCACGAGCTGGAGTTTCTTCAGGATCACACGGACCAGGGCTTGTAGCTAGTTTGACGACCACGTCTGGTAAAGATGGCTGGTCTGCCTCGTCTGGTACGGGGGTGACATCCGTCAAAGCGAAAGGATAATCTGCACCATCCTCTGGCCCCATCGCGCCACCCTCATCTGGAATCAGAATGACATTTAAATTAAGTAAGGCGTGAGGAGATGGGACGTACAAACTGAGCTATGGTATAAGGGAAGGTTTACCCGTCTCCATTTTACATAAGAAACCTACATAAGGCACACACATCGGCTTCTTAGATAAATAATGTTATTGTTTTTACGTCCCACTGACTAATTTTACCGGTTCTTGAAGACGCGGAGGTGCCGGAATTTCGTCTCTCAGGAGTTCTCTTACGTGCCAATAAGTGTACCGAGACGGGGCTGACGTATGTGAGCACCTTCAAGTACCACGGGACTGAGCCAGTATCGAACCTGCTAACTTGGGCTCAGAAAGCCAGTGCCTTAATCGTCTGAGCGACTCAGCCTAGCAGCTTGTTAGAACAAGCGCCAAATATCCTCAACAAGTTGTTGGCTTGTGATCTAACGAAATTAGTCAGAAAAATAACTTCGATGGTTCGACTGCAGGGTTAGATAGAAAGCATTCAGATCCTCCAATCATATAAAGTTTTGGGGAATATGTAGTACTGTTGCTCCAATCAATCAATCAATCAATCAATCAATCAATCAATCAATCAATCAATCAATCAATCAATCAATCAATCAATCAATCAATCAATCAATCAATCAATCAATCAATCAATCAATCAATCAATCAATCAATCAATCAATCAATCAATCAATCAATCAATCAATCAATCAATCAATCAATCAATCAATCAATCAATCAATCAATCAATCAATCAATCAATCAATCAATCAATCAATCAATCAATCAATCAATCAATCAATCAATCAATCAATCAATCAATCAATCAATCAATCAATCAATCAATCAATCAATCAATCAATCAATCAATCAATCAATCAATCAATCAATCAATCAATCAATCAATCAATCAATCAATCAATCAATCAATCAATCAATCAATCAATCAATCAATCAATCAATCAATCAATCAATCAATCAAATGAAATGTCGTATGGCTTTTAGTGCCGGGATATCCCAGGACGGGTTCGGCTCGCCAGGTGCAGGTCTTTCTATTTGACGCCCGTAGGCGACCTTCGCGTCGTGATGAGGATGAAATGGTGATGAAGATAACACATACACCCAGCCCCGTGCCATTAGAATTAACCAATTAAGGTTAAAATCCCCGGCCCGGCCTGGAATCGAACCCAGGACCCTCTGAACCGAAGGCCAGTACGCTGATCGTTCAATCAATCAATCAATCAATCAATCAATCAATCAATCAATCAATCAATCAATCAATCAATCAATCAATCAATCAATCAATCACATTAGGTTTACTTACAAATTTGAATTTAGAACAATTTTAGAATGCAAATGATATCACAAACGGACGATACGGTGAAGGGAGTGATGTTTGTGAAGATATACGGTGATAAATTCACACGCTCATTTTTAAAATAAACAAATACAGGCGTGGGCCGATCGCCTTCCGCAGCTGGGGCTTCGTTTTAACATTGCGAATACAGATTATTTGGGAAAAAATCCGGCTGATGGTTCCATCCAAATTAATGGTGTTGGTCTTTGTTCATATAGCGGGGGTCGTACCTTCAGTGTGAGGGTGGAACCTACAGTGATATTAGAGCGCGAGTCAAAGCAACGTGTGTGACCGCAGAATGCCAATCCACCTTATGTCAATGATCTACCGAACTGGCGTTATCTGGCCCGCGACCAAAACTAGCACAACCTGCTTTACGCCGCACCGACACTCATAGGTCTTATGGCGAAGGAAGTGGCCGTGGCCTTCATTAAGGTACAGCCCCTGCATTTGCCCCGTACGAAAATAGGAAACCACGGAAAACCATCTTCAAGGCTACCGAGAGTTCGAATCCATTATCTTCCGAATGCAAGCTTACAGCTGCGAACGGCCGACTCGCTCGATTACCAAAACCAGCGACAGTCGACTTCATGTAATGGAAAAACTTATGGTTCGTTGGACAGTGGGTGTTTCCCTTGAGGATCACATCCGGAACGGCACTCTTAGGCAGCAGTTCGGTATCGCCCCATTCAAGACAAAATACGAGAAACTTGGCCTCAGCACCTGGAACAGCTGCCATCACCTTACCGTCGATGGCCAGCAACCACGTAACAGACCAAAGCAACGATGGCGGAACACAATGGCACGAGAATCTGCGGCATTCGCCCAACTAATGCCCAGGACTCAGCGAAGTGGCGACCCTGCTCCGGCGGGACAACACTAAGCCGATCAACATTCCTAAAATTAAGCCAAATCATATGAATTCACCTCTTAATTTGTGAATTTGCGTTGGTAAATATCTATCTTTTTATCAACCACTCTTTTGTCTAGACATTTCTTAGCTTTAGTACTACTTGAACTTCGAACAATTGCTGTTAAAGCAACTCGAATTTCTTAACACTTTGAGACATAGACAGACAATCGGGCAGACAGACAGACAGACAGACAGACAGATCGTGGTTTATTCTGACAAAGCAGACTGTGCTTAGGGTACTATTTATAAGGAACTGTCTAGCCGAAGCGAGAAGGGCGTGTTCGGTTCATCCGGAAAAACGTGCATTTGATTCTCGCCAGGAAGTCGAAAATTTAGAAATTATATTTTCAATTCTGGAGAGGGACATGGAACAGATTCATTCAACCTACACTGGGAATTAGTACCAGGTTAATTTCTGCAGCCATGTATATCCTACTTACTGTAAGTAAACTGGTAAGATGAGGTAAGATGGCTTTGGTTGTGCCTTGTATGTTACTGTACCTTATACAGCATTTTACAGTCATTCTACATACCTCATCTGGGGTTGTATGAGAATCAATTTTCGCGTTTGATTTCACGATTTGTTTTGATATAAAGCAGACTTGTAGTTTTACATCATTGTTAGTCTTATTATTGTCCGACTCGTTGGCTGAATGGTCAGCATACTGGCCTTCGGTTCAGAGAGCCCCGGGTTCGATTCTCGGCCAGGTCGGGGATTTTAACCTTCATTGGTTAATTCCAATGACCCGGGGGATGGGTGTTTGTGCTGTCCTCAACATCCCTGCAACTCACACACCACACATAACACTATCCTCCACCACAATAACACGCAGTTTCCTACACATGGCAGATGCCGCCCACACTCATCGGAGGGTCTGCCTTACGAGGGCTGCACTCGGCTAGAAATAGCCACACGAAATTAATTAAGTCTTATTATTAGTAGCCACGGGAACTCTATTATTATTATTATTATTATTATTATTATTATTATTATTATTATTGTTGTTGTTGTTATTAGTATTATTCGGAATCTGAATCGCATGAATATCCTTATACAGTGGCCAAGGTTCAAATCCTGGCCGCCTTACTACGAAGTCACTTGCGGTGCCACTTCGTAAGTCAGTAAATATTTGCAGCTCATGTCACAATTATTTTATTATGTACTGCTGATTCGTGGACTTCCTAAAGCCTAAATTGTTGACATGATATAAGGGATACTACAAAATTCTAACTGTACATCACCTGCAATTATAACATAACGAAACCAGAATTAATACTAGGGTAAGTTTTCGTATTATAACATACAGTACAAATTCTAGTTGACGTGGACAAACGAACACTAGAATATCAATATATTTATCCTCCATGAACGGGTAATCACACAGCCTTGCCCAAAAGAGAACAGTAGAATATAATCCAAAATAACAACTCCATTACGTCAGCTCGTATTATCGTTACTTCAAGAATGGAAAACCCTGGCGAGAAAATCGAAAAGGTAACCGGTGGGAATTTCGAGAGTCCGATTTTGTCTCATTTTCAGCTGTTTCTCAAAATTCATTCAATAGAGTGCATTTTTCTAAATGGGAAATCATATCTTCGTTATCTCGATTGCACGTAAAACTGCAGGTTCTTTATGCTACTCGTACAGTTGCGATAAGAGGCTGAGGCATCTTGATCACCAGGTCCGGTACTTATCTTGTCTAGAAAACTATGCCAGTGTGGTGTCTCTTCTGATGTGTGTGTGTTTATCCATCTGGAGCTTTTGATAAATAGAAAAGTAGCTGTGGCCTTCCTGATCTGTTAAAGTGCGGAACCACGGATGGTCGTTAGTTCGATTTCTACCTACTCCTCGTATTTATCGGGTGTTTTGGAGGTTATGAACATCCGTCACAGTCTCTCAAACCGTCTCAAATTCATGAGAGGGACGGGAATTAAACCTTGGCTAACGAGGTGGAATGATACCATGTTCACACTTAGGCCTACAAGGTTTACAACAGGTACTTCTGGGGGGCTCTCAAGCTGCTGTGACTTACACTGAGTTTTAGTATATAGGTTTTGATTCCCACTAACAATCGTTACGGTTCTTGGAGACGCCTATGTGCCAGTATATTGTACTTCGGGTTTTTATTTTACGTGTTGGTAAATCTACGGACATGATGCCATCGTTATTTAAGCAGTCCAGATATTTTTGAGTTTTGACATGGGGTTCGAGACTGGATACCCTTCGTGACACAGCATGAATTTTTAGGTGAAAAATCCAATTCGGGATCCACCAGGATTCGAATGTCGTAAGCTAATGAATAGGTCGCAGCTCTAATAACGTTCCCCTATTAATAACAATAGCAACAGCAATTTTATAAGCCCATTTAGGGTTTTAAGTGGTTTTCTAAAATGAGTGCAAAAGTTTCGTCTCCTCTTCTCTTGTCCATGGCCGTACATGTTAAAGCTTTTATTTTTAATTTATTGCCATATAAGAATGGGCACCCATTACCCTGTTTATTTTGTAATTGTTCATAGACGAGTGTGTAACATACTGTTGAGCCTAAGTGACTGTAAACACAGTATTTGAAGTTTATCAGGCATATTTTGTAAGAAGCTTGTGCCACAGAGGCTGGACTGTAGTAACTTTTGGAGCTCAGTCTTCTACGCCCACTTATTTCTAGGGCCATTGAACCCACTCTGAATGATTTTGAGTTTTGACCGGGAGTGTGAATTCGGATGCCCTTCCCGGAAGTGAAAATTCCACACACATGTCCACTGTGATTCACTGGGTTTCGAATGTGTGCTGTCCGGACGATAAGACAGTAATGAAACTACCGAAATAATAACGTACCAATAATAATAATAATAATAATAATAATAATAATAATAATAATAATAATAATAATAATAATAATACCGGAGGTACACATTCTTCGTCCCGTTGAATTGCGCGCCTTCTAGAAGGCCATATGTGCTATGAATCTTGAACTAACGCACGACAAGATACTTGGAGCTTCAACCATTAGATGTCGCTACCATCGCCCTATGTGCCCCCCTCTGGCGGCATTAAGGACAATTAGTTCTTGAGGGAATTTCAAATTTTTGAAGGTGGCAAACCTTAAGTCTTTGTTGTAGATTGGTTTTTAATGTGTTAAAGTTGTCAACACTCCTACGGCTTCCTTCTTCCTTAGTTATTAACGAATCAGGAATGTTGTGTATATTTCTGTAACTAATTTAAATTCGGGGTGTGTACAGGCATCCAGCCTATCTATAGAGAGTTCTGGAACTTTCCTCTCTGAGATGCTATAAAAGCTGGGCGCTTTAGGGTCGTATTGTCACCTTCATCGCTCCGGTCTAGTGTGTGTGCGGTGTAATTAGGAGGCAGGGGCTGCAGGGCGGCTATCGCAAGGCCCAACAACTCAAGGTATTGGCAGACATCACTTAACATGTGATAGATCCAGACAGATCACTTGAGGGGAAGGTTTCAAGTTCCTGCTCATAACGCAAAGTTCGAAAGCTAGTTTAAATGTAATATTTCGGCAAGTCTGAGGACTCTGTTCAAAGCCCTGCTGGGAACTTGTAAATTAAGGGAACAAAGAGTGTTGATTCCCACTCAACTTGGTAGGGGGTGATTACAATTTTCTAATCCTCCAAAATCTTCACTCTGCTTTGTACTTAATATTTCGCATCTAGTCACCCCTCTGTAGTATAGGCTTAGCCTCTGCGACTTCGGGCCATAAGCCCATTTAGGGTTTTAAGTGGTTTTCTAAAAGTAATGCAAGTGTTTCCCCTCCTAGCATTTTGTCCATGGCCGTTCATGTTAAACCTTTTATTTTTAATTTAAGGCCGTTTAGAATGGGCGCCCATTACCCCTGTTTATTTGGTAATTGTTCATAGACGAGTGTGTAAAATACTGTTGAGCCTAAGTGACTGAACACAGTATTTGAAGTTTATCCGGTATATTTTGTAAGAAGCTTGTGCCTCTGAGAGGCTGGACTGTAGTAACGTTTGGAGCTCAGTCTTCTAGAATGTAAATGAGTGGGGCAAACATGCTCTTGTAAAAGTGTACCTGTTTTGAGCTATATTGCACATTCCTCGTAAATTAGTGTGTCGATAATTTTCTCTATTATACGTGATTTTCGGACTTACAGTCCGCCGTTGTCATCCGAGCTGACGAGCTCAATTGTTATTCCATTTGACTGTTGTTTGTTGTTGCTTGTTTTGATTTTCTACCTACCAAATTTTAAAATAAAAAAGGAAAGAAATAAAATTTCAACATTTAGTGCTCTGGTCATTTCCTTGTGCACCCATTCACCCCGGCACCTTCTTACACCTCTGCGTTCCACGAAATGCTCGGGATAATGATAAAAAATAATAAATTAATAATAATAATAATAATAATAATAATAATAATAATAATTATAATAATAAGCTTTTAGTTGTACGTGACTTTATAATGTGATTATAGCCACGGGACCTCCAATTTTATGGGAAACCCGAAGCGCACGGACGTGACATTTTATTTCAAAAAATTCCACTTCCACTGGCTAGAATTCGAAGTGCGTCCCCCTTTGTGGGAAGCCAATGACTATGCCACACGCCTGCAGTAAGGGTGATAACACTGGTAATGTTGGCAGTGTAGCTACTACCAGAGCTGGAAACTGAAGCTGCGCTCAATAGACTGGAAACGCTGATGCAGCTCATTGAACGACGCTCTGTTTTATGAATAATCACTGAGTCGACAAGTGTCGCTGCCCTCAGTTAAGTACTGCACAATCACGGCAAGTGTTGATGTTCAGTTAAACTTGTTTAGTTTTCCAGGTACTTGTCCGAATTTGAAGGATCCGTGTGCGAAATTTTATCGGGCATTACATCTTAATTTCCGCAAGAAAACTTGACATAATTTAAACGCATAGAAATTGATGTAATATTGTTGCCATTATAGATGACTTGAGACCTAAGGACAACGAGGTTAAAAGTAAGGTTTCAAGTTTCACTAATAGAAAAGTCCTCTCAGTTTTAATTACTGTGTTGATGGGGTGAAAGTTCCTAATGGGGATCACTGTAAGTACCTAGGTGTTAATATAGGAAATGATCTCCATTGGGGTAATGACATAAACGGTATTGTAAATAAAGGGTACGGATCTCTGCACACGATTATGAGGGTATTTAGGGGCTGTAGTGAGGATGTAAAGCAGAGGGCATTTATGTCTTCGGTAAGACTCCAAGTGGAGTATGGTTTCAGTGTATGGCACCCTCACCAGGATTACTTGATTCTAGAACTGAAAAACATCCAAAGAAAAGGAGCTCGATTGATCTGAATTATTTCCGACAAAAGAATAGCGTTAGGAAAATGTTGCAAAGTTTGGGCTGGGAAGACTTGGAAGAAATGAGACGAGCTGCTCGAGTAAGTGGTTTGTTCCCAGATGTCAATGGAGAGATGGCGTGGAATGACATTAGTAGATGAATAAGTTGGAGTGGTGTTTTTAATGTAGGAAAGATCACAATATGAAGATAAAGTTGGAATTCAAGAGGACAAATTGGGGCAAATATTCGTTTAGAGGAAGAGGAGTTAGAGATTGGAATATTTTTCCAAGGGAGATGTTAAATAAATTTCCAAGTTATTTACAATTGTTTAAGAAAAGACTAGGTAAACAACAGGTAGGGCATCTGTTACCTGGTCGACTGCCCTAAATGCAGATCAGTGGTGATTGAACGCCATAATCCGTATGAAGTTCTTAATATTTTAAATATTGTAACCTGTACAGCGTTTGCTCCGTAAAATAAGTTACAATGAATTTCCTTTTATTTTCAACTGGCTATATTACCCGGCAGGAGCTGCCTGGCTGAGGCGGTAAAGGCGTACTCGGTTCGCCAGGAAGGACGTGGGTTCGAATCCCCATCAAAAGTCGTAAAAGTTTAAGAAATGAGATTTCCACTTCCGGAGGTGCATATGGCCCTGAGGTTCACTAAGCCTACACCAAAATGAGTACCACGTTAATTCCTGGGAGCAAAGGCGGCCGGGCGCAGAGCTAACCACTCTACCCCATCAAGTGCCGAGGTTACGGATAGTGAAAGCGTTTACCCTCCACTACTCCCAGGGCCTTCATGGCCTGTACGGAGATGACTTTGCTTTGCTTTTTTATATTACCGGGCGCTCTTTACCTTGAACGTTTACCTTGATGATTTGTATTACCTGTTAATTTTATATGAAGCCGTGTTTTGTAGATATGTTATTGTGACGTTGATTGATATTTTAAGAACTATTTAGTAATTTAATAGTTATTGTAATATGTTTACTTAAATTTTAGATTATTTTGTTTCGCATTAGTTAAACTTTGCCCTTGTGGCAGCCCCTTGTTGTCTGAGAAGTAGCTGATCATTTCAATTAAATGATGAAAATAAGTGATGACTGTATGTATTTGCGCATCGCGCCATATTTATGACGTACACGATTCCATCTCTCAGCCGTCAGCCTACGGAGGCCGAAAAGTGGATTCAGCACTAATCTCGGTTAGTTTGGACGATTTGCTCTTTACCTCCCCACGCCCCTACGCCGGAAGAGCTGAATGTTAACTTACACGGCATCTGGATTGTCACTATTCATCTCAGGGACCCCATAAACTATGGATTCCACACTAACATCATTGTGTTCAGTTTCTTATGCGCATGTAAAGAAAATGAACCTTACCGTACGGCACTGTAGGAATGTATGTTTGCATGACGTATGTACGCAATCCCACTGTATAACGTATTTGAGATTAAATTTCCGTTACACATTATCATAGGAAAATGAACTATGAATTTTGTTTTAATATACTGCATATCCGTATGTGGCTGGGAGGCGTGACCAGTCTTAAGGGTCATAATGGATAGGAAGAGCATTGTCACAAATGCGGTAGACTATTGGTCGCGCGGGGACGATATGGTCGATGAGAGAGACACGAGGAAGTTTAAGAAAATATTTATGTTCGGTGTAAATTAGTAAATAAACATGTAAACACACTATGGCAGTGGCGTCTCGAGGCAAAAGTAGCTGGGTGTTCACACTAGCTGAAAGCAGAGAGAAAGGTAAACATCAGAGGAACTTACCTTATTTATTAAATATGCTCATACCGGGCGTGTTGGCCGTGCCGTCAGGGGCACGCAGCTATGAGCTTGCATCCGGGAGATAATGGGTTCGAATCCCACTGTCGGCAGCCCTGAAGATGGTTTTCCGTGTTTTCCTATTTTCACACCAGGCAAATGCTGGGACTGTACCTTAATTAAGGACACGGCCGCTTCCCTCCAACTCCTAGGCCTTTCCTATTCCATCGTCGCCATAAGACCTATCTGTGTCGGTGCGACGTAAAGCAACTAGCAAAACAAAAATGCTCACCGATACACAATCCCACCGATCCACTAAATAATTTTAGCAATTCTCCAAGTCACAACTCTCTCGTAACAAGGAGTAAGAACATATATGCTGTATATTCACAATTTGCTTTACGTCGCACCGACACAGATAGGCCATATGGCGACGATGGGATAAGAAAGGGAAGGAAGCGGCCGTGGCCTTAAAATTAAGGTACAACATATGCCTCCTGTGAAAATGGGAAACTACGTAAAAAGGGCTGCCGACAGTGTGGTTCGAACCCGCTATCTCCCAAATGCAGGAGTAAGAATATAACAATCCTCCTATTTATTTGGTTATAACGCACCTATCAAATCACGAACACAGGCTGACATGTGAACGCCAATTCTAGACACAAGCGCTACAGCGCTACACAGTAAATGCTTGGAGCGTGTGCATGCTGTCTGTGCGTAACAACTTAAGACCAAGTAACTGAGAAGAATTGCCCAATTGTTAACCTAACAATTTCTGAGTAATTAGAATAATTTATATTCATATCGTACAATAGGCTATTTCATGGCACCAGGTAGCATATTTTCTTTTTAAAATTGTAGAATCACTAACAACAGTCTTCTTCTGCCTCCGCTTTTCCCACATCTGTGGGGTAGCGGGTGCGAACTGTGTCGCACATATGGATTAGGCCGTCTTTTACGGCCGGATGTCCTTCCTGATGCCAACCCTATATGGATAGATGTAATTATTATTGCGTGTTTCTGTGGTGATTGGTAGTGTAGTGTGTGGTCTGAATATGAAACTAGCATTTACCAGCGCTTCACTCGCGTGGATTTCGTAAAATATTAAAAGTAATCGTTCCTTGGTACTGTACTAAGACATTATCTGAAAATCCCTAAAGTATAAACGTTCACCGACAAATTGAGTTCCATTTACCCAGGAAACTCTTTGTAAACTACGTTTGTGTTATTGCCTTTTGGGGCTAAGATGACCATGTAACATAGAACTGTACATATGAGAAACAATCTTCTCTCAAATCGAAAAAAAAATTAAAGGAGATTCCAAATATCTATCTCTACGTCGTAACATTTTCAGTTTTTGAGATAGGCTATAAGAATCCCCATAAAAAAAAATTTAACCCCTTTATCAGTCCTTCCCATTTTTCGAAAACGAACAGAAATACGTGTTCCTTTACTTTTAAAGGAGATTCCAAATACTAATTTTCGCGTCTGTAACATCATAAGTTTGTGAAGTATAAGCATCCTCGTTAGAAATTATACACTTATTTTTCACTTCTTTCACCCACCGTTAAGTGCCTTTTCCGAAAACAAAAAGTACGTGTTCCTGTATTTTTAAAGGACTTTCCAAATACCAAGTTTCATGTCTGTAACATGTTAAGTTTTTGACATATACTGTAGATATACCGATACTCATTTTCAAAATTCACTCACTTTTTCAATTCTTTTCAACCCCTTAAGTGGATTTTCCGAAAACAAAAAGTACGTAGATTCAAAATACAGTACCAACTTTCACGTCTATGAAATTTTCAGTTTTTGAGATATAAGTATCCTCATAAAATGAATTCAACTTATTTTTCCCATTTTTCCGCCCCCTGTCCCTTTAAGTAGACTTTCCGAAAACAAAAAATGTGTTTTTTAAAGGATATTCAAATTGCCACCTTTCACGTCTCTAACATCTTCAGTTTCTGAGATATACTGTAGATACAGATTTCAACTCCTTTACTTATTTCCACCCTTCCCCCCCCCCAAGTCGATTTTCCGAAAACAAAAAATACGTGTTTATTTTTAAAGGAGATTCCAAATACCAAGTTTCACGTTTGTAACATCTTTACCTTTTAGCGATATAAATATCCTCATACAAATAATTCAACGAATATTTCAATTCTATCCCCCGTAAGTGGATTTCCGAAAACAAAAGAAGACGCGTTTCTTTATTTTTAAAGGAGATTCCAAATACAATTTTTCACGTCTGTAGCATCTTTTTCTAAAGATTTAAGTATCCTCACAAAATGAATTTTACAGCTTTTTCACCCCACCCCCGTTAAGTTGATTGCCCCCAAAATGCGTGTTTCTTTATTTTTAAAGCAGATTCCAAACACCAATTTTCACGTCTGTAACCATCGGTTTTTGAGATATAAGTATTCACATAAAAATAATTCAATTTTTTCACATCCATTCACCCTCCCTCCGTAAGTAAATTTTCCGAAAACGAAAAATACGTGTTTATTTATAAAGGAGCTTCTAATGCCAATTATCACAACTGTAACATCTTCAGTTTTCGAAATATGTGTCTCCCAAGTTAACTTTTCTTCTAAAATGCGCGTTTCTTTATTTTAAAGGAGATTCCAAATACCAATTTTCACGTCTGTATCATCTTCAGTTTATGAGATATAAGTATCCTGATACAAATAATTCAACCCGCTTTTCAGTCCTTTCTAGCCACCCCTCCCCCTACGATGTGTTTTTTCCGAAAAATACGTGTTTCTTATTTTTCAAAGGTATTAAAAATACCAATTTTCACTTCTGTACATGTTAAGTTTCTGAGATATACTGTAGATATGCTCATTCTAAAAATTCATCCCTTTTCTTGTTTCCGTTAAGTGGATTTTCCGAAAAAATTATCTATGTCTCTTTACTTTTACAGGAGATTCCAAGTACCAGTTTTCAAGTCGTTAACATGTAAGTGTCTGAGATAGATTGTAGGCATAGATATATCTTTTAAAAATTCCACCCCGTTTGTCTCTCCCGTTCACCCCCTATTCATTGGATTTTCCAAAAACAAAAAATACGTGTTTATTTTTAAAGGAGATTCCAAATACCAATTTTCATGTCTGTAACATCTTCAGTTTTTGAGATATAAGTATCCTGATAAAAGATATTCAAGCAATTTTCCCCCCTTTTCACCCCCCTTAATGGGATTTTGCGAAAACAAAAACCACGTGTTTCCTTATTTTTAAAGGAGATTCCAAATACCAAGTATTACGTCTGTAAACTATTAAGTTTTTGATATATAGATATCCCCATTTACAAATTTCACCCCTCATTCATACCCTAAGCAACGAAGAATACGTGTTTCTTTACTTTTAAAGGAGATTCTAAATACCAATTTTTACACCTCTAAACTTTTAAAGTTTTGAGATATAGATACACTAATTTTAAAAATTTGTTAACATTCACCCCAATTGTCACGCCTGTTTAACCCCCCATTAATTGGATTTTCCAAAAACAAAAAAAAGTGTTTCTTTATTTTTAAAGAAGATTCAAAATACCAATTTTCAGGTCTGTAATATCTTCTGATTCTGAGATATAAGTACCCTCATTAATGGCGTTCAACCCGTTTTTCACCCTTTTACACCCCTTCCAGTGGGATTTTCCGAAAACAAAAAATTCGTGTTTCTTTATTTTTAAAGGACATTCGAAATACCAATTTTTACTTCTGTAAACTTTTAAAGTTTTGAGATATAAATACACTCATTTTAAAAATTCATCCCCCTTCTCACCCCCTTAGCAACGGAATATCAAATAATCCTCCCTTAGCGAGCACCTAAATTGTAATATAAATGTATTCTCAAAATTTCATTTCTTTATGTCCAGTAGTTTTGGCTCGGCGATGATTAATGTGTCAGTCAGTCAGAACAAGTTATTTTTTATATATAGATAAAGTGTTGGGACAAACACAAACACCCAGTCCCCGGGCCAGAAGAATGAATCAGACGCTATTAAAATCCCCGATCCAACCGGGAATCGAACGCGGGACCATCTGAACCGAAGGCCTCAATGCTGACCATTTAGCCAATGAGTCGGACAGAATCATTAACAACAGTACCAATGCGATATTTTATTTAGAACTCTAATGGGTGGGGAACAGCCTCTGCATTATGTGGATTGTCAACTTTCTATAAACTCAACCGATGGAAATTCAACAATACCCTATATCCAAGTATAGTTCGTCCGTTATTGGACATTATAAATTTTCCAGCTAACTCATTCCTGGTTGCCAGCGTTTCGCCCCGGTGTGCTAAGTTTGGCTCATCAGTTAGTAAACAGCACACATACCAATGCGCGTGGCTAGTGCATGCCGTGGAGACTACTACTACTACTACTACTACTACTGCTAAAACGAGCCTCTTAGACGGTAACGCCGTCTATCGGGCCGGGAGATTTATTACGGTGAAGGAGATGCACGGAGAAGGTGAGGGGGTTGGTGGCCGTGGTCTATACTAGGAACTGTCCAGGCATACGCCTTAGTGTAGGAGAATGGAAAACCACGGAAAACCATTCTCAGGATAGCCGACAGTTGGGGCCAGCCATGAGGTCCAGCCCTGTCCCGTCTCCCGAATGCAGAGACATAGAGCCACGGTGGAGCCGTGGCCACCCTTCCTCTTCTCGGTTGGCCGGTAGGAGTGCAGAGCTGTTGGATCACGGACCAGCCGTGGACACTTGTGGGCCGAGACCCTCTCTGCATCCACCGACCCCGTGGAGGCTATTCCATCAATGTTTTCATTTTCACCCTGAGGGGGTGGGGCGGGAAACCTAGAGGGTTACGTCCTCTCTCTGGCCAAGAGATGCGGGCGGATTGGGGAGATGTGATGGAAGAAGGAGGTAGGTAAATGGTGTGAGGAAGGAGGAGATTGGAGAGGTTTGGACACTTAGCTAAGGGGTTGGGAACTTTATTTTATTTCATTATCAGTTACGAAGGTATTTTCCTTTTTTTCATGTATATTTGTGTATATAACTGTTACTTGCGAAGGTATTTTCCTTTTTTCATGTATATTTGTCTATATAACTTTTACAGTTTAACAGTTCTTGTGCTATGAACACCAATTTTTTTCATTGGTTCCTTGGTTCCTTCACCGAGGTGTTCTATTTTGAAGACAGGGTAGCATATGTGTAAAGAACGGCATTTAATTTCCCTGGTGCACTTACAAGTCTGCGGTGAATAGAATGTAAACTCAGTCGGTGATCGCAAAGACTGCAGTGGATGCGATTCTCTGGCATAGTTGCTTAGCTGCTTGAGCCGAGGGGGCTTTGAATATGTTTACACAAGGGTTACCAATGGTGTAAGGTTGAAGTGCGAATTTAGGCCGGAATGGGTGGTTAGAAAGTGAAGAATGAATGCTTGATTTGCCGCAGCTTGTGAGTGATAACTAAGGGTCTGTTCTAGGGGTGGATATTTAGTAATGAAATGGTGACAATGCAAATTGGATCCTCGATTGTAGGTGATGGAAAAAGGAAACAGCTAGGTGATGTATGTGGATCAATGCTTCTGATAGGAGCTATACGTTGCGGTTGATTTTGAAGTGCAGGGCGTCGACGGCAGCGGCGAGAATACACGGCGTGATTACCTCCACAGGTATGGCAGGGGGAGGGGGTGTTGATGCATGTTGGGACACCCGGATGTAGAGTGAGCTTCACTGCAATGTCCACATTTAGGGGTCTTCTCGGTACACTGAATAGCGTTATGACTGTTGAAGAAGAGGCAACGCTCACACCGGATGACTCGTGGTGGTGGGGCGCGAGATGGTTCCACTTTATGGTGATGTTTGTGCATGGAGACTCCGCTGGCCAAGACACGGTCGATATCTTCGGGCGATGGCAGAAGAATTTTCACCATATATGTGGGAGCCGTGGAGTTCTTCTGTGATGTAGGGGGTCAACACCTCGTATGACACAGTTGAGAAGGCGGTAGCGTGGTTGGGAGGGGGAGTTCCGATGGGTTGAGTTGAGAGTAGTTGCAGTGGTGAGGTGAGTAGCCGCGGTGTCCCATTAACTTGAATGAAGATTCCAGTTGTCGTTCGTCGCAAATTAAATCTGAGCAGGGTGGAGAAATTGGCGAGGGGTGATGGGAACTCGAGGGGCAGGCTTGGAGAGTAGAAATGGGTGCGTTCCTGAAGGGTTAGGTTGGAGCAAAGGGGAATGATTGATGAAAGTCCGAGCGGAGAAAGTCGTGGTGCTGGTGGGGGTAGAATTGGGAGGAATGTGCTGAGTGACAGCGTCCGTGGACTGATGGTGCAGGTTCCGGGTCCAAAGCAAGGTGGCGTGGAGCTTATTCTTCCTCCGGAGCAAACTGTGGAGGAAACCTCTTAAACTGGAATTGAACTCTACTGTTATCTCCCAGCGAAGCTGGTGTCATGGGAAGAAATCTGGCCTGGTATTCAGGAGTGGCAAAAGTAGAATGGTAAGCTGCTTCGGCTGTTTGACTGAATTCAATGGCGGCGATGGTGGTGATGGTGGTTGTGGTGGTCGCTGCTGTGGTGCTGATTGGACAATAAGGTGAGTAACGATACATGACGGAGAGTGATCTTTATTAGAGTGAGAGGAAATCTGGCATTGCTGACGATGGGCTCGCCCTGAGGTGATACCTGTCGGATTTTCTTCAGTGCACCTGGTCAGAACACTTTTTTAAATAGGGAGTGCCTGAGTTACGGTGTAGAAAAAACGTTGGACAGCGAAGGATGGCCGTGGAAGGCACTACTATTACTACTACTAAAATATTTTCATTCCTCCTCTGAAGGGGGAGGCGGGCCTCTTAGACGGTAACGCCGTCTCTCAGTCCGGGAGATTTATTACGGTGAAGAAGATGCACGAAGAAGGTGTAGGGGTTGGCGGCCTTGGCCTACGCAGGAACTGTCCCGGCATTCATCTTAGTGCAGGAGAATGGAAAACCACGGAAAACCACTCTCAGGACAGCCGACGGTTGGGACCAGCCATGAGGTCCAGCCCTGTCCCATCTCCCAAATACAGAGGCGTAGGGCCACGGGAGAGCCGTGACCACCCCTCCCCTGCTCGGTTGACCGGTCAGAGTGCAGAGCTGTTGGATCACGGACCAGCCGTGGCCACTTGTGGGCCAAGACCAGTTCCGCTTTAGCCTTAGCACGAGCAACACGTTTTTCGAACAAGTGTGTGCAAGTGTGGAACCGTACAGTGAAGTGGGGAAAGCCTGTTTGGTTTAAGTGTTTTGCGTATTATACGCTTAGGTAACTAAAGACATTACGGAACGATGATAGCTGAAAGGAAAAATACAATCGTCATCACATTCACAGAACGAGATATTCCAAGACCTCCCCTACGAAATCCACGAGTGGATTTTTGAAAATTTGAAACTGGATGAAGCCGACATTGAAACATTACAGCTCAACGGATTTTCCCGACAAGTCTTCATTAAGTGCAGGAGGCACTGTGCAGGTGAGCAATATTTTGTTCATAGCAATGGCTATCGTAGCAAAATAACTGTTGATTCGGCCGGCCTAGGGATTAAACTTGTGAGAGTTTTAAATCTCCTCACCGAAACATCTCATGGACACATTTCTGACGTTTTGCGTCAATACGGGACTATACTTTCAGTAAGTGATGAAACGTGGAGTTCCAATTTTCGATATAAGCTGCACAATGGTATACGTGTAGTACGCATCATGTTTAAAAAACATATCCCTTCCTACGTATACATAGCAGGAAATAAGGCTTTAGTAAGTTATGATAAACAACCACCAACCTGTGCTAGCTGCAGTAAGATAGGCCATTACCGTAGTGAGTGCCCAACGTGACGTTTACCAGTACAAACACCTGCTACACCCGACAAGCCAAATTGGGCGACCTTAACTTCAGCCTAGGGAAGTTACCGACGTAACGCATATTTTTCACATCAACACAACTCACCCCAGATTTTCCAGGAGTGGACACAGCATCTTGTGATGCTCTTAGAAGTTGTAATCGTTCAGCGAGTAAGTTAGGGTCATTCCAGTATCTTACGTCTACATACAGCAACAAAGGCTTGTAGATAACATTAAGACCACGAGCAGTTGGTTGATGTGACGGAAACAGCTTAGAAATAAACTCACAATACTTGTGACTCTTATTTGCATTTACAGCTTCTGTTCTCTTGTAATTACGTCCTGTTGCGTATTGCTATATATTTTTTGATCATCTTGTAAAATGATATCCGTGTCAGGTATTCGTGAGAAAAGAAGTTCGAAGTGTCCTTTAGTAGGTTTATAGGTAACACCTTTTTCGTTAAGTCTGTCGCTATTAATCTTAACATTTGCATTTCCTATGCAGAAACAGTCGTTTTCATAGCGAATACCGTAGGTTGTGTCACTTTGTCCTGTAAATAGTTTTTCTATAAAAGGAGCAAAGAGAGATCCATAGGTATTTAGAATAACATTTCTAAACTGATTACGATAATCAGGCGTTATCATAACCTCAGACAAAGAAGGTAGAACTTGTGATGATGTTGTACGTGTTTCACCAATAACATCTGTAATTAAAAACTTAACACTATTAGATTGTGAAGTATCGTTAAGTTCTTTTTCCTCATCCTCTTCTTCATCCATGTCCTGCTTCTCCTCTTCCTCATCCTGCTTCTATTCTTCTTTATGCTTTCCTTGTTTATGCTTCTCTTCTTCTTGTTTATGCTTTCCTTGTTCATGCTTCTCTTTATCATATGATGTTTGCACAGAAACAAAACTTGTAGTAGAATGCGGCGATGAAGTAGAATTATAAATGTCTTTCAGTGGTGTACCGAGTTGCGTTTTCAAAAATAAATCTGTGTCTGCTTGAATATTTTTAAGCTCTTTAAATTTCCATCGAATACTGTTTCGAGCAAGGATTATATGTTTTGTAATTTCCTTGCTAGATGTTAACATGATGGTGGTTTTTGATCAAGTGGTAACTGTAATTCTGTGTTAATGCATATAAACTGAACATTAATTTCTTTATCAATAATTAAAAAGCAGTAACGATGTGATGACCAACATGTAGCACACATACGTTTAAAGTCTTTGAACGTCATATCACTGTTAACATGATCATCATACACATGCCGCGTGTTGCGCTCGTCTTGCCGAAAAAGCACAATAATATTTGCGTTGTCGCGTATCAACTGCTTAGGCACACGACAATAGGTTTGTCTTATATAGGTGCAATCAACATATTTATGTCGTCCCATACTAAAGTATGCACGAATCGTCAAAGATCATGAGAGAATTGGGATGCACATCATCCGGTGATGGTACTAGCTCATGTGAATTAAATTCAAAATATTTTATTCCACTTTTAACCAGATCGTTCATTACAATTTGTAGAATAGTATATAGTGGTTTATAGTGTGACTTTGCAAAAACGTAAATATTCTCGTAGCGTATACCATTTAAAGAAGTAATGAGTGTGAGTAAAAGATTTGTCTTCCTACATCCCGATGGGCCAGATATAATACATCGAATAGTAAAAAGAAACAACGTTCCATGATTTTTTTGTAGTTGTACTAGAACTAGGTAAGAGATGTGGCACAATGTCACTAATAGGTAGTGTGTCTTGCTGCTTTATAATTTTAATGCTAACTGACTAATAAAGTAGGCAATATATATCAAACGAAACAACAGGTAACTGACAGTTTATAATTTGCTCTTGACGAGTAAAGTCGTGTACAGAATGGTGAAACAACGAGATCCAAACGATACGAAGAAGAAGGAAACTAAAACTGTTGGATGGAAAGGTGTTGTAAGGGCTGCACAAGAAGCTATTCGAGGGGAATACAATCCGCATATAGCTATTACTAAGGCACTACGCGCAGCAAGCGCAAGAATTTCTCCAAAGTGCAGAGCAATGTTTTGTAAACGTGCGCGAAGTATTCCTGTACCAAAACGAGGAGGATTTCTTCCTGCGCTGTTTGCTGGACTAGCAGCTTTAGGGTCATTGCTGGGTGGTGTTAGTGCTGTAGCAAGAACTGTGAAGGCAGTAGTAGGAGCGAAGCAACAGTTGAAAGAGAGTGAACGTGATAACAAGACGATGGAGGTAATTGCATTACGAGGCAAAGGCGTACACGTGAATCTAGCGCCATACAAAAAAGGGCTTGGCATCTACATATCTCCAAAAACCGTCTACTGAATGCACTGCTACATCGAGCTCTAACCCATGAAGAAGTTTTTATGTTTGCTAAACAACTAGGAATTCATTATTTTCGAGGTGTGTATATGCGCCCAGCGTGCCCAAGTGAACGTAAGAGTGCTGTAATTAACTTAGAAAACAGTCGTGGACCTGGAACTCACTACGTTGCCTACGTAAAACGTAAATCCAAAGTATGGTATTTCAATAGCTATGGAGACTTACTTCCCCCATTTGAGCTCGTACGTTATTTCGGAAGCAGTGCAGACATTGTTTACAATGAAAACCTTGCGCAAAAATTCAATACACACATGTGCGGACGATTATGTCTTATGTTCCTATATCAAACCCAGACAATAGACAAAGAGCATTAGTGTGCACGTGATGACTAACGTTGAAAGAACGTTCGCTGTACGTGGAGAAGGACCTGAAACAACAGTCTATTTTAATCCCCCGATCGAACTCGGTAATCAGCCGCATAGTCTTGGACTAGTGTCATTTTGAAAGCTACAATAAAATCTATAACATGCCTGATGGTGTAAACAAGTTCTATTGCGATGAGTATGTGCTAACTCTACCATCAGGCACTTATTCAGTAGACAATATTCATGACTAAATTGAAAGTACCTTAATTGAACAGTTTAGGGAAGAGAGTTTTAGTAATCATAATTACAATTTCTCAATTACTGTAAGCAACATTACGCATAAATGTGTTATTGAATCATCATTTTAGGTTGACTTCAAATCACAACCTGATTCGATTGGACCATTGCTTGCATTTTCACCAAGGGAGGTTATAGAGAACATACGCTACGAGTCTTATCAACCTATAACACTTTGCGATGATCATCATGTGAACATTACTTGTAATATTATTACAGACTTGAATAGTAATCAACAACCTTCGCACGTCCTGCACGACTTTACTATTACAGAGGAACGTGGATATACTATTCGTTAGAAACCGTCAGTATTTCTTTATCATCCTGTGTCTGTAAAACACATTAGTGGCATCACTCTTAGGCTTGTAAATAAACATAATCAGCTTATTAATTTAGATCGACACACGTACGAAGCTTACAAACTTCATCTTAAACCAGTATGAAAAACATCTAAAACACAATGTACAATCCGAAGACATACTACATGTTTGCGGAGACTCAACGAGTTAACAGATAACCATAAGCAGATACTTCAATATTTAGGTTATACGCTACTACAACAAAACGGAAGAAATGCTAGACATTATGAACACAGTAAAATCTCATGAAGATGTAGTACGAAGTGAGCTTCATTCTTATCAACCTTTTACGTTTGGATTAAATAACAATGATGAAATTCGCTTTATCATTAATCAGCCTGATGTATACACCCTACCACACGAAAGCTACCTCTATATTGAAGGACGACTAGATAAGTCAGATGGAAGGAGACCAAGCACATCTCAACTAAACAACCATGGTCCAGCTTTTATCTTTTCTGAAGCGCGATATGATGTAAATAATGTCGAAATAGATAGATCGAAGAATGTTGGTATTACAAGTGCAATGAAATTCTACCCGTCTTTTTGTGATGAAGAAAGTAATTTTTAACGGGTGGCGGGATGGTGTCCAAAAGCTGCTAACAACTGGATGATTAATCAGGACGGAACTTTTACAGGTATGTTGTTATTGAAACATACTATTGACTTCGCAGAAGACTTTAGACGTATTATAACCAACGCAAAACAAGAGCTTATTCTGATCCGTGATCGAAGTGATTACAATTCTCTTAAAGTAGCAGAAACACCTGTAGACTAGAAAATTACACTTCATCGTATAATGTGAAGGATTCCACATATAACATTATCTGATCGAGAAAAACTTCGATTACTCAAGATTGTAGAAAATGATACACCATTACCTATACTTTTTCGAAGTTGTGTTACCACCTACAAACAAGCATAGCTGGGTTGTTAAAACACCACGTTTTATTTTTGGATTTCGAACCTATCGTAAATTCAACCATGAAAAAGATAGCTCACAGTTTGATTACTGCAAATTAAGAAATATTAGACTATACCTCAACAGAATTACGTATCCATACATAAATATGGACATTAATTTTGAGAAAAATAAATTTGGGTTGCTCTGTGACATGTTTTGTAAATTCCAATCATCGTGTTATCAGAAAGAAGATCGTCCGCTATTTTCGCCTGAAGAATTTAAAAATAAAGCACCGATTGTAGCAATAGACTGCTCGTATCATGAAGAATCTATAAAAGAATCTCCTGTCGATATTCGTTTTGAGTTTGAAACATCTGAAAACATTCCTGCTAACACAACAGTCTATTGTCTTATCTATCTATCTATCTATCTATCTATCTATCTATCTATCTATCTATCTATCTATCTATCTATCTATATAAAATAACATGTCCTGACTGACTGACTGACTGATTCATCATTGCCGAGCCAAAACGACTGGATATAAAGAAATGACATTTTGAGGATACATTTATATTAGGTTGTAGCTGCTCACTAAGGAAGGATTTTCGGGTATTCCGTCGCTAAGAGGGTGAAAATGGGGGTGAAATTTTTAAATGAGGATATCTATATCTCAAAAACTTAAAAGTTTACAGACTTTCTCCTTTAAAAATAAAGAAACACGTGTTTTTTGTTTTTGAAAAATCCAATGAATGGGGGGTGAACGGGAGCGACAAACAGGGTAGAATTTAAAAAATATATATCTAGGCCTATAATATATCTCAGTCACTTAACATGTTACAGACTTGAAAACTGGTACTTGGAATCTCCTGTAAAAGTAAAGACACATAGACAATTTTTTCGAAAAATCCACTTAAGGGGAACTAAGAAAGTGGGTGAATTTTTAGAATGACCATATCTACAGTATATCTCAAAACACCTGTAAACGTAAAATAACACACATTCCTTTGATTTCAGAAAATCCAATAGGGAACATGCATGATCCGGGGTTTTAATTAAAAATATGCTAATCTGATTCAAAATTTCGTGCAGAATTCAAAAATGTGATCAGAATGTACAAATAATAACTCCAAACATGATAAAAATCTACGAAAATGTCACGTCACGCAAGTACGCGATCTCATTGGTCTGACGTCATCGTACAGGTTGACTGAATTAGCAGACGAAATAACGCATAGCGCGCTGTGAGAAGCAGGATACACTTCGCGTATTTCTACTTTACGTTAGTGTCTAGTATGATTAAATTCGAGGTCTATACATCGGATAATAATCTGAGTGGTATATTTTAGACTTAAAATGAATCCTGCGCAGACAGTGAGGCAGAAAACTTATAAATGGTGTAGAGTTCCGATGTGCAATAGCACATCGCATACCATACCAAACAAATTTTTTATACATGTTCCAAAGACGCTAAAACTAGGGAGAAATGGATTTTGGCGAGCCGGAAAAATGCTGGTGATATATCGGAAAAGTCTACAGTTTATTTTTTTGAAGATTTTAACGTAAGATGAATTTGTTTGAATTTTCAAATCATTTTTCCATGTCAGCTGTTCTAGTGGTAAAACTTTAAATTTTAATATATGATGCTTTATTTAAATGCTTCAATTACATCTTGGAATATGAAAGTAATAAACAGTGCATTAAATAATGCTGATTATTAAAGTATTCTCCAAACCTAACCTATGTTTTGGGTGATCCATGTCAAGATAATAAATCAAAGGGGTTATGAACCATTTTGACAGCTCTAATTCTACCAATATATCTTGGCATGGGACAGTTATGTATGTCTTTATTGAAGAGCTTAATTGGTAAAGAAATTTAGGCTATATCTAAATAGTCTATAATGTAACAAAGAATAGGCGTGTACATCACGAAAGGAAACAACGTGAATTTAAGAAATGTATAACTCTACACAAAACCAATGCTTGTTTGTTGGGGTCTTATAAGTTAACAATGCTCAATTATAATAATTATCATAATATTAATGAAATAAATAACATAATTGCACACAGGTGAAAATAGTGATGTAGGTGTTTAAAATATTATCCAACTTAGCCTAAGTTTTCGGTTATACAAGCCAAGTCAATAAACCGAAGGGTAAAAATACCGCGCGAGTTGGCCGTGCGGTTAGGAGCGCGCAGCTGTGAGCTCGCATCCGGGAGATAGAAGGTTTTGAACCCCACTGCTGGCAGCCCTGAAGATGGTTTTCCGTGGTTTCCCATTTTCACACCAGGCAAATGCTGAGGCTGTACCTAAGGCCACGGCTGCTTTGTTCCCATTCCTAGGCCTTTCCTGTCCCATCGTCGCCATAAGACCTATATGTGACGGTGTGACGTAAAGCAAACAGCAAAAACAAAAAAAAGTAAAAGTCACAGCACCCAAAGACATTCCTGTATTGAGCGACTAAAATGTCACCAGGACACTTTTCTTTCCTGATATGCTCAGCTTGTTAAAAGCCAAATGTAATTAATGTTATTGGCTTCACGCCCCGCTAACAACTTCTACGATTTTCGGAGACGCCGATGTGCAGGAATTTAGTCCTGCAGGAGTTCTTTTACGTGCCAGTAAATCTACCGACACGAGGCTGACGTATTTGAGCACCTTCAACTACCACCGGACTGAACCAGGATCGAACCTGCCAAGTTGGGGTCAGAAGGCCAGCACCTCAACCGTCTGAACCACTCAGCCCAACTTGTGAAAACTAGATGAAGTCATATTTATCTTTATCATGTTTAACTTTTTCCCTCCACCAAGATATTTAATTCTCTTTCATGGGCCCCGGAAGTGGGTAGGCCAGTTGCCCCAACCATAGATATATATTTTTTTAGAAATGATAGGTTATAGATCTACAGTACTATGATCTTTCTTTCTTTCTTTCTTTCTTTCTTAATCAGTTTATCCTTCAGGGTCGGTTTTCTCTCGGACTCAGCGAGAGATTTCACCTCTACCACTTCAAGGGCAGTGTCCTGGAACGTGAGACTTTGAGTATGGTGATGAAACTGGTGAGGAGGGCCATTACCTCGCCCAGGCGGCCTCACCTGTTATGCTCAACAGGGCCTTGTTGGAGGATGGGAGGATCGGAAGGGATAGACAAGGAAGAGGGAAGGAAACGGCCGTGGCCTTAGGTGCCTGGAGGAGAAGTAGGAAAATACGAAAAACCACTTCGAGGATGGCTGAGGTGGGATTCGAAACCCTTCTACTCAGTTGACCTCCCGAGGCTGAGTAGACCCCGTTCCAGCCCTCGTACTATTTGTTTTCAACTTTCATGGCAGAGCCGGGAATCGAAACCGGGCCTCCGGAAGTGGCACACATTAACCACTACACCACAGAAGCGGACTAGTACTATAATGCTACCTATATGTTTATGTTAGTGCTGAAATCCGATTTCTTACTTTACTAATGCTGAAAGCCCGAAAATGTAATGTTATTCTTTAATAGGGGAATCAGTCCAGAAGTAAATATATTGAAAGTGATGTGATATCTATCCAGGTTCGTTGTTATCCTAATACTATGGGTTACAGTACATTGCACATATATAAAAGACGCCACTTACAAACTTGCTTGTTATCCGCTAATTTCTGCGGCCACAAAAGTCACATTTTTCAAGAATGATGACATCTACACATAGTAGATTGACTGTGCTGTTTTGAACCTTTCTTCTGTCATTTCGAAGTTATTCGCGATCATGAATAATAAACGATCGGCTTTTAGCAACGGCTGATGCACAACGGCTGGTAGAGCTCCATGCGGTACTGGATCGTGACGTCACAGCGCGCCGCTTACGTCAGAGGCCGTTTCACTCGCCTTGCGGAAAGGCACTATTAAATATTTTTTTAATGGTAGAAAACAAGGCAACATACCACAATGTAATACGTTTACGTACTATTTCATTGGTGTACTTTTCAAAAAAAATATTTTTGAAAATGATGCATGTTCCCAATTAAGGGGGGTGAAGGAAATGAAAATATTATTGAATTATTTGTATGAGGATACTTATATCTTACGAAAACTAAAGTTGATACAGACGTGAAAATTGGTATTTGGAATAAAGAAACGCACATTTTAGGGGAAAATATTTGCGGGGAGAGGGTGAAAAGGAATTGAATTCCTTTTATGAGGACACATATCTCAAAAACTGAAGATGTTACAGTCCTGATATTTAGAAGCTCCTTTATAAATGAAGCCAACGGCCGTAGCCGTGTTGAAACGCCGGATCCCGTGAGATTTCCGAAGTTAAGCAACATTGGGCGTGGTCAGGAGTTGGATGGGTTGCCACGCGCTGTTGGTGGGGAGTAAGGGAATGGAGGAGCGGAAAGGAACTGGCCACCCTATCGCACGTAAACTCCGGCTCAGGAATACCTCTGCGGAGGTCCGGACCTGCCTTCGGGCAGAATAACCCTTACCTTACCTTATAAATGAACACGTATTTTTTGTTTTAGAAAAATTCACTTGCGAAGGGAGGGTGAAATGATGTTAAAAATTTGAATTATTTTTATGTGGATACTTATATCTCAAAAACTGATTGTTACAGACGTGAAAACTGGTGTTTGGAATCTCCTTTAAAAATAAAGAAACACACATTTGGAGGGGGATTGGATTCAACTTAACGAGGGCGTCGTGAAAAAGGAGTTGAATTTTTTGAGGATACTTATATCTCAAAAAAAAAGATGTTACAGACGTGAAAATGTGAATTTGGAATCACATACATACATACATACATTATCATTATAGACTGTTATGCCTTTCAGCGTTCAGTCTGCAAGCCTCTGAGAATTTACTAAACGTCGCCACAATCCTCGATTTCCAACTAGTGTTGTGGCCTCATTTAGTTCTATACCTCTTATCTTTAAATCGTTAGAAACAGAGTCTAACCATCGTCGTCTTGGTCTCCCTCTACTTCTCTTACCCTCCATAACAGAGTCCATTATTCTCCTAGGTAACCTATCCTCCTCCATTCGCCTCACATGACCCCACCACCGAAGCCGGTTTATGCGTACAGCTTCATCCATCGAGTTCATTCCTAAATTAGCCTTTATCTCCTCATTCCGAGTTCCCTCCTGCCATTGTTCCCACCTGTTTGTACCAGCAATCATTCTTGCTACTTTCATGTCTGTTACTTCTAACTTATGAATAAGATATCCTGAGTCCACCCAGCTTTCGCTCCCATAAAGCAAAGTTGGTCTGAAAACAGACCGATGTAAAGATAGTTTCGTCTGGGAGCTGACTTCCTTCTTACAGAATACTGCTGATCGCAACTGCGAGCTCACTGCATTAGCTTTACTACACCTTGATTCAATCTCACTTACCTTTGATAATAAAGAAACACGTCTTCTTTTGTTTTCGGAAATCCACTTACGGGGGATAGAATTGAAATATTCGTTGAATTATTTGTATGAGGATATTTATTCCGCTAAAAGGTAAAGATGTTACAAACGTGAAACTTGGTATTTGGAATCTCCTTTAAAAATAAACACGTATTTTTTGTTTTTCGGAAAATCGACTTGTGGGGGGGGGTGAAAATAAGTAAAGAAGGAGTTGAAATCTGTTTTATATGATACCTATATCTCAGAAAATGAAGATGTTACAGACGTAAAAAGTAGCAATTTGAATATCCTTTAAAAATAAAGAAACACATTTTTTGTTTTCGGAAAGTCCACTTAAAGGAAGAGGGGGCGGAAAATGGGAAAAAGAAGTTGAATTCATTTTATGAGGATACTTATATCTCAAAAACTGAAGATGTTACAGACGTGAAAGTTGGTACTGTATTTTGAATCTCCTTTAAAAATAAAGAGACACGTACTGTTTGTTTTCATAAAATAGAATTAAAGGGGTCGAAAATAATTGAAATAGTTGGCGAATTTTGAAAATGAGTACCGGTATAACTACAGTATATGTCAAAAACTTAACATGTTACAGACATTAAACTGGGTATTAGGAAAGTCCTTTAAAATTACAAGAACGTGTACTTTTTGTTTTCGGAAAAGGAAACGGGGTGTGAAAAGAAATAAAAAAGTAGTGAATCATTTTTAATAAGGATGCTTATATGTCAGAAACTGATTATGTCACAGACGCGAAAATTAGTTTTTGGAATCTCCTTTAAAAGCAAAGGAACATGTATTTCTTTTTGTTTTCGGAAAATGGGAAGGACTGATAAAGGAGCTGAATTCCTTTTATGGGGATTCTTATAGCCTATCTCAAGAAACTGTAAATGTTACGAAATGGAGACAGATATTTGGAATCTGCTTTAAAAATAGACTTTTCTCTTCGATTTGAGAGAAGAGACTTTCTCGTATGCACATGGTCATCTTAGCCCTTAAAGGCAATAACACAAACGTGGTTTACAAAGAGTTTCTGGGGTAAATAAAACTCAATTTGTCGGTAAATTTTTATACTTTAACCGGGCGAGTTGGCCGTGCGGTTAGGAGCGCGCAGCTGTGAGCTCGCATCCGGGAGACAGTGGGTTTGAACCCCACTGTCGGCAGTCCTGAAGATGGTTTTCCGTGGTTTCTCATTTTCACACCAGGCAAATGCTAGGGCTGTACCGTAATTAAGGCCACGGCCGCTTCCTTCCCATTCCTAGGCCTTTCCTCTCACATCGTCGCCATAAGACCTATCAGTGTCGGTGCGACGTAAAACAAATAGCCGTTTATACTTTATGGATTTTCTGATAATGTCTTAGTACAGTACCGAGGAACGATTAATTTTATTATTTTACGAAATCCACCCGTGCGAAGTCGCGGGTAACTGCTAGTTATTCATATGAGTGATGTTACTTGCCATCCGCTAACGAATATTGTTAGAAGACTATAAATAAGGATAGTTCTTTATCGTGAACATTAGTGTGTGCTTCTACATCGTACGCTATGACACAGAAAGGAGGAAAAGACTACACGGTTACAGACAATCGTCTTGATAACAAACAAAACTGTCAACATGCATGCTGTTCGCATGCTAATACGCAACATCTTATTTATCTCACACAATTAAGTGAGGCTATTAAGATGTTATATAAACATGGAGCCTTGTACCAGATGCCAAAATATCTGATATAATGTTTACCACCAGGATTTTTATCTACGTACGCTGCTCCTTTCTTAAATGCTTTTTGGGACATTCTTCCTCTCCACAGAAGGGTGTCAATAGATGTAGCTTCATGCTGACCCTGTCAACGTCATTACAAGCATCGAGGTAAAAATGGTGATGGTGATGATGATGATGATGATGATGATGATCGTGATTGACCTAATCCGAAGACTGAAAACTGTACACAGTGTATGTATGATCATTTTCCCTTTATTGCAGTACCTGATAATAATTCAGAAAGGAACAAAACACATGAATAACAACAAGCTAAGAACTGTATTAACTTCTTCGTAAAGCATAACATACGTAGTATAATATATTTCATAAATAAAATAAAGTTTTGTTTAATTTTAATGTTGCAGGGGGGCATTACAATTTTGGAAGCATGCTACATTTTCGCAGTAAGATGTTAAGCAGTACAGCAACCTTGTCGGCAACATAACCAAGAGTGTTGTACAACCGGTAGTAGTTTGTTTAATTTTGAAAATAATTATACATACAATAAATATTTCATTAAATTCAAAATGTTCTACTTATGGCATTCCGTTTGCATCCTTACACCTATCAAAAATATTTACACTTATACCATCTATTGTGGTATGAGTTTACTTGAGAATAACCCTGATAACGAACAAGTTTAAACATGTGTAACCATGTCGATGTCATCGCTGCATGTTAAAAACAGAATAATCTTAGTATGGCACGTGCTCAGTTTCATCGGAGACAGTCTGTCGGATGGAGACATAAAGCTATTTGCTCCCTCTAGTAGGAGGATCAAAATGGCAACGGGAAGGTCATCTGTCCGTAAAACTGTGCCATGTTTAGTCAGGCTCCTCCAAAATGGCGTCGAGAGGGGCAGCTGACCGTAATCCTAGGCTCTGTGTAGTTAGGCTCCTCCATGCGTTTAGGGTATGCTCTCTTACGCGAATCCCCATTTCCCTACCACTCAATATAGCGTCGCGAGAATCCCCATTGCCCTACTACACAAGAGGGCGTCAGGAAGGGTATCTAGGAGTTAAACTGAGGTTATTCCCCTCCAAGATGGCGACTGTGAGGTTAAGCATGCTCTATTAAGTAAAATCCACGTCGGGAAGGGCAACTTGCCGTAAAAGGTAGGTTAGGCCCCTGCAAGGTGGCGTCTGTGCGGTCAGGCTCGCTCTCTTGTGCAAAATCCGCGAATCAGCATAGCCCTACTACTATACTAGGGGTCAATGACCTCGGGTCAGAACCCACATAGGTATACTACTAGGGGTGACAGTGGTGTAGATAAAAATTGTTTCTCAATCCCCCTTGCCCTACTACTCTTCGCAATGTGGAATTCCATGGAGGGGTTTCTAGCTGTGCTGTGGAGAAGAAACTATCTCTACTGCTAGTGTGAGCAGTGGCTTTTAAATTTTGAACGTAAATGTCATTTTAAATAATTTTGCCAGCCAGGTAACTCGCTGTTAAGATATTCTTATTGACGGAAATGAAACATCATCGCCGATGTAAGTAATCTCTGGTATTACCTTTATGAAAGATATATCCTTGCTTTGGCTGTTTACGTATCTATTTACTGCCCCTTGTGGAGTATGCTCCATCTGCATTTGACTGACCATTTAAAAATGGTTACCTGGACGGTATCTTACCTGCATTAGTATATTTAAGTAACTTTAAATTGAAACTTGTGAAGTGTTCTTTCTTTACGTAACCTTCTTCGGTCTGTACTTGTTACTATGATCGTTCTGATTGCACCTACGCCTTCATAACAATATGAACCATCCATGGGTTGATTTAATTAATTTTTTGGGCGAGTTATATACTTTTCTGTTCCTTGGTTCCACTGATATTTTATGTTGAACTTAATTATGTTTTTCTTTACCTGATTTTAAATTTTGTTTCTATAGTTTTAGTGATGACGTTGATCTTTTGGGAGTGCATCAAAGTTAATTTGAGCATTATTCTACTCTAATGCTTAAATTTCCTTCTAGGCTTGTAAACCTTTCCCAGTTTTGGTGAATGTTATAACTTTAAATTGTGAAGTTGTAATCATTTATAAGTTGAGCGAAGGATCCTTTCGGTTCTACCATTTCTTGAGTCATATCATGTAAGCTGTTCTCCCTGTTGTGGGCGTGTCCATGTTTTCTTTGTTGATATGCTTTATTGTTCTTCTGGTGTGATTTGTTCTGATTCTGTTTTATATCCTTGTGATCCTGGGGTTCGCCCTTTAACTTCAGTTTATTTCTATGTTCTTTACTTCTTACTGCCTTTTTTAATGGGATTTCCTATGTTTGGTTGACTATGCAACTTGAGCGACCTACTTCAAATTTATTTCGATTATTAAATCATGTACCTTAAGTTGCTTGATCGAGTTATTCTGAGAGAATAGAGCAAAGAAGTTGAGCGGCAGATGCCTGATTGGGTTCCAGTTTTCCTACTGTAAGGTTAGCAATGTACCTGCCCACAGAGTCGGTGGTTTCGTCCACACACAACCATATGCAAGACTCCCCAATATCCTCCCTGATTGACAAAATGACCTCATTGTAAAATCTATCTAAGTAGTTTTTCTTTAATATAGATGCTGACGGGATGTGCTGCTTGGTGTATTTCTGTAAATAATCTCTGAAAACCGGATTATGCACAGCATTCCAGGGAATATTTGCTTCAACTAGGGCTCTACACGTATCAGCATAGAGACCATTATGGGTTGTAGGAGATATAGTTTGTGTGAGCAAAGTCTGTCTAATGTTACTTTTCATAGCTGCTTTCGCTTTCTGACTGGCAGTATCTGCATGCTGCTGAAGGTGGCATTTTTTCTCATGTGAAATCTAAAACACAATAAAGTGATGTCAATTAGAGACTAAGATGAGGAATAGAAAAGGTGAGCTATTGAATAAAATTTGTAATTTTGAACTATTTAAATTAAGCCATTATTACTCTAAAGTTAACTAAGAACAAGAACACTACAGTCCCCGAAGGGCCTTGGCTTTCAATAACGGTTGCTGCCCAGCTCAAGGCCTGCAGATATTGGATGGCGTATGGTCAGCACGATACATCCCTCAGCCGTATTGCCTTGCCTCCGTGACCCCTGCCTACTGTAGCTTCTCATTTGTCCTCACGATGCTGGGTCAACACCGTTCCAGACCTCATAGATTTCTAAATTACTGCTGGTACTGGAAATCGATCCCAGGTCGCCTGGACTAGGTCTCTGCAATTAATTAGAGGAGCCAATATAAAAAAAACTTAGTTTTAGATGAATATGAAATTTAAGATATATGCACATACCTGTTTATTGCAGTACTGGCAGAAAATAATCTTGCCATCAAGTCATCCCTGGAAATTGTACAAGCCATTGTTGTAGGCTATAAGCACACTCTTAGATGATTTCGTTTTAGGCGTGATAAACTATATTCGCTTAAACAGATGTTCTTTCACTGGCGACTTAACACAGTATGTCCCTTCTTACTACCTGTTCCTTGTTCTTCCTAGATAATCCTCCCACTCACCCCGTCACTCAGCATTCCTTTGGTGACAGTTGTCTGAGAAGAGCTCATTTCTGTGAAAAACCCAGCCTCTGCTGTTCTGCTCGTTCCAGGGATGTTCATTGTGTGGTAGTAAAAATTACAGAAGTTGAATTTTATTTTAAATGTAGAAAATAGGCATTTAAGGCACTAAAATAGTAAAATAGGCTCTAAAGGTCCAAATAGGCATTTTAGGATACTATAAAACTCTATTAATGTAAGGGATTTATTATGAAACGTCAACATATTTTTAAAAATCATGTTATTACGTAAGGAACGAAATAGGCATTTGCCTTAAAATCCCAGGTCTAATTATTATTCTTTCTTTCTTTCTTTCTTTCTTTCTTTCTTTCTTTCTTTCTTTCTTTCTTTCTTTCTTTCTTAATCTGTTTACCCTCCAGGGTTGGTTTTTCCCTCAGACTTAGCGAGGGATCCCACCTCTACCGCCTCAAGGGCAGTGTCCTGGAGCGTGAGACATTGGGTCGGGGATACAACTGGGGAGAATGACCAGTACCTCGCCCAGGCAGCCTCACCTGCTATGCTTTTTTTTGCTATTTGCTTTACGTCGCACCGACACAGATATGTCTTATGGTGACGATCCTGCTATGCTGAACAGGAGTTGTTGAGGAATGTGAAAATAGGTTTGTACCTTTAAAGGTGGTAAGGAATGGTAATTATCCACTATATTATAACAGAAGTAAAGAGACAAAGGAGGAGGTGCAGGTTGGAAAGAAATAGAGTTGATGATGATGATGCTTGTTGTTTTAAGGGGCCTAACATCAAAGGTCATGTTACGAAATGGAACGAAATGAACGACATGAGATATGAAGTTAAAATTTTAAAAAGTATCCACTGACTAGAGTTAAAAAAATGGGTATGAAGAAAAATGAGGGTGAGATTAAAACATTCAGAGGATCTAATACGCAATGCCTTATTTTCTAATAAAATAAGAGAAAATACAGGAAAACGAAGGAATAAGGCATTGCCCAGTAGTACAGATATTAACACATAATTGACGTTAGACGTTAAAATAACACATTAAAATACGCAACACACACTAAAATGAAATCAATGGGATAAAAGCGCAACTGACACAAACAACACAGACCGCTATCCCTCATGAAGCGGATGACAGAAATAGAAATGGCTGTGGAAGTAAGGAGAAATTGAAGGAACTTACTAGGAAATTGAATCTAGCAAAGAAGTCAGCTAAGGATAACATGATGGCAAGCATAATTGGTGGCCACACTAATTTCAGTGACGAATGGAAGAGTATGTATAGGTACCTTAAGGCAGAAACAGGTTCTAAGAAGGACATTCCAGGAATCATTAATGAACAAGAGGAGTGTGTATGCCAGGATCTTCAAAAGGCAGAAGTATTCAGTCAACAGTATGTAAAGATTGTTCGTCACAAGAATAATGTCCAGATAAAGGAGGTGACTAATACTAAAGAAGTACTAAAATTTACCTATGACAGCAATGACATTTACAGTAAGATACAAAAGTTGAAAACTAGAAAAGCAGCTGGAATTGATGAGGTTTCGGGGGATATAAATAAAGACAATGGGTTGGGATATAGTACCATATCTGAAGTACTTGTCTGATTATTGTTTGCATGAAGGGACTTTACCAAATGAATGGAGAGTTGCTATAGTAGCCCCTGTATATAAAGGGAAGGGTGATAGACATAAAGCTGAAAATTACAGGCCAGTCAGTTTGACATGCATTGTATGTAAGCTTTGGGAGAGCATTCTTTCTGATTATATATGACATGTTTGCAAAATTAATAACTGGTAAGATAGAAGGCAGTTTGGGTTTAGGAAAGGTTATTCCACTGAAGCCCAACTTGTAGGATTCCAGCAAGATACAGCAGATATCCTGGATTCAGGAGGTCAATTGGACTGTATCGCGATTGACCTGTCTAAGGCATTTCATAGGGTAGATCATGGGAGACTACTGGCAAAAATGAGTGCAATTGGACTTGACAAAATAGTGACTGAATGGGTGGTTCTGTTTCTAGAAAATAGAATTCAGATAATTAGAGTAGGTGAAGCTTTATCTGTCCCTGTAAAAAATAAGAGGGGATTTCCTCAAGGCAGTATTGTTGGACCTTTATATTTTCTTATATATATCAATGATATTAACTGATATGATGATAACACAATGTCAACTGAGTAGACGTGGGTTCGATTCCCACCTCAGCCATCCTGGAAGTGGTTTTCCGTGGTTTCCCGCTTCTCCTCCAGGCAAATGTTAGGATGGTGCCTAACTTAACGCCAAGACCCCTGTTCAGCATAGCAGGTGAGGCCGTCTGGGCGAGGTACTGCTAATCCTCCCCAGTTGTATCCCCCGACCCAATGACTCACGCTCCAGAACACTGTAAAGAAGTGGAATCAGAGATAAGGCTTTTCGCAGATTATGTTATTCTGTACAGAGTAATATATAAGTTACAAGATTGTGAGCAACTGCAAAATGACCTCGATAAGGTAGTGAGGTGGACAGTAGGCAATTATATGATGATAAACGGGGATAAAAGTCAGGTTGTGAGTTTCACAAATGGGAAAAGTCCTCTCAGTTTTAATTACTGCGTTGATGGGGTGAAAGTTCCCTTTGAGGACCATTGTAAATACCTGGGTAATAATATAAGGAAAGATCTTCATTGGGGTAATCACATAAAATAATATGATTGTAAATAAAGGGTACAGATCTCTGCACATGGTTATGAGGGTATTTAGGGGTTGTAGTAAGGATGTAAAGGAGAGAGCATATTTATCTCTGGTGAGACCCCAACTAGAGTATGGTTCCAGTGCATGGGACCCTCACCAGGATTACTTAATTCAGGAACTGGAAAAAATCCAAAGAAAAGCAGCTCGATTTGTTCTGGGCGATTTCCGACAAAAGAGTAGCGTTACACATATGTTGCAAAGTTTGGGCTGGGAAGACCTGGGAGAAAGGAGACGAGCTGCTCGATTAAGTGGTAGGTTCCGATCTGTCAGTGGAGACGTGGCGTGGGAGGACATCAGTAGACGAATAAGTTTTGATGGTGTCTTTAAAAGTAGGAAATATCACAATATGAAGATAAAGTTGGAATTCAAAAGGACGAATTGGGGCAAATATTCGTTTATAGGAAGGGGAGTTAGGGATTGGAATAACTTACCAAGGGAGATGTTCAATAAATTTCCAATTTCTTTGCAATCATTTAAGAAAAGGCTAGGAAAACAACAGATAGGGAATCTGCTACTTGGGCGACTGCCCTAAATGCAGATCAGTAGTGACTGATTGATATCCCTCAAATCCGCAGATTGGAAGGTATAGACAAGGAAGAGAGGAGGCGGCCGTGACCTTACGTTAGGTACCATCTCGGCATTTGCCTGGAGGACAAGTGGGAAACCATGGAAAACCACTTCCAGGATGGGTGAGGTGGGAATCGAACCCACCTCTACTCATATGACATCCCGAGGCTGAGTGGACCTCGTACCACTTTTCAAATTTCGTGGCAGAGCCGGGAATCGAACCTGGGCCTCCGGGGGTGGCAGCTAATCACAATAACCACTACATCACAGAGGCGGACCATTGGACTCATTCGACGGACGAATCACCATGGACAACTTCATATATCCTTACTCCATACTCTAATACTCTGCCGACTAACATTTAGAAGGTAAAAGAAAATGTTTGAACTATTGGGTCTCGAACCGTTAAATAAAAACATGACAGCAACCAGTAATGACGCTGTAACGACCACGAGTACCTAGGAAGCTTGTCGTTGATATGTTTGCGTGTAAGTCAGTGGCAACAACTTGCTAGTTTGGGAAGTTCTTAAAAGAGATATGTGATCGCTCGACATGGAGCGTGATATTTTAAAAAAAATATATACATAAATTACATTATAACAACTTATTTTTCGTATAGCATCGTGCAGATGTAGATTCATCACGATGTGCAGCCACCTTGATTCTTACGGCAGCGTCTCCGATAGGAGCCAAGTCCCAGATAACAGCGTTAACTGCCTCGCCAACTTCGGTATAGCTAAATTAGAGAATATTCTCCCAGACTGCACATAAACGAAAGTCGTAATACGCGTTTTCAACCAAACTTCCAGACAAATGTGCAAACTGCCACATAAATGTAAACCGCACATTTTTCAGCCTGTCGTAGTAAAGGTCCTAAGTCCAGTCAAAAAACACTCAGGAAGCACGCAGCTGACGAAACCTTAAAGTACCATAACATTTGTTATGGTCGAAAATACGAGCTAAATATGAATTTTATTTCTTGTAATAAAATGGGTAGAGTAGCATTTTTTTTGCTATTTGCTTTACGTCGCACTGACACAGACAGGTCTTATGGCGAGGATGGGACAAGAAGGGCCTAGGAGTGGGAAGGAAGTGGCCGTGGCCTTAATTAAGGTACAGTCCCAGCATTTGCCTGGTGTGAAAGCGGGAAACCACGGAAAACCATGTTCAGGGCTGCCGACAGTGGGCTTCGAACTCACTATCTCCCGGATACAAGCTCACAGCTGCGCGCCCCTAGCCGCACGGTCAACTCTCCTGGTGTAGTAGTAGTAGTTTATAATCCACTCCAGAGTTCAAGGTACCTAATTAAAGAACTTCCCTTTATTTCAAGACATCCGTCACTCTCTTCCTATCTGCCCGTGCAGAGGATTCGTCTTGATTCATTTCCTGTGAGAGTCTTCTGATAAGGTTAAAAAGTGATTGCTAGTGAGGCCACTCCTTGTGGAGTCAGTCCCTGTCGTGAATGCTGCGAAATAATGGCTTCTAGGCTCGGTTGACGATTTTGACAAACTGTAATGTAAAGCAATCTTCTTCTTCTTCTTATTCTTTTCCTACCGCTCTTCGCACACCCGTGGGGTCGCGGGTGCAAACTGCGTCGCAAATGTGGATTTGGCCCTGTTTCACGGCCGGATGCCCTTCCTGACGCCAACCCTATATGGAGGGATGTGGTGGTTGATAGTGTAGTGTGTTGTATGAATATGAAGAGGAGAGTGTTGGGACGGACACAAACACCCAGTTCCCGAGCCAGAAGAGTTAATCAGAAGCGATTAAAGTCCCCGACCCGGTCGGGAATCGAACCCAGGACCCTCTGCTCTAATGTAAAGCAATTTGGCACAGTATGGAAAGCATGAGGCAAGCACCATTCTCCTCATATCCCTTGTACTCCTTTTCTTTGATGGTCAAGTTTTCTACGACAGCTAATGGTGGAATTGTTCGTTTCCAACCAGCCTTACAGCTTGCAACTGTATGCATTTACATACTTGTACAGTCCTGAGCACGGAATAGTGCCGATGCATCTGGTTTCGAATAGTGTCCTTTCTTATCTAATGTTGGCAGAACCTCCTTAATATTTGTAGGCCACGCCAGACCCGTGAAGGGCCAGACTCTTATTAGTTAGGTTAGTTACCTATGAGACCGAGTGAGTTGGCCTTGTGGTTAGGGGCGCGTAGCTGTGAGCTTTCATGCGGGGGATAGTGGGGTTCGAACCCCACTGTCGGCAGCCCTGAAGATGGTTTTCTGTGATTTCCCCATTTTCACACCAGGCAAATGCTGGGGCTGTACCTTATTAAGGCTACGGCGGATTCCTTCCCACTCCTGGGCCTTTCCTATCCCATCGTCGCCATAAGACTTATATGTGTCGGTGCGACGTAAAGCAAATTTTAAAAAAGAAAGTTCCCTATGACGAACAAATTTCCGCTCTAGATGTAAAATAAAAAGGGAGGAGTAAAGAAAATATCTTGTGAAGTTTGTCTACAACAGGCACCAGGACTGTGAAACACGTCTCTGTGGCGTAAAAAGAGGGGCGCGCGGCGGAACGAGGTTGACTGTAGTCACAGAATTCGAAACATCCAGAACGGAACGCTGAGGGTGGCTAGTGCTGGCCGCCATGTTGAAACCGAATAAACGTGGGGCAGACGCAATCTGGATACTTAGAAAACTTGATACCAGAGAACCCGATGCCACTAAGATCTCCAACAAATTTTAAATGTTTAAAAGCGTTCCTCTGGGGGTCTTGCTGGTTGGATTTGGGGTTATGAAGTTGGGGCTCAGAAGCAAAAAGCATAGGTATGCAAGCGTACGTATTATTTACTCAGTGGGAAATACTTCCAAAGCGATGACCTGTGGTTTTCATGGGCTTAAACATTTCCCGAAAGTACAAATTCATTTTTAACATCAAGCTCCGAGAAAGTGTTTCAGGAAATTTCCGACATACTGAATAAATAATAAAAATACTTGTAAATGGAAGTAAGTGTGTAGCAAAACGACGAAAAAGTCCGTTAATATTTGACGAGGCAATACTTCACGGAATATCAGAGGTAGAGAGGTAATAATTGACACACATGATTGGCATGACTTATTGACACCAAAATAAAGTACGCAAGAAGTCGCAAGTCTGCCACGAAAGTAGAACTGGCTGAGTCAGCAATGAGGATGCATCTGGATGTGCTGGGAGTAAGTGATATAAGGGTAAGGGGAGATAACGAGGAAGAGATTATAAATTGTTCTTGACAGGTGTTAGAAAGGGAAGGACAGAGTATGGGGTAGGGTTATTCATCAGGAATACTATTGCACGCCACATAGTTTCTGTTGAGGCACGTAAATGAGCGAATGATGTGGGTAGATTTGGCTGTTAGAGGAATTAGGACGAGAATTTTCTCACTCTAATCACCATGTAAGGGTGCAAATGAGGTTGAATTTGACCAAGTTTTATGAAACATTGCGTGACATCGTGGTCAGGGTCAACAGCAAGGATAGGATAGTGCTAATGGGAGATTTCAATGCGAGAGTTGGGAATAGAACTGAAGGATACGAAAGGGTGATTATTAAATGTGGGGAAGATATGAAAGCTTATAGGATTGGTAAGCATTTGCTGGACTTCTGTGCTAGTATGCGTTTAGCAGTTACGAATACATTCTTCAAGTACAAGGCTATTCACCGCTACACATGGAGTATTAGGGGTATCAGACCCATGATAGAATATATCCTAACCGACTTCGAATTCAGGAAATCTATTAGGAATGTATGATTTTTCCAGGGATTTTTCGATGATGCAGACCACTCACTATCTGATCTGTAGTAAACTAAGTAATTCTAGGCCTAGGATATTGAAAGTGAAATCTCTCTGCAAACGAAGCAGGGTAGAAAATCTCCAGGACGAGGAAATTAGAAGTACATGGATATGATTAGTGAGAAGTATCGAACAGTGACAGCAAACAGGTTCAGGATATAGAAAGAGAATGGGTGGCATACAGGAATGCTGTAGTAGGAACAGCAAGGGAATGCCTAGCAACAACTGTGAAGGATGGAAAAAAGCGAACACCTTCGTGGAATGATGAAGTGAGAGCAGCTTTTAAACGTAAAAAGAAGGCACATCAGAAATGGCTCCACACAAGGGCCGATGGAGACAGGGAATTGTGCGTAGATGAAATAAGCAGAGAGAAACAAATAGTTTTTGAATCCAAAAAGAAGTCGCGGGAACATTTTGGTAATAACCTGGAAAAACTAGCTCAAGCAGAAGGGAAGCCTTTCTGGACAGTATTAAATAATCTTAAGAAGTGAGAGAAGAAGGAAATAAACAGTGTTTTATGTAATTCCGGTGAACTCATAATATATCCCAGGGAATCAATGGAGAGGTGGAGGGAACATTTTTAAAATCTTCTCAACGTAAAAAGAAATCTTCCTGGTGGTGTCGCGAACAACCGAGCTCATGGGGAGGAGGAAAATGAAGTTTGTGAAATTACGCTTGAGGAAGTGGAAAGGATGGTAAATAAACTCCATTGCCATAAGGCAGCAGGAATAGACGAAATTAGACCTGAAATGGTGAAGTATAGTGGGAAGGCAGAAATGAAATGGCTTCATAGAGTAGTAACATTAGCATGGAGTGTTGCTAAGGTACCTTCATATTGGACAAAAGAAGTAATTGCACCTATCTATAAGCAAGGGAACAGGAAGGATTGCAACAACTATCGAGGTATCTCATTGATTAGTATACGAGGCAAAGTATTCACTGGCACCTTGGAAGGGAGGATGCGATCAGTGGTTGAGAGGAAGATGGATGAAAACCAGTGCGGTTTCAGACCACAGAGAGGCTGTCAAGATCAGATTTTCAGTATACGCCAGTTAATTGAAAAATGTTACGAGAGGAATAGACAGTTGTGTTTATGTTTCGTAGATCTAGAGAAAGTATATGACGGGGTACCGAGGGAAAACATGTTCGCCATACTGGGGGACTATGGAATTATACGTAGATTATTAAAATCAATCAAAGGGATTTATGCTGACAGTTGGGACAAGTGAGAATTGATGGTAGAATGAGTTCTTGGTTCAGGGTACTTATAGGGGTTAGACAAGGCTATAATCTTTCACCTTTGCTGTTCATAATTTGCATGGATCATCTGCTGAAAGGTATAAAGTGGCATGGAGTGATTCAGTAAGGTGGAAATGTAGTAAGCAGTCTGGTCTATGCTGACAACTTGGTCTTAATGGCAGATTGTGCCGAAAGCCTGCAGTCTAAAATCTTGGAACTTGAAAATAGGTGCAATGAGTATGGTATGAAAATTAGCCTTTCAAAGACTAAATTGATGTCAGTAGGTAAGAAATTCAACAGAAGTGAATGTCAGATTGGTGACGCAAAGCTGGAACAGATAGATAATTTCAAGAATTTAGGTTGTGTGTTCTCCCAGGATGGTAATATAGTAAGTGAGATTGAATCAAGGTGTAGTAAAGCTCATGCAGTGAGCTCGCAGTTGCGATCAGCAGTATTCTGTAAGAAGGAAGTCAGCTCCCGGACGAAACTATCTTTGCATCGGTCTGTTTTCAGACCAACTTTGCTTTACGGGAGCGAAAGCTGGGTGGACTCAGGATATCTCATTATTTAAGTTAGAAGTATCAGACATGAAAGTAGCGAGAATGATTGCTGGTACAAACAGGTGAGAACAATGGCAGGAGGGTACTCGGAATGAGGAGATAAAGGCTAAGTTAGGAATGTACTCTATGAATGAAGCTGTACGCATAAACCGGCTTCGGTGGTGGGGTCATGCGAGGCGAATGGAGGAGGATAGGTTACCTAGGAGGATAATGGACTCTGTTAAGGAGGGTAAAAGAAGTAGAGGGAGACCAAGACGACGATGGTTAGACTCAATTTCTAACCATTTAAAGATAAGAGGTATAGAACTAAATGAGGCCACAGCACTAGTTGCAAATAGATGATTGAGGTGACGTTTAGTAAATTCACAGAGGCTTGCAGACTGAACGCTTAAAGGCTTAACGGTCTATAATGATAATGTATGTAATAATAATAATAATAATAGTAATAATAATAATAATTTGATCGAGTAGAGTACCGTACTACTACTTTTCTGACACGTGTTTTAAGCATCTTGATGTGGACAAATTTTGCATACTATATTTACCATAAACTTCTATGCATTAGGACTTTAAAAATAGGGTTAGAGCCATAGTTTGAATTCTTTTGAATATCACATTCCTTTCTTGCTATGATCTCTTAATCCATTTGATTTACATTATGTAAGAACTTATCACACAGACTTTTAAACTGTTCGCTATTTATATCCATAATCTAAAATTAGTTCTGTTTTCTACTTAAGTGAGGATACCTTATTTTTTAAATTCTGGATGTTTTTTTCGGAATGATTTTTTTTCTAGTTGCTTTACGTCGCACCGACACAGATAGGTTTTATGGCGACGATGGGACGGGAAAGGGCTAGGAGTTGGAAGGAAGCGGCCGTGGCCTTAATTAAGGTACAGCCCCAGCATTTGCCTGGTGTGAAAATGGGAAACCACGGAAAACCATTTTCAGGGCTGCCGACAGTGGGGTTCGAACCTACTATCTCCCGAATACTGGATACTGGCCGCACTTAAGCGACTGCAGCTATCGAGCTCGGTCGGAATGATTTTAAGTGTCTCTTCAGTTTTTCTTCTATAGGGCTGTGACCTAGTAAATTAACTTTACTTCCGAAAAACAGTAGTTTTAGAACACTCTGAAGACATTTTCTGGTGCTATAATTTCAATTTTTTTCATCCTATAAACCAAAACGTATTGAATTTAAAAACATTTGCTTTATTGTCTACTTTCAACGTAAGTGGATATTACCTGCTGAGCTTACACACTCTTATTGTTAAGAGTGCAGAATTATTTCAAATGTAACATTTAAAATGTATAAAACAAGTGTCACTTGCATGTAAGTACTACAGCCGCTTACTATGTTCAAATTAAATGTCACAAGGTATAAAACAAGAGTTTACTCCCCGCGGCATTTTACTCTCTTTCTGGTCACTCGCGCGGATGGAAGAGAAGTTTCCTTTCTGTAGGCTTCCTGTTCCGTACCGCAGCGGTGGTGGATCCTCTAGTAATATTGGTGATATACATTTTCTTTCTGTGAGATTAAATAACTATGATTTACATTGCATCTAATGCCATTTCATTGAAAACAAACCGTTTCCAACGAACAGTTGTAATTGAAATATTACTAAATTTTAAGAATATGCATTTCCTTTTATTTTCTGGTGTAATGGCACGATTGTATCGATCATATTTTTATTACTTTTAGTTCTGTTCGATATCGGTCACATATTATGTATAAGTTGTGCGTAGCATTGCTGCTGTAATGTTGTAGTTAATAGTACTGAGAGTGATGCATTATTGCTTGAATTTTAGTAAGATGACAGGCAATACCGTGTAAGCGTGTGTCAGGTCCAGTTTGACTTTACGGAACTGTTGTGGTCGTAGCTAAGTTTGGCTTGGTTTAATTTCTTTAACAGTGTATAAGAAGGTAAGACGCTACTAGCGTACCCCAGATTGTTCCGATCCTGTTACTAGCACGGGGTGCTAGTGGGTCGTGATATTTTTTCGATCGCTAACGCCAAGGGCATATCAGCGGGTCATCCTTCTTCATTAAGATAATTAAGGTAAGTTCCAAATTTCAAGTTTCAAGGATTTAAACAGAAATAAACAAATATTTGTATACATTTCTAAATATTTTGAGTGTGTTTGATACAATCTGATGATCTTTTACGAACGAAAGGTATTTCAATTAAGTTGTTTCTTCAAATATAAGCTTTAATTTTAAGGTTGTTTATAAATGTATTTATTTAATATTATTTTCGGTGGGTCGGCGTCTGTGGTGTAGTGGTTAGTGTGATTAGCTGCCACCCCCGGAGGCCCGGGTTCGATTCCCGGCTCTTCCACGGAATTCGAAAAATGGTACGGGGTCCACTCAGCCTCGGGAGGTCAACTGAGTAAAGGGGGTTCGATTCCCAGCTTACCCATCCTCGAGGTGGTTTTCTGTTGTTTCCCACTTCTCCTCCAGGCAAATGCCGGGATGGTGCCTAACTTAAGGCCACGGTCGCTTCTTTCCCTCTTCCTTGTCTATCCCTTCCAATCTTCCCATCCCCTACATGGCCCCTGTTCAGCATAGCAGGTGAGGCCACTTAGGTGAGGTACTGGTCATCCTCTCCAGTTGTTCCCTCGATCGAAAATCTCACGCTCCTGGACACTGCCCTTAAGGCAGTAGATGTAGGATCCCTCGCTGAGACTGTGGGGAAAACAAACCCTGGAGGGTAAACAAATTAAGAAAGAAAAAGAAGAAAGAAAGAAAGAAAGAAAGAAAGAAAGAAAGAAAGAAAGAAAGAAAGAAAGAAAGAAAGTAGTTTCGGTAGACTGAAGAACCTAACAGTTATACAAAGTGTAGGTACTCTATGAAGTTAAAACTTGGAGCTTTAATTCCTCTTTAGCATGATCTTTTAAATTTAGAGATTAGAAACACCACAATCGTTGCTTGATGGAATGGTTGATTACTGTGGTATTTGTTCTATTGTGAGTATCTGCAGTTATTTCCCTAAGAGAGGTTCTGTTCCTCTCATCATGGATGAGTATTCACAATTGAGTTGCGTTGTGAAACTTTATATAATCGTAGTCTTTCAAATTCTTACTTGCCATAAAATGTCGAACTCAAAGTGAAGGAATTTCTGTCAAAGGGCCAGCCCACGCTTGACAGGTGAACCATGGTAGGCCAGTGACGTCACGCTAAGTGATTCCAACTGCTCGATGTTGTCTATTCAGGGAATATGACTCTCCTGCCCTCTATTGATTGGAAACTCGTGCACTGGCCGCTTCCGTACTGGGCCGTTTAAAAAATGAACATAATGAGATTTTGACATTTACCTAGTTCCGTAGATGAACCCTGCATAAAGGGCTTTCAGGGTGCTCTGATTGTGGGACTAATGGCTCGAGAACTTTTGTGTTAAGTTGCCAAAACGTTATACAACTGCCTTACACGTCACTCGTGAACTCTGACCTTAAATGTGGTTCCTGCAAGTGTAACCTTTCCTAGAAACGTTCCGTTAACATTTAGTAGTATTCCACTGTGAATTATCTCAAGTACAGGGCGCACGACTGGACTGGATAAATTCTGCAGTGGACAGTCGCGACCACGAACTAATGCTGAAATACAAATTTTAAGTTGGCAGCTGGATCCCACCTCAGTCCAGCCGCATTTCACGCTGCCTTGTGTCGGTAAATTTACTGGCAAGTTAAAGAAATTCTGCGGGGCAAAATTCAGACATCCGCATTTACATTTCAAATTCTTAAACAGTATTAATATGGTCGTAAAGCAACACAGTCCCCTTTCACGAAAACTATAAAAGTAGGTTTCATATTTGCTGTTAGTTTTTAAGTCACACCGACTCAGAAAGATCTTCTTTTTTTTTTTTGTTATTTGCTTTACGTCGCACCGACACAGATAGGTCTTATGGCGACGATGGGACAGGGAAGGGCTAGGAGTGGGAAGGAAGCGGCCGTGGCCTTAATTAAGGTACAGCCCCAGCATTTGCTTGGTGTGAAAATGGGAAACCACGGAAAACCATCTTCAGGGCTGCCGATAGTGGGATTCGAACCTACTATCTCCCGGATGCAAGCTCACAGCCACGCGCCTCTACGCGCACGGCCAACTCGCCCGGTCAGAAAGATCTTACGGCGACGAAGGAATAGGCTAGGGCAAGGACGGGACAGGCCACATTTGTCTGAAGTGAAAATGGGAAACACTGAAAACCATCTTCATGGGTGCCGATAATGGGGTTGGAGCTCACTGTCTCTCGAATATAAGCTAATGCAATAGCTAGGCACCTCAAACAACATAATCAACTTGCTCGGAAAATGTAGTCTGTGGGACATAAAACTACAAGTTGCTTTACGTTGCACTGGCATAGATAGGTCTCATGACGGAGATGGGATAGGAAAGGGCTGGGAGTAGGAAGGAAGTGGTCGTGGCTTTAATTAAGGCACAGCCCCGGCAGAGGAAAGCACGGAAAACCATCTTTAGGGCTATCGGCAATGGGGTTAGAACCCATTATCTCCGAAATTCAAGTTCACAGCTGCGTTCCCCTAACCAGACGGCCAAGTCGATCGATGGAAAATTATATTATTATTATTATTATTATTATTATTATTATTATTATTATTATTATTAAAAACGTGCAGATTCAAATTTTTCCTTCTCCATCCTCAGATACCTCAAACTCTTAGATATTGTTTGATATTTGACCGAAGAAATCGTGAATTCGTCGTTAACATTTTCATTGTTATAAACCACTGTTCATGATGAGTTAATCAGTAAGTTCGCTTCGAATATCTCCAGATCCACAAAAGATTTCGATATTTTGCTTTCATATGTTTAATTGGTATTATAGGGGTCGTAAGGAAATATAATGCCATTTTCCGTCGAATTACTGATAACGGAGGTATCGATACCATTTTTGTTAAAAGGGAGTTATTAAGATTTTATCCACCGGCAAAGCAGCGTCAAGTTAGGCAAATCCATTGTAATACTTGTTTTCAACGTATAATTATACCTCTGGGAGGAGATCAATTTTCCATCCCTCTACAGTGTTATGTTTCATAGGATATGGGATTTGCCTAATTTATCACTCCTGTGCTGGCGGATAAAACCTGTGTAGTTCGAACATGGCCCCATATGTTCTATGTGACTTTGAAGCGGTGCCTCCTTCAACCGCCTTACTTTTTTTGCTAGTTGCTTTTACGTCGCACTGACACAGATAGGTCTTATGGCGACGATGGGATAGGAAAGGGCCGGGAGTGGGAAGGAAGCGGCCGTGGCCTTAATTAAGGTACAGCTCCAGCATTTGCCTGGTGTGAAAATGGGAAAACACGGAAAACCATCTTCAGGGCTGCCGACAATGGGGTTCGAACCCACTATCTCCCGGATGCAAGCTCACAGCTGCGCGCCCCTAACTGCACGGCAAACTCGCCCGGTCAACCGCACTACTCACGGTACACGGTTTACATACAATATTCCTCCAGCAGGAATTTTCGAACGTTTGAAATGTTTCCATGCAGTTCTAATTACACAGCAGAACAAATAAACTTCTGTTTGCTTTCGTGTTACGCGTAAAAGTTATATTGACTTTTATAACCACTTCTCTTACTTACAGTTAATCATCGTACCAAATGCACGCATCTTAATCGTGGGATGCATCGAACTCTGTTTATATCTGTCGATTTGATGCATCTACAGTTACTCCCATAAATATTCGGTCAGTCTGATTTTTCACAAACTTTTATTGGGTAGTTATTCTTACACTATAATGATAACGTATAATACAACGAAACATGTAGGAAAACATAGTAAGACGTTCTACAAACATTGTGATGCAATTCAAAATCTTCTGAGAGTCATTAGTACGCCCTCTGTCGTACATTAAATAAAAGCAATAATTCCAGTGCCACCTCAAAAATATTCGGCCACTATACAAAAAGCAACATAAACTCGCATAATTCACAACAATGTTACACATTCAGTACTTTGTAGGTCCACCTTAATGTTTTACGACCTGTTACAGTCGATTCGGCATACTGGCGATAACTTTCTTGATATAATCAGGGCTTAATGCCGCCCATTCTTGTAGCAGTCTCCTCTTCAAGTCTCTGAAGGAACTTGGCTGCCGCAATTGCAGAGCTGCCTTCATTCGACTCCATACCTTCACGATGGGGTTCAGGTCGGGTGATTGTGGTGGAGTTTCAAGACCTTCGGGCAGTTGTACAACAGCCACTCCCTGACAAGTTACGACTTGTGCTTGAGGTCGATATCTTGGTAGAACTTGAAAGTTCACTGTATACCAAGTTGTTCCGCAAATTGTCGCAAATTGTTTTTGAGGATAGCCAAATACCCCCTTTTTTGTCAAAGAATCTTCAATGAAACTCAGTGCACCAACCCCGTTCGATGCTTGTAAATTGCTTGTTCTCAGTTCCTCGTGACGTTTCCGCCACACAAATTGCTTTCCATCGGACCCGAAGACGTTGAAGTTTGACTCATCAACAAATTACACATCCTCCCACCAGGCACTGGGTTTGCGTACGAAGGTTTTTGCGAACTCTAGCCGTTTGTTTTTATTTACTGCACTAATGTATGGTTTCCTCCTAGCTCTTCTCCGAAAGAACTCATTCCTTCGCAGTGCTCTTCGCACGGTATCAGTACCCACTTTCTTTCCACACTCCTCTAAAACAGCTGCTGCCAGTTTCGGAGCACTAATTTTCGGATTTCGTTTTCCATTCTGAAGCACAACCGCTCCTCTTGTTGTGTCAGCCTTCTTGGTCTGCCTGTCTGGGGAATTGAATCAATTCTGTCTTCATTTTTGCATCGTCTTATTATATCTCCAATTGTTGTTCTGGTTATGTTAAGCATCTGCGATATCTTTCTATGCGATTTACCTCGAGCACGTGGAATATCACGAGCTGGCGTTCTTCAAAAGTGGCATTGTGTTGTATTTTGCACCCCATTTAATACCATTCCGCAACACTGCAGCATATGATTTCTGCACGACGTGTCTCGCGGCACCGCACTCCTGAACTGAACGTTTTGCAACGCTATCTGCCCTGTCTCTGTCAATGAACACAACGGCAATCCCGGCCTTTTCGGGTGACCGAATATATTTGAGGCGTGTCATTTCACCCATGTCCACTATGTCCTTTCTTTTACAGCATACTGTACATCAATGTTCCGTGATGCAGCCTAAGCAACCAAATGTAGTTTCATAACTTGGACACATTTGGTTTCACATTCGGCTCATGGGTGTGTTATTGTCATAACTTTTTCGCGGGTTTTATCAGTGGCCGAATATTTATGGGAATGACTGTACCTACATCCACTCCGATTGGACAGAGGTTATCGTTGCTGCGCCCCAAAATACCGCTCCCTGACAATGTTCAGGGGAGAAATACCGACCCGCGGAACAAGTATCGCTTAGAATGAACATTCGCTGATAAGTGTTCGTGCAATACTGAATCTTACTTAGATCACAAAACCTTCCTAGTCAAGAGTTCTAAGCTGAAATGTTAACACATATTGGTTTCTCTAGGCGGAACTTCGGTATGATTATATCACTACGTTGTTACTAACCCCCACCCGCCAGGAACTTCTGCTGCTAACCTTTCCATCTGTAGGTCTCCGATCTGATTGAGATTTGGTACGATGATTTCGGTAGGAATGATGTATGCATCCATATCAAAAGTAGATGCCCGGTCGAATATTTAGCACCTGTTTTGCGGTGTCAAAGTTTGTTCATTTAAGCATCACATAGACAGGAGTGAGTGGCGGGAAGCAGGTAGAGGTGGGGCGGCCGGCCAGTTCGTGTGGCACGCTCTCACTATTTCTCTCTCTCTCTCTCTGATGATGATTATGATGATGTTTGCTGTTTAAAGGGACCTAACAGCTAGGTCATCGGCCCCTAATTGTATAAGTTGCAACGAAATGACAATTAAAACTCAAAATATATCCACTGACTAGAGTATAAAACGAATGATGATGAAAAATCCGATCAGTGGATCCAATTCGCAATGTCTTAATGACCGGGACGATGCTCATTATCTAAAGGGGTCCAAAATCAACGTCACTGGCCCCTCATAACGGTACTAATCGCTGGTAAAGCAGAACCATGGTGTTTTTCCTATACTGGTACCAATCATAGGTAACGTAGACTGATGGTGTGTCTCGCAAAGTGTAATTAATAACAGGTAATGTGGACCCATTGTATGCCATACACAATGGCACCACTCGCAGGTAACACAAACCCATGGTGTTTCGCACATAGCGGTACTACTCACAAGTAACGCAGGCCCATGGTGTTCCGAACATAGTGGGACAAATCACGGGCGCCAGTGTTCCTGTGGTGTTCTTCACTTAGTGGAATTAATCACAGGCCTCGTATACTCGTGGTGTTGTTCACATAGTGGTACTCATCATAGGCACAGTGTATGGCACGTTATGGTAACGCTCACAGTTAACAAATCCCATGGTGATCTTTACATAATGGCACTACTCTCAGGTAACGCAGACCCATAGTTTTCTTCACATAGTGGCACTAATCACAGTCAACGTAGACCCATGGAGTTTCTCAGAAAGTGGTACTACCCATAGGGAGCGCATACCCATTCTGAACACAGGGGAACCGACACATTCCAGCGCAGTGTTACGACACACGGACATTAGTCCGCGCTCCCGAATGCCCCCTTCCCCCGCCATGATGGAATACACATGATAGTACTAACCAGAGGTAACGCCCAGACTCGTGCTGTTCCTCACATAAGGGTACTACTCGTAGGTTACGTAGATCCATGGTGTTCCTCACATGGTGGTACTAATCGCAACAAAAGTCGACCCATGGTGTTCCTAACGTAATGGTACTAATCACAAGTAGTCTCATGGTTCTAAAATCATCATCCCTTGGTCGTCCCTTTTGGTGGCCTCTTACGATAGGCAGGGGATACCTGGGTGTATTCTTCGTCTGCGTCCCCCACCCACAGGGGTTGTGTGTTTGGTCACGAGAGCTATTTTATTTCGCTCAAGGCCGCCGGCAAGGCGGTTAGGACCCCTCTATCCGCCACCTAGGACGCGCCACGTCGGATTATCACCTCTTCCCTTGCTACGGCAGCGTAGTAGGTTCGTGGGACACACACACACACACACACACACACACACACACACACACACACACACACACACACACACACACACACACATTACTTCACTTCTACCTGCTTTCCGCCACTCTCTCCTGTCTACGCGGTGCTTAAATGAGCGAACATTGACACCCCAAAACAGGCGCTAAATATAAGACCGGGCATCTAATTTTGATAAGGATGAATAAAGCATTCCTACTGTTATCGTTGTACCAAATCTCACTCATATCGGGGACTTATAGTTGGAAGGGTTTCCTTGTAAGTAACATCCAACATACCGTACTTGCCACGTTTTAAAGAGTATTGTCTGGAATACTTGTTTGCTCCGAAATGAAATGGAATGGCGTATGCCTTTTAGTGCCGGGAGTGTCCAAAGACATTGTCCGGCTCGCCAGGTTCAGGTCTTGTGATTTGACTCCCGTAGGTGACCTGCGCGTCGTGATGAGGATGAAATGATGATGAAGACGACACATACACCCAGCCCCCGTACCAGAGAAATTTACCAATGATTGATAAATTCCCGACCCTGCCGGGAATAGAGCCTGGGACCAAAGGCCAGCATGCTAACCATTTAACCATGGAGCTGGACTTGCTCCGAAAGAAACGAATGTACATTATAAACAAGCACACCGCTGAATTTGCCCATTTAACGCTAGGTATTGTGTTCGCGCATGAAACCAGTAGACTCATTTTATAAGGCAAAGTTAGTATCAATTCCTCCATGAACCCATGAAATTTGGAAGCACATTGTTTTAAGAGCCCTTTAATATGATTTAATAATGTGAAAGTAAAATGTTGGTACCTTTAATGTATCTGGAGGTATTTGAGGTGGACGTTTCTTATTGACTCACTCCGTATAATATTCCATGGCTCGAAATGGAACCAGTTTTCGCAGTGCAGCTTTCACTTTCATACATTCAACACGCAGTAGTATTTTATAAGCCGTACTGTATCTCCGTCGTACTTTACGGGCTAGGATATTAGCTTTCTGACAAGTTGGCCAGGGTTCAATTCTTGGGTCTCTTATGGACGATTTAGCTCTTAGAATGGGAGTTGTGACTCTTGTGGTTACATCTAAAATTAGGGAAATGGGCTAATAATTTCATTCTCGATCGGCGACCGAGGTAGCTCCTTCTTTACACTTCTTCTAAAGACTAGCACCAACACCAACACTACATTGTATCTTAATACTACCTGCTGTGTAGAAGTCGTTTCTGTAACTGCACCGGTAATCCTATCTGGTGGAGATGAGTAATAGAAGAATAGACAATTAACAACAATAATCCGGCAGTGTAATATTATTGTTGATACGTTTTGGAGACTTAGGATATTGCCAGTCATCAAATTTTTTTCTTCCGGCTCGGTGATATTTGAGACCTAGGCTTGGCAACTGGCTGGATCTTCCATCAGAAGCACAATATTTTTAGAAGTAATATTTCCCGAGATATTCGTAGCCCAAGTTTGTGAAAAATATAACAATCACTAATATCTCCGTTATCATTCACCGCATGATAAAAAAAGCATGAAATATAAAAGGTCGGAATTTAAATTTTGCACAAGTTTAATGATGTATAGCTTTCCCATACAGCTAATATTACCGTAGAAACACGTCACTGCTTGTTTTGGTCCCCTTAATAGAAATCATTGCGCATTAGTTATCAGAATGTAAAGTATACGACCCAGAAGAATGGCAAGACAGAAAAGGAAGTTATCTAACTTCCAAGTTCCTCCTCGTCAATATTGAGACAGGCTGTTCCACTGGGCGACGTAACTCCCCTAGATCACGCATCGTGTGGAACGCTCGCTCATGGCTCCCTTTGGGACACACAATATATTTAAGTATCGCAACTATAATTTTTCTGTATGTAAAACCCTTGTCCCGTTTCTCCACGAGGTTGAGTATGAAGTGAGATGAATCTTCGCAGGGTGTTTTAGGACCGAATGCCTTTCCTCACTTCAGTCTCATCAGAGGAGTTAATATACGATAGTGAGAAGGGAGAGAATGAAACTCAGTGCCGGCACGTTGCCTACTCCTGTCGAATAGCGCAAGGGGTCTGCTCAAGGCTTAAAGTCTCCTCCGACGGACGAATCACCATCAACAGCGTCACATGCCCTTATTCCATATGAGGAGTGTCTGTTCAGATGTTCTTATTTCAACCAACAGTAAGTTGTGGGAAAACGCAAGAAACGCGTAGTAATAAAAGGCACATGGGACGTACCCATGATCGGGTATGGTACAACTGTTTACAACTATGCTGTGAACCCAAATGTAAATGACGAGTGTGTTTTTTTACAATTTGTTTTACGTCGCACCGACACAGATAGGTCTTATGGCGATGATTAATTAAGGTACAGCTCCAGCATTTGCCTGGTGTGAAAATGGGAAAGCACGGAAAACCATCTTCGGGGCTGCCGATTGTGGGCTTCGAACCTACTAAATACCGGATGCAAGTTCACAGCTGCACCCCCTAACCGCACGGCCTACTCGCCCGGTGACGAGTGTTCTCGCATTGATATTAACATCAATATAATTGTAAACTAAATGCAAATAGCGTCTTTTGATTGGGTACCACACAAATAGCAATTTCTTGTTCAGACACATCGGAAATAACCTTTTTTGAAATGGAATGAGGAAATAGCACAGAACAAAACAGCAACAAATACATAATAGATTTACATACTTTTATAACAATGTGGGATAAGTTGTGCTCTCATTGACGAGAGAACATGACACTCGACCGTCACACACATAATGTTCAATGTAAGCACAATCCGCTCCTCCACAATGTCTGCGTATGGTCATTGCATAAAGTTTGTTACATACGGACCACTAACGCATTAAATTAGCTTCTTCTTTATCTCTTTACCCTCCAGGGTCGGTTTTTCCCTCGGACTCAGCGAGGGATCCCACCTCTACCACCTCAAGAGCAATGTCCTGGAGCTCCCGACTCTGGGTCGGGGATACAACTGGGGAGGATGACTAGTACCTCGCCCAGGCGGCCTCACCTGCTATGCTGAACAGGGGCCTTGCGGGGGGATGGGAAGATTGGAAGGGATAGGCAAGAAAAAGGGGAAGAAGCGCCGTGGCCTTAAGTTAGGTACCATCCCGGCATTTGCCTGGAGGAGAAGTGGGAAACCACGGAAAACCACTTCCTGGATGGCTGAGATGGGAATCGAACCCACCTCTATTCAGTTGACCCCCCGAGGCTGAGTGGACCCCGTTCCAGCCCTCGTATTACTTTTCAAATTTCGTGGCAGAGCCGGGAATCGAACCTAGGCCTCCGGGGGGTGGGGGTGGCAGCTAATCACACTAACCACTGCACCACAGAGGCGGACTTAAATTAGCTTACCACAAAATATCAACAGAGACATCTATCTCAGCATTAGTACACAATGGTAGGCCTATTAACCTGGATCCGCCCAAGATTGAATTTTTTGAGAATAAAATTGTAACTTTTAGCGTTGGATACAGTGCGCGCGGTTACAATAATAAGAGTCCAAGAAGACTGTGTAGTTTGCCGTGCCATATATGGCACGCTGGGCGGATTCAGGTTAATTGACCATCACACAGGTACGAACGTGCAGTAATCACAGCAAGGTGCATCCAAACAACGAGTATCGTGTCTATGCTGCCGAGGGTACACCTGCCTGCTAACAGGTGTCGCCACACATACGCCTTCGTGTCCGATACAGCTCTGATACTTAATAAACGTCACTGAATACCCACAGGAAATACGCCCTTTTGAAAGGGAATACCTTTCCTACCACCCACAATGCGAAGGAAATTGTCTCCTTTGTTCCCGAATTTCGTTCGGTGATTCCGAACGCACACCGATTATCATCATCATCATCATCATCATCATCTGTTTACCCTCCAGGTTCGGCTTTTCCCTCGGACTTAGCGAGGGATCCCACCTCTACCGCCGCAAGGGCAGTGTCCTGGAGCTTCAGACTCTTGGTCGGGGGATACAACTGGGAAGTATGACCAGTACCTCACCCAGGCGGCCTCACCTGCTATGCTGAACAGGGGCCTTGTGGAGGGATGGGAAGATTGGAAGGGATAGGCAAGGAAGAGGGAAGGAAGCGGCCGTGGCCTTAAGTTAGGTACCATCCCGGCATTCGCCTGGGGGAGAAGTGGGAAACCACGGAAAACCACTTCCAGGATGGCTGAGGTGGGAATCGAACCCACCTCTACTCAGTTGACCTCCCGAGGCTGAGTGGACCCCGTTCCAGCCCTCGTACCACTTTTCAAATTTCGTGACAGAGCCGGGAATCGAACCCGGGCCTCCGGGGGTGGCAGCTAATCACGCTAACCACTACACCACAATATATAAGTTATAGGACCTTTTGTACCAGATCATGTTTTTACACAAGAAATTGCGCATTTTTGGTCTGCAATGCACATGGCACGGTTATGACTGTGGACGGAATACTATTTTTTAAAGGAGAATAATAACACCTCTTGAACAGGCACTCCTCATCTGAACACTGAAGAGAGGTTTGGAAGTTAATCTAGGCCTTTTGGAGCGCAATCTTTTGATTATAAATTGTTTACTAATATCTCTCCTAGCCTTCCAGCCAACATTCTGATGGCAAACATTTTTTCGTCAAACAGGACTCGAACCGGCAAACCACTGCGTCACATTATATAGACCTGGTCCTTTAACGATCATGGCCACCAGGAGGGCTTCGAACCGATAGATTTTCTACTACGATAAAAATATGAGGCACGGACTATTAGGATTTACTGCTCTTTGTTACAAAGGTTTGTTTGGTAGGATTACTGTAATATTACTGTAATATTAGCAACGGTACGACGCAGAAAGTAATCAAAGAAATACAGTGTAAAATATTTCCATTATTTTTCATCACAGGATGAACTTTAACTGCGCATACGTTTAGAAATGTTATTTTCCAACAATTTTTATTATGTAATATTTATCGCCAGAATCCGTATTGACGTGAATATTTGAGAATGAATTATTAAACTTCCCTCTAAACTAATATTTCGCCCAACTTGAATTTTAAAAAGCCTAGATTGTAGCGCTCTCCCTCCTGACTTTAAATGTCAATTTTCATTAAATTATGTTCTGTCATTTTCTCCTGTTGCGGGTACGTGCAAACAAACAAACAAACAAACAAACAAACAAACAAACAAACAAACAAACAAACAAACAAACAAACAAACAAACAAACAAACAAACAAACAAACAAACAAACAAACAAACAAACAAACAAACAAACAAACAAACAAACAAACAAACAAACAAACAAACAAACAAACAAACAAACAAACAAACAAACAAACAAACAAACAAACAAACAAACAAACAAACAAACAAACAAACAAACAAACAAACAAACAAACAAACAAACAAACAAACAAACAAACAAACAAACAAACAAACAAACAAACAAACAAACAAACAAACAAACAAACAAACAAACAAACAAACAAACAAACAAACAAACAAACAAACAAACAAACAAACAAACAAACAAACAAACAAACAAACAAACAAACAAACAAACAAACAAACAAACAAACAAACAAACAAACAAACAAACAAACAAACAAACAAACAAACAAACAAACAAACAAACAAACAAACAAACAAACAAACAAACAAACAAACAAACAAACAAACAAACAAACAAACAAACAAACAAACAAACAAACAAACAAACAAACAAACAAACAAACAAACAAACAAACAAACAAACAAACAAACAAACAAACAAACAAACAAACAAACAAACAAACAAACAAACAAACAAACAAACAAACAAACAAACAAACAAACAAACAAACAAACAAACAAACAAACAAACAAACAAACAAACAAACAAACAAACAAACAAACAAACAAACAAACAAACAAACAAACAAACAAACAAACAAACAAACAAACAAACAAACAAACAAACAAACAAACAAACAAACAAACAAACAAACAAACAAACAAACAAACAAACAAACAAACAAACAAACAAACAAACAAACAAACAAACAAACACGACGGAAATTTAAAAATTACATTTCCTTCTTACTGCACAAGCCTCCGTGGCTCAGACGGCAGCGTGTTGGCCCCTCACCGCTGGATACAATGGTTCAAATCCCGGTTACTCCATGTGAGATTTGTGCTGGACAAAGCGGAGGCAGGACGGGTTTTTCTCCGGATACTCCGGTTTGTTCTGTTATCTTTCTTTCCAGCAACACGGTCCATTAACATTTCATTTGTCAGTCATTAATCATTGCCCCAGAGGAGTGCGACAGGCTTCGGCTGTAGGCACAATTCTTATCCTCGGCTCTAGATGGGGGCTTCATTCATTCCATTCCTGACCCGGTCGAATGACTGGAAACAGGCTGTGGGTTTTCATTTCCTTCTTATTATGGGCATGACCGAAATACAAATACCAAGTTTTAAAATTCTGACCAAAGTACAGATAAAATTATTATGTATACAGTAGATAGATATCGGACTGTTGACCAACTTGTAGGCCTATCATAACCCTCACAATTGCACATGTAGCCGATTAAGGGCTTTGGCCTGCCGAGACGACTGCTGTCCAGCCTGACCGACTGCAGACAGTTCAGTGTTGCGTGGTCAGCTTGGTTACGTCCGCAAACATTTTGGTCGGCTTTCATGACCAAGGCCGCTGTCTCTCATACCAGACAGCTCTTCAATCAATCAATCAATCAATCAATCAATCAATCAATCAATCAATCAATCAATCAATCAATCAATCAATGATCTGCACTTAGAACAGTCGCTCGGGTGATATATTTCCTACCAATTGCTTACTTAGTATTTACTTAATGATTTCAAAGATGTTGGAAATTTATTGAACATTTTCCTTGGTAAATTATACCAATCCCTAATTCCTCTTTCTATAAATGAATATTTACCCAAATTTTCCCCCTCAAATTTCAACTTTACTTTCATATTATGACCTTTCTAATCTTAATCAGCTCCAGGTCAAGCAGGTCGTCCCTTCACTCCCAAATCTTTCCAGCTTAAAGTTTACCAAATTTTCGTAACATTTCCACCCCTCTCAACTCTCTCTCTCTCTCTCTCTCTCTGTGCACTTCCATCTGTTTTACATTTGACCTCTTGCTTCTGTTATAAGAACCAAGTATCCCGTTAATATTTAAGAAGCACAGAGATGTTCCAACCATTTAGAATAACTTATTGACGGAATGATCTCCATAACAACTCTACGTAGAGTTAGTTGTCAGCTCATGGACTTAAATATTCAGATGATTGCCACTGTATGCTAGAATAAAAAAGTTTGTAAGTAATATTCTAAATCAATTTTGTCACGAGCAATTTTTCTCTGAAACGAACTGTAAGAGAGATATGTCAAGTTTCAGATGTAATGAACGCTGTTATTGTCTTTGCATCCCACTAACAACTTTTACGGTTCTCGGAGACGGCGAGGTGCCAGAATTTAGTTCCGCATAAGCTCGTTTTCTTGTCGGGCTGAGTGGCTCAGACCGTTGAGGCGCTGGCCTCCTGACCCCAATTTGGCAGGTACGAGCCTGGCTCAGTCCGGTAGCATTTGAAGGTGCTTAAATACGTCAGTCTCGTGTCGGTACGTAAAAGAAATCCTGCGGGACAAAATTCCGGCACCTCGGCTTCTCCGAAAACCGTAAAAGTAGTTAGTGGGACGTAAAGCACGTAACATTATTATTATTATTATTATTATTATTATTATTATTATTATTATTATTATTATTATTATATTATTATTATTATTAGTTCTTCTTCTTGCCAGTAAATCTACCGTTTTGAGGATGATGTATTTAAGCATACTCAAATACCACCGGACTGAGCCAGGATCGAACCCATTAAACTGAATACGCCGTATGCTGTTATTTGTCGTGTCGGTGTGAAAGCCAAGTATCAGGTTAATGTTAAAACGTACAGACAGAAAGACGATTTTATGAGATTTGATTAATAATTCAGGTAATTGCATCGCACTGAAAGTCTGAATATTATTCCATAAATATTAATGAATTTATGGAACCTGAAAATAGGTGCAGAGAGTGTGATAAAAAATTAATATTTCCAAGACTAAAGTGATATAAAGAGGGAGCAAACTTAAGGCAATCTCTGATCGGAAATAAAGAACTGGAACACGTAGATTATATAAAGTATTTAGGATGTGTATTCACCCAGGATAGTCGTATACTAACGAGGAGCACCCTGTGTTCGAATAAGCAGAATGGCACCAAAATGCAGTTGAAGGTCCCGTACGTTCCCCTGCTTTCATTGGTGGCAGTCGTTTGCCTGTAATGTGTATGTATGTATGTTGGGTAATCAGCCCGAAGGCTGGTTTGATCCTCTGCAGCTTCGCCAACAGCTGTCATAAATAGCCTAGGCGTCACTGAAGAGGCGTACTAGGGAAACGAGGAGTGAGGTAGTTTCCCGTTGCTTTCCTCACCGAGCCAGCAGTTGCTCTTACATATCATTCTGCCAAGCCCACTGAAATGTATGCACCAACTGACCCTATGAGCGATATTTTCACACCATTCATAACAGGGACTGGCTGCATAAGGAATGGTATTACTAGCATCACTCATACCTCAGTCACTTTCATATTGTCAAAGCCAAGGATGAGACTGTGACAGGTCAATGAAAGTAACAAATTTGATATAGCCCATACCAGAAGACATAGTGCACTGTAAACACTACATCTCGCCAGCAAAGGCATTTGCCTGTAATATTCCGCAGGTATGCATCACGCTTTAGCCGGCCCCGCGGTGTAGGGGTAGCGTGTCTGCCTCTTACCCGGAGGCCCCGGGTTCGATTTCCGGCCAGGTCAGGGACCTTTACCTGCATCTGAGGGCTGGTTCGAGGTCCACTCAGCCTACGTGATTACAATTGAGGAGCTATCTGAAGGTGAGATAGCGACCCCGTTTTAGAAAGCCAAGAATAACGGCCGAGAGGATCCGTCGTGCTGATCACACGACTCGTCGTAATCTGTAGGCCTTCGGGCTGAGCAATGGTCGCTTGGTAGGCCGTGCGCCTTCGGGACTGTTGCGCCATGGGGTTTGGGATGCATCACGCTTGACTCCCAGTACACTGCGTCAACCAAGATTGTGTCGGCGGTGTTATCAAACGTCTCGATACCTGTGTATTGTTTGTAGAGAGATAAAACACAATGGTTCGACGAGTAGCAATCAATCCAATTAATGTTTTGTGGGATTGGTGAAACTGAAAATACGACGTAAAAAGGTGCTGGTGAGGAGGACGAGTCATTTGCATATTTTTATCCGTCCTCTCTATAGCGATTATACCTGTTGTACCCACTCTTGACAGAGCTATCACTTAGCAAATATGTAAACTTAACGTTAGACCACAGTTATGATAACCATAAGCAGTGAATTTAAAGCAGCAGGGTAATTCCAATTCGACAGGTGAACAAGGCAGCAGCCACAATGAATATGAATATGAACTTTAACTTTCCAAGAAGAGCGAAGTGTCTATCGTCGTCGAAATATTTAATGAGAAGTATCAGACCGTATTTTTGACGATTATTGTAGGTACAACACACATGAAAAGCTAGCTAGTTGCCTTACGTCGCACCGACACAGATAGATCTTAGGCGACCATGGGATAGGGAAGGGCTAGGACTGGGGAGGAAGTGGCCGTGGCGTTAATTAAGGCACAACCCCAGCATTTGCCTGGTGTGAAAATGGGAAACCACGGAAAAACATCTTCAGGGCTGCCGACAGTGGCGTTCGAACCCACTATCTCCCGGATGTAAGCTCACAGCTGCGCGCCCCTAACCGCACGGCCAACTCGTCCGGTCATGAAAAAGCTACTGAAGCGGAATCCGAAACAGAAAACGAAAAGTAATATTAAAGCGATGCTTGAATATGTAACAGGTAAACGAAAAGGTGTAATCGTGGTCAAGGGAAACCGCACGCAAGAAATACATTTCGACAAACGACAAACAACAAACAATAGTAGTTAAGTTTGATGAGGCAAGGGGACTTGGGTATAGCGTGCATTGCTGGAATTTGCAACATTACGCAACTGAAGCAGCCAAAATTATCGGTCTTTTGAAATTCAAAGCTTCACGACATTTTATTGATCAATTTGGTAACTGAATTTGGAATAACGTCACACAATATAACTAAGCTCCAATCAAAGAACGCGAATAGAGAATAATAATAATAATAAGAAGAAAATCTAACGTGCAGAAACATTGTCACTGACGTTAATTATCTTATTGCAAGTTTACCTTCAGGCATCTGCTACTCCAGCTCTTCTACCGTACATCTACAACGTGAAACATCGCTGTCATGCTGTACACACTCACGGAAGACTACACACCACTCCCTCTCACAATCCAACTGCCCGGCTTAGCTCGCTCCCCGAAGCTTGCTTACGTCATCGCATGACGACAGCAACTGCTCCTAGCTCAGGGGAACCTTCTCTGCTACGGTAGCACTAGCAAATTTCGGGTAGTACTGGGAATCGAACCCGGACCCCGAGGACGGTGGGTAATGATACTAACCGTTACGCTGCGGAGGTGGACAGGACAAAGTAAAATACAGGAAGAGAGTAGATTATCAAGAAGTGGACGTAACGTTGTCGTTAGTTGATCAGCAGACATACTATACTCGAGGGATAACACACCGCATGCGTACGATATCCCAATTCTACTTTGAGATAGGATTATGAGGCATGGACTGCATCAGTTGCTCAGAATGCATCGAGAGCTCTGAATCACGCTTCCCAGTACTAGCCAGAGACACAGACCGCATACGCCTTACGTCACTATAAAACATCGAGATAGCATAACGATACGCGTACTGCATCGGTTGCTCAGAATACATCGAGAGTTATGCATCATGCGACACATCACTAGGTAGCACTGCCTTCGACAATCTTTGCTGTTACGCTAGTTGTGACTCATTTGACCTGTTCGGTGCCGTATAAATAACAGACTGTTCTTCTTCTGAATCCCATCCAAAAGGCAGTCCATCCTCATTCGTTGCGGTCTCAACCGATTCCCCGTCACCCGTTCTCCGTCTAACGATTCACCGCACACTCCTAAATACCCAACCCAGCATGAAGTACCTAGGCGTTACCGTAGATGAATTCCTGACTTTCCGGCCCTACTTCTAGACCCTTCAAGACAAACCCTACCGCAGAGCCCAATTGGTGCGTTGACTGTCGGGCACCAATTGGGCTCTATACTCCAAACTTCTAACCCTCAACTACACCTCCTTTAACCGTTCCGCTATAGTCTATGGATTCGCCGCTGGGGCAACTGCCGCCAACTCTCGACCTCTCTTATCCATGGAACGCCACCTCATCCGCATTGTCCTTCGACTCTACCCAAACTTCCGTACCGCTGACCTTTATAACATCTTCCCAGTTCACAAACTCAACACGTACGTATCCACCTTAGCATCCCGATACTTCCAGCGTTCCGTGAACCGTAAACGCCTTATCCTCTCCACACGCCACAGGACCCTCTTAAGTACCCACTCTTCGTCCCTATCCGTATTCATTTCCTTCGATCCCGTAAAACCCCTCCCCCCAATCGGACAATGTGAGGAGACTGTGGAGGGACAATCAGTACACACTTTGGTCTCTGCATGGTGATCGCATTGTCATCCATTGTCCGACTCGTTGGCTGAATGTTCAGCGTACTGGCCTTCGGTTCAGAGGGTCCCGGGTTCGATTCCCGGCCGGGTCGGGGATTTTAACCTTAATTGGTTAATTCCAATGGCCCGGGGGCTGGGTGTTCGTGCTATCCCAAATATCCCTGCAACTCACACGCCACACATAACACTATCCTCCACCACAATAACACGCAGCTACCTACACAAGGCAGATGCCGCCCACCCTAATCGGAGGGTCTGCATTACAAGGGCTGCACTCGGCTAGAAATAGCCACACGAAATTATTATTATTATTGTCATCCATTGCTGTTATGTCTAGCCCAATCAGGAATTGCAGTTTCACTCTCTTCTCTACGTATTCAATTTTATCATGTAGATCTGTAACGATGGAGTCCTTTCTTTCCTTTACTAGGTTTCCATTTGTAAAGTTTCCTGTTGGTTGTTGATGTATATAATTAACAATATAGATGACATATCTGTTGGTAATGTACAGTAATATTTATTGAAATGTATGTTAATAATTGGTTAACCTTTATTTCTATACATCTGTAGTCAATCAGCAATAAAGTCAGTTACTGCAATATTAAGTATACGTATAAATGTCTTTTACATCCAAGACATAGGAAAATGGTAGCTATACACGAACTAACACCTTCAGCGTCATGTTTCCTTGGCCTTTTTGAGGATCTGGCACGGGTTTGGTGGACAGGTGTGCGGTAAGGGTGGGGTGGGGTAGCAATGTCCCCTTGCCCCGCCTTGCAACCCCCGAAAAATTCATGAACATCTTAGTTAAGGGTAAATACACACTATTACATTGATTTTGCTACCCTTTACCTGAAAACAAAGGTAGTATATTAAGGGCTGATTGCATTGCTGTTTCCGAGAAATATTTAAAGTCCAAAACTCCCGTGCGCAGCGCATAACTAAACTTGTGTAGGGGCACTGTACTCAGTGCTCTCAGCACTCAAATGAATGACATGCAGCGGGCAGTTCGTAGCCTATTCAATACCTGTTCCTGATCTGTGTGTGCACTTTCTGTTGTAAGGTACATGTTCCTGGTATCTCTGCTAGTTTTACGCGTTCATTCGGGGTACTCATAATGAATCAATGGTGGCGCTCACGATTCCTGCTATTTTCTAGCCCTTAACCACACATCTCGTTATATCAACCCGGCTTAGGTAGAGGGACGGATGTGCTTCAGAATTGTAGTCAGCGCGGTGGGTTGCATAAAACTAGGTCGCGAGGGGTGGGTGAGCCACCCGGTATAATCCAATTGCATAAATTCTTATCGAATAATGTGGCTTTGTTGAAAATGAAATTTTTACATTAGCCGAAAGAAGATTTACATTTTAGAAACGTTTGTTACATAATTAAAGATTCGGACCTTCCCCTCGGATTAATTGGCAGATACAGCAAGAAAGATAGAATTTATGTGGCCATTACCTTGTAGATGTTCTGCTGGCCGAAGAAAGAGGCGCCCCGCCTCCTGCCTTAGCACACCCACACATAGAATGACGGCGATCAATTGACAAGGAAGCGTGAAAAGCCGCACTCTATATACCCTCATGGAAGGTTCGAGAGGATTCTGGGCTAATCCGTACACACCCTCTCAATTTTATTGGTTGAATTCAAAAGTTACACTCAAAATCGAACAAGAAGCCTGTGATAGGTTGAAATTTAATTACAGAAAATTTCATTTGGTAAAAATCAAAACTGGCGGAAGGAAAGAGAAGTGTTGCCAACCCAAAAATAAATGAGCATAGATTCAGTTATGAAAAACCTAGGAATACAAAACTTCTTTAGGTTGTAAGTTCTTCCATCTTGCACCAGAGTGCATGATCATAGTTTTTGGTAGTGTCATCTGTGGAAAAATGTCCAAACTTCTTGATATATAGCAAAACAAAACAAGGAGAAATTCAATCAATTTAGGAAACTTCACCAAAACACAATTACTTAATATTTCAGTAGTGACATCTTCTGATTAACGTTCTAAGTTCACCTTGGGATCAATAGAGGAGTTTATTAAGGCGCTTATTTTGAATGCGCGGCGTTGCGGTGTACCTCCCGGTACAGCACACCTTTCCGCCAATAATTATGTTATTAATTAAAGAAAATAAAGGAAAGAATTAGCAGATAAGACAAGGCTTGTACAGATAGCTTTTTCATGTATAATTTGGTCTCCATGTTGTAAATCTTGTCGAAATCAACTTGAAAGAGTGCAGAAACGCTTTTTAAGAATATTTATTATGAAAAATATAAGATATTCCCTTTTAGAAATTATGTTTCATATGAGTTTTTGTTGTGTAATAGCTCAACAAATTTACAGTATCTCTATAAGATTGTTAATGCATTAATTGACGATAATAGTTTGCTTCACGAGTTATGCTTTAATGTTAGAAAAGGAAATTTAAGATTTCGGCAATTGTTTATAACTCCAGTCTCCAAAACTGTATTTTTAAGAACTCTCCGTTTAACAACATGTGTGAAACATACAATAAATTAATTAATAAATTGCATATAGGTCTTGACTTTGCTTATGAATATGACACATATGTAAATATATTAAAAGAATTGTACTCGTCGGAGTGATTTGTTTAATGTTCTAACAGACATCTGTATATGAGATATTGTTTCATCCATTTCATAGAGAGCATTGTCTGTCCGTTAGGTCATCAGCCCAGAGGCTGGTTGGATCCTCAAATAGCACCACCAAAGGTTATGCGGTTATAAGGAAACCGCAAAAACCAATGGCAGCACCAAAATGAGGCGTACTAGGTAGGACAAGGAGTGAGGTAGTTTGCCATTGCTTTCCTCACTGGGTCAGAAAGTGCTACTGCAGCACGACTGACCCTATGAGCAACACCTTTCATAACGCTCAGATGCACTAGTCATGCCCTGAAGGTTATTACTCAGCACCATCCATACCCCAGCAGCTTCCATATTGTCACAGCCATGGATGAGACTGGGACTTCGGTGGAAGCTACACTTTACTCTGGTCTGTGCCATTATCATCTCATTTAAATAGCATTTTCGTAATTTCTTCTTTTTAGCATTTCTCTGTTATTTGTGTCAAATAATTTGTAAAAGCCACTTTTAATTGCAGTGTGTCTCTGTTGCCGGCACATTTAATAAATAAATAAATAAATAAATAAATAAATAAATAAATAAATAAATAAATAAATAAATAAATAAATAAATAAACTTGGCAAGGAGTGTCCTTAATTACTTTCTCTTTGTGATATAAGATACAAGGATGTATTGACATGCCCCTGTCTTTTCTTATTGTCTCATTCATATTATATATAGTATATAAATTAAATTTTGTAAACAAGTTAACTTCTCCCTTTTTTGATACATTTTTTTGTGCGACTACATTTTTGCGAATATTTCTTGTAGCTGAAAAGTTGCTATTTTATTTAACTCTTGTAATCTCCTGTTCTATTGTATTTTAACATTTTGTGAATAGATTGAAGCAGTATGAGCTCTAATAATCATAATCTACTGTTTCGTATGAGATTAATTGTTACAATGGTTACAGGCGAATTATTATTGCAGGAATATTAGCTTAAAATTGATGCCTTCAACGTTGTCCCTTAATCAGACCTTACTTTGTTTGCCATTATTTACACAGTTTATAAGGTTTTATTGCAAATAACTTGTTTAATTTACCATTTCTGATATAATAATAATAATAATAATAATAATAATAATAATAATAATAATAATAATAATAATAATAATAGTTAATGTTTACAACTGATTTACGTCGCACCGACACAGGTAGGTCTTATGGCGGTGGCGGGATCGAAACTGGCTAGGAGTGGTAAGTAATCGGCCTTGGCCTTGATTAAGGTACAGGTTCCAGCATTTGCTTAGTGTAAAAATGAGAAACCACGGAAAACCATCTTCAGGGCTGCCGACATTGGGGTTCGAACCTACTACCTCCCGAATGCAAGCTGACAGCTACGCGACCCAAATCGCCCAGCAACTCGCTCGGTAAACAAGAATAGTAATAATAACTGAACTTCGTGGTATTTTCTGGATACTTAACTCCACATTTCATGTCCCATTGGCTTTCTGTTTTCCGTGTACCATTTTTCGTACCCTCCGCGGGGTCTCACTCAATTAATGTGCCAGCTTCCAATCCCCTCAATCCTTTCTACTGCGCTTATTTATTATATAACTTGGGAGATTTCTCCATCGGCGTATTTTTCTATATTTTCATAGAAGCAACCTTATTGTTAGAGCTGTCATTTAATTAAAAATTTTGATCAGTTAAACGAATGCCTTTAATCGATTAATCGATCGATTAATCGAATTTTAATCGGGTGCACACAGTATCCTTGAAAGCTTTATTTAAACTTAATTGTAGAGTGGGGTGCACACCGAAAATTGTCGTACTTTGCTCTCTCAGCTCCTAGAGCAATATTTCTTGCGTTGTTGGTAGAAACAGTGACAACTTTGTCTTCCAAACCCCATTCACGAATTCGGCTACACCTTCAAATTGTTCTGTGCAGTTGACGGCGTTGTGGTTTTCTCTAAGATGTTTAACTTGGAATGTTGAATGACGATACTATCCAATGAGCTGTGACCCCCAGGTAGCTACGGTTGGATTTGTAAGATCAAAAATTCCCCGCGAGATCAGCAAAGGCTGTTTGTTTCATTTCATCTAATTATTTGACCATTGTACGTCATAAAACATGTCCCCTTTTCTTCATTTGTTACCGTGTCACTAGAGAGAAAAAAGTGAGAACACCTCTTCAATACCACGATGAGGGACATCGCGGCCTGCTATCCTGCACAATCCACTTCACTAGTTTATTCGTATTTTCACTTTCTATATTAGAGGAAACACGCCTCACTATTAGGTGCTCCAGTGTTGACTGAGAAGACGAACTGGTAGAGTCATTGATAGATGCAGGTGGACTTCGGAAGGGAGGAACATGTTTAAGATGATATTGAAGACTACTTGTACTTCAAACATAACGATTTTCCGCATTTCTTACAAAACACTGTTTTTTCTGTCTGACACCTTACAACAGTTGTTTAGTTTAAGTCCGAAAAATTCACCAAGTTTTCATCGGATCGGCTCATAAGCCATATTTGTAATTGAAGTTCCCTGACACTGAATGCGAACATATACTGTCTGGTGTATAACAACCGCACACAGACTGAGGTTTAAGTTATCACATTTTCTGCTATGTCTTTCTAGCAATTGTTATCGGCCCATTCACGCATTACCTGGAAATTCCTGAAAATTTCTTAATGACAGTCGCTTCAAGAACCTTCCCCAAATTATGCCACCTGACTGTTTTTATTTTTGTAAAGATCCACACATATACTACAACTAGCTGTTACCCTCGCGTGGATTTCCTAATTTGATAAAAGAATCGTTCCTCGCTACTGCACTAACAAGGGACACCTTTCACCTCGAACGCTCGGAACCGCACGAAACCATGCTTGGAATAACGAGCAATCATAAACAAAACAGTGATGTGCTTCATTTCCATGCAAAACTCCGCACTTGTCTGCTAGTGCCACTAGACGGTGGCATAGTGTAGCTGCACTAACCAGTGCTCCAGTTGCGTGAGTGGTATAGCTGCAGAACGTAGTTGTCTCTTGGAGTGTTCGCAAGCGAGTTACTGTGTAAACTGTGTACAGTGCAATGATTTCATGAAGAGAATTATGTGGTCCAAATATTGGGGACCAAATTGCGACGTGCTGAATATGGAAACGACACCGGGGCCGAGGATATGGAGTTCGCGGATACATTATATAACATGATAATTCAGAAATATAATGGCGATGGCAGAGAAATACACGACGTTACGCTGGATAGATATACGGATTTTGAAGGACAGGAGGAACCTGAACCTGAAGGTGGCTCTTCAAGCAGTACACGACATTCATCTCCAGTGCAACAGGAACAGTCATTTTTTTTTGCTAGGGGCTTTACGTCGCACCGACACAGATACGTCTTATGGAGACGATGGGATAGAAAAGGCCTAGGAGTTGGAAGGAAGCGGCCGTGGCCTTAATTAAGGTACAGCCCCAGCATTTGCCTGGTGTGAAAATGGGAAACCACGGAAAACCATCTTCAGGGCTGCCGATAGTGGGATTCGAACCTACTATCTCCCGGATGCAAGCTCACAGCCGCGCGCCTCTACGCGCACGGCCAAGTCGCCCGGTAGGAACAGTCAAGTCAAAGTGAGTACGAACTCTCTCCACCCAAAAAGACGAGGTCCAGTGTATTAAAAGATATTGATGACAGCGTGCTAGAGAACATTTATGGGGACTATTACAATCATGGCTTCAATTCCTATAGCAAACTAATGAAGCGCTATAAGTGCATAAAAAACAAATCAAATTGCACATTAATTCTAAATTATGTGTCTAGGGAACGGGGAGCAGGTGTTCGTTTCAAAGGAAACAGACTGTCGCAATTACAAACTATAAAAGTGTATGTAATATCGCAATTTGATGGTGCAAGGAGGTATGGATCTACAGTTCACTATTAGCATCTGCAGATGTGGGCACTAGAAGGGGCTAAAATGGTTGGCTTTATCAATTTCAAAGCTTCCATTTCCTTTATTGACCATCTCAAGGCTAAATATGGCATTTCATCCAGGCATATTACTACATTTATCACACGTAAGGACATAAAAGACGATACTATTATACGTCAGAAGGCACAGCAGTTTGTGGAGGAAGTGAACATGTTCAATCAATCAATCAATCAATCAATCAATCAATCAATCAATCAATCAATCAATCAATCAATCAATCAATCAATCAATCAATCAATCAATCAATCAATCAATCAATCAATCAATCAATCAATCAATCAATCAATCAATCAATCAATCAATCAATCAATCAATCAATCAATCAATCAATCAATCAATCAATCAATCAATCAATCAATCAATCAATCAATCAATCAATCAATCAATCACTACTAATCTGCGTTTAGGGCAGTCGCCCAGGTGGCAGATTCCCTATCTGTTGTTTTCCTAGCCTTTTCTTGAATGATTGCAAAGAAATTGGGTATTTATTGAACATATTCCTTGGTAAGTTATTCCAATCCCTAACTCCCCTTCCTATAAACGAATATTTGCCCCAAGTTATCCTCTTGAATTCCAACTTTATCTTCATATTGAGATCTTTCCGACTTTTAAAGACACCACTCAAACTTATTCGTTTATTGATGTCCTCCCACGCCATCTCTCCACTGACAGCTGGGAACATACCACTTAGTCGAGCAGCTCGCCTCCTTTCTCCCAGGTCTTCCTAGCCCAAACTTTGCAACATTTTTGTAACGCTACTCTTTTGTCGGAAATCGCCCAGAACAAATCGAGCTGCTTTTCTTTGGATTTTTTCCAATTCATGAGTCAAGTAATCCTGCTGAGGGTCCCATATACTGGAACCATACTCTAGTTGGGGTCTCACCAGAGACAAGTATGCTCTCTCCTTTACATCCTTACTACATCCCCCAAATACTCTCATAACCATGTGCAGAGATCTGTACCCTTTATTTACAATCATATTTATGTGATTACCCCAATGAAGATCTTTCAGAGGAGGGTGTGGAGAAAGGTAATGTTTGGAACAGTGACCAGAGTCAATTCCAGTATGAAATGTCTTCAGCATCAACACTGTCCTACAGAGGAGAGAAAACTACAGGTAGTGTGTTGCAGTCTGTACATAGCTCTACCCACAGCCACACAATTGATGTGGCTTTATCAATGGCAGGCAGACTAGCAAACAACTTGTACATCTGTTTTCAAGAGACACAAGGCACTTTCGGTCCAAATATTTTAAAGAAACTTGCAACAACTTGTGCACGAAACATTCACGTGGAGGGGAGAAAAAGTGAAAAAATGACTAAAGAACACATGAGACGTTCTCTAACGTCAGTCCTTGGCGAACATGTAACAAATGAAAAGAGCCTATTGGTATGTGATTCATGGGCAGGTCATACAGCTCGTACCCTTCTAGATTCAAGTTTTCCAAACAAAGATGTTACGCTGAAAATATTGCCACCAAGAACAACAAAATATTGCCAACCCATAGTTGTTTACTTCTTTCAGCAATATAAACTATGTATTAGAAGGATTACTGATTTTGTAAAACTACAAGGTGCCAAACAACAAGTGAAAGTACGAGATCGTTATTTCATCGTGAAACTTCACTCTGTCTTTTACAAACAATTTGCTGCACCTACGTATAAGCCTATGTTGCAATATGCTTGGTGAAAGCCAGGTTATGACATTGACATACCATCATCATCATTTGAAAATGTAATTAGTGTGGCTTTTGATATTGGACTGCGTGAATGCGAAAGTGATTTGGAATGTAATAACGTGGCTTTAGTGAGGTGTGCACATTGTTCTCTCCCACTCGGTTTTAACCACTTCATCGAAATCCCGCATCTGCACTTTGAGGACTAATATAAGCACTTTCTGGTGTGTGGTACTGCTGTATATGTGTGTTCTGCGCAATTGTACCTACTTTAAGCAGAGTGTTTTTGGCGCTGCTGATGGAGATTGTAAAGATACATTGACACCATTAAATTACATATAATTTCCTTCCTACGTTATTGATATCTTGTTACTTTGCTTCTCTCTATTAAAATGTTACTTGAGGTAGAATGCAACGTTCTGCATGGAAATGACGCACACCACTGTTTTGTTTATGATTGCTTGTTATTCTAAGCATGATTGCGTGCGGTTCCGAGCGTTCGAGGTCAAAGGTGTTCCTTGTAAGTCATTTTATGAAAATTCCTAAGGTCACTCACCGAAAAATTGAATTTCATTTACCCCAGTACCTCTTCGTAATCCACGTTTTTGGTATTGCCTTTTGGGGCTAATAAGGCCAGGCTACTGGAAGAGCTAATTTCGGGTCATGCGACATAGAAGTGTCCATATGAGAAACAGGCCATTCTAAAATAGAAAAAAATTGCTTCTTTATTTTAAAAGGAGATTCCAAATACCAATTATCACTTCTGTAACATCCGCTTTTGATATATAGGTATCACTGTAAAAATAATTCAATCCCTTTTTCCAGTTCTGTTAATCCCCCTTTTAAAGTGGATTTTCCGAAAACAAAAGAAATACGTGTTCCATTAATTTTAAAGGAGATTCCAAATACCAGTTTTCACGTGTGTAACATATTCAGTTATTGAGATATGAATACCATCATAAAAAATTCAATTTTTTCACTTCGTTTCACCCCCTCACAAAAATGGACTTTCCTAAAACAAAAAGTACGTGTTTTTTATTTTTAAGGGGAGGTATGAGTGTAATTTGATGGATGTTGGTGAAAATTCATTATTTCTTTTTTGCATAATAAAATATCCCAGTCCTTAATGTACTAGAAAATATTATAAATTAGTATCCAATCTGACATCGATAATGGTAATAACAGCCATAACAGGACAGTTCTATGGTAAGGACATGGTTACTTCTTTTCTCTCAGTTTCAGACTTTACAGCAGTAGTTGTTACTGTGTACAAAATGCTCCTTGTGACAGAGTTTTCCTCATAACCTGTACAAAGTTTATTTATAAGCTGTGTTATATGTCGGAATTAACACTTGCTATTGAGTATATATAACAGCCTTTTTTCACATTTAATTAAGGCCATGCCCTTCAGAAGGATAACATTCAAATCTTAAGAATTAAAAAATCTATTGACTGCAATAATCTTTACAGAATTATAAAATGTACAGAAAAGTTTGTTTATACATCCATAAAGTACACTTTACTAAATTTGGTTTCATTATCGACAAAGTTGTCACGAGGAGGGCTTTTTATTGAGCATCAAAAATTGTAAATAAAGAAGAATAACTTCAAAACCGAATGGCCTAAATTAATGAAATTCAGTTAACAGCTTACTACTAAATGTATATGTGTGTGACATAAGTTTGATATTTCAGTCATACCTTCCCTTAGACGAGATTCCAAATACCAAACTATCACGTCTGTGTCGTCATTTTTTGAGATATCAGTATCCCCATAAAAATAATTCCACCTCTTTTTCACTTCTTCTCTCTCCCCGCCCCTCCCCCCGCTTCATTGGATCTTACCAAAACAAAAATATAAGTGTTTCTTTATTTTAGAAGGAGATTCCCATACTAATTTTCACGTCTGTAACATCTTCATTTTTTGAGGTAGGCCTGTAAGTATCCTCATAAAAAGAATTTAAGTAATTTTTCACTTCTTTTCACCAGCCCCCTTAAGCGGAATTTCCGAAATCAAAACGAGACATGTTTCTTTTAAAGAAGATTCCAAATACCAATTTTCGCGTTTGAAACATCTGTAGTTTTTGAGATATAAGTATCCTCATGCAAAGCATTCAACTATTTTTTTAATTCCTTTACCCCTTAGGTGGGTTTTCCGAAAACAAAAGAAGACGTGTTTCTTTATTTTTAAAGAAGATTACAAACAAAAATTTTCATGCCTGTAACATCTTCAGTTTTTGAGGTATAAATATTCTGATGAAGGGAATTCAACCCCATTTTCAGTCCTTTGTACAAACCCCCATAAGTGAATTTTCCGAAAACAAGAAAATACAACTTTCTGTATTTTAAAGGGAGATTCCAAATACCAATTTTCACGTCTTTAACATCTTCAGTTTTTGAGATATCAGTATAGTATTAAAAATCATTCAATCTCTTTTTCATCCCCCCCCGCCGTAAGTGGTTTTTCCGAAAATAAAAATACGTGTTTCGTTATTTTTAAAAGTGTTTGAAATACCAATTTTCACGTCCGTAACATGTTAAGTTTTTGAGGTTTACTGTAGATATGGTCATTTTTTAATATCACCCCTTTTTCACTTCCCCTTAAGTGGATTTTCCGAAAACAATTGTCCGTTTTTCTTTACTTTTACAGGAGATTCCGTATACCAGATTTCACGCCTTTAATATATTACGTTTTTTAAAGATATACTCAGTTTAAAACCCCATTTTGTCACTCCTGTTCAACCCCCATTCAGTGGACTTTCCAAAAACAAAAAATACGTGTTTCTTTATTTTTAAAGGAGATTACAAATGCCAATTTCCATGTCTGTAACAACCTATGTTTTTGAGATATAAGTGTCCTCATAAAACCTATTCAAGACTTTCTCACCTTTCTTCACCCTCCTTAAGGGGATTTTCCGAAAACAAAAGATATGTATTTCTTTATTTTTAATGGAGGTTCCAAATACCAATTTTTACACCTGTAAACTGTTCAGTTTTCGAGATATAGATATACTCATTTAAACAATTCACCCACCTTTACACCCACTTATCGACGGAATATCCAAGAATCCTTCCTTAGCGATCACCTACGCTGGCATACAATAGTATTCCTGAAATTTCACATCTTGATATCGAGTAGTTTTGGGTCGGCGATGATCAGTCAGTCAGTCAGTCAGTCAGTCAGTCAGTCAGTCAGTCAGTCAGTCGGTCATTCTGTCGGTCGGTCGGTCGGTCGGTCGGTCGGTCCGTCAGTCAGTCAGTCAGTCAGTCAGTCAGTCAGTCAGTCAGTCAGTCAGTCAGTCAGTCAGTCAGTCAGTCAGTCAGTCAGTCAGGACATGTTATTTGATATATCTAGATAATATCAGAGAAAGATATGAACATCAGATTACCTTAATGACCAGTCCATCATACAGTAGCTGAGACTAGCACACCAAATAGCAAATAACAATACACAGATTTTATGCCACGAAAACCGGTTATTTTTCCTTCACTGCACTACAGTTTTAATCGATACGATTAATCGTCTAAAGCACATTGATAGGTTAATCTGATTTTACATTAATCTGTTAAACGGTTCGATTAATCGATTAAATTTACAGCTGTACTTCTTCCTCTTCTTCTTCTTAACAATAATAATTTCTTCGGACACCTAATTATACTATACTCTTTCGCAAGACATTGTAGATTGCAGTTCTAGTACTATTTATCCTGACTTATTAAAAACTAGCTGATGTACCCGTGCTTCGCTACGGGATTCTCAGAAAGACTGACTTGGCGGTTTTCCTAACTGAATTCAACATAGATCATTACAAAAACGTTAGTAGGAATGTAGCGATTGAAAGCAATGTTATCATATAAAATACTCGATCAAATGAAAAACCGCTTACTTTCAACGAACAGTACTACGGTGCCGATCTAAGAGTCCAAAGTTCCAGAGCTGGAATAACCAGGTCGCAGACTGCCGTGAACACTCATCTGTCATTATTCCGTTAAATATGCACACTACTCATTCCAATCAGTGCCTCAGAGTAGGGATTGTATAGCTCGAATACTATGAAGAACCAGTGTGTTACGTACCAGATATATCAGAAAATGTATGAACCAGAGGAATGGCATGCTAAAGAAGAAAGTTGTCTAACTCCCCAGCTACTTCCCGCCAATATACAGGCAGGCTGTTACAGTCGGTACGACCAGGCGAGTTGGCCGTGTGGTTAGAGGCGCGCCGCTGTGAGCTTGCATCCGGGAGATAGTGGATTCGAACCCCACTGCCGGCAACCCTGAAGATGGTAATCGGGAGATAGTGGGTTCGAGCCCCACTGTCGGCAGCCGTGACGATGGTTTTCCGTGGTTTCCCATTTTCACACCAGGCAAATGCCGGGACTGTACCTTAATTAAAGTCACGGCCGCTTCCTTCCACTTCCTAGACCTTTCCTATCCCATCGTTGCCATAAGACATATCTGTGTCGGTGCGACATTAAGCAAAAAGCTAAAGATTGTATTCCGTGGTTTCCCATTTTCACACCAGTCATACCAGGCTGTACCTTAAAGCCAAGGCCGCTTCCTTCACACCACTATTCATTTCCTATCCCATCGTCGCCATAAGACCTACCTGTGTCGGTGCGACGTCAAGCAAATAAAAAAACCTTGGTACGCTGCTGTAATCCTATCTATCGGGGATGAGAGGAAACAGAAGACAAAAAGCACATCACAACAAACAATGGTCAATGTAATGTTGTTGTTGATAAAGTTTATGAGCTTTCTATATTGCAGGACTTCACATAAGTTTTCTTTCGACTCTGTGATATTAGGATGTCTTACAAAGTTATTCATATCGTAGGCTGTAGTTCCTTATTCTCAGACTTTACATACCGATTTTCACTAAATTCTGTTTACCCATTTTCTCGTGACTCGGCGCTGATATTGACTTAGTAACAAAAATCCAAATTCATGAATATCTCCGATTATACGCGGTACGGTAACAATGTATAAGACATATGTGATCGGAAATTTAATAACTTCTTACATAACTACTACTAACTTACGACATAACTAAAGTTATGTAGTATTTATCGATACGACCACTAATAACATAAATAACGTATATGAGACTTACATTTCAGACCTTCCCCTAAACTACCATTTCACTCAGCGTGAAAAAAATAATTTGTAGCCTCGATTACAGTGGTTCATCACCCGACATTACATACCGATTTTCATTAAATTCTCTTCAGCCGTTTTATCGTGATGCGTGTACATACATACATACAGACAGACAGACATAAATTAAGGAAAAGTAAAAAATTCATTTTCTTGTTACTGCGGACATGACCGATACAGAAATACCATTCTTTTCAAATTCTGAGCAATGTACAGACAAAACTCTTATGTTATATATATGGATTACATTTCAGGCCTTCCCCTAAACTACCATTTCACTCGGTGTGAATAACATTATTGATAGCCTGGATTATAGCGACCTATTCCCTGACTTTGCATACCAATTTTCGTGAAGATACGACCACAAAGAAAATAAATATTTGACAATTAAATTTTAGGCCTTCCCCCAAACTACCATTTTTCTCATACCAAAGAGACGATGGTATCACTTCATAGCGCAGCACACAGCTATACGATACACACTGCAATGTAAATGGATGGCCGTTTAAGCAACAGGCCTTTGTATATGCTTCCAGGAACAAAATGAAAAATTTGGACCTTGTGTGGCACGAGAAACCGAAGAAAACTGTTTTGAAAATGTTATTGTGGATGCCATTGTGATCGTAATGATGACGAAATAACACCTGCAGAACTTCTTTCCGTCCGTTTTGAATAGATATCTGCCTGATAATAGACGTCACTCCTGTCCGACTCCTTGGTTGAATGGTCAGAGTTGAGGCCTTCGGTTCAGAGGGTTTCGGGTTCGATTTCTGGCCGTGTCGGGGATTTTAATCGCTTGTGATTAGTTCTTCTGGCTCGTGGACTAGGTTTTTGTGTTTGTTCTAACACTCTGCATCTTCATACACGTACAACACACCACACTACCAAGCACCACAGAAACACGAAAGCATTGTTATATGCCTCCACATTGGGTTGGCGTTAGGAAGGGCATCCGACTTTAAAACAGGGCCAAATCCACATGTGTAATATAGTTCGCACCCGCGAACCCTCAGTGAAAGAAAAGCGGCAGAAGAAGAAGGAGAAGAATAGAGGTCACTCCTCTGTGATTCCTGGGCTCGACACAAGAATGAATATACACTGACTGACAGAGCAAATGCAACACCAAGAAGGAGTGGTTCGAAAGGGATGAAAGTTGGGGAAAAAACAGAGACGGCACGGACGAATAATGGATGTTTATTTCAAACCGATATGCAGGTTACACAATGCGCACGGCATCGACTCAGTAGGATGTAGGACCACCGCGACCGGCGATGCACGCAGAAACACGTCAAGGTAGAGAGTCCATAAGAGTGCGGATGGTGTCCTGAGGGATGGTTCTCCATTCTCTGTCAACCATTTGCCACAGTTGGTCGTCCGTACGAGGCTGGGGCAGAGTTTGCAAACGGCGTCCAATGAGATCCCACACGTGTTCGATTGGTGAGAGATCCGGAGAGTACGCTAGCCACGGAAGCATCTGTACACCTCGTAGAGCCTGTTGGGAGGTGCGAGCAGTGTGTGGGCGGGCATTATCCTGCTGAAACAGAGCATTGGGCAGCCCCTGAAGGTACGGGAGTGCCACCGGCCGCAGCACATGCTGCACGTAGCGGTGGGCATTTAACGTGCCTTGAATACGCACTAGAGGTGACGTGGAAGCATACGCAATAGCGCCCCAAACCATGATGCCGCGTTGTCTAGCGGTAGGGCGCTCCACAGTTACTGCCGGATTTGACCTTTCTCCACGCCGACGCCACACTCGTCTGCGGTGACTATCACTGACAGAACAGAAGCGTGACTCATCGGAGAACACGACGTTCCGCCATTCCCTCATCCAAGTCGCTCTAGCCCGGCACCATTCTAGGCGTGCACGTCTATGCTGTGGAGTCAATGGTAGTCTTCTGAGCGGACGCCGGGAGTGCAGGCCTCCTTCAACCAATCGACGGGAAATTGTTCTGGTCGATATTGGAACAGCCAGGGTGTCTTGCACATGCTGAAGAATGGCGGTTGACGTGGCGTGCGGGGCTGCCACCGCTTGGCGGCGGATGCGCCGATCCTCGCGTGCTGACGTCACTCGGGCTGCGCCTGGACTCCTCGCACGTGCCACATGTCCCTGCGCCAACCATCTTCGCCACAGGCGCTGCACCGTGGACACATCCCTATGGGTATCGGCTGCGATTTGACGAAGCGACCAACCTGCCCTTCTCAGCCCGATCACCATACCCCTCGTAAAGTCGTCTGTCTGCTGGAAATGCCTCCGTTGACGGCGGCCTGGCATTCTTAGCTATACACGTGTCCTGTGGCACACGACAACACGTTTTACAATGACTGTCGGCTGAGAAATCACGGTACGAAGTGGGCCATTCGCCAACGCCGTGTCCCATTTATCGTTCGCTACGTGCGCAGCACAGCGGCGCATTTCACATCATGAGCATACCTCAGTGACGTCAGTCTACCCTGCAATTGGCATAAAGTTCTGACCACTCCTTCTTGGTGTTGCATTTGCTCTGTCAGTCAGTGTATAAACCAATAGGCTTTCGGGGGATAACGCGTTCTTTTAAATCTCGTCCTACCGAAAATTACGAAATATCCTCAATCTCTAGGTTTGAGTATTTTCAGACAGTAAAAAATGTACCGCAAAAGGACCACGGACTACATGAAACTACCTTTCAACACGCCACAGCCTAAATTACATGACAGACTATACATTCTCAAAATGCATCTGTAATATTCAATAACTTGTCTGCGGTGATCTATCGACCGAAGCTGCGTTATGCATAGTGACAACCCTGCGCAGACGTCCATAAATATCATCGATGCGGCTTTTTTAATATTTAGAAATGGCTTTGCGTCGCACCGACACAAACATGTTTATGGCGACTAGATGCGGCTTTCAACAGTAACGTTCTTCGTCAGTGTGCATTCATTGAGTGTACTGATGTTGCATTTATTACCTGTGCATTTTGCGGTAACGGCTATTGCCGTCATCATGTTGTAGAATGTCCTCATATGCATGTCCCGACTATTTATAATGCAGTTATGGATGTCAACAGCAACCTTATGCGTGCAGATCGGCTCTTTGTACTTCGAAGTGGTTCTTGTATACTGGTCCATGGGGAGTTTTACAGAAGAACATCTGTCACAATAGCATTCAGAGACAAATAAAGGAGCCGTGACAAATCCCGGTGCGGTGTTCATTGTAAGTGAAACTGAATCAAGATGCAGTAATGCTAATGCAGTGTGCTCGCAGTTGCGATGAGCGATATTCTACAAGAAGCTCCTGGACGAAACTATCTTTACCCCAGTTTGTTCTCAGACCAACTTTGCTGTACGGGAGTGAATGCTGATGGACTCATAATATCTTGTTCGTAAGTTAGAAGTAACGGACATCAAAATGGCATGAATGATTGCTGGTAAAACTGGTGGAGGAAAAAGGCAGCAGAGTACTTGGAATGAGGAGATAAAGGCTAAGAAGCTATACGCATAAACTAGCTTCGGTGGTGGGGTCGTATGAGGCAGAATGAGTTACCTCAGAGAAAAATTGACTCAGTCATGGAGGGTAAGAGAAGTAGAGGGAGGCCAAGGCGACGATGGTGATACTCAGTTTGTAATGATTTAAAGATAAGAGATGCGGAATTTGGTGATGCCACGGAGGTAGTTACAAACATTTACAAATAGTTAGTCCGGCCCCATGGCTTAATGGTTAGCATGCTGGCCTATGAGTACAGGGGTCCCGGGTTCGATTCCCGGCAGGATCGGGAATTTTAACCATAATTTGTTAATTTCGCTGGCACGGGGGCTGGGTGTATTTGTCATCTTCATCATCAATTCATCCTTATCACGACGCGCAGATCTGGCGAGCCGAACTTGTCCTCGGACGCTCCCGGCACTAAAAGCCATCCGCCATTTCATTTTTTTTACAAATAGTTAATTCACAGAGATTTAGAGACTGAGCGCCGAAATGCATAACAGTCTATAATGATGCAGAGTGTATCAGAACTATAACCAGGGATGCTCTTCGTGTTGTGTTAAGAACGATGATACAATCGGATTGGCGGAGAAAATGTTTCTTCACTACACTACAATTTTAACCGATAGGATTAATCGACTAAAGCACATTGATAGGTTAATCTGATTTTTAGATTAATCGGTTCGATTAATCGATTAAATCGACAGTTGTACTTCTTCTTATTATTATTATTACTAACAATAATAATGAATTCTTCGGACACATAATCCTACTATACTCTTTCGCAAGACATAGTAGGTTGCAATTCTATTACTATTTATTCTGACTTATTAAAATGTGGCAGTTAACCCTAAAAATTACGCTGCAGAGTGAACATATACGAAATGAGTATGATTGGAGCTATGACTAGCGTCAATTCAACCATGAGCTTGAATACGGAAGGGCGTTGTCCCCAGAAGACCCTTTGTGGCTGTTTCCTTTCTTCAGCCGATACCTTCATATCCCGAAGGATCGAGCCTCTTTCTTTCACCTATCTTTTTAATCTTGATAGAGGATGGTTGCCCAGTTGTACTTTCTCCGAAAACAATAATAACCACCCCCTGCATGTATGAAATTTTTTTAACAGTAGCATCACTAATTACTGAGATTTCAATAATTCGAATAAACATTTAAACTTAACTGGAAGCCGAGTCAAGTCGACGTGACTTTATTTCAAAATCTCAACATGCATTGACCAAGATTCGAACAGCGGTCGTCTTTTTGAGAAGCCCGTGATGACATCACTCAGTTATTATGCCCATAATGCGAACTTAGATGTTTTTGTACACTAATATTAATAATGCCACAGTGTTTTCATCCCAGTCGCAGTGAGGCGAAGGGTGGAGAGGTGTAGAACCAGTGCGATGTCCAGTTACCCAACTATCGTCAGCCAGCCTGAGAATGGTGTTGCGGTTTTCCCTTTTCATTTCCAGGAAATGCCATGACACTTTCTACTCATAGGCCACAGCAGAATCCTTCCAGCTCCTTACCCTGTTTCATTCACCACAATTCGTCTTCATTACAATACATTTATAATTTCATTTATAATTTCTTCTTACCTCATCTACGACCCCGTATCAGGAAACGGGACTAAGGGTTAGACATATAATAATAATAATAATAATAATAATAATAATAATGATAATAATAATACCGAGCGAGTTGGCCGTGGCTGACACAGATAAGTCTTACGGCGACGATGGGATAGGTAGGGATGGCGAACCTATGCCACGCGTGTCACTAGGTGACACGCGAACACGATTACGGTGGCACGCCACATGAACATGATGTTTATATATATATATATCTTATAGTGTTACACATATAATAAATAAATATCGAAAATCTAAATACTAGTTCCATCCGGACGTGCAAAATGGCAACACTGCTACACTGACAGGTCCGAAAGTCAAGTGAGATAACAGTGTCGTTTTCTGGTGGTTTTGTATACGAACCGCGCAAACATGTTTCCGGTGCCGAAAAGAACAGAAACTTAAAGGTAGTGACCAGATTTTTCAAGAACAGTGGACAAGGGAATTCGGACTGATAGAAACATGTGTGTTGCCTGGGTTAGGAAACAATTGTATCCCTCACATTTAATGTAGCGACATTTCGAGACTAATCATTCAAATGTTCGTTCCATGCCAAATGTAGAAAGAAGAGAGTTCGTGTCACAAAATATTGAACATTACTCGAAACAAACTACTTCTTTCGTATCTTCTTGTCGGCCAAGGAATTGAGTACCAGTGCGACTGTTTCCATCTGTTTCACTGCATAGTACAGCATGCATGGGGAACCGCTTTCTGACGGTGAGTTCTTGAAATAAACTTCCTTATTGATGTCCGGCACATTATTTGAAAACTTCCCTAACAAACAACAAATAATTAACAGAATGAAAGGAATACCAGCCAGCTGAATGACAGAATAATAAGAATGAGTGAAGAAGTTTCGGAGCAATTGAAAACTAATTTGGATAACTCTCGGATGTATGCAATATGTTTTGATGAAAGCATGGATGTGACCTTACAAGCAAAGATCGGTGGTTTTTTTCTTCTGATTTCCTTGCAGAAATGTGATGAGGTAGAAATTAGTTAAATTGTTGAGCATACGAACTACGACAACATGGAAGGAAAATGAAGCTAAGGAAGTGAAGTCCACTGGCAATATTAGTATTGTGCTGTACAGTTGGTGCAGTGGGTAGAGCTTTACCGGGCGAGTTGGCCGTGCGCGTAGAGGCGCGCGGCTGTGAGCTTGCATCCGGGAGATAGTAGGTTCGAATCCCACTATCGGCAGCCCTGAAGATGGTTTTCAGTGGTTTCCCATTTTCACACCAGGCAAATGCTGGGGCTGTACCTTAATTAAGGCCACGGCCGCTTCCTTCCAACTCCTAGGCCTTTCCTATCCCATCGTCGCCATAAGACCCATCTGTGTCGGTGCGACGTAAAGCCCCTAGCAAAAAAAAAAAATAGTATTTTTGATTTTTATATCTAACTAGCAGAAGTACCCGTTCTTCGTACGGGTTATCAGAAACTGGCTTTAGTTACTCATACTATCGGTGTGACTGACTTCATTAGATATTTATATCACTGGTTTATTTACATAAGTACGTAGAAATTATTTGTCATGTTTGGAATTATAGTGTATCTTCTTCTTCTTTTCTTTATGAGGGCCTCTAAATATTAGTTCCTAATTAGCTTCGACCTCGAAGATCTTTCGCTACCATGTCTTTCCTTCATTCCCACCTAGATATACCTGCTCCCTTCACAAAGCTGCAGGTTTAGTGTAAGTATACTTCCGCTAGATAGTACCACAAATGTAAATATTATTGAATGTATTTGTTTGAAACGACATTTCGTAACTGTTGTATGTCCGGCGCTCCCTTCTCGCTCCGCCAGCCAGCTACACGCGCGCCAAGTGTCATTCTTCTAGCCTCGACGCGCAGCCCTCAGTGCGCGTGCCTGAACCATCGTGTGTGTACTATAAAGAGGAACTCCCAGCCTGTCCAGATGCCCACTTGCCCCGGTGTCCAGCTCCAGAATACACCCTACGTCGAGCACGGAGGCTACTCCTCTTGAAAATGTGCTTCGGCCAGGTGGACTGAATTTCTGGCAGTACGAGGTCTCACCTCTGGTCACCGCTCCTCTTCCGCTGCCCATATCCAGTCATACTATTACATACCGTCATATTTCCTTAATTAATGCAAGCTCCCTTAGTTTCGCTAAGTAAGAATTCTTCCAACATTGAATTTGCTTTTATGAACTCAGCAAGGAAGGACTTTCCAAACATTTATGTCAGTACTTCGGATAGCTTTCGACTATCGACTTTTCTTATCACAAGGACTATCTTTTCGAGATAGAAGTGGATGTAAATACTGTAAACTTGTATATAGTGTACAAAAGATAGACTCTTTCTCAAGATTCCTAATTCATTTTGCTTCAAGTTAAATTTCAGTTTTATTTGTGTAAATAGTGTATTTTGCATTTGAAGCGAATAATAAAGTTGTGTTTTGTAAATCTCAACCTTGGTTACAACACAACTCTATGGCGACGAGGTAAAAAAAAAAACGCACCAAACACTCCAATTCATCGGCCCCAGTCACCAACTCTGTGGCGACAGGATAATAACTTGCAATTCATCCACTCCTTCACAACGAGGTACAGCAAACTCAGTGCCCTCATACGCTTAGACATTGGCGACGAAGTCAATCAGTGCTCAGTGTGTCGCCCACTTAACAGACATTCCACAGCTCTCTGTCGTGCGCTCCACCTGTGTGGCACGCTCCAGCGTGTTTGCTTGCTCTCTCTCTCACTCCCAGCATATACCGGTCAAGGTCGCGCCTACAACCAGTTCTGACACACAGCTCTCCTTGCTCTTTCTTGCACGCATCTCGCAATGGCTACAGCTGAGCAACTCGCTACGGTATTCCAAGCCTTACAGCAGCAACAACAACAGTTTATGCAACAACAACAGGCAGCATTAATTCAGGCTATTCAAGCTATTTCTGTCTCTACACAGCCATCAGCTATTCCTCCGTTCTCTGCTTTTGATCCGCCTAAGGAAGAATGGTCAGTTTATTTAGCACGCTTACAACAGCATTTCATCTGCCATTCTGTCACAGATGATCAACGCCGCCGAGCACTATTTCTTAGTTCGGTTGGCAATGCTACGTGTGAATTACTACGTAAATTAGGTCCAGAAGAAAACCTTTCTGAGGTACCATTCGCACAGCTCCTGGCCCGTCTCACTGAACATTATGCCAAAGCTCCTCACATAGTGGCTGCTCGCTATAAATTTTTTTCAGAGCAGAAAGCAACCCCATCAGACACATACTGAATGGATAACTGAATTGCGTGGTCTAGCTAAACCCTGCCAGTTCATATGCTCCAAGGACGGTTGTGGTTCACCCTACACTGATTCTCTCATTCGGGACATGGTAATTTTACATACTCCTGAGGACAAGATACGTTTTGACGCTGTCAAGCAGAGTAACTCTTCTTTAGAAGACGTCCAGCGTATTGCTACGGTTTATGAGCTTACTACCAAGACTGCCGCAGCCATAGCTTCTCCACACGAAGTTGCTCAAGTCTCGACTCAGGCCCGCAAGTCCTCTGCTACAGTGAACCGTCCGGATAAGGCGCTCTCTACCAAGCATTCTCGCCAGGTTCCCTCTCGTAATGCTACAAGGAAGCCCAATTCTAAAAGCACCTCGAAACTCCTGCCTTCCTGCCGAGGCTGTTTCAAGCATCATGAACGTCGTGACTGTCGTTTTTTCAAAGCCACTTGTGAACGATGTAATAAACTTGGACACATTAAGACTGTATGTCGGAGTTCGCTCCGCCCTGCTAAGACTCCTGCAGCACGCCCGAAGCATATACAGCCCCGCCAAGACATGGAAGTTGATCAGATCAATCTTATTCTTCCCACAAGGAATTCTCACAAGATCATCGTTCCTCTCTCATTCTCTACTCGATCTGTCGATTTTCAATTAGACACTGGATCACCTGTCTCTATTATTAATCTAGCTACCTACCATGACTTAGGTTCCCCTTCATGCTCTCCAGCTGACATCCAGCTTGTGACGTTTAACAAAAAGAAAATTGACATTAAAGGTCAAATCCAGCTTCAGGCTAGTTATAAAGGAATTCAGAAGGCCATTCCTCTTCTCGTAGTTAACAACTACACTGCATCCAACATTATGGGCATGGATCTATTTAACTTATTTGGTTTCCAGATACATGACAACATTAACGTTGTATCTACATTGCATACTACTTCTGACGTTACCGATCTCCTAAAGCAGTTTCCTGAAGTCTTCGCCTCTCAGCTCGGAACAGCAAAAGACTATACAGCTCACATACAGCTGAAATCCGGAGCTAAGCCTCGCTTCCTCAAAGCACGTCCAGTACCCCTAGCACTTCAAGACCCGGTCACGAAAGAATTAGAAAGATGGATACAAACTGGAATTGTGGTACCAGTTACTTCTAGTCAATGGGCTACTCCACTAGTGGTAATCAAGAAACCTGATGGTAATGTTCGACTTTGTGGCGATTTTCGATCTACAGTCAACGCACAACTCGACACAGATATCTTTCCTATTCCACGTCCAGAAGACTTATTCCGTCGTCTCGCTGGTGGACAATTCTTCTCTCGAGTTGATCTTAAAGAAGCATATCTCCAGCTACTTTTAGACGAAGACTCTAAGAAATTTCTAACACTCAACACTCCTCTCGGATTGCTCCAGCTCCAGCGGCTCCCATTCGGTGTTTCATCCTCAGCGGCTATTTTCCAGCGCTATTTAGCTCAACTCACGGCCTCCATTCCCGGTTGTGCTAACTACCTGGATGATATTATTGTTACTGGAAAAGATCATCAGGAACATCTAAACAATCTACGCCTCCTTCTCCAGAAATTGAAAGACAATGGCCTACGAGCGAATCTCGCTAAATGTACATTCTTTCAGCCTCAAGTTCACTACCTAGGACATATACTTGATAAGACTGGAATTCGCCCTAGTGCACAGAATGTCTCAGCTATCGTCAACATGCCAGAACCTCAGAACCTCAAGCAGCTCCAGTCCTTCATAGGCAAAGCGAACTACTATAATAAGTTCATTCCCCGCTTCGCTACAGTGGCAGCTCCATTAAACGCTCTACGTAAAAAAGGTGTTAAATTTCAATGGACTCCGCAATGCCAACAGGCATGGAAAACCATCAACAACGCCTTAATTCAAGCTATACAACTCACTCATTTTCAGCCCGACAAGCTCATCATGCTAGCTACTGACGCTTCAGACTACGGTGTCGGTGCCGTTCTCTCCCAGAAGGATCGTCATGGACGGGAACGCCCCATCGCTTTCGCTTCGAAAACACTTAATGACCATCAACGTCGATACTCACAGATAGAGAAAGAAGCTTTAGCCATCATCTTTGGTATTCGCCGTTTCAATGAATATCTCTATGGCAACCATTTCCTGATCATTACTGATCATAAGCCTCTCGTACACTTATTCCATCCTGGTAATAAGATCCCTGAGAATTCCCTCAGAAAGCTTCAAAGATGGTCCATGTTCCTTTCTGATTATTCCTATCAGATTGTCTATCGAGCCACATCCCAGCATTGTAATGCTGATGCCCTCTCACGCTTACCAGTTGGTCCTGATACTGCCTTCGATTCTCAAGAATCTGAATGTCTTCAGTTGGACATAGAACTTGAAGATACTGTCTCCAGTTTTCCTATTGATGCTACCTGCATAGCTAAAGCTACGGATAAGGACAGTACACTTGCTACTGTGCGTACTTACATCCGCAACGGTTGGCCTCTTCAGAGCAATCTTCCCGCCCACCTTGCACCTTATCATCGTATGCAGCATCGTCTCACGACTCGTGCTGGAGTCGTACTCCTAGAAGCAGGCACCATCTTCCGAGTGGTTATCCCACTTAGCCTACAGAAACAAGTTCTAGAATTATTACACCAAAGCCATTGGGGTATATCCCGAACGAAGCAACTAGCACGTCAACACTGCTACTGGCCCGGTATTGATGCCGCCATCGAAAAGCTCATCCGTCATTGTGAACAATGTCAACTGAATCAGAACGCCCCATCTTCTGATATAGCTTCATGGCCTCCTGCTACTACTCCATGGGAACGAGTTCACATCGATTTCGCAGGTCCTTTCCTCAATTCCATGTGGTTAATAGTCATCGATTCACTATCGCACTTTCCATATGTAGTGGATATGCATTCGACTACTACGACCGAAGCTACCATTCGTGCTCTACATAAAATATTTACTACAGAAGGCTTACCTCAAGTACTCATTTCGGACAACGGACCTCAATTTACAGCTACTGCTTTTAAGAAATTTTGTACATATAATGGCATTCGTCATATCCTAGCACCGCCTTTTCACCCTCAATCTAATGGTGAAGCTGAACGCTTTGTACAAACATTTAAGAGAAGTATGAAAAAAGCTGTCTCTTCAGGCTTAACTAAAGACCAAGCATTGCTCCAACTCTTAAGCAACTATAGAACGCTGCCCGGCGCTGATAATATCACTCCTGCACAGAAGCTCCATGGACGACCTCACAGAACTTTACTTTCTCTGTTGCAGCCTCTTCCGGCCCAGTCTCAGACCTCACCAACGAAGTTCTCAGTCAACGACAAGGTCTACACCCGGACATTCAGGTCAAACCCACTCTGGATACCTGGAGTCATCTGCAGATCTTTGGGTCATCGTCTCTACGAAATACAGACTACGGAGAAACGTATCTGCCGCCATCAAGACCAGATACGTCTGCGCTACCGCCCATGTCCAGCTATTGATTCTATTGCTCAGCCAGATAAATCTATTGCTGAACGAGCTTTAGACCATTTAATAACCATGGGTTCCTTTCAGGATGAGACAGCGCCACTCCGCCCGGTCCCAGCTCCGGACAATCCAACAGAGACATCAGCAGTTCCGGCCCAGCATCGCAGCCGCCGCCAGCGCCGCCGCCGTTTCACGCCGTACCGGCGTATTTAGGAGGGGAGGGTGTTGTATGTTCGGCGCTCCCTTCTCGCTCCGCCAGCCAGCTACACGCGCGCCAAGTGTCATTCTTCTAGCCTCGACGCGCAGCCCTCAGTGCGCGTGCCTGAACCATCGTGTGTGTACTATAAAGAGGAACTCCCAGCCTGTCCAGATGCCCACTTGCCCCGGTGTCCAGCTCCAGAATACACCCTACGTCGAGCACGGAGGCTACTCCTCTTGAAAATGTGCTTCGGCCAGGTGGACTGAATTTCTGGCAGTACGAGGTCTCACCTCTGGTCACCGCTCCTCTTCCGCTGCCCATATCCAGTCATACTATTACATACCGTCATATTTCCTTAATTAATGCAAGCTCCCTTAGTTTCGCTAAGTAAGAATTCTTCCAACATTGAATTTGCTTTTATGAACTCAGCAAGGAAGGACTTTCCAAACATTTATGTCAGTACTTCGGATAGTTTTCGACTATCGACTTTTCTTATCACAAGGACTATCTTTTCGAGATAGAAGTGGATGTAAATACTGTAAACTTGTATATAGTGTACAAAAGATAGACTCTTTCTCAAGATTCCTAATTCATTTTGCTTCAAGTTAAATTTCAGTTTTATTTGTGTAAATAGTGTATTTTGCATTTGAAGCGAATAATAAAGTTGTGTTTTGTAAATCTCAACCTTGGTTACAACAGTAACTATTACAAATGATCAAGGAAATACGCGATGCATAAAAGAAACTACTATAATTATCGATAATTATAATTCTCAGGGCTTGTCACTCATGTCGCACATCATATAATGAATCTGAGCATAAATGTTGAGAAATTTTTTCAAGTCATGGACAGTATATAGGTTGTTTTCATGGTTGCAATGATCGTAAAAGTGGACCAAAATATCGGTACTAATAACATCAGTGATCCTACTACTCCATGATTTGATATAAAATAGCTGAAACTATAGGTAACAGACTCCGCAAAACGCTGAAACCTAAGCCAGTACGTAAAAACGGAGGCCCGTCGGCAACCGGTGGTCGCTGTACTACGGAGATCTCTGGGGCTATTAATTTTATACTTCACTAGCTTTCATCCCCGCCCAAAGGAGTGCTATGAGCGTCTTACACAACAGTTTATTTTTTCCAGATAGTAAGTCATGTGTGTATCAATTTTGGTTGACAGCTATGCTCAAACGTACATGCATAATCTAGCTGCTCTAGAATCTTGGAGCTGACGTTGCCATGGTAACGGCCGATCGTTTCTTTATCTGATTCCTAGATTAGGGGTAGTGTGGTTCCAATATCTCCATAACGGTTGGTGTTAGGGCCTTAAAACATGGTTTTCGGGCCCGAAGGGTTTACCGAGTTTCGTTCTTTGCGTCCAGGGGATTAAAATGAGCTTTGTCTCGTCCTTGTACGACAAATTCGATTTCGCCTATATTAGCGTATTATTTTAATATTTTTATATTTCCCCCGTCGCCCCCCACCTCGAATTGTTTTGAAAATAAAATACAGCCCATGTTACTCACTGGAATGCAGCTTTCTATAAGTGAAGTAATTTATAAAATCAGTTCAGTAGTTCTTGAGTCTACCCGTTACAAACAAATATACAAATTTTTCCTCTTTATAATATTAGTATAGAAGCATAGATTACATCTCTACAAATACGGTTGCCGTCAGGAGGGGTATCCAGCCGTAAAACATGGTCAAATCCACATGAGCGACACAGTTCGCACCCGCAACCCCACATGTGTGGGTAAAGCGATAGAAGAAGAAGATACTTATTTTAAAAATTCACCCCCTTTTTTATTCTTTTCAACCCCTTAAGTGAATTTTCCCTAAAGAGTGTGTTCATTTTTAAAGGAGATTCCAAGTACCAACTTTAAAGTCTGTAACATCTTTACTTTTTGAGATATATGTATCCTCATATAAATAATTCAACACCTTCCTCACTTCTTTTCACCCCCCCCCCACCTTAAGTGGATTTTCTGAAAACGAAAACTTGTGTTCTTTTATTTTTAAAGGCGATTCCAAATATCATTTTTCATGTCTGTAACATGTTAGGTTTTTTTTGTGATTTATTGTAGATAATTTCGCTGCTGTAGAATCCTGGAGCTGACGTTGCCATGGTTACGGCAGTTTATTACTTTATCCGATTCGTAGAACAGGGGTACTGTGGTGCCAATATCGCCGTAACGGTTGGTTTTAGGGCCTTACACCATGGTTTTCGGGCCCGTAAGTCTTACCGAGTTTTGTTCTTTGCGTCAAGAGGATTAAATTGAGCTTTGTTTCGTCCTTATACGACAAATTCGATATTTTGCCTATATTAGCCTATAATTTTTATATCTCCCTCCCGTGCCCCCCGCCTCGAATTGTTTTGAAAATAAAATACATCCCATGTTACTCACTCGCAATGTAGCTTTCTATAGGTGAAGTAATTTTTAAAATAGGTTCAGTAGTTTTTGAGTCTGTTCGTTACAAACAAACATACAAATGTTTCCTCTTTATAATATTAGTATAGACAATATTTATCTTTTTACAATTTGTTTTACGTCGCACCGACACAGATGGGTTTTATGGTGACGATGGGATAGGAAAGGCTTACGAATGAGAAGGAAACTGCCGTGGCCTTAATTGAGATACAGCCCCAGCATTCGCCTTGTGTGAAAATGAGAAACCATGGAAAACCATTTTCAGGGCTGCAGAGAGTGGGGCTCGAACCCACTATCTCCCGGATACAAGCTCACAGATGCGCGCCCCTAATCGCACGGTCAACTCGCCTGGTAATAATATTTAATGGCGAAGTGTGTTACATTAGGAGCTTATTATTTATTTACAAATAATAATATGTATTCTCAAAAGTTACATTTTTTTAAATGTATGTTTTGCATTATTTTCAAAATACGACACACAGAACATGAAATCAAATGTATTTACAAGATATATATCTAATAAATAAACAAATAAATCAGTAAAAAAAATAAATAGCATATTATGAATCATTATTGGAAATTTGGAAAGGAAGTTAACAAGTGGTACACTCAACAGTTGAGAATAATAAACCATACTTAAAATGGCACGCTAGTCGGAAAAGGTTCGCCATCCCTGGGATAGGAAAAAGCTAAGGAGGGGGAAGGAAGCGACCTTGGCTTTAATTAAGGTACATCCTCAGCATTTGCCTGGTGTGAAAATGGGAAACTACGGAAAACCATCTTCAGGGCTGCCGACAGTGGGGTCGAACCCACTATCTTCTGGATGCAAGCTCACAGCTGAGTATACTATCTAGGTAATAAAATAACAATATAGAAGGTAACTAAAATGTCAGTGGAAAGACCGAAACGAGAAGCAGTTTACGGTGAAGTGAGAACTTTGAGGGCCAAATTTATAAAGGTATGTGATGAAGATATGTAATTAATAAAGCAACAAGTGAGAGCTACGAAGTATTTTAATGTATGTACAAGAATAATACAGCACGCCAGCAAGAAGAATGTTAATTACGAAAATGATAGGGAATCTTTCGCATCTTCCTTCGCCCCTTCGTAAGGTAAGCCAAGCGAAGTTTTCGGTATTGAGTGTGGTATAAACCTCGTCCTTACCAGCCCTTATGCTCGCAGCAATATCTCCTGACGTGGGGATAATACTTTTACCTGTTTCGGAGATGCCGACGTGCTTGAATTTTGTCCTGGAGGAGTTATTTTGCTTGCCAGTAAGTTTACCGACGCGAGGCAGGCGTATTTGAGATTACCGGACTGAGCCGAGATCGAACCCACCATCTTGAACTCTACCCTCTGAGCTACTCAGCCCAGTGTTTTTAACACTATATCCTAAGGAATATCCAATCTGACTCGCTGAGTCGGGTACTGGCTTTTTGTACTCGTCCCAACATTCTCCTCTTCATGTAAAATACACTACCAACCACCACAGAAAAACGCAATGTGAATATATCCCTCCTCACAGGGTTGGTGTCAGGAAGGGCATCCGACTGTAAATGAGGGCCAAGGCCACATATGCGACACAGTTCACATCCGCGATCCCACTACTAGTGATGGGCAGTCTGATTCGAGGCCTCGAAATTTCTCGAGATTTCTCGAGACTAGCACAGGCACTATTTCTCGCGAGAAATTTCGAGAGATCTGGAGAGCGTTGTCCCCGCATTGTGTGGCGAGTATCGTGTCGTAGACCTACAGATAGACATAGCTGAGTATTGTTAGCGCCGAGTATGCGAATAGTAAACCACGCACCTTCTCCATTCCGTAAATACGCGTGAACAAGCGATTAGGGCGTTCATTTCTTTCATTTCTACCGAGGTATATTTTGACGCAGTATAACGTAATTATAAAGGGTACGCATTCAGGCATTGTAAGAAGTGGTAAGTACACGAATGAATAGGCTAAGTACAGAAATTGACGGCAACTTTAGGTACACCTACCTGGATACTAAAGGCGTGCATTATTCGAACTCGAGACGAGGCAAGATTCGCCCTGCTGCATATGCAACCACCATTGCGCATGAGTGGAACGTGTTATCTAAAATGCTTGAGTTTGCTCCACTTCTTTCGACATGTGCGTGTACATCGTTATCAAACCCCAGATTGAAAATCTTAGACCACTGCTTGCGTTTAGCAATATTTTGGTGACAAAGGAAATAATTCCTTACAATGTTATGGAGTATTCGCGTCGTATGTAAAGTTAACATAATTACCCAACAACAACAACAACGAAAGAAAATATGACAAGAAGTACTACTAGTTGAACTTTCTAAATCCAGCAACATTATATACAATTTCAAACACAACTTAAGTATTTCCAGTACTTAACTCTACGGTTTACAATACTGTAGGTTGAGCTTACTACTAGCTAAACATTACAAGTGATGATAAAGTAAAGTTAAAAACATAATTATCCAACAACAAGTACAACAAGCAATTCCACGGAGAGAAAATATTAGAAGAAATACTACTATTTGAACGTTCTAAATCCAGCAGAAAATTATAAATTCAGAGTCCGTCATTTACAGCTTTTACTGTTCACTTCACACTAGCACTAATAATCTTCTTAAACGATTTGATACCGGACGGGAATCTATCAAGGCTTGCTGCAGGTAATTTATTCCAATCCCTTATGTTCCTGTTTACGAAGGAAAATTTGCCCACATCAGTGTACTGGTTATTATTACACTACTGTAAGTGACCATTGCCACCGGGATATTTTCCATTTGCGATGTATTTGTTAATAATAATTAGGTACTTCGGTATATGATGGTGCAATGTGTAATTGTGTCTAGTTGTACGCGACAACTTGAAGACGATGTCCGAAACGCAACGTAAGTCGTGGATGTCGGTTATTTTGAAGAGATGCCACATAGCACAGCCTGCTGTGTTGTTTGTTCTAAAGAAGTAAAATACGTCGGCAGAAATACAAAAGATGATCCGAAACTTAAAAAACACATAATATCAATGAAGAGGAATCGTCACAGAACACCTCCGATCAGGTCTGAATCATAAGAAGCAACCCTGCCGACAACGATTGTGAGGCATCCAGGTAGGTGTACATCCTAATTACAGTTATTAACAAATTACACGGGTTATTCAGCTAAGAAGTTCACCTGAAATAACTCTTGAACAGTTTTATGATACTGACATTCTGTTTTCACTTTCGTTAATGGTATTAAGGAGCTCACAGTTCAACATGCAGTGCTTACCTAGGCTTTTGACAAAATTTATCGTCACACACGTTTCCATATAAGAACTGCTGATGCTAACTATCAAGCTTACACTCGTAGTTACTGGGAAGTCCCACAGTTCGCAGTACACGAGAATCGGTCTAGAGAGCGTTGCTCTTCACCCCTGTCGAAAGAATTGGAGCAAACTTGGGCATTTCAAATTACAGTACATCCTCCACTCATGTGTAATGGTGGTTGCATATGTAGCAAAGCACATCTTTCCCCGTCTCAACTTCGAATTATGCACGCCTCTAGTATCCTAGCAGGTGTACATCGTATCTACAGTCATACACAAATTATGTAGGATTAGAAACTAAGATGTCCTCTCAAAATAAGTTATGAACAGTTTAAGATACTGACATTCTTTTTTTCACCTTCGTTAATGGTATTAAGGGGTTCATAATTGAACATGCAGTACTTTTCCAGGCTTTTGACAAAATTTATTGGCTTACACGTTTCCCTATGAGAACGTTATTTCACGCAATAACTGCTGATGATATATTATCAGTTTAAACTCGTAGTTACTGGGACGTCGCATAGCTCGCAGTACAGGTGAATCGGTCTCGAGATTCTCGCGAGAGTCTCGAGATCTGTGGCGACAGTCTCGAGAGTCTGGAGCGAGAGTGTTGGCCATCACTACCCACTAAGGTGTGGGGAAAGCGTCACAAGAAACAGAAGTAGAAGAAAAGGCAGAAGATACTAAATAATATCGAAGATTCAACAGATGTTATCACATCTTGGATTGGATGGCAGCTTACGTACTGACGGCAGGTTCTAAATCCAGGTGCATCAAGTTTAGTTGCACATAATTACAACAAAATACGCTAGGAAAATCATCAAAGAGTATCAAATGAGAGAATAGTGGTTAGGAAAATGATTCCACTTTGCGCCCAACCCAAATATGAAGCAATCGTAACACACTGAGAATGTATACGTTGAAACATGCAATTCTCTCCTTTTCAAGACACGGAAAGTTATTGTTGGTAACTGTTGACTTAGATTTTTAAGGCAACAGTTTGTTGAGAAAAGAGACTCACAGGTCTGATCGACGTCACTTTGTATGTTTTCTCATACTTTGCGATTTCACAATCTATTGTAACCCAGACGTAGTACTTGACCTCCACACAACTGACGAGGAGAAGTTACTGTTATTCATTTTCATTGCACCATACGGCTAGTGCTGCCTCCTCGTAAATATGATGCTAAACCTAAGCTATTATTAGATTTTTATGCAATGAAGCAGGCAACCAAGCTTTTAGTTCTGCATGATCATGATCGATCATAGTCACAGGACCACCAGTTTTACATGGAATCTTCTGGGCAAAGAGCTTAGATGATAGAGCGCTGGCTTTTTCAGCTCAAACAGGCGGGTTCGATCCCGGCTCAGTCCGGTAGTCTCAAATACACCAGCCTTGTGTCGGTAGATATACTGACACGTTAAAGAACTGAGGTACAAACTTCCAGCACCTCGGAGTCCCAGAAAATCTTAAAAGAAGTTTGTGGGACGTAAATAATAATTCTTCTTCTTCTTCTTCTTACATAGAATCAAAACTACAAAGACGTGCTGTTTTAAAAATCCCACATACGCTACATGATTCGAATTCACGGTCTCCTTAGTGAGAATCAAATAACGATGTCATTAGATATTTGAAGTGTTGGCATGGGAAAGGTAGTAAGCAAAAAACATCGAAATGTAGTTTTTTCATGGAGAACGTAGTAAACGCTCATGCCAATTGCATCGAAAGGTGGCAAGTTAACTCGTACAGTAGATTAGTTTCTACGATTGGCGCAAGACGGAACTTGTAAGTCCATGAGATTTGGCATGGGGAAGGTAGTGAGTCAGCCTTTGCCGCTAGTGAATTAGATATAACCTTTACCATTTGTTGAAAGTCAACTGCATGTAAACCTTGTTTATAGCTATTGTAGTTCGTCATAGTGATACTTCAGTTACCAGAATGCCTCGTAAACCTATTCCGTTCAAAACGGTAAGTCGTTATTGCCAGCATCTTGACATGACATTCATAACTAGTTCCTTATGTTCAAAAATAGATACTACGTGTGGCCAACAGTGGTTCCAGAAGAAACCGCGTAAATAATCAGAGAGCGACTATTTCATGTAAGCATGATGATGCTTGGGGATTTTCGTGACTTCGCCATGGAAAGCGAGTGATACACTGCTGTTTGTAGAAAGTGAAACACTCAGAAGCCATGATCTGAAACATGCCAAAATCAGAGGACATGTAGAACAGTGGAACCATAATAAGTGTTTTAAATTGCAGAGAGATGGCGTGCACATAGGCCCAGCAGTGCCCTTCTGTGTGTGACTGGCCAGGGCAGTGTTACGCAATGCTCAGTAAGTGCGGAGCTGCCATCATACGAAGTGGAAACGTGTACGTGTGCCTCGCCGACATCACATCAGCATGTGAGTGCGTTCGAACGGGGCAGAATGATGGGTCTGTCGTTCCGTGACATTGCGGCTCGTACTGCTTCAACAGTGAGACGTATGTGGAATCAGTGGAGAGAAGAGGGCCGTACACAACGCCGACAGGGTACTGGACGACACAATGTGAATACAGCGCGAGATGACCGCTATCTTGTCCGCCTGGCCGTAACGGACAGAACAGCTTCGTCCACGATGTTGGCTCGACGTTGGAGCACTGCAACGGGTGTGGGGATGTCTGCATCGACGGTTCGACGTTGTCTTCCGAGGGCTGGACTGGTGGCACGCATGCCATTGCGCTGGCTTCCATTGACCAGCAACCACTAACGCCGTAGACTGCAATGGGCATCTGAACACCGACACTGGCGTGCTGAGTGGCAAAATGTAGTGTTTTCGGGCGAGTCCCGTTTCACCTTTTCCTACAGTGATGGCCGCATACGCGTTAGACGCTGCTGTGGTGAACGCCATTGGTCAGACTGTATTGTTGAGGGGCATAGCGGACAAACCCCAAGTGTGATGTTTGGGCCACAATTGCCTATAACATGCGATCTCTCTTCAGACGTCTTGAGGGCAATCTGAACAGCTGCCGCTACATCAGGGAGGTTTTACAGCCTAAGGCACTGCCCCTCCTGCAGGCCGTTCCAGACGCCATATTCCGGCAGGACGATGCCCGAACACATGCGGCAAGGAATGTGCAAGCCTTCTTCGAAGAACGACGGATACCACTGCTTCCCTGGCCTGCCCGTTCGCCGGATATGTCACCCATTGTACATGTCTGGGATATGGTCGGTCGGCACCTTGTTCGTTCAGGTCCTCCTGCAGTCACTGTTGATGATTTATGGACGCGCCTACAAACCGCGTGGCAGAGTGTTCCCCAGCAGCATATTCAGGCACTCTTTGACCCCATGCCACAACGTCTAGCGGCTCTGTTTGCAGCACGTGGTGGCGCTACGCCGTACTGAATTTCCACGGTCACCGTGCATGTACAGTTCTGTAATTGTAATCATTTGTGTCTTGTCATGTCCCTAATATGTGGAATAAATTGCATTGTGATCACAGCTCTCAGTCTTGGTGTTCCACTTTCTACAAACAGCAGTGTATTTAAATTCTCAACGTCTTAATACTAGCACTGTAAGCTGGATAAGGACTTCTGAAGACGAACTTCCCTCAGTCTAGACAATGCAATCATTCAACGAGTTAGAACCGTGGAAGGAGCACAATATCCTCAGACGAGGACGGTCCTATCACACGATCAACTACATACAGACCTTACAACCACTTGGAAGGAGACTATCAGCGAACCGAGAAACATGACTTAGGTCTATTGGCTATGCTGGATTTCTTGATTGGAAAACATCATTTGTTTTATCGTGAAATGTCCGCTTGAAACATGAACGTCAGCTGACAAACTGATTAGACAGTGATTTTTTACATTGTATTTTATCGCAAAAATTTGTGCCTGAAACATAATTAGCATAAATTTGTATGTTAAACTACCGAGCTCGATAGCTGCAGTCACTTAAGTTAGTCCAGTATCCAGTATTCGGGAGATGGTGGGTTCTACCCCACTGTCGGCAACCCTGATGATGATTTTCTGTGGCTTTCAATTTTCACACCAGGCAAATTCTGAGGCTGTACCTTAGTTAAGGCCACGGCCACTTCCTTCCCACTCCTAGCCCCATCCTGTCTCATCGTCGTCACAATAAATATCTATGTCGGTGCAACGTAAATCAACTTGTATGTTAAACTGATAAATGGATTACCGGTACTCCTTGATTTTACATTATTTATTTTCCGTAACATCTGCTTCAGAATGTTGGAAAAACTGTTTTTTCTTCTCCTTTAAAATTTGCATTTTATGATTTAATATATTTACCCTCATTTGGTACTATATTTCTTATGCAATCTTTTCATTTCTGTAGGACACGTTTATTTAATAATAACATGGACTCAGCTACCATATGCAAGCATTTCGATTTAACATAGTTCAGCCTCCCTAACTAATAATTTCGGAGTTCCACATTTTATTTACTAGAAGACAAAGAAACCAGAAATCTATTTAATTTTAACAAATATAACGAGTTTTAATCAATGTTGATGGTTAAACGTCGAATGTGTTACGAAAGATCTTTTACAGGCTCAGATTGTACGACATGGAGTACCGAATGTGATCTCTTGCACCCTTCAAAGATACGAATTCTTGTACTGGACTTGAATCCACGATCTTGGAATCCGTGTGTCGACGCACTTAATCCACAAACAGGGATATAATAATATCAATAATAATAATAATAATAATAATAATAATAATAATAATAATAATAATAATAATAACGCTCCTTCAAAGGCCAAGTGCTTATAACCTATGATTATTTTTATAGTATTAATGGGAATGGAATTCCACTCGCCGGAAAAATAGCCTTTGTTAACATAGCACATACATTGATATGTTCAATGTTTATTATTAAAGGATATATTTCGTTCTTGAAGGGCTTTCCTCGCACGTCAGGCGGACAGAGGAAGTGTGTGGTACCAAGAACTGACTTGGAGGAAACTGGGATTGAGACCGGTAAGTTTGCATTCATGAATAGGGACTGATCTGGGAGCAGCATTAGCCATTTTTCTAGTTGCGACGCACAGCCATTATGCATATTGTATGCCGGAAAAATATCCAGAAATGAGGTTTCCCCATTCAACATATGTAAAAATCTCGACTTCAAGTAGGTGTCCACACGAAAAGGAAGGCGTTCCGAACTTTGAAGTCAATGGTGATTGTTCCTTCTCTGAGCCATAGCAAATCTCGACGTTAGTCTGAGTGTGGTTAATCCTCCCACTCTAATTACGGACAAATGCTAGGATAGTAAATTTATATCATGCAGTTTCTTACTTTCAGAAGCTACCCAATGAGGTATAGATTGGATAAAAGACTCCAATACAGATGCCACAACGACAGAGGTGATCAGAACCCCATTCCTGCAGTAAATACTATGTACGAGGCTGATGTTCACCATGCCCTTTATGGCCTAACAAAAATGTGATAAAAACAACAAAATTAATTCGTAAGTTCATCGCTTCACCTTGTGTCTGACTTTTTTGCCTAATGGTCAGCGTCACGGTCTTCAGTTCAGAGGGTCGTGGCTTCGGGTCCCGGCCAGGTCAGTGATTTTAGCCGTATCTCTGACTTGGGTCTGCGTATCTGTGTTTGTCCCAATACATACTTATTCATACACAGACAGCACACCACAATCCTCAGTACCACAAAAACATGCAATAGTAAATACATCCGGCCGTAAAACAGGGCACATTTCGCATGTGTTCACACCCACGACCACATCTGGGTGTGGGAAAAATAGCGGAAGAAGAAGAAGAAGAATAAGAAGAAGACGGAGGAGGAGAAGAAGAAGAAGAAGAAGAGTTTCATTTTGTATTGAGTGAGAGTTCGTTGTCGTTCAGAAAAGGACATGACATGGTAAGCCAGTTGCTCTGTTTACAGCAGGCCTATAATCTAGGAAGAAACTTGGTAATCTTTATTAAGAATATAACCGATTGTGATGCACTTTAGCTGTCAATAGAAGTCCGAAGGAGCAAAATAGTTGACCGACATCATTACCGGCTTCTCACCAAGGCGGTCGTGGTACATACTGTAGTCATCTCCGTACAGGCCATGAAGGTCCCAGGATGTGTGGAAGGTAAAGGCTTCCGTTATCCGTAACCTCGGCACATAGTGGGGTAGGGTGGTTAGCTGTACGCCCGGCCGCCTTTGCCCCCAGGAATTAATCTGGTACTCAATTTTGGTGTAGGCTGAGTGAACCTCAGGACCATATGCACCTCCGGAAGTGGAAATATCGTTTCTTGAATTTTTAGACCTCCTGACGGGGAATCGAACTTACGTCCGTTCGGCTGAATCGAGCACACCTTTACCGCCTCGGCTAGGCAGCCCTTCAACATACTGTAAGTGAGGGTAATCAAAGGTCACATCTCTGTGGTTCGCATTTCGTCTAATACTTTAGGTCCAGTGGCTAAAAATCAGGATATTAACGGTCGCATTAAACTACTAACTTGATTGCTTAATGGATCATATTGTAAGTTACTGAATATTTAGGTCTACGGGTATCGAGATTCCAGTACGTATGTATATACACTAAATCTGAAACGTGAACTACCCACAGGTCATGAGAGTTGCCTAGTTACCGAGAACGAGACTCTAGTGCTAAATTGTGGCTTAAGAATGGAGACCTCGCATATAACAAAAAGCCTGGTTTTACAAGAGAAGGAGCAAATTGCCCTATGGTTAAAAACAGAAGACAAAATTGTGCCAATTACAAAACGTGATGTTTTCAATTTTATAATAACTATATTGATTGGTACAAAAATTAATGTCCGCCTCTGTGGTGTAGTGGTTAGCGTGATTAGCTACCACCCCCGGAGGCCCGGGTTCGATTCCCGGCTCTGCCACGAAATTTGAAAAGTGGTATGAGGGCTGGAACGGGGTCCACTCAGCCTCGGGAGGTCAACTGAGTAGAGGTGGGTTCGATTCCCACCTCAGCCATCCTGGAAGTGGTTTTCCGTGGTTTCCCACTTCTCCTCCAGGCGAATGCCGGGATGGTACCGAACATAAGGCCACGGCCGCTTCCTTCCCTCTTCCTTGCCTATCCCTTCCAATCTTCCCATCCCTCCACAAGACCCCTGTTCAGCATAGCAGGTGAGGCCGCCTGGGCGAGGTACTGGTCATACTCCCCAGTTGTATCCCCCGACCAAGAGTCTGAAGCTCCAGGACACTGCACTTGAGGCGGTAGAGGTGGGATCCCTCGCTAAGTCCGAGGGAAAAACCGAACCTGGAGGGTAAACAGATGACGACGACGACAAAAATTAATGTTGTTCTTTTCAGATTTTTATTTTACACATACGGGGTATCTAAAGACAAGTATCAATCAATCAATCAATCAATCAATCAATCAATCAATCAATCAATCAATCAATCAATCAATCAATCAATCAATCACCACTGATTTGCATTTAGGGCAGTCGCCTAGGTGGCAGGTTCTCTATCTTTTGTTTACCTTGTCTTTTTTTACGTAATTGCAAAGAATTTGGAAATTTATTCAACATCGCTCTTGATAAATTATTCCAATCCCTAACTCCTCTTCCCACAAGCGAACATTTGCCCCAATTCGTCCTCTTGAATTCCAAATTTATCTTCATATTGTGATCTTTCCTACTTTTTAAAACATCACTCAAACTTATTTGTCTGCTAATATCATTCCACACCGTCCGACTCGTTGGCTGAATGGTCAGCGTACTGGCCTTCGGTTCAGAGGGTCCCGGGTTCGATTCCCGGCCGGGTCGGGGATTTTAACCTTAATTGGTTAATTCCAATGTTCCGGGGGCTGGGTGTTTGTGCTGTCCCCAACATTCCTGCAACTCACACACCACACTTAACACTATCCTCCACCACAATAACACGCAGTTACCTACACATGGCAGATGCCTCCCACCCTCATGGGAGGGTCTGCCTTACAAGGGCTGCACTCGGCTAGAAATAGCCACACGAAAGTATTATTATTTGTATTATTATTATTATTATTATTATTATTATTATTATTATTATTATTATTATTCCACACCATCTCACCAATGACAGCTCAGTATCATAAGATACGAGATGGCGATGTTGGTTCATTTTAAACAATCCTATTGGATATTTTGTTACGTGGCCTCCATAGAACGTTCCGGATGTTTCGTGTAGCTACGCAGAAATAATTAATCAATATGTCCGAAACATTGTAGATACATGGGCTGATACTAGTGGTCCTTAACATATGTTACGCATTACATTAATATTTTCTGTCGAAATTAATAATAATAATAATAATAATAATAATAATAATAATTATAATAATAATAATAATAATAATAATTATAATAATAATAATAATAATAATAATAACGAGTGACTTAGTTGGCTATGGGGAACGGGTCGTGTGGCTATAAGTTTGCGTTTGGTAGACGATGAGTTCGAACACCACTGTCGATAGCCCTGAAGGGGGTCCTCGGGTGTTTCTTATTTTCCCATCCACTAAATACATGACTGTACTTTATTTAAAACCAAGTCCACCAGATGTCTTCGAAAACCTATCTGATTTAATTTTACGTTAAACTGCTAGCAAAAATAATACTCGTAATAAAAATATGATTATAACATGACGCGGCGGATTTCCAGTTTTTAACACTACTTGTAGTCGTAAATCCCAAAGTTCCCTTAGTTCCTTCGTGCTTACAACACACAAATTCAGAGCCAATTATAGATCGAAGGTCAGCAATTAATACCTTAAGCTCCAGAGTAAGCATATTTTACAAAATTCTTATAAATGGAAAGAAAGCGCTTCGAAAATACTTCATGAGAAGTATTGCAAGTACTGCTGCTATTTGCTTTACGTCGCACCGACACAGATAGGTCTTATGGCGACGATGGGATAGGAAAGGCCTAGGAGTTGGAAGGAAGCGGCCGTGGCCTTATTTAAGGTACAGCCCCAGCATTTGCCTGGTATGAAAATGGGAAACCACGGAAAACCATCTTCAGGGCTGCCGACAGTGGGGCTCGAACCCACGATCTCCCGGATGCAAGCTCACAGCCGCGCGCCTCTACGCGTACGGCCAACTCGCCCGGTATTGCAAGTACGGCAAGACTTTTTCGATATTGGGTACAGTCGATATATTAGATGATTTGCTGATACAGGCAAGTTTTAAGAACTTAGGTAGCAAGTGAAAACTTTCTCCATACAGCTGATCCAATAGAAAAGTTATATTTTCTGAATTCAGTTGCGTACTCCTAGCTGGGTACAAGGGTCTTGGCTGTATTAGCTTCGGAATTATTCTGACAGCATTCCTACAGTCTTGACATCAGTAAGTACTGCATTCAGAGACTACACAGCATGCAGGGCAGTGTTAAAGTAAAGATGTCATGGAAACCGAGGAGATCCTTGCATGGACTGAACATCTGATAATTGAGCTTATGCCATTAATTTCCTGCCTTTCTTCATTGTATCTCACTCAGGTTGGCAAACTTCCCTCTAGACAACTACGTTGTGTTACCACTGAATTATAATGAAACACCATCGTTATATGTTTAAAATGGTTTGGTTTTCAAGCCATTTCATCGTTATAAAATGTACACATTAAACCGAGCAATTGGCTACGTGGTTTGGGTCACATAGCTATCAGCTTGTATTCTGGAGTTAGTGGGTTTGAACCACACTGCCGGCAGCTCTGAGTATGATATTCCGTAGTTTCCCATTTCACACCAGGACACGGTCGCTTCCTTCCCACTCCTAGGCCCTTTCCTATCCCATCGTCGCCATAAAACGTATCTGTGTCTGTACGTCGTAAAGCAAATTGCAATAAATAAATAAATAAATAAATAAATAAATAAATAAATAAATAAATAAATAAATAAATAAATAAATAAATAAATAAATAAATAAATAAATAAAGTTATGTTAGTAAAGGTTTCACGCAATTATTCATGGCAAGATACCAAAATCATCCACATCTTCACTCTCTATTTTCTTTCACCGGGTATTTATTGGCTTCAAATTCCAAATTTCTGCTGTATGACATGAGAAATACGCAGAGAATTGTTAATACGAATGCGGTTTCAATTCATATACCGTATAGAAAAAGGAAGTGCAACTAAGTAAAAGATGATAAATGAGTTGTTCTTACATAATATACCCGTGGTTTTTAAAAATAATGGAAGCCTCTTACGTGGTTAGAAGCAGGTAAAACATTCCAAGTATTCATTTTTTTACCGGGCGAGTTGGCCGTGCGGTTAGGGGCGCGCGGATGTGACCTTGCATCCGGGAGCTAGTGGGTTCGAATCCCACTATTGGCAGCCCTGAAGATGGTTTTCCGTGTTTTCCCATTTTCACACCAGGAAAATGCTGGGGCTGTACCTTAATTAAGGCCACGGCCGTTTCCTTCTAACTCCTAGGCCTTTCCTGTTCCATCGTCGCCATAAGACATATCTGTGTCGGTGCGACGTAAAGCCACTAGCAAAACAAACGTATTCATTTTGAATGCCACTCAGTTTAATGAATGGTTTGATTGAGTCAGCATTGTTGTGTTTCTCAACAGGTTAACAACTGGCATCTCTAGAAGTGAGTGGGATGGGTAGAGGAGGAAGCGGAGTTGTCAGTTTTCTTTCTTCAGTGCAGTGTTTGCTGCTCACCTCATATTTATATTATGGTTTGATCAAATGAGTTACATGCTGTGTATTGTGAGTTATTCAGTATAAAAATCACTTACAGTATATCAGTACCGTGAAATATGCAGTCATGATACGATAGACATGAAATGAAATGTGCCGGGATATCCCAGGACGAGTTCGGCTCTCCAGGTGCAGGTCTTTCTATTTGACACCCGTAGGCGACCTGCGCGTCGTGATGAGAAAGAAACGATGAAGAAGACAACACATAAACCCAGCCCCCGTGCCAGTGGAATTAACCAATTAAGGTTAAAATCCCCGACCCGGCCGGGAATCGAACCTGGGACCCTCTAAACCGAAGGACAGTACGCTGACCGTTCAGCCAATGAGTCGGACACGATAGACATAATAACATATCACGGGCTACGAATAATATCGCAACCCAGCGCGTCACTCTACGCAGAGTTGACAAGAAACTGACATACGTCATCTTCAGGTTTTCACTGGATACCTTAAGGCTCTCATTGGCGAAGCTTAAGTAAAGCAATATTTCCGAAATTGTCACTGGCGCTGCTCAAGGTAAGGAAAATCACAGCCACACCGCGCAATAATAACAGGCATGTCCATTATATAAATAAGACTATAATACAATAGCAATCACTCAAAAACAAGTAGGTTGGTCTTACAATCAGAATTCCTCTTCATCTGTGAGTCCGTAGGTGACTGAACAGCCCAATACGGGAGGCACAGAATTTCCCGCAGAGATGGCAAATAGTCCCAGGTGGAACAGCCATTGTTCTACTTTTTCTTTCTTTTTCTTTCCTTCGTTGCCTCTTATCGTTCGCTATTCGCTTACGGTTTTCTTTGAAAAGTAGTGGGTCGCGATGAGCTAAAAATCTCCAGGATGAACGGTTGAGGGCTAAAGTCTCCCAGTTGTTGACATCAATGTGGCACATCTTCATGTTAGCCCTAATTATATCTTTAAATCGCTTCCTCTGACCTCCCAAACAACGTTTACCCTCTGTTAACTGAGTGTGAAACACTTGCTTGGGAATGCGATTGTCGGGCATGTGTACTAAATGCCCTGTCCATCGTAGCTGACGTCTTATTCAGATCCATATAGTAAGCTGGGAACCAGAACTGAATTCTATACGAGGATCTTCGTTGCAGCATTGACATAATGACTGTCAATTACTCGGGATCGTAGTTTGGCAAACGATGCTCCAGCACGGTTTATTCTAAATTGGATTTCCGAATCTATATTTGCGCTTGATGAGAGGATGCTGCCAAGGTAAGGGAAGGAGTTTACTACTTGATGGAGACATTGATCCCCCTATGTCTTCAGGAGATGGTTGATAGAGAATCTGTGTCTTACTGGCATTCAGTTTGAGACCAACATATCTGTATTAACACTAGTTCTTCTTCAGACTGAGCTACAACTGAATTATCATCAGCATACTGTAACTCGGCTAATGCTGTAGAAAGTGAACGGAGAAGACTACAGAATCAACAACTGTCAATATTTGGGAGCACATGTGCAAGAGCGGGTTGTTTCTGTAGAATGTCGCCTCACGGGCTGGTGGAAATTAATATACAGTAGAGCTATTATGGAAAGAAGGCACACGCACCATAGGCCACTGGAAATGAAGGAGGGGGTGGGGGAATGATTCATACAACGTGTTGACTTAGTCATTCTCGAGTAACAACTGATCATATTTAAGCGAATGTTTCATTTCATGTTGCAAGACATGATGTTGGTAATTGCTTGCATGAATGCGAGTTACGATCCATATCCCTACCGATCATCTTTTGCGATATATAAACTAAGTCGGACCTGATATTGTGGAATGTCACGCTGGGAGAAAGAATGGCTTGGCATTATTTAGGCAAAGAGACGTCCACACTCATGGGCAAAGACTTACTGAGCAATAGGGCAACCAGTACTTGATAATGAGAGAAAAATGTGACAAATTACTGGGTATAATATTAGGTTCCAAGAGGTGAAGAATGAATGCTTCAATTAACACTTAGGTGTCACAATTATGTGCCAAATCCTCATTCTCATTCAGAATGTGATGGGAATATATCAAAGTAAGCTCATATATTCGAAGAAACTGACATTTGAATGATCATGGAACGAGCAAAACGATGGGGATAATTTTGAGAGAGTATTTCTGAATGCAGGGCTTTTAAAATGATCTAAGTTAAGCTAAGATAAATAGCCTACCTGATTTACATGTCTGACTAATGAAGTAGACATGTGAATTATTAAATGCGGAAATGAATTCAGTCTAGAAATAAGTGAGTTCGTTAGAATTACGCATGCAAAATACTGTATTAGAACAGTTTTTGAGGACGTTCTTAGCGTACCAGGTTACTTCGTTTACTCCATTTACTTACCTTATACTGAAAATTATTTTTATGCACACCCTTGTTACATGTTTATCCAATATACAAGGTGACTGAAAAGTTCGTTAACTTTGACGAGGCAATACTTCACGGAATATTGGAGGTAGAGAGGTAATAATTGACACACATGATTGGCATGACATGGGGTTTTATTGACAACAAAATAAAGTACACGAGAAATCGCAAGTCTACGCGATCGAACGACCTCATTAGGGATGCTAAAGTACAACATCCGACGGCAATTTTTCACCATACCTATGGATATGCTGTACATTGCTGTTCACAACATTGTCGCTCAACAACAGGTATTGTTGCTAAATGACGGCCGACAAGTAGAGCATGTGGTATAAAGAACATCGTCTTTGCTAAACCTCGCTTGTCACCACATCACATTGTATGCAGCGCCATCTGTGTACTTGTGTACTTTCATTTGGTGTCAATAAAACTCCATGCTATGCCAATCATGTGTGTCAGTTATTACCTCTGTACCTCTGATATTCCGTGAAGTATTGCCTTGTCAAATGTTAATGTACTTTAGGGTCATCCTGTATATTTTTCTCATTACTACTCAGACTACATTATAAACATCCTTATGGTGTGCCTGTGTGCGTGCGCGCGCGCGTTTGTGTGTAATATGAGACGAGTTGCGTACAATAGTTTTTGGTAGGAGACATACCACGACAACAACATGCATTTCTTGTTATTCCTGTGTCACTACCGGAGGAAATGTATTGATTATATTTTGTACTTAAATTCCCAGAAAATGTTCGTTTTTATGGTTTTAAAACCACCACATCACCTTGACAGCCGCTTCTTGACTTTTTATAGACTATTTATACACTTTCATTATTAAATTATCATTATAAATCAGTCCTTAGAATCAGGAAGCAATACAGTATCTTAAGAATGTCTCTGAGAATTTCAAGAAATACTGAATTCCAACTCAGTTATGTAAACAAAAAATGACAACATACAAGTTCGCTTGAAACGATTATATATTTCTATTCATTGTTATTTTGAAGGATGAGATTGGCAGCAATGTTACGGCAAACTTGGTAACGCTGAAATAGAAGTAGACATCAGCACATCGCTCACCATGAGCGGGAAACAAGGATGGCGACTTTCTAATGCAACAAATTACAATGCGATATTTTAATAGAGTTCTGTCGTTGACAGAAGTGAAAGAATTAGAAACAAATCACGAGATGCATAACAGTTCCTAGTGTACAATAGAGAATATATTTACAAGGAAGAAGAGGTGAGTATGAATTAACAGTGACCTAACAAATTATTCATGGCGTTTATTGATAGTGCGTTAAAATGATCATAAATTTGATGATAAATTTGATTTAAAAAATTGAAATTTTGTAGTCATAATTGTACGAGCAATCAAACCCTTTGTCATACAGATGTATTTTTCAAATTGAATGGAACTAAGAAGACGATGGAAGGAAAGAAATACTCATTACTTCTTTCAAGAATTTGTTTTGAGTACAGTTTTAACAACCCATTATCTTATTTAGTAAATATATAAACATGCAGATTAATGTTGTTACTTGAATTGGAAGTGAAAGGAGGGAATTATTGAGAGTAGTAAAAACAATTAAACATCTTTGAAAATTTGTTCCACTACTCCATTTGTGATGCAGGTTAACACACCATAGCTGAGGTATGCGAGTTTCTTCTGTTCAGATACAATTACAAAATTATTCTACATCCCAAAAAATGAAGAATTATTCTTGTAGCGTACACAAATGATTGTTTGCACTATAATATTCCTATACCCCGCCAGCCGGTATGATATGTCAACGTGGCACTCGTTCACTTTAATTCACACTCCAGCTTGCACGTCTGAAGTTTGTAATTAGGAAAAAAAAAACCACGATTAAAACACGATTTAAAATTGTAGGTTTGAAAACACCACTTAAAGTGTGGTAAAATGTTTAAGAAGGATATTAATGATATGACTATTATTCTTTCTTATCAAGAACTATTGACAAATCTGTACGGTACTCTGAAGTTGAACATGTGCGTATAACGAACTAAGGGGTAACATTTCAGATATAGGGGTCGATGACCTCGATGTTAGGCCCCTTTAAACAACAAGCATCATCATCATCATCACATTTCAGATAGTAATTGTAAATCCTGGAATATTACTAGTTAGCTTATATTATCCCCCTTCACGGGGGTTGACTGAAATACGTGCGAGAATGTGCCGTAGGTAATTATGAAGACGATTACATCCTGTACAGAAACTTGATTAAAAATACATTATTTTTATTTGCCGGTATAACTTTATGAGCATGTGGTACCGGTACCCGGCTAACTCTGAATTCCGAGTAGTTTTATGCACTTACCTCGTGATGATGGGGTGGGAGATGGGCCCACGTCTAGAAGACGTATTTCCTCCGTCGTTTGAGAAGACACCTTTAAATTAAAGTGGAGCGGAACGCGGAACGAGCGTTGAGAGGTTAGAGGACGTCTGGATTGCAGACCGCGTGGCTTCACTCAGATTTCAGCGATAACTAACACTCCATACGAAGGAACTACTCACACATCCTATAAAACAACACTGGTTGCTGAAGAGACGTGAAAATGATGAGACCATGCATAGCCTACCCCACTGCGTAGACTTTTCAGTCGCTGCACTGCTGTGTCTGGGATCAATACAGATGGCGGGTGGAGTCCTGGCCTAGCCCAAGCCACGTGGGACGTCTGCCCCACTCCCCTGCTCGTCGGTACGTCACTCAAACCTGGAGAAGACAATTTGGCTTAATTAGAACTGAGGAACAATATTAAAACAAGAATTCAAACCTTCATTTCCTGAAAATAAAGTTATCAAAATATTTCTGTATAACATTATTTTTTAAATTACAAATTTGCTTTACGTCGCACCGACTCACATAGGTCTTATGGCGACAATGAGATAGGAAAGGGCTAAGAGCGGGAAAGAAGCCGCCGTGGCTTTAATTAAGGTACAGCCCAATCATTTGCCCGCTGTGAAACTGGGAAACCATGGAAAACCATCTTCAGGGCTGCCGACTACCTCCCGGATGCAAGCTCACAGCTGCAAGCCCCTAACCACACGGCCAACTCGCCAGGTTGTACGTTATCTTAATTGCACAAGTACTTGTACGTATAATTAGGTAAGACATACTTCGTAGCCGTCGTGATATTATGGAGGAATCAAACGAACAGCTTCAAGTTTCTGTACTAAACTACAAAGTAACCAGAGACAGCTGGAAGACGTCTTCGAAGTATGACTGCTACTAGTGAAATGAACTGAAAGTCGTCGATCTATACGTCATGACAGTAATATTACCACTCAGGTTGCTATACGATATTTACCTGTATACAATTCCTTGAAGGCAATTCAATACCTATAGAAACCATATCCTGTTAGTCCAGCTGGTGATAATTCTAACAATGGGGACAGGTGGTATCCGGTGTGGTGTTGACTTATGGTGTTTGCAAACAAGAGATGAATTCAATCACTCACATTGTAAACCGTGATATAATTCCTGCAGGTGGTCGCGATATCTCACTTTGCCAGATAGGACACGGCACTTGTATGGCCGCAGATCCTGGAACTGATAACGAATGTTTGGGTGGAATTTCCGGGAAATTTTCATCACACAGTACAGGCCGTAGGGTAACTGAAAATTCTTCAAAACAGGGAGAGTTTATCTTGGTTACAAATAGTTACATTTAACCCAAAATGTCCTGGTCCTTGGCTGAATGGTCAACGTCGTGGCCATCGGTTCATAGGGCCCGGGTTCGATGCCCAGACAGATCGTGGACTTTACCCGCATATAGTTAATTCACATGGCTTGGTGACTTGATACACACCTTGATCTACTCACAACACACGGGACAGAAACACGCCGCGGTGAATATATCTCTCCACATAGGCTTGGGGTCAGGAAGAGCATCCGGCCGCAAAACAAGGCTAAGCCCTCACATGTGACACAGTTCACACCCGCGACCCCACCAGGGTATGGGGAAAGCGTCAGAAGAATAAGAGTAAGGACCCTATAATGAACTCCTCTGCGACAGTTCACGGAGATGATGATCTAATAATTCCGTGAAGTAATTCATCATCATTGTCGTCACTAATAGAAATAACGTCAACTATAATTATAAGATCAATGAGAACCTGTGAACTGTGACAACGTTGATGTTTCTACCACATGGTTTGTCATGGTAAAACCGTATGTAATGATATCTGAGCCATGGTGCAGTGGAGCGACCTGTATAGCAATTGTAACCAAGCGAATACTGGAGCAATTGGATTTGCATATGGACTTCGTTACTAATACAGACAGGAAGAAGGAGCCTGATAACAAGATTTTACCACAGCAGAAGATAAGAGAGAAGAATGTAGAATTGACGCGAGGAATACTGTATCTCTTCATAAAATGTATTTGTCCTCTATGACTAGGACGTATACTGTGCATTTGACAGCTGGAAATTAAGGAGGCTTAATGGAAGCATGCGTAATGCACGTAGCTACATACTCACACGCTTCTTTTCAAAGCAGTATACAATCTCGCCATTCTTGTTCAGGACTGCGTGATCGAATCCCGACGCAGTAGGTAGGCTGTAAAGAGTCCTTAAATGCGAGAGAACCGCATCAGCATAGGCCTATTGAGTGACACATTAATCAAGCTCTTTCCAGGGCAAAATTTCAGCAGTTCAGTGTCTCCTATAATCAATATCAATTGCAGGGATGTTTTACAATCTCCTGCACGTCACACCGACACAGAAAGGTCTTACGGTGACGATGGGATAGGAAAGAGTTAAGAGTGGGAAGGAAGCGGCCGTGGCATGGCATCCTTCTTCTTCATCTTCTCCTTCTTATTATATCTGGCTCCTTGGTTCAATAGACAGCCAAGGGTCTCCGGTTCAGAGGGTCATGGGTTCGATTTTTGGCTGCCTTGGCAATTTTAGCCGCGTCTGATTAATTCCTCTGACTCGCGAAACGGGTGTTCGTGTTTGTCTTAATGCACATCCTTCATTAAGACGCAGCCTGGCTCCATGGCTAAATGGTTAGCATGCTGACCTTTGGTTCAAGGAATCCCGGGTTCGATTCTCGGTCCGGTTGGGGATTTTAACTTTCATTAGTTAATTCCTACGGCTTGGGGGGTCAGTATTTGTGACGTTTTCATAATTAGATTTCATCTTAGGTAGGGCCCCCTCCTCACAGACGCGCAGGTCGCCTGTACGGCGTCAGATAGAAAGACCTTCATCAGGCCTCTTCGGAGGCCACACGCCATTATTATTATTATTATTATTATTATTATTATTATTATTATTATTATTATTATTATTAAGACACTAATAGCAACCACTGCAGTGAAATGAAACAGTTACGTACATCCCTCAAGATACGATTGGTATCAGGAAGGGCAACCGACAGTAAACTAGGTCATCTAGATATGTTCGATGCAAATCGTACCTGAGACCCCACCAAGGTGTGGCAAAAGCCGCAGGAGAAAATGAAGATAATAAGAAATAAGAAAGATAATAAGAAAGTCCAGAGGTCGCAACCATCCAGATCAACCTCTTGGAAAGAATCGCCAGCCAAACAGGACTGAGGATCTCAGCAGAAAAGACCAAATTCATGAAGAACATCAAAGATGGACCAAAATTCTTGGAAACAGAGATAGGACGGATAGAAAGGGTCAAGAGGTTCAAGTACCTTGGTGAGACGATACAGGAGAATGGACTAGAAAAAGCTGCAGTGGAAGATCGGATCTCAAAAATGGAGAGAGCTTATGGCTTGACAAAAAACATCTACAATAAGAAGTGCTTATCTTGGAATTCCAAATTAAAACATTACAACACCGTGGTCAAAACAGAATGCCTGTATGCCAGTGAATGCCTGTCCATGAACTACAAGCTGGAGAAGCTAGAAGTCCTAGAAAGAAGAATCCTCAGAAAAATTATGGGAGCTGTCCAAACTGAAAGCGGATGGAAACTTCGGAGTAACAACGAAGTTTACCAGAAGGTGGAAAGAATCTCAGAGACCATGAAGAAAAGGAGGTTGGCGTTTCTTGGACATCTATACAGAATGAACGCAAACAGACTTACCAAACAGATATTTGATTACTTCTGGAGAAAAAAGACCACTACAGCATGGATTAAGGAAACGAAGAAGGATATGGAAAGGTTAAGCATCTTGGAAGACCAGCTGTTAGAAAGGAATGCGTTTAGGAACACACTGAAAAATTTGGAAGGTGTTCAAGCCGCAGGAAGAACTAGGAAGACCGGAAGAGCCTGGACAGATGAACAACGGAAGCAGGCCAGCGAACGCATGAAGGAGTATTGGACACAGAGAAAACTCCACACGAAGAGAAAGAAATGAAGATGTAGCGTGATCCTTAGTGGTCCATTCGCTTGTAAATAATAATAATAATAATAATGAGCGAGTATGGTTTGGGGCACGTAGCTGTTAGCTTGCATTGGGGAGAGAGTGGGTTCGAATCCCACTGTCGGCAAGCCCTGAAGTGGTTTTCCGTGGTTTCCCCTTTTCACACAGGCAAATGCTGGGGCTGTACCTTAATTAAGGTGACTGCCGCTTCCTTTCCACTCCTAGGTCTTTCCTATCCGATCGTCGCCATAAGACCTATCTGTGTCGGTGCGACGTAAAGCAAATTCTAAATACACTGACTGACAGAGCAAATGCAACACCAAGAAGGAGTGGTTCGAAAGGGATGAAAGTTTTGAAAAAAAACAGAGACGGCACGGACGAATAATTGATGTTTATTTCAAACCGATATGCAGGTTACACAATGCGCACGGCATCGACTCAGTAGGATGTAGGACCACCGCGAGCGGCGATGCACGCAGAAACACGTCGAGGTACAGAGTCAATAAGAGTGCGGATGGTGTCCTGAGGGATGGTTCTCCATTCTCTGTCAACCATTTGCCACAGTTGGTCGTCCGTACGAGGCTGGGGCAGAGTTTGCAAACGGCGTCCAATGAGATCCCACACGTGTTCGATTGGTGAGAGATCCGGAGAGTACGCTGGCCACGGAAGCATCTGTACACCTCGTAGAGCCTGTTGGGAGATGTGAGCAGTGTGTGGGCGGGCATTATCCTGCTGAAACAGAGCATTGGGCAGCCCCCGAAGGTACGGGAGTGCCACCGGCCGCAGCACATGTTGCACGTAGCGGTGGGCATTTAACGTGCCTTGAATACGCACTAGAGGTGACGTGGAATCATACGCAATAGCGCCCCAAACCATGATGCCGCGTTGTCTAGCGGTAGGGCGCTCCACAGTTACTGCCGGATTTGACCTTCCTCCACGCCGACGCCACACTCGTCTGCGGTGACTATCACTGACAGAACAGAAGCGTGACTCATCGGAGAACACGACGTTCCGCCATTCCCTCATCCAAGTCGCTCTAGCCCGGCACCATGCCAGGCGTGCACGTCTATGCTGTGGAGTCAATGGTAGTCTTCTGAGCGGACGCCGGGAGTGCAGGCCTCCTTCAACCAATCGACGGGAAATTGTTCTGGTCGATATTGGAACAGCCAGGGTATCTTGCACATGCTGAAGAATGGCGGTTGACGTGGCGTGCGGGGCTGCCACCGCTTGACGGCGGATGCGCCGATCCTCGCGTGCTGACGTCACTCGGGCTGCGCCTGGACCCCTCGCACGTGCCACATGTCCCTGCGCCAACCATCTTCGCCACAGGCGCTGCACCGTGGACACATCCCTGTGGGTATCGGCTGCGATTTGACGAAGCGACCAACCTGCCCTTCTCAGCCCGATCACCACCCCTCGTAAAGTCGTCTGTCTGCTGGAAATGTCTCCGTTGACGGCGGCCTGGCATTCTTAGCTATACACGTGTCCTGTGGCACACGACAACACGTTCTACAATGACTGTCGGCTGAGAAATCACGGTACGAAGTGGGCCATTCGCCAACGCCGTGTCCCATTTATCGTTCGCTACGTGCGCAGCACAGCGGCGCATTTCACATCATGAGCATACCTCAGTGACGTCAGTCTACCCTGCAATTGGCATAAAGTTCTGAGCACTCCTTCTTGGTGTTGCATTTGCTCTGTCAGTCAGTGTAATAATAATACTACCACCAATAATAATACTTCTACTTCTATGCCTCTTATTTTGAAACCTGTAAATATCGAACGTAATGATCACTTTGTAGTTTCCGTCTGCTCCTCTTGTCATAGATTAACACACCGCACAGTGACGTGCTAAGACAAACTTCGTATGTAATTTTGGAAGACAGAAAGTAACGTGGTCGGATTATGAGTTTAAAATACATTAATTTCTACACAAATTTTGACTTGGCTTACCTTCAGAATTTGCAGTATGAATACCTCCTTCACAGGGTACCCAACTAAGCTCATTTCTAAATAATTACATTGGTGCAATGCTGCAGGTTCTTAATAAAACTTACTAATGACTGATAACTAGGATATCCTTAGCACCTATATTGGGTGGATGGAGATATCACGCTTTATTTTCAAATCCTAATAAACAAGATGGAAATGAAATCCATGTGGTCAACAAGAAGTCAGTAACTGCAAAGGAATTATCGGATTATTACTGAGTAGAGGGCAGGCAAGCGATGACCGAATGACGCCAGGCTGAATGGCTCAGACGGTAAAACGCTGGCTTTCTGAGATCAATCAATCAAATCAATACTGATCTGCATTAGGGCAGTCGCCCAGGTGGCATATTCCCTATCTGTTGTTTTCCTAGCCTTTTCCTAAATGATTTCAAAGAAATTGGAAATTTATTGAACATCTCCCTTGGTAAGTTATTCTAATCCCTAACTCTCCTTCCTATAAATAAATATTTTCCCCAGTTTGTGCTCTTGAATTCCAACTTTATCTTCATATTGTGATCTTTCCTACTTTTACAAACGCCACTCAAACTTATTCGTCTACTAATATCATTCCACGCCATCTCTCCGCTGACAGCTCGGAACATACCACTTAGTCGAGCAGCTCGTCTTCCTTCTGCCAATTCTTTCCAGCCAAAACTTTACAACATTTTTGTAACACTACTCTTTTGTCGGAAATCACCCAGAACAAATCGGGCTGCTTTTCTTTGGATGTTTTCCAGTTCATGAATCAGGTAATCCTGGTGAGGGTCCCATACACTGGAACCGTACTCTAGTTGGGGTCTTACCAGAGACTTATATGCCCTCTCCTTCACATCCTTACTACAACCCCTAAACACCCTCATAACCATGAGCAGAGATCTGTACCCCTTATTTACAATCCCATTTATCTGATAACCCAAATGAAGATCTTTCCTTATATTAACACCTAGATACTTACAATGATCCCTAAAAGGAACTTTCACCCCATCAACGTAGTAATTAAAACTCAGAGGACTTTTCCTATTTGTGAAACTCACAACCAGACTTTTGACCCCGTTTATCAACATACCATTGCCTGCTGTCCATCTCACAACATTATCGAGGCCACGTTGCAGTTGCTCACAATCTTGTAACGTATTTATTATTCTATACAGAATAACATCATCCGCAAAATCCTTACCTCTGATTCCACTCCTTTACTCATATCATTTATATATAAGAAAACATAAAGATCCAATAATACTGCCTTTAGGAATTCCCCTCTTAATTATTACAGGGTCAGATAAAGCTTCGCCTACTCTAATTCTCTGAGATCTATTTTCTAGAAATATAGCCACCCATTCAGTCACTCTTTTGTCTAGTCCAATTGCACTCATTTTTGCCAGTAGTCTCCCATGATCCACCCTATCAAATGCTTTAGACAGGTCAATTGCAATACAATCCATTTGACCTCCAGAATCCAAGATATCTGCTATATCTTGCTGAAATCCTACAAGTTGAGCTTCAGTGGAATAACCTTTCCTAAAACCGAACTGCCTTCTAGAGAACCAGTTACTAATTTCGCAAACATGTTTAATATAATCAGAAAGAATGGCTTCCCAAACTTACATACAATGCATGTCAAACTTACTGGCCTGTAATTTTCAGCCTTATGTCTATCACCCTTTCTTTTATACACAGGGGCTATTATAGCAACTCTCCATTCATCTGGTATAGCTCATTCGACCAAACAATAATCAAATAAGTACTTTAGATATGGTACTATATCCCAACACATTGTCTTTAGTATATCCGCAGAAATCTTATCATTTCCAGCTGCTTTTCTAGTTTTCAACTGTGAACGTGTTCAAATACGTCAGCCTCCTGTCGGTAGGTATATTGCCGTGCATTACAACTCCTGCGGGACAGCTTTTCGGCAGCCTGCCGTCTCTGAAAACCATAACATTAGTTAGTGAGGCGTAAAACCAGGAATATTATTATTTTAAAAAGTGATCATGCCTCTACGTAAGTGCAGAGTGGTGATGAATCTCACTGCACACTGATCTGGTGACGGGAGATTTACCATGTCATCAAATAAAGGAATAACCGAGTACGAAAAGTAGTGTTAAATATTACTGTAGAGACAGCAACCCATACACATCTGGATGCACTGTATTCTGTGGCATCCCTGCTGCTGAGATACGTATTTAAGTGACTTCACTGCCTCAGCTGTAAGGCTGGTTGCAGCACAGTCACGCCTGCCTTCCAGATGGTATAATAGAGTCCACTAGACTTTTGACTATCGATAAACGCAGGGGCGGTGCGTGGTGGTGTTGCAGTGTTGCACAACTCCCAATAATTTTACATTTAATTTGTGGTCTTTTCTTCAAAATATTTAGTTTACTAAATCTAGCATAATATATTAAAAAATATGTTAAATCCAACCACTTTTGGTCATTTGATGTACTAATGCTTCGTAATGGAGCAATAAACTCTGCCGGCTTCGAATCAAACTCAGGGGTTTGCTTTCCTGCGGGAACTCCCAAGCGGTAAGCCTAAGCGTGTACGTAGCATTAGGTAGCACGCTCGCCAGTATTGGTCCTTGGGTGTTATACGAAACCAGCAAATCTCCTATCGAGAAACAACTCCAAATGTCCCCGTTAGATCGCACCACTCCGCGGCGATGACCCCATGCCTGCTTTCTCTACTCTCGCAAATGTAATTTATTTTCCTCGCGACTTGGGTATGCCATACCGATACACCCACAATATTAACAACATTTGGCATCAATGAGGAACAGGCGGGAAAATTCTCAATTCAAGTGAGGTAAGAATAACTGTAGTTATACTGTAAAATTAGCCTCTTTTTTCCTGTGCTTTAATTGGCGGATATATTTCAGTTTTAATGAGAACGTAGCTCATTACTTAACGATAACATACATCCTTGTTATTTCTATAAGTTTATCATATAAAAATGTGACATTGAACATTTTGATGCAACACCCAGCTTCAGATACCACCAGCCGCCACTGGATAAACGTATGAAACTTACAACACTCGCAGAATACCCGATGATGTGGTGAAGTTCCCATTCAAGATCGTGTCTAGCGGGACGACTTGTTCTGAATTTCCTACATAATATCGATCCCTCTATCAAATATGTATAACAGAAAATTAGATGAACGATTATCACCATAGAAACGTCATTCATGTCACTGAATCTATCACCGAGCTCGATTGCTGCAGTCGCTTAAGTGCGGCTAGTATCCAGTATTGGGGAGATAGTAGGTTCGAACTCCACTGCCGGCAGCCCGAAAGATGGTTTCCGTGGTTTTCAATTTTCACACCAGGCAAATTAAGGCCACGGCCGCTTCCTTCCTATTCCTAGGCTTTTCCTATCCCATCGTCGCCATAAGACCTATCTGGGTCGGTGTGACGTAAAACAAATAGCAAAAAAAAAAATGAATCTATCAAAAGTATTTATACGACTGTTCATAAATAGGGACCGTCTTATATTTGGCCATGTGCAGCTGGTGGTTTAATCAAATTTTATTATTATTATTATTATTATTATTATTATTATTATTATTATTATTATTATTATTATTATTATTATTATTATTATACATACATACATACATACATACATACATACATTATCATTATAGACTGTTATGCCTTTCAGCGTTCAGTCTGCAAGCTTCTGAGAATTTACTTAAACGTCGCCACAATCCTCGATTTGCAACTGGTGTTGTGGCCTCATTTAGTTCTATACCTCTTATCCTTAAATCGTTAGAAACAGAGTCTAACCATCGTCGTCTTGGTCTCCCTCTACTTCTCTTACCCTCCATAACAGAGTCCATTATTCTCCTCGGTAACCTATCCTCCTCCATTTGCCTCACATGACCCCACCACCGAAGCCGGTTTATGCGTACAGCTTCATCCATCGAGTTCATTCCTAAATTAGCCTTTATCTCCTCATTCCGAGTTCCCTCCTGCCATTGTTCCCACCTGTTTGTACCAGCAATCATTCTTGCTACTTTCATGTCTGTTACTTCTAACTTATGAATAAGATATCCTGAGTCCACCCAGCTTTCGCTCCCGTAAAGCAAAGTTGGTCTGAAAACAGACCGATGTAAAGATAGTTTCGTCTGGGAGCTGACTTCCTTCCTACAGAATACTGCTGATCGCAACTGCGAGCTCACTGCATTAGCTTTATTACACCTTGATTCAATCTCGCCTACTATATTACCACCCTGGGAAAAAAACACAACCTAAATACTTGAAATTATCGACCTGTTCTAGCTTTGTATCACCAATCTGACATTCAATTCTGTTGAATTTCTTACCTACTGACATCAATTTAGTCTTCGAGAGACTAATTTTCATACCATACTCATTGCACCTATTTTCAAGTTCCAAGATATTAGACTGCAGGCTTTCGGCACAGTCTGCCATTAAAACCAAGTCGTCAGCATAGGCGAAACTGCTTACTACATTTCCACCTAACTGAATCCCTCCCTGCCATTTTATACCTTTCAGCATATGATCCATGTAAACTACAAACAGCAAAGGTGAAAGATTGCAGCCTTGTCTAACTCCTGTAAGTACCCTGAACCAAGAACTCATTCTACCATCAATTCTCACTGAAGCCCAATTGTCAACATAAATGCCTTTGATTGATTTTAATAATCTACCTTTAATTCCATAGTCCCCTAGTATAGTGAACATCTTTTCCCTCGGTACCCTGTCATATGCTTTCTCTAGATCTACGAAACATAAACACAACTGCCTATTCCTCTCGTAGCATTTTTCAATTACCTGGCGCATACTGAAAATCTGATCCTGACAGCCTCTCTGTGGTCTGAAACCACACTGGTTTTCATCCAACTTCCTCTCAACGACTGATCGCACCCTCCCTTCCAAGATGCCAGTGAATACTTTGCCTGGTGTACTAATCAATGAGATACCTCGATAGTTATTGCAATCCTTCCTGTTCCCTTGCTTATAGATAGGTGCAGTTACTGCTTTTGTCCAATCTGAAGGTACCATACCAACACTCCACGCTAATTTTACTACTCTATGAAGCCATTTCATCCCTGCCTTCCCACTATACTTCACCATTTCAGGTCTAATTTCATCTATTCCTGCTGCCTTATGACAATGGAGTTTATTTACTATCCTTTCCACTTCCTCAAGCATAATTTCACCAACATCATTTTCCTCCTCCCCATGAGCTTGGCTGTTTGCAACACCACCATGATGATTTCCTTTTACATTGAGAAAATGTTCAAAATATTCCCTCCACCTCTCCAGTGATTCTCTGGGATCTATTACGAGTTCATCTGAATTACTCAAAGCACTGTTCATTTCCTTTTTCCCTCCCTTCCTAAGATTCTTTATTACTGTCCAGAAAGGTTTCCCTGCTGCTTGACCTAGCCTTTCCAGGTTATTACCAAAATCTTCCCATGACTTCTTTTTGGATTCAACAACTATTTGTTTCGCTCTGTTTCTTTCATCTACGTACAAATCCCTGTCTGCCTCGGCCATTGTTTGGAGCCATTTCTGATAAGCCTTCTTTTTACGTTTACAGGCTGCTCTCACTTCATCATTCCACCAAGATGTTCGCCTTTTCCCATCTTTACACACAGTTGTTCCTAGGCATTCCCTTGCTATTTCTACTACAGCATCCCTGTATGCCACCCATTCACTTTCTATATCCTGAAACTGCTTACTGTCTACTGTTCGAAACTTCTCACTAATCATATCCATGTACTTCCGTCTAATTTCCTCGTCCTGGAGATTTTCTACCCTTATTCGTTTGCAGACAGATTTCACTTTCTCTACCCTAGGCCTAGAGATACTTAGTTCACTACAGATCAGATAGTGGTCTGTATCATCGAAGAATCCCCGAAAAACTCGTACATTCCTAAAAGATTTCCTGAATTCAAAGTCTGTTAAGATATAGTCTATTATGGATGTGGTACCCCTAGCCTCCCATGTGTAGCGGTGAATAGCCTTATGCTTGAAGAATGTATTCGTAACAGCTAAACCCATACTAGCACAGAAGTCCAGTAAACGCTTCCCATTCCAATTAGCTTCCATATCTTCCCCACATTTACCAATTACCCTTTCGTATCCTTCAGTTCTATTCCCAACTCTCGCATTGAAATCGCCCATTAGCACTATTCTATCCTTGCTGTTGGCCCTGACCACAATGTCACTCAATGCTTCATAAAACTTGTCAACTTCATCCTCATCTGCACCCTCACATGGTGAATACACAGACACAATTCTTGTCCTAATTCCTCCCACTGACAAATCTACCCACATCATTCGCTCATTTACGTGCCTAACAGAAACTATGTTGCGTGCAATGGTATTCCTGATAAAGAGCCCTACCCCAGACTCTGCCCTTCCCTTTCTAACACCCGTCAAGTACACTTTATAATCTCCTATCTCTTCCTCATTATCTCCCCTTACCCGAATATCACTTACTCCTAGCACATCCAGATACATCCTCTTTGCTGACTCAGCCAGTTCTACCTTCTTTCTTCCATAAGCCCCATTAATATTGATAGCTCCCCATCGAATTCCATTTCGTTCTACAAGTTGTTTCCAAGGAGTCCCTCGCCTGTCAAATGGGAGTGGGACTCCATTACTCCCATAGGTCCGAGGCTTGCTGAAAGTGTTCTGAGCTCGGTAAATTCATGAAGCAGGATGCTGCCCTACTTGCACATAGTCCAAGTGAGGATCTCTCCTCTAACGGGTTATGGACCACCGGTGGATTGTATAGTCCTAGCCGCCTGAGCACAAGAAGGGCCACGACTCAGAATATGTCCGAGATGCCCACTCCCATTCCATAGTAACTGGTATCCCGACTCTCAGGACCACTTACTAGGCCACTCAGCCGTTGCCCATGGTTCACGAACTAGGACGTGACTACAGTAACTCACAAACATGAACCATTTATTATTATTATTATTATTATTATTATTATTATTATTATTATTATTATTATTATTATTATTAGGCAAGGCTGCAGTTTGTTCCCCTTCCTTTTGAATGTTTAAACAGGATGTTAGGGGTATACGTGCAGATATTTTGCTAGTTGGTAAAGAAAAATACATCTCAGAAAATATGTTGTGTACTTTTTACCTTGTCATATTAGTTTCCCCATAAATGAGCCAAATATTTCAGGACCTAATGTGTTTTGAATGGCCGTATTAGGAAACACAGGTTATGTCAATCTGCCCTTGGGTAGTAGAGTACAATAGCAGAGTATAGGGCTTGTTGAACCCGTCAGTTATGGAAGGCCAACACATGTGCTGTCCCTTCCCCTAGCCGCTGGGCAAGTCGGGGTGGTAGAAGCATACTCAAAAACCGGTCTAGGGTACTCTGTGGGAAGTACACGTAATCCTTACCGAAGTTGCCGCCGAGTGCTATTTTGCACTCGTACAAACCTTATTCTGTTATACAGATTTGTTGGTTGAAATGGAAATGAGCTTATAACGTAAGTAATAAACAATGTCTAAGGTTTATTAGTTTTAAAATTGTCAAGTTTCACGACTATGTCCGGCAGAAATTCAGCCTTTACTACGGGCTATGACAATTAAAACAGTATGTGACGCGGAATATCCGTACCAGTGCACACATGTGAATCAAGTGTTGTGCAGTGGTGTGTGATTCATAAGACGTCAGTGACATTACTCATGATCCAAGCTGACAAAAATGAAGGAAAATAGTTAATGAGTTAATGAACAATGGGTGTACGATTTCATTGCTGATACTGTGTCAGTCTATGTTGAATGCGAGTTGTCTATACTGAAAATGAAATTCCACAGCCTGTTTCCAGTCATTCGACCGGGTCAGGAATGGGATGAATGAAGCCCACATCTAGCGGTCATGATAGGAATTGTGCCGGCTGCCGAAGACTGTCGCACTCCTCTAGGGCAATGATCAATGAATGACAGATGAAATGATAGTGGAGAGTGTTGCTTGAACGAAATATGACAGGAAAAACCGGAGTACCGGCACAAATTTCACATGGAGTCCGGGATTTGAACTACGGAACCCAGCGGTGAGAGGCCGGCGCGCTACCGCCTGAGCCACGGAGGCTCGAGTTGTCTATACTATTTCAATAATAATTTCAGGTCAACGAACGAAAGGTGTTCACTGAAAAATACGTTATCCGTAGATTCAAAGAAATTGTTATTCATGTCTCAAATTTCAGGGACCGTGGTTGCATCCATCCTTTCGAAAATTGCTAGAAAGGTAAAGAGCTACTCTGACATTGCCGCGCCGGGCTGCTTGTTCACACGGTTGAGCGTTGGCCTTCTGACACCAACTTGGCAGATTCGATCCTGGCTCGGTCCGGTAGTATTTGAAGGTGCTCAAATACGTCAGCCTCGTGTCTGTAGATTTGATGATGATGATGATTATTATTATGATGATTATGGTGATGATTGTTGTTCAAAGGGGCCTAATTGCTAGGTCATCGGCCCCTAATTGTGAAAAGTGCAACGAAATGAAACGACAATTAAAACTTCAGAATGTATCCACTGACTAATATCTAAAACGAATGATGAAGAAAAAATGACCATGAATCCAAAACAATCAGTGAATCCAATTCACAATGCCTAATATTGCGAGATGACGCTTGTTGTCCACAGGAGTCCAAAATTTAGGTCATCGTCCCTTTATAAGTGAACTAATCATTGGTAAAGCAGAACCATATTGACCCCCCCATGGTTTCGCTAATCAAAGGTAACGTAGACTCATGGTGTTGCTCACATGGTGGTACTAATCACAGGCAATGTAGACCCACGGTTTTTCGCACATTACACTATGCAACAGGAAAAAAATCTTTTTTTCACAAAAGTAGGCGTACTTTATGTATTTCTGCCTCCTGAATTCAAAAATGACACTGAAAATATCGTATCACCCACAGTTTTGGCAAAAAACGTGTACTATGTTAATAATGATATCACATATTGAAGTAATACATATATATATGGCACACAAATCATGCTGAACTAGAATACAAGTTTAAACCAACAACATACTGAAATATGCACACAATGAACAGAATGTGGTAAAAACATGCACTAACGTAATTCATTCCGTACTTTCTTAGTTGTCATGGCATGGCCCTTGCCTTTCCTCTTATGGGGCATTTCTGTGTGCTCACGGTGAAGCATCCAGCAGTAGTCGCCCATCATCCATACATCCCAAGTTCCCTGGTATCGTCGTTCCATGTCCTTTATATCCTGATGGAACCTTTCACCCTGTTCCACACTTACAGCACCCAGATTTGGAGGAAAAAGTCAAGGTGAAAATGTAAAAAATGTAACTTCAAACTCATTGAGCAACCCAGCTTTTTCAACTTCGTCAGCATGTTCTTCACTATGTCGACATACTCTGGCCTACGATTGTTTCCCAGGAAGTTTTGAACCACACACTTAAAGGCAGTCCAGGCTTCTCGCTCCACGGCATTCATCGAATTAAGGAAATCTTCATCTAGCATTAATTTCCGAATATCGGGACCATTGAACACACCCTCCGTTAGCTTTTTTTCAAATAATTATTTTATTTTCTAGAGCAAAGTAAAGGATATATTATTAATTACAGTGCTGCTTAAATTAGACATACTGTTACAGATAAACATCAAATACAAAATCAACAAAAAACAAACAAATCTTGAGAGATACACGGCCATTAAGATATCTCGTTTTTTAAAAATAATTAACACACGTGATCCACCACTTTAATGAGGAACGGAAAGGCGATCCACTTTCGTCGGTGACCGATACAGTATACAATTACATCGTTAATTTAGATTATTAAATAGAGAAGCAAATAAATGCATACAGAAACAAAGTAGTATTTACACAAGCTGTATCATCACAAGGTAAGAACATAAAGTTCATTGAATTTCTCCTGCCCTCCAGAAGCACTATACACTTTCAGTTTTTGTCCCGCTGTCTTGAGAAACTGCCTACAACCTTGTACAGAGCATTTCTCGTTGGTCTGCGCATAATGAAGATAGCCCATTGCCAGCCATACTAGGGCAAACTTGTTGTTCCTGTTGGGTATGTCCAAAGCTAACAAGATACGATATATATCGTTAGGGTTATTGGAAGATGTTAACTGCTGCACCAGAGTCAGTGCCCATCGCCAAACGTCCATCATACCATCACATCGTGTTAGTCTGTGGAGTTGTGTGTCATTAGTTGGAATCTCACATTTTTGGCACAAGGGTGACTGACCAAGTTGTGGCGAGATTTTTTCTCCTCGGTTGGTATGGCATCTTGGATGGACATGTATGCTGAACTTTCCCAGTCTGTTGGGATCTCTTGTGTTGTGAACTGCTTCTAGATATTTTTCCAATTTCTATTGGGAAATTTTTCCATGATCTGTGGGGTAACAAGTTGACGGTTTAAAAGACGACGGTAGATGATTTGCGTGGGTGGAATGCACTGTTGATTCACCTGAGGATAGAAAGATTCAATAGTATGCAGTACTCGTTTAAAGCTTCCAGTTCGAGGTGATGTCCAAAAATGCATATCATTAATATCTCCGAGTCCGTTCTTTGCCATTAGAATTGACCTCAGAAGCAGAGCCTGGCATTTAGCGGAGACGGCGATGGGGCCTAGGCCCCCTTGATCAACTGGTCTTCTGAGCTGATTTCTTGATATGCGATAGATGTATCCTCTCCATAGATAGTAACTCATTCCAAGTTCCACTCTTTGTGTATGCTTCTCTGAAATGGGGAGGACCTGAGCCGCGTACCATATCTTGGAGAGAGCAAATGAGTTAATGTGCCATACTTTCTGTGTTAGATTAAGATTTCTGCTGAGATCCTTCGTCATTGTGTTCCGGACAGTGTTGATGACTGCAGTCCAATTCTTTTCGACTGTCTCCTGAAATTTGCGTGTAAATTTCAAACCGAGAATTGTTATTTCTTCTTTGACAGGGATTCCAGCAATTGTGATGTGGTTTGGCCAGGTACCGAGAGGTAACAACACAGATTTATGATAATTCACTTTCGCGTTGGTGGCTCTTTCGTACACAAATATTATTCCAATCAGCTGATCCGCTTGGGCTCGGTTCCGTAATAAAAGTGTTACGTCGTCAGCATACGCTCGGACGGTAAACATCTTGTGCGGATTTAGTACATCCTTTAGGAGGTGATGGACAGCTCGAATGAAGGGTTCTATACTTAAGGCGAAGAGAATCATAGATAGAGGACATCCTTGTCGCACTGAATTTCGTATTGAAATAGGTTTGGAGAAATGACCATTGAGGGGAATGAGCATGAGTGTATAGAGTTCTAATGATACTACATGTTGACTGTGGAATACCAAACTTATCGAGAATCGTAAACAAATAACCATGGTGAACTCGATCAAAGGCCTTTTCAGAGTCAAGATTAAGTATTGCTTCGTCATTGTGGGGGTAGTATTCACATAATAATATAGCATCTCTAATTGCTTGGATATTAAAAGTGATTTTCTTGTTCGGAATGCCACACGTCTGCCCTAGCTGAATGATGGTTTCCAGAAACGGCCGTAACCTGTTGGCCAGAATTTTCATAAATAATTTGTAGTCTGCATTTAGTCTGATGAAGCTCGGGGCATTGAAACTTTTGGAATAAGAATGATTATGCCTTCGCTGAATCCAGTTGATTCTTCGGAGTTGTTTAATAGAATGTTCATCAATTCTACGAGCGTATATTTAATGACTGGCCAGTAGTTTTTGTAGAAGGTGAAGCTGAGACCATCTGGGCCAGGAGCTGATCTGTCACTTGCAGTGCGCAGGGCCTTTAGAACTTCCTCCTCGGTGATCTCACGGGTCATCTGCTGTTTTCCTTCCTCAGACAAACGTTGATCTAAGTAGGATAGTATTTTGTTTTGGTCGGGTATCGATATCTCACTTTCACTACATGTTCTCTGGAAGAATTTTTCGGCTTCAGTAATGCAGTCTCTTGTAGTGGTAAGACTCCTATTGTCATCTGTAATTAACGAGTGAATGTATTTATTTTTCGCGTTATTCTTTTCGGAGGCAAGGTGGTACAACTGTGCTTTCTCTTCGTGTATGACTGATGTTGTACGGGAGCGAATGATTGCTCCTCGGAGAACAGTTTCCTGTATTGAGTTGATTCAGCGTTTTACAGCGGTCAAATGATTGGATACGTCATTTCCGGCTTGCTGACGGGTGACAAGATCGTGAAGAATCACGTAATAAGAATGCAGCGTACGGCGTCTGTTGATGGCCTTTTCTACTCCCTTTCGTTTGAAAAAGCTCTGAATAGCTGGCTTAAACTTGTATAGCCAAGATTTGATCGAAAGTTGTCCACCTCTTCGCACTCTAGTTTCCAGATCATTCCACAGGAGTGAAAATTCATTTTGTATATCGTCATCAGACAGTAAGGAGCTGTTTATTTTCCAGTAACCCATTCCCATCTGTGCCGCCGGTCTATGCCCCGCAGTCTTCATCACTACTGCATGATGATCGCTGAATGGTGCAACATTAACAGTTACTGCTCGGATGTTATTCTCTGATTCTTTATTTACATAAAATCGGTCGATACGTGAAGCAGCCGTACCTCGGAAGAAAGTATATTCGACTCTGTTACCATGAATAACTTCCCACACATCACAAAGCCTAAGTTCGCGATATACTCTCCCTAATGCCAGGGAGGGATGGAAGTCACCTGTCTGATCTTTTGCGTTTAATACACAGTTGAAATCACCTCCGAGAATAATGTTATCATAATTGTGACGCAGAAAATAAGGCAGTTCCTTCTGAATGAAATCTTCCCGTTCTTGGCGTCTGTGTGTTCCTGAGTGTAGATATATATTAATCATCAGTGTATTATCTTCGGTAAGTATGCATGAAATTCTTCCACTCGGGTGACATTCACTGAGTTTGATAGTTATTCCTGCTCTATAGACTATGGCAGTTCCTCTTAAATTTTCTCCGGCATTGATTATATAACTGTACTGAGATCCAAGGAAAGCTAAGTTCGTGACGTTAACCTCTTGCAAGAAAACTACGTCTAAATCATAATCTTTAATAATTTTTTTTAGCAAGACCTGCTTGCTCTGACTTCGGAGGCAGTTCACATTCAGAGTACCATAGCAGCTAACTACTGACGTCACAGCTAAGATTACCAAGAAGAATACATTAGCAGCTTCCATACTCGTTTGGCGTTACCCAACAGCACGTAAATATTCTTCAGATTAGGTTTGTGGAAGACAATTACTTAATTTTATTACTTTCTTCCTATCATTCCCCTCAACCGATCTTTTAAATCTTGGATCCCTGTGACTAACTGCTTGGTTGGATTTTGAACTGGTGGTTTCCGTTTCCATTAAACTACCTTCGTCACCGCTTACTTTGTTTGTGCACTGTGCGGAATGCGTCTGCACAGACTGTGTGGTGGTGTCATTTTTCAATCAGTCATGTCACTGGTAGGTGTCGGGAACGGTTCTCTGACAGGTTCACAACGTTGTGTCTGGTGCTGTGAGGGTGGCTCTGTTAGTACCGGTACGTCATTTAACTGGGTATTATTTTGGTAGGTTGATGCGCTGAGCGACTGTTCCACTGGGGAATTTCTATCGCAAACAGGTTCTGTTGTCCCCTCAAGGTGGTTGTTTGCTGGCTTGGCTACTTGTGTCTCTTCCTCTTCTGTGGTAATTTCTGCCTGTTGTGCGGACGGTGTGTTTACATGTGAGTCTGGTGTATCAGCTGATCGTGTGTCCACCTCCGGAAAATCTGGGGTGAGTTGTGTTGTTGTGAGAGGTATACGTTGCGTCGGTAGCTTCCCCAAGGCTGAAGTCAAGGTCGCCCAGGTTGGCTTGTCGGGTGTAGCAGGTGTTTGAACTGGTAAACGGCGCGTTGGGCACTCACTACGGCAATGGCCTATCTTACTGCAGCTGGCACAGGTTGGTGGTTGGTTATCATAACTTACTAAAGCCTTATTTCCTGCTATGTATACGTAGGAAGGGATATGTTTTTTAAGCATGATGCGTACTGCACGTATGTCATTGTGCAGCTTATATCGAAAATTGGAACTTCACGTTTCATCACTTACTGAAAGTACAGTCCCGTACAAACATAAAACGTCTGAAATGTGTCCATGAGATGTTTCGGTGGGGAGGTTAAAAACTCTCACAAGTTTAATCCCTAGGCCGGCCAAATCAACAGTTATTTTACTACGATAGCCATTGCTATGAACAAAATATTGCTCACCTGCATAGTGCTTGAGAAGATGATCAACTGTCTCTTGCCTCCGGCACTTAATGAAGACTTGTCGGGAAATTCCGTTGAGCTGTAATGTTTCGATGTCGGCTTCATCAAGTTTCAAATTTTCAAAAATCCACTCGTGGATTTCGTAGGGGAGGTTTTGGTATATCTCGTTCTGTGAATGTGATGACGATTGTATTTTTCCTTTCAACTATCATCGTTCCGTAATGTCTTTAGTTCCCTAAGCGTATAATACGCAAAACACTTAAACCAAACGGACTTTCCCCACTTCACTGTACGGCTCCACACTTGTACACACTTGCTCGAGATACGTGTTGCTCGTGCTAAGGCTAAAGCGGAGCTAGCTTAGCATCTGACAGGTTGGCGAACAGTTGCCACACCTAGGTAATGCTTTGACAAACTGCTTCATTATGCCCAGTTTGAGCTGCAGAGGTGGCAAGAGTATTCTGTATCTTTCCACTAGAGGGTCACACTTGATATTGTTGACCCCTGGAACCAATTCCAACCTTCGGGGCCACTGCGTTTGTCACGAGCACGACTGTCCCATTCACAGATGAAACAAGGAAACTTGGTATATCTGGTCTGTTGTCCTAGAAACATATTCAACACTTTGAAATCGCCGCAACTTTTCTCCTCATGTTTTATTTATAATTTCCTTATTTCCGTAGCCTAAATGAATTGTGCATATTTAAGCTCCAGGGCATCGATTATCAAACTGTGGTACGCGTACCCTTAGGGATATATCTGAGACTTTTAGGGCTTTCATCCGGGAGATCGTGGGTTCGAAACCCACTGTCGGCAGCCCGTATTTTCCCATTTTGACACCAGGAAAATGCTGGGTCTGTACCTTAATTAAGGCCACGGTCGCTTCCTTCCCACTCCTAGGCCATTCCTATCCCCAACGTCATCTAAAAGAGGCCTGAAGGCAGTTCTGCTGCACAATGGTAACATGCATGCCTCAGTACCTGTCGGACATTCTGTGCACCTGAAGGAAACATACGGCAACATGAAGGTGCTTCTTACTACCATTCATTATGAGAATCACAATTTGATGGTGTATGGCGTATTTATTTCCGTATTTAAATTTTTCTTCAAATTTTCCCTTTAAGGCTGGTAGACGCTACCACAATTGTGATTTACATCGCACCGACACAGATAGGTCTTATGGCGACGTTGTACAGTTATGAGATAACGTTACATGAAATAAAAAGAGCAATTCCCATTTGTCAGCGAACACGTGAACAGTTTGTAGTACGTTAAACTACACAGTAACCCACACTAACTTAAAATGATAATTATAACGCTCAAACATGGGAATGGGCTGCCTAGCTCAGGTGCTAAAGGCGTGCTCTGTTCACCCAGAAGGACGTGGGTTCAGTTCCCCGCGAGGAGGTTGAAAAGATTAGAAACGAGAATGTCTCTCCTGGAGAGGCACTTAGTCCTGAGGTTCACTCAGCCTACACCAAAATGTGCGTACCAGGTTAACATCCTTGGGTAAAAGGGACCAGGCACGGAGCTCACCGCTCTATCTCCGGTATTCATAAAATTTCTCAGTCTCGCGATAGGGACCGATGGCCTAGATATGAAGCCTCTTAGAACAACAATCATCCTTGTACCGAGTGAGCTGGCCGTGCGGTAAGAGTCGTGAGCTGTGAGCTTGCATTCGGGAGGGGGTGGGTTCGAATCCCACTGCCTGCAGCACTGAAGATATTTTTTCTTGGTTTCCTCTTTTCACACCAGGCAAATGCTGGGGCTGTATCTTAATTAAGGCCACGGCCGCTTCCTTCCTACTCTTAGCTCTTTCCCACCCTTGAGTCGCCGAAAACCTTCAGTATGCTAGTGCGACGTTAAACTACTACGAAAGTAGTACCGTAAATAATTAAAAAAAACCCATCATCGTCATCATAATCAGCAGCAGCAGGAAGATCACAAAGACTTTTGGACCAACCTTAAACCACACGTATACTCACTCCAGTATTTGTTTTACGCCTCACTGACTCAGAGATATCTTATGACGATGATGAGATAGGGCATGGCTAGGGATGGAGAGGAAGTGATATAACTACAGTATTTGCCCATTATGAACATGGCAAACCACGGAAAACCATCTGCAGGGCTGCTGACAGTGGAGCTCGAATCCATTTTATCTCCCTTCTTCTTCTTCTTCTTCTTCTTCTTCTTCTTCTTCTTCTTATTCTTCCACACCTTCCCACACCTGTGGGGTCACGGTGCGAAATGTGTCATACATGTGGATTTGGCCCGGTTTTATGGCCGGATGCCCTTCCTGACGGCAACGCTATGGAGAGATGTAATCACTATTGCGTGTTTCTCTGGTGATTGGTTGTGTGGTATGTTTTCTAAATATTACGATGAAAGTGTTGGGACGAACACACACATCCAGTACTCGAGCCAGAAGAATCAAGAATCGAACCCGGGACCCTCTGAATCGAAGGCTTCAACGGTGACCATTCAGCCAAAGAGTTGGACAGAATCCATTATCTCGTTAATGCAGGTTAGCAGCGACATGCCTGGAAAGGCGTAGCCTACTCGCTTTGTTAACACATGTTCTAAGGAAAATGTATGCAGTCAATAAGTACGGGAGAGTAGTGACCACGATGTTTGAGTCCTTAAATGAATAACATAAAATGATCTTCATCACTAGCCGTATGAGTGTTCAAGATTACGTAGTTGTCAGTTTGCATTCGGGAGATAGTGGGTTCGAACACCTATTTTTGGCAACCCTCAAAATTGTTTTCCGTAGTTTCCCATGTTTCACACGAGGCACCTTATTTAAGGCCACGACCGATTTCTTACAACTGCTAGGTCTTTCCTATCACGTTGTTTCCATAAGACCTATCTGTGTCGGTGCCACATAAAGCAAATTGGAAAATAATGTGTTCAAAAATGAGGATTAATTTTTATAGACGTTACTCACGGAACTGTTTTCGAATATTGCTTTCTTAAAGAGTTATTAATAAAAATCTCTTTAACACACTCTTCAAGTGCCCATGCGGGAAATGTGCAACAGGTTGAAGTGAGAATACGATGCTAATTCATCTCAAATATACATTTCCGTACCCAGGGAAAGGAAGAATAGGTACAGCGTACTCTTAGATGTGTCATTTATATATTATAGGAGTTGATGGGATTAAGAGAAGTCGATGAAATCTAGTTCGATAAACCATTTTCATGAGATTAAAATCAGCGAGCATGGACACACACACACACACACACACACACACACACACACACACACACACACACACACACACACACACACACACACACACACACACATGCTCTTATATAAATACAACTGTTTATCCATAGTGTTTAGAATATACCGTAGTCTTACCTGTAGTTCACGTAACTCACTGTGGTGACAGCGCGTTGAGATTTCAGCCTTCTGACTGAAAATGGAAGGTGGTATAAGGGACATCTCAAGACGCACGTTGCGTGCGCACCTAGTGGGACAAAGGGGCGCCTCTTTATTTTGTTCTTCTTCAGTGAGTCACCGTAAAGTAAGATCAATATATAAATATATCAATATATTTATATCTTTTTTTATTTTACAATTTGATTTACGTCGCTCCGCTACAGATAAGTCTTATGGTGACGATGGGATAGGAAAGGCCTGGGAGTGGGAAGGAAGCGGCCGTGGCCTTAATTATGATACAGCCCCAGCATTTGCCTGGTGTAAAATGGGAAACCACGGAAAACCATCTTCAGGGCTGCCGACAGTGGGGTTCGAACCCACTATCTCCCGAATACTGGATACTGGCCGCACTTAAGCGACTGCAGCTATCGAGCTCGGTAGGCCTTAATTTAGGTACATCCCCAGCATTTACTTGATGTGAAAATGATTAACCACGGAAAACTATCTCCAGCGCTGCTGACAGTGGAACTCAAATCCACTATCTCCCGGATGCAAGCTCACAGCCAACTCGCCCGGTATATCATTAATACAATAATAATAATAATGTTATTTGTTTTACGTCCCACTAACTACTTTTTGAGGTCTTCGGAGACGCCGAGGTGCCGGAATTGAGTCCCGCAGGAGTTCTTTCACGTGCCAGTAAATCTACCGACACGGGGCTGTCGTATTTGAGCACCTTCAAATACCACCGGACTGAGCCAGGATCGAACCTGCCAAGTTGGGGTAGAAGGCCAGCGCCTTAACCGTCTGAGCTACTCAGCCCAGCTGTCCTTAATACAACCAGGCATGTACATAGATTAACAATTTCAATTTATTTGATAATATTTTAAAATCAGCTATACGTACGCCATATTACAAAGAATTTACACATTATATAGCATTTACAACGATTATTTTGCTATTTCCTCGTTTATAGCCGATTGCTACATACCTGCAATTTTTAAAGTGTAACGGTTCAAATCCCGTTACAAGATGATATCTGTATTTTTATTATTGTATGATTTTATCTGTATTTTATTATTATTATTATTATTATTATTATTATTATTATTATTATTATTATTATTATTATTATTATTATTATGTCAGTATTATTATTATGTTATCTGTGATATTGTACTATTATTGTAATTATCCGTTTTATTCAATTTTGCAATTGCCTGTTGCTTGCAAGATTGCACTTAGATGTATACATATATACGTATGTGTAGTATAACACTCGATACCTGTACAGTGAGAATTGTTGTATATATGAGAGATCGGATGTGACGTTGGTGCATTGTGCAATATTGGTGGCGATTCTGCCAAGTCATCGCCGCGCCTTGGCTATGTCATCGTATTTATTTAGAATATGCGCGCACGGTGTCATCGCCGCGGGGCTATTTCACCACTGTATGTAATATTTGTCGCGTAGGTGGGAGTATGTCATTGTTATTTTTGGAGATTACGTAGCTGTGTCAACCAAAGTCTATATAAGGTGGGTGCACATTGTAGCGTCAGTCATTACTTATACGGATGCAGTACAGTGAAGTAGTCTACTAGATCAAGAGGCCTTAAGTGGTCAGCCAACCAGTGTGAACGAGAGATGGTGAAGACTCAGTGAGCCATTATTGGTCATTGAGAGAGTGAGACCAAATGGTTGGTCCGTCACTTAGTGGAAGACGCGGACGAAAGGCTTACCAAGGAGTCAGAGAGGGCAACCCTGGACCTGCCAAGAGGTCATACCATATTGACTTACAAAGAAGTCAGATGATATGGAGAAGAAGCAGTCGCAAGGATGTATCACCACGTTAGGCGTGACACATCTACAGTAAACACCAGAGCAATGGATTACGTCGTAATTACACTCAAAGTGTTAAAGGTACAGTCAAGTGAATCAGTGAGGGAAATATTTCGTATAAATTGTTAAATGTCCGGTCAAGAAGAATCTAAATTCATGCCTAGTTTCTGTCAGTTGCAATGTCATAATTTCATATTCTCATCTGTTTTATCGCAACAAGACTCACTATTTTTTGATATATTATTTAAAGAATATATATTGTTCTATCAAACGAATTCAGAGTTTCATTTCATTGACAGTAAAATATCTTAACCTCAAAATTAATGGGGAAACCGAACGCCAATCTCCTTTTCCCAGAACTTATATGGTATGTTGTCAAAAGTAAGCTTATTACCCCACACCCTAGAGATGGTCAAGAGTCTCATTCTATTATTGCTGTACTGAGTGACAGCTGGCGCCCTTCAAATAACGTATGTGTAAGTAAGCAGGTAACAAGTAAGTGTGAGTACAAGGTTCGACGAGTGTGTATTTTATTTAATGAAGGTTAATTTTCATAATTTCCATTTTAAATGCAGATATTCAGATTTTTCAAGTTTAAATGCAGTTTTATATGTTTCAAAATTCAGTCAGACAGTTAGGAAGTTCTCATTTTGGCGCCCAACGTGGGGCACGAAGAAATTCAGAATTTGGTCTGAATGACATCATATCATAGGTTCATCTGGGAAGAGTATGCACAATTAAAGCCAACGGAAGTATTACCGGTAAATGTCAGGAGTATAATTTTGCGATATATATTTGTATTTTGGGGATATGTCAAGGGATTTGAAGAGGGAAATTAATTTGAGATCGCGTACTATCACTAGTGAACCAAAGATGGACAAGGAAGACAATAACAAGTCATGTGAGGACGAGGTCATTGCTTCTGCGGACATCCAAGGTGAAATTCAGAGTAGGGGACAGGTGAATACGATGGAAGCTTCTGAGATAATTCAGGAAAGTGCAGAAGTTGGAAAGCACACTGAAACTCAAAAGAAATTCTCCGGGGTAATGAATTTACAACAATTTAATTTGCTGATGGCCAAAATAACCGAGATGATTGAAGACTGTAAGAAAGGGACAGAAGAAATAAAGAATAGTAGTTTCGAAAAGTGTAAGGAAAAGACTGATAATGATAATAAAGAAATTAAAGAATTTTTTATTAGTAGTACTGGTGAAAATGATAAGAAACAAATGGAAGAAGTGATTGGTAGCTGTAGCAAAATGGAAGAACAGATTGATACTAGTAGTGAAAATAATAATAATAAAGAAATGGAACAAATAATTAATAGTACTGAAAGCAGTCATAAACGAAAGGAGGAAAAGATTGATACTAGTAATGAAAAGAATAAGAAACAAATTGAAGAAGTGATTGGTAGCTGTAGCAAAATGGAAGAAAAGATTGATACTAGTAATGAAAATAATAAACAAATGGAAGAACTGATTGGTAGCTGTAGCAAAATGGAAGAAATGATTAATAGAAGTATCGAAAATAGGAATAGACAGATGGAAGAATTAATTTCCAGTTATAAAGAAAATTTTAATGTGACCATTAGTAAAATAGATTCTAAGATATTAGAGATAAATAATCAAACATCTAAGTCAACATGTAAGTTAGAAAGTAAGTCAAATGAAGAGTGCGTAGAAATTGAAGATGAAATGAAGTTGAATCGGAGCAGTCTTCATATTCAGACCGAGCAAGTCAAAGAAATATGTACAGAGAATATCGTAGAATTAAGTGATAAAATTTCGAGTAATCGGGATGAAATTCATGAGGTAGTCGAGAAAAGATTGGACAAGATTTGCAATGCAGTTGGGGAAGATGCGAGGGAGCAGATTAGTAGAATTGAACAAATTGAAAGCAAACTTGTGGAGGTCACTGAACTACGGAACGAACAGGAAATGCTATCACAACAGGTGAGAGAGAGGGAGGAAGAATTGCAGGAAGACGTGAGAATAGTGGAAGAGAATGCTGAAAGAGCAGCGGAAGAAGAAGAAGAAGAAGTTGTAAACTGCCAGGAAAGGATACGGCAGAAAGGTAGAGGTAAGTCGGCGGGTGAGGTGATAGTAGTGAGTGGTTTGTTCAGTAGGGATCGTGATTTAACCAAGTTTTCTGGAAAACAGTTCAGTACTGTAGAATTTGTAAAAGTAGTTGAGAAAAGATTTGCAAGTAAGTTGAGGAATAATGTTATTGAATGGGAATACGTGTTGGAGATTTTGTCTAATGTTTTTATCGGTGAAAGTAAAATATGGTTTCGTGTATACTGGAATAATATGTCTGATTTAGGAGAGTTTAAAGTGTTCATTGACAGGCTTTGGGAAGAATGTTTACAGGGGCGAGAGAGAGAGCGCATGATGTCTAGGGAAAGTAATATTGTAGAGAGAAGGGGGAAAATGTTAGCCGTGTATCAGAGAAGTAGTAATCCTGATGAGCAGAGGATTAAGAGTTATGTCAATAGTGATATGGGTCAGATGAGTAACCAGGGAGAATCGGAAGATGGGGGGCGTATGTATTTGAGTTGTGAGAGAGAGTATCAGAGGAGTAATCAGAGAGAATCGGAAGATGGGAGGCGTATGTATTTGAGTTATGAGAGAGAAGGTCAGAAGAGTAATCAGAGAGAATCGGAAGATGGGAGGCGTATGTATTTGAGTTATGAGAGAGATGGTCAGAAGAGTAACGAGAGAGAATCAGAAAGTGGGAGGCGTATGTATTTGAGTTATGAGAGAGAGGATCAGAAGAGTAATCAGAGAGAATCGGAAGATGGGAGGCGTATGTATTTGAGTTATGAGAGAGAAGGTCAGAAGAGTAATCAGAGAAAATCGGAAGATGGGAGGCGTACGAATTTGAGTTATCAGAGAGACTATGATAGTCTTAATATGAATGTTATCCAGGTGTCTTTATCGAGCCAGAGTATTTCAGATTCACAGGGAATCGGGTAAGTTAAGTGGACAGGTTGAAGGTAGTAGATGAACAGGTATTTAGTATAAGTAGTTATGTAGTGAAAGTAGATTTAAGAGTATAGTGTGATTGTGACCTAAGTAATGTTAAGTGAGATATTTAAGTACAATAGTGACGTAGTCGTAGATAATGAAGTAATTAATAGTAGTAGTAAGGTAGACGTAAGAAGTGTTCTGTTAAGTGATGTAAGTACTTGTAATGCCGAGAATGTGATGTAAGTAGTGAGGTAGTAACTCCGACGATATAAATTGTGAAATGAAGAAGGTACTATCAGATCTTATAACAGCCGTTGGGTAAGTCAAAGTGAGTAAATAAGTTGATAGAGGTACCAGTCAATTGTAGATAATTGTAAGTTTCAGCCATGCCTTGTGGTACCAAAACTTGTGTATTCAGTTGTTTTAGGAGCTGACTTGGTTGCAAATCATGGAAGTAGAATAGACTTTAATTTAGGTAGTGTGTGTTTGTTCTGGGAGGAAAACTAGCAAAGAAGTACGTGTTAATTATGATGGTCTGAGGTAAGTGTGTTGGTGACGTGTGTTCTTTGAAATATATGAGAGGTAAGTGAAGGTGTTCCTAGTGAGAGGAAATTTGTTGAAGTGTGTCAGGTGTCTATAACGACCAGGATCTGAGGGATCGTCGGTATGAGGCAGTGACGTGAGGTAATTTGAGTGAATTACAGGAGGAGTAATTGTGGTCGATGTTAGGTAAGCATCGAGATGTATTTAGTGGTAAGTGAGGAAGAACACGTATATGAATATAAATTTGTAGTACATGACCATTCATCATTGTGGGAGGTAAGTACCCCATTCAACTTAAAAATGCTAGTGACGTCTAAGAACAAATAAACATTATGCTGGATTACGGAATAATTGAACCATCTTGTAGCTATGGTATTGAACCTTTAATTATTGTTGCCAAGAGGGATGTGATTTATTGATATATGTAAGTCAATGAGGGCAAAATTGATTCAGTTTGCGTGACAGAGTGCTACTCAGAGTTCCATTTCATCATCTGCAGAGGCGGGAAATATGTTGAAGTTATTATTTTGTATCAGGGGTATTTCACTATTGTGAACCGTATCGGGAAGTGTGCATATTCCTTAAAAGATCAGGAAGGGGATATTGTCGGTATTTGTAGTATTATATATGTAAAGGAGTATTTCACGTGAGATTTGTTGAAATAAGAGTAAGATGATTAAATTTTTGTAAGAAAGTGGCAAAATAAAATTAACATACATGAATTAGCGTGTGAACCAAGTGTCGTATTGGTACATTGGAAGAATAAGTGCTACATTGTCATGTTCTGTGTGACAAAACTGAGAACAGGACATTGGACAGTTATCTGCGATAACCATATGCGAGAAAAGTTCTCATATAAGTGATATTTCACAAAATATTTTGATATGTTAAAAAAAAAGAGAAGAATGTTGTATATTGATTGAAAATTATTTGTGTGTGTTAAATCAAGTGCTATACTCTTGTGATTTGTATGAGAGAAAGAGAGAGAATGGGACACTGGACAGTTATCTACGATGGCAATGTGCGAGAAGAATTCTCATATTTGTGATATTTTATAAAATGTATGGATGTTGAAAAAGAAAATTATTGTGGTATACTCATTTAAAGTGTTTATCTGTGTCAGTGTTATATATATAATTTTGTTCATAAATCAATCGATTCTTTGTTCTTCGATTTATTTATGAGGGAGGCGAATTGTAACGGTTCAAATCCCGTTACAAGATGATATCTGTATTTTTATTATTGTATGATTTTATCTGTATTTTATTATTATTATTATTATTATTATTATTATTATTATTATTATTATTATTATTATTATTATGTCAGTATTATTATTATGTTATCTGTGATATTGTACTATTATTGTAATTATCCGTTTTATTCAATTTTGCAATTGCCTGTTGCTTGCAAGATTGCACTTAGATGTATACATATATACGTATGTGTAGTATAACACTCGATACCTGTACAGTGAGAATTGTTGTATATATGAGAGATCGGATGTGACGTTGGTGCATTGTGCAATATTGGTGGCGATTCTGCCAAGTCATCGCCGCGCCTTGGCTATGTCATCGTATTTATTTAGAATATGCGCGCACGGTGTCATCGCCGCGGGGCTATTTCACCACTGTATGTAATATTTGTCGCGTAGGTGGGAGTATGTCATTGTTATTTTTGGAGATTACGTAGCTGTGTCAACCAAAGTCTATATAAGGTGGGTGCACATTGTAGCGTCAGTCATTACTTATACGGATGCAGTACAGTGAAGTAGTCTACTAGATCAAGAGGCCTTAAGTGGTCAGCCAACCAGTGTGAACGAGAGATGGTGAAGACTCAGTGAGCCATTATTGGTCATTGAGAGAGTGAGACCAAATGGTTGGTCCGTCACTTAGTGGAAGACGCGGACGAAAGGCTTACCAAGGAGTCAGAGAGGGCAACCCTGGACCTGCCAAGAGGTCATACCATATTGACTTACAAAGAAGTCAGATGATATGGAGAAGAAGCAGTCGCAAGGATGTATCACCACGTTAGGCGTGACACATCTACAGTAAACACCAGAGCAATGGATTACGTCGTAATTACACTCAAAGTGTTAAAGGTACAGTCAAGTGAATCAGTGAGGGAAATATTTCGTATAAATTGTTAAATGTCCGGTCAAGAAGAATCTAAATTCATGCCTAGTTTCTGTCAGTTGCAATGTCATAATTTCATATTCTCATCTGTTTTATCGCAACAAGACTCACTATTTTTTGATATATTATTTAAAGAATATATATTGTTCTATCAAACGAATTCAGAGTTTCATTTCATTGACAGTAAAATATCTTAACCTCAAAATTAATGGGGAAACCGAACGCCAATCTCCTTTTCCCAGAACTTATATGGTATGTTGTCAAAAGTAAGCTTATTACCCCACACCCTAGAGATGGTCAAGAGTCTCATTCTATTATTGCTGTACTGAGTGACAGCTGGCGCCCTTCAAATAACGTATGTGTAAGTAAGCAGGTAACAAGTAAGTGTGAGTACAAGGTTCGATGAGTGTGTATTTTATTTAATGAAGGTTAATTTTCATAATTTCCATTTTAAATGCAGATATTCAGATTTTTCAAGTTTAAATGCAGTTTTATATGTTTCAAAATTCAGTCAGACAGTTAGGAAGTTCTCAAAGAGAATAATATAAATTATCTTCACGATATAAGCAAGTCTTCATTTCACTGGAATTGCATTTTTCCTAGTGGTTCTTTTTTTTTTTTTTTTGCTATTTACTTTACGTCGCACCGACAGATATGTCTTATGACGACGATGGGATGGGAAAGGCCTAGGAATGGGAAGGAAGCGGCCGCGTAGCCTCTTAATTAAGGTACAGCCCCAGCATTTGCCTGGTGTGAAAATGGGAAACCACGGAAAACCATATTCAGGGCTGGCGACAATGGGGTTCGAACCCACTATCTCCCGATTACTGGATACTGGCCGCACTTAAGTGACTGCAGCTATCGAGCTCGGTCCTAGTGGTTTAACGTTGGACTGGGAAGAAAGAGAACAAGACCAGAGTTTTGGTGTAGTGAAAGTGGGTTGCCACGGAGAAACATCTGGGCTGCCGATGGTGGAATTCGAAACCTCCATCTCCCGAAAACTATCTTTTGCAGATATGCGGCGCGCACTGAGGAGCCAGTTATTCTGAGGAATCTCTCATTAAATGCCATATTACATTAATCTTTGTGAAGGCTTAATTTTGTGAGAAATGGTACGTTAACTAATTTTTCCTTCATTCCGAATGCCAGAGTAATTTTCGAGGTATGACGTCATTGAGAAGACACATCTAGGTGCCGGCTATGAGAATCCTTGGAGAAACAGGAGAAAAGGGCTCATATAAGTTGTAAGCTACGCAAGCTTCTAAACCAGCGTCACTCCGAAAGAGTAGTTCTATTTCTAAATTTCTCAGTTCCGTCGAAACTATGTCCTTCCCCGAGTAGCAAGCAATTTTGTTCACCTCTTTTGACTCAATCTTCTTGTCCGGCTCCATGGCTAAATGGTTAGCGTGCTGGCCTTTGGTCACAGGGGTCCCGGGTTCGGTTTCTGGCAGGGTCGGGAATTTTAACCTTATATGGTTAATTTCGCTGGTACGGGGTCTGGGTGTATGTGTTGTATTCATCATCATTTCATCCTCATCACGACGCACAGGTCGCCTACGGGAGTCAAATGAAAAGACCTGCATCTGTCGAGCCGAACTTGTCCTCGGACACTCCCGGCACTAAAGGTCATACGCCATTTCATTTCACCGAAATAATTAGGTCCACGTTTAGATTCGCGGCTTCCCATATCATAAGGAATGTCTCGAGTACACGCCCAGGACTACTTTGTGCCCACTGAGGAAGCAAAGCCCATTCTCTTACATTATTTTCGTATCGATAATGTTTGAGTGGCTAAGACGGTTGAGGCGCTGGCCTTCTGACCCCATCTTGGCAGGTTCGATCCTGGATCACTCCGGTGGTATTTGATGGTACTCAAATACGTCAGCCTCGTGTCAGTAGATTTATTGGCACGTAAAAGATCTCCAGTGAGATATGTCGGCGTCTCCGAAAACCGTAAAAGTAGTTAGTGGGACGTAAAGTCAACAACATTATTATTCTCAATAATGTGGTTAATTACTGACTCCCAGCTTAGAAACACAATCCACAGGGCATTTCCGACTGTTTGGAAGCTCCAACGTGCAGGTGGTGCCTGCTAATTCTCGGTGAGCTCTAGGTGCGGATTCCGTCTTGTGCTGTGTCTAGTCACTAGCTTCAAGCCGTTTTACTTGCATCATTCCTTAAAACATTTATTTCATTCACTGTTTTTCAGGACATTACCATTATGGATTCAAGACCGTTGGAGGTAGTCTGATTCTTGGAGGGCACTCAAAGTCGGGATGTTAATGATCTCGGGTGACACTTTCCCGACAAAATAGAAAAATCTCAGCCATTGATCGTCCAGCAGAGGTCTGGTGTCTCTGCCTTATGGCAGAGTGAAACAGGACGTCGAAATTGACATGCAAGTAGCCTAAATGTACGTTGAGTACTCATCCCGAAGGCTGGTTGGACGCTCAACAGCTCCGCTATCAGCTGTTGTAGGTGGCTTAGGCATCACTAAAGAGATATGCTAAGGAAATGAGGAGTGAGGTAGTATTCCGTTGCTTTCCTCATAGAGCCAGTCTGCCAAGCCCACTGAAATGCATGGACCAATCGACCCCTTGGCTGACATTTTCGCACCGTTCATCATAGGGACTGGCCGCTTTGCTAGAATCGCTCACATGTCAGTTACTTTCATATTGTCAAAGCCAAGGATTAGACAGGTCAATCGAATTAAAAACTATGCAGAAGACATTGTGCACTGTAAAAGCACCAGGTCTCACTAACAGACAGCATAAATGGCGACAATTCTTTTATTTTTTATTATTTTCTGTACGTCGCACCGATACAGACAGATCTTATGGCGACGATGGGATAGCGAAGGGCTAGGAGTGGGAAGGAAGCGGCCTTTTTCTTAATTAAGGTGGAACTCCTGCAGTTTCCTCGTGTGAAAATGAACAACCACGGAAAACCACGGAAAAATATCTTCAGGGCTGCCGACAATGGGGTTCTAATAATGTTATTTGTTTTACGTCCCACTAACTACTCTTTTACGGTTTTTTCGGAGACGCCGAGGTGCCGGAATTTTGTCCCGCAGGAGTTCTTTTACGTGCCAGTAAATCTACCGACACGAGGCTGACGTATTTGAGCACCTTCAAATACCACCGGACTGAGCCAGGATCGAACCTGCCAAGTTGGGGTCAGAAGGCCAGTGCCTCAACCGTCTGAGCCACTCAGGCCGGCAAACAACAATGGGGTTCGAACCAATTATCTCCAGAATGCAGGCTGACTGTTACGTCATATTAAATGTCTGCACGTAGTAGTTGAGGACATATTATTATTATTATTATTATTATTATTATTATTATTATTATTATTATTATTATTATTATTATTATTATTATTATTATTATTATTTCTCTCTTCTTTGGACTATCTTCCATACTCATTTTGCTGTTCTTCATCCTTTCAAACATCGGTTTCTGCTAAACATCTGCTCCTTAGTTTCTAGTTTAGAATGAAATTCACTCTTTTTCCTGGCCTCTATTCCCAATTGTCTGGGGTTGGCGCTAATGTTGATTAAGGCCACTGACGTAAACTCTATGTGAAGCGACATATTCGCTATTGTGCGTTTCTGGTAGTGTGATGTGTTATACGTAAATGAGGATGTGTATAATGCCGGACACGAATTCTCAGCCTCCGAGTTAGAGGAATTAACGAGACGTGTAAAATGTCCGTCCATACCACGATTCGAACTCAGGATCCTCTGAACCTGAGGGCGACTTCGCTGACCATTTAACCAAGGAGTCGGACCCGTAGTTAGCATGACAATGACATGCAATACCCAACGAGAGAACTAGCGTATGTGGCTGTGCTCCGATTTAATTTCGTGTGGCTATTTCTAGCCGAGTGCAGCCCTTGTAAGGCAGACCCTCCGATGAGGGTGGGCGGCATCTGCCATGTGTAGGTAACTGCGTGTTATTGTGGTGGAGGATAGTGTTATGTGTGGTGTGTGAGTTGCAGGGATGTTGGGGACAGCACAAACACCCAGCCCCCGGGCCATTGGAATTAACCAATGAAGGTTAAAATCCCCGACCCGGCCGGGAATCGAACCCGGGACCCTCTGAACCGAAGGCCAGTACGCTGACCATTCAGCCAACGAGTCGGACTGTGCTCCGATAGCTCCTTCTGATTGAGAGTTGTCTTAGCAGTGGTTTTTTTTCTCTTAGCTACTTAAATTGCTAACGCCTGTGTAAGAAACTTGCTCAAATATTAGTAAATGATTTCAACCCTGCTAGACAGATGACCTATTTTTTAAAAATGCAGAAATAACTGTTGGAGAGTAAGTGAATAAACTGCAGCTTAACTATATTTGCCGGCCCCCGTGGTATAGGGGTAGCGTACCTGCCTCTTACCCGGAGGCCCCGGGTTCGATTCCCGGCCAGGTCAGGGATTTTTACCTGGACCTGAGGGCTGGTTCGAGGTCCACTCAGCCTGCGTGATTAGAATTGAGGAGCTATCTGACGGTGAGATAGCGGCCCCGGTCTAGAAAGCCAAGAATAACGGCCGAGAGGATTCGTCGTGTTGACCACACGACACCTCGTAATCTGCAGGCCTTCGGGCTGTACAGCAGTCGCTTGGTAGGCCAAGGCCCTTCAAGGGCTGTAGTGCCATGGGGTTTGGTTTTGGTTTAACGATATTCACTATCGAATTCATTTCTCGAAAATGTATTGGCAGCTCCATCCTTTTAGGCCTTCGATCTATGGTTATGCTGCAAAGGACAATAATTCTAATGCAGAAACTATCTCGAACACGCCGTTATTATACAGGGTGATCCAAAACATCTGGGAAGTATGGGAGTGAATAATACACACCAATACGACACAGGCAATTCCTATGAACATATATCCTACAGTCACCTGATTGCGAGTTGCAGAAATTCCAAATTTCTACAAGAAATATTGGTAATAGTCTTATCTGGCAGATCCCACTTCAATCACTTCAATCAATATTTATCTGCATTTATGGCAGTTATCCAGGTGGCAGATTCTCTATCTGTTGTTCTCCTAATCTTTTCTTAAATAATTGCGAAGAATTTGTAAATTTATTGAACATCTCCCTGGGTAAATTATTGCAATCCCTAACTCCCCTTCCTATAAACGAATATTTGCCCTAATTTGTCCTCTTGAATTCCTAATATATCTTCATATTGTGATCTTTACTACTTTTAAAAACACCACCCAAACTTATTCGTCTATTAATGTCATTCCACGCCATCTCTCCACTGACAGCTAGGAACACACTACTTAGTCGAGAAGCTCGTCTCCTTTCTCCCAAATCTTCCCAGTCCAAACTTTGCAAAATTTTGGTAATGATACTTTTTTGTCGGAAATCACCCAGAACAAATCGAGCTACGTTTCTTTGGATTTTTCGCAGTTTTCGAAAAGTAATCCTGTTGAGGGTCCCATACACTGGAACCATACTCTAGTTGGGGTCTCACCAGAGACATAAATGGCCTCTCCTTTACATTCTTACTAGAACTCCTAAACACCCTCATAACCAGGTGCGGAGAGCTGTACCCTTTATTTGTTGTTTGAATCATCAGTCCACAGACTGGTTTGATACAGCTCTCCATGCCACTCTATCCTGTGCTAAACTTTTCATTTCTATATAACTGCTGCATCCTCCATCACCGGGCGAGTTGGCCGTGTGGTTAGGGGCGTGCGGCTGTGAGCTTGCATCCGGGAGATAGTGGGTTCGAATCCTACTTTCGGCAGCTCTGAAAATGGTTTTCTGTGGTTTCCCATTTTCACACCAGGCAAATGTTGGGGCTGTACCTTAATTAAGGCCACGGCCGCTTCCTTCCAACTCCTAGGCAATTCCTATCCCTTGGTCGCCATAAGACCTCTCTGTGTCGGTGCGACGTAAAACAAATAGCAAAAAAGAAAAGGAATAATAGCATCCTACATCTGCTCTAATCTGCATGTCATATTCATACCTTGGTCTACCCTTACCGTCCTTTCAAAAACCAATTGAACAATTCTTGGGTGTCTTAAGATATCTCCTATCATTCTATCTTTTCTTCTCGTCAAATTTTACCACAACGATCTCCTCTCACCAATTCGATTCAGTATCTCTTCATTCGTGATTCGATCTATCTATCTCACATTCAGCATTCTTCTGTAACACGACATTTCAAATGTTTCTATTCTCTTTCTTTCTGAGCTAATTATCGTCCATGTTTCACCTGTATACAATGCTATACTCCAGACGAAATACTTCAAAAACATTTTTCTAATTCCTATATCAATGATCGAAGTGAGCTAATTTCTTTTCCTTGCCCTTGCTAGCCTGCTTTTTACATCTTCCTTACTTCTGCCGTCGTTAGTTATTTTACTACCCAAGTATCAATATTTATCCACTACCTTTAAGAGATCGTTTCGTAATCTAATATTTCCCGCATCACCTGACTTCGTACGACTGCACTCCATTACTTTTGTTTTGGACTTATGTATTTTCATCTTGTACTCCTTACCCTAGACTCCGTTCATACCATTCAGCAATTTCTCCAGATCTTCTGAAGTCTCAGATAAAATAACAATATCATCAGCAAATCTCAGGGTTTTGATTCCCTCTTCTTGGATTGTGATTCCCTTTCCAAATTCCTCTTTGATTTTCTTTACTGTCCGTTCTATATAAACTTTGAAAAATAGGGGGTTAGAGACAAACTGCAGCCTTGTCTCACTCCTTTCTGGACTGCTGCTTCTTTTTCATAGCCCTTATCTAGTTAGTTTAGTTAGGTGGTGTGCTGCATGTGGAGCTGGCGATCCGCCCATGTGCAGGATGCTACAAAGTAGATTTAGAAGTAGTTAAGTAGTAAGTAGTTAGTATCTAGCTATAAACAGTCTGTGAATTTTATTGGAACATTGTAACTGGGCGAAAGCCTGTTATGTTCAGTTCAATAAATTCATTCATTCATTCATTCATTCATAGACCTTATCACTGCAGACTGATTTTTATAGTAAAAAAGAATGAATTGGCGTATGACTTTTAGTACCGGGAGTGTCCGAGGACAAGTTCGGCTCGCCAGATGCAGGTCTTTTTGATTTGACTTCTATAGGCGACCTGCGCGTCGTGAATTTTTATAGTATAGATTGTAGATAAGTCTTCGTGCTCAGTATCTGATCCCGATCACCTTCAGAATCGTAAATGGCTTGGTCCAATCAACATTATCGAATGCCTTTTCTAGGTCTACGAACGCGATGTACGTCTATCCTCTAAGATCAGACGTAAAGTCAGGATTGCTTCACGTGTTCCTACATTTCTTCTGAAGCCAAACTGATCTTCTCCCAAATCAGTTTCAACTTGTCTTTCCATTCTTCTTTAAACAATACGTCTTAGAATTTTGCAGACATGAGAAACTAAACTAATGGTGCGGTAGTTTTCATACTTGTCAGCACCGGTTTTCTTGGGAATAGTTATAACAACATTCTGTCGAATATCGGATGGCACTGCTCCTGTATCACACATCTTACACACTAGATGGAATAAGCTCGACATGCTGGTTTATTTATGATTCCATTTATGTGATTACCCCAATGAAGATATTTCCTCATCTTTCCCACGTCAAGTAACTATCACCAAGTGGGTGTACCAGCAGGGATGGTGCATTTTAATGCCAGAGGTTTAAAATATCCACCATGCGCCTGAACACACCATCTCATTGATTGTCGGATACGTTCGAACACTTCTGGCATTACACGTATTTTGATGCAAACCTGTTCTGCAGGCTGGTAAAGTACTGCAATGTTCGTAACGGCACGCCTGACTCCAAAGTAAATCCTAAATAGGAACTCTTCCCTCATTCCAGCTGATAATTGAAAGAGGCTTAGCTCGTATGCAATCGACCGTGGGTATGCGTTCATTTTTTTTTTTGTTGTTAGTTGCTTTACGTCGCACCGACACAGATAGGTCTCATGGCGACGATGGGACAGGAAAGGGCTAGGAGTGGGAAGGAAGCGGCCGTGGCCTTAATTAAGGTACAGCCCCAGCATTTGCCTGGTGTGAAAATGGGAAACCACGGAAAACCATCTTCAGGGCTGCCGACAGTGGGGTTCAAAGGTATGTGTTCATAGGTACATATTTGAGATATAGTCTACTACCTACTCCGCCCACCAATTTGGGAACACCATGTGTATAATTTTCGATACATTTCACTTGAAATTTTAATATATATATATATATATATATATATATATATATATATATATATATATATATATTGCACGACTACAATTTTAAGCCTGATATGGAGGTGGAAAGGTATGCTGTAACTGTTTACTTACATTAACCCTTTCAGTCGGACGATTCATATTCTTTATGGTGATCAACTGTCTGGAAAATAGAAACACATTTAGTGTTTAATTAAATATACATTTTTTCGAATATGTCCATTATCCAAGTTAAAAGTACCTTGTCGGAAAGTCGAACGTACACAGAGAAAACTAAATTTTAATATTATACTTGTTTCTTAATACAGCGGCTTAAATTCACAGAGGTTTGTGGACTGAACGCGGAAATGAAAATTATGTTATTGGCTTTACGTCCCACTAACTACTTTTACCGTTTCAGGAGACGCCGAGGTGCTGAAATTTAGCCCCGATGGAGTTCTTTTACGTGCCAGTAAATCTATCGACACGGGGCTGACGTATTTGAGCACTTTTAAATACCACCGAACTAAAGTCTGGTTCGAACTTGCCAAGTTGGGGTACATGTGAAAAACAGTCTTTTCTCAAGTCGAAGAAATAAATACATGTTTCTTTATTTTCAACGTTTCCAAATACCTATTCCCTCATTTGCAACACCTTCACTTTTTGAGATGTACATAAGTATCCCCATAAAAAGTATTCAACCCCTTGATCAGTCCTTACCCTACCCCCACCCCATCTAGATTTATTTTCCGAAAACAAAAATATATGTTCCTGTATTTTTAAAGGACTTTCCAAATACCGAGCTTCTTGTGTCTAACATGTTAATTTTTTACATATATTGTAGATATACCGGTACTCATTTTAAAAATTCATCCGCTTTTCCAATTCTTTTCAGGCACTTAATTGGATTTTCCGAAAACAAAAAAATACGTGTTCAATTATTTTTAAAGGAGATTCCAAGCACCAGGTTTCATGTCTGTACGTCTGTAACATCTTCAGTTTTTGAGATAAATGTATACTCATAAAAACAATTCTTCTTCTTCTTCTTCTTCTTCACTTCTTTCCACCCCTCTCCCGCCTTAAGTGGACTTCCCGAAAATAAATAATACGAATTTCTTTATTTTGAAAGAAAATTCAAAATACCAACTTTCACGTCTGTAACAGCTTCAGTTTTTAAGATAAAGTATCCTCATAAATATATTTCAACTCCTTATTTACATATTTTCAACCCCACATCCCTTACGCCGATTTCCCGAGAAAAACAAATGCACGTTTCTTTATTTTTAAAGGAGATTCCAAATACTAATTTTCACGTCTGTAACATCTTCAGTTTTTGAGATATAAGTATCCTCTTAAAAGTAATTCAACTCCTATTTCACCCCCCTTCCTACCCGTTAAGTTGATTCCCCCCTCCCCATAAGTGCGTGTTTCTGTATTTTTAAAGGGGATTCCAAACACCAATTTTCACGTCTTTAATATATTTAGTTTTTGAGATATAAGTATCCTCATACAAAGAATTCAACTAATTTTTCAATTCATTCACCCTCTTAAGTGGACTTTCCAAAGAGTAAAGGACACATGTTTCTATACTTTGAAAGAAGATTCCAAATACAAATGTGCATGCCTGTAACATCTTCAGTTTTTGAGACTTCAGTATCCTCATTAAAAGAATTCAACTCCTTTTTCACCCCAGCCAGTGAAATTTATGCCCCCCTCCAAAAATGCGTGTTTTCCTATTTTAAAAGAGATTCCAAATACAAATTTTCACATGTGTACTATTACGTTTTTGGAAATATAAGTTTTTCCATAAAAAGAATTAAAATTTTTCACTTCCTTTCATCCTCCCCACTTAAGTGAATTTTCCGATAACCAAAAATACTTCTTTCTTTATTTATAAAGGAGCTTCCAAATGCCAATTATCACGACTGTAACATCTTTAGTTTTGAGATATATGTATCCTCATAAAAAGGAATTAAACTCCTTTTTCACCGCCCCCGCCCCAAGTTGATTTCTCCCCCAAAATGCGTGTTTCTTTATTTTTAAAGGAGACTCCAAATACTCATTTTCACGTCTGTAACATCTTTAGTTTTTGAGATATAAGTATCCTCATACAAAGAATTCAATTAATTTTTCAATTTTAAATGAATTTTCCAAAGACAAAAAATTACGTGCTTATTTACTTAGAAAGAAAATTCCAAATACAATTTTTCATGTCTGTAACATCTTCAGTTTTTGAGATGTAAGTATCTTCATGAAAAGAATTCAACTGTTTTTCACTCCACGCCCGTCCCTTAAGTTGGTTTCCCCCACTCCCAAAGTGCGTGTTTCTTTATTTTTAAAGTAGATTCCAAATACCAGTTTCCACGTCTGTAACCTTCTGTTTTGAGATATAAGTTTCTCCAGAAAAATAATTCAATTTTTTCCACTTCCTTTCACACTCGCCATTTAAGTGAATTTTCCAAAAACAAAAAGGACCCGTTTCTTTAAAAGAGCTCCCAAATACGAACTGTCACTAATGTAACATCTTCAGTTTTTGAGATATATGTATCCTCGTAAATGACATTCATATCCGTTTATATCCCCCCCCCCTTCCGCGTTGTTCCCTCCAAAAAGCGTGTTTCTTTATTTTTAAAGGATATTCCAAATGCCAGCTTTCACGTTTGTAATATCTTTAGATTTGTTGGTATAAATATATATTGTCATACTTATAATTCAATAATGTTTTCAATTCTTTCACCCACTTCCCCGTTAAGGGTTTTCTTCCGAAAACCAAAGAAATTTCAAAATACCAACTTTCACGTCTGTAACAGCTTCAGTTTTTAAGATAAAGTATCCTCATAAATATATTTCAACTCCTTATTTACATATTTTCAACCCCACATCCCTTACGCCGATTTCCCGAGAAAAACAAATGCATGTTTCTTTATTTTTAAAGGAGATTCCAAATACTAATTTTCACGTCTGTAACATCTTCAGTTTTGAGACTTCAGTATCCTCATTAAAAGAATTCAACTCCTTTTTCACCCCAGCCAGTGAAGTTTATGCCCCCCTCCAAAAATGCGTGTTTTCCTATTTTAAAGGAGATTCCAAATACAAATTTTCTCATGTGTACTATTACGTTTTTGGAAATATAAGTTTTTCCATAAAAATAATTAAAATTTTTCACTTCCTTACGCCTGATATGGAGGTGGAAAGGTATGCAGTAAGTGTTTACTTACATTAACCCTTTCAGTCGGACGATTCATATTCTTTATGGTGATCAACTGTCTGGAAAATAGAAACACATTTAGTGTTTAATTAAATATACATTTTTTCGAATATGTCCATTATCCAAGTTAAGTGGATTTTCCGAAAAGAAATTATGATTATTTACTTTTACAGGAAATTCCAAACACCAGTTTCTTAATCTGTAATATGTTACGTGTCTGAGATAATTTGCATACATAGTCTTTTTTAAAAATTCACCCCGTTTGTCACTCCCTATTCATCGGATTATCCAAAAACACAAACATTTGTATTTCTTCATTTTCAAAGGAGATTCCGAATATCAATTTTCATGTCTGTAACATCTTCAGTTTTTGAGATATACGTCTCCTCATGAAAGGTGTTCAACCACTTTTCCTCCTTTTTCAACCCCCTTAATGGGATTTTCCGAAGGCAAAAAAATACTTGTTTCTTTATTTTTAAAGAAGATTCCAAATACCAATTTTCATTTATTTAAACTGTTCGGATTTGGAGATATAGATACACTCATTTTAAAAATTCACCCCCCCTTTAGCGACGGAATATCGAAAAAGCCTCCCTTAGCGAGCACCTACATTACAATATGAATGTATCCCCAAAATTTAATTCCTTTATGTTAAGTAGTTTTGGCTCGGCGATGATGAATCAGTCAGTCAGTCAGTCAGTCAGTCAGGACAGGTTATTTTATATACTGTATATAGATATGTGTGTACTATGTGTACAATAGATTTATTATTCCCATTGTATCTAATAATGTCTTACATCTTGCAGACATGGAGTTGATAAGATCCATTAATTATTTGTTTCTTGTATCTACTGTATTTAGATTACCCTTAATAACACCCAAGGAAATCATCTGAATTTGAGTAATTTCGTGACTGAATGCGTCATTTCAGTATACAGCATTCCACAGGTGTTCAACCAGTTATAAACCAAGTATGTACTGGGCGAGTTGGTCTGCGGTTAGGGGCGCGCAGCTGTGAGCTTTCATCCAAGAGATAGCGGGTTCTATCCTCACTGTCTGCAGTCCTGAAGATGGTTTTCCTCCAGGAATTCTTTAGAACAATGTTTAAGGTCATAATGCTGTTGAGGATAAAATATTAAACTGTCATATCTCTGTCTAATCTACGACACTAGCGAAGATAAATGACCTTATTGGATAGGCGAGCGGACACAGAGAAAATTAACTTTCAAAATAATACTTTTTTAAATTCAGTGGCATTTAATTCCATCTACTCTAACAAAACACTTCGTCAAACATCTTTTGAACACTACTCAACCGTGTATGTTATTCAAGTGTCCAAATTGGTGTAGTAATTTCTTGATTATCCTAAGGGTCCTCTGAGGGAGGAAAATCCCTAGAGCATGACTGTACCATCTTCAGTGGTACACATTTACTGGTGTGGATTGAATCACTCACATTCCACGAGACGAATACGTTGAATACAATCAGAGGGCACGAAATAAAATTTTGTTTGGTTATTCGATAAACTCCTTAACTATTCCTTGCTTCAGAGGCCAGTGAATTCAAAGTTTATCCCCTTAAAACAGCAATGATAATAATAATAATAATAATAATAATAATAATAATAATATAATAATTATTATTAATTATTAATATTTATATTAATTATATTATTATTAATTATTAATAATTATATTTATTATTATTATTATTATTATTATTATTATTATTATTATTATTATTATTATTATTATTATTATTATTATTATTTGGTTGCTAGTTTTGGAGTTGTTTTGCAGATGTTAGTTGTTCGATTGTTTCTAACTACCATAACAAAACACTTCGTCAAGAGCATTTTAAACACTACTCTACAATGTATGTTACTCAAGGTATCAAAATTGGTGTGGTGATTTTCTGATTGTTCATTTACTAGAGCCACACCGTTGTATGAAACTGGTTAATGTGTACTTGATAAGGCCTAGTTCAGGGACCAGGATGATATATTTTGAAGCAAACGCCTTATCTCCAATTCCTGAATCAGTATGTTGAGAGGTGATCTTTTATGTAGCAGTTCACGAAGGTACTAAATTATTATAAGCTACCGAATTCTACAAACATATTATAATTATTGACAATCTTCTCGTTCATTCAGCTGATACTTTTACCATGAGGTTTGTTGTTTAACATGTCCAGTCAGCTCATTTACTGTTGAAGGTTACTTTTTTAAGATGACAAGTTTTGAGTAGTTAAGTAAATAAAACCAATCACTATTAACATCTACAGAAATGGTGCACAAGTGATTTGCGAATTACAACAGGTATCTGGTGGATGTATTTCATTCGCCAGGACGTATAAGGTATTGACCCTTGGTATTGAAATATACAGAAGAAGGGTGAGCAATAATCTGGATATTTCTTCTCGATTAGAGCAGGATTCACCGAGCGACCTGGCTGTGCGGTTAGAGTCACGAAGCTGTGAGCTTGTATTCGGGGGATAGTAGATTCGATTCCCACCGTTGGCAGCCCTGAAAATGGTTTTCCGTTGTTTTTAACTCTCACACCAGGAAAATCCTGGGGCGTACCTTAATTAAGACCATGGCCGCTTCCTTCCTAGTCTTAGCACATTTCCCATGCGTGCGTAGCCGAAAACATTAATTATGTTAGTGTGACGTTAAACCAGTAGCAAAAACGAAGCAAAAACAAATCAATAAAAGACAGTGACATTCGTGTTTCTTTATTTCAAACATCTATCCATTATCCAAAAGTATTTCTGTCTTACTTCTACAGGTGTTTGGAGGTCATTGGACGAGTAAAATCCACAGTTATTAGGTTTTCGTGTACAGTTTATGTGATTTTTTATTATTTTTTCTTTGGTCAAGGAGACCGTGTACAGATGACTTATGGGTAGAATTTTTTTTAGAGTTAGGATTAACAGCTGAGCAACTGGGGACCGTAGTTTTGACAGGCATGTTTGATTTCTTATATGTGACTACGACAATAGAGATTTGGAACACGGTCACAGGATATTCAATGAATAATGAGAATAAAGAATGCCTAATATCCTAGCTGATTTTGGATTGCTAAAAGTGGAATTGATAATATTTGATCACAAAAGGTCGGTGATGGCAATAAGTTACCACGAAGGTAACAAAGAAGGAGAGTATTAATTTGCATGTGAACGTTAGATGAGGAAAAATTTATCCAGCAGCCAGATTCCGTTCTTTTAATAAGTTGAATTACGAGGCGTATGCCAAACCTCCAATAATAGCATGAGTGATTGTTACAGCATGAGTCTAAATTTTGTGAGTCCCATTTTCCATCTTAGGTGGTGATAATTTCATTTGAGAATTCGCTGTAATGTTATAGTTACATTTGAGGATCCGACTCACGTTCAGGTGGTAATTTCAGTCACTGTTTCTCTGTGAAATCTGAACAGTCTTAAATTGTCATGGCAGGTGGTTGTGTCATGTGGAAGTGCAGACACTGGATCACATCCCGTTCACATTCATGAATATGTAATTACGAATTTAAAGAACATATACACTTAAGAAAATGGAAATTGCAACACGATGAAGGCATTGGTCGTTTGTGTTGATTGTCAAGATATGGAACGATGTCATGTAGGTATGTAAACGATAAAATTTTCAGACCCATTGGATTGTTGCTGCAGGTCTCCTTACGTGATTGGTCGCGGAGGAGTCAACTCCAGTATATGGACTCTGGTGTAGCGTAGTTGACTGGCAGTCCGTGCAGTGAAGTGTTCCCCGTCAAGCAGGCCTCGACGACAGAGAAGAGCACGCTATCAACAACTGTCGCCGTTTGAGAGGGCTCGGATAATTGGGCCGTGTGAGGCTGGATTATCGCTAAGGACTGTCGCTGCACGTGTTGGCCGACAGGCATCTACGGTACAACGTGTATGGCAGCAGTGGTCAAATGAAGGTACACACACTCGTAGACCTGGCACAGGCCCAGCGCGACAGACAACTGTGAGAGAGGATCGCCGCATCATTCGGATGGCCCGGATGGAACCCCATGCAACAGCAGCGCAAAATTCGACCAGCTGTGGCACCCCACGTTTCACAACAAACAGTTGGTAATCGCCTGCGTGCAGCTGGCTTACGAACCCGTGTCCCTGCAGAAGGTGTTCCACTGACCCCACAACAGCGACATGATGGGCCGACAACTGGCCAACCATCCTCAACCACCCACAACTCTGGAACAACTGACCCGTGCTGTGCAGCAAGCATGGGCCACAATTCCTCAGGAAGCGATCCAGGGACTTATTGACTCCAATGTATTCATCAATGTATTGCAGCTCGTGGTGGGCACATCCTGTGTTGATTGTTGTCCAAACTTGTGGTCAGAGGGACCTGAAAGTGTAATCATCGAATCACAACCGAACACTCGTCCTGCATGTTCAATTGCAGCAATGTAGCACCGCTGCTTCTGGGTGTTGCAATTTCCATTTTCTTCAGTGTAGTACGCACACTTGAGGGGAGTGATGGTAGAAGATGAATTGTGTTTGTATTTAGGTAAGGGAAGAGAGATGACACACTTCATATTGTAATGATAATACTTAATGTAAACTGATACATTTGGTAAAAGTGAGCCACAACTCCGATTTACTTTTCTTCTGATATTTTTGTAGTAATAAATTGATTAATCGAATATCGTTTATATTTGTGGGTTGTTGTGTCGACAAATGACTGAGGTAGTTGAACAACATTATAATGTAATCCTGCGACTAAATTGTGAGTCGCGGAGTAAATGTCTATTTATTTTTATTAATTAAGTTAGGTAAAGCTCTGTTTATTTCTTTTAATATTTTGGTTCACTCGCTTGAGTTAATACGTGAACAACCTTCCAGTCAATTTATACCTAATTATTTGGCTAATTTCTAACCACGTCGAGATACACCTTTGATTATCTATTTATAATTAATTAAATATTCGATCAGCAGGATCACTGAAGTGAGTAGCTTTTTAACAATTTATCAGTTGTTGGAATTTAAAATTTGTAACTCACTTATTGTGCGTATCAAGTTTTAGAAATCCAGTTAATAATTAATTAATTACTCTTCCATTATAATTTCCTCCCATGTTCAATTCTGAATCAAATTACTTCATAACTCGATCATGGTTCATGTAAAATTTACTATCAAGATCAATGTCAATTATTTAGGACAATGTTAATTTACATTTACAAATTAGTAAAAAACCATAATCAATCTAAATTTAATTTTTTAATTTAGGCAATTTATTTGTAACCTAACCTTAATTATGTTCCAATAATCGAAATTAGGATTACTGGAATCCTTAACATGAATGTCTACCTGTTCTCGTCACAATCTTTATTAATTTAATCACCGAGTTATTTTCTTTTCAAATACAAATTTTATCCATTTCTAAATTTCATTTAATGATTGAATTTTCTGAATAAATAATATGAAAAACTATGAGGCCAATCCGTTTTATTCGGTAGACTTAGCTGTAGTTAGGCTCCTCCTTGCACCCCATGAAACGGACGTGAGGACGTAACTGCGACCCTGAGAGGAGAGGAACCATTTCGTATTTATAGCAGAGCGCCGAGGTAACAACTACGAAGTACATCAGGCCGTAACTATTTAAAAATGGTGCACTATCTATTATTTCAGTAAGACTGGTTACGCCCCCCCCCCCCCAGTCAAATAGGGACGTGCAGTCCTTAGAACAATTTTTGTTGTTCTATGCTAGTGTGCAAAGGAAAATGTACCTTAAATGCATTATACCGTAGGAGTGCGAAAATACGTTATGTAAACGTAGATTCCGACAGCGCGGTACGGTAAGGTTCATTTTCCTTTGCACATAAGCATATGGAGATGAAAACAAAACAAATTGTTCTGACGGACTGCATATGTGGCTGGGAGGCGTGACCAGTTTTAAGGAAAATAATGGTTAGGAAGACCATTGTCAGATACGCGGTACAGCTTCCTTCTTAACAAAAAGCCTCTTTTTCAGTTTATGGCCATTATTACATCACTCCTAATAGCTAATGTCTCTGTTGCACAACATAATAACAGGTATTAAGTAAAAGGAGTGTCAAGAATAACATAAGCGCATTATATATTTTTGGGTCATGATTATCCACTTGTGCGTTTGAGGTAAATTGCTGGATATTTCGAAATCAGTAAGATTCACTGTGTTACTCTTTTGTAAACGTGATCTAACCCAAAAACTGAATAACATTCCTGGAAGTTGATGTTTATAACTTCTCCTTGAAGGTATGAAATATGCATTTGAAATTGCCGTCTGGTGAGGGCGTTCTACTTTTAATTTGTCTTGAATTAAATTGTCACCGCAAGAGACGACTTCTATTCTTTTATTTCTATTCATTGAACACACGTAATGACATAGTTGACGTATTGTTGGTGTATCACTCCAGCTGTTTAGACATCGTAGTAATCAGATCCATCTGTACATTACGTGTGTATGTGTGTGGGTGGCATCATTTACTTCGAAAACGTGAACCTGTGCATTCTTTGAGGGCGTGGATTAATTACTTGTAGGAAATAGGCTAGGAGTGCTTTAACATTTGGGCTAAGATAATAATTTTGCGGCTGTAACAAAGGGTTTTTCGCTGTCATTATTTAAGTAGTGCTATATCAATGTTTTTAATACCTCATTAGTTATAAATGGAAGCTAAAGCAGAATAATATTCAGAAGGATGCCTTTCTCAGGTATGGTGGGGTTTCGTCAAAGACTATCTCTTGTTCGTGCTTTTAGCTCTGTTTACCGGATAAACATGTTGTAGTCCGTGATGAGAGCAGTTATGGGTCGGCAGTGCGTAGTAAAATGAGTAACGTTTCCTTTGGAGTGCGAAATGATAAGGACTGTTGTAAGCATATAATTTAGTTTGTAGGTTAGTTCATATACGTACAATAAGTACCTAAAAATAAAGGTGGGATATGTTAAGAAATACCAGGATAAGAGGAGGATGCCTGAACAAGAACCACTGACAGGTATCAACCGAGAGGAAGGAAGTACAAAGGCTGAGTCATCTCGGCAAAATGAACCAACAGAGAAAAAAATGTTTCAAAGTCCAAACAGAGTTGAGTGCAGGAAAAAGGCGAATCAGGTTAGATGACAATCACTTCATTTATGGGCTGGACCAATAAAGGAGGAAAACCCAGACAGAGTAAAATAACTGAACTTCATACAAGACGTGGCCGTAGCGATCCGACAGCTAAGAGACCATGAAAATAGGAGAAAGAGAAATATGATGATGTTTGGTCATCCTACCAGCTAAAGGAAGAGTGGAATAGTGTTGAGGTTGACGGTTGTTGTTTCAAAGAGATAACAGGTGATTATATTTCCCTAAACTCATTTGGAATGCGGTACGCTCTGGGGGTCTTGTGACGTTTTGTTGTGTAGCTTGTGAAGTTTTCTTCTCTATTGAAGAATTATAAAGATGATATTCAAGCAAGCAATGTTCGTAGTTTTATGCTATCAGGTGCAGATCTAGGAATATTCGACGGCAGGCGGGTCTGGGGGGAGGTTATGATGCCCAGTCCACCACCACATGGGCATATCCAGCGTTTAAAAAAAATACCAGTAGGATACGTAAACATTCTGTTTATTGTATTTCTTCAATTAATTTCATAATTTAATAATTACGAAGGAATTACATGCATAAAAATTGTAGGTTTATTATGTTGTGCCGGCCCCGCGGTGTAGGGGTAGCGTGCTTGCCTCTTACCCGGAGGCCCCAGGTTCGATTCCCGGCCAGGTCAGGGATTTTTACCTGCATCTGAGGGCTGCTTCGAGGTCCACTCAGCCTACGTGATTAAAATTGAGGAGCTATCTGACGGTGAGGTGGCGGCCTCGGTCTAGAAATCCAAGTATAACGGCCGAGAGGAACCGTCGTGCCGACCACACGACACCTCGTAATCTGCAGGCCTACGGGTCGAGCAGCGGTCGCTTGTTAGGCCATGGCCCTTCGGGGCTGTTGCGCCATGAGGTTTGGGGGGTTATATTGTAAGTTACAGTTCAATGAAAGTTCAAAATAATAAAATACTTCCTTTTGGAAATATTGTATTGAAAAAAGAAGACATTTTAACAATTATGGTCTCATAACACCAAATGATTTATTTATCATCATATCGTAAAGTTTTATATTTAAATAATTATTTTTAGTCTCTTTATCTTTAACTGTTCATTTCATTGCCAAACGTACTGCTGAACATCGTCGGCGAAGGAGAATTACTTCAGTAAATGGTAGAATTTAAAACATTTAATGTACCGTTCACAGATGTTATAATTTTAAGTACGCACCACTGTGAATTCAATCGGAGGACTACCAGAGAACTCCGGAGGTTTAGCAGAACCAACTGCTCCACTCCACTCCTACCGTTTCCAGCACTTTAATAAGTTCGTAGACTAACGCCTACACTGTAGGGAACACAGCGTACAATTGCGTACTACTACCGATCAATTCTTGGACACTAGTTCAATCAGCACGTAGTCTTTCGACGTGACTTTTGGCTACTCTTTCTAGTGATACGGCCGATTTCGCCTTCATCATCTCATAGTTTCGCTGGCGGATTTGCCTAACGTTCGGCAGAACTTGAAATTTACCCATTGCTCAAACTAGGACATTCTCAAGTTCCGCCTCTCACAATGAACTGCCCTTCATAATGGAGACCATTGTTCCACTTATGCTGTATGTATGAAACTACCTCCCGCTGTCACAGCACTATCCTGTTGTGCAACAAATCCGCTGAAGTGTACCACAGGAACACTAGGTGGCTAGTCCACGAATATAATGACTGCACTACGTATTTTATTGATGGTAATAATGAAATCCGAGATGACGGGGAACTGGCGTCTTTTGAGTGACGAAATTAAATCAGCGTGACAATGGGACTTCTTTTGCACTTTCAGATTGTTTCGGAAAACCCAATTTCTTGGGATCCCCGAGGGAATGTAAACATGTGCTTAAAACTTCGTAGATCTTCTAGCCTTAGAGAAAGTTTCTTGGAGCCCCATGTTACCCACTAACACATACTTAATTTCAAACTGCCCAGTTGGATTGTCTTAAAAAGTATTCCATGAGTAGAAAGTATTCATTCTGTAGGACCATGAAAATTACCTCTTTGGAAATTCTAATTATTTTAACCCCCTTTCCTTGGGAATCCGTGGGAATATTTGGTCACCAATTATTCACGCGCCCTTTGAGGTTAGGGGTTGTCACCGTGCAAAATTACAGCTTACTAGACCTCATGATTTTCGAGATATGTTTGTCTGGGCAAAGGAAAGAGAAGCCGGCCTCATGGTGTAGGAGTAGCGTGCATGCACCTTACCCTGAGGCCTCGGGTTCGATTCCTGGCCAGACCAGGTATTTGTATCTAGATCTGATAGGTAGTTAGATATCTATTCAGTCTACGTGATTACAACTGGTGAGCTATCAGACGGTGAGATAGCGGCCCCGGTCTAGAATACCAGGAATAATGGCCGAGATGATTCGTGCACACTACACGACACCTCGTAATCTGCAGGCCGTCGGGATGAGCAATGGTCACTTCGTAGGCTATTGCGCCATTGGGTTTTGTTTGGAAAGGAGAGAGAATAGAGTAGTGGTAATTTTACAATAAATCTTTGAAACATTATCATAGTTTTAGAGCATTTTGAATATATATAAAAGACCGTTTAGACGAAATACACTGAAGAAAATGGAAATTGCAACACCCAGAAAGAGTGGTGCTGCATTGCTGCAATTGAACATGCAGGACGAGTGTTCGCTTGTGATTCGATGATTACACTTTCAGGTCCCTCTGACCGCAAGTTTCGACAACAATCAATTCAGGATGTGCCCACCACAAGCTGCAACTTCGATGAATTCATCGAGGCATGGAGTCAATAAGGCCCTGTATCGCTTCCTGAGGAATTGTGGGCCACGCTTGCTGCACTGCGCGGGTCAGTTGTTCCAGAGTTGTGGGAGGCTGAGGACGGTTGGCCAGTTGTCGACCCATCATGTCCCACACATGCTCAATAGGACTGAAGTCCGGGGATGTGGCGGGCCATTCTAAGGTTGTGATGTCGTGGAGAGCTTCTCTGGATATGCGTGCAGTGGGAAACCGGGCATTGTCCTGCTGAAACATCCCACTAGCGATGTTCGCCATCATAGGGACAACCACTGGTTTAAGTACCCTATCAACGTACTGTCGAGCAGTCATAGTGCCCCCAACAAGCACTAATTGTGATTTCACATTAAAGCCAATAGCTCCCCAGACCATAATGCTTGGTGTTGGCCCTGTGTGCCTCTCGACAGTAAGATCTGGGCGGCCCTTCTCCCCGGTACGTCGGCGCACACGATTCCGGTGATCACTGCGGGCAAGACAGAAGTGCGATTCATCACTAAAGACGACCCTATGCCATTCGTCCACCCACGTCGATCTTTCTCGACACCAGGCCAGCCTTACACGTCGCTGTTGTGGGGTCAATGGAACACCTTCTGCAGGGACACGGGCTCGTAAGCCAGCTGCGCGCAGGCGATTACCAACTGTTTGTTGTGTAACGTGGGGTGCCACAGCTGCTCGAATTTGCGCTGCTGTTGCATGAGGTTCCATCCGGGCCATCCGAATGATGCGGCGATCCTCTCTCACAGTTGTCTGTCGCGCTGGGCCTGTGCCAGGTCTACGAGTGTGGGTACCTTCATTTGACCACTGCTGCCATACACGTTGTACCGTAGATGCCTGTCGGCCAACACGTGCAGCGACAGTCCTTAGCGATAATCCAGCCTCACACGGCCCAATTATCCGAGCCCTCTCAAACGGCGACAGTTGTTGATAGCGTGCTCTTCTCTGTCGTCGAGGCATGTTTGATGGGGAACACTTCACTGCACAGACTGCAAGTCAACTACGCTACACCAGAGTCCGTATACTGGAGTTGATTCCTCCGCGACCAATCACGTGAGGAGACCTGTAGCAACAATCCAATGGGTCTGAAACTTTGATCGTTTACATACCTACATGGCATCGCTCCCTATCTTGAAAATCAACACAAACGACCAATGCCTTCATGGTGTTGCAATTTCCATTTTCTTAAGTGTATTACAAGCATCGATTCTTCATATGGATACGCTGATAAACATAGGATTCTCCATTCTGTTGTTTCATAGTGCAGTAATCTTACGGCCTTGTATTGAAACATATACGAGAAAGGAACAGATTTCATGGGAGGAAGTACAAATTCTCCACAGGAAATATAAAAATATTTTGTCGGAAGGATGTAGATATATCGTGATCTCAACGATAATTGCAGTAGTTTTCAAGACGAAAAGCAGATATCTTGACTAAGCGGAGGGGAAAAAAGGAAAAACTCAACTTCAACGGAGACCAAGTCACACTTGTAACAACTCTCGCCGAATGCGTTTACAGGAGGCAAGTGCAAGTGCAACCAGTTTGATTGAATATGCATTGTATGACAACAAACTACGGTCGTTTGACGAGAAGTCGCGTGGTTGTAAGGGGTAAACATGGCTGCCGCGGATGCGCCTATCTCAATTCTCAAGGTCTGACAATAAACATCTGTTCCGACCGCGGTCACTCTTGCGGAATGAGATGCTGTTCTGAAGCTTCGAAGTGGCAGTGCACTTGTGCTTTAGTTACACATTTACTGCATATGAACAATCGAATAGTGAACATGTCTCTGTTTCAGAGAATTCGCATTGTCTGTCACGACGAATGTTTGTAGCGTAGAGTGTACTACCTGTTACTCGTGCCATACCTACAAGCAGCCGCGACTTCTCGTCAGACGCTGATAGTATACTTGAACAGCTTAGGAAACTGTATAGGCTGCTTTACATGGGTCGAGTAGCCGTTCAAGTTACTTGAACAAGTAAAGGGAATCAGGTGTACTAGTAGTGATAGCTTTTGAATTAGGTATATACATTTGTTCAAGTGTTTTTATAAAACTGACATCACAATGTATTGTTGTGAGAAAAGGAGTTAAGAAAACAACAAAGACTTCGAACTGGAGGATGCTTACAAGAAGGGATAATGAGACGATTTACTTTTCATATTCCATAAACTTTTATATTCTTCATATAACTCAACCAATTTAAGAGTTATTTCCTCTGTCCAGTTCAAATCCCTTTTGGAAAAAGTTAACTGCAATGGAGACCTAAACACAATTGAGGAACAAGGATGGAAAAGGGTGAAAGTACCCGAATAATGTTTTCGAGTAAACTTCAATAATTGAGTTACAGAGCACAATGGCACTTTCAACCTTCTCTACCAAAGGAGACCAGGAACTAATGGTTACCTATGGCCTTTGAAGTGCAAGTATACTACATTCAATATATTTTTTATAATTACATAACAGTATTTACCTTATATAAATTTCATTTCTTTAATTTATTGGCTCAGAAATTAGAAAATGCATGAGTGATAGCACACTGACACAATGCACAGCACAGAGGAATTTCAGGGCGAGACGCTGGCACATTCACCCTTCCCCCACCAAACTCAGCTGGGCACATTGGACTATGGCTCTACCAGTTGTACTTCCTATTAACTGAACTAATGATCTCAGGCACATGTACAAGTTACCACCATATGAGGCATGGCCAATACATCCCCTTATTACAAAAAACACATTTTTCATATTTCAACACTTTCACCCTTTTCCATCTTTGGTCCCCAATTGTAAAAACTCCCGCCGGACGCATTTACAGGACGCGAGTGCATCTCCTGGTATAGCCAGAGACAAATGGTAACTAATGTGAAAATAGTAGAACGGTTAAAGCTGTGAGACAGCGAGAAAAATGTACAGTGAAAAATAAGGTGGCTGGAGTGGAAGATGTAGTGAGTAGTAGGAGTAGTAGATCGGTGTTTCGTCATTTTGATCGACTCTACTCACAGTAACTGATGATCCAGAAAGTTCCCAGAAGAGGTGAAAGGAAACATATGCAACACATTCTTAATATGATCAACATTTTATTATATATACAGTCTGTTCAAAATATGAGCAATGCAACAATTAGGAGTACATGTGAGATACCAAGTCTACTGGTATAAATATCCATAAGGCAACCAGTTTCTGAATATCTTGAGTAGTTTTTGTGGGTTAAGAATTTAATACCATTTGACTAGAGTCAAACGACATTAACTGCAAAACTAAGTGTACCTAAACTTATTACATATTATTAAATTCTGTAAAAAATGTAAGCGCTTCATGATTTTACCTTAAACTTGTGTAAACCTGAAAATAATTAAGGCTCTTTTATATATCTACAGTATAGATAGTCATGGTCTTGATCTTACGTCCTCCGGTGCTAAGCAATAACTTCCTCAATATAACAGTGCTTGTGTTTCTAATATAATTTTATACTGATAATATTTTATGACCAGTACAAAGCTAATTCCATCTGTCCTGAAACCCCTAACTCTTCACATTTCTCTCTGAATTAACTGAATCGACTTAAGTGTCCTAATTTCTTTACGCGATTCTAAGAAAAAATATTCTTATAAGGAAGAAACAGTATTTTTGTATGCATAGCCTCTCTCTTAAATTCAAAGGCTCATTATCTGCGGTTTCATTCAGAAACGTTCCGTATCCTAGGGTAACCTTGTAGAACTAAATGACCATCTTTATTCTCCAGACGGTAAAGGCGTGTTTGGCTCACCCGGAGGGACGTGGGTTTCATTCCCCGTCAGCAAGCCGAAAAATGTAAGAGTTTTCCACTGCCGGGGTGCATATTACTCTGACGTTCACTCAGCCTACACCAAAAATGAGTACCAAGAGGAGGTAAAGGCGTCCGAGCCTAGAGGTAACCGCTCTACTCCACCAAGTGCCGAGTGGAAGCGTTTACTTTCCATCCCTCCAAGGGCCTTCACGTCCTCTACGGATATGGCTTTTGACTTATTCTCCAGAAATTATCAGAAAGGGAACACATAAATGGCTCATTTTGGTAGAAGGCACAAATAGATGGGCTGAAAGCATACTGCAGGTTCGCAAGGCCGACAGACGAACAAGACCTAAAGGATGAATAGAAAATTGGTTTTAGAACTAAATGATCATCTTTATTCTCCGGACGGTAAAGGCGTGTTGGTTCACCCGGAGGGACGTGGGTTCTATTCACCGTCAGCAAGCCGAAACATTTAAGAAAGAGATTCAACTCGAATATAAAATGTGTTAAAATCGTCGCAGTTTTAGCCTCATGTGTGCGCCGCTGATAGAGTTACCCCTGTGATTCTATACACTATATTCTGCAGTTTTGAACACGGGGAAAGAGAGCGATTCTAATATAATAATAATAATAATAATAATAATAATAATAATAATAATAATAATAATAATAATAATAATAATAATAATAATAATAATATTAATAATTCGTCCAGCCTACTACATCTACGAACTTCGGAGTCACAAAGGTGCCGGGATATTGTCCTGCAGGAGTTCCATTACGTATCGCAAATGTACCGGCACGTGACTTGCGTATTTGAGCGGTCTCTTTAACCTCAAGGCTGAGCTGGGATCGAACCTGCCAGCTTGTGATCGGAAAACCAATGCTTCAACCGTCTGAGCCTCTCAGCACGGCAAAGACTAACAAATTTAAAGGAATTATTTGAAACAAGCAATGTATCCGAAAAACTTATTCGAGTAATTCTTAACTGATTTGAATAGTCTAAACCTTTCTATATTCGACTACTGTATGTGAATTCAAACTCAACGAAATATTTGAATAGACAACATTCTAGAAATACGTAGTAGAGTTTCAGATGTGATGCTTCCACGGTCTGTTAATTTACTTTTAAGTTATTTTTCCGGGTTGGATCATGTAGTTTTATGAAACTTATGTACAGAATAGGTCTCTGTCGTTTCGAGTACGTTGTAGTAGTCATTGCCAAGGCAGCTTCAGTGGTATAGTCTGAGTGTCGGCCTCTGAATCCCAAGACCGTGGGTTCAAACCCAGCTGAGGGAGTCGGACTTTTGTAGGGCGGAAAAACGTCCATTCCATACGCCATGACGTTCTACGTCGGCATGTAAAAGAGTTTTCGAGGCACACTTTGGGGTTTACTCGACAAAATGAATTAAAACTCAGCCACAGATCGCCCAAGAGGTATCCAGTTTTCACTGCCATCTGGTAAAATTGAAGCCTAGGCAACCTAAATGGCATCATGCCTGCATGTAGTAGCCGAGGCCATTTCATAATAATAATAATTTATTATAATATTAATAATTTATTATTATTATTATTATCATCATTATTATTATTTCCTCAGGGTGACAGATATACCCCTACCCGGTCCGAGGTAATCAGACTACCCATACAACTAAGACGTTGGCAGCCTGTACCGGCTGCTTCACACAGTGTGTCGGGTTGCCGCATGTGGTAGGTGCATTCATTCGGAAGGGCAAGTGAAAGGAAAATCATAATATTTATAAATATTGTTATACGTTTGATGACAACAAATGTTCTAAACAGCCCCTTCTCTGTTCCGCACACTGCGTCATGCTTATCATTACGTCTGTCGCACTCTTTTCTTTCTTTTTTTTTACAATTTGCTTCACGTCGCACCGACACAGATAGGTCTTATGGCGACAATAGTGTAGGAAAGTCCTAGGAGTGGGAAGGAAGCGGCCGTGGCCTTAATTAAGGCACAGCCCCAGCATTTCCCTGGTGGGAGAATGGGAATCCACGGAAAACCATCTTCAGGGCTGCCGACAGTGTGGTTCAAACCAACTGTCTCCCGGATGCAAGCTCACAGCTGCGCGCCCCTAATCGCACGGCCAACTCGCCCGGTGCACTCTCGTTAACGTTGCCCATGTGAGTTGCTGTTGCTGCACGAGGATTACGCACGAGGTCGGCCGTGTTTGCAGGCAATGTTGCATACATTTCATCGGGCAAAAAACGCCGTAAGAAGTCCTTGGGGTTTAAATCAGGCTATCGTGGAGTGGTAACCCGGTAAACCTGTATGACGTTCTGCGGTAACAACTTCGCTCATCATATTCACGTCCTTCGGATTTCTTTGCTGTGTCCTCAGTGGAAGAGTTGCCACGTAAAAGAGGCCATGCTGACGTAGTCTCTTCTCTGCATTCCGAAAGTTACTGCGATTTGGTGTCGCTGGATATTGATGTACTGTACACGAAGTACATCTGATTGTTGGTAATTGCGATGACACACTCCAAAAATGTGAGAATCACAGCATTACTGAAAAGTTCGTCATTCGTACAACGTGGCCGTTCTACTCGAGGCCGACGAGAAGGACAGGCCGTGGCGCAAACGTCACGTGACTGCACCGGTCTGCTTCGAGGACCACGCTACTATAGTCCTTCACGTCAGCCTCGAGATCTATTCTCTTTGACAGTGGTGCTCACGCTGAGCATTCCGCCCCGCGGGCGCCCAGCACTGTAAGTGGGCGGTTTGGCAGGCGATGAGCGCAGCGTGTTATTCAACCACAGTTACTACTTCACAGGGCATAATGGTTGGGCGAAGTTCTCCCAGTCACTCTCAATCACTGCGATCATACACTAGTTTGAAATGGAGGCAGAAAGTAACGAAAGAAAGAAAGAGGGCAGAAATCCAAGTCATTTTCAATTTACGTTGCAAAAAAACAAAAGTTATTTACGTTCATTACAGTTTATGTATTTTGACTGGATACAATAAAGAGTTAGGCTTACAACCTCAAATATTTTTATACTGTACGCAATGAATTACAATTTTCACTATTACATTTTAAGGGGTGCTTTAAAAACATTTCTAAAATGATACGGAGTGAAAGTGGATAAGCTGTGGCAATACAATCATTCTTACCAGGAATAATATCAGTTAGGTTATTTGTTTGGAGGCATACTATATATCTATCTGGTAGATATATTTATATTGTTGTTGCAAGTCTTTTGATTTGACTGCCGTAGGCGACCTGCGCGTCGTGATGGGGATGAAATGATGATGAAGCCGTCACATGCACCCAGTCCCCGTGCCAGAGAAATTAACCAATGATGGTTAAAATTCCCGGCCCTGCCGGGAATCGAACCCGGGACCCCTGTGACCAAAGGCCAGCACGCTAACAATTTAGCCATGGAGCCGGACGTTAGGGTGCGAATCTATGCATGATGAAAGTAGTAGGCACTTGAAAAAATAACGTGTGCACAGGGCATATCAGTTAAGAGAGGACGGTTGCCCAGTTATACCTCCTCACCGTCAGTTGAATTTCAAAAGAAAAATCTCTTTTGCACTGTTGGAGCAAAATCATTGTGGTTACCCCTGGAGCGGAACGTTCTAGTACTTCTAATCAAATAAATTGTAATTATCAGCATTCCAGAAGTAATGTATAATTACAATATTTACGGAAGAAATGAATTGCTATTACGAAGCAATCTGAAAGGTACTTATATTACAGCTACACTGCGACTTTACTACCCTCATGACCTGCATTGAGCTTAAAAGACCACTCCTAATTCAAATAATATTAGCAACTCTCTCACAGTTGTATAATAAAACTGCAAACTTTTATATTTTCATCCATTATGTAGAATATTCCTGTTTGAACATGATAATGGTTCTCTTTTTCAATAAAAATAGCTTTACTTTTAATAACATAAATACAATTCAATTTATGCATAGTATTAGAAATATAGAACTTTCGTCGTAACGAATAACAACCGTCATTATTTCCACAAGGAACACAACATTCAGCCGAAAATAGGTTCAAAATATCACATTTGGACTTGTATTATTATTATTATTATTATTATTATTATTATTATTATTATTATTATTATTGGCAGCTTTAGAAGCTGTAGGTGAGGAAAGGGTTATTGTCCATAATTTGCTTAGATCCACCAAGTTACTTTTTAAATTGACGTCATTAGATAGAAAATTGGCCGGTGGCAATAATGGTCCATAAAAATATTTCCTCTGGACTTACACGGTAGTGGTCGAATGTTACCACCCGTTAGTGGATGTTGTGGGATGTAGATAAGCTGTCGATACTGGAGTATCAGTTCTTAGCTTTACGACCCACTCGATTACATCGTGTGTGCGTATTAACGTCGCATATCATCAGAAGTACTGTACGTATGACTGATAAGAGGCGAAAAGCTAAAAACTGAGAAAGAAATTAGGCTCCAGTCAGTTCCCATGCAGGTCCCGACGAATCTTCAGTTGTACCGTTTGTATCTGATGATAATCTGGATTCTTCATAACTCCGTCCATTATATCTTCTCCCGGAAGCCTAGAAACAGAAACAGCATCATATTTATACGAGTAATGTTTTTATTATCTGCGGTACACTGGTTACAATAAAGGAAAACTTGGAGTTAAATGTGACTGCTGATATAATCAAAGCCACAGGATTTCCGGCTCTGTGCGGAGCCCGAGATCCTGAGACGCAGTTTCTCATTTCAAAAATTTCATTGGGTTATATTTGTCGCGATTCAAGCCGCGGCTACTTTGGTCAAAATTCAGTCAATGTTACTTTGTCATTTAACAAGTACATTGCTGATTGTAGTACGAGTTCTTCAGCTAAATTTTTGTATATATACACTGCCCGGACTTAATGCGAACCACCTTAATGACACATTCTCAGCTGAATTCTACGTGATTTAACCCAACATAACAGACTACAAATTGCAGTAGTTCATGAGATAGACAAGCCTAACTGTGGGAACTTAAGATGACGATTTCTGTAATAGGAAATAATAATCACGCAATACACATATTACAATTTGCTCTACGTCGCACTGACACAGATGGGTCTTATGGCGACGATGGGACAGGGAAGGGCTAGGAGTCGGAAGGAAGCGCCCGTGGTCTTAAGTAAGGTACAGCCCCAGCATTTGCCTGGTGTGAAAATGGGAAACCACGGAAAACCCTCTTCAGGACTGCTGACAGTGGGGTTCGAACCCACTATCTCCCGAATACTGGATACTGACCGCACTTAAGCGACTACAGCTATCGAGCTCGGTACACAATACATAACTTAGTTGAAAATGGTGAGCATAGGAACGACTTGCCAAGACGACTGCTACCCAGCGAGATGGCCTGCAGAGACTGGAGTGCCGTGTGGTATGTGTGACGACGTTCTCAGCTGTACTGCTTGGCTTTGTCGACCGAGTACGCTGCCTGTTTTATCAAACAGCTCCTCAGTTGATCTCGCGAGGCCGGGTGAACTCCGTTCCAGACCTCAGTTAGAATTAAAATCTCTGGACTGGTCGGGAATCAAACCCGGAGCCTCCGGGTAAGAGACAGGTACGCTACCCCTGCAGTCCTGGCTATTAAGAAAATGAAATATAGTATGGCTTGAAGTGTCGGGAGTGTCCGAGGACATGTTCGGCTCGCATGTGCAGGTCTTTTTATTTAACGCCCGTAGGTGACCTGCACGTCGTGATGAGGGTGAAATGATGATGATGAAGACGACATATACACCCAGCCCCCGTGCCAGCGAAATTAACCAATGATGGTTAAAATTTCCTACCCTGTCGGGAATCGAGCCCGGGACCCCTGTGATCAAAGGCCAGCTCGCTAAACATGTAGCCATGGAGCCGCATGACTGGCATTAGCAACTTGCTGCAACACCACCAAGCAAAGGAGAAAATTTGCAATTTTCAGATCATGTTGATTTCTTAGTAAGTAGCCTACAGATGGTTTCGTGTGTTTGATTATTATTGCTTTATTCTAACATTTCCCACCGCAGAAGTTCTGAAGACGTTAAAGGCCATTACAGTTCAAATTTTATGTATTTTCTCTATTTCCTATACTTCGTCTTACAGCTCCTGGTAAGCTTCAAATTTCTTATGCACTCTCCCTTAAACTTGTACCTACATGTAAATGCTGCTCAAAATCAGGACAAATTGTGGCAAATATTGGTTTATAATGTCAAGATTAAGGTATGCGAGTAATTTATTACGGGAAACCTTCGGTACATTTTCAAGTTCTTTGAAACCTTTAAAAAAACTAGGTAATCATTTGATCGAGAATCTGTCACCTGTGCGACAGCCCTTAATGCTGGTCATTGATGAATGTTGATTGATTAAGAAGAGAGACACTGATCTGCATTTAGGGCTACAGAGTCGCTATCAGTTTTTTACTAGTCTTTCCTATGATTTCGAAGAACTTGGAAATTTATCAAACATTCCCCTTGCAAAATTATTTCAATCCCTATTTCACTTACTATAAATTAATATATTCCCCACCTTCTCCTCCTTATTTTCAATGTTATCTTTATAGGGCATTATGATCTTTTCTCCCTTTTACAACTCATCTGAAGGTTTGCTTTGCTCACAATCCTGTAATTTATTTACTACTCTGTATAGTACAATATCATCTGCAATAATCCTTGCGTCTGATTCCAGTTCTTTACTCATATCCGTTATATATGTAAGAAAACTTACAGGTCCAATAATACTCCCTTGCGGGAGACCTTTCTTAATCGTTACGGGATCAGATAATGCTTCGTCTACAATAATACTATGAATTCCATTTTCTATAAATATATCCACCTATTCAACTACTCGTTTTTCTAGTCCAATAACTCTCATCTTTGTTATTAATCTCCCATGATCTAATCTTTCAAAAGCCTTGGTAGGTAAGATGTTATACAATCCATTTGACCTCCTGAATGTAAAATATCTGGTATATCTTACTGGAATCCTACAAGTTTAATCTCACTGGAATAACCTTTCCTAAACTCGAACTGCCTGCCATCAAGCCAGTTAGTAATTTCACGATCATGTCTAATATATTTAGAAAGTATGCTTTCTCAGAGCTTAAAGACAACGGATGTCAAGCTAACTGACCTGTAATTCTCCGTTTATGTTTATCGCTCTCTCATTTATACACAGGGGCCGCCATTGCAACTCCACATTCATTCTGTACTGCTCCCTTATACGCACAGTAATCAAATTAGTATTGCAGATATGGCACTATATCCCATGTCATTGCTTTCAGTACAGTATATCCCCAAGAATCTTTTAAATACCAGCTGCATTTCTGGCTTTCAGTCTTTGCATCCTTTTGTAAATATCTTTAATATCATAGGTAAATTTCATTATTTCGCCAGTAGTCGATCATGTAAGAAAACATTGTAGTAAGAAAAGTGAAACGGTAAGTGTGTGTGTTTGTGTGCGAGTGAGTGTGTAATACACATTTTACTAGAACCACGTGTTATCCAGCAATACATCTCAAGGACACAAGGAAATTGTGCAGCCAGTATGTTGTGTCTCGCTTGTCCAGTTTGTCAATCAATCAATCAATACTGATCTGCATTTAGGGCAGTCGCCCAGGTGGCAGATTCCCTATCTGTTGCTTTCCTAGCCTTTTCCGAAATGATTTCAAAGAAATTGGAAATTTATTGAACATCTCCCTTAGTAAGTTATTCCAATCCCTAACTCCCCTTCCTATAAATGAATATTTGCCCCAGTTTGTCCTCTTGAATTCCAACTTTATCTTCATATTGTGATCTTTCCTACTTTTATAAACGCCTTTCAAACTTATTCGTCTACTAATGTCATTCCACGCCATCTCTCCGCTGACAGCTCGGAACATACCACTTAGTCGAGCAGCTCTTCTTCTTTCTCTCAATTCTTCCCAACCCAAACATTGCAACATTTTTGTAACGCTACTCTTTTGTCGGAAATCACTCAGAACAAATCGAGCTGCTTTTCTTTGGATTTTTCCAGTTCTTGAATCAGGTAATCCTGGTGAGGGTCCCATACACTGGAACCATACTCTAGTTGGGGTCTTACCAGAGACTTATATGCCCTCTCCTTTACATCCTTACTACAACCCCTAAACACCCTCATAACCATGTGCAGAGATCGGTACCCTTTATTTACAATCCCATTTATGTGATTACCCCAATGAAGATCTTTCCTTATATTAACACCTAGATACTTACAATGATCCCCAAAAGGAACTTTCACCCCATCAACGCAGTAATTAAAACTGAGATGACTTTTCCTACTTGTAAAACTCACAACCTGACTTTTAACCCCGTTTATCAACATACCATTGCCTGCTGTCCATCTCACAACATTTTCGAGGTCACGTTGCAGTTGCTCACAATCTTGTAACTTATTTATCACTCTATAGAGAATAACATCATCCGCCAAAAGCCTTACCTCCGATTCCACTCCTTTACTCATATCATCTATATATATAACTTGTCCTGACTGACTGACTGACTGACTGACTGACTGATTCATCATCGCCGAGCCAAAACTACTGGACATAAAGAGATGAAATTTTGGGGATATATTCATATTAAGACGTTGGTGCTCGCTAAGAGAGGATTTTTGGATATTCCTTCGCTAAGGGGGTGAAAACGGGGGTGAAATTTTAAAATGAGTTGCTCTATATCTCAAAACTTTAAAAGTTTACAGATGTAAAAATTGGTATTTAGAATCTTCTTTAAAAATAAGGAAACACGTATTTTTTGTTTTCAGAAAATCCCAATAGGAGGGGTGAAAAAGGGTGAAAATGGGGAAAAATGGGTTGAATGCCTTTAATCAGGATACCGGTACCTATATCTCAGAAACTGAAGATATTACAGATCTGAAAATTGATACTTTTGATCTCTTTTAAAAATAAAGAAGAACGTAATTTTTTTTTGTTTGGAAAATCCAATTAATGGGAGGGTGAAAAGGGGGTGAATTCTTAAAATGAGTGGATCTATATCTCCAAACTTTTTAAGTTTGCAGATGTAAAAATTGGTATTTAGAACCTTCATTAAGAATAAAGGAACACGTATTTTTTTGTTTTCGGAAAATCGCAATAGGAGGAGTGAAAAGGGGCTAAAAGGTGGTTGAATGCCTTTAATGAGGCTACTTATATATCAGAAACTGAAGATATTACAGACCTGAAAATTGGTGTTTGGGATCTCCGTTAAAAATAAAGAAACACGTATTTTTTTGTTTCTGGAAAATCCAATTTAGGGGGGGGGGGTGAAAAGGGAGTAATATTTTAAAATGAGTGTATCTATCTCAAAAATTTTAAAGGTTATATATGTGAAAATTGGTATTTAGAATCTCCTTTAAAAATAAATAAACACACGTATTTTTTCGTTTTTGGAAAATCCAAATATTGGGGGGTAAAAAGGGGGAGGGTAATTTTTTTAAAATGAGTGTGTATACATCTTAAAACTTTAAAATTTACAGATGTAAAAATTGGTAGTTAGAATCTCCTCTAAAAATAAAGGAAAACGTATTTTTGGTTTCCTGTAAATCCCAATAGGAGGGGTGTAAAAGGGTGAAAAATGGGTTGAATGCCTTTAATGAGGATACATATATCTCAGAAACAAAAGATATTACAGAACTGAAAATTTGTATATGGGATCTCCTTTAAAAATAAAGAAACACGTATTTTTTAGTTTTGGAAAATCCAATTAATGGCGGTTAAACAGGAGTGACAAATTGGGTGAATTTTTGAAAGACTATATCTACAGAATATCTTGGAAACGTAAAATGTTACAGACGTAAAAAGTGGGTGTTTGTAATCTCCTGTAAATCTAAAGAAACATAGGTGATTTGTGTTTGGAAACTCCACTTAAGGGGAACTCAAAAGGGGTGAAATTTTAAAATGAGAATTTTTACAGTTTATCTCAAAAAACTTAACATGTTACAGAAGTGAAAAATGGTATTTTTTATCTCTATTAAACATAAAGAAACGTGTATTTTTAGCTTTCGGAAATACCACTTGGGTGGAGGGAGGGGGGGGGGGGAAGTGACTGAAAATGGTGTTGAATTCTTTTAATTAGGCTACTGATATCTCAAAAATGAAGATGTTACAGACGTGAAATTTGATATTTGCAATCTGCTTTAAAAATAAAGAAACACGTATTCTCGGAAAATCCAATGAAGGGGGGGGGGGGGAGGGGTGAAAGAATTGAAAAATTAATTGAATTAATTGAATGAGAATACATACATCTAATAAAAACTAAAGTTGTTACAGACGTGAAAATTCGTATTTGGATCTCCTTTAAAAACAAAGAAAAACGCGTTTTGGGGGGAAAACGTCTTGGAGGGCGGGAGTGTAAAGGAGTTGAATTCCTTTCATGAGGACACATAAATCAAAAACTGATGAAGTTAGAGTCGTGATAATTGGTATTTAGAAGATCCTTTACTATTAAAGAAACAAGTATTTTTTGCGGGAAAATTCACTTAGGGGGGGGGGGGGAGTAGTGTGAAATGAAGTGAAAAAAGTGAATTACTTTTATGGGGATACTTATATCTCAAAACTGAAGGTAATAGACGTGAACATTGGTGTTTGAAATCTTCTTTAAACATAAGAAACAAGCCTTCTTTTAATTTGTTTGTGGGGGGGGGGGGGTGCCGGTAAATAAACTTAACGGCGGTGGGGTGTAGAAGGAGGTGAGACCAATTGATTTTACTGTTCTTAATGTACTTATAAGGATCCTCGGCAGCGCGCCGGCCTCTCACAGCTGGGTTCCGTGGTTCAAATCCCGTTCACTCCATGTGACATTCGTGCTGGACAAAACGGAGGCGGGACAGGTTTTTCTCCTGATACTCCGGTTTTCCTGTCATCACACATAATAATAATAATAATAATAATAATAATAATAATAATAATAATAATAATAATAATAATATTAATAATAATAATAATGTTCCGGACCGTCGTCAAATGTGCGGACCACGCTGGAAACGGCTCCTGGACGGGTAATGACTAAGAATGCAGTCCGGCCGCGGGTTCAGTGCCTTCTAGGCACCCAATATGACACCACGCCGGATCTCCTGAAGGATTTTATCCATATTAAAAATGATTATAGGAAAAGATGGCAAAGATTTACGGACCCAACTGACCGGGAGGAATACCTGAGCCTAGCCCGGGAAGAACGAAATCGATTGCTGGAAAAGAAGATTGAAAAATGGGAGGAAACATGCCGTAATCTAATAGAAAACGAGTCAGATCGGGAATTTTGGTGGGTTCTCGCAGAAAACGAGTCAGACCGCGAATTTCGGCGGATTATATATCTAAAACAATAAGCATTCAATTATAAATTTCAGTATAATACCGTAGCGAAGCACGGGTATCTTGCTAGTTTATATATATAAGAAAACATAAAGGTCCGATAACACTGCCCTGAGGAACTCCCCTCTCAACTATTACAGGGTCAGACAAAACTTCACCTACTCTAACTCTCTGAGATCTATTTTCTAGAAATATAGCCACCCATTCAGTCACTCTTTTGTCTAGTCCAATTGCACTCATTTTTACCAGTAGTCTCCCATGATCCACCCTATCAAATGCTTTAGACATATCAATCGCGATACAGTCCATTTGACCTCCAGAATCCAAGATATCTGCTATATCTTGCTGGAATCCTACAAGTTGATCTTCAGTGGAATAATCTTTCCTAAAACCGAATTGCCTTCTATCGAACCAGTTTGTATCAGTGTTAATATCTTCCTCCCATCATTAACTACTCTTAACACGGGTTGAAGAGAATTTACCATGCCATGGGCAGATAGAAAAAGCAAATAAAATTTAAACACTTACACGATGTAATTAAACTGTTACTAGCTTAAGCAAATTATCCCACATTACCTATTCGTGGAAAAACCTTATTCAATCTATCTCCTTGTTACAAGTACTTACACAGTAAATTATCATAGCACGTGTCCTAGTAGTTACCTTCTTTAAAGGGTTGATGGAGCTCATTCTGGTGTAGTTCCCGCTGTAAAACTTGTAAAGATGGACAGGCATGTGTCCCCAGCCTCTTTTCATGAGCATTTCGTCCAAATCATGGATCACCGAGTCAAGAATTTCATGGAGTTTATTTGTAAATGGATCTCTGGAAAAGAAAAAGGGAAAGATTACATGCAGTTTACATGCCGTTCAGTATATTATCACTCCAAAGTCACGTGACAATATCTTCGTTCAGACAATTTACGTCGGTTATCCAGAAAGTAATTTCTCGATATCGCTGGATTTCTGGACTTAACATCGTGAAAATACATGATGAGTTTCTTTATCCATTTATAAACCACAGGTAACTTTATAAGGTTAAATTGGCACCACATTCTATGTTTGAAACTTGTAAGCTACCTCCGTAGCGGGTTGCGGGTTCAAACCCGGCAGAGGTAATCAGATTTTTGAAGGGCGGGAAAAAGTCCATTTGACACTCCATGCCGTACGATGTCGGCGTGTAAAAGATTGCTTGTGAAACATTTGGTGTTCACCGACAGAATTGATTAGTAACTCAGCCATAGACGCCCAAGAGAGACTCTGTTTACTCTGCCTTCTAGTAGGACAGACGGACAGACAACCAGATGGCTTCAAATTAAAAAGTCTGCACATGGTAGCTGAGGCCAAACGATTACTGTTATTTTTTAAAACTTGTTTTAATCAATCCAGTGGGCAACAGACTATGAAGTGTCGTCAGTTTTCTGTTCCCTGATCGCAAGGAACGTGGACCTTTGCCAGAATGTTGTAGTAAATTCAGTGGGTTACCAAATACAGCCTGTACAATAAAGTTCGGTGAATGAAGTCAGAACGGTCGATCCGGCGACACTGACGACACGCAACGCTGCACCTGCGTAGCACCAGGTTTTGACCACCTGCTACCAACGTTATTCATTTGAGCATCGTGTGTGTGTGTGGCGTGTAAGACCTGTTTGACTCAGTGCGTTGTAGTGCGTTGGTTCTGAACTGCGAACAGGAACATGAACGTCCAAAAGATCAATGTACAGTTTTGTTTTAAGCTTGGCAAGACACCGAAAGAAAAGCATGCGGTGCTGGTACGTGTATATGAAGATCAAGCACTGTCCTTGAAGTGTGTGTACGAGTGGTTCGCCCGTTTTCGACGAGGCCGGGAAAGTGTTCCTGACAACCCCCGTAGCGGAAGACCGGCGACCGCCGTCAGTGACGAAAACATTGAGAAGGCGAGGACATGAATCACGAACGATAGGCGATTAACTATGCGCATGGTAGCGGATGAACTGCAGATTAAGCTGAATTACCCACATACAGCCAATATCGTCAAACAGTTCATGGCAAAAAAGGGGGCGGTGCAACTTAAACATCCCCCATACTCGCCAGATCTCAATCCTCCAGACTTCTTCCTATTCCCACGACTCAAACTCGCTTTCGAAGGAAAGAGATTTGACGATATTCCTGACATCCAACGAAACGAGACGAAGCTTTTGAACACGATCCCAAAGAACGCCTTCTTGCAACGTTTCCAGGACATGTATCACCGATCTCAGCAGTGCATAGTTATGGGAGGGGACTATTTCGAAGGACAGTAAGGTCACTGTCGTGCATATTTCATCTATGTTGATAGTACAGGACTATTCACCGAACTTTATTGTCACAGGCTGTAGTATGGACATGGGTCGCAACCACTAACGAAGGATGTGAAAATATGCACGATAAGTAGTAAATTGTCCGAACACTTGAGGTCATGAGTGACTTACTACCCGGCAGATGAAGAAGAAGATTATTTATATCCGGAAGATGATTTCAATTCCTTAATATATTCATGAAATGAAAATTCATTGCTTATTATCTTTTTCACTCACATGTTTTCCGGTTGATAAATTTCGTTAACATTTCCGTCATTCAATCCACATGCATTATGTGTAAATAAAGGAACCGGAAACCTGAAATAAATATAGGTATATTTCTTTACAGCCTACTTTCCAAGGTATGAAAGTGAGACAACTAAAATATTTCTTTCTGGAAGTGAATAACGCTAGACATGTCACACATATCACCTTAAAAGGGGATGAAGGAAATTACTGAAAATTCCCAGCCTGTTTCCAGTCACTCGACCGGGTCAGGAATGGAATTAAAATAATCCTCATCTAGCGCCGAGGATAGGAATTGTACCGGCTGATGTGGCAAATTAATGCTGCCACAAATTTTTGTTTTTCTTACGTTTGGAGATAGCATTGAAACATAATGTTTTGGGATTATAATCAAGAAGTCTAATATTAAATTACGAACAAAAAAATATTTCACAATTTTAACAATTATGTCCTGATCACCGGACTTGCTACGTTATGCAGGGTGCATCTAAATTATACCGACCAAAAACAAGGGCTGCTCTTCGTTTTGTATAAAGAACGATGGCACAAACGGACTGGCACAGAAAAATGTTTTCGAGAAATACTTTGTCACTTTCTGGCGCGCGATTCAAATTGACGAACTCGCTGTATTTACTGTTCCAGAGCGCAAATTGCTGCCTACTGTTGTGCTTCAGGGAGAGGAGGGGAAGCGGGTTGTATAATAGACGGAGACAGAGATAATGCTCCTCCCGAAAGCACAAGTTTCTTCGTTCGACTCGAGCAGAATATTGTCCTTGTCTCTTTCAGGCAATATCCACACTTTGTTTATTAGGCAGCAAAAACTCACAGTAATTAAGACCCATTTGTCAGTCGAGGAATGCAATCAATTGTTGATTCTTCTTTCATCTGTTGGTCTGAATAACTTTCTTTATTATTTAATATGCGCGAAGATGTAACGCTGCTGCCACACGATTGTGTATTTCTTTACTCACAGCATTATACCAGGAATGAAATACTGAACGAAGGAAACAATACGCCCAATGGTTTGATCGTAGTAAATATTCAATATCCCCCTCCCCACTTCTATTTCGATCTTCACGTAACAAGAAAAGTCAATGGGAGTTAAATCGGCCGAGCGCGAAAGCATTATTTTATATGGCCCACTACGGGCTACCCATCTCGTTGGATAAAAACACTATGAAACAAATCTTAAAGTCACAAAAACGTTTTTCGAAACTGTATTCGTTCTTTATGTAATTCGACCTCCTGAATTCGGAAATGATACTGAAAACATCGTGTCGCCCACAGCATAAATTTGTAATTAATGGTAATGCAATTTAATTGTATATAATAATATTCTGATTGATATTCTGAGCTTCATCTGGGGTTTTAGTGTTTATTATAATAGACATGAAAACACCATATGAAGCTCAGAAGCGGTACATCGCTTTCAACTGTTCAACATTTGCGCTCCTAGTGGCACACAGCGAACTGTCATGTTGTAAATGACGCTGCCTTTCCGTCACTGTGTTGTATTTGTGGAAGGAAGTACTTGTTAGTCTTAGTGCAGAATGTCTACCCGAGATTGTGTAAACTCTCCTAACAGTTTTTGTTATATATGTGGTGAACTTGTGGTGGAAAAGGACCGAAGAAACATTACTACTTTAGTGAAAAAGGTCTACCATGCCTATTTCGGAGTAAAACTCGGCGACATCGATAAACCATGGGCTCCACAGTTCGTGTGCATTGTGTGTGTAGAAGATTTATACGGTAGGGGCAGGAAGGAAGAAGTAATTACGATTTGGCATCCCTACGGTCTGGCGAGAGCAACAGGATCATACCGACGACTGCTACTTCTGCTCTTGTAAGGTAACTGGTTTCAACAAGAAAAACAAGAAGACTATTGAGTATCCGAACAACATTCGCTCAGCTATTCGTCCTATTCCACATGGCCCGGATTTACCTATACCACAGCCTCCGCAGACATTAGATACGGATGACAGTTATGACATGGATGCCGTGCAGGAGACGGATGATACTGACTTTGAAGAATGCACAGGTGACGCCCCTCTTCTGTTCATTCAGCCAGATCTAAATGATTTAGTCCGTGATCTTCGGGTCGGCAAGATAAAGAGAACAAATGAGAAATGTAAAAAAAAGAGTGTTGCGGAATGAAGTTAAACGAACTAGAATGTTAGATATCAAAGAATTTAGATGAGTTTTGCTTTTTGGGTTGTAAAGTAATTGGTAACGTTAGAGAAAAGCGGGCAATGGTTGTAGACTGAACAATTGCAGTCTAATAAATCGGCGAGGTGAACGGACCTGAAATGTTGATAGTGAGCTTCCAAAAACTTCACGAGCGTGTGAACTAGAGGAACAGGGAGGTATCGAGAAATACCGATGCGCCATAGGGAGGTGGCATTACAGGATAAAAGTCAAGTATTTCGAAGATATCAACAGTCCCTTACTGCTTACGTCAGTGGTGGTCAGGGTTCTTTCACAGGTTCGTGGTGTTGAAATGAACCCCGGTTCTGAACTATCCTGGAGGAAGACGAAAAGCTAAAGGAGATAATGAATTATGCATGCCAAATCGATAAAACCAGGAAAATATTACTAGATCAGAGTAAGAGGATAAAGTATATGAAAAGCTACGTACGGTCAGAAATGGGCGACATAATGGCGAGCTTGACTAAAAAAGGTCTCACGCAGAGGAAATTAAGAATCGAGTGCTGGACTTAGACGAAAGGGTTAAGAGACTTGAGGTTCAATCACGAGTCAGGGAGGATACGAAGAGAAATGTAATAATGTATGGACTAGAAGACTCCAATAAGGAGAACTTCAATGAGATTTTAAACAAAGTAACCTCGTTGATCAGGGAGAAATTGAAAGTGGATTGTTGCGAGGGTGATATTGACATAGAGGATAGGCAAGAATACGGAAAGTATACCTGTAAAAGTGCGTATAGTGTCGGGTCTAAAGGCGCGTATAGGTTTGGAAAATGCGAGGAATTTGAAGGGACTAAAATATGGACCAGGAAAGAACTGGATTCGGAAGAGATGAAAGATCTGAGTATGCTATGCTTTCAGTTGCGTAATGTGCGCAGGATATTCTTGGAACAGATCTTGGTCCGTCAAGCAGCTACAGGAAATGGAAGAACATCCTGATGAATCAGCAGTGAGAGGGAAGTTCGATTCCATGGCAGGCAGACCAGTGAGTGATGACCGAGTAGAAACGGCTGAAGTCGGGTAGATAGAATGTTTGGGGCGACGACCTCGTGATATGAGCAGTCCAGACAACTGAGGAAGCAGAAAAGGAAGCTGTTTCATGAACGGATGACGGCACAAGGAAAGGATACAAACTCAAAGTAACATTAAATATGGAACCGGGCGAGTTGGCCGTGCGGTTTGGGGCGCGCAGCTGTGAGCTTACATCCGGAAGGTAGTGGGTTCGAGCCCCACTGTCGGCAGCCCTGAAGGCGGTTTTCCGCTGTTATCCATTTTCACACCAGGCAAATGCTGGGGTTGTACCTTAATTAAGCCCATGCCGCTTCCTTCCCACTCCCAGGCCTTTCTTATTTCCTCGTCGCCATAAGACCTATCTGTGTCGGTGCGACCAAAAACAAATTGTACAAAAAAATTAATTTTGAAAGATGTTTGAGGTAGAAAGGGGACGAGGAGTACAAGTTAAGACAGGGATACAGAGGACGACATAATTAGCTCTCAACTGAAAGCTTCATATTATGCAATTAGGAAAATAATACGACTCAGCAGAGCAGTGAGTATTGCGGATATTCCGGCAGGTAAACAACTAGTCTGGAACATAGGCTGTGTAGATATAGGGTGTCTTGAGTAAGCTGGGAAATGATGAGGTTATGGAATAAATGTCTGAAAATAAGATTACGGGAATGATTGAAACATGGATCCCAGTAGAATGTGAACTAGAGGTACCAAGTTACAACATCTGGAATAAAACATAACAGAGCAAAACTACGTAAAGGTGATCTATCTGCTCTACTATCCTAGCCTGCAGTATTTTGGAGAGTACCTTGAGGTATGATAGAAATGCCACGGTAATTGTTGACGTCAGTTCTATCACCCTTTCTTATAGAGGATGAATCAGTGCTGTTGTCCATTCACTAGGTATTATTCCAGTTCCCCAGATCTTTTCCATCTCTCGACTTACGGCATTAATGGTCATTTCTCTTCCACTTTTCAACATTTCTGCTGTGATTGAGTCTTCCTCGGCGGCTTTGTTGTTCTTCAGTTCCTCAACTATCCTCCAAAGTTCATTAAGAGTAGGAGGAGCTTAATCGTTGGTACTGTGATTCTTGAACATGGAGCAGTATGGTCAGGAAATCAATAGAAAATATTGACATAGAACAAAACGGTCCTGTTGATATTGGGTGTTTTAAAATGATCTTCTCCCTCCCTGTTATTCCCAGCATAACTCTGGATATGGAATATTCGTTAAGCTTCATAAGAAATTTTTTAATAAAAATGGACTTAGAACGGCTTGGTTCTAGACCATCGATGTTTAGTTCCTGTGCTATACACATTTCTAATAGTTTCTCCCCATTCTTGTTATTCTTTGTCTTGACTTCTCCTTCCCTGACTTAATATTCCTTTGTCGTATACTGGAATTTTCTCACTCACCCTTCCATTAAAACCCCCCATTTACTCTGATTTACTTCTCCTCTAAGGTCATCAAAGAATTTTATTTTTGAAAAAGGGTGATACATCTGGATAGTTATAGCAGAATCTTATTTTTTTTGCTATTGGCTTCACGTCGCACCCACACAGATACGTCTTATGGCGACGATCGGATAGGAAAGGGCTGAGAGTGGGAAGGAAGCGGCCGTGGCCTTAATTAAGGTACAGCCCCAGCATTTGCCTGGTGTGAAAATGGAAAACCACGGAAAACCATCTTTAGGGCTGCCGACAGTGGGGTTTGAACCCACGATCTCCCGAATGCTGGATACTTGCCGCACTTAAGCGACTGCAGCTATCGAGCTCGGTGCAGAATCTTATAATAATAATGAATCCTCTTCATCATCCTTATCTTTTAACTACCTTCACACAGACTTCATTATCGAGATCTGATTCCTCTCATTCTACCTGCTTTGATAGTGTTTCCTTTAAAAACGGAGTTATCCGTTCGGTTAATGATATATGATCAACTTAGCGAATGTCAAGGTGGATTTAGGAAAGGGAGGTTCTGCGTTGAGCAGATTTGGTGCTTGAAAAGGTATTGGACAATTTAATCGTTGTTTCTTTGCTCTGGAATTATTCTGGGCCATTTTACTGTGGGTTCTTCCAGTTAACAGTGTCTTGAAATACTGGTCATAGCGCTGTTCAAGAGATCAATTCAATGCATACGGTTATATAACGACACTTTAGATATATGGAACCCCACAGTCAATTGTCTGTGTCCATGGTTATTCTGAACTGTAGGTCAAATACGAAATTCAAAGTTAGCTAAATGGTGCCAAAATATGCTTTTGATGTTGATTTTAAATCAACAAAGTGCCATACTAACAATTAAAGCATGTACAATGTGAAGAATGTAGTAGTTCAGTGAAATACACATGCTCATTTTCAGGTACTGATGTTAAGGAAGACGAGCTCTAATTATACTGTAATTAGCAATGCAAGCCGTAAAATTGATGCAAAAATGATAAAAGACATTAAGTCACTTTCCAAGTATTTATCATTAGAACGTATTGAACTTTTTCCTGAAGTGAAACATGTACCAGTGATGTCAGAAAATGCGAATGATATCCAAACGGAATATTAGAGAAATCCTGAACGAAGAAGGAAGAAAAGGAGCGAATCTTGATTCAGATCACTTCCTGACCGGCATAAAGGTTAGAAATGGCGTATGGCTTTTAGTGCCGGGAGTGTCCGAGGACAAGTTCGGCTCGTCACATGCAGATCTTTTGATTTGACTCCCGTGGGCGACCTACGCGTCGTGATGAGGATGAAATGATGATAAATACGACACATACAGTACACTCAGCCCCCGTGCCGGCGAAATTAACCAATTATGGTTAAAAATCCCAACCCTGCCGGGAATCGAACCCGGGACCCCTGTGACCAAAGGCCAGCACGCCATGGAGCCGGACATAAAGGTTAGACTTCTTCCATTAAATAAAAAACTGCCTCAGATTAAAGTTATGAGGATTGACATGGATAAGCTAAATACTTTTCAAGAGCTGTTACAGCTAAGGAAAACAGAGACTTGGCATAATATCCGAGAAAATATCTACACATTGCAAAAGAAGTTGCACCCTTACGAAAGAGGCGTAAGTATTCATGGTGGACTGAAGAATGTGATAAGGCAGTCGACCAAAGAGCAATGGCCTTTAAAATATGGTACACAGACAAAACAGAAGATAAGCTCTCAGAGTACAAGGAAGTGGGGATGCAGACTGATAAAACCTTCCGTAACGCCAAAAGAGCCAAAATTACAGAAGAAATCGAGAACAATGACTCAGAATTAAAAAGAAACTAAAAAATTAAAATAGAATTAAAAGTTTCGTTCTTGATAGAACATCGTCAGATTAAATCAAATCACTTTAAATCATGCGTATATATGTGCAGTATTGTTCACGTTGCGTAAACTTGTCAGTAATTGAGAGTTGGTGATATGGAACAAGTAATAACTGATAACGAGTGTTGTAGTCTTCAAATGTCACCTTATTATGTTACACTGGTGTATACAATTCTTGCTGAAAGAAAACTGTTGATATATTCTGATTCTTTACCAGATGGAAGCTCTGAAACCATCCCTAGTTCTGTTCCAGAAATTGTCGTTACTCACAAGTTCCTCTTACGTTCCTTTCCACCTCTCGATTTCGTTTCCTGTTACGGAATCTACTTTTCTTTTACAGGTAGTCAAGGGATTATAACAATAATAATAATTTTCTCCGGAGGAAGAGGATATAATTACCCCATTGATGGACCGACTGAGGAGAGGTTTGAACTCCGCGCGGTTGACATCACAGGAGCCATGCGCTTCGTGTTCTTATCTTATCTTATCTTATCTTGGTGAAAGCAGTCAGGTCCCTTATTTTGTTTTCAGTAACAAAAGAGAAGGACGGAATGTTTACCTTGTAAAGCTCTATTCATAAGAAATATTTCAGTTTTGTAGATGGACTGATGACAGTCAGTCGTGTTTTGAATGCTAGATAGTTTGGACGTGCAAGTGCGCGTGAAAAATGTGTGACTGACCTCGATGCAGTACGTGTGGTACACATACTCCACAAAAACAGAGAAGAAATATAACAAAATTTTATTAAACATACATATGAAGCTTACTTTGGCATGCCTCTCGTTGATCTGAATAAAAAGAATAAAATTCCTTTAAAATATCCCACTAATTTGGACTCTGCAATTCGTTCCATTGAACACAGTGAGGAAGTTTCTGTCTTTCACGGCCTGAAAATATTGGTGAAAGCAGTTCAAGCTCCAGCACTGAAGAATATGGGCCCCAGTCATCAGCAGACGTGGACTTCCAAACTACTGGTGAAATACAAGAGTCAAAGCCGAATCAACCATTTACACAGGCTGAGTCAAACGATCTGGTAAGAGATTTGTAGGGCCTACATACCGAAGAGCACTTCGGAACCTCTTGCTTCAAGATTAAAGGAAAGAAACATGTTAACACCTGGAGCTTCTGTTACATTTTACAGGAAGCGTGATAAATATTTCTTACCCTTCTTTTCACATGATGACAAACTGGTGTTTTGTAACAGCATAGCTGGTGTTTTTAATGCTATGAATTCCTTATATGAATCTCATGAGTGGAGAATTTTTATTGATAGTTCAAGGAAAAGTTTAAAGGCGGCTCCGTTCCAAAATTCCAGTAGGTCATTCAGTTCATTTACAATAATCATACGATACTTTCAAAGTTCTGCTAGAGAAGGTCAGTTATGTGGAACATCAATGGAGTGTTTGTGGCGATCTGAAAGTGATTGATATTCTTCTAGGCCAGCAAGCGAGATTGACAAAATATCCCTGCTTCCTCTGTGAATAGGACAGTAGGGCTAAATCAGAGTATTGGGACAGAAAAAATGGGCCACAACGGAGCAATTTAGTTTCTGAAGTATGAACCATTGGTTTCTCCCTCTAAAGTCCTTCTTCCACCACTCCATAACAAATTAGGCTAGATGAAACAATTTGCAACTGCTCTGAGTAAGGACAGTGATTGTTTCAAATATCTTGGGGTTAAGTTCCCACAGAAACTGAAGCTGAGATAGCAGCTGGTATTTTCGAGGTGCCCGGGATTCGTGAACGTATGTGGGATGAGACCTTTCCTCAGTCTATGTCGGAGTTAGAGAAGTTAGCATGGCAGGCATATAAAATAGTGAAAAAAAATTTCTTGGCAAAAAGAAGTCTGAGAACTATAAGAACATTGTGGAGGAAATGTTACGACATTTTAGAAATCTGGGGTGAGTTTTAAAGTGCATTTTCTCAACAGCCATATGGATACTTTCCGGCACATCTTGGCGCAGTGAGTGATGAACAAGTTGAGCGGTTTCATCAATACTCTAAAAAAGCCCATTGGGACGTGTCAATGATAGCTGAATACTGTTGGTGTTTGAAAAGAGACACTAGTGAAGAACATGTAATATCTCCGAAAAACAATCAGTCACTACTGATCTGCATCTGGGGCAGTCACCCAGGTGGCAGATTCCCTATCTGTTGTTTTCCTAGCCGTTTCTTAAATGATTGCAAAAAAATTGGAAATTTATTGAACATCTCCCTTGGTAAGTTATTCCAATCCCTAAATCCCCTTCCTATAAAGGAATATTTGCACCAATTTGTCCTCTTGAATTCCAACTTTACCTTCATATTCTTATCTTTCCTACTTTTAAAGACACCATTCAAACTTATTCGTCTACTGATGTCCTCCCACGCCATCTTTCCACTGACAGCTCGGAACATACCACTTAGTCGAGCAGCTCGTCTCCTTTCTTTTAAGTCTTCCCAGCCCAAACTTTGCAACATTTTTGTAACGCTACTCTTTTGTCGGAAATCACCCAGAACAAATCGAGCTGCTTTTCTTTGGATTTTTTACAGTTCCTGAATCAAGTAGTCCTGGTGAGGGTCCCATACACTGGAACCATACTCTAGTTGTGGTCTCACCAGAGACAAATATGCTCTCTCTTTTACATCCTTACTACAACCCCTAAATACCCTCATAACCATGTGCAGAGATCTGTATCCTTTATTTACAATCATATTTATGTGATTACCCTAATGAAGATCTGTCCTTATATTAATACCTAGGTATTTACAATGATCCCCAAAGGGATCTTTCGCTCCATCAACGCAGTAATTAAAAGTGAGAGGACTTTTCCTATTTGTGAAAGTCACAATTTGACTTTTACCCCCGTTTATCAACATACCATTGCCTACTGTCCATCTCACAACATTATCGAGGCTATTTTGCAGTTGCTCACAATTTTGTAACTTATTTATTACTCTATACAGAATAATATCATCTGCAAAATGCCTCATCTCCGATTCCAATACTTTACACATGTCATTGATGTATAAAAGAAAACATAAATGTCCAAAAATACTGCCTTGAAGAATTCCCTTCTTAATTATTACAGGGACGGATAAAGCTTCACCTACTCTAATTCTCAGAGTTATATTTTCTAGAAAAAGGACCATCCATTCAGTCACTCTTTTGTCAAGTCCAATTGCACTCATTTTTGCCGGTAGTCTCCCATCATCTACCCTATCAAATGCCTTAGACAGGTCAATCGCGATACAGTCCATTTGACCTCCTGAAACCAGGATATCTGCTATATATTGCTGGAATCCTACAAGTTGGGCTTCAGTGGAATAACCTTTCCTAAACCCAAACTGCCTCCTATCAAACCAGTTATTAATTTTGCAAACATGTCTTATATAATCAGAAAGAATGCTTTCCCAAAGCTTACATACAATGTATGTCAAACTGACTGGTCTGTAATTTTAAGTTTTATGTCTATCACCATTTCCTTTATATACAGGGGCTACTATAGAAACTCTCCATTCATTTGGTAAACTTCCTTCAGGCAAACAATAATCAAACAAATACTTTAGAAATGGTACTATATCCCAACCCATTGTCTTTAGTATATTCCCCGAAACCTTATCAATTCCAGCTGCTTTTCTAGTTTTCAACTTTTGTATCTTACTGTAAATGCCATTGTTATCATAGGTAAATTTTAATACTTCTTTAGTATTAGTCACCTCCTCTATCTGGACATTATCCTTGTAACGAACAATCTTTACATACTGCTGACTGAATACTTCTGCCTTTTGAAGATCCTCGCATACACACTCCCCTTGTTCATTAATGATTCCTGGAATGTCCTCGTGGAACCTGCTTCTGTCTTAAAGTACCTATACATACTCTTCCATTTTTCACTATAATTTGTATGGCCGCCAATTATGCTTGCCATCATGAAGTTCTCTCTTCCCCAACGATGAAAAATAGCGTAAATTCGTAATTATTCATAATTATTGGCTCATAGTTCTCTTTTTTCAATGTATTCATTAATATTTAAGTAATCGTACAGAAACAATTTTGTCATAGTTTTGTGTGTTTAATTTATTTGTAATATTTCATTGGAAACACACGCACGTTATTATATTTGATTTGAATTTGAATGAAAACATATCCCCATAGAGCAGTACTGAAAACAGATTTGAATTTAGAGCATTCATATTGTATACAGGTAGAAAGATATAAAAAGGAAGATATTTATGTAGACCTGTGTTATACTGCAGACATATATCTGTACTTATCTAAGCTGCAAATCAACCGTCCGTCACCTTCATCTGAGTCCGGACTATGGTCAGTGACCTTGCCCATTCTTGGAAGCTAAGCAGAAGGGTGAATGGAAAATTCTGTGGGCAACATAGGCAATTTTACACATCGAAAATAACAGGAAATCTTTGAATATTAATGAAACTATCAACATTTACATAACAAAATGAGTTAACCAAATTAACTTTGATGATCGTACACATTTAAAAAAATTCCCTTCTTCGCCGTACTTAATTAACTTCTGAGAAGCATTCTGCACTTCTTGCATTAGCGTTTAATTAATACCACAGGATGCTACTCGGATTTAAATGTTTGGAGTATGGGTTAGGATACTTTTACTTGTCGTAGATTCTCTGAATTTACGCAGCGTCTTTCGCCACTCGAGACGGATTTTCAGGTTATTATTTATCCCTAAAAATTATGTCTTACGACATACTCTATTATTCAATTCAGTAGTTTTATTTAATCAAATGATTAACTTTAATGTACCCCCTAATAGTCAAAAGTACATTATAACACGAAGAAGCAGCATTCCTCTCGCCCCTCCAATGCACAGAATCATGGCCCACAACACTCCCCTCACTCGCGTAATTCCCTCCCCTCTCCATGGAACATAGTTCCATACTACTCGAATGGCGAAAGACGCTGCGTAAATTCAGAAAGTTACGACAAATTAGAATGTCATATCCTATATTCCAGACATTTAAATCAGAGTAGCCCATGGAAATTTCCAGTCACCCCTCTGCTTAGCTACAAACGCTGGGTAAGAAAACTGATCACAGTCCGGAAGCAGTTGCTGAAGGTGCCGGACGATTGATTAGCAGTTTAGAAAACATTTCTGTAAGTTAATAATGTGACAGTAGAACACAACTACATACAATTATTATTTGTTATTACTTCTTCATAATATCACCAACTCTCACTCACTGATATGCTTACGCAATGTAAACAATACAGTACATATAAACGAATGATTTAACGTGCTTCGACAGAATCTGAGGATGTCGTTGTAGAGCGAAACATGCAATCCTTCGTCTAATAGTGTGCCTGTGTTTACAGGTATCTTGTAGTATTGTATGTGTTATGATTAGTGTTTTCGACGGAATGGAAAGCTTTAAAGTTGCATTAGCGATGTATAGACATTAATGATTAAATTATGGTTAAATCCTTAAATAATTGAAATTTGGAACTTATCTTAATGAAGTCCTTATTTCCCTCCACTCTGGCATAAAATGCATTGAGTGTGATTTTATGGAATCTGATGATGTTATTTCAAGAACGAAATATGTCATTCTATTTTCAATGAAGTTGTTACTTTTTCCTGGTATAGTTCTGTTATCATACGTTTTCTTTCTCGGATAGTTTCTAAGTGTATTTATTCATAAATTAATTTCGACAGACCGAAGAATCTAACGATTATAAATGAGTTGAGTCAAAACCGAAAAGGGATGCCTTCAAATATCACAAAAAAAGGTGTGTTTATATATCAAAGGGGAAAAATATATCATTTTTCATTGTGTTTGTGTTGCTTTGCCAAGAGATTTAGTAGCAACTGTCGTATTAACCATGATTTATGATCGTTTATTATTATGATTATTATTATTAGTACATTATCCACTCCTTAAAATAATTTTGCATCTACCACAACTCTTGGAAGTCCTAGAGCCGGTCTTAAGCCCGGGTATGGGAGGAGAGTTGGTCGGTGGGCTAACAGCTCTACCCTTTAAAATCCTATCAATAAAGGAATGACGAATATCTCCGCTTATAACGGTAACTTCTAAGCAGAATCCCTCGCTGGCGATCGACAGTAGTGGAGAGACCTCGTCAATTCCGTGCGAAACGATACAAGTGTCACGAAAAAAAAAAAAAAAAAAAAAACAGAATTATTAATCTTGGAGATGGAGACAGCCCAGTAAAATGTATAATAAGTTCTTACTTCTCTTTGCGGTTGAAAAACCGATCGTTAGATGACACTTAATGTATCTGCCAGTGGAAGTTTCAAAGGAAAGGATGCAAGTGCCCCCGCCACCTAGTAACGGCTAGAAAATTAAAAAAAGTAAAGTAGTTGCATGGATTGTGGAGACTTTTCTTAAATATTGCTGCTGACGCTGATAAGTTTATCAATACTTCCAAGTTTCAGATCCCTAAAGTACCTTGTTTAGGGTCACTTCTGCCGTTCCCAATACACCACAAACAAAGAAATCTAGCGAATTTGGACATGTGCATACTGTTGAGTAAAACAAAATAAATACAAATGTAAAATAAGGAATTACTGCAGGGAAGAGGAAGTATTGTCTATCCACGTTGGAGTTCAAGCATATAGAACATAAATTCCGTGGAGATATTTTTAAGTGACTTTATTTTTCAACACATTTGAAAGCTGTTTTCACTCGCATGCATGAAGTAATATTTTTCAAAGACTGTAGGCTCAGGATAAATTCAAAGAAACTCTTATTCATTCTTTTTATGTAATATTTACTTATGTCCCACGTAATAAGTTACTGCTACTGATATTCTTGCATTAAGTGGTATTTTCTGTTACTTATATCTATCTCGATGAAGAACTACGTGGCACTTATATATTTTACAAACAAGGGAAATTTCGCTTTATGTTATGCTTTTCCCATTAATATACTATCATAATTTCATATGGGAATATATGGGATGGCAGTCTTAAATATCAAAAGACCTTCCAGAAATGTAAAATCATTCGTAATTAAGGTGTAATTTTTATTTTGTTTCCTGACAGTGTCAGTGTTTGGAATTGTATCGTTTCCCATGGACAATTCACAATTTTCAATCTCATTAATACCATTTTTCATCCTGATGGATGTGAATGTGAGTAGATTGTTGGGAACGGAAGACCGACTGCTCCTCTAAGGTCGACGGGAAATAATTCACTTTGTAGTTCCTAACAAAATACAAGAATGTAGATAAACTGAGAGTTAACTGTACTAAACAAAACTTTTATTTTATTTTATTGGAAAATTATTAATTAACTTCTTATATCTATATACTTCATTGCGAAGCCTTTCCCACCTGGAGCTGAATAAGAGTTGTTGAGTTGATTGGGGCCGCCTAAAGGGCCCGTCAACATGATTCAGAACACAGGTCAGTCTTCTCTCATCTACGGCGATGCCCAGATATTCAAGAACTCGACGTAAGTCATGACGCGGGTCTAAACGTAACATTTCAAAATGTAGAACCATTGCTTCTCGTCCTCTTGTGTAATTTATCCATGTTGCTGCCAGATCCCGCCACACGACAGCCAGCTGCGATGCGAATCTCTCCCATTCTGGAACAAGAATGAATGAATAAACACCTTCATATACTATAAGAGCAAGGAAAATGGTGTCATCAGCCCTCTAAACTAATGTCACAACTGATACTGTCCTAAAGCAATTTCTGTTGTGATGTTTATATCTGTAACCAATTGATACCTGGTATGGGGAAGGTGTTCGAAATATGAAAAGAGGAGTTGTGCGTTACTGCTATTTGCCCAGAGTGAATGTGGAAACATAATAAAAGAAAAACATGCTTGGCTGCGGGAGAGGACAGAAATTCGTCCCAGACGAAATTTGAAAATTGTAAGTTTGGTTCCCTGATTGTCTAATAATAATAATAATAATAATAATAATAATAATAATAATAATAATAATAATAATAATAATAATAATAATAATAATAATAATAATAATAATAATAATAATTTCTCACAGCCATTGCGGAAGGTATACTGTATGTAAGTATTTTATTAGGACATTTACAACTGAGTAGTCGTACTATTTCTCGGGAAAATTAAAAACACCCCTAATGTTGATTTTTGAACTGAATTCCTGTCCATTGTACCGTTCACAAGCGATGTTTACTGTTCTAAGTTACTGCCTATTTGTTGTGTTGATTGTCGTACGGTATCTAGCATTTCATAATCAAGTTCTCAACTTACATAACTTACATCATATTAATGTTGTAGGTGGATTTGGAAAGAAATCGGTTCTGTCATCCCTTAATATTAAACGGACTGTAAGCCAGGAACTACTGAAGATAAAAATACGCCATATATCCTTCTGGAAACGTTTTTGTTGTTCTTGGAGGTGAGGGCTGGTGAGATTAACTGCTCCTTTCCTGGACATTCACCACTGATGAGTGATGACATTGCTTCATCACTCACCGTCACAACACTATAACTTCATCATAGAATGCCTCCTCATCGATTGCAAGTGTTATCCCCTCTGCTATTACAGCTTCTTCTTCAGACAACTGTTTCTTCATTTCTTCACAAGTAATACGCTCTTCACCTGTAGGTGGATCTTCCGAAATACCAAAATAACCCACCAACAGTTTCACAATTACTGCCTGTCTCATTGTCGAACGGCGACTTTACTGTACAAATTTATTCATTCTGTAAACGCATTTCCACACCACACAGGCAATGTGATGTAATCTAGCGGAAAACACAAACCTGTCCTGTGAGTTGTGACTACTGCTCTGCTTGCAAGTAGATGGGGTAAACTTACATCAGTCCACCTATTACTCCCTCTCTTGTCCATGTCGCGGCACAATAGCAGCTAAATCATTAACGAAACGAAAAAAGTTTTGTTCTCCGAAACAACTGCCGTGACCCTTCCTTGTTAGAGCAGTACCGTAGAACCTCCTGACAATGATTAATAAATAGACCGAACTGAAAGATCGGTACTCTGTTTCACTCGCCATTAGTTTATGAATCTCATAATATTAATTGCAGAAAAATAGCATGCGTGTTTTGTGGACTTATAACTAGAACTAGGAATTTTAGGTGCAAAATGTTTGTTAAAAACGTGCAAAAATGTGCTTTAATTTAGTCGAAAAAGCTGCAAATTTCAAATGTAAATACTCATTCAAACGTCATCAAAACCAATTTTACATCATATATAAGAACACAAAATTCACTCGTTACCATGTGTTAAAAGGTCTGCCTAAAACAAGTCCCAGATCACAACGTTATTAAAATCACAGTCCAGAAAACAGTCAAAACATTTAACATTTCAGTGATATTTTCAGTGAGATTACATCCCCGGTCACTAAGTAAATACTTATACACAGAAAAGGAATGTTCAGCGTAAAGAGACACAAGTGGTGCATATTTTGTTCGCAGTTGATATTACACGCCTGTGTGTTAACATCAGGGTTTTTGACTAAGCCCTGGTCTAGTATCTGCTTTGCAATACCTTCCAGTGTTTCCTTTACATCCAACACAACAGCACATTTAAGAAATTTCATATAGCCTTAACTTGGTTACAAATAAACAATGCAGCCCTTACCCATGTACCCCATCTAGTAAGAATTTATTGAAGAAGTAGGAAGAATATGTCCTGTATCTTGATGATTGATGATACTTGTTGTTTAAAGGGGCCTAACATCTAGGTCATCGGTCCTCTTGTATTTTCAACATGCGTTTGTTTTGTTTCCTAGTAGAAAATGTATTGGCATATGAATATTCATCTTTCAGTGGTTCAAAAACTCGATGCAGTGGATGTGCAATGCAGATCACGTGCTTTAGATTATACTACATAGCTTTCAGGTTGGCGAATGCCGGTAACTTTTAAAATGCTGGGTTCGTAAGTACGAGCCACACTCGATCATGTTGTATTCATTGAGGCCACAATACAATACATGCATCATTAAAACTTCGGGTCACACTGGCGTTGTTGTCTTAATTTAGAAAGTACATTTTCAACAACATGGGTTTCACTTTCTGTTCATTTAGGGGCGCTCCACTGTCTAGGATATATTTTTTTTTGCCTGTCACTGGTTCCATCAAGTAGAATATTTACTGATATTTTTTTCATCTATTACTTTCCTGACCACTTGTCACTTGTCTTCATGCAGAGATGAGGATATGATTTTCATAAGGTGTTTCTGTCAGGAACAGACTTCCCAGCATATTCCTGCAAATACCTTTTTATAATAGGAGTGTTAAGCTTGGAAAGAGGAATACCACACGCCACAAGTGTTTTTTTCTGTTTCAGTTAAATATATATATTGAATTTGAAGAAGCCATTGCCTCGCCAGCGAAGTGTTGTAGCACTCCACACTTACTACATTGTAGTTCCATATCCTTAACACGTTTTGTTCTAGCTATATGTCGCATAATGTGATTACTTTGGTGTTTTTTATCTATTGTTATTGATATATCATAAACATTGCACCTTAGAACAGATCCATCTGCACTAAACTGTTTAGCACTACCACGTATTTTCTCGGCATTCATTTTCGGTTTCAGCATACTGGCAACAAAGGAAAATGACAGACACCACATACAGTCAAAGCGTATTCTGAACCGTTAGCTACGTAATACTAACAAGGCCGTCAGATAAGCAGCTGACGGAGGGAGGCAAATTAATAATTCAACAATAACCAGGCTCTTACTTAAGCTCCCGATTAGTGTAGTATCTGCGATCCTAGCGGCGAATTGAGAGAACTACATAGAACCAAGCTTTACAGACGAAACTTTCGGTTTTTCTTGTTTAATTTCATTTCCTTAGGAATAAAATGCAGAATATGAGCCAAAAAACATTAAATAAGTGAAAAAAGTGCTGGCATTAAGAAAAGGTGCTTGCATTGAGAAAATTTGCAAAAAAGTGCAACTAAAACACAGTTAGGGGTGTTACGTTTTCTTTGCAAGACAAGCTAATTTGGGCATTTTAGTAGTGTAAAAGAATTAAGGTGCAGCACCTAAAATTCCTAGCTCTAGTTATAACCTTCGTGCCCGGTTATCGCTTAGTATTAAACGGACTAGAAGTCAGGAAACACAGAAGATAGAAATAAGCGGATTTCACTGATTCCCTCCTTCTTCTTCTTTATCTGTTTACCCTCCAGAGTCGCTTTTTCCCTCGGACTCAGCGAGGGATCTCTCCTCTACAACCGCAAGGAGAGTGCCCTGGAGCTTCAGACTCTGAGTCGGGGATACAACTGGGAAGGATGACCAGTACCTCGCCTAGGTGGCCTCATCTGCTACGCCGAACAGGCGCCTTGCGGGGGCATGGGAAGACTGGAAGGGATAGACAAGAAAGAGGGAAGGAAGAGGCCGTGGTCTTAAGTTAGGTACCATCCCGGCATTTGCCTGGAGGAGAAGTGGGAAACCGCGAAAAACCACTTATAGGATGGCTGATGTGGGAATCGAACCCACCTCTACTCAGTTGGCCTCGCGAGGCTGAGTGGACCCCGTTCCAGCACTCCTCGTACCACTTTTCAAATTTCGTCGCAGAGCCGGCAATCGAACCCGGGCCTCCGGGAGTGGCAGCTAATCACACTAACCACTACACCACAGAGGCGGACCCGATCCTCTCCTAAAACATTTTCTTTATTTGTATCTACCAATTCTTCTTGTTCTTTCATTAACATCTGTACGTGGGGATGATTTTCATAATAACGCATAGCAGCGAGGCGCAGCTCTTACTCCAAAAGGGAAACACAGCGAATTTCCAATTCGTGAATGCAGGGAGGAGTATCAGGAATGCTTGAGGTTTGACGTCCACTGTAGTGTGACTGTATATTGAAGCTCTATATACAGAGCAAAATTTTCACTGGGGTGGTGAAACTTCTTAGGGGGATATCATGAATTTCGCACGTGCGAATTCGTTCTCCGTAAGCTAGTGATGACGACAAGCTGTCATTCGAATGTATACCTACCTGGTTAAAGTACTGCATGCACTATTCATCAACGGACTGGTGTTCCCTTGGTTAATTTTGAAAGCTGCTAAAGGTTGAATCATTAACAACAGGACGAGTCTGAGGTAAATAACAACTATTATAATCTTACCCGGTCCTATGAACTTGTTGTGCGGAGCGAACCCTGTGTGGCCTCCGTACAGGAAGTTTCGGTAAGAGAGGAGAGCTTCATAGGGATTGCGAACAAGGAGTATACCCCTTCCTCGAAACAGTTTCACTTCTGCAGCTCTCTGGCCCACGCCGATGGGGACCAGCCCAGCCAGCGAGAAGCCATGAGTCTTCTGGACAGCAGTACAACCGCAGTCAGGCGGCACAGCCTCACCATAGAAACCTGAAACGAGACGAACTCCATCAGGATATCCATATTCCACACACCTCAGATACGTGATCAAGTTATGTTCTATAATAATCGCCATGAAGGTCTTCACGTCGCCATGAGATCTCTGGGTGCGATTGAGGATCTTATTCCTCACCATAATCAGTGGCGGCTGGTGAATTCTCTGACTGGAGGGGCTGTAAACGCTGTTAAACAATAGCTTTTCATCACATTTATCCAAAGTTAACAGTTAAATAACACGAACAAAACGAGAGAAACAATGTTATCCTACATAAGACTACGTTAACTAAAACAGGAAAAATTCCACAAACCACAAATTTCCTGCCAAAATTAAATGCGTCGATCGGTTTTCTAAGAATGTATCCAATTTTAGCCACTTCCTTTTTCAAGGCCAACGGCCGTAGCCGTGTTGAAACCCCGGATCCCATGAGATCTCCGAAGTTAAGCAACATTGGGCGTGGTCAGGAGATGGATGGGTTGCAACGCACTGTTGGTGGGGTAAGGGAATGGAGGAGCGGAAAGGAACTGGCCACCCTACCGCACGTAAACTCCGGCTCAGGAACACCTCTGCGGAGGTTCGGACCTGCCTTCGGGTAGAATAACCTTTACCTACCTCTTTCAAGTGTTTTGTTTTGAGTCTGTATGCAGAACCTAATCGAGAGCTTATGTCTATTTTCTCACACATCACACGTTCAATATCACCATGTATACGTTTCTTAATCACCCTAAGTGTTTAATTTCTCACTAAGGTACGAATTTATGAAGCGCCCTACAAATCCCACGCAGGGCTGCTGTAACTCATGACGAAACAAATGCAACAAAATAATGCGTTCCTAATATTACAGTACACACACACAAAACCAGTCAGCGTACTAATATTGGGAAGGATTAAATTTTCCTGTGCAACCTATTCATTCTTGTTCTTAGGTAATGTTCTAATCCACTCTGAAAAATCATTCCCGCCATTGCTAAAAAGGCATGCGTGCTTGTCCTACAACGTAACAATCGTTCAGAATGTATAAGTTGAATATTAGTCCCTTTACTATTTAATATATTTATTTATTGTGTAAGGGCCTTCTACAAAATACTTTATTACCCCTCAACAATGAATCTAGTAATGAATAATAATAATCTGTATTGATAATGACTAAATTATTGTACTGTTGGCATCACATCCATGGGCTCTTTCATCTGCACAACCCGCTGCACAGTCTACAAACCACATTCACCCTCCCCAACCCCCTCACTCCCCTCACAGAAGAAAATAGGTTTCCATAGGATGGAAAATAGGTTTCCATCCTTTTTCTTCATATTGTTGCAGGACACTTCCTACTGCAAAGTCCCTTGCATCTACTGCCAGGGCCAGCTGGTATGTTGGGTCTGGAAATGTAAGCAGTGCTGCATATGCCAAGTCCTGCTCACATTTTTCAAATTTCGTGTTAGCTTCTTGTGTCCAGTGAATTTGTCGTTTATCTTTCTTCTTAGTACCTTTCACATAACAACAAAATCACGTAGTGGAAGGACTGTCAGGTTTCCCACTCGCTATTTAGATGATGTCGTATATATTTAATATTCTTATAATTATGGTATATTTTGTTTATGTCTATACTGTCTTTGTATCGTAACTTGCTTACTGGAGGGGGAACGGTGTAGGCCGCCCCCAGTGGACTTTGACTGAACTAAAACCCGAAGATAACCGATCTTTGTCGAGAGAGAAAGGCGGGAGAGAAAGTGAAGATGGAGTGAGCTGCTTTTGCATAGTTGTGTAACAATAGTTGTGGTGCAAAATAAAGTTTACCTAAGGTGGAATCAGTCTGTTGTGTACTTCACTATGTACTGTAATTTGTGTATTTCACTACAGATCATTTGAACCAATATTTTAATACATTTCCCCCCATTACCCTGATTTTGTGGCTGTTACAGTTATATTTCTGGCATGAAACTTTTCTTTTGAAACTCTCGGACCGAACGTTCCAGTTGCCTCCTGTAGTACAATGAATAATTTCGGGAAAAGTACACTAGCCATACTAATTGTAGGCATAATTGTGTACGAATTGTGCAGTAACTGATTGAGCAACTGTTTCTGTATGTTTCTCACCAATAAGGGATAGACTCCTTTTCAATCTCATTTCGCGCACGAAACCACTCTGATCAGTATTGTATACTGGAAGAATGGTTGTAGTCTACAAATCGCTCTGTAGCTGCTTCCACAAATTTCTTTGCGAGTTTTATCTTTTTCGTCTTCTTCTTGCAGATACATACGGGATACAAACTTCGTAATTTTTCTACATTTTATTATGTACTTTTACTTAAAACGACTCAACCAACTAGCACATGCGCTGAAATTAGTTCGCCCCATTAAAAGCTCTCTTGAAATTTCCGAGGTCCACATTCGCAGGTCTTCATCGCACACATTCCGCTTCAGTCTTCTTGCTTCTGTAAAGCGAGAAAATAATTCTGTATACATCAATTTCCTGTGTTCAATGGGGTTACTGATGCAGATTCTAATGTGTTCTTCCACCTGTACATTTGTAGTGACGTCACCTTACGACAACTTTTGCGAACGGTGGTTAATTAAAACCACTTCTTACACCCCCCCCCACCTTATTTAATCATAAATTAACAGATTTTACTTTGTACGCAAGATCTACAGTTTGTTTCACTTTCTTCTGTGAATTGGAAGCATAGCTTGAACTAGTAGATTTGCTAGGTGATTACGGTGTCTCTTCACTGGATTGACGGGAATCAGACTTGGGGCTCAAACTCGGATCCGTAACACATCTTGTTCCTGGCAATGGTGTGCTGCCTTCACTTTCAGATAATGCAGATGAGGTGTCGCTGCTTCAACTATCACTGTCACTGTCACTGTCACTATTTCTCTCCAGACACGACTCCGAGACAATGCTGGCACCCATAGGATGATTTTCAATTAGTTCGATCTCATGTCAACCCATCTCCCTTTCTTCCGAAGTTATTTCACGAGAAGAGGAGAAACCTTTTTCACGGAAATAACGGAAACCATACTCTAGAACATTCGCCGGGTTCATGACTGCCCTTTCAAAGGAACAGGTATCAACTGGCTAGCGCAGAAAGCTCAAGGTAACCCGGTTGCTTCAGCTGGTCACCAGGGCTGTCCACGTCGAGCTATAACTTACGCTAACGTGTGTAATTCTATTAGACATTTCCGTATCGATTTCAGGACCTTACAGATCGAAATGGCAGCTGAATCTTTGTACATTGCTTTCTTTCATTGTCGATTTCGATATTGCAGTATGGACAGTTCCGTTCTAAGTAAAATGCAGCTAATGCATTCTACGGTATACAATAAGGGATTTCAATTGATTGGGTTAGTAACCCAGCGGTTTCATCCACTGAAGAGCCTGAAATTCTTGAATCTAAAACACTGAAATTGGAAACGGAAGAGAAGCTATTACAGAGGTAATGAATGTGTTATTTATTGTTACTTTGCGGGGAAAAATAATTATTTTCAGCTCTATTTACAGATGTAAGAATTTAACGTGGTGAAAGGAATGAAAGAGAAAGCAGACTAGTTCTTCAGATCCAAGGAAGTAGAATATGCGTTTTGATGAGACCAGACAATCACATCATAGTTGAGCAGATATTATGAGATCATTTTTTAAGTAGCAATTATATTTTCAGTGGTAGATGTAAGATCTGATTTCTTATTGTTGGCTATCGAGGGTAGACAAAAGCTGGAGGAAAACAACGATGGTAGAAAGGTGGAAAATGGAGAGCATAAAATGGACATGATAATGTTTTGTTTAATAAGTGTATCAGAGAAGCTAAGAGACTAGAGGAAAATGATTTACTGCAATATAAAATACCACGAGCCGGAGAGAAAATCTCTGCACAGCGGTGAGAGTAGTTGAAAATGTATACACAGGTCATCTCCCATGGGGTTGTGCCTGTAAATAACTGCACAACCCCGAGAAATGCGAGACACGAGTTTACCTAGTTTTTTCAATATGACTGTTATTATACGTAAGAAAAATGTAGTAGAGGAAAACTCCATTTTCCTTATAATTTTTAACGTATTCTGCTCCCTGGTATGTGTACAATTCTAGGGATATCCCGGTATACTTTAAGTTGCGTTGCTATCATATGTCAGATGATAATTCACTTTGCTAGAAGTTAAACCCTACACACACACACACACACACACACACACACACACACACACACACACACACACACACACACACGCACACACACACACACATACACACGCACAAAACGAAGTTTCCCAAGAGAGAGATGAACAGGGCAGGGATGCAGTTAGGTGGATTTGGCTGCAGGGAGTGCTGCTCTAGTACGTATGGCACTAAGCGACCCGCGTTGATATTCACTCGAATACTTTATGTTCCTCTTGAAGTAATAGATACTCACATTTAATGACTATTTTATTTGATTCACAATACATCCTCTGAAATGTAAAAATTCTGCTGAACTACGTACTGTACTTTACCCGTGAACGCCGAATATTAGCAGTGCTAGAGTCACTGCTCGGTGATGAGACGTTTACCTTTGATGATGATCTGTCGGTCAGTGTAGACACTGCCAGTGAAGACTCCCGAAGCAGTTTCTAGGAGGTATCGCACCCAGGTGTTGCCACTGCCTGGAAAAGACACTAATGCCGTCATTGGGAGAGACTTCTGGCGTGCAAAGTGAACGTGGTACCTTCTGCAATCCTCGGAGTACGGCCAGGGCGTAAAACTCTTGCGACTTCTGTCCAACTCCACTCGCATTGGTCGACCTGGAATTGAATAATGTGATATTAGTATTACTAATATTAGGGGGCGGATTTCTGTGACGTTATAGCATTATATAACATTCTCAGGTAGGTGGGTTGTGAAGAATTCAGTTTTTATGGTGAATGCTAAGAGGATGGTAGGTACGTCGCACGCTTAGGTGTGGACAAAATGTATGGTGATGGATGGTCGAAGCACCTCCAGTTGCAGATATAGCGTGCAACATGTTAAATTTTTCCCTCGTTCGGATCGATTTTGTTGAGTCATTCCAGTCATTTCATTAAATCACGTAGTGTTGGATTTTCAACACGTTTCCAAGCATGATAATACAAATTAAACAGGTTTTTTGGGCATTTAAATGCATATTTTGGCCTTTTTTTACAGAATATTTTGAACAAAATCGCATTGTAACGACATGTTTTAATATTCATTTGAATTTCTTTTTATATACATCATAATAAACTCTTGAAATTACTTTTCAGTATAGACTGGAATACTTCTACTGAAGGACCATTGAAAAGTAGTGCAGGGAATGTTTCTATCAAGTAAGCGTACTGTTTGCTTTTTGGTAAATTCCTGGAAACTGGGCTATTATTTACACGGAATCGGAGGCAATTCTGCAGTTATTTGACATTGTTTATTTCTCTCTCTTTCGCCCTTCCCTCTTCCTCCTTCAACACACTGAATGACCTTGAATATCGAAGGAGTTTCAGTAATTCGGTTGCTTTCAATATGCCTAAAACGAAAGTCTCAGTTAGTGAGAAGTTGTGAAGTTCGGTTCACGAGTTCGGTGAAAACATATGCAGTACGGATGGAGTGATATTATTGTGTAAATTGTGTGAGCATGCTACAGGACCAGTGGCGTCTAGGGTGTGTAGAAAATTAGAATATGCACTGGAAAAGAAAAGCGGACTTTTGTCCCTGAATGGAATAAGTAACATTCTTTGTGAAAACCCTTCACCTGCGGATTTCCTGGAATTTTCTCCAAGTGATTTAACTCTATTCAAGTACGGTACCGTTACATCATGTGATGACGAAAGAACTTTTTCTCGCTACAAGGCGATACTCAGCGACAACAGGAGAGGATCTTCATTCAACGATCTTAAGATACATATGATCATAAATTGCAGCATTTCTGATGATGGAGTCTAGACCATGTACGCAAGCTTCATTCACATAACATACATTTTGTGTATAACGTAAAACTGATCGAATATTGAACTGTGAAAGTAACTACAATATTTCTGTCTTTCACAGAGTCCGTCCGTCCCTGCATATGAGTATTCAATGTAACATAAATGAGTTCATGAACAATTCAGCATTACAGTTAACTTTTAGGTTACAAAATTTCTAAGAATTAAAACTACTTTAACTCTACATTAATTCTAGCCAGTGGCAATTGTAATAAGAATGTTTCTGTATGTAATATACATGCTATTCATTAAGTCATATTTGAGTTTTATAGGTCATATTTTTATGTTTTTTAGGTCATGCCTACAGTCTTTTCAGTTCTAATCCTTTCCTTCGTCCTTGTAAGCAAATATGTTTATTTAATAATTTATTTATTTATTGAATGTCCTAAACATTTGGAACCCTACAGCACTTTACAAGAGAATAGTAGGGTTATAATTTAACAACCAGTAAAATAATCTGCCCAGATGTTGCTGTTTAGATACGGTGTTTACTCTGCACAATACCTCGTGTTATGTGCTACTTAACGTTTGTTACTTTCATTGCCCTCTAGATATAAAAAATGAACTGTTACGTCCAAAGTAAGAAGAGTAAGTTCCGTAAACATATCCTCTCCTAACATTCGTCTCTGCCTGCGCCATGCAGGGTATCGTCGCAGTCAGACTACTTTAGGTCAGATACGAACACAGTGAACATTTTAAGTGGGAGCGTTCTAGAACCATGAGACGTGTGGCATTCTATTAATTTATAGTGAAGCAAGATATGACAGTGGAAGGGCAGTTCGTCTTTACCGAGAACGATTTTCAAATTGAAGGCATCCATGTGACCAGACTTTTGTTACGGTTTTCAAAGACTTCTAGACACTGAAGTACAACAGCCAAGTTTTGAGGGGAGGGGCCGTTCAAGGCAGAGCGTGTGTTGGCAGCTAAGGAAGAAATCCTGAACTCGGTAGACACAGATCCATGAGGAGTAGCAGGAACATTGCCCGTGAGGTGGATGTGTTTCAATACTTGTACACTGAAAATTTAGGGAGCAGTTGTTGTACCTTACCACATGCAACGTGTTAAACATCTCCAAGCAGTATATCTTCCCAATAGATACAATTTAGCCAGTGGTTCTTGAGAAAACAACAGCAACAACCGGATTTTCTCACAAGAATGTTAACTGCCCATGAATAACGTGATGAAATACTAAAGATCTCTAATACCCACATCTGGAGTGAAGAAAATCCCCATCATGTTAAAAATTGCTTTCTGCATAGGTTCTCATTAAATGTACGGGTAGGAATTATCAAGGACAGAATCATTGACTCGTTCCTACTCCCACCGTGTTTGACACGCCAACAGCATTTCGATGGCTTACTTCTAAAACTTCGTTTGTCCCAATGCTCTTCCTATCCATTATATTCCGTAAGACTTGTCACGCCTCCCAGTCACGTGTGGATATGCAGCCTATCAGAACAAGTTTCGTTGTGTTCATTTTCCTATGGTGACGTATAAAGGAAAATTAACCTTAAATACATTATACTGTAGGAGTGCGTAAATTCGGTTGTAAGAAACATCCCTACAATACGTTATGGTAAGGTCTATTTTCTTTTACACACCAGCACAGGAAAATGAACGCATCGAAAATTATTCTGTTGGACTGCATTTAAGTATGTGGTTGGGAGGCGTGACCAGTCTTAAGGACTATGGATGAGAAGAGGATAGGGACATACAAGGTTTTAGAAGTAAGACATTGATTTCCTCTCTGCGCGAGCAAAACCTCGTATCTCACAATGCTCTTCGTATCTACTGTTTTCCTTCAGACTAGTCACGCCTCTCGGCCGCAGATGGATATGCAGTCCATCAGAGCAATTTTCGTTGAGTTCATTTTCGTATCCTTGGGCATCATAAGAGACACAATCATTGACTCGTTCGTACTCCCACCGCGTCTGACACGCCAACAGCATTTCCCTTTACACACAAGCACAAGAACATTATATGCAGCTGGGGGGCGTGACGAGTTTTAATGGAAATAATAGATAGGAAGAGCGCTGTCAGATACGAGATACCTAACGCGCAGTGACGATATGCTGCTCTTAACTGGAACGTCGCTGGAGGCTCTAGATGACTGATTCCTACTAATTTACTCCTGTTTGGAATCCTCTTCAGCAAATTTTAGTAACAATTAGTCATAAAATATAAGTACCTTTTTATTTAAACGTACTTGTATGTTTTTTTTTTTTGTTTAAAGGGCATCAGTCACTGGGATGAAACTTACCGTAAAGCACAACTGTCTGTTCAAAAGACTATCTCCACCTTAAGACAGTTGTGGGAAAAGTGCGAGAAACGGAAAATAAAAGGCACATGGAACGTACCCACGATCGGGTTTGGTACAACGTTTAGGAATTATATCTTCCTGGTCTGGATTGCTCAAGTCAATCCATAATATTCAACTACACATGTGGCCGAAATACTGATTTACTGTTCGGAAATGGAAATAGCACCTTTCGAACAGTCACTCCTCAACTAACCGTTATACTGCGCGATTTTTATGCGGACAACTTTAAGTTTTGGCCGTATGTAAAGGGAAGTGATCCTTATTGTGCCATACAGCAGGAATTTATGTTTATATGACATATTTACCCGCTCGTAGAGTATAAAGTATCATTTTAGTTTACACACGCTCATAGTAAAATGAACTCAACTAAAATTGTTCTGATGGACTACATATCAATATGTGGCTGGGAGGCGTGTCCATTCTTAAGGGAAATAATGTATCGGAATAGTATTGCCAAATTCACGGTTTTGGCACAGCAGCAACATCACTGGGGAATCTCAGAGTTTTGATTTCCTCTTCTCGGATTGTGATAATCCTTTCCTAATTCCCATTTGATTTACTTTATCGCCTCTTCAGTCAAACCATTCTCTATGAAACACAAACATGGTGGGGACTTACTGTGCTCGCTTCGAAACAATGCTTATGGATCCAAAAGTACAAAAGGGTGATACAGATAGAGCTTTTTCACACACACATGTACAGGCAGGAGAATGTTCCATTACCGACGAAGCATAAGATCACTGGATCAGTGCGGCTAATCAGCGTGCCACATGGTCGAGACAAGAGCAGAGATCAGTGACTTTTTTTTTTTGCTAGGGGCTTTACGTCGCACCGACACAGATAGGTCTTATGGCGACGATGGGATAGGAAAGGCTTAGGAGTTGGAAGGAAGCGGCCGTGGCCTTAATTAAGGTACAGCCCCAGCATTTGCCTGGTGTGAAAATGGGAAACCACGGAAAACCATTTTCAGGGCTGCCGATAGTGGGATTCGAACCTACTATCTCCCGGATGCAAGCTCACAGCCGCGCGCCTCTACGCGCACGGCCAACTCGCCCGGTAGATCAGTGACTGATATCATCAACGGGATGATCCGCTAGGCTGAGCACAGTTAATATTGTCACAAAGCTTGTTACCAGCTACAAGTTTCCACTTTTATTTCTCACTCATTCATGTATTAGAGTTAAGAATGGACACGAAAAAATGAAGTACCGGATTGCTATTTATGGCAATAAATTATTTCCTAGGAAAACACTTGGACTCTTGTGTACGCTGTAAACCTCTTTCTCCCGGGAGAACCCTGATTGGTACCACTCTGATATTCAACTGGAGGACACGGATTGAGAGTGGAATTTATCCCATGTTTCTTTGTAGTTGTGTTACTTGAGGCTAAGGGCTCTCCGTCTCAGTCCCTTAAGGGGAGTTATGACTGAAATTAGGAATTTCTACAATTTACCACATTACACAAACAAATTTAAAACACAAGCATTTATGAATATGATAGAGCACCACACAAAATTTAATATAATAATAATAATAATAATAATAATAATAATGCCATTTGCTTTACGTCCCACAAACTACTTTTACAGTTTTCGGAGACGCCGAGGTGCCGGAATTTAGTCCCGCAGGAGTTCTTTTACGTACCAGTAAATCCATCGACACGAGACTGACGTATTTGAGCACCTTCAATTACCACCGGACTGAGCCAGGATCGAACCTGCCAAGTTGGGGTCAGAAGGCCAGCGCCTCAACCGTCTGTGACACTCAGCCCGGCACAAAATTTGAAGTTGATTAGTTAATTTGTTGCAAAGTTATTAACAAATAATATTTAATTTTTATAGCTTGCATGGAAAATGCACCTTGCGACACAGTTTACATTATTTTTGGGTTATACTTTGAGAGAGTTGTCAAAAATATTCATATACTGAATAATAACTCTGGGTTTTGCAGTCAGGTATAAACTATTGGAGATATGAGTTATTCAATTTTTCATTATTCCTACAATAACCAAATTCTAGTTTGATGCTATTTTAGGAACAAATGGATAAAGGTAATATTCAGCTGATAATGAAATGCAGAACTACTTTCAATTTCTCTAGGCTATATATTGAAATGTTATCAGAAAATTTCAGGTGAATCTACTAAGAACTCTGTCGCATTACAGTAAGTATTTTAAGCTAGGAAAATGCTATGGGATGTTTTAAGAAACCTACTTGCATTAAAACTATTCTGGACTGTAAGTTACTCCCTCAGACTTCTGTCTCCTCTTATGCACAGCGTAGGCCTGCAAACAGGTAAATATATTCCAGCGAGATTATTGAAATGGTAGCCCAAAAGGGCTTTGTAGTCGATATTCTCTGACGACGTCAGAGAAAGAGGCGTACGCTTGCTCTATATCGATGCCTTACTTCTAAACGAACATTGTTCTGATGGACTGCGTATCCGTATGTGGCTGGGAGGCGTGACCAGCCTTAAGGAAAGTGCATTTTCAGATGCGCGGCATTGCTCCCTCAGCGACGATAACATACAAGTTTCAGTAATGTTTGGCTCTGTTGAGCTATTCCAATACTGCCGATAATAATAATAATAATAATAATAATAATAATAATAATAATAATAATAATAATAATACTGAAACATTTTTCTGTTACTATGTGCAGCAATGGTATATGGAACGGCACAGAAGATTTTTTTTTTGCTATTTGTTTTACGTCGCACCGACGCAGATAGGTGTTATGGCGACGATGGGACAGGAAAAGCCTAGGAATGGGAAGGAAGCGGCCGTGGGCTTAATTAAGGTACAGCCCCAGCATTTGCCTGGTGTGAAAATGGGAAACCACGGAAAACAATCTTCAGGGCTGCCGATAGTGGGGTTCGAACCCACTATCTCCTGGATGCGAGCTCACAGCTGCGCGCTCCTAACCGCACGGCCAACTCGCCCGGTGCACAGAAGATTTCCTACCGGGTGATCCGAATTCTTGTTCCTAATCAAGAGGCAAATTACCAAGGTGTCACGGGGATAAAATTACGGCATATGATAATAAGTTAGAAAGTATTAAACTCATTGTTGATTCGGAAATAGAATTCGGATCACCGGGTAGGAAATCTTCTGTGCCATTCCATATATCATTGCTGCGCCTAGTAACAGTAAAATGTTTCATTATTATTATTATTATTATTATTATTATTATTATTATTATTATTATTATTATTATTATTATTATTATTATTATTATTATTATTATTATCATTCAGTAATATCACACCAGTCCGCCTCTGTGGCGTAGTGGTTAGTGTGATTAGCTGCCACACCCGGAGGCCCGGGTTCGATTCCCGGCTCTGCCACGAAATTTAGAAAGTGGTACGAGGGCTGGAATTGGGTTCACTCAGCTTCGGGAAGCCAACTGAGTAGAGGGGGATTCGATTCCCTCCTCAGCCATCCTCGAAGTGGTTTTCCGTGGTTTCCCACTTCTCCTCCAGGCAAATGCCGGAATGGTACCTAACTTAAAGCCACGGCCACTTCCTTCCCTCTTCCTTTTCTATCCCTTCCCATCGTCCCATCCCCTGTTCAGCATAGCAGGTGAGGACGCCTGGACGAGGTACTGGTCATTCTCCCCAGTTGTATCCCCGACCCAAAGTCTCACGCTCCAAGACACTGCCCTTGAGGCGGTAGAGGTGGAATCCCTCGCTGAGTCTGAGGGAAAAACCAAACCTGGAGGGTAAACAGATTAAGTAAGTAAGTAATATCAAACCAGAAGTATTATAATAATACTATTTATATTATTTCTTTTGTAATTTTAAGTGGCCAGCTTAGAGCGTGTATTTCCTGTTCAGTCGGCTTGTTTCCCTGAACCGGATGGAGATACGGAATAACGCTGCGCGCAGAGTTGTGAGTCAGCTCAAATCTGACCTCTCTACACAACCTCGCCTTAAGAAGGACGAAGGCCCAAGAAGGAAATGAGGAATTTGCATGACGTGCCTGGCACTTTAGTATTCACGCAGACCTAGATCTCTATAAAGATTATTATAACTTTTGTTCGATGTGTGTGTTGAACAGAGCACCGCCTTCACGTTCGTTGCATGCATAAAGATCTGCTTGCTAGCGTGTTGAGCAATGCCTTCTTCCTCCATTTATACAATGGCGACAAGTATTATGTGGTGTCATTGTCCACTCGCCATAACCATGGTATTGTAGTGACAAAATCTCTGAATATCTAATACGGGAGAAAGTGATTTAGTGTCCATTTTCGTCTTAGAAGAAGGTGCCTATTTTCTTTTTCTAAACCGAAATTGGCCTGAAATCCGGTTATGAAAAGATAGGGAGAGTATTTAGAGTAATTCAATCGTTCATGAAAATAAGATCGTCATAGCCAAGCAAACAATTTTCCTTTACACGTTTCTGAAATCTTGCAGTGTTTTCAGTCAAATTTGGTAGCCTACAGGAAATGCTTATTACTCGGTGTCTTAAGGCCAACAGCACTAACTTTTCATTTCTACTCTGCACGAATGTTACTATATTCACAACTTCAAAACATACCGATCTATAAAATACGTGTATAACTAGCTGTATCTCTGCAAAACACGTATCGTCTGTTCGAAAATATAACTTTTACGTTCAATTTGTCGAAAAACGAAATGTAACATTTAGAACACTTGGAATCTACCTGGAAAGAAATGCACTTCTTCTTCTTCTTCTTCTTCTTCTTCTTCTTCTGTTCCTTATCTCTGGATATCTAATACAGGAGAAGTTGATTTAGTGTTCATTTTCGTCTTAGAAGAAGGTGCCTATTTTCCTTCATCTCTTCGTATTCCTTCTTCTACCGGGCGAGTTGGTCGTGCGGTTAGGTGCGCGCAGCTGTGAGCTCGCATCCAGGAGATAGTGGGTTCGAATCCTACTGTCGGCAGCCCTGAAAATATATTTTCGTGGTTTCCCATTTCCACACCAGGTAAATGCTGGGGCTGAACCTTAATTAAGGCCACGGCCGCTTCTTTCGTATTCCTAGGCATTTCCTGTCCATCGTCGCCATAAGACCAATCTGTGTCGGTGCGACGCAAAGCAAACAGCAAAACAAAATCCTTCTTCTTCTTCTTCTTCTTATGATTATTATTCAGTAATACCACACTCTGGTCATAATACCCATAGTACCCATGTTAATTCTTTTGTAACTCTAAGTGTCCAGAGTAGAATGTAATAAATCCAAGTATGTATTTCCTGTTCAGGCGGTAAATAGAAAATTACTTTCTACTGTATATTGTAGGCTTCATAAATGTTTCAATCAGGGGAAAATCTTAAATACAGAGAAAGAGAAATTCGCGGACATTGTTTATTTCATGCCAATATAGCTTGTATGTCCACTTTACGGTATAACGTGTGTAGTCGGAGTTGATAATATTCTCCATTTCCATCTGTGAAATTTCTTTTAAGCCCTAACGGTTGCATTATATACATACAAGTCTTGAAATAAATCATTTAAATTTGAATTGTTTATTGATAAAGTATTTTGTTTTAATAATATAATTTACATCTATTCAATCGGATTTAAATTCAGTTTTTGACCTAGAAGTTCGCAAAGTGTATGTATTAGGGCCTACCTCAAACGAGAATTTCACACATGCATTATATCGAGCGATGCTTAATCATTGATGAAAATACTTTCTACTTTTTCCTGGCATAGGGTGCTATATATGAGGTGATTCCGATCTATGAGTACTCGAATAATGGTTTGCTGAAGGGCAAGGGACAAATGAATCTCTTAGTTCCAAATAGTTCCAAATAGTGAATTGAAAAAAACTGAAGATTATCAATGTTAATTCCGGATTAAGCCCATGACAATCCGTATCATGATAAAGTCATTTGTTAAGATTGACATAAAAGCAATGAAAATAATGCAGTATTTCATTATAGTTAAATAGTAATGAAAGTTGTTTGGACATGTTGAGTTTTGGAAAGTACAAGTGGACATGTTTAGTACTGGAGCAAACAACAATAGACACAGTGTGTTTTGGAACGGATTCTGAGGGAAGTTGCAGACTTAATACTACTAAACATACGTATTTTCACGTTAGGTTTAACATAGCCGTTATTTGTACTATGGAAAAATGGGAAAATATTAATCTTCCATAATTACTCCAACATTAAATTAATATTGTCTTCTTTGAAAACACTATCAAATATCATCGCTGTCAATCATTGGCTCATGTTCCTCCTCCCGTTGTTCTTCCTGCTCTTGGAAATTCAGTTGTCTAGAACTTGAGAGTTCCTTGTAGTAGCTCAGTCCTGGATTCGATTCTATTCACTATCATAATGCTTTTTGAGTAGATTTAGAACGTCATTGACTTTTGCAACATTAAGTAAAACACCGAGTTGTATTGGTTCACTAAACATTTGGTTTATATTCTTGCCTCTTCTGCAAACACCTTTCGGCTCCCCCAGATTAATGGAATACGTTGCTTCGTCCCGAAAAGTTACTGTGGCCTTGTTCTATTGTATGATGAATCTTTCCGCGGGAGCAAAATTGAAATGCCAGTTAGCAGGTGGTTTTAAATCTTCACTGACAGCTTTCTTCCAAATAAAAAAAAAAATATCGGGACAGAGTACAGTTCCAAATATCTGAAACGAATCTCTAAAATTTCCTGGCTTTAGAATTATTTCCCATCTTCGAATTTCTTTCTCAATCCGAATAAATGCTCTGGTGGTATAAGAGAACGTCTTGCTACCGGAAAAACTACAAGGACTGTCTTTATGTGATTTGGAGCGTCACTTTTCAAACACTTGTTTAAATATTCATCATATCGTTGGCTTACTTCAAAAACCTCGTATCTCTCAATGCACTTCCTATCCATTATTTTCCTTAAGGCTGGTCACGCCTCCCAGCCACATATAGATAGGCAGTCCATCAGAACAATGTTCGTTGTGTTCATTTTCCTATGCAACCCTGCAAAGGAAAATGAACCTTAAATACATTATATTTTTGGAGTGCTTAAATTCGCCATGCACGCAACATCCCCACAATGCGGCATGGTATTTACACTTTAGATTAGGAAAATGAACACAATGAGAATTATTCTGATGGACTGCATATAAATATGTGGTTGGAAGACGTGACCAGTCTTAAGGAATATAATGGGTAAGAGGAGCATTGGGACATACGAGGTTTTAGAAGTAAACCATCAATATTTTTATTATTGTTTTGCCCCCACAACCATCGGAAGAAAGGTTAATAGTGTACAGACTGGCAGAGCCGTGTTGTTTAACGTGTGATGAACACAAGTAGCCATTTCGATGGATCTTTCAAACCAGTCACTTTCTGTCCAGAAATAAATAAAAGTGTTTTCTTTGGATTGAGCTGCCGTTGGTGTTTCTTCGCATATTGTTAAATTAAACATGTAAAGCTGGCGAGTGTAGTACGTAGCTTGATCAGGAAGCTTTGGAAGCACATTGTTCTTCTGACAGTCGAAAAAGTAAGTAATTTCAGCCTCATTCTGTGTTCGCAAGAGTTTGCAAAATGCCATTGCACGAAGTTTGTGATAATCAATTTAAGCTATCAACTTATCTTTCAGTGCTATATTCCTATCAGTCATTGCCCAGTTAATACATTCTTCTATCTCAAAACACTTCGAACATTTTCCTGTTGCCGGAGTCTTGAAACTTATATTGTACTTGGTTGTAAAAATGTGACGAAAGGAATTATGTTTGATTCTCAGTTGAGTATTTTGTCCTACATTGAAAGTACGTCATCGTTGTTTAGTAGTCAGATCACGTAACAGGTACTGCCTCTTGTATTTACATCGACAGCAGTGCAAAACTCAATGGGAATCAAAGATTCAATGAACTTACCCACGTTTCCAGTACGTGCCTTGAGCTTTATTCTTTGTCTCTCTTCCAAGTCTATGTACATAAAACGGATTTCAGATTTGGAATTAACGATTCAGAAATATATAGAATAAGTTGGAAAATCTCATGCAACACGAAATTTAAAAAAAGCATCCTCAGTGCTTCCTCGAATGATACCGTAAATGTGGATTCTTACATGGCATATCACTGCAGAAGTCCCCAAGTACAACTCTCCGACGAACTTAAAATTCTGTGCGTACAGAATTGAGATCACAATTTGAAAATTCGAAATTGATCCTGGCTGGTGTAAGCTGTGGTATCGAATCTAAGCGTATACGGTTGACATTATCTTTTATTTTTACTTACAGCTTTCGTCTCTAGTACATCAACAATGTACAATGATTAAAATATTACAGCAAGAAGAGGAAAAAACAATTGGATGACAGGATAAAATACACATAAAATGGCAGGAAGGACCTAGAACAGAGCGAAAAACGGAAAAATACACTTGGAATAAATAAATCCTCTTGATTCTTTAAATAATTATGCCATTTTTCGTCAAGTATTATTCTATTGCACTGTAGATGCGGAGATCTCCGGTGGTCAGGAACAGCTGGATATGTTTTGGAAAGGTAACCCGAAGGTGCACAAGGATGTCGAACAATTCTGTGCGATAGGATATAGTTCTACTGCACTCGAAGATGATGTGATTCACATCTCCTGTGTTTCTTGCGCTACACGGGCAATGCGCTGATTGGAATGCTCCAATCCTCTTGAGGTGAGCGTGGAATGACGCATGGTTGAATTTAATCAGGATGATGGTGGTTACATGGCCCCTGGCCCATCTGTCGTCTTGATACCACGGTTTGTGTGGGATATTAGGCTGAATAGAGGCATAGTAGTCCTGTTCCACAGAGCTGTCCATTCAACGTAAGTGTTCCTTCTGCTATTTACGTAAAAATCAGAACAGGGGAGGCATAATGAAAGGAACAGGCCTCTGCGTGCGCCTTGATTAGTGAGATTGTCTACCAGATCATTGTATGCAAGTCCTGAGTGTCCATTAAAATAAATAAATAAATAAATAAATAAATAAATAAATAAATAAATAAATAAATAAATAAATAAATAAATAAATAAATAAATAAATAAATAAATAATATTGTTATTGCTTTTACGTCCAACTATTTACTTTTGACGGTTTTCGGAGACGCCGAGGTGTCGGAATTTTGTCCCGCTGAAGTTGTTCTACGTGCCAGTAAATCTACCGACACGAGGCTGACGTATTTGAGCACCTTCAAATACCACCGGACTGAGCCAGGATCGAACCTGCCAAGTTGGGGTCAGAATGCCAGCGCCTCAACCGACTGACCACTCAGCCCGGCTTCGGAATTTCTTAGAGTTCGTCGAATTATTTGGGAAATTTTATTCAGTGTTACGCGAAAAGGTAAGGAGAACAACTCGTGACGATAATGAGCTTTACCATTATATGTGGAAAAAAATACAAAATGAAGTCAAAAGCATTCTCCATTAACAAGCTAAAAACGCAACAATGACTACTGAAAGCTGATAAATATTACAATATAATTTTGGACTGTACACCAGATATTTCTGGTGTTGAGCAAAGGACAATTATTGTGTACTTAGTTAATGTGAATTATACTGATATTGTTACTCATAATGTGAAAATAAGTACAAGAGGGGTAAAGGAGTTGACCGGGGTCGGACAGACAACGCACATTAGTTTTATTGCCGTGTTGCAGCTGTGGTCTCAGTTGTTAGTGACCGTTAAAGGGTGAGGAGTGTGGTGTTAATTTCTCTAAATATTTTGGATATCGATGCCTTACTTCTAAAACGTGGTATGTCCCTATCCTCTTCCCACCCATTATAAGCCTTAAGACTGGCCACGCCTCCCAGCCACATATTTAAATGCAGTCCAACAGAATAATTTTCGCTGTGTTCTTTTTCCTGTGCTAGCGTGCAAAGGAAAATAGACCTTACCATACCGTATTCTAGGGATGTTGCTTGCAAGCAAATTTACGCACTCCTACAGTATAATGTACTCGAGGTTCATATTCCTTTACACGTAACCATAGTAAAATGAACACAACGAAACTTGTTCTGATGAGCTGCATATCCACATGTGGCTGGGAGGCTCGGCCAGTCTTAAGGAAAATAATGCATAGGAAGAGCATTGTGTGATACGAGGTTTTGCTCGCGCAGCGACGATATTATTATTATTATTATTATTATTATTATTATTATTATTATTATTATTATTATCTATTATCCATAGCAGCTTTTTAGATAGTTACTGAAAATGCTCTATATTGATAGTCGTTTTGAATTAGGAGAGTGTATGCTAGCTTCGCCAAATGGCGGAAAGGTTTCTCTAACCATATCATTTGTACTGTTAGTCAAGCAAGCTTTTCAGATCTGATGCGCTTCCTGCAGTTGCATGCTGCGAATTTCCACTGACCAGGCCATAAACCCAGGTAGTTTTATAGGCGATTGCTGTATAATTGATTGGCAGCATATCGATTTTGCGGGTGTTCACTGCTCTCAGGAGAAATTAAGTACTGCCACATTTTTATTATACATGCCACCAGTTTACAACTAAGTCGATGCCAGAATTCTTGGTATTCTGTACACAATTTTCTGCTCTAGTTTACATAAATGAAATGAATATCAGTTTTTTAAATGGACTTCTGGGTCATTGAGTTAAACGAATATAACTCATATAGTTGTAATACCATGGAATACAGGACATCTTGACAGGTGAGGAGTGTCTGACAAAAGGTGCTATTTTCACCTTAAGAAAGTTTTGGAAATAGCGCAAGAAACGTAAAATAAAAGGCACATGAAAAGTACCCTTGATCGGGTTTGGTACAACTTTCAAGGAATTACAAATAGTCTGGTTGCTCAATGCAATCGATAATATTCAACTACTGTAATGCATGTGGATGAAATAGTGGTTAATTTTTGAAAGTTGAAATAGCGCCTTTTGAACAACATTCACCAGTTTAGAAAATAAGAAAAGTTGTAAGGTCTGGCTCTCACTGAAAATCGATGGTCACACAATTCCCATTAGTCGAAAATATATCGTCGATTCACCGGTAAAAGTTTGTAATCCACGAAGCTCTTCCTATCGATTATTCTCCTTAAGACTGGTCACGCCTCCCAGCCACATATGGTTATGCAGTCCATCAGAACTAATTTTGTTGTGTTCATTTTCCTATGCCCATGTGTAAAGGAAAATTAACCTTACTGTACCGTACTATACGAATGTATGCTTGCATTACGTATTTACGCACTCCTATTGTATAATGCATGTTAGGTTCATTTTCGGTTACTCGTCGGCATAGGAAAACGAACACAACGGACATTGTTCTGATGGGCTGCATATCCATATGTGACCGGGCGAGTTGGCCGTGCGCGTAGAGGCGCGCGGCTGTGAGCTTGCATCCGGGAGATAGTAGGTTCGAATCCCACTATCGGCAGCTCTGAAAATGGTTTTCCGTGGTTTCCCATTTTCACACCAGGCAAATGCTGGGGCTGTACCTTAATTAAGGCCACGGCCGCTTCCTTCCAACTCCTAGGCCTTTCCCATCCCATCGTCGCCATAAGACCTATCTGTGTCGGTGCGACGTAAAGCCCATAGCAAAAAAAATATCCATATGTGGCTGGGAGGCGTGACCAGTCTTAAGGAGAATAATCGATAGGAAGAGCTTTGTGGATTACAACTTTTTACCGGTGAAGCGACGATATTTTATAAATGGAGGAATAACATATCGAGTCTTGTGAGTGACATTAGTGTATTACTCTGGATCACTTATAGAAAAACACGAGAAAGGTTTACGGGTCTAGGGTCCCATTTTACTGTACATTCAGTGCAAACAATATTTTTTCCACAATTTCAACTTCCTCCAATGTACCTTCGTCTTGATTAACAGCTTAAGCACGAAGTCGGACCTTCCTGTACTATATATTTGCTCCCAGCCTGGCCTACCGACCAGAGTTGTAAACTATGACCAATTAGTATGTTGAAATAAAATGACAGGCCACCCAAAAATGGGTGTTATTGAATGACAATGGGTGTTTTGCGTTACTTGCAGAGAAATGATCACAAGCATAAAATTAGGACCAGAAACCAGCATACGGAGGTGGGCAAGTTTTCCTTCGTAAAAAGGACCATGAGGGATTGGAATAAATTAACTGCAGCAGTCTTTAATACATTTCCTTCCGGTACCAAGTAATTTAAGAAGATCATTAGTGCTAGTGTAAAGTGAAAAGTAAAAGTTGTAAATTACGGGCACTGAATTTGTGATTTTCTGCTTGATTTAGAATGTTATAGTAGTAGTATTTCCTGTAGTATTCTATTTCCAGGAAATTGTTTGTTGTACTCATGTTGTTGTAGTTGTTGTTTTTTGTTGTTGTTGGGTAATTACCTATGTTTTTAACTTATTATCACCTGTAATGTTAAGCTAGTAGGAAGCCCTACCTGTAGCATTGTAATCTGTGGTGTTAAGGCCTCGAAATACTTCAGTTGTGTGAGAATTTGTAAATGATGATGCTGGATTTAGAATGTTAAACTAGTGGTATTTCTTGTAATATTTTTTCCCCATGGATTTGCTTGTTGTACCATTGTTGTTGTTGTTGTTGGGTAATTATGCTTTTAACTTTACTTCATCATTGTAATGCTAAGCTAGTAGTAAGATCAACCTGTAGCATTGTAAGCCGTAGTGTTTAGCACTGGAAATATTCAAGTTGTGTGTGAATTCGTATATTATGAAGCCGGATTTAGACTCAATCAATCAATCAATCAATCAATCAATCAATCAATCAATCAATCAATCAATCAATCAATCAATCAATCAATCAATCAATCAATCAATCAATCAATCAATCAATCAATCAATCAATCAATCAATCAATCAATCAATCAATCAATCAATCAATCAATCAATCAATCAATCAATCAATCAATCACCGATCTGCAATTTTAATATTTTATATTTTAAATGATTTCTTATTCTAACTTAATGGCTGACACAGCCTCGGTTTTGCTAGTATAGGACACATTGCCCATTAAAGCAAGCAAAAGTAGCTGTGGATTACTGAAGGAATAACATTGCACTGCATAAAATCATAAGAATTTATTGCAAGAATGCTTGGAGATTTTTCCAGACTAGGTATAAACAACATACATTGAAGAAACTTTTCAGACAAAGCATAAACAACATGCATTGAAGAATCATTTAAACTGTGCATAAACAACATACATTGAATAATCATTTCAGAGTAAGCATAAGCAGCACACACTTGCTGAACACACCTACCTTACATATTCAAGTATTAACATTGGCAACATACTTTTCAGTTCAACCGATAAACCTAGATTAAATATGTTTTCAATCAACAGAAATATGAACAATATCAACACCACCCTCGCAGTACGTTGGCACTAGTTCATGTTGAGGTGTCTTTCAAAGGCTGCAGCCGAGTGCTTACTACATGTGTAGGTCCAGCGTTCTCTTCTGATATCCTGTAGCTTATACATTTGTGAATAATCTGTTGGTTTGAGTGCTCTGTGTTTTATAGAATATAATAGATGGTTGCCGCCATTATCCACTGAAGTAAAATATTAACCGTAACATGGATGAAATTAAATTCCAAGTTCAGTATTATATCTTCTAACATTGACTTCGGGGTCATTTGTAGAATGCTGCATACTTAAGCTAATGACCACAGTCATACACAGAGTTGCCAAAAGTCATGAGAAGACACTGAATGTGATGATAATAACGATTTTCTCCTCTGCGAGCCCTCGAAACGGCAGCAATATGGCGAAGAATCGACTGTACATGGTGTTGGAATCGTTCTGAAGGGATCTGAACCCACGCATCTTGCACTACTACGTAAAATTTGTCTTGTGTAGTTGGTCCAGGGTTCATGGAGCGTACACCAGCATCGACAGCATCCCATAACTGCTAGATTGGATTAAGATCGGGGGAATGTGGAGGTCCAGTCATTGGTCGTGACTTCACTGGAGTGCTCCTCCAAATACCTGGGTGCCATCACAGAGCGGTGACATGGCGCACTGTCCTGTCGAAACATGGCATCTCCATCATGTCCACATACGTGCACATGTCAGCGCTCCCTTCAGTCGGACAATGTGGCCTAATTGAATAAGAACGCCGCTCAGACCAGAACTGAGCTACCTCCGGCCTGGACACAACATTGTTTTCACTCAGAATCCTTAGCTTCATGCGCCCATCAGCTCGATACAACTGGTGCCGGGATTCATCGAACCATACCGCACGCCGCCACTGTTCCATGGTCCATTGCCGATGTTCGCTGGTCCAGGCACGTCGGTGAACTCTGTGTCGGTGTGTCAGCAAAGGGACACGAGTTGGTCGTCGGCTGGTGTAGCCTATGCGATGCAGTTGCCTCCTTACAGTCCTGGTAGAAAGAGGTATCTGACTCACAACATTCAACTGGGCAGTGATCTGACTCACAGTAGCCCGTCGAGCGCCCAATGTTTTTCTGCGGAGGTGACACTGCAATTTACAAATATTGTTCACCTCAGGGCATGCACTGCAACACAACCAATCACAGAGCATGCACACATGTAGTCAAGACTGTTTAATTGTTTCTCCACTATGCTCCTTGAGGAGAGATTTAAATGATGGACGCTCTAATTCATGCATATCGATAATTTCACATGATGGTGGTAGATACTCACGCAGCCATTCCTTCTTTTGACAACCCTTTAAAAATCAAGACCTTCTCTTGACAAATGTGCGTTCATGGTTAAAGATAGAAAACGATAAGTTATTCCTTTTCCTTCCCACTGCAGACCTAATTTTTTCAATCCATTGAGTCTACTTTTTATCTTCATCTGTTTGTAAACAGTAAGGGAAAGGTGGAATAAATACTAAACTGACGAGTTTTGGCGCCCACAACACACTGCAATCCAACACAGCCACCTCTTTGAACACAAATTTGCTGCCGTTTACCATGAAGCCTTGTACATCAACTGTTGATGTTCTTGTCATGTTGGAATAAAGGAATCTACTCTCTATCACAGTATCTGAGAGACTAAAGACAAGTTCACGCTCTTATCATCTATAAAGGCTTGAGAAGTGACCTTGATAACGAACAAGTCTAAATATGCATAACCCTGATGACGTCATCGCTGCATGTTAAAAACAATAATAACACGTGCAAAAAGCCTTAAGCATAAGATCGCGTCGTCATAGTTATGCATGTTTAGACTTGTCGGATGGAGACAGAGCCATGAACTGACCTATTATGCCCCGTCGGAGGAAGAGGAGGAGGAACGCGGCTGTGCCCCGTCGGAGGAGAAGGAGGCAATAAGAGCCTATGTATAGCCGCCATCTTGCGCAAGCGCCTTTAGGCCGTTGCCTTAAGTCCTCTGTCTCCCCTGAGCCAGCTTTCTCCATAAGAGCGTATTTATAGCCGCCATCTTGCGCAGTAAACCCTGGGCCAGCTTTCTCCACAAGAGCCTGTGTAAAGCCGCCATATTGCGCAAGAGCCCGTAGGCCGTCTTCTTAAATCCTATGCCTCCTCTAGACCAGCCTTCTCCATAAGAGTCTATCTATAGCCGCCATCTTGCGCAGTAGCGCTAGGGCCAGCTTTCTTCATAAGACCCGTGTATAGCCGTCATCTTGCGCAATCGCCCCTAGGCCGTCTCGTAAGAGCTAATGTGTAGCCGCCATCTTGCACAGTAACCCCTGACCCAGGTTCCAGGAGTTAGTCTCATAAGAGCCTGTGTATAGCCGCTATCTTGTGCAATTCACGTCGGAAAGGACATCTGACCGTAAAACTAGGTCACTGTGTAGTTAGGTTCCTCCATGTGGTTAGGTGTGCTCTCTTATGCGAATTCCCATTGCCCTGCTAGTTAAGATGGCGTCGCGAGAATCCCCATTAGCCTACTACTCAAGATGGCGTGGGGAAGGGCATCTAACCGTTAAAGTGAGGTTAGGTTCCTCCAAGATAGCAGCTGTTAACTTCGGGAAGGGTATCTGCCCGTAAAACTGAGGTTAGGCCCCTCCAAGATAGCGACTGTGCACGTCGGGAAGGGCATCTGACTGTAAAATTGAGGTTAACCCCCTCCAAGACGGGGACTGTGGGGTTAGGCTTGCTCTCTAATGCAAAATCCACGTCGGGAAGGGCAACTGGCCGTAAACGTGAGGTTAGGTCTCTCCTTCTGACAGAAATATCCACGACAATAACAACAAGTAAATAGTGCACTAAGGTATGTCTTGCTACCACGTGATAACACTGGTGACTCTCACTCATAAAAGCATGTCTGTTTCTTCTGTCGGCGTGTAGTGCATAGTAGTGTCATAAAGCAACCTCAATCAACCGCTATTGGAAATACCAACTATTTTTCTCTTTGTACTCTCACAGTTAGTAGCTGCTTATGGCCGAGTCAAATTCCGCTGGAATAAACATTTTAATATGTTTCTCCTGAAAACCTGCATCTTTTCTTCCTATAATTACTTGTTAAACACCTCACATAGAAGGAGGTCTAGTAAACAGTTCTCGATGCACTTGAGTTTCATTCACACCAATATGCTTTTTGTTTGGTAAGTCACGTCCGTTCCGTTTGGAGTCTCAACCCGTATTGAATTGGTCGGTAAAACCTGTCGTACTTGTCTGGAGATAGAGTCCAATTCTGATCTAATGGTCACCAGAGGAATAGTCATTCACATATTATCGTCGCTGCGGAATGCTTGGTCACGCCTCCCAGCCACATATGGATATGTGGTCCATCAGAACAACGTTCGTTGTGTTGGGTTTTTTTTTTTGTTATTTGCTTTACGTCGCACCGACACGGATAGGTCTTATGGCGACGATGAGGGAGGAATGGGCTATTAGTGGGAAGGAAGCGGCCGCGGCCGTAATTAAGGTACAGCCCCAGCATTTGCCTGATGTAGAAATGGGAAACCACGGAAAACCATCTTCAGGGCTGCCGACAGTGGGGTTCGAACCCACGATCTCCCGAATACTGGATACTGGCCGCACTTAAGCGACTGCAGCTATCGAGCTCGGTCGTTGTGTTCGTATACCAATGGTTGTTCCTAGAGGAAATTGAATCTTTCCGTACCGCGCTGTATGTTTGCATGGCGTATTTACGCACTCCTGCAGTATAATAATGTAAGGTTCATTTTCCTTTACAGAGCAGTATAGGAAAAAGACCCCAACGAAAATTGTACTGAAGGACTGCCTATCCGTATGTGGCTGGAAGACGTGGCCACTCCTAAGGAGAATAATGTATAGGAAGACCATTGGGAGATACGAGGTTTTGCTGTAACAGAGAATACATCGTCGTTGCCGGGACAAAACCTTCTATGTGATAATATTTTTGGAGATATACTGACCAGCAGCGCATACATTATGAAGAGTGAGAATACCTTGACAAAATTCACACAATATTGCACCTTAGATGTCAGAACCTTACCGGCCAAAGTTCTAAGCTAAAATATTTCACATAGGAGGTTTTGTCCCGGCAGCGACGATATGTTACTTTATAAATAGTTCAAAACAGGCGGAGATTGCTACCACACAACTCAACAGACGTAAAATAAATACGGAGTTGAATTTACAACAAGCGAAGGGGATAAGGCGCATTATTATTATTGATTATTTTTCATCAACAACCAACCTAAAAATAACCTTCCATTAAATACTCATTATCATCAGAGACGCAAGTGCGTATGAAAAACCGTTCATATGCAGTTATCAGCAGCGCTGATTAAACACTGAAATGCCGTTCGTTTTGTGGCCGGACTATATCGTGCACATATCTTCTCAATTAAGTTGCAGTTAATTAATCATGTTCCTTGATCGGGAAAAGCGAGTAGCCTATAGCCAGAGTTCGTAAACATAGAAACATCTGAATCAGTTCTCAAGAAAATGCCAGAGGATTAGGAGTGACTTGTGAGCATCTTATATGTGCGTGCCGTGACAAGTCACGCTTCCTCGAAGACGAACACATGTGATGTTGCCCTGTTTGTCTCTTTTCCATGTTCAAGTTTGGCCAAAATCTACGGCCAAACGTTACCTGATTCCCTTCTCAGTCGAAATTTTAATGATCGTAAGTGCACAATGAACTGTGGATTCTTCGTCATGGAACGCGTTAAATTACTGGATGAATCATTCACTTCCGCTGCCATATTTAAAGTGAATTGTAGATTCAGATTGTAACATATTAGATGAAAAGTGAACCATTAGATCACCATTAATTAGTATCACCATGTCTCCAAGGTTAACCAGCTGCCCCTACCAATATTGTTTTATGCAAACAGCATTTTTCTATACGTCCTGAAAACATATGTTCTTCAGTTACGCACATTAAATTGTTGCTGTGTGAACAATACCGCGTATCTGAGAAAGCACTTCCTATTCATTATTTTCCTTAAGACCGGCCACGCCTCCCAGCCACGTATGGATATGCAGTGCGTTAGAACTATTTACGTTGTGTTCATTTTCGTGCGCCTAAGGTTTACACCTTAAATACATTATTCTGTAGGAGTACGTAAATACGTCATGTAAGCATATATTCCTACAGTGTGGTACTACGATATGGTTCATTTTCCCTTACACATCTGCATACTGTAGGTAAATGAACACAACGAAAATTCGTCTCTGTTCGGGCAAAAGATCATATCTCCCAATGCTCCTCCTATCCATTATTTTCCTTAAGACTGGTCACGCTTTCCAGCCACATATGGATATTTAGTTCATCAGAACAATATTCACTGTGTTCATTACCCTATGCCTACGTATAAAGGAAAATGAACCTTAATACATTATACTCTAGGAGTGCGTGGATTCGCCATGCAGACAACATCCATACAAAACGGTATGATAAGATCCATATTCATTTACACATCAGCATAGAAAAATGAACCCAACTAAAATGATTCTGATGGACTGCATATAAATATGTGACTGGAGGCGTGACCAGTCTTAAGGAATGCAATGGGTAGGAAGAGAATTAGGGCATACGAGGTTTTAAAAGAAAGCTATCGATATTCATCAAGATGTTCAGATCTAGCTTTATGTTACAAGAAATTGAACATATGAAATAAGGGGATTATTTATCGGATAAGAGGCTTAATAATGAATGCAACGAATGACAAATTCAGAAGAGGACATATCAATTTGTGCGTATTGACTAGAGTTACTTCATGATCTTCCGTCGTCGTTCCTTAGTCTTTGGACTGCCAGAAGGGATATACTAAAATGGATAGTAATATTAGATGTATTTTTGAAGGCGTTGTAAACAATTAGTTCTAAACTAACAGGTAGGTTTCACTTGTTATTGCTCTAAGATTAGCTCACTTCGTTGTTATTTTGGAATATTCGTGGTATACAGAAATTAAATTCATACCTACGTATTCAGTGGACCTATGTATAGTCATGGGAACCACTAGATGTCCCAGATAATTCGTGAACATTGGTGAATAGTTCCGCTAAGTATGTTTTCAAGTCTACAAAGGGCCCAAAATAAATAAGAAAACACTTCACCAAATCAATAGTGATTTGAGGTAGAATAACGTCTCTGTCAGTATGAGGGGCAGTTGATGCCGCCTGGAATGCGTACCTTAATTAAGTCTATGGTCGCTTCATTCCTACCCCTAGCCCTTTCCTATCCCATCATTGCCATAAGACCTGTCTGTGTCGGTGCGACGTAAAGCAAATTATAAAAATAAAAAATAAATCTCAACTCAATCCCTTCATTAGTTATTATTCGTGAAGTACATTCTTCAGTTTTAAAAATTGTTAGAAGTGAATCTGCGGTATATATCACGGACGAAGTCTCGTGAATTATAGACCAAACTAGATTGGTCTGTAGAACCTTCTTTTCAGGCATATATAATTTTATGTTAATGGGATGATCTCTATCTAAATGTCTTGCATCATTTGTGTGGCTATTGATACAGTTTTATATGTCTTGAGAAGTCTCTTAGAACATATATTACAGAACTGAACTCACTTTGATCCCTATTTCAAGTGGTTCATAGTATGATTTAAGATTCCCGTTTCGATTTATTCAATCAAAAAATGGTACCGCATATTTTGTATCTGTAATTTCGTATCACGTTGATCATATTTCTTCCCAGAAATACTTTTTTATAACTTCAGTTAAATGTAACTTAAATGGATAAGTATGCTATTTATTTTCATATTGCTTGTTATTTTAATTACAACAATGTTTCGAAACCCTCCAAGAATTACATGATATTGCTTGAGAATTCCTTAGTTCTTATGAAATGATTCTAGTTCATTCGTAGAGGGGTAATTTTCTCTATTGAACAACATCTTTAAAATTCTCACATCACCACCTAAATGCATATTGTTAAAATTATTCTATTTCAACAAGTGTGCATCGCATTGCAGTGTCAGAGTAAATACAAGGTTACCCTCTAGTTTATTTGAGATCACCTTTGCTTTACAATTCGATGAATGTTAAGTCACTCATTCTTAAAGGTTCTATGCTGTACATATCTCTTATTTTTATTGCAAAATTTCCAGTATCATTCAGATGAATTATAATTTTTCATGGTATTATTTCGGCTCTGTTACTTAAGCTCTCATAAACTTCTGGTCAAGGTGATAAGCGCAAGCTTACAAAGATAGTATTGCTCACTCTTTAGTGTTACTTTGGAATAACCGCATGCTACGATCTTCACTAGCATTGGGAAATTGTCGTACTGTATATATTTTAAGAGAATTTGTTCAATATGAAGTTGGGCTCTTGCTCATTAATTAATGTCACGAACGTCCGTAACACTTGACTGAAGTACTTCTCTGTTCAGTCGCTCGTTAAATTGGTTTGTAACAACTTTTGAACAACTCTCATCACCGAGTTCGCTAGTTGGTCCAAGTGCTTTTACAACTTTGTGAATTTAGCCCAGTGTACAGGGCATTAAGAAATATACTGCGTCCTCTGTACCTTGTAGGACTGTCATGTAAAGTATTATCAACAGCCCATTGCTTGGTCCTGCTGAACAAACGGAGTCTGAGTTCAACTAGGAGGTAAACATTCCAAATATTTTCACTTTGCGCTGCAAGACTAATCAGGAAATCGTCGCCGCGGAAACAGTACCGCGTATCTGACAATGAAATGAAAATACTTAGCCTGTTTCCAGTCATTCGATTGGCTCAGGAAAGGAACAAATGAAGCTCCCATCTAGCGGCGAGGGTAGAAATTGTGCCGGCTGCCGAAACCTGTCGCACTCCTCTGGGGCAATGATTAATGACTGACAGTTGAAATGAAATGTTAATGGAGAGTGTTGTTGGAACGAGTCCAGCTCAAATCTTAAATGGAGCGACCGGAATTTGAACCATGGAACCGGTCCGGATTCATGGCTAAATGGTTAGCGAGCTGGCCTTTGGTCACAGGGGTCCCGGGTTCGATTCCCGACAGGGTCGGGAATTTTAACCATAATTGGTTAATTTCGCTGGCGCGGGGGCTTGGTGTATGTGTTGTCTTCATCATCATCATTTCATCCACATCAGGTCGCCTGCGGGAGTCACATCAAAAGACCTGCATCTGGCGAGCCGAACTTGTCCTCGGACACTCCCGGCACTAAAAGCCATACGCCATTTCATTTCATTTTACCACAGAACGCAGCGGTGAGAGGCACTCGCGCTGCCGCCTGAGCCATGGAGGTTTGTTGCGCTTCCTATTTATTACTTCCCTTAAACCCGGTTACGGCTCCCAGTCACATATCGATATGCATTCCACCGGAGCAATTCGTCGCAGTTCGGGCAAGAGGTCATATCTCCCAATGCTCTTCCTCCCCATTATTGCCATTAAGACCGGTCACGCCTTCAAGTCACATACGGTATGGATATTTAGTCCATCAGAACAATATTCGTTGTGTCCATTTTCCTATCCCTACGTGTAAAGGGAAATGAACCTTACCGTACCGCATTGTATGTAGGAATGCAGGTTTGCATGGCGTATTTACACACTCCATCAGTATAATGTATTTAAGGTTCATTTCTTAGGAAAATGAACACAACGAAAATTGTTCTGATGGGCCGCATGTCCATATCGTCGCTACGGGAGGAATACCGCATTTCTGACGATGAACCTCCTATCCATTATGTTCCTTAAGACTGGTGACGAATCCCAGTCACATGGATGTGCAGTCCATCAGAAGAATTCTTGTTTTGTTCATTTTTCTATGCTAGTTGTAAAGGAAAATGAACCTTGAATAATTATAGCCTACTGTAGGAGTGCGTAAATAAGTCATGCAAACATCCATTCCTAGAGCGCGGTACAGTAAGTTTAATTTTCCTTTACACGAGCGCATAGGAAAATGAACTCAGCGAAAAGTGGTCCGATGGACGGGGAGGCGTGAACAGACTAAGGAGAGTAATAGATAGGAAGATCATTGTGGGATGCGACGTTTTGCTCGCACAGAGACGCTATGTGGCTCTGACTTTAGGCCAGTCAAGCCCAACTCACTAGCTCGCTGCTCATAAATAAATAAATAAATAAATAAATAAATAAATAAATAAATAGTTCGGAAATACCTTCATTTCGATAACTTCCGCAAAACAGTGTTGACAAGGGTTACTGTTTAATAAATTGATTGACTCATCGACACATTGAACTCACATCGTGTTAGAACCCAACATCTTTATTATACTGGTATTTCCATTATTTCTTAGATTATTTCGATATCTTAAAATAAACTATGGACATACCGTCGCTGTGTGAGACTGGTGACGCCTCCCAGCCGCATATGGATAGTCCATCAGAACAATTTTCGTTCTGTTCAATTTCCTGTGCGTGTGTACAAGTAGGAATGTATGTTGGCATGGCGTATTTAGGCACTCCTATAGTATATTTTATTATCATTTTTATTGTTATTATGGTTATTATTATTATGGTTATTATTATTATTATCATCATCATCATACTTTCAACACGATCACACAGTGTAGTCGGAACGGCCGAAGTGACGGAAAATAATCCGAAATGAGCATAAGACTGGTGACGACTCCCAGTCACATGGATGCTCTTAGTCCAACGTTGTCGACTGTCTAAAACTCTCGTAGTTAATTGTCGAATGCACCTTCGCAGCATTCTGAGTGCTTACTTACCTTCACTCTGAACGACGGTCTTTCCTTGGTGTCTCGCTGTCATTTAAGTTACTCATGCTGAAGGAACTGTAACGCCCCTGGTGAAGCTTCCACCCAAGCAATTATTACCGGAATATAATCAGTGACAGAACTGACTACGAAAATGTTGTTTGGGTCATCAGTCCGTAGACTGTCCCGATACAGCTCTCCATGCCACCCTATTCTGCACTAACCTTTTCGTTTCTACGTAAATACTACATCCTACACCTTCTAATACGTTTGTCATATTCATGACTTGCCCTGTGACAGTACTGTTCACCTGTTGCGTGGTGTATGGAGGCTTCGACTAGTTCATCCTTGAGTGAGAGCTAGAACAGGGTAAATTTAGCCTCGTGAGACCCATTGAGGAGCTGTCATATGAGAGGCAGTAGGCTCGTCTAAGGATATCATCAAGTTGACCACTGAATCTCCAATATCTGCAGGCTGTCCGGGTCCATGGCTAATGTTTAGCGTGCTGGCCTTTGGTCACAGGGGTCCCGGGTTCGATTCCCGGCAGGGTCGTGAATTTTAACCATAATTTGTTAATTTTCCTGGCACAGGGACTGGGTGTATGTGACGTCTACATCATAATTTCATCCTCATCACGACGCGCAGGTCGCCTACGGGAGTCAAATCAAAAGACCTGCATTGGCGAGCCGAACTTGTCCTCGGACACTTCCGGCACTAAAAGCCATACGCCATTTCATTTCATTTACCTGCAGGGTATCTGGCTGGGCAGCAATCGTCTTGGCAACCTAGACTCTCAATGGGCTGTATGTGTAACGGACTTTTTTAATAATTAGAGAAGGATACTATATCTTGTATTGCACAACGGAATACATCTAGGAAATAAGGTGTAGTGTGTTTGTAGTAGCTGCGCGAGCTACAGTATACCGCTTATTTGACAATGTTCTTCCTATCCATTATTTTCCTTGTCTGATCACGTCTCTCAGCCACATGGATATGCAGTCCATCAGAACAATTTTCGCTAAGTTCATTTTGCTATGTGCGTATTTAAAGGAAACTGAACCTTGCTGTACCGTACTGTAGGAATGTATGTTTGCATGGCATATTTTCCTACTCCTAGAATATGATGTATTTAAGGTTCATTTTCCTTTACACGCGCTCGTAAAAAATTTGACTCAGCGAAAATTGTTCTAAGGGACTGCATATCCATGTGTGGCTGGAAGGTGTGAGCAGCCTTAAGGTGCATAACGCGTCAGACACGCGGCATTGCTCGCGCAGCGACGGTACACTGTACGCTATTAAAACCACAAGAAAACAACATTAAGTGACTTGGAATTTTATTATGGTTGTTACTACCTATCTGCGGTCTTACGTGATTTTCAGAAAACATGAACGTGCCTTTCCATTTCAGAATACTCACTCATGTGTTGACCGGAATCGTAATCACTTTAGAGAGACATTTAGCAACGTCTCTAACCTGCCCTACCTCCGCACTTTGTTCCAACAATTCATTGTACTATAGTAAATTCTGTTGCTATCGTGGGTTGTACAACAGTCTGTAGAACTGAAAGTACTCTTTTGGAAAATTTTATGCACGGACTATTTAATCTCTTAATGAAGATTAAATGAAACTTTGAGGATAAAGAGAGAAGTATCTTTAAAAATACAGTGATCTAAATGGCTAACAAAATTTTAAATGGTAGTGATATGTTTTATTATGTATCCCTCAAGAGGCCAAGGAATACGCCAGGAATGAAATTGAATGGGAAAGATATGCCGGAGAATTATGAACAACGATCAATCTATCACGCAAAGAAACATGTACAGTGTATTTACCGATGCGACAAGTAAATTTGCTGACACAGAGTTGAGGGCATAAACCAGTACTAGAACTGAAATATTGTTACGTACTGTATATTATAGGTATAGAGTCGCTGCGGGAACAATACGATCTATTTGACAATTCACGCCCCATCTATTATTTTCTTTAATACTGGCCACGCTTCCTTGCCAAATATAGATATGCAGTTCGCCAGAACAATTTTCGTCGTGTTCATTCTCCTATGCTTATGTGTAAAGAAAAATGAACCTTAAATACAATATACCGAGCTCGATAGCTGCAGTGCGGCCAGTATCCAGTAATCGGGAGATAGTGGGTTCGAGCCCCACTGTCGGCAGCCCTGAAGATGGTTTTCCGTGGTTTCCCATTTTCACACCAGGCAAATGCCTGGGCTGTACCTTAATTAAGGCCACGGCCGCTTCCTTCCATTTCCTAGGCTTTTCCTGTCCCATCGTCTCCGTAAGACCTATCTGTGTCGGTGCGACGTGAAACAAATAGCAAAAAAAAAAAAAATTAAAAAAAAAATATATATATACTGCAGGAGTGCGTCATGCGAGCATACATTCCTACAGTGCGGTACTGCAAGGTTCATTTTCCTTTACAAACCAACATAGGAAATGAACACAACGAAAATTGTTCTAATGGCTGAAAGGCGTGACCGGTATTAAGGAAAATAATGGATAGGAAGAGCATTGTCAGATGTGCAGTATTCCTCACCCAGCGATGGTACACAGTAGTAATTATATTACGTATTTATTTAGAATGCAGTTTGAAACATTTATAATTATAGGAACATCGCCATGTTTTGAAATATTATAAATGTTATTCTTTAAGACATTAATACGATGGCTTACTTCTAAAATCTCGTATGTCGCAATCCTCTTCGTACCCATTATAATTCCATAAAACTGATCGCGCCTTCCAGCCACATATTTAAATGCAGTCCATCAGAATAACTTTCGTTGTGTTAATTTCCCTGTGCTGGTATGTGAAGGAAAATAGACCTTAGTGTACCGTATTGTAGGGATGTTGCTTGTAAGCGAATTTACGCACTCCTACGTTATAATGCACTTAAGGTTCATTTTTTACACATAACCATAGGAAAATGAACACAACGAAAATTGTTCTGATGGGTTGCATATCCACATGTGGCTGGGAGGCGTGACCAATCTTAAGGAACAACTTATGATCGATAGGAAGAGAACTGGGACACACAAGGTTTTAGAAGTAAGCCATCGAATAGTTACTTTCTTCTCAGTATCTTCACGAATATTGTAATTTACCTACAACACATGCAATGAAATATCTTTCATTAGTTCTTCCGGTTTTATGTAGCGTGAAACAGGAAAAACTGACTGAAAATTGTAACGTTTCGTGAAGGTTTTTGATTCGCTTTCTCGAAAAAGAAACATGCCAAGAGATTTGAATTAACCGTCAGCACTGTTCATTTGAAATCTTGATACCCTCATTGTTTATTCAATGGCTAACTATGCGTCACCATGTTCAGAGAAATATTTTGTGAAGTTATACCAATTGAAGTCTGATGCGCGCTTAATACCACTACGCCGGAGATATACTAAGCTGCATTATATTTAGGTTTTGTTCATTATTGTAATTATTGGTGTACATCATCTATGAAACCAGCAATCTAACAAACAGGAAGATAGGCCTAAATAGGTTGGAAGTCCACTATCGGTCCTCTCTGAAACTTTCCGTAGGATACCTATCTGGTTGGTCATGGATGCTTTTCACCCATATACATTAGTAAATAATCTTCATGGACCGTAGAAAGAAAACCTTATTTTGGACCCTTAAAAACGCAATTGGTTGAGCCTACCTTGAGCCGTGCAGTATCTAACGAAGTATAACTTGAAGACACAACTTTATTTGGCACTTCTCATTTATTCTAGACTACGTTCTTAAACGTAAAATTATTGACAGCCACTTTTGGGGCATTCTGCATCTTTAGCCTTGCCATAACATACTGTACACGTATGTAAATCAGATATGCATGTTCCATTACTTCTTGAATGCAACTGCGATTTGGTGTATGTAATTCTCAGAATTACGTCACTAGGGAAGAGAGACTGCTAACGTAATTTCTCATACGTGAAGATGAAGAACTACCTCATTTGGACTGAGGATAGACATTAATGAATGTTGTAATCTCATAAGTAATATAGCTGGTGTAATTAGATGGAAACTGCCATTTACTTGAAAATAGGGCTGTAAATTTATTTAACTATGTTCTTACATTAATATCTATAAAATGACTGGCTGTTATTACGAAAGTAGTTTGATTCCTGAAACTGAAAATAAATCGTTATTGGTAGAAATTGAATCGTATATCTCAGTTTTCATTGAATAGTTTCTTCATGCGGTGTGCAGCAAGTTTACTCGTGCTAGATTATTTTTCTTTGTGCTGGTATACGATAGTTAATTGTTTTCTACAATACGAAAGACAAACATGTGCAGTGAGGGTTAGCATTTTGTTTACTTCCAATTCTTGTACTAAAGCATTCAGAAGATCGGCTCCATCACCCATTTCAGTGTATCTAGAGTGTAACATATCATAGTATAGCTTCCAGTGAAGGTAATACAACACCCATTTTCTTCAGAATATCATGTCACTTATATTTATATGTATATATGCAGTAAGTTAATTGTCATCTACAATGAGAGAGAACAGACGATCTACAATAGTATCAAAGGTATTACAGGACTCCTAGTGGAGCCATTTGTCACAAACTCTAATGAGCCAAATTGCAATCTTAAAGAAGAATTAATAGAATGCTTTGCGTATACACAATATACTTGAAAAGTGCAAACACGTGTGTTGAGCATTGTGTTGCCTGACATGTGTAGTTTGAAATGCTACAGAAATTAGCTACGCTAGTGGGCAGTGGAAGCAGTGGCCTTTGAAGCTCATACAGTGGCTAAAAGCTGAAGCAAACATAGCTGGCGGCCAGCAAAATAGCATTCTAGTAGGATTATCTGACCTCTGGTTTGGATGTCCATGCGTTCATAGAAGACGATATGGCCTCCATCTCCTTGTCTAGAAATATCTGCCAGTCCAGGAAGTCTAGAGTGACGCAGAAATGAGCCTAGATTTAGTTACTGAAACCAATATTACTTTCAAAGTAAAATAGCTTTAAAGTGGAGATATTGAAGAAAATAGTGAAAAATAAAATTTACTATCGCCTTTCCAAATACCCACTTTTTCAGATTATTGCAAAAATGTTGGTATATATCTAAACAATATACTTTGAATAGTATTCAAGGTACTTTATTCTTAGTCATTTTGTGGACTGCGCCACATCATCTCATGGTACATTATTGCATACGGAATCAGCACCTTCCGTATTACTTGCTGTACTTGGCTACAATGAAGAGGTTAAACGATTTTAGGCTTGTCTATAAACGTAAAATGTAGTACATCATGTAAACTCCCTACAATTCCGACAATGCCATTGTTTCAAATGAAAGATAGGTAACGTAGCATTATTTTTTAAGTTGCGCTATATGTTACGAGGTGTTGGAGGAGAAGAACTGCAGACTGTTACTTGAGAATTGGCCCAATGAACAGCATTATTTCGCATAATTACACTCATTACTTAGGTTAAAACTATTGTAAAATTTATATATATATAAAACAAGAGTTTTGTCTGTACATTGCTCATAAATTGAAAAGAATGGTATTTATGTATCGGCCATGTCCACAGTAACAAGGAAATGCAATTTTTACTTTTCCGTAATTACTGTCTGTCTGTCTGTCTGTATGTATGTATGTATGTATTTTTGTATGTATGTATGTATGTATGTATGTATGTATGTACACGCATCACTAGAAAACGGCTGAAGAGAATTTAATAAAAATCGCTGTGCAAAGTCGGGGAATAAGTCGCTACAATCTAGGCCATAAAAAATTTTATTCACGCTGATTGAAATGGCAGTTTAGGGGAAGGCCTAAAATTTAATTTTAAAATATTTATGTTATTAGTGGTTCTATCTTAATGAAAATTAGTATGCAAAGTTGGAAAATAAGTCGCTACAATCTAGGCTATACATAATTTTATTCACGCTCACTGAAATGGTAGTTTGGGGAAGGCCTAAAATTTAATTCTGAAATATTTATGTTATTAGTGGTCGTATCGATAAATACTACATAACGAAAGTTATATAGAATTAAATTTCCGACTAATTATTTCTTATACATTTTTACCGTACCGGCTATGATAACACAGATATTCATGAATTAGTATTTTTGTTGCTAACTCCATATCAACTTCGAGCCACGAGAAAATGGGGTAACAGAATTTAATGAAAATCGGTATATAGGCACGGACAATAAGAAACTACAATCTAAGCTATAAACAATTTTATTCAAACTGGATTAAAATGTAGTTTAGGAGAAGGCGCCTAAAATTTAATTTTTAAATACCTATGTTATTGGTCCTACCGAAAAGTACTACATAACAAAAGTTGCAGAGAATACAGTTTCCGATCATGTATATTTTATTCAGTTTTACCGTACCGACTATGATAGGAGTGGTATTTCAAAGTATGAAGAAAACTAAATGTGAAGGCCTACAATGTCGAAAGTGAACGATAACATTACCTTGACCATTGTTTGTGGGGGTGTTCTTTGTCTCTTATGCTGCCTCTCAACTCCGATAGATGGGATTACTGCTGCGTACCGACTATAATAGCCTGACTGATTACTGGCGGAAAATAGCCGGGGAGTTAGAAAAATTTCTTCTTTAGCATGCCATTCCTCTTGTTCATACATTTTCTGATACAGCTGGTACGTAACACACCGGTTCATCATAGTATTCCAGCTGTTCGATCCCCACTCTGACGCACTGTTTTGAATGAGCAGTGTGCATACTTACGTCAGAGGCTCACTTTAGTAGTACTAGTAGTAGTAGTAGTAGTAGTAGTAGTAGTATGGCCTGGTCTAGAATAACAATTTAGGCCTATTTCAAGTTATAGCACCACAATTCACTAAATGAATCAAAATTCAACCCTGAAAAGAGCCGTTTCTTAAGCTTATTCCTTTTGACTTTTATTAAATTCTACATTCATTTTATTCCAAATTAGCAGTGAAGAGTGGGTTTCTCCTCTGGCTTGGAGGAGAAATTTGGCTCCAAGTCACATAGATTTTTCCGCCGCCAGTGCATTAAATTGATATTTACCGACTCATCGTGTAGTCGTAGGAAACAGATTAGTAAAAGGGCATGGTTTTTGCCCTGGGAGTCTCCACTATTCGACCTCTTCCCCGCCGAAAAGAAGACGAAGTGTGTTCACGGATCACGGCTGTCTGCGGCTTGGTCATCCCAGCTCTGGAACTTTGGACTGTAATATCGGTAGCTTAGATCTGTTCGAGAAAATGTGTGTTTTGTGATTTGATGGCGTATTTCATATCATAGCATTGCTTTAAACTGCGCCATTCCTACTGACGTCATTGTAATGTTTGTTCATTTCAGTTGGGAAAACCAGTATGACACTCTTTCTGAGGATGTAAAAAGGCAGGTGGAGAGTGAGTGTCTACCATTAAAATGAAAGCTTCCCAACCTGATTGTGACGGATGGTATGCAGCGGTGTGCATTACAGTGAAAATTCCCTAACTCAGTCTTCATATGAGAAAACGTATTTGGTGATATCGCCGTCGCGTTTCTAGGGTAACGTTAAGAGCTTTGCAATTTAGTACATTCTTGCTCACAACGTGTACACTACCTAACCTAGATTTATGTTTAAAGCAGTCCTCTCGGTACAGGCCATGAAGGCCCTGGGAGGGGTGGAAGGTAAGGGTTTCCACTATCCGTAACCTCGGCACTTGATGGGGTAGAGTGGTTAGCTCTACGTCCAGCTGCCTTTTCCCCCAGGAATTAACCTGGTACTCATTTTTGGTGTAGGCTGAGTGAATCTCAGGGCCATACGCACCTCCGGAAGTGGAAATCTCATTTCTTAAATTTTACGACTTCCTAACGGGGATTCGAACCCATGTCCTTCCGGGTGAACCGAGCACACCTTTACGCCTCGGCCAGGCAGCCCCCTAGAATTCTGTATACAATGTAGAATTCCGTAGCGAAGCACGGTTCATCAGCTAGTTATATTTATGAGCATAAGCATTCCAAACCAAATACATGCGCCGATGACCTAGACGTTAGGCCCCTTTAAACAACAACACGCAACAAAATGTAGCCTATGATTAAATTACTCCTTATTTGAAAAGTTGAAGTAGAAGTGATCGAATTCTTCTGCATGAGTGTGGAAGGTATGACATTTTGAAAAAATATGCTGTTTATAAGTCTTTGTCCGACCCTTGGCTGAATGGCCAGCATTGAAGCCTTCGGTTCAGAGGGATCCCGGGTTCGATTCCCGGACGAGTTGATGATTTTAATCGAGTCTGATTAATTCTTCTGGCTCGGGGGCTCGGTGTATGTGTTTGTCCCAGCTCTCCCAGCTCTCCTCTCTTCATATGCACACAACACACCACACTAATAATAACCACCACAAAAACATGCAGTAGAGATTACTTCGTTCCGCATAGCGTTTGGCGTCAGGAAGGGCATCCGACTGTAAAACACGGCTAAATCCAGATGTGCGACACAATTCACGCCCCCCCCCCCCGACCCCAAAGGTGCGGAAAAAAGCGGTAAAGAAGGAGATACTGTTTAAGTATTTAAATTTGTAACGATTGTGAAAAACCAGGTATATGACAATGTACCTCCTAACCATTATTTTCCTTAAGACTGGTCACGCCTCTCAGTCGCGTACGGATATGCAGTCCTTCAGAACAATTATCATTGTGTTAATTTTCATATGCTTATGTGTACAGGAGAATGAACCGTACATACCTTTTAGCATAGACCTGATGTAGAAATGTATGCATAATTCCCTCCTAGAGTATAATGCCTGTAAGGTTCATTATGCTGTACACAGATGCATAGGAATATGAACACAAGGACAATTGTTCTGATGGACTGCATATCCGTACGTGGCTGAGAGGCGTGACCAGTCTTAAGGAAAATAATGGTTAGGAGGTACATTGTCAGTTACCCGGTTTTTCACAATCGTTACAGAAATCAAATACGCGCTCTCACGGCGAGGAGATTCAAATTGCAATGCTTCCACTCAGGAGAATGTATGAATCGGCCATCTCTGAGCTCGTAATATGGAAATGGAAATCGGAATAATCATGTACTTCTCTCCGAGTGACCGCTTAGTTTTGGTGTATACCGTGAATCACTTAAAACTTGCTAAAATGGAAGATGCTATTACGTGTTCTTTGCACAGAAATGAAGGGTAACCAAGGTCTCATAACTGTAGCCCATATGCAGACTTTAATAATTATTAGAATGTGCATTATTTTAGAAAAATACATTTTTCAAACCGAGCAATGCATATTGACATTAACAACATAAAACTAGAAAAAAAAAATAGAATGTCAGTGGTGCTTTCTCAGTCTTATCGTACAAGTAGTTTACTACCTTTCGTAGTTTGACAATTGGAGAGTGTTGTGCCATAGTGAAATAAGCGACATTCAAAAAAATCAAGTGAAGCACACTATGTGACTGAAGTAAAAGTTGTTTGTAAGGTGCTATAATAAGCCATGTCGAATCGATATTGGTTTCGGCTACTGCAGTATCGCTAACTGAAAGTTGGTAGCACTGTTCAAGGAAAGTGAACTAAATTGGCGAGAACATTCTTCTATCAACGCTATAATGTCGTTTATGGTTGTAATAGTGACCAAGAGAGCTGTAACCCGTAGGATTTGTCGTCATATTCTGACGAAGAAGACTACTCACCTTCATCAGATGATGGCAAGCAATTGATGAATTCGTATAAAATCACCAGGATATTCCGAGAAATTACACCCAGTATAGGTTGTGTAAAATATCCAAATTGAAACCAGGCAGAGTGAACTATGTGACTCGCGCATTCTCTGCTTTCTCATATGAGGCTCTCTTAGCAGCCATGTGAACAGATTGTAGCCTCCAGTTAAATTTCGCCTGTCTAGGACACTCAGACCCACTCTTCTCATAGTTCACTGTGGCTGCATATATTGTAATAATGATGTTGATGATATTAGCTCAACGACTGCACTTTTTCCTTCAGATTCTGAGTTCGATAATCAGACTACCTCCATAAAAAAGACGGATGGTAAAACCGCAGGAATGGAAAAATAATGTACGTAAAACCAGGTAAAATTCAGAAAATGTACGTGGTGTTAAAAAGTCAGGGAAAATATTTTCTGAATTTTATGACTGCAACTGCCATTGGAATTGTGCAGAAAAGACTAATTCTAAACAGTAAAGAACTAATTTTGATGCATCTTACAGCAACTCTTCGGGGAAACTCAAACAGCTGTGCTGGCCAATGCTGTGAAAGTTGTTTCTAAAAGAGAAATGACGAGTGGACGATAGCCGAAAAGGACAATCGAGAGAATACTGCCTGAAGGTTGATTCTGAAAATGTTCGTGTGTGCAAGGGTATGTTTATGAATACCTTACAGGTTGACCGTGCTAGAATTCAAGAAACGTAGTTATGGTACATTTGTAGACAAACGTGGAAAACATGTGCCAGCAAAAAGCTACTTCAGATGAAGCAATTTTGCTTGTACATCAGCATATTCAATCCTTTCCAAAATATACGAACCATTATGAATGAAACAAGGTGCCAAATTTGAATGACCTTCCATGTGCCCTCAGTCTAAGGAAATCGTACAATTTGTATAAGGAGATTGTAACCATGGGGAACAAAAGTAACCAATCCTTGAACAAGGAATGTGTAAGGGAAATAACACACACACGCATAACTTTCCGTGATTTTAACTTGAAATTCAAGTCTCCTAAAAAAGACACTTGCAAAACGTGTGACCAGCTGAAGGTGCAGGAAGACGTTGAAGACAATAAGACACCTCTTGCAAAGAACGCAGAAGAACTCAAAAGGCTGAAGTCCACACAGGAATTGCATCACAGGCAAGTGGAATGTGCAAACAAAGCTTGAGAAAATGACAGCAAATATCAAAAAGAAGGAAAGATCCATGCAATTTCGGGTGATCTTGAGAAAACATTCCCACTTCCAAAATTAACGACACCAACTTTCTGCCTTCAATTTAGGATTCATGACTTACGAACTCAACAAGCGTACATGTACTGTATACCTGGCATAATGGTATAGCTACAGGGAGGTCCTCGAAAGATAGGCCCGTGTGTGATGAAGTACGCAACATGTAAATTTGTTGCGGATGATAGCTTAGTCTGATGCATGCGATGGCCAGAACAAAAACTTCAAAATTGCTTTGATGTGGATATACCTTATAACTCAAGAAAACTGTCCTCTTGATTTCATTGTTCACAAACTTTGCGTAAGTGGGCATACTTACCTAATGATAGGAACTTCAGTCAGATTGAGAACAAAATTCGACGAAAGGAAACTATATACTTTTTCGATGACTTTTTAAACATTGTAAAGTCATGTCGTCGAATAATAATAATAATAATAATAATAATAATAATAATAATAATAATAATAATAATAATAATAATAATAATAATAATAATAATAATAATATTGTTATTGGCTTTACGTCCCACTAACTACTTTTACGCTTTTCGGAGACGCGGAAGTGCCGGAATTTAGTCCCGCAGGAATTATTTTACGTTCTAGTAAATGTACCGACACGAAGCTGACGTATTTGAGCACCTTTAACTACCACCGGACTGAGCCAGGATCGAACCTGCCAAGTTGGGATCAAAAGGCCAGCGCCTCAACCGTCTGAGCCGCTCAGCCCGGCTGTCGTCAAAAGAAGCTAAGGTTTCAGGTACATCGAATGTCTTCCAAGGGTTTTGTAAGCACTAAGGCATTAGAGACGCGAGTGAATTATCGGAAAATTGATGAAGAAAAACAAAAAGTGAACTGATTGAAGATAAGAGAAACCCGTGTTGAGGAATCAAACACAGGTGTGATTAAATACAAGTATTCAAACCAAGAATTTGTCTCATACTATCAATTCAGTGTAAAGAAAAAGATAAGCGGATCATCGCCTTGCTTCAATGAAATTCTTCTTGATGTGTTATACCCTGCTGGACACCCTATTTCCAGTTGGTAGGAAAATGACATACTCCATTTACTGAAATATATGCCACCAGTACCTCATCGTTTCCACTAGGATCTACCATCACTGGAGGATGAATCTCACCAAGAAGCTGGCGTCGGACCATTAGAATACAGTGACAGTGTGTACATGGTTGAACATAAACATAAACTATTCACACTGAGGAAGTAATAAAATTACGACTTTTTCCAGACGTATGTTGTGTTAAATAATATTTATTATATATACACATTTCAATATAACAGTATGTTCCTTCTATTAATTCAACTGAAAAGTGTTAAGACTGTGTTAAGCCATAGTGAACTATGAGGACAGTGTTGTTATATTGCATTCAGCCATACAGAATCAAGATTTACACATGCTTCTTTAAAGCCAAATTGTGTAAGTAATGTAAATGTAAAGGCGGCATTTGTACACCAGGTACAGAGTTATCTTTGTGCGAAATATTATGTCAATATAGGTATATCTTATTTAAGAAGTAGTGAAGTCGTAAAATTCATTGCGATTTATTTGAAAATTGAAATCGATTCACATAGTTCACTATGGTATAACACTCTCCATTTGTAAATATCGACACCCATTTAACTGCTTACTTGCGAGGCAATTATGTTCTTAGTGAATGTGTGTTTCCTTTACAGAGCAATGATTGCGTTGCGACTTCCTTGTCACTTACTTTGTGATACTTCAGGAAGTAGGACGTTGTGGAATGCTGAAAAAGCCAACATATTAACGGTGTATGAAGAATGCTGTTCGTTCTTGTGCTCTGTACGTGGAACGATATCCCAATAGACGTCACCTATCTCCACAATTATACCTGAAACTCTTCTTCAACCAATTACAAGAAACGTGACTGGAGAGGAGGGTGAAATTCATGTTCTAGCTGTTGTTGCTTTAGATCCGCAGGTTAGTTCCCGTGCAATTGCACGAGGAAGTGGCTAGCATGAGTCAGACAATAGGGATGTACTGAAACACTACCGATAGATGTCTCACGTGTGGTACCCGGTATGCGCTTGTCGATCGTCATTTGTTTGAATGTGTTTTTAATGGAAGTTACCTAGTGAAATGCTGAAATTAAATATTTAATATATCGTTACGACAACAAAGATGACAAGAAAATTGTAATGCCTGACTATTGCTGTGTCCCAATGTCCCAAAATCAAGGTCGACCGTATTCATACCATCAGTTTCCTAAGCAAGATGCTATCCGTAAAAGGTGGTTGCATGCGATTCGTAGGCAGGACCTAGGAGTGACTCCTAATATCAAAGTCTGCACGAAACATTTTATAGTTGAAGATTATGTCATTACTGAAACTGGCAAGTAAGCTAATTAGTACTAATTAAGAAATAATTCTATAATAAGGTAGTATATGCTGAAAAGTTAATATGAACTATTTCAATAATTTTAGGCGAAAGACGAAGACTTAAGGAGAACGCTGTACCTTCGATATTGTCATGGTATAGCACCGGTACCTTGGAAATAACTCGCAGAGCAAGAAGATATAGAAGTAGAAAAGCAGCCATAACACCGTGTGCGGTACGGAACCTGAATCACACAGTGGCCTATAATTTGACACTGGAGCACCATCATTTTCAGACTTCCTGAACATTACTTCCAGATTTGAAATTTTTATACCGGTATTTGTCTTATGGTCCGAAACAATAATCCTGAAACTCGTGCGCTACACGGAAATGAAGTTCAGTCGTACTGGATGTAGCCCCAGGCACTGCTGTCACACCAATGTCGTGCCTTATGTACGCCTATAACCGGCAAAGAAAAGAAAAAATACCGTATTAAGAATGTTTTCAAAATGCTATTTGTACTTTAAGAATTAAATCTTAACAAAAACGCTAAAAGAAGGAGTTGCTGCATTTATTCCTTACTGGTACCTTTCAATCAACTCTTGCATTTTTCCGGATATTTTTTCGCCCCTTTTCTTCAATTCTACTTCCAAATCCGCAATCGTCATTGCACCTATACCATATCCCGTCTTGTCGAGAACATTAGCAGAATATGGTAACTCCATTTTAATACATTTAAAGCAAAAGTTTCGTTTCGATGATCGCAAATGTAGGAATACTCCATATAAGTCTCATGTAAAACAGTCGAGCAGCGGAAATCGCATACCGGGTACTACCATTACGCTGCCTTGCGGACAAGTTTTGCGTGATACATCCCTATTGTACTATACTTTCTCCACCGTCTTAAGTTCTATCCGTATCATGACTCCCTCCATCAAGCGCGATTTCGAGAATGGTGTTAACTTTTGTGCATGGGCATTGAGACAAAATACACCAAATTTATCACTATCTTGTTAAGTGATGAAGTAACATTCACAAATCATGGACAAATAAACCTCCGAAATATGCACTATTGGCTTCGTCAGGTGGAATGTCAGCGCCCATGGAGTTTAAATGTGTGGTATGGAAAAGTGAACCATCAGCTCATGGACCTTCTTTCATAGAAAGAACACTACGTCGCTGTGGGAACAACACCGCGTATCTGACTATTCACTTCCTGTCCATTATTTTCCTTCAGACTGGTCACGCCTCCCAGCCACATACGGATATGCAGTCCATTAGACAATTTTCGTTGTGTTCATTTACCTATGCTAACGTGTAAAGGACAATGAACCTTAAATACATTATACTAAAGGAGTGCGTAAATACGCCATGCAAATACATTCCTACAGTACGGTACGGTAGGATTAATTTACCAAACAGGAAAATGAACATAACTTTTTAGTTTTAGTTCTGATGGACTACATGTTCGTATATGGCTGATAGGCGTGACCAGACTTAAGGAAAATAATGGATAGGAAGTGCATTGTCTGATACGCGGCATTGCTCCCGCAGCGACAAGTAGATTCTCAAAAGTATCTCAACCTCCTAATAGATCAACTTCCATGAATATGTTCCACTGCAGAATAGGAGCAACATATGGTATCAGCATGATGGTTGTCCAGCGCATAGTGTGTAGCGTATCACATCTTGTCTTCGCCGATTGTTTCCAAAACGTTGAATGGGACGAAGGGAACCTGTACCTTGGCCGACCTGTTAGCCAGATTTGACACCTTTAGATTTTTCTCTGGAGAAAGCTAAAAGACACTGTATACGAGGACATGCCGACTACAACAGATGATATGAAAGGAAATGGTGAAATGCTAGAACGTGTGCGTAACTCTACATGGAAGACTGTAAGCTGATATTGAAGCTGGTGGTCGTCATTTTGAACAAAACGTTTGAAGGCCAATTCTTTTTCTTCTTCAGAATCCAAAGGATGTTTTTATTAACTTTTTCCTTAAGTTGGTTCTGACATTTGGAACAGAAAACTGCCGGTATTTAAAATTTCAAACTACAATAGCTAGTAAAATACTTGTAATAGAATCCTGAAAAAGGAACACTATTGGCATTATAATTTAACCTAATCTTAATTTGTTAATGTCGATAGGCATTGTTCCTTTTGAAAAATATAACTTTCTAAAGTAAAAATACATTGTGATCATTATTAAAATCTGCCTGCGCGCTACAATTGTGAGTCCTTGGTTACATGTCAATTCTGTGAAAACACATCAATAGCACCTTCCATTTCAGAAATATTTGGGATGAAATCTTTAAGTGATTCACACTGTCTATCAGTATAAGGCAGAAACATATGTTACTAAAAGTGTTTAGGTTTTTCTAACATAATGGTTCGCAGTTACTGAAATAAAACATGTCAAGAGTTCGTACAACGAGCAGTCTGACAATGATAGTATTGTACAAAGTATGAGTTGACAGTTACATCCGAACGTTTTTTCTCCGAAGTAACACATCCTTGCTTAGAACCGTTCAAAGAGGTGAATGTTATAACATAATATGGACTTACACAGGCAAAATACATAAATAAACCATTTGTATATTTTCTGGATAATTTATCTCACCTCGCCTCCGATCACGCATCAGAAAGCGGGACTACATATATTTCGAGTTATGACCTCAGTGGTAAATTGAACTCATACATTTCATGTGTGTGAGTCCTAGGGATGTGCCCGACTGATTCCTGGACTGGAGACTGTCGACTCTATCGACTCCGACCACCGGGGTCGGTTCGCATGAAGCCTCGCGACTCCAATCCAACCTTGCGCACATTACGAGGACGCACGCATGGCGAAGCGCGGAAAAAGGTTTACGCTCATTTTCCCTGTGGGATTTTAAGAGTGTTGTAGAATGAAGTATCGTTAACGAAGACGACGAGTGTAATGGCATAGTTTAAATAAGCGAGTCAAACCAGAAAGTGTCGGCAAAATAGAACACGGGCATTTACTTGCATGGCTTTATTTGTCGAGTTCAGGAAAATGGTAAACATATATCGATGGTATGTCATTATGAATTTAACATGGCTAAAGGCATGGAAGATTAAAACAAATCTAAAATGGGTAAAGCCATGAAGAATAAACACAATTCTAACACAAATAAAACTAATAAAACAAAAACAGTGAATGAACCCTTTACCAAACAGGTGTGTGAAAAGCGGTAAAAGAAGAAGGAGCATTATCAGTACATTCCCGGCAATTATTAAGTACAATATCTGTTACACATTTCTCACAGATGATTCGTCTGGGGTACGAACAAGCTAACGTATCTCAGTCGTACCTTACAGTGTAGGTGTGGCCTTCCAAAACTCTAATGGACGAAGACCCAATTTATCGCTCACGTCAGAATGAAATGGAGGCAGTGGAGCCACATGGAGGACACTGGACACACACTGCTCGACAATAAGAAGAATTAGTAGGGTAACACTGGCTGATAAGTTTCCGAATAACCCTATTTATTTGTTATGAACATTTCATACATATTTAAATGACTGCTGCAAACCTTTAAGACAATAAACCTGGAAATGAATTGAGTAGCATTTATATATATATATATATATATACTAATTGAAATATTTTCGGTAGGTTGTATGTAGTGTGTGTTTCTTATTTCGATGCCTTACTTCTAAAACCTTGTATGTCCCAGTACCCTTCCTACCCATTATAGGTCGTAAGACAGGTCACGCCTCCCAGCCACATATTTAAATGCAGTCAATCAGAATCATTTTCGTTGCGTTCAATTTCCTGTGCTGGTGTGTAAAGGAAAATAGACCTTATCATACCTTATTTTAGAGATGTTGTTTGCAAGCGAATTTACGCACTCCTACAGTATAATGTACTTAAGGTTCAATTTCCTTTACACATACGCATAGGAAAATGAACACAGCGAAAATTGCTCTGATGGGATGCATATCCACATATCGCTGGGAGGCGTGGCCAGTCTTAAAGAATAATGGATAGGATGAGCATTGGGACATACGAGGTTTTAGAAGTAAGCCATCGATTTGTTCAATGCTTCTATTGTGATTAAACGATAGTGACATTACGTAACATCTCAATGACCACGTGATTTTAACCTTCGGTCGGTGCTTTGAAAGGTTTGCCGTGGTTATATAAATAAGTAAAACTCTAAATGAAGAATGTTTGCTTATCAACACGACCATATAAACAACAATTTTAAACATTTTAATGAATTTGGCCACATATTACTTTGTACCTCTAATTTTCACAGCTGTAGAGTTCATTAATATTCCTTTCCCCATGGAATGTCTTGCGATGCTACTTTGAAAGTTACAGTTTTAGCGAATGCACGATGAAATCCAACTGTGAATTGTACTAACAAAATCTCTTTGTAAGTGACTTGGACAAATTTGGTTTAGAAACGAAAACAGAACGCGCTTTACTCCCTCTGTCACACACTCGATCGCAAGTTAGATAATCCCATCCCTATCCTTGAGATTCAATACTCGGCGCCTGTCGCAGAGCTCGTTGGAGTGGCTCAACTATCAAAGATATCCTTCCCTTTGTCATTACTACAATTGCGAACTGAATTCTATTGAAAAGCGCTCCGCATACCTTCTACTTGCCAGTGCAAAAAATGTTAATATATTGATTTCTTTCTTTCCAAGCCAGGCGTGACCTTTTCCGGCTTGAACCCCTTGTCGGAACTTGCGGCGTAACCTTGGCTTGGTCTCTTTAAAGCTCCAACCAGATTATTCAAAACAAGAGATTTTAAATCAGTATTGTGTTTAACATTTCCCATTTGAATATCAAACACATGTGGGATGAAAAAGTATAAGAATCCAGCGCAATTTAACATACAGCGTTATCTAATGAATTCCTTGGAACAGAAATTCTAGCACTTGTCAATGCCTTCAAGTGTGATGGGAAGAGAGAAGGTACCACAGCGCTTCTATTATTATTATTATTATTATTATTATTATTATTATTATTATTATTATTGCTATTTGTTTAACGTCGCATCCACAAATACAAGTATTATTGTGACGATGGGATAGGAAAAGGCTAGGACTAGGAAGGAAGCGACCGTGACCGTGATGAATTCGTACCCCAACCTTTCCCCGGTGTAAAAATGGTGAACCACGGAAACCCATCTTCAGGACACCCGATATTACGGTTTGAACCTACCATCTCCCGAATGCACGCTCAGAGCTACGTTAACCAAACCACATAGCCAATTCGCTCGGTTTTCTTTTATTACAATTGTTTTACGTCACACCGACACAGATAGGTCTTATGGCGACGATGGGAGAGAAAAGGGCTTGGAGTGGAAAGGAAACGGCCGTGGCCTGAATTGACGTACAGCCAGAGCATTTGCCTGGTGTGAAAATGGGAAACCACGGAAAACCATCTTCAGGGCTGCCGACAGAGAGGTTCTAACCCATTATATCCCGGATGTAAGCTCACAGCTGTGCGATCCTAACCTCACGGCCACTTACTCGGTCGGTTTTCTTTTAATTATGAATCTCGCTCTATTGAGAACACGCATATTCACGTTAGAGCATATAAAGTATCTCATAGTTTTTCAGAAATTTTGTAGAAACATGTAATTGAACGTAGTAAAAGGGATGAGATGCGTCGGTTGACAACACGTTGTTTCTGCTCAAAACTCCGAGTAATTAAAGAATAATCTGTAGGTTATTACGGATGTTAATGTAATGACATTAACTACATGTAATCTGTTGAGAAGGACAGAACAGTTCGAGGCTAAGGTTCGTGGAGAATGGAAAACCTCACCTTTGAAGGATTAGTACACAAGAGTACTGTAAAAAATGAAATGACGTATGGCTTTTAGTGCCGGGAGTGTCCGAGGACAAGTTCGGCTCTCCAGGTGCAGGTCTTTTGATTTGACACCCGTAGGCGAGTCTAGTGTTTGAAGACGTGGCCCATCTTTACTCAGATAGCTCCTCAATTATAATCACGTAGGTTGAAAGGACCTCCAACTAGCCCTCAGATCCAGATGAAAATTCCTGACCTGGCCGGGAATCGAAACCAGGGCCTCCGGGTGAAAGGCAGGCATGCTACCCCTACGCCGCGGGACAGGCTTACGTCAACTCAACGTCATTAGATATTTCATATGATTATTTCAATTTATTTTATATAATTCCCTGTTATTTGAGAGTAGGCTATTTTAGATAGGCTATTTATATTTCTCAGCGGGATACACTGCACTAGTGTGCTGATTGCTAGCAGTCGGAATTTATGTAGATAATTTACTGGTATTACCAGTGTGCAGTACTGGTTGATTGTATTCTTTAATAACGCGGTAAGTATCAAGATCTTGAGAAGTAGGAATAATCTCTATAGACTAATATCATATTAGTACCGTACAAATCATCCTGAAATCGCTCTAATATCATTGACAAAATAGATTTATTTAACTTCTGACCTCCTAAAGGACAGCCCGAAGGGAGATACATATCTACATCAGGTGGTGCATGAAAAATTGTACCAGATGTTCCAAAATTAAAAGGAACAATATACATATTGATATCAGTCAGGATTTATGGATTTTTGATAACTCGTGTTATGAACAACTCATTATTAAGACAGTTTTAAAGGTATTACCAGTGGGCAGTACTGGTAGATCGTAAAAAGGAATTATTCATTCTTTATTCAAATAGTTATTTCATTCCTGCCCGGTAAGGGGCAGGCGGGCCACCAGCTAAACATGTAGCTCTTTGGCCGGTGAGTGAGTACATAAAAGTTGAATTTTGGAACACATACATAGAAGTATGTCTCGTACATACTGAAAACAAAACATAATCAAATACAGATTGAAACACAGAAAATGTAAAACATAAACAAGTATAGAACAAGGAAATATTATGTGATTTCTTCCATGTCAGCCTATTTTTCATTGATTTCGGTTAGCACACAAAGTATAAACGCCCAACACATCGTACTGAGAGAGAAATGTCTTCAGTTCATCTTGACGTACGATACGAAAAACATTATGGTGGAAGCAGAAAGAAATGGACGAACACTAGTGAAACTATGAGGACGCGAAAAACACAGAATGATTGAAAATGAACACGGATAGAGATGACACTGGTAGTGTCGTAAAGCACTCAGACACAGATATTGGAGGCCGGTACCACTGCCGCGAGGAGCATCATAATATCCAGTAAAAGAAAAGTTAGAATAAAAAGGCAGTGGGACAGCGGGGGAAGTTACGTGATAGGGGTGGGGAAAAGGTAAGAGATAGCAGGAGAGCGGTCATTATTAAGGATAGCGGTGGCAAGAGGAGAAAGGTTGAGGGCTTCTTTAATCGCAGAATGATTGATGGCTAGGGCAGGTTGTAAGTATTTGAGACGAAGATCATGGACATGAGTAAGGTTGGTGGGGAAAGAATAAAGAGGTTGGAAGTCAGCAGAAGGGGTGCCAAAGGGGAGATAGTATGCAATACGCATAGCATGTCTGTCAAGTTTAAGCAAGGTCACGTATTGTTGTTTGTCAGCTGTGAGCCAGGTCAATGAACTGTATGTTACGACAGGGCGGATAAAAGATTTATAAACTGTGAGGATTTGGGAAGGACGGAGGCCCCACGTTTTACCAGTAAGAATACGGAGGGCTCGGAAGCGCTGAAGGGCACGTTTGTAGACTTGTGTTAAATGATGTTTCCAATGAAGGTTGTTCTGGAACTGAATACCAAGGTAGATTAGGGTATTAGTTTCTGTTAGTGGAGTATTATACAACGTTAAAAGAACTCGGTGACGGGGTCTAGTGAGGCGGGATTTTTTCCGAAATACAATAAATTGGGTCTTGGTGGGATTAACAGCAATATGCCAGGCGTCGAACCAGGATTCGAGAACGGAGAGGTAGGTCTGTAAATAACGGGTAAGAGTAACAGTAGTAGGTGTAAATGCAAGGATAGCCAGATCATCGGCATATTGATAGAGTCTTAAAGGGGGTCGGGATGTGGGATATCATAAGTATATAAAATATATAAAAGTGGGGAAAGGGGGGAACCTTGGGCTACGCCCGCAGTCATACGAAAGGAATAGGAACGGGTACCACGGATGAGGATCTGTGCTGATCGATGTTGAAGATAGTTGAAAATAAATCGAATGATAGTGATAGGAATGGGAAGATGGCGTAACTTAAAAAGCAACCCAGCATGCCAGACTGAATCAAAAGCCTTATTCACATCGAGGCAAACTAAAGCGGCAGTTTTACGGGGGCGAAGATAGGCATTGAGAGAAGAGGAGATGTGAAAGAGGTGATCTTGAGTGGAATGATGGGATCGAAAACCGGCTTGAGAGGATGGAATAAGACCTAGAGAGTCGAGATAGGAGGAAAGTCTCCTACTCAGAATCCCTTCTAGGATCTTGCTGAGGACAGGGAGTAAGGAGATTGGGCGATAAGACCGAATGTCAGATGGGAGTTTATGGGGTTTTAGGAATAAGAGAAGATTGGCGTTACCCCAATGATCGGGGTACGCGCCTGTATAGAGAATGTAGGTGTAAATAATGCTAAGAAGATCAAAAAGAATGGGAGGGGCTTCTTGAATATGACGATATGAGATGGTATCTGAGCCAGCGGAGGTGTTTTTCCGATGTTTCAGGAAAATCCGGATATCAGTGGGTGTAATGGGAGCATTTAATGGATGAGTATAATCAACATGAGAAAAATGGAGGAATGAAGGTTGAAGTTCAGGGAGGGTAGGATCAGAGTAAGCAATGATTGTGGGTTCGTGAGGATGATGGAAATTAGGGGCGTGGGAGGGGGAAAACACAGTTTGATAATAGTCAGAGAAAAGATTAGCCTTGTCTTGGTCAGTTTGTGGATGATTGGGGGGATGTGTAATAGGGTAGCGAGGAAGAGGGTTGGTAGTTTTGGTTAGTTTTCGAAAAGTCGTCCAAAAACGTCGAGGGTCGTGATAATCAGCTAGCTCAGTACACTTGTCCATCCACAGTTTACGTTTAATAGCTTTAATATATGAGCGCGCGTGGCGTAAAGTTCGGCGGTGTTGTTGAAGCGTAGTAGGGTCCTTGGTTCGAGTATATGCAGTAAAGTAGTCATGAGCTAGCTGCAATAAACGGAGAGCTTTGGGGGGTATAGGAGGTTTGGAGGGGTGGTAGAAGTGACGAGGAATATGAAGAGAATCTTCGGTAAGGATAGCTCGCTCTATTTTAGAAATTAGGGCGAATAGAGTGGGAATATTAGTAGGCGGTACAGCATCACGGAGTAAGTTGGTGAGAGTAGTGTGATAAGCATTCCAATTAGTGTGATTGAAACGATGAGTAGGGGAAGGGCGAGGAGGGGGTAAGGTCTGACGGGGAAGAACACCAGGAAAGGTGAGAAGGGCTGGGGCGTGATCGCTACCTATAGAAACGAGCTGCTGGATGGTGATAGATGTGGCAAGGTAGGGAGAAAGAAGGAGGGCATCAGGGGTGGAATTATTGGCTGGGAGGGTGTGGAAAGGAAAATGGAAGCACATGCCCCGGAGAGACGTACATAAATTAGTGAACTCGGAGATTTGAGTAGGGGTATATGAAGTAACATTAAGGTCTGCAACTATAATATATTCAGAAAATGTAGCGTCTATGTATTTAATGAAATCATAGGGAATGAAAGGTTTAGACGGTATGTAGATATTAGCTACCGTAATAGTTTTCTGAGGAGTAATTACTTCGAGTATTAGATATTCAGAGAAATTAGTAGGGAAGTGAAAGTAATGCTGAATAACAGTAAAATCCCGTCTGACGCCGATAGCCACGCCACCACGGCCTTGAGTCGGACGATCAGCGCGATAGAAAGTAAACCGGGGAAATTGAGGCATTTGGGCCGGCGTCAGAAATGTCTCATTCAGAACAAAAATATCCGGGCATACAATGAAAGGGAGGTATCCAGCAGCGGCCGATTGGAATTAAGAGATCTTATGTTGGCATAGTAGAGCTTCAATACGCTAACGCATAAAGTGAACAGTACTTAGGGGGAAAAATGCAAAATGCATTTTATTCCCCGAGTACGCCACGTCGACATGAGTGTTCAAAACCAATCGAGCCGCTAGCTGGATCTGATTTAGGATGTGTGGGCGATGGAAGGGGAGGACGTTTTGTAACACCATCGTAATAAAACGAATGATGTTCTCAGAACTCGGGGAGGGGAGGGAGGAGGAAGAGGCAGGGGTAGGTAGGTCTTGATAATGAACAGGGACAACGGTTTCAGGATGATCAGGTTCAGGAGCAGGTTTGGAACGACATTTATAACTGAAAGCAGGATGATTTTGATTACAATTAACACACTTTGGATTCGACTTATTGGGACAAGCATGAGTGGGATGCTCCTCACGTGAACAGATGGCACATACCTCCGGATGAACACATGGTGTCCCTGGGGCGTGGTCGAACCTCTGGCACGTCCCGCAGCGGATCTTCTGAGGTGGTGATGTTCTGGAGGGTTCCACCCCATGGCGCCGGGCGTAGATCATGGCGCCGTCACGGAGCAGGGCGTCGAGCGTCGAGACGTCGCGTGATAGAATGCGAACCAATGAATTGGGTCCTTGAGCGTTCCGAATACGGATGACTCGGTAGATGTGGTGGCCCTCGAGTTGGATTTGAGCAGCCACCTCATCGTCGGTGTAGTCTCGATCGACTCCATAAGCAACCACAGATAGAATTGTTGCTGGTCAGGTGGGCGGTGCAGGACGTTGTGCTGGACGCTGTGTGGTGACATTAGTGGCCTGTGCATGTGTCCCCAGTTGATGAGCTCCGATGTTATTCGTGAAGTGATGGTAAAATGGTTGGCAGGTTTTAAGATTATAACCATCTCTCGTCCGTTGGATTTCAAGTTTATAATCCTGAAGATTGGGCGTGAATTTTGCAATTAGTTGATAGATGCACCTGACGTTGGCCTTGGTGATGTCCAAATTTGTAAGCTTTATCAGATAGAAAGGCGGTTGAACAGTTGGCTGGAGCGTTGGGGTAACAATACTGCGCTGGCGAATATTAGGTGGTATTGCTGGGTTTTGCGCCGCCTGAGCATAACTACGTACATGTGCAGGCATGTACGGTGCAGGTTGGTCCAGCAGGCTGGGCAGTTGGTGGGCGGTCGATGGTCCAGGGCCCAGCAAATGAATCCCAAGGTCCGTTCCAGAAGATTCCAGACGAGCATTAGATCCCGGTGAGGTTTCGACAGAGCCTGGAGAACGTTGTATCAGGGATTGTGTCGGACAAATTCTTTTCCTTTCTCCATCAGGACTTCCCGAACCAGACTCCGATAAACGACGAGGTTGTTTTGTTTGAGTAGTTTCCATGTCCTTTGGTGGCGACCTGGGTGAACGTGATCGCGCAGGTGATGGCGGCGGTGAAGGAGTCATCGCGTAACTTCCAGAAACTTCCTGATATGTAGACGTAAGACTGTCGACGGGTAGAGATTCCGGTCCGATCATATACTGTAGACTGAGTGTGTAAAAAGGAAAGTTTGAGCTGCATATTTATTACTTCACGCCGCGAGTAGTAAACGAGTGCCAGACAAAGTGTTTCAAGGACTGAAAGTTAATTAAGACAGTTGATTTCAATGTTCATCTTTTTAATTTCAACCAATATTTAGCTTAGTCTTTATTTTGACGATCGTCTGTTTTCAAAGAGAAGAGGATATACTTTAAGGCCAAAATATGACGAAACGAGAAATCAAGAATCTTCAGACCATACTTTCAGGAAGTTCACTAAATAGTCACTATATTTCACTAAATATTTTAAAAGTACTGAATATCAATGGCTTACTTCTAAAACCTCGTATGTCCCAATGCTTTTCCTACCCAATATATTCCTTAAGACTGGTCACGCCTCCCAGCCGCATGTGGATAAGCTGCCCATCAGAAATATTTTCGACGTGTTCATTTTCCAATTGTGAAGTGTAAACGAAAATGAATATCAAATACATTATACTGTAAGAGCGCGTAAATTCGCCTGCAAACAACATCCCTACAGTACGGTATGGTAAGGTCTATTTTCCATTACACGTTAGCACAGGAAAATTAACACAAAGAAAATTATTCCGATGGACTCCATATAAATATGTGGCTGGGAGGTGTGACAAGTCTTAAGGAATATAGTGGGAGGGAAGTGCATTGGGACATATGAGATTTTAGAAGTAAGCCATCGATATTGTTAAACGTCGAGTTTACTTCAGCACTGACACTGCTGCAGTCTCACAATATCCGAGAAGTGTAGGTGGCTGCATAGGTGACAGGGAGCAGTTCTTAAGTTTACTAGCCGGGTGACGTACTTCGCTACGTTGAGGGTGAATGTTTTAATTGCTATTAATTTTATTTGAAATGTTTTTCGACTTCTTTGACGACCAGTGGCTGGACAATCTACAAATGCTACTTGAGCCGTGGAATTGTCAAAGAAAACGACACCGAACAAACAATGCCGTTGAATGGTGGAATTGTAAGTTGAACCGTCTGATAAAAAGACCTCGTCCCCGCTTCAGGAAGTTGGTATCTTGTTTCCGAAAAAAAAAGAAGTCAGAGCATCTGATTTTGAAATAGCCAGGATGGATATAAATCTCAAAGGATCGAAGAGAAGGAATAAATATTGCATTTTAGACGAAAGAATCAAAATCGTTACAGGTAAATACGAGGAAACGGGAGACATCGAGTATTTTTCAGAATAATCTCTTGCGTCATCAAAACGGACTGAAACCTGTGGCAATTTTCTGACGAAATTATTATAAATATTTTCGTAATAAAATTTGTGAATGTTCAAGGTTGTTCATATCTGACAAAGCAATAGCTGCATTTAAAGAAATGGGACCACGTGTGACTTTGTAGACCTCAAGATTCTGCATATATGACAAAACAATAGCTGCATTTTAAAAAATGAGACTAGGCCTAACTTTGCGCGGGTTTATGGCGTCCGTGGGTCCACTGACCCCTGTAGTGTATGTTTGTGGGAGGCTCTACGGCTGGCACACCTCAAGATTGCGGTATCATTTTTAGAAGCGAACACGTAGCCCCAGCTGGTGCTAACAATGAACCTTTTCGCGCCTTGTTGTATTAATTTATGTTTATTATAACAATACTGTATACATGCAGGGTGTTTTGAAGCAGTACCATAATTGGAAATTCGGATATTTTGAGCGCCGGATATTTGGGACGATACGCATACGAGACTGCTTGTACATGTACTTTTTTAGTCATTCTGAGCATTGGTGTATGTTGTTAACCCCTTGGTGTTTCCCTATTCTGTACAGTACATGTACTAGAAACCATACAGTTCACTATGCGTGCTCATCTGCGGCATAGTACTTCGATATACTGGTTTACCCAATGTTGGCTTCCTGAAATTACCGTCATGTTTATTAACCGCGTGGTGCAAGGGGTATTCCCAAGCTCTCGATGTGGTCAGCTACTGGCCATAGCGGTCTTTCAACATTTCTATCACGAGAGTTCAAGGGGAAGTAACTGTGCAGGGTTCAGCTCGATCGAAGCATTCTATCACGGAGCAGATCGGTGGTTCTCAGCGGAAATACCTAAAATAAATGTCATACGTAACTGGTACAATTATCCTTGTTTCAGCAATCCTATTTCATACACTGACTGACAGAGCAAATGCAACACCAAGAAGGAGTGGTCAGAACTTTATGCCAATTGCAGGGTAGACTGACGTCACTGAGGTATGCTCATGATGTGAAATGCGCCGCTGTGCTGCGCACGTAGCGAACGATAAATGGGACACGGCGTTGGCGAATGGCCCACTTCGTACCGTGATTTCTCAGCCGACAGTCATTGTAGAACGTGTTGTCGTGTGCCACAGGACACGTGTATAGCTAAGAATGCCAGGCCGCCGTCAACGGAGGCATTTCCAGCAGACAGACGACTTTACGAGGGGTATGGTGATCGGGCTGAGAAGGCCAGGTTGGTCGCTTCGTCAAATCGCAGCCGATACCCATAGGGATGTGTCCACGGTGCAGCGCCTGTGGCGAAGATGGTTGGCGCAGGGACATGTGGAACGTGCGAGGGGTCCAGGCGCAGCCCGAGTGACGTCAGCACGCGAGGATCGGCGCATCCGCCACCAAGCGGTGGCAGCCCCGCACGCCACGTCAACCGCCATTCTTCAGCATGTGCAAGACACCCAGGCTGTTCCAATATCGACCAGAACAATTTCCCGTCGATTGGTTGAAGGAGGCCTGCACTCCCGACGTCCGCTCAGAAGACTACCATTGACTCCACAGCATAGACGTGCACGCCTGACATGGTGCCGGGCTAGAGCGACTTGGATGAGGGAATGGCGGAACGTCGTGTTCTCCGATGAGTCACGCTTCTGTTCTGTCAGTGATAGTCACCGCAGACGAATGTGGCGTCGGCGTGGAGAAAGGTCAAATCCGACAGTAACTGTGGAGAGCCCTACCGCTAGACGACGCGGCATCATGGTTTGGGGCGCTATTGCGTATGATTCCACGTCACCTCTAGTGCGTATTCAAGGCACGTTAAATGCCCACCGCTACGTGCAGCATGTGCTGCGGCCGGTGGCACTCCCGTACCTTCAGGGGCTGCCCAATGCTCTGTTTCAGCAGGATAATGCCCGCCCACACACTGCTCGCATCTCCCAACAGGCTCTACGAGGTGTACAGATGCTTCCGTGGCCAGCGTACTCTCCGGATCTCTCACCAATCGAACACGTGTGGGATCTCATTGGACGCCGTTTGCAAACTCTGCCCCAGCCTCGTACGGACGACCAACTGTGGCAAATGGTTGACAGAGAATGGAGAACCATCCCTCAGGACACCATCCGCACTCTTATTGACTCTGTACCTCGACGTGCTTCTGCGCGCATCGCCGCTCGCGGTGGTCCTACATCCTACTGAGTCGATGCCGTGCGCATTGTGTAACCTGCATATCGGTTTGAAATAAACATCAATTATTCGTCCGTGCCGTCTCTGTTTTTCCCCAACTTTCATCCCTTTCGAACCACTCCTTCTTGGTGTTGCATTTGCTCTGTCAGTCAGTGTACATTGTTCTTAGTCTCCTCTCATGACAGCTCGCACAGACGACCTGATGTGAATTTGGGGGAACGGACACGAAAATCTCTATGACAGTCAAAAATAGTGTAAATGAAATGTAGGATGTCCAATAATATGACATCTCAGGGAGCAAAGGCTCAGACAAACTTGTCAAGAAATTCATCCCTCCGATCTCCGAACTAGAAAGCTTGGTGATTCAGGGGGGTGACTTTGGAGAACAAACTAAATCCTTAATAACACAAGTTGCCTCTATATCTGACACGTTTTCCAAGCCCTGACCTACGTAAACTTCGCCATTCCATCTTCCGTGGGACATTTAATGCAGATAGTAACAGCGTTGTGCTTCCCTGAGCCATAGTCCACTTCAGTCAGCGATGATGCTCAGTAATAGTCTTCATATGCCCACGGGATATCGCCCAACTGCAATGCATACATACACCTTCATTATAGACTCCTATGCCTTTCAGCGTTCAGTCTGCAATCCTCTATGAATTTACTAATCGCCGCCACAATCCTCTATTTGCAACTAGTTCTGTGACTTCGATTAGTTCTATACCTCTCGTTAACCATCGTCGTCTTGGTCTCCCTCTACCCCTCTCATCTTCCATAATGAGACCATTATTTTCCCAGGAAACCTATCGTCCTCCATTCGCCCCACATGACCCCACAACCGAAGCCGGTTTATGCGTGCAGCTTCATCCAACGATTTCATTTCTAGCTTAGCCTTTATTTACTAATTCCGAGTACCTTCCTGCAATTGTTCCCACCTGTTTATACAAGTAAACATTCTCTCTACTTTCATATCTGTTACTTCTAGCTTATGAATAATATATCCCGAGACCGCTCGGCTTTCACTCGCATAAAGCAAAGTTGATCTGAAAACAGACCGATGTAAAGATAGTTTCGTCTGGGAGCTGACTTCCTTCTTACAGAATACTGTTGATCGCAACTGCGAGCTCACTGCATTAGCTTTACTGCATCTTGAATCAATCTCACTTACACCTACTATACTACTGTATCATCCTGGGAGAAAACACATCCTAAATGCTTGAAGTTATGTACCTGTTACAACTTTGAATTCCCAATCTGACATTCAATTCTGTTGGATTTCTAACCTACTGACATCAATTTAGTTTTAGAAAGGCTAATTTTCATACCATACTCAGTGCACCTATTTTCAAGTTCCAAGATATTAGACTGCAGGCCTTCGGCACAATCTACCATTAAGACCAGGTCGTCAGGATAGGCCAGACTACTTACTACATTTTCACCTAAGTGAATCCATCCCTGCCACTTAATACCTTTCAGTAGATGATCCATGTAAACTACGAACAATAAAGGTGAAAAATTACAGCCTTGTCTAACACCTGTAAGTACCTTGAACAAAGAACTCATTCTACTGTGAATTCTCACTGCAGCCCAATTGTCAACATAAATGCCTTTGATTAATTCTTATTATCTACCGTTGATCCCATAGCCCCCAGTGCGGGGAATATCTTTTCCCTCGGTACTCTGTCATATTCTATCTCTAGATTCACGAAAGATAAACATAACTGTATATCCCTTTCGTAGCATTTTTCAATTACCTTGCGCATACTGAATATCGGATCCTGACAGCCCCTCTGTGGTCTGAAACCACACTGGTTTTCATCCAACTTCCTCTCAACCACTGATCGCACCATCCCTTCCAAGACGCCAGTGAGCACTTCGCCTAGTATACTGACTAATGAAATACCTCGATAGTTGTTGCAATCCTTCCTGTTCCCTTGCTTATAGATAGGTGCAATTACTGCTTCTGTCCAATCTGAAGGTACCTTACCAACACCGCATGCTAATTTTACTACTCTATGAAGCCATTTCATCCCTGTCTTCCAAATATACTTCACCATTTCAGGTCTAATTTCATCTATTCCTGCTGCTTTATGACAATGGAGTTTATTTACCATCATTTCCACTTCATCAAGTGTAATTTCACCGACAACATTGTCCTCCTCCCCATGAACACGTTTGTTTGCGACATGTCGTTGTGAAGATTTTTCAAAATATTCCTTCCACCTCTCCAGTGAATCCCTGGGATCTATTATGAGTTCACCTGATTTACCCAAAACACTATTCATTTCCTTTTACCCTCTCTTCCTAAGATTCTTTATTACTGTGCAGAAAAGTTTTCCTGCTTTTGACCAGCCTTTCCAATTTATTAAGTTCTTACCAAAATCTTCCCACGACTTCTTCTCGGATTTAACAACTATTTGGTTCGTTCTGCTTCTTTCCTCTACGTACAGTTCCCTGTCTTCATTAGTCTTTGTTTGGAGCCGTTACTGATAAGCCTTCCTTTTACGTTTACAAGCTGCTCTCACTTTATCATTCCGCCAAGAGGTTAGCTTTTCCTCACCCTTACACAAGGTTGTTCCTAGATATTTCTCTACAATTTCTACTCCAGCATCCCTGTATGTCACCCATTCCCTTTATGTTTCGTATATCTGCTTACTGTCCACCGTTTGAAACTTTTCACTAATCACATCCATGGATTTCTGTCTAATTTCCTCGTTCTGAAGATTTTCTACGCTTATCCGTCTACAGCCAGATTTTAGGTTCTCTATCCTAGCCTAGAGATACTTAGTTCACTACATATGAGATAGTGGTCTGTATCATCAACAAATCCCCGGAATACCCTCACATTCCTGACATATTTCCTGAATTCAAAGTTGGTTATGTTATAGTCTATTATGCATCTGGTGCCCGTACTCTCCCATGTGTAGTGGTGAATAGCCTAAAGCTTGAAGACATTATTTGTAACTGCTAATCCCATACTAGCACAGAAGTCTAGCTTCCCATTCCTATCAGCCTCTATGTCTTCCCCACATTTACCAATCACCGTTCCGTATCCTTCAATTCAATTTCCAACTCTTGCACTGAAATCGACCATTACCACTATTCTAGCCTCTCTGTCGACCCTGACTACGATGTCACTCAATGTTTCATAAAACTTGTCAACTTCATCTTCATCTACACCCTCACATGGTGAATACACTGAGACAACTCTCGTCCTAATTCCTACAACCCACATAATTCGCTCATTTATGTGCCTAACAGAAACATGTTGCGCAGTAGTTTTCCTAATGAACATTCCTACCCCACATTCTGTCGTTCCCTTTATAACACCCGTCAAGTACACTTTATGATCTCCTACGTCTTCCTCGTTATCTCCCCTTACACGAATATAATTAACTCCTAACACATCCAGACATATCATCTTTGCTGACACAGCCAGTTCTAATTTATTTCTCCCATAAGCCCCATTAATACTGATAGCTCCCCATCGAATTCCATTTCATTCATCAATTTGTTTCCAATCAGTTCCTGGCCTGTCAAATGAGAGTGGGGCTCCTTTACTCCCATAGGTCCGAGGCTTGCTTAAAACGTTTTGAGCGTGCTCGATGAACATTTTTTTAAGCAGAATGCTACCCTACTTGCGCATAGTTCAAGTGAGGATCTCTACTCTAACGGGTTAGGGATCACCGGTGGATTGCATAGTAATAGCCGCCTGAGCACAAGAGTGGCCATGATTCTGAATATGTCCGAGATGCCCACTCCCATTCCATAGCAACTGGTACCCCAACTCTCAGGACCATTTACCAGGCCACTCAGCTGTTGCCCATGGTTCACGAACAAAGATGTGACTAGAGTAACCCACGCCATGAACCAACGCATTTGGTAATAATAATAATAATAATAATAATAATAATAATAATAATAATAATAATAATAATAATAATAATAATAATAATAATAATAATATTTTTTTCATTCCCATTTTTCCTCAACCTCAGAAATTAGAATGGAATGTTTATTTGTATTGCTTAAATTTGAATCACGGGATAGAAGAGTAAGTTCTTCACGGCTGGAGACGAGGACTGCGAAGAAAGATGCTCAGAATATCACTCTAATCATCTGGGACATTGCTGCAACTTCACACTTTGGTTATATTCTTTTATACAGTTTTCACTTGTTTTGGGCATGATAATATTGGGCGACAACATCATCTGTAATTTAAATTTAAAGCTCTTCAATCTCTAGTAAACGCTAATAATAACAACACATCTGACACTACATCTTACCTGTAAAATAACACACAAGTAACATTTTACAGGTATGTCATAGAGTTATATCTGACAATACTCTTCTAATCCATTATGCGTAAAGGAGAATGAACCTTAAATACATTATACTGTAGGAGTGCGTAAATACGTCTTGCAAACATACATTCCTACAGTGCTGTAATATAATGTAATTCTTCTTTACACAAAAGCTTAAGGAAAAGAGCACAACCCAAAATTTGTTCTGATGGACTGCATATCCATAGGCTATGTGTCTAGGAGTCGTGTAGGGCCTATAGGAAGAGCATTGCCAGATACGCAGTATTGCTCGCATAGCGACGATGTGTTATGATTACTGTTTTCGACATATTGAAAAGCTTTGAAGTTACATTAACTGAGTTGATACTGAAAAGTAAGGCTTCGTTCTTAACACACACACACACACACACACACACACACACACACACACACACACACACACACACACACACACACACACACACACACACACACACACACACACACACACACACACCAACGCGATTAAATGATCTAATCTTGAAAGAAGCCTGGTTGTGGAGAATATTGTAAGACGCTTATCGACGGTGCGCCAGCAATACTTCGCATCTGACAATGCTCTTCCTATCCATTGTTTTCCTTAAGACTGGTCATGACTCCCAGCCACAGATGGATATTTTGTCCATCAGAACAATATTCGATATTGTAACCGTTCATCACCATCCAGGCCCAGTTAACAATATATGCCGTTTTCTGCGACATTCTGCGACATATAGTGTCGTAATTATCTATTTATGCCGTCCGACTCGTTGGCTGAACGGTCAGCGTACTGGCCTTCGGTTCAGAGGGTCCCGGGTTCGATTCCCGGCCGGGTCGGGGATTTTAACCTTAACAGGTTAATTCCAATGGCACGGGGGCTGGGTATATGTGTTGTCTTCATCATCATTTCATCCTCATCACGAGGCGCAGGTCACCTACGGGAGTCAAATAGAAAGACCTGCACCTGGCGAGCCGAACCCGTCCTGGGATACCCCAGCACTAAAAGCCATACGACATTTCATTTCATTTCATCTATTTATGCCCAGACCGGGATGCAAGTTGCCATACGCAAGCTCGAAGAGTGCAGGTCTAATTGCTTGTACCGAGAGGGAGAAGGCTCATTACAGCGGAACCTTGGAATTACGCTCTCGCTTTGCGAGACGGAGAAGGCAGGTACCACGCCAAGCGCAGAAGAGTATGTGGGTCAGAAAGTGGGGTTTACCACGGCGTGTTAACCCAAGAGATAGAAATTCTCAGCGATTTACCCGCATATTCATTGGTGCCAACCCACGGTATTCAACTGTTATTAATAATAATAATATTTTTGTAACCTATGGAAAATTACGAGTAAGGACTCATTTGAACCGGCGTATTTATGCAAATTAATGATGTATGAAAAGGTAATACTTTATGAATGGAGCGGTAATTACACGCGTTATACAGCAGTGCGTAGATTGAGGCTAAGTGTTAGGGTTTAGCTGTGCGAGAGAAAACTGGGATTCACCAGGAGATAATACAGGACGCGTGGATTTACGAAAAGGAAGCTTTCGAGATTACGAGCGACCCAGCGTTCGGATCTACATGAAATTAGATCAGTGTAAAGTAGGAGTCAAGAGCTACAATTTGATTACTCTCACGTCGCGGAATTATTATGATTAGCGAAGCGAAATTTAACCTTGGGGCGTGGCCTGCCACCTTCCTAGCCACCCGCCCAAATCGCTATAAATGAAACCCAGACCTAGCTCCACCAGTCCATTGTAATCTGTGCGACCGTAGTACTTACGTGTCGGCACGAAACGTTGTGAACCAGAGTGTGTAGTTAGTGTGATCCAGTGCAACATGGATAATAGTGTGTGAGGTGCAGTATCGAATAAAATATATCAGCGCGGTGCAAGTATCGCGAAAACAGGCTATGTGGTATGAGACAAATACGGTTGCGTTTGAATAGAGGTGTTTTCTTTAATCCCGTAGATTTTTGTAACTTCAGTGACGGCTCACAAAGTAATAATTATAGAACGAGCAAACGATTAAAGTCACTGAGAGTTAGTGAGACGCTGACTACACTTAAGCGATTAGTAGTGGCCGAAATTAAGATAGTTGAATAATGATTGACACCCAATAAACTAATAGAACGGTGTTTTTAAGAGAAGAGCGTCTGCCTGCTCCAGTGACACATTAATTTACGGGAACCATTAATCAGGCCGTGTGACAAAAAGTTAATGAATAGTGACTTACACAGACTTACTACTATGCAGATTAGTTGACTTGAGTTAATGAGTGGGTCTAATCACCAGTAGGTTATTATAAAACACATAAACAGTATTTATTAACCATTTCCCATTTTTGCCTATATGTTCATGAGTGGTCATCGAAGCCAGGATTTGAATCAACTAGAGTCGCGCCTTAGTGCCAGCGTTCATCTCTTCAGGGAACGTCGAGAAATTCCAACTGCAGGAGACCACAGTTTGAGACAACATTGGCGGCACCAAAAGGAAGAGGAACCAAGGACTACCTACTAAAGAGGCCGCAGTGATGGAGGCCTAAAATCCCTAAGTGAACCCTCAAGATGACAACAGACTGCACACAGTATTGATGAGTACATTTTTTCAAAATACTAAGCATGAAATTCGCATAGCCGCATAATAAAATACTATTTGTACATATTTTTGTTTTATTTTGATATATAATTAATGTCCGACTCGTTGGCTGAATGGTCAGCGAACTGGCCTTCGGTTCAGAGGGTCCCGGGCTCGATTCCCGGCCGGGTCGGGGATTTTAACCTTCATTGGTTAATTCCAAAGGCTCGGGGGCTGGGTGTTTGTGCTTTCCGTAACATCCCTGCAACTCACACACCACACATAACACTATCCTCCACCAGAGTAACACGCAGGTACCTACACATGGCAGATGCCGCCCACCCTCGTCGGAGGGTTTGCCTTACAAGGGCTGCAATCGGCTAGAAATAGCCACACGAAATTAAGAAAATAATGTAATTAATATTATTAAATGTAGGTGGACGCTATCTGCGTGTTAATGGGAAAAGTTATTTATTAATTCGATTTTTATTAGTATTTTCCTCTGTGATTTAATGATAATCACTCATTTCTTCCGCGAACTTATTTGCATAAATTAGTATGCAAGACTCCATTGGACTCAGATGCATGTGAAGCATATTTTTAAGGGTGGAACCAGCACTTCAGCTGATTTTATAATTCATTCCTTATCTCACTAGCCGGTATGGATCTTCACAATATTTTGACCACATATTACATATTCGCTTCACATGGTAATCCATTCATTTTAATAATTCCCTTAATATTTAAGAATGCTGATCATCGAAGATTTCTAGTTCCGAGGTGCAACCCATGAATTATAGGTATAATTACGCGAGTGCGGTGGTATTAGTTAACTACCTGTTGAGTAGAGTCCTCTAAATTATTGAATAAGGTGGATTTGAGATGCAGCAGTGTGAAGGCAGGGGATATGATACTTGTGAAATGTTCGAGATGACAGAATGAAAGATGACAAAGAATTAGAATAATTATGATTATCGCGACGTATTGAATTAGGCTGAATATGGCCAGAATGGCGAGAAATAAGAATTGGCAGCCTCTGAATAATTATGTACCTGGAAGGGAGCAAGTCAGAATTACGGAGAGAAGAAACAGTGAAAGTTGTCCGTGTGGGTCAGCTAGTTGAACGCTGCCCATTGCAAAAGGGACAGATTTATGATATGAAGGTGTGTCAGGTCCTGTGGTACGGGCTAAGTCGTCTGTCACAGCTCTCGGAATGTTAGCACTGGTGGTCTCCATTTAACACTGCATTAATAATCCCATGCATATGATATACTATGACCAGCGATGTGAATTTAATAAGTCTGTACAATACGGATTCCTCCCCATTATTATATATTAAATTAGCTCGTAATAGGAGTTTCTGATTTTGCGCCTCAGAGACTGATGAACGCGGGTTCGACCTGCGTCTGATGAATTTGGCTGACACCACATTGCTTAACTAGGACATATTTTAAAGATGTATTGTTTGTCAGTGTATTTACTAGTGATTGTTTATTTCTTTGTATACTGTGTTCGTGTATTTGTGTTTTATGGTGACGGGCAGGAAACCAACGTTCCATTGGTCCGCTTTGTAAATAATAGGGTAAGGTAAGCCCAAAAAACACGTATATGCGATTAATGTAATGTGTAATTGATTTGTTCCAGTAGACCGTATGTTCAATATGCGGCGATGTGATTTTGTGGGTAGGAAAATGTGCACAACTACATCTGTAAAATACTTCATAACCATGACGGCCAGATAAAATAGTACGGCCTCACGAGAAATGTCATTTTCATATTTTGTCAATACATTCAGTGAACAGATACCATGGGGTATCATTGTGAGGTGATAGGATAAACCTGTGATTTGTATAAAGTGTAAATTATAAGTGCGTATGATAAGGCGATTTAAGGCATGCCAAATTATAGCCAAAACAGAATATGAGCTGGCAAAGACATTCAGGCTTTCTGCATATAAATGATTTTTATGTATGTAATAACATGGCATTATTTCGTACGATTTGATGTTGTGACTTTATCAGTTTATAAAATTGTATGTTTGAAAATGTTGGGAACAAAAAATCTTCTCATTTAGTAGTATTAGTGTATTCCTCTTATATTAGAGAACACACTACTTTCAATATATCGCTGGCTTACTTCTAAAACCTCGTATGTCACAATGCTCTTCCTACCCATTATATTCCTTAAGACTGGTCACGCCTTCCAGCCACATATTTATATGCAGTCCATCAGAACAATTTTCGTTGTGTTAATTTTCCTATGCCATTCTCTAAAGGAAAATGGACCCTAACATGCCGTATTGTAGGGATGTTGTTTCCATGGCGAATTCATGCACTCCTACAGTTTGATGTATTTAAGGTTAATTTTCTTTTACACTTCAGCATTGGAAAATGAACACAACGAAAATTGTTCTGATGGACTACACATCCATATGTGGCTGGGGGGCGTGACCGGTCTTAGGGAAGACAATGGATAGGAAGTGCATTGGGAGATACGAGGTTTTAGAAGTAAGCCATCGATATTTAAATTAGTGCCCATTTTTAGCGAACAGACCACTGATCCATATGCTCCTGAGCGTAGCCGTTGATACAGTGAAAGTAGGGAAGATGGGACTTCGACGCCCGGGAAGTGATGTCCGAAATTTCTCATCCAAAGATTTCCATTCAAATATTTACTTGTGGAACTGAATTACTTAAATGATGCCCTGATGAGCCCGGGACAGGTGCAATATGTTCATTTTCCTATGCTTATGTGTAAAGGAAAATGAACCTTACCGTACCGCACTCTTATTTACTCACTTCTACAGTGTAATGTACTTAAGGCTCATTTTCCTATTTCTCTTTTTATTTATTTAGTTACTCAAGAAAGGGCACCTGAGCCGAGGTTCTTGCGGCGCAACACAAGATTAAATATCGGCAGAGTTTACAAAATATTTACAATACAATAATAGCTTATTTCTTAATACGTTACTGTCTTAGAGAAGAGGAAGCCCTTACAAATATATAATACCACCGTACATTACTTGGTTTGAAAGATTTACTGCTCATTTTCTTTTGTTCATTGGTTATTTATATTTTGTTTAACATTAGCATACGAAAATGAACACAAAGAAAATTGTTCTAAAAGAATAATATTAATAATAATGTTACTTGCTTTACGCCCCACTAACTACTTTTGACGGTTTTCGGAGACGCTGAGGTGCCGGAAATTTGTCCCGCAGGAGTTCTTTTACGTTCCAGTAAATCTATCGACACGAGGCTGACGTATTTGAGCACCTTCAAATACCATCGGACTGAGCCAGGATCGAACCTGCCAAGTTGGGGTCAGAAGGCCAACCGCCTGAGCCACTCAGCCCGGTGAAAATTGTTCTGATGGACTGCATATACATATGTTGGGATCATACTGGGTGACTAATATTGAAAGGGATGACAGGAGATTGCATAAGAAAGTAGTTCAACGAGTGAAAGATATAGAAAGACAAACAATTAGGACAGAATGCAATAGTAAGAGAACACTAATAGAATTTTGTAAAATAAGTGAGAATATGACAATAAGGACACAAATGTTAACAAAAAGGGTAATGAGAGGAATAATCTGGTGGCTGATGGGAGTGTATAAAAATAAAGCTTTAAGAGAAAAAAATGACGAAAATAAATGTATTTTATGTAATTCAAATATGGAAGTGGCTCATTTGATTAAGGACTGCAAAGAAACATTACAGAGAAATACATAGAAAGGAAAGAATTGGATAAAATTCTAAATGAAAATGAACTGTACACACTCTCTAGTCTATTAAGCAGAGAATGGAAGAAACCGGGAAAGGTAGCCAAATTATTTAATATTATGAGAGGTATTTGGGAAAAAAATGTAAAGAAAACAGAGATAATTGCATGTAGCTACGTTCAAAGATATATGTAAGCAACTATTAATGAATATGTCTGTGGTAGTAGATTATAACTGAATATGGTACAAGTTACAAGTAAGTGACAGTTCGAAACTGAATAGAACCAGTGACATGTGATAGTGATGGATGCGATGATCGGACGGCCCCTCCCCCGTAGTGGTGGCCATCCTTGGATGGAGGGGGAGGGGGTTATGTCCGTTCATTGTTTTCAATCGGTCGTGTGGAATTAATATATTCGATTTATTCACAGATATGGAACATTATATAGTATAACTCACGAATAAGTAAGGGCGACAATAATTATAAGTTTAGTATTATGTTTCGTTTTTTTAAAATATTTGTTCAGTTTTGTCTCTTTGTTCCTTAGATATTGTATATTTCTAATTAATAGATTCAATTCATTGATATGTAAGCCGTACTGTATACCTTCTAATGAGATTGTTGGTTGTTTGTCTGTCCGTTTTATTTTATTTTGGTTTTATTTTAGTTTGGTTTTGTTAGTTTGTTTGTTTGTTTTTGGCTGCTGACATACAGTAGAGTTGGAAGAGGGCGGGATAGGCCTGACCTATCTCAAGCTAAAGTGTTGATTCGGTACGTCTGCACATGTAAAGTAGAGTAAAATCGTGAATAGTGTTAGGTTAGAGGAAGTAAGTTGTCAATGAGACAGTGAAAGATGAGCCGAGTTATGGAATCCGTCTCGGCAGTGAAATGCAGGTGTGACAGCCTACATGTAGAGCTAGGCAATCCGCACACATGTGGGCTGTTACAGGAAGGAGTGGTGAGGAAATAACATTGACAGCTTAAAGGGTCTATGAGGTATCGGTTTCCGAGCCTCATGAGACATTTCTGGTCGTGACATCCCAGGGAAGGGTGGTAGGAGTTCCTCACCAGGGGTGATGTCGCGGCCAGACAGATTTAGGATAGATTTAGTATATATTCATGTAGTAAAGTAGTTAGTATTTTTTTTTGCTAGGGGCTTTACGTCGCACCGACACAGATAGGTCTTATGGCGACGATGGGATAGGAAAGGCCTAGGAATTGGAAGGAAGCGGCCGTGGCCTTAATTAAGGTACAGCCCCAGCATTTGCCTGGTGTGAAAATGGGAAACCACGGAAAACCATTTTCAGGGCTGCCGATAGTGGGATTCGAACCTACTATCTCCCGGATGCAAGCTCACAGCCACGCGCCTCTACGCGCACGGCCAACTCGCCCGGTAGTAGTTAGTTTAATTAGGTGGTGTGTTGCATGTGGAGCTGGCGATCCGCCCATGTGCAAGATGCTACAAAGTAGATTTAGAAGTAGTTAAGTAGTATATTCATGTAGTAAAGTAGTTCGTTTAGTTAGGTGGTGTGTTGCATGTGGAGCTGGCGATCCGCCCATGTGCAAGATGCTACAAAGTAGATTTAGAAGTAGTTAAGTAGTATATTCATGTAGTAAAGTAGTTAGTTTAGTTAGGTGGCGTGTTGCATGTGGAGCTGGCGATCCGCCCATGTGCAAGATGCTACAAAGTAGATTTAGAAGTAGTTAAGTAGTAAGTAGTTAGTGTCTAGCTATAAATAGTTTGTGAGTGTTTATTTTATTGGAACATTGTAACTGGGCGAAAGCCTGTTATGTTCAGTTCAATAAATAACAATAACAATATACATATGTGGCTGGGAGACGTGACAAGTCTTAAGGGCAATAATGGATAGGAAGAGCATTGTATGATATGACCTTTTGCCCGAACAGTGACGATTTATCATGCTAGCCTGGTGCAGTCCTTATAAGGTCGACCCTCCAACGAAGGTGGGCTTCATCTGTCGTGTATAGGAAAATGCATGTGACTTTGGTGGAGTATAGAGTTGCAGGGATGTTGAGGACCGCACAAAGACCCAACAGAATTAACCATTTAAAACCCGTTCGGGAATCGAACCCAGGGCCCGCTGAACCTAAGATCACCATGCTAATCGTTGAACCATGAAGCCGAGCAATTATTGTGCTTATCAACGTTCAGATTCAAATAAATGGGGAAAAGGTTAGATTGCAAGTGTGTAATTATATTTAGGACTCTAAACCATTTATTCTCATTATATTTACTTCCTTTTTCTGGTTAATGCACAGTATACATTATATATCGTTGCTCCTATGCCAAAACCGCGAATGTGACAATGCTCTTCCTATCCATTATTTCCCTTAACACAGGTCAAGCCTCCAGCCACATATTGATATACAGTCCATCAGAACAATTCTCCTGTCGGCAGCCCTGAAGATGGTTTTCCGTGGTTTCCCATTTTCACACCAGGCAAATGCTTGGACTGTACCTGAATTAAGGCCACGGCCGCTTCTATCCCATTCCTAGGCCTTTCCTGTCCCATCGTCGCCATAAGACCTATCTGTGTCGGTGCGACGTAAAGCAAATAGCAAAAAAAGAGAACAATTTTCGTTGAGTTAAATTTCCTATGCGGGTGTGTAAGGGAAAATGAACCTTAAATACATCATAGGCTATAAGTGGGTAAATAGGTCATGTTGAAATACATTCCCACAATACAGAACAGTAAAGTTTATCGGCCACTCATAAATATAATAATGCTATTTTTACTATTTTCTTAGGGATTTATTACAGATTTTTTTCAAATCTTATGGAGGAAAAAGACTCTTGTGCTTGTCCTCATACTGAGGTTGTGCAGCTCTTTTCAGGCACACCTCCAATGAGGGTGAGTTGCAAGTACCATTTCAACCACATACCAGCCCTCCTGCCATTCTTAAATTTCTGACAGTACCGGGAATCGAACCCGAGTCCCCGAGGATGGCAGCTAATAACACTAACAGCTACGCTACGGCGGCGGACATGTTCTAGATATCAACACGGGACTTTTACGTTGACCGCCTCTGTGGTGTAGTGGTTAGCGTGATTAGCTGCCACCCCCGGAGGCCCGGGTTCGATTCCCGGCTCTGCCACGAAATTTGAAAAGTGGTACGAGGGCTGGATCGGGGTCCACTCAGCCTCGGGAGGTCAACTGAGTAGAGGTGGGTTCGATTCCCACCTCAGCCATCCTGGAAGTGGTTTTCCGTGGTTTCCCACTTCTCCTCCAGGCGAATGCCGGGATGGTACCTGACTTAAGGCCACGGCCGCTTCCTTCCCTCTTCCATGCCTATCCCTTCCACTCTTCCCATCCCTCTACAAGGCCCCTGTTCAGCATAGCAGGTGAGGCCGCCTGGGCGAGGTACTGGTCATACTTCCCAGTTGTATCCCCCGACCAAGAGTCTGAAGCTCCAGGACACTGCCCTTGAGGCGGTAGAGGTGGGATCCCTCGCTAAGTCCGAGGGAAAAACCGAACCTGGAGGGTAAACAGATGATGATGATGATGATGATGACTTTTACGTTCATAGACCATTTCTAACTGAGCTGACTCTTGTTCAATTAAATTTTTCTTCTGTAAAACAACAACTATCCGGCTTTTGTGCAATGCCAAGGTAATACGATCTGAAAATTTATAAGACGAAATAGTTCAGTGAATCTACAGCCAACTAGGTAAACATAATTCCAATTACATGTCATGTCTTTGAACATTTCTGAATGTAAGTCACATATTTTTATCATGCTGGCCTGCCGGGCTGAGTGGCTCAGACGGTTGAGGCGCTGGCCTTCTGACCCCAACTTGGCAGGTTCGATCCTGGCTCAGTCCGATGGTATCTGAAGGTGCTCAAATACGTCAGCCTCGTGTCGGTAGATTTACTGGCACGTAAAAGAACTCCTGCGGGACTAAATTCTCGCACCTCGGCGTCTCTGAAGACCGTAAAAAGTAGTTAGTGGGACGTAAAGCAAATAGCACTATTATTATTATCACGCTGGCCTCTTCGTATTACACGACAATATTCAGAGTAACGTAGCACGGTAATATTTTTAGTTTTTTTAAATCTCCTTTTAGAGAATATTATTCTAATTGCATTAGAGATATTGTAATTTTGTCATCCAGACATGAAGAACTTCCGTCTCTAAATATAAGGAAGGGCATTCGGTTCAACTCGTCCAGGCTACATTCCCCTTCGGAAATCTATCTCACTTGCAGCTAGAGCGGAATCATATCTGGCCCATGTGTCATCCGATAGCTTCATAACAAGACACTAAGACGTAGTAAACAATATGTTTTTTGTAGCTGGAAACATGTGGTAGGAACAGGATAGAGAAAATATTAGTTCTTCCTTTCCTGACAGAATTTAATAAGAAAATGAAAGGAAGGAACAGAGGTAAATAAGATGGAAGGCTCACGGATTTATTTGGTTCACTCAGCTAATATGGAATTTCAGTCTCGTTTCAAATTTTATTCACTTGAGAAGAAAATATACTATTTCGTATCTATCTCTATTTCATTCCATACTTTTAAATACCGAGCGCGTTAGCCGTGCGGTTAACTGTGAGGTTGCATTCGGGGGATGGAGGGTTCGAATTCTACAGTGGGCTGCCCTGAAGGTGGTTTCCCGTGGTTTCCCATTTTCACAGCAGGCAAATACCGAGGCAGTGCCATAATTAAGGCTACGGCCACTTCCTTCCCACACCGAGATCTTTCCCATCCTTGCGTAGCTGAAAACCATCGATGTGTTAGTGCGATGTTAAACCACTAATTAAGAAAAGAAAACAAATTTTTACTGAGGATTCCTACCACGACTATTTATTCATTTACATATACCATTTAACGGATTTATTGCCCACTTCAATGTACTGTTCATTTAGCTCGGTTATCTCCGAGTCTTGTGGTGATAGTCACAGTTGAGATTTTGTCCGCGAGTAAAATAATAATAATAATAATAATAATAATAATAATAATAATAATAATAATAATAATAATAATAATAATATCATTCAATGAACTTACAATAATGTCTAGATTTGTTGCAGGCGAGAATACACTTTGAATATCGAATTAGTTATATGAGCGTTGTGTATCTAAGGTTCCGCACCTTACTCAGTTATTTCTTTCTGCTTGTCGAAGGCTAGTTGTGAGCATTAAAATTCTGCGTGCAAATTAAATTCTCATTTTCGAAGAAGACATTTCTGCTGAGACAGGTTCAGCTGAGACTGGCGCTCCTAAAATACAAGGTTATCTGTATTTCTATGGTTTTCTTTTAAAACCTAGTATGTCCCAGTGCTCTTTCCCAATTATATTCCTTAAGATTGGTCACGCCCCTAGCCACATATTTACATCCAGTCCGTCAGAATAAGTGTCGATGTGTTCATTTTCCTACGCTAATGTGTAAAGGGAAATGGACTGTGGCTGAGAGGGGTGTCCAGTCTTGAGGAATATAATAGGTAGGAAGAGCAATGGGACATACAAGGTTTGTAGAGGAAGCTATTAGGTATTAGCTGTTTGACACTTGCTATTGAACAGCCTACAGTATAGGGATTGATTGTGAATTGCTCATCTTCCAGGTTTTCTTTCTTAGTATTGAATAATGTACAATAAATATCTCCCTGGAAGGAAAACCATGAACTGGCATTGAAGACATTTCGATATTTATATCTATGGCTTACTTCTAAAACCTCGTATGTCCCAATGCTCTTCCTACCCATTATATCGTCTTTGCCGGGGCAAAACCTCCTATGTGATAATATTTTTGGAGATATACTGACCCTCAGTACATACATTATGAAGAGCGAGCATGCTTTGAACACATTCACACAATATTGCACCTTAGATGACAGAACCTTACCGGCCAAAGTTCTAAGCTAAAATATTTCACATACGAGGTTTTGTACCGGCAGCGACGAAATTCTTTCAGACTGGTCAAACCTCCCAGTCATATATTTATATGCAGTCCGTCAGAACAATTTTCGTTGTGTTCGTTTTTCTATGCTGATGTGTAAATGAAAATGAACGCTAAATGCATTATACTGTAGGACTACGTAAATACGTAATTAAAATATATATTCCTACAGTACGGTACGTAAGGTTCAATTTCCTTTACACATTAGCATACGAAAATGAACACAACGAACGTTGTTCTGTTGGACTGCATATCCATATGTGGCTGCGAGGCGTGACCAGCCTTAAGGAAAATAGTGGATAGGAAGAGCATTGAAAGATACGAGGTTTTAGACCTAAGCCCTCCATATATAATGTTAATTAATTTATGGATTGAGAGTCTGACTATTAGAATCACGTAGTACATGACAACATGTTGTTTATATGCGTGTTTCTGAGTGTCCAGGTATAATAATTCTTATTTTGATATTCGACTGAGACTTTTAGGGTCAATAAAGGGGTTACTGTGAAATAGTTTGACTCCTCCTTCAGCGTTTGACCTGATCTTCTATGTGTCTATATATTTCGATTTTCTACGCCTGTAATTTCAGAAAAGTTCCTTCATATTTGATGAAGATTATTTTGAGGTGAGAATGGACTATGACTATTTCATAAAATTTATAGTCGACACTTCCGTAAATATATTTCTGTACGGAGGACTAAAATAATCTGTCTAAGTTTATGTTAATAATAATACTTTTTATTAAGTCGAACATTTGCGAGAGAATGTCTACCCGTAATCAGAACTTTTCCTTAAAAATATGTCACGAAATGCGCCGGACACCGGTTACCCTATTTTGTTCATAGAAGGAACTACGCAGGACTGTGCTATGTAATACAATTCACTGATAAGTAGGAATCATTAATGAAAGGTATAAATAAAATTGACATTACATTGTGAACACACAAGAGGAATAGAATATGAGTAGGATATGCATTTCAGGAAGTAAAACTGTTTGTTTATAGCGTACAAACTGTCAAACACATTTCATCAGTGGAGGTCATGTTTGCGAAACAAATGGTGACTATTTTTATGAACTTTTGTTATCCCAATATCATGAATTAGTATATGGTTCTTTACGTAACAGAGTTAAACAGGTGATGTAAGGCCAGAAAATTAGGCACATACCGTGTATTTCATTTAATTATCCTCTTCAGACCCTAGACAGATAAAACGTGGACATTTACTTCTTAATCATGTGGTCTGTGTTACATAAACCATGACATTTACGAGCCGCTGAGTTCATGAAATATTTACCAGCAGCAGATTACAGCAGAGCAAGAGCATACTCGAGGGAAATATCCAAGATGACGGACGGATAGGGACCCTTCCAGGTGAGATGTCATTTGAATGCTCTTTTGTTGTTTTAACTTTCAGATACTGTTTCTTACATTTTACCATTTCTTTACTACATTTACTACATTACTACAAGAATGGCTTCAATAATACATTCTAAAATATTGTAATTCAATGAAAATTTTCGGGTGGACATGTCGTCACAGCTGTGCCAAAACCGCGAATGTGACAATGCTCTTCCCACTCAATATTTCCCTTAAGAAGGGAGACGCCTCCCAGCCACGTATGGATAAGCAGTCCATCAGAAGAATTTTCGTTGTGTTCATTTTCGTATGCCACTGTGTAAAGGAAATTGAACCCTACTGTACCGTGCTGCAGGAATGTATATTTCAATGACGTATTTACGCAGTTCTACAGTATAATGCATTTAAGGTTCATTTTTATTTACACATCAGCATAGGAAAACGAACACAACGAAAACAGTTCTGATGAACTACATATCAATATGTGGCTAGGAGGCGTGACTAGTTTTAAGGTTTTGGCACAGCAGTGACGATATGTGCAACATCTATCACGACGATCCTGTGGTATGAATACTCATTCTAATGCTAAATTTAAGATATTTAGGTCATTCAGTTTTAAGAAAGAAATGTTTGTTCCATTTCGTCTGGTCTTGGGCCTGAAGGGACTGTCATAATCTAATAAACACTTATCATTCTTTCACTCTTCCTCTGTTACTTAACTACACTATATTCTGCAGTACGTCAGTTAATAATACTCCTCTAAGTAGTAAAATTATTTATCCTCACTAGAAAGGAAGCATCTGCTTGTTTCCTTTTAAGAAGGCCAGATTTCAATTAGAATGAAGCATTCTTATGGCTTCGTCTTCGTTATTTGCTGTTCATATCATTCTCTAGGAATGTGCTTCACGTGCTGTGCTGCTATGTCCTGGGGAGTTCTGAATGGTTCACTTAACTTCACGTTGAGAAATAAGTTGTGATGCACGTACCACAGGGCGAATTGGTGGTATGCACGAAGTTGCGTAAGACTGAACACTGTGTCCAATTAAATGTTCCCTTAATAACCGGTCCAGAGCGGCTAATTTTATAGATTCGGGAATCAAGTCGTCGCTTACGAAACTAAATCTCGTATCAATTATTTTCCTTAAGACTTGTCACGCTTCCCAGCCACATATCGATAAGCAGTCCATATCAACAATTCTCTTTGTGTTCATTATCCTATGCATGTGTGTAAAGGAAAATGAATCTTAAATACGGTATACTGTAAAAGTGCGTAAAAATGTCATGCAAACATATATTTCTACAGTATGGCACGGTAAAAGTTAATTTTATTTTACACAGTAGCCTACCATAGGAAAATGAACACAATGAAAATTGTTCTGATGCACTGAATATCTATATCGCCCCTTAAGAAACAATACCGCATATCTGACAATGTTCTTCGTATCCATCATGTTCCTTAAGACTGGTCGCGTCTCTCAGCCACATACGGACATGCAATTTTCGTTGTGCTCATTTGCCTATGCGGGTGTATAAAGGAAAATTAACTTTAAATTCATTTTACTGTAGGTATTCGCAAATACTACATGCCAATATTCTGTACGGTATGGTACGGTAAGGTTCATTTTCCTTTAAGGGGTGGTATAGGAAAATGAACTTGACGAAAATTATTCTCATGGACTACATATCCATATGTCGCTGCTAGGCGTGACCAATCTTAAGAAACATAATGGATAGGAAGAGCACTGTCAGATACGCGTTATTGTTTCTTAAGGGATGATATGTGGCTGGAAGACGTGACCAGTCTTAAGGAAAATAATGGATAGGAAGAGCATTGTGAGATACGAGGCTTTGTTTCTTAAGCGACGAAGTGTTATTGAGAATCACACTGTCTTTCATACCAGAAATAACTTTTCTTCGATTTCTGTCTCTTATCCTGACATTTCTCAAAAATACGGTCATCTCCTTCTCTCTTTCCTCTCTTAGTTTAAAAATGCGGTCGCTAGTTTCCACCACCACGAACACCTCAAGGGTACACGTTATCAGGTAGCTCTCACGAGCTCAATAAGTGGACGAATGTGATCACTTTGGTAACTGAGGTCTCCAAAACAGGAAATGAGCAAAACATTTTATAGCAATCCTCATTTAGGTAGAGTAACTGAAGGGTGACGGGAGATTGTAGGAGATGTAAATCTGGGAAGACGGTTGTTGTAACAATACGGTGAGTCTCACTGAGGCACTAAAAATATTATTTCTACGACATGGAGAATTTTTATCACTACCAAAGACGAAGGTTACAATGTTAGGGCCTGACTCACAGCGCTCGTCCTAAAACCTGAAATTCAGTGAGGTATGTCATAAAATCCAATATAATAGCAGGAATCATCTAGTTGACAGCCTTACACCCTGGATTCCTTACTGTCCATACATGCGTGATTCAGATGTGTGTGTACCTTCTCTGCTCAATATGTCAATGAATTTTGTTTACTCGGAGTCGCTTGGAAAATATTTGCATGTGCATTAAAATTCGGACCATTTCCATACAACAACAAGGCCTCCCCTGTCAAAATTAACACGTTTTTCCTTACTAACTGCCGCATGTACCAAATCGAAATCACGGAATACATATGGAACCCTTCATGTCGCTTGTCACATACACGACATGTTAAGGAATTAAATTTGATACAGTATTCTTGAGAGATTTCTAACTATTTTTTAATAATTGTCAAGAACTTACCTTTCAGGGACTCCACTGCTGAACCTGTCCGTAACATAAGTTTTTAAAAAAGAAAATGAAATTCTTACTTACGGCGGAGGTTGAACTGGGTCAGGCACGCGGTAATTTCGGTGATATCGCTCTACAGCCCTCAGCATGGAGTCCTCCAAGTCCGGAGTGACCAACAGGAGGAGCAGCATTCCCAGGACTGTCCCCGTCATCATCAGGAAGAGCTTCATCACCTTGAGGAACGGATTCATGGCTGCCACTCTTGGTTACTTGAATCAAAGTTTACAGGGGATCATCTGGAAGAGATTCAAAGAAATTGATTTACAAGAAATATTTTGACTATTCTTCTCCACAATATATTGTGTTCAACAAGCTCAGTTTTTCACATTCCTCAAAGTCTACTCCGCGCAATGTGTCGTGCAATACGTATTATCCATTGAAGAGTCAGTGAAGACTGATAGGGGAACACGAATTGAGTTGGTGGCAGGTTATATGATTCCGTCAGAATCTCGTTTAATCGCTTGTTGATCATTCTGACGTAAGTTCCAAATAAATAAATGATTAATAATCAATAATAATAATAATAATAATCATCATTTTGACTCAAAACGAGAAACAATAATTTCCTGGTAAGTTAACATCAAGAAATGCCTCGAAGTAATGGGCCTACGACCAGAAGACGCGCACAAATGATACCTTTCCAGAACAAGCAACGTGACTTTTGGGACTTGCCAGGATGTGAAGTGGACAGCTAATGCAAAGTGGTGGGATGAACGCCGTGATCGACACAGCGAGCTAATGGATACCTACTGGATCAATCTAAAACTGAGTAAACGTCAGCATATATAATGAAACATATCGTGGTCCCTAGTTTGGTCTATTAGAAAATAATAAACAATCAATCAATTAAATAAATAAATAAATAAATAAATAAATAAATAAATAAATAAATAAATAAATAAATAAATAAATAAATAAATAAATAAATAAATAATAGCATAAAACTTCCAAATCGATGGATTACTTCTAAAACCTCGTATGTCCCAATGCTCTTCCTACCTATAATATTCCTTAAGACTAGTTCCGCCTTCCACCCACATACGAATATGCAGTCCATCAGAAAAATTTTGGTTGTGTTCATTTTCCTATGCTGATATGTAAAAGAAAATGGACCTTATTAAACCGTATTGTAGGGATATTGTTTGCGTGGCGAATTTACACATTCCTTTAGTATAATGTATTGAAGATCCAATTTCCTTCACATATTCTCATAGGAAAATGAACACAACGAAAATTTTTCTGATGGGTTGCGTATCCATTTGTGGCTGGGAGGCGTGACCACTCTTAAGGAAAATAATGGATAGGAAGAACATTGGGAGATACGAGGTACTAGAAGTAAGCCGTCGAAATGCCATCGAACTGATGCAGGATGGGGATCATGTTCCACCGTCTGTGCCACTTAGTCCGCCTTAAAACTAAATATTCCAGTCAACAGCCCAACAGTAGTCGGGATGCCTTTTAGGTTAGTAAATTACATTAACTCGAGTATTATTTTATGAGTTAGAAAAGTGACGTCTTTGACGATGTGAACTGAATATAAAATGATAAGAAAATGTTCTTAATTGAAATTAAGCAGTTTTGTATTGACGAAGAGACTCCTTTGACGGTAGATGTTCCATTATGGTTTTAAGTAACATTAGCGAAATAAGTTAGGTTTACTTCTGAAATTGAGGAATACATTTTTAACAACGCATTCAGGTTGCTGATGAGATCATGGATAACTGGTGGATTTTAAATGCAAACACTTTTTTTCAGTTCACGGGCTTTCTACAGTTTTTCCCTTTTTGTAGAATGGATTATTGTAACGTCAACTTAATAACATTTCCTTTTAGCTGTTGCCAAAGCCAGCAGTGAACTCATGTAGAAGATAAATCATGCTTGTACAATCCATAGTGTTGAATATCAATTTATCTGTCCACTATCTTGTAAACTAAATGTTAAGTTTGATATTTGACCTTGTAAGTAATCGTTTTAATGGTTATAAACAAATAAACTATGATTCGTAGGGCTCTTGAACATCGGATAATTCTGAATGAAGTCTCTTTTAACATACACACATAAGCTCACCGGACAAACAATTAGTCAACCCTGGAGAAATCATTACAGGCATCATTAAATACGGCGTAACTCCTCCTCTGGACCTGATAACAACCTGGACTCGGTTAGGAAGTGAGTGCCTACAAGGTTGTGCAGGTACGTCGTATATGGGTTAATATACTCGCTGAGGATTTGATCGCACAATTCCACCAAATTTTGGGGAAGCAGATGTGGGCGTTTTACCCGCTGTCCCAACATGTGCCACAGATTTTCAATGGGGTTCAAGACAGGTAATTTTGCAGGCCAATTGAGATGTAATATGGTGGGGGAGTGTTCATAAAACAAGTCAATATTCGTTCAGCCTCTTTGCCGTTGTCATATTGAAAAATCAGGGTATCAATGGCATACTCATCAGGCAGATATTGACTGAAAGGCAACAGGTGATCATCCAGAATGTTTAAATAAACATACTGGTTCATGTTAGTGGCCACCTCAGTGAGCGGGCCCAATCCATGATACGAGAAACACCCCCAAAACATCACAGACCCACCTCCGACTTGAACTTGACCTTGTACACACCCAGGATGAAATGCTTCATTTGGTCTTCGGTGCACTCAGCGACGTGCGTCATTGGAATACAGGCAAAAACTTGATCCGTCAGACCACATTACGTTCTGCCAGCCAGCTGCTGTCCACGTGCGGTGATTGCTAGCCCATTGAAGACGCGCAGCTTTATGTGCCTGTGTGAGCAATGGACTCGTGCGAAATGACCGACTCCCAATGTTCATTGCATGCAGTACCCGTCGCATTGTTCACTTGTTAACAGGTTGGGATGGACATTCATTCACTGCCTGCAGCAATTCCTGTCGGGTTTGGAACCGATTTTGCATTCACAAGCCGTGAAACACACCATCGCTCGCCCTCTGACCACAATTCTCACATCGTGTTTCGTGGACACGTGTAATACACCACTGCTTGTAGACACATTGAACAGTCTGCTGCGAAACACTAACAAATCAGGAAACTTCACGCAACGTATGGCCATGGGCACGGCCAAACACGATTGTCCTTTTTGCCACTCTGTCACATCCTTACATCTACTCATGTTGACATACACTGTCCGCTTGAAACATCAATTTATCACTGATCACTACTGCCTTATGCTCACGTAGAGGCAGTACGCGTGTGGTTGAGCACAGAACTCGTTCACTGCGCCAACTGTAAAGGCTTAATGTTCCACCTGCGCACTGGGGTGACTAACTAATTATTTGTCCGGTGAACTTATATACTTACATACATACATACTGATACCAATTGGTTCATATCATTGGCATATAATTGTTGTAGTTGGACGAAAGTTATATTATATGAGGTAGAATTTGAAGCAGGATATATGTCGCAATCCAGCTTGCTAAAATTATATCTTCGACAGCGCACAGTGGATATTGCATCAGAAAGAAGGCGATGGAATCTTCCCCTCTAGAGAGAGAAACGTGAGCTCAACATGCGACAGAGATATTAAAATTAAGATGGCAGAACTTTCAAACCAGCGAATTACAAAAGACCTCGCGAGGAAAAAATGAGGCAGCAGCAGGGACACCAATATGAACGCGCTGCGATATAAGCTTAAAACCATAAGAAGTGGTTGTTAAAGACAAATAAGACTTTCAAGTAACTATAAAAATGCAACAGAGATATCCTGGAAAACCTTTTTAATTAGATATGTGGCTACTGGAAACAAGGTATGATGAAACTGGTCCGGAAATTCCCAAGGCGTTTGTTCCACGAGGACGCCAAGCGGTGAGGCGCAGCACTCTACTCTTAAGTTCGGGACTGAATGGTTCGGACGTGTATTGTGATCGTCGCCGGAAAAACGTCGACAGAGCATTTAGCGACGTAAAGGAACAAAAACCTATTTAATATTCTGAACTTAGTATACAGGGACTATTCGCATAAGGGGATTAATTATATTCAAATTGTCTTAGATTTGAATTATTACGTGTGAAGTGCCGATAGACTTGTTCGTCAAGCATCAGTAAACATGGTTAAAGATGATGTCTCTAAAGATAATAGATAACTTGATGTCTTTGGAGTGTACAGACCGGGAAAGGGTAGCGCTGACGCTGATTCAGAATTATTTGATAAGGTAATCAGCTATGCTGGAAATGTTATTGAAAGAAATGTGATAGTAGCAGGTGATCTCAATTTACCAAATGTCAATTGGGAAGGTAATGCGAACGACAGGAAGCATGAACAACAAATGGCAAATAAGTTAATATGGGAAAGGCAGCTGATTCACAAAGTGATGGAACCAACTAGAGGGAAGAATATTTTGAATGTGGTGCTGATAAAACCAGATGAGCTCTATAGAGAAACCGAAGTAGTAGATGGTATTAGTGATCACGAAGCTGTTTTGGTCGTAGTTAAAATAAATGTGATAGACAGGAAGGTTTTAAAATTAGGACTATTCGGCAGTACCATATGACTGTTAATCAGGCATGAGGCAGTTTTTAAAAAGTAATTATGAAATGTGGAAAACGGTAAATAGAAATGTAAACAGACTCTGGGATGGGTTTAAAGCAATTATTGAGGAATGTGAAAACAGGTTTGTACCCTTAAAAGTGGTAAGGAATGGTAAAGACCCACCTTATTACAATAGAGAAATAAAGAGAATAACAAGGAGGTGCAGATTGGAAAGAAATAGAGTCAGAAATGGCTGTGGAAGTAAGAAGAAATTGAAGGAACTTACTAGGAAATTGAATCTAGGAAAGAAGTCAGCTAAGGATATCATGATGGCAAGCATAATTGGTGGTCATACAAATTTTAGTGAAAAATGGAAGTGTATGTATAGGTACTTTAAGGCAGAAACAGGTTCAAAGAAGGACATTCCAGGAATCATTAATGAACAAGGGGAGTGTGTATGCGAGGATCTTCAAACGGCAGAAGTATTCAGCCAATAGTATGTAAAGATTGTTGGTTACAAGGATAATGTCCAGATAGGGGAGGTGCGTAACACTAAAGAAGTATTAAAATTTACATATGATAACAATGACATTTACAGTAAGATACAAAAGTTGAAAAATATAAAAGCAAATGGAATTGGCAAGATTTCTGGAGATATACTAAAGGCAATAGGTTGGGATATAGTACCATATCTGAAATATTTATTTGATTATTGTTTGCATGAATGAGCTATACCAAATGAATGGAGAGTTGCTATAATAGCCCCTGTGTATAAAGGAAGGGGTGATAGACATAAAGCTGAAAATTACAGGCCAGTAAGTTTGACATGCATTGTATGTAAGCTTTGGGAAAGCATTCTTTCTGATTTTATTAGACACGTTTGCGAAATTAATAACTGGTTTGGCAAAAGGCAGTTTGGGTTTAGGAAAGATTATTCCACTGAAGCTCAGCTTGTAGGATTTCAGCAAGATATAGCACATATCCTGGATTCAGGAGGCCAAATGGACTGTATTGCGATTGACCTATCTAAGGCATTTGATCGGATAGATCATGAATCATAGATGAATCATCATGAATCATCATAGGTCATTGGACTAGAAAAAAGTGTTACTGAATGGGTGGCTTTATTTCTAGAAAATAGAACTCAGAGAATTAGAGTAAGTGAAGCTTTATCTGACCCTGTAATAATTAAGAGGGGAATTCCTTAAGGCAGTATTATTGGACCTTTATATTTTCTTATATATCAATGATATGTGTATAGTAGAGTAATAAGAGATAAGGCTGCTTGAAGATGATGTTATTATGCACAGAGTAATAAATAAGTTACAAGATTGTGAGCGGCTGCAGGGTGACCTCGATAGTGTTGTGAGATGGACGGTGGGCAATGGTATGATGATAAACGGGGTTAAAAGTCAGGTTGTGAGTTTCACAAATAGGAAAAGTCGTCTCAGTTTTAATTACTGCGTTGATAGGTTGAAAGTTCCTTTTGGGATCATTGTAAGTACCTAGGTGTTAATATAAGAAAAGATCTTCATTGGGGTAATCACATAAATATGATTGTTAATAAAGGGTACAGATCTCTGCATATGGTTATGAGGGTATTTAGAGGTTGTAGTAAGGATGTAAAGGAGAGGGCATATAAGTCTCTGGTGAGACCACAACTAGAGTATGGTTCCAGTGTATGGGACCCTCACCAGGATTACTTGATTCAAGGACTGGAAAAATTCCAAAGAAAAGCTGCTCGATTTGTTCTGGGTGATTTCCGACAAAAGAGTAGCGTTACAAAAAAGTTGCAAAGTTTGGGCTGGAAGACATGGGAGAAAGGAGAAGAGCTGCTCGATTAAGTGGTATGTTCCGAGCTGTCAGTGGAGAGATAGCGTGGGAGGACATCAGTAGACAAATAAGTTTGAGTAGTGATTTTAAAAGTAAGAAAGATCACAATATGAAGATAAAGTTGGAATTCAAGAGGACAAATTGGGTAAAATGTACGTTTATAGAAAGGGGATTTTGGGGATTGGAATAACTTACCAAGGGAAATGTTCAAAAATTTTCCATTTTCGTTGCGATCACGTAAGAAAAGGCTAGGAAACCAACAGATAGGGAACCTGCCACCTGGGCGATTGCCCTAAATGCAGATCAGTAGTGATTGATTGACTGATGAAGTTGTGGGGCACGTTGGAGTTTGATTTACCATTGAATCGCGGATTCTTTCTGAGATATAATTAGACTCTTTCGGGAATTGAACGCTAGGGGGAGAAGAATAAATTTTGTGTTTATAATTTGTATCATAATAAATATACTTTTTTGTATGCTCAGTGATTACCAATTGTGTTCGGACACGTGTAGGCCAATTGTGCCGTACGCTAATTGTGACAAGAACATGGACCTCAAGAGGAGTATTTTCCCAGACGGTAGTGTTTCCGTCATGATGGAGTGCGCACCACATCGATGTGCCAACCAGATGTCTGAGGTGGTGCGTGGCTGAACCATGAAGCGAACCGGACTAAGATGAGTACATCTGTTTTTATCTAACACCACTATGCATGAATCATCTTGTTGTGAAAATTTGTAAATAATAACTTCTTGCATGTGATGGCTCCGTTTTATTTGATTTGTAAAATGTAGCAAGGGTCAGGTAGATTTAGATAATTAATTTTGTAGTACTAATGCCTTGGATGTGTGTATTTTGTATATAATCTGCGTATGTTAATGTTATTTTGATCCTTAGAATATATTCATGAGCGTGTGTTATGTTATACGACCTTCTGAAATGATATAAGCGTGTGGTAATGATATTCTGAGATAATATCAGTGTGTGTTAATATTTTAATAAGGATAGATGGCATTTAGTACACTTAAATAGTTTTTGGGACATGTTAGATATCGTAATGGCATGTTGCTCGTGTATTCCCAATCTTCGAGAAAAGTTCATTTATATTGTGCTGCGGATTTGAATCAGCGACCATCAACGTACATTACAGTGTATATTTAGAGTCTTTGTTCATCGATAAGTGATTTGATTTTGTCAGGTTAATGCTACGTGTACTGTGAGTTAACTTACATTCTTTAATACTTCATCTTTAAGTTTATTTTTGAGCCTTGTTTGAGATAGGATACTTTAACATTCAGAGCACTAGTGAGAGAAAGTAAACCAATGATAATGGAACGAGATATCGTCAGGTATATTGAGTGTAAAGAGATTAAGTATTCTCGATGAATAATAGTGGGAATCCTGATGAGGTTTGAACCAGTGGATGATGATTGAAGGCAAGATATTGTGTATTCTGAAATGTAGAATGCAAGGAATAATTTTAGTTATAAGCCCAGTGAAGGCTGAATTATATGAAGTATTATTTGGAAGAGATTGAATGAGCTCGCCGAGAACACGGAGATATTGCCAAGTGATGGCAGTTATATGGCTGAGGCGCAAAGGAAATAGATTATTTATATTCCAAGTTGAGATTTCTCCACTGTTCTGCATTTTTCGTGTTAAGGAATAAACCCCTTTTGAAATAGGGTCATCAAGGAATAGTTATGATGTCATTTATTACTTAATTCAAATCGATCAGGTAGGCCACAGCATATTGATATTTAAAGATTTAACGCCATTTGTAATACTCTAGTTAAAGGTAGGGCTTATCAGGTCACTGTAATGGAACGCCTCGATGAACGTCATTTCAACTCTCGATCAGTTAAATGGACTTGGGATTTCCTGATGGTTATCATTGCTGGATTTATTCTGTTGTGATGGTTAGTGCTTATTGTATATTTTGGCAACGCATATTTTGATTTGTGGTTGTAGTAATTTTTGATTTGTGGATTCAGTTCCATGAGGTAGCTATGTTCGAGGTAGGGGTTCTTTTCCCGCTGCAGTAGATTCAGTGTAGGTGTAAGTTTTGGGGGATTTTGTGTTATTCGTGTGACGTAGGGCCCTTCGCTACAGTTTGTGTTTTATTTAGAGTGATTATAAATATAAAACAACTGATTATGTATGTGTGGAGTTAGTATTTTTTTAAATCAGATAGTATTACGTAGTAGTCGTACCCGATATACTCGTCAGTCCGCGTTCGTTTCATGATAGGTGTTGTAGATTGAATGTAGTAAGCCATAATGTATTATGATTTAATAACAACGATTAATGAATTAATGTACGGTGAATAAATGTAATTAAATGTTTTGATGAAATGTCACTCAAATTAATTTATACAGATAGCACAGGTCAACTTTATTTTCGAATAATGTTGATAAATTAATAACGAAACCCAATAAGAGGTAGTTAAAATTAAATAATTATTTAAATTGACTTTGGCAAAATCTTGTTGTAAAGAAGTCGTAAATATGAATCTATCGAATGATATAATGACATTTCAACCACTCAATATACATTTCCTTGGAGTTGGAGTGTATGAAAGAATATTGTTTTTATGTCAGTAATTTTATGAGTGGAACTGGATTAAATTTGAAACAGGCCGACTTATTGAACTTAATAAATATAGCATTGGTGTTTAATGGAAAAATAATATTAAATGGATCAAATCGATTCGTAAGAGTGATCAATTATTATGGATTTCTGTTGACTTAGTGAGAGTGAGTGATAAATTTTTATTTTTCAAGTGTTATAATTTTTTTATTTTCGTTATCGCTTGCCAGAGTTTTTATTTTTCAATGCATTTGTTTTGCAAATATACGGTTCTCATTTAATAATCTTTTTATTTTTTTCTCTCTTAACCTTCCTGCTTAGTAATTTAAGATTAGCTCATATTATTCGAAGACATCACCGGGGATCAACCGTGGTCGACCCTGGGATTACAGCTGGCGCCCAATATAAATAGGCCGGAAGGGTGAAATACATACATACATACATACATACATACATACATACATACATACATACATACATACATACATACATACATACATACATACATACACGCAGTACATAACAGCCACTTGATATTTCGTGATCGATTCCGTCTCCATAATCCTTTCTTGTTATTAGCAGCCAGCACTGTGGTCCCTTCTGCTTCTAGGCCTCTCACCGTACAAACATTGAAACTAGGTCAACCATTGCCTTCTATATCTATTTCAACTTCCTTTATCAGGTGGTCGAGTTCATTGTTCTGCAAGATAAAAATCCTCCTCCATTCACATAACATCATCGAAATGGGTTCATACGCATCCAGAACTATTACTTTCATTTTATTTAACGGAAGGTCGTTTGGTATTCAAAGTTGTCACAGAGACCGTTACTGAACAAGTGTAGGAGTTTGGATGGGCTTAGTTCATTGATAGAAACTGTGTGTTCTCTGTCTAATTTACCCTCACGTCACTTTGTCAGGAGAGCGTTCCTGTGCGGAAGTGAAAGCTGGGGGGAGTACGGATATCTTTTTACTTGTGAACGTGCAGGTTGCCTTCCGCTCATTTTGATATGAGCGTCCATACGCTTCGTATTACTACACTATAGATGAGCAGGATTTCACCCATCGACTTCATTTTTACACATTTCCTCTGCGTAGAGTTCCCTGCTCTACATTTGTCCATGTTTGATATGCATTCTCTCTTACTTTCACGAGTTACCGTGATTATACCATTCCATCAAGGTGTCACTTTTCTCCATTTTTACACACTGTGGTTCCTAGACATTCATTTGCCGTTTCTACAACTGCACCCATGTATGCCATCAATTCTCTTTTATTCTTTACCTTTTCACTAATCAAATTCATTTTCCAACCTTATCCATCTGAAGACGTACTTCACATTGTCTATTCTATGCCTAGTGATGCTTAGTTCACTGCATGTCTGAAAGTGGTCAGTATCATTAAAGAATCATGAAATCTAGATACATAATTAGTCCATATATGCTCGAAACAGAAATATTTTGTGTGATACAGTTTACTAAATGAATAATCGCTTTTCAAACTCTGTCCTTCCTCCTTATAATCTGCTAATAAGAACGTGACTATAGAGTGGGTATCCTGGATACTGGGAGTGAGATTTCTAGATCCTAATGTGTGGGTAGGATATAGGGATCTACGCTATGATGGGCTTCACTTAAACAGCAGTGGTATGTATAAGTTAGGAAATTGGTTTAGGAGGGTTATAGGGAGGTATATTCAGGGAAACGGGCTGGTCTAGGGAGCGGTGATAAGGGTACAGGGATCTGGAATTCAAGTGGGGGTGACATAAAAATGATAGTGTTGAACTGTAGAAGTATTGTAGAGAAAGGAATAAATTTAAATAATTTAATAGATATACTTACCAGACACTGTAATAAGAGTTTAATCATGGCTGAGAAATGATATAATGGATGCAGAAATTTTCTCACGGAACTGGAGTGTTTATCAGAGAGATACGATAGGAATGGTGGGAGGGGGAGTATTAATTCTCGTGGAAGAAGTACTGGTAAGCTACGAAAAAGTTAAAAGATGACAAACGCGAAATTCTAGGTGTAAGGCTCATCTCTGAAGATAACATTTCTTGGCTATATTTTGTACGTCGTACCGACACAGATAGGTCTTTGGCGACGATGGGATAGGAAAGGCCTAGGAATAGAAAGGAAGCGGCCGTGGCCCTAATTAAGTTTCAACCCCAGCGTTTGCCTGCTGTGAAAATAGGAAACCATGGAAAACCATGTTCAGGGTTGCCAACAGTGGGGTTCGAACCCACTATCTCCCGGATGCAAGCACACAGCTGCGCGCCCCTAACCGCTCGGCCAACTTGCCTGGTTAAAGATAACAGGCAACTTGATGCCTTTGGAGTGTACAGACCGGGAGAGGGTGGCGGTGAAGCTGATTCGTAATTATTTGATAAATTAATGAGCTATGTGGGAAACGATATGGAAAAGAACGTAATTGTACCAGGTGATCTCAATTTGCCAAATGTCAATTGGGAAGGTAATACGAACGACAGGAATTATGAACAACAAATGGCAAATAAGTTAACATGGGAAGAACAACTGATTCAGAAAGTGATGGAACCAAATAGAGGGAATAATATTCTGGACGTGGCGCTGATAAAACCAGATGAGCTCTATAGAAAAAACGAAGTAATAGATGGTATTAGTGATCACGAAGTTGTTTTGCCGTAGTTAAAAATAAACGTGATAGAAGGGAAGGACTTAACATTAGGGCTATTAGTCAGTATGGCTGATAAAAAATGCATGAGAGAGCTTTTAAATAGTATCTACGTTAAGTGGAAAACGGTGAATAAAAATGTTAACAGGCTGTGGGATGGGTATAAAGGAGTTGCTGAGGAATGTGAAAACAGTTTTGTACCTTTAAAGGTGGTAAGGAATGGTAAAGACACACTATACCGTATAACAGGGAAGTAAAGAGACTAAAAAGGAGGCGCAGGTTGGAAATAGAGTTATAAATGGCTGTGGAATGAATGAGAAATTGAAGGAACGTACTAGAAAATTGAATCTAGTAAAGAAGTCAGCTGAGGATAACATGATGGCAAGCATAATTGGCAGTAATACAAATTTTAGTGAAAATGGAAGTGCATGTGTAGGTACTTTAAGGCAGAAACAGGTTTCAAGAAGGACATTTCAGGAATCATTAATGGACAAGGGAAGTGTGTATGCAACGATCTTCAGAAAGCAGAAGTATTAGTCAGCAGTATGCAAAGATTCTTGGTTACAAGGATAATGTCCAGATAGAGGAGGTGACTAATTTTAAAGAAGTATTCACATTTTTCAATAAGATACAAAAGTTGAAACCTAGAAATTTAACTTGAATTGATAAGATTTCTGGGGATATACTAAAGACAATGGGTTGGGATATAGTACCATATCTGAAGTACTTATATGATTATGGTTTGCATGAAGGAGGTATACCAAATGAATGTAGAGTTGTTAAAGTAGCCCGTGTGTGTAAAGGAAGGTGTGATACACATAGAGCTGAATTACAGGCCAGTCAGTTTCACATGGGTTGCATGTAAGCTTTGGAAAGGCATTCTTTCTGATTTTATGAGACATGTTTGCGAAATTAATAACTGGCTCGATTGAAAGGCAGATCGGGTTTAGGAAAGGCTATTCCACTGAAGCTCAACTAGTAGGATTCCAGCAAGGTACTGCAGACATCTTGGATTCTGAAGATCAAATGGACTGTATCGAGATTGACCTATCTAAGGAATTTGATATGGTGGATCATGGGAGACTACTGGCAAGAATGAGTGCAATTATTGGACTAGACAAAAGAGCGACTGAAGGGGTGCTATATTTCTAGAAAATAAAACTCAGATAATTAGAATGGACAAAGTCTTATCTGACCCTGTAATGCTTTTGAGGGGAATGCCTCAAGGCAGTATTATTGGACCTTTATATTTTCTTATATACAAAATATATTTTTAAATGATATGAGTAACGATGTGGAATCAGAGATAAGGCTTTTGCGGATGATGTTATTCTGTCTTCCTTTCTTCCTACCGCTTTCTCCCACACCTGTGGGTTCGCGGGTGCGAACTGCGTTGCACAAGTGGATTTGGCCCTGTTTTACGGCGGGATGCCCATCCTGACGCCAACCGTATATGGAGGGATGTAATCAATATTGCGTGTTTCTGTGGTGTTTGGTAGTGTAGTATGTTGCCTGAATATGAAGAGGAGTGTGTTGGGACGGACACGAAAACCCAGTTCCCGAGCCAGAAGAATTAATCAGAAGCGATTAAAATCCCCAACCCGGCCGGGAATCGAACTCGGGACTCTCTGAACCGAAGGCCAGTACCCTGACCATTCAGCCAACGAGTCGGACTGGATGATGTTATTCTGTATAGAGTAATAAATAAGTTCCAAGATTGTAACCAAAACAAGAGAGAGAAATCCATCCGGGTGGCTGCCCTAAATGCAGATCATTAGTGATTGATTGATTGATTGATTGATTGATTGATTGAAACTTACAATCTTTTATCTCCTACTCATTATCTCCATTTATCCGAAAACCATTAGTTCGGAACAAGTCCATATGCATTCATTCACCATCGATTTTCATTTCGTTCTGTGAGTTGTCTCTAAAGAGTGTGAACCTGTGGAGGGGAATACAAGTGGGACTCTACCATTCCGAAAGGTTAGGGCCTGGCTAAATATGTTTTGAATATGAATCAATAAATACATAAGGTCGTTCGGGGCCTCTGGTGACGTCTTTGAAGGCCATTGACCGCGTTGTTATCAACTTGAACACGTCAAAACGGGGAGTGATGGTTCATGTTAGTACTGAGAATGTGTGTGTAGAATTTCGTGACATTAGCTGCAACGATGCCGAAATGGACTGACCCTTACTGGGAGGACTACATGACAGCCCTTACTGATGCTTAATATAGCTATTTTTGCGATCCAAGGAATGTGCAACAGCATATTTCTTGTTATCAAAGAATGGGATCAGTGCTGTATTGAATAAAAGAGGAAAAGGTCGACTGGGCTTAATTCCAGAGGGAAAAAACCCAGGCAAATCCACGACCAGCCATCAGCCGTTCACCAGAAGTGGTGAGGAAAGTGAAGGCCCTTGTCTCAGATGTTAACCCTGACACCTAAAGAACTATCGCATATAAGTTGAGGATGTCTGTTTCAACAGTTAACACCATTATCAACAAGTACCTGCAATTAGAAAAGCGACATAAGTGCCGAGTGCACAAACTGTTGCCTCGTCACATTTCGGAACGGTGTACTAACGAAAGAAAGCGGTATGAGGGCTATCTCGCATGGGACAGATGCAAAAATGTGGTTACATTAGACGAAGCATGTGTGTATCTTAGTGACTGTAACAAACCCCCCTCGAATTACTATCACCCTAGAGACAAAGAAATTATCAAACATTGTATAAAGAACTCTAGGAACATTTTTCCTGGGGATTTCATGATCATCGCTGGATACTGCTACAATGGCAAGTTAATCAATCGCCATGTCGCTAATAATGTGCAGTAGATGAACAATGTATGTTCTAAAACAATGGGTAGTGAGTCAGCATTTTCCCACGAGGTCTTTGACCCCTAGTCGAGTAATAAGGCTATGCCGATTCTGACGCGAGATCATTGACCCCTAGTTTAGTAGTAAGGTTATTTAGGTTCTAGACCACTGAACGCGGAATAACTTCATAACCTTGCGTCCGAGAGCAAGCCTAACCTCGCAGACTCCATTGGAAGGGCCTAATTGGTCAGGAAATTATCTGAGTTGCTTTTGACCCCCTAGGTGAGGTTATGACGTCATACGCGTACGTACGAAGGCAATACTAACGTCACTGGCCAACCTGGAGTGTTTTTGACTGCTAGGTGAGGTTATGACGTCATACCCTTACATGCGAGTGCAATGCTAACCTCACGGGCCAATTTAGAGGAGCCGAATCGGACGGCCCTCCTTGGAGGAGCCGAGTCGGAAAGATCATGGACCCCTTTGGAGGACCAGAATCGTTCTGGCGCCCATGGAGGAACCACAAATCGTTTAGGTGACCTGCAGATGATGTTAAGACGTCATTATGACGTGTTAAACTAACCTTGCGCACAAGCGCTAACATAAACTCACAAGGAGGCTCCCCTTGGAGGGGTCTAATCGGTTAGGTGACTGGTAGTTGAAGTTACGACGTGTTAACCTTACCTCGCTATAAGGAACGCCAACCTTACCTAAGACGGGTTTCCGTGGAAGAGCCGAACTAGTGAGGTGAATTGTAGGTGTGGTTAACACGTGTGTTAACCTAACCTTGGCCACGAACGGTAACTTAACCTCACACAGGCTCTTTGTCGTCTCCCCCTTGGAGTAGTGACGGAGCTGCGACGTAATAAGTGCGGGCGATTTAAAAATGCATGCTTATCTTTACATAACCGAACGCGCAGGCCTTCTCCTGACAGAGGTGTGACGTCATAAAACCAAACCCATGGCACTACAGCCTTGAAGGGCCTTGGCCTACCAAGCGACCGATCAGCCCGAAGGCCTGCAGATTACGAGGTATCGTGTGGTCAGCACGACGAATCCTCTCGACCGTTATGCTTGGCTTTCTAGACCGGGGCCGCTATCTCACCGTCAGAGAGCTCCTCAATTCTAATCACGTAGGCTGAGTCATAGTGTGAGAAATTATTATCAGATCCTGCTACAGACATATCAGTACGCTATCGCGACTTCGTGAGATACCAGTATCGTAATAAAAATAATTATCCCATTTTTCAGTAATAGAAAGCCCCTTATATGATTTTTCCGAAAACAAAAACATATGTGTTTCTTTATTTTTAAAGGAGATTTAAAATTACCCATTTTCACTTCTGTAATATCTTCAGTTTTGGAGATACCAGGATACTAATAAAATAATTAAACCCTTTTCAGTCATCTTACAACCCCCTCTTAAATGTTTTTCCGAAAACCAAAATGCGTGTTACTTTATTTTTAAAAGAGACTAGAAGTACCTATTTTCATGTCTGTAATATGTGGTAAGATTTTTTTATATAGTGTAAATATGCTTATTTTAGAATTTCACCCCCTTTAACACTTCCCGTTTAGTGGATTTTCAGCAAACAAATTATGCGTGTTCCTTTATTTTTAAAGGAGATCCAAATACCAATTTTCACGTCTGTAACATCTTCATTATTTGATATATAAGTATCCTCATAATAATTTAACACTTTCTTCAGTTCTTTTCCCTTAAGTGAATTTTCAGAAAACAGAAGAATACGTGTTTCTTTATTTTTAAAGAAGATTCCAAATACAAATTATCATGTCTGTAACATATTCAGTTTTTGAAACATCATAAAAATAGTTCAACTCACTTTTCATTCCGTTTTACAACCCCCTTAAGTGAATTTTCCGAGAGTAAGAATACGTGTTTCCTTATGTTTAAAGGAGATTCCAAATACCAATTTTCACGACTGTAATATTTCAGTTTTGGAGATTCCAGCATCCTAATAAAAATAATTCAACCATTTTTCAGTCATTTAAGTGATTTTTCCGGAAACAAAAAGTACGTGTTACTTTATTTTCAGAAGAAATTAAATGTACTAATTTTAACTTCTGTAATATGTTAAGTTTCTGAGATATACTGCAGATTGCTCATTTTAGAAATTCAACCCTTTAACACTTCCCCTTAAGTAGATTTTCAGAAAACAAATTATGCGTGTTCCTTTACTTTTACAAGAGATTCCAAACACCAATTTTCACGTCTGTAACATGTTATGTTTTTGAGATAACCGTAGATATACTCATTTTAAAAATTCACCCCCTGTGTGAATCCTGTTTACCCCCTCTTAAGAAAATTTTCCAGAAAACAAAAACTTGTTTCTTTATTTTTAAAGAAGATTTCAAATACCAATTTTTAATACTGTAACATCTTCAGTTTTTGATGTATAAGTATCCTCATAAAACGTACTCAACCCCTTTTTCACACTTTTTCACACCCCTTAAGAGGATTTTCTGAAAACACAAAATACGTGTTTCCATATTTTTAAAGAAGATTTTAAATTTTTTCACGCATTTAACTGTTAAGTTTTGGAGATATAGATATACTCATTTTAAAAATTCAGCCCCTTTTCACCTCCTTAGCGACGGTATATCCGAAAATCCTCCCTTAGCGAGCATCTACATTGTAACATAAATGTATCCTCAAAATTTAATTTCTTTATGTTCAGTAGTTTTGGCTCGGCGATGATGAATCAGTCAGTCAGTCAGTCAGTCAGTCAGTCAGTCAGTCAGGACATGTTATTTTATATATATAGACTAGCAAGATACCCGTGCTTCGCTACGGCTTAAAAATGAAAGTTATTATTCAAGGTTCTACATCTTGGAGAGTTCACTGTCAGCTGAGCCTACAAAATACGTCCTCAGGTGGTACGTCAAACGGTTTTGATATGAAGATTATTTATTTTATGATCTACTACTCACCTGAACCTAGTACGGAAGAATTTTAATGTTTTAAACCGTATCTGATTAAGCATCTATTACGTAAAAGCGACCAACTTGTGAATTTTTTACGTCCAACAGTAATAGAGGAATGAATACTTTTTAAGTGGTGAATGTTTTGAAATATTTATTAACATTATGATATAGAAGACCACCCTTCATAAAAAAATATGTTCATGCCTGAAACGGTTTCGGAAGAATGGATATTGTGTTTTTGAGAGTCAACTACCATCTAAACCTCTTAGGGGAGAAATGTTTCGAGGTATACCGTATTTTACACCTACGACATGAAACAAGACCCTTCTCGTAAAATTACAACATTGTACGCCAAACTGTTTTGAGGGGATGAGTAATTTAATTTACGGAGCTAACCTCATTTGACACTTTAGCGGTGGAAAGTTTAAAAATATTTCCTATTTCACACTTAGGATTTAAAATATATATCCGCTATCTGGAATTTTGTCTTCGTACGTCAAACCGTTTCGGGGGAAGGAGTGAATTTTTTTTTTCGGATCTTGACCCCTATTTAAATCTCTGAGGGGTTAAATTTGTTTCAAACTTTCTGTTATTCAACACCTAGGATATCATTTGACATTTTAACCTCGTAAATATAATTTCGTGTGGCTATTTCTAGCCGAGTGCAGCCCTTGTAAGGCAGACCCTCCGATGAGGGTGGGCGGCATCTGCCATGTGTAGGTAACTGCGTGTTATTGTGGTGGAGGATAGTGTTATGTGTGGTGTGTGAGTTGCAGGGATGTTGGGAACAGGACAAACACTACGCTTATTCCACGTATGTTTTAAAAATATCTAAGGTGAGGCAGTATATTTAAATAGTTTGTGAAGGTAAATTGTAATGACTTAACTTATCATTGTTGTGGGATTATTCTTCCTTACATCCCTATTTCTGTTTTGTCATTGGTTGACGCATCCTTATCTCTTTATCTGTCAGTTATGCTATTGCTTGTAACTTGTAGTCGGCGTTCTGCTTTGAACGGATGTCGTCATTGTGTGTGAATAAGACGTGGAACGTTCTGATTTCTTTTTTCTCTTCCTAATGAACGATTATTCAGTACGTTGCTTGTAACTTGTAGTCGGCGTTCTGCTTTGAACGGATGTCGTCATTGTGTGTGAATAAGACGTGGAACGTTCTGATTTCTTTTTTCTCTTCCTAATGAACGATTATTCAGTACGTTATTTCTGGCAGATGAGGAAGTGTCTTGTTATGCTACATTAATGTGCTTTTTCTCTGATTTTGTGGATTTTGCCAAAGTTAGTGATTTCTTTGTACAGACTTTGGAACTGATGTTGACCAGTTCCTTCACAGCGATTTTAAATATCCCGGAATATTTAACCAAATTTTAAGTTTTAAATTTAATTTTAAGGTGAAATGAATAGTGATTACATTACTTACGAAAGGGATCCCAAGTATGGAACTGCAATTTATAGATTTTAAGTCTCAATTCATACATTTTTCAGTCTTAGTTCTGCGTTTTAGTTCCTTCCTAATTCTAATAAATTTCTACGATTGTAGTTTTAATTTTTGCACTTTCTTGTCAATGTTCGTAAGTTTTTCTTTCAATAAATTAAATTTCAAATTTTATTATTTTTTTCCCATAATTCAAGTTGGTAATTCATATTTTTTTAAAACATAATTTACAAAGTTTGAAGTTTGTAGAAATGTTCGGTGCAAGATTGAACCTTATTTACCACTCTACAATGTAATTTCTACACTTAGTGATGTATCGAAAATTATATTTTACATTGGTGATTTTTAATTGTTTTATTTGCTTGAAATTTAATTAATTGCATTCATTTTATTTAAAACAAACTTCTGTAGGCTTATTTGTGTAGTTAGACAGTACGTTATCCTTATGAGAATTGTCCTTGTCCACCCATTTTCTTGGCGGGTTTCCAGCCCAGTTCATTCTTCCCCGAATTAGCGTTTTGGAGAAAAAGCTTGATGGTAAGTTTTTGTGTTTTGGTACTTCTTTTTATGTCGTGTTGTGTAATTGTTTTGTGTCTTGTTCTGTAAATTCTTGTTTGGGTTTCTCCGCTAACTCTTGTACCTTACCCAACCAGCGTCCTGGCAAAGCGTAGCCCTGACGCTAATACTTGTTTATGTGTATTGGTATGGGGCACTTTCATTTCGGTCGTTAGTTATGGAACACATTGAGCAATTATCAATTTCTCATTCTCTCCATCCCCACTTCGAGGCTGCAATTAGGCAGAAATATTTTCGATGAATACCTCATTGAATGCCACAAATAACGTTTTGACACTGTGAGCCTCTGGAAAAGTTACATGGACTGAACTGAAGGTTCAGATACAGCCATCGGGAAACTGGCTGCAGTCATATTTGATTATACCTGAAAAATTCATCGCTAAGCCCAGGGTCTCTGCTCTCTTTCATAGATAAGTTCAACTAAGCAGCAATACTTCATAGGGATGTACTATATTTCCCCTTAGTTATTAGTAGTGAAATTAAACCACAGTTGGCTTTTGCACAAGATGGCCTCTATACATTGCTCTTATTGGCCTAGCTCGCACAGGGCCTAATCCGTCACATGGCTACTAATCCAAACAAGTATACGATAGTTTTATACCGCAATATCTTCAGGGCCTTACAACTTGTAACCTTGAACCCCTTGGTCTCTTGAGAATATCTGGCGCAGAACCTAATGCGTTTATATTGCTCGTATGAGACTTAGTAGGTCTGGTGCAGGGCTACTTATCGGACCTGGCATACGATCATTTTATACTGCAATGTCCTCAGGGTCTTACAACTTTTAACCTAGGACCTATTGGTCGTATGAGAATAATTGACACAGGGGCTAATGCGTATGCGTTTGGGATTATCCCTGTGCCAGGTCTACAGAGTTAGCCCCATAAAAGCTTACGCATTAGCCCCTGTGCCAGGCCAAGACATTTAGTCCTATAACTTACAATGTATACGCATTAGGCCGTCCGTGAAGTCCACTGATTTAGTCCCATAAGAGAAATATTTGCGCATTAGCCCCTGCGTCAAGTCCACAGAGTTAGTCCCATAAGGGCAATTTATACGCATTTGCCCCTGTGCCAGGTACAGAGTCAGACCCATAAGAGCAAATTGTGCGTATTATTCCCTGTGCCCGGTCCGCATAATTGGTCTCATAAGAACTACGCATACGCATTATTCCCTGTGCCAGTTTGACAGATTCATACCTGTAATAACAATGTATTCTTATTAGCTCATGTGCCAAGTCCACAGATTTAGTCCCAAAAGAGCAATATATACGCATTAACCCCTGTGCCAGGTCCATAGAGGTAGTCCCATAAGAGCAATACGTGCATATTATCCCCTCTGCCAGGTTGACAGAGTTAGTCCTATAACATCATTGTAAAAACATTAGTCCATGTGCCAACTCCACAGATTTAGTCCCAAAAGAGCAATATATACGCATTACCTCCTGTGCCAAGTCCACAGAGGTAGTCCCACAAGAGCAACACGTGCATATTATCTCCTGTGCCAGGTTGACAGAGGTAGTCCTATAACATCATTGTATACACATTAGTCCATGTGCCAAGTTCACATATTTAGTCCCAGAAGAGCAATATATACGCATTACACCCTGTGCCAGGTCCACAGAGGTAGTCCCATAAGAGCAACACGTGCATATTATCCCCTGTGCCTGGTCCACAGAGTTCGTCTCATTAGAGCAACGCATACGCGTTAGCCCCTGTGCCAGGTTGACAGTGTTAGTCCTATAACATCATTGTATACACATTAGTCCATGTGCCAAGTCCACAGATTTAGTCCCATAAGATCAATGTATACGAATTAGTTCCTGTGCTAGCTAATCTCTTAAGGCCAATGGACCCTTGGTTACAATAAGTAAGACCCTGATGACACTGCAGTACAAAATGACCGTATACGAGGTCGGGTTATTCGCCCTGCTCCAGATCTGCAGAGCTAGTCCCATACGAGTAAGTATAGCGTTTTGAAGGGTTGAACCGGACTTAGCTACAGTTATATTTATACGTACATTTATAGAATTCAAATGAATGTTGTAAAATGTCTGAATGCCAAATGCATACAAGTTTTTCAAGTAGGCTAGCCTACAATTGTTACATTTTTTAAGAGGTGGTTGGAAATTACTACGAAAAGGAATGGATAGATTCTATCCGCCATTGAATAGCCATTGTGTTAAGATGTTAGGCATGGAGTTGAAATTTAAGGTAATTTTAATTCACATTTCCATGTACCCCATACAATTTATATTTTAATAACATAAAAATGAATGGATGAATTGGGTAAGAAAAAAGTAGGTAAATTTGGAGTGGACAACATAACTGGATTTATTGTCATTTGACGGAAAACTGTAGACTAAATATTCTATTCTGGACAAATATGCATGGCCTCACCATTATTGTGCACCAATATGACATGAAGTAAAAAGCGGACATAATATCGGTACACGTAAGAAATGGTTAAGATTTGAGTGGCCGAGAAGGTAGCAGACAAAAAGTCCTGGGACGTGTATCTCAAACTTCCTTTCCCTATTTTGGTGGCTCTTTACGTGGCACTATTGCAGGGAAATTTTGGGCAGCATTTGAACGGAATAGGCCTTGGACTGGGAAGGCATCAGCTGTTGCCTCAGTTAAGGTATGGGCCCAACATTTGCGTAGTGTCAAGAATGGAAATTACGGAACAGCATCTTCAGTGCTGCCACTTCAAACCTACCATTTCATTGATACAAGCTCACAGAACTCGTATCACGTGGCCAGTTCGCTTGGCTAAACTTCTTACATCCCTCGCTACTAACATTGTTTTTTTCTTGTAAAAACTTTTATTTAATCAAGACAGTGGTAAAATATGAAGTCCGTCTTCGTGCCTGAATGGTCACCATAACAGCCTTCAGTTGATACGATCCCGGGTTTAATTCTCGACTGAAATTACGTAGGCTATCACGGTCGGATTCTAAGAAAAATTGTTGCCTTTCGGGTTATTAGGGCGTGCTCACATTTTGATGAGTGTCTCTCTAGAAAAGGCCTCGTGACAGTCTAGCTATCATATTATTGTTTCGAAGGATGGAGCCGAGAGGGGGTTGGTTGGAGTCTAGGTTCCCCATGTGACGGTAAGCTCATACTATACCGCCTTCTACGTGCTCTTCATTCGAAAATACATAAGAAGAGACAGCGGAGGAGATTGGAAGACCAGTGTGCTATTTGGAGCATAGCACCTGTTCCCGCATTACAAGCCAGCAATAATATTTGGTGTTCGTAGAAGTGGTTGAAAGGTCACGAAGAAAGAATCCAATAGACGAAAACAAATGAAATGGGCAAGTTGTTGATAACATATGGAAGGATGTGATCTGGAACTTGAGAGTTGGATCTGATCTTTCCTTGTCTACTGTAGGTAGAAGGAAGTTTCGATGTCCGATAAAACTGATCCCTTGGAGGCAAGCGCGTTCACTGTGAAGACCAGACTTCTATAGAAAGCCGCTGCCTATTTCTGGGTAATAATTCTATCAGAATATCAAGCATTCTTGTTTGCTATAAAATAAATGGAGATATACTCTGTTTTACATGCCTAAGGATGTAAACGAGCATGTTGGGTGGTAGTCAGCACATCAGTTTCTACGAGTTTTATATATACAGAATTGAACTGCAGTTTCAGTTACATCAGATATCTCAGGTTGTTCAGATGATAGCGATGTCTGTGCTTGATGAATTAGCTTTGCCAGACCTTCACTCAGTTTCTATTAGTGCACTACCATTCTGTGAGAATGCACATTCTAGATGTTTGAAATAAACCTCCTAGCATTCAGCCATTCATTAAATTATAATTCTTCCTCAGTGACAACACTTTAGTCCTGGAAAAGCTAACTTTCATATCATTCAACTTTCAAATTCCAGGATACTGGATTGCCGGCTTTCAGCACAGGTTGCCAATTAAGACAAAATTGTCTGCGCAGACTTAAGACTTTCGACCCAGCTGAATCACTCTCTGCCATTTGATACATCTCAGTAATGATATATAATTGTATACTATGTACAATAAAGTTTGAAGATTACAACTTGCCTAACCCATGTAACTACATTGAATCAAGAACTCACTGTACCAGCAATTCTCACTGTAGACTGATTATGAATATAAATGATTTTGTTTGCTTCTAATAACCTACACCTAAGCCCATTGCCCCCCAAAACGAGTAATACCTTTTACCTTCATACTCTATCATAAACCGTCTCTAAATATACGATATTACTCAGACGGTTGAGGCGCTGGCCTTCCGACCCCAACTTGGCAGGTTTGATCCTGGCTCAGTCCGGTAGTATTTGAAGGTGCTCAAATACGACAGCCTCGTGTGGGTAGATTTACTGGCACGTAAAAGAACTCCTGCGAGACTAAATTCTGGCACCTCGGCGTCACCGAAAACCATAAAAGTAGTTAGTGGGACTAAAGCAAATAACATTATTAATAAATATACGATATATATTCATAACAATCTATTCTTCCCACAGCATTTTTAAATTACTAGACGAGTGCTGAAAATATGGAGCTGACAGCCCCTTTGTGGTTTGAAACCTCCTCGGATTTCATCCACTTTACTGTGCACCATTGATCGGACACCCCTTTCGAAATACCTGGGAACACCTTACCTAATATACTGATCAATGAAATACCTCGATAGTTGTCGCAGTCCTTTCTGTTGCATTGTTTATTGACAGGTTCGGTTACTACTTTCTTTCTATCAGAAGGTACCTTACTCACACTCCACGCTAATCCTATTACGCTGTGAAGCTATCTCATCTCATCCCTGCCTTCTCATTTCAGGTCTAATTTCGTCTATTTCTGCAGATTTATTACAAGTTTCCATAGTTTATTTACCATCATTTCCACTTCCGCGAGCGTAACTCTTCTCCAAATAACTCATTGTTCGGTTGATGAAGAGAAAAAAATTCCTTGTACGTTGATAAGATTTTCAAACCATTCCTGCAATCCGTGCGGTGATTCGCTTAGGTTTACAATACGTTCTCCTGATTAATCCAATAAGCTAATCATTCCCATATTTCCTCTATTTCTAAGATTCTTTATTGCAGTCCAGGATGTTTTCTCTGCCAGTTGACCGAGTCTGCCCAGGTTATTATTAAAAATATTGCAATCTTCACATATTTCTTTTGAACGTTATTGCGATTTCTTTCAGCCTGTTTCTTTCATGTACATAAAATTCTCTACCTACATCAGTTACTGTTTGGAGCCATTTTAACACGCCTCGTTTTTACATTTACAAACTGTTCTGTCTCCACCCATCCACCATGATTTTCAATTTTCACCAGCTATGTCTGCTGACGGTCTATTCTTAGGAATACTTTGCTAATGATGCCTATGCCCTACCTCTATCTACTTTTCCTCGTTCTGGAGATATTCTACCGTTATCAGTCTTTAGATTGATTTAACTTTCTCTATTCTAGCCTAGTGATACTTAGTTCATTGTGGATCATATAATGGTCTGTATCATCGATGAATCTCCGGAATAACCGTACATTCCTAATATATTTCCGAATACAAAGTCATTAATATTATCGCGAATGTGACAATCTCCTTCCTATACATTATTGAGCACAACGAAAATTGTTCTGGGGGATTGTATATTCATATGTGGCTGTGAGGCATGACCAGTCTTGAGGAAAATAATGGATTTTTAAGTCCGTTATCAGATAAGCGATATTTTTCCCGCAGCGACGATATATTGTTACTGTAATATCTACCCATGCTTGGGCGTCAATTGTAATTCAACTGATTCTACTTTGCCTTGAACCAAGAATAAATAAATAAATAAATAAATAAATAAATAAATAAATAAATAAATAAATAAATAAATAAATAAATAAATAAATAAATAAATAAATAAATAAATAAATAACCGAATTGTCCGTAATTTGGGCGCCAGAGATCACCGAACTGAATTCCTCAAATTTAGATAGAGGACGATTAATTCCTCTTGTCTCTCAGTACGCGTGCATGTACTGGTACATCCGCTACGGGCCTTACCTAGCCCAATGTACACGATTAAACGGGTCGTAACTGCACCTAGTTTCGTCAATTACTTCTTCACACTAATTTAAAATGAACTTTCCATATTCTGATATAACCATAATCCGTGCGTGAGCAATTCATCGATATAAAGGAAATATAAAATAGATACATGCACACTCAATAAACATATTATCGCTGCGCGAGCAATACCGCGCACCTAACAATGCTCTTCCTGTTCAGTATTTTCCTTAAAACTGATCACGCCTCCCAGCCACACATGGACATGCAGTTCATCAGAACAATTTTCATTGTGTTCATTTTTCTATGCTGGTGTGTAAAGGAAAATGGACTTTACTGTACCGCACTGTAAGAATGCATGATTGCATGACGTATTTACGCACTCCTAGTATTTGAGGTTCATTTTCATTTACACACAAGCATAGGAAAATGAGCACCATGAAGAATTATTCCAGTAGACTTCACACCCATATGTGGCTGAGAGGCGTTGTTTGTGTTAAGAAACATAATGGATAGGAAGTGTATTGTCAGATATGTGGTATTGCTCGCGTAGCGACGATTTGAAAGTGCTGGAGGATTCTCCGTAAATATGACAAAATGACCCCTTTATAAATGTTCGAAATGAACTACCATTTGTAGTGAGGCGAACTATAAATGAAATGACATATCGTCGTTGCCGGGACAAAAACTCCTATGTGATAATATTTTTGGAGATATACTGTCCCGCACCACATACGTTATGAAGAGCGAGAATGCCTTGAAAATATTCACACAACATTGCACCTTAGATGACAGAACCTTACCGGCCAAAGTTCTAAGCTAAAATATTTTACATAGGAGGTTTTGTCCCGGCAGTGACGATATATATATGATACCCTACACTTGTTTCGTGTATAAAAACAAGTTTCAGAATTTCACCTTCGACGCATGGTATCCTGAGTTGAATTAATTCACTTCATACTGTACCTTTTTATATTCACTTACTTAATCACTTGGTTGAATTAGACTTTCAGCTGAGCAAACACACGCTACTTGTCTATGTATTGAAAACGTGCCGTAGATTATGGAGCTCTTTTACGCTTGACCAAATAGTTTTTACTACCATAGGTAACATATATTCTACCTAGGTAAGCCTGCTGTAGATAGTTCTGAAGTAATGCACATGATCTCGTACAACAAGATGTGTAACGAAATCCAGATAGCACTAGGCTTGAACGTAACAATGATAGAACAACGACAATGTACTGTGCACTGATTATCGACTCTTCCTCAGTAATTGAAATGGTGCACTGGACTGTGCAAACACACCTTATATACGCCTACCCCTCCCACCGTCAACTCGTCATGACGTACCCCGCTAAGGCTGAGGCTGTCCAATTAGGGGAGAGAGTTTTACCACGCTTAGTCTTCATCGTAGTCGTCCCGAGAAGCCTATCGTATTTATAAAATTCCGGTCCGTAGCTTACATATATGGACGTCATTATTCTGGCTGAGTTGTTGACAGAGACGTGATTCATAAAATTTCCGAAGTTTCTAGCTCTGTAAATAGCTCTGTATTTTCCAATACTGAAACAATAAATTACGTACACGATCCAATATGGAGACTTCCCAGCTCCCACACTTTACGATGTAACTAAATTAATATACAAATAAACATAATCTTAAATACAACTCGTTATGATAAATATAATGCGTTATATTAAATAAAGTGCGGGGATGTGACATGAAATTTACCACAGTCTACATAAATATCTCAAAAGTGATATTGAATAATTAAGTATTAATCCATCAAATCGAAGTATTGAAATCGTACAGAATACCACTCTCAGTTAGTAACGATGCGATTCAATGGGTCATTTACAGAACAAACTTTAAGGTGAGCAGAAATAACTGGATTGCTACAAAGAGTTCCTTTTCACGTGATGTGCCAACGACCCACAGTAAATTTTAGAAATAAGGTTAATTGCACACTATGACACTTTGGTACAACATTGATACTACACGGACCTTACAGGTTACAGTACCAATTAGGACAAACTCCACAAACCTTGAAATTTCCACTCTCTTTATAAAATAGATGGCAAATTAATGAATCGTTGGTAGTCCGGGAGACTGAACCACGAATTGCTTTTCCACAGTTGGAGGGCTGGTGGGTAAATGTTAACACAGAAAGAACAAATAATATCATGTTAATAATAATATTATTCATAATAGTGCTTGTTTTACATCCCACTAACTACTTTTAGAGATTTCTGAGACGCCGAGGTGCCGGAATTTAGTACCCCAAGAGTTCTTTTACGTGCCAGTAAATCTACCGACACGAGGCTGACGTATTTGAGCACCTTCAAATACCACCTGACAGAGCCAGGATCGAACTTGCCGAGTTGGTGTCAGAAGGCCAGCGCCTCAACCAACTGAGCCACTCAACCCGGCAATCACATGTTCATAAAATTGGCAATAACTCACTAATTTTACATAGCATTCTACTTTTTTTTCCTAGTAGCTTAACGTCGCAAAAATGGAGAATTTTCCATCCCGGAAGAGTGGGAAAGGGATTGTGTTGTGAAGGAAGTGGATGTGGCCTTAATTGAGGTACAACCCCAGCATTTTCCATGTGTGAAAATGATAAACAATGGAAATTCATTTTCAAGACTACTGACGGTGGGTTTCAAACCTATCATCTTCCGAATGGAAGTTCAGAGCTACGTGAACCGAAACACGCTGCCAACTCCCTCTATTTTCATAATATTATACATTTTACCAAATTAATACGGAAGGGGCATTAGAAGAAGGAAAACTCATTCACGTGTAGAAAGAACATATTGAATGTGTTCTGTACCTTTTGTAATTATGTTTGCTTCAATTGGGCTTTTCAACCATCATACTTACGCTATCAGTAGACAAGAATTAAAGTAAAATGATTTACCACTGCGATCTAGTACTACAGTACGTTCGTAGATATGAAAATGCCCAGGATTGAATTAAATATGATGGGAATCATTCTCAGGACAGTGTGACGATCTTCTAGGTCAAGTTACTTTGTTTGCCGTCCACTGTCTTCCAGCTCAGTTTTCGTCCGAGGATAGTGTAACCTACTTTAGCTCGACGGACACATTGCGTAAACACACGTAATACGAAGCTAACAGCACTGTATCATCTTCTACAGTCACCAAGCTTCTGAAGGTCAACACTATTGGTTACGTACAGAAGCTGTGTTCGACACGATGTGAACACTAACGTCTCCTCAAACTCTATGCATCATGTCGGTAAGGGGCTTACTCAAGAAGCTGGGATACAGAATAGAAAGAAATATTTTAGGGAAAGTATGTTCTCTCAACTAGCAGAATAAGCTAAGAAATTGAGTGAAATTATATCAAAATTGGGCGCACGAAATGACCTGGGGGAGTCTCTACGAGCATGTTGAGACTCTGGATGAAAACGGGGGTGTGATGCGAACGTATGAACTCACCAAGAGACTTCACTTAGCCTCTCACACCTCAATTCTCCAAATCCTACCTACCCGTGGTGCCCCTGTTAAGCTGAGCAACCCAGTTGGGTTTTTAACCCCAGCAGGAAACTGGAAAAACGAGTAAATACCATTTCTACGCAGATGACATTCAACATACAAACCCGAAAGACATCCAACTAGACATTAACAAACTAAACGATGACCTGGAAAATATAAAAGACTGGATTAAAAATAATTCTCTTAAAGTCAATCCCCTCAAATCGCAGGCAGTCATAATAGGATCCAGAACTAATCATACCAAACTGAAAAGTGTTAAAATTCCCCCAATCCTATTCCACGCAACACCAATACAAATAAACGAAACTGTAAAAAACCTTGGCCTCATTTTCGATAAGTACCTACTTAAACTGGACGGAGCACACGACGAAAATATGCCAACGAGTATTCTTTCCTTTGCACTCTCTTAAACGTTTACGGGATCTCCTTCCACTAAATACTAGAAAGTTACTTGTTCAAAGCTTAATTCTACCCATCTTCGATTATGGTGACGTAATATACAACAACCTAAACACCACACTTAACGCTAAACTTCAGCGGGCTTATAATACATGCATTCGTTTTGTATTAAATATGCCCATGTATTGTCAAATATGACCTTGTCTTGAACAGCTGTCGTGGTTATATTTGGCGGAGAGAAGAAACCTTCACTCTGTTTCGCTTGTTCACAACATTCTCCGTACAGACACACCAAGTTATCTGAGAATGGATCTTAAATACTTGTCATCTCCAAACAGTATACCTACAAGGTCAGAAACCTCTTCCCTGCTGAGCTTCCCGATTTACCGCACGAACGGTTGCGGCAACTCGTTGTTACCTGCAACCATACGCTCTTGGAATTCCTTTCCGGCTGTAATTAGAGGCATAGATAGTAGAAATTTATTTTAAAAAAATATGTCATAAATGGTACATAGACGTAAGAAATTAGTATTTAATGTTTTTTTAATAGTGACTCTCAGAAATTTACCTTTCGTTTATAACTATTATTTAAGTTTGTTGTTATTTGAGTCATCAGTCCATAGACTGGTTTGATGCAGCTCTCCATGCCACCCTATCCTGTGCTAACCTTTTCATTTCTACGTAACTATTGCATCCTACATCTGCTCTAATCTGTTTGTCATATTCATACCTTGGTCTACCCCTACCGTTCTTGCCACCTACACTTCCTTCAAAAACCAACCGAACAAGTCCTGGGTGTCTTAAGATGTGTCCTATCATTCTATCTCTTCTTCTCGTCAAATTTAGCCAAATCGCTCTCCTCTCACCAATTCGATTCAGTATCTCTTCATTCGTGATTCGATCTATCCATCTCACCTTCAGCATTCTTCTATAACACCACATTTCAAAAGCTTCTATTCTCTTTCTTTCTGAGCTAGTTATCGTCCATGTTTCACTTCCATACAATGCCACGCTCCACACAAAAGTCTTCAAAAACATCTTTCTAATTCCGATATCAATGTTTGAAGTGAGCAAATTTCTTTTCTTAAGAAAGCTCTTCTTTGCTTGTGCTAGTCTGCATTTTATGTCCTCCTTACTTCTGCCATCGTTGGTTATTTTACTACCCAAGTAACAATATTCATCTACTTCCTTTAAGACTTCATTTCCTAATCTAATATTTCCTACATCACCTGCCTTCGTTCGACTGCACTCCATTACTTTTGTTTTGGACTTATTTATTTTCATCTTGTACTCCTTACCTAAGACTTCATCCATACCATTCAGCAACGTCTCGAGATCTTCTGCAGTCTCAGATAAAATAACAATATCATCGGCAAATCTCAAGGTTTTGATTTCCTCTCCTTGGACTGTGATTCCCTTTCCAAATTTCTCTTTGATTTCCTTTACTGCCTGTTCTATGTAAACATTGAAAAGGAGAGGGGACAAAGTGCAGCCTTGCCTCACTCCTTTCTGGATTGCTGCTTCTTTTTCAAACCCCTCGATTCTTATCACTGCAGACTGATTTTTATACAGGTTGTAGATAATTCTTCGTTCTCGGTATCTGATCCCTATCATCTTCAGAATCATAAACAGCCTGGTCCAATCAACATTATCGAATGCCTTTTCTAGATCTACGAATGCCATGTACGTGGGTTTGTCCTTCTTGATTCGATCCTCTAAGATCAGACGTAAAGTCAGGATTGCTTCACGTGTTCCTACATTTCTTCTGAAGCCAAATTGATCTTCCCCCAACTCAGCTTCAACTTGTTTTTCCATTCTTCTGTAAATAATACGTGTTAAAATTTTGCAGGCATGAGATACTAAACTAATAGTGCGGTAGTTTTCACACCTGTCAGCACCGGCTTTCTTGGGAATAGGTATAACAACATTCTGCCGAAAATCGGATGGGACTTCTCCTGTCTCATACATCTTGCACACTAAATGAAATAACCTTACCATGCTGGTTTCTCCTAAGGCATCCAGTAATTCAGAGGGAATATTATCAATTCCAGGTGCCTTGTTCCTATTTAGGTCACTCACAGCTCTGTCAAATTCTGACCTCAAAATTGGGTCTCCCATTTCATCAGCATCAACAGCCTCTTCATGTTCCAGAACTAAATTATCTACATCGTTACCTTGATACAACTGTTGGAGATGCTCCTGCCATCTTTCTGCTTTGTCTTCTTTCCCTAGAAGTGGCGTTCCATCTAAGCTCTTAATATTCATGCACCTAGATTTCCTTTCTCCAAAGGTTTCCTTGATTTTCCTGTATGCAGCATCTATCTTTCCCAGGACCATACAGCCTTCGACATCCTTGCACTTCTCCTTCAGCCATTCTTCCTTAGCTACCTTGCACTTTCTATCCACTTGATTCTTTAATCGCCTGTATTCTTTTCTGCCCTCTTCATTTCTAGCATTCTTGTATTTTCGTCGTTCATCAATCAGTTCTAGTATCTCCTGAGTTATCCACTGATTCTTAGTTGATCTTTTCTTCCTTCCTAACATTTCTTCAGCAGCCCTACTGACTTCATTTTTCATGACTCTCCACTCTTCCTCTACTGTGTTTCTTTCGGCCTTTTCATTTAGTCCTTGTGCAACATGTTCCTTGAAACGATCCATCACACTCTTTTCTTTCAACTTGTCTAGATCCCATCTTTTTGCATTCTTTCCTTTCTTCAATTTCTTCAACTTCAGATGGCATTTCATGACCAACAAGTTGTGGTCAGAGTCCACGTCTGCTCCTGGGAAAGTTTTGCAATCCAACACCTGGTTTCTGAATCTCTGCCTAATCATAATGAAGTCTATTTGATACCTTCCAGTGTCTCCAGGTCTCGTCCACGTATACAGCCGTCGTTTGTGGTGTTTGAACCAAGTATTGGCGAGGACTAAATTATGGTCAGTGCAGAATTCAACCAGCCGACTTCCTCTTTCGTTCCTTTGTCCCAATCCAAATTCTCCTACTGTGCTACCTTCTCTTCCTTGGCCTACCACTGCGTTCCAGTCTCCCATCACAATTAGATTCTCGTCACCTTTGACATATTGTATTAAATCTTCTATCTCCTCATATATTCTTTCAATTTCTGCATCATCCGCTGAACTAGTAGGCATATAGACCTGCACTATTGTGGTGGGCATTGGTTTGGTGTCTATCTTGGCGACAATAATTCTTTCACTATGCTGGTCGTAGTAGTTTATCCGCTGCCCTATTTTTTTATTCATTATTAAACCAACTCCTGCATTACCCCTGTTTGATTTCGTGTTGATAATTCGGTAGTCGCCTGACCAAAAATCCTGTTCTTCCTGCCAACGTACTTCACTTATACCAACTACATCTAACTTTAGCCTATCCATCTCCCTTTTCAGATTCTCTAACCTACCACAACGATTCATAGTTCTAACATTCCACGCTCCGACTCGCAGAATATCAGTATCCATCTTCCTGATGATCGCCCCCTCTCGTGTAGTCCCCACCCGGAGATCCGAATGGGGGACTAGTTTACCTCCGGAATATTTTACCCGGGAGGAAGCCATCATCAGTACATCTTTCATACAGAAAGAGCTGCATGTCCTCGGGAGGTGGTTACGGCTGTAGTTTCCCGTTGCTTTCAGCCGTGTAGCAGTATCAACACAGCTAAGCCATGTTGAGTATTATTACAAGGCCGTATCAGTCAATCATCTAGACTGCCGCCCTTGCAACTACCGAAAGGCTGCTACCCCCCTTTCGATGAACCATTCGTTAGTCTGGTCTCTCAACAGATACCCATCCGATATGGTTATTTAAGTTTAATTTTATTATTTATTATATGTAATTAGAAATCTTAATACTCTGTAGTTTGTACAATGTAGCATATATAACATGGTTTGGCATAACAGCAGGTTTCATAGCCTGAGCCACGCCATGTAAAACAAGTAAATAAATAAATAAATAAATAAATAAATAAATAAATAAATAAATAAATAAATAAATAAATAAATAAATAAATAAATAAAACAATTGAAGCCGGACAGAAACTCCTAGAATTCTGCCAAGACAACTCACTGGTCATTACCAACACATTGTTTTAATTGCCCAAACAACGCCTATACACCTGGACCTCGCCAGATGGTCATTGTCGGAATCAGATTCAGTACCTACATTGTAGACAGAGGTGGAGGAGCGCTGTGCAGTCATCCAAAACAAGACCTGGGGCTGATTGTGGATCAGATCACGAACTCTTAATTTCCAAATTCCGGCTTAAATTAAAAAGGTTAAACAAAACCAAACCATCAAGCAGATATGACCTAAATAGCATACCTCATGAATATAGAGTAGAGGTTAGAAACAGATTTAATGGATTAGATTTAAGAGATAGATTCCCAGAAGAACGACAGTCACAAGTGTGCTGTGTTGTTAAGGAAACAGAGGAAAAGCATATTCCCAAGGAAAAGAACAAAAAAGGCCAGATGGTTATCGGGTGAAGCACTACGCATAACAGAAGAAATACGGAATGCAAAAATCAAAGGGGAGAGATCGACGGTGTCTAAATTTAATGCAGAGTTTCAGAAACTAGCTAGAAAAGAATGCATTTTTGAATGAACAGTGCAAGGAAGTTGAGAAAAATAACACACTGGGTAAGACGAGGGATTTTTACGTGAGAATTGGAGACATCGGAGGAAGGTTCCAGGTAAAAAGTGGAATTATAAAAGATACAAATGGAAAAGATCTTACAGAAGGAGAGGAGATTAAAGAAAGGTGGAGGGAATATGTAGACGATTTGTATAGGAATGATCTGAAGACTCCTGATGATGAAGTTAATGTGTTGTCAGAGCCAGAACCAGATATCCTAGAAAGTGAGGTCAAGGGCGCCCTAGAAAATATTGCAAACAATAAGGCAAGTGGTTATGATGGAAACCCAGCAGAACGAGAGGATGCTGTGAAAGTGCTACGTTCAATACGGCATAGGGTTACCAACCGTCCGGCTTTTGCCGGACATGTCCTGCTTTTCAGTCATTTTGGTTATGTCCAGCCGGCATTTCTAATTTATCGACATTGTCCAGCATTTTTCGTTACAAGATTGCTTACTTATGTTTCAGGCTGAAGACAGCATGTTATTGTATCGTACATCAACTCCACGTGCTCAGGGCGCTACTTCCGAGGGTGGAAATAAGTGATACTAATATTCGATATATTGAACTCGAAGTCCAGGCATCGATCAAGCAATCAACGCGCTTCATTTCCGCGTTTATGTTGAGAGAAACCGGAAGTGTCGAGAGCTACAGTTTACATGTGCTTGCCATATGATTTGCAGCTATCGTGTTTGGTTATCTGGTAGTCGCCGTAAATTATAGTGCGAGTATGCAGCGAGTGGAGTGAAATATTAATCTCATTGCATCCTATTACGGACCGGTATGCCATCTTTGCAACCTGAAAGGAGTGAATCTAAAAAAGACAGTGTAAATTTTTGGGTAAACTAAAATATAAGTATCCTTGCTTTACTCACGGACGCGGTGAAAGTGAAGCGAAATGTGCAGTGTGTGATAGTTATGTTAATGTCGGATACAAAGGTGCTGGTGACTTGTAAAGACACGTTAACAGTGAAAAACACAAAAAGACGGTGTGAACTAGGTCAATGTCATGTTCAATGTTATCATTTGTCACTCCCAAATATTCACCAGATGATAAAATAGTTCAAGCTGCAGAAGCTACAATGTCATTTCATATAGTTTTCCATCACCAGTCGTACAAATCAATGGAATGCACAGCTAAATTGAATAAGAGTATGTTCTTAGGTTCTGAAGTAGGACAGAAACTGACCTGTGCAAGAACTAAAACAGAAGCTATAATAAATAATGTTATTGCTCCTCACTCGACAGATATTATAATTGAAACTCTTAGCAATAAAGTTCCATTTTTTGGCCTAAGAACAGATGCAAGCAATCATGGTGCTATGAACAACTTTTTGTTTCCAATTGTCATCCAATTCTTTGATTACAAAAATAATGTCATTCAGATAAAAGTTCTTGATTTACAAGCATGTCCAAATGAAAGTTCTGAATGTATTTCCTCCTATATTTCAGATACTCTCAAAAAGCATAAAATTATTTCTAGATGCATTGCATTTTCTGGAGACAATGCCAATGTTAATTTTGGAGGCCTTGCACGCAGGGAAGGGAAGAATGTATTCTCTGCTCTCCAAAAAGACTTGAATGAAAACATAGTAGGTGTTGGATGTCTTGCTCACATTCTACATAACTGTTTGCAACATGTTCTTCCTGTTGATATTGAGTCTGTGGTGATGAAAATTTTCAACTTCTTTCATATATATGCAGTGCGCACTCAGGAACTGAAAGACATTTGTGAATTTGTTGATATAAATTATCTACAGCTTTTAAATCATTCTAAGACTAGGTGGTAAACATTGTATCCAGCAGTTGAAAGAATCCTGCAATTGTTCCCAGCTCTGAAATCCTACTTTCTTTCTCAGGGTAGGAAGTCAGTGCTTTCATCAATTAGAAACTTCCTTAAAAATGACTATTCAGAGCTCTATCTTTTGCTTCTTTCCTCAACCATGCATATTTTTCACTATAAAATTTTGTCACTTGAGAAAGAACATAATTCAGTTGTAGAAGTGCTTGAACTATTAGAATCTGTCCAATCTTCATTGAAAGGCAGACTTGAAGGTCAATTCATTCTCCTTAAAGTCAGACAGATGTTAAATACATTTTCAGAAGATGGTTTGGATAAAGAATGCAAAGTGTTTATGGAGAATGTATCTTGTTTCTATGAAACCTGCACTGAGTACTTGGATAAATGGATGCATCCTATAGAGGAATTCAAGTGTTTCAAATGGTTGAAACTTCAAAACATTAAAGACCTCAGCTTTGACGATATTGTACCATGTATTCAGTACTTACAGTCAAAAGGTGTAGAAATAGATGATTCAAAATTATTCGACCAGTTCTGCAACGTAAGGGCTTATTCTAAAACTTCAACTTTGGATAAAGATACAACATTAGACCAACAATGGTTTGTTTTTTAATAAGTTCCGGAACATTGAGGTATTTTCTGAACTTTTGAACATTTGCCAGTTTTTCTTTGCCATACCAGGCAGAAATGCCTCCACTGAACGCGTGTTTTCATTTATGAATGCTCAATGGACAAAGAAAAGTAACCGTTTGTTGGTAGAATCAGTGAAAGGAATGTTACCTGTGAAGTTCAATTTCAAAGATGTGTCGTGTGAAGAATTTTATAAATATGTACTTCAAGAAAATAACTCGCGTCGTTTTTCAAAAGTAGGTTCTGTTGAAGAATACAGCTTCAAGGAAATGAACTGTAGCAAGGACTGATCATTAAGTAAGGTATTTCCTTTTGTAAAAGTTGTGTGAAATATATGTATAATTTTGTTGTCGATTGAAATTGTCAGGCATTTTTCTTAAATGTCCTGCTTTTTGCTAAGCAATGTCCTGCATTTAGAAATTTTCAGTTGGTAACCCTAATACGTCAGCAAATATGCAAAACCCAACAGTGGCTAAAAGATTGGAAAAACTCAGTGTTCATCCCAATTCCAAAGAAGGGCAGTGATAAAGAATGTTTAAACTACCGAACGATCCCACTTATACCGCATTTTAGCAAAGTTATTCTCAAGGTCCAGCAAAATAGGCTTCGGCAGTATGTAGATCGAGAAATACTTGAAGAACAAGCCGGTTTCCGTAAAGGCAGAGGAACCAGAGATAAAATTGCTAATATTCGCTGGATTATGGAGAAAGCAAGAGAATTCCAGAAAGACCTATACCTATGCTTCATTGACTATGCTAAAGCTTTTGGCTGTGTTGACCACAATAAACTGTGTCAAGCAGGCCTACTATGGGAATATCAGAACATCTTATTTGCCTTATGAGGAATCTCTACTCTGATCAGGAATCTGCGGTGGGTACCCTGTATGGAACAACTGAATGGGTCAAGATTGAGAAAGGTGTACGTCAAGGTTGCATATTGTCACCTTATTTATTCAACTTATATGCAGAGTATGTGATGAGGAATGCCAAATTAGATTAAACAGTAACTAGAGCTGAAATTGGTGGGAGAAATATAAATAACCTTAGATATGCTCATGACACCACCCTGATGGCAGAAAGTAAAGAACTGAAGTATCTCCTAACGAAGGTGAAAGAAGAAAGTGAAAAAGCTGGACTAAGATTGAATGTCAAGAAAACAAACATCATGGCAAATAAACCTATCACCCCCTGGCATATAAATGGTGGAACAATGGAGGTTGTTCCTAGTTTCATCTTCATAGGCTCCAAAATAACTGCTGACGGCGATTGCAGCCATGTAATTGAAAGACGCTTGCTCTTTGGGAGGAAGGCAGTGGCCAAGCTTGACAACATTTTCAAGAGTAGAGGTGTAACTTTAAGAACGAAGATTTGTTTAGTGAAGGCTATGGTCTTCCCAGTAGCAATGTACGGAAGCGAGACCTGGACCGTAAGAAAGGCTGAACGTCGAAAAATAGACGCATTTGAACTATGGCGTTGGAGAAAACTCCATAGAGTTCCATGGACTGCGAAGAGTTTAATAAGTCCATATTATAGGATATCAACGCAGGCTGTTCACTGGAAGGTCAAATACTCAGACAAAAACTAAATTACTTCGGCCATATTATGAGAAACCATGGTTCACTGGAAAATACCTTAATGCTGGGGAAGACTGATGGTAACAGGAAAAGAAGGCAAGGACGGATGAGGTGGATTTAGGGCATCAAGGAAGCCACGGCTCTCAATTTAGAAAGTCTTCGGAAAAGAGTACACGACAGAAAGAAATGGTCTATGGGATCACGGAGAGTCGGAAGGGACTAAAAGACTAACAACAACAGATTGAAAATGTTATAGTAAAAAGTAATCAAGGGTTATGGTTGATAGAAACAGTATCAGGTTTGTGAGAATAGAGGAGTCCTTCATAATCACGCTTTCTATGAACTTGTCCTCGAACACTCCCGGCACTAAAAGCCATACGCCATTTCATTTACGCCTTCTATGATCTGTCCCTTTCTTGTCCATACCTTTATTCTTCGAACGGATAGACATCATTCTTTACTTCATCGGAATAAACACAAGTTTCAGAATTTCAGCTTTGACATATGGTATCCTGATTTGAATTCATTGACTTCATCCTGTACCTTTTTATATTCACTGATTTAATCACTTGGTTTAATTAGAATTTAACTTGAGCAAACACACGCTAATTTCTATGCCTTGAAACAGTGTCACAGATTATTAAGCACCTTTACTCTTGACCAAGTAGTTATTACTATCAATAGACATCAGATTGTCTACTAGGTAAGCCTGCTGTAGAAAGTTCTGAAATAATGCGCATGATCTCCTACAACATGATATTGTCGCTGCTGTCAGAAAACCGCGAATGTGGCAAGGCTAATCATATCCATTATTTCCCTTAAGGCTGGTCTCGCCTTCCAGGCACATATTAATGTGCAGTCCATCAAAACAATTTTCGATTAGTTCATTTTCCTATGCGCGTGTGTAAAAGAAAATGAACCTTAAATTCATTATACTCTAGGAGTGGGTGAATATGCCATGTAAACACGCATTCCTTCAGTACGGGACAGTAAGGTCCATTTTCCTTTACAGGCACGCATAGGAAAATGAACCCAACGAAAATTGTTCTCATGGACTGCATAACAATATGTGACTAGGAGGCGTGACCAGCCTTAAGGGAAATAATGGATAGGAAGAGCTTTATCACATTCGCGGTTTTGGCACAGCAGTTACGATATATGATGAAATGCAGATAGCACTAGGCTCTCATGTATCAATGACGGAACAACGACGATATTCTCTGACTACTGAACTTAATCATTATTGGAACACTGGACCACGTTCAACTACACATAAATAGACCTACACCTTCCCCCTTCAAATCGTCCTGACGTACCCATCTTGGGCTGTGGCTCTCCAATCAGAAGAGAGAGATTCACCACGCTAAATCTCCAATGTAGTCGACCCGTGAAGCCGCATCTTGTAATGGGCAATTTGGGTCCGTTGCTACTATACCAACCTCATCGTTCTAGCTGAGTTTTTGACGCAGACGTGACTCATACAATTTCAAGTGTTATCAACAGCTCTGTTAATAGCTCTATATTTCCCATTCCTGTACAAAATAAATTACATACAGGATCAAATACGTAGACCTTCTTCCTTCAACACATTATATTACATAACTAAATGTATATAAAAATAAACATGAACATAAACATACCGAGATATTTTAAGTATAGCGCGGGTGTGTGGAATACAAGTATGTACTGTTATACACTGGCTGCAGTCATTTTAATACATTACAGTGTGTTTTATCAAGGCGATAGATGTATTCCTGATGTAATGGGTCTCCCTCGGACCAACCTTGACATATAATACAATAGTACTGCACCCTCCTGCTTTAAGGTCCAGAATAACTTATTTAAAAACACGCTGAATCACTCTTATCTCTCGCAAGGAGATGGTATGGAAGAATGCGTAACATTACTAAAAATCGTCACGACGTAGTGAGTTACTGAATGTAGAGAACCAGTAGTTATTGCACTGTGATTATGGTATGCGCAATTGTAGGAGATACCCAGCCTAACAAATAAACGTTGTCAGATTAGCCAGGAAAATGAACCATAAATGAATAGCGACGCTCACGTAGGAACAAACAAATCAGTAAATACTGTATTTATCTCTATAATGAACGGGAATAGAGTAGTGTTCTTCAGTGACAGTAATCGCTAATTGGGTAGTCCATTTCGAGTCTATGAGTGGATCTATCAATGTCATATTGTTCGAAGTCATATAAACAGTGCTTTAAGTAAGCGATTCCTATTTGTTCACGTGTATGTGAGTGCTCTTCGAACCCAGGATTCATCACTACGAGATCGTGCCTGTGTGCCTGCGAAATTCTTGACTGAAGACAACCCAGAATATTCAACAGCTGGAGGTAGCAGACTAAGACGTCATCGACTGAACTTGGAATGAGATGAACCAAGGACTTTCTGCTAGCGACACGACAGCTATGGATAACTAAAACCATATGGATACCTCCAGATGGCAGCAGGTTCACAACAACATGATAAGTACACTCCTACGATATTTTAATGCGAAAATCAACCGTGTCGCATGGATATGTAAACCTTAACTTTGTAAATAGAACCTAGAAGCATGCATTGTGGTTTTTCTCATAACGTGTAGGTGACGCAATATGCCTGTTTCAATGGGGTAAAGTTTTCTTCATTAATTTTATATATACCGAGCTCGATAGCTGCAGTCGCTTAAGTGCGGCCAGTATCCAGTATTCGGGAGATAGTGGGTTTGAACCCCACTGTTGGCAGTCCTGAAGATGGTTTTCCGTGGTTTCCCATTTTCACACCAGGAAAATGCTGGGGCTGTACCTTAATTAAGGCCACGGCCGCTTCCTTCCTTCCCAGTCCTAGCCCTTTCCTTTCCCATCGTCGCCATAAGATATATCAGTGTCGGTGAGACGTAAAGCCAATAGCATTAATTTTATTTCCTTGTCTTTTGTGATTAGGGGCTAATCACAAAGTTATCCTGTGGATTTCCGTGAACTAGAGCATAAGGCCCTATAGTTTGTTATGTGTGAGTGAAGCATTCGTAAGTGTAGACTTAGATAATTCAGCGGACTTTATAATCCATTCCAATTTCAATCAGCTGATATGGATCTAAAATTTTCGAATATAGATCGTTCAGAGGCTTCATAACTTTAGTGCACGAATACAGCTACTCTCCCTTTTAGCTGACGACTGGAGAAAGGAAAGCCGACTCGAGGTGCGAACCGATGACTTTACATAGACACGCGAGTGAGTGATATACTTATGTTAAATCCTTGTCGGTAAAATCATCTCAGTGTGTGAATAAAGTGGATGCTAGGTACACGTGTGTAAGAAATGAAGGGTAAAGCCATATATGTGAAAGTGTGCAAGGCGACAGATTTGAGAATAAAAGTAATAATGGTGAAGAGAGACACCAATATTGAAATTGGCTGAGGTATCGAGACAAAATGATATTTGAAGAGTGTTCATAAATGGTCATATGCCCGGTGCATACGAGACAATTGAATTAAGAATTACCGAGCTCGATAGCTGCAGTCGCTTAAGTGCGGCCAATATCCAGTATTCGGGAGATAGTAGGTTCGAACCCCACTGTCAGCAGCCCTGAAAATGGTTTTCCGTGGTTTCCCATTTTCACATCAGGCAAATGCTGGGGCTGTACCTTAATTAAGGCGACGGCCGCTTCCTTCCCACTCCTAGCCCTTTCCTGTCCCATCGTCGCCGTAAGACCTATCTGCGTCGGTTCGACGTAAAGCAACTAGCAAAATAAAAATAAAAATTAAGAATTACGTGTTTATATCCAGATGAATGTGTATGTTTTTAATCAGACGGCGGAAACCAATGCTGTACTCAAAGTGAGAGATATATGACCGCAGAAGGAGTGACAAGAGGGGTCAGCGCCAGACCCTAGCCGCTTGTGCCTTTAAAGTCTGTCGACCGCTCGAACAAACGACATAAGATGTTTTCCCCATTTCACACTGTACTGAATATTCACGTGTCAATAGTTTGTTACCATCAATGCTGTGTTTTTACATTGATCCGATAGGTGATGTACACTCCTCCAATTTTTATGTATTTAAATAAGACGGTAATAGGGATTTTCAGATAGCAGCTCGAAGTCAAGATAGCTTGGTTCGATAACCGATTGATATCAAAGTCCTTGGATCGACACCAGGAGACCTGAAAGGGGTCACAGATTTTCTGTGAGCATAAAAGTCCGTGTATTATATATTGTATTTATGTATATACAGGGATAATGCTTCATTGTAACATGTGCTTATATTTTATGTATTATATCAGTGCATGTTAATTTCTGTGGAGTTACAGGGTAAACAACGTCGTGTGTCCGCTTTGTAAATATTCGAATAAGTTATTTCCCCGGAGAAATTCGTATATTCGAGTGTGATAATAGTTAATGTGACAATGTAGACTTTATTAGCGACAAGCGACGACATGATTTTCATGACTAGATAATTATGCGGGAGTGCGCTTTATAAACGTCGAAACACAGCGATGACAATAATAAAAAATAATATTGTTTTTCACGATGACAATAATAAAAAATAATATTGTTTTCTCATGAATATGCCATCTTTTAAAATAATTTGAGTTGTTATGTAATAATGTAGTGGATAACCGCGGGCATCAGTGTTAGGGTAAAGGGACAGTTCCCTGTTCATTTTTTTTTTGCAAGTTGCTTTACGTCGCACCGACACAGATAGGTCGTAGGGTGACGATTCCCTATTAATTAACAAGAAAAATGTATACATGCAGTGTTAATGAGTGGATTTTGGGAATGCCATAATGGGATTCAGGAGCGATAAACGAACTTATTCAAGGATATTTAACGGCATTATCCATACGATAAAGTTCACTGTTTAGAATTGCCACGCAGGCAATAATAAGGCATTTCTCGTGTGTGTGTAAATCTTTCATATGACTCTCTCAGAAATTAAAAATGTGTTTTAGAATTGGGAACAATCCATTCTTATCATTTAGTAGATTAACGTATTTATCTTGCTATAGTGTCTTACTTTCAATATATTTAGATTAAGTGCCCACATTATTTAACGAACAGAACTATTGACCCGTATGCTTTTGAGCGTAGCCGTTGGGCCAGTTCAGTGTAGGGAGGATAGGACTTCGATGCCCGGGTTTAAATTTCCGAAGTTCTTCATCCATAAAATTTCCATCCGGAGGTGCAATATGGAAGAGTCAAACGACTTGCTGCAATCACTTTATTTACTTAATCGTTGACGTTGAGAGTAAAAATCTTGCTTTCTAGTGATTTGCTGCACTTAACGTGATTCAGGGCTCTGGTATCCAGAAGGAGGAATCTCTCAGCCACAGTTAAATCTGGACTATGGTTTCGGGAACGATAAATCTCGCTGTGCTACTGACTTGCCATATTAGTAAGGGGAAGTGTTAGTCCATCTGGGCAAATAAATAACAATTATAACCTCACTTACGTACCAAAAGCAAAATTGTTTGTCCAACCCCCCCCCCCCGAGAGGTTTAAATAGACGTTTAAGTAGCATGTTGCATTATGTGCCACGCCCACATTTTACACTCGCTCATCAGTTATCGCTTATAATTGAGAAAATCTTACCGCTTTGGAATTGAGAGACATTTTATTAACGGTGTAATTCAATACAGGCATGGACATTGGAGATATCATAAAACCAGTGTACAGGGTTCTGGCAGATCTAACTTCGCTGAAGAAATGTTTACACGACAGGATGCAAAATCCTAGTGAATCCTTCAACAATGTTGTGTAGAGTAGAATCCCTAAGACTGTATTTGTTGCCTTTTAAACTCTGTGCATTGGCGTATTTTTTGCTTTCCTGACCTTAAATGATGGGAAGTTTGGAAGGGTCTGTATTTTGAGACTTTGAACATCGAACTTGGTAAACCACTCTGAAAGCATTTAAAGAATTTGAAATTTTGAGAGTTAAAAGAGCTGATAATGATGTTGAAGAAGGAGGATAGGAAGTACAAGAGACAAAGTAGAAAGACTGAGGTTGATGATGAAGATGATCACAAACCGAAGTACGCTTCAGGGATGCACTGATGCATGTTGAAACTTTAAGTTGATTTTCCCCAAACCTTTTTTCTTAAAAGTGACCCGTTTTCTCAGAAACTGCTCATCATAGATTTTTTCGTAAAAGTGACCCGTTTTCTCAAAAACTGCGCTTCGTAGACCAATTACTTTTCTCCAGTACATATTCTCACTAATGATAAATCTACTGAGTTACTCCTAACTCCCTTCTTGCAGTTGTGTGCATGTTACGAATGAATGTTTGATAAAGAATGGAATACAAATTATGTACCGGTACTACAGAAAAAATAAATAAAATGTCATATCTGATTACCACCTCATGATACAAACTAAGTGTATATACAGTGTATCACTACAAGCGCATACCAAATCTGGTATATGTGGGGCTAACAGTCCCTGAGAAAACGGGTCACAAACAATTGCTGTTTGTTATTGGTAGTATACGATCTGGTGTCAAAATTGATGGATCCCGCCCTGCTAGTGGCTTGCTGCACTCCGTGCTAGAAGCATGTTAACCTTCACTGCATTGCAATAATCTGCCTGTCTGGCTTCACGGGGGCCACCGAGAAATATCGACGTTTTACTCGCCTCCTTTATTGCAGTAATGCTTAAGCCAGGGTCTGCATTTACATCATGAGCAATCTTATACCTCGTATTAAACTAAAAACTTATGCCATTTGAGAGTACACGAGTGTGAATGGGATGCATGAATGAGAGTGAATATGGCTGTTTGTTGTAACGTGTTCCAGTTTATACTTTAGTTATACTTTACTTCCTTTAGTTAGTTTAGTTTATACTTTATGTTGGAAAGGTTTAATATACTGTATTTAGATTAGGTCATTTAATTTGTTATTCTGTTACCATATATTAAAATGTAAATAGTTGAAATTCTTACAATGTAAAATTTTAAAATTTATATCGTAAATTATAACTCATTTATATCCATGAAGTGCTTAATTGTAAAAAAAGACCGGGAGCCCTAACTTCGCCTAAAGTCGCTTTAATAATAATAATAATAATAATAATAATAATAATAATAATAATAATAATAATAATAATAATAATAATAATAATAATAATAATCCTCACAACTTGGTAATTCGAACTATGTTGTCACTTTTTACTTGTTTGCCTGGCATTTCGTAGGATCATCATTAGATTTCAGCATAATTACAACGTTATAATTAATAACTATTCCTTTTGAAGTAGTTGATTACGCGGTTTAGGTCACGTAGCTGTGAGCTTGCATTCGGGAGATAGTGGGTTCGAACCACATTGTCGGCAGCCCCGATGATTGTTTCCCACGGTTTCCCGTTTTCATACCAGGCAAATAATGGGGCTTTAAGTTAATTAGTACCGTGATCGGTTCTTTTACAGTCCTAGCTCATCGTTGCTACAGGATTGTGTCTACAAAAAGACCTAGAGGGACGTTGTGAGACGGACAACGGATGATGGTGTGACGGTGAAGTGTATGAAAGGTCAGGTTGTAAGTTTCACTACCAGGAAAAGTCTTCTCGATTTTAATACTGTGTTGATAGGGTGATAGTTCCTCACGGCGATCACAGTAAGTACTTAGATGTTAACATAAGGAATGACCTTAATTAGGGTAATCACATGAACGAGGTTGTACAGAAAAGTTACCGATCTCTTCGCATGGTTTGAGGTTATTTAGGGATTGTAATAAGGATGTAATGGAGAGGATGTGCAAGCGTCTGGTAAGATTCTAATTAGAGTATGGTCCCACACCAGGACTATTTGATACGAGAACTGGAAAAGATCCAAAGAAAAACAGCAAGACTTTCGACAAAAGAGTAATGTTACGAAAATGAGAAGCTCGACTAAGTGTTATGTTCCGAGCTGTCAGTAGAGAGTTGGCGTAGAATGACATTAGTAGACGAATAAGCTTGAGCGAAGCTTTTAAAAATAGGAAAGACCACAATATGACAATAAAGTTCTAATTCAAGAGGACAAATTGATGCAAATATTCATTTATAGGACAAGGAGTAGGGGATTAGGATAGTTTATCAAGGGAATGGTTCGATAAATTTCCAAATGCTTCAAAAATATTTAAGAAAAGCTTAGGTGAACAATTGATAGGGAATCTGCCACCTGAGCGACAGCTCTAAATGCAGATCATTGATGAACGATTAAACAAATACTGTAGCAAATGGGAATAAAAATCTATTTCAGCTAAATGCATCCTGCACTTTGAATACTGTGACTCTTTCGAAGATGTACATGTTGTATCAAAGAAAACCAAATTCTACCCTTGCCAGGTTTCAGTATCTACCAAAGTACTCTATATTTCATGTCGCTCCCTCGAAGAGGTGGGATCTATCTGGCGTTCAGTCATTCCGCCATGCGAAAATTCTGGTACGGGTACGTATAATTATGCATTTTATTTTCCTGTTTTTATAATAATAATAATAATAATAATAATATTTTTAGCCGAATAGTCAACTTAGCTACCATCGGAGCGTCCCAGGTTCGATTTCCGGTGGCGTCGGGGATTTTAGCCGCATGTGATGAAATACTCTGGCTCGAATGCTATTGTTTAAGTTCGTCTAAGTATAACACGGCACACTACTAAACATCACAGGGACACGCAATAGTGAATACTTCCCTCCATATACAGTTGACGTCAGGAAGTGCACTCGGCCGTAAAAGTGGAACAAATCTACGTGTAGTTGCAGTAGAAATATATCCAGACTACAATGTCCGCACTCCTTGACTGAATGGTCAGCGGTGAAGGCTTCGGTTCAGAGGATCACGGGTTCAATTTCCGGCTGGGTCGGGGTTTTTAATCGAGTTTGATTAATTCTTGTGGCTCTGGGACTGGTTGTTTGTGTTTGTCCTGACGCTCTCCTCTTCATATTGAGACAACATACTACACTACCGACCCCCATAGAAACACACAATATTGATTTAATTCCTGCACATATGGTTGGCGTCAGGAAGAGCATCTGGTCGTAAAACAGGGGCATATCCACATGTGCGACACAGTTCGCACCCGCGAACCCTCAAGGTGCGGGAAAAGGTGTAGTAGAAGAAGAAAAAGAATATATACAAAAATATACTGTGTGATATTACCGTATATCAAAAGAAGAAATTTCTTGATAACGAAAGAAGAGTAAAAAAGAAGTAACTTACATGAAAAAAAGAAATACAATATACGTAACAATTAAGAATTACTAACAGCCAGTCACAGTGTAACATAGTGGCTGGTATAATTATACAGAGTAGTAGAGCACTGATTCGCATAACTATTCAACATATTCACAAATCTTATCGAAGAATTTGTTTCAACGGTAGACCGAGGCATCGAAGCCGGCCTGGAAGGAATCTACATCCAGTCCCTGAAGATACTTCATGACGGTATGCTAAACGACTGTGCCGTCGCTGAATCGCTTAATAGTCAGGTGATTCTTCAACGGCCCGTAGAAATAAAAATCACAGGATCACTGGTTGATGCTGCGTATCCTTATGTCTGCCTGTAAAATAAATTTTCAACTTGCGAGCTCTAGTTACCTTAATTGTCGAAGGTTCCATGTGCTCCCTTACATCAAGTGTAGCGTAATTACAACGCAGTCACTCGGTATTCACTTAGTTCTCCTGTAAATGTGACTTCAAATATTCCGTTACATCAGGTGTAACGTAATTACAACGCAGTCACTCGGTATTCACTTAGTTCTCCTGTAAATGTGACTTCAAATATTCCGTTACATCAGATGTAACGTAATTACAACACACTCACTCAAGTACTCACTTTATTCACTTAGTTCTCCTTTGAATGTGACTTCAAATATTCCCTTACATCAGGTGTAACGTAATTACAATGCTTTCACTCAGGTATTCACTCAGTTCTCTTTTAAATGTGACTTCAAATATTCCCCTACATAAGTAAGTAAACTCGTGTCCTCATCCCGAGGTGGTGCAGCTCTTTTCAGGCACACCCCCATTGGAGGTGAGCTGCATGTACCATTTCAACCACATACCAGCCCTCCTGTCATTCTTAAATTTCTGGCAGTACCGGGAATCGAACTCAGGCCCCCGAGGACGGCAGCTAATAACACTAACCGTTACGCTACGGATTCCCCTACATGAAGTATCGTAACGCAGTTACTCAGTTATTAAATCAAATTTAAAAACTAAGACTTCAAAAATTCCCTTATATGAAGTGTAACGTAATTAGGACCCAGTCGCTCACGTATTCACTCAGTTTCTTAAAAAAATAAGATTTCACATTCTTCATTACATGAAATGTAAAGTAATTACAACGCAGTCACTCAAGTATTCACTTATTTCTCCTGTAAATTTGACTTCAAATATTCCCTTACATCAGGTGTAACGTAATTACAATGCAGTCACTCGGTATTTATTCAGTTATCCTGTAAATTTGACTTCAAATATTCCCTTACATCAGGTGTAACGTAATTACAATGCAGTCACTTGGGTATTCACTCAGTTCTCTTTTAAATGTGACTTAAAATATTACCTTACATGGAGTGTAACTTAATTACAACGTAGTCACTCAGATATTCGCACAGTTTAAAGTAATAGGACCTCACATGTTCCCTTACATGAAATGTAACGTTATTACAACGTAGTCATTCAGGCATTCACTCAAAAATGTTTACAAATAAAACTTTAATAAGACTTTAAAATATTCCCCTTCATGAATTGTAACGTAATTACAACATATAACTTAACGTATTCCATTAAAAGCAGTGTAGCATAATACTTACAAGCAATCGCATAGAAATCCATAGATAAGTGAAATACTGACATGCTTCGTAGCCATGTTTTATATGCTTACGCTAGCGATCTTGATATTTGATCCTATATCACTCTGGAATAATGCCAGTTATTGAATGTCCCATTATCAAACCAGAATTTAGTGCTTGGAGTTCTTAATACGCATCGAGCATGATGCAGTATATTTTACAATAGTCCATTCATTAAACGTTTGAATGATGATAAGGAAAAGAACCTTAAATACATTATACTGTTGAAGTACGTATTTTTGCCATGCACACAGCATCCCTACAATACAGTATGGCAAAGTCCATTTTCCTTTGCATATTACATTAGGAAAATGAACACAACGAAAATTATTCTGATGGTCTGCATATCAATATGTGGCTGGGAGGCGTGACCAGTCTTCAGGAATATAATGGGTAGGAAGAGCATTGGGACATACGAGGTTTTAGAAGTAAGCCATCGATAGGTGGAAATTATGTGGCTCGATCCCAGGTCACAACAAGCTATGTGGAACTACCCTGATTAGAAATTTCTGCGAATCCTTATACATGTTTCTACAAATCTTGCTTAACACTTTATCTCACGTTTCGGCGAACGCTTTCTAATTTTGGTGCTTAAATTGCAGTTACGAGGCAATAGCACGTGTTAAGAAACATATCGTCGCTGCTGTGTTAAAACCGTGAATGTGACAATGCTCTTCTTATACACTACTTCCCTTAAGACTGGTCACGCCTCCCAGCCGCATATCGATATGCAGTCCATCATAATTTTCGAAGTGTTCATTTTCCTATGCGCATGTGTAAAGGAGAAAGAACCTTAAATACACCATACTCTAGGAATGGGAAAATATGTCATGCAAACATACATTCCTACAGTACGGTACATTAAGGTTCATTTTCCTTTACACGTCAGTATAAGAAAATGGACTGAACGAAATTTGTTGTGATGGACTGCATATCAACACGTGGCTGGGAGGCGTGACCAGTCTAATGGACAGGAAGTGCATTGTCACATTCCTGGTTTTGGCATAGGAGCGACGATAAAGCACAGGTGTTAAGTACGCATCGCCGAAAACCGTAGTATATGAATGTCACAACAACTACTACTATTAATGATAATACTCTGCAGCCGATGACCTTAGATGTTTGGCCCCTTTAAACAACAACTCGGTGTTGTATAGCCCATTAAGGACTTTGGAATGCCAAGACGGCTGCTTACCAGTTGGACAGTATGCTGATATTGAAGTGTCATACAGTCAATGTGACGGCACACTTAACTCTTTACTGGCAAAGTGTGTACTGGGGACATGTACTGTACATTAGGGTGTAAGACAAACATACTTGATTACGAAACGGGGCGAGGTTACAAAATTTGACGTTGATTCTTCCATAAAAGTGTTCACTTAGGTGTTTGGAAAGAAAGTGTAAAATGAATATCAAATTTAAACGCCACCAAGTCATAAGTACGTTCGTCGTTCGTCTACCGTAGAGAGTTAATAGTGGACGTAATAATTAATAATGTTATTAGCTTCACGTCCCACTAACTACTTTTACGGTTTTCAGAGACGCCGAGATGCCGGAATTTCGTCCAGCAGGAGTACTTTTATGTGCCAGTAAATCTACCGACACGAGACTGACGTATTTGAGCACCTTCAAATAGCACCGGACTGAGCCACGATTGAACCTGCCAAGTTGGGGTCAGAAGGCCAGCGCCTCAACCGTCTGAGCCACTCGGCCCGGCAATAGTAGAGGTGACACACGGCTACAAGTTGATGTACAAGTAAGTTGACATTATGTAGGCATAAATATAACAGATACGGAAACAAATCAACTACCGATGTTTAGCTATCTTTTAGGAAGGAGGAGAAGTGTAAGAGAAGACCGTGAGCCCTAACTTCGCCACATACAAAGGCATAAAATAAATAAATAAATAAATAAATAAATAAATAAATAAATAAATAAATAAATAAAGTGAACCCTATCCTTGTATCATCTAACTCTTAAATCATGAGTCATCGTATTTGTTACACTGGGTCTTGCCACTCATTCCACTAAACGTGTGACTAGTAGGGTTGGGCAGACCGGAACATTCACTTGTTCCGCAACATTAGGAGCTTGAGGCGTAGTGTTTCGGTACAGAGTGCCGAAACACGGGACACAGGGCACAGGACTGTAACTGCGTCCTAGAGAGAACTTCGAGAGGCAACAGGACATGCTCCGCTTCAGCTGGAATGTGCCTGAACCGAACGTGCTGTGCCAAGGCCGCACTAGATAGATTAGTTGGCCTTGGCTGTGTCTGCCTGTCGATACCGGCTAGGCGGCTGTGTGCCGCCCTGTGTTAGAGTGTCAACATTTTTTCATCTAGTTATATCTTAAAGTTTCCTTAAAGTCCAAATTAATTTTTAACATCAATCCCCGAGAAAGTGTTGAGAGAAATTTTCGAGATATTGAAGAAATTAAATGGAAGTTGAGAGGGAAGGAATTCGAAGTGCAGAGAGCATAACAGCACGAAACTACATCAATGTTTTCATCCAGTTATATTTTTAATTCCAAAGCGACGACCCACATTGTTCTTGGGCTTAAAAGTGTCCTTAAAGTCCAAATTAATTTTTAACGTCAATCCCCGAGAAAGTGTTAAAGGAAATTTTCGAGATATTGAAAAAAGTAAATGGAAGTTGAGAGGGAAGAAATTCGAAGTGCGGAGAGCATACGGCGGGGCGCACATTGGGACGCAGGCGAAGCAGCTGAAGCAGTGCAGCGCAGAGCAGATTTTTGTAATCCACACAAATCATTGCACCATCGCAAGTTGACAGACAGGGCAGGACAGAGCAGAGCAGGCCGGTTCTGCACCTACTTCCGCTTACCACGCGCAGTCTTCGAAACAGTTTCCTGCGCACGTGTCACGCAGTTAGTTAAGAAATGGAGGAGAAAATTACACAGCCCTTCAGTCTCACCATGTTTTGTAGGTACTATGTGAATCATGTGGACTGCAATGAAGTATGTACGTATATATGTATGTATGTATGTATGTATGTATGTATGTATGTATGTATGTATGTATGTTCGTGAGAAAATGGCTGAACAGAATTTAATGAAAATCGGTATGTAAATTCGGGGAATAAGGCACTACAGTCTAGGTTATAAATCATTTTATTCACGCTGCGTAACAAGGTAGTTTAGAGAAAGGCCTAAAATGTAATCTTCGTCGCCATAAGACCTATCTGTGTCGATGCGACGTAAAGCCCCAAGCAAAAAAAAAAGAAAGTAATCCACCGAGCAAGTGGCCGTGCGGTTAGGGTCGCGCATCTGTGAGCTTGCATTCGGGAGATAGTGGGTTCGAACCCCACTGTCGGCAGCCCTGAAGATGGCTTTCCGTGGTTTCCCATTTTCACACTAGGCAAATGCTGGGGCTGTGCCTTAATTAAGGCCACGCCCGCTACCTTCCCAATCTTCCACCCTTCCGTCGCCGAAAACCTTCGATATGTTAGTGCGACGTTAAACAAACAACAAACAAAAGAATGTAATCCTCATATATCTATGAAACAATCCGTGACCCAAGTTCTCGCAACATATAGAATTTAAGACAAAGATCTAATGCTGATTATGAAGAGCATCATCGCAGACTCCGTCGCCGTCATCCATCATCACATTTATGTGAAGAGATAAATACGGAAAATCATTTATCATGTCTTATCAAATATAAATGCAAACGCGTTCACAACAGATTGTCAATGTTGATTGATTTTAGTATCTTGTATCTTGTGACAACTAGATGAAAATCTAGCAGTACATTTGTAAATACATATTTTCCCTCTCCCTCACTGTGATCCTATTAATGAATTTACCATGCAAGTTGGTCGTGCGGTTAGGATCGCCTTGCTATGAGCTTGCATTCGGGAGATAGGGGGTTCGAACCCCACTGTCGGCAACCGTGAAGATAGTTGTCCGTGGTTTCCCATTTTCACACAAGGCTAATGCTGGGGGGGGGGGGGCTGTACCTTAAGGCCATGGTCGCTTCATTCCAATTCCTAGCCCTTTCCTATTCCATCGTTGCCATAAGACCTGTCTGTGTCGGTGCGACGTAAAAAATATGAAAAATAATCATGAATTAAATTCTTTGCTTAGTCCATACGAACTCCGAACATCGCTAACACAGAAATATTGTTCAGTCTTGTAAACTGGCGAAGGGGGTTGTTTTTATTGCGATTGTCTTAAGCTGAATAACCGCGTTGCCATCAGCACAAGGGAAATTGTAAAGATGACTAACAAAATGAGAAAAATCGCGAATACTTGAAGAAAAAGAAAGAAAGAGCCTCTTTATACTGGATGCCCCAGTATCACCGAGTCTAAAGAAAACATGTTATTTCTGAAAACCGACGAGACCCTGCGTGGCAATGTGCGCTCACGTCCACTTCGCAGTTTCGTTTAGCTTAGCGCTGTTCTGCTCTGTTCTTCCCTGCTCTGCGGCCAACTGCTTCTCAATGTGCGCCCGGCCTAACAGCACGAAACTACAGCAATGTATTCATCCAGTTATATTTTTAATTCCAAAGCCACGACCCATATTTTTCTTGGGCTTAAACGTTTCCTTAAAGTCCAAATTAATGTTTAACGTCAATCCCCGAGAAAGTGTTGAGGAAATTTTCGAGATATTAATTACTCACAATACAGGCCAATACATTCAACTGGTAAAAATATTCTTGAATTGGTTACTTTTAAACACCTGCACTGCCATTGTAACCGTGTTATGTGTATTTTATATTGACCGGAAAAATCTTAACCTAAAAGCAGCCTTTAAACGTGATTATTGGGCGCGAATTTCAGTGTTCCGACTGTTCGTTCACGTTCCCTGCAGCTTTATGCTGGACCATGGCCATAACTACACACACGCACACACCACACACCACGTTCCGTACAGGCACATTCCCAGTTCCCACTGGCGCGGAGCATGTAATGTTGCCTCTCGAAGTTCTCTCTACACTGCGAAGTTACAGTCCCGCGTCCCGTGCGCCCGCTGCACAGTTCAGCTAGTAGGCGAAGGGCAGTGCATAGTGACGCTTCTGATGGGACGAGTCAGTCTCTCCGGCTCGCTTGAGAATGTTTCGGAACAATTGACACTCGGTGTTCTGGAACAGCGGAACATAACTGTGCACCGACACATTGTGCCGAAACAGGGACATAGTGCCCAACCCTAGTGACTAGTGTTCTGGACTACGGAACTATCTCACCTCATTTTCTTGTCTTGGTTCAGTGTTGAGGCATCACGAATTGTATGACTGTTAGTTGTAGCAAAATTTGAAACTAAGAAGTAATAATTCATTTAAAAATCATACGCCATAGTGTAGAACCAGTAGACTCATTACCATTAAGATTTCGAAAAAGGAAAGCTCAGCGGACACCATTGCAGCCCTTGTACAACTTTTCAAATTTCGTGGCAGACCCGGGAATCGACCGTGGGCCTCCAGGAGTGGCAATTAATCGCACTAACCACTTTTTTATTCTAATGGATTTTCTTGTTTCTGAAAGGTGTTTCCTTGTTTTATTTTGTTCATACAACAATACAATGTGACTTTTCGTGAGAAACTCTATGTGTGGATCAGTGGTAGTGTGCCGTTTTCCAAACCCAGCAGAGAATCTTTGAAGTCCATTTCGTATTCCATGTCGCATTATGTCGTCATGTAAACAATGGCCGGTGTCACATACGACAGAATTACGTCAAATTCAGTGATGGGTCACACAACGCTTGTACCACGGTCTGTGGGTAACGATCCTACCTCTTACTCGGAGAACTGCGTTCGATTCCCGGCCAGATCAGGGATTTTTACCTGGATCTGACTGGTTCGAAGGCCACGCATCGTGAGAACAATGGAGGAGCTACAGGACGGCGAGATAGCGGCCTCGGCCTAAACAGCCAAGAATAATGGCCTAGAGGATTTGTCGCGCTGACCACACGTTACCTCGTAACCTGTATGTCTTCGGATTAGCAGTGGTCACTTGGTGGGTCAAGGTCCATCGGGACTCTAACACCATGGGATTTGATAGGTCTCCCAATACGGTTCCAGTTTCGCTGCCATGTTGTAGAGTAAAATGCAACGGCCAAGTTGACATAAAATAAATAAAATACAAATGCCTGTTCACATTAGTTGAGCAGTGTTCTACCTAGGGCATTTTTAATGGGCGCACTTTCCTGCCGTTTTTACAGATCACCTAACCTATACAGGAGGAAGCGAAATTCGCGCACTCGGGCGTCGCAGCGCGACTCCTCACATGCCGGCAATAAAAAATTGTCTCTCACAAAAGTTCGTCCTGCGAGTATATCCGGGAGAAAAAGGTCGTTGAAGAGTGGCAATCTGGCAACACTGTAACCAAATGTATGGTAACTACCTCTGTCAGTACATATTAGTCGTGGTGTACAGTAGGAGCAGTGGATAGGGTATTGGGTTAGCATGCACGAGGTCGAGGGGTGGATCCTGGGTTGAGGTGTATGTTTTTTATTTCGTAAATGTAGTCCAGGTGGTATGGTATCTGGCATCTTAATCGTCAACAGCGATTGCAGTGGGTCCTCTAGAAACCATTTGCACTTACATACTACGATCCTAGAAATGGACGAATATTCGTTTTCATTGGCCAGCTTTGAAAGACGCCTTTTCCACGTCGTGGGCGTGAA